>NC_138101.1:25498333-28492500 GCF_964146895.1 Miniopterus schreibersii | reverse complement strand
GCTAGCAAGTATGTATGTGTACCATATGTGTTTTCACACCCTTTATTTATCATTATTACAGAAGTGTTTCAATATTTTAATAATTGGAATAGCCATATTGATACATACCAGCTGAATATTTTCCTCGGCCCACTGTCTACCTGCACCTAGCTATGAATAGAGTTTTCTTTTTTTAAATCAACTATATTTGTAAACTAGATAGAGAACGTAGAATGTGCTGGTTTAAAAAATTACTGATGTAAGCATTACGAATGAATTAAGGTTCACTTGTGAAGCAGAATTTGACTGGTTCTATTAGTTTCCTTTAAAAAACTACCATCATTTCAAGAGAACATGAAATGTTCTCATGTAGCAGTCTCATGTAGCAAGAGTATAACAATAACTACTCTAAAACTCAGTGTCTAATATGCACAGTTCTCCTTGTACCTTAATGAATGTTAGTCATTTGTCCATAATTCCTTATTTCTACCCCTTTCACCTGAATGTGCGTGCACACACACACACACAGTCACTCACTCATCTCCTGAACACTTTACTGTGCTGTTCTCTGTTCATGTGCAAATAGCTTTTTGCTTTCTTTTGATCTGGATACTCTTTCCAGCCCATCCTGGAATTTGTTGTCAGTTTGGGATGTGAGATGGGCAAATGCTTGCTGACAAGGTTTCATCATGGTTGTGTCAACTTGAGTGTACTGAGAGTACACCAACTTAAACATACTTCCCACATTGTAGATTGTTTTGACTCTTGCAAGTCCTATCTTTTTTAAAGCTGTAATATGTGGGTAACTTTACCAGCTTTGGGGAAGGAAAGGAGCATTTGTTTTGAGGGGAGGAGAATGTTTTCCCAACAGTGAATTCTATTAAGTTTTGGATTTTTGTTTTTCCCAGCAGAATGAACAAAGTGCCATGCCCCAGTAATTTAAAATTCATCTGGAGGGAACTTAGGTTGGGAGTATACCACCCATCCAATATTATAAGGCAGCCCAAGAAGGGAAGGAAAAGTGAAGGTGAAGTAGTAAACTAGAAAGTAGGAAAAAGCCTCATTCAGCCTAAAATTCAAACTCCTTAGTTGGCATTAAAAAAAAAAATGCTTTTATTGATTTTAGAAAGAGAGAAGCATCAATGTGAGAGAAAAACATCAATTGGCTGCCTCCTGCACGATCGAGCCCACAACCCAGTCATGTGCACTGATCAGGAATCGAACCCCGGACCCTTTGGTGCATGGGGTGATGCTCAACAAACTAAGCCACACCGGCTAGGGTGTAGTTGACATTTTTGACCTTTCAGTATATAGTTTAAACCAAACTTCTTCAACATGATTATGGACCCAAAAGAACTTTTGTTTATGAGGGTTATATCTATTGATATTAACCATCTTAGAAAATATAATTGAGAAATTAAAAAAGAAACTGTATTAATTGGCTAAAAATAACAATAATAAATCCATTGCATGTGAACATAAATAGTACATTTTTCATGAATAATAAGTATATTTTTTAAAACAGAAACATTTAATCGAAGAGTGGCATTGTTTTGTATTTTGCAAATCTCTTTAGAATGTCTGCCTTAATAGAAGACAGCTGGATTCTCCTATCTGCTTCTGCATTCAATCTGTTGTCATATCACATGTTTCATAGCTTCTGGAAAACTTCACTATATTCTCCTCAGAGAATGAGAGTGAAAAAAGGCAAATAATGTCTTAGTGTTATTATGAAAATAATTTTGACCTGTGGACCCTCTGAAAAGGTTCCCCAGGGTCCCCTGACCACAGTTTGAGAACTATTGGCCTAAACAAATCTTTCCAGTCACACTCTGAGTCAATCCCCCACACAGCCTCTTAGTATCAACACTTCAGCCTGTTCTCCCCACCACCACCCACCATAGCTGCCTACAGTTTAGAGACCAGAACCTTAAGCAGCAGAGTCAAATAGAATCTACTCAGTGTTATCATGAAAAGGTTCAATTCAACATATTATGAAAATAGCAAGAGTTCATTGAGAACAAGGGAACCCACTGTGGGTGGGGCAGAAGGTTTTAAGCCTCTAGTCACTTGGCCTTTCTGGTGACCATTCCCATCCTCAGGGTACCTAGCCACCCCACCCTAGCTCACCTTGTTAGCATGAATTCAGGTGTGAGCATCAAAAGGGGTTTATTATGAATAATGAAGGACACTCTTGTCACTCAAGACATTCCAAGGGATTTAGGAGCTCTGTGCCAGGAACCTGAGACAAAGGCCAAATATGTGTCTTATTATACCACACAACCCAAAGCTCATAGCTGGTGTCTGGGTCAGCTCCTCTCTCCTACAAGAAGGAAAGGAGGCAAGAAAGTAAGTACACATTTATGGAGTTTATCAGGATGGATTTTGACTCTAGGTGACAGAGAAATGTCTTAACTAATAAGGAAAATATGTTGTTATTAGAAGAAAAAGGCTGCCCCTTCTCTGTCACAAATACCAGCATTTGGAGATGAAATAATGCTTGCCTTTGGCGGAACTGAATGGTTACATTGGCTTTGCTACAGGAGAACATTGGCCCCCGCCTACCACTTAAAACAACTTTTTGGCAGCATTATTTTTGCTGGTGAGAAACTAATTAGAAGATGAGACCATTTTACGTACTCTTCAAATGACTGAGAGTTTTAAACAGATGTTTCAAAGAAATGCATACCTGCTGCTCTTCCATTAGTCAGTTACTTTGTTGCAACTGTCATGGGCTGTTTTGTACAATAATTATGAAGAATTATGTCCCAACTGGCAACTCAAATATACATTGTTTAGCTCAATTTGAGGGAAATTTGGTGGTAATTATAGGTCCAGTTTTTCTGTTAAGTCTTGAAAAAGGAAACCATCACAATTGAGAAGACCTTGATGAAAAGGCATCAGGGCAGACCCCACTCTCTAAGAAGCATAACATGGTAGTCAATGTAGGATCGTGAGCGCACACATGCTCATACACACTCACTCATTTACACAACATAAAACCAAAAAATCTCTAACTTTTAAACTACTTAAACAGAAATGGAGAAGTAGAGAAAAGTAAGGAATAAACTTAACATCACCTAAAGTAATGAAATTTAGAATTTATAGTGTTCAGATATGTTTGAATGAATTCTTGCTGGCCTTCTATGATGTCTCAACAATGTTTTTGCTTTTTTAGGATCTCTTTTGTTACACTGAAAAATATTAGCGCATGTGTCTATAATGGAGTAGTTTTAACATTGAATTTTTCAGTAGAATTATTAGATTTGGAAAAATCGTTGTTTGAATCAATAACACCCCACTCTTTAAACAAGCAAGCCAACAAACCTTTGAGTTGAAATTAAAGACAAAGATAAGCATAAACACTTGTTAAGACTGCATGAGACTTGTTTTATAGTCAAATAATTAGTTTTTGTCTTATTTAGTGACCTTAAAGCTTTCAAGTATTAAATAAAAGTTTCATTCACTTAGATTTACAGAATTTAAAGAAAGGCATATGGATTACCACTATGTATAGTAAAAAAAAGAAAGAAATCTCATTATGTATCTATAGGTTTTATTATTGGAACCTGGCAAAAATTTTTGCTTTTTCCTCTGCAAACTCCCAAAGCATTGTATGTCAGTGGAAGCCAAGCATTTAGTACAAACAGTTTCAGTTTCCATATTTCCTAGCAAGCCAGCCAAGAACCATTCTAGGCAAATGGAAGGAAAAAGTTTATTTCTGAAAATACAAATACATTCTTGTACTTGTAAATATTTTCTTACCTCATATTTTTATTTTTGAAATTAACATCAAATTAACATTGATCACCTTGGCTTGTGTTTATACACCAGCTCTGCATTTCATTTTAGACCAAGATGAAATATTCATTCTCTCTCTCTCGCTCTCTTTTTTTTTTTTTTTTACCATCTCCCAATGTGATATTTTATTTATAATAAAGAACATCTGGATATTCGCAATTGGAGAAGTCTTCATGCTCTTGAAATATGGCATTCAATAAATAGTTCTTCTTCTGCTAAGTAGCAATCAGCATGTCTCAGATATTTGGTTAGGTTTTTATAAAAAGCGTTTTTTTTGGTGTCGTTTGAGACCTTAAATTGTAAATAGGCAGTGAAAAAGCAAGTTGGAGTCAGGGAAAAAACCTAAAATTTTGTAATAAATTAGGATAATTATGCCAACATGGTGTAATCTTAATGAAGAATAATGGTCCTTTTTCCTACTTCAGTCAGCCCTTGTGTTTCCAGAGTGAGCGTGATGTTACAATACTGCCCCCTACTGTAAGACTTTGCTTGGCCCTTTCAAAGGAACATCAAGGGGAAAAAAAAATAGGAGAAACTAACAGATGACTAGCACAAGTATATCTTATTACATTTGGCATTTTAAAAGCATATTCTGATGAATGGTTCAGGCCCCTGAAATGCAGAAATCTAGAATAATAGTACAATATATACTTTTGTTTCTCGGTTTGTTTTCTTTTGAATTAATGTCTCAGCTGCTCTGTTCTTTTGAGTTAAACAGAGGAGACTTTCCTCCCCTGACATACTTTGAGATGATGGATCTTACCCTGGGCTTTGTGAATGTGTTTTTGTTTTAATTAGAGTTGGTTTCAAGGAATTTTGCATCTTTGAAAAAAAATGCACAGGGTATATTTGAGGCTGGATAAAGAATGATACTTTTGTCTATCTTCAGTGTGACTTTGGTATTTTTAATAATGAGAACGAGTCTTGTGGCAAAGTAAATCAATTCAGCCAATCATATCTTGGAGTTCATCCAGTCTTAAATCTAAGTCTCTGTAAACAACTTTGGGTTCTTTTGCATTGAGTAAAACTACAAGTTCATGTGAATAAGCCTTTGGCATGAGTAAGATTTAGACTGCCTTTTTTTTTTTTTAAAGTTGAACATTTTTTTCTATTTTCATGGGTACCCCTTTAACAAAATGATTTTGATGACATTTCTTTTGCCAATGCATATTTTTTGACATTAAAAAACAAATCAAAAGCCACTTATCGTATGAATCATTGTTAAAGTCAGCAGTAATCCACTGTGTAAAATCTCCCTGTGAAGGCGCAGAGGCTGGGGGCTTAAACCTGGAGCACATTAAATTAGTTCCAGTCTCTCGCGAATGGGCTTTGCCTGGCTTGCTGAGGCAGGCAGAACGGAAACAGGCAGTTTATAACAAGAAGTCTGCTTTAAAAACCATGGGGTTCATTGGAGAAAGATTTATATCCCCCACTTATATAAACATTACAAATGTGGACTGCAAGTAGGAGGGAAACCTTTATCGAAATCTCTTGAAGAGCTTTTTCATTGTGAGTAAAATGGACAGCTTGCACTGTTGTTTGAAGACATGCCAGCAATTCGACAATCATCTTTTTCATTGCTTTGCCTGATTAAAATGTAGCATTGTGAAGACTAACCAGACCACCTACTTTTAATTTATTTTCATGATGAGACTATGTTGGCATCTAAAGTGGAGCCAAAAAACTTCTGTGCCAAAGGAGAAAATTGTCATTTCAGGATTTTTTTTTTTTTAAAAAGACAACTTAATTATATAAAATCTTGAGGTAAGGGGAATCTGGATGTCAGTTTATATCACCTCCTGATTTAAAATGATTTTTATACGTAAACACTATCCTAGATATCATGTTGTCTTTAGGATTATAATAGAACACAGATGAGGCTTGAAATATTTGGTCCAATAAAATGAGAAAGGCTGCAAGGAAAGATTACCACTTGAGATTACAGTAGCTATTTGTTTGCTATTTCACATATGGTGAGTTTTAGGTCCATGAGCTAAATTTCTTTTTTCTTCTCACTTGTTTTTATTTCATTTTAAATATTTTTTAGATTGCCATAGACATTTACTTTTCTTTGCCCCAAATATATCTAACACGGCACTAAGACCAAATTACCTTTTTTCTCTTGGTTTGTTAACAGTAGCTTCTATGTGATGGACTTTCATCACAGTCCCAGGTAGTACTGAATCAGCCTTTCTTAGGACTTCTTCAGTCTTTCTGGAAGATAGCACTTCTGTTTTTAGCATTCTTAGCTGGGTCCAAATGTAAGGTTATTCACATGCACCTTAAGAAATCAGGGCTGACAGTAAGAAGTGACATGATGAAAGCATTTGAAGGACATAATATGAAACCAGGACCTGCAAGAGTGTGGGGGTTCACATCTCAGGGAGCTCAGCCCAGGAGGGCGAGCTTGAGCTCTTTGCCCACTGAGCCTATTAGCAGTGACTGCAATTAGAAGAAAAGGCAGAATTTTGAAAAGGAAGGACATTCATTTGACTTCCAGGTGTGCAGAAGTGAAGATGTGATTAAGTCCAATGCAAAAATAAAAATAAAAAAATGGTCCACTCAAGGTTTTCTCACCAATAACATTATAATAGTAATAATAAGAATAATTTTAGTGAGTCTCACTTATTAAGCTCTTATATGCCATGTGGCATACTAAGTACCTTATGCATATCATTATTTTTCATCTTTGCAACAACTCAGTTTCTTAAATGAAGGGCACAGAGGCTCGGGTCACATGCTCAGGTCACACCACTGGTGGAGGCAGAGCTAGTCACTGAAGCCAGGCATTCTGACTCTAGAGCCATGCTTGTAGCTTGCTTAAGCACTACATGATACACATGGCTTTTCCTTGTTCCTAAAGACACTTGGGGTTTCCCTATCACATCTCTAACTTGTAACCCTTTCCAGAGCCATGGACTTTCATCAGCAGCTGTATCTGTACCTACAGCCGTGATGCTGAGATGGGTGGCCCTGAGCATGATAAAAACTGTTTTGTGTTGTGAACTGGGATGGAGGCAGAAGGGATACTGGGTGACTTGTACCAAAGGTTGTCAGGTAGTGATGAAAAGAACTGTTTGGTCAAGGAAACCTGGTATTCTACAGAAGGATTAAGATAAAAGATGATTGTTGTTAATCTACACTGAGTCTGTGATGTGTCCAAACAATTAAGTTATCCTCAATCTGTAATATTTTCTAATGATAGTTAGAAATTTACTGTGGAAGGGCTCTAGCTTCAAAGATTAATTGACCTAAAGTTGAAGGCAGCAGAATTCTTATTCACTTACAATTCATACTTCCTTGGTTGAGTAAAATGTTGCTCTTTGAGAAATTTGACTTAAGTTCATCTGTAATATGAAGAGCAAAATGCATATGTTATTAAAGTGGATTTTCACAATGAATAGCAGTCAGTCTTCAAAAGTAAGACACAAATACCTCACCAGCAATAACATATCATTATAGGCTCTAATGAGGTTGTGATAGACAATAGTGAATTTCTTCTTTACTTTATATAATTGGAGTAATGTTGACCTTGAGAGAGAATCCCAGTGGTATAAGCTAACATAGTGGTAGCAGGGAGAGGAGGAAGGGGAAGGAAGGAGAAAGCCCTACTCCTCTTAGTATGTTTACCTCTGAGATAAAACGTACAGTCGGTAGAAAAGAAACAAAGGTGTAACTATTGTATTTATGGTATTTAAAATGAAGAGGGTAATTGATAGAGAAACCACAGCTGTGACATAAATAGATGATGTCTATATGTGTGCTGTTGTATGTGTGGGAATGTGGGGTAGGGATGAAAGTGAGCTGAATTCTGGTCTGTATCATAGTAAGAAGTCAATAGATACGTAAAAAAAGTGATTTATAAAAGAAGAGTATAATTATAACACATTACTTAAGGACTTAATGGTGATCCCCAGAGAAACCAAACCCCTAAATTGACCAAAAGCGATTTCCTCTGAGAAGTAGGATCCGGCTGTGAAGGGCGAGGCAGGAGGCTGTGGCTTCCCATTACAAACCCTTCTGCACTGTTTGAGTAGAATCTTTTGAAGCATGTCCATGTTTTACTTTGATAAGAATAAATTTTTTTTAAGCCACAGTGATAGAAACAAAAGAACACTCAAGGTTCTACTTTTAAAATATCTCTCTTCATGTACTCCATTATATGTTTTTTTCTCTCCCTTAAGGAGGACCTGAAAAGTTAAGTAGAATGCAGCATTTAAGTAACTGCTCTTGGCTTTGTTTAGTCTCAAAAGTTCCCTTTGTTGGCAAGGTGAAGGTTTCCAGAGAAGACATTTTTCATAATGTTTGGTTAATTAGGGCAGCTTTTTTGATGACTAAATAAACCTGACCAATGACCTGTGGGCCATTTTGATTAATTTTCAATCCCAAATTACTGAGGTCCATAGATTTAAGTGATGGATGTAGTGACACAGTGCCTCAAGGACTTCTTAGATTACCTTTGCCTTTCGATACCGTTACCGGAATCTACTTGTATTCTGTAGGTCTGTTTCTCTAAAACAGCAACCTTGACTGTCTGGACTCTTAAAGCTGGTTAACCACTTAGGAAATTCTGTTATGTTCTCTTCAGAGGTGGTAGGTAAACACAACTCATTGCATACTTTTTGATATCAGCATTTGTCTTAGTTGCCTCTGCAGACAATTTTTGCTCATGTTCTACATCATCATTCCTAGATAGACTTTTTTGGTCATGTGTATTGTTCCTGAAAACCTTATTTGACTGAACTTATTTGACCTTAAACTTATATTTAGCTCTCAGGAAATGTAGTAATTTCCCAGCCTAGCAGTCTGACAAGTTAGATGTTATTTATGCTTATAAGTTTTTAAAATAAGGAAATAGTTTTCAGTATATTCGCATTTCCTGAGTATGTAGTCTTAGGCTTAATAATTTCTTTTGTATCATTAACTGTGAATAGAAAATCAAGCTTTCTCAGTGTACTATCCTTAAAGATTCACATAAGATGCTGTTGTTTTTTATATATATTTTTTTGAATATTTTTTAATTGATTTCAGAGAGAGGAAGGGAGAAGGAGAGAGAGAAACATCAATGATGAGAGTCATTGGTTGGCTGCCTCCTGCACGCCCCCCACTGGGAATCAAGTCCGCAACCAGGGCACATGCCCGGCCCGGGAATCGAACTGGGATCTCCTGGATCCTAGGCCGATGCTCAACGGCTGAGCCACGCCAGCCGGGCTGTTTTTTACATTTTTAAAATGTGCTGTCCTATCCAAAGATTAACACTTACTGTGTGGTAACTCCCCTTCTCTGTGGAGCACTTTGGCATCGCTCATCCCATTTACCATCACAGCAGCCCTGTAAGGGAGATGGGAGGAGCTCGTCCCCATTTCACAGGTGGGGAGCAGAGAGGAGTGACTTGCATGCAGTCACACAGTTGGTGGGTGAGGAACAGCGACCCAGTGCACTTACCTGGAGTTCACGTTCTTCTGCAGCAGGACTTAAATCCAGGGTTTCCGCTTAAGAGCAGTGAGCACGTGTGTCAGACGCTGAGGGCAGGGCTCTCGGCCTCCTCGCAGCCTACAGGTAACGTGGACAAGGTGGGAGACAGGGAGCTGCAGAGACAGTGGGGACCCTGAGAGCAGGCTGTTCAGCCTCAGTGTTGCTTGAACTTTCGGATTTTTAAGAGAAGTTGAGAGTTTGAACTTTTTATGGGAAATTACCAAATTTTCAAACACCCTTCTTGCTAAACAAAATAGTTGACTCCCAGGGCCTCCAGCTGGGGACCCCTGACATAATTATTACTGTCCCTCTATTCAGGCTCTTAGGGACAGCCAGCTCTGAGGCCCCCCAGGGGCTGAGCTCATCTTTCCATCCACCATCTGTCCGTCTACCAGGGGTGGTCTCAACTGGAAAGGAGACCACGAAAGGGGGTCTTTTGGGACACGGTAGGTTACAGGCAGTAAACATGGAACATCACTGCATCCAGGAAACCCCTTTCTCATTGGTGTTTTCTGATTTTCATAGAGAAAAACATTTCTGGAGTTACAGAGTGTTTCTTTGTTGTTTTCTGTGATGGTGCCTTACTTATTTCTGTTAAGAGGCTACCTGATCACAATTATGCTTGATGTGTCAAGGAGAAAACAATTTCTGAATATTCTCAAACTCGATTTCTATGCCAGCAACTATCGCTCAATTTTATATTTAATATTGTTCTAGACCTAAAGCAAGGTGATTGCATATCTTATTCTTTTTGCCTATCTGTATAGTCTTTCTGTAATAGCGTATTTTGGTTCTTAAATAATTTTATGTCTTAATTTCTATAATGTCAGGGATGTTTTCATAGCAACTCTGGTTTTAAACATATTTATAACAACTCTCTGATTTCAATGTCTAGTTTTAACACCATATGAGCCAAAATGTGAGAGATAGTCCATCAAAGGAAAACTGGGTGCTCTGAACCAGAGAAGAGGCAATGGGTGCTGGGCAGGAAAAGAACAGGTGACCACTCTACTGGGGATAGGTAGTAAATAGCAGTTATTTGATTCATTTTACTAGACAAAATTAAGAATCTTCAGTTGGCTCTATTATCTCATTAATTTTAAAAAGGCACAAGTCAATAGGCTCCTCTCTCTAATACCATATCTCTACTCTTAACTCTTGGGACTTTTGTTCAGTAATAGTCATGACAATGAAACAATGCACAATCTAGTGACACAGTGCTGTGCCTGCTCCCTCTGTGTCACATGGGGAAGATGGGGCTGGATGTATTTGTATGCTGACTGGATTCATTCTGAAGTTGGGCCTTCACACACACACACACACACACACACACCACTTTTGAAGCATGAGGACTTTGTCTCCTTTTCCCTATTTCCAAAGTGGTTGAATTGATTTTTCCCCTTAGCTGTAACCAAACATTCAAACTGTCTGCCAAAAGGTCCCTTTAAATTTGCAGAAAGCAATGAGTTATAGCATAGATAAACACACACTGAAAGTGTTTCTAGAACTACAACCATAACATCACTAAATCTTTCATAATTAATGTTTGTTTTTGTTTTTGCTGCTGAGTAAGCACAAATTTAAGGTTTTAGCTTTATCTAGTACTGCATAGTTGGTTTTTTACCTAATGCCATTTAACCATTAAGCATGTGATGGTCCTCTGAGTTGTTTTGGCATTTAATTGAACTTTTCCATTAAACTACTTGAACTGCTATGTACCCATAGAACCTGTGGGCTGATGATCATTTTTATATGCCTCTTCTGAGGAACACAGTGCCGCCACCATTGAACATGCAGTCTAATACCAGGGCTATCTGAATGACGGGGCAGGACAATCTGCTGATTTTTTTAAGAAAAGAGAATTTTTATTATTTTTTAATTTAAAAAATATATTTATTATAAAAAATTTAGAATATGTTATAACTTTCCAAAGACACTTATAATTTTATAATCTAGAGATGTTAGCCTTTGGTATGTGTCCTTTCAGATCTTTTTAGTGTATGTATTCACAAACACACACACACATATTCTGTATTGTTGTTTTTAATGAAAGTAGAATCATGTAATAATGCTGTTCTCTCCTTGGTTTTGTTCATTCATGACATTAAATACCTTCCATGAGATCACAGTAGTCACAATGTTGTAAAGACATTGTAATTACTAGCCGTTCTCGTTTGAATCACTATGTTATGTTCAGTTTTTCACCCTTATAAATATGGCTGCAGTTTATATATTTGTACATATCAATGATAATTTCCTTGGTATAAATACCTAGATTTCCTAGGTCAGGGTATAATATTTACTGGCAAAATGTCATCTAGAAATGTGCAAATTTAAACTTTCCACAAAGCTCTGTAAGTACGCCCTTTGCTTCATATCATCATCAATATTGCTGATATAATAAGGAAAAAAGTATATATCATTTTAATTAATACCTTTTGATTACTTAATTGAAGCAGATGTTTTTTCATGTTTGGTCATTTCATTGTATAGATTCATATTTTGTGAAATGCTCAATTCTGCTTTCCTATTTCTCCTATTGGGACTTTCATCTTCTTGTACATTTGTAAAAGATCCTCATGTATTTAGGATTGCCATCTTCCCCTCCACCCCCACCGTTATTTGATATCTATTTATGGTTTGTTTGTTTTTTAAGAATACAAAGACTATTTTTGTGCAGTCAAATCTGTCTCTTTCTTCATTGGTTTGTCTTTAAACATTTATGGAAGACATCGTGCCTGGCATTGTAGTAAGAACTTTACAGTCATTATGTCATTCATTCCACCCCATGAATTGCATGAGATGGGGGTTATTATTATCACCCCATTTTACAGTGAAGACATTGACTCCACACGTGGTACTTGGGAATCCATGCAGCCAGGCTCAGGGCTGGCTCTCTCGACCATTTGTTTAATTCCTCTCTTGCTTGATTTTTGTTCTTGGTGTCATGTTTAGAAACGCTTTTCACTTCTCAAGATTATGTAAACATTCACCTATAATTTTTTTCAGTATAATTATGTTTTAATGTTTACCTATTATTTAATTAAATGTTTTATCCCATACTCTCTGGATCTCTTTTGTTCTTTCATCTGCAGACACAGAATAATTGCATGTTGCTTTTTACTCATGACTTTCTTTGCTGCTGCAAAATTCCTCTCTTCTTTCCCTTCCTATGAGTGCCAGTGTTCATTCCACAATATTTGCTGGGCATGCAGTTTGTGCAAGAATCTCTCATAGTCACTGTAGACATACAAAAATGAATCAGAGCCTACCTCTCCAGAAACTCATGATGTAATGGCAAGGAAGAGAAACATAAATAAAGAACTTTAGTGTGAACTATAAAAGAGAAAGACATCAAATAGTGGGAAAGGGGAAGGTAGAAAATAATTTGAATTGGTGAGGAAGGGAGGTGTAATTCAGAAAGAATTTGTGAGGAGATGACATTTAAATCAGACCTTGAGGGATGGGAAAGACTGGACTATAAAATGAGGATGATCATAGAACCATCTCACAGGGCTGCAGTGGAGATCAAATGAATTAATACATGCAAAGCATGTGGAACAGTGCCTGGCATGCTGCTCACAGCTGAGTCAATGTCAAGCATTGTCTTCAAGATCATGGCTTGAGCAATATCCTGAAAAATGCTGATTGTAGAATAAGTCCTACCTTGTTTATTTTTATTTATATATAAAGTATCCCTCTTCATTTTTTGTGTTAGTAGTTGCTAGTTTGTATGTTTCATGATTTTCTACCTTGCTTTCACAAAGCTATTCATGTTGCATGTGGAGGAGGGCAGGATATTTCTGAAGAAAAATAAATTTAATTAACTTGGAGCCAGTTTTATTAACTTTTATGTATCATGCTTTTATTTTGAAAACTATTCATTTTTTACAAATTAACCTTAGGCTTCTGCTTAATTAAGAGAGTTTGATGGTCTCACTCATAGATTATAATCAGTTATGCTTAAGCATCTTTTGTTAGTGCGTGTGTATGCGCACGCATGCTATATATTACTCTCAGTAACTAAGACAGTAGCTTAAAATAATGTTCTGAGTAATTCAAATCTAATTCAGACAATGAATAGAGTTTTCAAAAACAATGTCTGATATCTTTGCTTTCGGAGGACTCTCCCACTGGAGGGAGGCTCCTGCTAGGGAATGACAGCACTATCAGGAGCAGTAGCAGAGGTTCGGAAGCAGGAAGCTTGAAGCCCAGAATGGGACCTTGGAGCAGCAGTGTGTGGCAGTCTGAAGCCTGGGGCGAGGACTAGGACAAATAGGTGATGACTGCTAAACCCCTCTCTATCTTACACTGAAAACAGAAGCCAGTCCCCCAGGCCTTTAAGGCAGGCAACAGGAAGAAGATCAACGTAAGCGAACCGAAGGCTAGGCACAGCTCTTAACGATCTTCAGTGTTTATGGGACACTTGAGCAGGACACAGTGAGAAGCCAGACCGTCTCTCTTATTCTCTTCTTTCTATCCATACTCATCTGCACTATCACTGCCCTCCTAGGACCAATTGTTTTTGAGAAAGACATGGCTCTACCACTCACCTGTATGGTACCTTTTTAGGAATAAGAAAAGGCTTTTCTCCCTTGTGGCACTCTAGTACTTCTGCCAGAAAATTGTCATAATCAACATACACATCTTTAATGTCTTTGGTTTTAATTGTGCCCCCTTAGAGGTACAGAATATAACCATGTGGTGCTGCATATTGGGAAAGAAGGGAGGAAAAATTTTAAAGGCCATTTTGAAGACACTCTCACCCTTGTAGCCTCTTATCCCACCATTTAACTTTACCTACCCTCTCCTCCAGTGGAGATGCAGCTGGCATTTTGGACTGCACAGTTCTTTGTTCTGCAGGACTGCCTTGGGCACTGAAGGATATTTAGTGCCCCTGGTTCCCCTTTCCACCTCTCACACCAAATGCCTGCAGTGCTCTCCAGTTATTGTGTCAACTCAAAACACCCACTACCATTTCCAGATGCTACCTAGAGGGACAGTATTATTCAGGCTGAGAACCTCTATTCTGGCCTCACTAATCCTCATTCTCAAAGATGCCATGTGTAGAGGCTTGTCCTTCATGTCACCTCCTCTGTGAATATTTCCACTCTTCCCTCTAGACAGAATCAATCCCTCCTCTGTGCTCCCACAGAGCACTGTATATTGACGCCTGTTAGGGCAAATACCACACAACATTGTGGTTGGGCTTGAGGGCCTGTCTCTCTGTCCCCCCATTAGACTTTGAACAATTTGGGGCTGGGGGTGTTGTCATCATCTTGATATCCACCGAGTCTAGCACAGTCCTTGCATATTCCTGGGAAGTTTTTCTCTCCCTTCTCTTCAGATCAACTAAAATTTTAAAATATCAAAAACTTATTTTAATATATGAAAGCATTTTTCATAATGAAGTGCCACTTGAAATCAAAGATATAGTATATTAGAATTTAAAAGAGTTGGGAATTGCTTCTGTAACATATCAAAAATGTTAGTTTGCTATTGAGACCCACATTATCAAAAAGGCCAGGCTGTTGGTTTGCTAGTGCAAAATATGATTCTATGTCAAAATTGCCATAGCTCACTGCTACTTAAGGGAGTAAGATAAGATGTTTTGTGGTATGGTTCCTATATAGGTTCTTGTCCTAAACTTAATATTGCAGAGAATTTTCATTTCCAGATAAATTTATTACTATCCATATTTCCCTTTGGATTGCATGTTCACTGGCTCCTGGTTTGGGAAAGCAGTTCTAGATTTCATTTGATTTGTTTTAAAATATATTTTTTTCCTAGCAGGAGGTGAGTCAAAATCATCACAACAAATCCATCCACAAAGAGAATGCTTGCTCATCAGGAATGTTAATCTCTTGTAGATGCTAGAGATTGTTTCATGAGCGGCCAGGGTATATTAGAGCAAGTAAGTTCCCAAGCTTCTTACAGGACTCATGATTACAACAAACAAAGGTTGTTCCTTCTGCTTAGCACTGTTGCCATTTGACATGAAGCAAATAATAAGTACAAAATGAGACATTGATAAGTGCCTTCCTGTTGCCGAATATTTGCTTAGGGGTAGCGTACCAGCCATCTGGAAAGGCCTATGGATACACAGAGCAGATAATGGTTCAATTAGTTAGAATACACCTGAGGCTATAATAAATACTCTAAAATACAGTAGACACAAGCATGGTAGAAATTTCATTCACTCTCATGTAAAAATCTCTGTTTGTGGTCTAGGGCTGGTAAGGCAGCTTCTTGGTGCAAGGGCTTGGACAGCTCGATGTGGTTGTTTTGCTATACACACTTCCATTTTATGGTTCCAAACAGTTACTCTAACTCTTGCAAGATTTCCTTATTCCACAGATAAAAATTAGGGACAGAGAGGAAGTGATGGGTACAACCTGTGTCCTTTAAGATCATGATCCAGAAGTAGCACCTGTCACTGCAACTCACCATCCCATTGGTTGCATGGCCATACCTAATGCAAGGGAGGATGGAAAATGTAGTCTCTTTTTGGGTGGTTACGTGTCATGCTAAAGGACTTGTTGTGTTACTAAATGAAGTAAGGAAATTGAATATTGGGACACAAGTAATAAACTGCTTAAATGGCTCTTGCTATTAGTTACAGTACTGAAAGTCAGTGGATTACATATTTCAGTGGGATATTTCTTTGGAGTAGATTACTTTTCCTGGTTTATTTAATAATCTTCGAGAGGCATTTGTTATATCAGGTAATGCTGATAGAATAGGCTACGTCATTGTCCTTGCTGTGATTAACTGTTGTGCTTTCTTGGATTAACTGTTCTATGTGTCAATGTCATGCAGATTTGAAGCCAAGAGCAGGCCGCCTGTTGTACTCTCAGGCCACCTGTGGATGTAGAAATGGAAACTAGTACAACTTTGTCCTTAAAGGTATCATTTTATACCTATTAAGTAGTCTCCATCATTCTAATAACCAATATGTAAGGAAGATAGAAAATTTCATAAGAGTCCCAAAGTTTGGGCACATTCTTATTATAATCCTATTAAACGTCAATTTTTCATTTCTTTTTAAATAACTTTATTAAGACATAATTTACATACCATATAATTCACTCATTTAAAGTGTACAATTCAATGGTTTTTAGTATATTCACTTACGTAGCCATCACCAAATCTATTTTAGAATATTTTTATCACCCCAACAAGAAACCCTGTACCCATTAGAAATACTCCCTATTTTACTCCAATACCTCCTCTTCCCCAATCCCACCCTTACCCATAGCTCTAAGAGATTACTAACCTATTTTCTGTATCTGTGGATTCGCCCATTCTGGACATTTCATATAAATGGAAAGATACATTACGTGGTCTTTTGTTACTAGCTCCTTCCACTTGGCATGTTTTCAAGGTCCATCCTTGTTGTAGCACATATCGGAACTTCATTTCTTTTTATTTCTCTTTACTTCCGCCAGGAAACTTTACCTGACCTCCCAATTCTGGATTGGCTGCCCCAAATGTATTTGACACTAAGACCAGGAATGCTCTCTACTGTCTTCATACCAACCCTCTTATTGTAATTGATGTTCATATGCTACCATCCACCTCTAAACTCTGAGCTAGATAAGGGGTGGACCTTGTTCATTTGCCAACATCTCCCTTCTGTCTAGCACACAGTGCCTGGGCACAAGCTTGTTAAGTAAATGTGAGAATGAACGAATGGATGAAGAGGAGGGAGGCAGAGCTAACAGAAAGGGGCGAAGAAATAGACGAGAAAGTACATTAGGCTTCATTATGTCAGCATGTTTGAAATCTGTTTATCTGGGCCCCAGCTGGAAGTCTCAACATGGAGCAGTCAGAACAGTGGTCTTGCCGGTTTTGTCCCTCGATGCCCACTTGCTTGGTGTGATAGTTGTTCCTTTTTCCCTATTCAGGTCGCTCCTCCAAGCTAATGGCAGGGAGCGGAGGTGAAACGGTGTGGTGGGAGCGAGAGCATTTGTCTTGGCTCACTGGTCTGCTGGCCAAGGTAACAGTCCCATTTCCTCCTCAAGGTATCTCATCGGTTCACTCCCAGAGAGCCCTAGGAGGTTTAAAGAGTGTTTGAGTAATGTATTTCAACTTGTATTATACTCTACCAGGTCACAAAAATAAATTTCCTTTGGATATTATCTGTTTGTCTGTATTTTCAAGCATTGCTGATTTAAGAATCTATCTAGTGTTTTTAGACTTGCCAAAGTATATTCTACTTATTCTTTAAGTTGCAGACTTTTTAAAGAATAAATTATTTTATAGGAGACATGTTTTTAGTTTGACTATATTATTTAATTTAAATCTCAGTGTTCAGTGGTACATTTATTATGGTGCATTCCATTATTGCCTTCAGCATTGAGAGCTCTTTCCCAATTTAATGTGGCTGCTCTGTAAAATAAAGTGATAAAATATTTGAATAGATAAAAATAATTGAAAGTATGCTATTATGTGGAAGGCAGAGAGATAGGAAGAACTGGATGGGCAGCTGTCACTATGGTTATAAATTCACAGCCTTGGTGATAGGTTCTTAATGAATAATTAAATCAGGGGCTTGAAAGATATAGAAATTCCATATGTATTATGGGGTTGTAAAGTTGGAACCAGGAAATCCTCTTGTGCATTGCTCCCATTTTATATATGAGGACAGACCTTAAATGACATATCCAAAGTCACCAAAAGTGGCAGTTGTCTTACTTTCTAGTTAAGTGCTCTTTGATTTCTAAAACTGTCATGGCCTATAGTCTGATAAACTATTTCATGGAGGCAGATTTAAAGACACAAAAGTGTTCTAAATTAGCCTCTGCTCTTTTTTCACTTTAAGTCTTATGTCTGGGGAAAAAAGAGAGAACGCATGAATAAACAAAATAACAGCAATATAAATCTAATTCTTAGTTACATTTCAGTTAACTTAGGAATTAATTTTAGACTACAGTGAATGCTAAAGAAAATGGAAAGATTTCAGAAGAAAATAGTTATCATATAAACTCATTGAATTACTTGCAGATGAAAGCAGTTATTTAGTCTTACTCCATGTGCAATTGAAATTTTAAATTTAGTAGGATTTTTTGTTTACATTTGAATAATTTGGAAAATATTACCATTTTGTCTCAAGTGAATTTGCACATCCAATATCCTCATCTCTAAAAATGGAAAATTCAGAAATGCAAACCAAGCTAAAATATATCACATCCTATGGCTTTGTTTTAGGAATACAATTTATTTCTGTAATAATAATATTTGCTTTTTACTTAAGTGGAGAAGTTATTAACTCTAAATAGGATTTGAAATTTTTGCTATTTGTTAGGTGCCTTCTGAATTCCTGAATTTTAATTCAAATTCCTGAGGAATTCTGTGGGGATGGCTAAATATATGCAGCCATTGTTGAGGAAGGAAGTTTTATCTGCAGTCAGCAGAATGTGAAACCCCAAAGTAAACTGAAATTGCAGCTGAGTAAGACTTTCTCTAGTCAATATGGTACAACGATCTGTCACAAACATGGGAAACAGTCGTCCGTGCTGCACAGCATAAGCAGCAACATTTCCATGGATGATATGGATCTTTATTATAAACAAAAACATTCCGTGCCAAGTGCACTGAATAAAAGGCATTTCTCTTGACTGAGAACAAGGGTGAGACGTAGGGGTGTAGGGACTCACTGTTTCCTATTAGCAGATGCTTTTCACTTTGTGGTGAGCTTATTGTTGCATTTCCCCACCCCAAGACTCTTAACAAAATGAGGAAATAAGCCAATTTCTGATTTCATTACTGTGACTCTCATTTTATTCTTCCTAGTGACTAATTCAACCATTTAATTTCAGTGGAGATGGAGAATAGAGGTGATATATTCAACCAGCATTTTCTGAACACTTTAGGATGTGCTGGGCACTATAATAGGAGCAAAGGTGATTATTACTCAGAGCTTTATCGATTATATTTATTCTACTGTGTCCAGATACTATTGTTGCTACTGAGACACGTACAGTCACGGTAATGTCAGTTTCTTTTACTGTGATTCATTTGGCTGCTTTTCAGAGGGGTGTGTGCGTATGTGTATTTTTCACAATTTTATTATAATGTCACAATGTCTAATTCTGGATTTCTTTATACTCACCCTGCTTGGTATACACTGTATTTCCTGGTTTTCTTTAGTTCTCGAAAATGCTTATATATTATATAGTACTATGTCTCTTCCTCCATTTTTTTTCATTCTGGGACTCTAGTCAAACATGTTTTATACCTTCTCAGTCAATATTCTTTTCATATTTTTGTCTTTTCTTTCTTTGCCACAGTTTTGGTAATATCTTCAGATTTATCCTCTATTTCACTATTTTTCTCTTCAATATTTGAAGTTAGTATTTGAGTTTTTAATTTTAAATATTATGTTTTCACTTTTAAAAATTCCGTTTAGTTCTTTTTTAAAAAATAATTCAGGTTATCTTTGATAGTATATTATTTCCATCTTAATTTTTTTCTTTTTCATTTGATTTCTTTGAACATTTAATATATAAGTAGTTTATATTCTTCAATTGATAATTTCACTGGACTGCACTGGAATCATAGCCGCTGTATGATGTGTCTACTGACTCATTCATGGTTTGCTTCCTTGTGTGTTTTGTAGTTTTTGGTTATGAGCTCATATGCAGTAGCATAATCTTTGGTAATTTTGCAGGCCTAACTGAGGGGCATTCCTTCATGGAAGATTTGATTAGGCTCCTCCCGCATAGCTGGGGGTCACTACGGATGCTACCAATCTGCAACTGCTTTAGTCACTCTGTGTACTGATATAACATAGGAATTGCAGGTTCAACTCTTCCGTCTTGAAAGAGGCCCATGGCCAAATTTCTGGATTCATGCAAAGTAGCCAGTTTCCCCAAGGAAATACTAGCTTTCTGTTGGCTTGTTTTCCAGTATCTGGTTTCAGCTCAGTGGTTGGTTTATGTGTGTGTGTTTGTTTGGGGAGTTTTTGGGGGTTTTTGCCAGTGCAGATTTTTTTACTTTCTTACACGCCAGCAATGAATTAAAAAGTAAGTTCATTATCATTTATATATTATTGTATCATGTGTGTGCATTATCGTAGTAAGAGGGCTTATAGCATCTAGCCTAGAATTACTCCAGGACACTATAGTTCACCTTTAATGATGCATCACCCCAAAATATGTCTTGTTAAGAAAACATATGGCATAATTAATATTGAGACTTTTGAATAATGGGGAGAAACATTGCAAGTTACAGAAATTTGTCCCATATGGGGAGAGAACTAATCCTCTCCTCTTGGTTTTGGTAGACAGTCAATGTAAAATCTTAGCATTTGGTACTGTCTTTATCCTAGGTTACCAGGTATTTTTACATGATTTTGAAACAAATTAAAGCCCAAATCAAGTGTCTTGGTTCACTAACCAGATTATAGGTATTGAGCAGCTCACTAAGGAGCATCGGAAATGCCTAGGAGCAGCTGACCAGCTAGATATCTTGAAATGTGGCTGCATTTTAGGAATTACTTGACCCATTATTTTTACTTTGGTCATACCAGTGTTGCTGTTCAGTATTTGATGTTCCCCATCAGTATTCAAGTTCTGCTGGATCAGTCACATGAGATAATAACCTACAAATAATTTAAACCTATGCCTTGAACATGGTAGGCAGTTGGGTAAGTCATATACACAAATAATTACAGTGCAGTGGGTTAAGTTCTAGAGTGCAAGAGGATACAAAGTATTATGGGGATGCGGAGGAGGAAGCATCTATGCCTGTGATGCTGAGGGTCTGACCCACTGGGAAGACCTCACAGAGGAGGGGGCATATAAATTGGCAATTAAAGAATAAGTAAGAATTGCCAGGTAGAGAAGAGGAAGAATCAGGAATTTCAAGCAAAGGGCTTATTAGATGAAGCAGGTTAGTAAGGCTTTTCAGAGGAAGATATGATTAATAGTATAACACACTCATTTTGTTTTTTTAAAAAATATGTTTTTATTGATTTCAGAGAAAGAAAGAGAGAGGGAGAGATAGAAACATCAGTGATGAAAGAGAATCATCGATCAACCGCCCCCTGCACCCCCCCTACTGGGGATCGAGCCTGCTACCTGGGTGTGTGTCCCAACTGGAAATCGAACCTTGATCTCCTGGATCATGGGTTGATGCTCAACCACTGAGCCTCACTGGGTGGGCAACACACTCAGTTTCTCACAGGGAGTAAAAACCATTGACTTAGTGTTTAATGAAATCACAGCTCTTCTGTTCCTCTTATTCACCCCACACCCCTTTTCCCCAAATCACACTGAATGCTTCATCTTGTTATGTGGACCTAGATTGCAAAGAATCCAGTGTGTGGAGGTTCCTTCTTTGTGGGCATCTTTGATATTACAGCATCCTCTGATCCTCAGAACATTTTCTGTGGTCCTTCTAGCATCTCCAAGCCAAGTATTGATTGCTGGTTACCTTGGTTGTGAATGAGCTCTATCTTGCTTCCTGTATTTATATATCACTGTTTGCATCAGAAGTAGGGAAAGTACATTGTTTATCTCAGGATGCCATAATCTCTTTTTCTCATTTTCAGAAACGTTGCTCCTTTCAATCTAGAGAATTCCTTTGTTTGTTTCAGATAATATTTTTCTAACTTCAAAATTTCTCTCTTTCTATTATGTCCCCAGTCTTCATGTCTCTGTGTACCTTCCCAAAGAGGCCTATTTCATAAGCATGAAGGAAAAGCGCATCAGGCATTACCAATACAGAACTAATGATCTCTATTCTACGAGCAGCTAGTTTGTTTCACAGGCTTGTTGGGTTTTTTTCTTTTTGTCACTAAGACAAATGAAGGAGATTGGCATATTGGCAAAGATTGGATGTCATGACTTCTAGGCCTCTTTTTTTATTTTAAACTTTTTTTTACTTTCTATGAAGAATGCATCAGATACACCAATATCATAGCAGCCATATTCACAATAGCCCAAAGGTGGAAACAACCCAAATGTCCATCGATAGATGAATAGATTTTTTAAAATGTGGTATATATCTACAACGGAATATTTCTCAGAGTAATAAAGGAAGGAAATTATGACACATGCTACAGCATGCATGAACCTTGAAGATAGTATACTAAGTGAAATAAATATATGATTCTACTTATATGAGGTACCTAGAGTAGACAAATTCATAGAGACAGAAGTAGAGTGGTGGTTGCCAAGACCTTGGGGAAGAGGTGGTGGGGAGGTACTGTTTAATGGATATAGAGTCTCAGTTTGGGAAGATTAAAAAGTTCCCGAGATGGATGATGGTGATGATTGCATAATAGTGTGAAAGTATTTAATTCCACTGAACTGTACACTTAAAAATGGTTAAGATGGTAAGTTAATGTTATATATGTATATTTTACCACAATTTTTAAAAAGTTCAGCTGTGAAAAAGTGACTTGGAAAAAATTATTTGTGTCAGGGAGTATTATTTCAGAAACTTAATTTATTCAGTTACTTATTCAGTCAACAAATAATGAGTTCCTACTATGTGTCACAGACATTTTAAACACCAGGCATACAGAAGTGAACAAAACAGAAAATGATCCTAGACTCCCTGAGCATTCAGTGAGGTGAGACAGACAGTGAACAAATTGAGTAAGTAAAATATGTCATAAGCAGATGGTGAACAGTTCTGTGGAGAAATCTAAGCAGAGAAGGGATGGGGTGAGTTGGTATTAGGGGAGAACTGTTGTAATTTGTCAGGTTAGTCTCCACTGAGAAGTGGCATTTGTATAAAGACCTGAAGCCAGTGCAGGGTCAGCCAATGGATACCTGGGGGAAAGTGCTCCAAGGAGAGGGAGCAGCGAGGAGAAAGGCCCTGAGACAGACTTAGAGTAATTAATAATAGATTTCACAGGAGGAGAGTTAAGGGAAGGACTTATCTGTGACTTCTTTCCAGCCTCCTTGCCTTTCTTTCTTCCTTTTCTCTCTAGAACTGTGGATATTTTAAATGTTCTACTTATTTATTTTTCTTTTTAAAGTATGTTTTCATTGATTTTAGAGAGATTGAGGAATGGAGAATGAGAGAGAGAAGCATCAATGAGAGAGAAACATCCATCGGCTGCCTCCTGCACACCCCCTACTGGGGATCAAGCCCACAGCCCAGGCCTGTGCCCTGATGGGAGTCAAACCGGCAACCTCTTGGCACGTGGGATGATGCTCAGCCAACTGAGCCACACTGACTATAATTTAATGTTATAGCCACTAAATTAGTACTTTTGATGAATTACACACAAGCAATAAAATATTTTATTAAAATATTTTAATAAGCATAAAAATCAATGTAGTTTTCAAGTAATGCAAGATGTCAGAACTTTTACAGCAAAATTACATTAATTTTGCATTTTCAATACGATAGTATATTCTACTAACTACAATTTAATGGTACCTCTGTGTCACTGTGTGGTAGCTTCCCGTGGCTGCTGTAACACATTTACTGCAGCTGGGTGACTTATTTCTTTATTTATTTATTCCTTTTTATTTTATATTTAAAATTTTCAAGTCTCCCTGCCTTTCATTAAAGTTTATTACAAGGAGTATTAACTGCCCTTACTTCCAGGTGGTGTTCTCTGGGTCCTCTGGGTGGCCGTGAGGGAAGCCAGAGCCTCCTCGGGCCTGGTTGGGTGGGACCTAGGCATGCTGGTGGTGTGGCTCCCACGTGGTGGGTATGACAGAGCCGTGTGGAAGTCATCCCTGGGGAGGTCTGAAAGGTTTGGCAGGATAGGGATGGGCAGTGCAGCAGTGGTCCAGGCACTTCACTGACCAAGTGGCCAAGTCTCAGGGGTGGAGGGCAGTGGGCAGCTGAACCTTTGGAGACACATAATGTACACCTGGTACACCGGGCCTTTTCTAAATAGAAACATAGCTTTGGAGAGGAAGGTAATAAAATAGTAATGAACATGGTAGTAAAGCAACTAGAGACTGCTCTATAGTTTGACGTGCTCATCTCATCTGTGTCTCATGAAAGCCTGAGGTATGAGCTGAGAGTCTGAGGTGAGGTATGTGGCAGAATCCCCCCTTAGTTCCTGAGAGCTCGAGGCCGGGAGATGGGACGCGCCTTGCTGTAGTTCAGTGGCCGAGTGGAACGTAAAGCTTGCCCTTTCCTCCTGTCTTTCTAATGAAACGAGATCTTTACCTCCTGAATCCACACTGGTGCATTTTCACAAAGGGAGGACAAGTATCCTTCAGTTCTTTCTGTAAAGTGTGATTTGAGGACTTCCAGAAGGCTTTCTATGATGAATGACTGCCCAACTGCTACTGAACCAGAAAGTTAACCGCTAAAGAGTCATCTCACTTCCTCTTAAATTCGCTCTTTTCCTCTTTTACATTGCAGAATTCTCTTGGAAAAGTTCAGCCGTCCCACCATTTCTTTCTTTTACTATTATTATTATTATTATTATTTAACCTTTATTGTTGAGAGTATTACAAATGTCCCCCATTGCTCCCCTCTACCCGGTCCCCACCCCACCCCAGGCCTTCAGCACACTATTGTCTGTGTCCGTGGGCTGTGCACATATGCATATAAGTTCTTTGATTAATCTCTAAGAGTAGGAATGCTCATTTACTGGTGCTAAGAAGGAACCAGTGAGTTCTGAGTACTTGGTGGGACAAGGGAGGGGTAAAGTCTGAGAAAGGGGAGTATAGACCACTAAAATCAAATATGCTGCCTTCACAGTTGTGCCTTTGGGTCCCCATTCTGGTGCTTAGGCCTTTTCCAGAGTTTGTCCAAATATCCTCTCTGGAACAGAGAGTGTTCCTGAATTGCTTCTGAGTAAGATGGCCCAGCCTGCTGAGATTCTAGTTGGGGTGCCTCTAGGAGAGAGGGCTCTGGGGCCATGTCTCAGCTCAGTGAGCCGTAGGTTTCCAAGGGGGTGTCACTGATGTGGGGAACGGTGCGTCGTTACTGAATAGAATTGGCGTGTTTCTGGTACCTCTCCCATAAGGGAGCTAGGGGCCTTGGACAGTGCAGCACCCTTCTCCTTCCTTCCTGGCAAGTGGTGTGAAGTGTGCTGAAATAGTACTTAAGATAACGGTTCTGGTTGTCACAGACAACCTGTAAGCTGGCCTCTTGTCCTGCTGCCGCCACCGCCTTTTCCTTCCTCCTCCCCATTTAGTAGTCTTTGCTTTGCTCTATGGGTCCTGGAATTCAAATTCTATCACAGGCTTGGAAGCACAGTATCACATTCCCCATTAAGATAGCTTAGATTTATATTTTCATCTTCATGTACATTCTCTAATTTGCCAAAATGTAACTCCTTTGCTGGAGTCAGCAAAATGACATCATTTCAGTTGCCTGCTGAGAGTTGCGAAACTGTTGGTTTAGCCAGGTTAGAAAGACAGCAAGCAAGGAAGGAAGGAAGGGGGGGCGCGGATGGGTTTTTAGATAATGTTTACATTCTATGGAATATTTTGTTGTGAGAGGCAGAATTTACTGAGAGTTTAAGCCAAGATTGGATTGGAGGAGCATGAATATTTGTACACAGGCTTCAGAAAGCCCAGTATTGACCTGTTTTTGTTATTTTTATTGGCTCCTTTGACAAACTGTCCTAACTTGGGGCCAACAGAACCAGAAGGAAATTTAGGTCACGGATAGTTGCGTTTTAAAAACTCCAGATTTTAGCGGCTGCTCAATCATTGTAATTGATTGATGATAACATGGCAAAGAGAGCTCTTAAATCGTTAAAGTGGCCAGATAAAGACAAATGGCTGGAGATTTTGTTGGATGCACAGTTCTCAATTCCCTATGGTATTCTGTTCTGCTCTCTGAAGAAGTAGCTTGTCCCTCATTTTATGCAGCTGGCTTGTTTACAGAAAACAGCCTCTTAAACTTGGCAGTTTTGTTTGAAGCACAGTGTAACATCATTTCCCGAGAGATGGGGGAAAAACGTTACCAAAAAAGTTTCTATCCCCCCTAAAACATGAGTGTTTTAAACTGAGCAGCCATTGAAAGTTGTTCTTTCCATCTTTCTCTGAAATCAGGGCCTTAGCCTTTACCCGTAGCCGAAGGTAAGTGTACCAGAATTAGATTATTCGATAACTCCCATAAGCTTCTTCTATCTTCCTGCTCTTGCTTTGGATACATGCTAATGTGTAATAAGAACTCTAAGTAGATAGCTCTGTTCTTCCCAGGACACAGGAAATGTGGCTGGTATAATGGCATTTTAAAAAGTTTTTACTGAAGCAAAATATAACATAGGAAAGTACAGCTCAATGAATTTTTGCTAACTGAAGACATCTGTGTAATCAGCACCCACATCAAGAAACAGAATATTACTAGCAACCCTGGAAGCCTCCCTGCTATTCCTTTCTTCCGAAGGGTAGGGACTTCTAAAAACATAGATTCGTTTTCCCTGTTTTTTTGTATTTTACATAAATGGAATCATATAATATGTTCTTTTTTAATGGATTTTTTCAACATTATATTTGTGAGATTCATCCATATTGTTGTTTTATAAAATTATAGATCATTCTCATTGCTGTATAGTATTTCATTGTGTGACTACCACAATTTTTCTCTAGTGGCATTTTTAGTTGGAGAAACAGTTTATACAATCTGTTTCAGTCTGACTGAGGACTTTGCCATTTCTCAGTGCCAGGGAATCATTTACTCCACAGACAAAGAAGGCCAGCTCATTCCAGGTGCACTTTTTAGGGATAAATTTTGGGAAACATGTTTATACTTTCTGAGTAGCCTCTCTGTGTTCCTTTACCTCTTCATGTTCTATTAAATCTTCTTAATACATTCTTCCAACTTTCTTGTCTATGCCTTTATTTTACTCACTCCAGAATCCTTCCATTTATTCTGGTCCTTCTCACCACCCTGATCTTAAACATCCCCATTCCTGAAATATTTATATCCATCCTATTCTTACATTTCACTCCAATTCTGCCTCTCTGTTCTCTCCTTTGAACCACCTCCTCCTGCTCCGAAGCTCCATTGGTAAACCTTGAAATACTTTTAGGCTCTTCTCTTTCTCTCATATTCCATATCCAATTCATCAGCAACGCTTTAGCTTCAAAACATTTCCAAATGCAGCCAATTCACACTACTCCAGAGCATCTGCCTTGGTCTAGGCCCTGTCATTTCTCACATGGACTATTGAAATTGCTTCCTACCTGTCTCCATACTTCTGCCCTTGCCCCTACATAGTCTATTCTCTTCACCACAGCTTGAGTGATAGCTTCTTAAAACAAATTAAATCATACCATTTCTCATGCTTAAAGCTGGATTCAACTTGGCAAAAAAGCACATACAAATCGTTCAGCAAAGCTGAAATGTAGCCTGTAAGAAAAGGATTCATGATGGATGAGGCTGAGCAGTTAATTAGAACCACAAAGGGAAAAGAAATGCATATGTCATATAAAGGCTTTATCTTGAAGGCAGTGAAACCATGAAATAGTTTTAAGGAGATCAGATATTTGGTTTAGAATGAGATAAATCATGGCTAGAGATAATGGTAGTTGCACCCTAGGTGGTAGAGGAAGGAACAGAGAGGAGGACATGGGTATATAAAATTGTGGGTACTCAGCTTATTCGATGTGGCAGGGACAAGGGGAAGTGCAGTAGAGTCCAAGTTTCTGTCTAGGTCAACTGGAAGAAGGATGGTACCACACAACATATGAGATATTGCAGACTGAGAAGCAGATTTGGGAGTAAAAAGTCTCGATTTCACTTTTAGATCTACTGAGTTAATTTGCAGTTGAGTTCTGAGTGGAGAAGACCAATAGGCAGCTGACTGTATGGGTAGGGAGCAAGGAGAGAAGTTGGGCTAGAGATATAGATTTATGAGTCATGTTGGTTGTTTAGATTAAAGTGAGATACCAAGGGAATCCACAGATACAGTGACTCATAAAGGATAGTTTATTTTCCATACACACTGCAGTCTAGAAATTGTTGGGTGGTTCAGTCCAGATGCCACTCAAAATGTGGCCCACAGAGCAGCAGCACTGGGATCACATGAGAACTTGTTAGAAGTGCAGGATCTTCAGGCCCCACCCCAAACTAAAGAATCAGCATTTGAATATAACAAGAGCCCCAGGTAATTTGCATGCGCATTAAATTTTAAGAAACTCTGATTTAAGGAACCAATGTTGCTTTGCCTTCCTCTCAAAGAAGAAAGTTGAAGTCATCTTACTACCACTTCATCTGCATTTTAGCCATAAAAAGGGGAAAAGAGAGTAGGAAATAATGAGCTTTCTTTTTAGAATGTGACATCCTTAAATCAGTAAATATTGGTGTTTACTGTATTAGAAATTAAAACTGAGAAAAGTTTAAAATATTTATTAATTCCTTTAAAATAACAAACATGTTTACAAGCTAACATAAATAACATACTATATTTCCAAAACAAAAAAATAAGTGAGAATGTCACTGGTTTATATTTGTGCAAATTTCTTCAATGTCTCACTGAAGAGAAAACAACTGGATTCTTGTATTTGCCTCTTCATTTAATATATGCTGCCATATGTTGTTTGGTTGAAGTATATGAAGAAAATGCAGCCTCATGCAGATACATAATTGGAATAGCAAGAGATATTTTCATAGCCTTCTCACATGTTTGCAGATAAAAGTAGCAATTTCTTAAAGGTAAGTTGTAATGTGGGATTGAAAACCATATCAGTGAGCTTTTTGTACTATTTCATATTAAAATTCACTCACTTATCTTTTATTTTGGATGAACCTTTTGCCTTTGACTAATTTTCTTACATCATACTTTGGTCATTTGAAAAATATTGGCTCACTGAGTCATGCAGATCTTCCAAATATTGATACATTTCATTATGCAGCTAAAAAAAAATCACATTTTTAATATCACCATTAATCTCATTAGAAAGTCTTCAAGTATAGAGAATCTGGCAAATACATGTTTTCCAAAGTTTGAATTTTTGCTTAAAAGGCAGAATTTTATCATTGTCAATAAATATATCAGTTGTTTTTCTTGAAGGAACAAGCTCACTTTGTTCATTTTCGAGAAAATGTTTGGCAAATGCTCAAGTTTTAATAATCATAATTTCTCTATCTGAAATTCTTTCAATTAACAGTGACATTGCATGAGAGAAACCATTAGTTCAGTTCACAACTCAAATAATGATGTAAGTGCTTTTCCTCCAGATAATCATTGCACTTTAGTGTATAGCAGGAGTGCTTTATTCATAGTTCCTATTTTGTTATACAGATATTAAAGAGACATTTAAGGGTTGACATTTTGAAGATTAATTTTTACTGCTTAATCAAGAGCATTCCTAAGTGAAATTGGCTTTTAAAAAACGCTAACTATGAGTACATAGCATAATGATAAAGACTACAATGCCTGTTAGCACAGTTTGCAGCCACTCTCCTTGATCTGTGTTAAGGTACCAGCAATCTTACCCCCCATTATTTTTGAACTATTAGAGTAAATGTCAGCACAGTGAAAAAGGCAAAGAATGTCTTAGTATTATTGTAAAAACAGTTTTGACCTTGTGGACGTCTTGAAAAGGGCCCTGGGATCTCGGATGTATGGACCACACTTTAAAAACCATTGTCCTGCCCACCTGGCATGGCTCAGTGGTTGAGCGTTGACCTATGATCCAGGAGGTCACAGTTTGATTTCAGGTCAGGGCACATGCCCGGGTTGCAGGCTCGATCCCCAGTAGGGGGTGTGCAGGAGGCAGCCGATCAATGACTCTCTCATCATTGATGTTTCTCTCTCGCTCCGTCTCTCTGAAATCAATAAAGATATATTTCAAAACAAAACAAAAACCATTGTTCTATATGATTATTCTGGGCCTGATGAACTGGTGTATGAGATTGCATAGTTTTGAACTAACTAGTTCAAGGCAAAACTGATAGGTAGCAAAATTTAAATTTGGTGTCTCTATGCCTTCCCTTTATGTAACATCTGTGAAGGTACTCACTGGATCCCTAGTGGTACAGATGGAAAAGGTGCCACCCAGGTACCTACACACTTGCTCTTCTTGTTCATTTAGTTATTTTACAATTATTTATGGAGCCCTACTCTGCACCACGTTCTCTGCCTGGGCTGTGGGCCCTGGTGCGGAGCTTCTCATGCCTTACTTCATACAAACTGCTTGTATTAATTTCCTGTTGCTGGTATAACAAACCACCACAATCTTAGTGGCATAAGACAACATAAATTTACTATCTTACAATTGTGTAGGTCAGAAGTCCGACACTGGTCTCGCTGGACTCAAATCAAGGTGTTAGCAGCACTGCATTTCTTCCTGGAGGCTCTAGGGGAGCATCTGTTTCCTCGTCTTTTCCAGCTTCTAGAGGCCCCCTGCATTCCTTGGCTCATGGCCCGCTTCCTCCGTCTCCAAAGCCAGCAGCGTTACTTCTTTCTGACCTTTCATCATTATATCTCCCTCTGACCACAGACTGGAAAGGTCCTCTACTTTAAGGACTCATGTCATTAGGTTGGGTTCACCCAATAATGCAGGATAGTCTCCCATCTCAAGTTCTGTGACCTAAACTGCAGCTGCAAAGTCCCATTTGCCATATAAGGTAACATATTTATGATTCTGGGGACTAGAGTTTGGGCTTCTTTGGGGGGCCATTTTTCTGCCTAGCACACAATTTTAGTAAGTGTGCATTAAAAATTTATTGAAGAAATAAAGGAAGGATCCTGTCCCATTGCTCATTTCTCAGAGCTTTGCTCCTCCCTCACATTAGATGTTGTTGGTTTAAGACTCAGTTGCATACCACTTCTTCCAGGATTTAGGTGTGCCTTTGCTGTGTTTCTAAAGTGAATGAATACCTCTACTAAAGCACTTATTGTTGCGTCATCACAACTATTTACTTCTACTCCCACTTCCCTGTAAGCTCTTGAATCTTGCGTCTTCCTTTATTCTTTGTATGCACACAGTATATCACGGTACCTGGCACGTAATATGTACACAATAAAGAATGCATGAAATGTTGAAGGATCTTCTTTAAGAAGGAGCTAATGAACAAAATAAACTGACAAACAAATTAGACCCAGAGACATTGAAGCATGCAACAGACTGAGGTATTTCACGGTGTGGGGAGGGGGCGGAATTAACCAGAGTCTATATGCATACTTGCAAAACCCATGGACACATATAGACAGTAATGCAGTGAAAGCCTGGGGAGGGGGTGGGAGCCGGGTAGAGGGGGGCCAATGGGGGAAAAAAGGGGACATCTATAATACTTTCAGCAATAAAGATAAATTTTAAAAAGTAAATAAATGGTGAGAAAAAAAAAGAATGCATAAGTGAATCAATGTTATCCTTATGCAAGTGACATTTTTGCATTTTGCCTGGGACATGTAAAGAAGCAGAATGGCTTGTTATGGGAATTTAAGGCCTAGTGGCAAGTCTTAATGCAAGGATGGCAAGAGATATTATGGGGTAGAAGGACCTTAGGCACTCCTTCAGGCCCCTACTGGCAGCATGCCTGGGACTGAGCAGGAGCTTGGAAGAGTTGCAGAGATGGGTTCTCCAGCAGCACTGTAGGGTGACATAGTTTCACTGAGTGTCTGCAGGCCCTGCACCATGGAGGAGCAGGTGTAAAGCCAGCCCAGCTTGCTCTGCAGCCACACAGAATATGGCCTGTTCGTTCCTCATGCCTGCAGAGGTAGCCAGCACACAGACTGACTGACTTTGCAGAGGTGTTTTAATTCAGCCCCAAAGTTAGATTTTCTAAAGATAACATGCATTTTACAGAGAGCCTTTTGTATGGAGTTACTGGGGACTTATTCAAAAATAACAGGAGCCCCAGTCTACAGAATAGTTTTGTCACCCTAGACACAGCTCTAGTCTTCCACCTCCTACCAGCAGGCCCATTTATAGCAAAATGAATAAGAAATTTAATCCCTGGTATTTTATAAAGAAGTCCTTTTTTTTCCTTTGCTTTGGTTGTGGTTTGCTCTGTGTGTGCTTTTTTAATGGCAGTGTTTAATATGTTTGTGTTGCCTTTCACCTTTGACTAACTTTGTAGTTAAGTTCCAAGATGTGGTTTCACATCCCGTGTTTTCAGGCTGCTGCTCCCTCCTTTGAGACGGCTAACTTCCTATTACTAGAAGTACTTCATTCCCTTACCAATCATCTCCATCACTTCTGCTGGGGAAGAAAGGAGGCCAAGGAGCGGTGGGCGATAGTAGTTGGGGTAATAGTTAATATTTATTTGAGGCTATGTGCCAGGCACAGGGCTATGTGATTTATTTCTATTATTAAATCTTTAAAACAACCTTATGAAACAACAGCTATTATTGTCTATCTTCAAATGTAAGAGAAAGTGTTTGCCCCAAAACTAGCCCTCAGAAAAAAGGGTGACCCCTTACATTTGAGTCCTTACAAAGACTGCCCCATGGTAGGGATTACTCTATTTTAAACCACAAAGTAGTTTAAGTAATTGTCCTGAATTATGAAAATTGGTGCCGCCTGGCTGGCATGGCTCGGCTCAGCAGTTGAGCATCGACCTAGGATCCAGGAGACTGTGGTTCGATTCCCAGTCAGGGCACATGCCCGAGTTTCGGGCTTGATCCCCAGCAGGGGGCCTGCAGGAGGCAGCTGATCAATGACTCTCTCATCATTGATGTTTCTATCTCTCTCTCCCTCTCCCTCCCTCTCTCTAAAGTCAATAAAGATATATTTAATAATAATAAAAAAGAAAATTGATGCCTATGGTTTGGGATTGCTTAATATTCAAGTATTTGTGGTATTATTTCCTTTTTATAGATGAGGAAACTGAGACTTGGTGAAGTTAAGTAACTTGCCCCAAGTCACACAGCTAATAAGTGTACAGCCAGGATTCAAACCCAGGCATATAATCTTACTCCCATATCCTTATTATTAATCCTCCTCAGATGCTTGCTTTCACTTTTAAGATGGTTTCAATTTAGGGAATCACTGATGTTTTCCTTCCTTCTTGTTGAGGTGTCATTCTAAGAGTTGAAAGCAGAAGATGAATACCTGTCCCGTATGGAGCCATGATTTTATGGATAGCATTAGAAACTCTAGTTCACCTGTGCCAAGGTGGCACAGAATTCCCTCTCTTACACCCTTGCCAGATGATCACCTGCCTCCCTTTGCCATTGATGGGAAATTTATTGCTTCCCAGATCAGCCCCTTACCTTGGCTCTGGTTGTAGGAGTTCTTCCTCATACTAAGCTGAAATTGTCTGTCTTTCTTGGCATTTTCAGACTAACAGAAAGGAGATCAAAATACACCTGTGTTTGTCTCATCTGATCTCCTCTGTACTCCCCTCCCCTCCCTCTCCCCTTCCCAAGAAAGGTTTTATTTAAGAATAGTTTTAGGTTTATAGAAAAGTTGCCAAGATAGTGCAGAGATTTTCTGTATATCTCTCAGCTTATTAACATCTTACATTACTGTGGTATATTTGTCAAAACTAAGAAACCAACATCGGTCTATTATGATTAAGTATAAACTCTAGATTTTATTCTGATCTCACTAGTTTCCCCCTAATGTCCTTTCTCTGTTCCATGGTCCCAAATTACATTAGTCATTATGTTTCCTTAGCCTCATCTGTATATGATAGTTTTTCAGCCTTTCCTTGTTTTTCATGACCTTGACAGTTTTGAAGAGTACCGGCCAAGCATTTTGTACAATGTATCTCAGTTAGGATTTATCTGATGCCTTCCATGGTAATTTAAAAAAAAAAAAAAAAAATGAGGGGAAGGGGGGAGAAAGTGAAAATGGAGAACTTGACAAAATTATAATTTAAAAAATCAACCATCCTCTGGTTATATCATGTCATTTTAGAGATAAAGAGAGTCTAAGAGGTTTACTGAGATTCTAAGAGGTTAAGGAACTAGATAGTGGAACAGTCAGGATTGGAACCAGGCTTTTTGAGATGGAGCCTCTTTATTTCTGCTGTATCTCATGCCTCTTTGTGACTGGTCATTTGACTTTATATTCAACTTAATAATTAACTTCTTGGATTGCATTAAGCAGATAAGAGTAAAATTTTAGAAATTGGTGTGCATAGGTATTACCTAGCCAATAGGAGACTGCTAGAGTGTGACTATTAAGGGATTTTGCTCTCTAGCAACATATCTTAGATTAACAACCTGAAAATGATGCTCTGGTGGCCAGATGTTAATGAGTGAGTCTTTTCAAATGATTATGATGATTATCCTGCCATATTTTGCTTTTTGTAACTATCTCTTAAAAAATCCTTTTGTTCTGGGGAAAGAATCATGGGCCTTCTGTAGGATAGATACTTTATATATACATTTGCTTTTAGAAATGGGATATAAGCAATGAAGGAATCTGCTTAATGTCATCCAAGGAGTTAGTGATAGAGTAAAAGGTAAAAGAAAAAAAAATACCGCAACCCCCATAGCCCCTCTTTTAACAGGCCAACCACACATCTCCTTTCTTTTAAATTGCGTCTGGCAGTTTGTAAAGCAAAGAAAGAGCACTTGAAGGTTCTTCTCAAGAGAATCCTGAGGCCGTGGTACAGTTCTAGGATGCCTTCAGACCTTTCCGCCGCTTTCCTTAAGAAGCGGGCATGCTTATACTGGGTGAATCACGTCTTGTCACCACGTAACAGGAAAATCTCTGTTCCCTTCTTGCCATTTGTACTTTATTCATTCCAAAGACTTCCCATTTTATTTTGTGTGATACATTGTGAACATCCAAGATTTTTAGTGGAAATAAATGGTAACAGCTGTTTTTCATGTACCAAATAATATAATTGTGAACCTTAACCTTGAGATGATATATCCACATTTTCCCAGGTGTAGAAGTGACTTGACAAGAAAAGCTTGTTTTGGGTAGTCATCCTGGTACAGTCACTTTCCGCTGCTTGCTGCCAACTTCACTCAGAAGGAGAGAGAGTCTCCATGTCTTTATTCCAATACTCCCTTATTCACACGGCTTTTCCTCTTTAAAGCAGTTCATGTTCACCTACACACACCCTAAAGTCCATCTTCCTTTCCTGCTTTATTTTTCTCTGTTTTACCACCATCTGATATATTATATACTTTACTTCTTTGGCTTTTTAATCATCTGTTTCCCCCAATGAGAGTGTAGGCTCTATGAGAGAGCAGGGGATTTATTTTGCTCACTGCTGTATCCCCAGACCTAGAATAGTACCTGGAACATAGCAAATGCTCAGTGAACACTTCTGAATGAATAATGTGAAAATTGCAAGTTCTGATCATTTGGCCCCTGGTTTTAATATAAATACAATAGTTGAGTTTTATTTTACAGAGTTATTTTATATTAGAGGTGAAATTAAATCACATTATTTAAAATGGGGATTTATCTATTCACCAAAAAAACCTCAGAATCTGTACTAGAAATGTGCATAGTGCTTTGGAATTTATGCAGTTACTGCAGTAATGCAATGCTATTTTCACATGCAAGGAATTTTGAAATTCTCTGCTAAATATCACTCAAGAAATTGGTGGAAAAGCTAAACGCAAAAATGTTTTCAAAGTGTTACGGTGAATTACTTCATACTAACCCAAAGATATCTTGAACCCCAAGTGACGTTACCCAGTCTGACCCCTTATTCTGTTCACCAGAATTAGTAGAAAATGACTTCTCATTGTTATAAAAAACAAAACAAAAACTATTTGGACTGATATTTACCAATATAGAGAATATTAAAAAAAAGTATGCCGCAAAACCTGGGGTCATTCCTTTGAAGGAGTTCCGCATTCACTTGGATATATAGGTGCTGGCATGTTTTTATTTTTTTAAATTTTTTAAATTTAAAAATATGTTTTTATTGATTTCAAAGAGATGAAGAAAGAGGGAGGGAGGGAGAAAGAGAGAGAGAGAGAGAAATATCAATGATGAGAGAGAATCATCGATTGGCTGCCTCCTGCACACCCCCTACTGGGAATTGAGCCCACAGCCCAGCCATGTACCCTGACCAGGAATCAAACCATGACTTCCTGGTTCATGGATCAACACTCAACCACGAAGCCACACTGGCTGGGTGATGTATTTATTTTTATTTAAAAAAAATTTTTTTTTTGTAATCTTCACTCGATATTTTTTCCCATTGCTTTCCAGAAAGAGTGGAAGGGGAAAGAGGGAGAGAGGGGGGAGAGAGAGAGAGAGAGAAAGAGACAGACAGACAGACATTGATGTGAGAGAGAGACACATTGATTGGTCGCCTCCTGCTCGCTCACTGACCGGGGCCAGGGATTGAGCCTGCAACCGAGGTGCATGCCCTTGGCTGGAAACGAACCCAGGACCGTTTAGTCTGTGGGCCAATGCTCTGTAACCACTGAGCCAAACCTGCTAGAGCTGATGTTTTTATTTTTAATCATTTACTTTACAAACATTATTCTTATTTTAAATTTCTAGTGTCTGAAGTACTTGTGTTTTTAGTTTTAAAACTAGTGGACTCTAAGCAATATGTAAGATAATATAAAAGGGTCTACAACTTGACCAACTGTTTTATAAACTAGATCTTTCAAAACAATAACTCTAGTGTCAAATTTCTTGCAGAATTCTCTCCAGCACAAAAAACAAACAAATAAGAAGCAATCTAGGCAGTGAACATCACAGAGTTGTTTCTACCCTATCTGATGTAGTGCATGAATTACATTTTTGTACAAGAATCACATATTTTCACGCTACCACCTTTTATTTCAGAGCATCAAGGAGTCGACAATGCCTGTTGTGTTAAATCAGCTGCTGCCCATGATTAAGCCTTCAAATCAGAGGACCAGCGATGACTACAGCCCTGAAGAGCTGTTGACCCTCCTAATATATATTTATTCTGTCACTGGAGAGTTCACAGAGGACAAAGACCTGGCTGAAACTGAAGAAAAAGTGAAGAAAGCATTGGCTCAAGTCTTTTGTGAGGAGTCTGAATTGTCACCTTTGTTGCAGAAAATCACAGGTGAGTGTTTAACAAAGCTACAGAATATAAACATCAGTGATACAGAAAACAGGTTTGAAAATAAAAGCCACTTTAGCCCTGGCCGGTGTGGCTTCGTTGGTTGGAGTGCCTTCCCATCCACCGCAAGGTGGCAGGCTCAGTTCCCAGTCAGGGCTCATATCCAGGTTGCAGGAGAGGCAACCAACTGATGTTTCTCTCTCACATTGGTGTTTCTCTCTCTCTCCCTTCCTATCTCTAAAATCGATAAAAAATAAAATTAAAAAGTAAGAACCATTTCAGGAGGATGCAGCCATCTTTTTTGGGATGGTGTGGGATGGATGTCACAAGGTCTGATGAGTGCTAACTAGCCTTTGGCATCAGAGGCTCTCCTTGCAGTAGTTTTTTTTCCGGTTGTGGGAGTGAAATGGCCTCTAGTTGCTTGTCAGAATTCATATTCCTTAGAGCCAGAGCCTTGCTAAAATAGCAAAATACTCATAGGGCATTTAAAAAAAAAAAAAAATATATATATATATGTATATATATATTTTTTTAATAGAGAGGAAAGGAGAGAGATAGAGAGAGAAACATTGATGAGAACATCATTCGTCAGCTGCCTCCTGCACGCCCCCTGCTGGAGATCGAGCCCATAACCCGGGCATGTGCCCTGACCTAGAACTGAACCATGACCTCTTGGCTCCTAGGTTGATGCTCAACCACTGAGTCACATTGGCCTGACAGGGCATAATATCTTAAAGGAAAAATTAAGTGTGGTGCATCCTATTCAAAGGGTTTCTGTTGACAGAGTCTCTTTGATATTGTCATTTCAAACTTAAATGACATATTCATGTTTCATTTTGAATCTGAATTAATTGGTGGTATCGAAACTAATACCCAAACATTCCAGTAAAGTAGGCTGTTAATTTGGGATAAAATCTAACTTTTCACTTCTAGTGAGAACTGTGATATAACTCATGGTGACATTCATTTGTTTTATTCTATATCAAATTCAATATTTTTACTTATGTTTTCTGTAAAGTTTATTGCCATTAGTATGGACTGAGCCTGGGTCTGTTTGAAAGTGAGGTGTTATTAAAACTTACTCACAAAACTTAAATACTTTAAAAACATACTGAGTTTCCATTCACTAATGAATGGGGGGGGGGGGCAGTGTAGACTTCTCCATTGAAGCAGATCTTTTATCTTCCAACTTTTCCTCCTGTCCCCTGTTGTGCCTCCTGGGGAGGGGGGGGCGGAGGCACATCCAGATTGCTCAGCAGCAGGCTGTGTGGTTCTCAACCTGAGTGTCCCATGCATGTGTGTTCTCCTTTGCGCCCACCGCTGACCTTTCCTATGTTTGGTTATGGAAAATGAAACCCTGATGAGATGGAAACTGAATGAAGTTTCCACAGAAATGAGCTGTTTTCTTGCTTAGTATGGAACCTGTTTGCCAACTTAAAATCTACTTAAGGAAAATGTGTGGAATTTGTTCCCATTTCATTTAAGTATACCACTATACGTGATTACATGTGTTTGGCTATAAGCGAATATTGAAGCTTTAATATGGTTTATATAGTGCTAAGAACAGTGACTTGATTCAAAGTAAAATTGAATGCTAGGAGAATTTAATTGGAATTTATTCTTGAAGTGCATAATTTCAGAAACAGACAACAAAGATGGTGTGTTTTAGCTGAGGCTATTTGGGTAGTTTTTCTGTAACATTAGTATGTTACTTTATTATTTTGGGAATTGAAGTCATGCTCTAGGAGTATTCATTTAATATTTGCTTGAGGTGTTTATTGACCTAGCATTTCATTCCTTATTAGTTTCTCTATTTATGATTGCTCAGGATATTGCATTTTCTTGCTCTGAGCTGTGATTTCACATTTTAAAACACTTCTGTACATTCATCTTTATATTAGGAAAACTTGTAAGTTTAGCAGTTGAAAGTTAAAAAATGAGAATTGGTGGAAATTTTAGTATATTTTAAATTTTTAGAGACATGTTATTTTTGTAATACTGAGTATACATTTCTACCTAGATTAACTTTGCATGTACAGCTTAAACGGGATGGATAAGATATGCTACTTAAATTTGACTCAAGTGAACTTACCATTGGAACACACAAGCATTGATCCACCTCTGCGCACACCAAAACGACTTTATTCCTGAAGGCAGACTTTTACTTGGCCAGTTAGACACACCCTCATTAAGTATGTTGTAAAGTCAAATTTCCTGAGAAGTAGGGTTTATGTTTACAGTTAGCTCCTGAGGAGAATGTTTAATTTACATCCCATGATGAAAAGTAATAAGATCGTGTTGGGGCTGCCGTGACTGAACCTTGTAGAATAGGATGGGATACCCCAGTATTTAATGGAAGAAACAAATTGCTTTCAAATGTGCTTGTTGTGGGACCTGTCATGGAACTAGGTTAGCTTGGCTTTTTACCATGGACTTGCCCGCAGTGTTGTGCTTATGATATTCCAGTTTAGTCTTTGCTTACTTGTTATTGGGTGACAGAATTTATTTTATGCCTTGTGTACATTTTGTGGTTGGTGAACTTTGGTTAAAAAGTATTACTGAAAGTAAGCAATTAATATAAGAATTCTAATTTTTTATAAAATGCTATATAATTTTACTAATCTTAACTGTCAATAGGATCAAGAAAGCAACACTTTTTCTGCACTAAAAATTTAAGCATGTTGTCATCACCCAGCTGCTACGTGATAGAGCCAGGATCTGAACCTCGGTGTTCTGGATCTAGAGCCCATGTCTTTAAACATGAAATTCTAAACAAGCCATGAGCTCATGTCCATAACCACTGCATTTATTATATTCCCTAACTTATGCTTGCTTACACTTACTGTTTTAACTCATGCATGCTCAACCATTCCACCATGTTCTTATTTTATGAACAGTGCATTAATATTCGATTAATATTTTAGATTTCGCTTGTGCTTTTAATCTGTCTATAATAGGTACTTATAGACGTTTTCCTATACCTTCCTATCTTTGTGCATGGACCCTCTTTGTTTCTGCATTATAAAGAAATTAAATCATCATTTCTAGTCATTGAAATCTATTGGTTGTCTAGCTTTTCTAAAATAGGACTAGCAAACTTAAATTTTTTTATTTCAATAATGTCTCTTGACAATAATTGCCTTCTGTGTAAAACTTACTTTCTTTTATATGGTAAATATGTAATTTAATTTTGACAATTTCTTTTATTTCTCCCTATTCTTCTATTTTATGGAAAGGACAATGAGAAATTGTAATTGGCAAATCAAAACAAAACTTCAGCATGGTCAATGGCAGCATACTATTTTGTTTTTAATAAATACTTTTTGGGAGAGTAGTAGGCAAAACTCTCTTTTTTACTCACACAAGATAACAAGAGTTAGATCTCTGGGTGTCAGCAATGGGAGCTGAAGAAAGAAAATTGGCGTGGCCTAAATATGCCGTTTAATGTTGTCCTTTCTCAGTCTTGCTAAGTTCAAAGACAGTATCAGTTTCCATGTATGTTAGTGTTTGCATGGCAGTCACGAGAGAAAACAAAGGAAAACCATTTGAACTTTCTTCAGAGAATGAACTCAAACGCTAATTTTAAAGACCTGTATAGACTTGGAATGTCACCCTACAGGAAAGGCACACGCTCAGAGGCAGAAATCCTTGATTCCAAAGTCCTGGCTCTGCCGTGTCCTCGCAGTGTGTGTTAGCAGGCAAATCACCTGTCTGTGATAATAAACACGAGTGCCCTATTGACAACTCATGATTTTGCCAAGAATAAAGCAGTGTTGTGTGTGAGTTAATTTTTATTCCATGCAGTCTTGTTAATAGGTCATTTTTCCCATTGATGTTATCATTTTGATAGCATCTCGCTGTCATTTAGGGTAGTGCTTCCCAACCTTATGCACATTGTGATGCACATAGGCAGTGAGAATGTTTGCAGAGTACACTGAGGTAAGCAGACAGGACTCTTGTGGTAACAGGCAGCTGGCCCTGGGGGCTCTGGCCACTGTAGGCCCTACACGGTTGACCTGTGAACTGAAGTGAAGCAGCAGCTCGACACACCTGGAACCTATTAGGGGCAGATCAGTGTGCTAAGATTGGTTGGTCAGAAGGCTCTGGAATCGGAAAAACAAAGACAAACAAAGCTTATGTATGGTTTATAACACCCAAAACTATTTTGGAAAAATTTCTTTTCGGTAAACAATTTTTATATTACTCATTGATTTATCTCCCTGGATTTTTATACTATCTTTAAAGAAAAGGTCAGTAGTGATTAGATCTGTTTAGTTAGGTTTAGTGTAAAGCTAGGGAATGAGTGATTCAAAGTATCTAAAAATTAGGTGGTTCAAGATAGAGGCATGATAGTGCTGTAGAAACTAATTTACATTTGTTAGGCTCTTTTACTTCCTGTTGGTAACTAGGATTATCAATTACTGTATCATCGCTTTAGGATTGCACCAGGATATGGGTAATGGAAATTTTATCAAATTAGCTTAACAAACAGGGATTTATTTTTCTCAATAGGGAGTCCAGCAGAACTCTTCCTGGCCCCTCCCTCCCTCCCTCCCTTCCTCTCTTCTTCCCTCCTTCCCTCCTTCCCTCCTTCCCTTCCTGAAGGTGTGGTTTTCTCATCATGGTCCTAAGGTGGCCACTTCTTGACATACTGTGTCCATGCTTCAGTTAAAAGGTGAGAAAGGATGAAAGTAAAAGGCATATAGTAGCAAAGTCTGCCCTTTTTATATTAGGTAAACAATAGTCTTTCTGTAAGACCTACCCAGAAGACTTGTATCATTGGCTAGAACTGGGTTTCATGACCACCTCTGGCTATAGGAGAATCTGATGGGTATTTTTAACTAGGCATATATTTTTCATGAACAAAGCCAGGATGCTACTGGAAGAAAGAAGGTGAGAATGGGCATTAGGTAAGGAACTTGTATTTGCTGCAATTATCATTGTAGGCTTCCCTGACAGATGAAAATGTAAGATAAGATAATATATTGTGGAGTAATACTCAGGGTGCTTTAATTTTACAGTTACAATATTGAAATGTCCTTTAGAAGTATATACTAAGTGACATGCTATTGTGTGCTAGTATCACAAGACATATCACAAATAGTTTCAACTTATCCATGTTTGAAGCAGTCTGTTACTGAGCATGTCTGTATGCCCAGCATTGGTCTAAGCATAGAATCCCTGGGGGCAGAGGCAGTAGAGTGTAAAGGCTCTGAGCATAGGATTTGGATGGAGTCAGGTGGACCTGGGTTCTGGTTCTGACTCAGGATCTCAATAGTTGTGTGATCTCAAGTAGGTCATTTAACTTTACTGATTTTCAGTTTTCTCATAAATAAAATGGAGATAGTAACAGTACCAAGTTCATGGGATAAAATATTCGAAGTGCTTGGTACAGATCCTGGTGCCTAATGTATCATCAGTCTGTTACCTGTGCCATCATTATTTTTCTCATTATTGCTGTTTAGTTGTTGTCATCACCATTATCATCATCAGGCAATATCTCTTCTTAAAGAGCTTGCAGTCATTTTAGAGACAAGACAAACACAGAAAACATTACAAAACATCATAATATTATACAAAATATATTAAGCATCCAAGATGTATGAATTTGAATGCTATGATGACTTGGTATTAAATGACATCTATGAATAAAAATTTCAAGTTACTGATTTGGGTCTGACCAAATAGAATCCTGTATAGAAAAAGATTAGGGAAATATCAGGTAATACTAGCATTATAATATCTGACAACCCTAGATAATACTTTAGTGTTCAGATTATTTTTGTATACAGTATCTGTTTTGATATGAAAAGAATATATAAGTTTGAGCCCATAAACTCACATGTCTAAGAAATATACCCCAAATCTGAGCTTAAATGAGATATATCTATAATGCTGAGTTCTCCTTGAGATAACTTATTCACATATATACTGCTAGTATTTCAAACATGGTTTGGGAGAGAATATAAAATTGTTTCTAAACTTGGAAATAGTAAAGTTGCAGTTTTTACTGTGTTCACCTTTTTTTCCATGGCAGTTCCCTCCCTAGTAAACTTTTTGTTTTTAGGTAAAGCCCAGGTACATTCTTGGAAGGTCTTGTAATTGCTTGGGTTTGTGATAGGTATAAGGATATATTATTATGTTTTATGGGTGGAAAGGTTCTCAATAATTATCCAGTCTATTCACTTTGCATATGAGAAAATCAGGGCCCCAAAAGTTTGGCTGACTTGTCTCAAATCACCAACCAATAGCCTGTTCAATCCAGGGATGGGACTTGTGATTGTGTTTCCTGATTCCCAGTTCAGAATTCTTTTTACTAGGTTAGTGAGTCCCAAGCTTTGGCTCATGGATCCCTGGGGAAATATAGGACTTAGAACAAAAGGTTCACTGTTCTATGTGTGCTTTAAAAAATTTTTAATATATCTTTATTGATTTCAGAGAAAGAGAGAAAGAAACATCAATGATGAGAGAGTCATTGATCGGCCGCCTCCTGTACTCCCCCCACTGGGGATCAAGCCCACAACCCAGGCATGTATCCTGACCAGGAATCGAACCAGACCTAGTGATCTCCTTTTTTGACTTATTTTAACTAAAGGGGGGGGATCACATTTGTTTAAATGTTTATCTGGCATAAGTTTACCAGTGAGGTAGCATAGGTTTTCTTTCCAAATAGATTATGTAAAGATACCGTCTAAGTGGAAGTAGACTTCTCACAGAACTCTATTTATTGGACAGAAAATTCTAGGAGGCAGTTTGAGTTTAATAAAAGGAAAACATCTTAGGAAAATAAAGCCAGCCAAATAGTCTGACTCATCTCATTAGAAGAGCTTCTCACCACAAGGAACAGACACTGGGACTTAGGCACTGGCAGGAATTGTACTAAATGAGTTCTAAGACATTTTAGGACTTTGAAGTATTTAGAACATGAAGAGTAAGTTTTGTGGAAGGGATGGTGCATAAGTTGTCCTCAAATTCTGTGGATGGTATTTTTCTAGCTAGATCTATAGCTGTGCTTTTTTTTTTTTAATGTAATTCCCAAAACTTTGGCTTAAAATAATGGCAAGATTCTTGCTACTCTCACTGGAATAATCAGAACTTCATACTGATTTGGATAAAAATCTATAAATTATCTTCATGATGAACCATGATTTTTTAAATCATATTCAGCTTTTTAAAAGTCTTGATTTTGAGGGATCTTGTTTCCTGAGGGTTTGTTTCTCTGTTCCTTCTCACTTGTCCATTGTCCTGTGTGACATCCACCACATATAACAAACAAAGAAAGGCAGGTCCCTTCTGGAAAGCACCAGGTCCCATAAGGACACTGGGAAGGTAAGCATAGTCTGGTGAGCTCTCAGCTGGGGTTCACTTGCATTCTCAAATGCGTGTCTAACAGAGGAAAGTCTCTTTATCAACTTCAAATGAGGATGGAGTTGAGAATTTGTTTTTCAATAGGTCACGCAAGGCAGCTCATGGTATCTTAAGGTCTGCTTTACAATGGAAAACACGTACGTATGTTCCTTGTCCATAGGAAAACAAAGCCACAGTCCAGAGCCAAGAGTAAAAATCTTTTGCAATGATTTGTTTATGACAGCTTTTCCCTTTTGAAAAGTTCAGGTAATCACAGATCATTTAAAATTATTATTGCTATTCGTGGCTGCCCCTTTATTATAAAAACTTGCATCTCCATTAGCACAAGGCAGAGACATTTTGTTTATTATGTTAGTGGAGGTATGTCTTTCAGACAAAGCATTTTTCATAGTTGGCCAAGTACTTTTCCTAGCCTTGTAGAAAGTTAGTTTTCTTAGTAAAATATGAGGTACTTCCAAGCGGAGAATTGTAAAAGATGAGGAGCTAATACGACTTTCTCCTTGTATGCTTCCTATACTCTCTCACCTCTGCGTTCTTTCCTCAGCTCACGGCTTCCCCTCAGTATTTCATCAAATTCAGAACATGCACTTTTGCAGATTTTTGCTCCTAAGGGCACTATTCCGATTGAAAAACAGTTTTCAAGATTTCACAAATCTTTCCCTTGAGAAGGTGTTCTTTAGACCTCGAGCATTGCTATTGGCTTGGCAAGGACAGGGATGGTGGTGTGGTAAGTGGAAGAGTGGTCCTAGGAGTTCATCACCAGCCTTCATGTTACACTTGAATGAAAACTTCAGCTCATTATAGTACATGACAGTGAACAAAATCACGACTAGAATCCACCCACTCGGCTGAAGGAGGACTTGAGGGTGTGGGGAAAATTCCTTTCAGAAGGGACTCTGCCTTGTCTCTTGGTTCTAATTTAGGGACTCTCCGTCATTGTGGCATTCCAGTATTAGACTCTTCATTAGGGATACACCTTCATTTCACATTTCAGATTTGTCGTTTCAGAGCTGCCAAAACAAAACAAAGCAAAAAATGGACTGTTGTTTTCCATTATGGTTTACAACACTGTTTGGTATAAATAGGGTCTATTTTTTCCTCTAGATTTCTAAGTTTCTGCTGGAAACTCTGATGAAGAACATATGTCTGCCCTAAATCACTCCCACGAGAAATGTTGGAACTGTTACATTTAGTTTTACTGTCCAACATATTAAAATAGTTAACCACAGCACATATTACAAAACAGCTATATCAAGTGAAGTTTAAAGCATTTAGTTCATATTTAAAATATATCACAAGCAGTGAAGAAAAATATTTAGAGCTGCCTATTATGGGGGCTCACTAATTAAGTAATTTTGCTAACATATTAAGAGATCACTACAAATTACTTTCTCAAGAACTTAATTTTTCCATGCCACATCATAAGAACAATCATTCTTAACTAAGACACTGGAAATGTTCTTTTGGCACTGATATTTTTATGTGCACAAATGCATGAGACATACTGTCTATATCACTAAATTTTGTGTCTGCACATGATGCCAATAATCATAATTGTGTGTGTGACAGAGAGAGATTAGTTATTGCTGATTCTTAACTGCATATTAGATGTGGTATAAATGTCTCAATCATGAAAAAGAAGAAATGGAATGCATAGAAAAACAGGGTAGTTTTCTTGAACACATAGCTATAGACCAGATAGGAGAGATGGGGTGGTCTGGTTGAAAAGGGGGAAGGGGCCTTATTTCTACTCCTAAATATGCCCCTAGATGTGTAACCTAAAAGTAAGTCGCTTAGCTTGCTTCGGACTCAGGATCCTCATCATAAAGTAAGAGTGTCTTTAGGTGAATCTGAGGCCTCTTTTTTCTCTTCCAATCTATGGTTCTAGTTTCATATGCTTTTTATTTTTGTGAGTCAGTGTACTTCCTTCCCTACTCCTGAATCAGCTCTTCCTCAGTACCCATGTCTTTTTCGGGATCCCCCTATCCTTCCGTCAGGGAACCGGAGGAGTCATTGACTCAACCTCACCCCCGTAGCAGCCGGCACCTCCCGCAGCCCGTCTCTGTTTCCTTGGGGATGCTGTCTGCATCTCTCCAAAGATGATGCTTTATCCTCAGGCACACCCTGGCCTGACTTCTCTCAGCATCCCTAACTCCACACCTATCCCTCATTCATCCTGCCTGCGGATGGATGTCAGCCTAACGTTCTTAAATTTTATATGCTATTACCTTTACTCTAAGGTTTTCCCTCCACAATTACAGTCATACCCTCTCATTGTAGAAAATTTGGAAATGTAAGGAACAATATAGAGGCCACATATAAATTTCATTTTATTGAGTACCTGTGAAAACAGAGATGCAGCTTGTGGTCTTTTTCTTTTTTCTATGGAATTATTTATTTTATTCTTCATAATTTAAAATCAGAGCACTGGGTTATTAAGGTTATTAATTCTTAGCCATATATTCTGCTGATACGTTTTCTATGTTGGTATTTGCCTTTCATATTTGCTCATATGGGAAGTCCAGAGACACAGCTGTATTTAGGAGAGTTGGGGCCGAAGGTCCAACACTGTGATCAGGACTCTCCATCTAAGCTTTTCTTCTAAGTATTACCTCATTCTTTCCTATCACAACTGCCTCTGTGTGACCTCCCATCTTTCCCAGCCATTCCTGGCTTATGTCATTCCAGAAAAGCAATCCAGGGGGGAAAATAGCTTTTTTCTTCTAGGGGTTTTAGATCAATCCTAGGAAATGAAGCTGACTTTCAGTCGCTGTTGCCAGGAGAAATGGGTTCCCTTTGACCAAGATGAGTCATGAGTGTTCACCACCCAAAGCCAAGTCTCTTTTCATCACCATATATTTGACCCCCTTTATGCAAATATACAGATGATGTGTTATAGCACTTGAAACATAATTTTATTAACCAATGCCACCCCAATAAATTTAATAAATTTAAAATAAATAAACTATTTTTGTAAAAAGGAAGAATCATAAGCCAGCCCCCTTTGTTGTGTGGTGGCAGACAGGAGTGGGGCAGGGCAGGGATTTGAAGTGATGGGCAGTGGGCTGTGATTGACAGTCCATCATTGCCACTTAGAACAGGGGTTGGAGTGATTCTACAAAGGAAGGTCTACTAACATACAAAAGCAAGAACATTCACTATGTCCACCACAAGAACATTCTAATTAGTTTTATATCTTTATATTAAAAATATATCTTTCCTTTCTTGAGTGTAATATCTTACCTGTAAACAGATGAAGATTCCATTGATACCTGAAGAATAATTGTCTGGAATTTTTATGAGTGTCTTAGAAAACAGCATCAGAGCAGTTGTCAACTAAAGTAATTCTAAGAACTAATGCTGCTTTCACCATGTGGATGCCCCTCAACACTTAAGTAATAGTAATTGTGCCTGTCATTCATTTCTCTGTAATTATGTATAATCCTTTGAATATAAGCTTTAGAAGGGTAGGGATGGCCATTTGGATGAATTTGAAGGCTCTATTTGTGTTTATATGTTCCTTAAAATGTTTTAGTCATATTTTTCCCTGATTATAGAAATCTTACATGTTTATTGTAGAATACTTGAAAGATCTTTTGCTCTTTAACAAACACAGAAAAAATAAAAAATTACCTACAAGCCCACCACCCAGGGAAAACTACTGTTAGTATTTTGATGTATATTTGATGATCTACTGGTAAGTGGAAACTCAGATCGCATATATGCTTCCCAAGTGAAGGCTTCAGGTGGGATTTTGTGTTAAGTGTGATCTAGTAAGATCATAGTGCTAGAATAAAGAAGACACAGATTTATTGTCAACCTAAGGGTTTTAAAACTAATATTGGAAAGGAAGTTGTTCAGAATGTTAGTGCTAAATCCGTGTTCCAAATTCTAAGAGACATTATCCTCAAAAGTAAAATCAGAATGTAAAAGAAAGGAGGATCCTCTAAGCCTAAAAGGATCATTAGGACCTTGGGTAGTAGGAAAAACATTTAGGTATAAGCAGTTCAGCCTAAAATTGCAGCAGAAGAAAATTAAAAAGAGACACAAAGCCCAGCCAGGCATGGCTCAGAGGTTGGGCATCGACCTAGGATCCAGGAGATCGCGGTTCGATTCCCCATCAGGGCACTTGCCCGGGTTGCGGGCTCAATACCCAGTCAGGGGCGTGCAGGAGGCAGCTGATCAATGACTCTCTCATCATTGATGTTTCTCTCTCTCTCCCTCTCCCTTCCTCTCTTTGAAATCAATAAAAATGTTTTTTTTTAAAAAAAGAGACACAAAGGGCCCTAGGCTTTGACTGATATTATTTTAGTATGTGAGAATAGAAGATTAACATTTACAAAGCCAGAAGAACATATGTGTACAACGACAGTGATATTGGTGTGTATTTTAATATGTAGTTTTGAATGTAACCAAGAATGTGATTCCCATAGAAGCCTGACATTTTCTGCCTTCATGTGTTGCCTGTATATTCTGTCCTTAACACCTGGGCTGAATTGGTCCCAAACGGAATTGTAATTTTCACTGAAGTGTTTATAAAATGAAGCCCCTTCTCTTTTTTTGTTTCTCCTTTCATTTTAAACACAAGACATATGCCTGCAGCTCTTCGTTGGGCTCTTGAGTTGTTGCCAACCTGACAGAGAACCATCTGGAGCAGGAAACTGATATGGTGCAGTGTTCATGAACAATTTACATTTTCCAACATGCAAAATGGTTAGGGTTTTAATTTTAGAAGCTGTTGTTTTGTCCAAACTATACTCTAAAATAATTGGACTCTTTATTTCCTTATTTTTGTTGTGGTTAAGAAAAACAGTTAAATCTGATCTGTTTTGTTCATGCAGTGATGTTGGATTTGGGGTTTCTATTCTGTACAAATCACCACCTTGCAAAGAATTCAATCTTTGGCCAAGAAAGGTTTTTCCCTGGTTAAAATGTGATTGGATGCTTCCTAACTGGGAATACACACACTTTCTGTCAAAGTAGAGGCACGATGTGCCAAGTAAACAATAACACTTGTCATAGTTCACAGTATTTTAGTCATCTCTTTGATGTACAAGAAGTGAAGCACATGTTTTCATCTACCAAAAAAACTTAGAACACTTTAAATTTTGTTCCTAGAAACAGATCACTGGCACCGATTTATTCTGTAATTTTATCTTGATTATCGGTTTTTAAACTTTAATCTCTTGCTTGCCATCCCCCGTCTCCCTTCCTCCCTCCTAATCTCACACTCCTGTGAGAAGACTGGTCACCTTGGAAGTTGCACACCATGTTCTTGATTATTTCAAGTTGTTCTCTCTGAGAATGCAGGAGCCCAGACGAAATGACATCATCGGAGATGAGTCTAGCCTTTTATTTTAGAGGGGGTATTTAATGACTTCTGACTTTAGAGTGATTATAGCGATTCAGAACAGCAGCCCTTCCAGATATTAGAATGGAAGTGTTGAAACTGATATACATCAGGGCAGCTCCACACAGAGTTTAGAATAGAACAAAACCAACAGAATATATCTGTTGGAGCTTTTTGGTAGGGCATAAACAAATAAAAATCAAAATGTCAAATTGCTAATTACTTCCTTATTGTTATTATCTTTATAGTTCTTTCTTGAGCCAATTTATGTCTACATTTACCTTAAATTCAGATTCAATATGTGAAAAATCAGGGAAAAATTCCAGGAACATACATACCTATACTGGCTTTTTTTTTTTTTTTTCTTAAGGACATGGCTCTTGTTTTGTAGTTGGGCAGTGAAAAAAATCAGTATTTTGCTTAAAATAATAGAATAGCAAATATGGACATGATCAGGCTGAAAAAAATCTGGGTCATTATTCTCCAGGGTGGGGAGGAGCTAGAAATAGTTGCCAAATAGTGTGCTACACCCACAATGTCTTGTGTCTGGACAAATCGACACACCCTCTGCACTAGGCTGGACAGAAGTGCACAATGTCACGCTGCTATGCTCACCTCTCTCTGGAGGCCTCTTCATTCCCTCATATCCTTTGTTCTAGCCACAGGCTTTTCAGTTCCTTAAATACCTCACACTCCCACCAGGCTTGAGGCCCTTGAACAAGTAGTTTTCTCCAACTAACTCCCCATCCAGCCCATAACGCCCTTCGGAGATCAGTTCAGACCACTTGTCCTGGGGTTAGCCCCCTCTGACTCTCCATACTCACTGTGTGTAAAGAGGAGTTTATTATTTATTTGTGTGATAATCTGATTAGCACCTGCCTTCCCTCCCAGCCCATAAACTGAGTTTTGTTCACCATTGTATCTCGAGCACTGATCATGCTTGGGAGCATGCGGAAGGCTCTTGATAAGTATTTATTGAGCAGATGAAGGAATCAGAAAGCTCGGACTCTGCTTCAGTGTTTAACCTGACACTCTGCAACGTGGCAAACATGTTGCAGCTTTACCAGAGGAACCTTTTGCTGCCTAAAACGAACAGGAAAATTGTAAAATGCTAGTGAAGGAGAAGGAGAATGACAAAAGCTTTAAACCCAGGTAAAAATATGTTTAAGAACCCTTCTGTTTCTCTCCCCAGGGTTTAAATAATTTTATTTGCATCTCTACAATAAAGCATTTTCCAACCATGCTATATATATGTATTTTTATCCCTGCCTCCCATTCTTACCTGTAAAACCCTCACTTGTTCCTTAAGACGCAACTCAAACGTCAGCGCCTATTCCCTCCCTAATCGTCCCAGCCCCAAGTGACCCCCGTGCCTCGGTACTGATTTGTGACAATCCTGGGGCACCTATTTGTTTTGTTTCATATGCTTGAGGTTTGCCACGCGTGCTCTCTCTGCCTGGTGATCTCGGGCAAGTTCCTTCATCTCTCCTTACCTCCACCACCCCGCCTTTCAGATGGGATTGGGAGCACCTGTCTCATGGGACTGCCCTAGGTGGCACTTAGCCGTGCAGAGCCACTAGTGTTGTTTGTCACCTCTTCTATTGCATTCGGCTCCTGAGGGCCGCGGCCGTATATCATTCACCTTTGCATCCCTGGCTCCCATTTTAAAACTGTGGTGCTGAGTGAAGGAAGGGAGAAATCCTGGGTTTTGGCATTTTCATGATGCTCTTCACTTTTCTCTATTCCTAGACTTGGTTCGGATTGAATGGAGGCTAGACTGACAGCTCACCCTTTGGGGATCTGGAACTGGTTCTGAGATGCTCAGTAGGCGAGAGAATAACTTGATAATGATTACCATTTTCTGTAAAGTCTTCTTACTTTATAAAACTTTGTTTGCTGTATTGCAGAAAACTATTTCTTCTACACCTGATAAGCCAAATACTGCAAATAACACATCATCATCTTGGCCTTAAATCTTGATCTTCCCCAGTGCCACTTAGGAAAATAAACCTAGGAGCTGACACTCATTTTTGTCTCACACATACATATTTGGAATTGAAATATTTTTTAACTCCACCTGAAAAGACACTTTAAGCTATGCATAGGTGAGATGAGCTTACTTTCTTGTACGTCTTTTCTCTGAAGAAAATCATAGATTGGGTTATCACCTGACCCTCAGCTTTCCCTGGCCCAACAGTGTGAAGCTGGGTTACCAGATGCCAGAGCATTTGCCTGCACAACAAGAAGAGCACTGACAGACTCAGTCTCTCTCTTTCTCAATACTTGGTCCCATGTTCCTAGCATACCAGCTGACACTAATAGGATTTAATATTTATTGTACACCAAAAATATCTAGACATAGCTTCAAAACCATCTTGTGGGATGATCTAGCTCACTGGGCCCATAGTCTAAAGGACATGGTAAGATGTTGAGCCCTCTAATAGGATGAAGCCCTACTCAGCAATGTTCTGTTCCAGTAAGCTCATCACTAGGGCACATGGAGCCTTTGGTCTCCTCCTCCCCAGGATGGGGATTTTTATTTTTTATTTTATTTTATTTATTTTTAACTGCATTTTAAAAATGTATTCAAAGCCATTTTAAACATAGGATTTCATTCTGCTTCCTATCCACTCTACAATCCAATTACCTAAGGTTTTGGTTAATATTTCAGCAACTTAACATTTTACATTGAACTGCAATGCCATACATTTAACTTAATTTAGTGTACATTTCATATATTTCACAAAGAATTTCAAGCCATTACTATACAAATAAAATACAAGTAAGAAATCAAGAATATGTAAACATCAAAAAATACAGACCTTAAAGGTCAGTTTAGATGTTCATCTCTCAGATTCTAAGAACCAAAAGAAAAAAAAGAGAAAAAGCATTTATACATTTTACAACTTTATAAAATATCAAAAAGTGTCAAGCAGTATAAAAAACATTTTCTATTACTAAACCCTAAAAAAATCACTCATATGACTGGGTATGACATTTAATATTGCTGAGCATGACTCAGTGAAAATCATTTTTCAATGAATTAATATAGTCCATGTACTTAAGTTTCGAGTGGTTCAGCTTGACCCATTGGGAGGCAGGATGGGGATTTTTAGACCATTGTTACCACAGATGTGTCTGTGAAGTCCATGTGGATTCTTTTCTAGAGTGGTTTCCAAGAACTATTCTGCAATCCAGCTGTGTCACAAGCACGTGAGAGGGCTGTTTAGCACACAGCTTTGTACATTCTACCCCAGACCTAGATCAGAAAGTAGAGGGGTCAGGCCTGGGGATCTGTGTGGAACTGGAGCAGCATGTTCTGTCTGGAGCCCCCTTGATCAGGCATAGGAAGGGGCTTTCCCTCGAGAGATCACCCTACTTGAGGTACCCAGACCTCACCCTCTCTTCTGGAGCACTTAAACAAGGTCCCGGGTCATCGAACGGGGTGGGAGTTGTCCACTTGGAGTGGGTCCGTTGGCAGAATCTTGGGTATCAACAAGCATCACTTCTTACAAACATTCAACTGGTGACTTGCTGGCCGTGTCTGTCGGTGCCCATCACACGCCTATTAAGCAAAGGAGCTAGAATTCAAACTGAGGCCCATCTCAGGCCAAAACCGGAGCTCTCCATTGCTGCGCCATATTGGGTTCTAATTCTAGACTAAGCGGCTCCAGCTACTCCTCCCACCTATTTATTCTGTTTATTTCTCATTGTTTATTGTGACACAGCTGTTCCATTTATCAGCTGAAGTTCTTGCCAGGACAAGGTTCATGCGGGGATTCTTTCTTCCCTTTCACGGTGAGTGAGCTGGAGCTTGTCACCATGTCATGTTTTAGAAATCAGAGTCCAGGACTTTTTTTCCTTTTAGATTTTTTTAATTTGGCACCAAAGTAACTGAGTCTTGGGAAGTTATTCCTTAGATTATCCCATTAGGCGAGGACCTGGTATAAATGGATAATATGATGTGATGATAGCAGCTAAAATATTAAAAGCCACAATACATTTGGAAGAGCAGACAAGAAAAATGTGAGCAATCTTGGTAGCTGCTTATATTAGTAGTCTTGATTAATGTCTCCTTTTAAAAAAGTCAGATTGCTAATGCATCTCTAATCACTGTATTAGTCATAACCAATTAGCTGTGTTTATGTAATATGAAACAGTATGCAGGCAGGGCTGGCTGGAATGTCACTTTCGCCCATGAAGGGAGTCAAGATTACAGGCCTTGCCGCGTCCCTCTATACCTTGTTTCTGCAGGACACCATTCTGATCATGACCAGGTCACAGCATAGCACTCGGTCAGTTCTGCCAGCAGTTCACAGAGTCGGTTCCTCTGTGGCTGTAGAAGGGACCCAAAGGAACTGCCCATGACAGCATTCTCCCAGGTCAGGCTGCCTCTTTCCTACAACTCCTTGGAGACAAACTGGATTGCACACTTAATCACCAGCAAGTCTTAGCTCCTCTGTGGCCCTGTTTTGTTTGGCCTACTCAGTGTTTGTGAAAACTTTCCATTGTGAACCAAACCAGGACAATAGAAAGACTTCCCATAAATAGATGAGTTTTTTCGAGAAAAATGTAAAGAATTGATTGGAGCAGAGTGGTGGCTGCCCCTTAGAAGGGGCCATGCTCTCCAGCCAGCCCCAGATCTAGCCCTTGCTTCACTCTGTTGAGTTACCTAGGGCCCAGGTGCAGGCAGCTGTGGCCTCTGCTTTACCCTCACTGCGGTGTTCTTCCTGCACCTCGCACTGGGTGGAATGAAAGAACAGAACAACCTGAAATTAATATATTACTTATAACTTACATAACTAATAATTGAATTATATCAACTGTAATTTAAAAATAATAAAAAAGGAAAAACAAGAGGGGAGGGAAAGAACTCAATAACTCTTTACTGTCTTTAAAAAAAGAACAGACCAAGCAGCAGTTCTGATCAGTTTGGAAAGGGTCCACTTATCATTGCGTCACTTTTTTGTAAACAGGAACTCGAGATCCACACATTTATAAGTGTCCTTAGAGGTCCAGAAATGTATCCAGAGCAGGCTGTGGCATGTAGTAACCACTTGGAAGACATCTGCTAAATGGTAGAATCTGGGACTAGAAGTCCCAGGTGCTTGAGGACTCAGGGTCATTTGTTTGGCTGGAAGAAGAAACATCATGGCGCCATTTGGGAATATTAATGGCACTCTTTAAATACATGCAGAGCTTGGATGACAGGTAGAAATTTTTCAGTTTCCGTAAAATACAGGACATTATTTTTATTTTGTGATAGGATACCTTGGCCACTTAATACCGAAACCCTTTGGGAGACATTAAACTTTAGTGACCTTATAAAATTTCAACAAATTATTTTTGTTCTTATTTATGCAAAAAGTCCTCTTGGGTTCTGTTGGCTCTGACAGTCTCTCTAACCTGATACCGACTATTTGTCTCAGTGTGGAGCTATGAAACGGGCTGCATTCCATGTCCCTGTCACCTCTGTGACCCTGAGACCTTGGTGTTAACCATGAACCCTTATTTTGTTAATAACACCTGGGCTCTGCCCTACCAGGCCAAGTACATGTTATCAATGTCCCCTCACAGGGGTTTAGAACTAGGGTTCCATAGATTGCCTGGGCCGGAATCCTACTTCTACTAGTTATTTTTCGTGTGGCCTTGCAAGTTAGGTATCATTTCTGTGTCTTAATTTTCTCATCTGAAAAATGGGTATCTTAAGTAGCACCTATATCATAGCATTGTTAGAACAGTAGCTGGCACATTGTGAATGCTCAGTAATGACAGCTACTGTTTTGGTAGTGGTGGTGACTTAAATTATAAGAATATAACCATACAAAAATGGGGGAGAAAAATGAATGTAGCCATTAAGAACATTTTTGTGATTTAGTTTTGTTTTAAATGCATTTAATAGTTGAGAATTACAGAGTCTTTTTTTTTACCAGACTGAAAATATTGGATACTTTTTTCTTCTAACATATGATAAAGTTTGATTTGATAAAACGAGAACCTTTCAGTTACAAATACAAGGGACCCATTGCTTTCCTGGTTACAAAAGGCAGAGGAAGCCTGTGTGAGGGGAGGTCTTTATCTTCCCATAGAAATTCCTATTCTGTGAAACCCAGTACTCTCTCACCCTAATGACCAAAGGAACACAGGACTGGTCTCTGTGTGTGCTCCTCACAGCGAAGGCCAGCTTTGGAATGTGGTGTGATGTCACTGCTGATGGGGCCCTGGGGTCTGGGTTTCATCCGTGTTGTTGCAATACCTCAGTTTATCTGTTGTCCACAGGGGATTACAGCACTTTTCAGGGGGTTGGAAAATTCTGAAATGAAAGCATACTTCATCTGCAAGACATGCCTATCCCAAACACTGGCAGTCCTTACAAGGTTAACTGCATTTTAACCTGAAGGAACTATTTTTTTCCCTCAGCCATCAAACTGCAGGATTTTTAAACTGCCTTTATTACCATCTCTCCCTCTTGTCCACCCCCTTACCATGGACAGAACCTCAATTTCACGGGGCAACATAAAGTAAATGCTCGTGTTGGGCCTTTTCTTTCCAGTTACTTAAAGATTCCTTTCAGGTCTATACCAGTAGAAACCGAATCTCTCAGTTACAGTTGGTTTCCTAAGAGGCTTTTGAACACCATGTGATGTGGATGGCTGTCACAGGCCACGTGAAAGGCTTGTGAAACAAAAGCCTTTAATCAGAAAGAAAAAAAACGAGTGCCTTGCAGATTAACTGAGGACATAACTCTCATATGCTGGTTAAAAGAGAGCAAAGGGAGGTGTGCAAGGAAGTCTCTGAGAGTCAGAATTGAAAGTATCCTTGCCAGGTAGGCCTGTGACCTTGGCTCCTTCTTATCAGTTTCTTCCTCTGCTAAGGGGAGTCATAGTACCAGCCTTATACCATGCTGGGAAGCTAATGCTTGGCCCGTTATTATTATTACTGTTACTATTAATATGCCGTCCTCTAACTGAACCTGGAAGAAAATTCTACTTATTCAAGTAGTGAGATCTCAAGTCATCAAAGCATTTCAAAACACTTCTGATAGAAGTATTTGAAGTAGCTCTCTGTGATCATATCTCATTTCAGATTTTACTGATCACCAAACCTCTTGATCTAATCAGTAACTACTCATAGATGGAGAAATGCAGTCACTGATACGAGTAATGTTATTTCGTTTTAACTCCTGGTGGACCATGAGCTGCTCCAGCCAGTCATTCCATCAGTCATCCATCACTAGTTTGCTGAGTGCCTAGTATGTCCCAGGCAGGAGTGGGATCTGGGAATACAGTGGCAGACAACAGAAAGCCCCTGCCCTGCAAGAGCTTGTGTTTCAGTGGCAACATTACTTCTTACTCATATTTATGTCCCACTCATACTGCATAGTACCTGGCATACAGTAAGTACACAATAAATGCAGTGCTGTTTGGTGAACTGAGTGCAACTTACTGAAACAAAAGTCCAGTGTACCCTTCCTGGAAAGTTTTCTTTAAAGAAAAGAAATAATCTAAGATTTTTCCATGAAACAGCCACCTTGTCTTTATGTTTTAGTTATTAACAATCTCCATCAGTCTGGTTGGACAGAAAAATACATCTAACTGATTACTGTCTTCTTGCTGTCTGAAAAAGCACTTTGCTATTATCCTATTTATAAAAAATTACCTGTGGTGTTTGTTTAGTGAAAAGAGTTTTATCAGGAATACAAACCAAGGTTGATAAACTTGCTTTGAACATCACCAGACTTTGCGAAGCTTGACCAGAGTTCTTTCTCTAATGTACACAAAACTCCTAGTCTGTCTGCGCACCAGCATCGTCCCCTTCTACGCCTGCAAACAACGAAGAAAGGCAGCAGGTGGTGAGGTGGGAAGGAGGCAGCAGGGGAAGGCCTGTTAGGTGTTGGCCTTGCTTAGCATGCCCTACCCTTTTATTAAAATCACCTCTTACCTCTGAGGTGATGCTGCTCCTCTCCACCTCCCCAGTCTAGCTGAGGAACCTGAGGCTCAGAGGTTAAAAAACTCCCAAGAACGCACAGTTGGGAAGTAGCAGAGTCAGGGTTTGGGCCCAGGCTTTCCTACCCAAAGGTGCTGCCTGTGGGGACAAGGCCACCCCCCTCCTCTACCTGATTGATATTCTTAGGTAAGTCTTATGGGAATCAAGACTTCCCAGAGCTGCTCTGGGCGGGTGAGACAGATCACAGGAAGTGGTAAATTGAAGGGTGCTCTTGTGTTCAGCTCTCCTCAGGCTCGATACATGGACTCAAGAGGAGTTCAAGTCTACAGTTGTGTTTTACAGGAGTGTTTTAGATCAGTGCTTTTCATATAAGTTTAAAATTTTTCTTTTTAAGTTACTTTCTAAGTATTTTATCTTTTTCATTGTTGTTGTAAACAGGGTTTTTTTTCTACCATTATATCTTTTAACTTCAACCAGTGTTTTACAAATTTCTCTTTTAAAGCACCACTTAACACATTTTTGTTTTTCATTTCAAACAACTATCTCAGCTCAGCCAGACTGTGTGCTATGCATCAAAGATAATTCTTCCATGAGTAACTTCCTCATGTCAGCAGATAAGTTTAAAACTTTACACATGTACTGTAGACTAGAATACACTGGAACGTTCATCATCCAGAATTTAGAAGAGCAACTATTTTGAAAAGGAAAATAGCATTCTGGAAGCTTTGTGAGTTGTTCTTTGGATTAGTGCAACAGGAGTGTTGTAACCACAGACAAAGAAAGGAACAGGACCAGAGATGAGCACCCAGTCTTAAGGGAACGTCAGCATTTGGAAGTATAGCTCACTGCTGGGTTTCTGTCCAGTATAGGAGTGACTAGAGCAGCCCCATAAAGTCACTCATCCCGAGTTTCTGCAAGCCAATCCTTTTTACAATGCATGAGGGGTGCTGTGTGTAAGTATTTTACCATACAGAACATATTGGTGGTTCTTCCCTGTCCAGGGGAGCTCCAGTGCTCCAGTATAAACCTTGTGTTTGACATTTTTCTGTCTCCACCGAGGCATTTGAAGTTGTGCCAGAGTGGAGATCTGTCTTCTCTGTACTTAATCTCACAGCTGTGGGTTTGTGTGATTCATTCTGCAATACAGTTGGAGTGGTGGTGATTATGCCGAAGTGCTGAACGTTTGCAAAGTCATGAGATTTTAATGGAAACTTACAATATTTTACAGATTACTTTCAACATTGGTATACTTTACACTCACTAGAAAAGATAGAGACTAGAAAATACTGAAAAAAGAAAGCGAATTGTCAGGATCCAGAATAATGCTGAAATAAAACCAAAAGTTCAGTTTTATAATAATCTCTGGATACTTGCTGGGTTTGGACTGAGGTCATGGTGACTCCACAGGGAACCTCGTGTGTTTGTTCATTCATCCCTGTCTGCGCATCCCTCTTCCAAATCTTATTCTCACAGGATACTTTGTCGGAAAACCTATTAAAGCATCTTTTTAATAGTGGGATTTTGTAGTGTAGTCCTAATGACCTTTCAGCACCTGATTTAATGAAAGCAATTACATTTTGCTGTGTAGCTTGGATAGAAAATGGTTATTATGCCTAATTAAATCACCAGAATAAACCATTTCTGTGTCTCTCTTTTCACATAAACGTGCGTGCACGTGCACACGTTCATTTATTTATTTATATAATTTATTTAGTCTTTACAACCGTGATAATTTTTCTGATTCTTAATAACCTAAAGGCCATAACCAAGTATGCTAATATTTTTAGAATGTAATGAATAATAATAAGTAATATATATTGCACACTTTTGTGCCAGGCCCTATTCCAAAAATAGATTTGTTCTTCATAGGAGCCCTACTAAGTGGTTGCTGTTACTGTCCTGCCTTGAACAAATGAGAAAACTGAGGCAAGTGACATAACATGCCCAAGCTCGCCCAGGGAGTGAGTGTTGGTCATTTAATTCCTGGGAGCCCTGGCTCCCGAGGTGGCGGCCCGGAGGGCGCTGTTGTTACCCGCTCACCCCTTATGCAGGTGCCCGGCCCCTTGCTGTGTCTCACACTCTGCTACCCTCTCGTCCCCAGCTGCCACTGGGCTCACTCCGACTTCCTTCAGGGCGGCCTTTCTGACACCTATATAGAATAACCCCTTCCCAAAATGGGCCTTCGGCGTTAGTTTTTCAGTCTGCTTTATTTTGCTCTTGTGGCACTTACCGTCTGACATACTGTATTTTTACTCTTATCGGCCTACCTCCTGTGAACCGTTAGCCTGTTTTCCACCTCTATAATTTCGTCACTTCAAGGACGTTGTCTAACTGGAATCACACAGTAAGCGACCTCATGAGATTGGCTTTTTGCACTCAAATGGCCTTGACGTCTAAGTTGCTGCAATAGCTCATTCCCTTTCACTGCTGAGCAGTACCCTTGGATTGCCTGCTTCAGTTTGTTTACTCATGTACTGGTAGGCATGTGTTGATTGCATCAGCAGCTGACATCTTCTGATATAATTTTGCTGTCTTCTTTTTTGCTGTACCTCCTAAAAGCCGGGAGGGATGTTGACTTTGACTCTGGATGGTTTACATTTCTATAATTATTGAATCATTGCATTTTCTGTGGGTTTCTATTTGGGTTGGTGCCAATTTGGGACTATTAGGAATAAAGCTGAACATTCACGTATAGATTTTTGTGTAGGCATACATCTTCATTTCTCTAGGACAAATGACTGAGACTACAGTTGCTGAATTGTGTAGTAAGTGTACATTTGGATTTTAAAGAAATTGCCCAACTATTTTCCAGAGTATCTGGACCATTTTACATTTCCACCAGCACTGTAAGATCATTTTATTTTTTAAGATGTTGAGAAAGCATAATGGCTTTTTATTACATCTTGGGTTACGGGTTTTATCAGATGAATTGTGATGTAAATTCATCAAAGACTGGGCCTGTGCTCTTCTGTGACTGTATATATCCTTCTAGCACAGATCCTGGCGTATTGTACTCTGTAAATATTTGTCGAATGAAATGAAGCACAGGTATAGGCTACAATTTACACACTATCTCCTGTGATAGTTTCTAATTGAGGTTTGATTTACTGGGATTACCTTGCATGTGTAATCTTCTGATGTAATTTTGCTGTCTTCTTTTTTGCTATATCTCCTAAAAACTCGCAGGGATGTTAACTTTGACTCTGGGTGATTTATATTTCTATAATTATTGAATCATTGCATCTTCTGTGAGTTTCGATAGCCCAGCAGAAAATAAACGAAAAGAATTGCATTTAAGAGAAAAGCTATAAGTTATTATAATTGGAAAAAGAGCATGACCTACTGTGTCTTTAGAGTGAAGATGTGATATTGCTAAGATGGATTAAAAAGGACCAGACTCCGCAGTCATATACATCAGAGTGCATCTTTTCTCCCAGAAGTCCTTAAGCGTGCCTGTGTTATATCACAGGTCACCTAAGCAGTTTTTATGCAAGTTGTAGCCACAGGACTCTGGAGGGACGTAGAGTTTTCTAAATTTGAACTGTTGGATGTTGTACTAAACTGACATTTTATGGAACAATAAGTTATAATTAATTTTTATTTAGCAATCAGATTTATGTAGATATCTCTGGAGGATTATGTTAATGTCAAATATTTTCCAGAGTCTGAATTACTGAAAGACCATCAGAGATAACATATACCCTAGTGGTGTTTTTCTAGTTGTTTTTTGTTTTGTTTTGTTTTTTATTCTACATCACTTTAGGACATACACACCTTCATTGTGCAGTTTGCCAGATTTCTTCTTTTACCTCTTTCCCCCTTTTCCCAGGTGCTAAGAGTCAGCTCTTTATTTGTAATGGGAAGTAGCACTCTTCCATGTTAGAAAAACTCATAGCACTATTCCCTCCCATGTGAACATCTCTTTAAACTTTGTATCTCCTAACTCACTCCTCTCCCCTCTCAACAGTCATCAGAAACAGAAAGGTTCCTTTTTGGAGCCCGTGGATTTAAACTTTACAAATCTTTATGCTTTCTCTCTCTCTAAATGACTGTAATTGTGTAATGTAGAACAAGATGGTATAACACTCATTTGTGTAATTGCCATCCAGCATTAAACAACATGACATGGCAGCTCTAAGATTGTGGCCTTAGAGTCACATGACAAATCTGTGATGGATGTGCGGCCGTGAAGACGAGAGGTTCAGTGGTTAGGAAGACCTGTGCTTGAGATCCTGATTCCTGGACCTAGGTAAGTCCCTTAAACTAAACCTCAGTTGTCTCATCTGTGAATTGGGAATAGTAGTAGTGACTCATCCCACAAGAGTGGTGTGAAGTCAAAGGAGCTCATATAGATGGAGCTCTGAAACAATGCTTGGCCCAGTTCAGTGCTCTTACACATATTAGCTTTTCATCGTAAGCTCCATGAAGGCAGAGACTTGGTCCGTCTTGTTCACAGCTATATCCTAGCACCTAAGACAGTACCTGTGGTAAGTTCTCCACAAATGTTTGCCGAATAAGTGAATGGTTATTAAAGACCTTACTCAAAAATCCCATGGTCAGTAATCTTTCCTCATCCCAGAGCACATACTGCAGATAGTTTCATTCAAGCTCACTTCTTTCTGATTTAGATCTTATCATTCTTTCCTGTACCCTCTCTTAACATAGTTATTTAGCTAGCACTGAGATTCTAGGAATACAGAGTGAAGAAAAGTTGGTCTCTTCCCTCAAGGAAATTGTCTTTTTAAAAATTAAATGTATTAGGATAACATTATTTGATAACATTATATCAGTTTCAGGTGTACAAATTTATAGTACATCATCTATATATCCTATTGTATACTCACCACCCAAAGTCTGGCCTGAGGAGCTGCTGTCTGATAAGGAAACACAACGAAACAGACACGTTGCTTCCTGAAGAGCTGCCCCCTCCTGCTTTCCTTTCATTCTCCATTCAGTCCCTTTCAGCATCTTCAGTGAGTTGAGCATGTGCATTTTCTGAAATTGTTGCCATGTATGATTCAAATCCAACAGAAAATCTGTTTGTGGGAAGATGTTTGTTTTGGGTTTCTTATTTTTTGTTTTGTTGCCAAAATAGTTTTCACTTGTTATCCTCTTTTGACTGGCTTCCAGTAGAATTTCAGATACAAAGCAACAGATGGCTGGGAAGAGGGTTTCGCAATGTCCCTGGGGCCAAGTGAAATCCCACTTGCCACCCAGACGTTGCCGTTTCTGACAAACCTTCAAAGCTTCTCCAGTTTTTTTTCTACTGCAAAACTAAATGGTGCTTAGAAGTCACTATAGCATCTTTTATTATTACTAAAGAGAAGTTCTGGCCATTGCAGCTCTCTTTGGAAGAAGCAAATATGTCAGACACAGTGGCACAGATGTCTTTAAAGCTAATCTTCTTTTAATGGTCAAGCATGTTTTGAAATGTTACAGGGGATATATGTTTGTATAACTTCTCATCTTTTGAAATGTTGGCAAGCAGAGATGTTCTTTGAATGAATAATATTAGCATTTAGTCCAGATGTAGATTCCAAAACTTTTAAAAACATAGAAATTCTACAAGCAGATGGGCCATCTAGAGATGGGCCTCAGTTCTATCCATTGTCAAAAACTGCTCAGATTCATTGTGATGTCTTGTCAAACAATTTTGCCCTAACTTGTATAGAAAAACAATTCTTGTATTATAAGTGGTTTATGACAGAATGTGTTTGGTATATTCTGACTGTGCAACTTTTAATTTGTCCACTTCATAGATATTGTATCTTTTGTAACTATAGAATTAAACAGAAAGATAAACCAGAAACCTGGTTGTTGCTCTATCTCCTAATTGCATATGTCAGCACAATGAACTTCATCAAAATTAAAAACTTTTTTTAAAAGAGTACTATCAAGAAAGTAAAAAGAATCCACAGAATTAGAGAGAATATTTGTAAATGATGTATTTGGTAATAGTTTAGTATTCAAAATATATAAAGAACTCTTATGACTCATCAGTAAAAATAACCCAGTTGAAAAGTGGGCAAAGGATTTTACTAGACATTTCTGCAAAGAAAATGACCAGTAAACACACAGAAAGATTCTCAGCTTTATTAGTCATCAGGGAAATGCAAATCAAAACTACGAGATACTACTTCACACCCATAAGAATGACTATATTTTTTTTAAAGTACAGTAACAATTGTTGGTGAGGATGCAGAGAAAGTGGAACCTTCATACACTGTTGGTGGGAATGTAATATGGTGCAGCCACTTTGGGAAATGCTTGGCAGTTCCTCAGAAAGTTAAACATAAAGTTATCATATGAACCAGCGATTCCACTCTTACATCCAAGCAATTAAGGTTGTATGTTCACACAAAAACTTGTATGTGAATGTTTATAGTAGCATTTCTCACAATAGCCCCAAAATAGAAATTACCCAAATGTTCATCAGCTGATGAATGGTTTAACAAAATGTGGTACAGCCATACAATGGAATATTATTCAGTCATAAAAATAGAAGTACTGACACATGCTATAACCTAGATTAACCTTGAAAACATTGAGCTAAATGAAATAAGGCTGACACAAAAGGCCATATCTTGTATGATCCCACTTATATGAAATATCCAAAATAGGCAAATTTATAGAGACAAAAAGTAGATTGGTGGTTGCCAGGGGCTGGGGGAGGAGAGAAGAGAGTAGGGGATGACTACTTATGGGTCTGGTTTTCTTGATGGGATGATGAAAATGGTTGCACAACCTTGTGAATATACTAAAATGCACTGAATTGTATGCTTTAAAATGGTGAATGTTATGGTATGTGAACTATGTCTCAGCTTTTAAAAATCTGCACAGAAAACCTGTAGAAAATCAATTAACAAATTGAGTCATCTTAATATGAAAATATAATAATTATCCAGAGTCGTGATGTTCTCCCTGAGATCTTATTAAAAAGTGTTCATGACAGCAGATACCCCTCCCAGGATGCAGAGGGTAAATTATACAGAAATCACCTAGACGCCTTAGCCCACACACTGAGTTAATTGCCCGAAATTCTGCTTCAAGTGTGGTCAAGTGTAAATTTAACCATGTGCAGCTTTTACGGGGATTAGGACGTAGACTACAGTTTGTAAGAACTGATGGAAACAATGTAGTGAATAACCCCTGAGGCTGGAACTATCACATACTTTTACTGTATTAATCTGTTCTAAGATGCACAATTTCCCCCCAACTTCAACATCTTTGGGATGTATTTTACACTGGATGGTGTCTTGGATTTTATGAAATATGGCAGTTTCGTATTGTGTGTTTGCTTTAAATGCCTTTCTGGAGTGGTTAGCCCTACAAGATTAACTTTGCTATTCCCTAAAGGGCTATTTATATTAAAATATCATTGCCAGAGCACCCCAGCAGTTTGTTTATTTTGAGGCTTTGAAACCCAGTTGTTGACATATCTCAATTGCATAAAAATAGTTGTCAGAGGTTAAATGAAAGCTTCCCTCAACCCCTCCCTGTCCTTTGTATTTTGAGTACTATGGACGGTTTCCCTCCATTTTTTTTAAGGACTAGAGAGGCTTCTCAAATTGTCCTACCTTCTTACTGCCTTCCGACACTTTGGACCATTTGAAGGAGTAGGTGGAAACTTGAAATAATCAGGCATTTTACAAATCCTGTTTCTACATATGATATTTTGATTTGAATCTTTAAGTATACAGTTTTCAATGTTTCTATTATACACTGTAATTTAATAGTTTTTTTAAAACTGCTATAACATTTTCTAACTATATCATAAAAATCCTATAATACAACAGAGTTAAAGTTTTGCCCAGTATCTTCTGTAAGTCCTTAGGAACCAGAAGGTCATAGATTCCTGAGTGGAGATTGGGTGGATATTGTTAATCCATAGTTTACAAAATGTTTGTTTCACCCCCTAAACACGGAGTGAACCTGGTGATTACAAATGGCTGAACTTCTTAAAAATGTAAACACGAGATGAGAACTCAGAGCAAACTCGGGCTAAGAAGCAGTTGTCGAGGGGAGTACAGCAGAAGGAGGTGTTTTCATTATTAGCACACTTGGTTCTGTGTGATGGTTTCCTTCTACAAAGGCAAAGTTTCTGCTGGCATTACCTTTAAACAAATATATTAATCTACCATCTGTCTTTGTGTTTGTTATACAACAGGAATACCCCAGCTATTCCTATAGTGAAAAAAAGGAATTTCTTCATGTATATATCAAAATGAATACTTATGCATATATATGTTCTAATATATGTTTTCTATATAGCACAGGTAGATATCCGTATGTGCCATATAGCCTTCAATCATCCCCTAGCGGCTTCGTTCAATGGTGATTTGTAATGGAGAGAATGACTTTCTCATGCTCTTGATTAAAGATTTGAATTGGATATTAAGTCCAGGTTATAAAGCACAATGTCAAGGGAAGGGAAGCATTTAGTAGGAGCCTAAACCATATAATTTTCCAGGAACCATATAATGGTAACTGTTGAGTGCTTTGAGTGTTCTTTTCAGTTTGGATTCTTATTATTTAAAAAAATCCTCTGGGTGCTTAGATGAGCACATGCGCTGAACAGTCTCTTCTCTCCCACTTTCTTTCCAGTACTTTCAGACCTCTGCTGCTGAAAGGGGAGGAGACTGAAGGGAGCAGCCACAGAGGTCAATAAATTCTCAGTACTGTATCTACCTGGCTACCCCTTTCTAGGCTCTTTGGCCATTGATGGTACACATGGCCTAACTGCAGGATGTCCCATGAAAAGCTCACTTCAGACCCGAGATAACCCAGTGTTCTTGCTTAATTTATACCTCATTCTGTTTTCCACCTTAACTCCTAAGCGCGAGTTAAAAAACAGGTTGTAGCCATTTAACGATTACTTTATTATATTAGGCAATACAGAATTATGGACAAGACCATGGGCACTGGGATCAGATTACACAGGTTCATATTCTGATTCCACTGTGTACTAGCTGTGTGACTTTGGGCAAGTTATTTAATCTCTCTGTACCTTAGGATTCTTATCTGTAATGTGGGGCTAGCAATAGCATGTGCCATATAGCAATATTATCATAATTAAGTAAAATTATATATGTGGACCACTTAGAACATTACCAGCACATAGAGTTAAGTGCCCAAGGAAATGCTACTTGATTTGCAATGGAAAGTAGGACTTCTAATTTAGACCCTATTGTTTGGAGAAGCACACAGTGCAGAAAATAAAAACTGAAGCCTTGGGAGTATTTTCACATCCAAATAAAAAAATTTAAATAACTTTTTAAAATTATCAATTGTCTCTGTCAAAGTAAAACCTTTAAAATTGGGCTTTGCCACAAGTTGTTCATTAATTAGTTAATTATGGCCATTCGCTTCTTAATTCTAAAATTAAAATAGATTTCTGATCTATGAATACTTTAATAATTTGAATTATTTGTTACCAAAAAAGGCTAAATCGAGACTAAAGGCAATTTCATATAGTAGAAAGAATATGAGCTTGCGACATGTGAAGACCTGATTGTAAAATTTCATTCCGCCACTTACTGCTTTGTGATCCCAGGCAGGTATTTCCCTTCTCTGAGCCTCAGTTTCTTGTTTGTAAAACGAAATGAATAAGGCAATTGGTCTATCCTATAGTATAAGACAAATGATGCTGCTCAAAAAAGAGCTCCTATAGTTAAACCAATAACTAGTTCCTATTAACCATGCAAAGGATTTAGAAAAATTAACAATGTCTTTGATGGTCTAGTGGAGATGATCTTGATCTCATGATTTCCTAAACCTGCTAGAGCTTTAAAATTATCACCTGGCTGAACCTGTCATACGCAAGCTGCCATGTCGAATTTTGGCCTGAAAAGGAAGACTTAAAGTATATCACAAAAACCTAGTACATATTTTAGGTGTAAAATCCAGTAAACTAATAACAACAGATAATTAGGTGACTTTGTGCGAGTTACTTAATTGTTCTGTGTCTCATTCCTGATATGAGATGATTGGACTAGATGACTTTTGAGAAATAAATGTTCACGAGTTCAGGAAAGATAGAACAAGCTTTTAATGCTGTAGAACTGAGTTAGCATTTGTCAGACTAGGATATAAATATCACTGGAGTTTGTCACAGTTTGTTCAGAAAACTGGGATATGAGAAAGGGAGGAGTGAAAATTAGAAATTAAAACTGAAATTTGACCTATTAAACACAGTTGATCATTTAAAGGATCACATAAAGTTTTGAAAGCACCGATTGATTATTGAAATAACCATATGTGGAAAACTGCTATTTTCAAGTTGTTATTTTTACTGTCATACTGTGAGATCTTAAAATTGAATGTGATCACACTAAGGCCAGTTACCTACATATGTACCCCTTGACGCTCAGAAAAACAGAGGGAAGTTCTTCCTGACAGGAAGAAAATACAGTGTTAGCTCTGTGAGAATGCTATCAGATGCTAGAACAATATACAACTTATACCTGAATTGTATTTTGAGACTTTTTCATGGCAAAGTTTGAGCAGCCTATGAAATATGTTCTAGTGCATTTCAATTAGGGTGAGTACCAGGCCTGTTATCTCCAGGTTCTACTCTGCTGCTGAATGAAGAAAGAATTTGTTCTAAAAAAAAGGCAAATCAGGAAAAGAAGCCCCACTGGATAAACCCAAGTGTACCAGCAGCCTGCTCTGGGCCAGCACAGAGAAATGCTATTGGGGAGCCCTTGATTGTCACCGTCTAAAAGGTCATCAAATTGGATGGAGAGTTATATTTAGATGCTTAGAGCTGGCAGGTCCTTTTTTCCTCGCAGCTTTTTAACTTTCTCCTCCTGCTGACTGGCCCATCCACCTGTTTCCTCGAGACACTTCAGCAGCACGGCTGCCCCACAGTGAGGAGGACCCCGCCCAGCACGCACCAGGGCTGTGGGGCCTGACCAGAGCGGGAGCCGCGGCCCCCCAAATGACGGCGCGCTCTTGTCAGTGGTTTGGCCTCAAAGGATGGGAGCGTGTTTCCATAGCAGATGGGGCTGCTCTTGTCTGCCATTCTGTCTTTGAACTTCCTGTTCAAGGGTATGGTTTTCATCAGCCTCGATGCTGTAAAGAACACCTACTTTATAAGATTGGATTTTTTTTTTTTTTTTTTAGCCAAAAGAAAATAACTGAATGTTTTTTGTGTGTAAAAGGTTTCTTTGAAAAAGATTAAAAGGGGGTGGAGTAACCGGCCCAGATGTCCAAGTGAAAAGTTGCGACTGTGAAAGGAGCTCTTTCTTGTAATGCATGAAAATTAACACTGAGGACACAACCTTTTCTAGGCTCCGATTTAATTAAGTGCCATTAAGAAATTATACCTTTTGCTATAAAACTGCTTTCCCTTATTTTTTTTGTAAACAATCCCAGTACATATATGTCATTTTGCCCACTCGTGCCTATACATCTTTTGGCAGGTAAAATAATGCCTTTTGCTTTTTCTTTTCAGCATCTTGATCTCATTTTCAGAGGGACAAGCCCAATGCAGTGCTCACGGGGTGAGCAGGGTTTGGAATGCTTGGCATGCCAGCCTCATTCGGATGGTATTTACTGGGGGGGGGGGGGGAGGGCAACACAGCCATGGCTCAGGTAAAGTATAGGCACCTGATCAACCTTATTGGGCCCATAAAATTAGCTTCATCCAAGCAATAGAAAGTGAGCAAGTTGCAAAGCGTTGTTTATTTCCAGAGGGAAAAAGCACATATTTCTGTCATGTCTGTAGTAGAAACACAAATGTGTCCTACTTTAAGCAGAATCTTCTTTTCTGTTTATTTCATCTATATGAGATGATGAATGTTAACTAAACCTATTGTGGTAATCATTTCACAGTTTATGTAAATCAAATCATCATGCTGTGCACCTTAGACGGATACAGTGATGATGACAATTATTTCTCAATAAAACTGGGGAAAATGTAAAGTTTTGCTGTTAGTAAGATTGCTACTAAAATTTAATGAAATGTAAAATCCTTGAGAACTAGGAATGTTGTCTCTAGGTGCTATATTCCTGGCACCTAAAAGAGTATGACACAGTGGGCTCTCACCATATATTCTTTGAATGAATGAAAAACACAACAACAATGAATGAATTTTCATTGATGCAAATTGGAAATGACTAGGAGCACTAAAAATAGTAAATCTTTAGGCTCAATTAGACACTATCCTTAAATTGATCACCTGAGTGTTCATTTGTTAAAGAAAAGGAAAAAATTAAATAAGGTACACAAAATGCTAGAAAGATGCCATTAAAGATACAGTGTTACAGTGAGTGAGGGGTCTCTAAAAATATGGATTGAAAGTATCACTCTGTTTTAAATGCTGGGAGAAGTTCACAGAATCATGGCATGCTGATAGGGAGATGGCCCCCACTTTGCTAGAGAAAAAAAGTGGCTCAACAATTTCATTACAAAATTTTTGAGAAGGTTAAGGTCATCAGAGGTAGCACCACTAAATTCCCATCAGCAAGTTCTGATTCTCAATATTAAAATTGTTGTTTTGTTAATTAGTTTGTGCTTATTTTGTCCTTGAAACTATCTTCATCAGGTCAGGCACTACGTCTGTTTAACTTACCCCACTATTCCCAGCTCCAAGTCCATACCTGGCATATCGTGGGTGCCTAATACATGTTGAATGAGTGCAGGAATGAATGAAAGCTTAGGAATTTAATTTACATTATTATGTATTAGTAGTATTTTTTAGGTGGCAAGTAACAGGAACCCAACTAAGACCGACTTCACAAAGAAGGTGGTTTTATTAGGAGGAGACTAAGTCTAATCAAAGACTATAGAAGCCAGGGCAACCTGGACATGTCAGGGACTAAAACCAGGATCTGGATTGCTATCAGGACTCTCTCTCTATCCCTCCCTCTTGTCTTGGCCTCTTCTAATCTGTAGATAATGATTTTCTATTGCACATGATGTTTTCTTTAAGAGCCTGAGTCCCTAGACTCATGTCCTAACAATTCACCCACCAGAGAAGAAATTTTGTCCCATTGGCTCCATTTATAAAGTTATTGTGGGAGCACTAGGATTGGCCTGCTTGGATCATACACCACTGAGGAAGAGATCCGGCACAGGGAAAGGCAGGCCGTGGTGTTGAAGAATTACACAGGAGACAAAGATTTTTATTTTTATTTTTTGCTTCTTTTATTTTAAATAATAATATGCAAGTTGTATTAGTATCTTGTACTTTAAAAGTAGAAATAATTTTAATGTAATTAAGAACTTTATAATGTCTAAAATTTTTAGTTGTATGGGAATAGAATCCCCTTTTAGAACATAAGTCTTACTTTTAAGTAATATGTATTTAACTTCCTTACATGTTTCTAAGAATGATTTTTTACAAAAGTTGGGGGTGCCTGTACATGTATCACAGTCATTAGAACATTGATGAGGGCACGGGGTTTGAAGTCATTCTCCTTGGTAATGGCTCTTACTCTATTATTAACTTTGAGCAAGAGATAGACCCTGAGCCTTTTGTGTTTGTTTGTTTTTGCTTTTGAATCAATTTTGTGGGGTTTTGTTTGTTTTTAAATCTATAAACTGATGGATTAAAAACAATATGTACTTCACAGTGTAATTGTAAATACTATGAAAGATAATCGATGTGAAAAAATATCAATTACAGTACAAACAATAACTGGTTATAATTGTATCCTATACAGATGCTCCTCAACTTACAATGGGGTTACATCTGGATAAACCCATCATAAGATGAAAATTTCATAAATTGAAAACACATTTAACACTACATTTTCAAGTGTTGGTTGTTTACCCTCATGTCGCCTGGCTGAGTGGGAGCTGCAGTTTGCTGCCACTGTTCAGCATCATGAGAGACTATCAAACATTGCTAGCCTGGAAAAAAGTCAAGATTCAAAATTCAAAGCATGATTTCTGTTGAATGCGTATAGCTTTGGAGCCATCATAAAGTTGAAAAATTGTAAGTTGAACCATCATAAGCCAGGGATCGCATATATATATTTCTAAAGTGATATTCTTAATTTGGGCTCCATGGATGACCACCCCCTAAATTATATGCAAACTTGTATGTGTTTATACCTGTATCAGCTAATAATAGGTTCAGCTGTGACAGAACACCCAGAAACTGTGGCTTAACTAAACATAAGTTCATGTCTCTCTAAAACTATGCAAACTCCAGAGGTAAGCCATCCAGGACAAGTATGACAGTTCCATGATCATTACCGGCCCAGGCTTTTCCCTCTTGTTGTTTTGCTTTACTAAGCCTCTGGTTTTCTCCTCTTATCCAAATGACAGCTTAAGCATTCAGGCCAGCAATATAGATGAAAGGGAGAGGGAGTAGTAAAAGACAATGATCCCTACCTTTAAGAACATTTCCTGGAAGTTGAACATGACACTTTGGCTTATATCTCATTGACTAGAACGTAGTCACATAGCCACACCTAGGTAAATGCAACTGAGAAATGCAGTCTTTATTTGGAGGGATTCCAGAAGGGAGAGGGCCTAATGGGAGAATCTTGTATGTTTGCAATAATATGGGTATATATTTCAACAGGGAAAGAATCTACAGCTTTCATTAGACTCTTAAAGAGATTTATTATAATTTATAAACATTAAAAAACACCACTGTTCCAAAGTGGAATCAGCCATTTCATTATGTAAACCTATAGAGTAAGGGTATCTTTCTAGATCATCTTTCTGTGCTGTGAGCAGGAAAGTAGGAAATAATCAGTCAGTCCATAAGCATGGCCTTGGAGCTTTTGTATACACAGCATAGGTACCATTTGATAATGATGTTTTTATTTTAATTTACCCCCTTAAATCAATTACTTTACATGTCAAGGGCTCCTTTTTCATGCTTCTGCTTATGATGTACCACTTAAAAGATTCTTAAGCAATTTAAACTTTTATCTATACCCTTTTCTTCTTTCATCATTTTGGATACTAATCCAGATTCTTTTTGAGAATTCATTGACTTTGCTTTGCATAATTAATTTAATTTCAAATTAATAAAGCCTAATGAGTATCTTTCTTAGTTTAATTGAGTTTTTGCTTTTAATGTTTTTTCTTTGTACAAATCATCTGATCTTTTTGTTTTTACCCCATCAGAAGTAACACATGTTGAGCAACACATAAAACGTCAAAAATTCTAATTTAACTCATTTCAAACGCAAACAACTTATAAAACGGACTCTAATAAAGTAAACAGTTTTTAGACATTTTAATGATTTTATTTTGTTTTTATTGTGCATAGTTCTTGCTTATGCAGAAATTTGTAGCTATAAATGGTTGGATTATTTATTTTAGTTAATGTCTACTAAGTTTCTCTCTTCAGAAACAAGTCAGATGTCAGCATTAAACACATGACTCAGAAAACAGTCCTACTAATTTAATTGTCAAAGAAAAGCTATGTCAGGATTTTGTAAAGTATTAAAAATAGTTAATTATACAGCCATAAAAAAATCAATCCTGATTAACACAGAAAGATGTATATTTATATTGTTAAAGTGGAAAGGAAGGTTACAAAACAAGTATGTCTAACTAAAAATACTTAAGTGTCAGGGAGAAAACAGTTTCTAACAATGTACACCAGCTATACAACCATTTAATAGCATCTATATTTGAATGATGAGATTAAAGATGATTTTTACTTTCTAGAGTATTTTTTCTATAGTGTATGGATTTTTATAGTATTATGTTGCATTACTTTTATTATCAGGGGAAAAAAATAACTCGCTAGCAAGTTTTCCCATTTTGGAGAAAAGTTACTTATAATAAAATTGATAACCAAGATAGTATATATATTTTTTCACCACAGAGTTCTATTTTTAAAAGTAACAATGTCACTTCGAAGGTAAAATTATATACTGACTACTGTGATTTTGAAGCATGGCGTTTGGGAAATCTCACAGGAAATTTGATTTATTGCTTGCTGCTTTTGTTGAAGAAGCCTCTTTGCCCTGCCTGTGTCGGGCTGGTAGCTACACGGAATTGCAATGAGATATGAAAATACAGTAACTCAATGTGGATTAGAAATGCAGTCTCCTGGATATCCTTCCCCTTAGAGTCACTGACTTAGTGTTAATGAGGATGTGTGTATGTTACTTATCACAAGGTGTGAAACTAGCAGGTGACTGCTGAGGGAATCAGTGCAGCTTTTGTGCACTGTGAAAGCAAGAATAAGCCAGCTATTTTAACCAAAGCCCAGGCTTTCCCTTTTTGGATTCCCTAGCGGATCCTTCAGCTGAATCTGAGCCTTAAAAATAAAGCCACTTTCTATGCCTCTCTGTGCACACTGAGCGTCTTGCCAAAGCCTTCTAAGAGATATCTGTGACTTTTCCCTGGGAGAACACCACACAGTGTCCTTGGCTTCCTGTTCTAAATGACCCACTCCAATGGCACACTGTGATACTACTCAAGGTAGGGAGAATGAGCTGCCAAAACCTATTTATCACTCCGCTGGCCTTGAACTGTGCACAGCCATTTAAAGTTAAAAAGGGTCATAGGAAGAGCTTTTCTTCTCTCCCGCCTTGCCAACACTAGTATCTTGTATAAAGATAAAAATAAACTGTCTAGTGTTTCAGTGCCCTGGTTCTCTCACCCTTCAAATTGCCATTCCTTAAAGATGTATAAAAGAATGAATTTGGGGAAATAGATGCTTGCAGTTTCACGAACAAATATTGAATGTCCAAAGCTGGGCGGCATTGGTTAAATAGACGATGGTTATCCATACAATGGAATATTATGCTACCATTAAAAATTATGTTGAAAAATATTTAATAAAGTGCAGAAATGGCCAGGGTATTCCATTGCATGGATAACCATCATCTGTTTAACCAAAATAATATGTAGAATATTATCCAGGTTTTGTTTTTAAAATTAAAAATATATATACAGGAAAAGTACAGAAAGATACGCTCCAGTATACTTTTTGTAGTTACCTTTGAGTGAAAGGATTATGTTTGAATTTTCTTCTGTCTTTCCCTCCTACCCCCTTCCCTTCCCTTCCCTTCCCTTCCCTTCCCTTCCCTTCCCTTCCCTTCCCTTCCCTTCCCTTCCCTTCCCTTCCCTTCCCTTCCCTTCCCTTCCCTTCCCTTCCCTCCCCTCCCCTCCCCTCCCCTCCCCTCCCCTCCCCTCCCCTCCCCTCCCCTCCCCTCCCCTCCCCTCCTCTTTCCTCCCTTTTTCTTTCCTTTCTTTTTTTTATCAGTATTTATTAACTTTTCTACTTCTGAAATAAACTAAAAATGAAGTCAATTGAAATAAGTTAATTAGTGTTAATTCTTTTCTAAAATAGAAAATTTGCCAATTAACTTGAAACAGTGGACAAATTTTAGAGCATTTTATTTCTGGCAGTTAAATTTGTATTTTTAAAAAGACACTTCAGAAACTGTGGGGGTGGGGTGTAATACTCTGCCCTTGCCACTTGTTTTCATCTAAACCTAAAATATCTCTAAAAACAAAATCTGTTAATTAAAATTGCAAAAGCCGCTTTACACTTGTGTTACTTGGCTGCCTTTTATTTTCTCACTGTCACAGGCTATGTCAGTCTGCATATGTCAAAAATACTTGAGTTTTAATAAGCCGCAGGGCAGCGCTTATGAGCAGGATGGTCTGGCTGTAATCTGGAAAGCAGTGAGCGCTCGCTGAGTGTTCTGAAGACTTTCAGACTTGATATTGTGATTCTCCCTCTGCTGGCTCCTCCCGGCCTCCTGAACCTCAAACTCCGTCACCCCCCCCCCCCCCCCCCAGTCACAGACCAAAGCAGAATAGTTGCCCACTGGATTCCCAAACCAGTTGGTGACGACTCCTGTCCAGTGGCTTTGCTGTGAAATCGGATCATTGCACTCTGGCTCTGAAAGGTTGCGACAGTGCCATTACAGCCACTCCTTTAAAATCCTGCTCCCCGAAAGCCCTTGTTGAAATATAAGTATGAGAACTGACCATGTTGACCAAAAGCAGATGAGGTCCAGGATGAGTCCAGCATGTTTGGGATGAGTGCAGGGGCTAGGAGGCCGCGGTAGACCGGCTGGAGAGCTCGTCCCCCGCTGCCCACCCTGGGTCTTGCTGCATGTTTCCCGCAGCGCGAGGCTGCAGGCGGAAGGCAGGAGGAAACCAGGTGACACTGGCGAGGGGGCGACCGCTGTCCCCGCTGGGCCTGAGATAGAAGTCCAGCCCCCATTTTCACCTAGCCAGCCAGCGGTGAGCACCTTGCCAGCTAACTGTAGCTACTCCTTCCCTGTTTCTTCCCTCCCCTTCGTCACCCTTGGACATGCATTAGGTGTCTACCCTGTGCCCAGCTCTGTGCTAGGTCCTGGGGCTGTAATGGTGACAACTAGCCTCCAGGACCCCTTTTCCTCATGAGGTTTACAGTCTAATGGGAGAGAACTGATCAAAAAAATCACACTTAAACGTGTAAAGTTGCAGCTCTGACGATAGCTAGGGAGGAGAGGCACCCATTGTATCTTTATTAAACATTACATTATTATTATATCACATATTATTATCGTACTATATTATGTATTATGTTATTATAGCAGGGTCGAATCTGTGAAGTTAGGCAAGACATCTGCAAAGAAGTAACACTTCAGCTGGGATCTGAAGGATGAGTGAAGTGAACCAGGAAGGAAGAGTGGAGGGTTTTCCAGACAGAGGAACAGCATGTGCTAAAGCCCTGTCTGACGTTGTTTGGAAGGCGGTTACTAGAGCACAGAGAAAAGCCTTCGGTATTTAATGTCCTGATTCCCAACGCCCCACAGGACTCTTCCGAGCGCAAGTGAGTGCTCTTCTGAACCCCTGATACTCATTTTTTGTGTGTTTTGCTTCAGCTATAGAATCTGTTTTCACAGCTGCGCTTTCTGGTACAGAATTTGAATACGTATCATAAAACAATCACAAGGAGAGAGGACACGTATTGGTTGTTCTGATTTTGATTGCTAAATGGCCGCTGTCACCCAGCAGCTCTTTCATCCCCTTGATAACTGTAAAATAAGCACCAGAGGTCAGGCTCTCAAATTTAGGTTGTCTTAATAACATGATGCTCATACACTTTTTAATTTTGCTTAACGTTGCAGCCTTGATTTTAGATAGAAACGAAATTAGATTGAGCTTTGCCTGCAAGTTGTTTTCTTTGTAATTTTTTGATAAGGTAAAGAGTTTTGTCGAGCACTGTTTTTAATGCTTGAATTTAGAGAACTTCAAAGACAATTAGTCCTGGTCAGAACACTCATCTGTGATTATTTTCATGGTGAAATGGTAGTATTAAATCTCCTGATGTTAAGGGAATGATTTTACTTCAAAGCATAGTTCCAGAATATTCTGTCTGGTCTTGCCACAGGTTCATGTTCCCTAAAGTTTTATTCTTGTAAGAGTTGTTCAATGAATACAGTAGTGAGAAAATGGATGAAAAACATATGGGGTTCTTGTTCAAGGGCTCGGCTGACCTTTTTTTCCTCTTTTTTATTGAATTTATTGGGGTGACACTGGTTAATAAAATTATACAGGTTTCAGGTGTGCAGTTCTATAACGCATCATCTGTATACTGTATGGTGTGTTCACCACCCCACGTCAAGTCTCCTTCCATCCCAGTTATTTTCCCTTTTCCCTCTTCTGCCGCCCCCACCCCCTTCCCCCTGGTCATCACCATACAGTCATTTTCTTTTTGAATCCTCGGCACCCTTATTCATTTCTCCAATGTATAGGATTGGGCTGTGCATGTGTTAAAACTGTCGAAAAATGGCCAAACATATAGTATGATAGTGGAATGGCAACAGGAGGCATTGTATATTTAATTTTCTTAAGTTAGAAAGAAACCAAACGCTGTTTTGATAAGATATGGTAACAGAAACCAAATGAAAAGAGAAAATTATTATAAAAAATTTTGAGGACAAAAATTTTGGAAGAGAATGGTAATTTTTTTGATAATGTTGACCTAAAAGATACTATAACATACTTTGAAGTGTGATATTAATGTAAAAGCAGAATAACTGTTAATGTCTTTAAATATGACTATATAACTTTAGAAAAATAATAAAATCTGTTAGATGAATCATTATTGATGGTTTGCTGGGAGAGTTTCTCAGCGGGATTGCTGAGATTTTCCGTGCTTTCTCCTAATCTGACACCTGACTTATCTGTATTGTACGTGTTCCTACCGTAGAAGTATTCATTTTCTTTTCAGGTTTCCCTTTCATATTTAGACCAAAGTTTGTCTGTTACCCATTCCCCCAGGTTACTTTCCTGGTCTATATCCTTGAATCAATTTATATTGAGTATAAATCGTCTTAGCTCATTGACCTTATTGTGCTAACTGGAGTAGGCAGTCTATGACCACTGCTAGTTGCACGCCTGTCATCTCTGTAATAATTAACACACTGAAGTGATCTGCTCTGAGTTTCCCTGCCACTTTCCCTGCCATGCCTGCAGTTCTCTCCCCTCCCTTTCTCTATATTTTTCTGATTGCTTTACCCCCCTTTTTTTTGCCTTCTGTAATTATTGGAAAAATGAATTGGCTATTTTCAAAAAAGAAACATGTTCACATGCTCCCCAAATGTTAATAATATTTTAAGTTATAAATCATAATTTTTTGAGCACTTTCCATATGCCAGACACTAAAGTGACTACTTTACATGGATTTTCTCATTAAACCCTATAAAATCAGTGCCTTTCTTATGACTGTTTTTCAAATGAGGAAATTGAACTCAGTTAAGAGACTTGTGCCCGTCCAGTGTGGCTCAGTGGTTGAGCATCGACCCACAAACCAGGAGGTCAGGGTTCGACTCCCGGTCAGGGCTCATGCGCGGGTTTCGGGTTCGATACCCAGTCGGGGGCGTGCAGGAGGCAGCCGGTCAATGACTCTCATCATTGATGTTCTGTCTCTCTCTCTCTCCCTCTCCCTTCCTCTCTCTGAAATCAATAAAAACATATTTTAAAAAGAAAAGAAACTTGTCCAAGTTCTCATAAATAATAAGTGGTGGGGTTAAAATTCAAACTTCATAAGGGCGTATTTTAAGACTATGGTTGTTTCTTTTTCCATATAAATAATGTCACATTTTATTGCATTAGGGCATCTTCTGAAAGTGAGCTTATTCAACAGCACAGCCTTCACCCTCGGTTTTCACACCTTAACATCTCATGTCTGCTTTCAAAGAGCTTCAGTGGCCCAGGACTTTCTCTTGACTTGTCCTCAGTGTTTCCTGAGATTGGTATAGAAAATAAATAATGGTGCTTGTAGTTTTGAAAAGGGAGCATAAAGTAGACTCGGTTATCTTCAGGGCATATGCCCTAGTAATAAATCTCTCCCTCTGTTTGCAGTTTCCACAAGTTCATTTGTATTACCAGGATATTGTTAGAAATTTCTTTAATAGCATCTTTGCCGTTGCATTCAAGTATCTGATCAACAATGGATGTGTTGGGAGCTATTGCCAAAAGAATGAGGGTAAACTTGAGATAACGCTAATGTTTTACATAAAGAACAAACTTCTTAAGGAAGGAAGAAAAGGGGAATGTGAGACTGCAGTTTGCCTCAAGGTTAGCCTCAAATCATAGAAAATCCAAGATAGACAGCCGATGCCAGAGCTTAGCTAGAATAATTCCGATAAGCAGAGAATTTGCCACAGGAGCCCTTTGGCAAGAGCTGATTATGTTCATCTGGGGTGGTCCTACAGGGTTAATTGAATCAAGTAAATCTAATTTTAGTGATTAAGGAAGTTATTTGAGATGAAGAGACCTTGAATAAATTCTGGGCACCTTAATCAAATAACACTGAATCTTATCGAGTTATATAACGGTCTTTCACTTTTCTCCTGTAATGAGAGATAAGCAGGGTTGACCTGGAGATTTGAGTTTGAAGCCTAACTCTCTGTGTATCAGGTCAGAGACTTTGGGCAAGTAACTTCATCTCTCTGAGCTCCACTCTCCTTATCTGTTAAAGGGAATAATAGTATTTGCTCTTTAGGATCATTAATTTAACTTATAAAATTAAAATCAGAGCCTGCTTCTTCCTTCCCTTTTTATCTCTTTATAAAACAGGAATTATTATTTTTGGTATATTATATGGTACCTTTTCTCTAAGGAACTAGGCCTCTCTTATAGCTTTGGAGAATTATTACATCGGGAGATAAATTATGTACAGAATAATTGCTCTGGGTTTTTTATTAGGACTGTAGAGATTGATTATACAGCTTTATACATTTAAAGTTGAAAGTTGTAAATTAAGTATTCACAAATAAATTATTGATAAAGTCTAGCAAAAACACTATTCCAAATACTGTGAAGATGAAATTGCTAAATTAATCCTCACCATGTTATTAATAAGTATATGTTAAGTTCCTATACAGGTCTTTGTCTTACAGATTTTAAATATGGACATGTATTTTTATAAATTGTCATCTTAGTGTGAAAGGAACTCAGGAAATTAGTAATGATTCTTTTTTTGGTAAGCCAAGGTAATTTCACATTTGTAATAGTGTTTTCATATCACTGTATACCTATTGAATAATATGGGTTCCATGTCCTGGTACCAGTGGTTAAGAGGCTAAATCCCTGGAGGGTGCTCAAAGCAAACCTTTTCTTGTGTCTAATAACACGTGATGTTGCATATCCTCTCACTTGACCTGAAAATACTTTCTTTTTCTGTGTGCCACCACTGAGTAATAATTTTATGCTGGTATTACACTTATATCATGGTGGGATAAAAGTTGTGATGTGTGAGTAAATTTTTAAAAACAGGTAGTAGCAGCCCCTGATTACCATTCTTGCCATGCCCGAGTCCCCTAACTGATGAGAAATAATATTTTTGCTTCTAGGTATATATGTTATGATACTTAAGGAAAAATACCTAGAGTTCTAGGATTTGAGTTTGAAGAGAAATGCAGAGGAAATTTTCTAAGTCAGCGGTTATCTACAGAGAAATAAGGGTCCTGGTGGAAGCAAAGATAACTCTTTCATGAGAGACTATGACTACTACCAATGCTATTAGTTATTAATAAAGATTATCATTAGGTTACATATTATATTTTAGAATTACAGTAGTAGTAATATATATTTTTAAATCACCTAATAGCATATTGCTACCTCCCTGGACTAAAGGCTTGTGTCCCATCTGGATGTAATAACATCTGACCAGCTGGCTCTCTCACCCCTCTGTGCAACTGTGGGTTTGGGAAAAGTGACTTACTCTTCCCCTTGTATCAACTTCTCTACTAGTGTCACATTTCCTTCTAAAGTTCTGAAGAAGGACTGAGTAAGGCAATCAGATTTGCATAATGAAAATAGAGGCATATTGCCTTTATGAGAATTTCTTGTGACATACCTCCCCAGGGAAAAAGTCCTTAAAAAATACCATCTGATCTCACTCATAACCCTGAAGCACTTCACACATAGGGTGTTATTTTCCAAATGAATAAATAACACAACTGCAGTAAGCAGAACTTTGCCCCACAGGAACCCACAATATAAAGGCAACAGAAGGCAGAACCGAGGCCTCCCGTCCACATCCCATCACACTCTTAAAAGCCTATCTGATTGCTAGTTCCCATTTTTCATTTGTGCCCCAAAGCCCTCTACTCTGGCACGTAGGAGAGGAAGGTTCCTAGGACAGGAGCGGGCTGTATATGTCATAGTGTCCACGTAATAGTTTGGAGCAGGAGCTCTGGAAACAAACAGGGTTCAAATCCTGGCTCCCCCACTAACCAGAAGTCTGTCCCTGGACAAGCCATCCTGTAGTATTGCTGCGAAGACTCTGAGAGAACAGCTGGAAAACACTTAGAAATGGGCCCAGCACAGAGTAAGGTCGCAAAAAATATTAGCCTATTGGCAATGGCAGCATGTAAGTGTTCAATTTCATGTTTTCTTCTCTGAAGGATGTTCAGAACTCAAGAAAGGCCTAATGTTTTTTAAGCTCTTAACACATTTAAAATAGAGAAATGTCAAAACAGGCTTATAAAAATTATGGTATATTTTAAGTACTTATATTTCTCTAAGTGATATTTTATTATATAAAAATATTTATATAAAGGCATTTGGTCAATGTTTTTAATAAAAATATAATGCAATATATTTTTGCTACTCTCAAAATAATTACAAGATAAATTCAGAATTTACAGCTCATTCTAGGTGTTCTGACCCAGTAAAGTAGCAGTTTCTGAACTTTATGGCCTTTGGGACTCTTACACTCTTAGAAATAATTGCAAAATCCCAAAGGGCTTTGTTCATATGTTTATGTATCTATTGCTGTTTATCTATTAGAAATTAAACATGATAATAATCCCATTACATGTTAACACAGTAAAATATCTTTACAAAAAGTAACCAGATTTTCAACAAAAATTACACATGTAGTGAGTGACATTGTTTTACATCTTTGCCTATTTCCTTAATGTCTCAGTCAGTAGAAGACAGGTGGATTCTCTCATCTCCTGGCAGGTAGCCCCTGTTCACTCATGAGGGAATGGGAATGAAACGGGCAAATAACCTATCATGCCACATATATACGTTTTCAGGCCCTTCAAGGGTCAGAGGCTGGACCAGATGACCCTCACCAACAGCCCTGTGGTAACTCTGAAATAATACAGAGCACAGTATCTTTTTCCTAAAGGAAGTGGAATTAACAGGACCCCTAGTTCTTCAGCACTCTGACCTCCTCCTACGAAGATCCAGGCCGAAAAACTCGGTTAAGGGCAGCATGTCTCTCTCCTTTTGGATAATAGTTTTGAACTTAGGCTGCAAATTGGAATCACCTGAGTCTTAAAACTGTTGGTGCCTGATCCCACCTCCAGAGATTCTGATGTCATTGGCTGGCGTGTGGCCTGGGAATAACAATTTTTAAAGTTTTTCAGGTGACTCCATTGTATAGCCAATTCACTGCTATACAATGAACTGGACTTTGTCCTGAAATTCTGCATCCATTCAAAATAGCCATTTTCCCTTGGACATTATGTATATTTGAACTGAGGACACAATCAACTATCTTTGTGGTTGTCTGACTGACTTATATATTGAAAATGTGTATCATCTTTGTTTTACTAAATATAACATTAATTCAGATCTTTTTTAAAATAAATGAATCTCCTGCTCTGCCCCTCACACAGTTACATGGGAACATACTGGTAAAGTGTTGCTTATAAATGAAATAGAACTCTTACTATTTAAATAGTCTATTTAATAGCATGGAATAGTAAAATTACCATGTCTGTCTTAGCATTGTTATTTAAAGTAGACTGTTAAAATTAATCATACTTGTAATTTGATTTGTAATTCAACTGCCTCTTAAAAATCAGATTTTATCTCACAGCATCAGATACACTGGGAAAATAAGTGCTGAGGATGACCAGGAGATTCCCTCGCTTGAATGGCTTGTACTGACAGACCGGAGTACTTTCTGCCCTCTAAGCTGTCTTCACTCTGTAAGCTGGGGTCAAGTGTCTGTTAGTCTCTGCATTGCCATTTAGCTGCTCAGTGTTAGTGTTGATAACTTTGCTTTGGGGCTGCTAACACAGCACGAGGTATATCTGACTTTATAGTTATGCCCATCACATTGGAAAAACTAATGAGAGGCCTCTAGTTACCCTCCCTCCTAGCCTTGAATGGCACACACCTTCTCCTTGCTTTATCATTGGTCTTCATCAGCCCTACCTGACTTCCCTTCTTTTCCCAGTATCTCCTTTCATGTCCTCGTTATTTCCCTTCCTTCTCCATCCTTTAGTCTCCCCACTCAGTGCTGTGTTCCAAAATGTACATGAAGCTAAAACTGAAGGAGGTGGAGGAAGGTATAGAAACATGAATGATTAGTGGCTGAAAGTGATTCTTTACTAGAGAAGCTGAACAGTTAGAAAGAAACACGCAGTATATAATGGAAAACCCTGTCTCTAGGAGGGAGTCATGAGAGTTTACACCACTTGTTATTGTTCAAATTGTATTTCATGTTTGATTCTTCAATTTAATTGAATAGTATTTAGAAAAAAATATTAGCTCTAAGTCCTTCTGTTGTGGGTAAAACAGAATCAGCACTTTCCTATAAAATCTACTACAGTATTTTTCCTTAAGTCCAGAGCTGTCATTTCTTTGAGGGCCAAAACATACATTTCACATTAGCATTTTAGAGATGTTGATAGAGCTGCACTGTGGCTGAGGCTGAATGGTCCAGATTTGCTGTAAGAATGGACATCCCCTGGGTCGTCACCTGAGGTCATTAAATTGATTTACTCTAGGTCCACTGGCTGTATTTTAATGCAGCTTAGCTGTATAAGGACAAGGCCCCATTGTGTAATACAGGCAGTGCATTGTTATTTTTCTAAGCCTGTCAGTGTAAAAAATGTGTCTGTTTGCCTTCCCCTATGACCTGAAAAAAAAATTTTAAGCTATATTATAGTGTAGCAGGACACCCTGAAAATGTTGGTTTTGGAAGGTACCTTGAGGAATAAAATATAAAAAATCTGGCAGCATAATTTGGTAAAGGTGCCAGGGATACACATGTTCATTTGGGGCACTTTTATTACCCTTCCTTTTGAGTTAAGTACCGAGACTAGGAGCGAACCACATGAAGAGTCTCTCAGAGGCTGGTGGTTCTTCTGACGGTGGTCTGCTGTGGTCAGAGAGGTCATTTCACTTCAGCCAGTTGGGAGAGAGGCCAAGCAAATGGGCACATGCTCCAATACCCAGAACCCTAGGAAGCCGCACTAAATATACTGTGTCCAACATTTGCCCAAAATAAACCAGCTGGCATTCAGTTTGCCAGGGCGTTTAGTAGAATGCTCATTGTGGGTCGTTGCAGGACCCATAAGTCCGTCATAAGATTCTGGGGAGTCCTGGTGTTTTCTTTCCTCTCCTTTTTTTCCTCTCTTTGGCATGTGACCATTGGTAGCCATTTCTTCAGATCTGTCTTCTTGTGGGTTCCTTTAGGGTGGTTCTGTTTTATCCCAGTAGGTACTGAGATGAATACCTTATAGGAAATTGCCGTACAGCTTCATATGTGGTTTTATAATGGGCCTATTTTTAGGCTACTTTCCATACCTCTAAGACTACAAGTGATACAGGAGAAAGAGGCCAGGTCACTTTTCTGCCTGTCACCCAACCATGTGGGCTTCTGAGCCTCAGGTCTGGAGCCCCCAGGCCTGGGTTAGAATGTGAACCCTGCTGCATCTGGTCTGAGTGACCTTCAGCAAGCTACTTACCCTCTTGGAGCATCAGTTTCCTACTACGTAAAATGGAGATTAATAGCAGACCTTCAAGGGATTGCTTTGAAGATTAAATCAGATAATGAATGCAAATTGCCTAGTAGATAGTAAGCATTCAATAAACGTTAGATACTGCAATTAGCTATTACTGCTGCTATTACTCTGAATATCCTGACCTAACTCATGCCCTGCAAACCACAAACACAAACCCCAAATTATTATCATAGCCACTTCTCCCCTCTTAGTCTGTTAAGTTTACCTTGTTAAAGTTGGAGTTTTTTTTAAAAAACTGATAAGAGCAGACCTGTGTAACTAACAGGATGGGATAACGCACCACCCACAGAGTGTGACTTCCCAGTCTAGGTTACAAAAGATATTGAGGCTTCCACCTTGCTCTCTCTTAAATCACTCCCTCTTGAGGAAGCCAGTCACCACGTCATGAGGACACCGAGTCCAGAGAGGGGTCCACATGGAGAGGACTGCAGGCTCCTGCCACGCTCAGCGCCCACCTGCCAGCAGCGTGAATGTCCTGTCTTGGAAGCAGAACCTGGAAACGCCCCCCCCCCCAACTAAACCACTCTTAAATTCCCACAGAAACGGTGAGATAATAAACACTTATGACTGTTTAAGCCTCTAGGTTTTGAGGTAGTTTATTATTCGGAAATAATACAGATAATATCACAATTCTCACAGTGGAGCTGAGACGTGGAAATGTTGCCGCATGTTTTAGACCCAACCATTATTGTAAGTTTCGTTATTAATAGCCTCATACTCCTTTTCTAAAAACTGAATAAAATATGACAGTATTCACCCATTCTCTTAGGATTTCCTGCAGCCCCTGGTAATGCTTCCTACCTATTACCCTAGTGGCATGGAAATCAATGAATCACATGAATTTCATAGATGTGGGCTCAGTGCCTTTGTTGCTTCACAGCAGTGGTTTTGTTTTTGTTGTGTGGAGGGAAATACTGAACTTACTATTATTGAATCTTATTATTATAGAACTTTTTATTATTATGGAGCTTTTGATATTAATTAGTCTAAGTGATTTTCCACTACCTTTAGAATGGAATCCTTTTTATTCCACATAAATATTTCATGGAGCCCTAATATCTGAAGCAGAATATATAAAAATAATTAGTAACAACAGTAAGGCCTTTTAACAATTTATCAATATAATATAAGCTTAATATCACATTTATAATGAATTAAAGCATTTTGATAAATACAAAAATTTGCAATTGGGGATTATAGATGACAGTTGCAATTTTATATCAGCTTTGACATCCAATTTATTTTCTATCTTGTGTTGGTTATTATATTACAAGCTCAGTTACACTGTGATAACAAATAAATCCTAAAATTGCAGTGGCTTAATATAACAGAAATCTGTCACTCACATCAAAATCTGATGTGAGTCAGGCAACTCCCTCTAATTAGTGACTTAGAGAGACCCAAGTGCCTCCATCTTGACGCCCTCCCAACCTCTACTTGAAGCAAGCACATGAGGTAGAGAGAGTAGGGAGAAAGGAAGTGAAGGATGACATACGCTTAACCAGACTAGCCTGGAAATTACACAAATGACGTTCACTCGTATTGGTCAGAATTAGTCATATGTCCACCCTAACTCAAGGCATGCAGGGAAATATAAAGGAGTACGCCAATATTGTTGAGCAGCAACAAGTTCTGCTAAAATTGCAAAATATTGCCAAAACACTGAAACACATAGGTAAGCAAATGGTTATTATTTTTTTAATGGCTCTTTTTGAGTATAGGAATATTCTTCAACAAAACATTAGGACTAACTCTGTTATCTATGCGACATATATTGGTTAACACACATAAGAATGCAGTTAACACATATAAGTATGCATTTTGGTTTTTCTGGATTTTATTATATTTTTTTAATGGCATAAATCAGACACTTGTTGACTTCTCAAAAACTGAGGCCTAGAAATGAAACTAAAGGAACCAAGACAAGAACTTGGTTCTTCTACCAATCTTAGTGCTTTTCCCTCTACTCTACCCCCATCAATTCTCAAACACATTTATGCATTTAGTGGCATCCTAAAATCAATCACATATCTTGGTAAAAGCCAGGTTTGGTTCAATTTGTACAAATTTGGAAATCATAAGAGTATTAAAGGCCTTGTGCCATGGATGTTACTCTAAATTCTACAGAGATTGCCAACTCAGATGCTTGCAGCGACCAGACAGATAATAGAAATGTGACAAAGGGGCCTGAGTCTTACCACAGAGACTGGGCACACTTGCTCAACTCTAGCTGATTGTGGCCATGTGGGAGTAAGAGCCCAGTGATCTCAGATCTTGGTTATTTATTTTTTGAGAAGCCTTATACTATCTACATGGCAATAAATGTCTGTAACAGCAGGTTGTTGAAACCAAAGTAGTGATTTTATACACTTCCAGATTTGGATTGGGGAATCTATGGCAATACCACCAACATGGAGTTTAGAAAATGAGAGAAAAATCATGTAGCAGTCCCAACCAAGACCAGCTTTGTGGAGCACATCAGGTTTATCAATTACCAAAAGGCCCAGAAGTCATCGGAAGCACTATCCAGCTCTGTCTTCATGAAACCAGGTCTTGGCTCTAAGTATAGTTGAAACACGTTTTATCTTTCGATATAGCCGATGTGTCCCTGAGCTTAACAAAGGGGAGTGTTTAATGCTCCATGCTGTTATAGTGGAAAGAGACCAAATACAGGACTAAGGACACTCCTCAGGGCAGCATATGATAGGAATGAAGAGCTGGGTAAGGTCTGGGAAATCGAGCTATGCTATAGAATACTTGACAAGATAAAACTCCAGTATTTTGGCAGTTCCAAATAATTTTATTAACATTGAAATAGAGAAGCACAATTTTTGAAGCAAAAATTTGTGCATTTCTTAAGAGCTACATCAAATCAGCCCTAATCCACATGTACAAAGTAACCTTACCCATTTTCAAAGCCAGAGACAATGTGGCTCATTCTCTTTGTTCCTGTCATCTTCACCCAATACTTAATCTTGCAAAAATAAATTTTTACACTTCCCAAAGTGCTGGACCAGGGTGTATACACCTCTGTTCACATCATCATCAGTGAGAGTATCTCAGGCATCCGTAAAACTATTAGGGACAACATAAGATGCAGCAGCACTGAGGGTTCTAGAAACAAGCCTCTGCCATTGGGGATCCCACAGATGCACATGTCCTTTTCATTAGCATGTTATTGACCCAGTAACAGCTTCTTCTGAGAGATGTGTTTTATATTCCAGTCCACCCTGCTGGCATGGATATGCTGCTTAAGGACCACATAATAAAAGTCTTTATGAAAAGGCACACAGCATATGTCTAGTAGCAGATTTATAGATTGAACAGTCCCTGTGATTGTCTTCCCCGCTCCCCCCCCCAATAAATGAATAAACATCTGAAACCTGAGCGATTGTTTAGATTTAGCCAGGGTTTTATCTCGTTCACAAAAAACTTTATATCAACAAGTTTAAAGCTTTTTAACCTCTGTTTTCAAAATTAGTTACCATTTTCACTCTGGATAAAGATGCTTTTTAGAATTCATCAGTAAGACATGAGCTGGTAAAAAAGCACAATGCTGTCAGTAATGCTGAAAGTCCCATAGTGAACTGCTGCGGAGAGGCAGTGAGTAAGAAGCATGCACTGAAAGAATCTAGTGTCGCTGTGGTCTGCAGAAAAGATAGGACACCCGGACAGTGGTGTTTATCATTGTACTATTTAGACCTGTTTTTCCTTTTCCAGTTACAGTTGGCATATGACTATATTCGTTTCAGGCGTACAACGTAGTGATTAGACATATATATAATTTACAGAGTGGTCACCCTGATAAGTCCAGTACCCATCCGACACCATACATAGTTATTACAGTGTTATTGACTACATCCCCTATGCTGTACCTTAATCCCCATGACTGTTTTTATATCTGGAAATTTGTACATCTTAATCCTTTCCCTCTTTTCCCCCAACTCACCCTCCCATCTGGCAACCATCAGTTTGTTCTCTGTATCTATAATTCTGGGGTTTTTCTTTTGTTCATTTCTTTTGTTTTTTAGATTCCACATATAAGTGAAATCATTTGACCTTCGTCTTTCTCTGACTTATTTCATTGAACATAACACCCTCTAGGTCTACCCATGTTGTCACAAATGGTAAGATTTTATTACTTTTTATGGTTGAGTAATATTCCATTATATAGAGCATTTTAAAGAAATTTTCAGCCGAAGTAATTGGAGCAAAATATCTATGTTAAACACAGCTACATGCTTTCCATTTTTCACACTAGCAATCTTCCATAATGAAACATTATAGAATCTCAAATTATTTCATTTTTATTGCATTGTAGGAAATTAAATTTTGATTTGAATAAACTCATCTTACGAAATTGAGGTGTGGTAATATAAAAATTCAGTGTGTATTGTTTATAAATAAAGATGCTTCTTCAGATAATTAACTCTGTTCATTCAATAGTTTATTAATTCTGGACAACTGATATTAGAATCAAGTCCACCCCTCTTTTCATATCCTTTATGAGTCACACCCTCTGGTTGTTACATGGGATAAACATATAAAGATATATTACTTGATTTGATAACATTAGCTCAGCAAAAAGTAATGGTGTTATTAACAGAAATAGAAAGCCAGTTGGAAAATCTAGTTAGAAAAGGAATATGTATGTAGGATTTCAGACGACACTCCCCCACTGTGTCCTTGCATGTCCATATCACTGTGCTGGACGCTGACGGAGGTGTGTTAGTATTGTGAAGTCACTGCCCTTTAACCGCCACATTGGGAAGTTAAGCAAAAGTGAACCATGTAACTAGCTGTTCAAGGCAGAATGAGATTAAGTGTCAACTAAGTGATGCCAAAGATAAATCTGGACAAGGTTCAGAGCAGAAGAGAGAAATGAAAGCAACAGAGAGGGAAAGAACAGTGGCTCTAAGGTCAGATAGTCGTAGGAGAGAGTCCTGTTTTCACCATTTATAACAACAGCATGGTCTTAAGTCACTGAATGTCACTGAGCTCCAATTTCCTTATCTGTAAAGTGGGATCAAAATGCCCTCCTTACAAGTTGTTATGAGGATGGAATGAGATGATACATGGGAAGTACATGATGTGTAAGAGTCCCAGGTACATGGCAACTATTACTACGGCTGTTCTGATAGCAGAGGCAGGAGTGGGCAGCTAGTCCTCATGCAAAAGATATGCTGGGACTTGAGGACGGTGAAGGATTTGCTTAGGGCCTGCCATTTAAACACAGAAACCAGTGAGAAGACTGGCCCACTAGCAATTAGTCTCAAAAATGTGCTAGAGAATTTCAAAGTATATTGGAGTCAGATTACAGCGAGCCCTTGAATGCCAGTAAGAGAAGTTCTGACTATTCTCTGGGCAGCTGGGAGCCATTTGGAAAATTTTGAGAAAGGAAGTTACCTGATGAAATTGGTGTTTTAGGACTCTTACTCTGATATGATAATTGGATATGCAACCTAAATTGGAAATGAGCGAGTCAAGAGCAAAGGGTGAGAGAGCGAACATTTATTGAACACCTGTGGTGTGTGTTTTATACCGTGGCCTGAAGCCAATCCCTCATTCCAGATGGTGTTCCCACTAAGGAAGAATCAGTCAACCTGTCTCCTCTAGCAAAATGGAAAGTGAAGGTGCAGAATTCCAAAGGGACTGGACTGGAGCAACCAAACTGCCTCCTGTGGGAACCTTAGCATGCAAATTCCGTTTGAAGGAACAACCTGGTATTTTCTGTGTTCTTTCCCCCTATCCTTTTGTACTTAGAGTAAAACTCATAATGGAGAAGACCGAGACTTCAAACATGTCATTATTGCCACATAAAACTCTCCATTCAGATCCATTTTCATTAAAACCAGACTGTTTTAAAATGAAAGCTATTTAAAACAAGCTCGTCTGTGAACATGGGAACATCTGTAAGGAAATATACAGGAGCCGAATTATCAATCTGAAAAGTTGTATCCAAAAATATCCAGTTTCTTTTACAGTTGAGGATGGGCCAAGGAAAGGTGACTTCATTTTGGCAGACTCCCTGGTCTGTGGAACCCTCTTCAGACTCATGAAAAGATTTGCCAGCCCCAGGGGCCACGGGTGGAGCAACCACAGCTACAACTACAGAGCGCTCTTATTGCATTTTAGTGAATGCTAGTAAAAAGTTCTGTAAATCAGAAAACAGGAATTTTTTTAGACTTGCACTCATTTTTCTTTTCAGAAGTATCTCTTCAACATGCTGTTCTTATTAAGGAAAGTTGTGGGAACCATGTGACTCTTGAAGAGTCAATTTGTGTTTCCAATTAATTTTCAAAAAATGTTACACTTAAAGACTGACACTGGCCAACACTTAAAAAAATCCATAGCACCACCATTTTATTTGCACTGAATACAGTCTTAATAAAAACTTCCATGTTCTGGCTTACATGGAAGTGGAATGTTCCAAGAAGATATCCAAGATCTGTATTTCCCAGGGTTGGGTTGAACTGTGATATTATCTTCATTGTTGGATTGTCATCATGTTTATGATAGATTTTTTTTTTTTTTGCCTTGCTTGGCCAGGATGAGTTCTCTGTCCTGTAACAGATATATGTGGCTGTAAAGCTATTAGACATATTTCTTCAGACCTGAGAGAGTGTGTTTAAAAAGACAAGATTTGGAAGCTGTAAAAAGCTTTGCTTTTACATGCACCTGTGCTTACAGGACGTGTCTCATTGGTTTGCCTGTTTCATTGGTTACATAAAATACTCTTTTAAACCTGGCAGGCATTGTGGTTGGCAACACAAATACTGGCTCAAGGGAAACTGCCAATCTTACCTTCAAATCTGACTAAACTCAGAATTAAGTTCCCATTTGAAATTATTACTAAAACCTTTTTATAAGTGCCTGGAAGGGGATCACTTAAATTCTGTGCTTTTATGGGAAAATACATGCATATCTTCAGCTAAGACATAAGATTTACATCTTTATGATTTTGTGTTATGAAAAAAAATCTATTTGTTTAAAAGCTCCTTATGTTATTATAATATGGGTATCATAGAAAATGGAAGTCCCTTTTCATCCAACTTCTCAGAAAATCTGTCTCTTACTATTTTGGGGAATATTTCTATATAGTTTTTTTTCTATGGAGTTACTAACATATACATACATATATTCATTAAAATGGAATCACCATGTGCCCACATTTCTACAACTTGCTTTTCTCTCTTAAATGCTTTTTCTTGCTATTATGTACAAGCCTACCTTATTCTTTTGTGGCAGGAATATTTTATTCCATTGTGAAGTGGCTCATGATTTATTTAGACAACCCTCTGTTGTGGACATTAACACAATATGCTGTTTATTCCTTTTTTAATTTACATACAGAAAAAGTCACTATTTTTGGTTTAAAGTTCTATGAGTTTTGATGAACAAATACAGTCATGTAACCACCGCCACAATTAAAGAACTGTCCTGTCACTATAGAAGTTTCCCCACCCTGTCCCTTTGTGGTCAATCTCTTTCCCCGCCTTGGCCATCACTGATCTATTTTCTATTTCTATAATCTTGCCATTTCCAGAATATCATAAACTTGAATCATGGGGGATGTAGCCTTGCAAATATGGCTGCTTTCTTTTAGCATAAGGTGTCTGAGCCCCATCCGTGTCGCCGAGTGTGCCAGTGGTCGTTATATTTATTGTGAGTAGCCCTCCCTTGTGTGGAGGTGCCCTCTTGTTTATCCACTTACCAGTTGAGGGACCTCTGGGTTGTTTCCAGGTTTTGAAATTATGAATAAGGCTACTTAAATACTCATGTGTAGGCTTTTGTGTTAATGTAAGCTTTTATTTTATTTGGGTAAATACCCAGGAGTGAGATTAATAGGTCACATAGTGTATGTTTAACTTTATCAGAAACTGCCAGATTGTTTCCAAAGTACCTGTACCGTTTTGTGTTTCCACATGCAAAGTGTGAGGATTCCAGTTTTGAGTAACCAGCACTTGGTATTGTCAGTTTTCTGGTTTTCGAACCATTCTGATAGGTGTGTAGTGGTATTTCATTGTGGATTTCATTTGCATTTTGCTAGGGACTAACAATGTTGGGTATCTGTTGATGTGCTTGTTTACTATTCATGTATCTTCTTAGGTAAAGTGTACAAATCTTTTCCCATTTTTTTATTGGATTGTTTTCTTATTGTTGAGTTCTGATAATTCTTTGTATTTTCTGGATGCAAGTTCTTTACCATACGTTGTTTTGCAAATATTTTCCCAGATCGTGTTTGTCTTTTCAGACTGTGTCTTTTACAGATCAGAAGCTTTAAATTTTGATGATGTCTAATGCATCATTTTTTTTTTTTTTAATGCATCATTTTTAAGTGGATGATGATTTTGGTGTCATCTAAATCTTTGCCTAACCTAAAACCTCAATGACTTTCTCCTATGTTTTCTTCTAGAAGTTTTGTCGTTTTAGTTCTTATGTTCAGATCTCTGTTTCATTTAGAGTTGGTTTTCATATAAGATGCAGGGTATTGGTTGAGGTTCATATTTTTGCTTATGAATGTCCAGTAGTTTCAGCACCTTTCAATGAGATTATCTTTTGTCCATTGAACTGCCTTTGCACATTTATGAAAATGAATTAATCAAATGTGTGTGGATATATTTCTAGACACTTTATTCTATTCCAGAGTTACGAATTTTAAAGGTCTACCACATTGCTGCTAAATTTATCCCAAGAAATAAAGCTACCAAATTTCATTAAGCACTTGTTTATTGCTTATTGAAGTCAAAGTGAATGCATTTTATAGTTAAACTCGAGTCATAAAAACTTGTATTGTTTAAGGCAGAGTTGGACAGGGGGAAAAACAGAGTTAATGAAAAACAACGTGTGCACCCTTTGGTTTAAATATTTTTGGTAGGATTTTTCCATAGATGAAGATTGGTGTTAAACTTTTCCAGATTTTTCCTAATAGGGAAAGTGTGAAATTACAGAATAATTACCCCTTACACTTAAACACACACACACACTCATGCACCCTTGTACACACCACCCATCACAGGCACATGTGCACATACACACCACACATCGGAAGGAAAATTTTATAGCTCAAAAGCATTTCATACTTGTTTAAGCCTAAAATAATGGAATCTTTTTACTAAATACTTGACTTTCTTTTTATATTGGAACAGAGTATTAGAAACTGCCTTTTTTTGTTTGTTTCAACCAACAGGATCCCAAAGCAAGGTATAAAATATGTGTAACATGCATTTATCAATGAAATGGTTCCTAAAGTAACCCCCGTTTTACCTGTCTCTCATCTCTAGCTTGCTAGCTTACTATATACTGGCCCACCTAACCCCCCAAAGCCCTGGGGACATTTCCTTAGTGAGTCAACTCTGTGGTAGAGGGATTCAGGGGAAAAAAATTACTTCAGCAAACTTGAGAAGAGCCAGGCAGGCGGCTCCCCCTTTATATTTAACCCATTAAATGCTTGACCAGGGAAAACTTTGAACCCTGGGGAAGATCTTTCTCTCCTACATCTCTTTTTTTCTTCTTCTCTCCTCCCCTTTTTTTTCTCTCATTCATATCTAATAGATATCATGGGGCTATATTGTGAAGAAATATGTCAGTCCCTCCCTGATTTAGTTGAGCAGAGAACACATGTATGCAGAACGTTTAAGTAATACTATAGTATGACTCACAAAGGATCCTACAAAACCAAGTTTTACCAAGGTGCACTGATATTTTTTGACCAGTAAAATCAAATAGTGGCAGTTTTTTGTCTAATTTGCAAAAAACAAACAAGTTAATGGGTAAAATTTCAAGCATTTTTCCCATATTTTTCTTGAAACTTTCACACTTGCTACCACTAGTCTATTCTAGAAAGAAAAAAATGGAATCTGTATCAGCACAAACATGTACATACTTTATATTGTATTAAATAATGTGTATGTCAGTTGTTCATACTCTTCTACAAAACACACCCAAATTCCCAGGTGAAGAATTTAAAGAACTGACAAAGTGACAACTGCAGAGTTCATGGACTTATAGACCTGGGGGCTGGAAGGGACCGCTCTAATCACCTTGTCCAAGCCTGTCAGGAACTCACGGCTGGGCAGGTTAGCCCACTTTACCACTGTCGCTGCCTGGGACACTTCAGAGCTGCACCAGTGCTTTCCTGCTTAAAGATCACCTAGGATAGTATCAAAGGGAGAAGTATGTGGGCCCCAGTGACTGAACAGGCCTCATGAAGGAGACAGCCCGGCCTGCGAGGACGGAGAGAGCTGGGTGGGCCGAGGGGATGTGTTAGCAGAGCTTCGAGCTTCAGATTTTGAGTTTCGAGCACTCCAGGGAAGCAAGTGCAGGCTCTGAGTGAGGCCGGCTCGCTTAGGGACAGGTCATCTCACTGCTAGCATGGTCAGTTAGGAACCTAAGGGGCTCTGTTAAATTGGTGTGGATTAATTCTGTAGGTCATCCCAGTGACAAGGCGTGCGCATCTCATTTGGTCAGAGAAGTTATTCTACAACTTCACACTTGCACTAGTAGGGAAAGTCTGGAAGAGTTTAGTAACCGTTTTCAGCTTTGGAATTTGTCCTTCATTCCTTGATTTTCCTTTTTTTTTTTTATGGTTTAAGTTTGTAAGTTTGCATCTCCTTAAATTTCTTCTAGTGCCCTGGACCACACCCTATTCCAGTGACCTTGAAGTAGCAGTTGCTATTACTCTGGTTGCCTGAGAGTTATGGAGGGGTTCAGACATCCAGAAGGCTTCTAGAGTGATGCCCTAAATACTAGAGGTGAAGAGATAGCAATAGGATGGCCAGCCAGGACGGATCTGTAGGGTTCTCACTGTCACTTCATCCTGGGATCCACGGCGGGTAAGAGATTAATTCAGCCCTGGAGGTGCCCATCTCCCAGCATGGGCCCTGGTATCCTTATTTCCCATTTACCGCATCATTGCACCACTCGTCTTGTGGCTTGGTCACCATGCTGTAGGACTGGGTTAGGAAGTCACAGGCCGCACTCTCAGCTCCTGTTAAGTCATCTGTTTATCCAGTAAATATCTTTCGAATGTCTACTGTGTACAAGGCCTCACGCTAGACAATGGAAACCCAAGTTTCTGCCCTTGTGGAGCTTCAGTTATGTCTCTAATTAGCAGTGGGCTCTGGGAAGGTTTTCCTTTTCTGTAAATGAAGGACCTGGTCTGGATGTTCTTGAAAGATTCTTAACAACTGGAATATTCTAGTCCTGAAAGCGAGAGTTCCTGGTATCTCTGAGGGGAACTGAGAGGCAACTTAAGCAGTATGGCCAGGTGGGGGTGGGGGAAAAGCTAATGAAACAACAACTTAACACAAAGAATTTTGGAGGTTTGTTTTATGTTTTTTGGTGATGATAGCTTCCCTTTTTTGGAACATTTTATGGAATTTTCTTGAGAAGGGGAAAAAAGAAATGGAAAACCTTTAGTCGTTTATACCATCTATGTTGATTCAAGTAGATTTTAAGAACTAATTCAGTTTATGTAAAAAAGATTCTTTTGAAACTTTTTACATATGAAATTATCCTTGGCAAATCAAGTTAGTTCTACAAAAGTGAGATTTAACAAAAGTTAGATTTTGGCAAACTTTTGTTTAAAAATTGGCCCCGTAAACTCAATAATATGACAACAATTAAAACCTGTTGTGTCTCCCGTGGGGCATAGCAGCAGGCTGCTGGGCCCTCCGAGGTGAATAAAACATGGTCCTTGTCTTCAAAGAGCTCACAGCGTGCTGGTTTCTTCTCCTGCAGGAATTGAGCATATTTTCTTAAACTCCAGTCATTTGCATTTATAATGGAAATATGATGTCTTTGATCACTGGGGAGGGCTGGCTGGGAGGTGTGATAGTACAACAGAATATGCTGAGAAGACTTTGCAGAAAACTTGTGCTTTGACTAAAGTGTTGGAGATTGGAGAGGAGCTGCCTTTCTCCTAGAAGAATGATCTCTGGATTGTACTTAGGAGGCCTTCTCCATTAGCAGCACAAAGAATATTTGGTTTTCTTTGACATTTTTTGGTTGGGAAGTATCAATGCTGTTTGACATCAATTAAACTAAAAAATGTTTTTGTGGATTAAGAGAAATGTTTGCTTTGGTGTTGATTTTCTAATTTTGTTGTAAAATGGATATCCCATCTGTGCTCCATCCACAACAACTTGGAAATAAAGATACTTTTAAGTGTATAAATATGATTTGAGAATTTGAAAAACTTAGTCTGGTATTTATATGAACAAGTATAGATTTTTCTATTTAAGAGGTGGCCACCCAGAAGGGCTAAGCCACCTTTCCTTCATTCCATTTTTTTTTTTTTTAATTTCTAACTATAATAATAGAGGCTTTCAGCAGAGCAACACAGCAGGAATGTGGAAATGCTTACAGGTTTGATCAATCACACGTGCCCTATTCCCAGTGGGGAAAATGTACCAGGTACTCAGAGTCTAAGCTGATGTTCTGGGGACCGGGGAGGTAGATTTAGAAACTATCTTAATGCCTCTGAGTTTCCAAGAACTGCCTTCTTCAGACTGGCTGAGCCTGGGATATTCTGGGCCAATGTGTGATTACTGAGGTGGTGACAGACAAGAGGCAAAGGTGCACTGGGACCCTTTTGCAGTAACATCATTTCAGGGGTCTGCTAAAAACCTTACTTGGAGTGGCTGAAAACAGAAGAAATAGCTGTATGTGTTAAAATAACCATTTAATAGAAATACTTATCAGTGATTACTGGGGGGAAATGGAAATTTTCTTTTTATTTTGTTTTAATTTAATTTTAAAAAATTTTGGCTGCAAAATTTTGGCAGAAAGTAATGATCCCAATTTGGTATTGGATAGCCAGTCTTCAAAAGAGGCCAAACCAAAAGTTTATGAAGAACTGTCTTAGCCAACCATTTGTTCGTTCAACCATTTATTCATTTAATAATTAGTAATTGACTACTTTATGTCATCTTTTATTAACCTGCCTGCCCTCCCTTATTTTCTATCTTCGTCCAAGTCAATCATACTATTTTTTAAGTATGGTTTAAAATCCTATCTGTTAGCCTGTTACATGGAACATGTCTTCGCTTTTCAGTGTCTGTTAGCCTGCTTGAGTTGAGTAAGGAAAAAAAGTCCTCTTGGCCCTGGCTGGGTTGCTCAGTTGGTTAGAATGTTCTCTCCAAACACCAGGGTTTTGGGTTTGATCCCTGGTCAGGGAACATACAAGAATCAACCAGTGAATGCAGAAATATGGGGAACAATAAATCAATGTTTCTATCTCTTCTCTCTCTCTCTTTCTCTCTCTCAAATCAATTTTTAAAAATCCTCTTTAGAGGATTTTTCTGGAGCCAAAATTTAGCCCAGATCCTTGGTATTGGGGAGATAAGTGAGTCTGCAAGTCTTCAGGTTTCTTGTGATGGCTAGGACTTGTCATTGGGGCTTTAGAAACACAGCCACAAGTCTTTAATGAAAGCAGACATCTTGAAAACAGCAGGTTTCCATAGGTTGGTTGTTTTGCAAGTTCCCAGGAACAAGGCTGCTGCTGACTGTGGAGTTTCTTTTCCAAGCCAGCCTCAGATTTATTTGAATGGCAGTGTCTCTAGAACTCTGACTTGTCATCAGCAGGGCTTCCCCGCTCCACCCACAATCTCCCACCCAAACAGAGAGATGTTCTCAGTGTTGAGGATGAAGTTTTTCCTTGAATGATTGACTCCTCATGGTAAGCCAGTGGTGACAGAGCTCACACTCAACAGTGTTCACCTTCAGGCTTCCCTCTGGAAACCTCCCAGACTGACTCTTGCAGTTGCATTTATTAATATTATACCAAAAGAGATCTAAAGTTGTTTGCAGAGAAACATAATATAAAAGCAGTGAAAATACCAGGGCAAAAAGAAAATAAAAGTAGAAAATAAAATGAAGCTAAAGGTAAGAGAAAGAAAATCATGGATGTAATTATAAAATATAAAAGCCAGACAGGCTTTTATAGTTGTAGTTGAGATTGAATTTGGCATAGAGCTTCCTAGTAGCCAAAGAAAAAAGGGAACTAAGATGAGTTAGAATTTGGAGGAGGGGACTGTTGTTACAGCATTCTGCCCACCCAGACTTTACCTTCTAAGTAGGGCTAAGTTTCCTGGGTTCCTGAAAATTTCTGCAGCCACACCAGTATTTTCAGGACCAGGTTCACAAGGGTCCACAATTCCTTTTCCCAAAATGTGTCTTGGGAAGCTGGTGTCCCGACTTTCCCAAGTGCAGTGTTGGAGAATTCATTGAATTGGGAGTGACAGCTGCAGATTTCATCTTCTCATCTCAGCAATCCTCATCTTTTAGGGAGCAAATTCAACTCAGAAGGAAGGAAGGAGAAGTGGGGAAGTGGAGTAGGAGTTCAAAACTAGATGTGGTATCACAGGAAGGGATTTTTCCTCCCTGGAGTCTAGATCTGCATTTAGACCCATGTACCCATGAGTCTAAATATTTATTGGGCTCTCTATGCAAAAAGGTCTTAAGAAGGTACAACTACCCATTTGTACCATAAATCAAATCAATTGCCTGTGATGGACCAAAGAGGTTTAATGGGTCTTTCTTTAGCCTTTTGGATAGTATTCAAAAAGCCTGTAGAAGCACAGCTTAATCTATAGATTTACCTGGCCCCATTCACTCATCTGTACAGTAAATAATTCTCTCACTCCAATTTTGTGCCAGGCACTGTGCCAGGCACTGGGATAAAGCAGTGAATAAATATTCAAAACCTCTGCACACATACAGTTTATAATTATTATTTTGCTGTTGTTACTTAATGTTAGGAACTAAAACTTAACTCTTCTTGCATTTCTTTCTAGCAGGCCAATCAGTCTCTGAAGTATTATCTCATTTCTACCTTGATCTCTAAATTACCCTGTGAGGAAGTTTGGCGGGAATTAATCCCCTCTTTAGAGATCAGGAAAAAGTTTAACCTTGCCAAGGTCACAACAGAGCTGGGATTCAAAACCAGGTCTCTTGTACTCATAGGCCGAACCGTTCTCTGTGACACCATTCTCCTGATAGGTATTTTCACTTTATTTCCTGACCTCCAATTTGGTAGATGGAAAAAGATAAGCCGCTCTTTGCTGACACTGTAGATACTGTAGATACAGACACTGTAGATACGGACGTACAGATTTCTCAGAAAACCAAGCAAATAGGGATGGATAATCATATACCGTCAGCCTCCAGTAGCCTTAGAGGCGCTGGCTGTGTTTCAGGCATATTTTCAGGGCTACCTTATGGGTAGAGAAAACAGAAAGGTACTGCATTTTCAGTCCTTGTCTCTAGCAATTTAAAAAATTCAGGCCCCTAGTAAGAGAAAATAACATTTTTCTATGTCCCCTTTTGTATGCGTTTCTCAGTAGTTAACTTGCATTCGACAACCTCTTGCAGTTCAACCTCCTTTCCCAACCTACCAGAGATATTTCCCCTACCCCCAAAACTTAAAGAACAAGAAACGATAGGAGAAGGGTTTCTGACACCACCACAAATCACTTGACAGCATCCCCAGTGGCATTAGCCACCATGCTCTGTGATACATGGACCTGTGTCCCGCCTCATTTTTCACACTGGGCTGCTGGCATCCAGTCGCTGGAGTGGAATTGGCCCAGTAATGTTTTCCATCTGCTGCTTTGGCACCAGTCATCACAGAGTGTCACCTGGGTTCTGTCTTACGGCCTCCAGGGCCAAGGCTAGAGGGACTGCAGAAGAACAGCTACCTTCTTCATCTGTCAGCACTGTTTACTTTCTGTGAACAAAACAAGATTTTGCTGGAGTATAAAAGAATTTTACTGGAAAAGAAAAGTGTAGTCAAAAGGGCCTGAAATGCTTTTACCCGCCGTCTCTCTTCCTTTCCTCTCCCCCACATCTTCAGATTCTGACAGATCTCAAATGTCACCTTCTCTAAGGATCTTTTCCCAAAGTCCTCACCCCTCTAGTACCCTGGAGAACTCGTTTCATACCGCATTGTATCACCATTATTTATTTGTATTTCTCTCTCTCCTACTAAACTGTAAACTCTTCAAAGGAGGACAGGCACTGTATCTTTTAAAGTTCATACAACACGGTATGTTTCCGCTCAGGCAATGATTTGCAAGTTTAGAGAGAAAAAAATGGTAATCTCTTTTAAACTAAACCTGCAGGAATAACATGTGTTGGAAGTTGCCGTTATTTAAAAAATGAGTTAGTTAAAACCATTTTCCCTTTTATGAAAAGTTAGGAGTAGGAAGTTCAGTGTTGGGACTTTGGGATATCCTTTTACAGACAATTTAAGAGAACAACTGAAATTTTTTATTGTTGAAAACCAACAGGATATTTGAATCTATTAAATATCATTTAAAATTGACCCCATACATTTTACAGCTCCATCACCAGTCAAATGGTCCAATAAGTTTATGCTTGTGGTTCTAAAATGGGTTTCTGCTTTAACTGAAATTGTCACATTATTAGTATTTCATCATCTAAGTGATATATATGTGAGTCATGGTTGAAATTATTTCTAAAGGAATGTAAGACTTTTCTAACTGTATCACACTGATGCTGGCTCGCACAGTTTAGGGAGAGATGGTGAGGCGGCTACAGCAGCAATTCCAGAAGAAGGAATGTCTGGGACAGAATTTTGACTCAAACAAAAGCCCACCCGTCTACCCTGGCATTCAGGCATCCACACCAGCTGTTCGTCGGAGAACAGACAGATATTCATGGTTGCGCGATCTGGGCAGTGACCTTTGCACGCAGGCTCCATCGTCAGTGCACCTTGACTCTGACCGTATCTGGGAGGCCTTGGGGCCAGGCAGGGCAGCAGTAGGCATCACTTATGCCCGCATCAGCCACGCGGCCTTTCCCGCCTACAGGGGAGGCCGGGAAACACGGGCGAGCTGTGCGCCCAGCAGGAGAGGAGAGCACTCGGGGCACAGCTCCCCGCTGTCTGAGATCTGAACTCATTTCTCAGGAACCCTGGGTCCAGGCATAAAGCAGCGGGAGTGGACTGGAAGATACAAACACTAGAACTATTTGGGTGGGAATTGGCAGGATATAGTGACTGGCTGGCTGAAGAAGTAGAAAAACAAGAACAGGACTGACAGCTTCCTAGCCTATCCCTGTGTCTGTCCTTCTTAGGGTCTGTGAAAATTATTTCCATAAAGCAACTGGAGAAGGCTCTGAATAGTCTGTCTGTTGCAAAGTTGTTCTGCAACAGTGACCCATTAACTCACAAGATGCATATAAACTGGCTTTTCACATCCACTCTAGGCCATTTGAATTTTTAGAGGGATCACAGACTGATTTGAAAGAGAGTATCATCTAATTAATGTGAATTAACATAGCAAGTACAGCACTGTTACAAATACATTAAAGGCATTTACAAAGAAGAAAAATCATGACATGACATGCTAATTTAGTGTGTGGGCACCGGAAGAACTATTATCTATTCAAAAATAGTTTGTAAAGGATCAACCAAGACGAGCTGGTTGCTAATGGCTTTGGCGTGGGAGGAAAAGCTGCCTTGCAATTCTTGGCTCTGAGGTGGGGTCAGGAGGGTCAGTAGCCCAGCGCTGACCTTTGTGTTTGGAATCTCTCATATTGACTCACCAGACTGTTGTAATTTGGCGAGCCGAACAGCAGAAATGTAGACGGCGGTCTCTGCGCCTGAACTTTAAACCTCCTGAGTCGTTTGTCCTTTATGATAATAATTAGCATTGCTCGGGATCCAAAGCAGAGTAGCCACCTAAGACCTACCATATTAATCTAAATTAAATCAATGAGTGGCCAGGAGAAAACCTGCTGGGAAGGTGGGGGTGGGCAGCCCAGGAGCACAGCTGTATACCTTTGTGTATTGTTTATTTAGAAGTCTGTGCAGAGGTGATTTTTTTTTTTTTTTTACAAGAATGATGTCTCTGATAGATAGAATGAGAGAATTCCAGCAACACTGATGTGATCACATGCTTATCAAGTACCAAGATCTCCAGTCCCTTTAAATCCAAGTGGGTTTCTTTTTTAACTCCTTATTTCTTCTCCTGATGATAAAGTAATAAATGTCATTTTATTACCGGGGCCAGTGGTATTTTTCAAAATTAAGTAATATCTGTTTATGGTAGAAAATATGAAGCTAAAAGTTTAAATCAAATTTAATACCATCACAAATTAAATACCTTTACGTCAGGAGTACTTCCCAAGCTATTTTCAAAAAGTTACCTTTAATAGTTGCATTAGTTGCATTATATGCTAAGATCCACTACGGTTTATTCAAGCACTTCCTATCTTTGCACATTTCGTTTGTTTCCAGATTTTGAACATCCTTGCCCTTATCTTTGATTACTTCCTTAGGATAAAATTATAGAAATGGAATGACTGGGTCAAAGGCTACAGTCCTTTTTCAGGCTCCCGATGAACGTGAGTCGCGTTGCACCCAGGAAATCGCCGAAGTTTATTCCGATCGTCTGAGTGAGAGCCTGTCTGGCCGGCATCATTGCGGCTGAGTATGACTCCTCATCAAGTGAGAGCTGGAGCGTTCAGACTGGGCTCTCGCTTCTCTGGCTTCACAGGCTGCTCTGCTTAATAGCTGGCCACCCCGAGTACATACTGCTGAGAGGCTATTGCAACAACCCTCCTTGTGGCTTCCCTTCGTCTAAGGGCTAATGAGAGTGGACGCAGCCCATCTACGCGGTGCCCAGGATGAGTACATGCTTGACATGGTTCTTAATGAGCAAAGTCAGGCTGCTCTGAGTTTTGTTAAATTTGTATGTCCTAAGCGTCCTTTGGGAGGGTTGTCTTTGGTCTCCAGAGTTGATATGCTGGGTCTCTTCCCCAGAAATGTCTGTCTGGCCATAAAGGAAACTCCAAGCGTGAAAACTACACATTGCGGGCCCAGTGGAGTTTTCCTGCTGGCAGAGAATTGATTGACTGAATGTAAATCACTCTGACTTGAGTGATTCTGTCCACTCAGGATGAATTGGGGAGAAATCACCAGAAGGAAATTGGCCTCTGAAGTGTGAGAACATTGGATTATTGCCGTCAGGAGCAATGCTTGTCAGGAACGTTGCATTTTTGCCTTATTTCAGATCTCATGTTATTTGGAGCAATATTGGAGTGAGATAAGATTTAGATTTTCCTGTCCCTAGGAGTACCTGTTCTACTTATTTCCTTTTCCATTTAGTAGTTATGAATAATAGATTTATAATAGTTTATAATGCTTGGTTTATTTCATAACAATATCAAAATTCCACCAACTTTTTCCTAAACACTTAACAACGTCATAGAAATATCTATTAAATCGTTCAATAAATATGTGTCTGGCCCTATCACAGGCCCTGGGGGTTGAACAGGAAGTAAGTCCAACGAATCTCTGATCGTGGAGTTTGTATTCTGGTGTGGACAAACAATAAACAAATGTGTAGTATGTCACGTACTGACAATAGCTCCGGAGAAAAACAGAGCAGGGCCAGGGGTGGGGCGGGTACAGAATGGAGAACGAGCACTTTGCTTTCCATGGGACGGCCAGGGGAGGCCCCCTAAAGAAGAGGTGTTTATGAACAGACCTGAAGAGAGCAAGGCAGTGAACCTTTGGGGTACTGGGGGAATGATGTCCCACTTAGAGGAAACAGCAAACGCAAAGGCCCTGAGGTGGTGGCATGGCCTAGATGGGGGCAGAGTGAGCAAGTTGGGCGGGAGGAGAGGTGGCAGGGCGCAGAGCAGGTTAGCCCTGGTTGGCCTTCGTAGAAGCTGTGGCGTTGGCTCTGCGCAATACGGGGGTCATGGAGGGGTTAGAGCAGAGAAGTGACATGATTGGACCTCGGTTTTTGTTGTCAGGAGAGGTGGTTTATCCACCAAAACAGGAGGAAAGTGAGGGAACTTGGGCACAGGCCCAGAGCTTGGTAGATGGGAGGTGGGAGCACGTGGAAGGCCTCACCGACGGCTCCTGCCTCCTGATGGAGTAGGAAGCCTGGCCTCCTGCCGCAGTGAGGCTGGCGGAGGAGGCGCTGGACACTTGAGAGGAGAGGGTGTGAAGTGATGGTCTGGGAGGGCAGGTGGCCGAACTGAGAGAGAAGAATGCACGTGGCCATGGATGCCAGGAGGCTGTCAGTCACTTGAGTAAAGGACCAGTTGTATAAAATTTAATTTTTTGAAATTATTTTCAGATTTTTCTCTAGCCAGCTGCCTCTGCAGCCTTCAACCTGTAGCCCTTGGCCTATTTTCTTTGCCAGTCTTGACACATTACAACTCTAGGAGTTTTGTTACATTGTAAGGACTAAAATCCTGGGCTAACAGTGCTGGAAAGGGCCTTAGAAATTGTGCCCCAATCCCTTTATTTTACAGATAAGAGACGAGCTCGCCAGTGAGATGGAGTGACCTGCCCAGGGCACAGAACTCATGGGTTGTACAGCTGACTGAAATCCTGTCCCCTGAATCCCAACCCAGGGCACTTTATAGGACAACAAATTGCTCTTTATTTTCCCCAAAAGTTAATTTTAAAAGAGCTCAATTGTGTGTTGAATATTTTTAAGCTCCTATTCTGATAGAATCCAACTGGTTTAACTTTAAAAGATACCTGAAAGTTGGAGCAAATACTCTTTAAAATTGTATTGAGGTTTGTAGCACCTACTATTTCATCTTCCGTGTTACATATCATTATAAAACAGCATCATCGTCATCAGAAATTTGGGCGGTTACTTCACTATTTCACACAGCATGATTTTATTTAACGAGTTATTCTTCATCCCCTCCCTCCCTGTTTTTTTTAATATGTAATTGAAATGTTTTCCACGCTTATTTCCAGTGGGTGAAGTGTGGTCCATGTGGTACCATTGCATAACCACCCCTACCCCTGGATAATCGCCCTCCTTATTTTTAGGAAGCAGAAAATAGCCTATTGTATTATAGCCAACAGTGCCACCCAGACATGGGTCCTATGTAAGAATTTTGCTTCTCTCTTTTACGGGAGGGAATGGGGATGGAAGCAGGAGGGAGGAAAAGATTTCGATCATTTTTGAATGTCCTGAAGTACCATCTTGGGAAAGATTCATGGTTTTTCAGGTTCCCCAAGAGACTTAAAAAACAAGCAAACAAACATACAAACCCAGTTTAAGACTAAATGCTCCAAAAAGTGGCAAGTATACGTTTTCTTTCACCTATCTATGAATTAGGACCTCTTACTCATCTCTAACCTGATCTATTCATTTTTGTCTAGCACAGAGCAGATTTAGATACTCACTCATGGCTAAAGAGCTCACAAGTTTTAGCTAGATAAAAATTTTGTACAGTGAAGCACTGGAGTTTTGAAAATCTGCATAAAGATTTTGAAGACTTTTTAAAGATCTTAGTTTAACAGCATCCAGTCTGTCCGTTATTTCTTACTCTGCTTCCCCCCTAAAAAATGAAAATGTTCGCACAGGACAGATACGGTATTCTCGCTTTCTGCTCCTATATTGTCCAGGATGGTAACCAAAAAGCAAAATTTGTGACTGCAGATTTATTTCCATGGCAACTGACTGTAATGTTACAAACACTGGATTATTGACTGGTGCAGGAGGAAGGTTAAGGAAGGTCTTATTTGAACAGGATCATCCAAAACCAACACCAAGGGGAATATTATCAGAGCTGCGTCCAGCAGCATGTCCTTTTCAAAAACTGTTCTCATTGTACTGAGAGCTCGGTTTTCTTTTGTGAGGGTTTTTGTTGTTTTTTATTGTCGTTATTGTTTAATGTCTTAATTATTTTTGTTTGGTTTATTTATTTATCCCCCACTTCCGCCAGAGGTGATCCGGTACAAACATGGTTATTTTTAGTAATAGAAACCCCCTCTCTTAAGAAGCTGGCTCCGCCTTCATTTAATTCTTCTTGCATAAATGAGTTATTTTGGAACTTGAGTCAGAAACATCTGTACTGTGTGCTGGACAAACAGCTGCCTGCCCTCCTGATGTTAGAAAAAGCCCCTCAGAGAGCAGAGAAGGGATGTAGGAAGAGAAGTCCACTGATTCTTTAGCCCAGAGCGCCTCTTTGTGGCCTGATCAAGTTACTACAGAAAGAAGATGACTAAACTGTTTACCAGTTTGCTCTGAGGTCCCCCCCTTCCCAAACTCGTGAAGTTTTTAAAGGCAAAGTATATTTTCATGCATATATTATTTGGTGCTGCAGTGTGACTGCAGAGCCCCTGAGAGCACACAGAGCTTTGTCACCCTCCGGGAGGATAAGCAGTGTCCGTGTGCCCTCTATTTGGGTATTGCTCTGATAGTGATGGAAGACACGCGCTGATCAGTTTTCAAATCCTCATCTGAACCACCTGATGTAGACAATATGCATTTGAGAGACACCACCTGTCTCGGGAAGCGTGCCCTGCCTCTGCTTACTCCAAAGGTTGGGTTAGTTGTAATTTTTTTTCACTTTTCTATATCCCTTACTAGGTTATAAAGTCCTCTGAGGCAGAGCTGTTTTGTTCTTCACCTCTGTAATCACAATAGTCAGCATGGTACCTGGCACATAGTAGGTCCTCATTAAATGCTGGATGAATGATAGGTGTTTAAGGACCAACTGTGGTGGGTCAGAGGCATAAAATCTATAATCTTGGCCTGTGTCCTGACCATCTGAGTCTATGGTTAGTCTTTATCACTGTGTTTTTCTGTACTTACTATTTGGAAATTGCCTTAAATATAGTGAGCTTTGCTTAATGAGAAACTGAGGTAGCAAATAGCAGACCCTTTAATAGAGCTGGACATCTTGACGTTGTTCCTCTCCTCCCTCCTGACTTTGCTGGCTTTCTGTTTGTTTTGCTAAATCATTAGCTTGTAATGTCTACTTTTTATTCAAAACATCTGCCACCCAGTACTACACTAGTAAAATTTTCTAGTTAATAGTATAAGCTCAGAGCAAAATAGTCCCATGCACCCTAACAGTAGGGAATGCTGAGTTATGCTAGTTTTCAGAGCACAGGGACCCCCTGACCATTTTTTGATTGTCCACTTACCATCTGCATCGAAACATGCTATGTAGGAAACACTTTTTTTTAAAGGTGCATTTAACTGTGTTTTGAGAATTGAGCTATGTTCCACCAAACACATGTACCATCCAACCAACATTTATCAATCTCCTACTATGTGTTGGGCATTGTGCTAGGATTACAGAAGCAGATAAGGCAGACCTCCCTGGACCTCGTGGGGAGGCTGAGGGAGCCCTAATCCAGTGTGATGTGTGTGTGTGATCGAGGTCTGTACGCACGGAGGGTGAGATAGCACAGCTTCATAAATACTGTAAGAATTGAATGCGGGGCCTTTTTAAGGTACGTGGAAACACCTTTGTATGTTGTAAAGCCAGACTGAGAACAGTGTCTTGGATTACAGGAGAGACTAGTCGCACAAATAATGTTACATATCATGTTTAAAAACATTTACTTTGGGCAAGGCAAGGAAGGAACCCTTTGCTGTTAAGTGTGGTCAGTAAAAATCAGAAACTCTGACTTCCTTACCCCACCTCCCAGTGCAGACGGACCACTGACACTTTCCAAAAACTCTGAAACTTCCCTCTCCAGGCTTTTGCAAAAGCTGTTTCCTCTGTGTGGACTAGTCACTGCCACAGTCTCCAGGCCGAGCCCTCCCTTCATCCTGGAGGAGCCACCGCTCCTCGCTCTCTGTGCTCCCCCCACGGCGCCTGCCACGGAATGATGCCAACGCTCACCTGCTCGCCCGCCTGTCTCCACCACAGGGCTGGGCGCTGCGTGGGAAGGGCGTGTGTCTGCCACGTCAGGCACAGCACCCGCTTGACACCTCATGCTTTAAAAAAAGACGTGTTGATTAAATTAGTTGATTCATTCATTCCCAATGGCTCTCTGGTGCGTGTTTGAGTGTGACTTCAGAGGGCCAGATGTTTCTTAGCCGGCCCTTTGTACTGCAGGAACAGACAGGCCCTTCTCATATAGAGAGGGGAGTATAAACCCCGTGCTGCATCGAACCCAGGCAATATCCCTTCCCTCGGTGGTACAGAAACACGGGAAGCTTGTTGGAGTAGAGGAAAGTATATTGTTTTAAATAGAAAGAAAGATATATAGCCTAGGATCTGCCCTAGGGCCTGTTTCCTCATCTGTAAATAAGGAGGTGGGCCTGATGATCTCACAGGACCTTCCACCAAAAGTTGTTCTAGGGAGCCACGCCGTAAATCCTATGAAACCATCTTGTTACTGCCAAAATTCCACGTGATGTTCATTAAGATTTTGTGGAGTACTTATGAATAATTTAGAAGAAAAAGTGAAGAAAGTATCTCCCCAATAGCATCTAGTACACAAGACCTAAGTGATTTTTGTTGATTAACTAAATGATTGGGGGGGGGGGGACAACTAGTTAAATGGAAAATATACCTACTATTGATGGGATTTCCAGACAGGAAAGGGAGAATTGTCTGCAAGGGCACAACTGGACACTTATTGTGAAAACATGCCATTTAAACAGTCCCATTATTTTTTTACATGAGAAATGGCTCATGAATCTACAGTGAAAAACCCTTCCAATGAGAGAAGTAGGCCATGAAGCCGGCATAGCTGTATTTACAGGCCAGTACCTGATGGATGTCGTAAACTAATAATGATCTGAGGAAGTGTCTTTTTGAAATTTAGTAGCAGAGTCTCTGACTGTCCTTGTCTCTGCTAGAGGGCTGTTTTCTGGGGCTCTCCCAGTTTTCAGACGCAGACCTGCCAAAGCGCCTGCTGTCGGCGAGGCGGCCATTTGGAGCTGGCGCGGGGGCTCCGCAGCTTCTTTCCTATGCAGCAGCCTGAGTGTGGCGGAGTTCAGTCTAGCGAGGGCCCCTTCCTGTCATAAATAAGATTACTTTCATTTCACTTGTGGAGTGTGCTATTCCTCAGAGTAATGAATTTCCTCTGTGCTTTTGAGCACATAAACATGGTTTTCATTAGCTTTCTCTCTTAAAAAAAAAAAAAGGCAGGGGACAGGGAGGTGGAAGGAGGAGAGAGAATCTGAGCAAAATTAATAGATGTCAATTAACTCCATAAATGCAGATGTTTTTTGCCAACTGGCGGGAACGTGCTCGTGAGCAGTACCAAGAAGGCACTAGACAGCCTCTTCTAAAGAGCTAGGAAAATGGGGGGAGAGAGCGATACAGAGTTCCTCCTACATGAACAAAGAAACAAAGGCACACAGAGAGATTAAGAAACATTCTTTTTTAAATCTTGTTTTAAGAACTGTATCAGCAAGTCCATCAGAGTGCTCCCAGGCCACACAAATAGCCCTGGTTTCTTCTGGAATTTTGGAGGATGTCACAGAGGACAGCCTAGTGCAGTCTCTGCATCCATCCGCCTCCCTGCCTCTGCCCTGTGTGTGAGTGTGTGTGTGAGTGTGAGTGTGTGTGTGTGTGCGCGCGCATCTGTGTGTGATTTTATGCTAATAAGATATTTCAGCCTTTCCCAGTTTCAGACATACCCCTTGAGATTTGTAAGCCATGCTGTTCATAGTGCTAAATATGCAATTGTTCAATTTTATGGTTTGGAACTTCTTGTCGAGTTGGACTCATTATAACGCGGCTGCACTTCACTCGTCTACGGTGCATGCTTGGGCCTGAAAGCTATTTAGGATCCATTGACCCTTTGACTTATGCCAGGATCTCTTTTGGGAGACTGTTGTTTTTGACACTTGGGGGACAGGGAGTGGAGTCATGGAGCGTTCTCAAATCATCCTAGAGAAGGAATTAAGCCATTAAAGAAAAAAAAATAAAGGTCTAAAACTGTTTTTTAAAAATTACTCCTGATGGAGGATCTCCAGAATCTTTTTCTCTCCTCCAACATCAATGTCTGTTTCAGCCCCCAGTTCATAGTATTTCATGTGCTTATTTATACCTCTAGAGAGGAAGAAGTAATCATGCTCTGAAAGCATCAAGAAATTGAATTCCGGGCCACAGGTTGTCACTGACAATTCACGGCAGACAAACTTTAACCCCGATAGAGATGCTTGATGCACTTCACAGTGAGGTGTCTTCCAGCCCAGTGGTGACCTCCTGGCCAGTGTCCTTGTTACCATCCAGCAGGCCAGCTGGTCTCCGTTCGAAATGAGAAGGAGGAGTTGTTTAAGGAGCCAGTGCCTCTCGTAGGTGAAGGCTGCTTTGCTGAAACTAGTGCAGCACACGACAAGGAACCTTGAAAACAACCCTCCATTTCACTTCGCTGCAGCACAGGAAATTATTTCTGGCTTGTTTTGTTGTGAGAGAGCACCGCATATTAAACATTCCCTGTAGTTGTTTAATATTTGCTTGGTAATGTGCTAGTCCCTAATCAAGTCCTTCTCGGTAAATCATGTCAACTCTGTCACTGTTTTGATTGGAAGCATGAACAGTAACGCTGAAAATCTCCCCGGACAGTCAACCTCTGCAGCTGTGGAAGGCTGGAGCTATTTACTGGTATTATTAAAGGAACCTGAGCAACTTCTTGGGTGGTGGGGGAGCTAAAATGGAGTGAAATTCATAAAGTGAACAGAGATTGAGAATGAAGGTTCCATTATGAGCACAGCCCCATAAGAATATCCTCATAGAAACAGATATAGCACAGTAACAATTGTTCCATCAATTGGCAAATATTCTGCTGTCTCCTTTGCCCTTTTTTTTTTAGAGGGAAAATAGAGTCCAAATGTAAAATATGAAATTAGACATATTTAGTGCTTTAGAACAGTGTTCGAACGGGGTGTTCTTTCAAGGCACTCTGTAGAAACAAATATCACCTTTCTTTCCTAAAGGCATTTTGAAGGGTTTGCCATTAATGCTTTAAGGTCTTAATTCTCCTTAGAACAAAAGAAATGGGGAAATTTTAAATTTTCATTAAATAAAGATAGTATGACCAGACTACCTCTGGCTGCTTGCAGATCTAAGGCAGGTCTGTAGAGTACAAAGGATGCGTTGGAGGGGCTGGATCCCAAGGAATAGGAATAGCAAAAGGAACAAAGGGAACTAAAAACTTTTGAGCTGAGACCGATACCACACCTAAGACGTTTCTTTTCCAGAATGTTTCTTTGTTCATTCCTTTATTTGAACATTGATTCCTTTTAAAAATGTTTGTTGAGCTTCTGCTCTGAGCCCAGAACTATGCCAGGTGCTGGGAGGTCTAATTTAAAGGGAACCTGTCCTCAAGGACAGGGCTTCCTGCCAAGAATGTTCTGTCCTCACTGCTACAGTGTAACAGACAGCTGGCCTCCCCAGTTCAGCCTTGACATTCAGCAGAACTCAAGGTATCGGAACCTGAAAGCACAGACCAGTTTGCCTGGCTGTTGTCTCTTAGTTGCCAGCATCTTTGCTATTGTGTAAAAACCATCATTCGTTTTAAAGGTAACCTTCCATTGGATATAACTCTCTGTCCTATCTAGAAGAAACAGGATAAGGCCCTAAGAAACAGTTTATACAAAACGTTTTTAAGTCATTTAAAGAAAGTATCTGTAAATTTCCCATAATTCTGAAGCTAACTGTCAGGAATAAACATCAAGATCCTGCAAAGCTACAGAAATGTAGTGTTTTCTTTGGGGCCAGAGCAGGATAATAATTAGGGAAGAAACTCCTAAAATATCAACTCAGCAAAGCAAATACAAGACTATTTGGGACTCAGTCATCATGTGGGAGGCTGGACACTGGGAGATAGGAGGTAGGATAGATGGTCTCCAGCCTCATCTCAAGCAGGAAATGAAACATAAGCCCTTGACTTAGAAGATGAGGTGCTTCAAGCTGTCAGTGCAGCCCTAGAAAACAGTGAGCTCCGAGCTCCTGTAGGCCACAGGGCCCATGCAATGCTGGGTCCCTGGGGAAGTTACAGGAAGCCAGACTGGGAACATGTACAGAGCCGTCCTGTGTTCCTACCTGGAATGTGTTGCTGTTCCCGGCTGTGGTCCTTGAGGAAGATAATTTCGAATTGGGCAAGGTTCAGAGAAATGCAATTAAAATGATAAAGGGGAGCAAGGGCAATGGTGAAAGAACATATGCCGTATTAGGAAAAAACCAAAACATTGAGGTCCTTCAGTCTGTAGAGATGGAGGTGGAGACTGGTTATGTCTATAAAAGAAGGTTACATATAAGGCCACCACTAAATCTCAGTATTACCAGAAGCAGGGGGAGCCATAATCCATTGGGAAGCTGCGAGCAAGACATTTTTCCCTTCTTTGGACTCCATTTTCTTCTTTTGTAATCCACGTTCTAAGCTGATATGTCCGTTCTATCAGGACATAATAGGCAGCACACCTGTCCTGCGAAGCGCTTGCTGAAAAAAGGTATTCTTTGGTCAAGTCAACTTGAGAACCTCTTGCTCCAGGAGACTCCCCATTTGCATTTGGTATTAAAAGCTTTCAGAAGTGCCCTGGCTGGTATTCTTGGTGGTTAGAGCATCGTCCTGTGCACTGAAGTGCCTTGGGTTTGATTCCTGGTCAAGGGTACATGCCTCAGGTGCAGGTTCATTCCTGGTCCGCCAGGGCGCGTGCTGGAGGTAACCAATCGATGTCTCTCTCACATCAATGTTTCTCTCTCTCTTTCTCGCCTTCTCTCCCCCCATTCCTCTTCCTCCCTCCCTCCCCGCTCTCTGAAAAATCAATGGAAAAAATATCCTTGACTGAGGATTAACACACACACACACACACACACACACACACACAAAACTCTCAAAAGTTCATCCTTAAGGAAAATCTAACTTCTGTGGGTCTCAACCAGTCTTTTCCAAAATTGTTTGACCACAGAATCTTTTGCTCACTTCATAGTGCCTGTGAAGAGTTTTGAAAATGCTTTGGGAAGACTGGACTCCAAGATCTCTAAGGTCCCTGGAAGGAAGTTAGCCTGAGAAAGAGAAAGTGCTCCCTGATGATGCAAAACTTGCTATTTCTAGAGCTGATATAGGAAGAAAATCGGTTTGCAGAAAGGAGCTGAGAGCCACTTATGGCCGGTGGCAGATTCATCAAAGGCAATTGGGAGGCGAGGCTCACAGGCCAAAGGGAAGCCATTCTAGTCTCAGTGTTTTCAGGAGCTGCTACTGAGACCCAGGTCTCCACATCAGGGCTTGGGTTGTTTTATCAGGACATAATATGCACCATCAAAAGAGAAAGTGCATAGAGGCAGCTCATTTAAGTTTTGGCTAAATCAAGCAGATACTTCTGCATGATAATAAAATTATAGACAATTGGAAAATACTTCTCTTGGACTTCTTGGCCAGTCACACTCCATTATTTAAAGTATGAGTTCATGTCCATTAAGACAATATCAGCTGCTTCCTATAGCTTGTGTCTGAAAACCTGGCTAAGCATTCAAGCCCAACAGTTTTGTAGACAGGTGTGTGTGTTTTATCTAGAAACCTTTCCTGTTTTGAAAAGTGTTCTATACAAGCAGCTCTGCATCCCCCCGAGCCACAGGCTGACTCTTCCTCCTTTCTCTAGCTCTCCACCTCGCCGACCTTCTGCATACAGCCACAGTGTCCTTCCAACACTGTGAAGTGTTTTCCTGTGACTTATTGGACTTTAGGGAGAGCAAATGAATACGGAAGATTGAAAATTGAAGGCTTGGGATAGCTCTCTTGCTCTCTGACATACCTCGGCCTCTGTTCCTGTAGCTCCATCTTTCCCGTTGTGCTGGTCACTCTCCACTGCCCACTCTTGTCCACCCTGCTTTAGTCAGGGGCAGGGAGGGAGGGGCAGGGGTAGGGGGTCATCCTGCATGGCCTGCACCAGTGGGCTCCCTTGCCCTGTGGCTTCCGCTTGGGACAGGCTGATGAAGGGCACAGGCTGGAGATTTCAGGGGGAGAGCAGGTTTGGGTGTATATCCCCTGACCTCCTGTCAGGCCACCCCCTCCACAGAGCTCCTCTTCTCGTTCTGGACACTGCTTCCTTCCTCTGCCTCTTCAGGCCTAGGCAGGGCCTCTGCTCCTAGCCCTGGAGCACTGTACCTTCTCCACTTGTTAGTTTCCTTAAGCCCTGCCCACACATCTTTGTAAGCAGCTCTTTTAGTAAACTCTCCTCACATTACCCAGTCTGAGTGTGTCATCTCTTTCCTGCAGAGGCTCTGACTGATGTACCTGCCTTAAGCAACCTTCTCAGTCTCTTTTGCTGTCTAGCCAAAAGCACTCTTCGGTAGATCCCAGCTCCGGTTCATCTTTTTCAGGAAGCCTCTCCATTCCTCATGAACCTCTTCCGGAGCTCTCCCAGCCCCCTCATAAGCACCTAGAAATGCCCTCTTGTGTACTGACTTGCTGCACTAAGACCGATGCTCTTCATGCTTAGAGCTGATGTTTCGTGGTGTGCGGGAAGGGTGGCTGTTGAGTAGAGGTTGCCAGGTGGCAGCCTGCCTGGCTACTGTTGGCTAGTTATCAAACATTCAAAGAGTACTTCCAGGCACTCTTAAGAAGGTTATAGAATTAGGAAGTGGGTACTATTATCTCCATTTTACAAATACAGGTGCTGACACGTGGAGAAGTTAGGTAGCGTGTCCCAGAACATATCAGTAGTAAATGCTAGAGCTGGGATTTGAACCCAAGCAGTCTAGCTCCAGAATCCGAGCTCATTAACACTAAACTAAGTTACCTCTCACTGTGTTTTAAAATTTTTAAATTACCAGTTATCATTTAAAATTCACATTTCACTTTAAAATCTGCATTTCTAGTGTCTTAAGGGGGGGGGGACTATCTGGCTATTGAGCCCCATAGGCCACGGCCCGAGGCAAGTAGGAGCTGCCCTGTGCCGGGGGAGGGGGGTGCTCTCCAGTGTGTGCGGGTCTCTGCCCAGCCTGTTCCTGCATTCTAGCTCCTTCCCAACTTCTGCAGCCTTGAGGCTGGGACCCCTGCATGAGAGATTTAATGTGTGGCCTTTTGCAAACCACTCACATGCCCGTAGTCATTTCCCACACGGCGGACTCCTATTTCCAAGCTAGATGAGGTTTGAGGAAGGTAGAGTCTATACTTTAAACTTCTCTCAACACCTAGCACAGAGAGGCTGTACTTGATTTAAAAAAACAACAAAACACAAAACAACAACACCCTGTGGATTTGAAGAAAACAGCTTGCTCAGGTTCACTAAGTTAACTGAGGTAATTTAGGTCACTTAGCAGGGACATAGGAGGCATCCTTGCTTGCACTCAGATTGGGTTTAGTCCCTTAAGGCAGCTTGCCTGTGAGCCTAACTGGTGAAGCCTTTGTGTCCTCCTGACTTATCGCTGCTGCAGCTGAAGGACTCCTGCCGCCCCACCTCCAGGCCAGGAGAGGAGACACCTGCTGGAGAGGGCTGTGGGCGGGGGAGCCTACCTCTGGGTGGAGCAAGAAGGTGAAGGGAAGCGTCAAAGAAGTTGGGAATATAGAGGATCTTGCTGCTGATGGACATGAGCTCAAGGAGGCACGGAGACTGGAAAGTTGGGCAGCAGGAAATAGAGGCAGAGGAGGGGTGCGCAGGGTCATACTGGGAGCAGGAGTGATGAGGAATGACCGGGCGCCTTGGGTGACAAATGTAGAATGGGGAGCAGGGCATGTTGGGGTCCCTCCTGATGGCCTCCAAGATGGACTGTGATGGTGAGACTGAGTGCTGAAGGTGAGTCAGGGATGGGCGGAGGGAAAGGATTTTCCCGGAGCACGTGGGGCTTTGGGTCCTCTCTCCATCCCTGTTTTCCCCTGGCGCGTGCGCCCAAGCGCATGACGCCCCATAGCGCTTATTCAAGGGCAAGCGTCGCTGCTGAGTGCACGGCCCTGTTGGGGTGGTGCCTGTTACATTTGTGAGTGCACACAAAATGCGGGAGCTTTCGGTAGCATTTAGATGTTACTATAGTAACACAACTAAGAAGCTTGCTTCAGTCATGCTAAGAACACAAAACCTTATTTTTTCAACGTGATGCTGATTGCAAGTCTTATCCCATCTTATTATAGTTTGACCTATCTTTTAGGGCCAAAGGGCTTCAAGAAATAGATGCCAATTGAAAAAAGTGGATCATCTTTCCTAAGACAGGGCTGTGGCATTTGTAATAGTGCAGCCGGCATACCTGTAGATACGGGAATATGAAAGCTTACAGGGCTTGCAGCTGTCTCTTGGGTGTAACATAAGAGGAGAGGGGATCCCAGAAACCCTTCCTCTTGTGTAGGAAAAACTGTAGGTAGTTGGGGGGCAGAGTTGCCCAAGACTTGGGGCTCTCGGTCCTTGCTGAGCCAGGTCGGATGCCTGACCTCCAGCAGGCGAGCCTGGGGCCTTTCCGTCCGGAGAGACCAGCTGTGTGGGGTCACTCTCGTTCACTCCCCTTGAGACTTCATGGAAAAGTACAGAATTTGCAGATCCTGTCAACTTCCACTGCCCTGGCCTCCGTGGATTTGGGGAGTGGAGTCAGGACCGAAGTTGTGTTGAATTCCCCTTCTCTCCCCAAAGCAGTGAGGTTTCAGGGAGAAAAGACCTGAGGATACTCCCCCGGTGGTGAACACGTTCCCCGATTCTCTACTCTCCTTGTGTCCAGTTGTGCACCTCCTATCCCCAGGGAGTCAGGCAGGGGAATCACCTTGGAAAGATTCTTCATCTGTCAAAAAGAATCATGATGGTACCCATCTTGGAGGGTCGCTGTAGGAATTCAGTGAATTAAATAATGTCTGGCATGTAGTAGGGACTATCGAAGTGTCGGTTATAGGACTTACTCTGATGACAGTGAACAATCACTGTGTGTGCTGGCCACCAGGTCGCCTTTCTGCAAGATATAACCAGGTTCGTCTTTGGGCTTCTCTGGGAAGCAGGCATTGGTCGTTGATGTCATCCTGGCCCCCACGTAGCGTTCGTTTGTTTCCTTTGCGTGCTCTCCAACCTTCCGGTTCTCCCGTAGCTGAGATGCCCCCCGGATCGGACAGCGCCAGACCAGAGCGATTCTGAATCAGGCCCCGGGGCCTCCCTCACTGACCACTTCGAGTGTAGGCTGTTATTCAGCCTCCCTTCGTGGCTAAGGAATGGACACCTAAGTACTGCTGCTTTTTATAGAAGGCTCTGACTGGCATGCTTGCTGATTACAAGGGAGGCCTCCCAGGCCTTCATTTAGAAATGCATAGTAATCGTTAAGAATCAGGACTATTTCAGGCTGAACTAGGGAGGGCAGGCTTTTTGTTTACTTCCCCCTAATGAGAATTCCTCGGGGGTTTGAAAGCTGTTATTGTGCCTTTTCCCTCTTCACCCACATCTCAGCCCACCCCGTCCAAGAAGCCAGGAGCCGCTGGCCAGTGCGGTGGTTAAAGTGCTCATTTAACTTCGAAAGGAACCCTCTTCCACGCTCCCCTTAGAATTGTAGGAAGCTGCCTACGTCGACCAGATGTGTATGAAAACCTTCAATGTATCTCAAATCCTGCCGCTGGTTCCTCTCTCCTCTGGGAGGGGGCCCTTCACCCCCATCCTATTCTGTGAAATATTTCCTCCTCGGTGCTATTTCTGTACTGGGACATACCATTATTGTTGTACTTACCACATGACTTTAACATTTAATGGTTATGTAATTGCACCTACTATGTGCCAGGCACAGGTAGACTCCGAAAACCTAACCACAGATGAGACTGCAGGGCAGCACTGCCTGAGCCTCTCCGTGGTGATGGAAATGTTCTGTACCCGCCCTGTCCGTTCTGGTAGCCACTATCCATGTGTGACTACGAGCACTTGAAATGTGGCCAGTGCAACTGAGGAACTAACTGTGTAATTTTATTAATTTAAATTTACATTTAAATAGTGACGTGTGGCCGGGGGCTACTGTGTGGAACAGCATCGCTCTAGAACACATCCTTCCTAAGGACAGAGATCTTTCCCTTTCGATTATCGCTGTGCTCCCAGCACCAAGAACAACGCCTGGCACTCGGTATGAAGGAGGGAAGAAAAGGAGGGGTGAAGAGAGCAGGGAGGAAGGGAAAAGGTCTCCGTCCTTGTAGAGCTTAAGGTAGGGTAGGGTCCTATTGTTTATATGTTTGTTTACAGATCTCTAAGTATGAAAGGCAGGGGATTTCCTTTGCCTTGTACCCTTAGACCCATTGTTTAGAACCATATCAAGGCCACAAGAGTTGCTCAAGAAATGCAAGTTGGATTGAAAGATAAGTGCAGGATTGGTGATGGTCCGGCAGTTGCCACAGTAGCAGCTGCTGCTGTTAGCCAAGGGAGCACACCACTGCCGGCCCGTCAGACAAGCAATCGCATCTCCTCCACACCTTCTGAGCCCAGCAGGCGGATCGTCCTAATCTGACCTGCCCTCACCTCTGGCTCCCTGCTTGACTTGGAAATCCAGCCATCTGCCACTTAAACTCTTTATGGAGAGAAAGGGGGGGAGAAATAAATCTTCATTATTACAGCCCCCAAGTTCCTCCCCCACCTTCCCCTTAGCCATGGATTTCTCACAAACAGCCTCTCTTGATGCCCACCCTGCCTGATGCGTCCTTCGTTGTACTGTATCCCCTGGCCTCCCTCCTCTCCTTCCTCCCGACACCATGGCTGAGCTGTCAGATTAGTCCGTGGCCTCACTGACTGCAAGACCACTTACTGGCGTATAGTAGAAAGAGCATTAGCTTCAGGGCCATACCCCTTAGATTCAAATCTTAGCTCTGTAGCTGACCATTTACATGAACTTGGGCCTATTACAGAACTCTTAGAACTTCAGTTTTCTCATCTGTAAAATGACATAATCATACATTTCTCTGAAATTTAAGATTAAGTGGGACATTGTATATAAAGCATCTAGCACCATGCTTGGTGCTCAGTGAGTGTTAGCTCTTCTTTCTGTGAATAGACTTTTTCCTAAACACATAAATGTGTATGAATTTACAGTCAATTTGGCGTGTTCCTGTTTTAATTACATTTCACCTTTATGTGTTGTCCAATACTCCTATTTTTCTATTAAAAGATTAAATTACTAAAAATATAAGTAGTTTACCCCTCATCTGAAAAAGGAGTTTGTTTTAATTATTGTAATAAAGAAAAGTAAGGTTTCAGTGCAGCATAGTGGAAACATCTTTACAAGTAAGTAAAAGTCAAATTTTTATCTGTTCCTTTGTTGCAAATCAAGTAAACTGCCTAATTAAGCCAAATAAACAGAGAAAGGGGAATGGAGAAAACAATTCAGTGAAAGACAGGAAATTAGGATGCTTTTAATATAAACTCATCAGGGTAATTAGGGTTCTTTCCAATTCCTCAGCATGCTCTTTTGACTGCCCTGGTAGAAAGGGCAACAGTTTACACACAAAACATCCCTGTAGAACAGCCCGTTGAGGGGAAATCTGTGATTCTCCATGGGCCATGTGCTCCCTCCCTCCAAAAAGATCATGAACGCTCAACCGGCATGGCTCCGTTGGTTGAGTGTCATCCCGTAAGCCAGGAGGTCAGGGTTCAATTCCCGGTCAGGGCACATGCCCGGGTTGGGGGCTCGATCCCCAGTAGGGGGTGTGCAGGAGGCAGCCGATCCATGTTTCTCCCTCATTGATGTTTCTATCTCTCTCCCCCTTCTTCTCTCTGAAATCAATTAAAAAAAAACAGTTAAAACAATTATGAATACTAAACAACCCTTCAGCAAACTTAGTCCTTAAGAAGGAAGACACACTGTATCACACAACTGCAGTTACTTTGGCTACTCTATTGCAAGATTATATTTGAGGAGTATCAAATATACCAGTGTTTTGTTTGTTGTTGTTGTTTACAAAGAAAGCAGCCAGTGTCATAGCATTTACTGTAACATGTAATGCATTGTTCTTCATTAAAGACTGCAAATACTAGGAGAATTCTAGGTCCTCCTAGATCAATGCTAGATGAGCTCGATTGTAGTCTCAATTCTGCCATCAACCAGCTGTGTGAACTTGGACATGTTCTTGAGGCTTCAGTTTCCTCATCTCTCAACTGAGGAGGCAGGGAGTGTGGTTGTTCTACTATATACAATCTCTTATATTACATATGCCTGTGCTACTCTATTATAGTTACTAAATATGTGAACGTTTGCAATTATATTGTTCAATGTGTGGGGAAATTAGTATAAATCACCTAAAGACACTTTTACATTATTTTTAATTGATACACTTGGTTATTGGGCAACTTCAGCCTTGGGATTCAAATACAGTTTAGGAGCTTTAGTCAGTTCACAGGCATAGATAATAAAATGATGGAGAATTATTTTCAATTTTCATTTTTCTGTTGTTCTTAGAACCATAATGACATTGGTCATTAAGTTTATTCTTACAGTTAATATGTATTAAATTCTCATTATGGGCTAAGCAGGATGCCAAGACCTGGGAGTTAAAGCAGATGATAGCACAGCCCTGTCCTAGGGACATAGTGCCCTAGGGGCCCAGTGCCACCTACCTCTGCCTGCGAGCTCAGCGACAGTCTCCTCTAGGAGTGGAGTTTGATGACTGAGTACAATTTTCCAGGGGGATAGAGTGTGGCAGTGTTGGAGGACATGGCACATTCAGGGCACTACAAGTTGTGTATGAGAGAGAGAGAGAGAAGGGGGGGGCATTGTATGTGGGAGCAATTGGTGCAAACTTCCATTAAGATCTTTTCAATGGGTTCAGCTGTGTTCAAACCTTACTTAGACCTAGGGTCCATGAAAGGCTTCCTGGGAGAAGTGACATCTAAACTGAACTTGGTAGTTAAGCAGGAGTTAGCCAGATGAAGAGGAGAGATGAAAGAATGTTTGGGTAATGGCAAGAGCATATGCAAAGGCCCTCTGAGGGGAGAAAGTTCGGAACGGGCCACCGCTGGAATGCAAATTAGAGAGTAGCCAGGGGAAAGCCACGTGGGTAACAAGGGACAGGTCAGGAAGGGCTTCAGTAGGCCATCCCGAGGCTTACCTGGGGCTTCCCACCTTCCCTTTGAGTAGACCAGGCACAGGTTATAGCACATGGTAAAGGCCAACAGGGGAAATAGCCTCTTCCACATGAGGGCACGACGCTCCCCCAGCTTCCAGGGCCTGAGAAGTAGAACGTTTTGTGACTCTCAGACACGTGTCCACGTATGAAGTCCACTGTATTAAATACACGATGTAAGTCTTAGTTCTGTTTGTTTCTGCAAACTTTGCATCAACGTAGAAACAAAAGCAAAGAAAAATAGTGGCCCCATCTCATCAACAGAACCTCCCACAATTCCTTCAGATTGGTGTCACCTCCCCCCATTGAGCCACTTTATTTGTGGTCTGCCTCTGGGCAGGAGGAATGGAATTATCCTGCAATCTGATGAGTATTAAATGGAATACAAATGAATTAATTTATACTCTATTAATGTGGGGATTGTGATCATTCATACTGGTAACGGGCTGGATTTTCCTTTGTTGTTTGAAATAAGGGATTCAAAACAAACAGTGTAAACAGGTTTTGGGGCACATGTGATTGAGATTATGTGCAGTCCCTGTCAGTTCATTAAAGCAGGTCCCCAAGGGTTTTACCTGCCAACACTCTTGTCAACTCTGAAGGATCATCTTATGTTTTTGGAAGTGATAATCATTCAGTTCCTTAAAAATTGATTCCATGATTACCTCTTCATTGCTAATGCAAGCTGCCCGCAAATTAAATTTTAGGAGGAAATTGTAAGAAGTATGTACATGGCTGAATTTGCTGACCAGGATAGCTGCCTTCCGCCCCAGACGAGGCTGTGTCTTTGTGACACCTTTTGCTCTAGCCTTATGACTCGGGACTGTTGGAAGGGGTTATAATGCCCAGAGTGTGTTTAGGCTAAGCAGCATTTAATAGATCCCACATTATTATTATTATTAGTAGTAATATTACTCAAGACATTTCAAATGGTATTTTGAAATATCGCTCTAGATTTTCATTGCCTGCAGAATCAAAGATAAATGCCTGGTACATTTGTGACTCTGAAACTCCATGTCAACAGCGATTGAGCACCTGTCTCCTTTTTGTGGGATCCAGCCGGAAAGGACTCCCTGACTCAGGGGAACGGTGGCTCCCCACTTACAGCATGTCTTTGGCTGAGGGTGAGAGGTAGGCACCAGGAAAGCTGGAAGAACTCTTTTGAAATTAATATTCCCTTTGATTTCATGAATCCAGGGGTGGTGCATTTGGGAATGAACAAGAGGGATGTAATCTCTTACCGAGAGACTGACAGCTGAGTGTGTTTTTGGCTATACTACAACTTTCTCCTGATACCAAGTATTCAAAGGGCTACCCCACAGATAAATTGATTCTTTTTTGGAGTAAAACTAGCCTTGCTTCCATTTCCCGTTATTTGGTAACAGTAAAATGCTTTATATCTCCTGCGAGGGCGAAGGCTGTGTCTGACTTACTCCATACTGCATTCCCACTGCGCCTGGCACATCTGATGAACGATTGCTAAGATCTTACCTCTCCGATGTGAAATGTTCTTTCATGATCCCAGCCCTTGCTGATAACTGTAACTTTCTTTGTGCACACATCCCAGTTTTACTACTAACTAGCAATGTGAACTGACTAGATAAAAAATATCTGTGGATCCTAATTTATTCACCTATAAAATGAAGGGGTTGGGTTTCATCAACTCAAAGCCCATTTAACTTATACCAATATTCTACCAGGTGTTTGAAGGAATTAGATCATCTAATAAGGAAGAATATAAGGGAAATAGTATTATTACTACTCTTGTCTAATGGCCAAGACCAACACACTGCCTTAACATGGAAGCGTGTCTCTTTTGAAAAGAGAATTTACCAAAACCCCAAATCCCAGAATCCAGGCTCTGTCAGGGATTCAGGCACAGAGGACCCTCGGCACAGGCATTCTCTTCCTGAAGTCATTGGGCTTTGGCTATAATTCCTTATCTGACTGTACACTGGTGAGTGGGTTACACCATACCGGAACCTCTGGGTCTCTTTTTGTTTGTCCTATTTCCCAGAAAGGTGAAGGAGCCTCTTCCCTAGGCCCAAACCCTGGGGTGGTCTGTTTATCATTCCCAAGGCCAGGGTATGGTGGGGGTGGGGGTTGAAAAAGTAATCTCAGAGAGCCTTCCTCTGAAGGCTCTACCAGGGCCTGCCTGGGTCGTCTACTGCAGAACTCCTCCCGCTGGTTCCACTCCAGGTGGGCCCCACATAAGCAAGAGGCACAACTCTCCGCACCTGCTCCTGGGAAGGACAAGAGGACATACCAAAAGGCCTTTTGCCTTTATTCCCGCCATGGAAAGTTCCATTTGCCCCTACCACCAGGGCCCACCTGTGTTTTCCCAAAGCTCTTTACTCCTTGATCCAACTCCAGGGGGCCCCTCTTTAGGGGTTGAGTGGGAGGAGGGGAGCCTGAGCTCCCTTCCACATCTCCATGTGGAGCCAACAATAACAAGCTGCTGTACACAGGCCAGGGCCGGAGGGAGAAGTTCTGGGGTGGGCTCAGAGGGATACAGTCCTCAGTGCAGAGAGGGCCTTGGTTTGGGGAAAGAAGGTCAAGGTCTCCTGAGCCAAACCTGCTTCATAGCTGGCCTGAGTCACGGCTGCCCCTAAAGCAAAATGAAAGTAAAATATCTGAAATGTGCCTGATGACACTGCTATTCTGGGTGTTTTAGACGCACAAGTGCCACCAAGTACTTGTTTTGGGTTTTGAAGAGATTCGATTGCGCTTCCAGCGAGTAGCTTTCGCAGCAGAAGGGCTGGAGTGCAGCCTCACCTCCTCCGGCTGGTCCTCGCGCCGGCTGCGACCTGCCTCCCCTCGCGCGGAGGTCTGCTCGGTTGGGAGGAGTAACAGATGCAGACATCTTAACTTGCTCTTGGCAGGAACCACCTTCCGCACTGCTGTGGGTTCAGGAGCATCATAAATAATTCACGGGGTTCCGGTGTTCCGAGGTGCGATGGGCCAAATTAGTCCGAACTGCATTTTGCTCTCGCTCCTCTCGCCCCAAACCCCAGACACCCTGTAGCTGTCTGTCCCCTAAGCCAGCGGCTTCCCTCTGTTCCTCAGGAGAGGGAGGCAGGGAGGGCCCTCTCCGCATGAACGCGAACACATTGAGCTGGTACGTGGAGGCCCTGCGATGCAGAAACTAGACCATCTTGAAAGCTGAAACAGAAAACAACATTTTTGAAAGGGAAAATAACCCCAATGTGTTTCCAATATGGGCCGCGCAGGAAACGGGATGGGGGCCGCCGCGAGGTTCAGGGGAGTCGGCTCCAGCGGGGGGCTTTTAGCATTGCTCTCTTGTCGCCTGCGCATCGGACCCCCAGGACCTTTCTGCCCCGGCTCTGGAGACAGTGCGTGGGTCCTGACGCCTAGAGCGCTGAGGGGGCCCGCGTGGTCTTGGGGCCCCGCTGTCTCTTTCAGCCTCTAAACACTGAAATGATAAGCCTGGTGCCCGTCGGCTTCGGAGATGAAAATGTGTGAACAAGCACTCCTGCCCCCCGGAGTGACCTTTTAACCGGAGAGCGGGGAAGAAGGCGACTCCAAAGGCAGCACCAAGACTTCGGTCATCGGTTTTCGTGGTGTTTAGGGCCAGGGCAGCGGCTGACGGGGACCAGAGGGCCACTCGAGCTGGGTCCGGCCTGGAGTGAGACCTCATCTCAGCCTCCTCACTGCCATCAGCAGTCTGCCCCTCTGCCACCAGCAGGGCCCCAGGAGATACGACCCTCCAGGGGAATGGGCAGCCTCGGGGAGCACGGAGCCGACCCAGCAGAGCGCCCCAGGGAACAGCACGAGGTTTTCTAGGCGACCCTCCCTCGCCAGGCTTAGGGCCTCTCCTGCCCCTCCCCCTTCCCCTCTGGCGGGCTCTCTCTGCCCTTTCCTTGGGGATGGGTCTAGAGAGGTGTGAGTTCCTCCAAACAGGCAGTACTTGGCAGTTGTCAACAGAGTTTTGTGGGAAGAGCTTTGACAGGAGATCAAAGGTTTTGGACTATCTGTGACCTTTCTTTCTGTTTTACTGCAACCAGGCATACTGCTACGTTTCGCTCAAACAGAAATGACTCAGTTCTTGCTCTTAAGAAACTAAATCCAGAAGGGGAGACACAGGTAGACACAATAGTTACTCGGTGGTATGTTTGCTATTTTTCTTACAGCAGATATTCCTGAGAGGTAAATAAACCTCTTCTCCACTAACAGATGGTGGTGGTTTCATGAACACAGTAGGTATTTGTGAAGCTTTTATAATGTTGATAATGGCGATGTTGACAAACATGCTCTCTGATATGATGCAGATACTCATTCTTTCGTGGTGTCGCGAGCTCCTTTGCGTTGTCAGCAGCGAAGGCAGAAACGATGTCTGTCTTCGTCACTGTGGGATCTCCCAGGTGGACAGGATTTACTCGGCGACAGTGGGGGTGCGTGTCGAATGGGGTGGAGGAAGGGGGAGCTCCGGAGCCGGAGCGCAGCCCCCCAGACCCCAGGGGGCCGTGATGCCGTCTGATGCTTCAGCTGGAGAGGTCCCTGTGCCACGCGGCCCAGCTGCGCTCCCGCTTCTCGCTGAGCTCTGGGGGTGGCGGTCGTCCTCCACCTTTGACAGTAGGGACGCTGCTGCAGAGCTGAGTTAACTCGCCCGAGGCCAGCACTAGCAGAGCCAGAAGTAGAGTCCAGTCCCCTCTGTCCTTCCCGCTTCCCCTCATCGTCTCAGGGCGGTCAGAGCACTGGGAGATGCTAGGGAGAGGCTAGGGCTGCCCAGAGAACAGTAACAAGGCCATAAGAAAAACATAGGAGTCCTCTAACTGGTCAGAGGCCACCCAAATGTGTCCAGAATACCTGGGCTCCCTCAGGCACACCCCACTGTGATCCACAGCCCTCGGGGTGTCTCATCACCCCTCCCCAGCCACTCTGGGAGCCACAGCCTGCAGGTGCCCCTGTGAGCTGGCCTGGCCTCCGGCGCTGCTCCTCCAGGCCCACGTGTGCCTGCACTCCCCTTACCACGGCACTGCCACAGGACGCGGCTCGGGCCACCCGTCATCTCTCTGAAAACCCCAGTTTCTCCCACGAGTCCTTCTTCTTCTGAGGGTATTTGTTGTCAAGCACAAATCTGTCTGAATAATTTTCATGTCAAAAGAAAAGTTAAAATGACGAATTTTTCACGAGTTCAAATGAATTTCATGGCCGCTTTTACCATCACAGCTGGGACACTGGGGGTGGGAATCCAGCCATCGTGCTGACTTTCCCCGGGTTGCAGAGCATGGCATTTTGTTTTCACCAAACAGCCCCTGTGTGCCAGCCCCTTGCCACTGTCTCAGCTTCTTCAGTTTTCTCGAAGCAGTCATTTTGAGGACAGAAACAGCATATGTGAAAAATTACATGGAGCCTGTAAACACACTCAAGGCCAAAACATGGAGCTGCTTTTAGACCTGCATCCCAGCTAGCCGCCGAAAGCATCGTGCTGAGTTAGCCTCAGCCCATAAATAAAAGATCCAATTAAAGAAAAGAAACGTAAGGAAAACACACACACACATTTCTCAAGGCTGCTGGGGAAAATGCATCCGCTGTGTAGAAATGGACGTTTTTGTTTATTCCTCTCCTCATTCCACACGTTTTCAAGATAGCATCGGGGCAAATACTGGCAGATGGAGCAGTCTGACTCCACAGCTTCATGCAAGAAAGACTCCCCGGCTGCACAGGACTCCCACTTCCCCAGCGACACTCCACCCCGGGCTGCAGAACTAGGAGGAATGGCAGGCACTTCCGCCCAGTGGCAGTGGGTGCAGTGATGCCAGTCACCCAAGGCTGGCTCTGTCTGACGCATGGACGTGAAGAACCTGGACACCAGTAACCAGGCTCGCACCTGTGTCTAGTGACCAAGGCCGCCCCCTGACCTCACCACAGTTTGGGTCCCAGTCTTGTTCCCTAAGGCTGAGTTCAACCTCAAAACCGTGCAGGTTTTCCTGACCCTCAGGCTCAGGAGCCTTCTTTTCTCCCCCAGTTCTCTTGCTGTTAGGAGTCCCTCCCTAGAGGGCCTCACCCTTGAGTCCTAATCTCACCTACTAAGGTAGAATCACAAGAATGTGAACTTCGAAATCAGTCGATCTGGGAGTGAATCCAGAGTCTGCCTTTTACTGTCCTTAAAACCTTGACAACTTACTTAGCTTCAGTTTTCTTATCTTGAAATGATCCAATTAGGAGCATTAGTCGCAGTCCCAGAGGTTTTGGTGGGGACAAAATGAGGTAACGCCTACAATACACAGGGCCCAACACATAAGTATTTAATGCACTGGGCCCGACACGTAGGTATTTAATGTGTGGCTGCATTGTTGTTAAACTTACCTCTCCCCAAGCACACTGGACACGAACCGTCTATCTTCTGAATCTTCTGTCTTGCCTGTAAACAAGCTGTTCTGCAGGCCAGGTCTGCTCAGCCCCCAGGCTGCCCCCCGGGACCCCTCACGGACGTCCCTCCCCCAGGGCACTCTCTACCCCTCATCAGCAGGCTGTCCTGATCTTGCACACCAGGCGCCTGCCTTGCATTGTTTCCCTGCAGCCCAGTCTGCTCCAGATTCAGGCCCTCCCACCCTCTCCCCCTCCCCCTCCACCCTGTTCGGATGGATGTGAAGCTGGGACCAATGCTTAAGATTTAAAATAGTGGGCATTTTCTTCAAGATCACTGTCTGGCTCTTTTGTTGGGAAAACCAACCCTTTTTGGTGATTCATGACTTTAACCCTTTATTTTTTCACTCATTTCAAAAATAGCTACAAGGATGAACAAAAGGGAACAGTATACAGGGCGAAAGATTGTACATTTGTCAAAATGTATAAAATGCCGTTTTAAGCCTGTCATTTACCCGGTTCTTCCACTTGAGCAAGTTACCTAACCCACCTGCGCCTCATTTTCTTCACGTGAGATACGGGCTAACGCCAGCCTGGCCCCGTGGTTTGCCAAGCAGCCCGGCTCGGCCCTCGCAGCGGCACCCAAGCTGCCGACCGTATGAGAGCCCTGAAGTCCGTCCTTCACATCAGATAGTTAATAGGGAGCCCGGGGCTTGCAGATGCACAGCACGGGGCTGTTCCCGACCAGCGGTACAGCGCGACTCACCTAACAGGGGCTGCTGTCACTCAGGGCCTAGAGTAGCTGTGTCCCTTTAGAAGCATTTGCAGTCACCCTTAGACACGAGAGGCTTTCCCGCTGTGCCCGCCAGGCCCTGCTTGGAGGAGCGGTGCCCTCCAGCTCTGAGCCCTGCCCCACGCCCCTAAGATGATGGAGGAGCGGAGCGCAGGTTTCCCAGGGCCGTGAGCACTGTCCCAGAGCATTCGGCTGAACGGTGGATTGCTCGAGGCTCTATAAATGCGGGGGGATGAGGGAAAGTAGGGAGGCCTGAGGATGGGGGAGAGGCGTGAGGATGGGGGAGGGGCACGAGGATGGAGAGAGGCGTGAGGATGGGGAGAGGAGCCAGGGCGCCCACATGAGCACGGAGGAACGTCGGGGGAGGAATCCCCGGCCGAGCGGCTGGGCTGGGAGGGGGAGGGGGGGCGGAGGGCACCTTCGAGGGGGAGAAGCCATCAGTCAGCCGACAGAGGTCAAAGTCGGAACGAACAAAATGCATCCGGCAGAGTGGAAGAAAATGGAATAAAGGAAATGGAGAATATAATCCAGGGAATATAATCCAGGGCAGAAATGGAAAACGGTAGATCGTGTCTATTTTATGTAAACCAAGAAGCAAACTTTGGCCTGATAGAAATCACTGAGCTCCTCTGAAGTCACCACTGAAAGGATTCCATGTTTTTACTCTTTTTTTGCATTATGTTTGAAATGGACACGCCGGGAAACTCATAAAGTGTTTTTAGCATAAGTTGAAGTCTAAGTTACAGCATTTCAAATGCTGAAGTGATACGATGTGATATGGTATATAATGTATAAGGAAATTAGAGTAAAGACAACACTGAAGTGAGACCGTTAATAAGACTATTTACACCATTTCTCCCAAGTGTGCTTTACCAGCAGCAGCATATCCATCTCATCACATCCCTTTAAGATAAACAGGTGGGGGTAGTGTGGTTTTTGTTTCACCAAAAGGGATTAAAGGACTGGCCAAATAATCCGTAAGTCATTCCCAGAACTAGAAGCACCATCCAAGCTCCCTGTTCCCTTCTTTAAATGGTTGCCCACTCTGTTGATCCTTGAGAAACAAATGGGCCCGGGCACTGGACGCTCAGGTGAGAGCCTGGACCCCCCCGACGTGTTCACTTTATCCACTGGAGCACCTGACTTGGCCTCTCTGAGTTCCATGTCCCCATGATTGTTGTAACTGTTAGAGATAAAACATATAAAGCACTGGGAATAAGTAGATGGCCATCAGTATAGCTATTTTGATTTCCATGCAACAGAAAATAGTAATAATCATCGTTATAGTCAAGGAAAAGTGTCATTGTGTTAGCAATAACATGGGGCTGCAAGATTAAGTCAAGGAAGAAAAGGAAAATAACCACGTGGAAAAGCATGCTGGCGTCGATTTATGACGCAGCACAGGGAACTGTGTCCCTTATTGCCTCAGTATACCTAAGTGGAAATAAGTGCAGAAAGGGACAGGAAAGGTCTTACCTTTCCGACACTGTAATGAGCTGCATCACACTCTCTGGCCGTGGCAGATGTTTCAGCCAGGCCCTTGCTCTCCTTTGTATACTAAGAGGGTCTTTTGAGACATGCACATCATGGTGATCTCTCCCCTGCAGTCCCTTCCATGTGGGGGAATGCTGGTCCAGCTATTCCAATCCAATTGCTCAGTTTGAGGAGGGGCATTGCATTGTGGGCTTCGTTTGTATTTTTTAAATGTTTATAGCGGGCAGGTAGTCGTCTGTGCCCTTGCCTTCTTTATTACTAGTGTATAAAGCACAAAGAATAATTCAGATAAATGGAAAGGTGGCAGTAAGTGAATCTGAACAGAAACACTACTGCTTGTAGTTAGTTTGGTGAAGAAGTGCCAGTTATGCTGATTTACAAGAGACTGATGGCAGTGGCAGGCTGCCCATCGCCGACTACGCGGCCCCTCTTCAGGTGAGATAGCTCATCTTTCCGTGAGCTGTGTTTAAAGAGAAGCTGTGGAAATTTGTGTTCTGGAGGTTTCAAGGAAAAGGGGAGCAAGATCTAGAAAAGCGTTGGCTTGAAGAGGAAAGTTTGTGAAGAAAGGATGGCTGTTTGAAAATGAGGGTTTGTAGTTTAGAAAAACAAATCATAGTGCAATGAAAGGGGAAAGGCAGTGATACATAATCATTCCTTTCAGATTCCTTTCAAACTGTTGCAACTCTTTCAAAACATTATGTATCAAACTCTAAAGTCTCACAAAGTATCATGCTGAACCTTGTGAAGTACCACTTTTATAAATTAAAAAATGTTCAAATGTTGCATTTTCATATTTTTTTAAACTCTATCATCACCAATTCTGAATTCTGCCTCTGTGGTTTAGAAACTTTACAACTTAAATTAGGTATTTTTATAACCCCAGGATTAGGTCCTGAGCTTCTAGAGGACAGGTGACTGACTTATCTTTGCATTCCCTGCAGTACCCGGCACACAGTAGTCGCTGAGAGAATATTTGTTAACTCAGCACAAACTCAGAATCATACTTGAACTTAAATCATTATTTGCCACAAAAGTTGCAGAATTTGGCTCTAATTATCGATTTTTCCCTTGGAACACAAAGTGGAAGGTACAAGAAGTTTAAAAACCTTACATGTGATCAACTACTTTAAGAAAACTTTATAATTTCTCCCCACTAAATTGCCCAGGGAAGGGAGGGGAAGGGGGAGAGGCGGTATCTCCTCCAAGATACAAAGAGGATCAGATGTGTCGGGAAGAGACTGGGTTTGGCCTCCAGCCTCAGACACCTTCCAAATCCAAGGGCCGTGGCTACAACAAGATAGCTTGCCTGTGTTTCTCCCCTGATGTCAGGCAGAGACAAGAGCCAAAGCAGAATACTGAAAAGATCTGTACCTCTTCTGCCCACTCAGCATCTAAGGAGAAATTATTTCTTGGTGATCTCTGCAGCATTTTTTAAAATCCCACCCCAGCCCCACCTCCCCTCTGGTGTTTTTCTGATCTGATTGGAAATTCCCCAGTGTGTTTGGGGCTTTGTTCTAAAACGGGTGAGCATAGCTGGAATTGCAGAATGTCATCTGTTATGTATTTGGGGAAACTTTTCAAAATCTAACTCGACACTAACCTGCTCACTCTGACCCAGAATTCCAGAGAGATACTTGGGTCTTCTCAAATCATAAACAGTGAATATTTGTGTTCCTGAACTATTTTTTAAATACAAAAATATTTGCATCTGGCACTTCGAAACCTTCTAAAGGAAATTTCCCAGACCCCTTTGTGGTTGTGATTCCTTAATAGAATAAACTGCCTTGATTTTGTGAAATTCTGCTATAAGGCACTAGATGCTGCTCCAAAACCCACAAATTCATCAGCACCACATCCCCAGAGTCACAGAGGCGCTATTAGCATTTCATTATAGTGCATCTGGGATCGCCAGTAACTTGAATGGCTTCTATTTTAGCATGTAGGATGAAACATAAGGCTAATTAATGAAATATGGAGCTAAGCACCGTGCCAAATGAAATAAGTATTTATTGGAAATAACTGAAAGGACTTTGCTTCAGTAGAAAGGCCCTAGAGCCACTCTGAAGAACGCTGACCTGTGCGTGTCTTCACAAACGCGTGCTGAGTGTTTGTCCCGCTGTCCGGAACCGGGGGGAGCACGGCGAGGTTTGCCCGACGCCAGGAGCAGTCACGCAGGCGAACAATATTAAATAGGTATTTTGTGATCAATGCCTTTAAAATCGCAAGAGAAATGATAACACTTAAATTATCTGAGGCTTAGCCGTCTGGCTCCCAATTAAATGAGTGAGATGTGTTTTTAAATACCTGTATCCTGCTGAAAATTCCCCGTAGCTTTTTTTTAAAAAAAGCTGTAAAATGTGTTACTGGCGACAGAATTGAGCTTAATAAGTTTCAGGAGGTTTTGATAGTTCATTCACACTTCAGCTTATGAAAGGTGCAGGCAAGTGAGCAGAGTCCTTTTCCCGCCTTCCAGGGGACTGGGAGGGGCGCAGGGCCCAGCTGTGTTCCATTAGAGCGCCTTGGGGAGGCCGAGGCAGCCCAGAGGAAGGGGGGCTCACGCTCGGGGCCTGAACCGGGGTAGACATTGCTCACGGCTCTGCACACCTCTCTCTCTATCGGGGCAACGGCTCCGTGCGCCCCTCTTTCTCTATCGGGGCGACAGCTCCGTGCGCCCCTCTCTCTATCGGAGCGACGGCTCCGTGCGCCCCTCTCTCTATCGGGGCGACTGTTCCGTGCGCCCCTCTCTCTCTATCGGGGCAACGGCTCCGTGCGCCCCTCTCTCTCTCAGGATGACAGACGTCTGCTGAGCTGTTCGGGATTCACAGTTTATAAGCAATTCCCCATCCATCCTATCACATAGTGGTCATTCTTAGGCCATATGTGCCCTCAAAAGTCCCTAGTTTCAGAGCAACTGAAACCTTTGTGAGCTCTTTGATGAGCCTGGTCCCATAGGAAAGCACCTGACTCCAGTGTCAATCACGTTGTGGGTCTTTTGTTTCCCTGATAATTAAAAGCCGGGTGGAGGGGATCAATGGGGGAAAAAGGGAGACATCTGTGATACTTTCAACAACAAAGATAAATTTAAAAAAAAAAAAAAAAGCAGGTGGGATCCTCATAGCAGCTCTTGCAGGGCCACCCTGACAGTGGTGGCTCTGTGGCAGGGTTGGGTCATCATTTTGTGGAGCAGCACAAAAAGGAGCTCTTGGACCCAGGCCAGCCCTCAAATTCTCCAACTTGTTAGGTCAGCGATTTTTATAATTTACATGTTCCTCCTTTTGTTTCCATATGAATATATCCAATCCCACCTCTGCCCCTCCCATAGTCTGAGTTTTACAAAAGTGCCTCTGGCATAATTCACCAACTGGGGTCCTGTTTGCAACCCATTCCGCTGACTTCCTGTTCCGGAAGCTGGCAGAGGCCACGGTGAGCCGCCGAGACCTGGAGAGGTCATGATTCCCCCGCACCCCAGCTGCTTTGCAGGGAAGTGGTGAACTGACAACCCTCTTGACTCAGTCAGAAGGCTCTGTGGAGTCAATATTTGGAGTGAGGCTGCCTCTTAGGGAAACATGTCCAACAAAACCACCTAATTCTCCAGAGCTGAGCTCAGATGGAGCCTCAGTCTCACCGAAGGCCTGCTGACTGGCAGGCTCGGACACTAGGTTTACTCCTGAAGCAAATATGGGTGTTTCTTTTTCCATGTTCCAGGTAGTGGAGCCAAACCAGAGGAAAGAGAAAAAAAAGGGGTTGTGGCTCGAATTCCCCTCCATTTTTCCCAGCAGAGGTCACCTTTTTCGTGATCTGGATGGGTCTGTAAATCAGGTTAACCCATTGAAAGGACATTGGAACTGAGTCCTCAGTCTCTGGAACTGAGAACGCACCCTCTACAGGCCAGTCTATCCTATGGATAAAGAAAAATAGCAACTGTCTAGAAAATGTAGGTTGTTCAGGCAGTTTAAATTAGATCTTGGTATTTGAGATAAGTCTCCACGAAGCTAAAGTAAATAAATATATCTTCTTTGAACATTTGCACGCACACAAACACATACATGCAACTATGGTTTTTAAATTATTTTGGGTGCTTTAAAATATAGCTTTCCCCCCGTTAGAGCACTTAACACAAAAAAAGAGCCATCAATCTTATTTATTGCAAATCTCTGCTGTATTGTGGTTTTAGTTGTAGCTACCTTTAGAACCAAGTCCATAGGTATTAAAAATGACAGATGCATATATTTAACACTTGAATTTGGTTTTCTAGGATCTGGTGCCCTTAAGTGTCTCGGCAGCGTGATCCTGTCCTTTACTTACTTGTGGACTTTCATAGACTCTTGTCTGGCAAGGACCCAGGTCTTATGTGAAAGGCATTGAAACAATACCTTGTGTAGGTTGAACCATAACATTGTCATAAGCCTTTGTAATAAAGCAGGGATAAAGCTGTTTACATGGAACTCAATAAAAATGCCTTCTCTAAGAGAGAGTAGGAAATCATGATCATAAATAGAGCCCAATGGAAATCCGTGAAAATGGACTTCCTAAAAAAATATTTGTTGCTCCACATGGATCATTATTTCGAATCCTTCTGTCATGTAAATCTCCCTAAAATAAACTGGGAGCAATTGCTCCATGTGCAAACTTACCGCTGTAGAGTCATTTTGGACAGCAGAGAGCAGCAGAGGAGTGTCGGAGTGCGCAGCCGGCCGACAGGGTGCTGGAAAGCAAAATCAAGGCATGTTCTCCTAAACAATATTTGATGTTCATTTTCTACTGACGGCGAAAGACACTTTTTACAGTGTATTGTAAGTGTATCCATTTTTAGAAAATTCATAAATAACAGCCAAACAAAAAGCTATCAAACAGGAATGCCAGTATTTATCTTGATAAGCTGTTTATTTATTATAAGTTAAAGCTGTTCACTTTGAGTCATGGAAAAATTCAGTAACAGATTCTGTACAAGCTTCATCATGATTGAGAGCAATAATCCAAAGCAGGCCTCGGACTAGTCACATAGGAGAGTCATCAAAATTCAGGTCGCTTCTCCGAATGACAGTTCATACTGAGCATTCCAGACATTTGCGCCAATTCACCAATAAATGTGTTTGTCACTCACTATGTAGTCAAACTCGCCTTGTGCAAACTACATCATATTTCTGATCTATTTCCCCTTGGCCTTGGTAGCCTCGCTGGAGTGCTAGTGAAAATGGCAGTTATAAAACGACACCATCACTGCCACCGCACTGCTCTGTGCCCGGCATGGTGCAGCTCAGTCTGCGAGCACTGCTTCTTTGCACATGTCCGAAACTGAATAGTTGGGTCCTTGGCTTTGTTCCGAAACTGAATAGTTGGGTCCTTGGCTTTGTTCCGAAACTGAATAGTTGGGTCCTTGGCTTTGTTTCTCCCCGCCTCACAAATAGTACCCCATCCATCCAGGCAAGAAACATGAGAGGCATCCTTGTTCCTCTGCCTGACTCCCCACAAGTCTTCTGGATCCCAGTTCTAGATGTATCTCAAACCCGCTTGCGTCTTTCCAGCTCCGCCGTCACCGCCTCACCTGGGCCCCCGTCGCCTCACACCTGTGCCACCGCGAGAGCCGCCTGCTGGCCTTTCTCCCCCCAGCGGCGTGTGCTCTTCCTACCTGGAAACAGAGGTCAGATCCTAGCTCTCCCCTGCATGAATCCCTTTAACCGCTGCCCACTCAACTTGGAGCACAACCCGAGCCCTTGTGGCCGCCGGCTGAACCCTGGCACCGCTCCCACCTCATCCTGCACCCTCTCCAAGCTCTTTCTGATGCAGGACCTTCCCACACGACATTGACTCTGCCTGGAGGCTGTGAGATTTGGGGAAGTCACTCCACCTTCCAGGCCATGATTTTCTCCTCTGTAAAGAAGGAGCTCGGTTCTTTTCCAACAGTGACCTTCCTGTTCCCTTTGAGAAGACAGAAGTTCTCTTGAATTTATCTTTATTTAATAACCCTCCACTGAGCACTGATCCTGAAATAATATGAGAGGTTAGCCACATGCCCATTGAAAAATATTTTCCAAGTATAGTACAGGAATACAAAACGCTTTGAAATCGAGATGTATATGTTAACCAGCAATGTTTTCAATTAATAGAGGGATGTTTATACCATTGGAGACGCCGTAAAGCCTAAAATTATAGCAGGGCAGGAGGCTTAATCCTTAGAAAGTAAATTTACTGCTCTCTCACGAGCTTCTATCTGAATGCATGTTACATGAGGGGATAAATCTAAATGGGCTTTCTAACCACCCTTTATTAAATGTGCATTTTCCATATTTATACTGTTCTCATCAGCAGCACGGTTTCCAATTTCAGATGGTCAGACACCCAGACCAGAATTCTGGGCCAAATTTCCTCTCTTCCATTGCCCGTAGCAGATAATAAATAACATGTTCCCAAACCAGTGCACCACAGAAAATAAAGGTGAATTCCTGAAATATGTTTGTTTATAAATGGAACCAACCCCACATCAATTAGTCCACTTCTGTAAACTTTGTTGAGTATCTACTAGATGTCAGGCACCTACCAGGTACCAGGCTACAGCAAGTAGATCCTGGGCCCAGCTCTCTAAGGGTCAGGGTCCAATAGGCAGACCCACATGCAAACAAACCGTTTCCAAGATCTGGAGAAATGATACAGGAAGGGGCTGTGGGCTCTGGTCAGTAAGTGCTTGTCTCAGCATGGAGGGATCGGGTGAAGTGGAATAGTAATTGTATGTCAGAGAAGAGCATTGCATTCCAGGATAGGGAGTCAGGTGTGCAGACAGGCAGGAAGTGCATCAGCAGTGTCCTTACGGGAAGCAGCCAGGGTTTGAGAGGGTCTGTGGCCAGAGACAAAGCTGGGAGGAAGTGGGTGCCATGTGTGAAGGGCCTGGTATGACCCAGATGCTCTCCTCCAAGTTTGAAGTGTATCCTGAAATACCAATAACATACTGAGACTTCGCGAAATGCCACTTTACATGAAATGACTCGTGTAATTCTACCTAGCTGAGATCCCAGCCCAGGCCCGCCGTCTCTTCAGCCTGTTACAAAACACTATGTTATTCTACCTCCAAGAGAAAAAGAGACAAGAAACTGTGTGACCCTGGGCAAGTTATTCAACACGTCTGAGCCTCAGTTCATCTGTAAAATGGGAATGACTGGGTTGTCGTGAGAACTAAACAAGTTGAAACATGTGAAACGTTTAGTTAGCGCTGCGCCTTGCCCATGGTATGCACCTGATGCTATCATCATCTTCAACATTATAATTAATTTTGAAGGTTTTAAGAAATGGGACAGCATAACCATATTTGCATTTTGAAAGGTGTTTAAGAGGGCAGGGTGGAGGAAGGCTGGGGCCAGGCTGCCACATTGCTGACTCTAGGGGGCACCATTCACTTTGCAGTCAATATACACGTGCCCCTTGGGCCTGTGCTATGCAGCGTCTCCTAGAGGAACCAGAGGGGAGCAATCCAAAGGTGATGAGAAGCTGAATGGGGGACGCAGAGGAGAAGGGGCTGCCATAGATACTTAGGAGCTAGTGCGCGAGCGGGGGAGCAGTCTTCATCATCTGCCAGGTTGGCCTGAGTAGGTGTGGGGTGCGGAAATCAGCTCAGATTATTACATGTTTCTGTGTCTCTAGCTTCTCTCCAAAGGGAAAATAAACATGATTTTAGATGAGCAATTTTTTTCTCTAAGTGTGTCTCTTCCTCTTATGAGTGTAAATAATTGGGGTTGACTGTGTTGTTAATAACCTACCCGAGTGAGGTTCAGTGTCAGGACAAATGTCAGAGTCCTGGTTTGACTTTCTGTTCTAACAGCCATCCGTCTGGCATGACTGACCATGTTATTTCTGAACTAAGGATTTCAGTCCCCCAAGGCATGCTTGAAGCAAAATGTGGTCCACACAAACGAAGCCTCCTGGTAGCTGTGGGCAAGTTCTTCTCTTTGTTAGTGAACATTCACAGCCCCTCATCGCAGGGCATGTGAGTGTGAAGTCTTAATGACACAGAATTATTTTTAAAAATCTGTAGTGTATTCTTTTGTAAAGATAACCTCAGACTATCCTGAAAATAGAAGAGACAGAAGACTGTAGGGGTGTGTCCCGGCCTCAGCCCCCGGCAGCCTGTGCAGGGACGTGAAGTCTTCATCCCAGGAGCAGGTGGGGCTGCAGGGTGAGTTCCTTACTCCCTTTTGAGTCCCAAAATATCTTTCATGCTTTACCTTACTATTAGCTACTCTCAAAGAAAAACAGTTAGTTTAATAGCTCGCATTGGCTGAAACACACTGTGGGGGGTGGTATTTTTGCATCTGCCTATCTAACTGGTATGCTTACCAAATATGCCCCATTTTAAGTGCAGCTTCATGCCTGCAGGACCAGAACTGCGAGCTGTTGGTGGCCTGGTCGTATTCCAGGGTCTCCTCTGTAAAGCGCACATTCACCTGAGATTGATGTCACAGCTTTAACCCTTATCCACGGATCCTCCCTTTTTGGTTTGTTTGTTTTAAAGCCAAATATACCCATTTATTTTTTCGAATCAACTAATCATAATAAACATCCAACATTAGGAAAAATACATAAAAATAAACTTTAAAGGAACAAACCATCTGTATAATTTGATACGCTTATTTTAATAATAATAGCAGGTACCATTTGTTGAGTCCTGATCTCCTGTAAGTGCTGTGTTGCATATTTTATATATTTTATTGTATTTAACCCTCACAGCCACCATGAAAGATATATTTTGTCTATTTACACATGAGAAGGTTGGGCTCTGAGATCGACATCGTAACTCAAGCCTTGCTCCGGGACACTGATTAGAATGTTTGTTTAGAAATGCCTGTGGGCCGTCTAAGAGTAGGACAAACACCAGGGTGCAGGGGCCAGGCATTCGGTGAAATGCTGTCTGGGCCCCTGAGCACACTCCCTTGCTCCAGGGGTAACTTTTGGTGCAGCCTCAGCCTCGAGGACTTTCGCAACCTCTGGTACGCACTTCCCTGTTGGGCCTGTTCACCTTGAGGCTACAAAGTCAGGTCCTCCTCAGCTGCGATGTCCATTTGCCTTACCTGTGCCCTCTCTCCGCAGTGGTCCTTTCATGCCTTCGGTCTCCTCTCTATAAGTAACAATGGAGCACTTTCTGTGTGCCAAGCACTGCTCTGAGGACTGGAGGTACAGCCGTGAACAAAACTGACCATTTTGTGTCCATCTCTGTTCTGTGGAGCTTCATTTTACTGGGTACAGACAGAAAATAAACAAGTAAAGAAATGGCCCTGATCCTACTTTGGAATCACACTCCCTTTCAGTTTTACCAGTGACTCCAGGCTTCTCACCAAGCACATGTCAAAGCCCCTCGCAGGAGCTTTTACTCGTCTGCCACAGGCAGTCAGCTTCTTTCTTAGGCTGACAGAGCTCACTGAAGGGACGGACCGCCCCGGCCTCGGTGCCCCTCACTCACAGCCTGAGCCATGAGCAAGGCTGTGCAGGTCTAGTGACTCCCATATCCATTTCTCTCTTTCCTCTATGTTCAGCCTCCCAGTAGCTACACACAAGAAAAACTAGCCAGACATACAGTTTTATTCCTGAATAAAGTGTCTGCCTCATATCATTTCCATCTTCAACTGGATGGAATCATCTCAAAGAAAACCTGATGCCCCCTTTTTAGTCAGTTCTTGCCAGATGCCTGTATCTTTCTTCTGGCCCATGGTCTGGGCCCCTTGAGCTCAGCTGATCCAAATGCACCCCCTGCTGGTGTATGTAGTCATCTTCTGACAGTACTGTCCTGTCACTCTTTTCATGAGGTTCTCACCTCCTCCGCCTTGGGAAGGAGGAGGGGTCTGACTGCCGACTCTACTCTCTCTACCATGAGGTGGAATATCGTAGACTCTTCATCTTCTTAGGCACTCGTCCTAAGCCCTTAGCCACTGTTCACATTCATAAATGATGCTGTCCTAGCACATATTTCTCCTAAAGCTCAGTCAAGTATAAGCAGCCCCTTCAGAGTCTTAATAATGCCATAAATATTGTACAAAAATGTGTGAATTTCTTCCAAGAATTGTCAGTTATGCACAATTCCTTCTGCTTGTCCCCACTTCCAGCAGCAGGACAAGGAGGTGACTCCTGTGGGGCAACTGTTAGGAGTTCAAGTGGTCGACTCAAGGGAGCCAGGTGACTTCAGCAGGAGTAATAACAGCAATGAGATAAAAACCAGCACAGTGCTCACTAGAGTGAGGCTCTGTGCTGAGAGCTTGACACATAAGACTCTTCTCACCCAACAGCAACCTTTGAGATAGGTGCTATTATTTCATCCATTACTCAGATGAGAAAAATAACACACAGAGAGGTTAAATAACTCACCCAAGGTTTCCCAGCCAGTAAGTGGTGGAATGAGGATTCAGTTCCAGGCTGCCAGTCCCGAGCCCACGCCGCCAGCATCTCAGCTCTGAAATCTCTCTCAGCATGAGCAAACAGTAAAGCTGTGGTTGGCTGGGCTCACCCACTGCGAGCGGAGCTCCCACAGCTGCCCTTGGCCACAGCACTCAGGCCCATGCCTCAGGAAAGCGGCCGATTGTCACAGTCATAGGTGTTAGGGTCCCTAAGAATGTGCACCCCTTCAGTGCTGGGTGTCTGCTGGCATTCTGACCACATGGAGCCCTTTCTCTGTCATTCATCAAGCTTTGTGTTTCTAGTTGGCACTGAAGCACCCCTTCCCCAGCACCAGACTTTTCAGTATTTTGGGAGAAGGTGGAAAGAGAGGTCTGAGTTTGGAGGTGATACTTCTTAAAGAGAAAGCTGGGCGGCGGAGGGAGCAACCATTTCCTGTGACTTTGAAGGAGGAAATGATTTTCTGTTTGACCCTGGAAGACAAGGGAAATGCCTCCCCTAACAATTCCATTTATTAAAGCTGCCAGGTACACGTCCCTTATTTAAATACAACAGCACCTCCGACAGAATAGCCGGGATTTATTCCCTGTGCTGTCTTTATAGCCTTCAGCTAGAAATCCAGGTTTGTTTGAGAACAGAATCTTACAAACGACCATTTGTTTTCTTTCATATTCCTTGAGCTTTCTATCCTTTTAAAAACATTTTAGAGTGAAAAAAAGTAGGCTCAAACTATTCATGTTTCCATAATGTGCTTGCAGCAATCATGAGTTGGTAGAGTAGCTCCAGTAACACCCCCCCTCCCCCCCAAATGTCAGGGCCCCACGCAACTCCAGTCACCTCTCACCCTCTCTGCATCTCTAGCTCTGGCTTTGCTTGTCACAGTCACTCAGGCACAGACCCTAGGGACTGGGCCCCTCATGACACACACTTTCAGCATCACCTAGGCCAGGGAGGGAGAAACAGCCAATTATAGGCAGCCTCTTAACACTCAGCTTGGAAATAACACCATTACCTCACCTTCCCACCGGCTGAGGTGACACAGCCAAGCCAGGTTCAGGGGTGTGAGCTGCACATGTCCCGTGTGCCCGGAAGACCAGACCTGGACTATCTGAAACAGCCTTTATCTGTTCCATGACTGTATTATATTCTCCCATGAACCATAGTGTACTGCATTGTTTTCTCAAGGTTGAATATTTGGGCCAGAAGCAATGAGCTTACATATGATTTTAGGATATATATTCGGATGTTTTATGGCACTATCCCCAAGTAATATTTGGCTACCCTGTATGAGCTCCCTCTTACACACGCGCGCGCGCACACACACACACACACAGAGTCTGCTACCAATACCCACATCAACAGCTTCCAACTGTCTTGCAGTAATAAAGTATAAATCAGAAATCTTGTTCCACCCACTTTTCTGTGGATATGTTTTTGACCACCTCTTTGGCTGTAAAGAATTTATCATAGTATCTGTCTCCCATGCCTGCCAGCTGCAGTCTGCACAAATGCTGATCTCACACACACACACATCTGATCACCTGTTTGCCCTTTGGCCACAGGTTGAAAGATCAGACCCTAACAAAGCCCAGCTCAGCAATATAGCCAAATGCACCTGCATGTGCTGATTTGCTCCCATTTAAACTCCGGTTGCTGTCATGGGCACCTTGTCTCTTCCCTGCTGCAGCCTTTGACGTGGTGCCTTTTCCTAAGGATGCCTTTGTGCCCAGCACTTCAAATGTCTCTGCACAGCCATGTGACAGCCACCAGTACACTTGGCCCTGGTGCAGGGCCTGGTACTCCGTCGTCCTGTCCAAATGAGAGCAGAGATGACCAGAAATGAAACATGGATACAGAGAAAGCCGTGCTGCCCCTGTGAAGGCACTGGCATTTCCCCATTATAAAAACTACATCTAACTAAAAAAGGAACTACCGAGAGGATCTGGCTAAAGTTATTTTGGAACTGAGAAGGAGCTAGACACCGATGGGAGTGAGATAAGGAAGGGGGTGTGTCAGAATTGCCCAGAGCAGGCCTGAGTTGTGGGCTCCAGAGCCCAGCTGGTCCACAGAGCAGTGGACAAGACCTTGGAAGCCCAGGCCAGGCTCAGGAAAACACTAGTACCACCAGGAGTCAGCAGCAGCTACAGTTTGATGAAGAAATGTGTCCATGTGTGGACATATCAAAAATGCAGGGGCTCTGGCTGGTGTTCTCAGTGGTTAGAGCATCGGCCCATGCACCAAAAGGTCACGGGTTCAATTCCCGGTCAAGGGCACATACCTGGGTTGTAGATTCCATCCCCAGCTCAGTAGGAGTGCATGCAGGAGACAACCAATTAATGTGTTTCTTTCACATGGATGTTTCTCCACCACCACCCCTTTCCACTCTCTCTAAAAATCAATGGAAAAAATACCCTCCAGTGAGGATTAACAACAACAAAAAGTGCAGAGAACTGAACCAGTTCCCCGTGGAAGGAAAGCCAGGACTGGCTGGAACTAAGAGACAGTGCAGGATGTTTGGGCCTGCCTAGGTTCCAGTTCTGGGGCTGCCATTTGTTAACTGTACTCCTTTGGCAAGTATTACTTAGCCTCCCTGTGCTTGAGTTTCCTCATCTGTAGTGCTGGATTAATAATAGTATCCACCTCACTGGGATGTTGTGAAGATTAAACAAGATAGTGTGTATAGCATATTGTTGTACATACTGTATACGTATGCAATATGTATATAATATTATACATATTATATAAAGTGTATATTGCTTATAACAAAGACTGCCATGTAGTAAGTACTTTAAAGATGTTAGTTCTAGGCGGGGTTCTTGGGTCCCAGAGGCTAGCTGGGATTTAGGAGAAGCTGGGGTTCACTGTAGAATAGGGCCAACCCCATAGTAGAGAGTCACTTAGGAAGTAGAATGAAGCCTGATAGAAAGACCTAGAATGTGTAGAATCACGCCTCTTTGATGTTGATTGAAGATGCAGAAGATGGACGACATGGATGAACCTTGAAGTCATTATGCTAAGTGAGATAAACCAGTCAGAGAAGGACCGATACCGTAAGATTACACGGACAAGACATACCCAGCACAGCCAAGTTCATGGAGGCACAAGCAGAATGGTATTTGCCAGGGGCTGGAGGGGGGACAATGTGAGTTATTGCTTAGCGGGCACAGAGATTCGGTTCTGCAAGATGAAAAGAACTGTGGAGATGGATGGTGGTAATGGTTGCACAACAAGGTGAATGCATCAGTGCTGCCGAACCGTACACTTACAAATGGTTAAGGTGTTAAATTTTATGTGTATTTACTATAATTTTTAAAAAATGAACGAAGTCAAAATATGGACATCAGTTAAATTTTGATTCATTAATGGCAACAAATGTATCATACTAATATAAAATGCCAATAATAGAGGAAACTAAGTCAGGGGTGTATGAAAAATCGCAATACTAGCTTCACAGTTTCTTTGTAAATCTCAAACTGTTCCACAAATAAAGTTTATTCTTTTAAAAATAGCTGTGGAAGATGGAAGAACCAGGTAAAGAACTAGTTTGGCTAGAGTAGGGGATAGTTGAGATTGTTGGAAAAATCGTTAAGAATCTGAACAGAGATTGTAAAGTGGTTGAGAAGGTAGCGTGTTAAGGAGGAAGGGGACTTAAGGAATCAGATTAGTCACAGCAGTCAGGGGACAGATGACCAGGGGCACCGGCTGGGGAAGGATTGGTCATCAGGTGGACCCTGCTCACACCAGTCCCGCTGTGCACACGTGTGGGAGAAAGTCAGAGGGAAGATTACTAAACCTGGATCCTTGGACATTTCCTTAAAGCAGAACAAAAAGACGGTGAGGAATGGACTGAATGGTATAGAGCAGGATGTTAGGCAGAGCAGTGGGCTGGTGGTCTAGATAAATCTGGGTACCTAAGCATGTCAGGAATGAACTATATATCAGATGCCATTTTTTATAAAAGTGTGCCATTTTCAGTTCCTGTCCCTAGAAGTCCCTAGAAAGTCTTTGTGAATCAGATCCAAATTCAACACATTTTTAGCACCCATGAAATTCTGCATTTGGCATGTTCACCCATGTTATCTAATTCTTGTAACTAGCCATGTTATTACCATGCGGTATTATATGAAGAAACTAGGATCAAATAATTTGAGTAATAAGTTGTAGAGGAAGGAATCAAACTATGATCTTCTAACCCTAACTATGAAAGAATGAACTGCAAGTTTTTAAGCTCCTATGAGAACTGTCAAGCCAAATGAAATCAAATCATATACGGTGGTGAGGTGTTCAACTAAAAGCCAGACCCATCCAGACGTCCTGGCTCTAGAAGGAGGTGATGGAGGAGGCATTGAAGACAAGACATGGGCAAAGAGCAGTCCTCTGTATAGATGCGTGCCCTGCTCCACCCCTCCCAAGTGCCAAAATATCAGCAGTATTGGCCTCATTTGAATAGCTGCATGCAGTTGTAGAAATTCAGCATGCATGGATTCTGACCAGCCAGCATGGGAAGAGGGCGATAAAGTTGTGGGGGATGCAGGGACCCATGCTATAGTGTGGGCAGATGACAAAGGCATGGTATGGACCTGTGTGCTGGGGACTGAATGGAGGGAACATGGACTCAGCCTCCAGAAGAAAGTAGGCATCAGGGCCGGGCTGCCAGAGGGACGCAGGGACCTGGGTTGAGGCAGGAAATCAGTAAATAGTCTCCGCCATTTGTGAAGAAATCATTAAGAAATCAGCATTATGCTATTAAAAATGTCAATATTAGACCCCTCATATTTTGAGCTTTCCTAGTTCATTACATTTATTGGGATATTTTCAATATGGCTCTCAGAAAAGGAAAGACATGCCAGGATGCAAAAATGGTATAAAAAGATTAGCATAAAACTTTCTAATACTCTCCAGCTCAGCCCCCACAGCAATGATGGTTATAGCACATAGTAGGTGTGCAATAAGTGCTTTTGAATGAATGGTTGCAATATGGAATGGAATTTAACACTCGTTGTGTCCGTGTGTGTGTGTGTGCGTGTGTGTATTTTTGTGCAGTTTTAGTTTCTATGTGAGGTGGTGGTGGTGCTTTTTATTAAACCTATTTACCACCATATATTCTGCCTTTGAGGTCAGGAATCATGTAATTAATGTCATCTTTATAGCTATTTATATATAACTAAAAAGGTTGTGAGGCTTTTTCCACTTAGATGGGATCAAAATTGGTACAGTTTTATAAATTACAGACTAGGTTAACATGATGTTTTGTTTTTTTAATGCTTATCTTAGACCAGCCTATTTCACGCTGGCCCATCATTAGAACCACTCAAGTAGAGAAGTAAACCAATACATTGGATGGGAGTTGGGATTAAAAGATTCAAGTATCTGCCCTAGCCGGTATTGCTCAGTGGTTAGAGCATGGGCCTGTGCACCAGAAGTTCATGGGTTTGATTCCCAGTCAAGTGCACCAGTAACCTGGGTTGCAGGTTTGACTCTCACCCCCGGGGCAAATGCAGGAGGCAACCAATTGATGTTTCTACCTCACCTTGATGTTTCTCCCTCTCTGACTCTGTCTCTCTTTCTCCCTCTCTTCCACTCTCTCTAAAAATCAATGGAAAAAAAATATCCTCCTGTGTGGATTAACCAAAAAAAAGATTCAAGGATCTCTTCTGAGTCCATTTTTCTGTGACTCCCAAATCATCCAAGGTCAATATTCTCTTTGCAATCTGAGGTAGATTGTAGTTGTTGAGTATATTGTCTTCACATTGCAAATCACTGATTCAGTGAAATGCAAACTCAAGCCACTCAGCCGGCAACTCTTGTAGAATGTGCCTTAGAGCATGCATGGAAACAGCCAAATTGCTACAAAGGCCACTAAAAAGACATTGATTTCTGGAAAGCCTGAGGGTCTGCTTAATATATTAAAATGTCTCTCTTCAATATTTTGAAAATTTTGGACTGTTAGCTAAAGCACTTAGCATTCACTGCTAAGGACTTAACCCTGGATCTGACCTGACCTGGTGATATATACATCTTCACCCTTCTGCTTACCACTGGTGCCTCTACCAGTTCAGAACTTCAGCAACCAGCAATAGGCATAAAAATTCCTGACCTAGTTTTTGAATCCTTAGAAGATGCATAGATAAAAATGTTCTCTCTGCACTAATTAACTGAAAAGTCCTGGGACATAACAACTTGGAAGCTTTCCACTTCTCAGACGGGTGCTGCTGAGCCATGGGAGGGAAGGAAGTCTTGCCTTTTGCAGCTGCGCGGAGGGGCCTGGAGAGCACTGTGTTAGGTGAGGTGGGCCAGGCAGAGGGGGACAGGTGCCACGTGATTTCACTTATATGGGGAGTCTGATGAACAGAATAAACTAACAAATAAAACAAACATACTCATAGCTGTCAGAGGGCAGGCGGTAGGGAGCTTAAGTGAAAACGGTGAGGGGATTATGCAAAAACAACAAAAAACACCTTATAGACAACAGAATAGTCATTACCAGAGGTAAATGGGGGTAGAGCGAGGCAGGAGAGGGTGTGGCAGGAGTCTTGCCAAAGAGAGTCACTATCTGGAGACAGTCTCGCGAGAGGCAGTCAGTCTCGCGAGAGGGAGCCAGTCTCGCGAGAGGCAGTTACCTGGCCTGCACTATTGCCAGAGGCGTTTACAAGGGCCACACTGTGCCAGGACAGGCATCTACATGGTCATTCTGTGATAGGTAATAATCCTAAGGGGGGAAATCCAGTATGGTCTCGAGTGGAAAGAGCCTAATTGGTTTTTTATTTTGTTTGTCGGTTTGTTTTGTTCATTACATTCCGCATCTGAGCGGGGCGGTGCTTATCTCTCTGGCTTCTTTCACGTGGTGCGGCCCTCTCCCTCTCCATCGCACTGTTGTAGGGGCATTTATTTCAAAAAGAGGTAAGTTGCTCTGATATTTGCTTTTGCAATTACTTAGGGCCAATTCAGCTGTTTTTCCTTGAAAGCTGTTGTTGTGAAACGTAAATTTGAGCACCTACAACAAGCACCACACAACCCCTCAAAAAATTAAAAATGGAACTGCCTTATGACCCAGTGATCCCACTTCTGGGAATAGACCCAAAGAAACCCGAAACACTTATTTGAAAGAATATGTGCACCCCTGTGTTCATTGCGGTGTTATTTACAATAGCCAAGATCTGGAAACAGCCAGAGGGAAAGGGAGGTGGGGGGAGGTAAAGGAGGGTAATGGGGGTTAATGGTGATGGAAGGAGACTTGACTTTGGGTGGTGAACACACAATACAATATACAGATGATGTATTATAGAATTATACCTCTGAAATCTATATACTGTTATTAACCAATGTCGCCCCAATAAATTTAATAAAAATTTTAATTGAATTTTAAAATGAAATAGGTGCATGCCCAGAACATTGCTAAGTGGCTTGCTTTCAGGAAAGATGCATTGGTTTTAATTAATCCATTGTTGAGTTTTCCAATGGAAATAAGTAAAATCTTTCTATTACTCTTTCTCCCAGTTAATCACAAAAGAATAATGTGAGCTTTCAAGTTCCATAATTATTGCTTCTTGTCTTGTCCAACATGCAAAATCAGAAAGCAAAGTTTTCTCCTCCCATCACCTCTGTTCTTATCAGTGTGATGATATCTGGTGGAGGGCAGGACTGAGCCAAGAGAGAAACATGGACTGCTGCTCTCTTCCCCTCCTGAGAAAACCAAATTGATAGTCATGGCTAAAAGAGAGGGAATTTGAGTTCATCTGATGGAGAAACTTTTAAACACCATTGAGTTTGTAACTATACCTTATATACTTATATGTGAAGTTGTTCAATTTAGGATAAAGAATGTGGGGGGGTGTCACAAAAACCAAACGTCAAGTCAAGGTCATGGGTACTCTCAGAGAGATAGAGTGCCTTTGAGAACCTAGCTTCAAAAAATGGGGGAGGGAAGGCAGTTCAAAGACCTTACAGCAAATTCTTAATGCAAAAGAATTCAGCCAATGTAAACAGTGTTAAAGCCCTAGGGTGAGTGACCCCAAATATTCCTGCTGCTCCTCTGACTTCATGTTGCATTGCAAAAAAATAACAGCAAAAATAATGACTATAGAGAGAACTTTTCTTTTTTCAATCAGAAAGCAGATGAACCCAAATGATCCCAATAATTTTTTTTTTATTGTGATCAGGGCATTTCTGATAATAAGTTGCAAATTTAGGAAAATGGTATTTGGTTGTTGTTGTTTTTTTAATAGAGGGTAATTAAAATGCTTTAGTAGCCAATGGAGAGTACTTTTGGAAACTTAAACTTGGTCACCCCCCCCCCCAAGTTTATTTAGTAATTTCTTGATTTAAACAAAGCCAATATTTGTGTATTTTGCTGAGGGAGGAGAAAGAAGGAAATCAATGAGCTTGTACATAAATGTTTCACTTTTATGTGAATCTTAAGCCTTTGCCCTTCTTGCTATACCACTGTCCAGCCCAGCTGTGCTCTTCTTAACTGTGTCACCTTCACGGGGAAATACTACAGTCTATGGATTGAATGTACAGGGAAGACCATTAGCTCAATAAAAGGAATCGTATTAAATATTTAGCATGTTATGTCACAATTTGACATTTTATATTAAACAACGTTAACGGCCTCAATAGTGTGTAGGCGCCGTGAGTAGAATTGTTCCGGTTGATTGGTCATCTGTCAGATTTCTACTTTGGGTTGGAGCTTGTGCTGAGGACCACCTGAGCTCACTAAGGACTGTGAGTTCTGCATTTGCAATCCTGACCTCCCTCCTGGAATCAGAGAGCTGTAGAATAGGCCATTTTACCTAACTCTATACAGAGAGGTAAAGGAAGTACCATGTCCCTCTTAGAGCTCCAGACCCACTCCTTCAAGTGCTGCCCCCTGAAGTTTCAGGGGGAGAATTCACTGTCTCCCCCCCCCTTTCAAACCAGCTCCCCCTCTACCTGCCGTCATTTTCCTCAATTGGAGGCTCCAACACGCAGTCTCACCTGCCTCCTCTTTCCTTTCCTCTCCTCATTCCCACCATTGCCACTGCACTGTCACCTCCAGCCTGTCCAGTCACCCCCTCTTTAAGTGATGCTTCAGACTGTCACCAGCTACTGCCATCTACACACAGTCTCGAGGGTGGGAGAAACCAGAGAACCCATGTTGTTCTACCTCCTGTCTCATGCATGACCCTTCACTGAAACATTTCCTGTCTTCAGTTCTCCCTCCCTCAGAAGTCATCAGTGGATTCTCTTGCCATAAGAGTTCCTATTCCCTAGGTTTGCATTCATGCCTCCCCTCCCATTTCCTGCCAGGTCTGGCCCCAGTCTACCTTTCCAGATGGTCTTTCAGCAACATTACCTGTGAGACTGGTTTTCCCCCGTTTCATGAATACACTTACACCTTCCTGCCTGCAAGTTACAAATGGCAGCTAATTAACCTAACTAGCTTAAAAAAAACAACAGCCAGCTCCTAATAAGTAAAAAGTGCAGGGATAGAGCTGCTTTCCTCAGTTTTTGCCCTCACAGGTCTGTGTCTGTCTTGTTGGTTCCACAAGGGGGCTCAGGTCACCCCCTCCCTGGAGTGATCAGATGGCACCAGCATCCAGGTTTCCATCCTCTGAGCAGACAGCTTTGGCAGCCGGCGTGAGGCTTCAGCGAAGGGGCTTTAGGCCTTACGTGCTGGGCAGGAACCTGACGACTGCAAGGTGCACTAAGGGCGGGCTTTCCTGTCACACCGACCTCAGTGTCAGCAGGAAAGGACAAAAATAAATAGACTGAAAGGCAAGTTAGAGGAAAGAAGGATGACAGAGGAGTAAGGGGGGCATTTTTAGGGGAAATAGGGACTAAAATTAGAAGAAAAGTCAAGACCATACATAGCCAGAGGCGACCCAGTCTACTTGTCCGTAGTGAAACATAAGGCCTTATTGTTCTCAGGCTCTTCACTTACAGCCCACTTTTACCTGTTTTTTTCTTTGTGTATGATCTGAGTGTGTGTGTGTGTGTGTGTGTGTGTGTGTATGTTTCTATTTAGAATCCCCCCCCCCATCAATGGTCTCTGATCCAGTGACCCTTTGCTCAGTAACTAGTTCCATATGTTTATTGACTTCTATTTGTAAAATAACTTGAAGAAAATTCTTTTAGCTAAGGTCATGTCATCTTGTTTTCACATTCCTTCTAAATGGGAGGAATTTGGTATAGTTGTAACATTTTGGAGAATGAAGAACTTGCTTGTGTCATTTATGAAACAAGAGCTTGTGTTGTATAAAGCTGACCTAAAGATGTTTGGGATATTTTGGAGTTAACTCTGGGTCCGATGAAGAGAAAAGCTTGCATTCTTGAAGTCTCTAGCAAAACAAACTCACAGGCCATTATAGCAGAGCTGGGTGAGATGTAGGAATCATACACCTGGGTTCTCAAACTTTAATATGATTAAGAATCACCTGGTTCTTGTTAAACAGATCCCTGGGCCTTACCCCCCAGGGATTCTGATTTTGTAGATCTGGGATGGACCCAGGAGTCTGCATTTCAGTAAGCACCCTAGGTGTGAGGGGTCCATACACCACACTTTGGGAGATACTGGTGCAGGCCAACCTCCTGCTTTTAGGCATGAAGACACTTTAGCCAGTAGCTGTGAAGTGTCCTGTTTGGCATCTCACTGCTGTTATAGACTTAACCTAAGACTCAGCTCCTTACTCAGAAAGCAGAAGTAATTGTGTTATCTATTTCCAAGGGTTATTGGGAGAATTATATATAATCATACATGTAAAGCCTAATGCCTAATACATAATACTCTCAGGTTGATGCTTAACTATTATTATCAGACTACTGTTTATGGTAAATCATTTCCCTGCTTAAATTGTATTTACCTATAGAGCTTGCCTGAAGGGCCAAGGGCCATTTGGGATGGACTGGCAAGGTGTCTCTGGGGAGCAGGAGAGGATCTTCAGAGCTGTACAGAGAGACACCTCCCCTCAGTTCCAGCCATGTTTCCTTGGGCAGTGGTGGGAGTGGGTGACGGACACAGGACTTGACTGTCCCCTAGGTAGGCCTGCCCATCAGGAGCGTTTCCTTTGTTCTGTCGTGGCTGTGAGGGAGAGGTCTGTCGTAGACATAGAGGTGTTGGACTAGATGGTAAGGAGACAAAATCAGCTGTTGAGAGAGGGGGTGAAACCCTAATGGAAGGTCAGTAGTGAGAACTTCTCCTGCACATAAAAAATGTTACTGCAGTCCAGCCAGCATGGCTCAGAAGTTGAGTATCGACCTATGATCCAGGAGATTGAGATTCGATTCCCGGTCAGGGCATGTGCCCAGGTTGTGGGTTTGATCCCCAGTGGGGGACATGCAGAAGGCAGGCTGCCGATCAATGACTCATCATTGATGTTTCTATCTCTCCCCCTCTCCCTTCCTCTCTCTGAAATCAATAAAAATATATAAATATTTTTTAAAATGTTACTGCATTGCCTGGCCGGCTTGGCTCAGTGGTTGAGTATCGACCTACGAACCAGGAGATCATGATTCAAGTCAGGGCACATGCCTGGGTTGCGGGCTTGATCCCCAGTAGGGGGCGTGCAGGAGGCAGCCGATCAATGACTCTCTCATCATTAATGTTTCTATCTCTCTCTCTCCCTTTCCCTTCCTCTCTCTGAAATCAATAAAAACATATTTTTTTAAAAAAGATTGCCTTTTTAAAAAATGTTACTGCATTATAGAATGTTTGTGCTGAAAGGAACCTCAGCAGATGTATTGTCCAGCACCTTCCCCTCCTCAAGTAATAAGTGAGAAAAGTGCCTGGATTGAGGCAGAGCTAGGATAAGAGCCCAGTTAATTCCCTTCCTGACCAGAAATAAACAAACAAGTCGTACCTGCCTTATAGTACTAACAAAAGGGCCTCACAGCCCAGTGAGACTTTAATATGTGAGCATGAGTTCATGACCTTGTAATGAAGAGGGGATCGAATGTTTATGCATGGGTGTATTTTCTAATTGCACTCAGAGTGTCATTGTTTTCTTCCCCACCTTGGGGAGCAAAACCAGCCCTGCTTAGTCTACAGGAACAATTTTGATGCACTAAGAGAAAATGAACCTTTTTTCCTTTGTGTCTGACTTTAGTTCTCTTGTACAAAGGACCTGTGTTCTGAGTTGTGCCTGGAGATGCAATTGGGATCATAACAATCACGTTTACTGTTCAACTACACAAGGAGGCCGTCTGTCAGGTTTAATGGTTCTCTTTAAAACAGCAACAACCCACCAGTTAATAAAAAACAGCCCTCACTGAGCCCTGCTCAGGCTGGTTAACTTAGATTTATATTAACAAATGAAAATGGAACTATAACTTGGTCTGATGTAAGCATGTACCTCTCCCAGGTTTGGGTTTTTGCCTACATCTGGCCCGGCACTTAGAGCCGCATGTTGAAGTCTTGTCTCTGTGCACAAAATCAAATGAGGATTGAATCAAAGAAGTCAGATGCAAGGAGAGTACTTTGGCTGAGATTTCCATGAATAACCTCCCCCCGGTTGTGGGGCCTGGTGTGTGCCTGCCATTGTGAGGCTGTGGAAGAGAGAGGAACAAAGGCTCATAAACGTGCTGGGTGAGCAAGGACCATTGGAGCCGCTGGTATGTGGGCCTCTGCCTTTGTGAGGGGTCAGCCGGGATTTGTGAGAGCCCATAAACTGCCACGTCAGGAAGACCTGCTGCTATTCTCAGCAACCGAGAGCTGGTAGCAGCTGCCAACACTTTGTGTTTTAACTGAGACCCCATACCGCTCCTGCCCTGCTGGTTCTCAGTGTTCCTCTCGGAGGGCAGATGGTGACAGCTCTCCAGATGTTGCCGCTTTCATGTCCATCTGATGTTTAGACAGTTTGCCAGGCTCATTTATGTCAGTAGAATCACACACCCAGGGTGTGCAGACCCAGAGGGCATGTTTCACAGGCTGGCTGGCTGAGTGGCCTCCACCCTAGACAGGTGAAGGTGCTGAGCCCGCCCTGGGTCCCTTACATTTTCCAACCTCCCTGGTGTATCATGGCTGCATCCCACTCCTCAGGTAGGCTGGCATTTGCGCTGGAATTGTGGGGTATTCATGATCCCCTTGCCCTCCTCCCTTATGTGACTTTAGTGAGTTCCCCCCAAGCACCGAAGACCTGGGTTACAAAGAAGTGATTCATTCTGACCTCCAGTCCCACTTTGCTAGGATGCTTGGATTTCAGCAACTCCATCTCCTTTGTTGCTTCCCCCTTGGCTACTCTTTGGCTGCTCGCCCTGAGGGAGGTCCCAGCAGCACTGCAGAGGCCTGGGCACCCAGGACTACAGATCCTTTGGTGGACATCTGTGGTTTTTCCTGCCCTGCACCAGACCTCCTTCTGAGAATCCTTCATGGGGAAATGTTCTTCCTCTTCCTTGACTCGATTTTAGTGGGAGCTATCACAGTGCCTCTCCTTGCTGGCTACAGCATGGGCCAGCTGGGTTCCTTGTCTAGAACTTGACTAATTGAGACAAAAGGAAGAGCCTCCTAATGGTGAAGCTGGGAAGCTGTGCTTGTGAGAGTTGCTGGCAGCCACATCTTCATGCTTCATGAAAGACCACAGTCTGCAGGAGCATTAAGCTGATTGTCCTAGAGAAGAGCGATTCTTAGTGGTACTTAAGTAAAACTTAGAGCAGGGGCTCTGCAGCCCAGCTGCCTGGTTGGACTCACAGCTCTGGCCATGATGGATGGTGGCTCCTTAAGCAAATCACGACCCCTCTATGGCTCAGTCCCCACATATGAAAGATGGGGATAATACCCATTTATAGGGCCATTGTGAGGAGGAAATGTTCTAAAAAACACAGAGGGCTTAGCATGGGTTCATCACATCAGTAAACATTTAATAAATATTAGCAATAATAATAATAGTTGTTTTGCATGGAGTCTGCGGATCTGGTTTTATACTGTGGTCATAAATATTGCTTCTGGGAAATGAGACTTGGCAAACTGGCAGGAGGAAGGCCAGCGGGACGCAGGAAGAGAAAGATGGCGGTGCTACCTCGCTTGTAGGAGTGAACAGAGCAGAACCAAAACCCACCACCCTAGCCCACCTCTCCAGTCCAGGTACAAAGGGAGAATCCTGAACACAGCTGCCAACTGTGGAAAGCCTAGGCACGTGTCTGCGCTCTGCTTCCTCCTAAACGGGGCTGCCTGTGTGGGAGAGAGGGAGTGAAGGTGAAGCGTGGGAGGAGAGTAGCCGACAGATGGAGTGAGGAAGTGTGGAGGAGAGGATCAGTGTGGGAGACGAGGACGTCAGGAGCAGGGCGGGTAGGTGAAGACGGTGGGCTGAGATTCTTTTTTGTGGATCAAAAGGAGCAGGAAAGAAAAGCAGCAGATGAAAGGAGTGTGTGCCATGCAGATAGGAGCTGGCTCCTTGTGGGAGTCAGGAGCCCCTTCTGTGTTTCTATGGCCCCCCCAAAAATCTCTTGTCTTTCCACTTCTTAGACATGTGCCTAATTTATGCACTTCTTTGACTCTGATGCAGCTGTGTGAGCCATGGTTATTTTATTTACGTTTCCTCAGACTGTCCCTTTGTAACACTTGCTAGACTGCTTTCTCTCTCTCTCTCTCTCTCTCTCTCTCTCTCTCTCTCTCTCTCTCTCTGGGGGGTTCTTTTTTTCGAGCCTTGGATCTGTTTGCCCACATGTATATGAAATTGCTAATTTCCCCCCAGATTTGGCCTACCAAAACAGTAATTTCATATGGCTCAACTGCATTTTTTTCAAGTTTAGGTTATAACTGTAAGTTTCCAGAGGAATGGGACCATAGCCATCTGCCCTGAGTACCTGCCACTGAATTGTAACCTGAAGTGACAGAACGCTGGTTGACTGTCAGAGCAGAGATGGACATGAGGGCAGCTCACACCTAGACAGCACCTTTCTGTGGAGGCCCTGCTCACATGTCCATGCTCATACTCCTCACCCCATCCCCACAGCACAGGTACACAGACTGTCCCCAACTAGCATGAGGGGACAGAGGCTAGGGAACTGGCCCATGGTCACACAGCCAGTAGGTGGCAGAACTAAGATTCGCACCCAGATAGCCACAAGTCAGTGGTCTTAACCGCTATGCTACAAAACGTTTGCCCAAACAAGGAGTAGCCCACGGTGTTCATCAAATATTCCTGCCCACCCTCTTCAGATTTTGGATATCCTGGATATTTGTTGTTGGCTTGGCTGAAGTAGTTTTTCTAGATAAACTTAATATAAATCCATTAGTAATTACCTACTTGAGGATTTTTTTTGTTTAGTATTTTATCACACTCTCCTTACTCCTCTGTTCACTTCCTCACACGGGTGCAGCTCCTGAGACTTTACCAAGTTTTTTCTGTCATCTTCTCATTCATCCCTTACAATCCCTGTCTCCTGGATGAGGAAACTGATGCTCTGATAGTGGACAAAAGATTTTCCAGGTCTCACAGGTGACTCTCATCTAGAGACAAGCACATGGCTACAGGCTGTCCCCAGAACTTGCTGGGTATGTTGAAGACATGTGTGACCCCTGCTCCACTTCTTTGGGCCATGTGACTGTGCTGAAAGGGCCTACCCTCCCTGAGCTTCTGCTCCTTTATTTTTAGATCAGAGGTATTTATACCTGGCAGGATTGGTGTCTAAATGCTCTCTGAACTTCTTTATACAGCAGACATACCAGAGGTTTCCTTCCTTCCTTTCTCTTTGTGCTCTAGGCTGGCTGTCCTGCGATGTCCAAATCAGTCATTGGCATAAATCATCACTAGGTCTACAGGATGTAAAATTAAGCTAGATGCACATTCTTTACTACATTATGGTTGTAAACTATTGTCATGAAATGACTGCTTTCAGAGTTTTTCATTTGCCAGATGGAGACAATTATAATACTAGCTCCCTCAAGGGCGCCTTATGAGGACTGGAGGAGGTAATGGGTGGAGCTCAGGGCCTGGTGCTTTACAAGCTCTCAGATAATGTAGCTGTTGTTGCACCTATTATTTGTAATTTGTTGCTGTGATTTGTGGTGCTGTTACTTTTCCAACAGGCCTTTATCTTCAGCCTACCCAGCAGAGGAAGTTGCTAGTCCTATGGGCATCATAAAGCTGTAAACACTTCTCTCCTATTCTATGGCTACTAAAAAGATATTTTTACTAGATTTCAAGATGCCAGTTGCTATTTATCATGAGTTCCCTGCTATCTGGTGACTTTCCCAAGGAACGTTTGGGACTAGTGAAGATTTCTATTTTTATCTGAGAAAAAGCGGGGGAGAATTTAAGTAGCATGTTAGGGAATGAAAAGATTATCATTTTTCTAATAGACCTGTTTCCAACATGTGTCCCCTTATCACTAACAGATTGTAAAGCTGTGAACCTTCCTGTTCCGCCTAAATCGTGAGTTACACATAAGCAGAGAAAAATGCTCTCGGCAGTCTGTATGCAGCTCCCTGGTGCTCCGTATCCCCATATGTGGTTACTGCTTACTTTAAGTGATATTTTAAAATTAGCTGTTGCAATAATGGAAATATTGTTAAGTCTATGTTTAGGACTGGGATGGGCAGGATATAGACTTTATTCCGAGTAAACATAAGCTGGCCCTGTTTAACTTGTTTGCTCTATCACTCTCACCAGAGTTGTTACCCTTTCAAAGGTGCCCAATCGTAAGCCCTTCATTCCCTTACAGTAACTTCAGGGGGCTGCAGAGAGCAGAGCAGCAGCTACATTTAGATTGTCCCCTGCAGAGATCTGTGACTGTGGGCTGTTATTGTCTGGGCCCAGCATGGAATTGTCTTGGGAGGGGAGACAGTGGGGGTAGGAAGTAGCTTTTAGCCATTACTCAGAGAGACAGACAGAAAGCAGGAGTGTGTCTTTCCTACTTTTATCCTGTCTTCTGTCCCCAGTTCAGACTCCTCTTTACCAACCTGGCATCTGAACCCAGGTCTAGGTACTGTCTCTACTTACAGATATCATACTTCCTAGAGTGGGTTAGTCACAAACTAGACTCATCTGTTACGGTTTGATTTTTACCAATGTAGTGGGCACCAATCTCAGGATAAATGCTTAGGTATACAACAGGTGCATTTGTTTTTTAAATATGTTTTTATTGATTTCAGAGGAAGGAAGGGAGAGGGAGAGAGAGATAGAAACATCAGTGATGAGAGAGAATCATTGATTGGCTGCCTCCTGCACGCCCTCTACTGGGGTTTGAGCCTGCAACCCGGGCATATGCCCTGACCGGGAATCTAACCGTGGTCTTCTGGTTCATGGGTCAACACTCAACCACTGAGCCACGCCGGCCAGGCCAGGTGCAACTTTAAAAACTGTTTCTCTAACTCTCTTAATTTGTGCATTGTGCCCCTATTCCCCTGGGTGGTAGAAACGTACTGTCTGGCAATTTCAGGTCCCATACCCCCCTTTTGAAGGCCATGTCTAAGTTCCGGGGGCCAAGGCTATGAGGAGCTGATACCTGTTCCCCAGGTGCTATCTCTCCCTAAAGGCATCCCAGCAACGTCCTTCATTCCACTGGTTCTCTGCTGTCAATCTACAAGACCCTGGAGGGAGGCTGTTTGGAAGGTCCCTTTGGGCCCAGCACACTTCATCTCTCCAAGTCTCTTGGAACTCCCTTAGTGCAAAGAAGCCTTCTGCTACCCTTGAGCCAGTGAGGCCTGGGGAATTCTGAGTCTGTTTGAAGCCTCATCTGTACTCTGGGCTGAGCCATGGACAAGTCTGTGGCCCCATCTGACACTGACACAGCCATTTTTGCTCTGGGCCTACTGTGTTCCTGGGCTCCATTCAAGAGGTGAGGCATGACACCCTTGGTTCTGTAAACCTACAAGCATGCCTAAGGTTCCCTCTCTCTCACCTTTCACCCAGGGACCTTTCTCTAGTCTTGGGGGCAAGAAGCCTAACTCTGCCGCTTTCAATCCCCTGAGTATCCTCAAGACCTAACTTTCAGAGCTCACTACCCAGCTCACTGAGAGGAGATGGGTTGTAGGATCAAAAGAAATATGATTTTATGCACATGTATGCAATCCATTAATATTTTAAAATATTATCTTGCCACATTGCCACTTTCAGAGTAACCTACTTTTTCTTTTGTCCCCAGATATAATCTAAGGGCCTCTGCACCTTATCCCATATCCTGCACACTAGTGTCCACTGTCCTGTGTACATACGTATTTGTTGAGGCCATGGGCCCACCATTTCTGCCCAGAGCATACTCACAGCATTACACAGTGCATTTGAGACGCATGCTGCAATGCCAGGCTTCTCCTGGGACTTCCCTGCTTTCCTAGATTCAAGGTTCAAAGACATCTTGCCCATCCTGACACTTGGGTGGCACAGCGAGGCCTATCATTCTTAGGCCCTAAAGCAAAGGATGAAAGGTCTGACTTTCATGGTTTCCATGAAGCATTTAGATCTGGTCCTTGTGCTTCACCCATGTATCCCTGTATCTTCCAAGAAGCGGGAAAGGTAAAAACTTCAGGGTGGTCACAAAAGACTTCAGTTTCAACAGTGGAGCCAGTGGACCAGGGGAAATTTGTTTCTCTGTCTGCCCAGAACCCTGAGGAAAGACAGCCCATAAAGAAGAGAGTCTGAGAACACCTGTTGGTTAAGTCAGAAATGAGAGTAATGGGCCTCTGACATCAAAAGGGAAAGTGGCTGCTTTCAGAAGCAGCTGAAGCCACAAAGGCAGCTGGGGATGAATGCAGTGCACCCGCAAAGAGCAGCTCTGTGCGGTCCCAGGCTCCTCTGGCTCCGAACCCTGAACCAGATTTTCATAATGTACAAATTGGAAAAGAGCCCGCCTTTAAAACATAAATATAAGTATTAAATTAAAAAAAAAAAAAATGTGTGTGTGTGTGTGTGTATAGTAAAGTGGTGTCTGAGAGTATTTTAGTGTCCTATAAGAATTTATGATGAGAACATGGAGCCCCAAAAAGGTCATGTGGCTTTGCCTCAGGTCCCACAGAGAGTTGAAGGCTCAGCATCATCTATTAAAGTCACATCTTCTAGCCATTCGTCCTGTGTTTCTCCTCCAGAAGCCTTCATGCTCAGAATTTCGACTCTGCCTGATGATGCAGGAGAGTCTTTTTAAGCCATATCTTAAGCTGCCTGCTTTTAATAAAAGTGGTATTAAAAGTGCCTGTGTAGAGAGAAGAAAATAGAAGGGAGGATGTGGGAGACAGCGAATATACATTACAACCCTGGAAATAGACACATAGACAGAATCAACCTGCCCATTGTTTTAAATCCAGCCTGTCCACCCCCATGAAGGTTGCACACTGGCAGGAAAAAGAACGGATCCAGCATTTTCTCCTATTGGTTACTTATTCTGGTGGCTGCATCCTCGGGGGTCATAACTTCATACGTATAAGTAGGAGTTGGAAAGGATGCTGGTATCTCCATGTGTGAACCATTGGTTCAGTAAAGTCCCTTGGCAGGACACCAGCAGCAATGGGACATTAGCACCGACTGACATTTGTGTTGTTCAGTACTTTCCTAGCTCACTGGCATCTCCAAGGTCACATGAAAGTCGTAGTTCTCTCTCTTTGCAGAAGAGGTCACTGAGATTCAGAGTTTAAAAATCAGAAAGGAGAGTTTTCTGACTCAAAATTCCTCATTTCTTCAGCATTGCAGCTACCTCCATGGTGATTTCTCAGTCCTTTAGGGACCCTGGGCCTTGTGAGGGCCCTGGGAAGGCCATGGCTCTGCTGATGGAGAACCCAGCTCCAGCGAGATGGAAGAGGGAGAGAAAGCTCATCTACAGAGCACGTGCCGCACTCCAGGCACTTGGTCCTTTCATCTCACTCTTTCTCTCACCTAAGGCTCCCGGCCTCTGCATCCCTTATCAGACTTTTAAATTTGTGTCATTCTCATTTCCCCGATTATGTGTAAAGTCACGTATTTTTCACGCTTCACGTGATTTCTTCTGTGACTTGTTCTTCATATTCTTTGCCTGTTTATCTCCTTGGTTTTTGGTCTTTTCCCTCTTGATTTTCTTACTGATTTCTTCATTGTCTATATAATCCTTTGTTGGTTTTTATATGTTACAAATATACTAGCTTTAGGCTTATACATGGTATAGTTCAATTTTTCTAAAAGTTTTTAAATTTTGGTTTTTCACATTTACGTCTTTAATACCCTGGAATTTTTTTCATGTAATTTATGAAGTAGGGATCAAATTCTAAATTGATTGTGTCCAGATACTAGTTGAGTAGCCCATCCTCTCTGCACTGAATTTCAGGGTCCTCTTGGTCGTATGTTGTTTCCATGCATGCGTGGGACTGTTAATGGGCTCTGTTTTATTCCTCTAGCTGTGTATCCCTGTGCCAGGATCACACTGTTTGTCTTCAAATTTGTCTTGATTCTCTTAACCCTTTGCTCTCCCATAGAAGTTTTAAAATTGTTAATTACACACACACACACACACACACACGCATCACTTCTGTGATTTTCACTGAAAGTATACTGAATTAATAGATTAATTTGGAAATAATTGACATTTTTACAGTCTTACTCCCTGATGGTACTTGAGTTTGGGAATATCTGTCACAGGCGAATGAAGGCCAGAGCATGCTCTGAATAATGAAGTGGCACCTGGCTTCTGTCCGGCAGCTCCCCTGTGAATGGAGAGCTCTCTCCAAGAGGCAATCTTTCACTGAACTTTGGGTACATGACAACCGATACTTTTTTCAATGGTGAACCAAGGTGGAAAGTGATTATTGTAGTGCAATTTGCCAAGATTTTTTTCTAGCTGAGTGGTCAAATATATGTAATTAGGGAGGAGAGAACATGTAAGAACAGTGCAAGGGCCAGGTCAGCTGGATTCCCACGACAGCCTGCAGGGGAGCACTCCCACACACCAGGGCACAGTGAACAGCCTTCACAGGCTGGAAACTGCCGGCCGGACAGGAGACCCAAAGCAGGATAATGTGAAAACCAGAATGGTTTCTCCAAGCCTGCCGCGACGCTTCCATTCCTGGCCAGCTTCATTCCCAAGGCTACTGCCCTTGTCCTTGGGGAGGGCTTTCCTTTTCCTCTCAGCTCTTCTATCACAAGTACTAAGATTCAAGGAAAAACAATCCCTGAATTTTAAAGAGTAATAATGATAATTCTGCATTCTGGAAGGCTTCAGAACTGTTAATGAGAATTTTTAAAGGATGAGAGCCTATTTCTTTTCATTCTTAAGATTTTCAAGAAAATAAAATAACTATGTTATATTAAACTAAAGAAATATACATAATTTGAGAAGGGGAATAAAAATTGTAGTGCTTGCTCATAACCTTAATTATAGTTATAGTCATGATAAATCATTTGTAGTTCCAGTTATCATGAGAATTGTAATACTCCTTTCTCTTTGTTCAAGTAGGAATAATGAATTTGAGGTTTCTACATCAAACATGGTTTTAAAGAGAAGTAAGAGGAGCAGATGGTCCCAACTTTTTTAGGGCTGGAATACTCTAGGTTTTGGTAATTTTAAAACATGGCATTCCCTACCCTTCTAAAATTGTTCAATTCAATTTATTTATTTTTTAAATGGAAAAATTTTAAATATTTTGCTATGAGATTTTGAGGATATGTTTGGGACCCTTCTAAAATAAACCTCTGATATCCATAGGTGATAATTACTCCTTTGAAGGTGCATTTTGCACCAAGAAGGAAAACATTCTTGGCTGAGCATCAGAACCAACTGCAGCATTAAAAGTACACACCCCCAGCCCTAGCTGGTTTGGCTCAGTGGTGAGAGCATCAGTCATTGGACTAAAGGGTCTCGGGTTCAGTTCCAGTCAAGGGCATGGACTTTGGTTGCAGGCTCGATCCCTGGCCCTGGCGCATGTGGGAGGCAACCAGTCGATGTGTCTCTCTCACATTGATGTCTCTCTCTGTCTCTTTCTCCCCCTCCCTCTCCCTCTCCCTCCCTCCCCCACTCTCTCTGAAAAGCAATGGAAAAATATCCTCGGGTAAGGATTAAGAAAAAAAGTGTAGACCCCCAGGTTCCACACCCAGAGACTCTGTATTGGCCATCCATGACAGTCTTCCATGCTTTTGAAGCAGGCATCTTCTTCTCTCAACTTTTTACAAGTAACCTATTTCTTTTTCCACTGTAATTAATCATTCCGAATTCACAGGCTTTTATTTTCTCTTTAAAGTGGAAAATCTAGAAGGTAACTTCAAAGGATGCAGCATTTGCTTTTAAAATCCAGTTCCTTTAAGAATAAGACATAAAATATGTTGAATGCATAAATTTCTAACTCATTATTCCTTATTTTAAAAAGAGAAAGGAGCCCTGGCTGGTGTTGCTCAGTGGTTAGAGCATGAGCCTGAGCACCAAAAGGTTGTGGGTTCAATTCCCAGCCGAGGGCTCATACCTGGGTTGCAGGTTCGCTCCCTACCCCCAGTTGGGGCGTATGCAGGAGGCAACCAGTTGATGTGTCTCTCTCCTCTTCCTCCCTCCCCCCCCCTTTCACCCTCTCTGAAAAAGCAATGGAAAAAATATCCTCTGTTGAGGATTAACAAAGAGAGAGAGAGTATTACAGTTCTCATGAGTCTTTCTCTAAGTGGAAAGTTGGAGAAAGAAAAAGAGAATAAAAGTCAAAGAAGCATTCCATTCGAAACTTGCATTGTTTTACATTTCTTGGAAAGCATGCCCAGGAATATCTGATAACTGAGGGCTCTGAGAAGGCCACAGTCTAGTGGGAGCTGTAATTTTCTGTTGATAAGGAATTCTGTCTCCTTTGTTTTATTTATTAGTGGTGGTGTTTTTGGATTGAAGTTTTTTGTCCCTGACTTCAGCAATTTATTTTCCCATGGATTAACACTTAGAACTGATGAAAAAAAGAAACACTTATGAAAATGTCAGTGTTACATCTTCATATTTATTTTCATAACACAGATATGGTATGATTTTGCCTAAATTCCAAATGTGCATGTTTGGGGGAAGAAAATCTTAAGTAGGGAGCCCAGGCTATAGAAGTAAAGAGGCAACTAGGTTTTCTAGGCTAAGCTTCTAGTTCACTAAAGAAAAGTAATTTCAATGTATAGTTAAATAAAATTCATAATACTAATATGAATATAGTCTCACTGAACAAAATTTAAACAATATAGAGAAAAGCATGAGTTCCTCTTGATGTCTCCCCTTTTCTAATTCCACTCCTCTTTTCATAAGTAACCCTCATGATCAGTGTGGATATAATCTTTCACACTCTCTTCTCAGTATTCACATACAAATGTATGGGCAAAGTCATGCCTAGAAGTATATAGGGTTTTTTAAAGTATATATGATATCATAGTCTGCATATTGTTCTGCTACCTGATTTTTCCACTTTGATATGTCTTAGACCTTTTTCCAGGTCACCACAAATAGATCTACCTTGTTCGACTTCTAATGGCTGCATAATACTCCATGTTATTAATTTAGTCTTTATGGATGTGCATATTAAATAATTGTTTCTAATTATCCTGTTACAAACCATGCATGATGACCACCCTTCTGCATACTTCCTTATACCCAAGTAAGATTATTTTGAGGGTAGATCCCTAAAAGTAGAGTTGCTGGACCAAAGGGCCTGCGTATTTGTAGTTGTAGTGGATGTCACCATACTGCCCTCCAAAATGACTTTGCTCATCTACATTTCCACCAAGCCTGTGCATTACCACCAAGGCTTGATATTACCAAGCTTTAAAATGTTTGCAATTAATGGTGAAAGGAAAAAACTATTATATTTTTATTTAATTAGATTTAATTTGGAAAGCCTTTTAAGAATGTCATCTAATAAAGTCATACACATACACCACAGAGGAACCCTTTGTCTGCCCATATGCTCGTGTTTAGGTTCACTGTAAATAAGCCTTGTTATAGCCACAAGTCACAACTGCCCCCAGAGCCCAATTTGAAGACAGAATCAGTGGCTACTATGGCAACCAGCTTTGTGCTAGATGCTGGGGGAAAAGAGGTGACTATTACATGATGAGAGATGAGGTGACAGTGGCTTCTGGAAAATATTGCTCCTACTGACATAAATTGATGTCTGGAAATGTTCTTTAGGAAAACAAATCCCTTTAAGTTAAGCATTGACCCTTCGCCAGTGGAGAGGAGTTGGTCTATACCACGAGAGCACTGGATGACCTCTATAGTTCCTTTCAGCTGGGACATTCAGTGATTTCTAATGAGATTAGCAAGCTGACAGGAATCCACAGGGCCTTGAGGGAACTGGAATTCAGGAGAAAGGAAATGTTCAAGAACTGTCTGCAGCTAGTATGGTGCAAGGCTTGATTCCCTTCGGGTAGCGCAAAGACATTTAGTAACTGCAGGGAGGGACATTGGCAGGAGGCCACCTTCCCCTAGCCACCAATTGACTTGGAGGTCACCTCACCCACCTATAGCTTTGCTCAGAGGAATGTGGCTAATCAGACATTAGGCAACATTGCCCAGCCAATCAACTGCAATGTATTTAAAACCAGATTAGAAAGCTGAAATAGCTCATTTATGATGTCATTTAAGACATGTGAGAAGAGAGGCCAACCAGTGATGTCACTGAGAGCAAAGTTTAGATGATAAATGTGTCTTTAGAACAACAGATATAGGCAATTAGATTTTCTTATATAGAAGGGTCATAACAGCTATTTCCTTACAGTGTTGCATGGTTCCTGGCATGGACTCTGAAGGACTAGAATAATATAGTTTGATAATTTTTTCTTTCTGCCTTATGTTCTCTTCCTTTAGGGTTTAACCCTATTTGTCAAGGTTCTATTCATAAATCCGAGACATTGGGGGCAGGAGAGGGAGCTTAACATTTACAAGACGTGGTTGTTATAAAGTAGTATCATTTTCAGTGTCCTCTCCCCAACCATTGACCATGTGGGTATTGAATTCAATAATATTGTTATAGCATGGAACTCTACAAAAATGAGACAAATAGTATATCATTTGTATGAATAAAGAAATAAAAGAATCTTCATTCTTCATTGATATAGAGAGCAAACTGATGTTTGCCAGATGGGAGGGGTTTGGGAGGTTGGGTGGAAAAGGTGAAGGGATTAAGAAGTACAGATTGACAGTTACAAAATAGTCATAGGAATGTAAAGTACAGCGTAGGGAATATAGTCAATAATATTGTGTATGGTGACAAGTGGATACTAGACTTATTGGGGGATTACTTTGTAAGTTATATAAATGTCTAACCACTATGCTGTACACCTGAAACTAATGTAATATTGAATATCAACTGTAATTGGGGAAAAAGATCCTCAATCTTGATGTAAATTGACATAAAATTAGCATTGAGAGGTCTTATGCTTAATTATATTAATCCAGACACAGCTAAAAGAGACAATGTGTTTAAAATTACATGCCTGTTATCTATCACTAAATAAAGTCCATTGGGAATATTTTTAGTACATACTATTCTTGTCAATTTCTAATGGTTTACCTGCTGAATAATTGTCCGCACCACTGGCATTTTGACAGACTGGACCTTTTATGTTTAGGCTCTCATTTCATCATATTGTTTGGTAAATAAAATGTTACCAGTGGGCTAAAAATAAAGGTGTACCATATGTCTGAGTTCACCCCTCCCTTTTAGTTCTATTTTAGGCATATTAAGGGTTGGAAAAAAAGAGAGATGTGCAGCTGGGTCTTACGGAGCCATTGCTGTGTGAGCTCGCATCTCTCTTCATGCCATCCCTGTTACACTAGGTTTTGGTTTACGTAATGGATAAGCCCAATGCCTATCTCCAACAGGGACTTAAAAAAAACTGTGAATGACTAACATGGTTTCTTTAATATGAGAAGTTTGGAATTCAGCACATTTTGTAAGGCGCAGTCCTGATCACTAATGCCAGAGAAGCTGGGGTGCAGCCTCCCTTCCCGTGTGAGGCACACCATCCTGAATCACTGGGCTACGCCCACACCTTTGTTTTCTTTTCATTACTTTTACCATTTTAGATTTTCTTTGGTAGCAGCAGAGTAATGTCAAATTCAAATAATACCAAATTCCATTCTGCTTAATGCTTTTTTTTGCCCTTTTCCCTTCCATGGTAGGTTCATATGGATCGTATCTTAAGCTGTTATACATAGGCAAATCCCATTTTGATGAGGAATACTTTCAAATCAACATGCTCAGGATCCCTAAACTATGTCCAAGGCCAAGCCACTGGCCCACTCATTTTGAGTAGTATTTATTAGAGTAAAATGCCTTCTCCTTTGACCTCAGCCTCTGTCCCTTCCATACTCCTCACCCTGAGATGTTGCTTGATGAGAGTCCTACCTAAAGACATAAACAGCTGCCTTTCACTGAGCATCAGGCTATTTCAAGCCTTTCCATGTATTAACTCATTACTCCCCTCAACAACCCTCTGAAGGAGGTACTGTTGTCACCCATATTTAATTGATGGAGCCCAGAAAAGTTAGGTGACTTGTCTAGGCCCACACAGCTAGTGCTTGGCATAACGAGAAGCACACCAGCCTCCCTAGCCTGGGAGCCCGTCCTCCTAACAGCCACATGATTCTGTCTTTCCTAAGTCAGCATCATCAGCCAAGATGGTCGTCGCATCTCTCCAGGTCAGCTCCCAACTCCTCTCAGACAATATCGGCTCTGGCATCAGAACTCTGAACTTCTTTCGCACTCACAGCCACTTCCTGGCCTCTCCGTTATGCCCGTGGGCCATCGCCTCCCTGTCCCTTACTGAGATGGCTCAGGAGCCAGTCTTTTGCCAGATCTTCTGCAGCTTCTGCCCTTCACTTTCCTTTTGCTTTGGGTACCACTTTTCTACCACTTAGAGCAGGGGTGGGGAAACTTTTTCCTTCAAGAGCCATTTGGATATTTATATCATTCTTGGGCCATAAAAATGATCAACTTAAAAATTAGCTATGAAAAAAGCCAGATTTATTGAATTTTGAGTCCTGCCTGAGGTTACCTTGGCAGGGCCAGACCAAATGATTTTGGCCCGCGGGCTGGATGTTCCCCACCCCTGACTTAGAGTCACAATTTTAACCCTTCACGTCTGCTTTCTGTGTACTCTAGTCCTTCCACACACACATGTTAGAAAAATGTTTCCTCATACTGTTTTCATCAAACTTGCACCTGCTAAAGAACCAGCAGTAGCTTCTCTCTACCTGATATCTAGCATTAACATGGCCTTCTAGCATTCATCATTCAGTCAGTAACTTGTCTCCATGATCTAACTTCCTGAATTTCCCTTATCCTTCTCAGGGCAGGCCTTCTGCTCAAGCCAGGCAGTCGGTCTCAGAGGGAGCCATTCATTCAGCAAGCAGTTGGTGCGTGCACTGTGTGGGCCAGAGAAGTGAACCAGTGTAAGTGTCTGACTTGCAGTAGCTCACTATCCACTGATGGAAACAGGTTCAACACAGTGGAACGATGCTCCAACACAGTACTTCTGGGCTCTTTGAGGTGACTGCAGGGGAGCATCTAAGCTACTGGGCAAGAAACCAAGACGTAAAAAATATACTTTTCTAGGCCCTGCTGTATGGAAAGATCCACCAAAGGAAGCTAAAAGGGGTGTCAGAAAAGCAACCATCCTATCTGCCATGTGTCTATTTTCTTATATGTCTGTTTGTTTATTGTCTGTCTCCTGAACTAGAAGAGCCCTGAAGCAGGAATGCTGTCCTTGTTTATAGATGCATCTCATAGAAACTGTAGCTAGCGCATAGTAGGTACTTAGCAAATATGTTTAATTCAGTCAGCCAGAAGTAGCTTTCTAGAACTGAGCTAAGAAGGGGTGTGAGGCTAATTGCCAGGACTTAGCAATGTCCTTCATTGGGCTCGGAGAGAGTGTCTCAGCACCTAGGTTACAAAACTGGGCCTGGGGAAATCAAGGGAGATTACATGCGAAAGGTATCATCTGAGCTGGTGTATCAGGGAAAAGAAGAGTTTACCAGGTACAGGATCCAGAAGGGCATGTCTGAGGGTCTTGGCCACCCCTCTACATAAAACATGCTCACTTCTACTCCCACGGAGCATCATGTTGTCTTCCCACCACTTGAAATGCCCTTCCCTCCTCAACTTTCTATCAGTCAGTGTCTTCTTCTCCTTAGTCGTTTGTCATAGAACAAGAAGCTCCCTGCCCATTGTCACAGGACAGATTGTACCCAGTCTGAGTCCTTAGGGATACTAACTGCCCTTCTGAAATTTAAACTCATGGAAGCAGGGTTTTATGTTTTCTATTATTTCATCTATGTGCCTCTTTCTAGCTGCCATTAGAATCTCCAGGTTTCAAGAGTCCTCCCAGATTATCTTCAAATCTCCTACTTGATGTGTTAACCCTTCTATAGTTAGGTTGGTAAATTGCCCAAAGACCAAGACTAAGCCATTAACTTCCAAAGTAGAATTTCTTTTCCTCCTTAGACTTCATGGGTCTGGATGTGGCCCTAAAATATTTCCACCCAGAAAGAGCCTTTCATTTCTTAATTTCCAAATGGGAGGGATCTCCTTCTGAAGCTCAGAATTCAGTCCTGCATGTCTGAGTATAATCAAAAGAAGCCTAAGTCGTTCTGAAGTCCTATACTGGTTGTCGAGGGCCTCAGACCTGTTGGTGCTCAACTGTCTCCAAACTTCCTTAGATGCCTCTCTACCTCTACTGCTCCCATTCATTCTGTCAGGTGACTAGTCATCCTGCATTGACTATTGTATGCCAGGTACTGCACAAGGTCTGATGAATATGTCAGAAAAATCTAGAATGAATAGGGAAGCCCTGGCTGGTGTGGTTCAGTGTCATCCTGTGCACCGAAAGGTTGCTGATGTGATTTCCAGTCAGAGAACATGCCTGGGTTGCAGGCTTCATCCCTGGTAAGGGGCGTGCAGGAGGCATTAATCGATGTTTGGCTCTTACATCAATGTTTTTCTCTCCCTTTCCCTTTTTTTCTCTAAAAAAATCAATTTTACATATATACATATATATAATTGATTTATATATATAAAACCTGCTATATATATATATATATGATTTTATATATATCTCAGAAGAAAGTAGTGAGTAGGGAAGACCACAAGCAAAATGCCCTCAGTCCTCCTGAGTTGGGGAGCCAGCCACCCAGGGAATGTGTGCTCCCTGCTTGGCTTTGAATTCCTGAGCCAGCTGGACTGGGGGCTGTTGTTACCAGCAGGGCGGAGCTGCCTCTCTTGGCTTTTTCTGGTGTCTTTGATGTCATCAGCCAATGGCTGCATGCCACCATAGTATTTGCCAGGGTGAGGCAGATGGCATATTCCTACCAAATGTGTGCATATGTGAACAGGACGAGAATTACGTTAATGACACATCTTTATTTGGCCGTCATTTCTCATTTGCTTTCCTAGTTTTCTTTCTCAGTTTTTTTTCCTTTTTCCCCTCCCATGGCTTCTAGTGTATTCCCAAGCCCCACCCCACCCTTGCCCTAGCCAAATAGCCCATTGAACCATATTGAAATGGCCACTTTTCTTGTCTGTAGCCTATGCTAGACTGTCGGCTCTTCAAGAACAGAAGCCTTACTCTGAAGGTCCTATCACAGTGCCTGACACGTCATAAGGACACATGCTATATCTGTTTGCTGAATGATCTAATGTTCCTTTGTTTGGCCCTAAGAGTAACCTAGTTGCTTATGTTTTTTGTAGAAAATATAGCATAATCACAGGTTTCGGGCAGACTTGAATTTGAAACTCACCTCCATCACTAAGTCCCCTTTCCTCTCAACTTCAGTTTCCATGTCTGTAAAATGGAGGTAATACATATTTCTCAGTGCTGCCAAGAAGATTAGGTGTGTTAAGATGTAAATATCTAAAATATCAATGTTTGTTTTCATTTCCTTTCTAATTTGCTATATAGATTCTTCATTCATTTTCCTTTTTCATCCAGAATTTGGAGGATTAGTCTTTGTATCAGTTAGGATGGGCTAAAAACTAACACTACCAGAATCTCAAGGGCTTAAAACAACAGTGCTTCATTTCTTCTCTGGGCTTTTGTCCCCTCAGGCCTGTGGGGGCTCCACTAGACAGCCCGAGGCTTCCTCTCGCTGGAGCCTTTCGCAGTGACTGAGGCAGGTGGACAGAAGTGGTAAACTGCATATCGGATTTTAAAGGCTTCCACTTGGAAGTGGCACATGGCACTGACACTCATATTGTACCACCCACAGGAAACCCCATGGTCCACCTTATTTAGAGAAGCTTGTAATCCTACCACCTGGAAGGAAGAGGATTGGGGTGTTGTTGAACACCAATGACCACCCAGCAATACCTAAGATGAGCAGACGTTAAAGTACTATGAAATCGGAAGTTACTTTGAACCTAAATTCAGAGTGAGGACTGTTGAGTAAATGAATCAAATCAATAAGATTGTAATGGCGAGTTTGTAGCCTTCTTGAGAGAACAAATTATTTTAAGGCTGTTAAGTGTTAGTTATTAGCTATGGGGCTCTTGAGTTGCAGTCCAGTCTTAAATAGTCATCACAACAGGCAGCAGAGCCCTCTGCTTGTTAGTAGATAACCGATCACTAGATTGGCCCTGGTATCAGTATGTACTTGCAGGTAACAAAAGTACATTTCTTTCCAAAAGTAACCTAGAATTTAAGCTCACTGTTAATTGAAACTGACCCTTCGGCTGACTACTTGCTTAAATTTGAGCTATTTTTCTGTGTTTATGCTGTACTACTTATCTTAATCACTCAGTAGTTTATTGATTGCCTGCTGTGGTTAAAAAAAAAAAAGAGTGTGGGTTCAAATTATGGTTTTGCCATTAATCGGCTGTGTGGCCTTGGGCAAGTTACTCAACCTCTCTGTGCCTCATTTTTCTCATCTGTGAAATGGGGATGGTTGTAGCACTTACCTCATAGGATAGTTCTGAGGATTAAATGAGTTAATGCATATGAAGTACTTAGAATAGTACTTATCACATAGTAAGCACTCAATAAATGTTAACTCATCATCATTTTTAGGCATAGTGGGGAAATGCAAAGGAAGGTTGATGCCAGAAGAAATGTTTGTTTTGTTTGCTGTTGTATCCCATGCTTAAAATGTCAGGCACTCAGTACATACTTGTTAAGTGAATCAATGAGTGGGCTCTAGCCTCAGGAAATATAAAACGCAGCCTAATCCTTGATTCCTTTCTTGGAATAATAAGAGAACTTCCTTCTCTTAAAAGCTGCCTTGACCAACCTTGAATTTTCTCTTTTCACGGTTCCGTGTTTTCTGATGCATGCTAAAATAAGTAAATATTAGCCCATCAGATCAGCTTACATAGAGCTAATAAACACAGGAGCTGATTTAAAGTTAACTTACAGAAAGAGACCCAGTAAATAATGAAACAGGCAGGACACAGAAAGGGCAGAAGTGAAAGTGACAAAGAAAGCGCTGAAGTCCAGGAAGACAGATTTAGCCGACACAGTGACTTGAAGAAGGCAGAGGAGTGAAGGGGCTTGAGCCAGCTTCTACAGTCAGACTTGGAAGAACAGATGGGACAGGAGCTGAGGGGCCAGCCTGACGTCGGAAGCCCAGCAGGGGCGTTCACCAAGGCTTGTGGAGAGAACTGAGTGGGTTTGGCAGGACTCAGAAAAGCCAACACACTTGACAGTGCCCAAGGGAGGAGAAGAGGTATCTTAGGGTCTTATTTGAAGTCTCTCATTGACTTAGAAAGGTTGTGTAAGTCAGGGCTAGGGCTGACCTGTAAATAACAGAGTAGAATGTACCTGACCCACATTTAATGGCAGAGTCAGTCTTTTCCATCAGGTTTTCTTCTCCACTGGAAATGCAGACTCTGCTCTTGACCTTGTTCAGAGATATGGAAACCCTGAACCACATTGAAGGTTGAAAAAAGAAAGTGAGCGTCTGATTTCTTCCATGAATGAGGGAGTAGGTGACAAGATTAGGCAGGTAGAACTGTGGTGCTCAGTAATGTTCATTTAGGGAAGGTCAGTCCAGGTAGCCTGGAATAAATTACCCCATTGCCCAGGGGCCAGCCTTTCTCCCCACTGGCCAAAGGGAGTGGTACTTTGAGCAGCCATGAAAAAGGCAAAGATGAACTTCATGGGTATCGCTTTTCAGAACTGGAGTATCTGTATTGTTTGGCTAATTTAAAACAGAAACTCTATGTCTTTTTTATAAAGTCAAATGAAACAGAAATACCTAAAATAGAAGGTAGAAGTCTTCCTTAATTCCAGAGATAACCTTTGATAAGCATTGTCTCATTCAACAGCTGATTGTTGAGCATGATCTATATGTGCCAGACACAAACACTACTTTAGGAGGTTCAAATACATCAGTAATTAAAACAAAGATCTTGGTCTTCCCTTGGCTTACATTCTAGAGCTGTGCTGTCTAATACAGTAGCCACGTGTGACTATTAATTTAAATTAAATGAAATTTAAAATTGAGATTCCCCAGTCACACCAGCCACATTTGAAGTGCTCAATAGCCATATGTAGCTAGTGGCTACCACATTGGACCACACAGATATAAAACATTTCCATCATTGCAGAAGGTTCTGTTGGGCAGTGAAATTCTAGAGGAATAATGACTGTTAACAGTTTGTAATTTATGCATATGTTGTATGTGCAGTGTGTGTGTGTTTATATATTCGTGTGTGTATGTGTGTATATAACTATATAGGGGTATGTATACTGCATAGTATATGTATGTACCTACTGTTCAGCAGTCTACTCTTGTCACTTAACAATCTAGCACAAGCATCTTCTTTTGTCAATAAATAGTAGGTCACACACATCCATTTTTGCCCTCATATTGATGGGTGTTTAATTTAACTCCAGTTTTTCACTGATATAAACAATATAACTGTGACCACCCTTGGAACCTATGTCCTTACACATTTCTCCCACCCTTTCTTAACATATATTTTGCAAAGTAGGCTGAGACAATGCATGTAATGTGCTGAGCATTCGGCAAGAGCTCCGTGCATGCTGGTGTGTGTGTGACTGTGTGAGATGTTGCAGAAGTCCCTGGAGTGGCCATTTCAAGGAGCTGCTGCTTCACAGGCTTCCTGCCTAGATCAGTCCCTGAGGCTTTTCACAGCCAACAGACCAGACAGCAGTAGCCTGCCTCTGGGAACCTAAAGCCCTGGACCACAACCAGCAATCCTCCTTGGAGTTGGTGGGGGTGGGGATGAGGGTAGGGGGGTTGTTTGCTTTTTGCTTTTTGTTTTCAGAAGAATTACACATTTTTAATCTAGCCACACGTTAGATTTACTGGCCACCTCCTGAGTACCTGGTCCCGAATGAGGTGCCAAACCCCTCGCAATTCTGAGAACTGTCTCTTTTTACGAGCTCACAGTGAAACCTTTGTGACAAGACTGTTCATTAAACCTAGTCCTGAGCTTGCTGCACAGTTTTTTCACCTGGAAGGGGGCAAGAACTTGTAGAAATGAAAGCAGACGTTACTGGTGTGTAAAGAGAGAATTCCAGTTACCAACCTGGATGATCTGGGTTGACCCTTTTTCTCTCCCTGGTGGAGACCTAAAAGAAATTCTAACCATTCTAGAGTTTGATTTCTAAAGTCACTCCCAACTCCCCTGTGCTTTCAGTGAAACCAGCTCTGACTTTGCTCTGGCGTTAAATGTAGCTAACTGTCTGATGAGCCGGCTCTAGCTAACTGGTTCTTCAGCCTCTCCCCACACCCTCCCTTCAGGGGAAGGAGTTCCGGCTCTGCGTCCAGGCCCCTCATCACCCTCCAGGACACATGGTGGACACAGAGTGACTGTGAAAACAGCTGTGGGCTTAAGAATGTCCCTGCCCAGAAGCACATGAAAGCCTGGAAATCTTAAGACTTTGTGATCATTTGTTTCCGTTGACAGTTTAAACCACCCTGTAGCTACCTCCATCAAAGGTTGAAGGAGGCGGATGAGAGGCTCCATAGGAGTCGAAGACTGGATTGGGGCTGGGACCGGAGAGAAGGTCCTAGAAGGCTGCAGATGGCAACTCTCCCCACCCCAGTAGGAAGCCGGCTCCGTCCTCTGGGGTCAGGGTGGCAGGGAGATCAGCTGCCTCCTCTCCTGCCCCTTCCAGACCCCAACTCTGACTTAAATGCAACTTGAGCCCTGAGCTGCAGGAGGAAGGCATCTCCCTGCAAGCTTTCCTGGTCCTCTGCCTTTGTTTGCAGGGTCCACCCTCAAGGCTCTTCCTTGTCTCAAAAAGAAGCAAGGAAGGTGCGGAGAATGGTGCGTTTTCACCCCTCTCCCCCGGCCGTGGGCCCACTGGCAGCCCTCGCTGGACCTCGTCCCATCTCTGAATCAGGCACGGCTCACCCACACACTAATCCACGCTGCCTCCCAAAGAAAATACAGAAAAGTGGTAGATAAGAGGCCTCATTTGGTGGGAGCTTAGATTTCAGGCGCAGCGATGCTGGCTCGGTTCCCTGGAGATTTACAACAGCAGGTGCAGTGGAACCTTAGGCTGGGGCAGAGGGTGGTTTTTGTGTGTGTGGGGAGAGGGGGGGTGAGGGGTCTCATTTGATCTGTCTGCTACTGGGAAAAAAATACACTCCATTTGCTCTTCTGTTCTTTTAAGAAGCAAAGGGGATGAAAGGAACTTTAGGCCAATAAGCTTCCCTTTTGTTCTTCCTTTTTCTCAAATACATCAGACAGTGATTCCATGTTATTAACCACCGAGCTTTCCCAAAACTGTAAATAAAAAGACACGACTGTCCCTCCACACTTACAGATCTCCTGATAACAAGCTCACTGCAGCTGGGACTTGAGACACATAATGGAAAAGAAAAGACCGTCAGGCTCTGTAAAAGCTCCCGTAAGTGACTGTGGGAACAAGAGGCAGAGGCAGGCAGACGGTGACCGGAAGGCTTTCCGATGTGCCGGGACTCGGACTCAGGCCTCCATCATTCTCTCCAGATGGGCCTTAGCTGTAGCACAGGTTTGTGCAGTTAGCAGACAAGCCAGCCTGGAGTGACTTGTTCACTGTTACTTGGATAAGAAAGACTTTTCCCAGTGACACATCACAGCCAGAAACGGCATGTATTATCCCAGCCTGTCAATTTTATTGGCATTTCTCAAAGTACAACCTTATGTCTTAAAAATACCTCGTGGGCATTGGACGTTTGGTACTGTTTTTAACACCAGCAATAAGACCTGGACTAAGATTCAGACAGGAGCAGAAATAGTGCACCTTGATGTGGTCCTTCACAGCTTCCTTCTTTGCTGGCACCTCCAGAAAGCCTTCCAGGTGATCTTCTTGGGGTGGAGGGGGTGCTCTGGGCCTCTGCTGCAGCTGCATCAGGTAGAGCCTCTGCTCCCTCAGCATACAGGTACCTCTGCACTGGACAATACGGAGGGCAGAGTGTGGAGGTCACGAGGTACAGGGCTGGTTGCTGCTGGTGGCACATCAGGCACACTTCCCGGAGGACAGGCGGGATCAGCCTCCATCAGGTCTTGGAAGGACTTGCCGTGGAAGGAGCATCTGGGCTTCATTCCCATCTCTCTGAAATACCAGACTGGCTCATTGGTTCTGAAACTATGCACCAGGGGAACACTGTCCCCTGCTAAAATCAAATGATGGTAGTCCTTTGGCAAGGCAAAGAAAAATAGCGTAAGCGAATCAGATTCTTCCCACTGTACGTTTATATCATTCTGGGCTTCCTTTTCTTTGTTGCTGCCTCAGCTTTTGTAGCTCCCGGGAAAGGACAAGCAAGAAGCAGGCAAACACCAACATAAAAATTGCCTGCCGTGCTTAACTCGTGCCCATCCGCGGTGATGCCTTTCCCTGCACATCATACCGGTTTCTTCTCCCCTAGCTCAGAAAATGAGATCACCTGGAGTATCCTGTCCCAGTGTCCTAGAAGGGGCAGCACACCTCCCAGGTGCTCTGCCACCTGACAGCTTTTGAAAACAACCAGATGCAGGTAATCTCTCAAGTCAGCTCTGAGATGTCCTCCAGCAAACCATGTCAGGCTATTCACAACCACCAGAAATGTCAACACACTCTGAAAGGGGACAAGAGTATAAATGGCACATTTGTAATTCAGTAGAATTAATTCAACAGAATAAACACAGTCACCCTGTTGGGAAGTGCTCGCAGTGGGCTATGCCAGCTTTGAGAGCTCGTCTATGATTACTGTTGGAAGCTGTGTGTCACCCTCCTCGGGATGAGAATGGTTTGTGAACGTGAGCTCTGGCAGAAGTGGCTGTGTGGGCATTCACCTGTGGCAGGTTTCATTCCTGGAAAGGGGGACTCAGAGTCAAAATGACTTAAGAGCTGATCTTCCCATGGCAATAGCCCAATGAAAGGGATTATGTAAATGATCAAAAAGCAATGCCCACCTTCTTAAAGAAATCGCCTCAAAAATGGTTTTTCAGTTATCTTGAATGCTGAACTTCCAGATCTCCTTGTCCAAGTTGATTTAGATTGGTTTACTAGGATAACATAGTAACCAACATATAAAATTGTATTATTTAATGTGATAATATAGTATCACAAGTTTTACAAAGTCCTTGATGCCTTCCGTTATCTAACCACATAAAAGGTTAAGATAAAGGAACTATTTTGGTATACTTAGGGCAGTCAGAAAGCTACTTTGGAGAGAAATGTTTTGCAATAGTTGAGGCCGTTTCCTTGTTTGTGTGAGGATCCAGTGTTGTCCTTCTTGCTGCCTCCTCGGCACTTCCTGAAACAGCGCAGACGTTCGGGTTCAAGGGGCAGCTTGTCCCTCTGCCTGCGTCCCACATCCCGTCTCCTGCGCCTCACTGCCAACTCCGTCTTGCACCCTGCCATTTAAAATGCAAACTCCAAAGCATATTCCTGACAGTTTTCCTTCCTTTAGGCTTCCCACATGTTTTCTCACAAAAAGCCTCAGGGCTTGGGCTAGAATTCTGAGCAGTCACCTTTTCTCGTGACTGAACAAGCCCTTCTGTGTCCACACATCCCAGACCCACCTAATAATAAGATATCAGCTGTCATTTTGTCCTTGATTCAGCTGCTTTAGAAAACTGAATTTGCTGGAGGCTTAAAAAGTAGTGTGACCGGTTTTTGTTTCGTTACTTTTTTAAGATGATAGGTGATACGTTTAAAAGATTATATTATACATATGTGTTATAAAGCATAATTATATCCTAAACACCCATGAACCTATCACCCTCTCCCAGAGGTACTCACTTTACTGAAGCTTGTATTTATAACTCTTCCTGCTTAAAAAGTTTTTAGCTCATGTCCATGCATACCTAAACCATGTAGAGTTTAGTTTTTGCTTGTTAAAAAAAAAACACAGAATTTATGAGGCCAATTGAGGCTGCTCCTCTGCAGAAGCCTTTCTGGGAGGTGACCCGCTTAGCATGCAGGCTGCAGTTGCTCAGAACCAGCTGGGAGCTCTTTGTTTGAAATTTCCTGCGGAGGTAGTTTATCAGCTCCTCAAGAATTGGTGCTGTTGCTTTACAGCATGCTGGTCTGACTCAACTCCTTTTCCTGTCACTCCTCTATCGGCCCTATTCACTGATTTAAGGATTATTTAGTGGGTGCCTTTTGCAACCAGGCCCCCGGATGGAGATCAGCAGTGAACTGAGGAGAGACCCTGCTCCCGCTGAGGTTACTGCCATCCCTCCTCCTCTCCTCTTTGTCACTTGAGCGACAACTATAGGCCACAGGCTAGTACACTCCAAGACACTAAGCAGGAGTTAGGGAACCAAGGGGTCATGGGATCAGCGTGTACTGGGAGCCTGAGGGGAGACTTATGGAGGGACTTCGGGAAGTGGGCTGTCTTAGGTCCTTTGCGGCCTCACCTGGATATCTCTGACTCTGATTTTCTTTGTTGGGCCAGCTTCCCTCACATACTCATCCAAGCCCATGTCATTACCTCCATACCTGCCTAGGAGCCCCTGCCATGTGGGGTAGAGATCAGGACTCTGCAGTGAATGAGGGCATGAGCACTGTAACCCTGCAGTCTGGCCACTGAGACTTGATTCTTTTATATTAGAGGAACTTAAAAGTCACACAGCAGTAGTCATGGTGAGGTAGAGTACAGCATGGGGAATATAGTCAGTGCTATTCTATAACTATGTATGGTGTTAGATGGGTGTGAGATGTATCGAGATGATCATGTAGTAAGTTATGTAATATGTAATCACTGGGGCATACACCTGAAGCTGATATAATAATGTATGTCAACTGTAATTGAAAAATAAAAATGATTTTTAAAAAAAAGTCATGCTAGGTCATTAAACATTAGATTGCTGACACAGATACAAATTGCCTATGTAGTATAAATATGGAACCTTAAATATGTATATTTATTTATACATAATATAATATAAATGAATTTTATATATTATACTGGTATGTATTATATGTTCTCAACCAGTCTCCACATGAGCCATTCACCAGAACAACTGACATTTTACAACACCTCTGTGAAACAGAATGACTAACACAGAAACTCTGAGCCCTTGTGGCTCTAAAGCAATCTCTGTATGCCTGGGCACATCTGCTCTCTTGGGCTGAGTTGTGTGATTCCCAAGACTTTAGGGTTTGTTTCCAAACCTGCGTATGCCAGCTGTACTTGTTATTAAGTTGGAAACCTTAATTAAGTGTTCTTACACACTGATGAAATATGAATTCAAAAAGAAAATTGTTTCAGGGCAAAATAAATTGAAAGCTTTTGAAAGACTCACTAAAACATTTTAAAAATACTTTGAATTAGGTGTGAGAAGGTGATTGTGAAAATTTGTAGGAAGAAGTGTGTTAAATCTAAAAGAATTCTTGCTCAGACTGTGCTACAGTTGTCTTAAAAGTCTTGTTCTGTTCCACTTTAAATGAACTAAAATTGGAAATTCTACACAGTACATAATGAATTTAAAAAAAAACAAACACAAAAAACCCTCATCAGCAGACAATACTCAAAGAAAAGACCTTGGCCTTTTCTCAAAAGATTAGTGAAAAAATAGGCATTTATGTTTTACTTTTAAATAAAATTTCATATATCTACACATATATGTGTGTATATATGTGTGTGAGAGATCGATTTCCATGATCCCCATCTTTAAACGACTTCTCTACCTATTGGTCCCAAGCATATTTGAAAAGAGGGCTTTACTGTAGTTGTACTTATGGTCTGAGCAGCTCTGCACAACTCAGGAGTGGTTTTATACAGCCAACTTCCCTACAAACCTTAGATGTGACCACATTTGCTTGGGTTTATATGTTTTTTTATTTTGTTTTTATTTATCAAAAATTTATTGAGAGCCATGAGAAAAGACTCTCATCTTTAAAACAATGGTTTGAAAAGAGAGAAAAGGCTATGTCAGACCGCTGGATGGATGAGGGAGGTCACCACCTCCTGGTGCTCTGCCCTTTCTGGCCCAGTCACACTCCCAAGCTGACCTTTTCTCTAACTGCCCCAGGAGCCCATGGAGGTGGGGCCCCTGCCGCTGGGGGTTTGCGGAGAGGCAGGAAGGCAGGATGCAGGCTGGAAAGTGGGCCTGGTGTTTTCAGCCTCTGGACCAGTACAGAGAGGAGGAGGCCAGCCTGGGTAACGGGTCCAAATGAGAAAAGGGCCTCTTGACCACGCTCAAATGTTTTTTGATCCCAGTTCTTGTCAATCAGATGGGAGGGACCTATAGAACTGGGAGGAGAGCACTGTCACTAAATAGGGACACATTTCAGATCCCGTTTCAGCCATGCCCCTCAGCTTATTCAGCCATAGAAGCGACGTGCTTTCTGCTTGACCTGCTTGTGTGCTTGTCTGTATGTGCGTACCTGTGTGTGTGTGTGCGTGCGTGCCTGTGTGTGTGCGGATGTTGGAAGGCCATAGATGAGGGCTACTTTAGCTCCAGTCCAGACGAAGGCCTTGGACGCAGCCGCCTCCTGATCTGAGATACTTTGTTTTCCTTAATACCTAAGGAAGAAAACCAAACTTGTGGAACCAGACTGGAGTCAGAAGCCCAGCTTCATTTCAGCCATCCCAAGAGGATCGTCTAGCTATTCAGCTTTCTCTCCGTTTTAGCTTCATTGTTGCTGAAAGTGTGGGTCCCTACAGTGTACAAAACCATGGAAACCACTGTTCTCACAATGCTGAAGCAAAGGGACTTCAGTAAGTGGAGATGGGTGAGAAGGAGCGGAGAAAGGTAGGCACCGACACAGGAGCCCTATTTTGTTGCTCTGAGGAGTAACTGGACCCCTGCCCAAGAGATCCCCAAGCCCTGCAGAGAAAGAAATTGCAGGGGCATGAGTCATCCCCTGTTTTAGAAGAACACAGGGGTGTCCTATGGATTGGGGGGCCTCCCTTATCAAGAAGTAGGCAACTGAAGCACACAGATCATGCCTGGCTGAAGTCTAGGGTCAGCTTCTGGCTTACTATCTATTTAACCAAGTGGATTAAGTGAGAATTGACTGGAATTGTACACTTAGAGTTCCCTTACAAAACTCCGTTATCTCATAAGCTGGTTTAATGGAACAGGCTGGCAGGGCCTTATTAGAAGTAATTGAATATAGTGCCTTTCAGAGCAGGGACCCAAAGGAGAGTGTGCAGCCAGGCCTGTGAGACCTCACCCCTGTGTGGCCACAAAAGACGAGCCTGGGGTCTAGCTGCAAACCACACTGTTAGTGTCTACCCCCAGGGACAGGCCCAGGTCTTCCCAAGAAGAAAGGCACTCACTCCATTTTAAAAGCATTTCTTCAATACTTAGAGTGAATTAAATGTTTTATTAATCTTTTATGTATGTGGTCTTAGCCTACCTTCGTTTCCTTAGCATAGGAAAGAAAGCAGTTGGTTAACAGGACCAACTTGACTTAGGCTGTGAGGGTTTGAATCTTAGCTTTTCTACTTACTGGCTGAGTGACTTTGTGTTATTTAACTTCTCTATTTCTCAGTTTCCCCATCTACAAAATGGGAATGATAATGTTACCTACCTTGCTGGGTTTCTGTGGAGACTGAATGAGCTAATACATATAAACTTAGAACAGTGCTTAACATAAGTGAGTGTTCAGTGATTATAGCTTTCACTATTTCCACAGAAAAGACTTTGTTCCATTTCATAGCTTTTCTGCCCACCTCTTCTCTTAGCTATTGATAGCAGCATGAATTTGGAATGAGCAGCATTCACAGAGGAGTATCTGAATGAAGAAGGCAGTACACATGGAGGAGCTCGTGTCTATAATCAAGGGACATTTTGAACCCTGACTTTGCTAGGGATAGTGATGTGACCTTGCACAAGCCATTTGTCCTCTCTGGTCTACATTTCTAAAGTGTGTGTGTGTAACTTTCATTGCAGGGTTTGTTAAATGAATCTCATTTCTGCTTGGGGTGAAAATTGAGGTAATGATGAAAAATGCACAGACTGATGAAAACAGCCCGCTGTCCCAGAAACATGTTCATTGTAGAACATTTGCTTTAAGGATGCCAGACTCACTGGAAAGGGTTGATGTTTGAGCGTGAGTTGTCCTCATACAGTTAGTAACTGACTGTCTTTCAGGAAAGTTTTACTTTATTAGTGAATTTAGGACTTTTTCTTTTCCTTCCAGCAATTTCTTTGACAGTCTTATTTTTCTCTTGGGTTCCTTTGAGTTCACTTGCCAGTAATCTATAAACATTTTTATCAAACAGCCTGCGCCTCAGGTGACATAACTCCCTGCAATTATTATAGCCTTCACTTAATTCCAATGTATAAGCCACAGTTTCCATGTATACTCTCATCTCCAGTAACTTGTAATTCAGTGGATGACTCTGTTCCACTCAGCCTAATGGATGAACATCATATTTCCTTCCAAAGAAATTGAAGTAAACCATAGGAAAAACTGAATCAATATTTCTGTTCTCTAGAAAATTAATTACATTAAATTTTAAAAATATAACCTATTAGCTGAGTTGTGTTTTAGAGGAATTAAAACACTATGCATGGTATTAGAACTAGTGATGTTTTTATACCCTCTTTTATTTGAAAGAGCAGTGCATAATGTACAGCACTTAGATATAATTGATATAATTTTCCTGTATGTTAAATGGCTTAACCTGAGAGTTTAAGGAAAGAAGCCACATGAAAGAGTGAGAAGCTATAACCTTCCCAGGTTTCTTTCTTTTTTTTTTTTTTAAATATATCTTTATTGATTTCAGAGAGAGGAAAGGAGAAGGAGAGAAAGACATAGAAACATCAGTGATGAGAAAGTCATTGATCAAGCCCGCAACCCGGGCATGTGCCCTGACCGGGAATCGAACCCCAATCGCCTGGATCCTAGGTCGATGCTCAACCGCTGAGCCACACCTGGCCGGGCCCCAGGTTTCTTTTGGTTGGTTGTTGACTAAAACACAAGTTGATGAATCTCAGCTAGAGCTCCAACGCCAAGGGCCAGCTCAGTGTGATATCGATAGGTGTTCTGTACCTGTAGATCTCACGTTTCTTGCTTATGAACCTCTGTAAGAACCAGGAGGAAGTTTGGGACATGCTCCTGAGAAATGACACTTTTTTTTTTTCTTTTCACAAAGCTTGGCATAGAGTTCTGGGGAGTTCACATGAACTTCCTGAATTCCCTCATTGACTCCCACCCCTTCCACTGTAGTTCACTGAACACTGGAGGCTTCTTCTCACTGGGCTTGATCACACTTTGATTTTTTTAATGGCAATGAGTTGGACATTTCTGGAAACCAGGAGAAAAAAGACAGCTCAGAGGATTTTTAATGATACAATAAGAAATATATCTATTTGTCTTTGTCCCAGTTCCTACCACACAGCTCTTAAAACCCTTGGAATCCCGGAGTGATGAGAGTGACAAGTATGCTAATGGGATAACTGATGATTGGGGAACCCTAGATAGCTTCAGGATAGGGAAATGTCTGGTCACCAGAAAAACCAAGGCATGTTTAGAAAGTTGGAACTTTCAGCCCCAGCCCCCAGCCTCCAGAGGAGAAGGTCTACAGGTTGAGCTAATCACCAGTGGCCAATGATTTGATCAATAATGCCTATGTAATGCAACCTCCATAATAACCACTAAACAATAGGGTTTGAAGAGCTTCTGGGTTGGTTAACACAATGAAGTGCGGGGAAGGTGAAGCAGCTAATGAGGGCATGGAAGCTCCCCACTCCCGTTCCCATACTTTGTCCTGTGCATCTCTTTCATTTGGCTGCTCCTGAGTAACCTTCGTAATAAACACACAGGAGTAAGAAAAGTGCTTTCCTGAGTACTGTGAGCTGTTCTAGCAAATTCTTGAACCTGAGGAAGGGGTCATGGGAACCCTCAGTTGATAGCTGGTTGGTCAGATGTGCAGTTGAATCCTGGGACATGAATCTGGCATCTGCAGAGAGGGCAGTCTTGTGGGACTGAAACCTCGAACTGTGGAGTCTACACTGACCCTGCATAGTCATCATCAGAATTGAACTGAATTGTAGAGCACTGAGTTGGTATCTGGAGAGTTAGAGAATCATTTAGTGTGAGGGAAAAACATACATTTGGTATCAGAAGTGTTGTGAGTAAAAACAGTTCAGAATTGTGCCCACCCTTTAAGAGTTATTATATACAGTGTTCCACGGTTATTAAGAGTAGAGGCTCAGCTACTCATATCTGCCTTACTGCATCTGCAGCCTTTGGGTTCCTTCCTATGTACTCTATAGACACCCCTTTTTAGTTTAAGCTTGTTTGGATCTAGCTCTACTCCCTAAAAACGATTTCTCTCTTTATCAAACTCAACCAGGTCTCCTCAGTTCACACCCACTTGGATAGCTACAGACGTGAAGACAGATAATAAGCTGAGGATGTTGAGGATATGGAGAAATTAGAACTCTCTTACCCTGCTGGGGGGAATATAAAATTGTGCAGACACCTTGGAAAATGTTCTGGCAGTTCCTCCAAAGGTTAAACACAGAATTTCTAATTGACTCAGTAATTCTACCATTAGATATACACCCAATAGAATTGAAAGTGTATGTCTACACAAAAACTTGTAAAACTAGCATATTAGTAATAGCCAAAATGTGTAAACAACCCAAATGTCCACCAACTGATGATGAATGGATATATAAAATGTGGTATATCCATACAATGAATATTAGTCAGCAATAAAAAAATAATGAAGTACCAATACATGCTACATCTTGGATGAACCCTGAAATCATGATGCTAAGTGAAAGAAACCAGTTACAAAAGATCACATGTTTTATGCTTCCATGTATGTGAAATGTCCAAAAAAATAGGTAAATCCATGGAGAGAGAAAGCAGGGACTAGGGGTACAGGGAAATGGGGAGTTACAATTAATGGGTATGGAATTTCATACTGGGGTGATAAAACTGTTCTAACAATGATTGCGGCAATAATGATTTTACAACTATATGAGCATGCTAATAGCTATTGAGTTGTAAACTTTAAACAGGTTAATTGCATTATATGTGAACTCTGTGACAGTAAAACTGTTCCAAAAAAAATAATAATAAGAAGAATACAGGCTCTGGATCCAGGCTGCCTGTGTTCAAATGGCTGTGGAAGCTCTGGTGTCCCGAGACAAGGGGTTGGGTGCAAGGACTGCATTTGGAAAGATATCCCAGGAGGCAATCAGGAAGTAGGAAAGTGAGACAGGAGGAAGGAAAGCCAAAAGGGAGGCCTTGATGAGTGACTTACAGTTGTAGGCAACTGGGGCTCAGTCCTGCTGGGGTCCCTGGAAATGCTGTGGACACCACAATTCAGAATTGTTCTACCAAGAGAAGAGAAAGCTGGGCTGTTCCTATGAGTGCTGGCTCCCCAGCCTGCTCCACAGAAAGGCCAAACATGTTCCCACGACTGGAGAAGCCCTCAAACAGGTAGAGAGACACAAAGCCAAAGAGAGGGAAACAGAGGGAGAGAGACATCAGGTACTTGAGACAAGAACAGTCAGTACATGGGAACTGTTCCCCAAACCCACAGGTGACGTCAGGGTGACGGAGCAGATGCCGGCAGAGCATCGGCAGTACCTGCTGACCGGAGCATTACTCAACCCTCATCTTTAAACTGGGGAAATTATAGCTCCATCTCATATGAGTGATGTGAGGATTAAGAGTTAACGTGGTATTTAAGAGAGTCTAAAATGCCCATCTTGAATCTTTCTCTACTTTTTTAACTTCTGACTTACCCACAATCATTCCTCTTCTGAATGAGCTTCTAATAAGATAGAGAATACATTCAAGTATTAAAAGTTTCTAAAAGAAATAGAATCATCCCTGAGAGCAGTCTTCTTCTTAGGCCCCCTTTTGTGTCGCGCTGACTTTGAATGGCTGCCTTTCGAAATCCGCCACGTTTTGCTTTAGCACGTGAGGATGCCCGTCCCATCCCGCGAGTTCTGCTACAGAGAGCTCTGTACTGTCTCCTTCTCGCTGCTCCGTTTCGTGGGACCTGTTGGTGGAATTCAGGTGAGAGGGGTGCGTCGCAGCACTCTGCTTTCCTCTGTCTCCTGCTTGTGCTCTGAGGACGGGCACCCTGGGGAGCTTCCTCTCTGGGAAACCCCGCAGCCTGGGCATTGAAGGCAGCGGCTGCCATCCAGGCACTGCTGAGCTCCGCTTCTGCCCCAGGCAGTTACACTCAGCACATTTCATTGCTCGTGGGTGACTGAAGCAGCCCACTCAGTGAACTGCCGCGGGGGGACAAGGTATTGGGTTGAAAAACAAACCCCACCCAGGCCGATTGGGCTCAGTGCTTAAGTGCTGCCCTCACACGGAAGGGCCTCGGGCTCGATTCCAGTCAAGGGCACGCACCCCAGCTGCAGGCTCGATCCCTGGCCCTGTCAGGGTGGGTGCAGGGGCAACCAATCCATGTGTCTCTCTCACACCAACGTGGTGTTTTTTTCCTCTCTCTCTCTCTCCCTTTCACTCTCTCTGAAAAGCAGTGGAATAAATAGCCTCAGGTGAGGATTAAAAAAAAAAATTAAAACAAAAACAACTGTTATATCCAGTTCAAGCTGCCACGATTAAAACTTAAAGATTTGTTCACCCAAGAAAATACCTCTGTGTTGTTTCAGGCTGTGATTCTTCAGTTGACCTGACATTTCAGCAATCCAAAACCGCCGTGGACAAGCTCTTCACTTTGCTCCAGGATATTGCCGGAGCTCGGAGTCTCATGAAACAGTTCAAGTCTGTGTATGTTCCTGGAAACCATACCCACCAGGCAAGTGCATATGGTGTAAAGTAACCATTTAATCTGTGTTGCATTTTTAGGATTCAGAGACTGCAAGAAAAATTTCCATTTTTAACCTCTCTAAAATGAGGCAATTTGCTCTAGATGAACTCCAAGTCCCTTTCCAGTTCACAGTTCTGGGTTCCCCTGAATCTAAAAAGCATCTGGATTCATTTGTGCAGCAGGCTTGATGTAGTGAGGTGAGCACTGGATTGGGACAGTCGCCGCTTTATAACCGTGGCTCTGTCACAGTCTTAGTCTGTAACCTTAGGCAAGTCCCTTCCCTTCTTTGGCTCCAGTTTCTACAGGTGCCAGATGAGGGGCTGGCCTTGGATGATTCCCAAGTTTCTGGGTCTAAGCAGTCCATAAGCATTTTGAACAATTAGAATAATAAAATTACCTAATAGTATTATGACAGTGAAAAAAGAGAGTTTGTGATAGCAAAAGCATTTATTTAAAATTGCCCCACTGCTCTCTGAGGGGGCCGGAGGGGGGGTGGTATTTGACTAGTGAATAGGAAGATGGTAAGAGAATCCATGAATAATGGAGTAATTACTCTGTAAAAACTCAGCAGGGAGGAACCATAGACCCAAAGGGAAGCTTAAGGAGTGAAGAAAGACTGGAGGCATCAGGGCTGGGCAGTCTCTGTTGGGTGAGGAAGGAGACAGCACTCAGGCTCCTGGTGGCCAAAACGAGCTTTCAGGAAAGAACAGGTACTTCTGATGGAACAGGTCATTCAGTTTTGCTGTGAGGTATGTGAAGGAACCCCCTCCTCCTTCTCCCCATGAAATCTTCACCAAAATCTACTCCATTTGCTAAGGCTTTGGAGAGCTAAATGTCTTGTTAGTGAGGACTATGACATAGTGAGGGGTTGACTTCAGGATACTGACCTTTTAAGGCAGGCATGTTCTCAAGAGCGAGGTTACCACCACAGCCTAGCAAAACTAGGCTCTTCCTCCCATGTATTTGTAGAGTAACTGATACTTAAAGAGCACTCCTGCACTCAGTGTTTCCTTTCCTTCTCAGGACAAGTAAGCCAGAGACTATTGTTATCCCGGGACTTGCCTCAGGCACACAGGTGAGGAGGGCCAGGTGCCAGGACTTTGCCACAAATACAAAATCTCCTTCCCTGCTGTACCGTGGTTTTCACGGAGGCTATAGAAATAGTCATCAGCGGTGCTGGTGGGCATCTGAAATCACCCACCAAGATATAAAAGACCTTAGAAACTGGCCCTCAACTTAGAAACACAGATTCCCATCCTTTATGCAGTGATCTAAAACACCTCTTCCACAAATACAGATAAAGTCACTCATCATTAATTATATGTCTTTTTGCCATTAAAAAATAGCAATCTTAAACACTAGGGTATGGACTAGTTCTACAAGACATGATAGAACTGGTGATATATGATGATATTTAGACCAAAGAATGTCGAAGTAAATGGCTGCTATAGTTGGCAAAGAGAAAACAAATCACTAAATTAATGAGGTCTTTTCACTGTTATGATCATCATGGTGATTGATTTGGCCAACTTCACATAAATATGCATTCACTATAAATCTGAGGCATGGTGAGGACAATGATAAGTTTCATAGACTTCATCTCCAGACCTCAGAGCCCTGTCCTGCAGCCATGGCCTTTGGAAAGTGAGCTTTCCCCTTGCTGCATATACCCTAAATGTCGGTGAGCAGGACATGGGGACAAGAAGGAGGGGGGCAGTGTGTGTGTGTCTGTATCTCGGAAGATTAAATAAATAATGATACAGACACAGTGGAATGTGGGGCAACCATTAAAATGAATGGGATGGATCTGAATGTTCTGAACAGAGATTGTACTTGAACCCATGTCTCAGGCTCTGCCTCTCAGGGAATTCTAACTAAAACAGAGGTACATGATATATGATGTGAAAGAAATACATGTTGTAGATCAATCTATAAAGGATTCTCCTATTTTGGTTTAAAAATGATAAGCATATGGATGTGTATATTTAGTCAGTCTTTATATTTTTGTGGAAAAGTTTAGAATGCTTACTTTGGTGAGGGATGGGAAGGGTTGGATGGACAAAGAGGACCTCTGACTTCTTGCTCTATATTTACATATATCCAGAAAAAGGTTCTGATGGGATTATGGTAAATTTTACCTATTTTGGTTTTTGAATATTTTTCAAATTTAAAGAAGCTTTAAATCACAGAGGTAAGCCCTATGAGGACAAACTAATCTGGTTTGTTCACTGCCATATCCTCAGTGACTGAAGGGGTACCTTGCTCATAGTAGATGCTTAATAAATATTTGTTGGGTGCACCTTGTATGCAATACATATATCTTTATTACATATCAGAGGATTTGATGGGACACAAAGTGTGTGTAATTAGAAAGGAAAACGTCCAGACCAGAATCGGCATCCAGTTGTGTCTAGTTTTGAAGACAGGTCTTGGCTGGGCAACTTTCTATCCATTTCTCCTCCCAATCTGGTCCTCAGTCCTGTGGCTCCAGGGAAAATGTGTGCTTTCTGCCTAGCTCCGTGCTATTCCTGCACAGAAGCGAGTTGAGATGTCCTGGGGTCCCTGGAACACCTGCGAGAGCACTAGACCTGGTCTGGCCCTGGCTTCCTGTTCCAGCTCTGAGCAGTGCTGCCCATCTGGGCTTTCCCCTGGGTCTCAGGGCTCCTACTAGGCCCCCCCTCCCCAGCCGCCTGCTCTGATGCACACAAGCTGCCTCTCAGAGCCACTCCTGTTTCCTTTGTTTGCACTAGAAGCACCTCTTATTTCATCCTTTAGCCCTTTAGGAAAACTTGTCAGTCACAGCTCGGATGCAGACAGCAGATATCCCTCTCATCATTTCAAGGAGACCATGATTTCATATAAAGAATTAAGTACATATAAAATCTCTGGAAGCCCCTGAGGAATGGGATCTAGACTGGGCTTCCAGAAATGAGTCCAGAACATCGGCACAGACCTGGCCCTCCAAGGGAACCGGCACCTCTGCCGCAGTCAGGAAAGTGGGTGAGGGGGACCAGGAGGCTGCCATAGCAGCTCCTGACTGAAGGAGCACACCACCCAAGCTGGAGACCGCATCTGTGTTTGCTCACCGTGCTATCTGCAGAGCCCAGCTTTTGGGTTCATAGCCGATCTCTGCCCCCTACTAGCTCTGTTGCCTTGGCAAGTTACTACACCTCTCTGTGCCCGGTTCCTCCTCTGTAAGGAGGAGCTATTAATGATATTAGCTCCCTATCCAGATGCTCTAAGGATTAGGTGAGTTAATACATGTAAAGCTCTCAGGACAGGAGCTGACACACAGCCCCACGTAAGCATTTGCTGTACAGGACAAAATAGGCCTCTTTGTCCTCTTTGGTAGCATTTCGTCTTTCCCTTTGCTAAGGAGATGGGCTACACAGAAAGGGTGTCACCCTCAAGCTGACTGTCCTGGTAGCTGCTGTACATGCTAAGGGTTGATTGGTAACACCAGTGTGTTTGCAAAGGTTGTGTTTGTTCATAGAATGTTGACTGGAAACCTAAGCCCCAGTTTTGCTTGTGCAGCAAGTCTTCTCATGCTTTCATTTCTTGCTGAAACTGTTCAATTTAAAGGGAGGTCCCCCCCTTTCCCCAGTGCCACAGTGTTTGATGTGCTGCAGTCCCTCAGCAGCGGCAGCAGGAGGGTATTAGGCAGATGTCTCAGGGCCAGGAACTTACGAGCCCTTTCAGAAAAAAAGACTGTATTGCTCTTGCACCACTTGCTTTGGCAGAGGTCTCAAAATGCTGGGCTGTGCTAGAGAAAACTTTCCACAGATGCGTACTGTCTCTTGTGCCTCTGGCATGTAGAACAAGGCCATTGAGAACCAGCCTTGCCCACGGAGGTTGATTCATCTTGTGCCTGGTGAAATGTGGCTCTCTGAACAGCCTGTAGGCCAATCTCTGTCAACAGTCCCCAGCCCTGGCCACCAGCTGTTCTTTTCCAAGTGCTAAACTCTGTCCTTCCTCCCGATTCTAACTGCCTAACCCCAGGCCTGCTAGTGTTCTTTCTAAAAGAATTGGCATGAGACAGGACTAAACTGGGGTCTAGGAAATTGGCTCTGTTCTTTAGTCTGCTTCTAAATGCCTTTGTGAACTCAGGCACATTCGTTGATAGCTTTGGGCTTTGGTTTCCACATATTGAAGTTAACAGACTATACTAAAAAAATTTTAAAGTAATCTGCTTCTACTTGAAGGATGGATGGATGGATGGATGCATGAACAGATAGACAGATGAACTCTTTTTTAATCTGCGGCACAAACCATTTCCTTTAAGAACATGAAAGGAGAAAAACATCTGTGCTAATATAGCAAAAAATAAAAATAAATAAACCATGGAATAGCCAAAGCCATGAGCAGTTTTGAGCAGATGTTCATTTGCATTGACACAAAATTAATATTCTCTCTACAAGTCTGGTTTTCCTGAGAAGTTGTTTGTTGAGAGTCAGTTTTGCAGAAAAGGGAGAAGCATCTTCAGGAGCAGAACTGAGGGAGTCCGTGGCTGCACCAACTCCAGCCAGCTAATCCCAGGTCAGCTGCCCTGACTGATGGGATGTGGCTGTGGCAACAACTCAGGTTTTCCTGGAAACTGGTATCTTGGGCCATCTTTAATGTGCACCAAATTCAAGAAGGTATTGGAGTTAAACTAGTTTCTCAAAATTACTCTGACATGTACTGGCAGAAACTGCTGCTCTACTCAATACTTTTCTTTAAGAGCTAGAATCAGGGCAATAAAAGGGTCTTTTAGACCTAATCACATATTTTCTCCATCACAAAACAATAACGAAGGGTATAGACATAAATATTTTTCATGTTTTATTTAAATATTGCATTTTTAAAAGCCCATCTTGTCCTGGAAGAGATACTGGCCATTTAAAGAAAAAAAGAGAGAGTTTCTGGTATAATATCAATTTTTGAAACTAACTGTTTCACATGTAATACGCATCAGGAGGTCGCTTTGGGCTCTAGCAAACCTTCAGGCAGCCTCTGGATACTGACATATAGGGTCATATTTTCATGCCCTTAAGCAGCTTTGCCTTTGTGGCCCCCTTCCTCTATAAAAATAAAAAATATCAAAAATTTTATTATACAATTGCATTGGTATAGAGATAAATATATGAATATTATATATCAAAACATTTTCACTTCCTAAAAGCTAATTTTCTTCTTCTGATTGTAAAAGAAACTACTTCATTTTCATGGGTCCCTAAGAGTCTCATGGGTCCTAGGCAGGCTCTATGTGTTGTGTGCCTGATGGGAAGTCAGCTCTGTGGTCATAACCCCCACTTGACTTCTCTGCCCAGGACAGGAACATAGTTTGCCATTGGGAAGCAGCGGGCATTTTTCTGCCCTGGAGTAGTCCTTGTAGCCACTGCTGTTTAGTTTGGTCCCAAGGTGACAGCTCAGGAGTACAGGAACCGGACTCACATGGGGGTGGGGGTCGGGAGGCAGTTCCCTGTTTTAGAGGCCGCATCTTCTAGAGCAGCCAGTTTCTCTGGAACAATTGCACAGGTGTGCCCTCCACGGTTGCTCCAAGGAACGTGCCCAGTTATGCCAGTCGTATAAGAGTCATCATGCTCAGAGAAGCCCAAGGTCTGGCTCCCTATCCAGCATTTATAGTCCTCCCGGCCTAATGCAGTTCACCAAGTGGGGCCATTTTCATCATAAGCAGCGCGCCTGGCTAGAGTTGGACATTCCTCCCTTATCAGGTTTCCAGGGAGACAGAGCTAAAAAGTTAGCCAAAGGTCAAATTCTTATGCAGAAGGGAAAGGGGCTTAATAATACTTTGCCTACGACGTGCAACTTGCCAGTTGTTAAGGGAATAATTATATGAATGTTTCAGTCCAGACTTTACGGTGTGTCTGTGGCAGGGACAATGCTGTATGAACCCCAAACTCCACTTCTTTTTCCTCCTGGGCACAGTTAGGCCACATTTTCCAGGTTCCCTTGCAGGTAAATGTAGGTTTGTGACTAATTCTGGCCAATGAATTCTGGTAGAAGCAATACAGGTCACCTTTGGGCACAGCCCTAAAATCTCTCTGGAAACCCTCCATACTCTTTCCTCGGGCTGCGGTGTGGGACTCGGGTGCCTGAGGGAATGGAAGAGCCACTCCACAGCAGGAACCTGGTGTCTGAGTGATTGTGTCTTACCAGCGAGACAAGGAAAGGATGCATTTGTCTGGGCCTTTAATTCCTCTTGCCCTCCCCCCCAAAAAAGGTGAACTGGCAGAGAATGTTTGATTAGGAAAGTTAAATTACTATAGTTAACCCTCATAATGTTGAGACAAACTACACAACTAATCTCCTCTCTGGCTCTTTCTAACATGTGAGGGAAACTTTGAGCAGGGCACTGGGGAGGACATCCGCGTCCCCTATCACCACCTTCTCTGTGGTCCTTTCTCAGAGGTGGGTAGCTTCTGGCTGAATAGAAGATTCCATGACAGTCTGAGCTTTCTCATCTGAGAAGCCACTGCCAAAGCAGTTCGTTCCCGTCAGATTTCAGTGACAGGACCTAGGGCACAAAGCAATCCGAACTAAGTGGCTGAGAGGAAGGAGCCAAAGGTTCTCATCATTAAAACCCTAAATAGAATATCAAAGAAACGTGTTTGCTGAGAAGTCACAGAACAAGTACTGCTTTGTACCTGAGCGAGTCTTTTCCAAATCGTGCTTATTAAATGCACACTGTTACTTAGTTGTTCTGTGCCCAGTTGTTTTGATAAAGAATTTAGAGGTCTTTTCTACCTTGTAGTTGACTGGGAAAACCTGTCACCATCTTTTTAAATTAATAATACTTATATTATTTAGTGTGCTTTTGGGTACAGGTAAAAATGGAAAAAAGAAAAAAATCTCAAACTGGCTTAAAAAAGAAAGATAATTTATTGGATCCTATGACTTAAACGTCCAAAGAAGGGACAGCTTCAAGTGGAGAGGGGCCATTGCTGGGGCAATGCTGGCAGGGAGAGCACCTAAATGGGGAGAAGCAAGTTCCCTCCTGCTCTTTCTGCCTTCCAGTCTCCCCCTAGTGCCCCTACTGGCAGAGTCTCAGGTACCAGATTTCAAAGCACAGATGTTTGCAGAGCCTCAGCCCAGCATCAGAGAACTGAGTATATAAGGGCAGAGGCGAAAGTGAGAGACAGTAGCGTAATAACTACATCTCTCTATGGAAAATGATGCTTCAGATGGCTGTTATATGAAAAGATAAGTAGAGGGAATGCAGCCCAGAAATGTAAGAAATGAGAATTTGAGTTCTGGCTAAGAAAGATTTCAGAGGCAAGACTCAAGCTATAAGAGAAAGTTTATTGAGAAAGTCACAGAGGTGGAAGAAACAGGCTCAGGAAACAAGTTACAGAGGTTACAGAGGCAAAAGAAGGGCCCTTAGCACTTAAGAGAGAGGAGTAAAGGTAACGTGCCTGGTGGGAAGAGAAGGGGGCTGGAAAGTTGCGGTGTGCTCCTGAGAGGGAGGGTACGCTGGGGCCTCTGTCCTAAGACTTTTAAGGGCTGGGATTTTAGGGGAGGGTCTCAATAGAATATTCATCAGCTCTCCAGGATGTGGTCTCCACTGATTGGTTGGCACCAGGGCAGGGGGTCATTAGTTAATGCAGCTGGTACTGATGTCAGCCATGGGGTCGATTGTCTGGTTTTGCTGCTTTTCTGGGCCTGGAGCCGAAACACAACTGAGGCCTAGATGTATTTGATACGGGTGAGGACCTCATTGTCCTGGGGGCTTACTGCGTACAGGAGTGGTCATGTAAAGGCCTGCATGGAAGTCAAGTGAGGCCACTCTCCGGCCCCTTGCTTCTCCTCTAAGGGGGTCTACCACATGACTAGCGGCATGCCAGGAGAGGAAAGGGGAGGGGACGATCTGAACCGCATGACCAGCGATATGCTAGGGGAGGAAAGGTCACCCTGGGGGCAAGGGAGGTCCTTATTTTCCCAGTTTTGCCCACTGCTAGGCCACACGGGGCTTCCTGCCCTGGTGACCTCCTGTACCTGGTCCATCGTCCTTGCTCTGCTCATGTCTGTCTAACTGCCTACCCCATCTGGAGCACTGAGAATAGTGCTGTGGCCCCAGTGCACTGTCCCCTGCACGGAGGAGGTGCAGAGTGCAATGTTTTAGCTGGATTACACAACCACCTTATTCCTGTGTCTGAGCTTCCTTCAGGATTGTCACTCCCTTCTCAAAGAAGGTGTTTCCAGTGGAGAGGAACTACTTTTTTGTTGTCTTTTGTAGGTTGGAGGGCATACTCTCTCTTCTCTTAAATGTGACAGCTTAGGTCTATTTCTCTGTGATTCTATTCAAAGTTATTCTACACAAGTGGTCTTTTCTATATAGGCTAATAAATAACTGTAAGGTTCTGGATGGAAGAAATGGCCTTTTATTTCTTTATATTCCCCTGGTGATTTGCATCAGAATTTCATTCAGTTGCAACTAACAGAGAGCTGAAAAATAATGGTGTAAACATATCTGAATTTGTATTGTCGTTTAAGGTCCTGATTTAGTCTGTACAGGCTATGGCGATGGTGGCTCTGCCAGTCACCCCAGACCAGGGTTCCCTCCAGCTCTCTGCTCCAGCATGTCTAGAGTAGCCCTGCTTTCACCATGGCTGCTGGAGCTCCAGCTGTCACTTCCATGCTCCAGGCATCAGAACAGAGAAAGGAGGAAAGCTTCTCCTTCCCTTTTAAAAAGAAGACCTCTGAAAATCCTAGTCCCCTTCTACTTACATCTCATTGCCCAGAATGCAGTTGCATAGCCATGCCCAGCTGCAAGGAAGACTGGAGAATGAACTCTTTTAGCTACTTAATAATGGGCCTGCGAAAAATCGGATTCTACTACTAAGGAAGAAGTCAGTGAGTTTTTTATGATAATGCTGGTAAAGAATTGGCCAAAAGACTCCTCCTCAGGAGAGTTTAAAGAGATTAGAGCTTAAATCTAAGAGGTTAAATGTCCAGAAAGGCTGAGATGATAGAAGGGCCCTCGAGACAGTTTACTCAGGGAAGAGGGTTTGTAGAATTCAAGGGCATTCCATGACCTTCATTATTTTTTTGACATTGAAAGTATTTCTTGGATTACATTATTATTCCAGAAGTATACCTGTTAATTTCAGGAATTTTGGAAAAAGAAGAAAATAATGTCCCCTACTCCAAGAACCTAGAGATAGGTTAACATTTGACGCGCTCCACTCTGTTCTCTTGCATGCATAATCTGTTAATTTTTAACAAGTCAAAAAATCCTCTTGCTGTTTGTAGTGGTGTTTTAACTCTGTTTTTAAAAAGCAATACATTGAAAAGTTTTTCTTCCACCTTCGTCCCTTATCCAGGCTCCTGCCCCATGATCACTGCTCATGGCAGTCTGTATATCACAGCAGTTTATTTTTTACGTGTTCCAACAAATACAAACTGTCATATTCCCTGTGACACATTTACACAAGTGCCAGCCCATCATACACACTGTTCCTCACCTTGTTTTTTTCACTCGCACTTCATTCAGCACCTTGCTTTTTGCCTGCTCAACACAGAGCTCCCTCCTCACTTTCATAGCATCCCTTCCTGTGGATGAGTCCCATTTATTCAACAGCTCCCTATTGATGGGCACTTGAGTTGTTTCCAATCTTTTGCTATTACAAACAATAAACATACTTTTATGAGTCTCATTTACATATATTAGCATGTTTATAGGATAAATTCCTATAAGTGGAATTGCCAGGTCAAATGCATTTGTAATTTTGATAGATATAGCCAAATTGCTCTCCACTCTAATTGTAGCACTTTACCCTCCCATCAGCAATATATGAGAGTTTCAGTTTCTCCATGGCCTCATCGAAAGTGTATTTTCAAACCTCTAGATTGTTGCCTGTATGGTAACTTTTTTATTGTTAATCCTCACCCAAGGATATTTTTTCATTGATTTTTTTGAGAGAATGGAAGAGAGGGCTGAAGAGGGAGAGAGAGGGGGAGAGAGGGAGAGAGAGAGAGAGAGAGAGGGAGAGGGAGAGGGAGAGGGAGAGGGAGAGGGAGAGGGAGAGGGAGAGGGAGAGGGAGAGGGAGAGGGAGAGGGAGAGGGAGAGGGAGAGGGAGAGGGAGAGGGAGAGGGAGAGGGAGAGGGAGAGGGAGGGAAGGGGGGGGACATCGATGTAGGAGAGATACATCAGCTGGTTGCCTCCTGCATGTGCCCCAACTGGGGCCAGGGATCGAACCTGCAACCGAGGTAAGTGCCCTTGATTGGGAATAAAACCCACCACCCTTCAGTGTGTGGGCTGACACTCCAACCACTGAGCCACACTGCCCAGGGCTGTATGATAATGTTTCAAAGTCTGTCTTGATATAGTTTTATTATGAGAAAAGTTGACTCATTTTGTGTGTGTGTGTGTGTGTGTGTGTGTGTGCGCGCGCATTTTAATTTCTATCTTACCGGCGTTCCTGCCCAGTGCTTTACTTTTCAAAAGCATTAACCTGTGAGATTGATCTCTGGGAATGCAATGGTCATTTGATTAAGAAACATAAGAAGGCTGCACCCCTCAACTGAACAGTTGCTATTTTTCCCTGCATCTTATCCCTAACAGATGCACCAGTTGCATTCTAAACAATTGTTTATGATTTTGATAGTTTCTACCCTGATTTATTTCTAAGATATTTTAGGTAGGAAAACAGGGATAAAGGGAAAATACAAGTAAAAAAAAAGAAATGACAGTGAGAAAAGCATGATGAAGCCAGAGATGAAGTCAATACATCAAATGTCCTCGACACTTGCTAAAGGCAGCTCACAGATTTGGCCAAAGCAAAGAGCAAAACAAGAGTTCCAAACACCTCACCAGTGCTCTGTGAGAACCTGGCTGTCCTGAGCCTGTAATAGATACAATAGAGATAGAATAGAGTTAAGACAGTGCATTGAGGGAAGACATTCCTTCTTTATTTTTTATGATCCAAACTCGGGTGCCCTATGGAATTGGAGCGGCAGAGGCAGCCACAGGACTGGGAGGAAGGTGGCCCAGCTGATGGGAGAAGAAGAGAGGAAGAGCTTGGCAGTAGGGAGAACCAAGAAAAGAGGTGGGGAGCATGCTCAGAAAGTGTGGCCGTTAGAGGCAGCTGTCCAAATGTTACTTCAGTGTGGATGTGTTATTCAGGTCACAGAAAAGGAAAGCATTTAGCATTATTTATCAAAAGTTCAACTAAATTGTACTGAAGTGTTTATAGTACCACATGGCCTGCCCTCTCTTCAGCCCTGACCTTGGTCAGATTCCTTTTTGGCACCTTGGCTGCTTTTTCTAGCCAAGCCCTACTTGGAGTTGAGCTTTGTATGTAGAGGAAGGAGGGATTGCCTTGGGCCTGGATTGCAACAAAACATTGTAAGAAAACATTGGAATTCCTAGCAGAGGGAGCATAGTTCTAACAATGTTTAGGAAAAACTGGAGACCATCTTTATGTCTACACCAAATGACAATACTTTATGACAATGCTTTCCAGGATATTTCATACATAAAATTATCACTCTCGATCTTGATTGAAAAACAAGTAATTCTATGATTATAGCTCTGCTAAGAGAGATTTGCTTCTAGAAGGGAGTACAAGAAACAACAATTAGTGCCAGAGTACGAGGCGAAAACGTACCCAAAAATCAGTGTTGTTATCATTGTCTTTTCATACACAAAACCATAGCCATTGCTCAATATCAAAATAAACTTGTCTTGCTTATTTGGTGCAGATAAAGCCATCCGCTCTCCAGACAAACCAAACAAACCCTGTTGCTCACAGCACAGTATTTTGTCTTTCCAGGCATCCTACAAGCCATTGCTGAAGCAGGTTGTGGAGGAAATATTTGATCCCGAAAGGCCAGATCCTGTTGATATTGAACACATGTCGTCAGGCCTCACTGATCTCCTTAAAACTGGATTTAGCATGTTCATGAAGGTAAAGTAGTCACAAAGAGGTCATCCTGAATGTAATGCTGTCTTTGCTGGGCGTGAAAATGCTGACACCCCCTTAACCCGTCAAGTGCCCCATAAGATACCATCCGGTATTTTGGCTCTTCTGAGACCAGTTGCAATCTTTATCTAACTTCTGGTTAAAAGCAGCCTGCCCTTCAGCCTCCTACAACTTCTTTTGATATGATCACTGGGATCTTTCTGATCAATATGTGAAGACACAGCCCTTCAGGGTAGCATATTGAAAATGTTTCTCCTCCTGGCCTGCATTTTCATTTCACATGAATCCATATACTGTTCTCTTCTTCTTAATTAGAACTTATTATGCAGGGTAATAAGTGACTCTTCTCAGTCATATGATTAGCTCACCTCAAAACCTATTTTTAAAATCTTCACCTTTTTCACCCATTCCCAAACCCCCCTCCCCTCTGACAGCTGTCACTCTCTTTTCTATGAGTCTGTCTCTTTTTTGCTTGTTAGTTCATTTTGTTCATTAGATTCCACATACAAGTGAAATCAGATGGTACTTGTCCTTCTATGACTGGCTTACTTCACTTAGCATAATGCTCTCGAGGTCCATCCATGCTGTTGAAAAGGGCAAGATTTCCTTCTTTTTCATGGCTGAGTAGTATTTCATTGTGTCAGGGTACCGCAGCTTTTTTTACCCACTCATCTACTGATGGCCACTTGGGCTGGTTCCAAATCTTGGCTATTGTAAATAATGCTGCAGTGAACATAGGGGTGCATATATTCTTTCAAATGAGGGTTTCAGTTTCTTCGGATATATTCCCAGAAGTGGAATTGCTGGGTCATAAGGCAGTTCCATTTTTAATTTTTTGAACTATCGCCATAGTGCTTTCCAAAGTGATGGCACCAATCTGCATTTTAAAATGACTTTTGTTTTGGCCCCACAGACTCCAGTTGACAAGTGCTAGAATTTCTCTGGCTAATATCCGGGATAGGTCAAAATTGTTGCACAGCCTTTGCAGCGGGGATGAAAGGAGGGGAAGTACACAGATGCGATCTATTTTTAACCCACTGTAAAGTTTCTGAATTTAAAAGGATCTAAACAAGATTACAGGCCGACTTCCCAGTCTATGCCAGGACTTCAGTTGTAATAACTCTTGGAAATAACAGAATGTTTTGCCAGCTTCAAAGCGTCTTTGAAATTGTGAATTAATCTACATAGGAGAGCTGGCCTTTCAGAGTTCAGTATATGCATATGCCAGGAAAATTGGTCTACTCTGAAGCCAGAGGACAGAAGTCAGACAGTCAGACTCTAGACTGAGCAGTTAACGGCTGGAATGGACATGCAGGTCCCCTTCCTGCTGTTCCCATTATCATCAACTTCTGTTGTAGTGAGTGGCTGATGTATTTTTTGTGTCTGTGTAGTGTGTTTGTGTGTTTTAAATAACATAGCACAGATCAGCATCTCAAAGATGTTCTGGGGCTCCTGTGTTGAGTGTAAGCCCAGGGCTGTTCAGTGGCCCTCATGATGACTAGTTCGTACAGAAACTTCCAGACTAGACATCGTCTCTGACTTTCTCCACTTGAGCACCCTATTCCTTCATCATAAGCTTGGACTTCATCCTGAAGAGAGACTAAAATAACCCATGTGGACCTCCAGGCCCTGGTCACTAGGATCTGAGGATGGCCCAGGAGGCTGTGTGTCCTTCCCCAGGCAGGCTGCTGAGTTCACAGTCTCGCCAAGGGTACACGTGGACGCTCAAACCCACCTGCACTCTGCTCAACACACTGGTTTCTCATTTGTAGAGAGGCACAGTATACATGGGAGGAGGCCCCAGCTCGCTTTTTGTCCAGTGATGTTCCACAGAAAGAACTTGTTTCTTAGCAAAAGGCTCTGTGACCAAGTGTGTTTGAGAAACACTGGGTTAAACAGAAAATTAATGCAAAATTCTTTGCTGCTGGACTTCACAGTGCCTTTAATATGCTAATTTACTTTTCAGCTCTGCAGGGCCCATATAGAATGTCTTCTGTGGGAGGACCATCCACTTCATTTCCTTTCACTGTTTCATGAACCATGAGATGTCACATTTTAAAATTACCCTTTTAAACCTGCAGAGTGTTTTCTGTAGCAGTTCCTGTGGTCAGAAACTTCGCAGTCCCAAGGTGAGCTTCACGTAGGAAGATAGTTGGGACCATCCTGGGCCAGCACTAGACTGTTGTGCTTCTCCCCATTCAAACCTCCCGAGTTGGAGATCATAAAGAAATGCTCCTGCCACTGAGACTGACCTCAGAGTGAGGTTTCCAAGTCATAGGTTTAAGAGAAAAGAATGTGTGTTCTCCAAGCAGCTGTCAGGATTCATCCCCCGGCCCCCAGCCGCTGCGCCTCTGCTCTCTGTTGCCAGGGGCATCTCATCTGTCTGCAGGGGGTGGGGAGAGTCTCAGTGCGCAGGCCAAGGAGCCTCCCATCCCAGTCCTCCAAGGGAGACCCATTCTTTTCAGTCAATGGCAGCTGGTTCTACCCACCATTCCATAGAACTTGGCAAGGAAAGTTACCTCTGGCCCAGGGTTTCAACAAAATTGGGATAAATGTAAAGAGGAATAGCCAATAGAGCTTTGAGAAATGAACTGAATTCCCAAAGAGCTCCCTTTTTGAGGTGGAGGTGCAGCCACCGGGAAAGGGTGACTCTGCTCTGCTTTAGGCCAGTGGATAGAAGGTGCAGAAGGCAGGTGGACTCTCCTGTGGCCATGGCTACTTACCAGTCTCCCTGGTCCTATTTTCCATTGTTTCTCACTTGCTACCCAAAGTTATGCAGTAGGCCTGTGCTCAGCATATATCATGGGGTCAGCTGTTCCCATATTTAAACCTCACAACAATCCTAGGAAGTAGGTTCTGTCGTTACCCCTGCTTTACCACTGGGGAAACAGGCCCAGAAAGGTTAAGCAGTAGATGTGAACTTCCAGAAGGCTGGGATTGGCTCATACTCTTCTGTTCTCAGGTGTTTTCCAAAGAGCAAAGAGGAGTTGGGACAGCAGGATTTGTCCCCAGGCCAGTCTTATTCCAAAGCCCAAGCTCTTCACCATGACATGTTTTGGCTCCAGGATGCTTTAAGCATTTCCTTGGAAGTTAACTATTCATATGTCATTAATTCTTTTCTTCATGATTACTCATTAGCACAGATATTTTCCCTCTCCAGTGCCTGTGCAGCTCATGAATAAAATCCATGCCTAGACTGGTCATCAAGGCTGGCAGAGTGAGGGAAATCTCCCAGGGCCCATCTGCTGGTACCCTGTCTGCTTTTCTGGGACTCAACCCCACAACTCATTGGCAGTGCACACGCCCCCATCCCACCCCAACCCCGCCAGGAGAAGAAATGCGTGTATTGGCATTGAATTGCCTCTACACATTACATCTCTGTATCAGCAGCCAACAGTCATTGCTTTGTTGCCACTTGCTGCCCCACTCTTTGCCCCTGGGACCTAATCCCCCACTCATGACTCACTGAGTGGGTGCTGAGCCTGAAAGAAACAAAAAGATAGAGCCTGATGAAATGAAGGCCCCATGTGGGATCCTTCCGGTGCTTAGGGAAGTTCAGAGAGTTCGAGAACTGGGAAGGGAGCTGAGCTACTAGTCTGTCCCTTCCCGGTCTCTGGACCCACATATAGTGTCACAGTGGGGTTAGCTCAGATCACCCAGAGGCAGGATCTATTGCTCTGGCATGGCTGAGGGCAGACTGAGAAACTGGGAAAGACGTGCTGGAAACAAGGCCAGCAGACATGGCCACAGGTGTGCTGTGGTGCCCCACTGCAGGTAACAGAAAGGAGACAGGGAGGGTTTTCCAGGCCCCTGGCACATGCCTCTTCAGGGCTTCATATCTCCTGTGCACACCTCTGTGGCTTCGTGCATACGTTGTTTTATAGTGATGCATGTTAGATATCTTTTCCCAAGCTTTGTTTTCTAACTGCAGAGTAGGACTCAAGATATCAATTCAGTGGATTGTAATCAGTATTTTTTAATGAAAAAAAGAATAGAGCAGACTAGCGAGGTAAAACCTCGCATCTAGCAAGGCGACCCCAAACAACCCAGTGCATACATACACACGTATGACTTTAATGTGTCTCTTGCACAATCAAAAGAATGGAAGCTGTGGCTAGGAGAATGGAGGGCTGATCTAGGTCTTTTTTCTGCATCCACCACACGTGGGGCCAAGTGCCAGGCTGGCTTTACACACAGCAGGCATTTGCTGAAGGTCAGGAGGGTGGTCCCCGTCGCCAGTTAGAGTCATTGGTTCCTCGTTCCAACTTTCTGCCCTTAAGCCAAAAGCTACATTTCAACAACTTCACAGGGGGTAGGAGGTAGCAGCCCAATCAGTCAACTCCAGTGACCCTCAAAGGAATCCCTGACCCTCTTTTTTAGCTGCTGCCAAGCTAGGCGAAGCTGGTCATTGTTTTGTCATTACGTAACCCCAGAGAAGCAGCACCGCTTGCTCCCGCGCACCACTGCGCTCCCAGGTGTGCGGAGGAGTCGGACGCCGGACTCCACCTCTGTCAAAGAAACCTGGTGATCTCCGCTCCTGTCCACACGCAGTGTGCAGATCTTTTTCTAACTTCTTTGTCTCTAGAGAACAGAACGGAAGCAAAGGGGCTGATTGTGCAGTATGAGAACTCAAAGGAATCAAGAAGAGATATGTCCTAACAGGTGGTTGGGTAGCAGGATGGGAGTTCTGGGGGGAGATTTGAGGACCTCTTTTCTGTTTAACATCTGTAATATTTTTGTTTGATTTTGTAAATAATAGAAGGCCATCTAGTATATGTTTCCTAACAGCAGTCACTTTATTCTACTGTTTATATCTACTTACAGAGGGCAATAGAGATTTGTGATAAAACATGTAGGTCAGACTGTCTGGTTAGAACAAGCTCCACCACTTACTAGCTGTTTGACATGGGTGCATCGCTAGACCTCTCTGGGCCTAAGTGTCCTCATCTGTGAAATGGGGACAGTAGTAGTGCCTACTGTGTAGGGCTGTTATGAGAATTAAACGAGTTAATTCCTACAGGGCACTCAGAACAGTGCCTTGCCTACAGTAAGTTCTGGTAAAGTATTTTCTATTTTCACTTTTACCAGTCTGTGATCCTGGCCAGACTGTGACTCTTGAGAAAAGTCTGCCTTTCGTATCTTTGTGTCCCTGTGCAGAGCCAATACGTGGGCATTTGGTGCATACAGACTAACTGCTGAATGTACAAGTGACTTAAATAGGCAGAGAACAGACACCCAGGAGTTTCCTATTTCACTATTGATGTGCTGTTGCCAGAGAGATGCAGAGCTCTGAGTCTTCTTTCTGTTGTGTGGCTGGGAAACCATATTTATAAGGCTGCAATGTGCTTCTCCAGGCCCCCTGTCTTCTCCAGCATGTGTCCAACCTGTTGATATCCCCAGTCTCAGGGTACATAACTGTCCCTCCTAGAGCAAGCTATAGGGAGCTGGTGAGATTCTGTGCATGTACCGTGGCAGGACAGTTTCAGGGAATAGAGGCGAGCAGGACCAGACCCGGGCCACCCAGGATGCACACTCTGCCCGGAACACTCTAGAGGCATGGGCTCCATGTGCTGGGAGAGAGCAAGTGCTCGGCCCCACAGGTGTTCCCTGCTGCTCCTCACAGCCTCCCCGCTATAGGGGACCGGAGGCCACCACCCCAGACACTTGGAAATGGCTCGCAGAAATCAGTCTCATTCATGTAAATGTTTGCAGCCAGTGAAAGTTAAGAAAAATGCCTATGAGTCTAAGATTCTCTACATCAAATACATCTTCTGTGAGAGGGAAGTCAAAGCAGCTGGATTTTGCCCTTACTAAAGTCAAAACCTTGTTTGCATCATCCTGCAACTTGCTAAAATCACTTTCTTTATTTATATTGCTATAGCATGCTTTTCTGTCTACGTCAGACTGTCCAGAGAAGCCTTCATCCCCACCTGTTCTGGTTATCTATTACTACATAAGAAGCTGTCTTCAAACAATACTGATCAGTTATTTTGTTCATGAAGCTGTACTCTGGGCAGAGCTCAGGAGGGAGGGACTCATCTCCAAGAAGGCACATTCCCAAGTTGATGCTGACTATTGGCTGGTAGCCCATCCCAGCTTGTGAGCTAAGGGACTCAGTTCCTCCCCACACAGCCTCTCCACATGGTCCTCACACCATGGCAGCTGTGTTCCAAGGACGAGCATCCTGAGAGAGCCAGGTGGACCCCTCAGCAGTCACACAGCATTTCTCCCACAGCACTCCTCTTGCCCACGCAGTCACAGATGCCCAAGCAGGGTCAAAGGGAGGGGACATGCTCTTTCCTCTTGAGATGGGAGCAAGAGAATGAGGAGCAGAGAATATTGTGTGGCCACTTTTGGAAAATACAATATAAACTACACCTAAATATACATTTGACTGTCCAGCTCAACAAGGACAGCATTTGGCTGAGTCTAAGAGTTTTCCTTCCAATCTAGAGGATGGAAAATTCACTTACACTTCTGGCCTGGTTTCAAAATAAGTTAGCCCCAAAAGGCTTTGATAATAAAAGTCCTGCTTGCTGTTTGCCCATTTTTAAATAATTTAATCTCAAAAAACAAACCAAAAAAAAAACACAAAAAACACGTGGCAGAGGAGTGATAAGAAATGGAGCTGCAGGACCTTCCTCTCCCAAGTTCACTCCATGGAGCCCTGTAAGGCAAAGCCAAGCCTGGGAGAAGAGCAAGCGTGCCCACGAGATCAATCTTCATGCATGTCTGAGAAAGTGTTTCAAGTCGGTTGAATGTGCTCCTCAACCAGAGGGGAGGCTGTGGTTCGCCACATAAAGCTGTCGGCTTCAAAGGGCAGTGCCCTGGGGGAGGGGATATCAAACTGGAGAGAAGCAGCTCTGGCAGAACCTTCTCTCCAAACGCTTGTTCACGGAGCACCTTGATCTCCTTAGAGGAAAACTTGATAGCGATCTAATAAATAAATGGAAACATACCTCCCCCCTTCACTACAACTTTAATTTAATTTAAAACTAGCATGTCTAATAGGCAGTGCTTTTAAAATGCGTTTCTGGAATTTGTGGTTTGGATTTCAGTCTCCTGAAAATAATATATTTTATATCTACTCCATGTGTTTGGACCCCAACTTGTTTTGACTAAAGGACAGGATTTGTCAAGATGTTTTCTCTGCAGGAATTGGAGTGAGGAGGGTGGTTATATCTGAAAATTGCATGAGGCCATTTTATTTCTTTTTTATGTGTATTTTTAAGAAGTTTTGTTGTTGTTCCATTTCTTATGTGGCCATGCTTAATTGGGGAAAAATAAAAGATTTATGAAAAAGAGTCCAAGAAAACCCAGTACTTGCCTCTGGGCCCTTAATTTGGGTTAGTATAAGAGCTCCATTGCCTTGAGTGGCAATAGAAAAAGGCCCAAAAGGAAAGACAGAACAACTGCTCAGGCAGGCCCTAAAAAGCTAGTGGTACAGAGAGGGTGAGAACTCAGTCTCTTCCAGTTGCAATTAAAATGCCAACAAATTGCACTAGCTTAAAGAAAGGATCATTTGTTGTGAGGGCCGAAGAATGTTCCAGGGAACCCAAGGGTAGCAATGCAGTGGGCCCTCAAGAAGGACTGGGACTGAGAAATGGAAAGCCATCAGGAAACCAGATGGTTCTTTAAGACTTGCTCCAGCCTGCAGAAGATGCTGAGAACAGTGCCCAGCACACTGTAGGCGCTCAATAAATATTAGTTGAGTGAGTGACTAGAGAGCTATGCCACACTTCTGGTTCTTACAAGCTCAGCTTTGATTCAGCCTTGTCTATCTTAGGTCAAGTTTTCATTCCCAGGGAAGGATCTCGAGTTGCCCCCGCTGGGTCAGAGATCCATTCTTGGACCATTATTCAACCATGGTTGAGGGGCAGGATCACGATGTAACTACATGGCTGCCAGCAGCCCACCCCATAACCATGGGAATCAGGGAGACTGTTCAGATATGGGTTGGAAAGATCTGCAGAAGCATCTACAGCAGGCGTGACGTATGCTGTGGGGATGAAGGGCAAAAGTCACGCTCGTCAGGTGAAATTTGACGTCAGATCCTTGGACTGTGAGAACTGGACATGCCTAGGGGTCATCTGGTCCAGCTCCTTATTATTGACACAAGAAAAACAAGAGATGAACTGTTGGCTTAGGTCAGTTACACTTAATGGTATTTCTGACAAGAGGAAACCATCTCAGCGTCTGGTGTTTGTTGACACCAGTACAGTGTGGTAGGGAGATGGACAAGAAGATGAGGGGGGCAGGGAGCAGAGATAGGTGGGGGGCCCGAGGGCTGCGAGGGCCCAGAGAAGGAAGAGCCAAGTCCCTGGTCAGAAGGCTGCTCAGAGGAGATCAGTGTGGTCAGAGCAGCAGGATTTAGGAACCAAGTGACAACACACCGCGCTGCGTGGAAGGAATTACAGGCGGTTCTAAATGGCTGGAGCTGTTTTCCGCTCCTGGAGGGAATGGGAGCATTTAAAGACAGAGATAAGCGGAAGCGTCACAAAGGGCCAGAGCGTAGAAATTTGACCAAAAACTGAGGCACCACTGAATGAGTTTTAGGGTCAAGTAACCAGTTTATATTTTGTAAAGCTCGCCCTGGCAGCCGTGAGGGGGCATGAGGCCAGCCGGGCATGGGCTGGGCAGGGAAGGTGAGATGAGAGTGGCTCTGGGGGCGGCTGGGGAAGAGGGTGGAGCTGGAGTGCTGCTGGATCCCGCAGCCAGGTGCTCATCGGATGTGAGAGCAAATGAGAGAACAAATTCCCTCTTTAAGCCTCACTTGTCTCTGTCACGTGGAGCCGCTGCCTGCTTCACAGATTCCAAGGATTGCATAAAGTAATGCTTTCCACCCCCGCTTTATTTCCCGCCATAGCACTTACCACCTTTCTTGTTACCCATTTACTTACTGATTTTCATCATTCTCCCCCAACTAAAATGTCAGTTCTACAACAGCAGGGATTCCTGTCTGGTTGTTCATTGCTCAATCCCCGATGTCTAGAGAAGTGCCTGGCTCGTCGTAGTTGCACAAGGGACAGCTGTGGAACGGACCCGCGAGTAAGTGGAAAAGCACAGCACTGCACAGGAAGTATTCAGTGGCAGTGGCACTGCTCTCACTAATTCCTGTTGGGAGAAAAGCATCCCCGAGCCGTCTTCAGAGTCAGCGTGGCTGTTCCCGGGGCCTTGTGCCCTTCGCGCCCAAGCTTCTGGTGCGCTTTCCCGCCCGCTGCTGAAGAACACGGACCTGACCCTTGCTGTGCTGGAGAGAAGTGAGTCACACGTGAAGAGAAACTGAATGGAAGCGAGTTGGCAGCAGGATTCCCAGAGCTCCTAGAGAGCTCCAGAAAAACGGAAGCAGCGGAAACTCACTCATGGAAGCCGACCAGGACATCAAAGAGCGCCCTGGGGCCCACAGCTGCAGAGGAGGGTTTGGCAGCCTCTGCTTCAAAGGCTGGAGGGATGGTGGGAAGAAACACTTATCTGACCAGAACTGAGGTCTTAAAGTCACAGCCAGCAAAAGTTTGGAAAATGAAAAAAAGAGCAGAGGGCCCGACTTGCTTTATTAATCTATGCGTTTGTAATGGCAGTAATCTCCAAAGTGCCCTGTGCCATGAGCTCACATACAAATGAACGGGACTCAGCCGTGTGCGTGTGTGTGTGGCGCATTTAAGACTTGTGTCATTTTGATGGAAGAGACCCCACTGCCCAATCGCCTGCTAACTTGACATGTTCTAAAAGGAAAGTCTGGTATCAAAACATAAATCTAAACAGAAACCAAAATAGCAAACAGCAACAGGCATTAATCAGACTAGTCTCTTTGTACCAAAACCCACATTCCCTCTACTCCCTGGCCCCAGGGTACTGTTCTTCGTTGTTGCTGTTCATTTCTTTTTTCCTTTTCATCTTTTAGAACATCCTTCCAAGAGCCTCGCAGTGCACTTCAGAGCCCAGACTCTCTTATGGAAAGCATATGTCTTTGGGAACATACTGTTCACTTGAAGTTCTGCCGCCAGTTTTATTTCTGTCCCAGGGTTAAGTGAGGAACAACAATTGTTTGTAGGGCTGGAAGTAGCTTCGGGTCAGTGAGCCAGGAAGAACCGTACATAAAGCAAAGAGAGTTTCTAAAAGACCTCTAAGAAAAGAGGAGCATCTCCAGTTAACCTGTGGGTCTCATTCATTCATGCATTGGCGTTGTTTATGCAACATTTGTTGAAAGTTTACCATAAACGGTCTATGCTCAGAGCCAAAAAATACCAAAGTAAATATGATCAGTTTCTACTCTCTCGTACTTTACGATCTAGGATTGGAGACAGGCAAGTATATCAAAGCAGCAATCCAGTATGACAAAGCCAAGGCAGAGGTATCTGTCAGATTTAGGTCATGGGCAGGAGTTGAGAGATAGTTAGGGAGAGGGTGCTTTTTAACCGCAACCGAGGTGCATGCCCTTGACTGGGAATCGAGCCCGAGAACCTTCAGTCTGAGGGCAGATGCTCTAACCACTGAGCCAAACAGGCCAGGGCTAGAGAGGGTGCTTTTTAAAGAGAGTAGGAGGGAAGGAGAAAGAGATAAAGAAGAGGAGGCGAGAGTAGTTTAAGAGGAAACCACGTGTGCTACATAAAACAGTATGATGCAGGTGATATTCAAATTCTTTAACAACTAGAACATCGTGGGCAAGGAGAGTCCAAAACCCACCAATGGTCCCAACCAATGCCTGTGGACTGCACATCTTTCCTATTAATATGGAAAAATCTCGGGGTATAGTTGAGTGAAAAAAGCCAGGTACAATGTTGAGTGTTAGAAATCAAGATGTTCGTTACCCTTGGTGAGGGAAAGACAGGAGGGGGCCATAGAGGGTCTCCAGGGTCCAGGCTTTCTGTTTCTTGATCTGGGTGTGATCACATAGGTTTGAATACTTTGAAAATAAATCGACGTGAACACTTGTGATAAATGCTCTTTTCAGTACAGATGTTTAGTAAAGTGTCTTATGTTTGACAAAATGTTCCAACGCAAATAAACAAACAAATACCATGCATTTAGGCAAGTCTCAATTTATCGTGAATGGCTCTAGCAAACAGTGTATGTGGAGGAGATAAAAATACAGACATAAAGCAAAGCCACGTTATAAGAGCCTTACACACTGAATTAAGGAGTTTGAACTTTATTCTCAGAACTCTGAGACTCTTTGGAGAGAACGTGAGCATGTGTTGGAGACGAGGGGTGTTAGACTGTGGCCTCCAGACTTTGGCCTCTGGTTCCACGAGTTAGTCACTGTGTCACTGTGTGTAAACTTCAAGCTCTTCATCTGCAAAATACACTAATGACTGTTTGCCTCCTAAGGATGTTTTGAGAGTTGAATAAGATAATACACCAAAATGTTTAGTATAGTGGGCACTATATTCAGTGATGAATATTTGCATTTTAGAAAACTTCCTCAAGCGGGAATGAGAAGGGATGGGGGTGGCCAGACCAGGGGCAGAGAGATGAGGTGGAAGGCTGTGGCAGTAATCTCCCGAGGAAGGACTGGGGGCCTGACCAGACAGGGGCACTGTAAGTCGGGAGAGATCATTAAATCTGAGAGGGCAGAGTAAACAGGACTTGGTCTGGGAGATGAAAGAGACAGCGAAGTCTTCCATGATTCTCAGGTACCCGGCTCAGGTGACTGTGAAGGTGGTGATGCTGATAGAAAGTCAAGAGGAGGAACAGACTGGGGGGAAGGTGAGGGATCCTGGGAGGCATCCAGGAACTCAAGAGAGAGGTTTGAGATAAAGACAGAGATTTGGGAAATAATATAAAAGATTGTTGAAAGTATATAAGTAGATGAGGTCTGTCACGGGTGATATATCAAGTGAAAAGAGCAAGGGGCCAAAGATGGAGCCCTAAGCAGCATCATTTAAAGGGGCAGACTGAAAGAAAAAAGGAACCTATGAAGAAATTTGAGAAGAAACCATTGGAAAGGTAGAAGGAACAACCATGAGTGCTGTTATGGTAGCCAAGAAGGATGTCCTCAACTGTAACAAATGCCACAGAAATGGCCAATTAAATGAAGACAGCGTGTCCGTTGACTCCTACGTTTGATGGCCATTGGTGACTTCAGTGAGAGCCATCCAGGGGACACTGGGACAAAAGCAGGATTGTCATGGGGGTATGGTAGGTGGATTAGAAGAAAGAAGTCACCAAGTACAGTCAAGGGAAAGGAGGGCTACAGGTCAGGAAGCTAGAGGGGCAAGGAGTGACAGTCTTTCTCTAAAGATCAGAGAGTTTCCTAACTTTTTTCAGTGTTTCTTCACCATCACCGATTTTGGAAAAATTTAGAGCCCTCCCTCCCTCCCTCCCTCCCTCCCTCCCTCCCTCCCTCCCTCCCTCCCTCCCTCCCTCCCTCCCTCCCTCCCTCCCTCCCTCCCTTCCCATCCTGAATTTCCTCTCCAGAAGCCAGGGAGTAACTTATGTAACTGGGAGCACTTAACATATTACCTTTTTGAGTGTTTTTAAACTAAATTGAAAAGTGGGTATATTCAAGGGCAGTAGCCAGAAGAACCCAACTGAGAAAGGAGTTGGAGCAGGGGAAGAGAAAGGGTGTCCTGTCAGCCTGCTATCCTGCCCTGCTGTTCCCAGGGACTTTCCAATGGCCGCAGCAGGGCTTTGTGCATTAGCAAGTGTGAATTAGTGAATACACTCACCACCTGTTTCTCCCACCTCTGGCTTTAGTGGCCATGGCAGCAGCCAGCAGCATCCTCCTGCAGTGACTCCATGCTCCCCGTGTCCGGCTGCTCCACCCAGCTGGCGACTGCTTGCCTCCAGCACTCAGCTCACACCCCTGCTCCTTCTCCCACTACCAACCAACTGTGGTTTCCAGATGGGGCTCAAACACACTGTCTTTAGGAACCCCCTCTTGCCCCCTTCAATTAGTCACTAAGTCAATGTGTTATTTGTTTTGCATTTCCTGAGGGGTTCCTGGGAGTCATTCTCATTTTAGTTTACAATACTTTAGCTCATTGGTGAAATTGGTGGCAGCAGGAGGAATTCTCCACAGCCCCTGGTGGAGTGCTCCATGTCGAGTAAGTCCTCGGCAAGGCTGGTTTGCAGGAGATAACAGGGTGAGGCCTGTGCTAGATTGTAAGTTCCTCAAGGGTAGGCAGCCAGTCTCATCTTTTCACACCCTTCACCACCACCTCCCTAGGGCTTTGACTACTTATCAGTTCCACAAACACTTATTGAGCACCTACTATGTGCCAGAAAGTGCACTAGGTAAGCTGGAAATTCTACTGGGAGGGGCAGGTAAAGTCCCCATCTTGTGGAGTTTATGTTCTAATAGAGGAGACAGCCAACAAGGAAATAAACTAACAGATTAACCCCAGGCTGTGGCAGGTGCTTCCTAGGAAATAAGCAGAGCTGTGTAACATAGAAGGGGCACGTTTATGCTGAGAACTGAAGATCTATAAGGAAGGAATAAGTTGCCTCTCAGTTTTCTCTTCTTATTTAATAACCCTCACTCCTTAAGCTTTTCTTTCAATAAAATGTTTATTTGAAGGGATGTAATAAGGTGACATGTTATGCGTTTTCCTGGTCCATGGGTTCACAAAGACCTGACACATCTGATCACTGACAGATCATAATCTCTCCAAGGGTCATTCATCTCACCTGCTTTATGGGGTAGCAGCCCTGGGACCCCACGGATCTGGTGGAGAGAGCACCCTGCTGCACAGAGCCTGGCGCCGATGCCTGTCTGACGCTGGTGGTGGTTTGTTTCGCAGGTGAGCCGGCCTCATCCCAGCGACCACCCTCTCCTGATCCTCTTCGTGGTCGGCGGAGTCACAGTCTCTGAGGCAAAAATGATCAAAGACCTTGTGCCGTCTCTGAAACCAGGAGCCCAGGTATGAGTCCTAGAGTCCTCGGTGATGCGATGCGAGTCCTGGGGCAGGAGTGGGAAGGGCGGCGCGGGCCCTTCTTCGGGCTTCCCAGCGTTCCCATCCCCATCCCGGCTTCGTCTGTCCCACCTGCTCCTTCCCATGTCATATTCTCCTTCTGCCTGCCCCAGGCCAGCCATCCCCCTGGTGGGAGTAAAGGAAAGAAGGCTCTCCTTTTCCAGTCCTCTCCTGCCTCTGGGCTCCAAGGGCAATATGCTAGTGTCCCTGTTCCTGATTCCTGCATATGTTCTCCAGTATCCAGTCAGTGCTGAATTACTCAAGAGTTTTCACTGTTTTTCAGGCCTCAGATAATTGAGAGTAACTCCCAGGACCACCTCCCCACTATGGCAGGTAGAGGACCCAGCTGGAGGAGTTGGGAAAGGCCCATTGTCAAGACAAGGATGAGTGTAGAATTTTCTCCTCTATAGCCTCCTGTCGGGTCGCATTTCACTCCCCAAATAAGTGGCCTGGTGGTTAAGAACACAGATCTCTTGATTTTACAGACCTGACTTTGAGCCTTAGCCTTTTAATAGCCAGGTGATCTAGGAGCGAAAGGCCTTCCGTTTCTTCATTTAGGAACCGGCTGGGGTGGCTGTGAATCTTAAATCAGGTAAGTGGAGAGAATGTGCTGCTTAGCACAGTGCCTGGTACATCTCCCTCAATAAGTGGTGGCTGCAGTTATTATCAGCCACTTCTGAGGAGTCACCACCCTGCTCCGCAGGAGGGGCTGAGGCTTGGGCAGGAGGCCGTGGGAAACCAAAGAGAGAGGCTCCAGGACAGGAGAGCCCCTGCCTTCGGAGCTCTGATCTGGCCAGGAAGCAGAGCCTATAACCCAGTAAGATGAAAAATACTGCCTTAGCGGGTCCTCAAAACAGATCCCAAGACGGAGACGTGAGAGCAGGTGGTTTACTTCGGAGGTGACCCCAAGAAGCAGAAGTGAGGGCATCAGAAAAGAGAAACAGCAGAGGGGGAAAAACCAGAAAAGGGGCCTCACTGAGGCAGTTGCTACTGTGCATCAAGGCACGGTCCTCTGGGGCCCCAGGAGCCAGGGTTACCTTCCTCAGCATGGTCCCGCTGGAAAACGGAGTCTGGGGCATCGTCTCATAGACTCTCTTCCCACCCCACCCCCAGTTGTGACTCGCCTCTGGGGCCTTCAGCTTTGGGCCACCTCTGCATACAGCTGAGAAACTATTCATGGTTTGGAGAAAGCAAAACAGAGAGGGCATCTGGTGCTTCAGGTGGGACACTGGCTCGTGCAGGAAACTGTTCACAGCTGCACAGAAGCCAGGTGGGACTCCTGGCTCCACAGGTGCCGCTGTCTTTGTCTCCCACCTCCGTCCACTACTGAAATTCCACCAGCTATGACCACGATGGGTGAGAGCAACAGCAGCCAGGCAAGAGTGCCCTCGATCTTGCCTTCTGTGAGGTCCTACTTCTTGTTCCAGGCCTTTCCTGCATCTCTGCAGGCATCCAAAATCTGTACTTTGCACCAGGCTGCTAGCTCACTGCTTGCTGGACTGGTCTCCTCAAGCAAACACGAACTCCTTGAGGACAAAGGCTTGGCTTCCCAGGCCTGCGCACATGGCAGAAGCTCCACAGCCTTGTGGTCTGATGACATGATTGGCTACAGGAGACCTGGGTTGGTGTTGTTGGCATGGGCCACCTGGTGAGGTAGAGAAGGCCTGGTCCCTGTTGTTCTCCAGACACCCAACTGAGAGATGGGACCCGGGTATCTAGGGAGCCACAGCAGATTCCTGAGCAGGGGAGTGATCACTCATTGGCTGTGACTATCACCTGTCATGGTCATAGCTGGTACAAGTTCTGATAAAGTGGTAAATTCTGCCTTGTTTAACACCCTCTCTGTCAAGAGCAGTGTTAAGGATCTCTTTAGTGAGCAATTGCCTTTTCAGCAAGACTTTTTTTTTTTTTAAATCAGAAAGCACACTTCTCACTATCCCTAGCACAGCGAACCAAATTCTTAGCTCTCCAGAACAGTCATGCATTGTAACAGCCTGACAGACATGTTAATCCCCACTCAAAGGATAAAATGCAGGCGTTTTCAAAGCCAAGTGACCTGAGTTTGACAATGAAACCAAAATCTGCGGTGGCTCTACTGCCATCTGACCCTGTGCCCTGTCATCTGCACAGTGAGTCTCTCAAAGAATTTGGTACTTAAGGAGCAGCCTTGGCTGCTGTTTGTCCTGTGTGCAGAGTTCCCTGAAGAGTTCACAGGCCATAGGAAGATTCCAAGGAGGAGTTCTTGATCGTGCCCTCCTCTCCAAGGGTTTGAAAGGAGCTGGGTTACCTGGATATTTGCTGGGTGACACCTGTGGAGGCAGCTCTCCCTTTCTCAGAGCTCGACGGACTCACAGCTGCCCTGGCCCTGCCACTGACTCTGCCCAGACCTGGGGCCTGAGCTGCTACTTGCTGTTATAGACCAGCACACACTAGAGCCAGTCTCTGCTTAGACTCACTGCCATTGGAGTGTGTGTGTGAACTAACTGAGTCTAAGCACCAGCAGACTCTCAAAGACATGACTGGCAACCAAGAGAGTAACTCTGACTTGGCCGTCGATATAAACAGTGACAATATACATATCTAATAGTTCCTTCTATGTTTAATATTCAGCCTATGTATGAACATCCCCAGTGACAAGGATCCATCCCTCCCAGGGCAGGCTCCTTGAGTCTCGCAGGGCTTCATTGTTATGACTGTGGTTCCTCCTCTAGACGAGTCCAAATTGGCCTCAGAGCTCTCACTCATCAGGGCAGGGTCTAGCTCTTGGGCTACCCTGAATTTACAGGACAATCAGGCTCATCCCTCTTCCCCCAGGCCTGCTCTTCTCCAAACTGAGCATCCTTGATTTGTACAGCCACCCCGGCCCAGCCCGTGACTTGGAGCCCTTACTGTCGTGGTGGCTCTCCTTGGCCCCAGTGCCTCTCTCACACTCAGCTGGACCTGAGAGCCATGCGCTGGGGTGGCCTGGTCAGTGCAGAGGCAGGTGGGGCCACCCCCTCCTCTCCCCACCACGGCCTACGAGGCCCTGCAGGATCTCACCCAGCCTCCCTTTGGGCCTTCTTTTCCTGCCTCTCTTCTGCTTGCCTACTCCCTTCCAGCCTCATGACTTCGTACTTCTTACTATTTTATTCCCAGCCCCTCAAACAGGATCTGGCGCTGGGTGTCATGACTGTACATTGGATGTCAGACACTGAACTCTAGAAACTTTACTTGTATTATTGTAGCATAGATAAGAAGTGGCTTTTCTGGAGGCTACACGAGCTCCTCGATTCATACTGAGAAGACAGCTAAAACCGCTGCCTTTTGTATCAATTGCTATTCACCCACGTCTCCCCTATTCAATATCTACATGGGTGAGCTTGGATTGTAAGTGCAGAACTGATAGTCATGTCTATTAAATTGGACTGGCTGATTATTCATACTCTGTGCCAGGCACTGGTCTCTGTGCTGAAGATGGAGCCGTGACCAAGCCAGACACAGTCCTGCTTCCACAGAACTCACGCTCTAATAGTGAGTGAAGGGCATTAAACAGATAAGTGTACCAAGAGCACACAGGTGCTGAGCTGGGAATAACCAGCGGGGAGGTTCCTTCGGAGGCATGGGCTCCCCACGGAGGCATTCAGGGATCAGCTCCTCAAAGGAAACTGGGAGGATCCATGAAAGGCACATCCAGAAATGAAATCTCTTTCACAAAAAGTGACAAGGATTTCATGAAGCAGTGGAGTCCAGAGACCACATCCGCCTCTGCTACTCCCACAGGACTGTTACCACACTCTTAACACGGGAGTGTTTTCTCCACTCCACCTGGGTTGTCAGTGGACGTGCTGATGAGAGAAAGTGGGCAGTTGGAGAAGACCCTCTTTCCTGACAACCAAAAGAAGGGGGATCAAAGAGGCAGCTCCCCCCCACCCCAGCGCACATGGCTGCATCCACAAAGTAGGAGGCTCTGCAGGCTTCCTCACTCCGGAGCGCGTGTGCCTGGCACTAGCCTCTCTCTCCCTCGCTCCAAGCCCAGACAGCTCTGCAGGCTGAACTCTGTAGCTGGATGGTGGCCAGGAAGCCAGCTGACGCCTGGAATTGTGGGAGGAAAATAACAGGGAGGGACCCTCCCAGAAAATACAGGGCCAGGCCAGCTCAGGAAATGGAAAGACCAAGTGGGCAACTCGACCCAGCCATCCATGGCTTTTCATAGGCACGTGCGTGTTGCCCGCCTACACTTTCATGTGGTTCTACATTCCTGGGGCTAAATATTTGGTGAGAATGTAAATTCTTCAAAAGCTGGACCCAGGCATATGCTCATGCACACACAATTTTGCACAACTTTGGGGATTCAAGGACACCTAAATCCTGGCTCTAAAACCTGGCTCCAGGCTATTCTGAGGTTCATGGGAAGTATAAGGAGAGGAGTCAAGTGACTTTAAAAAAAAAACCAAAAAACACATCAGAAGGGACAAATGTGAGGAGATGCTCTGCATCGTTACACTCAGAGCCCGATGCACACACCAACACGGATCTCCAACAGAAAGGCAGGCCAGGAGGTTCACACTGAGTTTCCAGAAGGCTCGGTCATGTCCATGTAATTAATTCACTGCCCCACTGGTTTAATGAACAAGCCTTTTATGTTTAACACAAGTGTGTGAGTGTGTGACTATATGTAGGGCCTCGAATATGATATGTGCTCAAAACCAGTTCATCAAATGGATGAACGTGCATGTTGGCGCCTGTGCACACGTGGGGTACTGTTCCTGGGAAAGCTCTCCCAAGTTTAAAAAAAAGGAGAAAAATTTTATCCCATGCTCCTTTCAACCCACAATGTTAGGAATCAGAGGGTTATAGAATCTAAATCCTGGACGGCCTGCTTCCTCTGTGCTTTGTAGAAATAGAACTGGAAGAGGCTGGCACCTGCAAATTATAGTGAAGGCCTGCAGGAGTGGAAAGTGGAAAGAAAGGGGCAAGGGCAACTCTCCCAGCACCGCCCGCTCCTGCCTGAGCTCAGGCCAGAGTGAGAACAAAGACAAACGTTCCCCTTCCAGCTGGGGCCAGTGCCATTCTTTTTTTTTCTTTTTTTTTAAATTTATCTTTATTGTTGAGAGTATTACAGGTGTCCCATTTTTTCCCCCCAATTGACCCCCTCCACTTTGCTCCCACCCTCTCCCCAGGCCTTCACCCCGTTATTAACTGTGTCCATGGGTTATGCATATATGCATATAACTTCTTTGGTTAATCTCTTCCCACCCTCCACCTCCCTTCCTTCTTTCCTCTGAAATATGATCATCTGTTGCATGCATCAATGTCTCTGGATCTATTTAGTCAGATTCTTTTGTTCATTAGCTTCTTCTTAAAAAAGACTCTTCAACTTTTCCTGTAGTGCTGATCTGGTGGTGATGAACTCCTTTAGCTTTTCCTTATCTGTGAAGCTCTTTATTTGACCTTCAATTCTAAATGATAGCTTTGCTGGGTAGAGCAATCTTGGTTGTAGTTCCATGTTTTTCATAACTTTGAATATTTCTTGCCACTCCCTTCTGGCCTGCAAGGTTTCTGTTGAGAAATCAGCTGACAGTTGTATGGGTGCTCCCTTGTAGGTAACTATTTTTCTCTTGCTGCTTTTAAGATTCTCTCTTTGTCTTTAACCTTTGGCATTTTAATTATGATGTGTCTTACTGTGGGCCTCTTTGGGTTCCATTTCTTTGGGATCCTCTGTGCTTCCTGGACTTATAAGTCGATTTCTTTCCCCAGGTAGGGGAAGTTTTCTGTCATTATTTTTTCAAATAGGTTTTCAATGTCTTGGTCCATTTCTTCCCCTTCTGGGACCCCAATAATACGAATGTTGGGCCTCTTGAAGTTGTCCCAGAGGCTCCTTATACTATTTTCATATTTCTGGATTCTTTTTACTTTTTGCTCTTCTGGTTGGGTGTTTTTTGTTTCCTCATGTTCCAAATTGCTGATTTGATTCTCAGTGTCCTCTACTCTACTGTTGATTCCCTGTGAATTATTTTTTATTTCAGGTCGTGTAGCCTTCATTTCAAATTGGTACTTTATTATGTTATCGATTTTCTCAGTTATTTCCCTAATAGTCTGCTTAAACACCCTTATAAACAAAATTCTGAACTCTGTATCTGTTAGCTTGCTTGGATCTATTTCATTTAGTTCCTCTTCTAGAGATTTCTTCTGTTCTTTCCTTTGTGACATCTTTCTTTGCCTCCACATTTTGGCTGCTTCCAGGTGTTTGTTTCCATGTATTAGGTAGAGCTGTTATGCCTCCTGGAATTTGTAGGGTGGCTTTGTGTAGTAGGTGTCCTGTAGGGTCCAGTGGTTCAGCCTCCCCAGTCCCCTGAGCTGGGCCTTCTAGGTGCTCCCCTGTGTGGGCTGTGTGCACTGTCCTATTGTAGTTGAGCCTTGGGTACTGTTGGCATCCCTGGGAGGAATTGACCCCCAGGCCAATCAGCTCTGTGGACCAGCTGCAACTACAGCCAAAGAGCTGCTGTGCTGGAGACACCCCTATGGAGCAGGATTTACTTCAATGGAGCTTTGGTGTTCACCAAGTACGCCCCTTGAGTGTCACTTGTGGATGTGGCAGGGTTGTAATCCAGCGTGGTTGAGTCTGACCACCAGGTGCACTGTCTCTGGGGCCTCCCGGGAGGTGCAAAGTCAGCCTATGCCAGTGCCTTGCCCAGGGCCACCCTGCATGAGCTACACGCAAACTGTAATTGGCTGCTACTTGTGCTGGGCTTGGCATTATCCAGGAGAGGCCACGCTATGAACCAATGCAGGCTGCCGCTAGTGCCAGGCCTGGGGCCCCTTATCAAGCCGTATGGGGCCCGCTGCTGCTTGTTTGAGAGATTTTAGGAAAGTCCTAAGCTTGGGGCTCGAGAGGCCACTTGCACAGAAAAGCCCCTGGAAATGGCCTGGATGAGCCTGCAGGTGGGGGGGCCTCCGGGAATCACGGGGCAGGGCCAAAGGTGTGAGTCAGGTGCTGGCGATTCAAACATTGCACCTGCCTGCGGGCTGTGTGCGGGGAGGACTCGAGAAGGGAGCCATGGCCTCCACCAGCCCTTCTGCCTGGGAGGAAGCCGCCCCTCCGCCTCTCGCCCGGATCTCAGGCAGGTTAGTTCCCCCCCGAGTGTCCCGGGTCCTTTCAGGCTGCTGCCCGGCGCTGGGCTCAGGGAGCGCGTCCGAGTGAGTCCGTGCCCGGGCCTTTAAGAGGAGCTGCTGGGGCTCCCGCAGCCTCTGTGACCCTCAGGGACAGTCCCCGCTGGTTTCACAGCCCGGAGTTGTGGGGACGTCTCTTCCCGGCCCTGAAGCCCTGGGCTGGGGGCCTGCTGTGGGGCTGGGACCCCTCACTCCTCCGGGAAACCTCCACCGCTGAGATGCCCTCCCGGGTTTAACCCACGGCACCGGGTGTGGGCCTGTGGCCGTGTGTCCAATTCAGCCCCGATCCACCCGCGCCTCCGCCCCTCCGGCTGGTCTCGGTGCTTCCTCAGTTCCCTGGTTGTGGGGCTTCTGTTCAGCCAGATTTCAGGAGGTTCTGAGTGACAGTGGTTCTGTATTTTAGTTGTAATTTTCATGTGGTTGTGGGAGGCGGCGGATGCAGCTGTGACCCACGCCTCCAGCTTGTTTTCTCCTGAGCCAGTGCCATTCTGGAGCCCAAGGCTACTTTAAGGGCTCCGTTCTGAGGATCTCGGGGAACCCTGGTGTCCTCCCCCACCCCCTCACAGATGCAGTTTCCATCAGTGCCTGCGGTTGCCTGGGAAAAGCCAATTCTCTGAAAGGAATTCTCTAGCACTCAATTTGCCTAATATCTCACATTTGATTACTGCGTTTATAAAATTTACATTTACTATCTCACAGGCCCGGTTCAGACTCTCTTAAGCTCTTTCTTTATCATTTTTGAGTGCCTATTTTTTTCCCCATTTGCTTTTTTTAAAATAATTTTAAGGACTATTTTAGCCAAGTAATGCAGAAATGCCATTAGTTACATGGACTGAAAACAAAAACCAAAAAACTCTGAAAAAATTCAAAAGCAATCCGAAGACCAAAAGATGCCTCAGACATGAAAATGCTCAAGGGCCAACAGCTGTTACACGGGAAATGGAACATTAGCAGTGCGATCCTGCTTGTGTTTCAGAACGGGAATTATAGACAGACAGGCTTTTAGTTAAATTGATTTGAAACAAATTTACCCAGAGCTGTCGTTTACTAGGGAAAGCTCCTGCCAACCGTGGCTAAACTCACCGCTGCCTTCGTTGTTTTATTGTTTTCATTCACTCATTTAATCATTCACTGACTCATTACAGGACCTGCCCTGGCCCATGTGCTCAGTGGTTAGAGCATTGGCCCATGCACCAAAGGGTCCAGCATTCAATTCCCCATCAAGGGCACATACCTGGGTTGCAGGTTCAATCCCCGGCCCAGGTCAGGGCACGTGCAGGAGGCAACCAATTGTTGTGTCTCTCACATAGATGTGTCGTCCCCCGCCCCCCCTTCCCGCTTTCTAAAATCAATGGGGGGAAAATATCCTCAGGTAAGGATTAGCAACAACAACAAAGAATGAGGGAACTCATGCTCTAGATGAAGAGCGTCTCCAAAGTCCCCGCTGTGGAGCTGAAAGTAGTTGAGGGTGGCTAGAATGTTGCACTGAGGGTGGGGGGCTGGTGGCAAAGGGCTGGGTGTGGAGTGCTGAGGGGCCACCACTCTCAGTCCCGAAATGCTCTCTAAGAGGTGGGGGCTTCTCAAGGGGCAGGGGGGAGGCGGTGGGAGGAGGCGGCAAGGATTTTAAGCCCGAGTAACAGGATCAGATTGACGATTGGGCAGGATGGCTCTGCCTCGCTGCCCCAGCCCCGCTGGCTGCTAGGAGCCGAGTAGAGGGCGAGAATGGTAACAGCAGCTGCCATTTTCAGCCCCCAGAGCCTGTCATCGGGCTAAATATTTTACATATATGCTCACATTTGATCCTCATAATAATCATGTGACGTGGACGTCACTGTTCCCACTTTACAGACCAGGACATTGAGTCCCAGGGTGGTAAAGCAATTTCTCCAGAGCCATCTGTCTGGGGGTCCAGCTCCGCATGGACACTCCTAAGCCTGTGCTCTTAACCACTCTACTGTCCGCAGGAGTCCTTGGTCTCAGCACTGCTTTCTCCCTCCTCCACAACCCCCCACCTTACTTCCCATGCTGCCTCTGTTTTCCATCTGTTTCTCATCAGCCCTCCACAGGGCAGGCCCCAGACACCCTCTGGTTCAGCCCACATGCTGTGTAACTACCTGACTGTTTAGATGTGAGGGGCCTCATTTTGGTTCCAGCTCAGTGGAAGGTACAAACCCAGAGTCTCTGTCAGCATGGCTGGAAGCCCAGCACACAGCCTGAGAGTGACGGATTCCCTGGGCTCAGTCGTCATTGCTCTAGAGGGGTCAACGTCAACTGAGTTGGCAGCCTTTCCTCTCCAAGTCCCTTAATCCTTCCAAGACTTAAGCATCCTGAAGGACTCAGTCTAGCCTTTACATTTGCCCTCACCTCAGCCAGGGAGGATCTGCTGTCTCAGCACTGCAACTAAGGACCACAGAGGCTGGCGGGGGTGGTGGGGACCAGCAAGTCACAGGGCAGGAGTGTTTCTTAACTTGAATCCTAGTTGTCCACAAACCTCACCTGAAACCATATTCGGAATCTTGTGTGTATGAACATATGCATATTTTTCTAGAGTTCTTAGCTTTCATACGATTCATAAGGAGGCCTATGACCCCACAAAGCCTCAATGAAATAGCAGCTCAGGACTGCTGAGCGCCTCCTGTGGTCTGCACACTTGACCTTGTGTAGTAAGCTTTGTGCAGCTCTGTGAGCTTGGGACTGTTGTTTTCCTTCTGGGACAGAGAAGTTGAGGCTCCAATGGAGTGACTTTCCCCAGGGCACAGCCAATCAGCAGTGCAGCTGGGCTCTGTGGGGTCTGGGGAGGGAGCCACCATTCTTGACCAGCTGTTAAGTTCGAAGACCCCAAGGAGTGAATAGAGGCCCTCTCCAGAGCCACATGTGCCCATGGTGCCTACACCATGTGTGAGTGATAGGGGTGCTAATATTCACTCCCTGCCCTCAAGCTCTCATCATGTGCCATTCAAGGAAAAGTGTGAAATACACAACGGACCTATTTCATAGGCTTATTATGAAGGTTAAATGGCTATTATTAAATGAGATCGTCCTCAGTGTTCGCAAATCATAAGAACTGATGCTTATTAACTGACATCATCATTACATCATTGTTACAGGTTGAATTTTTTGTATTTTTTTCCTGCCAAAAACATGACTGGGCTGACTTTTAACCATATATTTTTTTAAATAATTCCCTTTCAAGGAAAAGTAAAATAGCTGCTTCTAATTTTTGTTATAAAGAGAAAAAATTTTAATAACCCTCTTTTTTTTTTAAATCAACAAGAAAGTTATAAAGTGCTTCTTTCTCTCCTTTCCAACCTTGATTTCATCCCAGTCTGCTTTTCCTCCACAGTGGGGCATGTGGACTCTGGTTTTGACCCAGGAGCTGGGACATGGGCATTAGTTCATTGGTTTGGCCCACCTGGGACAGCTTCAGGGGGTGGGGGGGGAGATAGTGAAGTGTGCAGTGCCCACTTTCACTGTCCCAAGAGGCACAGCCAGGCAGCATGGCCCGTGACACAGGTCCTGCTGCTCGCCTTGCAGCTGTCTCCACTCGGGGGCTGGGCTGTGGGATTCTGATTCTAGCACCTCCTTCCCCATTTCCCATAGTCACCTTCTCACCTAGTGAGCAGTCAATACCTGCCTGTGCAAAACCTCACCAGCTCTCACGAAGCACACCCCAACCCCAAGCCAGCCCTGGGGAACGAGCTCGCCTGTGCGGCAGAGACAGAGCTGCCCCGAGGAAAGGCCCAGATGAGGGAAGCAGGAATGACAGGCCAGAGGGGCCTGAAGGTCCCTGCGGACCAGGGGAGTAAGCAGCCTTGCCCAGAGCCCTGACATGAAGAAGCGGCCAGCAGACACTTGGGTGCTGGAGCCAGCCGGCCTGGGCCGGAACCCTGACGTTACCGCTCTGTGTGTCTTCGGGCAAGTTTCTTTACCTTCCTGTACTTTATTTTCCTCACCTGCAAACTAAGACTAATACACGAACCTATTTCATAGGGTTGTTATGAAGGTCAAATGGCTGTTACTAAGTGAGATCGTCCTCAGTGCTGGCACGTCGTAAGCACCGATGCGCATGAGCTGACATCGTCATTGCATCGTTGCTGCGGGTCACGTTGTGTCCCTCTGCCCCGGAAGATGTTGAAGTCCGAGCCCCTCGTACCTGTGAACATGACCTTATTTGGAAATGGGTCTTCGTGGGTGATCAAATTAAGATGAGGTCATTAGGGTGACTCCATGATTGTGTCCTAATATAAAGGGGGGATCTGAACACAGAGACAGGAAAGGCAGTGTGGAGACAGGGGGAGGCTAAGAGGGAAGCAGGAGCAGCCCCCTCAGAACCTTTAGAAGGAACCAGTCATGCCACCAACACCTTGATCTTGGTCTTCCGGCCTCCTGAACTATGAGAGTAAATTTGTTATTTAAGCCACCCAGTTTGGAGTACTAGGAAATTAATACCATCATCATCATCATCATCACCCACAACAGCATTTACCTCTTGGCTGTGCCTTCTCAGGCTCCCTGAAGGAGGGAGAAACCTCTACCTCAAGGTCAAATTACAGGATCACAAAGCAACAGTCTGATCCAATCCAATTCAGCAGAAAGGAGGGGCTGGGCTCGGCCATTCTCGGTGCCCACTGGGTAAAGGTTGCAGACAGTCCTGCTGTCCACGGACCACCTTTCCACCCAGAACACTGGCACGCCGTGGCATCCAAGCTGCCGCCTCTGGCTTTTTCTCCACAGCATCCACTCCATGCCTCCCCCCAAAAGAAATGTGTTGCATTTTATTTCTTATCATCGAATAACCCAAGATTGACTTCCCTAATTGTGGTGTGTTTGCCCCTCCTGTTGTTAGGTAATCGTTCTGTCCACACGACTCCTGAAGCCACTCGACATGCCTGAGCTGTTATTTGCAACTGATCGGCTGCATCCAGACCTCAGCTTCTGAGCACCTCCTAAGAGGATGAGACTGACCCAAGATGGAAACACCAATACCATCACCTCTTACCATTCAACACATGCCTCCAAATCCAGTGTCCCTGGTACTATATGTCAGTAAGACTGAATTCTGTCCCAAGGCCTTGAGAACCATGCAGCAAAGTAGTTTGCTTGGATTCCTGTGATTCTTTAAAAAAAGAAATTATTTTTCATTCTCCTAAAGGTGCTGGCTGTCTTTCAGCTGGCCTAATTCACACTAATTCCCATTTATTCTTAATCCTGTATTTGTCATCTTCCTGATTCCACCTGCAAGGTCAGTAATTCTAAATAAATGCCTGTTGGTGAGTATTGGTAGATGACAAGCCCTTTGATCCGCAGATGCACAAAAAGAATTTAAGACATGCTTTAGAATTATAAATATGAGGAAAGTTTTGTTTTCCCCCCTTAAGATTATATTACTGAGGAAGGAACCTTGCAAAAAGGATCTGAGGCTTTGTTTCTCTCTTGATCTGAGACATTTTTGCAGAGGGGAGGAAAGGAGAGGGGATGGGCCAAGGCTGCTCTGGTTGTGAATCAGCCTCCATGACAAAAGGCTGCATTGTCCCAGCCTGCAGTGCCCGGCAGGGCCGCCAGCCTACTGGGAACCTAGTGGGAGAGAGGCTGATTGGAGGGCTGTCTGCCTGTAAAAGGTCCCCTCCCCACCCAGAGGAAGGCCCCATAAAGATATCTGGTCCCAGGGAGTCTCCTTTTGAACCCCAACCCCTCTGACTTTTGTGATTTAGCTTCTATTGAAATATAAAGCTTTCTTTTCTATAAGTCTAAATTTTCCTTCTGGCCGTAGAAGAAACACCTAGAATCCACCTAGTGAAATTATGTAAGAATTCTGGCAAAAATTAAATCAGACATTTGTAGGTGTGCAGTTGATGGAAACTTCTAGCATCTCTAAAAGGTGTTTGTAATAAAAAGACAAAGCTGAAACAGTGTCCAGAGTGGATTAAACAGGTGGAGGAAATAAAATACAAATCAAAACACGTGTCTCCATTTTAATTCTCTACAAAACACTGGTTTTATGAAAAAAACTGTGAAGTGGGAAATCATTCTGAGACGTAATCAAAGCAGGTTTTACAGACACTGGACATTTTTTTTTGTCAAAAAATGTTTTCCACCTGATACCAGTTCTTTCATGGTGCTCGGTAATGGAGACCTCAGATGCTCCTTTCATTTAGCTAATCTAGAAGTTTGAATAAGAAAATAGCGAAGTCACTATTTTCTAAAATAAAATAAAAATTAAGGACCCTGCTATGTGTCTCGAATCTGCATTCATTCATCAGCCATTCCATTCATCCCCAGATATCCCTTGAGCGCCTGGCAGGCCCAGGCACTCTGCTGGCTTCCGGCCCTGGTGGTGAATGAGCCAGAGGCGTCCTGACCCCGCGGCTCTCGCAGAAGAAGCCACAGGGTGCTTCTCCTGCAGATCGGGCCCTGCGTGAGTATCCTCTCAAGGTTAAGTTTTAAACCATATGTCTATCTGCAAAACTAACTTTTTGGAAATATAAAAACCAAACTGCTAACAAGTGGCTACCTCTGGGAAGGAGTATAGCATGAGAAGGCTAAGGGAGGAGTCTTGCTCTTCTTTTTTTCATATGTTCAAATATTTGTTCTTATTTAATAGCTATTTAATTATAGCTTACTCTGCAGCTCATAATCCTATTGTTTGTTTTTGATACAAAAAAAATTTTTTAATCTATAATTTGCATACAGTGAAAATGGTCTTGTTTGAAATGCACAGGCCCATGAGTCTTAATACATGTGTATACCCATGTCACTGTCACCATAATCAAGAAACAGGACCTTCCCGCCGCCTCTAAATATGCCCTTGTGCCCCGTTACAGTCAGTTTTCCTCACCTGCCTCTAGCCCCAGGCAAACACGGGTTTGCTTTCTAAAAGCATGTATTAGTTTTGCCTTTTCTAGAATTGTATAAAAACGGACTCATACAGTTTGTACTCTTGTGTCTGGCTCTTTCACTCAGCAAAATGTTTTTGAGAGTCATCCATGCTGATGAATGGTGTTCCACCGTACGGGTGTAGGACAGTTTGTTTATCCATTTACTGCGAACACTTGGGTTGTTTCCAGGTCTTCGCTGTTATGAACCAAGCTGCCGTCAGCACTGGGGTCTTGCTCTTGATGTACTTCTGTGTTGTTCAAATATTTTTCACAGCAAATGTGTATTTGTGTATCACTTTTGTGGCTTTAATGCATTTTTGCAAACTAATTTTTTCTTTTCAACAAGAACATTCAAAAGCTTCTAATCTGAGATGATAAAAGGTAGAAGTCCCTGGCTGTAAGTGGTACCATTAGGCAGTGACTACGTCCCAGGAATGCTCTCAGTACTATATTAAATAAAGGCCGTCCCCGAGTGGTGGAGGGCAGTGCCAAAGCCTGGTTTATCGTCATCTTTTCCGTCTCTCTGGTCGCTGGTGGGAGGGCAGAGCGAGGCAAGCCCCCAGGTAGTGGAAGGCTTTGGAGGAAAGGTGAGGGGAAGGAGTCTGTGGTGACCAGAGTTTGGTTTGAATAAGAAGGTAGGAGGCACAGGGCAGAGCGCTGCTTCTCCAGTTAAAACAGGAGCGTAATGGCCCTGGCCGGGCGGCTCGGTTGGTTGGAGCACCGTCCCATAAACCAGAAGGTGGCAGGTTCAGTTCCCAGTCAGGGCACATACCTAGGTTGCAGGTTCGATCCCTCGTTGGGGCTCATACCAATTAATGTTTCTCTCCCTCCCTCCCTTCCCCCTCTCTAAAATCAATAAAAACATATCCTCAGGTGAGGATTTTTTAAAAAATATTTTAAAGCAGGGATGTAATGGAAAGTTGGTATGAATCCTGCAAAGAGCCTTCACCACATAAGGAAGAAGAGGGGGCTCAGGAAGTAGCCCCCTGGCCCTGGGCAGAGCCTCCTGAGCCCTCTCCTGCTCTTGGCCCCCTGCGGAGGAGCAGTGATTAGAACTGAGCTCCAAAGTCGCCTCTGGGTTCCAGTCTCAGCTCTGCCTCTCAGGACAGGGTGGGTCTCTCCAAGCCTCAGGGCCTCCATCTCTGAAACCCAGGTAATAATGAATGGTACCTACCTCGTGAGAGGGTTACTGTAGAGGGGAGCCGTCCCTAACAGCGGCTGGCACCCAACACCAAGGAATGTGGGTACTTACTGCTGAGGACACCAAGGAAGACAGCTCACAAAACGCCAAGGTCTCAACAGGAGAGTCATGAGGGAGAGTGCGAGGCCCCGAGGCCAGGAGCAGGGCCTGGTCCCAGCCTCTCCACACAGGACTTTACCTCCGGTCTCCGTGACAATGATGGGACCCACTGCAGCCGGCTGCTGTGAGAATTCAAAGGATTAAACTTGTAAAGCACTGAGAACGTGGCCCATGCAAGCTGGCTGAGAGCATGTCCGTCACCATTATCGCAGTAAGTGACACTTGTTCATGGGAGGCCCGTGTCTCCAGAACCTTCTCCCTCTCTAATGTTCGCCACGAAGTAGCCGCGTGGACGCTGAGAATGACGCCGCGGCTGAGCATTTGAGCCTCCTCGGGATGTACCAGCTCTGAGGGGTTTCCCGCCCCCAGGTGGCCTCAGAAGCCGAGCTGAGTGGTAATGCGGGGCTGTCCTCTCCGGGCCTGAACTCGGGCTGGCCAGAGCCAAAACCGGCACATGCAAATGCAGACCTGCAGGAGCCTGCAGGCCAGTCCTTAAGCACAATTGACAGAGGTGTAAATCCTCCATAGCATCTGACTTGCACGTTTGTAAACCCACCTTCTGCCCCACAAACATAGTGGGCACAGCAGAGTGGGCGTGCTGGGGAGCTGCGGCAGCCAAGGGCTGTCCCCCAGGGCCAGGGCCTACGGAAAGTGCTCTATTTACACCAGGGCCCCTCCTTTGCAATGTCATTCCAATAACAAAGAATTCCATCAAGCTTCCCCAAGACCACTATTATTTATTTTACCCTGGTTACCAGAAACAGAATCTCAACAACAAATAATTCAGCGTTACAAACGCTGTCTGCTGTCCCTGCCCAAGGAACATTAAGAAACTCCATCTCTATTTTAAAAGGAATTTTAAAAGACAAAACCAGATGATGGAGGGTATTTGAGAAGGGAGGGGGCTGGGAGCTTGCCACATCAGTAATAACCCTAATCCTGTTCCCTTCTCACCAAGTTAGGGTAATGGGAACAATAAGAACTTGCTGGAAACTTCTCTCTTTAGACTCTAAAGGGGGTGCAGAAAACACCAGTGTTCCTGGGTTATTTATTGTAGTAAAGAAAGCCCTACAGTTCCCTCTGAGCCATCCCCCGAGAGCCCTGCCTTGACTCACGGGCAGACTCCCGAGGCAGAGGCAGAACCAGGAGTTAGTTGCCCAACTGCTCAGTTTTGAGGGAATTGCCACAAGCTTGTTCATTTGTCCGGAAAACACATTGGGTTTCTTCTTCTTTGGAATGTAAGGTGAATGTTGAAATCCCACTTTTCACCAGGATGAAGGGCTCACTGTAAATACACCCATAGCTAGGGGCTAGCTGGGTGGGCGATGCTCGAGGCTCGATGCTGGATGCTGGGTGGGGAGAGGGGCCAGGAGGGAGGGACAGTTTAGCCAGCTCCACGCCAGCCACGCAGGCAACAAAGTGTTCCGAATGGTTTTGATTTGCAGCTGGGAGAAAACTCGAAAGCCAGACATCAGGACAGACAAGGATCCGGTTCTGAAGCAGACGGGCTGTGGGCTGTGGGCTGGGCCCCCGCCCCTGCCTGGACGTCTTTATTACTGAGCTGGGACAGGAGGCCTGCGAGCAGCCGGCTGATGGCAATAGCAGATGTGGCTGGGCAGCCAGGCGGCCTGGGCCAGGGAGGAGCCACAGGCTCCTAGTACCAGCAGGGAGATTGAGAAAAGCAGCACAGGGAATGTGGGCCAGGGCAGGGAGGGCCAGTGTGTGAAGACAAAGAGGAGAGTTCCAGGGGGATTTGCTGAGAGGAGCAGAGAGGGGAGGCTGTGGCCAGCTGCTTGGGTCTGGGCTGTGGCATCAGACAGACCTGGGGGGGCGCAGAATCCTGAACCTACCACTTCAAAGCTGCACCAGCTACTGAGTTCTGAGCCTCCCTCCCAGGATCTGTGGAGGGACTAACATGGAGCGTGGGGTTGGTGTGGAGAAACTGCACACGGTGCTTGGCACATATGTTTTCAAAATGTAGAAACAGTCATTGTTACTACCTATGTGGCCCTAAGCAGGTAATTTAATCTCTCCAAGCCTCAGTTTTCTCATCTTTGAAATGGAAGTGGTAGTATTACCTTTCTCACAGGATTCTTCAAAAGATCAGAGATAATGTATAATATGGCACATTGTAAATGCTCAATAAGTTCTAATTCCTTTCCTTTCTCCACTCCCCTGCCCTCCCATCCCCGCACACATGTACATCCCTCCCTCCCTTCCCCTTCCCATTCCCCTCCCAGGCAGGAGAGGGTGTCCCTCAGTGCTGATGGTCATCGTTCAGACATTTGAAAACACTTTGAATACCTCCTGTGTGCCAAGGGAAGGCTACAGAACACAGGCTGGGAGCAAAGCTGCGTCTAAACCCACACCCAGCCATTGTCTGGCCACGGGATTTCGGCCCGTCTTGTATACTTTGTGGCCCTCAATTGCCTTTTCTGTAAAATGGGAGAAATAACCACTTCATAGTCCATTGTAAGAATTATGTCTATAAAATGTCTAAGGGACTGATGAAAGGAATCTTAAAAATTAAGAAAAAAGAAATTTAAAAGCAGACAAACAGGGATTAAGAGATACTAATAATGCGAGGAGCCAAGGTAATGAAATATGAAGCTAAAATTCATGAGAAGAAAACAGTGTATTCTAGCACTATAAATAGTCATGTCCTCCTGAGACTGGGCAGAACTGGGGCTTGGGTGGTTTCCCGCTCTCCATGTCTCTCTTTCTCTCTGGCCTTAAACCACTCCGTCCCTCTGGATGGAATAGAGCTTTCAGGCTCCTTCCAGCGTGAACTTCTAAGGTGAAGTGTGGGAAACTGAGTCCAGCGCAGTGGGAAGTGAGGGGTCACCGTCAAGCGCAGGGAGGTGCAGCTCTCAGCTCAGCAGGGGAGTGGGAGAGGTCTGCTGGGGGCCTTCACACCAGGGAACAGGTGGGGAGGAGGGGGGAAGGGGCCGCGGGCCAGCAGAAAGCGGAATGCAGCTCTGCTCAGCACCTCTGCAAGATAAAGCCCGCAGGAAAATTCTCTATCTTTAGTTCCAGGACAGGGGTAGGAGACCATTGTTAGGGTTACAAAGATTAACCTCTCACTCACTGGACCACGTAGAATGAACAGAAATAAAAGTGAGCAGAAGCTAGTTGGAGATACTTGTGACTGCCCTCCCTGCCCCCAATACACACGCCCTTCTCCGAGGTTAAGTTAGGCTTGAAGTATAAAAAATTGCCCTTCATATAAGGTAAGATTTGGGCGTCACCAAAAGCCCTGTCAAGAGCAGTCAGGGTGTTAACCCCGGGAGAAAAGAGCTTTAAAAGTCTGGCAGCATACCATAGTAAGCCTTCAATAACTATTCATTTTGGATGCTTCCCTTGTCCCATGGCCCTGCATTTGCAACAGTATCTCATATATGAAATCTTATAAAGAAATAAGAACACTGAATGTTGCAAACAGTAATATAAACGGAGCCGCTCTAAAATGGAGCCGGAGCTGCCCTGCCCAAGAAATTGCCTTGCATATCTTATACCTCAAACCTTGGAATGTTAAAAACAGAGCAAAACGACCTTTGGATAAAGATAACAAGATGATGATTACAGGGCTGAAAATTAAATACATTGTTTAGAATTAACATCACAATGTTATCTGCACCAATAGAAAAATGCCTTCCTCTATTGATGTAATTGTTCCCCTTCCCTTTCTCATAAACACCCGTTGCCTTTGTCTCCTAATTGAAACAGGAAAGCTCAAATAAACACTCACTTGCCTTCCAATTTAAAAGGCCTTCTTATTTTTAAGTTTACAATTTAGTCCGAAGACACTGATTCAGGTCCTCTGTGTGAATTTGAGGACATCACTCAAAGCTCAGAGCCTGTTTTTCTCATCTGTAACATAGTATTTCCGCCTGCACCCTCCTCACAGGGCTCTCTGGAGGAATGAAAGAGATCAGGGATGTGAGAGCACTACTCAAACATAAGGTGTGATTATTTGCCCACAAAGATGGTGGCTCACTTAGCTTGTGTGATGTTGCCCAGATGGACACAGATGAGTGGCCTGGCAGTTTTAGCACATACTCTTGTGTCAGGAGCTAGAGGAGCTACTGAATGGCCCAGGTCAATGGCTCCAAGCTTCTACAATGAGAACAAAGTGCACTTTTTGAAAGCAGTGTACCCAAAAAAAGAGATTTGCCAAATCAAGCATGTATGGAGCAGTAATCTTGTGTAGAAGCGTTAGTATCTTCAAGGCTTAGCTGAGATGTCTTCATGGCATAAAACATATTGCCAGACGCACCTGGTTTACCTAGAGGATCTTGAAGGAAAGTAATAGGAATATGCTATTCTTGAATATAAATTAACAAATTACAGTTTACAACACACACAGGCTGTGACCTCTGACAAGGTGTGTAACTTGTTTGTAAGCCTGTTTCCTCATCTGGGAAGTGGTAATAGCAGAATGCACCTCTTTGGTTGGGACATTTAAGACATAACCCTTGGAAGGCATAATGCCTACCTCGACATACCCAAGATACTAAGTAATTCTTTGTCTGAAGGACAACGGTGAGTGTCTCAATAAAGACCAAGTCAGATGTCTGCTCTTTTAAAAGGAGATTTATTTTACACAAAATAAATTAATTACAATTTAAGCCAAAGCATGAGTGGCTTTAAAGTGCATCTGTGTAGGGGATTTGTGCATCTGTTCACTCGCTGTATATTTTGGTATTTAAGCCATGGCTCAGCTAGGCCAGGGAAGCTGCCCAATGTCATTGCCATGAGCCATTTACACAAATCACACCAAGTTCAATGGACACGTTTTTTTCCTGTACCTGATGCAAGAGGTTTGTTTTTTTAAAAAAGTATACAGTCTCACAACCACTCAAAGTTTGGGGCTGAAGAGTTTGAGTTCGCAGCCACTCGACACAGGCCCAACTCAGCAGCCTCCCCGTGTCAGGGCATATAAACTTACAGATGTCTGGGTACACATTTTGGCCCATAAACTCCACCCTTTTTGGGGGGATGGGGAAATATTTTCGTCTTTGTTCTTTAAAAAGAAATCCAGGTACCCTTCAGGTTAGAAAGGCATTCTGTAAGGAACCGTGTTCCAGAGATGCAAATCTTCCTTGGGGGGCAGGGGAAGAAAGAAGGTAGAAGGAAAAAAGGAAAGCCTGTGAGAGCTGAATCTATTCTTTCATTCCCACTGTAAATCACATCAATATATTTGGTGAAACTACAACTGACCATCATTTACAAGGTAGTTAAGGACAAAATCCGGAGCGATTGTGCCCCTCCCCCTCCACAGGAAAAGACTTGGAGTACATTTCACATATTCCGAGAGTGGCTCCGTGGACTCGTCCAAGCCTCATCAGTTCTGTCCCCTGCTCGGAACAGTGCTTCCTTTTCGGCACCAGTTCCACAGGCCCTCCTGGCCTCCCTGCTCCAGCCCCTTCTGGAACCATGAATTACTGCCAGCATTCAACGTGCCCGCACCGGAAGAACCACAGACTCTTCCTGGGAAGAGCAAAGCCCCCCGAGTGCCTCTGCTTCAGACGGAGGTGACAGTCCTCACTTTAGCAGAAAGGGCCTGCTTGAACCTCCTCTTCAGGTCCTGCATGTTGGGCGACTTGGGCCTGGGGATGAGGGATGTTCTTCGCTTCTCTGGCGTGCTGCTCGGCGGCTGTTTGTGGCTCACTTCTTTGCACAGCACGTGGAAAGCGTTGTAGACATCATTGTAATTTTCGCTGACGGACACTTCATAGAACGAGCAGCCCAGCATGCCGGCCAGCTGTAGTCCAAGCTGAGGGTCCACCTGCTTGATGTGCAGCAGGTCAGCTTTGTTAGCCACGACCACCACGGGCAGCCGGGTGCCCAGGTGGAGCTGCTGGACGTGCTGGTGGAGCTGGCCAGTGAGTTCATAGCTCTTGTAGTCGGTGATGGAGAAAACGATCACCACAGCATCTGCCCAGCGAATGCACCTATTCAGCTGTTCATTGCAGCTCAAGCCGTTCTCGTGGACCTGGAAAGAGAGGGGTGATGGCAAGGTGAGTGGCGAGTGCGGAAAAGAGCCCTGGCTTGGCTGGATAGAGAATTCAAAAGAGCCCTTGACAGCAATGCCAGGTCGCAGGCCATAAACAAGTTATATCCCCGCACACTTCAGCTTTCTTGACAATATGTTGATCCAGCTGCATAGAGTTGGAATAAATAACAGTGCAGCTCACCACACTCAAGTGGAAAATTGACCTGCAGAGAACTCCATGCAGGGAGACTTTGTAGTTGCATAAAATGGGAAATTAACTGGCTAGACAGTAAGTCTGGGAAGTAAAGATAGGAGCTGGAAGCATTTAAACCTGGATAACTGCCCAGTTCAAGAGGGAAAACACACACACACACACTAGCATGGCTCTTTTGTCTATAGAGTAACTTTCCACAATAAAAAGTGATTCCAAGTATTTGGAGACTATACCTAGATTTTTATTTTTAATGGTAAAACAGAAATGTAAAGAAAGGAAACTGCCAATTCCAAGTGTATTTGGTTTGGTGTTTCCTGCTGGGTAGAATCCTCCTAAGAGAAGATTTCTGCCCCTCTGCCAAATCTCCCAAATTAAGCCAGGTTCAGACTGACCAACAGCCAGGCAGAACATGTAAAGTGTCAAACATGTAAAAGGCTCCACCTGACTCCCCAAATGTCTCTCCTTCCTATTTTGAGAACTGAACAGTTCTACAGTCAAGTAGGCTCCCCATCAACCTAGTCACCCACCTTACCTGAATGCCGGGAGTGTCTTGAACCTGAATAGCCAGGGTTTCACCTTCTATTTGGACTTGTCTGGTGTAGAGATTACCTATCAAGGCATAAAAAAAACACTTATGTTCACCCTCCTTGTACAACTTTAAAAACATTGGGGATTTTTTTTTTTACTTAGAAAATATAACCTGAACCGATGCACAAAAATAAGCTATAGTTTATCCTAGTTAATGGGCTTAATTCCGATTTTTTTGAAACAACTTTAACTCCACATTAGTCGATTTATTAAAACCAGGGCAAAGTTTGCACGTTTTTGGAAACTGATTGGTGTCGTTTTAAACAGAGCTCCCATATTTAGCGTATTCCTTGCTCAGCACGTGTGGGGTCTCTATTTTAGTACTTTATCACTCCCTGACATGTTTATATTTCAGCTCAGATACAAGGGCTCGGTCGGCGCACACTGTGAGCAGACGCACCGCCAGCATCACCCGGGAATGCAAGCGGCCCGAGGGGAGCGGCTCCGCCTCGAGGCAGGGGCGGTTCCCGCGCGTCGTCCCCGTGGGTGCCCCGGGTCCGAGGGGCGAGCCGCAGGCCCGCAGCCTCGACGCCGCCCCACCGGGGCCCAAGCGGCCGTTCCCCCGGGGCCCCCGGGCCGGTGTGCGTGTCTCTTTGTTAAGAAACGAGCGCGTCGGGCCTCGGCTGCTGTCCCTCGGCCTCTGCTCTGAAAGGTCGCCTCTGAGAGGCGGCGGGGGGGGGGGGGGGGCGGGCATCTTTTCTGTGTTATGACTTTGCGGGAGTGTCGCGAAGGGAGAGGCTCTTCAGAACAAAGGGTGCTCCGGCCCGGGGCCTCCCCGGGGCCCGGCCGGCCTGGGGCGGCGCCCGGCGCAGGTACCGGGAGCCCCGGGCGCGGCTGCACGCGGGGCCTCGGGCCTCTGGAGCGAGCGCGGCCCCGACGCCGCCTCACCTGCGTTTCTCTCGTAGTCGCCGATGAACCGCTTGGTGAGGAACCGGACCACCAGGGCTGCGGCCAGAGAGGAGGGAAGAGGCGTCAGCGCCGCGCCGAGGTCAGGCTGGCCCGCACCCGCCCGCCGGGCCCGGGAGGCCGGCGCCGAGGGAACGCGTGCCCCCCCGCGCCGGGCTGCCCCCACAGGCCCACCGCCAGGGGCTCCCGAACCCCAAACTGGTACGCCGGCTGTGGCGGGTGCCGGGGAGGGCGCCGGCCTCGGGGTCCATTTCCCTCGTCCGCTGAGGGCGGGGGCCGGGCAGGGTCCGTCCCGAGGGCAGCCCCACCTCCCGGCCCCGCTGCCCGGGGACAGCCTCGCGCCGGGACTCACCGGTCTTGCCCACGCCGCTGGCCCCCACCACGGCGATCTTGACCAGCCGGCGGCCCGCCGCCCCCGGGCAGTGGTCGGCGGCCGCGGCGCTGCCCGGGGCGGGGTACTCGGCGATGGTGCACATGTTCTGAATGAGGCGCATCGCCGCGCCGCCGGCTGCTCCGCGCGGGGCCGGAGCTGCAGCGGGAGGGAGGAGGCTCGCGCCGCGCGGGAGCGGGCGGGAGGACCCGGCCGAGGGCTGCGCGGCGGAGAAAACGGCGGCACAAGGAGTCCTGAGGGGACGCGGCGCGCGGCTCGCACCGGCTCCGGCTCCGGCTCCGGGCTGCGCCTGCACCCGGCTGCGCGCGCGCTGTTTTCTCCGGGGTCGGCCCCGCCCCCTGCCTCCCGGGGCCAATCCCCGGGCGCCCAGCACGAGGCCCCGCCCCCGGCGCCGAGCTGCGCGCGCCGCGCCCCCGGGGGGCCGGGAGCTTGTGCGGGGCCCCGTGAGGCGCGGGCGAAGTGGGGCAGCGGGCGCGAGCGGGGGCAACGTGCGGGCTGCGGCGCGCGGCTCGGCCAATGGCGGGCGCCGGGAGGGCGGCCCCGCTGCGCCCGCACGGGGCAGAGGCTGTGGCTGAGGGGTTGGGGGCGCCGCGGGAGCCGGGGCTCAGCCTGGGGGCGGGCGCGGTCCGGGTCCCCCTAGAGCACGCCCAGAGCATCTGCCCCCCTCCCCCCAGTGCCCAGCCCACTCGCCCTCCCGCCACCGCCCGCAGCCCACTGACCTCTCGGCCCCAGCCCCGCCCACCCGCTGGGAACCTGCGCGCGGGCGGCGGGGGCGAGGCCGCGAGCTCTCGAGGTCCGCGAGCCAGGCCCGCGGCCCGCACCCTGCCCGTCCCATTAACTCGGGGAGCGATTGCACCGACTTGGGTGCATCTGGGGTGGCATCCGGATTATAGATTTGGCTACGGTGGCAGTTAGTAACAAAGACCCCATAACCACTCTCCTAAAATGTGAGTTTTTATTTTGGAGCAAAATATTGTCCCCCATTTGTCTGCAGACCTGTGTTCTCTGGCTCCGGCCGGCGGGGCGGCGCATCACCCACCCTCCGACGAGCCCCCGTGTGCACAGGTGCCGCGGGGCGCGTGCCGGGCGCTCCCAGGGGCAAATCAAGGCGTAATTACCGAGCGAGCTTTCTGGCGCCTCACATACCGTCACCTCCGGCGAGGCTGAAACGGAAAGAAACGGCCGCCCCAGCTGTGCCTGGAGACCGGCTACACGGGGCGGCAGAACCAGAAAGGGTCCCCCCTCCCTCTGGTCACAAGGAATGGCAGGCTAGTAAGGTGAGTGCATGTCCGGGCGGATGCGCGCGCGCGACCCCGAAGTCCCGGGCCAGCCCCTTGCGCGCTCCGCGCGGGGAGGCACCTCAGCAGGGCGCTGGATTCCCCATCTAAGGATTACTCTGTGGCTGGAACTGACTGCAAATGTCACCCCCGGGCTGGCTCCTCCACCCAATCCCCTTCCCTCCCCACCCTCCTTCGAAACTTGTGGGCCCCCAAATGCTCCAGAGGCTTTTATCCGGGGGACAAACATTGTAACTTTGTATCTACAGCCATAAATGTAAACCTATGAACCAGCTCTCTTATCTACACGTGTCAGGCATCTGGTTTAATCCCTCTTCCACCCTTGACTTAACTGACCAGGTATTTGATGGAATTTATGATGCTGAGCCAGTTCAGACTGCGATGAACCGGTTGTCTTGCCCATCTCGGTTTCAGTGTTCTCAGGAATTCAAGGCGGAGGAAAGGTAATCTCAGACCGCCTTGGTAGCAGGTTTTCTAGGATGGGCAACATAACTGGCAACACAGGCATTCTTAGCACCACATAATAAAAGGTCGACTTCTATGGAGATCACAAGAATGAAATAAATTGAGCCATTTGAGTAAGGGGGGGGAGCATTTAGAATATGAACCATGTCTTTCTGCATGTTTTAAATCAAATTTTTAAATTTTGATGTGCTATAAAATCAAACGTAGCAAGACTATACTTACAGGTAACCATGTACTTTTTAAACCCCTCCCCCCAAAAGCCTGTAATTCTATCATGCTTACATGGTGAAGTAACTGTGTAGTCTAAAGTTTTCGCTTAACTGCTTTACACACACACACACACGCACTCACATACAGATATGACAAAAATTGTCACGGGGAATTTTGCTTTCACTCTAAAATGCTTCTGGGGCTTGATTTTTATTACCATGAGCCTGTCCCAAGCCTATGATTTTTCTGTCTGAAACACAAAGGCTGAACTTGATATTCTTATTTTAGGTCTAAATGATCTCTCTATGCTTAGAGCATGAAAAGAAAGCACCAAACAAGAGGAGAAAAGAAAGGGGGTCTCTTCGAATGCTAAGCATCTATCAAATAGCCCACCTCCACCCCTCTGACCTCCAAGTGGTGGCACTAAGAGTTACCTCTTTTTGGAAATTCATAGAATTAGTAAAGGGGAAGGAGAAGGGGCTGGAGAATTGATAGATATTGAAGGCTGCTTTTATTCCAGGCTGTGGGCTAGGGATTTAGCATACAAAAATCTCATTTACCCTCCTGACAGTCCTGTGACACGGTAGATATCATCGCTTCCAGTTGCATCGTTTACCGCTGCTTTGTAAACTACCCTGAACCTCAGTGGCTCACAGTTCTGTGGGGCGACCGTGCTCAGCTGGGCAGTTCTCGCGGAGGGTCTCTCGTGTTGCAGTCGGATGGCAGCTGGAGTCCTCCGCAGCCTCACTGGGCTGGGCGTCCAAGGTGCCCCTTCCCGCAGGTGTCAGCATTCCAGCTGGAATGCCGGGACGTCTGGGACTAGCCTGCGCTCTCTGTCTGCTCGGCCTCTCCGCGCGGTAGTCAGGCTTTCACAGCATGGGCGCTGACTTCCCTTAGAGCGAATATGCTGCGACAGGAAGCAGGAGCCGCCAGTCTTTTAAGGCTCCTGCATGGAAGTCGGCATAGCATCACTTCTGCTATGTACTGTTGGTCAAAGGGGAGCCCACCCAAATTAAAGGGCAAGCGGCAGGGACATAGGTCACACCTTCAGATGGGAACAGTGTCAAAAAAGGGATGGCCATCTCTAGGTCACTCCATTTTATAAATGAGAAAACAAACTCTCAGGTGAAAAATTCCTCCAAGGTCAAATATAACAGACAGAGCCCAAATCTGAAAAGGCTAAATAACATAGGAAATAGCCAGAATGTTCACAGTGAAACCGACTCCTATGATGCAATGCCATGCTGCTGCTCTCGCTCGCTCTCCCCTTCTTACTGTTTAAGCTAAAAGAAGTGAGGTTGGGGGGTGCTAAAATATGAGAAACTTGGGAAGGAAAGAAATATTTTACCAACTTCTAACTTTGCCTCAGCACCCAGAGTTTCCATCACCTCCACTGATCTTTACAGCTGATCTTAGATCTGAGAGCTTCCTGAGATAACCCAGTTTCTGGAATTCCTTAGTATACTGGAATATAAACTCGATAAATATTTACGGAATGTCTGAGCCATGGGTATACCAGGCACTGTGCTGGGTCCCCAATCTATGCTGGCAACCAAGACAAACTTTGCCATCACTGCAGTTAACACTTAGCATGGGAGACAGAGAAATGAATGAGCGATTTCAATAGAGTGTGAGGAAATGCTTTGATGGGGGAAATTCGGGAGCAATAGGATTACGTGGTAGGACTAAAAATCCGACTGTGGGAGCCAAGGAAGAATGTGTAAAAGCTTGAGCAGCTGAGGGGTTTGTGTTTTGTGTGCATGTGTGTGCATGCATGCACGTGTATGTGCGAGTATGAAGCAGGGGCTTCGGAGGTGGGAGGGGGACTAGTTTGCAGAGGACTCAGCATTTGCCAGTAGACAGTAGGTACTCGGTAAATATTTGTGGACTGTAAATGAAAGCAAAGGCTCACCTTGAGGAAATGAATTCAAGGAACAGGATAGCTCCCGATGGGTGGCAGAAGGGCCAGCATCTCCCCAGTGGAGCCTGGCAGTAAAAAGCAACCCCGCCTCAGAAAGATGCAGGCCTCCTCCCTGCTTCTGCCTTGCAAACCTTATGGGAGTGCATCTAGTTATGAAGTTATTTTGTATCCATTACCCTAGCTACAAAAGAGTCTGGGAAATGTGTTTAGCTTTCTAGTTTCTGCCATGCATGAAGACACACTAGAAATGGAAAGAAAGCAGAGTGCGAACCCACCATTTCCTCCACGCTTCTCTAGCATCCCAAAGAACATAAAGTCCCAGAAAAGAGAGATAGGGCCCCACCAGACATTTAATTTGCAATTATAAAAGAGCATAACGAGGCTCTTTTTCATTTGATTGCTTTGAGACAACTGTTCAGTTTTTGCTGCTTTCATGTAATATGTATCAACACCTCTCCCTGTTTTCTATAGTCCGCCCTGGGAGCATCTATGGATTTTACTTGCTCAGAACCCTTTTCCATTCTTTAGGAAGAGCACCCCAATTTTCCTTTGGAAACCTCCCCTGCCCCATTCTCACTTTGTCCAAGTGATGATGAGTGGTGGGTTGATCTCGATTCCTAATTTCAGGCGTGGGTACCAGAGCCACAGGCATTCTCTCAGGGCCAGCCAATGGCATTCAGGGCTGTCCGAGGAGATTTTTGCTGGGAAAAGGGATGTTAACACACTGGTGTCAGTCAGCTGGTGGAAAGTGAGCCTCGTCTCCAGGTAGCCTTGTTGGCCACCTCTTGGGGGAGTCTGCCTCCTAATGAAGCCAACCCAGAAGAAAGCAAACCCGAGAGGCAGAGAAAGCCAGGACCCTGAGGTCATCTTTTCGGGCCTTGCTTTCAGCCATGCCTGAAAATCCAGACTTACCCTTTGAAATACCAGTCACAGGAGCCAGTCACTTTTTAAATCCAGAGGGTTCGAGCTGGATCTCTGTCACGTGTACTGAACAAGCCCTTACACACCCTGTTTGTGTGGAGTTGTGGTCTCTGCACAAGCCACTCTGAGACTGTCCCCTGGTATCAGCGGTGTCCCTCCACAGCTCTCAGGCCGTCCCTTCCCGTTTATTTCACCTTTGCCCCGTCAGTGCTATCCAGCAGTCTATAGAAACAAACACACAATTGGAAAAAATATTAGTACATCCAGGCAATGGAATATCAGTCAGCACTAAAAAGAAATGATCAGCCACAAAAAGACCTGGAGGAAGCTTAAGTGCATATTATTAAGTGAAAGAAGCCAACCTGAAAAGGCTACGTACTGTGTGATTCCAACTATACGACATTCTGGAAAAGGCAAAACTAAGAAGACAGAAGATCGGTGTTTGCCAGAGGGGTGGGGGTGAGCAGGTGAAGCACAGGAGAGTTTGAAAGCAGTAAAACTACTCTGCATGGTATAGAATGGTGGATACGTTTCATTATACATTGTCCAAACCCATAGAATCGACAACGTCGAGAGTAAACCCTAATGTAAACTATGGAATTTGGGTGACCGTGATGTGTCACAGTAGGTTTTTCAGTTGAAACAAATGTATCCCTCTAGTGGGGGATGTTGACAGTGGGGGAAGCTATGCTTGTGTGGGGCCAGGGGCTGGATGAGAAATCTGTATCTTCTGCCAAATTTCGCTGTGAATCTAAAACTGCTCTAAAAATAGTCTATTTTTAAAAAATAGGGATGTTATAGGACATCTAGTCCATCTCCCTCTTACAGTGTCTCTGCTGAGAAATTGTCCAACTTAGTCTAGAACCTTCCAGTGACGGGAATCCCTGCCGTCCGCAGCGGCACACATGCACTGAGCTGGCATCTTTCCTCCTGCAGCCTCTTTCCAGAAAGACAAACTTTGCTGTGCTCGCCGACTTCCAAACACCTGGTCCGTTGCTCCTTTGCCTTTCGTGGTAGTTTGGAAAGGACCGAAGGGCTGGCGAGGGAAAGGGGAAGGTGGCTGCCTGTGACATGGGATTGCAGAGGAACAGCAAACGCAGGAAGTGTGCCTCCTCCCCCTGCCTGTAATAATCATTTTTAATACTCGATTTTAAAAATGAGTAAGAAACTGTGACTTGGAAACAGCGATTGGATTAAAGAGGGGCAGGGATTCATTTTGAGCTGCCCATTTTCTAAGAGATCTCTGAGTATGGAACTAGGGGCAGGTGTAAATTAGCACAGGAGAGGGTTTTCCTCCAGTGGCTCTGTGCAGTGTGTCCTAGATGTTCCCAGGCCTGTGCACTCCACTGCGGGCAGCTACGCCTGGTGCACAGGGGGGCTCAAGGGTTCTCTTTTTCTCAACCATCCTTGAAGGAGACACTCGGCTAAAAGACAGAATCCCGAGGTTCAGCCCGGCCGGGCGTGGCTCAGCGGTTGAGCGTCGACCTAGGATCCAGAATCACTAGGTTCAAAGGGCAAAGTAGTAGGGAAGGCAGATTGGGACTTATTTAAGTAAAAAGGATTCTCTCTCACACACCCCTACCTTTGGCCAAGAGAAAGATCACTTATTGACTAGAGAACACTTAAACTTTGAAAAAAAGTAAGATCTTTACGTTCCTGCAATGCCCCCCCCCCGCATACCTTGGTTGGTTTCTGTGGTAGCAGGTGGCCCCCATTTCCCCCTTTCCACACTCCAGAGAAAGAAGGATAGAGCTCTACAATTATATCCCCTCGCTGCTCTCTCAGGTTTTATCTTTCTTATTCTGGAAGGCCTCCTGCACTCTCTTCCTCTATTTCAATGTAATGTATAAACTGGAGGTACAAGAAAAGGTGAAAGGAATTCTCTTTTTTGTTCAGGGCAAAATCTGAGATTTTCTTCATCTTTCAAATGATTTGAGTCTTAATACCCCGGGTCATTTTTCTGGGAACACAGAACACCTATTTGATACGCAGCCTGATAACAATGACTCGGGATAATTTCACATTTTGAACACTACGTAGGCCCTGGCCGGCGTAGCTCGGTTGGTTGAGTGTTGTCCTGGGCACCAAAAGGTCGCCGGTTTGATTCTCCGTCAGGGCACATGCCCAGGTTTGTTTTGATCCCAGTCGATCCCAGTCGGGGTGCATGTGGGAGGCAACCGATCAATGTTTCCCTCTCACATCGATGTTTCCCTCTCCCCCTCCTCTCTTTCTAAAAACCAATAAAAAACATTTTAAAAACAAAACATTACTTGGAACAAGTAGTGAATTTCCGCTGGCTTACTGGGAGTAGGAAAACTTACAGTGCCTGTCTCCCCAAAGGCTATCAGAGCGTCGGGAACAAATGTGACTGCATCATTAATACAGACATCGCCAGGACTTCCCTCAGCTCAATGCCAGGCCCAGCAGCACTGCAGCTGGACGGCGCTGGGCTCTTTTAAACCTTCTGGTTCTTTTGTCCAGTGGGAAGAATCCAACAAACGTGTCCATCTGCCCCTTCTGTCTCTAACCCATCATTTTACAGAAGACAAAGGAGCAGAGAGAAGTAAGAATCAGCCTTGGTCCCCTGGGAATGAGGGTTCTTGGGATACTTGACGAGATGCCGTGATCAGGAGATAAGGGCCCCGGCAGAAACGGTTCAGAAAGATTCAGACAATTGAGTCAATTGTTTAACAAAATGCTTGGGTCTCAAATTCCTAAGAACATTGGACACACCTACTATCTGCCCTCTAACTTCCCCTGGGGGTGTCTAAGGAGTCACCTAAGGACTCCTCGTCCTTGTTTGTTTCTGCACAGATGGCAAGGCCTCTCCCCCCAGCCTCAGGTCCTTAGCATAATGTTCTGAGCTAAAAAGAAATAGAAGCTTGGCATAAATAACCACCTAGGATATGAGGAAAGAACAAGCTTCACCTCCCCACTCCCAAGTCCCCAAATCACAGGGAAAGTGAGAGAATAGTCTTCTCATTGCTTCATCTGGCTGTCAAAAGTATAGTAACCGTCCAATACCTTCTAAACCCTAATTAGCGCGACTGTCCCAGACCATTCAGCAGCGTCTAAAAGGTCATCGTGTGAATTACAGAAGTGGAGCCCCCAAGTTAGCAGAGGCATATAGCTACCGTGGCTGGTGAAAATGCAAATGGCGATGGGATCCTTTCTTAAACCAGCGTGAAATTCAGTCACCACCGGAAACATTTTCATTGTAACAGCAGTCTAGAAAGCTTAGGCATTTCACCGAGGTATTTGCATTGTTAACGCATTTCCCTTCTGATTAAAAATGAAAATGTGCAGCAGATGAGAAAAATGTGATGTGATGGTTTTTAGGAAATGCACAAGTGACTCATGTACTCACTTGATTTGACAAGCTACTGGTTTCTATAAAAAGAAACAACTTAGCCCCAAAATAGAAGTTGCCCACAGCAGATTGTAGCTCACAGAGGAATTACACATTCCAAGCGCGGGGGACATGGAGATTGGTATGCTGGGGCATCTCTGCTGGGAATGTTGGATGAAGCCCATTATTAATTCATTTGGAATGTAAAGCTATCCACTCCAGGACCTTAAGTTTTCAAGATAGGATGACTCTAGTGTAATTGGAGACAATTCTTAACTGGCTCTTAAACAACAACAAAAATAAAACTTAATTTTTTTGTAAAGATTATGCACTCCCAGGCTAACTGGAAAACATATTTAGCTCAATGATAAATAAATTATAATGGATTTTGTGCCGTATAATATGTTGACTATCCAATGAGATTAGGCATATGAAAGTGCCCCATAAATTATACAAGTTTAATACTTCTACATATTTATTATGAGAATGAAGCAGAGAGTTATTTTTCCAGCCTGATGGTTCCTTAATCAGTAGTTGGGAAGTATTATATTCATAACTCAGTGAAACCCTCTCCCACATTCCTCTTTACCTGGGCCTAGATGAGGAGATAGGCTGGAAGGACCACGCTCAAATCTTTATTGTGTTCATTTGCCAGAACACACAGCAGAGCCAAAAGCCACGGTAGTCCTCTGCTCCCTGTCCACCGGCAAGGGATGGGATCACTTGTTTTGGACAAGCCTTTGCCCTCCGTTATCAACCGGACCCACTGGGATCTTAGGGCGGAAAGCGGTAGGCTTCCTGACATTACAGCCCAGGCCAGGCCCAAGGACGCGGTGGGAACAATATCCAGACTGCTGTACTGTCAGCGTCAGCGGCAAGGAGCCTCTCAGCGGGCTGGCAACGCAGCGAGCCCATGGCAGCCTGTCCCTCACTGCACGGCGGCCTCGCCCGCAGGGGCCCCCAAGGCCGGCCTGCCCCTTCCTGCCCCCCCTTCCTCTGCAGTTCACAGCAGGCCCCGGCCCCCGCATGCATGCTTTCTGCCTGTGTACCCTTTACCCTTTGGGACGATTCGCTCTTTGTGTTTGTCTGTTGGCCAGCTCTCCACACTAGAGCGTAAGCTCCTCGAGAGTAGAGATTTCATTTTCTTCACTGCTCTCTCTGCAGGCCCTAGAAGAGTGCTTAGCGCATAGCACATATGAGCACCTAAACTGGTGTTTGGAGTGGGGGGAGGGAATGAATGAATCTGTGCTTGTTATATGCACTGAGAAAGGAGGCAGTGGAGAGAGCCCAAGGAAGCTGGAATGGCGGGAGGGGATGCCTGGGGGGTCGGGATGGGAGGGGTGGGGGAGGGGTGGGGTGAGAACAGGGATAGAGACTGGCTTTGGGGGGGACAGGCTGCTCCAGTCACCGGCTCAGTCTTGGCTCACTCTTTCCACTGATGCCAGTAGACTGACAAAGAGGATGGGTTTGCAGCCCCAGGTGATTCCGAGGTGGGAAAGATGGATGCTACTGATGGCCGACTTGGGTCCCAGGGAAGTATAATAAGACCAGTGGCTCAGAATGGGGTGCAGGACTAGGAAATGCAGGGCGGTGGTGGGGAAGGCTCGAGAACAGAACGGATATACTATATTTTTAGTATATCCACTAAAAATGCTTTGGAGAACCAAAGGCCCGACTGAAACGAAAGGACAGGAATATGGATTGTGCATGAACATTGTGACTTGTAAGTATTTGGTCTTTATTCCCAGTTCCTGGCTCACGGCTCCCAAAATCCCCTGGAAGTTCCTAAGCACTGAGAGTGAAAAAGATCTTTCGTGTGTTAGTGAGGTGGCTTTCGTACCTCACTCAAAAGTGGGGGCTGTTTGCAGGGAGAACCAACCAAGTGAGTAGAGGTTTGGAACTTTCAGTGCCACCCCCATCCCAGTAGACAGCGTCAGAATTGGGTTGACTTTGTGTGCTGGCGTGGGGGCGATCTCCCTCCCCATCCCCGAGAAGGAATTGGACCGGGGAGGGCTTTCCAGGGCAGCTCAAGCAGCACCATTCTGCCCTGGGAGGCAGGCCAGAGAAAGGTGGTAGCGTCCCAGAGAGCTGGGGCTGGGGGTGATTTTACCTAGAATTTGGGTGGGTGGCTGATTCTGGAGTCTAAGTGGGGAGTGAATCCAGGGTGTCCATGAGGAGCCTACTGGAAGGGAGGACAGTGCCGAATAATCCCCGAAGCCCCCCTGTGGGCCAGCCACCGTGCCGCACACCCCGGGTGGAGTGCCTGGGCATCTCCCCCTAGGACAGTCCACAAATGGACATGCAGGCCGGACTGCACCCAGGGCAAGGACCGAGCGATTCTTTCCACCTCTGTATTCTATGCGCCTAGGAAGTGCCTGGCACATACTAGGTCCCAACAAGTAGTTGCCGAATAAAATAAATGAACAGAGCAGAGTACGTGCAAGAACTGGCACTGCCTCCTGCGGGCCTCATCATGCATGGCCCTTAGGGACTTGCATGCCCTCCTCTCTAATGATAATGCCTATGGGCACATCCCATGTCCCAGGCACTATTCCAAGTGCTCCACACATACTGACTCGTGTACTTGCCCCCAAAATGCTCAAGACAAGGCTAATACTGTCATTCCTGTTTATGGAAGCGTAGCCCGGGCCCAGGAGAGCGGGGCAGTTTGCTCAAACTGACCCAGCGAGGAAGTGGGAACAGCAACGTAGGAACCCGGGCAGCCCAGCCCCAGAGCCCCACAACGCCCAGCGTGCTGCTCGCTTCTCAACGGGCTCTTCTGTCTAGCTACCCGGGGCAAAGTCGCCTTTATCTCACTTTTTATCTTTTATGCAACTTGCAGGTGGAGGAGGTTTGTCCTTGGAATGGAATGTGTGATGGCTGGAAGGAAGGCTGAGGCCCACACTGCGTGTGTGGGTGTGTGTGTGTGTGTGTGTGTGCGCGCGCGCGTGTGTGTGTAGGGGTGGGGCCCGTGCGTGGAGGTAAGGGCTGTGGGTGTTAAAAGTGCCTCCTCGTGTAACCCACCAGGGTAAGAGCATTTCCCCACAGCCGTGCAGGACAGTAACTTGACCAGGATGTTGCCTGTGTTGATTTAGGGTGAGAGCATAGAGTTTCGGACAGGTTACCTGGAAAAACACCCCCAGGCCCAATACTTCCAGTTTGTTCCCAGTGGGGGACAGGGCAGAGTATCACTTCTTGAATCTAACTTAAGCCTTCAGTTCAGCCCCTCCTCCATTTTGCCCAGGAGTCTCAGGGCCTGAAAAATTATTCAGAATTGAGTCTGTGGAGTGGAATTTAACTCCAGCCATAAGCAAGTTTCTCTGCAAGGTGCTTTAAAAAAAGGAAAGATAGCATTCGCCTAGTTCTTGGTGGTTTGCATTTTCTATGTCCTTCTGTTACATAACGCCAGCCCCCTTCAGGGCTAGGATAATGCTGCACAATGGGCCCCTGCTCGGTGACCAGCCGCACATTTGTTGAGCGCTGGTGGCTGTTGACAAATGCCACAGCTCCACTTGAACATTAATCATCCCCGGAACCTTCGATTGCTTCCTATGTTCTGCCCACGTGACCATTATGTAGATAGATGACAGGCTCCAGCAGGGGTTTGGAGGAGAGAGTCTATTTCTGTCTTGGACAGAAAGTTTGTTCTGCTTCCCCAGCAAACACACTTATCTTCAATTGTCATCAACGTGATGCTGAAAAGTTTAAAAAGTCGGTGCTTTTCCAATATTAAAACAAACAGAAGATACTCCAGAAATACTAGGTATTTAACTGTGAAGTGAGGTCAGTCAGGTTTATTTGTTAAATCACCCTGTGTGTGTGAGGCCATGGAAAGGTCACTGAAATAATTTGACATGGTCCCTGCCCCCAAGGAATATGTAGTTTAGTTAAGAAGACAAGCTCTACAGAGGAAAGAATGGATGATATATTATGATGCATAAAAATCATGTCAAATTGTACCTAAGAAAGATCAACAGAGCTCGAGTGCTGATAGGGGCTTCCTGAGGGAGCTGGACGTGGAGCTGGACCTTGCAGGATGAGTGAGGTTTGGGTAGGAATGCATTTGTGCTTGTTAGTCCCCAGACTCAGGGGGGGAACCCCAAGGTTCCAACACGCACGAAGGGCTCTTGCAGTAGCCAGCTATCCCTTCTGGAGCCTTTTGGCAAGAGAGGCACACTCCAGATTTTGCTAAAACCAAAGGGTTTGAATTACCAAATAAGAAACATTGTGACCATGGCTGATGTCAGAAACGGATTGCAATTCAATGGTTGACTCTAATTATGGTCTATTTCTGCCATTGGTTTGTCCATGAGAAACAAAGAAGCGAACACGACTGATCCTGGTGCCTTGACACTCAGGCAGAAGTCCATGTGAGAGATCAAGCAAAAGTAGAAGAGATAGGGGAGGGGGGCAAAGGGTGGCCCAAACACTAATGAGGGCCAGACACCTAAAGAATTGGCTGCTTGAGCAGAACTTGTTCAGAAGCTAAAATAAGCAGTCAGATCACCCAAGTGAAAAGCAGGGAGACATGGGAACAGAACTAATCTGGAGGCTGACACCATCCAGTCAAAATTTATGGAGTGTCTACGATATGTCCGGTGTGTGTTAGGAAAAGGCAAGCTGGGACATCGAATGAGAAAAAGAACCCTGAGTGTCCAAGGGGAGAAGCCAAAGCATGTCCAGCCAGGATTTCATTCATTTATTCCGTCTGCCCCCATTCACATTGTTCTAAATGGCACCCCAGAGAGCGCCATGTAAATACGAATGGTGCATTTAGAACTGGGCTGCAGGGTGGCCTGGGTTGCAAGACACTGTTGCAGGCACTGTTGTAGGTGTCAATGAATATAGGTTCAGGGACAAGTCCAAGAATAGGAACCAGCCACCCAGCCAAGGCTGGAGGTTAGAAGAGCATAGAAAGACAAAAGAGTGAGATTAGCATGCACAGGGCCCCAAAGCAAATGCTGGCAGACCCCAGGGGCCAGGCTGCCAGCTCCTATCTGTGCCAGCTCCTTCTGGTCTGCCCATTTTGATTAGATGTGAAGAAAGCTGAGGGTGGAGAGGTGCTATAGAGAGAGGTAAAAATTAAAGCACACTTGTAGACAGGTGCTAGATTTATAAAGTATCCTCTACAAATTCCCCACGTGGGTGCGTCCCCTCCGTGATGAAAGGCCAGCAGAACACAGGATCAGCCCCTCTGGAGACATACCAGACACCCGAAAGGGCTTGATCCTCAGGCCTGTGCTGCGGAATAGATAAATGCCTTTACTCCCTCTGGAAGGCTGGCTGGTGGCAGAGAGTAATTTCAAACCTGTGATGACACCTTTCTCTCCACCTTATTAAACACTTACTTGAGTGAGAAAGGTGAAGTCAGTAAAAATTTATGGTCTGCCTTGCCTTAATTTCTGCAAGACTTCAACTTTTCCTTCTCATTGGCTGCATGATTTACTGAACAGGAGCTAACAGTGACAAGCCCGGTACCGATGAGCACAGGGATGCTTTGGGGAAGTCGATACCAATATCACGTTGATGGCTTATAGAGCAGTAAGCTGGTCACAGCAGATGTCTAATTGATTAAAACTATGAAAAGAGATTTCCATAGAAAGCTCGAGTCAGCAAAGCAATAGAAAGCCTCTGTCTCCCACTCGGCTCTTGGATCATTGTTGGCGATGGGGTCAGTCACGGTGTCAACCTTTGGTGCTGCAGAATAACCCATGATGGCTTCACTGAGACAGCAGGACTGGCCTCCGCTAAGGAGCGAGGGACAAGGCCGGATGGAGCAGCTTTTATTTTATCCAGGGAGGCTAGGGGAAGAGCCTGTCTTTTTTAATTACATCTTGCAGAAAAAATGAGACAGAAACTCAATTCAAACTGGCTTAAGGGTCAAAATGGAATTTCTGGGCCTATGTAAATGGAAAACCCAAAGGTGGATTTGGTGGGTTCACGTGCGGCTGGGTTTATAGGCTCCAACCACATCCGCAGGTCCCAGGCCCGTTCCTTCTTTCCCGCCCGTCTTCCTTCTCAGGCAGGCTCTGACCAGGCGGTCATCCCTGGAAGCTCCAGGCTTATATCAGCCACACAGCCAGCAGCTCTCCGCCGAAAGAGAGCCCTTTCCTAGTCGCTCCGACAGAAGTTCCAGAATCGAGTCGCATTGGCCTGGCCTGGGTTACATGCCCAGCCCAGAGTCGATCATCTTGGCCAAGAGGATAGAAAATGCTGATCGCCAGGTCTAGCTCAGGTGCCCATCCCTGGAGCAGAGCAGGTGAGGTCACCCACTCCACCCCGCACCCAAATTGCTTGGACCAGGAGGAGAACGGATTGGTTACAAAGGGAAATGAATGCCAGGCAGGTCAAAAAGCAGATGCCAACTCCTGCCCCCGCCATGTATAAGTGAAGAATCATTTCTGGGGTCTTGACTCATGGGGCCCTGGCCCGCAGTAGTGGATTAGAATGAAGCCTGCGTAGGCCAGGGTATGCTACCCTGGCGCCCTTGGGAGCTTTTTGCTTCTCTGGCTTGCATTTAGTGTGTCTTCTGGAAGAGAGAAAGGTGACATTTAGATGGCACTTCTAAAAGGGCTTTATCTCCACTGGCAGGCCCACGTGCCCTGGACAGTCAAAACCCTATGGGAAGTAGGTGGGGGGAGATGTTTATATCTGCAGGCCTAAGTTCCACCTCTACCACCTGTTTCCCATGTGATCTTAGACAGATCAGTCTAAGGAACTACTGCAGTGAATGCTGACCAAGATGAAGAGTTGGAATTAGGAAGCCAAAAGGCCTGAAAGAGCAGTACCCTTCCTCGTAGCCTGGCTGCAAAACCTTCCCTCAGCTGGGATGACAGGGTCTAGGAGAGCCCCACACTGTGATGATGGAGGGAACCTCGAGGAGGACCTCATGGCCTACAGGAAACCCCTTTGCTGCCATAGAGTCTCAGGGCATAAGACGGTATTTGTGGCAGACGTTATTGCCTGTCATCCAACAGCTAATCCCAACCCTCTTGCCGCTCCTTCTATAGAAGCAGAAGGCCACACTCTCATTCCTCAGCCTCCTTTGCAGCAAGGAGGAGGTGACACATCTGGCCAGTGGCACAGAGGAAGTGGCCAGAGGGAAAGCCTCTGCTCTGATGCCGCTATCACTGCCCCTCTCCAGCGGGAGGAGGCCAGCGTCCGAGAGTGCAGCCTGCGGGAGGCTGGAGGCGGCGGGGAGCACGGGGCCTGCGCCCTTTCGATGGCTCCACTCCGGCGGTGAAGCGGAGAGCAAGGCCACCGGCTGAGGCTGGGGACGGCCAAGGTGGTGGTAGGGTGTTGAGGAGGGAGGAGAAGATGTGAGCCGGTCACGGGTGGGGTGGCAGGAGGTAGATAGGCCAGAGGCACTAGGATTGTTGGCGGACTTAGGACTGGCTTGAGGTGAGCGGTCAAGATGCGGTAGGCGAGGCGGCAGACTGCTTCTAGACCAGGGGCTGAAGAGTGGCTTGAGTGGAGCTGCTCGGGAAGGGAGCTGGGAGAGTGGGAAGGGGTGGTCAGGGGGGCTGTTTGAAGTTGAAGTGAGGAAGGACATGCAGTTGTTGGTCACGACCAGGTTGTGATGAAGATATCGTGTCAGAGCAGAAAATGCGGGCAAAAGAGACTATTCTCTCTTCCATCATGAACTTAGATACCCAGACCTAGGCCCGGACCCCCGAGGGTGCTCTCCTTCCACGTCCCAGCAAAAGGATCCATTTGAGCCATCAAGTAGGACCTTTTCCCCCTGCAGCAGAGCTTCAAAGCCTCGCCTCCCCTCCTGTCCCCACTGGCAAACTCCCGGCAGGAGCCTGGCTCAGGAGGAGGCCCAGCCCCAGCCAGCAGCAGACAGGACCATGGATGAGGAGGACCGGGGGACAGGGGGCCACAGTGGAAATGGAGGCTTAGTCTCAGGATGAAGTGAGGGCTCACGGATTAGAAGTGGCTGCAGGATCGGGGGAGCCAGGCTCTCGCGGGCTGAGGGGGTGCTCTCCAGGCCTGAGAGCCCCTCTCCTTGCTCAGCCCGAGGAGAGTCCCCAGGGTGCGGTGGAGGTGAGAGCAGAGGAACAGGGTGAAGCTGTGCCTGGCTGTCAGGGTTAGAGGCAAAGAGCTGAGGGCCAAGCAGGGCATTGTGTTTGTGCGGTGGTCCCCCCTTATCCGTGGTTTTACCGTCTGCGGTTTCAGTTACCCGCGGTCAACTGTAGTCCACAAATACTAAATGGAAATTAAAAAAATAAACCATTCATAAGCTTTAAACTGAGCACTGTTCTGAGTAATGTGATGAAATCTTGCGCTGTCCCTCCCTAAAAAAGAATCATCTCTTTATCCACCGTCTCCACCTTACAGACTCTCCCCACCAGCTAGTCACTTAGTAGTTGTCTTGGTTCTCACGTTAACTGTCTGCTATCTCAGTGCCTGTCTTCAATCCTTATTTTACTTAATAATGGTCCCAAAGTGCAAGAGTAGTGATGCTGGCGATTTGGATGTGCCAAAGAGAAGCCATAAAGTGCTTCCTTTAAGTGAAAAGTGAATTGTTCTCAAGGAGGAAAAAAAAAAATCAAATGCTGAGGTTGCTAAGATCTATGGCAAGAATGAATCTCCTGTCCATGAAACTAATTTATAAATGAAACTTTGTCATAGGTATGTATGTATGTATAGGAAAAAACATAGTCTCTGTAAGGGCTCAGAACCATCTGCAGCTTCAGGCATCCACCAGGGGTCTTGGGATGCATCCTCCGTGGATAAGGGGGGGCTGCTGTAGCCAGGATTTCAGGGCAGGAAGGGACCTTATAGAGCATCAGCTAAGGTTAGATGCTGCTACACAAAGCAGGAGTCTTGGGGTGCACATGTCAGGTGGTCCACAGTAGAAGTCATGCCCCATAATTGCCAGGGTCCTGGGTTAATTTTTATTTTTTTTGCCCACCATCCTAGCTACTGGTTTCCATTCTAGTGATGCTTTATCTTTTTAAGGCTCAGTTTCTTCATCTGAAGAATGGGACTAATAACGATATCTACTTCATGAGGCTAGTAAGTGACAAAAAGTGCTCTGCACCAGTGCCAACCCAATAAGCCTCAGCTGCTGTTTGTTTTTTCAGAATTAGTACAGTGTCAGGTACATAGCTGAAGCTCAGTAGATATCTGCAGAATTATTATTATCGTTATTATTGCTGTTGACACATAGTGCTCACAAGCTCTATCCAGAACCCACACTGTGTTTACACAGCACCCAGGAAGGGCCTGCTCTGCCTGACCCCTGTGTATTTCTGGATGACCAGTTGCCTGAGTTGAAACTGACCTGGAGAGCAATTGTCAAAAGGCAGCTGATGGAGGGACCAGCCCCACGTCAGCCCAACAGAGCCCAAAGACAGCATCTCAGCCAGACCAGACGCTGCTAATGGGTTTTGTTCGCCTGCCAACCGCCCCCCCCCCCCCAAGCCACCACCACCACCCTACCTCCTCTGGGAAGAAAGCAGACATGACTGAGTCCTTGGGAGGCCAGCTCCTGCCAGAGGCTGGGAGCCTGGGAAGGAACTTGAGGAGACAGTCACTGGGGGACCGTTCTTGGGAGTTCCGCACAGGCCTGGGAGGCGTTCCCCTGTCCTTGAACCCCTGGCTGCCTCTGCTGTGCAGCCCTCGCTTCAGGTCGCCTGCACTTCCTTTCTCCCAGAATCACGGAGGGATTGTGGCCAGAAAGCTCACAGAAGTCAAAACAAGCCTGGTGATATGAAAACCATGTGAAAACTTGGCGGGCCCCACTTCAGCCTAATGGGCCTCCCAGACCTCCCAGAGCCCAGACACTGGTCCTTTGTGAGGTCGGGGGGGGGGGGGGGGGGCTGGCTCCCTCACTCCCAGTCCACAGAGACAAAATTTAGAAGAACAGAATAAAAGGCAAGGCTGCCAGTCTCTTTCCTATCGTCTCTGTGCTTCGAAGGGCTTGGAAACAGATTCAGCTCGGGCACTTGAAGGGATGGATGTTAACTGAGTGCTCGCTACCTGCCAGGCATGTTCATAGTGGCCTGTTTCTCCCTCCATCCTCACGCAGGCCTCCCAGAGGCCTCTCTCTTGGAGCCAAGTAACCAAGGTTCGCAGTAGTCAGTGGTGGGGCAGCCGCTGGGCTTCAGTGCCGGCGCCCGGCCGAAAACCTTGACCGTTCGTTACTGCAGGGCAGGCTCCCAGATGACCTTTGGATTTTTTCAAACACTTTTACCAACATTCAACGTTCTGCCTCAAGGATTAGCTTTCAGAAAAAGATGTTTCCCATTCTACGGAGAAGTTGAGACTGATTTTCCTTCCAGTCTTATAAATCTTTGGACAATACTCTTAACATCCCAATTGTTATTTATACCTGAGGTTACCGTACTTCAAAACCTATTTGACAGAGATGTCATTATTGTGATGCTAAAATTAAATTCTTTTAGAGCAACCGAAAAAACCACCGCTAAATCAAAAAGTGAGATAAATGGCGGCCAAGTATAACAGTTTGCTCTTCAGTTGCCAAAGATCAGAAAAACAGGCTCGATGTGCAGATACATCACAGACATAATCTGTCTGTAACCTACACTTATTTATATACCCAGGATATATCTTCTTGGGCTGAAATTAATTTAAATTCATTTTAAAACTTGACACACTTTTGTGAGTCTGACGAAACCCAGGTGTTCTGAGTTCCTTTCTCGTGGACCTGGGGGTGGATGGCAGCCAGCGGCGGAGCCGGCTCCCAGACGCTGCCTGGCTCGCTCTGGAACGAACGTGAGCCCTGGTGCAGGAGACACGAGGGTCTGCCTCGGCTCCTTGGTGCAAAGCCCCGGGAGGGCCCTCCCACGGGACTGGGGTGCGGGGAGGAGAGAGCAGCAGGGAGGAGCCACAGCAGTCAAAGCAAAGGGGGTGAAACCACCCAGCGCCCTTTGGCAGGAGCCCGGTTAAAGGGTCCTGCACGCCAGACAAAGGGGCCTGGAGCGAGAGCTGCTAAGAATGGGCCGGATCTGCCCTGGCAGGTGTGCTCAGTGGTCAGAGCGCCATCCCGCGCACTGAAGGGCCTCAGGCTTGATTCCTGATCAAGGGCCAGCACATACCTGAGTTGCAGATTCAAGATCTAAATAAAAATGGAAAAAATATCCTCAGGTAAGGATTAACAACAATAACAAAAAAGAATGAGCCAGGTTTATAGTGATTAATAAGTGACAATCTTTTAATTGTTTTTTTTATTTACAACAAATCCTTTTTTGTACATTTTATAAAAGTGCAGAGCAGTGTATGTAATAACTGCTTTTTTAAAAAATTGGGCATTATCTGTATCTACAGCTTTCTCTTTCCTCATTGTGTGTATCTATACAAATATTTATATATATGAATATCTGTACATGAATATACTTTCAATATCTCTTGATTGGTAGCTATTGAACTGGAAACAATGGTTGTTAATAGAGAGAAAAACTGGGAGCCTGAAGATCAGAGGCCAGAAACTTTTTTTCAGCATAACTAACACTGATTTAGCACAAATCACATACCAGGTACTGTTTCTAAGCATTTCCCTTGTATAAACTCATTTAATCTTCACCACACCCTAGGAAGTAGGGACTAGGAACTATTATTATGACCATTTTGCAGATGAGAAAACTGAGGTACAGAGAGGTTGTACCCCTAGTAAGTGGTAAAAGCTGGCATCTGAGCCCAGGTAGAGTGGTTCCAAATACCATATGCATGTACTGCTTTTAAGAAATAATGGACACTTTTTTAAATGTCAAGGGGAGGTGTTGCAGCCATCTCTGACCCTGAGGGTGAACCATCCTGGGTCCATGGTTGCCAGCTCTGGTTCCCGGTGAGTAAGGGGTAGGGTGTTGGGCGGGGTTGGAGGAAGGTGACTAGGTTCCCCAGTTAGTCAACTAAGACCCTGGGGATTTCATTCTCTGGCTGCCCTTGATCCCCATTATCCTATTGCTAATTTTAAAATAAATAAATTAGATCTTGTTTTAAGCCTTCATTACGTTAGCATACCAAAGGGGAGAAATTAAATGAGAGCCTGTCCTGGTCTTAAATGGATGGGTGGAAACTGAAGCCCCTCTCCCAGCCGCTTTCCTCCGCATTACGAGGCACACTGTGTTGCCCAAGCCGGGCGCAGCGAGAGTGGCATTGTCTCCTGAGTCACCGCAGCCCCAGCCGGCAGGCCCGGCTCGCTGGCCACCTGGCCCCGGACCCCACAGTACGCTCCTTATGCCCAGAGCAGCACTAATTGCCTTGTTAACAGAGTCCTCTCAGGGGAGTGAAACTTAAGCAGAGGAATATCAGAGCGTGATTTCAAGAGAGGTGAGTTGATCCAGAAACTGATAGTATTTCCAGTAACCAAGTCTCAGAGGCCCGCAGAGCAAATAAAGAACATTTTCATGGTCTTGTCAGGAGGATAGGACTTGTTGAGGCAGCTTTGCACACAGGAAAGGGGCAGAGACCGTTCTCGTCTAGACATCTGATTAGTGGGAAGTGGCAGGATTAGGGGAGCGCGGGGCTTTCTGGCTCCATTTCTGAGGAGGCCGGGCCTTCTGTGCGAAGCCTGGGTGAGAGCAACATTCGTCTCCAAGAAGATGCTGTGCCGACTGGTCCCCATTCTTCCTGGAGCACCAGCAGCAAGTCCCCAACAGGAGAGTGTATTAGTTTTAACTCTGCTGCTGTTTGGGGCGCTGGGCAATTAACTGGTGGGGGGGGTCTGGGGCTTAGAGGCAAGAGAACCACTGGAGGTGGCAGTCCTGGGAGGTCACCTCCTCCTGCCCTGTCGTCTTTTGTCCCATCTTACTCTCTGATCATGCTGCTAGCTGGTCCCTTGGACTCCAGACCTCTGTTCTGCGTGAATAACCGTCCACCTTTTGTTTGGCCACCCGCCCGGGACACCACAGAAACCACTTGCAGGGAGGGAATTGCGGACTGTGGGCCGGCAAACCCATTCTTCTTGCTTGGGCAGTGATGAGGCCCGGCGAACCGGGGTGCATGTGGAATGATTGCACAGGCGTGGGTAACGGGACTCTGGAGGCCACAGTAGGCTCTAAAAGGAAACGGCCTAGCCAGTTTGGCTCAGTGGTTGAGCATCGACCCACGAACCAGGAGATCACGGTTTGATTCCCAGTCAGGGCACAGGTTCGATCCTCAGTAGGGGGCGTGCAGGAGGCAGCCGATCAATGACTCTCATCATTGATGTTTCTCTCCCTCTCCTTCTCCCTTCCTCTCTCTGAAATCAATAAAAATATATCTTAAAAAAAAAAAAAAAAAGGCTATTGGGTGCTCATGGAATTGGTGGAAAGCCAGTAGAACCAGGCTCCAGTGGCTTCTTAACCTCCCAGAAGGAAGCCATAGTCCTTGCTAGGATCCCCATGTGCCCTCTGCCTCCCCCTCCCTCCCCGCCGGAGCGCAGACCTCATCTCCTGCCCCTCCCTCCGTGCCGCTCTGCTCCAGCCCCCTAGCCCTGTCATTCCACACCAGAGCCCTTGCACTGACAATCCCTCTTCCTGAGCCTTTCCACTGACACAGCCTCCCCTTGGCCGCACCACGGGTCCCCTCGCTTCCTGTAGGTGCTCTCTCAGTAAGGCCGCCCTGACCGTGGGCCTAGAATTTTACCTCCCCTGGCACCTGTCCTCCCCCTCCCCTGAGGTGGCCGGTGCACCCACCCCGAGCTGCTGTGGACGTCGGCTGCCAATGGCTCCTGGATGTCTTGCTTCTCTGGAAAACTGCCCTCGACTAACAGGCGCTGCCTTGGCTGGGAAGTTGCAGCCCCTTTCTCACCCATCCCGGGACAGCCCACATTCAATAACTGATGATATGGGGACACAAATGGCTGGCTTCCAAGCCTCGAGGTGGGGACGGTTCTGCAGGGAATACTCCAGTCTCTTGTGGATCAAACCTAAGATCACATTCTAACTTGACATTTTTTCATGCACTACCTGCTTCCTTCACTCCCTTTCATCTAAGAGCTCTCCCTAACCCCGCCCCCCAAAAAAACCAAACACCTGCCCCAAATCCCTGTCTCAGGCTTTGCGTCTAGAGAACCCACCTAAGACTTTCTTTGTTTTTTCTCCTCAGTGCTCACTAACATGCAATATATTTAAATTTGTCCATCTTTCTCATTAAAATGTCCACCCAGGAGGCAGTTGCTCCACTGCTGCATCCTTAGTAACGAGAACAGTGCCTGGCATGTAGTAGGTGCTCAGTAAATTTGTGTCGAAAGCATGGATGAGTCCTATACCTCTGTGAGTCCCGGGACTTGCACAGATCCTGAACTTGTCGATCAGGTTGTGAGTCTTAAAACTGCCAACTCTTTCCCGCAGACTCGGCCCACTTTCTCATCTCTTCTCCAGCCTGTCATAGACGGCCTCCGGGCCCAGGGATCTACTCTTCCCTGTCTTGGGTGACTTCCCAGTAACCGGGTCACTGTTTGTTTGCCGAAGACATCACCAGCTCCTCTTGGGACTCCCTTCCTCCCGGGGCTTGCCCCCTCCAGTCTCAGCCGCATGATTAGGTAAGCAAGCGGAATCTGTCCGTCTGCATCCAGGTTTAGTAACTTGAAAATGAGGGAGGCGAGGTAAAGGTAGGAGGCACCCAGGTGCGGAGGTTCTTCGATGGGTGTGTGGCAGAGATGGAATGGCCACAGGCGGGGGGAAATCTTCTTTCTGAGTTGTGACCCTGCCTGAGCGAGCAGAGAGCCTTGGCCTAACTCATTCTAAAGGTTAGTTCTGGCACAACTCCACCAGGGGTGTCTAAGGGTGTCCTTATCAGCCAGGACCGACTAAAGGGCTGGGTAGGGAATCGGGGACCCAGGTGGGGCTCAGATCTCGGAAGCTCTGAAGAGAGTCGAGGGCAGTTCTCCAGAGAACAGGACGTCCAGGAGCCCCTGGCAGCCACATTCCCAGCCGCTGGTGGGAGCACTGGCCCGCAGGTACCTGAAGGAAGTGAGGGCCCTGGGGGGTGTCAAGGGGGGGGTGGGAAGAGAGAATGTTGTGCGAGGGCTCTGACATGGGAGTGGGCCTGGCCCCAGAGGCGAAGCCGGGGGGCTGGAGCCGAGCGTGGGGAGGATGGGGGTGGAAGAGAGGTCTGCCCTGGACGGGAGGGAGGGGGCGAATCACAGGGGGGCTCGCGGATCCCAGCAAGGCCGTGGCTTCCTTCTGAGGATTTAGAAGTCACTGGGATGTTCTGGGCAGAGTATTGGCATGCCCTCACTTTTATTTTAACTAATTCAGCCTGGCTGCCGTGTTGCGTAGACAGAAGAGGCCGAGAGTGGAAGCTGAGGCAGTTAGGAAGCCACTGCGACAGCTCAAGCGAGGAGAAAGTGACTTGGGCCAAGGCAGTGGCCGCGAGGGTGCTGAGCGTCACATCTGGAAATATTGTGAGAGTGGAAATCAACAGGATTTTCTGAGATGGAGAAGCTGTGGGCGAGGCGTTTTCAAGGGGATGACTGAGGTTCAGTGTGGACATGTCGAGTTCGTGACGTCCTTCGGACATCCACGCGGAAGTGTCGAGTGCGCAGGCAGTTGGACAGGAACATGGGGGATGTAGGTGAAAAGCTGTCCCTCGAAGCTATGGCAGCAATCCAGGGAGGAGCAGAGAAAAAGGCAGCAAAGCACCTCTGAGCTTGGGCCACCCTGCACCGGACATCAGGTGTCTCCCTAATGCCTCCGGCGGGTCCCCTTTTTTGTGGCACTCACCTGTGGTGATGCCACAGGGAGTGTCACTAACCCAGAAGCCCCACCCTTGGGGCATTCCATTATGCGTCAGAATCAGAAATGCAGAGATTTTCAAACGTAAGCTATACTGACATCAAAAACCTACATTTTCAAGAGAGAAAGTACGGGGGTTGGTAGCTGATAAATAGGTTTTGTAAATGAGTCGCCACAGACCTGCTATTAATCACACTTTACACACACAGTGCCCCCCCTTGCATTTCAAAGAGGATCCCATCTGTAAAAATAAGGCACCTGCTTTTTATCAGTGCATCTGTTGTTTAACTGTTTCCCTGTCTCCAGGTGGAGATACTCAGAGGTCATCTGCTCAGATCACCCCTTGGGGGTGTCACTTGCCAGGCTGCCCATCAAGGCCCTCCCCTCCTGGGGAGGTGAGGACAGAGCAGGGAGGAAGTAAAGCTTTCCCTGCTTCTGGGGCACTGCCCCCCAATCCCATTGAGGCTCCAGCCTGTCCCTGAAGTCTCTCTTCTGGTCACTGCAGACAGAGGCACACCATCCAGGAGGCCACTAAAGAAAAGAAGTGCCTTCTCAAAACATATTCTAATCTGGGGACCTTTTTTAAGCACCTGTGCTGTGGTAGAAAGAACACTGGGCTGAGGAGCCCTCCATTCATATTCCACCATGAACCTATGGATGACTTTGGGAGTGTGTTTGCTCCACTTGCACCTTGGCCCCTCATGTGTGAAATGGGGACCTGAAACCCCATGAGGCTGTTCTGAGGGTTAAAGAAATTGAAATGCGTGAGGTACAAAGAAGAATGTCACAAATCACATTATTTTATTTTATGTCATGTTAATAATAATATGGATCTTAGTTGCTATTATTATTATTATTATTATGTTGATGGAAGAACATCGAAACTATAGAAATTTTTATAAGAGTTTATTTGAACCAAACAGAGGACACTCCTGGAAGCGAGATCTCAACAGACAGAGAGAAATGCTTCCCAGAGTGACAGTGTGCAGCTTGTTTTGTGCATTTGGAATTAGAGAGGGACTTTAAGGAAGATTAAATGAAGGTGGGAGAAAGCAAGGCCAGGATAGGATTATAGGGTGGTTAACCAGATGATGTGCTCTCTTGAGGACGATTACGCTTTCAAATGGTCTGAAAAAGAGGCATTGCAGAGGTGCGCGAACCTAGATGCCGAGGAACAATGACAGGGCTTGCTTAATGCAAAGATAAACCTTTTACTGAAGAAGTTATGTGCCTGGGGTGTGACTGCTCACTATGACCTGCCTAATTAGGAATTTATGATCAGATAACCCTGTACGGTTACTTTCAGTCACTGGAGTTGTCAGATTTATTATAGAGCCCCTTTCATTCACAATTGGATTGACTCCACCGGTTCGATTTGTAATCTTGGGCAAGTGGGTTCGCTTCTCAAAGCCATTGGACTCCTGCCCTCCGAGGGGCTCTCGTGTCCCACAGCAGTCGGTGAACAGCCCTCCCTCCCTGGCTCTGAAGTTGGGGAAAACTCCCCACTGCACACTCAGTAGGTCCAGTGGCAGATGAGGGGCACTTGCAGGAAACACAAGTGCACCATGAGAAGGGTGTGCATGGGATGTGAGGGAGCAGAACCTTCAGGTTTGCTGTGACACCTCCCGTTGCCTATCACCCTTTCCCTCGAGGATCCGTGTCTTCTCCACGCCCCCCTCACTTCTTCCTTGTACCCTGGGTCCCTGGAAGAGCTGTACAGCGTGCTCTGAACAGCCGATCCAGGTGTAGTTCATGTCTACAATTCCAGAAAACAATCTCATTTCATCAATTTCTTCCAGGAACCAGTTTCCATAATAAACAAAAAGGCCTGAACTTCTGAGAGTCTCTCTGTATACAACATTTTGCAAGGTCTTGCTTATATTTTACTTTCGCTTCCTGATAACTGCTCTGCATTCTGGCTCCTGTGGCATGCAAATGCATTACCTGAGACTGGATGCACCTCGCCAAGCTGGGAGGGGAATTGCTCATGGGCAGCCCAGAGGGATCATTGGGTGCCTGGGGCTGTGCCAACAGGGGAAGAGGGGAGTAGAGGAAGGAGGAAGGAGAGTCCCGGGCTAAGGGCCAGGAGCAGACCCAATAGAGATCTCTCACCCCAGGCAAGCTAATCATTTGGCCCCTGACTTGATTAGAAGTAGTATTTAGTTACTATCAGAGACCTGACTGTGTTACCTTCAACAAGAGGCTTATTCCTCTCACCTAAAAGAAGTCTAGCAGGCTTCTATCATGGTTCCACACACTTACTGGGGACCATGTCTCCTTGCAGCTTTATGATCCACCATCCTATGTCATCGCTCTCATCCTTCAAGTTTGCCTCATGACCCAACAAGGCTGCTGGGAGTTCCAGCCATTACATTCACATTCCAGGCAACAGGAGGGAGGAACTATGGGAGGGCAAGAAGAGTATGCCCACCCCCTGCCTTCCCAGAAGCCCTGCTTACGTCTTACTGGCCAGGGCCCAGCCACACAGCTGCTCCTGACTGCGGAGGGGGCCGTGTTACTTATGGAGACAATGACCGTGGTTTGCGGGAAAGAGAAGAAAGAGCTGGCAGCACCACCTCCATTTTACTGCGCTGAGCAATTCCGCCCTGGCCCCAAGCTTGCACACGTGCCTAGCAACAGAGCACTCCATAAAGCGGCAGCCTATTTACTTGTTACTCAGACATTCCCCAGAGAATGTCAAAAGATTTTTTCCGACTATGTTACACTATACATGTTACTCCTACAAAGGAATTCTAGGAAATAGAGTTTGCTCAATGTTCGTACATTTCCAAAGATGCTTTAGCGTAACAGCAGTGTTTAAACTCTCTTTAAAAATGGGTGGTCTGAGAATTTACCTGGCAGTTGCCCTCATAAATCTGTCTCTGACTAAAGACCTAGGCCCTAGTCTTAGCGATGACACCATCTGCCTGGATCCTTTATTCATTAAACAAATATTTGTTAAACATCTACCCTGCCCAAGACATTGTGCTAGATATTGTTGACCCAAGAACCAACTCATGCAATGTCACGGCCCTCATGGAGCTCACAGTCCAGTGGGGCTTATAGAAAATTCACAGGCACTTATAATGCCTGGTGGGGAGGTGCCAAGGGGCCAAGTATGAGGCTCCCTGGAAGTTCATTGGCAGGGCCCTTGACTGTATCTAGGAATGTCATGGATGGCGTCCACAGGGGTGACCTCTGAGTTCAGAGCTGGTGGTCAGCAGAGGTTATTCAGATTGTGAATGACAAAGGAGTCCTGGCTCAGAGGATGGTAGACTTTCTGGCCACAGTGCGGAGAATGAACTGGAGAGGGGCGAGGTAGAGGCAGGGAGACCAGTGATGAGGCCATTGCTTCATCCAGGTGAGAAGAAGAGAAGCGGGGGTAGTGTGGCTGGAGTGAAGGGGACCCCTCCAAGGGCCATTCGGGAGGTGGCCTTGAGAGAACTTGGTGATTGGTTGGTGAAGAGGGTCTGTTTGGATGGGAGGAGGGATTCAAACATGAAGATGAGTTTCTGGCTTCAGAAGCTCTAGATGCTGATGTGTCCTGGGGCTGGATAACAGGGGGGACGGGCCAGGACCTGTGGCCAAAGCCTGCCCCTCCACCTGTGGCCCCAGGTCACAGGGTCAAAGAACAGTACTGCAGGGAGAAAGCAGGGTGTGGGGGGAGATGCTGAGCTTGGTTCTGGGCAGGTTGTGTTTGAAGGGCCTGTGGAGAGAACCAAGAGTCATCAAGATGTCGTTCTGGGGTGCAGGACAATGATTCTGAAGCATACATATGTCTTCTCACAGTCGCTTCCCTTGGTGACACAAGTGTAAAACAGGGCTACGCTGGGCTGTGTGACATGGTCCCCAAGGCGCCTTCCTGTTCCACTATTCTCTGTGCCACAAACTAGCTTCCCCCCCCACCTTGTCCCAGGGCTGGGGCACCCCGCAGGGAAGGGGGGTAAAGCACGAGGGAGTCTATCTGAGGGGCCCGACCTAGCCCAATCCACCGAATTCTTGTAATCAGTTTAGTTACACAACAAAATTCAGATCAGAGTGAGGATTAGCAGAGGAAGTTTGAGAACGGTGCTTTGAACTTCCCAGATGAAAGCTTCCTCCCCCATTCACACAAAGAAAGCCCGAGATATTAAACCGTGACATGAACACATGGCTACCCGGGCCTCGCCCGATGCAGCCGGCTGGGTGATCGGCTGGCATCCCAAATTGCCCTCCCCACATGGCATTCCAGCCGGGCCTCCCGAGGGGGAGGGGGACTCTGCCCTCGGCCTGCTGCTCCTGGAATGGCAAGCATTCGGGGAGCCGGGCCCCCAGGCCTGCAGCCCACAGCGGGAAGGGGGACGCTCGCTCCCCACCTCTCCTGGGCTCGCAAAGAAAGCAGAGGGGCGGGCCTGGCCTCTGCTGGCGGCTTATTGTTCCCAGATGGAGGCCGTCAGGCCCTGTCGGCCTCAGACGCGCATGGAGCCCCGCATCTGCATTCCTGGAGCGTGTAGCTGCCCGGCCTCACCTTCTGCGGCCCTCGGTTCAATAACATGTCAAGTTCCTTCAGCCTCACCCAGGGCTAAACCCTCTCCCCTGCTCAGGGCCGGTGCATTGGGAGCACACTCGCCCTGGGGCTGTCTAAATATTTAAGCCGGGCTGAAGGGAGGCCTCGCTGGTTGGAATCGAGTCCACTGAGCTGTTCGAGCTGAGTGGGTCTCACCTGTTGGTTTCATGATGAGCCGCGAAAGCCAAGAGCCGTGGACCGTGTTCACAGGGCCTTAGGCCTGCTGACCATGAGCGCTGTTCGGGGGGTTGGCAGCATGGGGGGCCTGGGGGAAGGAGCATGACAGTCTGGCTGACTGCTTTTTAGGTCAGGGTCTGGCTGCTGGCACCGCAGAAGGTCTTGCCAGGGACTGCTGGAGGCGTCCTGTGCCCGTCGTTTCCCCCTCAATGTCTCCTTCCACTCCATGGGAAGGGAAGCCCGTTACACAGCCCCCGCCACCCTGGTCCTAGCAGAGCCTCCCTGAGTTGTGATGCTGTTCCCCCTCTGCAGAGCCTTTCCCCCGTAAGTCTCTTCTCTTTGATGAATCTGAAATAACAAGCTCCTGTTCCAACCACATTGAATGTGCAGGCCACAGAGTACCTGTGGGGACAGGGAGGGTGAGTGATTTGCTCAGGATCACACAGCAGGTGGTGGTGAAACTGGTTCTATGATCCCAGAGCTCCGGCTTTCCTTCTCTTATGGGTCAAACTGTGTCCCCAAAAAGATATATCAAAGTCCTAACCCCTAGGGCATGTAAATGCTGCCTTATTTGGAAACAGAATCTTTGCAGGTGTAATCAGGTTGGGTTGAGGTTGTTAGGGTGGATGGACCCTGCTCCAATATGACTGGTTTCCTATAAGAGGAGAGAATCGTGGGCAAAGACACAGAGGGAGAATATCCGTGTGAAGAAAAGGCCGAGATAGCGTTCTGCTGTCACAAGCCAAGGGACATATGGACGAAGCCACCAGAAGCCGGAAGAGGCAAGGAAGGGTCCCCACCTCAGAGCCTTCAGAGAAAACATGGCCCTGCCATTGCCTTGATTTCAGACTTCTAACCTCCAGAGCTGTGAGAGAATAAATTTCTGCTGTTTTTAGTCATCCAGTTCACACAGCAGCCCTGGAAACCAATATACCGTGATCCAATAGCATTTCTGATGCAAAAACTGGATGAAATTCTGAATGAAACGCAGTTTGGTAGAAGCAATAAGAAATGGCTCATTATGGGTTGGGGACATTAGAATTCTGCCAGGTCACGTTGGCCAGTGTGGCTCAGTTGGTTGAGGGTTGTCCTATGCACTGAGCAGTCACCGGTTCAATTCCTGGTTGGGGAAGTACCCAGGTTGTGGCCTCAGTTCCCAGAAGGGAGCGTGCGGGAGGCAGCCAATCAATGTTTCTCTCCATGTTTCTATCTTTCCCTCTCTCTCTAAAATCAACAAAAACATATTTTTAAATAAAGATTTTTTAAATGCCCTGGCCAGTGTGGTTCAGTGGTTAGAGCATCGGCCCAGGCACTGAAGGGTCTTGGATTCGATTCCCGGTCAAGGGCATGTACCTGGGTTGCAGGTTGAATCCCCAGCCCTGGTTGGGGCGCTTGCAGGAGGCAACCAATCCATGTGTCTCATATCAATGTCTCTCTCTCTTTCTCTTCCCTTTCCTCCTCCCTCCCTTCCTCTCTCTCTCTAAAAAATCAATGCAAAAAATATCCTCGGGTGAGAATTAACAAAAAAAGAATTCCTGGTTTACATCTGCCTTCTGGCCTCACCCTCTCCCGATGACTCCATTAAACTGCCATTCAGTTCAGTGGACTCAGTCAAGAGAGTAAGAGCTGGAATAGAAAATACTGTGGCTCAGGCTTAGGGCTGAGTGTGGGCTGTGGGTTTGGGCAAAGGGATGCTTTGCAATTAACCTTAATGTTTATCCTAATTCTCAAGAGATGATTATTATGAGCTGGCAATTTTTCAGGAATCCATTGGCCAACTTCTTGGGTCTGTGATGTTTCTTATGAGGCATCAGCTGGTGGTTTGCATCCAGGGGTGGCTGTGTTCATGCCCTAACACCCAGCAGCACTGGGCCAAGAGAACCCTCCAGCCCACTGCCTTCCGTCAGCCTCACACATTGGCTGGGGAAAGGTGCCCAATCCCAGATCTCCTGGTTGCATAACTTGGGGAGAACGGTCCTAATAAATGTGAAGCTTCTTGTTTACTATGGAATTGCTAGGAATCTAAACACATCAAGGGACAGTTCTCCATGCCCCACAGGCATGAGTTGAACTAAGTGAAACCATACCTTTGCTGTCTCCCAAACCAACAGGTGGAACCAATTTAAAACCTCATGATAATAGCATTGCGTGTGCAGAAACTCCCCTGTGCGTTTTAACGTTCCTCCCAAAAAAGGGCATAATGTTCTTGCCCGTGTTTTGTCTACCAAGGACAGGCGCTGCTCTCCAGGGGTAATAGGCCTAAACAATTGGCCATACAGTGCACCCCTATGGAGCCACAGAAAGGCATGCCTTGAAAGCAGATTTCGTTTCATGAGAAAATGTTTATGGTCTGCTGTTCAGTGAAAAAAGCTGCTTACAAAACAGAATGTACAGTATGAAAACAATTGTGGAAAATTTATGTATATATCCATAGAAAATCTGGAAGGCTATACTCCAAGGGTAAACATCGATGAAATACCAGGGTCCTGAACGTGCAGCGGCCCAGCCTGTGTAAGGCACAAGGACATCCGCTTGAGAGAAGAGCAGTGGCTGACCTCTTGTCCCAGGGCTGTGCCTCCTGGGAAGGGCCCACTTTTCCTTCTTTCTTTCTTTTTTCTGTAAATCCTCACCCAAGGATATTTTTTCCAATGAGTTTTTAGTGAGAGTGGGGGGGGGGGGGGAGAGAAACATCGCTGCGAGAGAGACGCGTGGATTGGCTGCCTCCCGCACACGCCCCAACTGGGCACAGGGATCGAGCCTGCAACCGAGGTACCTGCCCTTGGCCGGAATCGAACCCGCTGCCCTGTAGTCCGCGAGCCACACTGGCTGGGACAAGGCCCCTCTTTTTCTAATCAGACTGGCACCGTATAGACTGGCATCAGCCCCGGAGACTGTGGCTGGGTCTGAATTTTACTCTATGTGCTTCTTCATGTTTTGCAAAAGTTCTTCAATGAGTAAGTGCTACTTTTGCTAACTAAAAAAAAGATATATGGTATAACCAATTTAAAAAATATGATTAATGGAACGTTGAACACTGATTTGATGATATTAAGGAATTGTTTTTAAGTGAGCTCTTGATATTATGGTTGTACTTTTAAAAGAGTCATTAGCTTTTAGAGATGCATCCTGAAATGATTATTGATGAAGTGATATGATATCCGGGATTTGCTTCAAAGTAATATGGGAAGTAGTTCAGTAACGGGCACACACACCGTCCTCCTCATGCCCCTTACCTGTTTCTATTTTCTTATTTTCCGTAGTTCTTGCTACCTTTTAACAAACTGTATCATTAGCTTATGTATATGGTTTATTGTTACTCTCCCCTCCCCCTAGAATGTAAGCGTGACCAGGGCAGGGATTTATGTCCATCTGGCACATTGGTGTAACATAGGGGTCTAGACCTAGAGCAATGCTTGGCACATAAGTGCCCACTAAATCCTTACTGAATGAATGGATAAATGCCACATGTGATAGGGAGCCATTTAGCTCACGGTCCAGATAGCTCCTGACATGTAAGCAGGAGTCTATAAATGCCAGTTGAACAGAGTGAGATTAAACAGCCGTGAACCTGGCCTCAGGAGAACCCTGGGAGAGCCCAGTTAGAGAGACAGAATTAGTCCCTTCCCAAACTACTTTTTCTAGTTTCATTTTATTTTTTCCCCCCTCATCAGATTTCCAAATCCTGAGCTGTCCACTTTAGGAGTAGTGATTTTTCTGCTGGTGATTCAGTGCTAAATGGCTTCTGAGCTGGCTGAGCTGAAAATGACTCCCCCAAAATTATAAAAGGTTACACTGTCAGAGATTATATCTTGGTCTCTTAATAGGGTACAATTAATCATACCAGTGAGCATAGTGACCAAAAATAGTCTCCAAAGAGCAGCCTAGTGCTGGATAATTGTAAATCAGAGGGTTTGATGAGTCCAGGATGCTGCTACCTGGGGCACTGAGGGACCAAGTGGAGCCTACAATGTCTTTCCTGCACAAATGAAGACAGGAGCGTGCTCTGGGCCTGGTGTCCAGACTGCTGCCCCCGCTGGCCCCTTGCTCGATGCTCACTCTCATGTGTCCTTTAGAAGCTGCTTTTGGATGTGCTTATTTCTTTATTTCCTGAAACAATGTCCTTTAAGTCTAAAAAAAATAATAATAATTGGCTGCTGGGAATGCAATTTTGGAGCCTCAGTCTTTATTTGGTTGTTTTGTGTAATTTCAGTTTGGTTTGGTTTGGTTGTTTTTGCCTTCTGCAAAGTTCACAGCACGACTGAAGTCCTTGAATAAAAATCTATTTCTTATTTTTAGTAAAACAGTAAGACTCGTTTTGAAGGGTATTGAGAAAATATGGATGAACAGAAGGAAGAAAATTTTTCACGGTGCCTGTAACCCCACTGCCCAGAGACAGCCGTGGTCCTCGCTCACACTGTGTCTCACCTCCACCTTTCCACATCTCTTGAACTTCCTCACTTCCTGCCCAGCTCACTCTTTGTTCCGATATTTGAGCTGTGTTTATGGTGATTAAAAGGTGGTACGTGTCACAGTAAGCAACGAGGCCAGGGACAACATGCTGACCCTCCCAGTCTTTTCTCCCATGTTGGGTCCTCAACTCCCACATCCACTCCTGCAGGAGAAGTCATCTTCTTCTTGCATTAGCCTTGCAAGGATTAAATCACAGGCCTCCAGTGAGAAGGTGTGGCCCCGGGCCTAAGTGCCACCCTGGAAGACATTCTGGTTCTAGATCTGTCTCATAATTACTGTGGACCTTTAGCTTCCAGCAATCAAAGAATGAAAAGAATAAACTCTATCCATCATTCATCTGACAAATATTTACCAACTGCCTATTCTGTGCCAGGGTTCACATTATCCATTGCTGTGTAAGAAGCCACCCCAAAACAAAGTGGCTTTCAGCAGTTATTTACTGTTACTTCTCACACATTTGTCCTTCAGCTGGACTCAGCTGGGAGGCTCTTGCTTTGAGCCTTATGTGGTTGCAGTCATATCCTGGTCGGGCCTGGAGTTATCCGAAAGCTCGTCTGGACTGGACACCCAGGGTGGCTCCCTTCCGTTGCAGGAGCCTCGGTGCTTTGATGCTCCGTGACGTTCCCTCCTCCTCAGGGAAGGTTTCATACTCCAGGCTTCTCCACTCAGCTTGACCTTCGCAAAGCACAGTGGCTACAGGGCGCTTGCACTCCTTACATGACAACTGGCTTCCAAAGGTGGAAAGTAGAAGCTGCCAGCCCAGTCAAGAGTCACACCTCGAACAGGTACAGCATCACTTTTGCCACATTTTATGAGTGACAGCTGTCACAGGACCTACCCAGATTGAAGGAGGTGAGAGATGGACTCCACCTCCTGATGGGTGAGTGGCAATCACACTGTAGAAATGTGTGAGGGATGGGAAATATTGTTGCTCACACCTTCGGAAACTATAATCTGCGACAGGTGGGCACGGTGTATAGCCAGAGCGTACAATGGGGAGGGCCCCTCAGTTCTTAGAGCTCACATCTAGTAGGCAAGATAGACATTTAACAAATAACCAAGAAATAAAATATATATATTTCCAGATTGAAAAGCCAGGTGCTAGAAAGGAAAGGAACAGTGGGAGAGGAAAAGACTAGAAGGAGCTTGGTCATGTAATGCCTTTCTGAAAATGGAGCCCATAGACTGAGACCCCAGTGATGAGCAGGATTTATCCAGGTGAAGAGCATTCCAAGCAAGTGAGAAAGAAGAGCGGGGTTGAAGTGTAGGGAGCAAGAATAGGATGGGTGCAAGACGGGGTTGAAAAAGCAGGCCAGGGCTCAGTCATGCAGGGCCTGGCAGCCTTCGCTGAGTATCTAGACATTTTTTTCTTGGGTCAATAGAAAACCACTTGTTTGGTTTAGGTTAGGTTCAGCTGCAGATCACAGAACCCAAAGTAACAATCTATTAAACAAGGCAGAAATATACCTCTCCCTCGCATGAACTACATTTTGTGTAATCCGCCAGAGGCCAGGATGCCTGCTCCTAGTAAGAGGAAACGAGCAACTTCTATAGCCCATCTGCCATCCTCAGAACACAACTTACCCTTGTCTCATGGTTCAGGATGGCTGCTTGAGCTCCAGCCATCACATCCACTTGGCAGTCAGCAGGAAGAAGGAAGGAGGACATGTTCATCCCTTTTGGGATACATGTCATTTCTGTTGTCTCTCACTGGCCAGAACTTGATTACGCAGCCACACCCATCTGCTAGGGAGGCTGGGGAATGGAGTCTTTATTCCAGTTGCCCCTGGGCCTAGTTAAAAGTTGGATGTTTTATTACTAAGGATGAAGAGAAGAATGGATAAACAGCAGTCTCTGCTATAGTACTGAAAGGTTTTAAGGAAGGAAATATTTCCTATGTGGCCCCAACATGTTATAAAACAGGACACTGGTTTCATTGTCAAGGTCCCTGAGTTCTCCGGTGCCCTTCCAGCACACACACTACTGTTCTCTGGGTGACCTTGGGCATTCCCTTAACTTCCGTGGGCCTTCAGTTCCTCATTGGCAAGAGGGAGGCTATCCTGCCCATCTCATAAAAGTGTTTATGTAAACTAGTGAGGTAGTAGTCATTAAAGGGCTTAGCAGGAGGTAGGCGTGCGTAAACTTTAGGGAGGATGTTACTTTTGAGAAATATCCAATCTCTGAACCACAGAGTATCCCCAAAAATGTATACACATTTTGAATAATCATTAATTCCAGTGAATTAAATCTGAAAAGAAAGAAACATCAATTGAGCTATCACTATTAAAAAAATGTGTATACATTTTTGGGGGACATCCTATATTTTGAGATTTGGAAGCACCAAGGAAATACACAACACTCATCTTTCCGAAGTTCATTCTGTAACCCAGCAACCAGGAGGAAGCCCTTAAGTGCACATAAGTGCGATGATGTCTGCTGTCCTTGAGGAGACGGAACTAAGCTGATGTCATCAGCTTCCTCAGAAATGTCAAGTTAAACTGACCCCACTCCCTGAGCAGCAGTCACAAGCCTTTGGTCACAGAGCCCAGATTGCTGAGATAAATGCCCAGAAGGCAGTTTCCGGGAAAGCTGGCCATGTTCACACGCCACACTGGCAGAAGCAGGACTTAGGATGAGTCAGTCTAAAAGTAGGGACAGAACTAGAGTTTATTTGTTCTTGTTCTGAAAATCTCCCTACATCTAACAATATATACAGCTGTTTATGGACCACCCACTAAGCTACGTGGTGGACTCTGAGCTAAGCCCTCTAAATAATTATCTCATTCAACACTCAACAGTCCAAAGAGGCAGGAACCAAGCATAACTCCATGCTATCGATGAGGAAATTGAGGTCCAAGAGCCCATAGTTACTACATGCTAATAACATCATTTGTTCCAAAAAGTCTGGCTCCATAGCCCTTGAATGTAAACCCCTAATTACTCTGCCTCCAGTCTCAACCTACCTCACTTCCAATTCAGCACACTGGCCTTGAAGGCCTACGATAAACCAGGCCCTGGACTGGGTGGTAGTGTTGTAGAGACAAAAAGACACAGTCCTGGCCCTCAAGGAGCTCACATGCTGGTGGAGACGTACACCAGGTAACTGTGCTGCTGAGTATGCTGAGTGGTTGCCACGCACATGGGATGAAGGCCTAACCCACCCTGGAGACTGTGCCGGGAGCAGTCAGGGAAGGCTTCTTAGAGGAGGCAATGCCTGAGCCAAGTGTGATGTCTCTGATTCAAATACACTTGAAAGACTATACATGCTTCATGCACTCACACACGTGCACACACACACATGCACACATGCACACATTCACACAAATGCTGCTGCTTTATGACTACTCCCTTTGGGTTCATCAGTGTGATCTTCCTCAGTTATTTATAAACAGAGCTCCAGTCACCATAGGTAAGAATGGCTGGGTGGGCTTTCTTGAACCTCAGCCCACCTATTTTATGGGTCAGCCCATGTATTTGATGGTATTTCACCTTAGTTTCCAGATTTGGGTGCAAAAGGCAGCCTCACACAAATCTCCAGGGGAGGACAGGGGACAGGCCCACACCTGCCCCTGCTCCCGCTCTGGTGCAGAGAGCTGGGCCCTGGTGTGAACCAGGTCACTCTTCCACTCACGCTTCCTCGCCATGGGCTGGTAGAGCCTTAATTCCCATCTCTCATCCCCATGATGATTGTTTCTGTGGAGAACACTCGATTCTGTTGGAAAACACAGGCTTGAAACTGAAAAGCATGACGTTTTCCATTTTCAGTTGCTTTTCTGGGGGTCCTCAGATGGAAGAGTCCACGTCCCGCCTCCACCCAGCTGAACATTCTTTCTCTTTTTCCTTCTAAAAAAAGCGTAAGAGAAATGAAAGGTCTGGGATTCCAGTTCATTGCAGAAGTATCCAGAAAGGGCACAGCAGGAATGCAGGGGGCATCGAGGTCCTCAGACAGTGCTCAGTAGGGCACAAGAACACGGGCCTGCCCAGAACGTCCACACAGAGGGACTGGTGCACAGGCTGGGGGCAGGGGCGGGACAGGGGTCGTGCTTTGAGGTCATACTTGACATATGGTGCAGAAAACTTCAATTGTCCATTTTAGAGGCGGAAGGCTGGGTGTTATGAGATGGAGGAAGAAAGAAGGCAGTCTTATCAAGGTGATCGCTTATTAAGGTGTATAAATGTCTAATCGCTGCGCTGTTCACCTGAAACTAATATAATATTGTATGCTAACTGTAATTGAAAGTACATTTTTTAAATAGAAGAAAGAAAAGATAAAAGGAGAGAAACTGAGGGAGGAAAAGAATGACTGGAGAGAGGGGGAGGAGAAAAGGAAACTTAAGAACCAGAGTTCCTAAAACCAGCTTCTGTCAAATCTTTGCCATCATTTGTCAAAGGTCTAAAACCCTCATTCAACGAAAAGGTTTTAAATATTTACCACTAGGACTATAACCCTGATGTGACATCATGGCGTGGATGAAGCACCGAGTTTCGGAGAAAAGTAGAACTGATTTTAAATCTTGACACTGCTCCTTCTTAGCCAAGTGACCTAGGATAAGCCTCAGTTTCCTAGTGAGTAAAAATGGGTATAATACTATCCGAGCAGAGAGGCGACAGTGCCTGATGGCACAGTTGTGGGCTCTGGGCTCTGAGAGGACCCAGATGGGCCTGTCCTTCCCTCGCGGGAGTGGAAAACCTGATGGTCGGCACCTACTGGCCCCCTTGGGGAGAGAGGGGTCCCCAAGGAAGGCATTTATCCGGTGCCGAAGGTCGGAGGAGGGCAGGGCTGCGTGAGAAGGGCAGTGGCCCTGGCAGCACCAGAAGAGGTGGGACGTCCTGGCCCGTGAGCGAGCGCAGAGCTGGGGGGCGGCGGGCCCAGCTCCGAGCAGGCCTGTGCCGGCCCCCTGGCCACCAGGCCTCTCGCGTATTAGCTACTTTGTTCTCTCGCTCCTGTTCACAGCCCTGCGACAGCTGGAAAGCGAGGCACCTCCCCATGCTCTCAGAGTCTATGTTCCAGACATGAAGCCAGGTCTCAGCCGTCGCCCCGGCTTTGAGGCTGACGGCTGTTGGGTTCTTCCTTCAAGAGCCGCCGCTCCCCGGGGCTGTGCCGACCTGGGAAGGCACCCCTTAGCCCGCCGGGCTCGCTGTCAGGCTCCCAAGCAGCCGGGTTTGCTTAGGGGATGCGGGAAGAGAGTGTGAGCGTGTGTGCGTGCGCACGTGTGTGTGCATGTGTGTGTGCATGCGTGTGTGTGTCCCCATCCAGTGTGGCACCCTCTGTCAGCTCTTCCATTCTCTCACAGCCTCTCCTTTAATAAGTTCATCCTCAGTCCTTTGAAGCATTTCATCTTTAAACTCTCGAGAATGTTAAGATTCTATTTGAGCTTTAGGAATTATATATTTTAAAAGTCATAGCAGCCCTGGCCAGGTGGCACGGTTGGTCAGAACGTCGTCCTATATATACACTGAGAGGCTGCGGGTTCAAATCCCCATGAGGGAGCGGACAGGAGACAACTGATCGATGTTTCCCCATCACGTCGATGTTCCTCTCTCTCTCTCTAAAATCAATAAAAAAAATACCCTCAGGTGAGGATAATAAAAAAATAAAAATTAAAAAGTCACTTCCAGTGGCATGGCCACTGATTACCCCGGGAACATCGACCTCTCCAGCTCGCCAGCGTCGTGAGCGCGTTTGAACGAGCCCTTCCCCTTCCTGTTCAGTCGGTTACGGTCACTCAGGCGCTGGCCCTACTGCGATGCTAAGAAACCCCACATACTTCTTTGCACTGTCCAGGTTCCTGACAGTTCTTAAAATGGTTCGTAATCAGGAGGGGAAAAGTGATGTTTTCCAAGATGGGCTTTGAAGAAAATTCTCCAAGAATGGAGTGAAGAGAGAAGTTATATGTAAGTAATTGCTAAGGAATGAGCTTTAGTACAGTAATTGCCTAATGTGATGACACAGCCTAAATATGTTTCACTTGCCAGGTTCTTGAAACAACTCATCAACGTAATCTGTGCTGGGAAACGAGATCCTTCTCTCCGAGTTAAGACATCCAAGGGCTCCAAAGAGAGACAGAACGTAATGCCTATTTAGGGATATCTCTGAAGGAAAGGAAAAGAGAAGCTAACCTTTATTAAAACTGGGGAAATCCAGTCTGTTTAAATGAAATAGTTGAGTACAGTTTATCTAGGTAAGGATACTGCAACGCGCTGAAACCACTTTAGCCTCGGATATATCTGAAATACAGTTTAACATTCTCACTTCCTAGAACCCACTGGGTGTTTCACAGGGATCTGGGCTTTCATTTCAGCTCCATGGGTGTGTTTAGTGTTGTTGTAAAATATATTGTGTTATACTAATAGAAGAGCACTTTTAATGTTGAGGCAGAGATTCCTTTTAAAAATAACTTTTTCTTATAAAAAGTTACAGATTTACAGAGGAAATTAAAATCACCCATAATCACATCATCAGGGAGAACCATTATCAGCATTTTGGTGTCGCACTTCCAGTCACTTTTTGTGTATAGATAACACAATCTTTAAAAGAGAATCACAATGTGTATACAGGTTTGTATCCTGGTTTGTTGCGCTTATTGTCTCTACTGAACCCTCGCTAGGAAAGTTCTCTACATCATTGTATATTCCTCTAGAGCATCATTTTTCTTGGCTACACACTTTTCCATTGTGTGAGTATACCACAATTTTTAAAAAATCAGCTCCCTGCTGTGCATCGCTTGGGTTCTTTCCTGGGTTCTCTGTTCCCTTGTTGGGTGTTATGAGCAGTGGTGCAGATGGGCCTTTGTGCATACCTGTGATTAGTGCTCTGGAATAAAGGGGAGGAACATTTGTAAAGCTGTTCACATATAAGGCTGAATTACCTTCCCGACAAGCTGCACCGGTTAACACTCACTCCAGGAATGTGTAAGAACCACAGAGAAGCTGAACATGAACACTCCAGGTTCATATCTCAGCTCTGCCACCCTTCAGTCATGTGGGCTTGGGCAAATCACAGAAATTTCCTGTACCTCAGACAATCTGAAAAGTAGGGAAATAAATGTATTTATGGCATGTGGCTGTTTTGAGGATTATATGAGATAACGTGCTTAGGCTTGCACATGGCATGTCATCATCCAGGAGAAACTTGCAGCCAGATGCCTCCTTCCACTCGCTGATTCGACTTGCTCAACAGATATTTACTGGGTGTCCTATGTGCGCCAGGCTCTGTTCTTGGCACCTGGGGTATATCAGTGAACAAAACAGATGAGATTGTCCTCACGGAGGTCATATTCTCATGGCGGGAGGGAGGAGACAGACAATAAATAATGGACATTACAAACAAGTAATTGTACAGTATATTAGAAGGTGATGAGTGTGCTATGGGAAAAAAGGCAGAGCAGAGTAAGGATTTTCAGGAATCCAGGGGGCTCAGGTTGGAATTTTAAGAAGGGTAATCACAATAGGCGCCAGTGAGAAGGTGACAGTTGAGCAAAGACTCGAAGAGGGTGAGAGAATCAGACAAGCAGATAACAGGAGAATGGCTCCAAGCAGGAGCATGCCTGGAGCCTCAGAGGCGGGCAAGGGGCAGAGCGGCGGGAGCCCAGGGCATAGGAGGGGGAGGGGAGCAGGAGGTGACCGCAGAGGTGGCAGGGCAGATCACACGGGCCTTGCAGGGGGCCGGGGAGCAGATCACACGGTGCCCTTTCTGGGCAGACGAGCAATGTGATGTGACTTATATTTTGTAAAAGTCACTCCTGCTGCTGTGTTGAGAAGAGACTATAATGGTCGAGGTAGAAACAGCGAGCCTGTTAAGAGGCCTCTGCAGCGGGAGGTTTCGGTGACTCTGACCAGGTGAAGGTGGCCCAGGGCGGCCAGACTCTGCTGTGAAGGTAGCACCGGCAGGATTTCCCTCGAGGTGAATCGCATGTGGGGTTTGAGAGGAGTGGGGGGTCAAGGGTTTATTCCACAGCTTTGGACCCGAGTACCTGGAAGGATGGAGTTGCCTTTGAGGAGGATCAGGAGTTGAGTTTGCAAAGTCCTAAGTTTGGGGAGTCGAGGAGATATCCAAGTGGAGATACTGAGAAGGCAGTCGAATGGATAAACTTCTGGAGCTTGGGAGAGAGCGCTAGAATGAAGGGATTCATTGGCATATGCATGGTATTTTTTAAAATATGTTTTTATTGACTTCGGTGAGAGGGAGAGGGAGAGAGAGAGAAACATCAATGAGAGCATCATTGATCAGCTGCCTCCTACACTCCCCCTCCTGGGGATCGAGCCCACAACCTGGGCGTGTGCTCTGACCAGGAATCGAACCCTGGCCTCCTGGTTCATGGGCTGACTCCCAACCACTGAGCCATGCCAGCCGGGCTGCATGGTATTTTTTAAAGCTACAAGATTAAATAAAATCTCCAAAAAAATGCATTTAGAGGCCAAAGTCAATGACTGAACCAAGGTAGGTAGGGAAGTAGGTGAGGGTGACGTCCTGGGAGCTGAATGAAAAGAAAGGGTCAGGAAGGAGCGATCCGATGTGTGGAAGGCTGCTAAGAGGTCAAGTTAAGGTGCGGCCTGAGAACGGAGCGATTAATACAGTCAGCAGCCTGCCCGAGGAGAGCAGACTGACGGAGACGGCGGACAAAGAGGAAACGGGTGCAGTGAGTGCAGACAGTTTTTTGAGGAATCCCTTTGCTCTAAAATAAATGTGGCAGGCAGTAACTAGCTGAGGAAATAGAGTTAAAAGAAGGTACAATGTGCGTGTGCGTGTGCGTGTGTGTGAGCGTGTGTGAGTGTGTGTGAGCGTGTGTGAGCGTGTGTGTGAGCGTGTGTGTGTGTGAATGTGCACTACGGGGAGGGCCCTGCAGAGAGAAAACTTCCTGGTGTAGGAAAGAGAAGCGCTGGCGCAGGGCGAGGCGGTGAGAGCGAGTGGGCTCTAGCCCGAGGCGGAGAGTGGTAGGGGGAGCCTAGGAAATGTGCCTCTTTGAAGATGCTGGTGCAAGGGAGGATGTGGTGAAGGGGGTCTGTGAACATTCTCTTCTGACAGCCGTGTGTTTATTGAGCATCTACTGGGTGCTCAGCACCAGGCTGCGCATCAGTTGTCCGCATCTTCGACATGCCTTGGCCTTTGTGGAGTAACTCAGGATGTTTAGAAGACTTACAGGGTTTCAAGGGACAATGGTGATGGTACTGATCGGAGCCCGAAGAGATAAGCATCTTCCCAAAGTCCTCCCTGAGTGCGTGGCCCTCCCTGGGGCCAGGAATTTGAGGCAGTTACCCTAATCACCCATTACTAACCGCTGATAGGACCTCATGCTAAAAATAGTTGTGCTAAAAAACAAAAAGTCCCAGCACTTATCTGAATTTTGTCAGCTAAACTGCCAACAGCTATGTCTACATATGCGGAAACATCTACACAAACACTTGGATATTTGGAAACACTTGGCATCCGTTGGCATTTTTCAAGCTTTGTACCCCTTATCTAGATATTTTGGTTTTGTGTAGACACAGCCAGGCGGTGTGAATGATCCATTTGAAGTCCAGCCTCTGTCCACATGGTCTGTTTCCATCTTTATGGAAACTCTCACAGAGTAATCACAGAGCCATGAGAAACAAACGTCACTGCCATTTTATCTTGACTTGCCCATGAAAATAAACATTCTCTTATATTTAGACCTAAAGTCTCTCAACAGATTTTCATTCTGTGCTTCCTCACGTAAGCTATTAAACTATTTCGATTTCTTCTGTTACCTCAAGCAATTACAAACCTGTCTTCATCTTCTTTCTAGTATTGATGAAACCTTAAGCCTGTTAAAACCCTTCCACATTGTGGCCGATGTGGACTTGTCAGGACTCTTATCAAGCTTTATGGTTAAGTCAGCTTTGCTTTTATTGCCTTTGGATTATGTTACTGCAATTCATCGAGTTGTTGGATAAGATGCAGCATAACTTAGTGGTAATTAAATCCTAGGCACTGTTCAGCTTTTCACAAAAACCTGTGATTCTTTGTAGTCAATTAGGTATTAAATTCAGCTTCCTTTATTTATACAAGGGATCATGATAAAGGATAGGCAAATCTTTATCCATTCTTCTTCATGCCCTTAAGAGTACTTTGCAATGTGTTGCCCCATATTTATATGTATTTATTGTGCATAAAGTGCCATTCAGCCTGGCCGGCTTGGCTCCGTGGTTGAGCGTTGACCTGTGAACCAGGAGGTCATGGTTCGATTCCCGGTCAGGGCGCAAGCTGGGCTTGAGGGCTCGATCCCCAGCAGGGAGCGTGCAGGAGGCAGTCGATTGATGTTTCAATCTCTCCCTCCCTCTCCCTTTCTTTCCCTCTACAATCAATTTTTAAAAACATATTTAAAAATAGATGGCTATGAGGTCACTGGCAATAGGAATTTTTTAGCTCCACTGTAATCTTCTGGAACCCCTATCATATATGTGGGCCACCGTTGACTTCCATTCATGATGAGTCATGTCTTACGCTGGGTAGTATTTTATTGTGAGCCTCTATCCAATTACACTTGATCTTTAGGGAAACCCTGAGTGGCCTGAGTTCAGTGGCCAGTGCTTTTTTCTAGAGTGACTTTGCAGTTGTCATTTTTCTTTTGGGGGGGGAGGGGGATTGAGTCAACGTGGCTATATTCTTTTTTTTTTAAACATTTTATTAAATTTATTGGGATGACAATGGTTAATATGAACATACAGGTTTAAGGTGTGGGTTTCTATGTTACAAGATCTGTATATCGCTCTGTGTGCCCACCAACCAAAGTCATATCTTCTCCCGTCACCATATATTAAGACCCCTTCACCCCCACCATCCCCCCTTCCCTCTGGCAACCACCACGCTCCTGTTTGTGTCCACGAGTTTCAGTTTTATATCCCACATATGGGTGAAATCATATGGTTCTTAGCTTTTGCTGACTGACTTATTTCACTCAACATAATATTCTCAGGGTCCATCCATGTTGTTGCAAATGGCAGTTTCATACTCTCCTGTGGCTGAGTAGGGTTCCATTGAGTGCATGCACCACATCTTGATCCAGTCCTCTATCGAAGACACTTTGGTTGTCTCCATGTCTTGGCCACTGTGAGTAATGCTACAATGATATAAGGGTGCAGATATCTTTGCGAATACATGTTTTGGAGTTTTTCGGGTATATGCACAGGAGAGGGACTGCTGGGTCGTACGGTTAGGGTTAGACTTTGCAGTTGTCTTGGCCACATACCAGGAGGCATTTGCAAACTGCGACCAATGTAAGTTCTGAGCCTGGGGTTTCCCCTGACTGCAGTGGTAACACATATTTTCATGTCACAACCATTTGTTGCACTAGTGTAAATTTTAATGTAAAATCATTTTTAATGTTTTCTACCCAAACTAGTGATAGAAACAATGGTTTTCCTCATAGCCTCAAGCAGCAGCAGCAATGGGATTAGTCCACATTTTCACTGAATTTTAGCTGTTAAGGGCCCCAGCTTTACCATGGGTTTCACTCTTGGAGAGTTTAAGAGAAACAGGGTAGAGACTTGGGAAACTTAGCCATCAATAGAAAAAAGTTTTTTAATATATAATAAAGGAAGTTTTATCATGATGAATTACTTGGTTCATCAAGTAGGATATAACCATAATCACATTATAATTAAGAATATAGTTGGGTGTATAAATAGGTAATTATAATAAAATAAACATTGAATGTTCATTTAAACAAAAATTATGATAGAACTTTACCCGGAGAGGAAGTGGGGGCATGGGATTAGAAACGGTATTTGACGATGTGCTATCATCCATCATAGGACATCAGTAGATAAGACCTAAACTCTATACACCAGGAACTTTAATGTTAGCACACTATTTAAAGATATGGATATACGTACCAGGAAACCAGCTAACTGGAATCTTAGAAGAGGAACTCGAGGGTGGGCAGTGGGGTGCTAGAGCTGACTTGTTAGGCACATCTCTTCCCAAGCCCCTGCTCAGCAACATCATAGTGGGATCTGAAATCAGCCTGGTAGGAGTGTTCACACCACTGACACAGAAGCACTATAAATCAAGGCTTTTTCCCCCAGAGTCGGTTGCTAAACATTCACCAGCATAACACAGGGAGTGGAAGAGGAGGTCCTTTTTTTAGTTACAAGCTTTGCTATGCTGCTTGGCTTTTCAAACTGTGTATATGTGTCACTCTGAGGAACCCATGGGGAAGAAAGATTATCAGAGAGTGGGGAATTGCCTTACCAAATGTCAGAACACACCACAGAACCAATATAATCTAATCATTACGGTCTAGGCATCGCAATAACAAACAGAAGAGAATAGAGTAGAGTCCATAAACTGGTCCCTACACATGCATTATATTTATACATAACAAAGGAGTATTTCAATTCACTGAGGGAAAAGGGATTCAGTAGTAAACACCGCTGATACAATCGTCTGTCCACCTCTGTTAGTCTGCTTGGGCCCCCTCAGCAAAATAGCACAGGCCAGGTGGCTTAAACAACAGGAATTTATTTTCTCATAGTTCTGGGGACTGGGAGTCCAAGATCAAGTTGCCAGCAGGTTTGACTTCTCCTGAGGCCTCTCTCCTTGGCCTGCAGATAGCCGTCCTCTCACTGTGACCTCACATGGACTTTTCTCTGTGCACACAGATCCCTGGTGTTTCTTCTTCTTCTTATAAGACACTTGCATTTCATTTAACCTTAGTTACCTCTTTAAAGGCCCTAATTCCAAAAGGCCCACAATGGGGGCTAGGGCTTCAACATACGAATTGGAGGGCGGACACAATTCAATCCATAACACTTCCTAAAAAAGTAAAATTTGACCCTTTCAGAATAAAAGACTTAAACATAAACAATTAAATCACAAAAATCTTAAAGTAATAATTCAGGACATTCCATTTAATCTAGGGTCATGGATATTTCTTAACCAAGCCAGGAATCTCGTAAACTATAAAATAGTGACTATATTAAAAAATTTTAGCTTTAAAAGGTAAAAGATATCTTAAACAAGGTGTATCAGTCAGGATACAGTGTAGGAAACATGAACCACCCTAGGTTTTTCAAGAAGAGAGGACTTTAATACAGGAAAATAGGTGTTTGCAGAAGTATTGGGAGGGCTAGAGGGCCACTGGCAGAAATGCGGCTGCTGTTACATGACCAATTTCAAGAGCACGCCTACAGAATTACATCCAGATACCAGCAAGGCGTTGCTGCCGACACTACGGCCTCCCCAGCTCTCACACGCAGAAAGCTGCTCTCAGACACTGGAATGGAGAGTGAGGTCACAATTATTCGTGTCTCTCCAAACTGGCTTTCCAGCAAAAATGGCAGAAGGAAGTGGCTCCCATCTCACTTCTATCTTCCAGGTCCTGCCTGAGTGCATCTCACTGGTGCAACTTAATCCACATTGATTCTGAGCTACACGGGAGTCTGTAAAATGTGGGTTTTCTCTTTCCAGCCCCTGTGATCAGGAAAGTACTTAGACGGGAACATCAAATGGCCAGACTATATGTGGGGAACAGAGTCCATTAAAAAACAACACATTTGGGGATGGAGTGTGGAAATTACTGATGATAGACAAAGACAATTTTAAATCATTAGTAGCTCTCAAAGGTGGGTGAGGGAAAGCTAAACAACCCAAAACAAAAATAGCAAAGGCAATTCAGACCAATGACAAATATTTTTTTAAAAATTTACTTGGACTCATATCCAAAATTAAACCACAGTAAAATATAACTCTATACCCATCATACTAGCAAGAATTTTAAAGAGCAATGACATGTTAATGATGAAGTTTGGGGGGAGGGTACTTGATAAATTCAGGACTTAGGTAAAGAAAAGAGAAATCACCCTGGCTGTTTTCATTTGAAAGGAATTTAATACCAGGAGTTAGGTGCTTGAAAAATACCTATTATTGCCCAGCCGGTGTGGCTCAGAGGTTGAGCATCGACCTAGGATCCAGGAGATCGAGGTTCGATTCCTGGTCAGGGCACATGCCCGGGTTGCGGGCTCGATCCCCAGTAGAGGTCCCCATGCAGGAGGCAGCCGATCAGTGACTCTCTCATCATTGATGTTTCTCTCTCTGTCTTTCCCTTCCTTTCTCTGAAATCAATAAAAATATATTTTTTAAAAATACCTATTATTGAAAGGGCTAGAGCAGTTGGCTCTAAGCTGGACCTCCAATAATGAGTCCCAGATAACCACTGCTGACTCACCATCAGAGCCATTGCTTGCTTGCTTTTATGTGAGAGTGAATATAATGAAATATCATTTCTGTAAAAGACTAGATTGTGTGTGTGTGTGTGTGTGTGTGTGTGTGTGTGCATAAATAGGTATCTGGTTACATGAACATAAAGAAAAACATAGAAGGATACGTACCAGGTTGTGACCATGGGTTACCAGCGTAGGTGAAGGCATGGAGTAGGGATGGGGCATTTGAAATGCTGACTAGAAAGGGTAGGAGAGGAAATGAGGAAAGTGAGATGAAAGAAAAGGGGGGGAAAAGAGGAAAATGGCAAAAAATGTTCATGTTTTCAGCGTGTCTCACTCAGGGTCACTCTCTCAAAGTCTACAATTTTAAAAGCTGTCTCCAAACGTTGACCTGTGAAAAGATACCATCATTCAGCTGAATGTGGCATCGTGATTGATATGCATGGGAGCAGATGTCGAGCTAAATTATTGTTTAAATTTTCCAGATGTTCTAGAATGGAATCGTTTCTATTCTGGAAAGCAATTTGGCAAAGGCCACAAAACTTTCACATCCATTGACCCAGAAATTACACTTATAGAAATCTAAGTAAAAATCCTGAGGAAATTTGTGTATAATTTTTGGTTTTAAAATGTTATTTAAGTATTAATTATACCAGCAAAACATAAGGAGAAAAAAATAGTCTAAATGTTTAGCAAAAGTTAATTTAATCGAGCCATAGACTGGATCATCGAGCAACTAATAAAAGTCATATTTTTAAAGATTTTTTAATAGCATATGAAATTGCTCGTGATGTAATGTTAAGTGAGTAATAAAACAAGACATAAAATTACGTACTGCATGATTTCACTGTTGCTAGATACACACATCAGCACAGAAGTCCTCAAGGAGAGACAGCAAAATAGCAATACTGATTAGCTCTAGGAAATAAATTAAAATGGTTATTATTTTCTTCATTTATTTGTGTATTTTCCAAATTTTTTAGAATGAGCATTTCTTTGGGATGGAATCTTCTTTTACTCTGATGTGAGGGCAAACTGGCTGACAATCAGCCACCCCACTGATTCGTAGGGATGGCTATGAATATTCTAAGGATTGTTGTCTGCTTAGCATTGCGTCCCATTGCTTAAAATATGGTAGTGGATGCACGGATGGATGCATGGATGGCTGCAAGGATGAATTAGGTGGTTCTGGTGGGCCAAGCAGAGGTTCCTTCCTTTTTTCAATCCTCTAGTCCTTTCTTTTGAAGCTTTAAGGCACAGTAGGACTTTCTCAGAGATTGGAGGACTAGTCTGTTAATTAAACTATAAGTACCACTTTCACCTTCTATATATACCAGGTTATAACTTAAAGAGAGGATAATATTTGCCCGGCCAGCATGGCTTAGTGTTTGAGCGTCAACCTATGCTCCCGGAGATCGCAGTTCGATTCCCGGGCAGGGCACATGCCCGGGTTGTGAGCTCGACCCCCAGTAGGGGCCTGCAGGAGGCAGGTGATCAATGACTCTCTCATCATTGATGTTTCTCTCTCTCCCTCTCCCTTCCTCTCTCTGAAATCAATAAAGACATATTAACTAAGTGTGAGCTATACAAGCCGTACCCCTAGATCTAGCATCATGGCTAATCCATTATCTGTTGATTCAATGAATTATTAAATTCAGGGTATTTTAATTGAAAATGTTTAGAAACCATTTTAAGGTATTTCATCATGCTCTTGATCAAATTCCAACAGCATAATAGGTTACTTACAGGTGACCTGATCCACCCTGGGGGGCCTTCCCAAGCTTTCGTTGAGGCAGGCCCATCATGGAAGCACAGCCTGGGGCATGGGCTCTGGGCCTGAAGCTCGAACCTGTGCCCTGTAACGACTGTCACATCACAAAGCCCTTCGGTCTGGGGCTGGGACACCTTTGAAATTCTCAGTTCCACCTCTGCCTCCATCTCTCCTGGGCCACCGCGACCTGAGGAGGGAAGCCTTGTCCTCCTGGGCCACCGCGACCTGAGGAGGGGAGCCTTGTCCGGGCACACTTCCCAGGCTGGTCTGACGCCTCATTTCTGTTTCCCCAGTGCCCACGAGGCCACCTCACCTCTAGCCTGTGCCTAATGAGCCTTTTATAATGAGGCCCCAGGACCTTTCCACAGCACATGCTCCAACTGCTGTTTCTGGATCCAGGTGACTACCCTCACGTGTCATCCCTCTCCTGTCCCAGACTCCCGGGGACTCTCGCTTTCGGCCACATGGGTGAAGGGGGCCTGCACTCCCATTCGCGCCCGTAACTGGACCACAGGCACTAACGGAGCACATTGTGTGTTAGGCACTGGGCTCTGTGCCTGGGATGCAAAGGTGGGGCAAACACGGTCCTGGCTCTCTAAGGGCTGCTGGATGGTGGCTATCCTGTGACGTGGTCCAGGTAGCACCGGGCACTGTGGGAGCAGAAATGGGGCATCAGACCAGCCTGGGAAGTGTGCCCGGACAAGGCTTCCTTCCTCAGGTCGCCAGGGCCCAGGGGAGAGGGAGGCAGAGTTGGAATGGAGAATTGCAAAGGTACTCCAGCCCCAGACCAAAGGGCTTTGTGAAGCTGTGTGTGCTCAAGAGAAGAGAGACATGGGCTCCGGGGAGGAAGGAAAGGAGAGCCTTTGGACGGTACAGAAAGCGCCAGGTGTGTAAGTTTGGGGGCTCAGAAACAATGCTCGTCCCTCTGTCCTGGAACTGCGTTGGCACCCTTTAAAAATCGATGCTAGAGGATCAGGGCTAAGGGATTAAAAGGGCCCGTTTATTAAAATTCTCTTATAATACATCAGGGGGAGAAGTGTGTGTGTGCCGCAGGTATTTTTACTGCTATCTTAGAGGAGGTTTACGGTTTCCTACAAGCTTTGCCCATTATAATGCACACACTTGCACGAACAAGTTGAGGAAGAAGCCTGATTGACATTCATTTCAAAGGTGTTGCTGGGAAGGTTTTTTGTTTGGTTGCCTTTGAAGTGAAGATCAGAGGTGATTCTTTGTCACCCACAAAACTTTGATGTTTTCCCGCACTGCGGCTCACAGCCAGGATGTAGACACCCACGTACACGGGCAATATCTACAATCCGTTTATGACTAGGTGAGAAATTTGTTAAGGAAAACATAATTTGTTGCTGCTCAGTGTGGCTTTGAAATGTCCCCGGGCATCCTGGAGGGAGAGCTGTGCTGGAACAGCAGCATTAACATCCATTAGCAAAGTCTCTGTAAACTGGTTCAACCGACTGCCAATGAATGTCACGAGGTGGCAACGGAAGGCTATCACCACACTGTTGTTTGTGCCCATGTTATATATATATATATATATTTTTTTTTTTTTTGCTTAATCCCCTCACCTTCTTTCATCCAGCCCCAACACCCCTCCCCTCTGACCTGCCCACGCCTCTGCGTTAAGTACGGATTGTCCTCATTCTTTACATCCATTCACCTCGGAGTCCAGACAATGAACACTGGTGACAGCGTGGCCAGGAGCGGGATGCACATGCTGATGGCCTCGGGTGCAGAAAGCCTTAGCGCATGGGCCTGGCCTCAGGCGGCCCCGCCTGCTCGCTTCCTTCTTGGGGCTCCGCAGTGACAGCCGCTCCCCCCTCCCCGGGACGGGCCAGAGGGGAGCAGCCGCAGTCTGTGGTCCTGCTGGAAAGACCCCGGAGCCCCGGGCATGGAGAGCTAGGTGTTCCCCTCACCAGCTCGGTACCCGGGAGCTCTGTAGCTGGTTTCGCGCCCTGGGATTCTCACCTAGATTCTGTGTTTCAAACACAAGTAAATCACAGTGAGTGTCTGACCTAAATTCCAAAATAAGGGCTGTGCTCTCCACAGGAACGGTCGCCTGGGATGGATGAGAGAAACTTCTGACTAGCAAGAGCCATGCAAAAATCACCAAATTTAAGGGTGTTCAGTTACTTCATGTACCGTCGATCCCAGGCCCACAGCATTGATAGAAAGATCTCAAGTGATCCAGTCGCTCTAAAACAACGATCACAAACTCCTCGACTGGCCTGACATGCAAACCCCCCTGGATACAACATCCTGACACACTGACCCACTTAGACATTTTTTTTCCAGCAAGCCAGCTTCATTCAACACAGGCTTCGAGAATGCATTTCAGATACCCTCACTCATCTTACTGAAAATAAAGAGAGCAGTTTTGAAGAACAAATAGACCTCAATTCATAAGGCAACTCTTTCACTTCCTTCCTACTGTTTGTGCGGTCGCTCGGAAGATTGATCTCATCCGTCTCTTGTTTAAATTTGGAATCTTAAAGAGCAGCTGGTAAAGTACATATCCCAGACTTGAAAGTTTTAGCCTAATATTAACTCATCAGAAAAAAACAAGTAGATTTTCATTTTTCATGAAAATATGGCAACAAAAATGCATCTGCGTTTACAAAACAGGTCGAGGTCATTTGCGGTGTTCACTAATCCTGCCACCCCGTGAAAAATGCTAAAAGCATTGCCTACATTTTGCAGATGGAAAAAAACGAACAGGTTCCATCTTGCTCTGGATACAAGAGCAAAGCCTGTGATAGAGCCTGAAATAGAACCTGCAGGAATCTGTGCTCCTTTTTTGATGTGGAACAGGACCCAATTCAAGCGGCATCATTAAAATTGTGCTACAGAGGAAGCAGGGCTATCTCTTCACTTAGTTTTCTTTTACAGAATTAAGTAGTTCCTTTTGGCTATACTTTCAATTGGACACCTTATGCTAATTAATTTAACTGACCAATCAAATATAATTCATACAGTAATTTCATAGAATATGTTGGATATGCAGCATAATAAATAACATAAAATCATTTCAAGGAACTTTTTTTAAAAGTAAAGGCCATATTTAAAATCCAAGATAAAAATAAACAAATAACAAAAAGAAATCCAATATAGAGCTGAGGAGACTTTCGCTCAAGATGGCAGAGTAGGTAAACTCGGAGATCACCTCCTCCCACGACCCTCAAAATTACAGCTAAATTATAGAACCACCACCCTTGGGAACCACCTGAAGACCAGCTGAGCGGAACTCCTATAAACAGGACTATAAAGAAGAAGCCACGTTGAGGCTGGTAGGAAGAGTGGAGACGAGAGAAGGGCAAGTTCCACATCCACAGTGTGGCAATTAGAAATCGGGGGGGTCGTCTCAGCTGCGGAGCCAGGGGTCCCCAGTCCTGGGCACCGTGCGGGGAGGAGGAACCCCTAGAACATTTGGCTGTGAAAAGCAGCAGGGATTGCATCCCAGAGAGACAGAATGCTTCCCTTACAGGCCGGCACACAGACTCCCTCACTCTCAGCTCCAGCTCAGGGCCAGCGGCTTGACAAGGCACCGGAGGGCACACAGGGAGGAAGGACGTTGGCTCACATCAGGGCAAGGGCTGCAGGGGCAGGGCTGGGGCAGCTCTTCCTCTGGGGGCAGAGGCTCAGGTAGCCTCCACTGTCTCTTTGAGGATGTCTCCTCGCAGCCCAGGAGGGCACCAAGTCTGCGCTCTCCATTAACCTGGCTAAAATGGTTCACCAGCCCTAGTCATTCCCTGAGACCCAGCCCCCAGCTTGCTCAGTTGGCTCCTCCACAGGAATGGCCTGCTTCAGCTCATGCTGCAGACTCAGAGGCCCACAAACCCCACATGAGTGGTGGCTGCCCTAGGCTTGGGCTGCAGACATTCTCAAAGGACTGCAAATCCCACACAAGTGGCAGCCACCCTCGCCTCAAGCTACAAACCCTCCGAGATCCACAAGCCCACGCGAGGAGCTGCTGGCCTCGGCATACATTATAGGCCCTGACAAGAGGCCCCAAGCTCAGGACAAGGCTACCAGTCTCAATTGGTACTGTAACTTCTCCCATGGTGGCCCCAAACCTGGCACAAGTGGTGGCCAGTCTTAGCCTGGCATGTAGCTCCAGCTAAGTGGTCACAAGCCCAACACAAGTGCTTGCTGACCTCGGCTCACATTGTAGTGCCTACCAGAGCATATTATGCTAAGTGAAATAAGTCAGAGAAAGACAAATACCACTTGGTTTCACTTATATGTGTTATCTAAAAAACAAAATAAGTGACCAATCAAAACAGAAACAAATTCGTAGATACAGAGAACAAGTTGGTGATCGCCAAATGGGAGTGGGTTGGGGGAATGGGTGAAAAAGGTGAAGGGATTAAGAAGTACAAATTGCCAGTTGTAAAAGTGGTCACAGGGATGTAAAGTACAGCATAGGGAATATAGTCAATAATATTGTAATAACTATGGTGTAAGATGGGTACTAGACTTATCGGGGGATCACTCTGTAAAGTACATAACATCTAATCACTATATTGTACACCTGAAACGAATATAATATTGTATGTGAACTGGAATTGGAAAATAAATTAATTTAAAATATAAAATCCACTATAATTAAACACTATATGACAACAAGCACTATCCTTTAGGCCCAGCCAGTCAACAAGCAAATTCTAATATGGAATATATTTTTGGTCTTAAAAGGGTTCTAAATTAAATCCCACCATCACTTTTAAGGAAAAGCACCTTTAAAGTTACAGAAGTTGAGAATTCTATGCTGCCATCCTGTGTCCACCCTCAGGCCATTGCAGCTCTGATTCCAGCCTCCTTTCCTAAGTTTGTGTGTTTGTGTACAGGTGTCGGGGTGAAACTTTAGCCCCTTGCTGCTCCACTGTTTGAAAGTGCTTACAGCTCCTAATACATTCACAGGCCATCTACACTGTTAGACTGGGGATAGAACTGCTCTTACCAAATATCCTCAGGTACAAAATGAGTAGTTTTCTTCTACCCACTGTACCCAGTAAGCAGCTGAAACGGTGAAACGTGATGAGCTATGTACAGAAGCTAAAGGAGTGATGAGCATGTAATAAGTGTGCAATAGAGATTAGCCCTTATTGGACATACAGACGGCCAATAGACATGGAAAAATGCCCAATGTCACTAATCATCAGAGAAATGCAAAAAAAAGCACAGTGAGATGTCACCTCACACCGGTCAGAATGACTCTCATCGAGTAATCAACAAACAAGTGTTGGCGAGGGTGTGGAGAAAAGGACACCCTCATGCACTGTTGGGAATGCGGACTGGCGCAGCCACTGTGGGAAGGAACTGCCTCAAAAAATTAAAAATGGAGCAGCCTTATGACCCAGTGATCCCACTTCTGGGAATTTATCCAAAGAAACCCAGAACACTAATTTGGAAGAATACATGCACCCCTATGTTCACTGCAGTATTATTTACAACAGCCAAGATCTGGAAGCAGCCCCAGTGCCCATCGGTAGGTGACTGGATAGAGAAGCTGTGCTTCATTTACACCATGGAATACTATGTAGCTGTGAAAAAAGAAGGAAATCCTACCTCTTGTGACAGCATGGAGGGACCTGGAGAATATTATGCTAAGTGAAATAAGCCAGACAGAGAAAAACAAGTACCATATGATTTCACTTATATGTGGAATCTAATGAACAAAATAAACTAACAAAGTGGAGACAGACTCATGGATACAGAGAGCAGACTGACAGCCATGGGGGGAGGGGTGGGGGCTGGGTGAGACGGGTGAAGGGATAAAGCAAAGAAAAAAGCGACAGACTCATGGGCAGACAACAGAAGGGTGACTGCCAGAGGAAAAGGGGAGTGGGGGACGGTAGAAGACGGTAAAGGGGGGAGAAATGTGATGCAAGAGACTCCGCTTGGGCTGGTGAACACACATGATATACAGATGATGTATTGTAGAATTGTATACTTGAAATCTATATAATTTTATTACCCAATGTCACCCCAATAAATTCAATTTAAAAAGAAAGGTTAGCTCTGTTATCTTTAACACACCGCCTTGAACACGTGCCAGCCTTGCAAACATCAACTTTTTATTGACACGCACTTATACACTGCATTATTCATGAGCGTCATTTATGGGTGCTTCCAAGATGGTCTAAAATGTCCGGCATAGTCTGGCAGCCACTAGCATCTCCCCCCACGTCCCCCCACCCCCACCCCACTCCTGCATCCCAGTGTATACCCTGCGTTACCCTGCCCCTCTCTCGTCCCCACCTCTTGGCTTTTTGTGCAGAAGTGCAGCAGCCCTCCTTTGTTTCCATGAGCCCCCTGCGCTCTTTCCTAGACACACATTCTGCTCTTCTACCTGGAACTATACCCCAAGCTACCTCTCCTTGCCTTATAAACTCATCTTTTATTTTCTGCTTAAGCATCCATTCCTCAACCTCTTAACAGAGTCTTTGACTTCCATTTAAGCTCTTGTTAAGTGGCAATTTTACATTTTTAAATGTGATTCTTACTTTAATGCCTCTTTTACCCACTAGACTAAAAGTCCTCCAAGAGCAATTCCATGCTTTGGGTTTTGTTTTCTCACTACCTGTCGACCTCCAGGTCGACCCCAGTACTCAGCACAGGGCAGGTTCTCAACAATATGGTTCTATAAATGAGGATGCATATCTCAGCAGGAGGCTATTGCTCTCAAGGACTGAGCATTTCCCGCACTCTGCTTTATTTCATACTCACTGTTCTTACGTTAGGACTTACCAACTATACTGTGAAAACATACATATTTTACTAGGTAAAAATAGTGTGGGGGAAATAAAGTGTAAATTTAACTTAAAACAGAGTGAGTGGGAAAGAGAAATCAACGAAGGGGAGGGCAGAGGAGGCCACTGGGACTGGAGCCGGGGCGGAGGGGCAGGGTGCTGCTGGGCAGTAAGGGCCCACCTCTAGGTGGACGAGCAGTGCAGAGGGAAGGAAAAAGCAGGTTGCAGGCCCATTCAGGGGCTGGGAGAGGAGCGACTGGGAAGCTGAGGGACTGCAAGCCACTATCCCATCCCCACGACAAGTCGCCTTCTTCATGAGCAGTCTAGTCGACTGCCAGCAGGACTGTGGACCACGTGTCCTGCAGCTGGGGCAGCGGGCCTTGTTCATCTGGCATCTCGGTCTCTGTATTATCAAATATGGATCCAAATAGGACCCTACTCGGGTAAGCAGGGCGCCAAGCAGCCATCACTCCAGCTAAAGAGCCTTTTATCGTATTTAGTCATCTGTGCAGCAAAATACATTTTCCAAAGCAGCACAGTAATCCCCCTCAGGGTGAGTTTTGCATCTCTGTTTCTGTGTCCAGGGGGCGCATTTGTTCAAAGAAAAGACTACTTGCTATGTTTTGTTTTTCAAGTCTCAGTACTCGGTTATCCTCCTTGGTAGTTAGCACCCTAAGGCATAGCAGTCTGTACTCACATCTTCACTTTGTATTCTCCCCTCAAAGGTCAAAGCCCAGGTTCCATCCCCCTAAGGATTAGGAGTCCGCCTGGCACTTCATAGGCACTCAAAGGTGAAAAGCTGGCATCCGGGAAAGCAGCGCAGCCTTCTAGGAGGCGGTGTTACTGCCGGTGAGACAAGACCTCAGCTCTTGTCTTCTCGAAGGAAGGATTTCCATCAAGAGTCAAAGTGTAGAGAAACAGGCAGGAATTTATTGGCTGCAGCAAAACGCACCTCGGGCAGTGAAACCAGGAGGGGCAGAGAAGCCGCAGCGGGGAGCTGGGCTGGGCGGCGCGGGAGCCAGAGGAAAGGGGGCCTTGGGACAGGTTCAAGGACAGGGGGCCTTGGGACAGGTTCAGGGACAGGGGGCCTTGGGACAGGTTCAGGGACAGGGGGCCTTGGCACAGGTTCAGGGACAGGGGGCCTTGGGGACAGGTTCAGGGACAGGGGGCCTTGGGACAGGTTCAGGGACAGGGGGCCTTGGGACAGGTTAAGGGACAGGGGGCCTTGGCACAGGTTCAGGGACGGGGGGCCTTGGGACAGGTTCAGGGACGGGGGGCCTTGGGACAGGTTCAGGGGCAGGGGGCCTTGGGGACAGGTTCAGGGACGGGGGGCCTTGGGACAGGTTCAGGGACAGGGGGCCTTGGCACAGGTTCAGGGACGGGGGGCCTTGGGACAGGCTCAGGGACAGGGGGCCTTGGGACAGGCTCAGGGACAGGGGGCCTTGGGACAGGTTCAGGGACGGGGGGCCTTGGGACAGGTTCAGGGACGGGGGGCCTTGGGACAGGTTCAGGGACAGGGGGCCTTGGGACAGGTTAAGGGACAGGGGGCCTTGGGACAGGTTCAGGGACAGGGGGCCTTGGGACAGGTTCAGGGACAGGGGGCCTTGGGACAGGCTCAGGGACAGGGGGCCTTGGGACAGGTTCAGGGACGGGGGGCCTTGGGACAGGTTCAGGGACAGGGGGCCTTGGGGACAGGTTCAGGGACGGGGGGCCTTGGGACAGGTTCAGGGACGGGGGGCCTTGGGACAGGTTAAGGGACAGGGGGCCTTGGGACAGGTTCAGGGACGGGGGGCCTTGGGACAGGCTCAGGGACAGGGGGCCTTGGGACAGGTTAAGGGACAGGGGGCCTTGGGACAGGTTCAGGGACGGGGGGCCTTGGGACAGGCTCAGGGACGGGCTGCCGCTGCCCATCGCTCCCCAGGTTGCAGTTCTCAGGGGGTCCCTAGAGGTTAGGGGACGCGTGCCTGTGGGGGAGGGAAAGGGGGCGCCAGGGGCGTGCTCCCCCGAGGGAGCGCACCCTGGGACCTAGTTTTCAGGGGTTTTAAAGGCTCGGCGCTTAGGGGCGGTCTTAGGGGCAGAGAATAGAATATTCATAAGCTTGATGCTGATGAACCAAAAGGAGATTTATGCTCTCAGTTTGCCTGTCCTTGGGCGTGGTTGGCAAAGGGCACTGGTTGGATCTCTGGTCTCTGTGTCCTGAGTGGGGTGACTTAGGCCGACCCCTCAGGCTGGGGAGAAGCGCCAACCCTTTCCTCTGAAGCGCCCGAGGCTCAGGGAGGACGGGGTTCCCTGGGTGGCTGCAGACCGCCCTGGGGGCGTCCTTCCGAGTCTCCCGTCCGCTGGTCCCGGACCGGCCCCGCTTCCTGCGGTGGTGCCGCAGGGGCCCGGGCCCAGGCCGGCGCTGCCGCGGCGGGAAAGGGGCTGGGCCTCGCCCCAGGGTTTTGGGGAAGACGCTTGGCTCCAGAGCCAGACCCACCAGGGCCAAGGCCCGAGGAGGCGGCAGGCAGGTCCCACCCACCCCCGGCTCCGCGAGGTCCGAGAGGGGCGCGGGGCGCGATCTGCCCGGAGGTCAACGCCCCGCCCCCAAAGCTGGGGGTCAGCTGCGGCCGGGCCCGCGGACCCCGACCGGGCGGGGTTGGCTGCGCGCCCCGCGACCCTCCCGGCTCCGCGCCCCCGCAGGCTCCCGGGTCGCCGGCTTCTCGGTCCCGCGGCTTTGGGCGGTGGGCGGTGGGGGGCCGGGCTCGCCCCGCGTTCCCTCGAGGTCTGCGTGTCCGGAGCCTGAGCTGAGGGGTCCGGCAGCCCTGGCGACCCGGAGGGGCGGCGGCGTCGGCGGCGGGGCGCGCGGGGCGCAGTCACCGGGCGGCGCCGCCTGCGGGGTCCCCCGACCGCCCGGCGCGGGAACAAGTCTGCGCTTCGCTCCCGGGGCGGCGGGCCAATCTGCGGCAGTTCGGGGCGCTGACCCCAGGCCGCGCGGGGCGTGTGCCGCTCGCTCCCACCGCCGGCTGCGGCCCGACTTCTAAGCGCAGGTGCGTCCCCGCCTTTTAAGCGAAATGGCCCCGGCCCCGGGCACGTGGCAGGCGGCGAGCCGAGGGCGCGGGGCGCGGGTTTGCGGGGATCAACGTAAAGGAAATGCACCCCCGGGTCCCCCCGGAACGGGCGCTCCCGCCGGGCTCCTGGACTTGAGGAAACCGCTGAGGTCCACGTGTTGACTTGGGAACATCCAACCCCGCAGAGAGTATTTATAAAAATGTATTTGAGCCGAACAGGATACGCCAGGAAATAAGATCTCAGCAGACCGGGAGAAATGCTTTCGCAGCCCCTCTGTGCATTTGAGTTACGGGGCCCTTCTGGTTTAGGGCCCGAGCTAGGTCCTTCTGCCGGTGCGTTGGCTGCGAGAGAAGCGAGCCCCGAGCTCCTCAAGCCTACAGGAACCTCATCCTTTGATCCTCCTCAAAAGATGCCTCTCCCCCGGGCTAGGGTTCGGGGAGGTTGTTAAGGTCCTGATTGGCTAGATGGGATCGGGGTGGGGACTCCTGGGGAGAGTCCGTGCGCCCCGGGCGTCCTCCGCAGGGCCTCCCCCGGGCCTGCGGGGCGGGGTCTGGCACCTTGAGGTGCCCGCGGGCGTGTCAGCCATCGGCAGGGCACCGTGGCCCCTGGGAGCAAGCACAGCTTGTGAAGCTAGTTTAGACGTTTGGGAACAGTGGGGTTTCCTAGGTGAGAGCCCGTGGCGTTTGGAATTAAGGAGGGAGGAAGATGAAGCGAAGGGGGGAGAAAGCCAGGTGGGACTTGGGTTACTGGATAGCCAACAAGATTGTGCCCTCCCGGGAGGGTGGTTATACCTCCAGGGGTCTGAAACGGAGGATTACTCTGGCCTTTCAAGGATGTGTTAACTTAGATGCACAAGAATAATGGACGGGGCTTGCTGAAGGCAAAGATCAAAGTTTTGCTAAAGAAATAATGTGCCTGGACTGTGACTACCCACCATGACCTGCCCGGTTAGGAGTTTGTGACCAGATCACCTTGTGCAGCTCATGGCCAACCTTTTGGCCTGATAGTGTGGTCTCCACAGTGCCAGGAAGTGTCGTTATTGGTGTCATCGTGTTGAAACAGTGGACCGTCAGGGGTGGGCAGCAGCCATGGTGTGTGAGTTGAGGCTGAAATTTTCTCAAAAGGGAAAGGGCAGGTCAGGTCTTAGGCCTTCATTGTGAGAAAGGCTCTGGATCGTTTCTTTCTTTTTTAATTGAATTGATTGGGGTAACATTGGTTCACAACACCAAATAGGTTTCCATTGTACAACTTGACAAAACATCATCTGCACACTGCATCATGTGCCCGTCACCCAAAGCAAAGCTCTTTTCATCCCCATTTATCCCCTTGTCCACCTCCGCCTGTTCCCACCCCTTCCCCTCTGGTTATCACCACACTGTTATCTATGTGGGGTGTGTGTGTGTGTGTGCATATATATATATATATGGTTTTTGTTAATCTCTTCACTGGATCACTTTTGTGAACTATTGTAATCTGAGTTTTGCCTTCTATCTCTCTTTTTTTAATTTGGCATCTAGCATGACATTTACATAAATCACAGAGTATTAGACACATCTTCAGTAATCATAAATGGTTGGACTGTACAGAAAAACCCAAAGAACAAGTGTAATTGTTATTATGACTAATAATAACAATAGCAGACAGGTAAAGACAAACAAAATGGTTTGTGAGTTCAGTGTTAATCCATAGCTGTACAGGCCTTGTCAGTGTCTTGGGATATCTACCTCTGCTGTCAGCAGCTTGTCACCCTAAAGGAGTATTTAATATCCATTGTGGGCAGAGGCAAATGTTAGAGGCAGGGTTAGATGTCCATTCCTGGTAAAGTGCCTTTTTTGGATGAGAGATGTGAATCCATGAGTTAATTCTGTGTTTAGCGGTATGTAAATTAGTAACACCTGATAAAGCTCCCTTCCAAGGAGGTTGAAGAGAGTCTTTTATTGGTGTCTCTTCCAAAAGACAAAATCTCCAAGTTGTAGGGCATGGTTTTTGGAATCCTCCTCTCCTGGGAGCACACTATGAAATGATCAGGTAACTAATCTATCTAATTAATAAGTTCTTGACAGTAATGCAGAATGTCTCCTCTTAATAAAGTTGGTTCATATACCCCTTCATATGAATAGAGCGACCAAGGACTATTTATAAGGAGAAAGGACATGTTTACCAAAAGGAGTAGATCTCAGGTTGAGGGGCATTATAGCGAGAGCTTTTGGCCAAGAGAGATTGAAAACTTCTGAAAATTTAGCTAGTTAAGTTTTGATTTTACCGTTGGTACGTCCCACCGATCCAGAGGACTGGGGTGATAAGCACAATAAAAGTGCTGTAGAGTAGCCCTCGCTGGTTTGGCTCAGTGGTTAGAGCACTGGCCCTCGAACTGAAGGGTCCTGGGTTCGATTTCTGCCAATAGCAGTGCGGTACCTTGGTTGCAGGCTCGATCCCCAGCCCTAGATGCGGTGTGTGCGGGAGGCAACCAATTGGTGTCTCTCTCTCTCTCTCCCCCCTCCGCTCTCTCTGAAAAGCAGTGGAAAAAAAATATCCTTGAGTGAGGGTTAAAAAAAAAAAGAGCCCTGTAGAAGAGGCCAGATGTTACAAACCCATTATTTGCCCAGTGACATGAGACCCTTGGTTACTATGTAACTCAGAGGCAATTCCCCAGTTTAGAACTTTTTTTTAAATTTATTTTTCAATTACAGTTGGCATACAATATTCTATTAGTTTCACATGCACGACAGAGTGATTAGACATGTATATATCTTATGACGTGAGAGGGTAACTCCTGTCATCCGCGTTTCGGGCACAGGGTCCAGACAGCTCATCTCAGCAGCTGCCTAGGTGACTTTACCTAGAAGACACACAGCAGGGACCTTCCTCCCTTTAGTGACAACCTTCAGCACTCTCAGGTGTGTTTTTTGCAGAGAAAGGGGACCTTTCTGGGCGTGTACTCTCATTTTCCTGGTACCTAAACTGTACGCGGGATTGCGGGTTAGAGTCCCAGCCTGCAGGAATGGTTGAGGAAAGGGTGCAGCTGCGAAGGCGCTCCGGCTCTCAGAGTCCTGAACCTGGGGTCGCGTCCAGGGTGCTGCTTGAAAAGAAGGCTTGTTTTGCGTGTGTGTTGCCTCGAGGAGAAGGCGCCTAGCACACGGCAGCTGTCGGCCTCACCTGTACCGGCTTCATCACAACCGCACTGACTGCATCTCATGGCTTGTTCCCTTGGGATCAAACTCTAAGGATCCAAAGTGTTACGGTGGGTTCAGGTTTCCTGACCCCGTTGTCTTCAGTATTTAGGCACCTTGCATTATTATGGGAAATACTAACAGCATCCCTGAGTATAGCCCCTTAGGCTGCATTCTGAAGAGTTGGTCGATTTTCAATTCGGATTCTACAAAAAGAAAAAAACCGATTTTCTTTTGTAACACTGCCTGGCCTCACTATCAGCTGGGGTCAGGAGAAAGTTGGCCTGAGCATGGGTCATTGAACTATGACACCATCTTACAATTAGACCTGTTTTGCGAGAGAAGTATTTCGAGATCTCTTATGTCCAATGCTTCATGGCTCTCTATCTTAATAAGAATTTACAAAAGGCGTGTAAGATTGTGGTTTAGAGGGAGGACTTTCAGAGAAAACCAGTTTTTCCAGAATCTAAGTTAGATGAGGACTTGACTCTCTCTCACTCATTAGCCCCTACAGCACCCCCGCCATGTGTCGGGGGTGCAATTGAAAATAAGCAGGGAGGAAATTAGGAAATTCCTGAAGCCGTTGGTTCAGCTTTATACCCCTCTTTAACTGATGGTCAAGAAGGAGTGATCTCCCCAGCCCATATCCAACAGGGTACTCAGTTTGACCTGGGGGGTGCTCCACCCCGAGGGGGGCTATTCCCACTAAGGCAGTTCTTCGCAGGTGTCAGCAAACAAGGCCAGCCCTTGTTTACATATGTGCATTTTCCCTTTTCAGTGTTTGATTTATGTAAGTGGAAAAAGATCATGCCTGACTACCGGGCTGATCCCTGATATATGGAAAGCTCTTTTAGGTTTTCATTTTTGATGACTACAATCCTAATTGGGCTGACATTCAGAGCCTCATGAATATATTTTTAACCTTCACGGAGCGTGTATGGGTGCTGAGTAAGGCCTGACAGAAGGCCGATAGGCCGCATGATCTGAAGCCAGACGGCCTTGTAAAAGCCCCTTCTGCCCAAGCACTGCCACAGACCGAGCCAAACTGGAATGCCAACGGTCCAGGGGACAGCGTCAAGCTAAGCCGTTACAAAGCTGGTTTATTATTTGGCATCGAAATGGGGTATCATTTATGGTCTATAAGGCAGTTCAAGAACCTACAGAAGACCCCTTTACCTTCTGTAATAGGGTTTTTGAGCCATACAGGAAATATACTGACATAGCTCCAGAAAACTCTGGAAATAGGAGACTAATTAATGAGACCTTTGTCAGTCAGAGTGCACCCGACATTAGAAAGTCTTCAAAGACTTGCAGGAGGTCAGGGCATGCTTGTATTGCAGCTGGGTGAGGCTGCGTTGAAGGTGTACTGAGGCCGTGACCTAGTCTGGAGGAATCAGCAACTGGCTGCCCTGATTGCTGATGCCTGAGTCAAGGCTGCCATGAGCCTGGCCCAAATCCAGGAGGGAATGACAGCCACCCTCGGGTACGGCCCCTGGGCCCCAGGGGGGAAAAAGCTGCCCACCCTTAGGGCCTCAACAATTTGCCGATTGCAGACAACAAGGACATTGGAAACGGGAATGTCCCAGACTATCCCGGTTTCACAAGGGATCCCGCTCTAAGAATCCCCCCACCCGATGGTACAACTTGATGACAGTGACTTAGAATGGCGGGCCCAGGGGCTTCCCCAAAAGTTAGCAGCTCTATCAATAATTCCCGTGCAGAGCGGGGAATTCCCCAAATGACTGGGAACTGAACTCACTGATTTTCTGATGGACACTGGAGTCACGTGTTCCGTACTCAATTCAAAATTAGCAAAGGCTTCCTCAGAGACTAGGACAGGTATTGGGATTTCAGGGGAACCCCCAAAGAAGCCTTTTCTTTCCTAAAGCCTCTGGAGTATAAAAAGATCTACCTGAAATACAGCGTCCTGTAGATGCCTGACACCCAGTCCCTTTGTTGGAGCTGGACTTTCTGACTAAATTGAATGCTACAGTAACTTGCCCTTTGGATCAAGTAAATATTAAGCTTGTGCCCTCCAAGCAGCAGCAATACAACTGGGAAAACCTGAGTGCCTGGGAATATCGGAAGAGAGTCTACAGAAGGAAGATATGATGTTGGCAGATGTGGAGACCAGGAGAGGAAGGTAGCCACGTCTCTACAGGTGAAGTTCTGCCCCAACCCAAGGTCCTGAACCTAAGACAATGTCCTTTAAGGGACCAGACCAGGAAGGGATTCCAGCCGATAATATCTCCCTTCCTCGAATATAACCTTATTTGCCTTTGTCAGTCACCGCATAACACTCCTATCCACCGATCCAGAAGCCAGGGACCCAAGAATGTTGCTTTGTACAAGCCCTGGAGCAACAAATGAGGAGGTTGGGGACGTCACCTGGGTACCCAGCCCCTGTACCCTGCTTACTACCTGGCCAGAGATTTCTATCAATTTATAGTTTTGGACCTAAAAGATGCCTTTTACTGTTTACCTGTTAGTCCGGAGACCAAATTAAAACAGCAGTACTATTGGACTATACTTCCACAGGGGCTCAAGTGAAGAGTCGCACCCCCATCTTCCACCCTTACAGCCACCGCCCTGTAGATAAGCAAGAGCAAAATTTATCATGTAGAAACAATGACCTCCTCCCCTCCCCTGGCACTTTGTAAAAGATTTCCGCCCACATATCCCAGGGAATAGCTAACCATAGGTCAGTTAACACTTACCTTAGCTTCTGTCTACGGCTTCGCTGGGCCCTCCCCAGCCAACCAGGAGGTGGTTTCTGCCTTTATATTCTCCCTGCGGAGACTGTTCGGGGCTGGCTTCCTAGGGAACTATGAAAATATCATTATACTCTAGAAGATGGATTAATTTGCTACAGAGTGGTCTCAGCATCCTGGCATAGCCTGGCTGGCACCACATGAAATGGTTATGCAGTTTCCATTGATGCCCATGGCTGCCTCCAGGATGGCTTGGGCAGTGTGCTCTAGGTTTTCCTTGGGTACAGTGATGATGGACGAACACAATTACTCTGCACATTCTCGTTTGATCAATAGATAATGTTATTTAGCACCCTAGGTCTGGGCGTGAGGTGTGCTCATTGCTACCGCTACTAGGGTATCACTGCATAGGCCCCTCAGTGGACAAAGCTAGGGAATATGTCTGTATATGAAACCGTGTATACACACATACCTGTATTTCTATATCTAGACACATTAAATGAGTTCAGTAAACTGATGAACAAAATAGATCCAGAGACAGAAGCATGGAACAGACGAATCTCAGAGGGAAGGCGGGGCTGGGTGAGTGGGGAGAGATTAACCTGAGAATTTATATGCATAACCCATGGACGCAGGCAACAGGGTGGTGAAGGCCTCAAGGGGGAGGGTGCAGGGTGGAGGGGATCAATGGGGGGAAAGGGACATTTGTAATACTTTCAACAATAAAGATAAAACATTTTTAAAAATGAGTTCATACTGATATCTCCTGCTTTTAGTGCCACAGGGCTCATTCTAACCTTACCACCCTTGCTTACCTGTAACTTGTTTCTCTGACGAGAAACCTGTCTCCTGATATCTAAAAACAATTTACTTATTTGTTCATCTGTGTGTGAGAACTAGTTATGTACAGTTGGTGCAGAATTGTTATCCTGCACTCCCATGAGAAGCAAAGTTACCCCCTGGAGCACAGGGCTTGCCCTTTCGTCTTTAGCTTCACAGTGTCCAATCAAAACACTTCCCCAAAAGTTAGCTCTGCTCCCAGATTTTTATATAAGACAATTTATACTTTGTCAGGACAATATCCTATAAGAACTGGCATTTACAATTTTTGAATCCATAATTCTGTGACCTTTTCAGAAAAACAATTACATATTTCTGAAACAATGAAATATATATATGCTATATGTATATAGACGTATTTTAAAAGTTGATCAATTATTGGAATCTAGATAATCTAGGTAGAAAATGGAAGTGAGCAAGAAACCCACTTAATTCATTTAAATCACTTGAAATGGGATAGGTTCCTCACTTAGTTCTAATGTTACATAGACTATTGGGGAACAAATACTCTTTAATTCTTTTGGTTGTTATATTGTGACTTTAGAGAAGATAGAATATTTAAATGTAGCGATCTTAACCAGCCATCAGCACCACAGCAAGGGACTACTTCAGGGTGAACATTTGCATGGCTACCTTGCAACAATTTTGCAGCATGTGACTTTCAAACCTAGAGATCTGCAAAATCAAAGGTTAAGGAAGTGCCCATTCAACATGAAAAAGCATGGTGCATAGTAATTACAGCTGTGGGGAAATGTATAATAAAAATAATTGTTACAGGAAAATGTGGGTAATTTTCTCAAATTCCTAGCTTGGATATTTTCGGATTTAATAATTGATATTTGAGGGAGGCCTGCATGGTGTCGTAATATTGTATCTTGATTGTGATGGTGGTTACATGAATCCGCACGTGACAAAGTAACACAGAACCTGTGGAACACTGAGACACACCCACGTCCGTTTTCTGGGTTTCATATTGTACTATAGTTCCTTCCACTGTTAAAATCTAGGTAAAGAGTGCGTGGAATCTCGACTGTTCTTACAACTTCTTGTGAATCTATAATTCAGAGTAAAAAGGTTTTAAATGACATTTTAAAGCTTCAAACTAATACATGTGTGTGTACGATCAAAGGTAGCTGTCTTTTTTTGTAGTTGTGTAGTTGTCTTTTTTAAAATGGGTTTCTTCTGTATTGCAGTCCGTTAGAAAGATTGAAGCAATTGGGCCATGTATAATGGGACATTTAAAACTTCATTCTCTTTGGCTGAGTAATTTCACTAGGAGTGTATCTTAAGGAAATACTCTACCCTTTTTCATGCCTTCTAACTTCCTAATAAAGAATTTCCACAAAGATGTGAAAAGAGTCTTAGCATAATAAAATTCTGTATTGCTAACTTTTTCCTTTAACCTCTTACCTTCTTTCCCTTCACTATATTACTCACGTGGCCAAGTACCAACTCTGGTTGCCTGCCAACTACCTCCCTCCCCCCCACTTTCAGCTGCACAGGAGCATTACTGGAATTTAATCCCTGAAGGTGCTGCCAGGTCTCACTTTAAGTTCACAATCACAAGTCCAAAATTGGCACTTAGCATTGCCTGACAATTCTATAGTTTCTGTTCTCTAAATGACTATTTCATACTTTTCTCTTTTTTCTTCAAAATAATCTTATACTTCCCTCCACCCTTCCCCACCACATTTTCACCTGATGACCTTGTCTCATACTTCACTGAGTAGAAGCAATTGGACAAGCAGTCTTTCATCTTCTCACCAACCTACCCCTATTCATATGCCCTTGAACCCATCACTGTCTGCACCTCTCACACATCCCTCAGCTCTCTCCATTGAAACTTCTATCCACCAATAAAATCGTTCTCTTCCAGGACACTGATGACCTCCACTTTGCCAAATCAGTTGTTTCACCAGTTTCTTAGATTTCTCAGTGCCATTCTTAATGCCTTTCCTCAATCACACTGTGATGGTTCATCATATGTGTCAACTTGACTGGGCCATGGGGTGCCCAGGCATTTGGTCAAACATTCTGAGTGTTTCTGTGGGGGTGTTTTGGATAAGATTAACATTTAAACCGATAGATGGGATAAAGCAGATTTCTCTCCCTAATGTGGGTGGGCCTCATCTAATCACTTAATAGAACAAAAAGGCTAACCTTCCCTGCCTCGCTGCCTTTGAACTGGGACATCAGCCTTTTTCCTGCCTTTAGACTTGACCTAGCTCTTCCTGGGTCTCGAGCCTGCTGGCCCTCAGGTGAAAACTACCCCATTAGCTCTCCTGGGTCTTGAGTCTGCTGATTGATTCACCCTGCAGATCTTGGGGCTTTCCAGCCTCTGTAACCATGTGAGCCAATTCCTTATAATAAATCTGTTTGTGTGTGTGCATGTGTGTGTATCTCCTACTGGTTCTATTTCTTGGGAGAACCCTGACTAATACATATACTCTCTTGGTTTTTCTCCTGCTCCACTAGGCACTCCTTAGCCAGCTCCTCTTCTGCTTCATCTCTAAATGTTAGTGTTCTGGGACTGGTTCCAGGCCCCTGCTCTTCTTTATCTGCATAATACCCTCCACCAGTGTTCTAATCCAGGCCCTGTGTCTTGAAATAGTATTTAAGTGTCAGTGATTCCCAGAGCTGTGTCTCCAACCCTGATTTCTCCACTCAACTTTAAACTCTTGTATTTGTACTTATTTGTCATCTCCACTTGGAAGTTTCACAGGTACAGTGGTCCCTCGGTTTTCAAACGTCTCCATTGACTAGTATTTCGGTTTACGAACACCGTAAACCCAGAATTACATGCTTCGGTTTTCGAACATGCCTCGGAAGTCGAACACGCCACGCGGCTTCCACTGAGTGCAAGATCCTGAGGCCTAGCTGTCGGCTGTTGAGTCCTGAGCACCCACGCAACGCGGAGGCGATAGTTGGGCTTATTTGGTGACTGTGCAATCAATCTGTGCTCTTCTCATCTCAGGAGCAGTCTTGAAGCCAATTTGTTTTTGTGACTGTGTGCAATCGGTCTGTGTTCATGTCATCTCAGGAGCCCTTCGCCAATCACCCCTTGCTGTGTGTGAGAAATGGATAAAAACTGCAAAGCCAAGAGAATCATTAACAGAACAACAATAAAGGTGAAGAAGGAAATTATTTCCAAGCATGAAAGTGGTGTCCATGTATGTGATCTGGCAATGCAGTTTGGCATGGCCAAATCTACAATTTGTACCACCTCAGAAAATAAAGAAGCCATTAAAGGAGCCCATGTTGCAAGAGGTGTTAAAACACTTACAAGACAAAGAACACAGACAACTGAAGAAGTGGGAAAATTGCTTTTCATGTGGATATATGAAAAACAGCTGGCCGGTGACAGCATTTCTGAGAGCATGATTTGTGAAAAAGCTTTTCATCTGCATGCTGACCTCATCAAAAACACCCCTGGAACCAGTGCTGAGAGTGATATTTTCAAGGCAGGTAGAGGGTGGTTTGAAAAGTTTAAGAGGAGAAGTGGCATACACAGTGCGGTGAGACATGGTGACGCTGCCAGTTCCAACAAAGAAGATGCTGACCAATTTGTTTTGGAATTTAAAGATTATGTACAGGCAGAGGGTTTCCGTCCCCAACAAGTTTTCACCTGTGATGAGACAGGCCTCTTTTGGAAGAAAATGCCAAAGAGGACCTACCCAACAAAGGAGGAGAAATCGCTGCCAGGACACAAGCCCACAAAAGACAGGCTAACCTTTTATTTTGTGGGAATGCAAGTGGGGATTTTAAATTGAAGCCTTTGCTAGTCTACCATTCGAGAACCCAGGGTATTTAAGAAAAACAATGTCATAAAAAGCAAATTGCATGTGATGTGGACGGCAAACAGCAAAGCTTGGGTAAGCAGGCAATTTTTTATTGAGTGGGTTCATGAAGTGTTCGGGCCAAGTGTAAAAAAATACCTTCAAGACAGAAATCTTCCAATGAAGCGCCTGCTTGTTATGGATACTGCTCCAGCTCACCCTCCGGGCTGGGAGGACGAGTTGATGGAAGAGTTCAGCTTTATCGATGTAAAGTTTCCCCCCCCAACACAGCTCCACTCATCCAGCCCATGGACCAGCAGGTCTATCTAATTTTAGGAAACTTTACACCAAAGCACTGTTCCAAACGTGATTTGAGGTGACCTCGGACACAGAGCTAACCCTCAGAGAGTTCTGGAAGAATCACTTCAATATCCTACATTGCTTCCATCTCATAGACAAAGCATGGAGGGATGCGTCTCACAGAACAATGAAGTCAGCATGGAAGAAACTGGCCAGAAGCTGTCCCTGAACGTGCATTTGAGGGTGTTGAGGAGGATGCTCCTGTTGCTGAGGATACTGTGTCTCTGGGACAGTCCACGGGCTTGGAAGTGAGTAGCGATGACATGGAGGGGTCAGTGGGGACCACGAGACTGGAAGCACCATGGAAGACCTTCCAGACGTTCTGAAGGAGCAGCAGCAGGTGGCAACTGAGGGATTGTCTTTGGAGGAGGAGGGAAGGGAAAGCGCTGACCAGAGAAATGTGTGCAAAATGGTTGAAGTGCAAATTTTTGTTGAAAAATATCACCCTGATAAAGCTGCTGTAAGTCACGCCACTAACACTTTCAATGGTAATGCTATGTCTCACTTTAGACAAATTTTAAAACATCGGAGAAAGCAAATGTCAATTGAAAAATTTTTAGTGAGGAAGAGATCCAGTGAGTCTGAACCAGGTGTCAGTTGTGTAAAAAAATCAAGGGAAGGAATGTCAGGAGAGGAGTCACCTACAGTGATTCTGGAAGAGGGCCACAGAACACCTGAAGAACAGCCACCTACTGTGATTATTGAAGGGGACCCCCCACCCAAACCATGACTGTCATCATTGCAGGTAAGAAACAATTACATTTTCACTTTATCATCTACAGTACTGTTTTTACACTGTGTTTATTTATTATTGCTTTTACAGTACAGTATATTGTGTTTATTGCTTTCATTGTGTATCATTTTATGGATCTGTGGTGTCATTAGGTAGTAAAATTCATGTTAAATTGCTGTTTTAGGGGTTGATTTTAAAGGCCTGGGATGGATTAACCCATTTTGCATTACTTTCTATGGGAAACCGCACCTCGGTTTTCAAACATTTCAGAACTCGAATGGTCTTCTGGAATGGGTTACATTCGAAAACCGAAAACCGAGCTACCACTGTATCTCATTTGACCATTTAGCATGGCCAAAACTGGACTCTCAATTTCCTCCCCAGATCTGCATTCTCACAAACAAACTCTAACTATAGTGAACCTAGGAATGAACCTAATGAACATAATAATGACTTAAAGAAACCAGACACTTTAAGAGTATGCACTGTCATCGGTCCATTTATCTAACGTACAAACAAGACTGCTTCTCTACTTCCTAGGTGCTATTCCACACCCGAGGGTGGAAAACCTCTTTGTGGGAGTGACTGGAAGTGACGTCTAGGACGCTGGTTATGTTCTGGATCTTGAACTCTTTGCTGGTGTGATCTGTTTGTGAAATTTCAGCAGGCTGTTCACTTATGGTTTGTGTATTTATCGGTGAATATTTTCATAAATATCGCTCACTGCCGGAACCTATGGGTAATGAGAGGCCACAGAGGGATTTGACATTCGAGAGGCTTGAGAAGGATTTGAGAGACATGATCAGCTTTGCATTAGGAAGATTAATCCTTGGCTTTGTACATGGCAAGCAGAGGAGTTAAGTATGAGCCATTCATAGAAGTAATCCAGGCCAGCAGTTGTGAAGGCCTGGATTAAAGCAGAGCGATGAGAACGGAGAGGGCCGGTGATAGCGACAGAGCCGGCGGACAGCGTGGGGCAGGCCACCGAATTCCCTTCCCCTTCTGGTTTCAGCACTTGAAAAATATTAACAGTGCCCACTTCATCGAAGATTATTTTGATGATTTAGTGAGTTAAGGCACAGCAGGGTTAGTGATGCTTTCTTAATGCAAAAAAAAAAAAAAAAGAAAAAAAGAAAAAGCAGTTCTCATTGCGCACTATGCTGAGCAGGATATAAGGTGTTGAGATTAGACAGCTTTAAGGGAAATAACGTAATTTGGCAAGGTCCCTAGAAGCCTCCCTGCCTTGCACTGGGTCAGCTGTAAGGCACAGGGCGGAAGGCGGAGATTGGGAAGGAGACGGAGCCTGTCAGAACCTGGGCTTGACCCCGTCCTCAGCGCCGTGGACGGAGGGTTAGGACTCATTGCCTGCAGGGGGCCCAAGCACGGCGCTGGGAACCGAGGGCGAGAGTAGGCGTTTCCTCTGCTGTGGGCCGGACAACCACCAATGGCACGCGAGCTTTCCCGCGCTTAACCAATCGGGTGCGCCCAGGGCGCCCCATGCGATGATTGGCAGGCCGCCTCTGGCAGGGCTCCCGCGGCTGCAGCGGAGCGTCAGAACTCTCGCGAGGGTGCAGGTCTCACGCCGCTCGGTCCCCGGGTGAGGCCGCTGCAGGTGGTTTCCCCTCCTCGGTGGCCTGGGCCACCTGGAGGCCTCCCCCGACCTCCTGCTCTGACCCGAGGGGCGTCGGGGGCGGGGGGCGCCGCCAGGGAGTCTGACGAGGCGCAGCCTGGAGCCGCCCTTCTCGGAAGCCGGGCCCCCGGGCCGCGGGCTCCCCCCGCGCGCACCTGCGCTCTCGGCCGCGGCGGCTTCGCCGTCAGGGCGGCGCTGCTGCCACTGGCGGGAACGTGCGGTCGTGAAGCGCCCCGAGCGGGCCCTGCCGGGGGCTCGCGCTCGCGCCATCGCCGTGGAAGGGCTTGCGGCCGGGAATGGGACGTTTGCATTAAAAAGAGTGGGTGCACTTGTGGCCGACGCACGTGTTAACGCCTGCAGTCCAGCACGACAGGGTCGGCAGGGGGATCAACCGCCTCGCTGAAGCGGGCGGCTCCCTTTGTCCCAGCCGCTTCCAGCTCGCGCTTTTTCTGCTAATTAGTGAGGATAGGTCACATTTGTTTCTAATGCAGACGCTTAAAGCAGCCCTACTCCCTCCCCGCAGGTACCGCGGGTCCCTTTAGTAAAGCACCGTCCAGTAGGTGCTGGATTCCTGCGCTTGGCCAACAGCATGAAAGTACTTTATTCTTAAGACTAAAAGTCTTGAGCCAGAGTCTGTTAGCACTGCCGGCAACAAAAAAGGGCAAACGGGGACTGGGATAATCCTGGTAACCCTGTAGATACCTGAATTTTCCTGTCCCTTTCATGGAGAAGAACAGAAGCTGGCGAGGACAGGGAGAGACAAACCCTGTGCGCTGCAGGTAAGAAGGTGAAGTGGGGTAGCCACGGTGGCAAGTAGTTTGGTGGCTCCTCGAAAAATGAAACAGAGTTACCCTGTGACCTGGCAGCTCCACCTCTTGGCCGCATACACCCCGAAGAGTTTATAGCAGGGACTCGGCCGCTTGTACACCACTGCTCACAGCAACACTGTTCTGCGTGGCAAACGGTGGGGCAGCCCGCATGGCCACGGGGAGGGGGCAGATAAACAAAATGCGGCGGGCACATACAGTGGAGTAGTATTCAGCTTTAACAAGGCATGAGCTATACCTGTGACAGGGTTCAAGCTGAACACTGAAAACTTTAAGTTTAAGCCAAACAAGGACAAATACTATATCATTCCACATATTTGAGGTACTTAGTGTAGTCAAATTTATAGAGACAAAAAGTAGAATAGAGGTTCCCAGGGGCCAGAGAGAGAGAAGGGAGTAAGGAGTGACTATTAAATAGGTAGAGAATTTCTGTTTGGGCTGATGGGAAAGTTCTGGAAATGTGACGATTGCACAACATTGTAAATGCAATTAATGCCACTGAATTGTACACTTAAAAATGGTTAAAAGAATAAATTTTATTTTATGTATATTTAATCACAATAAAAAGCAAAAAACGATACTATCGATAGATACACACTAAAGTCACAACCAGTCATTGAAAACACTTGTTTTAAATTTAATTCCATGATCTGCATGGGACAGCCATAATTTGTGAAAACCTTCTCAAACTTTGAGAACTAAATGAAAGAAATTTGTGTTCAAAGTTCACAAGATGCTATTTTTCAATGTGTGTGTGTGTGTGTTTTAAACTCTGAATGCACTAGGTCCTATTTGCAGTAAGTGTTAGAATTCCTAGGGACCCAACTACACACATTGTATTCAACAGACTGGAGACATCGTCAGCATCCACACTCGTTACGTATTTGGAAATAAACTATTTTGGTATTTTGCATTTGAGCCTCTCTATCAATCATCATTAGAAAAACCATAATTTCAACTTAGCTCATTCTAAATATACAACCAAGACAAGTGGCAGCTTACATAATGTTATTAGGTTATTTTTTTTATTCTTAAGGGATTTTGGGGGAAAGGGGGTAAATGCTCCCTGCACATAGTTAATGTATTTCAAGTATCAATTTTCTATCCATTTTACAAGTGAGAAAATGCTGATTTATTTTCTCGCCTTTTATAGGTGGGAAAATAGAAGGTACTCAAGCTGAGCTGTATGATGCTGAGAGCTTCATCAACTCCTTTAAAGATCACCTGTACTCTTCTGTTGCAATTTGGACTTAATTTTTCATATGTGGCTTGTGAAATCAGAGGAGTGATTGTTGTGGGGACATATCACATGTTTCAGCGGGCCACATCAGTGCTTTCAAGGTTGCCAGCTAACTTGTGAGTAGATATGAATAGAATCATTCCTCTTTTTCATCATAAAAATGCGTGGCCATCATTTAGAGCAAAGAATTCAGATTAAACTGTGTAAAGTTAACTAAATCTGCAAGTGAGACACTTGAAGTGTTAAAAGTGGATTATGGGTGAAGAAGTAATGTCAAGAGCAAGAGTTTTGGGCACAAAAGGCTGAAAGAAGGTAGAGATTTTGTCCATGATGAGAATGGAAGTGGCCATTCTCCCAGTCACCCACAAACACATGAAAACGTTGAGACGGTCAGAGATGTGGTTTGCTCAAATAGCCAGTTAACTGTAAGAAAAATGCTGAAAGCTTAAATTTAGATCAGGAAACAGTCAGGCCCATTCTGAAAGAAAATTTGCACTGGAGGAAAATTTCTGGCAAGATTACATCTGCTGCTGTTGTGGTTGATGACTCTGCAGAGACCAAACCAAAATAGAGGTTCAGGAATCTGCCCCTTGGGTGCATATTCAGGGTACAGTCCTATAGTTTTTTGTCAGTGGCCTTGGAGAAACCTCAGGCTGAATCCAAAATGAGCTGAACTTCTTCAAACATGTTCCACTGGCTTTGTAGGTACATGATTTAAGCAGAGTGCAACCTGTAGAGTTGAGTGTGACAAAGTACATAGAGAACATGCAGCTAGAAGTGTATTAGGGGGAACCTAGCAAACTGACCTCAAAATGAGGAGCCAGCATGGGAGCATGTCCACCTTATTTCTTCAAGGAGCTCAGGGAAATAAAAAATGAGGACCTGATTTGGGTCAAAAGTACACAAAACCTTCTATTCTTTCTTTAATATGTAAACTGTTCCGTTTGGAACTTGGTATGCAGGGTAGACAAATAGGGCTCAGGTTTTTTATCCCTTTATCAGGAGAAGGAGGTTGAGAATATTTTTCACATTTTCCATGCACTACCGAGTGTGGTGGTCATATCTTCTGCTTCTGTTCTAATCTTTCACCAAAGGAAAGGCATTACCTTGAATATCCCTGAGACCATAAAGAGCTTCAAGAACATTATGGTCAAGTCAATGGGTAGTTTTGCTGAAACACCAGTAAAAAAGAATTGGTGCCCTAGTCAGTTTGGCTCAGTGGTTAGAGAGTCGGACTCTGGACTGAAGGGTCTCAGGTTCGGTTGTGGTCAAAGGGCACGTACCTGGGTTGCAGGCTTGATCCCTGGCTGCAGTCGGGACATGTGCGGGAGGCAACCAATCGAAGTGTCTGTCTCTCTTTCTCCCAAAGCCAGTGTCTCTGAAAAGCAATGGGAAAAAATATATCCTTGGGTGAAAATTTAAAAAAAATAAAAGAATTGGTAATTCATGTTAGAGTTGATACAGACATGGCATTCGTATACAGAAATAATAGGTAATGGTTTCACATAAAAGAAATTTTGATAAACCTAGAAAATCAAGGGAAAGAACTTCAGATAGCTTTGTCCATGAACAGCTGCATTTTCGTTAAGGAGCTAGTAGAATCATGAAATGTTTCGTCCCATGAGAATACATTTTGAGTTCAACAAGTATGAACTTCTTGTTCAGAAACTTGGATTCTTTGCTCGTTTCCTTCCCAGTCTCTAGTGTGATGCTGCCAGCATTCAGTTTGGTATTGTTGCCATGTAGATACACCAAAATTTCAATACACAGACTTAAGTCAGGGCCCTTTGGTAGTGACCCTGAGATGACTAGGTTTATTAGTTATAATATTTTGTTTTTTAAAGCCTCCCGGAAATTCAAGTTTACATTTCCTGGAATATGAACCAAAACTAATTGAGGCTGATTATGGAAAATGTATCTCGTTTTAACCGTCTGTATTACCTGTGGGACACTACAGTTAGAACTGCATGGCCCACAAGGTAAAAATTATGGTAGTTAGAATAATTTTTTCCTATTGTCTTGTTTCCGCCACTGAATTTTTACAACTTGAACTTTGGATGGTGTTTTGTACTGTGTAATGAAATTTATTAAAAATATACATAACTGACATTCCAATAAACCATAAATTGACTTTTTATATTAGTTTTGATCTTTTATTAAGTATTTGCTAATCCTTCATATTTTAGCCACATGTTCATGCTTTAAATCTAAATAAATTTTGTTCGTTGCCATACCTCTGAAATTTTTTTCACTAATGAATAGAAAAGACCTATCCCTACTTCCCCACCCATAAGCACTACTAAAAACACAGTGTAGGCGGCCGTGTGATGTGGTGGGGTTCTAGCTCCAACTATATTTGTGATCTTAACCTTTCCATCTGTATCAGTTACCTGAGGCAGTTGTTACAAATTACCACAAACTTGGTGGCTTAAGCAACAGAAATTATTTTCTCACAATTTTGGAGGCCAGTAGTCAGATATCAATTTCACTGGGTCAATCAAGTAATTTTTTCATACTGTATGGTCCTTGTGATAGAACAAAATGATAGTACTGGTATTTAGTATTTATATAATACTAAAGTGCTGGTGGCTTTAGTGTTCAGTAAATAATAGAGTGCCAACTATGCCAAGTACTATTCTAGGTATTGTGAACACGGCAGACAAAAATGAGCCAATGTGGTTGCAACTGATCCGATAGAGGCCTCCAGGGTAAAGGCCTGTGAGGCTTCCTAGCCAAGTGCTGTGACTGGTGAGCAATGTGAGAGAGGGAGGGTATTAGGACAAAAGACCTTTATGAGGTGACTTCAAATGCTAAGTAGGTAAAAGAAAGGCAAAATTGAGAGAAAACTGTCCTAAAGTCATAACAGGCTACAAATGAGTTCTGACAGAACAAGGAAGGCATAAAATATCACATCAACAGTGGCCCAGTGAAGGTGAAAATGGGCCAAGAAAATGACAGCTTTCTAGCTACTGCCAAGATGAAGCTGTGTGTTCAAGTCTCACCTATGGCTCTAGCAGATTTCCAAGAATAACCACTGGTTTCACAAATGCCTCCATTCCACTGAGTCCTACTGGTGGTCCTTTGCCCCTTGAGGAGTTCCTTGGACTTGGTGATAGGTGGAGACCCTGGGTCTGCCACAGATCCTTCTCCCTCGCCCATTACCCAACTTTATCAGTGCAGCCCTGATTATATTTTGCTTTTCCAAATAATTTTAGTAAAAAGGGTGTTGCCTAGTTTGAAGTCCATTAGACTAAACAAACAATAGCAGCTGAAAGTTGTGAGCAGTTTTATAGCTAGGGGTTGAAACCTTGGGGGCCCGGGGACAGGGAACTTATTATTATTTTTTTTTTGAAGGTGCTTCACAGAGTGCAGAATTCAGAATTATAGAGATACTAGAACTGCACTGTTCAACATAACCATTAATCACCTGTGGCTATTTAAATCAAAACTAAATAAAAATTCAGCTCCTCAGTTGCACTAGCTACATTGCAAGTGCTCAATAGCCACATGTGGCCAATGGCTACTGCACTGGACAGCAGATAATAGACCATTTCCATTACCGAGGGAAGTCTTTATTGGCAGGACTGTTCTAGAGATACATCATGCACCCACCTTGTTTTACAGAGGAAAAACCTGTCAAAACCTAGAGATGGTGTAGTAGGCTGAATAATGGCCCCCGAAGATATCAGGTCCGAATCTTAAACTTGTAAATGCTACCTTATTAGAAAAAGGGTCTTTGCAGATGTGATTAGCTTAAGGATCTTGAGGTGGGGAGATCATTTTCGATCATCTCTGTGGGCCCTAAATCCAATCACAAGTGACTTTATAAGAGGGAGGCAGAAGGATGTTCCGTGCACAATGTTGGCCTTGAAGACTGGAGTGATGCAACGTTAGGCCGAGGAATGCTGGTAGCCACCCAAACCTGGAAGATTCCTTCCCCCAGCCTCCTGAGGGAGCCTACTATTACAAACAAATACATTAGTTTTCTAGTTCTTGGTTGACTCCCACTTGCTTTCTGCTCTGTGACCTTGGAAAGTTACTCAGCACGTCTCAGTTTCCCCACCTATAGTGCGGGGATGATAAAAGGTATTTAAAAATACATATATTTTATTGATTTTTAGAGGAAGAAGAGGGGAGAGGGAGAGAGAGAAACACCAGTGTGAGAGGGAAACAGGGCCGGACGGCCTCGGGCACGCCCCCTGCGGGAGATCAGGCTGCGCCGGGCTGTGCCCCGACGGGAATCTCACCTGCGTCTTTCCGAGCGCAGGTGGATGCCCGGTCACGCCACACTGGCCAGGGCGATCGAAGCTATTTTGGGATTAGATTAAATGAGATAACAGATGTTTTTTATTTAATTTTTTTTTTAAATCCTCACCCGAGGATATTTTCCATTGCTTTTCAGAGAGTGAAAGGGAGAGAGAGAGAGAAACACATCAATGTGAGAGACACACTGACCGGTTGCCTTCCTTCCAAGCGAGCCCCGCCGGGCAGGACGAGCGTGGAGTCCGGGACCCTGCGGTCCGCAGGCCGCGCTCTAACCACCGAGCCGAACCTGCCAGGGCCAGATGGTGAGCTCTTGAAACAGTAAGAGAACCTTTCATTTTAACATATACTCCAGTCTTATTCCACTTAACTTGTTGGACACGTTTGAGCCTGTCACCCAGGGAACGATCTGCAGTGGCCCAGCCCCGCAGACCGCACTGCAGATGAGCCCGAGGACGGGCGGCTGGCCTCCCGGGTGTCGGAGGGGCCTGGGGGTGCCTGTTGAAGGAGACGTGAGCCCGGCTTCCCTTTGAACTTACGGATACGCGGCCCAGCCCCTGGTAACAGCTGGGCTGCGCGGGGGGCCCGATAAAGGCGCGCGGGCCGTGGAGAATCGGAGCCCAGCGGGCCCAGGCCTGGGGGGCGCCCAGGAGGAGGCTCCGCGCGCGCATGCTCGGCTCGTCCTCCCGCCTCGGAAAAAGCCCGGAGCGGGGCGCGCCGGGGGCCGCGGGCACCAATGGCCGGCGCGCCCCGCCCGGTGCGGCGCCCTCGCGGGGATTGGCTGCCCGCCGCACCGCCCTCTGCCCCGCCCCGCCGCCCCGCAGTCTCCCGGGTGCGCGCGGGCCGCGGGCCTCCTCGTTCCTGGAGCCCGGCGGTGAGTGTGCGCGTGGGCTCCGGCCCCTCGCGGTGGGGAGGCGGCCTGGCGGCCCGGGGCGGCGGGGGCTCGTCCTGGGTCCCCTCGAGCTTTGCCCGCCCGAGCTCCCGTGCTCCCGGCGGCCAGAACGGAGGGGTAGAGCAGCCCTCGGCGGCCCGAGGGGCGGGCGCCGTGCCCATCCCGGCGCCGCGCGAGGCACAGACCCCCCCTCCCCCCGGAGCGGCCTGCGGGGCTCCCGTGGGAGGCCGGGGCGCGGTAACCAGCGGGCGCTTTCCCTCCCCAGGGCGCAGCCGCGGCTCGTTTGCAGCGGGTCGGGGTCCCGGTCCCATCCTGTCTGCGGGGCGAGAGCCGGTCCCGGGCCGACCGTGCGCCCGGGGAGTTTGTCTCCGACGCCTCGGGGTGCGGCAGCCGGAGGTCTAAGCGCAGGTATGTCCAGGTCCCCGAGCCCGAATGACTCAGGCCCAGAGCACGTGGCAAATGGCGACCAGAGGGCCCCGGGCGCCGGCTTGTGCAAAGGCCGGAATCTGCCTCTAATGAAAGGAAATGCACATTCCCGGGCCCGTCGGGCGGAACGGCTGCTTCTGATGGGTTTCAGACTTGGGGGGAAAAAAAACACAACCGCTGAGATCCCGGGGTATTGAGGAAAGGAGTGCAGGAAACCGGAGAGACCCCTGTAAAAATCCCCAAGGCGCCCTTTCCTGTGCCCTTTTAAGGTTGACTCGGTACCTTAAGAGGCTAACACAGAAGGGTAAATAAAGTGAGTCTCCATAAAACCCAGAGAAGAGATGGTAAAACTCTTCTTTGGATCCTGTCTGGAGTCACAGCTAAACCAGAAGAACGTTTCCTTTCGGTTTGAGCACCTTTGTGTTATTTTTTACACAGTCAATAGCAAAGTGATAAATTTAAACTTAGCTTTGTTGATATCTTCAGGCATGCTTTTTAAACTCTGGGGATACCATCTAGTATTCTCAGGTAGATAAGGGAATTTGGATACTTGGTTATCTTTGAAAGTGGAAAAAAATCCAGATGATGGGACACGTGTATACAAGACTGTTTCTGGACATCGTGTGAGACAAATTGAGAGGAATGTATCTCAAAGGTTTCTTTCTGCTTAAATAGGCATGCAAAACCTTTTTTTTTCTTGTAGGTTGAAAACTACAGGTACAAGCCATTGACTCTGGAACCCTGTGATGCTGGTATTTTAACTGACTGACTCCAACTTTCACACTACAGTTCACAATAAGCAAGTTCCTTTTAATGAGGTCAGACGTCCTTCGATAACTTGTAGCAACCATGTGTCCTGCACCGGCACAGAAGTTAGAGCAGTGGCACAGTGCCGGTGGTGAGAGGGCAGCGTAGCGGGTGCTTTATTTTCATCTTTTCATTTCTCACAACTCAGTGAAGTCAGTACTCTCATTTTGCAGGTGAAGCAACATCAAGCCCCCCCCTTCCCAGGACTCTGGGCCACCCCTATATCCAGTCTTAGTCAAGAATTAGAAGAAAGGATCCCCCATGTCCCACCTCCAACCTATGTGGAAAGGACCTTCCCCCATTCTCTTAAAGTTCCCGAAGCAGATCCCCAACTGCCAAATTCCGAGAGAGTTCTTGGCGCAAGTGCAAAGATTAGGTTTAAATGAATGTAGCCTAATGTAAGCAGGAATAGAAAGGGCACGATGGTGCTAAATAGAATAGGAAGGTGCTGGAGGTGATGGGGAAAGTTTTCAGGATGAACGCAGCCCACTATGTGCTGGAAGTTCCTGTTGCTCAGCTCAATGTCTACCTCATTTCCTGAAATCGTAAATAAAGGTATTTAATATTCACCTTGGAGTCATTCTTAATGCTTATTTCATATAAAAAAAACTTAGTTTTTTTATATTCCATGTTCTGTAAAATCCAGACTTATAACTTCTATAGGTAATTTATTCAGCATCTGTGTTAGAGGGAGAAGTGGGGAAGGGAACCGGAAAGTGCTCGTGTGTGCCCTGGGAGCGGAGGAGTTTCAGACACCTGGCCGGGGAAAAACCACACAGAAGACCCCAAGGACCTGACATGCTGTGATGAGAGTATTTCATATTTATCTCTCTGTAATTTCTTGTTTGTTCATTGTTTATAGTCTATTTTGGTTCAAAAAGAATTTGAGTGTAGTTTATAAGAATATTACGATAAGAGTTTAAAAACAGGAAATTGGAGTATAGGGAAGATAAAGTCAAGTCCGGCCCTGGCCGGTGTGGCTCAGTTGGTTGGAGAGTCAAAAGGTGGTGGGTTGGATCCTTGGTCCGGCTGCATGCAGGAGGCCACCAATCAGTGTTTTTCCCTTTTTCACTCAAAGCCCAGGGCTAGAACACAAAATATAGTCCATTAGGTTCTGTACATTTGCTAGAGGAAGGTCAGAAATTTTGCTCTGAGCTCCCTGACAGTCAATGTAAAAATCAGAAATAGAAATAAAGGAGACACTCAAGAGAAAGATAAATAATCCTGAAAGAAATTTACGCCTTGGATCTTCATAAAGGAGGCACTGCAACCAACCTCAATATCAGGAACCTGAAAAGAATACTTTTAAACTGTCATGGTTCCAAGGGTGTGTAGTTGTTTTTTTTTAAATATATCTTTATTGATTTCAGAGAGAGGAAAGGAGAGAGAGAGAGCTAGAAACATCAATGATGAGAGTCATTGATCGAGCCCATAACCCGGGCATGTGCCCTCACCGGGAATCGAACCGTGATCGCCTGGATCCTAGGTCGACACTCAACTGCTGAGCCACGCCCGACTGGGCCATTGCAAGGTTTTTGATGCTCAGGCAGAGTACTTCCTAGCCAGGCTGATTTAGCATGCTTAAACTCAAGACAATTTCCCCCTGTCCTAGTTATATGGCAAGCGGGTTATGAATCAGTATGGCCATATGACATTGAGAAAAAAGCCATTCTGATTATAAAGCAGGTAGGCCACACTTTACTGCAATGATGAAATTAGAGACTGAAAACAGATGGTATGCTCCCATAAGAAAGGTTTGATAATTTGGGTTAATTCCCTGGTCAAAGGTTTTTCATTAAGTGTTTTATATATAAAATTACAAGATGATAAAAGTTAGATTGGGTTCTGAAGCCCTCCATAGGAAGTCCACAATAAAATGTTAATTCCAACACAACACATCAAAGTACACATTTATTTTGATGTGTAGTTGCTTAGATTATCAAATGAATAGTTAATAATTTTATCTTCTTAAAGTGGCTTTTGAGGAAATAATTTGAACAGTTTTTCTGTTTTTAAAAAATGACTGAGGAACTTTGAGCCCGGTGCCTTTGTGCTGTGCCCATTAATTTCTCCAGGTGAATGGAAGTGTTCTAGATTCCTCCTCTGCCCTTTTCCCACTGACACGATAAAAACGAAGGTGCCTGCGCCTAGCATTTGCCCTTTAATCTCGCCCTAACACTTAAGCTGCAATGGGAATTTTTGGAATCAAATCAAATCAAGATAATCAAGAAACCTTAAGTTCCTTCATTTTTAGAACTCGTCATGAAAATGACCAAATATGCACAGAGATAGAATTCAGTAAGGCCCTGGGTGTTTACCTCCCAGCCCACAAGCAACCAAAAGCACTTATTTTGAATATTCCGTCCAGCTGCCTTTTTTTTGTCAAAGTATTTTAAAGAAAACCCAACATATATTTCACCACTAACTATTTCAGTATTCATCTCCATAGGAAAGACCACCATACCTGGCAAAAATGCCAGTAGGACTGCTAAGGAAATAATTTCAAATCCATACTCAGCGTCCCCCATTGTCTAAAATGCCCGCTTTACAGCCGAGTCATTCAGACCGATCTCCTCAGCGTATTGAGTTGTCTCCTAAGTTTCTTTTAAGCTTCTTTTAGTCCAGAAAAAAGTGCCCTTATCACCATTATCATTTTCACTCCAAACAGAAACTCGGACCTATTAACCATCACTTCCCACCTTCCCCACATCCTCTGGCAACCACTAACCTACTTTCTGTCTCTGGATTTGCCTATTCTAGACATTTTGTGTAAACAGAATTACACACAAGGGGTGTGTGTGTGTGTGTGTGTGTGTGTGTGTGCGCGCGCGCGTGTGTGTGCACCTGGCTTTTTAAACAGCATAATATTTTCAATGCCCAACAAATGAGTAATACTATGTAGTGCCGGGATATCCTTCCTTTTTATGGCTGAATGATAGCTCATTGATTGGATATATTGAATTTTGTTTATCCATTTAACAGTTGACTTTTGGGAAGAAACCATGTCCATTGTCCTGTAGAGTGTTTCGCAAGCTGGCTGATCCCTTACTCCTGATGTTTCATTTGTTTCTCTATCTATTCTTCTCATAGACTTGAGAGAAACCCCACATTCTTAAAAGCTTGGTTGTCACACTTTAGGGTGTGGAAGAACCACCTGGCACACTTGTTAAAGGTGCAGAATTTTAGGCTCCATCACTGGAGAGTTTGATTTAGTAGACTCCAGAGGGGGCCCAGGAATCTATTTTCAATACATCAGTTAATTCTAATGCAGGTATTTCCAGAAGACATTTTGAGAAACTCTTTGTCCTTAAACCTGGATTTTATTGGCACTTAACAATTCATAGGAAAGCCATAAGAGCAACTGATAGGTCATTGCCTAAGACTTTTAAAATATAAAGTTAGAAATATTACTTACAGAATTACTGAAAGGGGTCTAAATTAATACTCTGGATGATGTCTTCTGGATTGGAGACAGACATCTGAAGGAATTAAGGGTCGCCCGGCCTGGTAGGTCAATGGGTTGGAGTTTCATTCCAATACGCCAAGGTTCCACAGCTGATCAATTCCAGATTAGGGCACATGCAGGAATTGACCAATGAATGCAACAAATTGATATCTCTCTCAAATCAATAAATTAAAACATTTTTTTTTTAAAAAAAAACAAGGAATGATGGCCAAGAGAATTGTGTGTTGTGTGGCGGATACTACTTAGTTACCTTGGAGTCAGTGAAGTAGCCACATTTAGCTTTAAAGGCAATGAAGCCAAATAGTCCCTGTGAATTAAGTTACTGCACAGATCTTCACAGTATTGATCTCAAAATTTACAGATGCACTGAGATTAATTAATTACAGTACTTTTGGGTTCCGGAAATTTTAATTCTTAATCCGAAGCTATTTTATTTTAGGTGACCAAGAACAAAGTAAGTTATATTCTTAAGAGAGCAATCCTTTTACTCTAGAAATATGCTACAACAAAATAGAACCATTTTTGCTTCAGCACTTTTTCATTATATTTTCCATTATCTAGAGTATTTTATAACACTAAGAACTCAGGAGTAGAAAGAGTTGTTTTCCCTTAATTTAATGACAAGAGTTTGCTTTCACTTAATAGATGAGTGATGCTTTTAAGGGTCTTTTAATGGTGTCAGAGCAGCCAGAGCTGCAAATGGAGTTCCATTTACTCTGTGTGCCTCTTTAAGCCATCACAGAAGAGGGTAATGTGGTCAAAATTAAAAACCATCAGTGCTTTTTTGGACATTGAGAGAAAAAAGGATTTTAGGATATGAAAACTGAGTTTTGACGTTCAAATGCTTTCCCAAGGGCATTCAAAGGGGAGTTATCAGTGGAAGGGGATCTTTAACTCTTGAGCAATAATAACCTCAACTTCTTGAACTCATTAGCCTGACTAGTAAGGGGTGAGTGCCTACAGCAACAGTATATTTTAAGAAACTTTTTATTAGGTAAAATTTCAAGCTTTTTATTAGGTAAAATTTCAAGCATCCTCCCAAATAAAGAGAAGATGAGTGTGAAGCTCCACATACCCAGCATTGAGCTTTAGCAGTTGGCGATCGCTTGCCCATCTCATTGGTCTGACCACCTACCTTTATTTCTGCTCATTCATTTTCAAGGAAATTTCAGAGCTTGTGCCATCTCACCTGTAAAAATTTTTAGTTTGCATTTCTAATTGATAACATTTTAAAACATAACTATGTGCCATTATCACACCTAATTATATATTTTTAATATATTGATTTTTTTTTGAGGGGGAGAGAGAGAGATTTGTTGTTCCACTTATTTATGCATTCACTGGTTACTTCTCATGTGTCCCGACCAGAGATCAAACCTACAACCTTGGCATATCAGGATGATGCTCTAACCAACTGAGCTACCCGGCCAGGGCAACAATATATTTTTTTATTATCATCTAAGACCTGGCTTATGTTCAGATTTTCCCAATTGTCTTAAAGCCTTTGCAGTTGATTTCTTCTAATCAGATTCCAAACAAGAGCCACACATAACATTTGGTTATGTTTCTAAGTCCCTTTTATTTTGTAATAATCCTCTATCTGAACACTGATTTGTTGTAGAAATTGGGTGATGTGTCCCATAAAATGACCCACATTTTGGATTTGTCTTTTTGCTTTCCCTGAGTGTATTTAACTTGTTTATTTTAATTTTACTTGTTTCTTAATTTTCTAGAAGCTGCCTTGATGAGATTCAGGTTGAATTTTTTGGGGTAAGAAAACCATGCTTCCCAGTGGTCACATCACCAGGCACATAATGACACGGCCGTCCCATTCTTCTAGGCCGCATTAGTGGGTTCAGGTGGTGTCGGCCTGATTCCTCCATTTCCACCACCCTTTCACTGAGTGTCTTTATCTTCTATTTATGTTCATTCCTTATATTCCTTATTCCATTAGTAGCTGTAAAATAGTAATTAAATTAAAAACCATTCCTTCTGCATTTATTAGCTGGACTTCTATAAGGAACAACTTCCCCTCACAGACTATTTGGTTACTCCATAAATGTTTATACAGGGAAGGCAGGATACCTCCTTCCTTTCCTTATAAAATTTCAGAGTAATATAACCTCCAGTAATGATGGGGAAGTTTCCTATTATTATGAATTCAGGATTTTTATATGTCTTACATTTCATCAGAAGTATGCTTTTAAAACTGATGCTGGAGATGGAATCATGAAACGTTGGCATCAGCCTTCTGAGATAGTGTTTCTCAAAGTATGACCACAAACCGTGTCTGTATCAGAAGCCCCTGGGACAATGGTTGATATGTAAATTCCTGGTCCCCACCTGGACCTCCTGGGCCAGTTTTTGGGAGGAAGCCCTGAAATGTGCATTTCTAACAAACTCCTGTAGGGATTTCTGAAATAGCTATGGAATGAATACTCTTATGGGACAACCTCATCAGAGCTTGGGGACAAAGCACCAAGTGGGTACACATGTGAGCAGTTACTCCAAAAAAAAAAGGTCATGAGATTAACCACTGATAATTCAAGAGGCGGGAGGGTGGGTAAACTAGCTCCTTCAAGAAGGGCCTACGTGGGCTATGCTGTGCTGGAATCCTTGCAGTGCTGTATCCTGGTTGAGACAATCTAGATTCTGGCTGCCCACTGTCATTAGAACTCTGGGAAACTTTACAACAGTAGATTGTGTACAAAGCTCGACGCGGTATTGAACTAATCTCTCTTGTGGATTCCCATGGACCAGTATTGTTTTTATCCATAGCTTCAGATCCTGCACAGCTGTTGTCTCCTGGGCCCCAGAGGTTCCCACTGCACGACTATGTCACTTCAGGTAACACAGTTCCATCTCCATTTAAGACGTGGAGTGCCATTATCAATTAGCACTGTTACATGTTTCTATTTTTGAAGTGCTCATCTCCTCTAGGGAACTCATTTGCAATATTTTATTAAAATCCTCTAATGCTTGACATTTTGAGCAAAACATTTGTTTAGTTGGTTTTCCACAAAAGTGATGATCCATTTTTGTAATTTCACTTGCCTTTATTTATTGAATTTTAAATAGCATTATTGAATATACTGACTCACAGGAAAAAATATAGACGCTTTAAAAAAGAGCCTCACTTGCAGATCTTGTCAGTTGAATTTTTTGCAGATTAGAAAAACCTAAACTACATCTCTCAGCATTTTCCTGCCCAGGTGCTTGGGAAGAAAGAACGGGAATCAGGTTCCTGGGGGCATAAAGTCCCAGATCTCTCTGGATGGAGGCAGCCACATTATATGCCACTGAAGTTCTATGTTATGCCAATATCCAGCCCATAGAAAGGGCATGGCAAAGGACAGGACACGGCTGGGCAATCCAGCAGGGCCCTTCAGGGAACCAGAATTATATGCAGCTTGTTTTGAGATTCTTCAAGTTGCTGGCAGGGTCCTGGCATTGTTGCTTCCAGGCAGAAACCTGGCTATTGGATAGGGCAGGGGTCATAAACTCAAGTGCCTGTGGGAGGGCCAAGAAGACAGCAAAAAGGAGTGAAGAGGCCTGGATAGGAAACTGGTGAGCTAGGGGTACATGTCTCCACTGAAGGAGGCCACCCCACTCCGCTTCTGGCCTTTACCAGGATTGTGGACCCTGAATAGCTGGAGCTTTTGACGTTTTAAGAAACACTGATAATCTGAATTTTTATATGAGCTCTCTAGATATCAAATGTTGAATTAATTCAAACGGATTTCAAATACAGCCATGGTTAAACTAAATGTCTGTAGACCACTGTTTTGGGACTTTTGATTTAGGGGATACAGTACTTTAAATTAATACCACAATGAAATAGAAGGGAACTTATATTTTCCAGATCAAAATGAGTGAGAGTTAGTGTCTCTGGCTGGTTTGCTGATGCTGTTAGCAGAGACTCAAAATAAACTGTATGGGGATAGATTAGTTATATTCTAGTCAGTAGTCAGAGGTTAGATGTTTGCAGTTGTGTGCCATTTGTCACCTAGAAGCTCTGGATGAATATATACGGATCAGTGCACAGTCAGAACTCAAAGTCCAAGCTCTACTGACTGTGGGCCAGTGGCGACACCTTCCTATAATGAAGCTATTGAATTACAGAGCTAGTCCCCAGCTCCCTGCATCCTCAGAGGAAAACAAAGCTGAGTAGTTCTATGGATTGCCTTATAAAACTCTAAGCCTTGACTTGCTGGAAAAGAAGGTAGTGAGCATTTAGACCGACAGCTTTTGTCTTTCCGAAGAGTGATAGCCAGAGCGCCTGTTCTGCCGGGATTGGATTTCAGTGTCGAGTTGTCTTCTAATTAGCCAGAGAGAGAAACATGGCTATATAATTACAGCACAGAGACACAGTGATACTTCATGGTTAACTAAGTGCACTTGCAAAATTCATCTGAACTTTGGGGTATTAAATCGAGTTTAAAGAGAAAGTTTAGACTTAAGGAAGTACGTTGAATACAATTCTGTATCCCATAAAAGGCTAAGTGTGCATGGACTACGATTGTAGTTCAGGCTCCATCTGCAACTGGTATGGGTCTTCACCATTTAACCTCTCTTGGCTCCAAGTTGGTTGAATTAATCTAATTGTAATATTCCATTATTTTACAGCTCACACTTCATTTTTTAAAGCTGGTTGTTTTTCTGTTATTGCTTATAATTGTTCACTCTTTATTCACTTCCCTATCTCGTTTTGTTCAGATGAATGCTTCTGTTTGCTAGAAGTTTCAGATGGACCCCTCACACGGCTAGGTTATTGTTTTTGTATTAGTTGTGAAGCGGACTGATGATTGAGATAGGCCCAAAAGGAAACGGGATGATGCGGACTCATTGCCGAAAATATTTTAATGAGTGTTATAGTCATAGATGGTTGGTTCTTTCTGTTCTGCTACAAAAGGAAACACAATTAGTTTATTAAAATATGGTGCTTTAACACTACAATGAAGTACAACTATACATATAACGGCTAAAGTTATAAAGCCTGATAATACTAAAAATGAGGAGGAGAGAGCCACTGGGACTCTGCGCTCTGCTAGTGGAGTACACCTTAGCGTGGCCACTTAAATACCTGTTTGCTGTTATGTCCCAAGTTGAACATACCCTGTGACCCAGCAGCTTATGCTCAAGTATATACTCAACAGAAATGTGTCCACCAAAGGACACAAAACAAAAACGTTCATAGAAGCACTTTTGGCGAAAGCCTTCAGCTAGAAACAACCCAAGTATCTGTCAGTGTTGAGTGTGTAAATAAACTGTGACATCTTCATACAGTGGAATACTACACAGCAACAAAAACGAACGAACCACAGATTTTCTGAGCAACATGGCTGAATCTCATAAACATAATATTGAGGGAAAAAAAGGCAAAAAAGAGTTATGCACTGCATGATTTTATTTGTATACACACACACACAACAACAAAACCAGGCAATACTAAGCTATGGTGTTAGAAGTCAGGATGGGGTTACCCTTGGGGAAGAGAGGACAGTGGGTGGGGGCGGGAAGGCTTCGGGGCTGCCGGTAGTGTTCTAGTTCCTCACCTGGGCCGTGGTTATATGGGCGTGTCTGTTTTGTGACAATTCACTTAAGATTTATGCGCTTTTCTGAATGTATGTTTTAAAAATATAAAAATGGGGAAAAATGATGCTTAGTGCTTAGACATAACAACAATACCTCCTTAAAAAGTTGTAATAACCTATAGGAATCAGCAATAGCTGAAACTCATTATTTTATAACACTTATTTCAGCCAAATGGTTCATAACTACCAACCACCCCCCAAAAGATAAGTAAGCTATCTTGAGTTGCCCTGTTGATTAAATAAAAAAAGTCCAAGCAGCAATGAGTAGAGTGTGCCTAAAATGGAAACATCTACAGTATTATTGTTTCAAAGGTTCCAAATGAACTAGGGATCTATCAACAACAGTGCAAACCATTTGTAGTCAGTGAGCATAACATTCTGAGCCAGCTCCTCACAGCCCGCCTCTTCTCCGCCGCTGGCGAGTCAGTGGCGATTTGCATGTGTGCAGTGCTTTACAGGCCCATGGCACCACGGTCACCACTAGGAGGCGGATGCTCGTGTGGCCTTGTCACTGTCACCCTTAATCTGGCCATCTGACCTCTGACCCTATTTTCTGAGAAGAAATGAAGGACTAGAACCCTAACCCCTGAATGTGGACACGGATGCATAGCAAGAGAGTTCAGTACTGTCTTAGTTGTTTTCAATGGGCCCATGGTTGCCAGCTTTCTAGAAGGGCAGGATCAAAGAGGAGAATTAGTGGTGCTTCCCCCTGAGGGCAGTCTCATTTCCGGTGCCACTTGTGAATCCTTGCCCTCCCACCAGGTGGCAGTGGTGACAGTGTGGTTGTTAAAGCTACTGAAGTAATCACACCTGCGCTGGGAGCACACTAGGGTGTTACCTGGCAAGAAGACACAAGTCTTCCTTTATTGTAAATAGTGTTTGTGGACCCAGAAGGAATCTAACTGCCCTCAAAGAAAGCCTGTTCTAATCTGACCGGGATGTTAGAGCCGCTATACCCTAGAGGAACTATACTTAGAGCTCTTCCAATACACACCCCATTCAACAAAGAATAACGTTTCGTTATAATGTTGATGAGATGCCATAGGAACTTAACTCTTGTTTATATCAATTAGCCGGTGGTAAAACTGGTTTGGTGGCAAAATTGGTTTTGTTATACGTTTCTTCCACTTAAAGTCACAGAACCTATTGACAACTTTGAGTTAGAACTTACTGTATTTATTGAGTGCCTACTATGTGCCTCACTATTCTGAGGGATATGGTGGTAAACAAAGTAGTCAAAACCCCTCAGGAGTGATGGAGCTTCTATGCCTGTCTACTGTGAAGATGGAGGAATTTCCTCAACCTCATGGATGGAATTCCTCTTTTCCAAAGCTCTAGGGCCTTTGATCTGCCCCCCCAATAAGGGAACTCCATCAAACCTCACTTCTAGCTTAATTAACCTCTCATCTTTATTTTTTTATCTTCATCTGAGGATATATTTTCCATTGTTTTTCAGAGAGCGTGGAAGGGAGACAGGGGGAGAGAGGGAGGGAGGGAGGGAGGGAGGGAGGGAGGGAGGGAGGGAGGGAGGGAAACATCGACGTGAGAGAGACACATGGATTGGTTGCCTCCCACACGTGCCCCAACCAGGTCCGGGGATGGAGCCTGCAACTGAGGTACCTGCTTTTGACCAGAATTGAACCCGAGACCTTTCAGTCCGAGGGTGACACTCTAATTACTGAGCCAAACTGGCTAGGGCATCATGATTTTAGATGTAGTTTCCCTGTTATAGGAACTCCAATTTGATGCTCACTCCAGAGTTAGCTTATCTTTATTTCACATTAATTGCCTGCAAAAAGTAGCGAAGACATTCATCAACAATGCCCATGAGCACTGCCAATGACACCGAGCAGTGCAAGCACTCTGACTGCATTCTTTTATCTTAGGACCACCAGTGCCTCACACGGCGCCTGGCACAAAGCTTGTCTCTAATAAGTATTTGTTCAGTTCATGATGAAAATTGATAAAGGCTGTCATAAAGTTCTCACACAATTGAAATATAATCCACAGAAGCCAGTTTGGTTTCAAACTCAAGTCTACAGCCAGCAAAATATTTCCCCCTCAGATGGCCAAATGTTTACTAACATTTGCATATCAAATGAGCTGCAATAACCTATTTGGCAATGACGAAAAAGGGAAAGGAATGAGTGTGCCAGAACAGTGCTTAAGACGACATGAGATTTTAAAAAATTCACTTGACAAGGTTCCTTCACTCCAGAAGCTCCCAGGCCACTTGGAAAGAGGCAATTGTCCAGATATTTGATAGTTGATTTCTTGGCTCCTCTTATGGACAAGGAACTGTCTTTAGGTGTCAAATGAGTCAAATCTATCTCTTTATGTCTGATGAGGGTTGGGAAATAAACATTAATAAAAAATCACATGCACAATTGTAAGAGCAGTGATCACATATAGTGGTCAGTACGTGCCAGGCATATTTTTAGTACTTTACATATACTAATGCAATTCTCCAAGGGGTACTCTTATTAGCTTCATTTCATAGAGAAATTGTGGCATAGAGGGGTTAAAAAACTTGCTTGAGGTCATACAGCTAGTGGAGGCAGTCTGCATCCAGGGTTCATTTTTAAACTACCTACTCTACTGTCTCTATGCTGTGCTATATAGCATAAACATATTTATAAATATAACGTCCAGGAAGGGACGACGAATGGTGCTGTAAGAACATATAACAAGGGCATCTCACCTTGTCTTGGGTCATTGGAAGGCTGAGTGGTGTCAGCTAAGCAAAGAGGGGAAGCAGGAGGGAGACAGACAAGAAACTGGTAACAACAGAGGAGAGAATATGGAACCACCTGGATGCGGGAGTTCATTGGTGGTGGTGGTGGGAAGAACAATCTGGAAAGGCTTCATGGAAGAGGCAGATCTGGAGGAGGAAGAGCCCCCTGGCCCCCAATGATTGGTTTAGGGAGTAGAAAGGAAAAGGAAATATCATGAATTTGGAATGAGCCTAATGAATTTTGGGGGACAGGGACACTGGTTATTAGGATTCTTTCAGTGGTGAGCAGCAGACAATTTGAATTGACCAAAGAAAACAAAGACTTTACTGACTTGAGTTGCTAGAGAATCCAGGATATCAATCCAGCAGCAAGTGGATAAATGATGTTGTTAGGGTCTGTCTTCCATTCCTCAGCTTCGGTTTTCTGTGTTGGCTTCACACTCAGACAGTGGAAAGATTACAGCTCTAGATTTTATCCAATCAGCTCAGCAAACTAAGAAGGGGGAGTACTTCTAGCCCAAAAACCCAGGGCTGACTCTCATTGGCTCAGCTTGGATTACAACCTCCTTGCAGTGAACCAATCACTGTGGCTGGGCTATGACACTCTCATTGGCCAAGCTGGATCCTACGCCTTACTCTGGAGCCAGGGGGCAGGGTCACACACACCTGAACCTTAGGTTCTGAGAATGAGAGGGGGCAAGTTCCCCAAGGTAGAAGCGGGGAGCTGGGCAGGGAAAAACAGAGAATGCTGCTGGTTGGCTGGAGCAGTGCTCTTCACACTTTATATGCAAAATCTCGTTTAGGAGGTCTGAAATGGGAACTGAGAGTCTGCACTTCTAACAGGCTACTAGCTGAGACCAAAGCTGCTGGGTTACAGACCACATTTTGGGTAGCAAGGGGCACACTACCTGAAGGGACTGTCTCCCTCAAATTCATTTAGGCTCTTTCGTGCTAGCCTATAGTCCATTCTCCCATCTGCCTACTCTTCCCAGGTCTAACTGTATACTTTCATACCAGCTAGCTCCTATACACGAAACACTTCCTCAAAGTTCTCTCATTAGCTTGTCAACATTTTCATGATTTTACCTCTTATCGCTTGCAAATAACGTTTCCTTACCGAGTAAAGCTAAAGTTAACGATTATTCTCCTCCAGCTGAGGCCTTTTCCAATTTACACCTGTGAATACCAACCTGGTAGTAGTGTAAAAATGTATTTAATTATTCATGAGCCTGACAAGATCTGCTGTGTTCAATTGATTTGTTGTGCATGTAATTCACTGCCTAAGTTTCAATTTGGATGTTTGTCTACATTGAACACTTCAGTTTTAGGCTATATGCTGTTAAAAGGCATGCAAAAGATTGTTTTAATTTGCTGATCTAGCACTCAGTCATCAGATGATGTTCAGTTTTCATTGTGTCAATGGTGTTTCAGTACTGTGGACTTTGCAATCCATTGTGCCAATGCTGGCAGAAATACTGAACTCTTATGGTATAAAACTTCCATATCATTTAAGGCTTTGGATTAATGCTTTTATGGTGGAATGTCTATGAAATTGAGTCCCGAGGCCTGAGTTTGAGTCCTGAGGTTGCTCCTGAACTTGTTTTGTGACTTTTCTCAAGTCTTTAAACCTTTCTAGGCCTCAGTTACCCAACTGGCTATAGTTTGGGTTTTTTGCTGACTTTTTCTCCTCTCCCAAGGTGCTCAGCCAAGTTAGTGCACCAGCTTCATTTGTATGTAATATTTGGGTAACATATGATCCAGGCAGGATATCTGACCCCCTAAGCCTCATTTTCCCATCTGCAGAAGGTGATGATAATAGCTCCTATTAACCGGTAGTTAGGGTGGTGCTGGACGATCGTGAAAGAACATCATGACTGACAATGGTAAGAAATCAAAGTTAGAGGTCACCATAATAAGGATCTGTTTGGAAATAAGATATAGGCAGAACGACTTAACATAAGAACATAAGCAGGAATTGACTCCTCAAATCCACTGAAAGATACAGAGCCAATATGAACCCACAAAACTTTAGTCATCAGTTGTCTTTCATTTCCACCCAGGTCCTTGGGATGTTAGCAATCGACGGTTCTCATATCTTAGTGTGCAACATCGGATAATGGAGATTAGCAGTGCGATATTTTCCCTTGGTTGGATAAATGCTCTCTTCAATTATATTAATTTCTCTTCCAATTAAAGCGTCATTAAATATATTGGTTTAAGAATTACCACGTGTTTCACTTGTACAACTTTCCTGTTGAAAGCACTGAACTGCTGCTACCTTGCAGGTAGAACGGTCTCGCACGCTGGGAAATGGGCTCCTCCACTAGCACGAACGGATCTGCTCAGTGGCTCGACTTGCTCTTGGAGCCAGAAGCCACGGCCCCTTCACGCAGGACCTGTGTCCAAGCCAGCACAGCACCCGTCTCAAAACCTGGAGGCTGGGTGCCCCAGAGACAGGGGTCTTTATGATGGGTTCAAGTTCGGTTCTCCTTTTCGGATTCGAACTGCTCCTCAGACAGTCCCCGGCCCCTGGCCAGCGCCGAGGCCCGTCCTTTGTACCTGCCGAGCGCGTCGCTCGGCCCCCGCCCGGCCCGGGCTCCTCCCGCTCCCGGCGCCCGTTCCCAGGCGGCGGCCCGCGGGCCAGGGCTTCCCGACACGCCCAGGTCCTGACCCCGTTTACTCCTTCGGTCCCCGCCGGTGCCATCTGGCTGCAACCCCGGGAAAAAGTAAAAGTTGGCCTTAGTCACCCCTGCCCTCTGCGTTCTCTACTCGAGACGCGGGGTTACTGGAGGGCGGCAGGCAGGAAAGAAAGAAAAAGTGAGGACAGAAAACGGCCCCGCGTCCTTGCCGGCCCCCTCCCCGGGGTCGGTGCCCGCGCCCGGGCGCCCCCACGCCCCGAGCGTGCGGTCGGCCGGAGGCGCGGCCCTTCCGCGGGCGGTGCCCAGCGCCCGGCGCCGGCCCCGGGTCCCCGGCGGCGCCACGGGCCCGGAGGAGGCCGCGCCGTCGTCTCCGGGGCTGCCCGGGGGGCGCGCGCGGTGCGCTCGCCGCAGCCGCGCCGGCGAGGGCCTGGCCCCGCGTTTCAACCCAAACGTAGTGAATAAGGAAATAAAAAGGCAAGAAAACGGCCGCGCGGGGGCGGGGGCGGGGGCCGGGCCGCGGGCGGAGCAGGGAGGGGGCCGCGGAGCCCGAGCCGAGGCGGCGCGCGGCGGGGGCGCGGGGCGCGGGCAGCACGCGGCGCGCTCGGGCCGCCCTTCCTCCGCGCGCCGGCCGCGGCCCAGGCTCCCTCGCTCCGCCAATCCCCGCCCTCCGCTCGCCCGCCCGCCTCCCGCCTTCCCCGCCCTCCCGCCTCCGCCTCCTCCCTCCCGCCGCCCTCTCCCAGCCAAACTGAAAGCCGGACCCCGGCCGCTCCCGCCGCGCGCCGCCGCCCGGCCTCCCCGGAGCGCTCCACCATGGACAGTCCTGTTTTCACCTTATAAAGATGGCGGTGCGGGATCGCTGCAACCTTTAGACTAATGACTGTCCGAAACATCGCCTCCATCTGTAATATGGTGAGTGGCCGCCGCCGCCGTGGGGGTCGCGCCCGAGGCGCGGCGAGGCAAAGAAAGGGAAACCCGAGCCGCAGCCAGCCCCGCGGCGGGCGGGGGCGGGGGCGGGGGCGAGGGTGGGGGCGGGGTGGGGGGGCCGCGGGCGGCCGGGTGGCCCCGCTAGAAGTTCCTGGCCCCGGGCTGGGCGCGCCGGCCGCAGCCCCTGGAGCCCCCGGGGGAGGGGCCCCGAGCCCTGCGCCCCCCTCTCCGGCTGGGGACCTGGGAGCCCGCCGGCTGGACCCCGCGCCGCGCGCCTCCACCCTCGGTTTGCGGTGGTAGCGTCTTGGGGGAAGGCCGAACCCGGACGTCCCGGGGGAGGGGTTTTGGGGGACAAACTGGGGATGGGGGGGCACTCATCCTGTCCTTGCAGAAGCAGCCCTGCCTGCCGGGCCTCCCTGACCGCCCTCATCTCATTCTGAGTTCACTCAAACTGGATTTAAAATTCACTTTGCAAAGGCAATCGGTGTATCTGGAGACATTTATGTCATAAATGTCATAAAGCTGTAAAGTGCAAAATTGTGCTTAGAGAAGTGAACTTCACCTGGTTTGAGAAAGCGCAGTAATTTGTTTTAGACGCCTCAGTTTCCCCATCTGTGAAAGAGGGACAAGGTTATATGCAGTAACATTTGAAGGCCCAAGGGTGGTGGGGCTGGTTGTCCTGCCTGGTGCACACTGTAGACCCAGTGGAGGCTGGTGGGTGTGGGCACAGCAAGGGGACATCACTAGGCTCTGATGGGGACTGGTGCCATGGTGTGGCGATGGCTTTGGGTTTCTTCCATTGCTTTCCCTTGCTCTCCAGTTTCTGCAGGAACAGCTTCTAGCCCTTGGGTCCTCAGGGTGCACCCTGCTGGCACCCCCACTTGTCAGAGCCTACGCGTGCACACCTTGCTCCCTGGAGTAAGACATTGCCCTCCTGTGCAGGGTGAGAGAGAGTGTGCTTTGCCTTCATTCTACAGGGTCCTCCCCGCCCTCGCTCCCCGTCAAAGCTCCCCTATCTCCAGCTGGAACACGTGCTCTTTTAATGCCAGGTTGGGGGAAACCTCCCTTGTAGCTAGTAATACAAGCCCCTAAAGGGAATCTGAGGAGGCTTGATTGAGAAGTCTGGAGGTAAGGTGATCTGACTGCCCTTCCCCCATCACACAGCCTTTTCAATCTTCTGTCCCACATTTTGTTGCAAGATTAGCACATAGCAAAGGAGCATTAAGGAGCCATGTGTTAGCTCAGGAGTGGAACTGAGACCCACTGGTACTGGCTTCAGTTTTCAGCACTGTTGGATGTGGTCACTGCCGTGGTCAGCAGAACAAATGGCAGGGGCCTCCCAGAGTGATAGCTGCCAAGGTATTGGCGTCGGACCAGTTAGATGTGGTGGGTGGCTCCTGGAGCATATCAGTTTCCTCTCTTTTCCTTCCTTCTCCATACAGAGATGGTCGTCTGCTCCTTCCTGTCAAGTGGCATTAATGTTGCTCGGTGCAGTGAAAAGGTGATGGCTTTCTGCTCCGGTTCTCTCTAAGCTAAGATCAGCTCCTGAGGGGAACTCGGAAACCAGAGCAGCTCGAATACTCTTCTTTCATGCTTGCTGGGGTGGCCTGAGGCTTATAGGGCAGTGAGGTGTAGTCCCAGCCCTTGGTGGTATTCCTGCCCTGCTTGTGTGTGGTGACACCTCTCTGTACTAAAGCAGCTTGGAAACTTGAGAGCTAGTGAGTCCCAAGAGGAAGCCAGCCTCCAGCTTTTTTTTCCCACCCTCAGTGCAGCTGCAGCTTCTTGGCACACCAGGGCAGAATGTCACTACCTGTGTCCAGTGAAACTCAGCCAGGGAGGCAAGCTGCAGGGAGGACATGCGAGGAGCCCGCTAGTGCTGTGTCTGGAGAGTTGACAGCCTCGTGTGGAATCTTTAAAAAGGCACCAAATTTAGGCTCATCACCCAGGTGAGGGGAGGAACCAACACTTCGTAAGTAGGGAGTTTAAGGTTCCTATTTGGACACTGTGTCTTAAGCAAGTAATGTAGAGTTTGGGCTGTAAAGTTGGACTCCCTGGGTTCAGGTCCTGGATCTAACACAGACTAGCTTTTTGTCCTTGAGCAGAATGATGATGCTTCCCACCTCCTAGGACTGCAGTGTTAAGTGAGTTACTATGCCTAGGGCAGAGCAGGTTACTCCGTGAGTGCTAGCGATTGTCAGTAACATCTCATGTTGCCGTCCGTTGTTTAAAGGACAGTAGAGATGATGCCTTCATGGACCTGATGGAAGCAGCCACTAGTAAACAACCCACATGTTCATTTATGTAAACCAAGCCGAATGGCAGCATACAAAAGCTGGGCTGGGAGTCCTTAACCCCGCCCCTTATAAAAGGCTCTTCAGGTCACCCCTGTTCCTCCCAGTCTCACTTCCTACACGAGAAGGCTTGGTGATGAGGAGACGGCTGTCTCTTCACCGCATCAGGCGTCAGTTTTCGTTGGACTCTTTAGATTCTTCATGCCATGATGAATTGTTTCCAGGTAGGTCTTCTGTGGGTCTCTCCTCACTGTTTAGCTTCTCTCTGGGGCTCTTATGGAGCCTTCTCTCTCCTAACTCTATTGGGTGTCAGCTGGTTTGAGTAGTTGTAGTCAGATTGCCTTTTTTTTTTTTTAAAGCAGATGATTTGGCATATTTTAAACACACTGATGTTTTTCCAAAAAGGGTGTTAAACAATATCATCCTTCTAGGTAGGACTTGAACACACTAAGACCTCGCATTGAAAAATGGATTTGTTTTGTCACCAGACAAGAAAGATCCCAGCAGGGCAGAAATAAAACCTGTAGCAAATCCTTCATGTGATTGAGAAATAAACACCTTTTTTTCTCTCCTTCTCCTTAAACTTCTTGTGCTAATTTTAGATGTAGGGGACTTGGAAAATATTCACATCCTTCCACTTGTCCCCTTCCCCACTGAAGTCTCATTGTCCATTGGATATTTGATGCTAGTTCCCATTTGTTTTAATTTTACTTCCGTGTGAATTCCTGCCATAATGATTCTTGATCAACTTGCTTAGGGCTTGTCAGCTTAGCCACACAGCGTGTCTGGTTCACAGATAATAAAGCTTGTTTGGCTGGTATGTTGTAATTTTAAAATGTACTAGCTGCTACCAAACATGAGGAAATGTCCCTTGTTGATAATCCTCTGACTTTTGTCCAGACCAATAGATCTAACTTCCTATGTATTATTACGGCCCTACTAATGGAAAGCTTTTGTTTTGAGTAAGTTGAACACAGTTTGAAGAGCTTGAGGAATTTTCTGAAGAGGAAGCATTTGTCAGTAGAAGCCAAAAAGTGCCCTCTAGAAATGCACTTGGACGGATGCAAATTGGTCTAAATCATCTCATCTTAATTTAACTTTGTTAATAGTGCTGTGAGATATACCATAGAGGAAATGCCATGTATCGAGGAGATTACATTTTTGTTTCCATAAATGGCCATCTGTTGAGGACCTGCTATGTCAGCGTTGGCACATACTGTGTGCAGGTGCTAAATAAATGAATGAAGTGAGCCCCTGTCTCCAAGGAGCTCAGCAGTTCTTAACATTGATACAGGTAAAAATTTCAGCATAGTGTGATATCCATACAGAAAGGTTGAACAAAGCCTCAGAGGCTGTCTATGGTGGCAAGACTCATGAGCACAGCAGGATGTTTCTGTAATATATTTGAGTTGGAGCAAAGTTTGACTGTTTTTTGTATGAGAACTTGATGTTAGTCAATGTAACTTAGCACTGGAGTGTGTACCATTGGATATCTCTCCAGTTAAGCAAGAGTCCAATGGTGCCTTTGAACAAATTGTATTTCTTGCAACTTTAGTTTTTCTCAACTTTTAAAACTGATTTTTGTTGTCAAAAGCTTCTTAGTAAGTAGTATTTCTTAGAGTCTTTATGAAAAAGACTTAATTGGTTAGTAACTGCTTGAGGACTTCACGACCGTGGTTAAGCTGTGTTGAACTTACCAGATGTTGGCATTTTGGCATCCATTGAACAACCCCTGGATATTACTGGACACCATTGTGAATGCCAGATTTGAATTTTTTTAAATTAATGAAATCACCTTGATATGAAGGGAAAGTAAGATAAGTAAAAATGTGAAACAAAGCTAGAGGATTTCTATAGAGGTCATTTTATTTTGGTAAGTCAGTTACTTACCTGAGGCACATATTTTGAGAATCGTTGGAAGAAGTTTTTGTTTTTGTTTTGTTAAATATATCTTTATTGATTTCAGAGAGAGGAAAGGAGAGGGAGAGAGATATAGAAACATCAATGATGAGAGAGTCATCAATTGGCCGCCTCCTGCACACCCCCGGCTGGGGATCGAGCCCGCAACCCGGGCATGTGCCCTGAACGGGAATCGAACCCCGATCGCCTGGATCCTAGGTCGACGCTCAACTGCTGAGCCACGCCCGGCCGGGCTGGAAGAAGTTTTTATGAAAACATTGAAAAATATGTAAATCACATAATTTGGGAGAAGAGATAATTTGCCTTTTCCTCTGTTACTCATGCTTCCCATTCTCAGAGATAATTGGAGACTGTAAGTTTAGTTTAATGTATCAGCTGGGAGTTGTTACAGTCGCCTGTGAGGGTCTGCTCTGATAGTTTTCAGCTTTTAGAAATTGCTGGATAGGGTGGGTTAATGTTTAAAGAGAAATTCTCTTCTGGCCTCTCGGGTCTAATGCAGGCGTTTGTGTTGGGTCAGGCAGGTCCTAACAGTTAAGTCTACATATTTTTCAGTTTTTTTCTGGGAATCCTAGGGAGAAAATCAAATTGAATGTCAGTATTAGTTAGAATTAAAGATTGTCATACCATTTGCTGGATATCAACTTTATATGTTCCAGTTCACCCATATAGTAAAACCTATTTATCTTTTTACTAATGTGGAATTTCGTTATATTGGAGTTATAATTGAAAGTAATTTTAAATTTTGATTCTCTTAGAAATTAATAGGAAATTTTCTTGTTTGTATGTGTGTGTGTGTGTGTGGTCCTCCCCACCCCAACCTGGTCTGTCTGATTAGTTTGAATGAGTTGAAGTTTTAAGATGGTGTTTAATTCTGTGGTACCATCAGAAAGGTATCTCTTGGTGGTTTTATCTCTAGCCTACCCATGGAGCAAGCTCAAATCAAACAGATTAAAAGAGTTGTAAAAGATGGTGTCTTTTAGTCTAGTTAACTCTTCTGGCCTAAATATATATATATTTTTAAACATATATATATTTTAATATATCTTTATTGATTTCAGAGAGAGGAAAGGAGATGGAGAGAGAGAGATGGAAACATCAATGATGAGAGTCATTGATTGGTTGCAGCTCACAACCCGGGCATATGCCCTGACCGGGAATTGAACCCTGGTCGCCTGGATCCTAGGTCGATGCTCAACCGCTGAGCCACGCCTGGCTGGGCCTGGCCTAAATATTTTAATGCAGCTTCATATACTAAACCTTCAGTTTTGTTGAAACCAAATTCTCATCTGAGGGTTTGAAAGGCCTTGCTGATCTTTTAAGAGAAAAGATCACCCCAAAATGAGCCAGCACAGACTTTCTTGAGGCAAATTCTGTCTTAGCAACCAACCTCAGCGCTGAACGTTGTGTAATGTTTCTGTCCTGGGGTTGCTGCTTAGAATTTTGGGGATGCTTTAAGTCCTCTGCATGGAATTTTACCATAATTCCAAGAATGATTATTTGCTATGGATGGAGTGTGTCGGGGGGGAACCCTATTGGCTCCTAAAGCTTCACTTTGCACTTGTAGGTCCAACTTTTCTCCTGCCCACCAAGTTCCAATGTCACTTTCAGAATCTGCAAGTGCTTTGTAGTGGCTCAGACTTGGGACTCTTTTTCTGGGTGTTGGTAAATTTCAGGCATATGGAAAAATATGGAGACTAGAGTGAGTACCTATGTATCTACCTCCACGTGAAGAAATAAAATATTACAAATACAATTGGACCTTCCCCCATCTCATTCCCCTTCCCTTTAGACAGTGACCACTGTTCTGAATTTGCTATTTATTGTGTGTTTTTATACTTTTACTGGATATGTATGTGTTCATAAACCAGATATAGTATTGTTTCCTTATGCTCTGTAATACTGAACAGCTTCTCAGTTACATTACGATTTTAAGATTATCCATTAAGATACATTCATTGTAGGTTGTTTTTACTGCTGTATAATGTTCCATTTCATGAACGTGCTGCAATATATTTATTCATTTCATTGTTGATCAGCACTTGTGTGTTGCCATTTTAGAGCGATGGACAGCTTTGAACCTATCTCCTGTGCATGTGCTTAAAGTTTCTCTGTGGTCTCTACCTAAAAGGGAAATTGCTGAGTCAAAGGAGATGGGCATCTTCGACACTCCCATGTTGCCAGATTGCTCTCCAGAGCAGCCGTGCCAATCTGCATTCCTTCCAGCGGTGTTTGGGAGTTCCAGTTGCTCCACAGGCTTAGACACACCCGACATGGTTTGACTTGAGGTTTTGCCCATCTGATAGGTGTGAAATGCTATCTTCATGGTTTGAAATTTGTACTTTCCTGTTTACTAGTGAGGCTGAACATCTTTTTATGTGTTTATTGCACTGGGTTGTTTTTAACCCAGAGGGTTTGGAACAGTTTTCCAGGGTTTGTAAGTCAGGATTGCAGTGGTGGTTTTGTGGGAAAAGAGGGAGAAGGCAGAAGAAGGGAACCCAAAAAATGTCAAGAAGGATGGGGCTGGAACAAAAGGTACAGGGGAGGGAACGGTGACGGATGAAACAGGTGGGTCCTGGCAGCAGGAAGACTAGACTAGCAGATACCTCGAGCATTGAGAGTAACTTCCAGATACATCCCCGTGCTGGCCAGGCCCCTCGTTCAAGTCACGTTTTTTCACACGCTGTTTAATTGCGGTTGGCTTTGGTGAAAATCACGTCCGGGACCTTTTCCAGTGAGAACAGCAGAGAGGCCGGGCTGTGGAGCTTTCCTGTTTACCCCGCTGCCTTTTGAAGCCCGGTCAGAAAGGCCATGTGAAATTAGGCTCTTCCTCCAGGACGCTTCCGCGTCCTTCAGGTTGGGTACACTGCCGGGAACCAGCCTTTACCAGGGTCTGCTTGAAGATTCTTGTGGAATTACTGTCTCAACTGTTTAGAAAACATTCCCTGCACTTGATTTTGATTTGCAGAGTGTGACAGATGTCATCTTATTGGATACAGACACGTATGGTTTAAAAAATATGACTGACAGTAGCTTTAAAAATATGTTATACTTTAGTGGTTCTTTGGTGTACCGAGGAATTGTGCCCACACATGCATTCTCTTGTTAAGAATTGAGATCTGTCCTGGCTGGTGTTGCTCAGCGGATAGTGTGTCGTCCTTTGCACTGAAGGGTCACAGGTTCGTTCCCTGCCCTGGTCAGGGTGCTTGCAGGAGGCCACCAATTGCTGTGGCTCTCTCACATCGATGTCTCTCTCTCTCTCTCTCTCCCCCCCGCCCGTCCCTCCTCTCCACTTTTTCTAAAAAAAAAAAAAACAATGGAAAAATAACTGTTCCCTTCCTCTCCCCACTCCTTCCTCATTCTGTTACAGGTAATCTGACAACCACAATTTAAGAACTACTGCTTTCCCTGGGTAATAACCTTGACCTCCTAAAAAAATATTGCTTATAGAAATTACTTGCTATGTTAAAGTTTTTTAAACTTTATGTAAAAATTTTAACTTCAAGAGCTATAGATTGTTGCCATTCTGCAGATGTATTTGTTGATATTACATAGCCAGGCTTTTACTACTTTATGCTCCTAGGACAGGGATTCCCAACCCTGGCTATGTATCACGTCACATAAGAAGCTTTTAGAACAAAAATTTAAAACATCGCAAAATATTAACACCCAAAGAGTAAGGAGAAAAGAATGTATTTTAATATATTTATACCCAAAATACCTACTCTTCAGGTTTAACAGATATTAGAATTTAGTCATAGTTGGTTGGGATTCTTTTGTCATAAAACCTTAAAAGATCTCTAACCACCCGTCTCTTTCCTCTCCCTTCCTCCCAGAACTCGCCATTTTCCCGGAGTTGGTATGATGTTTCCTGTGCATGTCTTCATACTTCATAGTTATGAGTCCATAAGCAGTATATCAACGTGTATGTTTAAAAATGCAGCCGTTTGCAGCTTTTTTCACTCAGCATTTGTGTTTGAGATTGTGTTGGCACACACAGCTCTAGCTTACCCGTTCTGACTGCTCGCTAGCCGTAGTCTTCAGCTTACCGATGGCTTAGTTATGCATTACCTTCGTTAGGGGCAGTTGGATAGTTTCCATAATGTTCTCTCTGGAAACAGTGCCGCAGTGAATGTCCCTGCTTCTGTCGTCTTTACACACGTGCTTTCATTTCTCCAGGATGTAGCCCTGGAAGTGGGAGTGCTGCTCTTAGGATGTGCCCGTCCGCAGCTCTGTTAGGTAGTGTCCAATTGCTCCCCAAGTGGTTGCACCAGTCAGAGCTTTATATTTTTATTTTTTATCCCCACTCGAGGATATTTTTTCCATTGCTTTTCAGAGAGAGTGGAAGGGAGAGAGAGAGAGAGACATCGATGTGAGAGAGACACATCGGTTGGTTGCCTGCCACACTCCCCCTGACTGGCCGGCGACGAGCCTGCAACTGAGGTCCGTGCCCTTGGCTGGAATCGGACCTGGGACCCTTCAGTCCACAGGCCTGCGCTCTGTAACCACTGGGCCCAAACCAGCCAGGGCCAGTCAGAACTTTTTTGATAGGAAGCTTCCAGGACCCCAGTGTTGGAGCTTCTGAGTGTACATAGGGGTTAGGTGTAGGTCGGTCTGGGCGGATTTCAGGCACCTGCATTTTTTTTTAATTACTGCAGTTTATTCTGATGAGTAGCCAAGGTTGGGAGACCACTGCTCGCTCTGGCGATGAACCCCGTGAGGCCAGGGGCTGTGCTGGTCTTACCGTCGGTTCCCCAGTGTTCAGCACAGGGCCTGGCGCATGTGGTGGGCGCTCAGTAAATAATCCTGGGGTGAGTGAATGGAGAGGTGTAGCTCGTAGGTGGAAGGCCTGCCTGGAGGCCAAGCAGTGCGCAGGAATCTCCCGGGGACCTTGTTAACATGCAGATTCTGGTTCAGCAGGCCTGGAGCGAGATTGAGCGTTTAGCGGCGTCTCTGGTGAGCACATGCTCCTGGGCTGGGGAGCGCGCTTACGGCAGCCCCGCCCTAGGAGACCAGAGGGAGACAGGCTCCTTCCTGCGGCCCTAGAGAGGGGGCTGGGTTTGGGGTCTCACTGGGTGAGGCTCGAGTCTGGCCCCGCATCTCGGCGGCACGCAGGCAGACGGTGAAGTGTCGCCCTCGGCTCCTCACGGGGAACCCAAGGAGATCCTGCCCATGGCAGCGTGTGAGCGCTCTGGTGCCTCGTGCACGTTCCTTTCACACCTATTCTCATTCTTTCTGTGAATCCATATTTTTCTTCAGTTTTCTTCAGGGGGCATTTGGGGTGGAGAGGGATGGGGGAAGGACAGTGGGCAAGAGCAGAGGCAAAACACCGTGTTTCTCTGGTGAGGCCCACAGCTCTCTCCCAGTCAGCTCTGCCCTGGTGCAGGTCACAGGATAGTAGGGAGACGCTCTTAACTTATTCCCCAAGTCAGACACTTAAAAAAAAATGTTTTTATTGATTTTTTTTTTTTTTTGATTTTTTTTTTTTTTTAGAGAGAGAAACATCAATTGGCTGCCTCCTACATGCACCCTAACAGGATCGAGCCCATAACCCAGGCATGTGCCCTGACTGGGAATTGAACCGCGATCTCCTGGATCATAGGTCGATGCTCAGCCTCTGAGCCACGCCGCCTGGGCGACACTGCCTTTTAAATGCAGGGTTTCATTCAGGGTATTTCTGTAACTGTGGTCCTGTCTCACCCATTTGAGAGAGGCATTATGGTGTGCAGAGAGGAGGGCAGATAAATAAAATAAATAAAAATAAAGTGACATTCAGGACTAGTGTGTATGGTATGCCGGGTGTGTGTGGGGGGCACCTGTTATTACCAAGTGTCTCTTGGAAATAGAGACACTTTGGAGAAGTGTCTCTGGAGAAGAACCGTGGAAATGGATCTAGTTCCAAGAGCAGCAGGCGATTCTCAAATGTCATTTTGTTGTTCTTCCTGGTTTTCGTTATATCTGTGAACCACCTGAACTTACTTACTTAGTAGTTTTCCTTAAATTTGCTCATTTCCTATTAATTTGGCCTCATACCATGCTAAGACATCTGTGAAGTAATGGTTTTGATGAGCTGGTTAAATGCTTTTCGAATACATATAAAAAACACAGTTACTTAAAAACATTCCTACTTGTGCTACCCGAGATTATCTCACCTCTCTCTGGACTCGTGGTCTGGAGTTTGGGAGGCACTGGCTCAGATAAGAGGTTCGTTATGGTGGTTCACATAACTGGCTATTGGAGGAGCACCGTTAAACTGGTTTGCAGATTATGGGCTGGTGAGTTTCCTTGGGAGGCAGGTTGGCTGTGGGTGAGATCTGGCTGGAGTCCACACTGCTGTTGGTTGTGAGAACTTGCCATTATTTACCCTCTTAGAGACTGTTTCTCATCCATAGCCTGTGGGTGATCAGAGAACTTAACCCCCCTGGGGCATTGCAGGACTTAAATGGAATCATTTCTGTCTAGTGCTCAGCCCAGTGCCTGGCCATTTGATTACTGTTTTATCCCAGAGCCCCTCTTTTCCTCACCAGCAAAGGAGTTCAAATGATGTAGTTGGAATGAACCCTGAACTAGGGACCCACGGTCCCGAGTCCAGTCCTGACCCTGACACCTTGTGGCTTTCAGGACACTGGGCAGGTGACTTAGGCCTCTCTGAGTCTATGAGATGTTAAGAACCATCCTGCTGGTGCGCAGTGCTGAGGAGGAGATGAGCGAGCGCGTTGTAATCCAGCTTCCATCAAGACGAGACCAGGAAGGGAAAGTGCCCGTAGCGGACAAAAGGAGGAAGAAGCTGTGATTTCTGACTGAGATGTCTTGGAAGACGCAGTGCTGATGGTGTGTAACAGAGCTTCTGTATGCATCAGTCAGGATACCATGTTTTTCCTTTTCCTGATAATGAGGGCACATCATATAATAAACAAATTTTAGTCTAATAGGCATATAACATATCCTTTTGTTTCATTTTGTACATTACAGTTAGGCATTTCTGACTGAAAAATACACAAAGTAGCTAAGCTCAGTTTATTTTTATTTTTTCAGTTACAGTTTACATGCAGTACTATTTTGTATTGGTTTCAGGTGTGCAGCATAGTGGTTAGACAATCATATACTTATCCCCTGATATTTTCAGTATCCACCTGGCACCATACATAGTTATTACAATATTATTGACTATATTCCCTATGCTGTGCTCTACATCCCTGGGACTATTTTGTAATTGCCAATTTGTACTTCTCAGTCCCTTCCCCTCTTTTATCCAGTCCTCCAACCCCCCTTCCCTCTGGCAGCTATCAGTCTTTTCTTTGTGTCTGTGAGTCTGTTTCAGGTTTGTTTGTTTGTTTGTTCATATTCTTCTTTAGATTCCACATATAAGTGAAATCTTTTGGTGTTTGTCTTTCTCTCACTGACTTATTTTACTTAGCACAATACCCTCTAGGTCCATCTTTGCTGTTGCAAATCAGTTTTTGTGTTTTTTTAAATAAAAATGTAAAGTTTTTGAAAAGGTAATATGACTTCACATGGTAGAAATTTAAAATTGTGCAAAGGATTTAAGTTGAAAATACGCCCACCATCCATTTCTTGTCTCTGGCATTGATCAATATCTGCAGTGTCGTCTTCCACTCAGAGGCGTCTTACGCATATACAGCATATTTGTTTATATTTCTCTACCAGTTTTTGAAAACACAAATAATACTTAGAGCATATACTCCTGTCCGGATCTGCCCTTGCTCTTTGTGTCTTGGAGGTGGGTCTGTGCCAGCAGGTGGAGAGATTCCACATTCATTTTTTATGGCCGCGGAGTATCCAGTTGCTTGAGTGTATCGAATTCACTTACCCGTCCCCCACTAACGGGCACCACGGTAGTTTCCAGCCCTGGGTTTTTACTTAACCATCCCCCACTAACGGGCACCGCGATCGTTTCTAGCCCTGGGTTTTTACCGTCGGGGCGATAGGGAACAACTTTGGCCACACATCACTTCACGTACGTGGGAGGATGGCTGCCGGCCGACTTCCTGGAAGTGGATTTCCGTTTCTCGTGGTGGTGGGTTTGCCCAGCCGCCCTCCCCCAGCGGTCCGTGTGACGCTTGTTGCCCACAGCCTTGCCGAAACATGGGGGAAATGGTGGCTCCGTGTATATTTAGGTTGCATTTCTCTTCCGAGGAGTGAGTTTGAGCAGCCCTTTACACATGTAAGAGAACAAGCTCGATTTCATTTAACTGCTTTGCTGTTGGCAATTATTTTCAAAGTCTGTAGGGAAGGACCCGTTTTATTTTTATTTTCAATCTGTTGTAGACTGATATTTCTGTAAACTACAATAAAAAAGCATTATGAGCAAAGTGGAATAAAAACCCCAAAGATACATAAAACACAAACCCCAATTTTTTTATTACTAATCTCGGCAGATACAGAATAACTCATTCATTATACATGTTTTCAGTTTCTGAACTTAGCTCACGGTGGAGCATTAACACTGAGTGATATTGGCTCTGAAGAACTTGCTCCATCTCTTTTCCCTCTTTGCCACACGGTTTGGGGATGGGAGCAGAGAGCGCGGAATTTTACACTTCATATTTCGCAGTCAGTACACGACAGGATGTTTTTGTTACGTTAGAGTAAAAGATCGCTGATGGTGCGGTCCCGATGCAGAGGGCTTGGTTCCCAAGGGCAGGGATGCCACGTAAACACATTTAGGCGGTTCTCCCACGCTGTGAGGCGGGGACACTGACATCCCGGTTTTTCACTGACGAAGACCTTGAGCTTGAACTAAAGGGGGTTGAGGGGGGAATGCTCAAAATCGCCCCCTTAGTCCACTTTGCAGAGTTGGCCTCCGACCTGGGGCTTCGCCAGGATCTAATACCACCTGTGCTGCTTTTCTGGGAAGTGATAGGAAGGGTACTTCTGAGTAAAAGAGGTGCTCGTGAGACCCAAAATCAAGGGGGCGTCCTGTCACGGTGGCTTCGCAGAACATTGGATTGGGAATGGGGCTCTTGCTTGTAGCTCACCGAGTTCAGTGGCTGACCATGACTGTTTCCTTCTGCTCCACCTTCAGCTGGAAGACAGGCCCAGTGTTGTTTGTCCTGCTTCTGGGTTGACATTTTATCTGTGCTTGAGAACCTTTTGTGCTGCCTCTAGACACGTGGAGAGTTGTTTTACGAGCCAGCGTCCGGCTGCTCTTCACTGTCCCATCCTTGACGACTTGGGATCACTGTGTACCCCAGGGTCATCTGTCTTCATTAGCAGATGGTTTTGCTTCTATGTTACGATCATTAAATGAAGTCGTGTCGAGATCTTTTTCAGTTATTTCTCCCCACCCACTGTCATGTAAGGCATGGAAGGGACATGTTCTCATGGCGCAGAATGAAAATGCTCTTTAACTGCCTTCTTGTGGAGGACTGGCTCCCCGGGAAAGCCGGAGAAGGAGGGGGGGGCGGTGAGCGCTGTGGAAGCAGGACGTGGCCTGTAGTACAGTGGTGTTAAGATTGCGGGCTCACAGCCGACCCCTGCTTCGTACCAACACTTGACCTTGGCAAGTTACGTGACCTCCATTAACCTCCTTACCCTCACCTGTGAGATGGAGATGGCGCGTCCCTGTTAGTAATCTGTCTGGAGGGAACGTGTTGCTCACTTTGGTCAGTGGGGCGGGGGGCTTGTCCACTGTCTGAGCAGGACAGGCATTCGTAGCCGCTTCGTGTGGCATGCCCGGTGGTTCGCTGATGTGTGCCAGCCGGCAGCCCAAGAGGACATGCTCAGAAACAGCGCTGGCTCTCTGCCCAGGCCCTGCATCAGCAGCTGAGGAATTACTAAAAATATGAATGAAAAGATCATCTTCCCTGGCCTGCGGTCAGGAGCTCAGACTCTGGAATAGAATAGCCTAGGTTTGAGACCTGGCGCTGCCTTTAGGGACTGAGTGAGCTTTGGCAGGTTTCCTCCATTTCTTCGTGAGTAGAATGGGGATAACAAGTGTAATCGGCCTTGGGTTAGTGGACAAGATTAAATGAATGTATAGACTCGAAGTTCTCTTGAACCAGTAGCACATACTATTTACCCTTCCTGTTTCCCAAGTTCATTCAGTCAGCAAATATATTAAGTACCTTTTATAGGCCAGGTGCTCTGTTAGGTCCTGGCAAACCAGTCAGATGGAATCCCGGTCCTCATCAAGCTTTGGTCTAGTGTAGGGTTGGCTAGCTTTTTTGCTAAATGGCTAGATTATAAAAATTTTAGGCTCTTTGGGCCACAGCATCTCTGTTGCAACTATTCATTTCTGCTATTCTATTGTGAAAGTAGCTATAATAAGTAAATGAATGGTAGTGGCTGTGTTCCAATAAATCTTTATTTACAAAAACAGTTGGTGGGCCAGATTTGACCCATGGGCTCATTTGCCAGCCTGTGGGCCAGTGGGAAGACAGATGTTGAATAATTGCAAATAAGTATGGTGTTAAAAATTATGATAAGTGCTATGAAGCTACCTATAGGGTTCTGTGAGAGGAAAGGGTCAAGGAAGGTAGCTTTGAAGAAGTGACACTGAAGCCAAATGATGAGGAGGAGAGAGTCAAAGGAGGAGAGGAGAGGAGAGGAGGGAAGAGGGGGAGTCCTCTGAGGGGCCAGAGAACGGGCCGCACTAGTTCTGAGCCAAGAAGCTCAAAATTGCAGTCTGCATTTCTGTCTTTTAGAGACACAACAGGTATTTTACAGCTTTCCTTGGATAAAAACATAATGGTGCCCTGGTGGGTGGCTCATTTGGTTGGAGTGTCGTCCGTATACCAAAAGGTTGTGGGTTCGATTCCCGGTCAGAGCACATACCTAGGCTGCAGGTTTGATCTCCAGTTGGGGCGAGTATGGGAGGCAACTGATCAGTGCTTCCCTCCCTCCCTCCCTCCCTCCCTCCCTCCCTCCCTCCCTCCCTCCCTCCCTCCCTCCCTCCCTCCCTCCCTCGTCCCTTCCCCTTCCTTTCTCTCTAAAATAATCAATAAAAACATATCCTCCGGTGAGAATAAAAAAAAATTTGCTCTAAAAAGAAATGCCTTTCTATACCCACCTCACACATCTATGATTCATCCTTCCCAGGTTGTTGTTGTTGTTTGTTTGTGTTTTTGTGGCACCCCTAGGCAGTCACAGAATTGCTTTCAGAAATGCTTTGAAGAGCCAACATTATCGTCGTCTTGTTGGAACTTGTCCCAGCCCAGATTCTATTTTTAATAAAGTGCGGTGCCTTGTTTTTCAAAGGTTACCAGATTTGTTACTGATAGAAATAAGAACTCTGTTTCTTACACTTGCAGACCCTGTGATTTACTGCCCTAGATAAGTTTTTGTTCAGCATCTGGTCATATAACAGTTATTTTCAATGCCTCCCGCTTGCCTTTTGTGCCACGGTGCTGGGTGCTAGCAGTGGAAGTTCAGGCTCTTGGGTTTATAATGCATCTTACAATTTACATCATCCCCGTTTTGCTTGATCTCTGCCACCCTGAGCAGTAGGCAGGCTGGATATCAGCAACCAGGCCTCTCAGCCAAGAAACTAAGGACAAGAGAGAAAGTGACCGAAATCGGGGCCAAATTCGTACTGGGGAGAAGAAAAAAAGGTCAGTCCAGCTCTGAGGTGTGTGCTGTGGGCCTTGGATAGCTGATCTGTGGGATGTTAGTTTGCTAATTTTTTATTTAAATTTTCATGACAAAAATAAGATATGCTCATAGTAAAAAATGCAGACAGTTGAGAAAAGAAAAAGCCCCTTGGTGCCCTCCTCGTCTTTTAGCCCTACTCCCGGACACTGGAACTAGTGTTAATAATTTCTCAAGTGTTTTTAAAGGGGTTTCCATGAAAATGCAGGTGTTGAGTGCTCATGGTCTGCTGCGGTCACCTTGTGCCCCTCAGATGTAGAGGTGCCAGGCCCACAGCAGGGCTCAGAGTCTGAGGATGGAATGAATGACATTCCTAGTATTGTCGTGTACACATTGTTACCTGCTAACATGTTTTTACTTATCACCATCTTTTTAAAAATAGCTACATGGTATTCCATCCTATAGAATTAATGTAATTATTTAACCAGTTCAAGATATTTCTTTTTTCTGTTACAAACTGCTGAAAGGACCAATCTTTATTTTTCATTTCTAACTTTAGCTGGTTGTGGCTGCTCAGGTGAAGGCCACGTCTTCCAAGCTCCCTTGCAATGAGGTGTGGCCGTGTGACTAGATTAGATTCTGGCCAGTGACATCCTGAGCATAGGTGATAGGTACAGGCAGGGAGCATCCTTGAAAGGGGAGGAGCAGTATCTCCCTCTTGTCTGTTCCCCCTGGGCAGAGGTTGTAGACTGCAGGAGCTGGAGTGGCCGTCTTGGTTCCCAGAGATACGAACTGACTCTTGAGGATGACAGAGCAACAAGATAAAAAGAGCCCAAGTCCCCAGTACCGCAGAGCCACCAAATCAGGCCTGTCTTGAATATTTGCATGAAAGAAAGAAATTTCCATCTTCTTTAAGCTGTGCTTGTATTACTTGGGTCTTTGTTACAGCCTCTATATCTTTTCTACCCATGTAAGTGTGTAGAATATACCTTGCTTAAAGTAGCATTGCAGGGATGAAGGATGTGCTCGCTGGTACTGCCTAATTGGCCTTTCAGCTGTCATCATCATCATCATCTCTCGAAACATCCCCATCAAGTCTGTGTCCTCTTATCAGGCAGAGATTTACATTTAATATACTGAATCCCCAAGTCTGTTAAAGATGCATAAAAATTCATGTTACCAATGGGAAATACAAGCAAGAGTTCAGTTCTGTATCAGTGGCATCCTGTATCCATGGGAAGCAGTTCCTAGAGAGTGTGTTTACAGAGGGAGGGGAGAATGGGGGTGGTGGAAGGTACCCCTTAGGCCTCACTGAACAGTGGGGAGGGAGGGCTCACACAGGGAAGCTGCTCAGGCGGCCCTAATCATCCCCGTTCAGCCAGCCGGCCGGCCAGCTGGTATTGTGGGCCTACTGTGTGCCAGCCACTGAGAGTACAGTATTGAACAGATCAGACACAGTCTTTGCTCCTTTGAGGTATATAATTTAGAGGCTAGGGTGGATGTTAATAATTATGTAAATAACAATTGGAATAAATACTAAAGGGAGACATAAGGATGCTACCAGTGGGGAATAACAGGGTGTGTGTATGGGGGGGAGGGAGCGTTAGTTTCCCATTGCTGCTGTAAAAAATTACCACAAACTTTGTAGTTTAAAATGACACAAATTAGCTTTCTTAGTGCTCTGGAGGTCGGCAGGGTTGCACACCTTCCTGAGGCTCTAGGAGAGAGTATGTCTCCTTATCTTTTCCATTCTCTGGCTGCTGCCTGCATTCCTTGGCTCAGGGTCCCTTCCTCCATCTTCAGGGCCAGCAGCGCAAATCTCTCTGAAGTCTGCCTCTGTAGCTGCATCTCCACATTGACTCTGATACTTGCCTGCCTCTCATGAGGACCCTTGTGATTACACTGGGCCCACCCAAATAATCCAGGATAGTCTCCCCATCTCAAGATCCTTCAGTTAAATACCTGCAAAGTCCCTTTTGCCGTGGAAGGTAGCATAGTCACAGGTTCCGGGGATCAGGGTGTGGACTTAATTTTGAGGGGCCATGATTCTGTCACAGGGACTACCCTAATCTAGGAGCTGTCAATGAAGAATGCCCCAGGCAGGGTGATAGGTACAGGCAGGTGAGGACCAGGGAAGAGCCTCAGGTGATGGGTGGGAGGGAACTTGAGGTATTTGAGGAACAGAACAAAGGCCATTGTGGCAGGCCCAGTGTAGGAGCCAGTGACTGGCAAGTGAGACTTTGGAGACTGTGGTGGAAGTCACTGGAGGATTTTTAGGCTGATTTGTATTTAAAAAGAGCACTTTTGCTGCTGTGTTGACAGCAAGGTTAGAGGTGAGTCTAGTGGATGTTGGAGGCCACTTAGGAAGCTATTGTAATTCAGATGAGATGCTAGTGGCCTGGCCTCGCTGGTGGCAGGAGATTAAAAAGAATGGATTTGGGAGATTTAAGGAGAATGAATCAGTAAGACAGGATGATGGATGGGCAGAGTGCAGAGGGGCGTGTCGGGCATGACCCCTAGGTTTCTAGCCAGGAGGAGGGTGGCATGGTCATTTCCTAAGTGGGGAAACACCAGGAAAAGATGGGATTTAGGGGGAAGAAAAAGTCCAAGCTCTAGTTTTGGGTAGATTGATTTTTGACTGCCTGTGAGACAAGCAGGTGGAAATGTCAGTATCCATCCAGTGTGAATGAGCTTAGCAGTGAGGTTTCTGGGATGGAGATAAAAAGTTGGAAATGGTTGGCACCTAGCCACTGAATGAAGCCATGGGAATGGTTATTGCCTGGACTCCACAGAGAGGCATGTGGGGAGGGAGGAGCGCCTCGGACAGCATGTGGAGAAAGCCAACAGCTAAAGGTGCCCCTGGGGTTGGCAGTGTTTGGAGCTCATCAGGGATGGAGTTGGGGTAGAATCCAGAGGGGCTGTTTTGAGGGGAGATGTGGAGGTGAGAAATAGAGACAAGTCTTAAAGAACAGCATGGGAAACTTCAAATATATAGTAGTATTAGGTTCCCATTGCTGCTGTAACAAGTTGCCATTAACTTTGTCTCTTAAACAATACAACTTTGTTATCTCACAGTTCTGGAGGTCAGAAACCTGAATGGGCCTCCCTGGGCTAAACGAAGGCGGTGCAGGGCTGCGTTCTTCCTGGGATGGTCTTCTTGCCTTTTAATCTTCTAGCGGCTCCCTGTGTTCCTTGGCTCCTGGCCCCCTTCCCATCTTCAAAATTAGCAAAGGCGAGTGGAACCCTTCACTCGTTGCATCACTCAGATCTGTTGTTCTGCTTCTGTCTCCCACTTTTAAAAGTGCTTGTGAAGACACTGATAATCCAGGACTGTGCCCCTATTTCAGTGTCAGCTGGACAGTAAACGAAGTCCATCTACAACCTAAATTTCCCTCTGCTGTGTAGGTCATGTATTCACAAGTTCCGGGGATTAGGCCTGGGCATCTCTGGGAGACCATTTTTCTGCCTGTACACATATATGTAAAAGCATAAACAGGATAGTATATTGAGGCCCACCTACCCACCACTCAGCTTTCACAACACAGCTTCACCCCCATCCCTCCCCCCTCCCCACGTCACCATTGGAGCCTTTGAAACAAATCTTAGACATCATCTGATTCATTTGTTGACGTTTCAGAACCGATGGTTGTTTAAAGAATCTTAGCTATGAAGGAGAGGTGAGTGGGAACTGGGGGAGATGTGTGGGAGAGCATGGATGGATTTTTAATAGGAGAGACACTTAAGCATGTTAAATTCTGACGGGAAGGATTTGATAGTAGAGGAGAGATTGGCCTCGGACAAAAGAGAGATCTCTATCATTAACTGGAGGCACGTAGGTTGGAGGGTCTGAGAGTTTGAAATTAAGGGAATTCCTCTCTGCTGGTTAGAAAAAAAAAATTTTTTTCCTGTTGAGTGGGAGGCCATTGAGAAGGACAGAGGGGATGTTGAAGTTTTGAGGAGTTTGGGGAAAGTTGGAAACAGTTGTTACGGAGTGGAAAATGTGGGATGTGTTGAGGGTCACTTGGATTTGGTGAATTCTAGTGAATCCAGTGAGCTTGGCTGTGTGACTTTTCCCCTATAGCATTGTACATCTGTCTGGGTGTATGTTTATTCAGAGAAGGTAGATAATTTGGTTCTTACTGTGTTTTGTTTGGTTTTTTTGCCAGGTGGTGTGGCAAAGGACAGGGTAAGAGGAGTTTATAAGAGCCACTGAAATCACGATCCATGGACCCTGAGCAAGGAAGGCATTTGTACAGTGCTGGAGTCACAGATGGGCAGATATTTTGATGGGGTGTTTTTCTTAAATACTGCTCCCTGGGTCACCCTCCTTCTCCGACTCCCCCTCCAGTGGGAGAGTATTAATATAGGTAGAAAAAAGCAGACTCAATCCAGTAATTCCCAAATAGCAAAAATCATGGATTAACTTGAATATATGGCTAGCTCACAAAGAAATTTAATGAGATCTGACTCCATGTGCTCTACTCGTATATCTGACATTCCTTCTGGCCTCTAAGCCACATATACTAATGTTGCTTCAAAAAATGGCTGTAGGTGTATTTAATATGCATTGATTTATGATTGAGATGTAGCTTTATTGAAAATTTTTAGTGATTTTTGTCTATACCATAAAATCTTGCTGTAATATGGCAAGTGTTATTTTTAAAATTCAGCCTTGTATGTATATGGGGTCTCGTTGTTGTGAAGGCAGTGAAAACCACACATGCTCGCACATGGCGCACACACGAGAAGGTAGTGAAACTGTTGTGCACACAGATGACCAGAGAATTCATCGTCTCAGATGAGGGGTGAAGGAATGTAGATTGGTGGATCAGCATGTGGACCTAGCAGACAAGTGAAAACAGAGGATGTTAGGATAACCGGATGGAATGTGCTATTTCTGCTATGGTTCTCTTTGCATGGAATTGGGTTATTTTGCATTTAATGGTGTTTATTGACATGTGACCATTTTTGACTGGTTCTCGGCCCACTTTTTGGCTGTTTCTTCCTGTGACAGGAGATACTAATTATATTAGTCCAGAATAAGTAGCAGCAGCAGATTTATTTTTTTAAATAAAATATCACAGTCTCTTTCTTTTTAAAATACCTTTCACCTAAATCTTGGCGATTCCATGAGCTGTGTGCCTTCCGTGATAGCCTGAGAGCGCGAGAAGGCTGTAGGATGGAGCCGTGGCACACAGGAGCCTGATCCTGCCCACCCCAAACTCCCTACTCTGTGGCACTGAACTTTGCTCCCCTTTCCTGGTCCCAGCCGACTCACCCACGCCCTGGGGAGGCATGCTAATCAAGGTGCAGGACTCCTGGCCCTTAGTGGAGCGCAGTAAATGGTTTTGTTTGTAGGATCACTCAGTATAGCATTTAGTTAAGATCACACGGGCTTCTAAGTCTAGCGCTGGGGTTGAAGTCCCAGCTCTGCGACTGGTCCTTGGACAGATTCTTAAGCCTTCTGAGCCTTACGTTTCTGTCTGTTTAATGGGGATTATAATAGTACGTACTTTATAGGGTTGTTGTGAGAATAAATAGTGCAGTCCCTGGCACATGGTAGGAGTTCCCAGTATCTGTCATCATCATTGCGGTGGACTGTTAAACTTGGGCTCGCGTGGCTTACCAATTTGATGCATCTGGGACTTGTTAGGTTTTAAATTTTATTTCTCTATTATTTACAATATTCCTTGGACATCTCCTTTTCAGAGAAGGGAAGCTGCAACTGTCTACCTTCTCCCTCGCCCTCCACCATGCCTCTCCTTCACCCCCTACTCCCTGGGGCCCCTACCCTGGTCTCCTGCTTTGTTTTTCTCCACTGCACTTACCACCTTCTGTCCAGTGGACTTGCTTTTTCTGTCTTCGTCCGCTGAAATGTGAGCTCCACGAGAACAGGCATCCACGTCTGCGTCGTTCCGTTGTGAGAGCCTGGCACCTGGTGGGTGTGTGATAAATCTTGATCAGAATGAAGAAATTGACTTAGAAAGTGATGGGATGATTCTACACACCACCGAAGATTATTAAAGCTGCCACCGCTCTCTGAGCTATTCAGAAGCTCTTAATGACAGTTTGCTCCTCTGCCTGTCTCGAACTCCTTTCACAGTAGGAGGTCATTGATGCCAGGAAGAACAGGTTTTGGGGACGGCTCAGTTGGATGAGAGGGTCTACGGCTGGTTTACTTCTGACCCCTTTTCTTTCAGCATGACCACCGAACACCGGGGCAGCCAGGGGAGATGCTTGTCTCAAGTGGTCTCTCAAGTATCATTTTACTTTGTCTATTTTACATACAACAGAGCTTTTGTTATTTTTCTCTTTTAGGGCACCAATGCCTCTGCTCTGGAAAAAGACATCGGTCCAGAGCAGTTTCCAATCAATGAACACTACTTCGGATTGGTCAATGTAAGTATTTAAAAAATGTATTATTTTTATCAGACATTTTAGAGTACTTGAATCAACTCCACTGCCATTTTCATCAACCGTTTTTAGATAATTGTTCATGTTCTTTAGTTCTAAGAGGTGGCACATGTTGGGGAGGGAGAAGTTTAGTCCAGTGTTTGAAAATGTAAGTTGTCTCTGAAAAGGGCTTAATTACTGCATTATTGGGTCAGGTTCTCATTTTTTTCCCACCTGTATTTTAAAGGATTTCCTTTGTACATACCTTTGAGAGAGGATTTCATTAACTTCTGTAGCCAAATCTGCCTTCATATGTTTTCTTTCCCTTTTTCCTCTGGGTAAATAGACCCCTCAGGCAGTCTTTGTTTCAGTATGTATCAGTACAGTCAGAGCTTTAACACTGTTACTACCCCATCACCAGTAACTGTTTAATAGTATAACTTGGTGGTGGTACCTGAAGCAGGGGTGGGGTGTAGGGGACCAGTTCATCTCAGAATCCCTTGGCCTCATTTTACCCGTGTTCAGCAGTGTCTCCCTTGTATATGGCCAGACTCACCAGGCCCTGCTTCCTTGATAAGCTGATTATGACCAAGTAGTAAGGCGGCACCACCCACCATCCTCATGAGCATTCTTCCGATGTGGAGCTTTAAGTGACATCAAGTGTTAACTCATAAGTATAGGCACCTGGTTTTCTGGAACAATTGCCCTGAGCTTAGCCAGTCAGTCCCTAGGTGTGATAGGTAGTAATTTCCACTGGGGAGGCTGGAAATATTCTCTGCAAGTGAATGCTGCCTGCGATATAATGGAAAGAATGAACATTGGCTTCCGAGTAATACAGACCCAAGTCTGAGTTCTGCCTGTGCTTTTCACTAGCTGTGTGCTCTCAGGCAAGTCACTTGACCTCTCTGAGCCTCCTTTCCTCCATCTGTAAAATGGACATCATACTGGTTTCTACCTCTTGGTTTATAGTGAGGGATCAATCAGAGCTCCTATTGAAGACCTTGACATGAGGCTGAGGTACATCGTGGACACTTGGTGAATGTTAGTTCCTCTTCTTCCCCAGGAGTTGTCCACTGGATCAGGACCAAGCAATACTGAAGGGTATTTGGGTAAAGGCAACCCATTGCGTAAAAGAGAAAAGAATGGAAGGGGAAGGTACAGGAATATAGGGCATCGTGTTGGTGAAATACTGACTTCTAATTTTAATACAATGTCTTTTTCGGACATTGTGCACAGGCCTCTGCTTAAGCTCTCTGGAGATAGCTATCCAAGTAGTGGGACTCCTGCCCTGGCCGAGGGAAGTACAAATGCAGACTAGGGGGGAGAAGTGAGGCCGCTTCCTAGTTTGTGGGAACATTGTGAGATCTACATTTATAGCTTTATGTTCACTTCGGATGGTAATTCATGAACATTCCAGGTTTTCTTTAAAAAGAGGTTTGTCTCCTATGACGAAGTTGTGTCCAAGTAGATTAAAATATGTAAAAATAGGAAATGTTCTGTCTTAGCATACGTGGAAATGTCACGGTAAGTATGGCGGAGCATCTGTCTGGCTCCTGGGTAAATGGCACGCAAGCCACCAGCCAATCCCGAGAAGGTGTTCGTGCTCTATTTCAATCTTATACAGTGTTTTGTTATCAATGGTGTTAATCTTGTTATTTCCTTAGGGTTTTTGTGTGTGTGTGTGTTTTCTTGTCATTTTACTATGTAGGAAACATTCCGAGGTGCTCGCCTCTGCTGTGTGTTTCCACAGCTGGTTTTCCAGTCAGTGAAAACCACTGAGATGATGATTTCCCCTCTTTAATCATCTGAGTATCTGTGGGGCTTGAGAGGCACCAAACATTACTGTGCAGGCCCTGATCTGATTGCAGGAGGCCAGGAGCTGAGTGCCACTGTGTCACTGTCTTGGCAGAAACAAGCGCAGGGGTAATTTAGGAGTCACGAGAGGGAAGCTGGTGGGACCTGAAGGAGCCACCTCCTTGCCTCCGTGGCTCAGGAGGAAGCAAGGAAATGGGGTCTGCAGCCAGTGGGCAGGGGCGCTAGAATCTTGAAAGAAACACTAAAACAATGCCCCATTCAGCTAAGGCCGGTTCGTCTGAGCAAGTGGTTCCTAGTTTTTGGGTTTCTTTTTTACTTGGATTTTTATTTTTGCTGTCAGAGGAGTTTCGATGTGTTGCCGTGTGGCATCTTTTATTTAGCCAGCCGCCTTTCTGGGTCTCCTTGTTATGTCGAGTTTTTTCTCTCCTCTGTGTTTTTAGCACCAGAAGGTCTCATTGGGTGGTTTCATCCAGGCAGAGATGCTGGGGGGCTAGCAAGGCACCAGGTCATGTAGACTCGTGCTCATCCCCCAGCTGGTCAGCTAGTCACCGGTTTCGAGTGGTTGACTAGCTCTTTGACCCGGCGAGCAAGACTCGGATGCCGGGAAATCCAGGCGGGCTCGTGGAGGGAGGGGGCCCTTCTCCCTCTCTGCACCCGTTCCCAAGGTGGCGCGTCCCCGGACCGTGATCTGAACTGTCCCTGTTGTCCCCTGGCAGTTCGGGAACACGTGCTACTGCAACTCTGTGCTTCAGGCCTTGTACTTCTGCCGGCCGTTCCGTGAGAATGTGCTGGCATACAAGGCCCAGCAAAAAAAGAAGGAAAACCTGCTGACATGCCTGGCGGACCTTTTCCACAGCATTGCCACGCAGAAGAAGAAGGTTGGTGTCATCCCACCGAAGAAGTTCATTTCCAGGCTGAGAAAAGAGAATGGTGAGTGGTGTGGAGGTGCATGTGTTTAAGGTCTGAAATGAGGAGAATGGACAGTGCTGTGTATCCTCAAAATGAATCTTTTTTTCCCCCCAGGGGACAATAGTATGGCCCACTACTCAAATACAGGTGTTTTTTTTTTAAAGAAAAGATATATATTTTTTTCCACCCAGTATACATAAACCAAAACTGGATTAAAATATGCTTAAAAAATTCAGATTTGTCACCTCCCTTTGGAATCGTCTTTTTATTTGTTTCACAGTTGGAAGGCATTTTTTTTTTTCTGGGTAGGATCATTGTAAGAGGGAAAATTGCCCAAGGCAGCCTTGTAAGTAGGACACTGAGTGGAAGAGATAGGTTGATGCAATAATTGAATAAAATACTACTCTCTTATAAACTTGTTATAAGTGATTAAAGTAAATGCATATTATCTAATCAGGGCCTCTACTGTTTTGAAAATAATACCTCTGGTTTTTATTTGCCTAAGACAATTAAAAGGATATTAAATTGATACCTTTCTATGATAAAAATGTCCTGCTTTCACCTGATTTTTTTCTGCTTTTTCTGTCTTTTTTGGGGGGGCAAGTGGTGGTAGAGACTAGGTTATTCCGGAAGTTTTGCGTTGCTAATTTTTATGACTATAGAAATATTTGATATAGCAACTTGTGTTTCTTTGCTTTTTTAAAATATATCTTTATTGATTTCAGGGAGAGAGGAAGGGAGAGGGAGAGAGAGATAGAAACATCATTGATGAGCGAGAGTCATTGATCAGCTGCCTCCTGCACGCCCCCTACGGGGATTAAGCCCACAACCCCGGGCATGTGCCCGATGGGGAATTGAACCGTGATCTCCTGGTTCATAGGTCGATGCTTAACCACTGAACCACACCAGCGGGGCAGCAACGTGTGTTTATCCTAGATTTCAGCCTTAGTCCAACAGATTTGCACAGCTAATCGGATGTTTGTTATATAAAGTCTCATTTAATTTGATTGCTGTCTCTTACAGTTGTTGTAGTTTATATGTACCAGAATAAAAATAATCGGAGAAGGAAGCAGAGCATGCCCGAGTCTCGTTGTGAACGTGAATAATAATGAAGTCTCCCAGCTGCATTCATCTCTAGATCGTTTGTCTGTATGGCAGGGAACAGCAGCAGGCTCCTGGAAGCATCTGTATTTGGTTTCAGGATGCTATCGGATGGATACATTCTCACGTGCACCCCTCATCTCCCGTATGTGCTTCATCGAAGCTGCTTCTAGACTGGGCCAGGGTTCAGTATGATCTTTGGGAAGAGACTGCAGTTGCTCTGGATAAATTACAGAATGAATAATTGATCATTGGTGGTCACATCATATTTAAATATTGATATTTTATCAGGGAACTTATCAAGTAATTTCTGCTTTTTTTTTTTTAAGAATAAAGGAATTTTGCTAGCTTTTTATCTACATGATGACTTTTAGGGAAGTTCAGTTCTTGGTGGGTGGTAAAAAATGGAAATAACCAAAAATTATTTTCAGACTTACCTGTTGAAGCTGCAAAATAGAAATGAATGTCCTCCACACCTGTCCCCGCCTTTCAGCATACAAACTGAAGTGTGGCATGTAAAACTGAGCATCTTCTTTTGCTTTTTAAGAGCCAGAGGTTGAAATAATGGCCTTCTCTTTTCCAGATCTCTTTGATAACTACATGCAGCAGGATGCTCACGAGTTTTTAAATTATTTGCTGAACACTATTGCGGACATCCTGCAGGAGGAGAAGAAACAGGAGAAGCAGAACGGGAAATTAAAAAACGGCAACATGAATGAACCTGCAGAGAACAATAAACCAGAACTCACCTGGGTCCATGAGATTTTTCAGGGAACACTCACCAACGAAACTCGATGCTTGAACTGTGAAACTGTAAGCATTGGTCGGGCTCTCATGCAGTTTGCTTGTGCATATTTGTAGAGGCCGTGCTGTGTGTGAGTGCAGTGTGATATCAGAGCATCAGCAGTTGTCTTCAGTGTAAGTGGACATATTTATATATATGAACCTAGGGTGCAAACTTTCGGAAGCATGTCTCCCTCTGAGATGTCTCCGCTGGCTAAAGTAAAGCGAGGAGGGCACATCTCAGCAACTGGATTGCTTTGCATCCTGGATAAATTTTAGGGTTTGCACATTGAACTGTGGTTGCAAGGAGGTTATGTGTGACTTAGACCATCTCCCCAACTTGAAGGAAATGAGCAGTGTGGTGTGGTGGACCTGAAGTCAGAAGACAGGCTTGACTACTGTAAGTCCTTATATCACTGTTGTGGGGGCTGGGTGAGCGTATGTGTTTGGATGAGTGTGGCACATGGTGGGCACTTAGTGTTAGATGAATTTGAAGACATGATCTCCAGAATATGATTCTGGATGTCATGTTTGCTTGTCATATTTGATTTAATTTTGTAACATAGCAGTTAGAACCTGGCTCTAGAGCCAGGCCGCCAACTTGGAATGTTGGCTCAGCCACTCAGTAGCTGTGAGACCCTGTGCAGACTGTCCCACCTCTTTGTCTTCACTCTTCTCATCTGTAAATTGGGGATAATGAGAGGGCCTATCTCATAGGGTTGCTGGGGGATTAAATGAGTGAACATTTGTAAAACACTTAGAACCATGCTTGGCACATAGGGCGTATGCAATAAATGTCAGCTGTTATTACTTACGATAATTACTAGCAACATAGGAAGCCTGTGGGCTCATCAGGGGTCTCAGAGTTTCTTGACATTGTATGAAAAATCCTTTAGGATTGTGCATTTTTTTCTGGGGAGAGAGTAGTTTTCATCAGATTCTGCAACAGGGCTATAGCACAGAAGTAGTTAATATATGTGGATTTAATTGGAAGGCTCTTTGTTTTTTGACAGTCTTTCTTCTGTCCTTTTAAACAATTTTGGAATCAACACTGGTTTGTTCATTGTAGAAAAAATTAGAAAACAGAGCTAAGCAAAAAGAGACTAAAAGTCAACCAGCAGTCTCCCCACCCACAGATGATAAATTTATAACATTTTCTAAAAATTGTGATCGCATTAGCCCAGAGATAACCACATGAACATTTTCAAATATGCCCTGCCAAAGCATTTTCTACATGTACTTATCTACCTGGAGACCTTTCCTCCTTCCTGTCTCCTTCTGTTTCTTTGTGCTTCATATTCCAGTACATTCAGATGAGTACAGAATTAGAATAGTATAATAAATCCCGTGTGTGGATTGCCTACGCTTAGTGATTGTTAGCACATCGCCCGTCTTGTTCATCTCTTCCCCGCACCCTCTCCCCGTCATCAAACTGGTCTATTTTTAAGCAAATTTCAGATTACATATCATGTCACTTGTAGCTTCTTCATTACTTTGTTCTGTATCTCTAAAATGGGTGGGAACCGTTTTTCTGCCAAGAGCCATTTGGATATTTATAACATCGTTCGAGGGCCATACAAAATTATCAACTTAAAAATTCGCTATGAAAAAAGCTCCTAGATTTATTGAATTTTGAGTCCTGCCTGCGGTTGCCTTGGCAGGGCTGGATCAAATGGTTTCACGGGCTGTGTATGGCCCGTGGGCCGGACATTCCCTATCTCTGCTCTTTTTACTTTAAACGTAAGTACAATTACTTTTTAAAAAAAATTTCTTTAAATCACTATTCACTCAGTGTTCAAATTTCTATGAAACTTTTTCATTTCTTTTTTTTTTTAATAGTCGCTTAATTCAAATCAGGATACATACATTATCCACACATTGCACTTGGTCAGTCTGCATCTTAATCTATAGGTGACCCCTCCTCCGTTTTCCTTGCAATTTATTTGCTGAAGAAATCAGGTCCCTTGGAATTTCCTGAATTCTGGAAACATCTGTGGTGGTGTTTAATATGCGTAGTAAATGGCAGTATGTTACCACCCTACTCTTTGTTTTTATTTAACACACCTATTTTATATTTCTTTTTCTCTCTTACCTGCTTTTGGATCAATGAAATATTTTTTTTTTTTAAATTTTTGAAATAAGCACGTTACTAAATTTATCTTGTAGTAAGTACTCGATTTTCAGGGAGGCTCAGTTTTATTAGTATTTTCTTTTTTGTCTATGAACAGGTCAGTTGATCCCCAAAAATGCAAATATTGCATCTCAAATACTTGTATTAAAAAAGCTATTACCTAGCCTGTTTCTTCCTGCAGGGTTACCATAGATGGAAAAGCCTGAGCCCGAAGATTTCTCTGGAAATTTTGGGTGATACTGTAGTTTGTGACCATGGGATTCCAGCCATTTATAGGTGGTTTGTGGAAGTGATTGCGTGTGTGGGTATGTCTTTCAGGAGGACGGGGCAATCAAATTTATTCTTACATTTATTCCTCCCGAAATGAGTACTAGATGATTTGAGGCAAGAGTGTTTCTTCCCTGGAGTTTCTTGGATAATCACTTCCATTTTCTTAGATCCTTCAACTGAACAAGATCCTAGGAGTTGTCTGCTCTTCTCTCCCTGTCGCTCGAGTCCCTTCAGTGTCGTTATAGCCAGTTGGTCACCAGCGTCCACTGGACCCTGTCCAGAGACAGGGAACTCAATCTCCTGAGGAGATGCCCTCCGTTTTTAGAAAGCTCTCTAATGTTAGAAAGCTCTCTACTTTCTAAGAAAATACATAACCTGCAGGCTTTTTTTTTGTTCTGTAAAATGTTGAGGACTTCTTGTAAAAGAACACTTAGCCGTGAAGTTTTTCTGCCCAGGATGAGAAACACTGGCCCTCCTTTGAGCAATGTCCTCTGCTCAGGGCAGGCAGCCTTTAGACCGAGCTTCAGTCAGAATTGCCAAGACCCACATTTGTGAAATCTCACAGTGGGATTAAACCGCTCTAGATCCCTAGCAGCAAATTAGCCCCCGGGGGAGCCTTGCCATTGTGGCTGCCTGGCTGCTAGTTCCTCCAATTGTGGAAAACTCATTGTGGGAGCCTTCGTGTTTTCAGAAAACAATAATTTTTTTTTTCCTGGGTCTCACCCTTTGTAAATGTTGCTTGTGATTGCTGTACAAATGTCAACTGCCGGATTTTTGGAGAAAAACAGTTTCATTCTGCAGTAGACCTGGAGAAACTATTTTAAGGGGGTAATTCAGTGCTGACTTCCCTCGGCAGCCTTGAGCAAGGCGCCTCAGAATTGAGGCGCGGGGGTTTACAGAGCAGCCTCAGCTCTCCCTTGGTGGTTCTTTGCTTGGGTCATAAGATTTGCAGGGCCAGTTGGAGCTTAATTTTGTTGTTGTTGTTAATTTCCCCCCTTTCCATTAAAACTGGGTTTTTGCTCTGCAAACCTGTGGTTTTCAGTTGCTTCTCAGTGGCTTTAAGACATGTCTCTGTCTGTCCCTGGAACCAGAGTTTGTCTGAAGAACTGCTTTATTAGGTACCAGTGGTACAGCTCCTTCTTGCTTTGTTTGCAGGGGTCAGAATTGATCCAGTGGAGCTTCTGAGCCCTTCACGGACGCGGGCGGGGTGGGCAGGGCGGCCAGGTGCAATCGAGTCCCTGGGATTCAGGTGGGATGTAGTTGCAGCTTGTCCCAAGCCCGCCGTTTGGCACCTCTCTGAGCCAGGGCATTTTCAGTTCCTGGCTGAACAGCGTGGGGCTCCTGCCTGGTCACATTTTCTACTAAGCCCAGGAAAGGAGTCACATTTGAATATTATTTTAGTGACTCAGGAACTTGATGAAGCTCATGATTTATATGTACGCCCTATAAATTAATTTGTTCTGTTCATTGATTTGTAATTATAACTTTAAGAAGAAGGGCAGGTAGGGTCTCTTCCACCCTTCTTGTTTTTGGTTTGTTAACCTCACCTGAGCATATTTTTTCCAACGTTTTTCAGAGAGTGGAAGGGAAGGAGGGAAGGAGGGGGAAAGGGGTGGGGGGAGAGAAACTCCATGTGAGAGAGACCCGTTGGCTGGTTGTTTCCTTCACATGCCTGACCGAATTGAGGGGCGGGTATCGAACCACAACACAGGTACTTGCACTTGACCAGGAATCAAACCCGTGACCCTTCAGTGCGCAGGCCAACGCTCTAACCACGTAGTCACACCGGCCAGGGCTCTTCCACTCTTCTTAAACTAGAGTTTTTGGGGATCCCCATGCCCAGAGTGGGGGGGAAGAAAGGAGAATAAGATGTAGTCTGTACTTGCTGAGAGTATTGGAGTCTTAGTGATGTGTATGTTTCCGTGGAGACAAGCTGGATTTTCATTTAGACCAGAATGAGATCCTTGTGGGTGGGAAGAAAATGGTTTTCTTTTCTGGGAAGAGAAAAAGAAGAAAAAAAATTGCTTGATCACTCATTGCTTTTGACTGTGTCAGTCTGGGCAGGGAGAGAGAGAAAGCCAAGTGGGAGTGTTTAGTGCCATGTTTTGATACCCCCAGCGGGGTTGATGCACCTGAGCAGTGGTTTCTCACGCTCTTAATTCTGGAAGCAGTTTGCACTGGGGATTGAGAAAGTTACAGTAACTTTGCTCAGTTAGTTAATTAGATTTGTACCTTTCCCCCCCTCTCCTAAAACAACTAAGTAGAGAAAAAGATTTCTGTCTAACAGGAGACAATGTTTCTTTGTTTTTGCTCCTTTCCAGTTATAAGAGTTTTAGTAGAACCTGATCCTAGCTATCTGAGTTATGTATGATTCCAGTTGGCTAGAATACTCTCCCCCTCGCCTCCCCCCACCCCCGCCCCAAGAAGGACCATTTGGGTCTAGAGAAATTTCTGCTAATTAAAAAATATAATACCTGTGGATTATTTTAAGAAAATAGAATGGTCTGGCTGGCGTGGCTCAGATGTGGAGCATCGACCTAGGATCCAGGAGATCGCTGTTCGATTCCCAGTCAGGGCACATGCCCGGGTTGCTGGTTCAGTCCCCAGTTGGGGGCATGCAGGAGGCAGCCGATCAATGATTCTCTCATCATTGATGTTTCTATCTCTCCCTTTTCCTTTCTCTCTGAAATTAATGAAGACATTTTAATAAAAAGAAAACAGAATGTAACTCTCTCCGGTAGCTCAGTTGGTGGAGCATTGTCCTGTATACCAAAAAGTTTGCAGGTTCAGTTCCCGGTCAGGGAACATATTTAGGTAGCAGATTTAACCCCTGGTTTGGGCACGGACAGGAGGCAACAGATCGATGTTTTTCTTGCACATCAATGTTTCTGTCTCTCTCCCCCTTCCTCTTTCCCTAAAATCAATAAAAAACAATACCTTCTGGTGAGGAGTAAAAGAAAGTAAGAAAGAAAACAATATATAAAAAGATAATCATTCATAATTCTGCCACCCAGGTATCTCTGTTGGCATTTAGATATCTTCTCTCTTGTTCAGTTTTTTGTTATTTATTCATTCATTTAGTAAATACTTATTGGGTACCTACTAAATGCTGAAAATTATTTTAAGTATTAGGGTTATAGCAGTTAAAACAAACAGAAAAGATAGCCCCTGCTCTACTCTTTACTAATATATTTATATATTTAAAGCTATAAATTTTCCTTTAAGCACTGCTTTAGCTGCATTCCACAAATTTTGATATGTGTTGTCATTAATTCAAAATATTTTCTAATTTTCTCGTGATTTTTTTCTTTGATCCATGTATTACTTAGCGGTATGCTGTTTAATTTTCAAATATTTGGAATTTTTCTAGATATCTTAATGTTATTGATTTAGAATTTAATTCCATTGTGGTTAGGGAATATATTCTGTATGATTTCAATCCTTTTAAATTTACTGTGACATGTTTTGAATCCTAACACTTGGTCTGATCTCTTAAGTGTACTTGAAAGCAGAGTCTCTCAATCTTGGAACTTAACATTTAAGATCAGATAATTCTTTGTTGTGGGGGCTGACCTGTGCATTATAGGTTGTTTAGGAGCATCTCTGGCATCTGCCTGATAGATGCCAGTAGCATCCCCCAAGATGTGACAACAAAAATGTCTCCCAACATTGCCAGATAGCCCCTGGAATGCCGTTTCCCTTGCTGAGGACCACTGAGTTGAAAAGATTGTATATTTTGCAGTTGTTGGACATAGTATTCTATAATTGTCAGTAGGTCATGGTGGCTGACAGAGTTATTCAGATATTCTGTGTTTTTTTAACCCCCACCCCCAGTTTTTCATTCAGTTGCTGAGAAAGGGGTGTTAAAATATCTAACTCTGATTGTGGAATTGTATTATTTCTCCCTCTAATTCTGTCAATTTTTGCTTCATGAATTCTTTACTCTTTTTTTTTTTTTTAAATATATCTTTATTGATTTCAGAGAGAGGAAAGGAGAGGGAGAGAGATAGAAACATCAATGATGAGAGAGTCATTGATCAAGCGCACAACCTGGGCATGTGCCCTGACCGGGAATTGAACCCCAGTCGCCTGGATCCCAGGTTGACGCTCAACCGCTGAGCCACGCCCGGCCGGGCTCTTTACTCTTAAAAACAACTTTAAGGTATAATTTATATACCATGAATTCATGCATTGCTTTTTAAAAAAAAAGTAATTTGTTACTTTTGTGTAACTATCATCATAGTCCAGTTCTAAAACGTCTCCATCACACCAGTAAGATCCCTTGTATCTGGCAGTTAATCTCTGTTGCAAGCCCCAGGCCACCACTAAGGTGCTTTCTGTCTTTAGATATTTGCCTTTTCTGGACATTTCATATAAATGGAATCATGCAACATGTGGTCTTTTGTGTCTGATTTCTTTTACTTACATAACATTTTTGAGGTTCATTTGAATTATAGCATATGGTTGATTCGTTTTTATTGGTGAGTAGTGTTCCAGCTTCATGTATTTTTGAGGCTCTGTCAAGAAGGGCTTCTGTATTTTTTACTACTTTTTTTTAGTAAATTGACCCAATTATTAGGAAGTGTCCTTTTTTATTTCTTACAATAATTTTTTATAAAACATATTTTATCTGATACTAATAGAGCCCTCTACAACTTATGTTAACTCTTTGCATAGTATATCTTTTTCCATCTATTTACTTTCAACCTATCTGTGTCTTCACATGTAAAGTTTAGCTTTTATGGACAGGATATAACTGGTCTTGCTTTGTTTAAAAAAAAAAAAAAATCCATTCTGCATTGTCTCTCTTTTAGCTGTGATGTTCATTGTATTCATGTTTAATATAAATACCGCTGCAGTTGTGTTTGGGCTCCCATTTTATTATTTGTTGGCTGTTTATTTCCCCTCTGTTTTTCCTTCTCTGCCTCTTAAAAATATTTTTTGAATATTTATGTTGTTTTTTTCATGGTTGCTCTTGAGCTTACAATATACACACTTCACTTTTTACATTTAATAATAATATTTGACATAAAACAGAGAGCTGTCCCCTCTGTCCCCACCCTCCCTTGTCCTTGATGCTATAGCTGTCGTACGTATTACTTTTCCCTTTGTCGTAACCCCCACAGGACAATGTCGTCGTTTCCATTCCGGATGCTCCTCTGTCTTTCTTGAGGATCTGGATTTCTGTCCGGTGTCATTTCTCTTGAGCTTGCAGAACTTGCTTTAACCTTTCGTGTAACACAGTTCTGTTAATAACGAACCCTCTTCGTTTGGCTTTCGTTCTTGAAGGATATATTCGTGGGATATTACAATTCTGCATGGATAGTTTTTTCTTTTAGCACATTAAAGAAGTTGTTCAGCTGTCTTGTGGCCTCCATGGTTCCTGATGAGAGATCAGCTTCCCACTGAGTCATTCTGTAATGGGTTGTTTTTTTCTAGATGTCTTTACGATTTGCTTTTTACTTCTGGCTTTCAACAGTTTGACTGTGATGTGCCTTCTTTGTATTTATTTTACTCGGTGTTTGTTGAGTATCTTGAAATCTATAAATGTATGTCTTCCACCAAATTTAGGAAATATTCAGCTGTTTTCTGCCCTATTCTTTTTCCTCTCTTTCTTGGACCCTAATTACATGTATAATATTATCTAGCCTGTCTCTGAGTATCTGTTAATTTTTATTTAAGTCTTTTTTTTCTATCATTGGATAATTTCTATTGATTTGTCTTCAAGTCCACTTGCTCTTTCCTCTCATCACCAGTTTGCTGTTCAGTTCATCCAGTGTATTAATTTTTCAGTTTTGTAATTTCCATTTGATTTTCCTTTTTTCATGTTGTTTCTATTTCTCTGCTGAGATTTCTTTTTTGGGTCATTGGGAGTATATTTCACTTTAATGAAGATAGTTATAATAGCTTCTTTAAAATCCTTGTTTTCCAGTTGCAACATCTGGGTCATCCTAGGATTGGCCTTAGTTGTTTTATTTTAGAAATGTCTTCCATTTTCTTGGTTCTCACATATTGTAAATTTGGATTGTGTCTAGGACACTGAGAATGTTAAGTTTGAAATTCTGGGTTCTGTTATTTTTCTTCAATGAGTATTGAATTTTTTTAGTTTCAGCAGGCAGTTATCTTGGTTGGACTCAAACTGCATACTCTGCTTCTTAGGCAGCAGCTTGAATCAGGTCAGGCCTTTTGTCTCTAGCCCAGTCGTGTGATTGTACTCTGGATATGTGCCGCTCAGGGTCAGCCAGAGATGTGGGCAGGCAGGCAGAGTTGAGGATACCTTCTAGATTCTTGACTTTTAGTCCGGCGGACATGGTTTCCCAGATCCAGTTTCCCAGGTCCAGTTTTCTGTCTCCTAGACCAGAAAGACTGCACCCCGCCACTAGCTAAAGGCTGTGAAAACATGACCTCGTTCTGTGCAACCTCTTCAAGTGTGGACTCCCCGTCTGCCTGTTTGTGTTCCCTCTCCAGTGCTCCCAGGTGGCTACATTTAGTTTATAGTTACCTGAGTTTTTAGTTTTCTGGAGGAGAGTTGGAATCCCAGGATCTTAGTCATTACTGAAGCCAGTCTTCTGAACTTTTATTTTAGTCTGGGGGAAACAGACAACAGACATGAAAATGACATATTTATAATGTTAAATACAGTAAGTTCTCCCTTAACGTCATCTATAGGCTCTGCGACTTTAGCAACATAATGTATAATGAAACCAGTTTTATCATCGGCTAATTGATATAAACAAGAGTTAAGTTCCTATGGCATCTCATCACTGTTATAATGAAACGACGTTGAACGAAACCACGTTATTCAAGGACCTGCTGTGGTCGTACTGGTTATCTGTTGCTGGGTTGAAAACCACCCCAAAAGCCTGAGACCTAAATCAGCTCTGATTTATTGTTATCATTCATGCAGCTATGGACTTGGCTGAACTTGTGTGTTGGTATTTCATCTGGCTCACCCGTGAGTCTGCAGGCCAGCTGGGGCTTGGCTGTAGGCTGAGCTTGGCTGGGTACCTCCGTGAGAACAGCTCTGCTCCATGGGTCTCGTCTTCTTCCTGGGAACAGTGGGCTAGCCTGGGCCAGCCCTTCTCATGGTGATGACAGAAGGGCAAGAGAGCCATTTCACAAGTGCTTATTCAAGCCCCTGCTTATACCATATCTTCTAGCATTCCACTGGCCAAAGTGCGCCACGTGGCTGAACTCAGAATCAGGGGTGGGGGAAACGTACCTCTTGATAAGAAGATATGTAAAGCCATGTGGCAGAGACGCTGCTACAAGCAGTGGTGAGGATTTGGGGCCTCTCATGCACTCTCCCATAGCAGTCATAGGTGCTGTAAAAATTAAGTTAGGGTGATAGCAACAAGGGTGTGTGTGTGTGTGCGCGTGTGTGTAAAATATACAGGGTGGGCAAAAGTAGCATTACAGTTGCTCATATGGAAAATGATACAGTAATTAATAAATTATAATACAAGAATAAAACCTGTGTTTTCCATACTCGCAGTTGTAAACCTACTTTGCCCACCGCTGTATATAGGCCTTTTTTAATACAAAATTGGAATTAATTTACATAACTGTATAGCCACCTTTTTCATTTAATATGATACCCATAATGTAGTGTAAATTGTTTCCAACTTTTTGACCATCTTATGCCATTTAAAATTTTCTACCCCTCTGTGATTTGTTGAGTGCTTACTTCCTAAAGCACTTTACATGTATTATTTATATCATCTTTAAAACAACCTTATGAAATAAATACTTGTACTGACCTCACTTTACAGATGAGGAAACTGAGGTACAGAGAGGCTTAAGCAACTGGCCATAAGTCACCCACTTTAATACGGGGCAGAGAGTCCATCTCAATACATTAAAAGACTGTATTTATGTCTCTGACTATTTCTTTAGGTAATTCCCTAGCAGTGGCGTCTTGGGTCGTAGGGTAATTGTCACGCTTAAAGGAGTATTATTTTCATTTTGCTGCCAATTGACTGAGCACCTCAAGGTTGTTGCAGGAATGATTTGCCCCTCCCACTCCAAGACAGTAAAATGCTAGGCTTGCTGGAGAACTGCTGGAATATAAACACTTCCTTGGTGAACATCAGTCAGTAGGACACCCGCATTGGTGCACGGGAGCTGTGGAGGGCTGAGGAATAGCCCGGGCCAGGGAACCAGCCTGCCGAGAGCGTCCGCAGTGTGGCGAGGGGAGAGTCAGGGCTCCAGGTCCAGTCGTCACAGCTAGCACGGGGTCCTGCAGGTGATGACCACATCTTATATCAAGGACAGCTGCACGTGTAGCTAGTGGGACTCCCGCCGGTCATGCATTAGGCTCCCTGCGGTTTGAGTGCCCAGGCACAAGGGGAAGGGAGTGATTTCAAGGGACTGGCAGAAAGTGCAGGCAACTTAATGAAGGAGTGATCCCCAGAGCAGTAGGCTTTCTAAGTCTCTTGTCCTTTCTCCATTTTTTTTTCTTCATTCTGTCAGTCTGAGCTATTTGGACATCTGGCTGATACCTCTGATTTTGGAACAGTGGAGGAAATGAATGGAAAGGGAGAGAAATCTGGTTGAGTTTTAATTATTAAAAGTTCCGAATCAAAGCTGGGCTAGAGATAGGATTAAATTGAAACTTTGAGCTTTTCTGTAGATTGGTTGTTTTCAAGGTAATTCTGGTTGCCAGTGACTATCCAAAGCAACATACCATTTTTACTGCAGTTACGGTTTTTGGTTACCTGTAAGCGTTCGAGATGCTATGTCTAGTGTGTATTTTGTGCCTAAGACTTTTTTTTTTCCTTTTTTTGCTTCAGGTTAGTAGCAAAGATGAAGATTTTCTTGATCTTTCTGTCGATGTGGAGCAGAATACATCTATTACCCACTGCCTAAGGTAACCTTGTGAATTTTAATTGTGGTCTGAGCTTTTGATCAGGCTAATAAATAAGTGGGGGAAAATATCCTATATTTCCTCAGGAAATAATCTTCCTTTCTGTTAAACCAATATAACCCTATTTTCTATTTCTTTTCCAAGAGAGATTAAAAATAAGTATATGTGGCCTGGAGAAAGGTCCTGCTGAGAAGAGAGTCTCGAGTGGAAGCCATTAGTCATTAAGTTTAAAAATACGTTTCTAATCTTTAATCTTTAATACAGATGTATTGAAGGGGCTCTCCTCTCTCTCCCTCCCTCTCACACACACCACACACATACAATCAATTACACGATTAAGTTAATAAGTGCTATAGATGCCTGCCATTCCTTTCTTTTTCTAAGCTGATCTGTTATTTTAAAAATCATGCACTTGTGACCTGAGAACCAATGAGGAAATTGCCTTTTCCTCCAACATCCAGATTGTACGGAGATCATTCATGGGGAAAAATTTCTCCTCGTTAGGGTTTAGTGGAGGTGAGGAACCCAGAGTGTAAGAACACTACGTGCCTGGGATCCCTGGGATCGATCTCTATAGCTATTGCATATTTAAACTGTGCTCAAAATTGATACAAAGACACGGTTTCCTTTTTCCCCGCCTCACCTCTTTATTCTCTGCTTTACAGCAAGAGGTTGTGAGTGCTTCTAATTAGCTGGGCCCGGTTCTGGACACTGGAAGTAGAGGAGCGAACACCAGACACGTATCTCGCCTGCTTACCTTCCGGCGGGGTCCACAGGCAGTGATCGGGGCTTTGAGGAAGTGAAACAGGTCTAGAGAGTGAGGGGGCCAGTGTAGACAACCAGCCGGTCAGGTGGGTCTCCCATTGCTCAGGGTACTGCAGCTCAGAGACGCCTTACGGTGTCCTGGCGAGGCTCTGCTGATGTTTATCAGTGGGAGGAGGGTGACAGAGTTGCTCTTTCAGGAGCGCGGGTGACTTGGAACATTTTAGATGTAGGTTAAAGAGACTGCTGTGGCGGTTGACTGTAAGAAAGTCACCTTGCAGGGCGAAGGCGCCAGCTGCAGCGTGGAAGAGCTTGGTTCATCTGGGTGTAATGTACTGCGTGAGCTGGGGGCAGATTGCTCTCCCATCCCCCGGGGGTCTGACCCCCCCCACCGCCCCCCAACACTGTGCTGATGATTACCTCAGCGTTCCTGTTGGTTTCGCACATCAGCCCTGTCCCCAAATGCCTTAGGTCTAGGGGTCTAGGACAAGTTTGTTGTCTCTGTTTGCAGAGTGTTTTGTAGGCCAGAAAGGCCTCTTTTTCCTGTGAATGGTCCCATTTATGGAATGGGTTTTTAATCTTCTTGTGAAAAGAAGCCAGTTTTTACTTCCCCAAGGTTTTATGCTCTCGTGATAGAAGTGGTTGAGGTTGTGCTAACGTTAGTCGCAGATGAGGGGATGGGAGGAAAGATATTTGTCCACACCCCTTCTTTGAAAAGGGTAGAGTTAGGGAGAGTTTGGAGATAGGGAGGTTGACTGCTCCTCCTTCCTTCTCAGTATTTTCTGGGCTGTTCAAAAGGGCAGATGGCAGTGGCCTTAGCTTTGAGGACAGTCAGGTACAGGGCTAATGGTTCATTAAAATTTCAACCTTTGGGAACCTTGTTATAAAGAAACATAACCCAGATATGTGTTCTTTTTTTTTTCTTCTGGAGAAATGTATATATTGGCCATGCATACCTGAGGAAGGCAGGCTAGCGGCATTTGGAGATGTTAACGCTGGGGTGGGTGAGTAGGAAATGGCCTCAGTACCTTTGAAACAACGCGAGGTTCTCATCTGATGGGACTGTCCAGGCTGATCCTGAAGTGCCTGCCCGTCCTCACTTTACATCATCCTTAAACTAGACCTTGACTGACTGACCTGTCCCTGCCCTCATGCCTGCCTAAGGTCTCACCTCCTGCTGGGTGTTGTCATGGATCACTAAGAGCTCTGGGATGGGGGTGGCAGCTTCCCAACTTCCCAAGAGAAAGATGGATGTTCAGGAGGAAGGCCCAGGGAGGAAACAATGCCAGCGGATGGACCCCTTAGCTTTTTCTGTGAGAGACAAGATGAGGAATGATGATCTTTTTTGGCCTTTTTCATGGTTTAATTTGGTTTGCATTTTTGAAGGTTTGTTTTTAAAATTAGAATTCTTAAGTTTCTTCTGTAACGTCACATCTCCATATCCCTTCTGATGCGTGTGATGTTTTTACCTTTCATTTGGTGACGAAAAAAGTTAAAAATCAAGCTAAAATTGTGGAATTTAAATGTCCTATTTCTGCCACCTCCTTCCAGAAAGGTTTTCGTTGATCAGTTACAATATGTGTTCAGTGGACTTTTGTCCCAGAGAAATGATGATATAAAATGTAGTTAAATTCAGGATACAGGATCCATGCTATCGCTGAGCTATAATTATGTTATCTCAAATCTTCATACTGTGTCTTAGGCAAGGTGAGTCCTCTGTATCCCAGGAGGATACTGAGTAAGCTTTTTTTTCTTCTTTTGAAAAGTTAAGGGATGGCCTCAGGCAAAAACTAAAAATACGTGAAGTTCATCTCAATTATCCTCACATGGCCTTTTTTGGTATTTTTGGTCTTCTACGTTTGTGCCTTAGTCCCTCCCTCCTCTTCCGCTCTCTTCCTCTTGTTTAAATTCCCATTATCCCAGGGCTGGGAGATCAGCCAGGTATCAGGAGGAAAGTAGCCTTTTAATTCTCCCAAAGCTCTACTTTAAAAATTAATCTTATATTTTAAAAAATTCCTTTTCTACTTATTTGAGAAACTTCTTTTATGTACATATGCCTCCCACCACACTTCCATTGCCACACGCTTGCCTCTTAGTTTTTCTGATCTGTGTTTTGGTTTTGGTGGTGGTTATATAGTATTTTCTAATATCTTTACACATAAGTCTTTCTTGTGGATTTCTTTTTTTAATCTTTTTTTGATATTTTAGTCAGTGGTTTTTGAACTTTGTTGTCTGTCAGAATCACCTGGGGAGGTTGGCAAAATTCAAGGGCCTGGCCATATTCAAGTTTGGTGATCCAGGGCCTCTATTTTTAATTAATTCCCTGGTGATTCTGATACACCAAAGTTTAAGAACCACTGCTCTAGATCTTTGCCACTCAAACAGGGGTTCGTGGACTAGCACTATTGACATCACCTGGCATCTCATTAGCACTGCAGCATCTCAGGTGTCCCTCAGGAATGAATGAATGAATCAGAATCTGCATTTGGACAAGATCTCTAGGAGGTTCAAATGCATGTGAATGTTTGCAGAGCAGTATGTTGGAACCACCTGGGAAGCTTTGAGAATAAGAATGCCTGGGTTCTACCTAGAGAGATTCTGATGTAATTGATCGGGGTGTGACAGAGATGGAGATTGTTTTTAAAGTTCCCCAGGTGATTGTAATGAACAGCCAGGAGGATCACTGCTGTAGATTCTAGAACAAAGCTTCCCAACTGGTGTGCCATGGAAAACAGGTGTGTGTTAATCCCCTTTGCTCTTTGGTGGCTGGGCAGTGCCATAGGAGCAGCCACATCAGCTTACCACAGCTCCTCTCTGAAGTACCATTTTCTGTGTGGGTCATGACATGAAAACTATCAGGAATCACTGTTTGAGAATTTTTAAAAAATCAATTTCTGAACTATTGTGTTGAGTGGAAAAGTTAAGATTTTAATTTAAAAATGTATCAAATATAGACATTAACTTGTACATGATAGCTGTGTTTACAGTACATAACCTTCCTATCCATGAACATAGTCTTTCTCCATTTTTTCACATTTTCTTGTATGCATTTCCATAAGGTTTTATAGTTTCCTTTCTTTATATAGGTGTGCATTTTATATTAGATTTGTTTCCAAAGTATATTTTTTAATAGTTCTTTATTGCCACTATGACTTTCTTGAAAGAAATACAAAGAGCTTTGTGCTTTTTCTCTAAGCTCTTCTCTGCTTTAGTAATTTGTCCTGAGTGTTGGAAAGACGGTCTTTACTCTCTCCTTCCCCTCTGACTTTCTTATTGAGAAGTTTCCTCACCTTTGTTGCCTGCTTTTGTTCCAGCAGTTATACAATAGCACCTGACAGACCTGGTCTGCTGCAGAATTTCCTCCCAGGGTCATCCCCCTTTCCTAAGCTAGCCTTACTTTCCACTTCTCAACTCACAGGCCCCCTAAGAGCATCAGCCTGTCCCCCATGGCAACAAGATTCCAGCCAGCTGGGGCTGGGCAGGCTGGTGGGTATTTGTAAATTGGGTCCTTAAATTAGCTACTAACTTCTGCTATATTTCTACCTACCTGGGTCTACAGATACTTCAAGACACTGTCTTTGAGAAATAAAGTAGGTAGAAAGTGTTAGTTCCTGTTCATTGCTCTGCTTGCCTTGGTTATTCTGGTTCTTCAGCTGAATAAAGAGGCTTGTCTTCGGTAGACGTACCAAGGGTGTGAAACTCCACCTTTACTCATACTCACCTCTCCCCCTTCCTGGCCCCGCCTCATTCCACCCAATAATTCTGTGCAGGCCAAGAACTGTTTTCACGTCAGTTCCCTTCCTGAAGAGTCAGCCCATATTCATGCCGCTAAACTTGAGACTGTATTACACACCAAGCACTTGAAATCCAGGCATGGAGTATAATTGCCTTCTAAATTGTTTCCTTGCCTTTTGACCCCCTCCAGTTTTTCCTCTGTGGTACTACCAGAAGTGGGTTTTTTAAAAAAGCACTGTCTGATTATGCCTTTTCCTTGCTGAGACTGGTTAGCGGGACCCCAGAGCCGCAGGGTCCACCCCAGCTTCTAAGAAGTGTAGTCGTGCATGCCTCCATGACTCTGCTGCGGCATCCCTCCATCTGCAGTCCTTGACTCTATCCCCCTGACACACTTTCCCTCTGACAGCCTGACTTGGAAATCGCCCCTTGGGGAAACGTCCTGAATTACCCTACCCCAGTTCAAGTTCATTTCTCCTTCCCCCATGCTTCCCCCTGGACTCCATACACATGCCTCTGTCTTCATTCATTCGTCAGCCAACACATACGGTTGAGTGCTGCGATGTGTTGGGCCTGTTCTCAGTGCTGGGGCTGTAAGAGTGAGAGAGAGGGACAGGGTCACTGTCCACATAGAGGGAAGGCAAGTAATAAATGAATAGGAGGATGGTTTTCGGTAGCGGTGAGTGCTTGGAAGAAAACCAGACAGCACGATAGGGGCTTGGTAGTTTTGGAGAGAGTGGACAGGGAAGTCTTCTCGAAAGAGGTGACATTTACACTGAGCTCTGAATGAGTGAGGCCAGCATGGAAGCATCTGGAATAGAGCTGTCAGTGCAGAGAAACCAACACCTGTAAGTGCCCTGAGGCAGGGAGAGCATTGAACTCACAGGAGCAGGCTGGCCTGTGTGGTTGGAGCAGAGGGAAGGGAGGGGGGCAGGGTAGGAGATGAGGTCAGAGAGCATTCAGGGGTCTGAAGAGGCTTGCCTGTCCACTGTGGCAAGGAATTTGGATTTTATTTGCAAGTGCATCGAGGAGCTGTGGGAGAGTCTTAGGCAGGGGCCTCAGCGATGTAGGGTGACTTATGTCTAACCTGCGCTAAGCACTAAATGTACATGGCTCACGTGCGTGTGTGTCTGGTCAGCTGGGCTGTGTGAGGGCAGGAGCTCTCTGCAAATCTCCAGCATCCAGTCCCAAGTGCTATTGGAAGCCATTTGGGGATTTATTGAACAAACAATTCGTGTGTGCTTTTGATAAGCTCTGTTTAAGTAGTTGAGCCCTTCACACCATGTGAATAATAAATAACATTTTCAATTTAATAAAATGTGATCGTTCTGGTGCTAGGGCACCCCGTGTATAAGGAAATGTCGCAGAACTTTTCAAGACTTGGGGTGTTGTTATATTCTGAGTATTCCTTCAGCCTTTGAAGTAGCATCACAGGAATGTTAACTAGAGTCTCAGTGACCAGGAAGGCATGAAGATCCAAGACATTTAAAAAGTGAAAGTATGAGTAGGCGATAAGTCGAATACAGACATAACACCACAGTGGTATTTGTTCTGAAAAGAAGGCAGGCTAAAGTTCATGTCATCTGGGGTGTGGGGAGTGGAGGTGCAGGGAGTGGGGAGGAGGCAGTCATTTCCTGATCATTTGGGACTTTCTTGGTTCAGTATAAGGGTACTTGTATATGGTTTAAAGTTCATTATCTTTACTTTTGTGCTCTGGGAAAATAGAGACCGCCTGGGACATACTGTACAATATGTACATACGTAGAGTAATGCCACCTTGCATTTTATGTGATTGACTTTTTTGGACTCAACTTTACAGTGGTCTTTTACTGTAGTTAGTATTTTTCTTTTATAATTTATATCTCCAGTTAACAGGTATTCTGTGTTAAACCCTGAGTTTTTTCTGAATCAGTTGGAAACATCTATCTGTCCCATTAAATAAAGCTGTACCTGAAAATCTCTTGTGGTGATAACACAGTCCAGACCAGTGGACATGCGCCAATGGCATAATAGCACCTGCTCTTAAGGATCTTTTCTCATTACCTCTCTCCCCACACTCACTTAAAATTTACCTTACAGGTGGTAGAGGGTTTAAAACATGGTGTACCAAGCACAGTTTTGACTTCTTTTTAAGTTGTAAATATTTTTCTCTGCAGAGACTTCAGCAACACAGAAACACTGTGTAGTGAACAGAAATATTACTGCGAAACGTGCTGCAGCAAACAGGAGGCCCAGAAAAGGTGTGTAAAGGATTTAGCTCAAGGCGGTGGCTTTGTGTCTTGAGGGGGAACCAGCCTGTGGAGCCAGCCAGGTCTGATTTTTTTTTTTTTAATCCTTACCCAAGGATGTTTTTTCCATTGCTTTTTGGAGAGAGAGTGGAAGAGAGAGAGAGAGAAACATCAATGTGAGAGAGACATCGATTGGGGTTGCCTCTGCCTGCAGGCTGATTAATCTGATTCTCTTAATGAGCCTCAGGCTGTAGAAACTCCACGGTGTAGGGCCAGAGGTTTTCCAGAAGGGTGGGGCGATTGCTTCCCCCTCAGGCAAAAGCTGCTTGGAAGGTAAATGTCTGCCTGTGAAAGATGTCTTCTGCTGTATGGGGGAAAGACCCGGCACAGGAATCCAGAGGGGTGCCCTCTGAGCCCTATCTCCAGAGCCCACAACCCTAGATTCTCCTGACACAGCTCCAGTCCACTCTGCCCTCCCTCTGCTGGAGCCCAAGGTGAGTGGCTGCACCTGAAACTTTGTGCCTTGGCTCTTTAAGAGGGTGCCTGCATTTCCAGCCATCTCTCCCTGGCCGACAGAAACCCGGCTGGGGATCTAGCCGCCATGGAGGTGTGTGCCCTTGGCTAGAATTGAACTGAGGCCGATGCTCAGTCTGCGGGCCAACACTCTAACCACTGAGTCAAACCGGCCAGGGCCAGATCAGTGATTTTGAATCCTAGTTCCGTGGCTCATAGCCAAGTAGCTTTGGAGAAGTCAGTTAACCGCCCTCATGGGTAAAAACTAGGATAGGAATGCCTACCTTGGAGAGTTGTCTGTTCGTCTGATTATTTGCTCATTTGTTCGTTCATGCATTCATTCATTAAATATTTATTGAGTGCTACTGTGTCCCTGATAGCATGCTGGGTAAACAGGTGGTGGTCAGATATAATCACTGCCGTCCTGGGGTTAAAGGCGACTTAGCATAGTGCATAACACACAGTTGCTGCCCAGTAACGTTGTTAGTATTGCCCAAACATTGGCGCTTCTCTCTTTCTTTTAATCCTCACTTGAGGATATGTTTAGTGATTTTAGAGAGAGAGAAACTTGGATGTGAGAAACATCGACTGGCTGCCTACCGTATGCACCCGACCAGAGATAGAACCCACAACCTAGGCATGTGCCCTGACTGAGAATTGAACCCACAGCCTTTTGATGTACTGGATGGTGCTCTAACCAACTGAGCCACCTGGTGAGGGCACAACTGATTTAGAAGATATGGGGTTATAAAAGTAATTATCTAATAAGGAATCATGAGGAAGTCAGTAACACATCAGTTATATTGATAGCTGATAAGAAAGTTATCACATCCTGAATTGATATAGGGCCCAAGGTTGCCCATCTTTTTACCAACACCAGCCAGCCAGTTACAGCTCTCAGACAATCTGAGAAAACCAGTCCTTCCTTGTTACTTTCCCCCAGAAGCCAAGAAACTTGACATTTTAGTTATCCTGTGAAGTCTCACTGTGAGTTAAATTTACCTGGCCCAGGGTTGTGGGATGTTCACGGTAACTCATCAGTGCTCATTACTGCCATCTAAACCCTCGGGGTTCTACAGCTGGGGGTGAAATAGTTTCTCTGCCCAGCCTCCCAGCCCTTGCTGCATCTAAACTGACGGAAGGTTAGTCATTGTGGCAGGCGGAGCGGAGGTGGAAGGTACTCGTCTCATCAGTGGTCAGGGAAGCTCCTGGCCTCTGCTCCCGTCCAAATACTCTAAGTCAGCCTGAGGCAGCCCAGGCCTTCCTATGTGGCATGAAGGTGTTTTCTCTTCAGCCCTGGAGGTCTTATACATTAAAATGTCATGTGCTCCCCATAAAATAGGGGGTTCCCCATAGTTCATATGTTTCTGCTGCTGTTATTTTGCTTATTTTTTATGAACAGGGTTTTACCTTAATAGATTTCTGAGTAACAGTCTCTTAAAATGTGTCCTTTTCAGATAATATGCATTGAAAATGTGCACAAGCTGAGCAGAGTGTACGCTAATTCAGGGCACTCGTAGACGGGGGTCCCGGGAGGGGACTAGAAGATTCCCTATTCTAGCGGTGTGAACTGCATAGACCGTTGTCTTTGTGCCTTTCTACCAGGGAATATTAATGGCCCTCTAGTGAAAAAAGCTTTCTGTGTTTGTGTAAGTCTGGGGAACAGAGCATCAGACAACAGAGAACAGTTCCTTTGCTGCGGATTTCTCAAAACCAGTGTGCTGAGGTGCAGGGGTAGCTTCAAACCAGAAAGTAGCAGTGTCCAAGCTGGGTCGCAGAAACCCTGCATCGGCTAGCATAGTGTGCTGGTGAGCCCAGTGTGGGAAATGGAGCCCCGAGCCAACACCTGCATTTTATAAACAAGAAACTGAGAGCCAGAGAAGGGAAATGACTTGCCCAAGAGCACAAAAAAAGTGGGAGTGAGCCTAGCCTATTTGGTTTCCTGATGCCAGTGGCTTGCAGTGTCTGAACACCCCCGTTGTTCCTCAGAACCTGGAAGTCCAGACCACACCCTTCTGCTTGTTTTCTCCCCTACTTCCTTTTCTCAAAGGCTGTCACCTCTCCTCTCCATGATTTCAGGAAGAGGTAGGGGAGAGGATTGTCCAAATACTGTTCCTCCCTGGGAGGGCAGTGACAGGACAATCGCACATCCTATTTTTATTGGTGCAGAAATTCTGGAATGTCTCCTTTGACCAGACGGAGACCCACTGTTGCTGTTTCCTCTGGCTGACTGTGCTGCAGTTAGCCAAGGATGTGGGGTGAGTCAGCTCTACATAAGTGAGCAGACTTTTATTCTTGTGAGCAGTTTGGTCATTTGCAGTTGGTGAGACCCCTCCTGCTCTTCATTTGTTTAGGCAACAGTGGATTCTGTTCCCCTAACAGGGATTGGGTACAACTGATTTTCTATTCCACTGTTCCTTAGGATGAGAGTAAAAAAGCTGCCCATGATTTTGGCCCTGCACCTAAAGCGATTCAAGTACATGGAGCAGCTCCACAGGTACACCAAGCTCTCTTACCGGGTGGTCTTCCCGCTGGAACTCCGGCTCTTCAACACCTCCAGCGATGCCGTGAACCTGGACCGCATGTACGACCTGGTCGCCGTGGTGGTGCACTGTGGCAGGTAAGGGCTGGCGGGCAGCGGGGTGCATGTGGGAAGTGTGAGGGTCATCCCTGTGCCGAAGTAGGCCCAGCTGGGCCTTCCCTGAGCTGTGAGGCTCTACCAGTGGGACTTTTGGGAATCTCTTCCAAGTTTTGGTTTATGTATAATCTAAAATAAATATAAACATACCTACATACACATAAAATGAAATAAAATAAAATTATAATAAGATAATGTAAATGTTTTAGTGTAAGGGAAATAATAAATCTCCATTGGTTATAAATGATGCTTGGCAGGAGTTGGAAATAACATGAAGGCATAAATGCTTATGCTATGACTTTAATGTTTAAAAAACCAGGTTACATATTACGTGATTTCAGAAGTATTTTAAAATATATGAATAAAGAGTGGAAGCAGTAGATCAGAATTAATGATTTTTTGGCATTTTGAATGATTGAAAATGTACTCTTAAAAAATATTCTTTATGCATTTTTCAGCCTTTGCCCAGCATTCTATAGAAAGTACCTAATCAGACCCTGGCTGGTGTGGCTCACTTGGTTGGGTGTCATCCCGTGCACCAGGAGGTTGCCAGTTTGATTCCCAGTCAGGGCACATGCCCGTCTTGTGGGCTCCATCCCCTGGTAGGGGCGCCCTGTGCAGGAGTCAGCTGATAGATGTTTCCCTCTCACATTGATGTTTCTCTCTCCTCCTCTCCCTCTCTCTGTAAAAATCAATAAGCTATTAAAGAAAGAGAAAACAGAGCAAAATCTTTAAAAAAAGAAGTACATAATCAGAAAGGAGAGAGTAAGAGAGGAGGCCCCTGGGTATGGAAGAGCAAAGTATTTTGCTAAAAGTCCTTTGATCAAATACTTTTTATTCCATAATTTGGAAACGTCTAAGCATGGAAAAGTCTATTGGGAATTCACCTCTTGTTTTCGTTTGCTGAGCTGGGGTCGGGTGTGTTTTTTCTTCCTGAGGTGGGCACAGCTTGTCCTGCCCTCACAGGTTTTAGACTGGGACATGCCACAGGGCAGGTGTCTTTTCCTCTCTACCTGCCTGGATCGGGTTGTGGTGAACGGACCATTACCGGAAGGTGCACAGTTCCACGTGGAGGAATGATGTATTTTTAACCCTGTACTGGGGTGGATGGTGTCAGGAACTGTACCTTCACATCTGAAGCACCCCTGTTTTGTCCTGTGCATATTAAAAACTTTAAGCCACTGGATATTTTATATTCTCAATAAGTTATATTTATCTGAAAGCTATAAGCCAGCTCTGTGTTTTCCCTGAAGAATAGTTCTAACAGTTATTCTTTTAAAGAACTCGGGTCCAGTGATCTGGAAGCTGGGCGGGGCCCGGCAGGAGTTGGGAGGGAGAGGTTTTGGGAAGGCAGAGCCTGGTACCCGGAGGGCATCGTGGCCAAGGCGGGCGGTGTGGGCAGGTGATGGGGAAACAGAAGCACTCACCTTTGTAGGGTGTGCATGGGTTTTCAGTATGGATCTCTGTGCGTGCTGACTCTCAGCCCTGGGAGCACTGGAGAGGACAAGGCAGAGACCTGCTGAGACGGGGGCGAGCGGGAGGCTGGGGTCAGGAGCAGGCAGCTGGTCGGGTGCACGCGGTCGGAGCAGCCCGGCGGCACGGAGGAACGGGTGCCGAGCCGTGCGCGCTGTTCACTAGGATTCTTTAAATTCCTCCCGCCAGAGGCACAGTTGTCCTGATACATGGAGCTGGGCTGGCTGGGATTGTGGAAAGCTGTGAAGTTAGGGAGCTGAGCCCTAGCTTCTCTGTGCCAGGACCTCCTGGCTCACGGTGGCAGTGAGCACACAGCCTCATTCACTGATCTCTGCTGCGCTTTGGGGCCCTTGTTCCTGTTCCGGGGCAGGACCCGAAGGAACAGCGAGAACAAGACGCGCGGGCCCTGCCCTCACTTAGCCGAGGCTCTAGTGGGAAAGGGAGCTAACGAGCGGACACAGCAGCCTGCCGCGGCCCAGACAGACAGACCGCTGCAGAATCATTTACGATTCTGATCTGTGCTATGAGGAACAGGGCGACGAGAGAGCGCAAGGGGAGGTGTCTCTTCAGAGAAGGCGATCGAGGTGACGTTTTAGCTGAGTCCTCAGGATAACGTGGGCCAAGAAAGCGAACATTGGGGGAGGATTGTTGCAGGCAGTTAGAGCGAGTGCGCAGCCCAGCACGTGAAGCCCGATGTGTGTGAAAACCAGAGACCAGCGGGCTGCAGCTCAGAGGGGGAGCGGTGTGGGGAGGCTGGGGAGAGCCGCAGGGTGAGGCCGGGGAGAGTGGGGGGGCGGTGAGGCCGGGGAGAGGCGGGAACCATTCGTATGGGTCATCTTGTATTTAAAGAAAGTGAAAAAAAGGGAAATCCGCTCTTCAGCTTTAATGGTGTAATGAAAAAACAAAACAAAACTCTGAATTTTGGATTAAAGTCTTCTCATTTGTGCAAGTCTAACTACATAGTTATAGCTGTTGAGTTCTTTGCCCTTTTTTCCTTACTGTGTAATATATGCTTGTTGTTATACATTATGGTTTATTAACGTCTTTCTGAAACTTAGATCATGTCACTCCTCAGAATTTCCTGGCGTCTTGCTGGCTCACTCACAGCAAAGTCCAGAATCTTAACCAGGATATCCCATCCCTCTCTGGCCTCCTTGCTGTTCTGTGAACACGGCAAGAACTGTACCCCCTAAGACCTTTGCCCTTGCTATTCCCTATCCCCGAAACTTCCATCTAATAGTCCCATGGCTTGTCCCCCCAGCCATTTCCTTCAGGGAAATTTTCTTCTGCTCAGATCTCATGTTATCAGGGAGGCCTCCTGTCTTCACCGTGTATCCAATACCTTCCCTCTGCGCTCATCATGCCACTACTCGGCTTTATTCTCCATGGCACTTATCACCACTGCAAATACATTTCTCTTTTTGTTTGTTTACTGCCTGTTCAACCCCTGGCCCCGTCAAAGTGGGACTTGGTTTTGTTCACTGCTTTTCCCCCTGACAGCCAGAATAGGATGTGGCATGTAGCAGGTATACAGTGATTGTTTGCGGAGTTTTATAAAGCGGTGAATGTTAACTCGGTTACTCTCTTTTTTTGTTTTTTTCCAGCGGTCCTAATCGTGGGCATTATATTACTATTGTGAAAAGTCACGGCTTCTGGCTGCTGTTTGATGACGACATTGTAGAGGTGGGTATGCAGAGCGTTCCACAGCAGGGGTGGGACGGGATGGCATTTGGGGGAATGTGTAGGTGTGGACATTTTCTAAAATAGGCCTGTTTTCCCGTAATCTGACTTTAAAACAACTTACATTCCTCTCAAAACTAAATTCTGCTGCTTCCCAATCTCTATGGAAAGGGAGAAGGGGTGTGAGGATGGCCTCATTAATACTGTGTTCCTGTTAACTGATGAACCACAGGCATGGGATCTTTAGGGCATTATACCAAATTTTTCTTGTATTGGTCATTAAAAACTTTATTTTTTATTTATTTATTTAATTTTATTTATTTATTTTTAAAAATATATCTTTATTGATTTCAGAGAGAGGAAAGAAGAGGGAGAGAGAGAGAGAGAAACATCAATGATGAGCGAGTCATTGATCGGCTGCCTCTCTCACGCCCCGACTGGGGATCGAGCCCGCAACCTGGGCATGTGCCCTGACCGGAAATCGAACCCCGATCGCCTGGATCCTAGGTCAACGCTCAACCGCTGAGCCATGCCCGGCCGGGTGGTCATTAAAAACTTTAGTGTTCAGTCTGTTGGACCTGGAAAACCTTTATATTATACCAGAGTATTCCACATGTTGATTTTATTGTAAAGGAGTAGTAGCTGGAGAGAATGGCACACTCAAAGACATGGTCTAGTTTAGCCCATTAGGATAAAGCATAAGGCAGTGAAAGAACCATGGTGATTCCCTAGGCCCTCGGTTTACCATTTGAAAGACAGCGGTCCTGGCTTCTTCAAAGAGTGCCTACATATGGCTGCTGATAGATTAAAGGGTGGCTTTCTTCCCCAAAGATTTGCAGTTCATATAATCATATCCTTCTGCCAAGTCTGTGGAATTGTCCGTATGCCATGGAAAGCTCCCAGTTGTGATTTAATAGCCAGCAGCATTTCTTACATCTTTTCTTGTGCATTCCATTAGTTTTTCTGTCCTCGCAGTAATCATGTTAAACAGTATATTACTTCTCTTTTATTGCAGAAAATAGATGCCCAAGCTATTGAAGAATTCTATGGCCTGACGTCGGATATATCAAAAAATTCGGAATCTGGATATATTTTATTCTATCAGTCAAGAGAATAAGTTAAAGAACTGTGGGACTCACTCAAGTGGGGGGAATGTTCAAAGCACTATTACCTGGGTTCTCTGCAGACTTTCGTCTTCCCCGGCGGCCCACCAATGGTATTACTCTGAATCTCAGTGGTCTGGCTGTGATAAACTCTCTCTCTTTGTTTTTCATACACGCAGCACTATTCGTGGTTTTATTTTAGTCTGAGGTAGAGTTAACTGCAATCAGATTGTAGTAAGATTTATATGAATAACAGTTGCTAATTTTAGGATTGGGTAAATGTTATACCACTGGCTATTTCCGGCTGAATTAGAATGACATTTCCTAGAATGTCTGCAGTCTATTTTGGGTCTTTGCTAAGCTTCCTAAATGGTTTCCAGGGTCTCCTTTCAATGCATTCCTTTCACTGGTCCCTGGAAACATTGCTACCCATTTCCAGCTTCTCTGCTCTTATCTAACAGAAGGACAGAAGAATTGGGTAGGTGGTCACGTTGAGGGCTGCAACTATAGCTTTAAGTGTGTGCAGGTGAAATTGTTTCAAGGTGAGTAACCTCAGATACTAAAGTCATCCTCCAGGTGGAACAGGGTGAAGAGCTGTTGGTGGTAGCATGGGCCCCGGGTTGTGCTCACCTGGCCGCTGGACTTCCCCAGGGCAAAGAAGGTAGGGAGCTCAGGGCAGGCACAGCCAAGAGGAGGAAGCTTTCGCGGGGAGTGAAGAGTTACTTTTATCTTTCTACCAAAACCATGTTTCAGGAAAATAACTTTGCTGTTTGTTTTTAGTGACACTTTCTTCTGTATGGTCCTGTGAGTTGTATCTATCCTCTATCTGGCACTGCTAAGCTTTCCAGGGTATCTTCCCCGACCTGGTGTTCTGCAGCCTGTGGTCTCAGGGCTGGGACACCAGGCGACTGCCTCCAGCACAGCGCTCCCTCGCCAGTCAGTACCAACATCATTCTGGATGCAGAAGAGCGAAGGCCCTGCCCTCTGCTGCCATCGGCCGCGTTGTGCAGCTGTTCACGTTGAAGCAGTTCAGTCTGTTCGGAGGCACTGGCGAGCCCCCGGGCTAACCCACAACCTTCCCTAGAGGAAGACCCGAGTTACCTGGGTGTGAAGGTGGGTCAGAGGAAGTGTCAATGGGCAGGTGAAGGAATGAGCAAAACGGCGGCGTTTCTTTGGCTCAGGCTCCTAGAATGCTTGACAAGACGGAGTTTTTTGGAAGAACCTCATCTCACCCTAGTTACCTTTTTTCCCACTTTTGTTATATATGTATTTATTAGATCATTTGAGTATTGGTACCTTTTATTAAAAGGGTCGATGTGGTGTTTTGCCGTTGAGCTGGGTTTTGGTTTCCTACAAATACCATGAGTCATAGACCTTCCTTTGGGAAGTCTGTTGACTTCCATACACTATAATATACTGTGAACACATAATTTTGTTACCTAATAAATCAGCGAACGAACATACAAACGTTTGGCATAATGTGAACTAAAATGGAAGTTGAAAATGTTAGTGGCCATTTTGCAACGATTAAGAGCATAGCACTTTACCTAGATGAAAACTGGATTTCTTATCTTTGAAATATCGTGAACTGTTTATTGCTCAGAACTTAATAAGCATGCCAACACTTCACTTGTTCATGCTTGGAGTGAAATGTTTTCCTTTTCACTGGAGAAGACAAAACAGGGTGATCTTCACGTTATTGTTTTATACGAGTGACAAAAGTATACCTTGCCTTGTTTAGAGGCAAATTCATATTTATAAATATTTTGTCTGTTTTTTCCTCCATGAAACATATGCAGTAATCACTTACCGGGAAGGTGAGTTTTTATTCTGTTTTTAAGGAGAGACACTTTCCAGTTGAAGGTGATTCATATAGGGAACTGTTTGTACTATATATAACCCATATATTTGACTGCAGGTTGCGAAGTTTAAAAAAATGATGGTTGATATCTAATATATTTGGAACTGATTCATAAGAAAAACTATTAAAATTATCTTTGAAATGACTCTTGAAGCTAATTTATTAGAAAAACAATGTTTCATTTGGAAGCCTGTATAAGTAATATCTAAATGCAAAGTCATAGATTCAGTACCTTTTTTTATTGATGTATAAAGAGTTTTTTCCCAGTGACTTAACTGAAGTAATTTCTTTTAATAGAAAAGGTCCATTAAAATTCTGTGTTCATGAATAGATTTTTGGAATAAAAAAATAAGTATGGGAGATAATGCAGAGACTTTGAAGTGGCCGTGTGATGCAGGAAAAGAAGATTGGAAGAAGGCCGAAACATTCCATCGGTTTCTAAATATTAGAACTATCTGGTAGTTTCTTCCCCTTTCCTCTTCAATTAATGAAACAAACACTAGGCAGCTAACACTCCCACCCCCCATCGCTTCACGTTATATAAAGACAGTTTTTTTAATTTTTCATCCCTCATTCACCATGCAAAGCAGAGATTGATATGTGAGACCCTTCAGAGGTCAACGACAGCACAAAGGCTCAGTCCCCTCAATGGCCAGGGTTTGTGTGTCATTTTCTGGCAGGAGTAAGGCCTGCTATATTTTTTTTAACTGCTGGGTGTTTTAAAATAAGTCACAGTGTTTTACACTTGAAAAGAGAAGAAATAGTTGCTTCATTGGTTACTTACTAGCTTAGTATCTAGATTATGGTACAGTATGCTGAAAAGTCGTTTTAAAGGTAAATTTTGGTAAAATGCTGACGTCAGTTCTGGCACGTTCATGCATTTTCCATTCTGGGCCGTACGAAGTGGCCTGGTCTGAAGGGAGCCAAGGAGCAACACAAGAGGGTGTTGGTTAGGATAGGAAGCCAGTTGGTTTTATAGCCTGGTATATTTTGGATTTCAGATGAAATGGGGAAAGAAATGACAGAAATGGTCCCTAGGCGTTTATTTTCATGGATACCCTACTTTCATGGGCATGCCTAACACTGAACTATGTTCTAACTGGAGCTTAGGGCTTATTTTCGATATTGGAGTGTAGCTTTATTACAGATGGATTTTATCTTTAAACATTGCATTTTGATCAACTTTGTATAGTCACGTGTATTAAAATATTGTGCACTAAATGTTCTGCCCTTGTTTGCTATCCTATGGTGAGGGCATTTATCAGCGCTGTTGTGATTCACTCATGTAGATGGCATGGGTCAGGGAAAATCACTTCCTACTTTTCTGCCTAAGTAAATTTCTGTTTTCCAGTATTACATAAATTTATTTTTGGCTTCCATTTCTATGTAACCAAAATAGTTACTCTATGTGTGTGGCATTCATATGACTTTGTTGCAAAAAAAAAAAATTAGTTTTTATTTAAAGTAATCTGTACCTTAATTTTTTAAAATGTAACCAATTCAAGCACTTTAAGCAATAATGTCAATCTTGTGAAATTTCAATCAGTTTAACACCCTGCCTCTAAAATTGTTTGCAGAAAGTAAATAAATAAATGAAATAGGAATTCTCTTCCTAGAGAATTATATCTGGGTAATGTTATACACATGAACTTAAAGTCCTTTTTATAAGCATGTGAGTCATTGGGAAGTCTCATGTCTAGGTAATTATTCCGGACTTAATTTCAAAGCAGTGGAAATGTAAAGAACATTCTGGTCGTTGTACTAGATCAAGGCAATGCTACTGTGAAGGTTGATAAAGTCAGTGTTTCTGGAGATAACTTACTACTTTTTTTGAGTGAAAAAGTCAGAATTAATCCAGAAATCTGTATCTGGGGAATAATAGAAAATTGAGCATATCAATGGGAAAAAAAGAAAAGAAAAGAATTCGAGGGTAGGTAATTAGGCATCACCATGAATTGCTTAGCTGGGACTTTGCATATTAAGTCTACCAGTTGTGAAATAAAAAGATTTGTTCCCCCAAAAAGGAAGTGGCTGCGGCTCTGTGATCCCATCAGCATCTGGTTTCTAGGAAAGAGTAGGAGGATGGTCCTGGCCTGGAGTGCTGACAGCCAGGCCCGGGCTTCCGGGCGGTTGTGAGCTGTGGGGATCCCCACCTGGGTGCACTGGGACACTGCCCTGCCAGAGGGGGGCAGGTGCAGGTCCATTTCCTGTGGTCTCAGTGTGGCCTCCCAGGGCCAAGACTCAAGCTTTCTGTGAACGTGCCCAAAGCCTTTTTCCCCCAACCAGTCACTCAAGGTTCTCTGTGGGTAGGAGGTTGTCATCTAATACATTTTCTTGGGCCCAATTATGGAAATATAAATCCACCGACCAAAAGCAGGGCAGTGTACCGTCAAGTCTCCCAGTTTCCATCTATCTTCTCTGGACACTAAGTGAAGGCCAAGGCTCTTCACTCTAGAGCTGTCTCCAGTTGAACCTGACTGAGCTGGAACAGGATTGTTGGGAGTTAATTGTATCTGCCATGAAGGCTGTAGGAGGGAAACACCTCAGGAAAATGTTTTTCTCGGCCTCCTTTTGTTCATCTGTCAAATGGGGCTCATAGGAGAGGCCTGTCACCACCAAGATGATAATTTCTGGGGAGTGAGAACTGTTTCTCATTTCTCAAAATTTCTCTTCATGCCTGTTCAGTGGTACTTAAAACCCCTTTAATATAGGTTGAAGTCTTCCATTGTCTTATGTTTTCATGAAGACAGAAATATTTGCTAAGCCATTTTTTTTCCATGAGGGAAGGTTTTGGTTGTGGGGATAACACTAAAAAACCACGTAGACTTGGCCCAGAGATGCCCCAGGTGGAGAGATTTTCAGTTAAGCCACGTTGCAGCACCTATTATATGCTGGGCATTGTGATTGGGGTTGGGGAACAAAACAGTGAAGCAGATAGGATCCTCTTTTAGTTTCATGCTTCAGGGAAAAAAAAAAAAGTCTGGGGAAAAGAAATTTAAATTGTAGAAATAATGGGGGGCGGGACTCACAGGGTAGCCCAGTGTGGAACTTGGCCTGCCTTCCCCAGCAGGTGGGCGCTGCGAGGTGCAGCCGGCTGGCTCCTTGTTCTCTGGATGCGTCTCGGAGCCCCGCTTTCCTCCCTGCCTGCTCTCGGTGTTGCCTTCGCTTGCCTTTCAGCTCCTCCTAGGGAACACACAATTTTTCGAACAATATATTTTGTTACATTGCAGCAAAGGACTTGAGCATCTTGCCTCTTAATTCTCATGTAAAAAGAGCCAGTCTTGAAAGTCTTAACAGTGGATTTTACAAATCAAATATCTAAACAATTTCTTTACATTATTACCAAATAATTAGAACCATGGACATTCGGGGCATGAGAGTTTTTCATTGATGTGACTGTTTTAACAGTGCTTGGAACAAAACACAGTAGGAGCTTTACAAACATGGAAAATAACTTCATTTTGGTTACGAGACACCAGTCAGGAATGACAGATTTTGTAGTGAGGATTCCGAATCTCAAGCTTGTTTCCCTCGTGGTGATTCAGAATAAAGCATTTATTCCCAGCCCCGGGTACCCCCCGCGCCTCGGTCGCGTGGATGCTGTGCGTGGGCGTGCGGGTTGTGTCAGCCTGAGGAATTCCACAGCAGGCCTTCGTGTGGAGGTTGGGCACGCGTGTTGCGGGTTGAAATTCTATTTCCTCCTTACCTCCTCATCGAAGTATTGAGCTTTCAGAAGAAAACTGAGACTTAACAGATTTGACTTGACTGGAAGCAGAATAACTTGATGGTTGAAGCCACCATTTCTCTGTATTTAACCAAGTCCTCTGATCCAACTCAGCCGTAACTGTCTTTCAGTGGCTCTTAATTGACCTCGCCTGACAGAACATTCTGTGCTGAGAACTGAAAATAAACACAAGAACATTTTAAAAGTGAGCCATCGCACCTTCTGCGGCAAGAGCTCATCTCCAAGTTGAGAATCGCCCGTTTCTCAAGGGATAGCGTAGAAAAATACTTTGCAATGACTTACAAAACCTGTGTGAAGACTCATTCTGTCGGCCTCCCTCGCATCCCTACCCCAGAATGAATTTTTTGAAAACTATTTGAAAAGAAGTTACTCCTGCCTATTTTCCCATCTCTGCTACCCCAAAGCTCAGAGAACGAAAAAGCATAAATTGCCAGCCTAGGTATGTCGTGTGTCCCCCTTGGGCTGACAAGGCTTCAGCCGACGTTGGGGTGAAGGTTGTTGGGTGGAGAGAAGCCCTCTGCCTGGATGATCACCGGTAGACCTGGGTCCTTAAACGTCATCTGAGGAGTTGCGACGGTTTGTGAGGAACAGCCCCGCGGCAGACGCCGTCCTTGGATGGGCATTGGCGCGGAATGCAGAAGAACAAGGGGTGTGGGTTTCGGGAGTAGGAGGGGAGTAAGGTTAGGATCCTTCAATCACTACTTCTTGGCCCCCAGCCTCGGCCTCACTGCCCCGTCTGTCACTTGCCCTGCAGGGTTGGATGGGACCCCCACAAATTAGCTGAGGGATATGCAACCTACAGCCCACGTGCTCTTTGTTGTCGCCCCGACCTTGATCTCTGATAGGAGAATTTTGGACTCAGTTCGTTAGTAGCTTGAAAAAGCTCTACTGGACTTAGTCCAGGTTCTAGTGTGGGCTGGGCACCAGCTGGTGCCATTGGCAGCATGTGGGGAAAGCGAGGGGTCAGGTGGTGTAAGGGTTCAAGTCCTGCCTGTGGCGTCCTGCTCCGCTGCTGCTAGAGGTCTGTGATCTGAGTCAGGTGTCGGACTTAATTTGCTGGCGTTGGGGTGCTAATGCGTGGTGCTTGGGAAAGGGGCTCTTCTCCACAGGTCCTCGAGGCAGGCCCGATGGTAAAACAGTGGAAGAGCTAGTTACGTAAGAAGTTCTGGAGTACTGTGCTGTGTGCTGTTTCATGTTATCTAATGCCCACATTTTCCAGGCATGAAAGGCAAGACTAAATAGGCGAGGGAGGGAAATGCAGCCCCTGACAGCCGGGAACCGGCCTGAAACGGCCTCGCCGGGGGTGTTGCTAGGAGCTGGCTCGGCACTCACAGCTGGGCCATGGTGGTGGTTTCTGGTTGGACGTAATCTCTGAGATGAGGTCATGCTGAGACCATGATGAAGTGAAACAAAAAATAAGACAACTTCATAATTCTGTCTAAGCGCAGACGAAAACAAGGTCACTGCAAAACACAAAACACCAAACATCCCCCTCCCACCAAATCTGAGTCACTGTCGCCGCTTTACTGATGACGGTGTTAGCTCTGCCCTCATCTGTCCTAGATGAGATTAAGATTCAGGGCCAAAGAATTATCTCCACTGCTCGACCACACCCAATCCAGAGTGAACCCCTCTTCCTGAACCCTCCCCCAAGTTACCAAGCCAAAGTCCCAATCCCACAAGTTCTAACACCCTCCTGAGCTGCCCCCCACTTCCCCACCGTGTGTGGTCTCACTGCTATGAGGCTTAAGCACAGTTTGTTCAACCACAGTTGTGTTCCTGGTGGTCTGGCCCGAGAACATCAACAAAAGAGTGGGCTAAACTGACAGGTCAGCCACTTCCCGGGGTCAGCCTGGACCTGCTGTTTTCATGGCCGGAAGGAAAGGGAGCGCCCCCCCCCCACGTCATTAGTGCCCTGATTGTCTAATGGATTGGCAGGAACTCCTGCCCAGAGGGGATGCAGTGTTCGGGCTGGATGCCAAGAGAAGCTGCTTATAAGTACCTGGGTAAACCTGGACCTCAGTTTTTCCTAACCTGTCAAATGCAGTTAGAACGGGGTTGTGATGTGTGGAAACTTCTGGAAAGCTTGACAGGTATTTAACATGGTGCGTGTGGCCGACAAGCTTCGTTCATTGTGGATTCTCGGCACCGCCACACCTACCCTTGGAGTCGCTCAGGCTCAGGTGTGTCTGTCTCTAGAGCCCAGGAGGTCACTGAGGTGCCAGAACCCTCTTCAAGGCAGGGTCTGAAATCAGTGTGATGGGGCCTGGGCTCCATCTGTAGGGAGGGTGCAAAGTCTACTTCAAGAATTCCAATTTTCTTCAGCGGAGAGGGTTCCGGTTCTGTCTGGATCTTGTTACATATGCCAAAGAGCTTTGAGAGTCAGGGCTGGGGTGGGGTGAGGGTTGGTGAGGGGTGAAGGCTGAGGGTCACAGGGGCGATTGAGCACATAGCTGGGGTCTAGTGCCCTCTAGTGGGAAGAGCCCCCAATTTTTCTCAACTGCTGCACGCATCTTTTATTTTATATATATACACATAATTTGCCCATGCGTTTTCTTAAGAACAAACCCAAGACCTTATAATTATCTTGAAGCCAAACCAAGGCCTAAGTTAAACAGGCCCTCACCTTTCTGTGAGATGGAGCAACGAGCAAAGGATCGTGGAGCCAAGGGGAGCAGAGCGTAACCTTGAAGAGAGTGCTCTGTGTCCCCCTGAGGGTTCGTGCTTAGAAAAGGTGGCTGTGAAAATGCGTGCATGCGATCAGGAGGGACTGGAGTGCGGGGACCTCAGGAGAGCAGAGGACAGCCGGCCCCTGTTCCGTTTCTCTTGCTAGTGCCACACAGAGGAAGGGCAGCGAGAGCCAGGAGGCAGGAGGGAAGAGCACCCCCCTGAGAAGCTGCCGCAGGGGCTCAAGTCAAAGACCTAAGGGCCACGTTCTTCTTGGCGGAGGCACAGAGATGGTGCCTGACGGCACCCAGCTGAGGTGACAGCATCATTTATTCATCACAGTCCTCACAGGGCAAATACACTGTTTGTTTCTGTCATTCACATTGTGGTAAAAATTCTTCGTAAGCTATTGATTTTGGGACACAAAGATTAAGAGCTCCCCAGAAGTGGTACGGCGTAGGGACACATTGCTTTAGAATTACTAGAAATTTGTTTTGCATTTTGGAGCAGTTTTACATTTTTTCTAAAGGCATTTATTTGTAATTCTGTCTGCTGATCTCAAGCTCTAGGATATATAATAGAACTTTAATTACATTAGGCTCAGGATTTTTCTCTTCTCCATTTGGATTTATGGGGGAGTGAAGCTGGGGGCAGAAAGTCTGTAGTAACGTCTGAGCACAGGAGCTGTGAATAAGTGAGTGGCGGGCAGGTGAGAACATTCAATAAAGAAAATTGCAAAGGTAACTGAAGGGAGCAGCAGGAATGATGGCTGGGTAGCCTGTGGCTCTGCCACACTAAGGTTTAGAGGAAGCTGGCTGAAAGAATCTATTTTAAAATAGATTGCAGGGAAGGCAGATATATTTTTATTTTTAAAAACTTTATTATGGGGAATTTTAAACATGTACAAAAGTAGAGAATAGCGAACCTCCAGGAACCCACGACTCAGCCTCAACAGTTAACTTTGGCCGGTCTTGTTTCAGGAAGGATTTTCAGGTAGCGCTGGGAGGAGGCTAGCTCTTCAGGACCTCGAACCCTATTTAGGATAAATACATGAGGTGTTGTACAGTGTAGATCAACGACCAGCTCTGAGGGGTTATCCACTTGGTTTTTTCATTCCTCTAACTCGAAATAATGTGTCAGTCCTTTAACATGAAAGTTTTCCTCATAAATGTCAGAAACATTTTTGCAACACAGAGATTTTATGGTTTAAATAGATTTAATTTGTATAATGGCTACATACTGTGAAATATGAAACAAGTGTTTGAGGGCGATCGCCTTCATTTGGAAAATTATAATGAAAATAATGGCCCTTCATAACTGATACAGATTACAGAGCGAGGTCTTCCGTACGCGTGTGCCAAGGGGAAAGCTGCTGTGCCCACAGCTGTCTCACGTGCTCTCTCCTCAGTTTTCACCTTTCCATCTACCCCTTACTTCTGGAATTTTCCCAAAGAGATGGGACCAGGCTCAATGTTTCCATTTGTCTCTACCCTTTCCCGTTGGAATTTTTCCTCATGGAATGTCATTAGCATATTTCACTGATCAATGGATTAGATCGAAGAGTGCCAGAGAGGGAAGGAAGTTCCTGGATAACTAGAAACTCTCCCAAGTCGAGAAGGAAACGGTAGCCCTGAGGCCTTGGCAAGACTTGTCCGCATCGCTTTCCAAGTTAGTAGTCTAGAGCAAGGAATGAGGGAGTGGAGAAGGTCGCCTCTGCAGGGGTCTGGGTGAGGAGAGAGAATTCCAGGTACTGGTGAGGTGGCTTAGAACCAAGATTTTGTTCATTTGACCTTCCCCCAAATAGACATAAGAGCACAGACTTTGAAATCAAATCAACGTACGTTAGAATATAGGCTCTGCCACTTACGAGGCATGTATTCTTGGTAAGCCTCAGTTTGCTCATCTGTGAAATGGGGATGGAAATCATAGCGCCCCTGTCTAAGTGGTGTGAGGATTGAATGAGATGAAGTATGTCAGGCACATAACACAACGCCTGCCGCTGTGTTCAGTACATTTGATGCTGGAATGTAAGTGTCCAGAATGCATTAGCTATTTATTTTGTCGTCATTAATTCATTAATAGACCTGGACTAGCTGAACACAGCGCTACTAACCAAATCTCCTTAAGTACAGATTTAAAATAGGAATAAGTGAAATTGCCTGGATTAATTTAAGAAAAGAAGTGAGATCATGCAGATACCACTTAGCTTAATTCTTTTGTGCTTTGAAGGTGTGACGGCCTCTCTGGGAGACAGCAGCTCGTGTTCAGTCTCTGCCACGGCCTAGTTCTAAACTTTGAATTTTCTGTCTTCTTTTCCTTTAGGGCAACAAAGTCCACAGATGGGGGGTCTTGGGCATAGCGGATGCTGTTGTGGCCAGCGGGAGAGAGAGCAGAAAGAGCTGACCTCAGGTCACCAGTCTTGCCCTTTGAGCAAACTGCTGGGAGTGCTTTTGTGAGAAATTTTGCCCCCAGAGCTGTTCAGGCTGCTGGTGTCTGTCAGTCAGCGTTTGCACCACAAGTGCTGCTTCTGCACTTGCTCGGGGACACGGGCTGCTGGTTGCAGGCCCTCCCCAGCACACACCGTGGGGTCCGCGAGGGCAGTCTGTGCGGGGAGGCCCAGGCCCGCAGAGACCGCAGTCTCTCCTGGGCCGCAAGGGACAGCCAGCGGGCCCGTGAAGGCTCCTCACTGCCGGTGCGTCCACGGAAGGGGCCCAGCACACCAGCTGCCCACCCCGGGCCACTGGCAGCCCCTTTCCCGAGCCGTCCAGGGGTCTCCCACCGGGCTCTGTCATTCAGAAACGCCCTTGCTTTCCCTCGCAGTAAAACAGCACGTTTATCTTTTCTTTTTAAAAACACTTCGTATTACTGTAAAAATAAAAGTAGTACATGCCCCTTGTCCGCATTAGGAAAACATAGTAGAAGAATCTTCAGAATACTTTTTTGCCATTTTTTTGGTGTGCATTTGCCTTCCACACATTTGTTTGCAAAATTAAAAGTGATGCACAAATCATGATTATTGTTAAAAATTCAAAAATACCCAGTTAGAGGAAAAATGAAAGTTCTCCTTTCCTTTCTCCCAACTCCACTTCCTTCCAAAAAGTAACAACTCATGGAAGTTTGTAGAAGGCACCTCCAGACCCTTTTTTGCATTAACACACACATGGATACACAGTTATATAAACACGTATTTATGTATTTGGTTTTGATTTAAAAAAATGTTATCAAATGTTATTCTGCAACTTGCTTTTTATTCTCAACTTAACAGTCTTGAAGATCTTTCTACACTAGAGCTATTTCATTAAAAGAAAACAAAGACGCTGCATGTAATTCTATAATGCGTACCATAACTTGTTTAAAGAACATTTAGATTCTTTTCTTGTTTTGCTATTACAAGCAACCTTGCAATGAGTATCTCTGTACATATAGCTTTGGGCATATAGCATTTTAAAGTTTAAAACGTTACCTCTTAGGAAGGATTTACACTAAGAAGCTCAGAAGGTTTAGCCGTATCCATGTGCAAGTGTTGGATTAATCCAGGGAAAGTACTTGGGGCAAATAAGTGGGACTCATTAAATTTTCCAGACGAGAGCTAACACTGGACTTCAGAGCTATTTGGCTTTATGAATGCCAAAAGAGATTTTCTATTTTCATGTTTGTTTAACGTATGTAGACCCTAGAGCCACCACCTAAGGATAGTAATTGGAGACCTAATTTTAGATTGCCCGAAGGCAGTGCCATGGACTTGATGTCTGCCCTCATCTGGTCTTTGGGATACGTATCCTGGAGCCAAGCTGCTCCTGTGTGTTTTTCCATTGTTACCCTTTCAGCAGGGTCTAGAATTTCCAAGTGGTTCAATTGTGAAACTTGTCTTCTTGCTGAAATGTTTTCCCTTGATTTAGGGTTGTTTTGTAATTGTTGCCAAGGACACATGATTTAAATTGTAAATGTCACAAAATGTATTCTTATTCTGTTGTTCTTGAGATAAAATTTGGAGACCTGAAAGTGGAAGGAGGGTAGGACTTGGAAAGAGACTTAAGAAGCTGCCATTTCAAACAAAGTCCTTAATGAAAGTGATGCCATCACTCCCTGCTTTGACCTTAAGTTCTCTTGAATGATCTTGTTTGTCTGTCATTCAATCCCTGAGACAGTGATTAATAAACCCACTCTACCTGAGGGTGGGTTTGCTCTGCAATGCTGAGAGAGGCAAAATGCAGCAGGGGCGGAGGCTGGGACCCAAACCATGCGACGCCCAGAGCTGTGGTTCTCCAACCCGACAGCCCATCAGGACGCTTTCAACAGTTTCCTGGGTCTCACCGCACTGCTTTCCCTTCATTCCCAGCCCCTCTTTCACCTCAAGACGTGTCAACCCATAGGCCTCTCTTCATGTTCATGCCAACTGCCTAGTCCGTGCCACCTTTGTGTCTTTCCTGAACCAACCTTTTTTTTTTTTTTTAAATATATCTTTATTTATTTCAGTGAGAGGAAGGGAGAGGGAGAGAGAGATAGAAACATCAATGATGAGAGAGTCATTGATCGGCTGCCTCCTGCACGCCCCCGACTGGGGATCGAGCCCTCAACCTGGACACGTGCCCTGACCGGGAATCGAACCCGGATCGCCTGGATCCCAGGTCGATGCTCAGTCACTGAGCCTTGCCCGGCTGGGCTGGACCAAGCTTCTTTACTGCTCCCTCCAATCTATTCATGCCCAGCAAACTAGGAATTTCTTTTACTTTTAGGTTTTGAAAAATTACAATCCTACAGAAAAGTTGCAAAAACAGAATAGGCACCTGTATACCCTTTACCTAGAGTTGCAGAGTTGCTGATTGTGATATTTGCCACGCCTGCTTTACATTTCTTCGTATATGTGTATGTCATTATTATTACTATTATAATCACTTTTGCTGATCCATTTGAAAGTACACTGGAGACATCCCAGCCCTTCATTTCTAAATATTTCAATCTATAGCTTCCAAAAACAACAGTATTCTTTCACACAATGCTACACTGCAGTGATCAAGACATTAATTCAATACTATTATTTACTATACAGGCCATATTTAAATTTTGCCAATTGCCCCAAAAATGCCCTTTATAAACTTTTTTATCCCAGGGCCCACCCCCAGCAGGCATTTGGTGGTTGTGTCTTTAGCTTTCTTTATTGCAGGCTCTCTTAGTCTCTGGTAACAGGCGTTTCGCAGCGTGCAGACCGGCCACGTATAGAACACGCCTGCCCCGGGTTGTCTGAGGTCTCCCCGCCAGCGAGCAGGCGACTCCCTTTGGTGGGGTCCTTCCCGGAGCATCGCGTCAGGGCCCAGGGGGCTTCCAGGCCTGGAACGCTGGCAGCGCTGCTGCTGGCTCGTGGCCCCCAGGCGCTCGGTGGCCCAAGGGCTCCACGCCACGCCCACAGCGCCCCTGCTCCACGTGCGGGTGACACGCAAGAGCATGTCAGTGTCAGCTGAACAGCACAGCCGCTCAACACCACCTTACCGAGCGATCCCGCGATTAGCCTGGTAATGGTCGGTCGCCGTACGAGTTGCGAGGATATTGTTGGCATTAGCGACTGTATCCCCGTGCGGCCAGTGCACTCCTGGGACTTGGTTCCTTTATATGGGAAACTGTGCCTCTCGAGGCCCTGTGCTCTCTCCCCCCTCCGCCCGCCTTCCCGCCCTCTGGCCACCATCGGCTTGTCTTCTGTGTCCTGGAGTCTCTTTCTGTTTTGTTTCGATTGTTCATCTGCTTTGGTTTTTTCAGTTTCCACATTTACGTGAAATCACACGGTATTGTCTTTCTCTGTCTTATTTCACTTAGCACAGCACCCTCCAGGCCCATCTTTGTTGTTGCAAATGCCAAGATTTCATTTTTTTTTTTTCAAATCCTTACCCAAGGATATGTTTTGGATTTTTTTTCTTTTTTGAGAGAAAGAGAAACATGGACGTACAAGAGAAATACCGAAAGGCTGCCTCCCATACAAGCCCCAGCTAGGGACGAACCCACAGCCTGGGCATGTGCCCCGCCTGGCTGCGAGCCCACCGCCCTTTGGTGCACAGGGCGGTGCTCCAACCGACCGAGCCACCCAGCCGGGCAGGCGCCGTTCTTTCTTATGGCAACTATTCCACTGTCGTCCTCCTTGCAGTGGGTTGGGCCGTGCATTCCGGGAGTTCAGCTGTGGAAGTCACGACAAGGTGATTTTTGTTAAAAACATTTTACCCCCCTACGGCTACTTACCTTTTGTTTTCTTCACTTTATTCCTTCAGCGAAGGATCACTCAGAAGTCAGGACAAGCCACAACTGGTACTTGGCACCCTCTGAAGTACAACCCCTCTACCATGTAACAAGTTAGGCCTTGTTTTTGTCTTTTAAAGATTTTCGCTATAAGAGAACCTAAAAGTTAGCATTTAAAAAATAAAATTTTAATTTTAGAATAATTTAGATTTACAGAAAAGCTATAAAAATATTACAGAGTTCTTGTATAACCCCTCACCTTGGTCATGTCTCCATAGTCTACTCTAGTCTGGGACAGTTTTGTATTCTTTTCTTGTTTTTTTCATTCAACAAACTTTTTTTTTTTTTAAGATGTAGAATGTGATAATTTAATATATGTATACATTGTGAAGTGATTACCACAATCAAATTAATGACCACGTTTTCCATGCTGTGACAGTTTTGAGGAGCACTGCCAGCTGTTTTATAGAATTCCTTCAGTTTCACTTTGTCTGATTGCTGCTCATGGTGGGATCGAGCTTATGAGTTTTTGGAAAGAATTGCAGAGAGCTGAGGTGCCTTCTCATCGCATCTGGTCAGCAGGTACCTGCTATCAACCGTGCTTATCGCTGCGGGCGTTAATCTTGGTTCCTCCGTTAAGGTGGTGTCTGCAGACTTGAGCCCTGTAACATTATTATTTCTTCTACTCCATGCTTTATTCTTTGGAAACAAGTCATTAAGTCCAGCCTACATCTGGGGACAAAAGCCTGCTTTAAAATTTTTCAGTAAATCTATTACTTTTGAGATTTAGAGTTTAATATTGTTTTTCTTTCCAACTGCTTCTGGGGCAGAGGGGCTGTATTTCTTTGAAATGTCTTCGTCAGGCCTTGTTTCAGTACCTCTCTGACACTAACTGCAAATGCCTCACCGTGACATGGCATTTCCTAGCCGGTTCATAGCCAGGAGAGCAAGGACTTGCTAGGGAGTATTGTGTTGAAAATATTTTGAATGTTACAGATAATCCCCTATATTCATGTACTCACTTATCAGTAGATATCTATCGGGTGCACACTGTGTGCCCAACAGTGCTGGGTTCCATGGACACATTTCTCCCTCCCGCAGTTTGGCGTGGGAGAGTAAATCTAATCTAACCGCTTGTTGCGTGGCTGTGATGAGCTAGCCGCTGGGCTAGGTGCTCTATATTTATCATCGAATCCTCTAGACTGTTCTGTGGGGAAGTTTTTAATGTCCTTATTTTATTTTAAAAATTAACTTATTTTTTTATCAGAAAAACTCAGCATGAAAAGATTTGTAGTGACATATAAAGTTCATCTGCCATAAACCATGCGATCCCCCAGAAGTAATCCCCCTCACCTGTTCTAGCCATTTTTCCTGGTGTTTATTTACCTTTGTGTTTGTAAATAATATGCTTAAATTATTCTTAAATTTCAAAAACATGTTAAAGGTAAAATAAAACACAGATACAGAGCACCACACAAAGCCAATGAATGGTTTAATGGGATATTGTGAGCCAAACGCCTTGTCACCACTGCCCAAGACAAGGAACAGAACTTTGTGGGACACCCCAGAAACCCCTGCACATGGCCTGTCCCAACCTCCACCCCTCTTTCCCCAGATATAATCGCTCTGCTGACTTTTATTGCTACCACTCTCTTGTGTTTTAAAAAATGGTTTTATTACCTGGTGTGCATCCTTGGACACTATGGTTTGTTTAGTCTTGGTCATTAAAAAAAGCATGTGTTTTAAGTCTCTTTTAATCTATAGGTTTCCTCTCATGTTTTTTTCCTTACAAAATCTGCAATCTTGGGTTTAATCTTGGAGGGTGTGTGAGCTTGCTTAATGCCTGGAGTTCCTTATACACTGGCTAGATATACAAATAGAGACTGCCTGCCTCAAAACATTCTTATACCTATCGTGGGGGTTTTTTTGGAGAAAAACTTTGAATGCAGTTAAATGATCATTTTGGAAGGTAGAAGACAAAGGCCAAATAGAGGTGTGTGTGCTTGGTAGACACCAGCAGGATTTTATGTTTTGCAGAAAAATAACCATAATTTTATATATAGTTTTGAAATATAAAGAAGGCTTTAGAAATTGCATACTGATTAAAAGTAGTGTTGTGAGGTCTGCCTGAATTCAAATCCTGATCCCTCCACTTCATGGCTCTGTGACCTTGAGCAAGTCACTTGTCTTCTTGTCGCCTCAATATGCTCTTCTGCAACATGGGGGTGATAACTGTCATGGGGTCGTTATGGGGCTCACCTGAGATAGTGCATGTAGACTGCTTTGAACAGGGTGGGCAAGCGCAAAGTTCAAGCACAAAGTTTAAGCTGTTACTATTCTTCGCAATGGGGAATAGATAGAAAATGGTCAGCTTAAGTCGGATGCACACGGCTTGGATTTTCAACTCAATTATTTGCTTTTCCTCCTGGTACATTTCCAGCTCTCATTCATGTGATTTGGGACAAAATTAATTCATCCACAGCTGTTCTTTAATCTCTGGTTATTTTCTGACTCTCTGGCAAATAAATTATTAACCTCTAAACTAAACAATTCGTCCTAGCTTGAAAGAATTTGTGTATCTCTCCAAAGACATGCACAGTGAAACAAATGCTTTGTTTCCTGTGTTTATACATAAACTGTGGGGTGTCACTGCTGAAACTTCTGCTCTCCTCTATGGCATTTAGTGAAGAGAAAAGGCTATAGTAGTTCATGCTTAGCAACAAAGAGAAAACTGGTATGTTTCTATATAAATTCTTAAAACACAGAAACCTCTTTAAGTCTGTTTCCTGCAATCACATTTCTAACATGAATGGTTATTCCTGTGTAGTGGGTTGAATTGTGTCTCCCCAAAAGATATGTGCAAACTCTAATCTTCTGGTACCTGTGAAGGTGACCTTAGTTGGGCCTTAGCAGGTAGAACTGAGCTAAGGATCTCGAGATTTTCCTACATGTAGAGTGGGTCCTAGACCCAATGACCAGTCCTTTTAACAGACAGAAACAGAGGGACGCCAGGAAAAATCCAGTGAAGACTCAGGTAGAATTGTCTGTAAGCCAGGGACCACCAAGGACTGCCAGTGGCCGCCAGGGACCAGGCGGAGGGGTGCGGGGAACGGGTTCTCCCTCAGAGCCTCCAGAAAGAACCAGCCCTGCCAATACCTTCAGTTCAGACTCCTGGCTTCTGCAGCTGTGAGAGAATAAATTTCTGTTGTTTTAAGCGGCCACATTTGTGGTAATTTGTTATGGCAGCCCCAGGAAGCTAATATAACCCTTATGATAATAAAGTACATTCTCAAATTGTTTTTCATCAGAAACTGAAGAAATTAGAGGGTAGACCAAGACATCCCACGTCTGCCAGTACAAATAACACCCCCTTCTCTCTCACACTTTCTATTTATCCTAAACTAAACATAGTTGGGAAAAGGGCAAGTTCTGGTTAACTACCCTGCCCCACGCCAGTGTCCATGTTTGCAAGGAATCCAAATATTTTAACTACGTTGCACATAAAATATTTGTTCTTAGATTATCCAGAAGGCACTGCATATCTTCAGGGACCTGGAAGTTACCTGTGGGTGCTCACCCTGGCCCTCACCCCGACACCCAGTTAATCAGCAACTACTATATTGTCTTCTAAATATCTCCTGCATTCACCACGTCTTTTGTCACCCTCTAGTCCCAGCAGCCACTCCCTCTCACCCTGACGACTGTGGGCGCTGCCCCATTGGTCTCCGTGCACCCACCCACTCCTGCCCCGTCGTTTAGTCTTTCAACAGCCTGACCATGTTATCTCTTCCCTAAGCTCCTCCATGTGGCCTCAGGGCTCTTTTCCACAAAGATCAAACCCCCTGAGTTCTAGAAGAGACTTTGTTTCTCCCCCATTTCAATGGGCTGAATGACTAAACCCACAGTGCTCTCCGTAGTCCGGCCCCCGGGGGTCCTGGCTGTGTGGCTTTGGGGAAACCGTGACATTCTCTGCTTCACTCTGGGCCCTGCGCCCTGCTCACCGGGCCTCAGCCACCCTGGGCCTCTCAGGCCTTGGCATATATTCAGTTTCTTCCTCCCTGCAGGGTTCTGACCAGGCTGTTTCCCCCGCCTCATGCCTCTTCCCTTGGTTAGCATCTGTACACCAAATGCCACTTGCTCAGTGACACTTCCCAGGTGAGGTGACATTCTCATAGGACTCTGCACGTTTCCTCCCTCTCCCATCTGACTCCGTAATGATACATTTTCTCAGGAATTGCTTGTTTACTACCTATCTACCCCTGGGCTTCAAGTTCCATGGGAAGAATGACAAGCTCTACCCTATGCTCCACCGTGTCCCCAGAGCTGGGCACGGTGCCGGCTCCACAGCATTTGCTCAATAAATGTTGGTGGAATGAGTGAAGGGCCCTGTGGTGTCTCAGCATTGTCACCATGACTGTCAGTGCGCACAGCACATCATATAAAAATGGGCTCAGCTTTCTGGCTTTAGGGTTCATGCTACCTGGACCACAGATGGGTAGGAGGGTCTATCTGATGTGGGTTCTCCCCGGGCACACTGCTGGGATATGGGGAAGGGGCAGGGGGAGAGGAGGGAAGAGAAGCCCGTGTGCTGGCTTAGAGTGACGGGCATAGCAGAGGTGGCAGAGGCCAGCTAGAGGCTCACCAAGTCCATGCCTTCTTCCCGGGGACAGAGCAGGATGGCAGTTCTCAGCCTCCTTGCACTGAGTAGGATTTCTGGCCCTAAATCCTCATGCGCGCCCCTCCCTGCTCTCCCTCCCTGCCTCATCTGCTGGTCAGGTGCAAGGGTCAAGTGACAAGCCAATCCAGGGCTCAGCTAGAAGACAGTGACCCCCCCCCCAGACTGCCTGCCCAAGAGCCAACTGAACTTTGCATGAGCAAGAAATAAACTTGTCTCATGCGATTGCTAAGATTGGGGTTATTTGTTGCAGTAGTGAGTGTACCCCAATAGAGAAATGAGAATAGTTGCTCAGATTTCTTCTCTTCTGCTTTATTTTACTTTTTTGCTGGGACCAGGGAGAAATCACACCTTGGAAGTTGAAAATACATCAGTGGGTAGAGAATGCATTGTTCAAGTTGACCAAAGATGGAATTCTGTTCCATATTGTTTAAACTGGCAAACAAGCCAACAAGTAATTTGCTGTCCCTTTAACTTCATTTTCTAAAATATTGAAAAACAAGATTTAAAGAGTAGTAACTCTTTGAAACGTTGGGGATACATTCCCAGGTATTAATCCTCTCCCCAAATCGCATTATCCCATGGAGAATCCCTGACAAAGTTTACAGGAGTTTGAGCTCCACTTAAAAGCTGAGAAGCGCAATCATCTCCTTAGAACAGTGGCCTCTCCTGGGGCTGTGGGCTTGTGGAATGTGGTTTAAGTTAAGCTTTTGCAGCAGGAGTCTTTCATATGAACGAAGATTACTCTCATGGCTAAGCCCGTTTAGAAGGTCACCATGATCAGCAGCCAAAAGCAGCATATCCATTTTAGAAGCCAGGCCCGAACTTGGAATTAAAGGAAAACACAGGATGAAAGCTGCCCACTCCACGAGAGCAGGGGCACGTTGATTTGGGTGCTAGGCCAAAACGGAGGGTCCAGAATTTCAGCTATCGAAATGGCCATAGCAGCCTCTGAAAAGCCAGGAGAGGGTCGCTGCAACATGTCAGGGGGCCTCTGCATGTCTGCGGCACTGTGGTGCTTGTTATGGACTGAATTTGGGAGCCCCACTCTCAAATTCACATGTTGAAGCCCTAACTCCCAATGTTTTGGTAATTAGGAGACAGCCTTTGGGAGGTAATTAGATTTAGATGAGGTCATGAGGGTGGGGCTCCCGTGATGGGATTAGTGTCCTCATAAGAAGAGACACCAGAGCTTCCTTTCTCTTTGCCATCTGAGGACACAGCAAGCAGGCAGCCATCTGCAAGCCAGGAGGAGGCCCTCACCAGAGCCCCACCATGCCTGCACCCTGATCCCAGGCTCGCTAGACGCCAGAACTGTGAGAAACAAGTATCTGTTGTTTAAATCACCAGCCTGTGGTGTTTTGTTGTAGCAGCTGAGCTAAGACAGTGGTTTACTTTGTACTTCAGTTTAAAAAGAGTCTCTGGGGTTTAGAGTGCAGGAGGAACTGGGTTCTTTCCCTTGATCCGGGGATCTGTTGATGAATCCATATGTCAAAGGTTTATGAGAATCATTTTCTTTCTGGAATCTGAGAGATCTAAGAAATCCGCCCTAAATCTAGGCAGTTTGCTATTCTAATTGCAATCACTTAAATCACATGTCCTCCCCAAATGTACAAACATAGGCACAGTATTACATGACACAAAGGGCTCTATACTCTTTCCAAGCTCTCAGTGTCCCTGTTCCCAGAGTGGGACCAGGTGGGTCTGTTGCCTGCATGTCTCTCCCATCAAGTCTGCTGGGCCTGGGCCTGAAGGATCAAGTCGCACCAGCGAGGCATCCTTTCCCCCTTACTCTGAGCTGGTAGCTGCACCAGTTTTCATATAGGCTTCTTTCTTTGCAAGTGATAATAAATATAATGCAAACTGACTTCAGTGGAAATGGGAGATTATTGCTTCACATAGTTGAAAAGGCCAGGGTCTCTCCCCGGCTTCAAGCAGAGTCTGACCCTGGATTCACATGATATCGCCAGGATCCAATCTCTCTTGCCTCTTTTCCTTTATATCCTTTGTTCCTCTGTTTTGCTCTCACTCTTCCAGCTCTATTCCCTCTATTTTAGCTCTATTCTCAGTGCTCACCTGTTTCAAAATGGCTGTAGCCCCAGATCTTCCAATATCTGAGGTTCAAGGCCACCAGGAGAGAGCACTTGCTTCTCTCCTAGCATTTCCACTGATGGTGTCATTGAGTTTTCCTGGCTCTAATGAGAACATGTGTTGCTACCTCAGACCAACCACCATAGGTGAGGGGTTTAAATGAGCTGCTTGGCTGAGGTCATATGCTTCATCCTTTGTGGTTTGGGGGTGATGGGGTGGGGAGGTGAGAGGTGGTATGCATCTCAGCCATTTAGTGTAAGAATATAGGAGGGTGGGTTCCCAAAAGAAATTGAGAGCAGGGCCTGTTAGTGGAAGTATGGTAAGTGGATACTGGACAACTGCAAATCAACAAATCTCCATTACCAGACCTGCCTAAACCTATGCTCTGCATTAAATAACAAAAAAAGTATTTAATTCCCTAAATGGTAAAAGAAGACCTCATTTCCCCAATGTTTTTGCTCAGGGCTGCATGATAAATTTTATTTAGAGTGTAAATCCCAGCTTTGAGGGCTCAAAGTCTTAGACAAGAGGGATGTCTCTGAGAATGTGTGGGTGCACCGCCAGCCTTGAACACCAAGGGGAAGATGGAGGACTGCTTATTACAGCAGCTATAATATCAGCACTTCCCCTTTGAACATGTGCTCAGCACTTTATATGTGTTTGTGTCCAATAAAGGGAACACAGTCATTAAAAATTAGAATGTTAGATTAGCAGCTCCCCAGTGCATGGGGCCGGGACCTCCAGTCCAGCTCTCTGCGGGCCGGGGAACAGTGCTGACTCATCGCTGACCCACTAACCTGCTGTTCTTCTTGCCTTCACTCTTCCTGAGTTTATAAAGATCTTTTGTTGCTTAAGATTTAGAAGCCAAAATGGATCACTTGTTTTTCTTTTTCTTACCAAATTAGAATGAGTGGGTAGGTTTTTTCCTAAAATTGGTCTTGCTGCCTTTAAATGTAAGCTCCATTTCATTCTCACCAAACTGTAAACTCCATGAAGGCAGGGAGTTTTCTTATCCCCCCCCTGCTGTATCCCTGGTATGTAGAGTGGTGCCTTGCATGAAATGGGCAGCCTCCCCCAATCCAAGATCCCCAGGCCTTCCTGGGGTTGAATTTTCTTGGGGGTCACCTGGAGGGCTGCCACTTTCTAAGGACGCTGGAAGGACTCTCTCTAGAGGTGATAACCACAGAGAATACTGGTCACCCCTAGAAGGCCCCTCACCTGCAATCTCACCTGAAGCGGCCCTTTTGAGGAAGTGGGCCAGGACTGCCCTGGCACTACCATTCCTCTCTCAACAGTGGCTCCAACGACTGTGGAGTCCCTAGTGACTGGGGGTGGCTTAGAACCTAAATGGCAGACACAGTGTAGAGCCCTTTTCTGGAATGCTCAGTGATGGGTCCTTTAAGTTCTCCAGGAAAATATTAGGTTAATATGGTCCAAGGAACCATAGGTAAGCTGAAGAATAGCAGCTTAGTTTTCAATAGAGAATGTTCAGTTGAGCATTCCCAGGCCAAGTGGCCGCTTGACATTCCTGCTCATGCAGTCACTTACAGGGCCCCCTTCCCTGGCATCACTGGGAGGACTGGCAATTAATCATGACAGGCTGAAAACACATGCTTACCTCAGTCCACCCCCCCACCCCCATCACCAATATCTAGTAAAGGGACAGCTGAAGGCAAAAATCACAGGAGGACACTAATTGGACAATGAACACCCTCTTCCCTAGTCGCCTTTCCCCACTGGGTTCTGAAAACACATGCAGACAGGAAAAGAAGATTTGTATCTGCCTCCATCCCAGCAGGAGCTCGGAGGATTCCTTTCTGGTCAAATCAGTGAGTCCAAGAGAAGAGTTAACAGTATCTAGCCTGATCATGCAAAGAATTTGTGATCTTTAGCCTGATCGCTCGCCCGTCAACAGGCCCTGTGCACCTAGAGTTTTTGTTTTTCTCTCACTTTATTCCTAAACTAGTTTATGAGAACTTATAAAGTCGAGACATACATGGTGTCAGCAAAGAGGCTGTGCCCAAAGTGTGAGCTCCCACTTGCTCAGCACAGGCCATTGGACTGGTCACTCTTTCACCAGCCAGCTCCAGAAAGAAGTGGACAGTGCTATACGTCACACTACCCATGAGATAAAAGGCAGGCAGTGGCTCTCAGCTCTCTTCTCGCTTCCTATGCCTGTATCCCCTGGTGATGGTTACCATGGAATCTTCATCAGGCTCTACTTTTGTAGATTTAGTGTCTGTCCTTGGGGCTGTCTCAGCAGAATTCTAGTAACCTTGGTTTTATTTGAACTGAAGTCACCCTGATGTGTCTGCCCTCCCCCCCCAGCACACACATTTCCTTCCTCATAACGGCTGATGAAGATACCTCTTGGGATAATTCCGTCATGGCTTTTGACTTCTAACCCACCAATCCATGAGGTCCCGAAAGAAGACTAAAGTGATGATGGGGATTAATTTAAAGAAAGAAAAAGTTCCATTGTAGGGGCTGACTTCTAAAGCTAGCTGCCTGTTTCACCAGAGGCAGTTGTGCAGGAGCAAAGGTTATCTACACTCTCTAGGCATCAGGTTTGGGAACTTCCCTTTTTAAAAAAATGTATCTTTATTGTTGTAAGTATTTCAGATGTGCCCCTTTTTCCCCTCCATTGATCCCCTCCACCCCGCATGCACCCCATCCCCAGGCCTTCCCCATACGGATGTCTGTGTCCATGGGTTATGCATATAAGCACATAAGTTCTTTGATGGGAACTTCTGAGTGCCCTCCATGGAACAGTCATGAGATTGACCTCAACTCAGGGCCTACCCCATGCTCTGCAAATTTACTAGGTAGAAGCATAAAGCGTATATCTTTTTTTCTAAAAACATGAGAGGACACCCTTCTGATATCCCCAAAATATCTGAACCAGTACAATATGGGTAGAGTCCTCTTTTCTGGCCTCAAAATGTCCCAGAAAAGCAGAACTTTATTCCTTTATTAAAGATGTATAGGACAGAGCACATGCCCAGGTTGCTGGCTTGATCCCCAGTGGAGCGTGTGCAGGAGGCGGCAGGAGGGAGCCAATCAATGACTCTCATCATTGATGTTTCTCTCTCTCTCCCCCTCTCCCTTCCTCTCTCTGAAATCAACAAAAATATTTTTAAAATGTATAGGACAGAGAGTACTGTGTACAAATAAGGTATTTTTAGTTTAGATACTCCATTGCTCTTACTTGCCACATACATAATATCTATTCTGGGCCAGGCAATGAATGAGCTAGATGTTGTGATACCATAACAAATAAAATCCCACCCTTCTCAAGGGGTTTGTGACCTAGAGGGGAAGTAGGAACATACAGAAACTTCACTAGAATACCTTGGGATCAGTACTTATAAATAGGTTCGTACAGAGCTGTGGAAGTAAGTGAAGGACCAATGCATTCTTTCCCACAGGGCTGGGGGCAAGAATGGGGAGGGGTGGTCTTAGGGAAGACTGTGGAGCCATGCTTATCTTTCCACACTTATACAATGAAAGAAAAAAAATAGCCAAAGTAGTTTCATTTGAACATCTGTTGAATGCTGGGCAGTGGCTATAAAGAAAGATCACATGCAATGCTTGGCCTTAAGAAATGTCCTACTTTACTTCTTTTGGGCCTGAAATCTACTTGGTTCCCCACCAAGAGTCTTCACTCGGAAAATATATCCGTCATACATTTTGATAAGCATCTATTTGGATAAGTATCTTGATCTAAAGACTAAAGAGGTGGTTGGCCCAGGGTGGGAAGGGAGGCTGAGACTCTAAGCACGCGAGAGCAGCCGACAGAATAGGCCTTGGGCTTTTTCTGGGTAGCTCAGCGGGGCAGGGTGGGGCGAAGGGTGCAGATTACGTGAAGGCCGATGCGAGCCCATTTTAAGGAAGATTTGTTTTCTGGTGCCTAGAACTCTCTAAGCCTGCAACAAGCTGTCTTGTGGGGTGGTGAATGCCTTGTTCTAATCAAGAAAAGCTAAGATGATAAAATGATTTTCAGGTATTATGGACAGTTGGATCAGATTCATTTATTCAAGAATCAGCTGTCACGTGCTCAGCGTTCGACCAGGCGCTGGGCATTTAATAATGGGTAATGCATAGGTCCTGCCCTCCAGGAAACAGGCCTGTAGGCAAGACCACCTAGGCCGATGCCTGGCAGTGGTGTTCAGGTGCTGGAGGGGATGAAGGAAGGCTTCATGGAGAGGCCACTTTTAAGCTGAGATCCAAAGGACAAGAATATAGCCTGGCCAAGGCAGTGGCCGGGGAAAAGGGGGGTGCCAGGAGGTGTCTTCTAAGTCTAATAGTCGTGCAAATGTATTGGCCAATATGCATAAAAAAATCTATCCTTCCCCTTTTATCTGGAGCAGGAAATAAATAAGGTCATGCTTATTAGGCGTCCTTAAAAAATTATAGTTAGCCAAATCATGTGGCTTATAACTACACTCAAATTAAAAATAGAAATTTGCTGAAGGTTGGATATACCCTAACTCCCTGCCACCCAGTTACACTACTACTGAATTGTCAGCACCACCTACTCCCAACCTCTCCCTTCCCCGCACTGTTGGGGGGTGGAGCCCGCAGCAGGGTAACTGAAGGGGGGCTGGGCCGCCCAGTGCTGACTTGCACCTTTTTTGACTTTTCTAAGTAGGGTGAAGAATTTTACGCTCCCTGAGTGTTCACATTTTGTTTTCTACCTGGAAAAGTACTTCTTCGTGTCTAATCCGTATCGCACACACTAATGTCACGATCTGTGTTGAAAGGCTGTTGGTGTTGCTTAAGCCAGTTACCGCTTTCACGCACTTTAATCGAACCGCCTTGAAACATCTTTGTGGATTGTGCTCACTCAGAATCTTTAACCCGGTCTCTCGGGCCCCCTTGTTTAATTCGCGTTGCCCTTCTCTAGGTGCTTCCTTTTGGCATGTCCTGTTTTTATCACACTGTCATTGCAGTGTTCTTGCTTTTAACGTGGCTTTTGCAGAGTAACGAGCACTGTCTTTCTCGTAGTTTGGAAAGGGGAAGGGGGTCACCTTTTATGGGCAAAAGTGCGTAGCTTCGACCCTGGCCGGGGGGCTCAGTGGACAGGAGTGGTGTCCGGTCGCCCACAGGGTTGTGGGTTCAGCTCCGAGTCAGGGCACGTGCCTGGGCCGCAGGTTGGGTCCCCAGTGGGGGTGTGTATGGGAAGCAACCGTTTCATGTTTCTCTCTTACATTTCTCTCTCCCTCTACCCAAAATCAATAAACATACCCTCAGATGAGGATTTTTCTAAAAAGTATGTAGCTTTGGAGCCCTGTTTGGAAACAATTTGGGAGGAAAAACAAACATGTTTCCCTCCGTGAGCCCAGAGGTTCTGCCATGGAGAGAGTTTAGGAAGCAGGACTGGGGCTCAGGGTATTTACATTCGGGGGGCAAACTTTATTTTCATAAGAACAAGTGTGAAATTGGAAGCTGGGGTGCCCTGGGATGTAGGTTTTGCCACAAAGGCCCTTGGGCTGCTCTGGAAAGGAGAAGCCACAGGAGCCATGGCCTGGGGTCCCAGGAAGCAGAAGGCAGGGCTGGTGTGCTCAGAGGTCGGAGCTGGCGCAGCCCAGGGAATGGCCCCTGTGAGCGGGGAGGGAGCGAGGGGGGCGGGGGGGAGCTGAATCGATTTGTGGAAGACAGAGCTGGGCCTGTTTTATCACCCTGGTACCACCGGCACTCAGTTCATTAACCAACAAGCAGAGCGTGATTCCCGCCATGGCGATGAACGTCTGGCATGAAGTTGGAATGGGGGAGAAAGATACAGATAAAAAGCAATAAAGAAGTAAATTATAGTATGTTGGTGGGCTACGAAACAAGCAAGCAGAGAGCAGATGAAGGACATGGGAAGACTGCAATTTAAATGGCCGTTTTAAATATAACGGCCAGGCTAGGTGACATTTAAATGATATTTGAGCAAAGACCCAAAGTCAGGATAGATTGGCACCTAGAACAATGCCTGGCTCAGGAAACAGTTGTTAAAGGAACACATAAGTAGGTAAACTCTGTCTGTCCTTCCATTCGATTCTTCTGTCCTTCAGGTGACCTTGAGATGGGGTGTGGGGATCTGCTGTCCCCCAGTGAGACTGAGATGTTAATTATCTCTCCTGTGTTAAGGATTCCCATACACCTCAACTCCTGGTTGTAAGCCAGCAATTTCATCGGGTGTTCAACTGAGACTTAATGATGTGTTTCAAAACCAGAGGAAAAGCTGGCCTCATTGAATTTCCTGAGATGTGCATTCATACAGTATTATTATATCCAACTGGCACTTTCTTAAGGTATGTGAAAGCAAACCCTGCAAAACACCCATTGAGCTGAATGTTGCATTTGTCCGGTGACAATGGTGGGGCAGGGTTGTGGGGATTTGCAGAATTCGGGTAGAAAAGCCAAGGTCCCCCACCGTACAGTTTTGCCTGGGGCTGGCCCTGTGGGAGAGAACAAATAATGAACATTCTTCCTGGCTCTAAAATTATTTAATTTCATGGTGAGTTTACACCCCCCGTTTTAAGACTGAGGCACAATGAAAGCAGATCATTTGTCTGAGCTCCTCTGGAGTGAAAACACTGAAGCCAATAAACAGTTTCACGCCGCCAGAGGCCTTCGCTTTCACTCTCAATACCAGATCCAAATGGACTGAGTGTAGAAGGCTTGGACTTGATTAAATAGTTCATTCATTTATTTGAAAAATATATTTGAACACTGTATTTGAGCTTCTAAGATGACTGCCAAAGATCCTGGCCTCCTGCTATTTATGTTCTTTTGTGGCAGTTCCCTTCTCCAATCGCTGGGGCTGCCTGGGTAACCCACAGGACACTGTGGCAGTGACAGGATATGGCCCATGAGGCTAGGACATAACACACACTATAACTTTCCTCTTGCTGTTTTGATGCACTAGCCTTGGGAAAAGCCTTCCTACCCTGAGCAGCCCTATGGAGAGGCCTAGGTGGCGAGGAACTGAGGCCATTGTCAGCAGCCAGCACCAGCCTGGCCACCGTGAGCGTGAGCCTTGGAAGTGAATCTTCCAGGCCCAGTCCAGCCTCCAGGGGACTGCAGCCTGGGCTGACACCTTGACTGCAACCTCACAGAAAGATTCCAATCCAGAACCATCCAGGGAAGCTGCTCTCCAATTCCTCACTCACAGAAACTATGAGATAATGAATGTTTATTGCTGACCTGCTTTTACTCACGACACTTCTGACACCAAATGTGTGTGGGGTTTCCATACCAACAACCAATTTTCTGATTCTCTGGATACCATTCAGGTGTTGAGCAATTCAATTCAATTATGACACTAACTACCTAGAGTTAGTGTAGAGCCCACAGGTCAACCCCTCAAGACTGCCCCCATTTCAAATGCCAGTCACGAGATCGGCTATAAATCAGAGATTCTCACCACACCCTCCTCAGGTTGGATCATTTGCTAGAATGGCTCACTTTACTTATGTTTACCCTGCTTATTATAAAGAATACAGCTCAGGAACAGCCAAAGGGAAGAGGTGGGTAGGGAAGGGGATGGAGGCGACGGGGAGTGCAGAGCCGCCACCCTCCTTTGGGGGCACCACCCTCCCAGCACCTTGATGTGTTCAACCCCCAGAAGCATTCTGAAGCCTGTTGTCCAGGGTTTTACAGAGGTTCATTCTGTAGGCATGACTGATGATATCAATGCCATTTTAGTGATGGAACTCAACCTCCAGCCCCTCTCCCCTCCTTAGGGCATAGGTAGGGATTGAATGAAGAGTCTGAAATTTCCAGCCCTCTACACAAGCCTGGGTCTTTCTGGTGGCCAGTCCCCATCCTGAAGCCATCTAGGAGGTCCCAAGCCAGGAGCCATCTCATTAGCATATAAAAAACACTCTGACCCCTCCAGAGATTCCAAGGGTTTTAGGAGCTGTGTGCCAGGACCTGGGGACAAAAATGAAAAATATGTTTCCAGTTATATCACAATTGTTTTAAGCCAAACTGAACTCTGAGGTAGTATTTTACTCAGTGATTCATAACTAAACCAGATGTTGGTCCCGGGAAGAGGGGAGCCGCCATGACAAAATCCTGACATATGGGTGTGATTTTGAAATGGGGTAGTGGACAGGCGGACTTTGAGAACAGTGAACAGCTAAATAGCATTGGAGACACCCGAAGTCAAGCCTCACTGACATTGGGCTGTAGCTTTACATTTTAAAAGAAAATTTTCCACTGAACTCCAGGTGGCCAGTCCTTTTTCCATGACACCCTTGTTTGCATGGAAAAAGCTTTCTTAGGTAATTTCCAGAAGAATGAATCTTAACCTAACCAGGAATGGTATGAAGCCATAAGTCACATCCCTTCTTCTCTTTTGTTTATTCCTTTACTTAACAAACTATTACTGAGCGTCTACCATGTGTCAGAAGCTATTTTAGGCACTGGAGATAAAGTTGTGAACAAGACAGAGAAGGCCCTGCCCCCGTGAGACAGATGTTCCCCGGGAGGAGAGGCAGAGTAAATCAGCAGGCTAATGAACATGCTCATCCAGGGGGTGATGCAGGGTTTTGAAGAACTTAGGTCTATATTAAGACTAACTCTAAAAATAGCATTCCTCTTTCCTTCCCAATGACCCATTCATTTCATGCTGGTACAACTTCTAGATTCCAAACCTCCTGCCTATTCTCATTTTTTATCCTAAATGCCATAACTGCCCAAACTTGGAAGCAACCAAAATATCCTTGGCTATAAGTAAGAACTTTGACAACGCAAACTGGGAACAAAACTCTTGAATTAGCTGATTCTTATAGAAGTGGTTACACACCCAGATGCAGAGAGAAAAATGTGGCCCTAGGTCACGAAGGGGACAAGTCACCTAAATGATTTTACTATAAGGCTAAACCCTCAAGTTATTCCAAAAATTAAAATGTATTGATTTTTTAAAATATATTTTATTTTTTACAACTTTATGTTCACAGTAAAAGCGAGTAGAAGGTGTAGAGATTTCCCGGTACCCCCTTCCCCCACACATGCCCAGCCGCCCCCATTATCAACACCCCTCACCAGAGTGGTGCCTTTGTTACAATCGATGCACCTACATGGGTGCATCATAATCGTTCTAAATCCATAGCTGTACATTCTGTGGGTTTGCACAAGTGGATAATTACGTGTGTCTACCGTTTCAGTATCAGACAGAGTAGTTTTTCTGCCCTAAAAGGCCTGCGCTCTGCCCGTTGGTCCCCCACCACCCCTGGCAACCACTGATCCTTTACTGTCTGCACAGTTTTACCTTTCCCAGAATGTCCTATAGTGGGGATCATACAGTATGTAGCCTTTTCTGACTGGCTTCTCTCACTTAGTAATATGCATTTAAGGCTCCTCAGCGCCTTTTCATGGCTTGATAGCTCTTTTCTTTTCAGCGCTGAATACTCTTCTGTTGTCTGGGTGCAGCATGGGCTATATTTCCACTCACCCGCTAAAGGACGCCTTGGTTGCTTCCAAGCTTTGGCAATTACGCATGAAACTTGTATCCGCCGTTATAGTATCATACAGTGCGTAGGTTTTTGTATGGGCGTAAGTTTTCAACTTTTTAGGGTAAATACCAAGGAGCACGATTGCTGGATTTATGGTCAGAGCATCTTTAGTTTCATAAGAAATTGCCAATCCATGTTCCAAAGTGTCTGTACTATTTTGCATTCCTATAAGCAGTGAATGATTTCTCCATATTTTCTCCAGCATTTGGTGGTGTCAGTGTTCTGGATTTTGGCCACTCTGATAGATGTGTAGTGGTATCTCGTTTTAATAACCTTAATTTTAAAAAAATTAATATAACTTATTTTTGGTATACCTTAACTTTTAATTCACCCCTGCCCATTTAAGTGCCTTTAATGTGTATGTGCTCATGGGTAGCTTGATAGGGCGATAAAAGGAGTTCACTGGGCAAAATCAACTTAAAAATTTAGCTGGAAAATTAGAATTTTCCTCTCTCTGTGCCTGAGGTACCCTCCTCTGCAAACAGGATACATGATCAAAGAACCTGTCTCAGAGGCCTATTGGGAGACTACATTTTAGGCTTTTAAAGATTTAACAGAGAGAGAGCCCCATTGCATACGTGGCCCTGCTCAGCGGTTTAATTCGTGCTGGCGAGGGCTGCTCCGGGGACTAGTAGATAAATGCACCGGCGGGGCGCTGCTTTCTCCTGCTTGGAGCTCTCTGCATGACCCAGAGTCCTGCCTCTCGCCCCTCCAGCTACTGACAGTCTCCGAAGTGCACAAATACATTGAAAACCACACTCAGTGCCATGCAGAACAGCCTGTAGAGCAAGTTAGCATGTGTATGAAATGGGGAAACATTTATACGTAGCCGATGGTTCATCATTCATATACTAAGTGCTGCTGTGTAACAGGCATTCTGCTGGGCCTTCGGGATACAGGAGCAAAGAACCGAAATGGCTGCCCTCGGGGAGCCGTTACACTACCAGTGTAAATAAAGTTGATTTATGTATTTTTGATACAGATCTCTTTGGAGTATGGTGGCTACCTTTTAAGACCTAAATAAAGGAAACTTCATTAAATTGGGAAAACAGGGAGATCTTTTAGAATTAAGGAAATAAAAGATAGTGATACTACTTTTATGAGAGTACAGGTCTCTAAGCGTATTGAAAAAATAACTGAAGCTCTCTTCACCAACAATATCAACAAGTAACAGGGTGGGAGAGGGCAACTCAATGGATTTTTCTCAGAATTCAGGGAGTTGAACAGCCAATCCCGAGGACCCTGTGGACCGGGCTGTGACATTAATAACGAGACTCAACTCTCAACTCCCAGTCTCTGTGTCTCTTCATATAAATCTTTTAGAGAAAAAATCGTTACACTATGACTCAAAGCAAGACTGGCCCAATTGCTCAGGAGCCAGGTTCCCCCATTTCCTCGAGAGAGAGGAAGGTGACACCCACTTTCTTGCAATCATGCAGGGATACGGTGGGATCTGTTGGCTTCCTTTTTTAATTTTTTGGTAATTCTCATCCGAGGATATTTTTTCCATTGATATTTAGAGAGAGTAGAAGAGAAGTAGGGAGGAGAGAGAGAGAGAAACATCAGTTGGTTGCCTCCTGCATGTGCCTGGGCCAGCAGGGGACAAACCTGCAACCCAGCTAAGTGCCCTTGACGGGGAATCAAACCAATGATCCTTCAGTGCGTGGATTGGCGCTCGAACCACTGAGCCACACTGGCCGGGGCTGTTGGCTTCCTTTTAACAGCCTGAATCCTTTCACACACACACACCCCTTTTTAACCAACGCAGCACAGGTGGCCCTGTCCCTCCTCTTCCTGGCTCCACGCGGAGCCCGAGGTGGTTGCGGGCCATGCTGGGCAGGGCTCAAGGGCCTACAAACCTCCTGGGGCCCCTGACACATCCCTGATGTTCACCTGGTTCCACTGGAGCAAATGGTCAGAACCCCACCCTCTCAAGGGCTAGTATGATACGTAATCAACACCACCGAAACATTATGCAGGCCTTGGGAAGTGCGGAATGGCAAGCTCTCCTTGCCTGAATTCTGGGAAGAATTATTTTAGTCTAGAGAAGATGCACAGCTTGGATGCTGGGGTCAAAGAATGGTTCGTTCAAATTCGAGCTCTATCAATGACTAGCTGTGTGACCCTAGGGTTTCGTGACCCCTGAGTGCTTTTGTTTCTTCAGGTGTAAATTCAATAGTAATAACAATACTTGTCACATGGGGTTGTATAGCAGACTTGTGCTTGATCTCAGACTTCTGGCTCAAGACTGTGAGAAAATAAATTTCTGTTGTGTAATCCGCTCAGTCTGTGGTACTTTGCTACTGCAGCCCCAGGAAACGGCTACAGTGAGTAAAGCACTTAGAACAGATTTGGAATTACCACGATTAGAAAGGGCACTGACTGAGTTACTATAGGGAACTAGTGGGGGAATCGAGCACGTGGTCAGTGAAGGCAGAACATTCTTTTTAGAACAGAAGACTCGGAGGCTCCAAAAGACAAATATCCTGGTCGCAGATTCTTCTGAACACTGAGGTGTCCATAAATAAAGGGAGCCTCGGCCTCCGGTTAGGGTGGGGGCTTATTTTACTTTAGTGCAGTTAGGATGAAGCTGGGTCAAGGCCTGTCGGCAGCTCTGCTCACTGGTGAGTGAGAAACCCTCAACCTCAGGCTGTGGGGCTGCAAGGAAGACCCTGGGTGGGGGAGCACAGGTGTTGGCCCTGTGACTACATGCCAGGCAACAATAACACATCTCAAAGGCTGCTGGGAGAGCAGAGTGGGACACAGCCACTCCCAAAGGGGGCACTGAGGTGCGCCCCACCTTTGCTGGACAGAGGGACTTGGGGCACTCTCCCACTCCTCGTGCCCAGGTTGGCCTGAGTCGAACCCACTTTGATGTTGAATGCGAAACTGCTACCTTTTCAGGGTCATTTAAAAGTGAGTAGAAACCCTGAAAGCTATTTGGCTCTTTTTGGCTGTTGCTCAGAAGGAGCCATTTGCCTGACGTGCTCTCTTTGTCCTCAGTTAACACTGTGATTCCAGCCTGCTCCTCCCAGCAGCTCCTATAACAAAGAAGGGGGCATGTGAAAACTGTCCATGGTCTTCTCAACACTCGGGGGGGGGGGGGGTAGCCATCTGTTCTCAGCAGGCTGGCTGATATCTTAAGAGACCCTCCTGGTCATGGAGTGGGAGGTCCCTCTGGGAGACAGCAGGACAACTTTTTCCATCAAAGCCATTGGTATTGACCTGGCCGCGTTCACTTTAGCTCATTGTTTCAGAATAATAATGATGCGATTATTATGGGTCCTGGAGTTTATGTGAGGAGGGAAGGTAAAGTTAAAATAGGTTATTTTGAAACAGGAATCTCTTTTTGAACACATTTTATCAGCCCATTATATTCTATTTGTACAGAACAGTTTTCCTGGGGCCCTGGGTGAGCATAGGTGTCTGAGCAGCGCATTCCGAACACTTTGCAAGGTCCCGGATGAACCCCTTGTCCAGTTCTGTGCCGCCCAATACAGGAGCCACTAGCCGCTCGTGGCTGTCGAGCACTTGACATGTGGCCAGTCATGAGACGTGCTCAGGAGCACAACACACTCCAGAGGTCAGACCTAGTACAGAAAGAGAATGTGAAAGGTCCCAGTCATTATTTTTTATCAATTACATAGTGAAATGATATTGTTTATATTTCGGTTAAATATCAAAGTATTAGTAAAATTTCACCTGCTGCTTTTCACCTTTTGAAAATTTTCCACTAGCTGTTTAAAAATTATACATTTGGGGCTCACACTATATATTCTATTGCTCAGTGCTTGTTCAAACCATCCTCTACAGTGTTTCCTATAAAGGTTACTTTGGTATTTTTGGTAAGTTGTTTTCCTATTAAAAGTTTAGTCCTTCCAGAAATTGTAATCGATACTTCACTCAGATACTTTGTCTCTCCTTGATTGCTTTCGATGTTTGGTTCAGATGACATGGCAATTTGCTAGCAAATATTGAAATGCATATTTGAGTCTCTTTGCCCATTTGGTTCTATTTCTTCATCTTTAAACCAGAGTGTTGGGAGTGATATAATCCCCAAGCCTCCTTCTGGTTTCAGGATTTTATGATTCTGTTTTAAAATTAGGGCCCTTTAAAAGGAGAAAAATCTAGATTAATCTTGCAGGTCCTTGACATTTGAAGTGTGATAGTTTTCCAGAGATAAAATCTTTTTTTTCAATTCTATTCCTGCTGAGACGGAAGCCTGGAGTCAGAGCCTGTGGAGAGGCCGAGGCAGAGCAGGCAGAGCGGGGCAATGCTGCCTCCTGCTGGACGGGAGGGGAGCCACAGGTCGCAGTGGGCGTCCACGCTCAGTCAGGCTGGGCCGTCAGAGCTGAGAGTGGGGACGATAGTTCATGCAGCAGACCCAGAGTGCGTGTGTGTGGACAGTTCCTCTAGTGGCTTTGTCCAGTCTGCCCCACACCCCTTACCACGGGGCTAATGTCTGATGCAAACAGGGGCTGACAGTCCCCGTCTGGTTACCATGGTCTCTCTAAGGGCCTCTGGTGAAGCTGCAGGGATGTGAACCCAGGAGCTGCCGCCTCAGGGTCCCCGCCTCAGGGAGACAGCGGGCCTGAGAGAAGGTCCCCGATAAGCCAGGAGAATCCAACCCTGGATCAGCCACACTGGGCTTCTATCCCTGTCCCCTCGGAGCCCTGACCAGTGCAGCCCCAAAAGCGGGTCCTTAGGAGAAGGCGAACTGACTTCTGAGTCAATACAATGATGGATCAGTAATGAAGTGGGAAGGACATGCGCCCTTTTCTCTCTCCACATGATACGTCTAAGAGGAAGGGACGCTGAGTGACAGAGCCACAGCCCTGGTGTCAGACTAAAGTGTGCAGAAGCCCAAACGAGTTCATCCATTTCTGTACTCCCATGGCCACACTCTCCTGCCCTGGTACCTCCCCGTCCTCTCAAACATCACTGCTTTGCTACCCTCAGCATCTGCTACACAACACAGTGTGCAAATACATACATGCACACTGTACACACGCACACACACACTGCACTCCTTGGTAGCAAGCAGTACCCACGTTACTCCAAGTAATGAGGGGATTGCTGGCATATCCATGGCATAAGGAAAATAGGAGCCTGGAGCTTGTGGCAGGCCCCTGGGGAACTGAGGGAAAGCCACGCAACTTCCAAAGAGGAGAGCCCGGGAAGCAGAGCGCCACGAGGCCCAGAATGAATGAGGCGCAGGGAAGGTCGGCTCCTGTCCACAGCGCCCTGGAGGCGAGTTTCCTTGCTCTTTTCCCATCTCTTGTCTTCCCCTGTCCCCTTCTCCATTTCGCCTGTTTGAGAAAGAGAGTTTGATGCCTTAATCGCCATCGTGTCTGTGGGGTGGTGATTTCTCACCAGGCCCTCTCCTGGCCTGCTGGCCAACCCTAAAGGGCCTACCTTTGAGTTGGATGTCCATCTCTGGTTTAATCAGCTGTGGCGGGGGGGTGCGGTCACATGGCACAGAATGTGGCCATTTATAGTCATGAACCAGACCGAGGCGTAGTGAAGTGACTAACCCTGAGCATAACCCTCTGCGTAACCAGTGGGGTGCTGGGTCCCGAGACGCCTCCTAGCCCATGTGTACCCGCAGACTGCCTCCAACTCCCGTTTACAGTGATGTTTTCCTGTCTGTGGGTCATCTGCTTGGTCTGACATCGTATTTTATAGGTTGTCGCCTGCCCTACTTGGATGGACGTAGGTTTTGTCTTTTCTCCTTGAGAGTAAAAGATGGGGTAGAGGGAAGCCGGTATGATGTTGCTTCTTTAATCAAAAAAGACCTTGAGAAGAAGGAAGCGATCATGGTGCTGTGTGACGGCACACACACCGCGTGCAAATGCAGTCCAGCGGGGCCCTTCCATGTGGATGAACTTCTGGGGGGGCGAGAGGAGGCGTGGGGTGGGAGGTATTTGGAAAGTAACCTTGGGCGTCTGTCCAAACACTGTACTTGTCCAGTTTCCACCGCTGGTCCTACAGCCGTCCGGGCCTCCCAGCCTGGGACAGTGCCAGCTCTGGACCACATGGCCCCGTCAGTCCGTTAGTGCAAACCTGAGATCCCCCTCCACCTCCGCAGCCTCAGTCTTCTATTCTCGTCACAGATCTGTCAGTGACAGCGCTAAGGGATGGGTCTTCTCAGCGTGTAGCTGCTCCCCTACTTCAGAGTCCTGCTTTCGATTGCCTCTGGGTCTGCATGATCGCCTTGCACAATCTGAACTGAAGCACATTGAAGCTGGGAAAGAATGCTTTCCAGCCTTCCTCCCGGTGTGTTCTCGTGCTCTAGTAAGGTGGGCGGCTGCGCTGGTCTCCCCGTGTTAATAAAGACCCCTACTCTGCTGTTTAAGCAGCAGGCTCTGCTTTCTAGGAGAATTCAGGGCCCCGAGGGCCAAGTTCCTGCTCTGCGCAGGCCCTGCTATGGGAACGCCAGGCCCTGGCGGAGACAGGTCATTGGTGAGGTGAGTCTAGAGTGTGTGACAATCAAACTCAAAATGCGGGCTGGCTCAAACCGTAGATGTTTATTTCTCTCTCCCGTGAAGCTCCCAGTGGGCACTGCTGCCCAGTGGGTGCCTCATCCAGGCAGAAACTTGAGGACCTAGGTTTCTTCACCTTGTGGCTCTGACATCCTCAACGCGTAGCTTTCAAGGTCTCTGTGGAACCTGGGGGATTGCCCGTGGGGGCCTCGAGGACAGAGCAGCGAATTTTATCTGGGGCGGTGGTTTAACCATGTTAAATCATAATAATATTATTAGGCATCTTTTTCGCTTCTTGAAGTTAATGCTTCTCTCACCAACATTTCACTGTTAAATTTTTGTTCAGATGGTCCCTTTCTTCCACATTCAGAGAGCATCTTTGTCATCCTTGGCTTGTTTTTGAAGACAATAAATGTAAAGGTGACTAAAGGACGACAGGCAGCAACCAGGAGGCTGTTTCCTGCACCCCCTGTGCCACAGGAGGACCTGGCCAAGCTCGTGACAGGGGGGGCTGCCGGGCTGGGGCAGGGCTGGGCCAGGAGACCTTTGTGGTTTCCAGAGCTTGGCGAGGACGTATGAGGGCTTGTGGATGTCTTTGCAATTTCTGCCTTGAGAGACTGACTCCTACCCCAGCATGGAAGTTTATTTTAAAAACTGCCTTATCATTGTCGTAGGAATTGCCTTGTGGGCTGTAATTTTTAAAGACAGTTACAAGAATTTTGCCGCAGCTCTTAAGAAGAGCTTTTGCATCGAAAGGCACACACAGCTTCAGGGGTTTCGGCATTTCATGATTTGTGGTACAGCAGATAGGAACAGAAAAGAGCATGAGAAATTCGGCTGTGCCTTCGTTTGCTAGGGCTGCCAAAATAAAATACCCCAGACTGGGGCTTAAACAGCAAACATGTATTTTCTAGAGGCTAGAAGTCCAAGATCAAGGAGCTGGCAGGGTTGGTTTCTCCTGAGACCTCTCTCCTGGGCCGGCAGAGGCCATCTTCTTGCTGTGTCCTCACATGGCCGTCCCTCTGTGCATGTCCCCCTTCCTCTTCTTGACACCAGTCATGTTGGGTTAAGGCCCCACCCTAATGGCCTCCTTTTAACTTAATCACCTCTTTAAAGACTCTATCTCCAAATACAGTTACCTTCTGAGATACTGGGGTTGGGACTTAAACACACGAGTTTTGAGGGGTTACAATTCACCCATGATAGGTGGTAAAATCTGTCCTGTTGAGGCTGCAAGACTTCTTGACTAACCTTTCTACTGTCCTGGTGAGTGAGAGTAAAGAAGAGTTGCAGGTACTGGGTTGGCCCACCCAACGTGAGCACCCAGACTGGGCAGGCAAGTTTGGCTTAACCATTGTGAAATGTCCTCCCCCCTCCCCCAAGACCATCCTTATAGAAAGCTTTATGAAAAGGCTACTTATAATTATTATGTTTCCTGGACAGAGGCACAGGCAATCTCAGATATCACGGTTTTAATCTCAAAACCAACGGATAGGTGAGGAACATAAATATCCAAAGCAATGAAGGGGCCTTGGTCTGGTTGTTGGCATTGGCGTAGTGGTTGTTGTTTTATGGAGAAAAACTGTTCTGTGGGGAATGTCCAGTCAGCAGGACCAGAAGAGGCTAATTAACTTCCTGCGCTGAGGCATCGCTTCCCAGAATTCTGGGGATTTTGCCAGAGTCCGGTGGTTCTCGGACAGGGTCACTGGACTTCTCAGGGGGGACTGTCAAAGGTCCCCCTCTAACTGCTGTGCAGCCTGAGCCAACTTGTTTCTGCCAATCTCCGCTTCAGATTTATGAATGATGAGAGGAAACAACTGAGTCCAAACCAGCTGAAACACACTCTCTGTTGCCCTGGCAGTGCCTCCAGGGCTCCTGATGATGGACTGTTTCACTGGAAGCTATTTACTTTGCATGTCACTCTCAGCTGCCAGGAGAGGGTTGGTGTTAAGAGGGCTGTAAATAAATTGAAGTTTGCAAGGAGCAGTGGTCTCAGATCAGACTTAGGGTGGCCAATGTATTCATTAATTTATTTGCTGAGCATCTGCTACAGTGTCAGTTATTGTTAGTGGAGGTAGGGATATACCTCTGATAAATAGTCAAAAATCCCTGCTCCCAAGAAACTTTCACTCTATTGGGCAGAGACTGACAATAATAAAAGCATTTAAGTGAAATACATCTTATGCCAGATGGTGACATGCATTTAGAGAAAAACGAGGCTGGGAAGGGGAAGTGTCCCCAGTGGTGAGCAACTTTGCAGTGACCAGAGAAGGCTTCACGGAGAGGGTGACATCAGAGCAGAGTCTTAAAGAAAGTGAGGGAGCAAGCCAGACAGCTATTTGGGGGGAGAATGTTCCAGGCAGAGTGAGTGACTAGTGCAGTGCCCTGAGATGCATGTAGGAAAAGCAAGGAAGCCAGCAGGGGTGAAGCGCAGAGAGCAGCGGACAAGAGCAGAAGATAAGGTGAGCTGAGAAATGAGAAGCTGGTGAGGGCCTTCCCCGGCTTTATTGAGGTATAAATGACAAATAAAACTATAAGATATTTGAAGTTACAATGTGATGATTTGATTTACATATATATTTCCCCCACTGAGTTAATTAACTCATCTGTCAATGCCAACTGGTACAGCCACTATAGAAACCAGTCTGGAGGTTCCTCAAGAAATTAAAATTAGAACTACCATATGACCTAGCAATCCCACTTCTAGATATATGTCCAAAGAAAACAAAATCATTATCTTGAGTTATCTGCACTCCCATATTTATAGCAGTATTATTCACAATACCCAAGGCATGGGAACAACTGGTGAGGGTTTTGAGCGGGGGGGGGGGGGCATGAGCTAACAACTTTTTAAAAAGTGAGAGCAGTTCCAAGGGAGGCAAGCATGGAAGCAAAGAGACCAGTGAAGAGGCTACTGTAACAGTCCAGGCAAGAGATTATGGCGGCTTGGACTGGGAAGGTAGCAATGGACTGCTGAGAAGTGGTTGGGTTCCAGGTATGTTTTGAAGGTAAACTCATTAGGACCTACTGATAGCTTGGATGTTGAGAAAAGAGAGGAGACAAGGTTGACCTCAAAGTTTTAGGCTCATAATAACTAGAAATCTAGGGCTAAAGTAACCAGAAGTATTATCAGGAGGTATTTCTAGTCAAATGGATAGAGTTTGAAGTGTCTAATACTCAGACATCGCTCACCTAAACTACTCTGTGGTGTTGAAGTCTATAAAATGCTAAAATCCTCTGGTCTTGCTTTGCAGTACCTGACACCTCCAGCTCTTACACTCCCTCCCTCACTTATTTATTCCCTCACTCATCCCATTCATTCAACTGGCCTCATCTCAGATGGCAGGCAAGAACTCCCTAGTCGTTGAGACAGAGATGAGATTTACTTGAACACACCCATTCCACGGTATGTGAAGGTCTCCCAGGGATGCCCATCAAACACCAGGGGAACGAGGCTTCTTCTGGCCTCCTCTACGTCCTGGACAGACGCTACCACCAGGGCTGCCTTGACTGTGCCCTTCACCAGCGTCCATGGATGCTGGGCACTCTGCCGGTGCTTGGGATGGGATGCCCATTTCTCTTCATGGGCCTTTCTGCTTTCTTTGCCCTCTAGCCCTTCTCTTCTGGCCTTTATTTATTTGGAATAAGTGGTGAAGCTTTTTTCAGTTCGAGGAACAAACACCACACTTTCATGCATAGGATGTTTACAAGGAATTGTCAGATTTGGAAGGAAACCCGTTCTTGCTTCTGTCAAGTGACCGATTAGAGGGAGCGGTCAGCGTTTCAGGGCTTTGATGATCTCGGTGTATTTTGGATGGAGAGGGGCAGCAGGGTGAGAGAAAAGGAAGGGCGCAAACCCGAATGGCAAGCACTTTTGGCTCCTTAGCTCTGCAATTAAACACCAGGCCCTGGTTGGGCTGGGATATGTAACCTTTCCAAGTGAAGCAGAGCTCTGGCTCAGCTGTAAACCTAATTTGTCTCTTTTATCAATGAAGAAACAGGCAGAAACAAGAAGGTCAAAGCAAGGGGCCTCCTCTACTGGGATTGTTGAAAGCTGTGTTTCCGTAATTACCTTGACTAAGACAACAAACAAACTCTATTGGAGTCGACAGCCGCATTAGATCAATGCAGCTGAACTTCTGTAGGCTTTTCCCGCATGTCCCCAAGAAAAGCATAGCATGTTTGTACAGAGCAATCAAAGGGGGATAATAGACTATAATAACTCCAGAAGAGCTATTGTGCTATATTCTGCCAATGTGAAAAGAAATGCATTTCATTTAGGCTGGTTTTGAAATGTAGCAAAACATCACCATATTGGGGAGTCTAGTCTCCATCCAAAATAAGGAGAAGCTTGGGAGAGTTGAAAAGAAATGTTCTTTCCCTTTAAACTAGGCGAGCCTGGAGCAGGGAGAGGACCGCAGCTCTAACCTAGCTGGGGACCGGGAGACAGACATTCGTGTTTTCCTTCCTCTTTCATGGCACACATTACATAGTGGCTGCTTGAGAAGTGTTTTTTACATTGCATTGAACTGAGCTAATTGCAGTTATCCAAAAGTTCTTTCTTTTCACTAGAGAAGAGAATGGGGGAATTTGTCGCCATATTTCTCAATACGAACAAACATCACATGAATGAATGGTGGCACATTCATTCTTGAAATCCATTTTTTAATTGATTTTTTTTTTTTTATTTTTTAGAGAGAAAGGAAGGGAGAGGGAGAGAGAAATAGAAACATCAATGATGAGAGTCATTGATCGGCTGCCTCCTGCACGGCCCCTGCTGGGGATCGAGCCCGCAACTCGTGCATGTGTCTTGACCAGGAATCGAACTGTGATCCCCTGGATCCTAGGTCGATGCTCAACCGCTGAGCCACACCAGCCGGGCGGCATAGCTGCTTTTTATATCTGAACAATGAATGTGGCCTTGGACACTTATTTCGGGAGAATGTCCTTGAGGATGCGAATGCTGGAAGGGACTTAGGAACCATACCCTCTAGGGACTTTTAAGAGGAGCTCCAACAGAGTCCACAGAGCTGCCCCTCCACATAGGATTGGATGGGCTCACAGAGTCACTTTGCGCAGGAAGTACTTTGTTTCTTTTCACATTGGTATTTGTAAAAATTTGTTTAAATTTATTTAGAGAAGAAACTGAGCCCCATCCAGTGTTGGGAAGGTGGGTGACCAATGGTCGTTATCAACTCCTTCCCGTCTGAACCAAGCAGGCCAGCCCTGACCGATGTTCCTGCCTCACAGATGTCGAAGGTCTCCAGGAAGCATGCTCTTATTAAGGACCTCGCTTCTCTACTTCAGTCACTCCTTCTAAACATAATATACTGTTTTCCCTTAGAGAAATCCTGATAGATTCATACTTTCCGATAAGATATAAATTCAGCTCCATGTAACAGAGACACAAAATAGCAATGGCATATATGAAATAGTAGTTTATTTCTCACACACACATAGACGGCCACAAATCCAGGTCTAGATCTAGTCTTCTAACAGTCAGCCTAATTTTTTTTCCAGAGTGTTTCCTTGTCTTTCAGGCCACACTGCAGATGAAAATACACTCTGTTTGTTCCGGCTGGCATGACTCAGTTAGTTCAGTGTCATCCCATGTACCAAAAGGTTGCTGGTTCAGTTCTAGGTCAGGTCACATACTCAGGTTGTGGGTTCGGTCCCTGCTCAGGGTGCATATGGGAGGCAACCAATGTTTCTCTCTCACATCGATGTTTCTCTCTCTTTCTCTGCCTCTCCCTTCTCCTCTTTGTAAAATCCATAAAAACATATATTCAAAAAAGAAAATACATTGTTCTACTAAAAGGCATATCCATGTACTGCTTCTCAAGTACAGTTGATCTTGGGTTTCCTATTATTTGAACAATCTCCATAGAAACTGTAAAATTAAAAATTTACTTTTCAACTGAAGATTTTCCAAGGCTAAAACGATGGGAAAATGTGGAAAATAAACACTATTTAGCTATTTTAATGGTTAGCCCTGGAACAGAACATCCTTTAAAAGCTGTCTGGTAGCTGAATTGGTGATTGAATTCCACAAGCAAATGCCAACATCACCCAAGTAAAAACACAAGAGTTAGAGAAACAGTCTTCATTAAGGGGACTAAAGTCCAGATTTGACTTGTCAAAGCTCAGAAATAAATTAACCACTTGCTGTGGCAGAGTTTATATAAATAACACCATGCCCATTTTCTCTTGTGTGTGGGTAAAAAGAGAAAACTGTTAGTCTCTCTGGAACAGACGTTGGGAAGAATCATAATTCTATGCAAACAATGACAATATTTTCTGTACCCAAATTAGGTCATGTCAGCAATGGCTTTTAGGCAGGAGTTAATGGAAACTCTAATTTGATAATGCCTGAGGTATTCTGGGAATTTGTGCCAATTATTATATTTCTATACTAAAAGACCCAGATTTTTTGGAGATATGTTTCACATAATATAAACTTCATTTAAAGTATATAATTCAGTGGTTTTTAGTATATTGACATGTTGTGTAGCCATCACCACTAATTCCAGAACACCTTCATCACCTTACCCATTAGCAGTGACTCCCCATTTCCTCTTCTCCCCGGTCTCTGGAAATCATCAATCTACTTTCTGTCTCTATGGATTTGCCTGTTCTGAACATTTCATAGAAATGGAATATTAGAATATGTAACCTTTTGTGTCTGGCTTCCATCACTTAGCATAATATTTTCAAGGTTCATCCATCTGTATCATGTATCAGAATTTCATTCCTCTTTATGGCCAAGTAATAGTCCATTCTGTGGGTATATGGCTTTTTATTTGTCCATTAGTCAGTTGACAGACATTTGGGTGGTTTCCACATTTTAGCTATTATGAATAATGCTGCCATGAATATTAGTGCAGGTTCCTGTGTGGACGTAGGTTTTCAGTTCTCTTTGGTGTTTGCCTAGTGGTGTAATTGCTGGTTCTTATGGTTGCTCTCTGTTTAACAGTTTGAGGAATTACTAGTTTCCCATAGGGGCTGTGCCATTTTATAGCCCCACCATCGATGCATGGGGGTTCCAATTTCTGCATGTCCTCGCCCACACTTATTATTGTCTGTCTTTTAGTTATAGACACCCTAAGTGTGTGAAGGGGTATCTCATTTCCCTAATGATTGAATGATGTTGAGCATTTCTTCATTTGCTTTTGGGCCATTTTCTGTCTTCATGTTCAAGTATTTTACCCTTTTAAAAATTTCATTGTCTTTTAAAAAACTGAGTTCTTGAATTAAGTTCTTTGTCAGGTATATGTATGGCAATTATTTTTCCCCAGTGTGTAACTTGCTTTTTTAAAAAAATTAATGTTATCTTTCAAAACGGAGAGAAATTTAGTTTTGATGCAAGTCTAATTTATCAAAATCTTTTTCTGTTATGGTTTGTGTTTTTGGTGTCTTGTCTATAAAATCTTTTCCTATTCCAAGGTTGTAAAAACTTTCTTATATACTTCTTTCAGAAGTTTTAGAGTTTTAGCTTCTATACATAGGTTTATAATGCATTTCAAGTTAATTTTTCTAAATGGTATGAATTAAAATTTGAGACTCCCCCCGCCCCCATATGGTATCTTTTTGTTATAACACCACCTGTTATCATTTCCTCGCTGAATTTCCTTAACAGCTTAGTCAAAATCAATCACTATGTATTTCTGTTTCTGGACTCTCTGTAATAACTGACCTGTACTGATCTATGTGTATAGCCTTTCGCCAATATCATATTGTCTTGATTTCTATAGCTTTACACTGAGCTGTGAAATCAAGTAGAATTAGTCCTCAAGTTTTGAGCTTTCTTTGCCAGAATTTCTGGCTATTCTATGTCTTAGCATTTCTGTATAAAATTTAGAATAAGCTTGTTAAATTCTACAAAAAGGCCTGTTGGGATTCTGATTGGCATTGCTTTTAATCTGTAGATTAATTTGGGTAGAAATGAGGTCTTAATAAAATCAAGTCTTCCAATCCATGAGCATAGGATTACTCCTTAGTTATTTCATTTTTTATTTCTCAGTTTTCAATGAAAGATAATGTGGGTTTTTCATTACATTTATCCTCAAGTGTTTTAGTATTTTTTAAATTATAAATGGTATTGTTTTTAAATGTATTTTCATTCTTTGTTGCTGATATAAATAAATACATTTTATTTTAGTATATTGACCTCATATCCTATAATCTCACTTAACTGCTTTTACATTTTGTATATATTTATGAGAATTTTGTACATATTCAATCATGCTGTCTATAAATAAAAATAGTTATACTTCTTTCTTTCCAGACTTTTGCCCTTTATTTCCTTTTGTTGTCTTATTGCATTGGCCAGAACTTCTGGTAATGTGGAATAGAGATAACAAGATCAGGCGTCCTTGCTTTATCCCTGATCTCAGAGGGAAATAATTCATTCTTTCACCATTAAATATCATGTTATCTGTAGATTTTTCATAGGTGCTCTTTATAAGAATGAGGATATTCCTTTCTATTTCTTTTTTGTTGAGCATTTTTAATCATGAAGTCATGTTGAAATTTTTCAAAGCTTTTTTTGCATCTATTGTGAAGGTCATATGATTTAACTCTTGTTAATGCAGTAAGTTAAATTTGATTTCAGCTGTTAATTCTACCTTGTGTTCCCCTATAAGCCCCATTTATCATGATGTATATTTCTTTTCATGAATTGTTGGATTTGTTTTATAATATTTTGGTAAGAATTTTTACATACATGTTTGTGAGGGATATTGGCCCATACTTTTCTTATGCTAATTGTCAGATTTTGGTATCAGGTTATGCCGGTCACATAATATGGATTATGAGTGTTCTGGCCCCTGTATTCTGAGTGTGTGTAAGATTGTTAGTATTTCCTCGTTAAAGGTTAGAATTCACCATTGCGGCAGGTGGATTCTCTATAAGCAAATGCTGAGGTGGAGTTTGAGGGCGAACAGTGCCCATTAGTGATGAACAGCCAGTTGGGAGAGAGACGTGTATTGGTTAAAGGCAGAAGTCATATTTCAGTGCGGGCCCGACAAGCCTTGGCCGACCAGGCAGGCAGGGAGCTCTGGAGGGAGTATTACTCATTAGAGTTTCGGCCCAGCCTGTATACCTGGCCTTGCAGGTTGCCTCAAGGCCATGGCAGTGGATGGGGCAGAGCCCTGCAACTCAGGTGGGCCCCATCAATCCTGGTCACCTCAGTGTCTGAATTCTAACCTGGGTCCCTCAGCTCTCTGAGATGGCCAGTCTCCATTAGTGTCCTGCCTCCTGCACCACAGTCCAGAAGGTGCTGGGCTAGTTGTGGGCCCACCTCATTTGCTTCCCTTCGGTGAAAGATCACAGTTCTGCACTTGCAATAGTCAAAGAAATTAGTGGTTTCATATACTTTTTCAGTTTTATAGTTGTTTTCAACAGAAGAGCTGGTTCAAGACCAATTACTCCATCATGTTGGGAAGAGAATCTCCTAGGTAAGCCTTTGACAGCCAGTTTCATAGGCATTATCTTCATTAGGAATTTATTTTTGACACAGCATTATCATTTTAAGACTTCTTTTTCCTTAGCTGACTATAAAAGCTTAAACATCTCGGAAATACAAAAGGCAGCAATAAAGCCAGATGACAGCCCAGAATGTTCCGCTAATGTAGGTCTCTTTTCAGATGTTCATTCTTCCCCCTATCATTGCAATAATATGCTTAAAAAATAAAATTAATCATATAAACGAGTTTTATGGCAGATTCCCAGACTCTTCAGCCAAAACACAAGAGCTGCACCGTAGTGTCCTTCACAGTCCAGTTCTGCTCCTGGGCCACCTCAACAAGCACCCTCGCATGCCTGAGTGGCACCAGAACATTTGCTATTTGGGGCTCCAGTGGCCTACTCCTTCGGGCTACCAGGAGTTTTTCTACCTCCACATCCTGGCGGGTTGGAAAGTCAATCCTGGGAAGCTTTAAAGGCTCATATTTGTCAAGAAAGAGTATTTGAGATAAAAATTGATTGGCTAGAATGAAAAGAAGCAGAAGACGGTGTGGAGAAAGGAGGAGCTTTGGACACATTTTTATTTTTGTACATTGCTAGGCACATAGTAGATATGCACACAGACAATAGACACTTGGTTCTTGGTTGATGCGGAATTTCCATAGTCAGTATAACTGGCACCTTCCTTTATTAGCAGTCAGCTCATTTTCAGCCCTACATTTCCCCGTGGAAGGGATCATTGCTTTATTTTGGCACTTTTGAAATAATGGCAGACATCACGAATGCAGGAGCAATAGCAATGGAATGGCAAAGAGTGATCAGCAAGGGAGATTTCTAGCGTGGGTGTCAAAAATGAACGAACTGCTGCATTATTGAAAATGACGAACGGCTGCATTATTGAAAACGAACGAAGGGCTGTGTTCTGCTCCAGAGAACTTTCCTTTTCTTCTTTAGTGAAATTTGACTTTATTACATATTGTTGCAGAAGTGTGACGAATCAAAAGTTCAGAAGACATTTGTGTTCAAATAGAGTGCAAATTAAAAAGTCCCAGGCAAGCGCTACAGGCTCGTAAACAAGAGAGCTGGCAAGAGGAAAGAAGCGAGAAGCAAGGCTGGGGCGTTAGGGCTGGCAGCTGGGAGGGAGGCCGCGGGGTTTGGGGGGGCCGGGGGGAGGGGGACAGCCGCGGTGGCCGCCAGTCAGCAACCGGGGCCTCCCAGCGGCCGGGGTATTAAAAAGAGCTGAAACCTGGTTCAGCTTCAACCGAGAAATTCCAGGCAGTGATAAGCTTTTTAACTTACACTGAGGATGGAGGAATAGAAAAGAAAACAGTATCAGGATATTTCAGGGAACAAAGAAATAAATGAGTCCAGGATACAATTTTTTTAAAAAAGCTCCTGGGCGTGCAGAGTGCGCAGTAACGGAGGGAACGGGAAGGGAGTGGCTGCGGGAATCGGTCAGCACAGCAGCGAGCTCCTTGAAACGTCACACACAGAATCGCTACCGTCCTTCCCAGGGCAGAGGTGAGCAGCAGCTCCCAGCCGCAGCCCAGGCCTTCCGCAGCATTATCCACTTTTTTCGAGAAGATTCTGCTCATTTCAGGATAAGTGTGCTTTCTGGACGTTTCAGTTACTGGGGTGGTTTCAGTCTCGTCTGATCTTGAGTGGCCACATGCACAGTGCCTGAACCCACGAGGTCAACAGTCCTTGGTCTTTTACTTGGAAGAACTACCCTGGCCTCATCTTCGGTGGCATAACCCCCACATCATTCTCTCTCCAAGTGCTCCTTCTATTTGAAGACCTGGTTCTAATCAACAGGAGAGCGGCTGTGTTCCTTGTGGTCCTTGCCTATTCTTTCTGAGTAAAATTTCCTTGGAAAACACAAGGCAAAAGTGAAAAGCAGGCAAGATCTGCTTTGAGGAGTGAATTTCAAAGATGGAGAAACTGCATTCATGCAGAACATATATTAGAACCAACTGAGTGATGAGAACAAATGCAGGCCATTTTTATGCCCCTCCTACAATTCTAAGTCACTGATAAGAATTATTGCTAAAGAAACAGTGGATTGAGCTGCTTTCATGTGATCAAAACAGAATGAGCATTATGCAAAAATCTCTCTTGCTATATCATTTTTATTAATTTTTTATGTAACCATAGATAAGTGTTATTAGTGCCATAACTCACATGCACCATATATGCCTTCTTTTCTCAGGGTGCATGTGGCAACCCGGAAATACACATGTAATTTGCTTCCGACCTCATATGAAGTGGTTTTTAAACTCCTCAATGTTATAAAGCTGCTCATTTAATAAAAAATACAACTGGTGTCTCCAGGAGTGTATTGTTTTAGTTGACTAACTTTTTTTGGCTAACTTAATTGAGTTAGATATTTAAATAGGTGTAATTTTCTCTCCACCGGACAAAATCATCAAATCTGAATCTAATGTCTTTCAATGAGCAAAAGAATATTTTAAAAGATGAAGGATACCCCAGAAAATAAGCCGGCAGCGTAGGTAGCAGCTGTACCCGCCACCCCCCCCCCAACCACATCCAAATTACCACTAAAATACAGAACCACCGTCACTCAGAACCTCCTGAAATCTGGCTGCACAGAAGCCCTACAAGCAGGGAGCTGAAGGAGCATCGAGAGCGGGAGGAGGGGTGGAGACACGGGTGGGGCGGGGCTGAATCCTGGAGATGCGGCGGCGGGGCCACACCTGGTGCCGCGGGTAAACCCCGAAGGGAATCTCGGTAGCGGCAGTTTCCCAGAGGAGTGAGGGGTCCCAGCCCCACAGCAGGCCCCCAGCCCAGGGCTCCAGGGCCAGGAAGAGACGTCCCCACACCTTTGGGCTGTGATCCAGCGGGGACTGTGGCTGAGGGTCACAGAGGCTGCGGGAGCCCCAGCAGCTCCTCTTAAAGGGCCCGTGCACGGACTCACTCGGACGCTCCCTCTGAGCCCAGCGCCGGGCAGCAGCCTGAAAGGACCTGGGACACTCGGGAACTGGGACACTTGGGGAGAAACTAACCTGCCTGGAATCTGGGTGAGAGCTGGAGGGGCGGCTTCCTCCCAGGCAGAAGGGCTGGCGGAGGCCATGGCTCCTGTGGCGAGTCCTCCCCGCACACAGCCGGTAGGCAGGCGCCATGTTTGAATCGCCAGCACCTGACTCACACCTTTAGCCCCGCCCCTCGATTCCCGGAGGCCCCGCCCCTCCCCACCTGCAGCTCATCTAGGCCATTTCCAGGGGCTTTTCTGTGCAAGTGGCCTCTCAAGCCTCATGCTTAGGACTTTCCTAAAATCTCTCAAACAAGCAGCAGCGGGCCCCATATAGCTTGATAAGTGGCCCCAAGCCTGGCACTAGCAGCAGCCTGCAGTGGCTCATAGCTTGGCCTCTCCTGGGCACCTCCAAGCCCAGCACAAGTAGCAGCCAACTACGGTTTGCTGTGTAGCTCATGCTGGGTGGCCCTGGGCAAGGCACTGGCACAGGCTGACTTTAAACCTCCCGGGAGGCCCCAGAGACAGTGCACCTGGTGGTCAGACTCGACCACACTGGATTACAACCCTACCACATCCACGAGTGACACACTCAAGGGGTGCACTTGGTGAACACCAAAGCTCCACTGAAGTAAATCCTGCTCTATAGGGGTGTCTCCAGCACAGCAGCTCTTTGGCTGTAGTTGCAGCTGGTCCTCACAGCCGATTGGCTGGGGGGTCAATTCCTCCCAGTGATGCCAACAGCAACCAAGGCTCAACTACAACAGGGCAGTGCACACAGCCCACACAGGGGAGCACCTAGAAGGCCCAGCTCAGGGGACTGGGGAGGCTGAGCCACTGGACCCTACAGGACACCTACTACACAAAGCTACTCTACAAATTCCAGAAGGCATAGCAGCTCTACCTAATACATAGAAACAAACACCTGGAAGCAGCCAAAATGCGGAGGCAAAGAAACATGTCACAAAGGAAAGAACAGAAGAAATCTCTAGAAGAGGAACTAAATGAAGTAGATCCGAGCAAGCTAACAGATACAGAGTTCAGAATTTTGTTTATAAGGATGTTTAAGCAGACTATTACGGAAATAACTGAGAAAATCGATGACATAATAAAGTACCAATTTGAAATGAAGGCTACAAGAACTGAAATGAAGAATAATTTGCAGGGAATCAACAGTAGAGTAGAGGATGCTGAGAATCAAATCAGCAATTGGAACATGAGGAAACAAAAAACACCCAACCAGAAGAAGAAACAGAAAAGAATCCAGAAATATGAAGATAGTATAAGGAGCCTCTGGGACAGCTTCAAGAGGTCCAACATTTGTACTATTGGGGTGCCAGAAGGGGAAGAAAGAGAGCAAGAAATTGAAAACCTATTTGAAAAAACAATTACAGAAAACTTCCCCTACCTGGGGAAAGAAATAGACTTACAAGTCCAGGAAGCACAGAGGGTCCCAAACAAGAAGAACCCAAAGAGGCCCACAGCAAGACACATCATAATTAAAATGCCAAAGGTTAAAGACAAAGACAGAATCTTAAAAGCAGCAAGAGAAAAGCAATTAGTTACCTACAAAGGAGCACCCATATGACTATCAGCTGATTTCTCATCAGAAACCTTGCAGGCCAGAAGGGAGTGTCAAGAAATATTCAAAGTGATGAAAAACATGAAACTACAACCAAGATTGCTCTACCCAGCAAAGGTATCATTTAGAATTGAAGGTCAAATAAAGAGCTTCACAGATAAGAAAAAGCTAATCCTTCATCACCACCAGACCAGCACCAGACCAGGAAAAGTTGAAGGGTCTTCTTTAAGAAGCAGCTAATGAACAAAAGAATCTCACAAATTAAATAGATCCAGAGACATTGATGCATGCAACAGACGATCATATTTGAGAGGAAAGAGGGAAGGGGGGTGGAGGGTGGGAAGAGATTAACCAAAGAAGTTATATGCATATATCCATAACCCATGGACATAGTCAGTAGCGGGGTGAAGGCCTGGGGAGGAGGTGGGAGCAAGGTGGAGGGGGTCAATTGGGGGGGAAATGGGACACCTGTAATACTTTCAACAATAAAGATAAATTAAAAAAAAAAAAGATGAAGGACAAAAATAGTTTTTGCTATTTTAGAAATTCATCAGTTATATCTTGAGAATCTCAAGCCAAAGATGTATTTTTAAATATTTTTTAAGAGACTCTTTTGACTTTTGTTTTTTAATCAAACTTTAGACAGCTAAATTAGTGTAAGGGCATCTTAAGGGGGAAAATTATTGAGTAATTATATATTTAACAAAATACATAATTTATTTTGTTAAATATGTAAAAAAAATTTACTTGGGGAGGTATGTTATCTAGTTTTCTGTGTGTATGTTTTACTTGGAGAATGTGTGGAGAACTGAACTTTTATATGTCTCAGTTGAACTAAGATTTTTAAGAACAGTTAAGGTTGAAAGAGGTGATAAAATCATTCTAATGAGATACAAATATAGATGACTAAATAGAAAATTTTTGTCTTTCATCTTCTGGACATATAATGTTTAAATATGAATAAATAAAATTTAAAAAGACTATAAATCATAATTGCTAAGTAAATATAAAAATAATAAAAGCAGTACAAATTTTAAAAAATTAATGAAGTAATGTAGGCTATCACTTCTCTGGATTTGTATTATTGAAGCTATCATCTTGGGAATCTATACTGTTTATTTAACACAGACAACTGTGCATAGAATATGAACCTTCACTGCTACAGTAATTCTTGCTTTTTTAAAGTATTGCATGCAATACTATAACTTTGAGGATATCATTCAAGGGTGTGAAATCACCATACACTTTGGCTTTATAAAATAAGTATTCTAATGTCTCTTTATTTAAAAAAAAAAAAACTAAAGAAAATGCCATCTCTTTATTCTCTTAAACCAGACACAAATATCCACATCTTTTTGGATTTTTTTCTTGTAATTTGTACAATGAAACCTGGAGTCGACAATAGTTCAAATGCTTTGACTGAGGGAATGATTAAACTATTCACAATCAGGGAGTTTGTGAAAGTCTTTTTCCTTTTACTTAACATTCTATTATGAAAGTTTAAAAAAATACAGAAAATGTGAAAGAACTTTTACAACAATTCCCCACAACTTTTTACAGCATATCCATCACCTACAGTCTAAAATTAACATTTAACTGTATCAGATTTACCACATTTCTATCCAGGCCAATCCTCTATCCATTCGTTCATCCATCTTGTTTTTTTGATGCATTTCAAAGGAGGTTGCAGACATCAGTATACTTCCCCTCAAGAACTTCACCATAAGCTTAACTGGAACTGGGAAAATCTTTTAATAGCAAAAGACTTAAAAATCACATTGTCTGGAAAGGAAAATAAAATCCTTGGATGCTTGAAAAAAATGATAATGTTATAATTTGGGCACTGATGAATTTCAGTGTTCTATAGTTAAAACTCAGAAAAATAAAGAAAAATTGTTGACACAGCTTATGATGATGGTAAAAATCAAATCTCCAAACCCTTAAACTTACACTAGTAGGAAGTGGGCTTCCAAAGTCATTCATCCCCCAAGACAGGCGTTTTTTATGAAGCCCAGCTCTGATATGGCTTAGAGGTGTGTCTCTCTCTGTCTGTCTGTTGTCCTTTTGTCTGTCTTAAATTCAGCCAAATCCTGACGAAGGCAGGAAAATAGAAGAGAAGTGTCTACATGCAAAGGCAGAAGGTCATCAGCTGACCTGGCTATTGTTTCATTTCTGTTTCGTCTTTCTGTTTTTTATTTTATATTGTGGCTATTGTTTCAGATTTCCGGATAATCTACTAACCAGCCAATTAACGCCCAAGTGGGAGGCTGCTACAGGCTAGTTCTAGTAATTTCTAGAGATCAATGACAGAGAAAATAGAGTTCTTAGTCTTTGAACTACCAAAATGTAATGGAGAAATGACTATGTGATAAGGAATTTGTGGATTTGGCCTCTCTGTATTCTAAACACATCAGAACCAGCCTGTGTTTAGGGGAAAATATTTAATAAGCTTTGAGAATGCTAAGGGGCAAATCATCTTGATGTCAGTTTTGCTAATCTGGTTTCTGACCTAACCGCGTGCATAGAATTTTCTCGGTGGATTTAACATTGAATGGATATCACAGAAATCCAATTTTCATTTCTAGACTTCCATTCAGTAGTGAGCTGTGACCATCTCTGTTCACTGTTGAAGATGCTTTCATAGAATTTTTCCTTCCTGATTGGTGTTTGATTTATAAAAATAAGGTCTTACCTTTTTCTGGCTTGTGTCCAGGTGAGACAGAAGGTCTCTATTTGGCCCCTGAACTTTACCAGAAGCCCTCGTAGAAGCTGAGGATTCAAAACAGTGGCTCCTGCGTCCAGTTGCTCACTGAGGTAGCCTCGCACCCCCTCCCATCTGTCCCATCTGTCCCATCTGTCCCATCTGGTGCCACTGCCGAGAGGAGGCCTGCGGCTCCTGAGAGGATGAGGCCTGCACGGCAGCCTTGCTCTGAGGGACCTGGCGGAGGGGACACTTTGTCTCTGAAATAACTATCAGTAATGGGAGGGCCGGGCCATTGCCTGCCACTGTCTAAGTAGGAGGCGTGGGGCCTGAGGAGGAACACCTGGATCAATGGTGGGGCCACAGGAAGGGCATCCAAAAAGTTTCCATCTGCTAGACAGGCCCCAAATATTTGCAGGGCCCAGGTCATGGTACAAATGGAAGTTCTGTATACCTTACACCTAAACATTTAGAAGTTATAATCAACTGCACAGAATGTTAAATAAAATGCTGTGTTCTCTGCCCTGACGATACCTTTATAAAGACCTGGAGGGCCCGGCCAGGCGTGGCTCAGCGGTTGAGTGTCAACCTGGGATCTAGGCGATCAGGGTTCGATTCCCGGTCAGGGCACATGCCCAGTTGTGGGCTTAATCAATGACTCTCTCATCATTGATGTTTCTGTCTCTCTCTCCGTCTCCTTTCCTCGCTCTGAAATCAATAAAGATATATTTATAAAAAAAAAAGACCTGGAGGGCCAGGTTTGATGCAGAAGCCCCGGGCTCCTCAGAGAGCTGAGCTTGAGCACAGCGGCACAGGACAGTCCATGTCCCATCACAGGCTGCAGGCTGCTCCCCTTTCCTCCCACCCCGTCTTGTCCCCCACACACGGGCCTTTCTGTCCACGCTCCAGCCACACACACAGCTGCTCCATGGTTGTTCCTCAGGTCTAGAGGTGCAAGCTTACTGGCCATGGTCTGTTCTTGGGGGCACAGACTCCTGGGGCACATCCTCTTGGGCCACGTATTCTTCACCTGGTGGGCAGGGATGTAGCCAGATGCTGGCCAGAATGGGACACTTCAACAAAGCGTGGGGTCCTGTTACCTGGTCCACGGTAATTTTACAGGAGCTCCCATGCATTTTCAGACAAAGCTTGCTTACTTCTTAAAGCAGCGATGGCAGTGGGGACAGTATCCTCAAAAAGTGTGTGTTTATTGGCTTAGGTGTAGAATGAGAGTGAAAGAGTGTGTCAGGAGAGATGCAGGGAGAGAGGGAAGAAAGAAAGAAAAAAAGGAAAAACTCTCCTATTAGCTGTTGTGTACACACACACACACACACACCCCTCCCAAAAACTAATTCTTCAGATAGAATCTTTAAAGTGTGGCCTATTTCTGGAAAGTAATGGGGCAGGGTTCTAGCAGTAGCCCAGTGCAGTACGAATAATGTGGTGGGTGGCATGTTAGTGCAGCGTGGAATGACTCTTAAGAAACATGAGGTCTGAAGTCAGACCACCTGTTTGAAACCTCAGCCCACCACTGGCTGAATGACCTTGGGCAAGGCATTTCACTTTGCTAAATTCCTTACCTGTAAAATGAAGTTAGTAGTAGTACCTTCCTCACAGAATAGTAGTAAAGTTTAAATGGAATTATATCATCTACATATCGTATATACCCTTGATTGTCTACTCAGTATTAGTTCTCTATTTCTCTCTTGCTGATGGATAACAATTTTGTTTGGGGATCTGCAGAACCCCAGGCTGAAGGTAGCTGAGCTCCATCTTCAGGCCCAGGGAGGCCAATTAAAGTGATTTCTCTCCTTTTCCCAGAGATATACAGTGTACAGGAGATGATTTCTTCTGCTCGTCCCTCTATGTTGTGATGTTGGGAGCTGTGGCCGCCCTTCTGGAGCCATGAAGGGAATTGGCTAAGGACAAGCTGACCCACTGAGAGTGGCAGAGTAGAAAGGGGAGAAGAACTGGGTACCTAATGAATGACATTGTTTAGCCACTAAATTATCCAAACCCAAACACATTTTACCTCTGGTCTTTTTGTAATCTGAGATAATAAACGTCCTTGTTGGTTAAGCCAGTTTCAGTTGGGTTCTGTATAAATTCAGCCCGAAGCATCCCAAGGCCACACCACGATATAGAACCTTTTGTACATAATGAAGGCGCGATTATGAAGCCAGTCAGTACAAAGTGCATCAGATTTAGAGGCAAGAGACCCAGTTCTAGTGTCGGCTCCCGGGCCAGAAACTGGTTTCCCTGGCTGTTACTCATTACTGCTACTAGTGTTGCTTCTCTCCCCCTCTGGACTCCTAAGTCTTGCTTTTCTTGGCCTGTGGTACTGACCAGATTCCTCCCACCTGAGTGGACTGAACTAAGCCCTCTTCCCTGCTCAACACCTCCTTGCAGGATTACCAGCTGGAGCTCCCTTACCTGCTATCCTTCAGAATAGTCCTGCCCTCCTCCCAAGCCCATGCCTCCACACCAGCTTTGCCTTCTCTGTCTGAGTAAAGCCAGAGGGCAGTATTACACGCTTGAGCCACACTTTGAACTTCTTTCTAAACTAAGCGTGAGGATGGGGAGCTAAGAACTAGCCCCTACACCTCCCAATACTTATGGGCTCTAGAACAGTGGTTCTCAAGTGAGGGTGGGGGTGAGTTTTTAAACATCCAAAAGAAGATAGTGATTTTGTCCCCCAGGGGACACTTGGCAGTGTCTGGGGAAATTTTTGGTTGTTACAACTGGGAGATGCTACTGGCATCTAGTGGGTAGAGGCTGGGGAGACTGCTAAACACCCTACAATGTGCAGGACAGCCCTACAACAAAGAATTGTCTGTTCTAAATATCAATAGTGCTGAGGTTGAGGAAACCCTCCTCTGAAAAATAAAAATATTAGAAATATATCACATTCAAGGCTTCCATCACTTGGTAGAACCCTATACCCTTTTGCTCTTTTATACTCTTTTATATTCTGTGTTGCTCAGACACAAGAGGAAGTCTCTTGTACTCTGGATATCACTTATCTACTGTGCTTCCTCTGGACCCTTCTGGGTTTTTTAAATGGATTGTATGAATAATGAAAGCTTACTTCGGGGACAAGGGCCTTTTGATCTTCCCGGCCTTTTCCTGTTTCCCGGAGGATTTTGCACTCTCCTTCCTCCTCTTCAGCATAATTCTAAAACCATATAACTAAGTCCTTAATCAAACTCTCTTTGTAATTGTAGTAGATTGTAGCCTTAGGAAACTAGACCATAATCTTAGATTGATGCTGTCCCTGCTAAGGTTCAAATTTACCGTCTGCTGTTTTTGTGGAAGCCTAGCATCTCGACAGCGAGGGTGGCCTCATCCATCATTTCAGCGAAACTTTATTTTTGCAGAATTTCCTTTCAAGATGGTAGATTATTGTACATTCTGGGGCAGAAGGCGAGAGAAAGGCCATCACTGATAGCAAAAAGGAAATAGCAGGCCTGCTCTCTATGGGGTAAAATGAGAGGTTGAGTCAGATCATTGAGCGTTTTGATTTGCTGGATCAGCTCAGAACTCTTTATCAAGTGACCTCTAAGACTTGAAACTTTGCAGCTGTGAAAGATGAGAGGTCACTGCTCCAAAACAAGAAGAAACAGCAACCTGTGCCAGGAAGGATTATGGAGCTCTGGGGCCAGAAGGTCAAAATTGGGGGCTTAACTTTTATGTTCCATAAAATGGGAAGCTACTTCTGTAACTCTGACCTCGCGTCTTTCAGTGATTTAGAGTTTCCCAAAGAGACTTCGCTCACGCCGTGATTTCATGTGTTCCTCAGCACAGCAGTCTTGCGGGGCAGGCAGGTCAGGTATTATCACCAGCATCAGGCCAAGAGGAATGAGAACTTATAAAGGTTAAGTGACTTACTTAAGATAATTAAAATCGAGAGCTGTATTAACTCACTGAGAGATGCATGACTTTTGAACATAACGAATGTTTCTGATCTTCCTCAGAATAGTTAAAATTTGAAACAATCTGTTCTTTGTCCCTGATATGTTCCTTTATCAGATAGCAAGTCTTAATTTTTGATTCAGAATATAGAGTCACTGGAACGTTTGAGCTGGAGTAGCAAATAGGAATTGCTTTATTTACTCACTTAGACACCATTATTATTTGCATGTGTTATATGTGAAGCTCTGTACTAGGGACCAGAAGGGGAGGGAAACAATGATAAATAAGCTATCAAATGTGGTCTTTGCCCTGAAGTTGCTCATGGGCTTCTAGGGGATGCAGACATGTAACCACCAGCAGCCACGTAGGCAGAAGGGCTTGAAAGGGGCAGAAGTCCTAGTTTTGGAAGCAGAGTGGAGGAAGCAGTTAGGCTTGAGGCAGACTTAGCATGTAAACAGAGTCTTGAAAAAAGAGTAGTCTGAAAATCAGAGAAGATAAGTGTATTACAGAGAAGAAATATTCAGTTCAAACTCGTAATGTTCCTGGTGAAGATGTACCCAAAGTTTTATGTAACATCAACTTAGGTGCTTTCAGTTCATTATTTGACAGCATCTTAGACTGTAAATCAGCTGGCCCATTAACGTAAGGGAAGCATTTTGTCTCTGCCTTCTCAGAAATGAGTGTGCATCTAGTCAAGGGCACAGAGTAAATGGAACTTTTACAAGGGAAATGTATCTCATTTCTCATTTCTGTTTCCAAGGTCAATGCAACCTTGATCATTTACATTCTCTGTATCTTTTTTCCTTGCATAACTTGATAAAATATATGCAGATACAGACATAGACACAAATATAGATATACAACACACACACACACACACACTTTTTTTATGTACTGGGCACTGTTAAACATATAATCCTTAATCTTCATATGTCTGTCAGGTAGATGGTGTTATTTCAATTTTATAGTGAAAGAAACTGAAGTCTATAGAAGTCAATAAATATGGTCAAAATCACACAGAGGTAAAGTGAGAAACACAGGACTCCAAGGTGTGTGTTTCACTCAAAAGCCCTACTCTTTTTACTACACTCTACTGCCTCTGGGTAATTCTGTAAAAGAGAATCCACACTGTGGCAGAGGCTGATTCTTGTTCCCCAGAATTCATTCCCTTCCCTTCCTTCTAGCAATAGAGCTGACTCCCTTTTGGCCCCCCAAACATTGTCATCAGAGCACATGACCTCCCAGCTTGGGATTGACACGGAAAACGGAGGTCCCTGGATTGACAATAACGGCTGATCTAGGAGACAAAAGTCCATCCTAAATGAAAGTCAGACGTGTCATTTAGGAGCGAGAAAAGGTGTTGCTTGGTAGAGCTACTCTCTAATTGCAACCCAACTTCTAAGTTTTAAACCCCTCCGACCTGCTACATTGCTCTGCTTCTAGTCTCCAGGACACCAGGAAGTTAGCATGAATGGGTCACAGCATATCTGTCATCTACACAATGAGAAATTAAACCAGGAATGGAAATTTTGTAATCATTGGGAATGACAGGCTCCTTCAATCATCTGATAAAATTAACAGAACAATGCACATTTTCACACATAATTTTGCATGTATCAGGGCTTTCCACAGAACTCCATGGAGCCCATCCATAAATATCCAGGATCATAACCCATGCATCTGTGGCTGGTTGGTGGTAGCATATTTGTATAAAAATATAGCTTATAATATTCAATATTATCATGCACTAAACTGGAAATCCCTTGAGGACAAGAGTTATAATATGTTGGCTTGGTGAAGTCCTATATATTAGGTGTTTTATGAGATGTATAGAGAACCAAGTATCATTGGTTTAATTTTTCCATTTGGTTTAAAGATTTCCAGTCAGAAATACTTTATTTTTAGAAATACTTAGAAAATGAAGTGAGAAATTGAGAGTGAGGAAAGTGGTAGGGACTCAATGTCCAGGAATTCTCAGTTCCTTCCATATGTAAATCATTTCATAGCTTGTAAATGGCTTAGCAGCTGGTCATTTGTCCCAGAATAAACCTTTTTATAGGCAAGAAGCCTACCTCTTTTTGACTGTTTAGAAGATCCAGCCTAAAATTGAGGTAATACTTTGAGCTGTCTAGTTGAAGACGGCAAACCAAAGGCAGAGGGAGCTGGGATTCCTATCATTGTGGCTCTGTCCCCCTGGTCCTGAACTGTTCCATGCTCCCTAAGAGCACCCCCACGTTTGGAGACTTGTTAGAAGGACTCACAGGACTCAGCAGATCGTTGGCTCATGGCTAAGATTTATTACAGCCACGCAGGAGGGTACACAGCTGGATCACAGGGGGAAAGGGCACAGGTGGGGCCTGGCCAAACCCATGTCCAGGCTTCCTGTGCTCTCTGCCTGCTGGGAGGAGTCACGCAGAGCCCGCTCTTCCCCCAGCAATGAGAATGCAGCAACATGGGTGATGTTTCTACACGGGGAGGCCCATTAGACTCGGTGCCCACCTGGGAGCTGGTCATATTAGGCACCTTCTGCCAACATTTTCATAAAGAAAGCGGACAAATAGTCTGGGTACAGTGCTTAGTGGGATAAGATCCTTGATCTCAATTTTAAAAAGTGATGACCACCCCCAACTATTTTCTTGCATTCTGTGGCAGAGATTGCTAGTCGCTCCCCAACATCAGCTCATTGTTGACTTGGCACAGCCCAGGGGCCACGTTCCCAGATGCCAGCTAAGGGCCGACCCCGCAAGCAGGCCTCTCTATGGAGAATGCTTTTAGACTTGCTATGTTAACCCTTCCGCACATGCATGGTCTACATTTACCTGAAAGAGAAATCAACTTTCAGCTTGTTTCAGCCAATGTTTCTCTGGGTTTTCTGTCTCTTTTAGCCAAGTCTGTTTCTAACAAATACTGTTCCTTCCTCATATATTTGACACCTAGGTAGAACTAAATCTTGGTGTCCAATGTGACAGTGGAGGTGGACACTGTGGGCTGATTGGGATAAGCTCATCGAAGAAAACACGCTTTCACATCTCCAAATTTTGCTTGGACAGCAGGCAGCACCAATTTACAAAAGAACCTGTGTTCCCAAGGTTTACTCGTAAACTCACTGCACAAGTCAGCCCTTGAAAGAAAGTTGAGATGAAACTATGGTGCAGTAGGAGGGGCCAGGCTCCTGGGAGGAACCTGCAACTTGCTTCTTTCTAATTCTATGAACCCTCTAGTCAAACAGGCAATGACCATGGGCAGAGAGTGACATTCCTCCGGCTTCTTGTATGTGGATCTGATGACTCTCAAGGCCTCTTTATCATTTCAGCTTTGCTATGGTAGCTCACACTGAGAACATGGTACTTCACAGATTTTCTACATCAACATTCAAGCTCCGGAGTTCGGTGTTTTTATTGTTTGTTATGGAACGGGAGGGACTCTAACCCATTTCTCATTTTACAGAGGTGAAATGTAACACAATTCACAAGACCCAGTAAGTTGCAAAAATGGAAATAGAGATCTATCATCTTGATCCCCATCTGCATACCATCCTGGAAAATCAATCTCCTGTGATCGTCTACTTGTTCAGAAAAACTGGGAGATCTGGATCCTCTGCAAACAGGCACTGTCCATGTGCAAACAGATCTGGGCACACGGAAAGGGCCTAAACACTGACTCAGTGACGCCTGTAATGTCATTGACTCACCCTCAGGCGGTGGGGTAACTTCGGAGGCAGAAAGAAAAATCTCTTAGGGGTGTCTGGGTAGACAGAAGGCACTTCACTCTGTGACATTACATTTGCTTATTGGGTATTTTAAATAGTGCCCATGGGAGAGTAAAAATGATCCTTGAACAGGAAGCAGCTCCCCACCTCCGTGCTGGTTATAATCACAGACTTGTCTTCCGGCCGGCGTCAGATGCTTACTTGGTTGAGGCGCTCCTCAGACACTTGCTATTAACATTTAAGCACTAATTAATATGCACACACAACAAACGACACTTCAGTCTCCACATGCTTGTGTGGGCACTTGATAAATGTTACTTGAGGATGCTAATACCTATTCATCAAACCGAAAGACATTTCCCAGTTCCTGAATAACAACTCCTTTTAAAGAAAAGTATAGATACTGAATGTGAAAACCCTAGTCTTAAGAATCCAATGACTCAGTGGTTTTCTGGATATTACTTGGAGCCAGTGCTGGGCTTTTGCTTTCCTCCCACTTATTTGAGATGTCTGTGTACTGGCCAGAGTCTAAGGCAGCTTAATAACTGGCTTCAGATTAACCATCATCTCGCTGAGGGCTGCTCTTTGTCGCCTAATGGTGATGCTAAGCAAAGAATAGAAGTGCTATGAGCACCACTGAAGAGGAAAATTAAAAAGAAAAAATCGCCGATGATTGCTCACCGCACCTGGGAGCAGTGGGGATGGTTACAAAGGCCTGGGTTTGGGTTACATTTCAGATTCGCCTCTCACTCTGTGTGCTACTTATTTTACCTCGACGAGCCTCAGATCTCTGTCTATCAGGGCTGTTAGAGGGATAAAATAGGAATATTTATGTAAACATCTGTGGAGCGTCAGCAAGACACAGGGAGGCCTGTCTCACTCCTTCCATCAGCTTCCCTGAGAAAAAGAGCTTCCTTACTGTGGAAGGCAGGATGAGACTCATGAAGTACGGAAATCTGCTACGTGCGTTGGAAGGCATATGTCAAGGCTCTGCTTTTATTTTCCGGATAGAAAAGAAATGCACATGCTCCCTCAGACGGTGACACCCCAATGACACCATTCCCTCCCAGATGGCGTTCGGTGAGCCTGCCTACCCCAGGCTGTTTGTCCATAGGCATTTTACAACTGCTTTCTCTCAGTTCCTCGCCTTCTTGGCCATGAAGTATTTACATGATTATTTAAGGTTTCTTTTGTTGCTAATGATATGTTTTTTAAAGTGAAAACAAAAGTATATGTGTGTATGAACCACGTGGCCCCAACTTGCATGGCTTTGCCAGGCTCACTTACCGGGGCTGCCAGGCAGGGGCTCTGCTGCTCCCGGCTGGGCTTCCCCATCATTGGGGTGCTCACTGGAACCTCCACTGCGCTCCCCCCACCTTAGTCTCCAGCAGGCAGCCAGGGCACGATCTCATGACAATGAGACTTCGCTTGTATCACATCTGTTATCATCACGTAAGGAAGTCACATGGCTGGGCCTAGAGTCAGAGGGAGGGCAGCAAAGTTACCTGGCAAAGGGCGTGGATACAGGGGGGTGGCAAACCGGGGCCCTCTTGCAACCGATCACAACCTTAAAATGCATTTATTTTTAAAAAGATTTCAGACAGGCTCTGAAAAATTCAGATATATTGGAATAAAATATGTTCTTTAAAGAAAGAACCAGTGATATGGTATTAGTCAGATCCACTGAAGGACTGATTAAAGTACATTAATATGTACTCAAGGATGTGAGTATGTGCGAAAATAACCACTGCTTATTGTCTTTTTTTAAATGATCAAATAATCAGTACAAAGAAGTTCCTTATGTTGCTTTAATATACAGATATTATTTTTAGTTTTTAAGAATTTTTTTATATTTTGAAGATGATTTTTTAATAGACATACTTTTAGATTTACCAATTCAAAGATTATATAATTTTAATTATTTTAGTACCTCTTTTCATTTTTATTTTATTTTTAAAAATGTTTCAGCTTGGATGTTCAGTTGTGTGGGCACGGTCCATATTCCCATCATTAGATGCAGTCACTGTTAACAGTTTGGGCATAGATCCTTTCATTATTATTCCTAATTGTGTTTCTTAAACAAAACTGAGGATGATTTTTCTTTTAACAGTTACTATATTTTATTGTGAACATTTTCCTATGCCAGCTGTTTTCAACTGGTGTGCTGCAAGAATTTTTAAAACATGCAACATCTGAATATTTATTCAGGAACACTGACCTTTTTTCCCTTAGATTATCAAATTAAGAAAATGACAACAGCCAACACAACAATAGCTGTCCGGTGTGAATGAGTCAAAATTATACCTATTATTTGTCAGATTGGCAAAAAATATAATATATTTTTGGTGTGCTGCAGAATTTTAGTAATTAGTTTATGTGTGCCATGAGATGAAAAAGGTTGAAAATTGCCATCCTATGCCATTAAGTGTTTCTCTAAAAGCACAATTTTAATAGCTCCAAAGTGTATAGCTGTAAATGTTCCATGACCTACTCAGCCAACCCTTTTTGTTAGATGGTATAGATGTTTCCATTGTTTCATTACAGTGAGCGCTGCTACAATGAACATTCCTATAGGATCTTTCTTACTTCCTTAATTTGCTGGAAGCTAAACAAATAGTCACTGCTCAAGTGGAACCTATGGGAAAACGAGGAAGTTCCAAATGTCACTTTAAACAGGGACCTTGAATTGTTGGAAAAAAACCAACAACCTTTGGATCTGATGACCTTGTTTCCTTTTCTGAGCAGAGAGCAAAGAAATATAACAGCAGCAAGATGACATGACTTTGCCCTTTCCGAAACAAGAGAGAGATTCATTTCCAGAGTCTCGTGAGTGCTGAGATTATGACTGGAAGGCTTTCAGCTTCCTGCATAACCCCGGTAGCCTCGGGCTGCAGGTCAACCACTTGATGAAGTGAAGGCCTCCAGCCCCAGCTATCTGTGCCCCCGAGGAGATTAGAAACGGGACCTGGGACTGGTTTGGCGAAGTAACTTATTTTCGTTTGGTGGGAAGCTGGGGCAAGGGTGGTGAGAAGACACTGCCCTAAATATGATATAATCCAGCTGTCCAAACACGTACAATTCAGTTCAGTCATCATCCGTTCCCCCAAATCCAGATGTTTGCCATCACACAATCTCAGAGTATCTTTCCTTCTATCCAAACTAACTTGTACTAATCATGTTTGTCAGACTTGCATTTGTTTTTAATTAGAAGACATCTACTTTGATTCAGCTGGGCCCTTTCTGCCTTAGCATAGGGACACAGTCCACATTATTAATAAGCTTTAGATCATAACTGCCCTTTGTTGTATGACAAATCACCGAGGTTTTCACTCCATGTCAGAGCTTAAATGTAAGAAACGTCAAGACTGCACTAAATATGTGTTGATTACTATCATATTTGTTAGCATATTTGTTAGCATATGGAGAGTTTTATTCCATTTACATATTCTCCAACCAATGAGTTCTCATGATGGTAGTGGACTCAATATTTTTTGCCAATCCTCAACCGAGAGAGAGAGAGAAAGAGAGAAACATCGATGTGAAAGAGACATCTCAACTGGTTGCCTCCCGCACGCACCCCGACCAGGCCCCAGAATTGAACCTGGGACCCTTTGGTGTGCAAGCCGACGCTCTAACCCCTGAGCCACACCGGCCAGGGCTGCACGCAATATTTGTAACCTTTGTGTTAAAAAGTCTCCAACAATTATGTTTCATAAAGCTGCTTTCAAAGTCTAACCAGATGTGTGATCTTGCTTAGGTCATTCGCGATGTCTGATCTTAATTTTCTCATCTGAAAATTAGAGGATGGTAAATGTTATCATGAGGATTAAATATTATAACATATTTCAAACACCCAGCAGAGTGCTTTCTATGTAGCATGTATGCACATCCACGTTCATTCCTTCCATTCTCTTCACAATCTCTAGCTAGGAGTTGACTATTCTAGATGCCTATCTGGTCCTACCTCCAGGAGACGAGAGCAGACTTTCAACGACATTAGTTCTCTAAGGGAAGCTTCTAGGACCCTTGCATACCTGACAATAATGTTATTGTGCCCCTACACTTTGCTGATATTTTGGTAGTGTGTAGATTGTACTTTGAAAATAACTTTCTTTCAGTTCAATGAAGAATTAACGCCTTTGTCTTCTAGCCTCAGTTTTTGTCAATGAGAAGTCCTTTGCTTCATTCTTGTTTCTTTGTAAGTGAACTCTTTTGTCTTTCTGAAACATTAAAAATTTCTCTTTACCCTTAATGTTCTGAAATTTCACAATGGCGTGTCTGGATATTATCATGTGGAAAATGGTCTGGATGCCACTTAGTTTCCAAATACACTTTCTGGCAGAGGTAGCATTAGCCTACTACTCCAGAGGTCACAGGAGAGATAGACTCCCAGAGCAAATTAAAATGTTCAGAGTACCCAGTTTTTTAAATCAGTTTAAAACCTACAGCCAGAAAGTAAGGGAAAGCTGCTGGTTCTTGGGGGCACAATGCACAGTGTTTCTCTCTCTCTGTCCCACCTTCACCTTTCCCACTGACGGGAGGCTACTAGGACCAGAGCTGGATGGTGTTCACGCTGGGGACTCACAGATGGAAGCTGTGCTGACTTGCCCTGTTGGAGACATGAGGGACACTATGCTGGCGCAGCTACGGCCCGCCAGCCACCTGCTCAGGGGCCCTGGGTTTTGCTATCGTTTCTTGAGCAGAGAGCCATGGAGCCAGAATGGGCACCACCAAGGGGCGGCTGGATTAGGCCTCTGAATTCGAGTGTTTCATGTTTCACGTATATTCAGTGAATTCTGAGTATTTAGTGCCTGTTGTATCTTCAATACGTCATGAATATTTAGTATCCAGGTGACTTACGTATATAGCCCCTCATGAATGTTAAGTCATCTTTTGGTTCTTCCATCCCGTCTGTGTTTAACACACCCTTTCTCCACTGCTACTTAGAAGTACTTAAGACACGGGAGTTTCACCCACTTCGTTTGTTTTCTTTTTCCTTATAGCAGAATTGCACAAAATAACAACTGGACATTATAGTTCAAAGCCTATTTTTTCATTTATCCTGCTGGAATTTGGTAGATGCTTTTGTTTTAAAGACTCATGTTTTATTTCATAAATGTCCCCTTTCATTGGTAATTCCTCTTCTTCATTTTTCCTTATTTTCTCTTTCTAGAATCCAAATTAATCCTTTAAATCTCTTACCTTTTTATAACTATCTCCTTTTTTTTTTTTTTTTTGTAATTTCGTTTCACAGTTTGAAAAAATTCTTCGGCTTTCCCTTCCAACTTACCTATTGGCTTTTTAAATTCTGTAACTACAATTCAAAAATAGACTTTATTTTCTCAGCAGTTATAGATTTACAGGACAATTGGAAAGACAGTGCAGAGAGTTCCCATATACGCTCTACCCAGTTTCCCCTCTATTAGGACCTTACATTAGTATGGCACGTTGCTTACACCGAATGAACCAATATTAATACATTACTATTAACTAAGGTTCATAGTTTATTTAGGCTCCCTTAGCTTTTACCTGATGACCTTTCTCCGCCCCTGAGTCCCACCGGGGACACTGCATACATTTAACTGTCCCGTCTCTCTTGGCTCCTTTCCCACCACTGGAACTTGTCCCTTTTTTCCTCATGATATAACTGGGTTGGGGGTTATCGGGGGGAAGCCTGCAGAGGCATCGCGTCACTATCAAGGGCACGGTCATCGACACGAGCCATGACCGCTGACGTGGGCCGTGCTGGCCGGGGGGGTGCTTGTCGCATCCCCCCTCGTTACCTCTCCCCTCTCACACTCTGCCCAGCGCCCAGCTGAGCGGCGAGCTCTGCCCCTCTCCTTGAGGGTGGAGTGCCCGCATGAATTATTCAGGACTCTTCGGGGCAGGACATTTGTCTCTTCTCCCCAGTAGCCACATGGTTAATCCCCAATCCCATTCTCGCTCTCCGATTGTCCCTCCGCTCACATGTGCCTTATCTCCCCAATATTTCTGACCTTAGCATTAGAGGTACTGCCAGGAAGGATCTCCTTAGTTCTCTGAATTTCTCTGTTTCCTCAGGAGTTGGCTTATTTTAGTCTCTCTGATGTTTCAGTTTCTTTTCATTTCTGGACTTGTTGGTTACTTGCTCATATTAGATTGAAGTCGATCTACAGGAGGGCTGGGAACTCCGTGGGAGCAGAGCTGCTTGGCTACCAGGTTTCACTTTAGGGCGAGACGGCGAGCTGTTCCTCACCCGGGGCCCCTCCAAACCTCAGCATGCAGAGAGGTTTATCTGAGACACCGCCACTCCCAGTGGCTGCCCTGCTCATTCCTGGGGAGCTCGCGGGGCCTTTTTAGGAAAGAAAAGAACCCTCGGTATTTGTCGGGGCGGGGGAGCTAACTGCCTGGCTGCCGCTTGTTCTGAGCACAGAATGGGGGGGGTGTCACTGGTGGGCATTTCGTTCCATAGACTGACCATTAAATAATACTTTATTTTCGGCCCCACCTCTCACTCCTGCCCTCCACTGTACCACATGCAGTTTGCAAGGCTGAGGTGTCCCTGGGGCTCTGGCAGGCAGAATCCCGAGGACACTCCAGCTGCGGGACCTGCCTGGACTAGATGCTTCACCCGTCAGTGTTCTTCCTGGTGCTTCTTGGGAACTTGCTAAGACCTCTCCTACTCTGAGGGCCCCCTCCTGTCCTGCTGTTATTCTCTAGTGTCACTTTGAAGCTCTCATGGGAGGGAGAGGAGGGAACCGTTACGTTCAGTCTGTCACCTTGAAGGCGGCTTCATTTGTTTTGATTATAGAAACATGATGTGCTGATTACGGTAGGCTAAACTGCTGTAACAAATTGATCCTAAAGCATGTCCTACGTAGTACAAGATTATTTCACGCTAGTGTCAGAGTCCAAGATTTCTGGTGGCGGGTCCCCTTACTGCAGTGATTAGGGACCCAGGCTCTTCCTCTCTTGTGGTTTCCCCACCCCCTGGGGCTTCACCGGTACCTGTGTCTGGCCAGAGAAGAGGAAAGAGAGTGTAGAGGAGGCATGCCCGCTTCTATTTTATTTGTTTAAAAAAATAAATTTATTGGGGTGACATTGGTTAATAACATTATATAAGTTTTAAGTGTACAATTAATTCTATGATATGTCATCTGTATATTGCATTGTGTTCTCACCACTCAAAGTCTGGTCCCCTTCCATCACCGTATATTTGACCCCCTCCCCTTTTTACTACCTCCCCCTCCCCTCCCCCTTTCCCTCTGGTAACCACCATACTGTTGTCCGGGTCAATGAGTTTCTATGTTCTTCTTGTTTGTTGCTTTCTGTTTTATATCCCACATATGAGTGAAATCATATGGTTCTTGGCTTTTTCTGACTGACTTATTTCGCTTAGCACATTCTCAAGATCCACCCATGCTGTTGTATATGGCAGTATTTCATCTTTTCTTATGGCTGAGTAGTATTTCCTTGTATATATGTGTCACATCTTCTTTATATATTCCTCTGTTGATGGACACTTCAGTTGTTTCCATGTCTTGGCCACCGTGAATAGTGCTGCAATAAACATAGGGATGCAAATATCTTTACAGATAAATGTTTTCAAATTTTTCAGGTAGTTACCCAGAAAAGTGATTGCTTGGTCTTATGGCAGCTCTATTTTTAATTTTTTGAGGACCCTCCATACTGTTTCCATAGTGACTGTACCAGTTCACCTTCTCGCCAGGCATGCCTGCTTCTTAAAAGCTTCAAGCCGGCAGCACACACACAGCACATCTGCTTGTGTTCCGTCGGTGAGACTAGTTTTGTACCCACTTAAATTGAAGGAGGCTGGACAAGGCAGTCCTTACCTAGGCAGGCCCTTCTCAGCTGTGCCTCTAAGTGATAAAGAGAAGCATGGATCTGATGGTACATCTGGCCTCCTGGCCACACATGTACGGGGCCTGAATGGAGGTGAGAAGCAATGATAAGAATGAGGCAGGCCAGGCCGGGTGTGGTTCAGCAGTTGAGCATTGACCCAGGATCCAAGAGATCACAGTTCCATTCCCCATCAGGGCACATGCCCGGATTGTGGGCTGGATCCCCAGTTGGGGGCGTGCAGGAGGCAGCTGATCAATGACTCTCATTATTGATGTTTCTATCTCTCTCTCTCCCTTTCCCTTCCTCTCTCTGAAATCAATAAAGATATATTAAAAAAAGAAGAAGAAGAATTAGGCAGAATTACACTCTGCTCAATGATAATCATTAGTCTATAGTAGCTACGTGGTATGATACCTTCCCACCTATATATGCGTATTTAATAAAATCTATGTGTCAGGCATTGTGCTGGGTGATTTCCATACAACCCAGGCAACACATATTCTCCCTGAGACACAACAAAAGCTGTTTCTATTTCTGAAATTTGTCTTCCCTGCAGGAAGGGCATAGTACTTGGGGATCTTTTTAAAGGAATAATTTGGCATAGAATTATTGCTCACCTACTAAGTGCTAGACACGATGCTAGGTTTTAGGAACTAATTTTCAGGAGCTCAGTTTTCTCTAAAATGCAAAGAAACAATCACAGTACAAGTAACGAGTGCCACAGTGGAGGCAAGGGAAGGGGAGAATTTTCCCTGCCTAGAGGGCAGGGTGGGCCAGGAGAGGAAGGGGCTCAGAGAGGATGTCCCAAAGCAGGTGTCTAACATTTGAAAAAGATCCTGAAGGATAGTAAAGAAATTGCCAGATAGAAAGAAAAAGAAGGGCATGCAGGCACTGGGCCTAACACACACAGGTCAAGGGGCAGGTGTTGCCTAAAAGGCCGTTGGCTGATACATGGGGCACCCCAGGAGGGCAAGGCTGGAAAGGGGAGGTGACAGGGGGAGGGATGAGAGCAATTGTCAGCCCACTCCCTGCTAGGACTGTGCCTCCCCTGTCTACAATTACCCACAATTGTCACTTCCTGGCGACTGGGCCGGGCAGCTCCCTCAAGACCAGGGCTTCTCCACTGGGCACTGCTGACGCTTGGAGCCACGTCCCTGTCTGTCGGGGAGGCCGTCCTGTGTGCTGGAGGATGTTTAGCAGCATCCGTGGCCCCATCCCAATAGATGCCAGGAGCATCTCCCACATTGTAATTTGGGCAATGTCTCCTTAGGCATTGCCAAACGTCCCCTGGGAGGCGGAGTGGGCTGGTTGAGAACTACTGCTTTAGACAGGTGTCACCTTCTTTTACCACCACCACAGAATTAAGTGTTGTGTTTTGCATGTAGCAGGGCAACGTGTAATTTGAGGACAGGTCTCTTTTGAGCCAAAGTGCTTTGTTCCATTAGCCAGCAGCCCTACCCTGGCGCAGAGTAGTCTCCTGAGGAGCAGGAACACATAATAGTTATGCTCTATTTTATATTGCGGTCACCTTGGAAATGCTGTCTCCTGCAGTAAAGTGAAAGCCAGCCTAGCAGGCACTCAGTTTACATTTATTTTCTTAAATAGAAGTTACCTTTTAAAACTAAACTGATGGAGGTCTAAGCAGATTGAAAATGATTTTGAATGCCCTTCCCTCCCCCACCCCCCTCCTGATAACAGGAATGGCCTCTTTCATGCTCTATGGTCAACCCCTTAAAAATAATACTTCACTCACTTGCAGACACCCTTGCCATCCATCTGGGGAAAGTATTAGTCAGGCTCCTCCTACATTTTCTCAACTAACTTTTGACTTTGCTGCCTACACATCTGGCACCTAAAACATATGGATCATTCTTTCATCAGCAGCCCGGGATATCATCACTGCGAGCACCTGTCAGAGAACTCATCCAAGGACTGATTGTGGTTCAGCATTTGCCAGGAGCGTGATGGAGACATCTGATTTTCAGAGAGTATAATTGGCACATGAACTCCCCATTCCTCCCAGTCCTCTAACTTCTATCCCTGCACAGAGTTGGCTTATTAGAAAAATAGCACGTCTGGGATCCGTTACTCAAGCTTTTCACAGGAGGGCTTTTGGTTGGGGAAGAAGTTATAATTTTCCTTTTTTTTTTTGGATAGAGAAAAATATAAGAAACACCCATCTGCCTTTTGCAAAATCATAAAGTTGCTGCCAATTATAATCCTGTTTCCTGAGAGTAAACTGAGTTCTGGCTCCGGCAGTGAGGCAGGAAAAGCCAGGATGTGCCTGTGGACAGAACACAGGCAGGTGCCCAGGCCAGGGCCAGGAAGGGCCGGAGGGAGAGGCCTGTGCTTCCTAGACTGTCAGGATGTCCGTGACACTGGCAAGAGAAGGAAGCGTGTGCTTGGGCCTGGGGTGGGTGAGGGTATCTTTCATGCCTTCAGAATAGCCCTTTGGACACAAACAGCCCTCAGGTGAGCCCCAGGGGAGAAAGACATTTTTAGTCTAAGGGGGAAGGCGGACCTGGGACATTTAATTTCCAATGAGAGGCTGAATATACAGATAAACAGTGTCAGAGCAGATATTAAAGCAGAACTCTGCCCCACAACCTGCAGCAACCTGCCCAGGAAACCCGCTCATTATGTAGAATGGGCAGCCCAGGAAGCCTGCACTGTGAGACTGGTAGGAAGTCAGATGGCCATCTCTAGTGACAGTGAGGAAGCTAAACAATAGCCTCTGTAACGATCAGCCCCAATGGCCAGGGCTTGATTAGTAACTGGCAGCTTTCCTAATATTTGTTCCCGCTTCCAACTTAGGGCCTACCAGAGAAAGCCAAGTGTGCACCCCTGACCCATCACATAGGACGCCCCACTTCTAGCCAGCCCGCCTGCAGCTTCCCAGGCCTGCAGCCCGAGTCAGGGCACCCCGAAGCCCCACTTTCTCCCACTCCTCCACCTGCTCTGACTCTTGGCCAGACGCAAGTCATGGTGGCTGCCTCCCTTTCTATTGAAAGCTCTGAATATATAGCCTTTGCTTGTTTGCAATTGGCCTTCGCTTATTTCCACCGAATGTTGGGAGTCATGTAACCTAATTTTGGAAAACGAGTCAGGCATGAGAGAGAATGCTCTGGAAGGGCAAGAGCCATAGCCCCCGCCCCCGCATCTGGGCACCCAGCTCCTTCCACCTGGACCCAGCACCAGGGTCCCTGCTTCCGAGGCGCCTGCCCTCCCCGCCTGTCATCAGCAAAGTCCCAGCAATTCTCTTCCTCCTTCATGTCAGAGTGACATCAGTCCCACACGCCATGCCCATGGGAAGAAAACGAGTATTTTCTGAGCACTACGTATCTCCTGGATGCCTCTCCGTGTGGCATCTCACCAAATCCTGTCTCAGCATGGGAGGCAGGAATTCCTCCCTGCCCATCACAGATGACAAAGGCAAGAAAACTGAAGATGGGTCTGTCTTTCCCACTCAGGTCTTGAGCTCTTTGATAAGATGCTTCCTTTTGCATTTCAATTCTTCATGCAGAGCAAAGGCTGGACACATGAGAGATGTTTCATAAAGGCTTGGTGAGGGAATGAATGAATGAGTGAGTGGACTCCTGTGAGAGGATTTCCAGCCTCTCACAGGAAAAATGAATTTATTGACAAGCCTAGCCTGGCTTAAAGGACTAATTATTCAAAAGCATGGGCCATATGGTTCTTATAGATAAAGGCAGAGAAGTCAAACTTTTTCTTTCGCCCAGACCCAGTTTCTCTGGACAGGAAATCAATCATTGTGAAGTTGCAGGCGGAGGCTGCACGGGTTCCCAGCTCTGGCTAGGTAGGCTTGGGGGCTTTGATGTCTGGGAGTCGCATATTGAAGATTTACCAGGCAGCAGTAGCTTCCTGCCTCGGGGCGAGAAGACAGATGTCAGCAGGTGAGCTATAGCGGCTGCCTGAGCAACAGAACAGGAATTTTCTCTTGTAAGCGGCGTATCATTTTGCTCTGCCTTAGGGAGCCCGCATCTTTGGTGCCTCTGGTTTACTTAATTATTTTAAACATTTTTGTTGAAAAGTTGTCATAGCAACAACATCAACAAATATTTGAGAAGACGAATTCTATTTCCAGCACCTTCAAGTAATGTTGCATTTCGCCCATTATCTTTGCTCATCCACACACACACATTTTATACACTTGCAACCACAAAGCAAAGTCTATTTTCTATTCTCCCGTTTCGCCTAACTACATCAAAAACATTTTCTCTGTTTCCAGATTTAACATTTTCAATGTCTGTAAAATATTTTACAAATTACTAAGCTATTCCCACATAGTGTACAAGGAGTTCACTACTCATATTTTTACTATCTTGCATGTACGTTTTGCCTTCTGATGAATATTTCCTTAGGATAAATCCTTAGAAATAGAATTCCTGACGTCTTTGGGTTTCTGATAAAAAATGTCTTGTTGGTTTGCAGAAGCACTTCTGCTAATTTGGAGAATAAGGTCGTAGTTCCGGAGGATGCCTTGCTATGAACCCGTGCAGACTTGGCCTCGGGGTGAGACGCTAGATGATTGATAGATGCAGCATCTCCTCAAAAGAATTAGAAGGCATTCGTTAGAGGGAGCCACGTGGGTGACATGTGTGGGAAAAATCAACACCAAGGCTGCCTTGATTAGAATTTTCTGAAGCAAAACTCTTTTGCTCTAGATATGTGAGCTCTCCTGTTGGTAATAGAGGGTTTTCTTCTCCTCCTGAGTTTTGCATCTCAGGGTGACTATAAGACCAGAGACTGTTTTTTAATGAACACACTGGAATTCTTACATGCAAAAAAGGGCCATCTTCCCAAAGGAACTTCTCATGTAATTGCTGAAAACATGAAACCCTTAAGGATTTGTATCCATATCTAGTTTCTAAACTACAAAAGCAAATTTAGACTCATTTTATCTTTCTGTGGACCGCAAGTGATAACGCACCAGCTTGATGACCAAGCCTGATGACATGTAAGCCGAGCGGGCAAGTCACCTTCATAATCATAATAGTAGCTGCCATCCCAGGAGCACTCACTGCGTGACAGGTTCAGTGCTAAGTCTCACTGAATGCATATAACGTGCTGAGAGGGAGGCGCTAATAATATGCCCATTTTATAGATCAAGAAACAGGCTCAAGAGCATAGGAGGAGTGCTCTGCTGTATAGCAGGGTAGTGGCTGCTGCTGAAATCCAGGTCTATTTGAGTAATTGTCAAAGAGTGAGGTGAGGCCCGGCCGGGCGTGGCTCAGTGGTTGAGTGTTGACCTAGGATCCAGGCGATCGGGGTTCGATTCCCGGTCAGGGCACATGCCCAGGTTGCGGGCTTGATCAGTGACTCTCTTGTCATTGATGTTTCTATCTCTCTCTTCCTCTCCTTTCCTCTCTCTGAAATCAATAAAGATATATTTTTAAAAAAAAAAAAGAGCGAGGTGAGTAAACCCCACTAAAAGGGGGGCTGGGTAGTGGAAGAGCTTCCTGCAATAAAGGCAGCAGTTCGGCCGGTGGGATGGGGAGGGCAGGGATTGGGAGCCCAGGACTCAGCCAGGGGCACTTGGCTCAGGCCCTGGAGGAGCCCCTTTGTTATTCTCACCGACTCCTCACCAAGGAGGCTGAGCTCTGCCAGCGAGCTCAAGCCGCAGAAACACTTCCCTAGTCTCCATCACTGTGTTCCCGCCTCTGCTGGAATCGCACCGTTTCCTTCTGGAAGCCCACTGCAGGCCACTGCGGAACCTGAACACTTCTTGCCTTGCCCTTGGGCGCCAGGAATTATTTGCTCAGCCGCTAACCCACTGCCCTCTCCTCCTAGCCCCGTCTCATGTCAGGCCCTGGCTTCCTCTCCATCTGCCTCTCTTACAGCTAAGAGGCATCATTGTTCATTTCCCAAAAATAGCAAGGTGCCAGGTCCTAATGTGACACCTACCTGGCCGGGAACAGAGGATGCTGTTCTCACATTGCTAGACTCTGCACCTATCAATCAAGCAGGATTTAGTCTGCTGGGCAGCAAGGCAGGAGCCCACAGGTGAGGGACCAGCCCATACACAGGTGATGGGCTTGGTTTTCTTTATAAACACTGATCAACTGTTTAGCTGCAAGCACCGTCTTCAGTAATGGAGACTCAAACTACTTCCATAGCTGCTAATCAAGTGGAAACCACTCTGTTGAGAGGGTGCGTGAGGGACTTTGAGAACCATTTCTTTCTCTTCAAGCCTCCTTGAGGGAGTATTATGTTTAGAGTCAGCCTTTTAACAAAGCCTTATATTCAATCTCTTTACTCCATTCATCTTTTTCTCTAAAAATTATTTCCATTATTCCAAATTCCATTTTGCCTTTTCTATATCTCCTTTATAACATTTTCTTTCAAGAGATAAAAAGGCCATTAAATGCTGTGAGGCCCAACCTGCCTCTAATGAAGGGAGAGACTCGGGAGCCGTAAGGGAAGGTCACAGCATTTTGCGGGCAGTGGATGCACAATGGGCATGGATTTCGTTTGCGTACATGCTGGAGGCAGCGTCTGGCTCTGACTGGAAGAAAAATGGGAAACTGCATCCCTGCAATTCATCAGAATGACGTTTCTTATACTAAAGGTAGTCCAATTATAATAAAAGGCCTAGTATTCATGTCGTCAGAGCCCCAGAAAGAGAAAGAAGAGGGTGGAACTGAAAAGACTTAAAGTACTTTGATGGTGGGAGCACAAAGGACAACATTGTCTGCTGTGGTTCCAAATGTAAGCAGAGGAGACATTTACAATGATTGCATTTTAAATGGGAAGGGGGAAAGGGACACAAGAAAGGTAAGTTTCCTACATTTTATTCAAACTGGTAAAATGGCAACACCAGTAGATTGTGCTGTTATGTACATATAAAATTATATTTAGAGCTACCACTAAAAATCCTTTATTAATGTACACTAAAAAGTACTGTAAATAAATCAAAGTAGAATGCTACAAAATGTTCACGTAATCCACAGAGAGGAAGGAGAAAGAAAAGAGAGAAATGAAAAACAGAGATAACAAGACAAAAATTCTAATGGTACTTTTATGCACTAACGTTGATAATTATATTAACTGGAAATCATCCAAACACAGCAATTAAAAGACAGAGATGGGCAGAGTGGGTCAAATCATAGTACTCAACTACATGCTCGGTATAAGAAATCTACTTCAAATATAATGATACAGGCCAGTGGAAAGCAGAAGGATGGAAAAAGTGACATCCTGAAAACATTAATCAGAGGAAAGTAGGAGTGGATACTTTCATGTTAGATAAAGTAGACTTCAGAGCAAAGAAAATTACCAGAGACAGAGAGGAACATATGCAACAATAAAGGGGACAAGAATACATAGTAATCCTGAATGTATATGCAACAGAGATACCAAATATGTAAAGCAAAACTGATGTACTACAAGGAAAGATAGACAATTCCCATTGATAGTCACTTTGATGCCGTCTCTCAAAAATTGACAGGATAAAATAAAATCAGCAAAGATATACAACTCAACAACAGGATCATTCAACATGATCTAATTGAGATTATAGGACACTCCACCCAACAATAGTAGAATGTCCATTCTTTTCAAGTGCCTATAGAATATGTACCAAGGTATACCAAGTTCTGGGCCACAGAATAAACCTAAATAAGTTTAAATAATTGAAATTATACCAAGTGTGGTCTCTGACCACAAAGGGATTAAACTAGATGTCAATTAAAAAAAAAAAAAAAAAACAGGAAAATCTCCAAACATCTGGGAATAACACACTTCTAAATAATCCAGAGATCAAAGAGAAAGTCTCAAGAGAGTTTTTAAAAAAATATATTGATCCAAGCAAAAATGAAAATACAACATATCAAAATTTGTGGGACAGTTTCAGTTATGCAAGATGAATAAGTTCTGGAGATCTATCTAGTGGGCAGAAAAAAAATACAATTTTTATTTGTCAATTACAACAATAAAACTGGAAACAAATTGTGGGACATAGATAAGCAGTACTCAGAGGGAAATTTATAGCACTAAATGTATGTTAGAAAAGAGAAGTGTAAAACAAAACATAAGCTACCATTTAAGGATCCTGGGAAAAAGAGAGCAAACTAAACCCACAGCAAGTATAAGGAAGGAAATAATAAAGGTAAGAGCAGAAATCAATGAAATTGGAAAGCAATAGAGAAAATCAATGAGAAAGCTGAATCTTAGAAAAGATCAATAAAATGGAAAAATCTTTAGCAAGACTGACAAAAAAAAAAAAAAGATAGAAGACACAAATTACCAACATCAGGAGTGAAATAGAGACTATCACTACAGACCCTACAGACACCGAAAGGGTAAAATTTGAATACTCACTATCTCTACACATATAAATTTGATGTTTGTTGATAACAAATTTGACATTATGTTGATACTAAGATGGTAGACTTAGATGAAACAGGCCAATTTCTTAAAAAACACAAACCACCATAACTCACTCAATATAAAAATAGATCATTTGAATAGCTCTGTAACTATTAAGGAAATGTAATTTTAAAATTCCCCCAAAAGAAATATCCAGGTACAAGTGGTTCCACTGGAGGGATCTACCAACCATTTAAAGAAAAATGAACACCAATTCGATACAATCTCCTTCAGCAAATAGAAGAGGAAGGAATACTTTCCAGTTTGCTTTATGAAGCTAGTATTACCCTAATACTAAGACCTAACAAATTACAGGACATAAAAAGAAAACTATGGACCAATATTTCTCATTAATATATAGATCCAAATAATTCTTAACAAAATATTAGGAAATAAAATTCATAGAAAATAGAATGTGGACACTAGAAAATACCATACCACCTACAATTAGAGCAAGAGAGAGAAAGAGAGAGAAAGAGAGAGAAAGAGAGAGAAATAGGTATAAGTAAAACAAAACATGTATGGGACTTGTATGCTGAAAACTACAAAATGCTGATGAAAGAAAGAAAAAATGATCTAAAGAAATGGAGAGCCCAGCCGGGTGTGGCTCAGTGGTTGAGTGTCGACCTAGGATCCAGGCAATCGGGGTTCAATTCCCGGTCAGGGCACATGCCTGGGTTGCAGGCTCAATCCCTGGTGGGGGGCGTGCAGGAGGCAGCCGATCAATGACTCTCTCATCATTGATGTTTCTATCTGTTTCTCTCCCTCTCCTTTCCTCTCTCTGAAATCAATAAAGATATATTAAAAAAAGAAAAAGAAATGGAGAGATGTACCATGTTCATAGATTGTAAGACTCAAATATGTCAATTCTCTCCCACTGATATCAGATTTAATGCAATTCCTATTAAATGCCAGCAATATTTTTTATAGATACAGCAACCATATTCTAAAATTTATGTGGAAAGTAAAAAAAAAAACAACTACAATAGCTAAAACTATTTTGAAAAATAAGAACAAAGTGAGATAAATCAGTTTACTTGATTTCACTACATATGTGAGCTATAGTTATCAAGACTGTGTGGTCTTGCTATAGGGATAGACACAAAACACACAGATCAACGGGACAGTATAGAGAGCTCAGAAATAGAGCCCTGAAATACGCCTAACTGATTTTTTACAAAGGTGTGAAAGTAATAAAATGAAGGAAAGATAGCTTTCTCAGCCAATGGTGTTAGAACAATTGTATGTCTGTAGACAAAAAAAGTGAACCTAGACCTAAGTCATACATTGCTGGTAGGAATGTACAATGGTCCAGCCACTCTGGAAACGTTTCTTAAAAATAACTAAATACGCACATCTACCATTCAGCCCAGCAATTACATGCTTGGCAATGTGTCCCAGAGAAATGAATACCTATGTTTACATAGAAACCCATACACAAATATTTATAGCAGCTTTATTTGTATTAGCCCCAAACCGGAAACAATCAATATCCTTCAATGATTAAACTGTAACACATCCATACCGACTACTGCTCAGTAAAAAAAAGGGGAAGAAACTGCTGGTGTGTGTAACAGTCTGGATCAGTCTCCAGAGAACTACACTGAGTGAAAAAATAAAATCTTAAAGGTTACATATTATATGGTTCCATTTATAAAACATTCTTGAAATGACAAAATTAGAGAAATGGACAACAGATTAGTGGTTGTCAGGGTTAAGGAGAGTAGGGGGGCAAGAAGGAAGTGGGTGTGGTTATCAAGGGGCAGCATGAGAGATCCTCTGGTGACTGAGATGGTCTGCATTTTCACTCTGTCCATGTCAGCATCATGGTTGTGATACTGTACTACAGTCTTGCAAGATGTTATTGTAAAAAACGGGGCAACAGGTACATTGGATCCCTTCTGTGTTATTTCTTACAATTGCATGTAAATCGAAAATTTTCTCAAAATAATAGGTTTAACTTTTTAAATCCAGTAATGAGCGGCTTCAAGAAATATGAATCAGGAAAGATTTATTGAGCACTCACTATGGCAAGGGACCATTTTAGGAGCTAAATTTGTAGAAGCAAAGTCTCTGCTTCATGGGGCGTATAGTCCAGTGTGGGAGAGAGAGAATTAACAAAGAAATAAATTCATAATGTTCAGTGTTGGTAAGTGCTATTACTGACAATAAAGCAAGGAGATAGTGACTAGGGGAAAGGGTAGAAGGTGAGGTGACCCACAAAGGCCTCCCAGTGGAAGATGGCACCTGAGCAGATAAGACAGTTTGATTTGGGACATGTTGCACTGAGATGCCACTTGGGAATCATATCCAGGTAGAGATGTCCAGAAGGGGGAATAAAGACAGATTTTGCAATCATTTTTATGAGGATAAATATATAGTCATCATGAGAATTAATGAGATCACTAAGGAAAAGAGCATAGAGAGAGGACAGAAAGAACCAAGGAGTCAGTCTTCATGAGTCAATGTGAACCTCCTGTCGTCACTCATTGACACTGAGGCAGAATCTAAGTAGCAGATACCCTTTTAAATGTGTCTTACCTGGGAAGAGACACACACCAACTCCTAAGAAGCCCGAAACACCAATCAGAAAGAATATATGCACCCCTGTTCGTAGCAGCATTATTCACAATAGTTAAGATCTGGAAACAGCCCAAGTGCCCATCAGTAGATGAGTGGATAAAAAAGCTGTGGCACATTTATACCAGGGAGTACTACGCAGCTGTAAAGAAGAAGGATCTCTAACCTTTGGGACAGTATGGAAGGACCTGGAGAGTATTCTCCTGAGTGAAATAAGCCAGGCAGAGAAAAACAAATATCATATGATCTCACTCATAAGTGGAATCTAATGAACACAATAAACTGACGAATAAAATAGGTCCAGAGGCATGGAGGCATGGAAGAGACTGACACATCTGAGGGGAGTGAGGGTGGGCGGGAGATGGGAAGAGATTAACCAAAGAACTTGTATACATATATGCATAACCAGTGAATACAGACAATAGTGTGGTGAAAACCTGGGGTGGGGCAAGGGCTGGGAAGAGGGGGATAAAGAGGGAGGGGGTTGGGGGACATCTGTAATACTGTCAACAATAAAATAAAACTCAAAAAGATCAGATGCCAAGTGAAGTCTGAGAAGCAAAGCTCTTGAGAGGGAAGTTTGGGGAGATGCCTGGACACTCGGGGGGGTCTGGCTTGGTGCCCTGGGGCTGCCTGCGAAAGGGAGGAGCCTGTGACAGCTCTGCCAGCCTCCCCCTCTATTGCGCACCAGCTGTATGAAGCACATCCTCTCGGACAGTCTCACAGTCATATTAAGAATTCTTTTGCCACTTTACAGATGAGAAAGCCAAGGTTTAGGGAGACTGAAGGGCAGGAGGAGGCTGAGCCAGGATTTGAGGGCAGCATTGTCTAGCTTTATTGCCTCAACATGGCTACTCTTTCAGGTGTGTACTGGGTTGAATTGTGTCCCCCGCAAAATGCAGATCTACCCAGAACCTCAGCATGTCATCATATTTGGAAATAGGGTCTTTGCAGATATAATTAATTCTGTTAAAATTAGGTCATACTGGATTAGTTGCCCTGAATCCAGTGACTGGAGGCATCGTGAGAGAAAAGAGGGAGATTCAGACACCACACACACGCGCACACACACGCACACACACGCACACACACGCACACACACGCACACGGGAGAAGGCCACCGGGAGACTCGGACACCCCATGCACAGGCAGGGGAGAGGGCCAGGGGGTGGCGGCAGTGAGACTACAGAGCGAGGCTCTCCAAGGGTGGGAGGGAGCCACCCGAAGCTGGGGAGGGGAGAGGAAGGGTTCCCCCTAGAGACTTCGGGGGGGGGGGGTAATGGGCGCCGCCAGCACCTGATTGAGGACTCGCAGCCTCCAGAACGGTGAGAGGACACATTTCTATCACTGCTAGCGCTCCATTGGTGGCACCTCGTTATGGCAGCTCTGGGAAACCAGTATCGGTCCCCCGAAATGGACACCCGCCCAGCCCATGCCCTTAATCACACCATTTACAGCCTAGAAGCCTCCGCCACAATCACTTCCTTCTCTGTTCCGCCTCACACGCTTCCTTCAGGTCCAGTGTTGGCTTCTGTATCAGAGGTCACATTTTATACACCGCAGGGACTCACGGGTCATTGAGATTAGTGTGCACAGTGCCTACCTGTGCACCCCCTTCCAGAAGCTCACTCTTCTCCGCTGATCAGGTGAGTCCTACCCAAAGTGCCCAGTGCTGGCGGCCCCCAGGCACTCCCGACCTGTCAGGCCCATGTTTCCAGCTCACTGTGTGAATACAGGTTGTAGGATTTTATTTAAAGGGAACCATCATCTTATCTATGGGATGTTTCCTAAATAAAATTCAAGTCTGTGGACGTCACCACCGAGAGCCAGAGTGCTTTAAAAATTCCACTGGGCAGCCTTCTTCCATAGAGCTGCAAAAAATGGCAGTCTGGCTAGTGGCCTCAGTAAATCTTGTTCCAGCAAGTTCTGCATCCACTTAACTTTATGAATTAGGGTTCCTGTGGTTTGGATTCCATTCCTGCTCCCCCACCCCCTCCTCCCAATTTAAACCCTTCTAATCTAGGATTTCAGACAAAGCTGGGGGCTGGGGAAGCAAATGGAGCATCATATTTTTTGTCTCTTGCTGCCCCCTGCTGGGCAAATCACTGCTTTTTTTTTTTTTTTTCTTTTCTTTTCTTTTTTTTTAACGAAGGAAATGGACATGTTCCTAGGGGTGGATGGGTGAGGGAGAAGCAGCGTCTTAGGGGAAGAGAGAGGGTCAATTTTCATTATTTGAAGTTCTCAGTTTATTAAAAGCAATAAAGAAATGGAAATTGTGATATTGAAAATATGTTTATATTTAGCTGACTGGTATTTTTAAACACACAAATATAATGTACTGCAATTGTACTTCCTCAAAATAATTCGATTTATGAAAGTATCAGTTCAAACTACACTGCTGGTGGTTTGGCCTGGTCAGTCTTCCCAACACCTCGGCCACCCAAGGTGAAAGGTTGTGAGACTTTTCCCTTGGATGCCATCTTTGTTAGAAAAGTTCTCTTGGGGCAGGAAGGCCTCTGAAGGGCCTCTGTTTAGAGCTCCCCTGGGATGGCCTGTTACCCCCAGGTGCTGCCCCAGGGCTGAAGGCCATCAGAAGAGCCTGGAGCCAAGCCCTGACCCCAGCACTTGGCTGCCGGAGCAGAAGGAAGGCCACTGAGGCCACACCTCCAGTGTTGGCTGCCCCACCCGAGAGAGCCCGGGCCTGCCTCTGCTTCTTACAGCCCAGGGAAGGGGGTGTCTGTTCAGGTTTCAGGTCACAGACCTCAGCCTCTTGGGAAAATGCAGTTTCCCCCCAGCAGCGGCCAGTTCCCCGGGCTGCACAGACTAAGAATCATGCAGCTTCTAGGTCTGTGCCGTTCAGGCTTCCCTTCCCTACCACTTTCTCACTCAGTAGGCACCCAAGCGGAATCTGGTTAACAATATTATTTGTTTCCTTTTTACCACAAGTCTATGGAAATGGGCTTTATCATTTAAATTGGTCGATCCAAGAAGCTGGGACAGTGAATCAGAATCAGATTTGAGTTGATTTGAAGGAATTAATGGACATGACAATGCATTTTGTTCTGCCCACCTGAGCCTGTGGATTAAAATTCAAGCCCACAAACAAACAAAATCTTCAAACCCACAGCCATGGCCAGGTGGCTTGGTTGGTTGGAGCTTCGTCCCATACACCAAAAAGTTTGTGGGTCCGATCCCCAGTCAGGGCACATACTTAGGTTGTGGGTTCAGACCCTGGTCAGGGTGCACATGGGAGTCAACTGATCAATGTTTCTCTCTCACTTTGATGTTTCTCTCTGTCTCTCTCTCCCTTCCTCTCTCTCTCAAAATCAATAAAAACATATCCTCAGGTGAGAATTAAAAAAAATTCAAGTACACATACTTATTTGCCCAGACATCTCTTGTATTCCACCAGGTACCCCTATAATTAATATCTCTAACACAGAACCTTCCTCCAGACCTGCTTCTGTCTCATAACCCACCTATGCCAGCCCACACCACCACTACCAGTGTGAATAATTTAAACTTTAAATACTCTTATTGCAATTTCACATCACCAAAACATCTATGTATGAAACCAATGGACTTGTCTCCTGGGATGGAGCAGAGGGCAACTCGGGTGTTGTCGGGCTGGAGTGCTGGGTCACATATGGTGAGAAGGTGCACTGATCTTGCCCATTAGGATCACGTATTGGTCTGGGATGAATTGGGAAAAGAAATTCAGTCCTTCACTATAGATATTTAGAGGCATGCTGGGGTGCTGACCCCGCCTCTCGCCTGAAGGGAGGCTACCCCGGCCTCTGCGAGAGTGGAGACCAGCTCCCACTCCATTTCCTGCCCCGTTCAAATGCGAGTACAAGCAGAGACGGCTCTTGCTGTCTTCTTGATCACAGGACCCAGTGCTCCCACGGTGACGGGCACACAGGAGCACTCAATAAAAATATGTTAATGGTATCAATGTAACTACCCAAACCCAATCCATTTTTTATGCTGCAGTCAGAACAATCTAAAACTCAAATTTCATCCAGACCCTTCTCGTTTTTAAGACCCATCAATGAGTTGTCAGGGTCAAGTCAAAAGCCTTTGAGGGAACTAATAAGGGCCTGGACCTGCCTTCCAGCCACATGGAACTTTCACATCTTGCTGAAGGGCCATGCTCTCCAGCCTCCAGGCATCCACCCGGCTGTTCCCTCTGTGGGACTATCTTCACCCTCCTTGGCCAGCACTAACTCCCACTATGCTATCTTAAAAATTGTGACTATGAGCACATTATGTGGATAATAGATATCTTACAACATTCTTAAACTAATTACTTACTTTCTCACATGAGTTCCTCAAACCCAGGTGCTATATTTTGTTTTAGAGGTTGGGGAGTGGGCACGGTGATTAAAATTTGTCCAACCTCTCCCCTCTCTTAGGCTTTCTTGAAGGCTCTCTCTTCCGGATTGGACAGAAAAACAATTCTGATGAGGAAACTCTTTCTCTGGGTTTGCAAGTCTCAAGTGGGTGACCGTATTTGGAAGGAATCCAGATGCCCACTGCATCATGATGATGATAATAGCAATGATAAAATTCACAGCCACGAAGCCATTTATTAATAGCACTTGTTACTTACAGGATCAAAATTACTATACTTGTTTCACTGCTGGTAAGCTGGCTTTGAAAGCAAATCTAATCTATTACTCAGACGATCACAGGATAACCTTTCTCACCTTGTGCCAAGCAACACAGTATCTCATACTAGGTCTCTCCTGGTCAGCCACCAATTTATTCCTGAGCCTTATACCCAGAAGAGGTGCTAGGGGCAGGCAACATTCACTTCATGGAATTACATGTGTGCACTGAGAGTCTGCATGTGTGTGCATGTGTGCAGGACACACATGTGTGTGTAGTTGCTATAGTTCAAGCCTCTGTTTAAGTGTCCTATAGGGTAACCATCTCCCCTTGTTTTATTTTTAGTTTGACCTTTCAAAATGAAGGAAATACAGTCTGATTAAATCAACATAATAAAGTAGATGTTTAGACTTTTTAAAAATGGATTCACTCTAAACGAGTGGAAGGGATGGAGTTGGTTTGGAATCTGTACTCACCCTGGGACACATGGCAGTTTCTCTATGCAGTCATTTGTATCATGACATTAATTACAAGAATAAATTTTTCTTAAGCAGAGACATGAAAGAGTAAGTTTTTAAAATGCCGAAATGGCAGCCTAAGAGTGATTCAGTTCAGTTATTTCAGGCTTGGGCTCGCATCAGAACCACCTGGAGGGCTTATTAAAACAGATTGCCGCTTGTGGGGTGGCGGACCCTCCTTAGAGTTTCTGACTCATAGGTCTGGGGTGGGGCTCAAGAATCTGCATTTTTAACAAGTTCCCAGGTGATGCTGATGGCAGGAAGCACACTTTGAGAACCACTTATTAGACTCCTGGTTCTGAGACTCAGCTACATCAAAATTAATGATGCCTGGTTTAAATTGTATGAAGCATAACCTGGGCAGCAGGGGCTTTTGAGAGCTCCCCAGATGATTGTCTGTGTAGCAAAGTTTGAGAAGCATCGGTGTGGGGAAAGACTCCTGTGTGAAGAACAGTGAGGGAGGGCCATGGAGCCCCAGAGCGTGTGAGGTGGTGGACTGTCCCTTCCAGATGACCACTGTCCTGGACGGTGATAAACAGGTGGGTGGGGACTGGGCTTGTGCTCAGAGTCTCCAGTGTGTGACTTGTTAGCAGCAACTTTCCCAGCCGTGGTTCTCAGACTCCAGGGAGGCTGAGAAAACTACGCCACCATCCAGGACTTGGGTCTTTCAGGGCTGTTAGTTCTGTGTGAAGCTGGATGCTAACTATGTAGGAAAGGAGTGTGGTAAAAAGATAGCTGGTGATTTGAGGCTAAGCTTCCACGAGCAATGCGCAAAACCGGGCCTAGAGAGGCCCGATGAGGAAACTGCCTCTGCTGTTTGGCCAGACACTGGAAAACCAGCCAACGCCGCTGCCCGCCAGGAACTTGACCTTGTAAACCTCTGGCATCTCTGGAAACCGGGACCTCCAGGGCTGCCCTCACCAGTAGAACAGGTTCCCCAAGGGGTCCCCTCCTAAGTAGAAGCTTCGCCTGATTACAGGACCCTGTCACATGACCTGCCTTGGCCGGGAAACCCAGGGATGCAGGTGCTGAACCCGGGCATGGAATCCCGGGAACTCCTCCAAATACTGCAGCGTTGCCCCGCAGCAGGGAGGTGACGCGTGCGGTGGTTGTGGCTCAGGCCCCTGGCTCTTGCACCTTCTCCAGGCGTGCCCTCCCCCCCCAGACAGAGGCAGAAACAGTCTTCCCAGTTCTCCCCACCTCCTGTTACTTTCATGGCTGGGTTTTACTACAAATCACCACTCTTTTCAAAGAGCAAAAGGAAACAGTGACAGCGTGAAAGACAGGAACTACTGAACCTGTCTGTGAAATGCAGCTGCTTTGTCCAAATAAAACGAAACGAACGGACGAAACAATCCAGCACGATGCTCAGCTGAAGCCCATGCAACCAACAGCGGGGGTACAGCCCCTGGAGCGCTGCCGCCTGGGCTGTTCTCACCTCCTGACGCAAACCAGGAAAGGGGTTTGGACAACCCGAGTGGAGCTGGAACACACCTCACCGCTGGAGCTGTGGCCACGTGGTGGTCTGGACTTCTTTGGAAATGAGAGCCAATGGCAGGTCTTAGGGGTGCAAATTTCATTTGCTTCTCCAGAAACCACCCGTGTGAGCTCTGAGAAGGTGGGGTGTGTCTTCCTTTGTCATTCTCCAGGCCTGAGGAGGGGCCACGCCCTGTGAATGGGACCCTGCCCTATCCGCTCCTTCTTTCCACTTTTATTGGCCCCTATTTGCAAATAAGGAAGCCCAGCCAAGGCAGGGAGGGTAAGAAGCTCACCCAAGCTTAGGGACAAAGTGATTCAAACCCAAGCTGACTTCAGAGACATCACTCTTGATCCCAGACTAAAGGGGTCTATTTGCCTGCATGCATCAAAGCCCAATAAGACAGGAACAGGGTTCTGCAGCAACCAAAGTAAGGGTTTATTTTTAAGAAGTAGCCCACACCTGGGTCCCAAGTGGCTTCCAGGGGATGCGTTATATGGGTGGGAAATCATGAATCATGGTGACTGAGGGAGTTAGGGTGGTGGCCAGGGTCGTGGTCTCTACTGATTTGTTGGTGTTAGGGTAGGGGGTCATTGCATCGGGTCCTGATGTCAGCCATGGCATTGCTGTTTCTCTGAAACTGAAGCTGAAACACAACTGAGGCCTAGATGTTATCTCTAGTTTGAATGAAACTCTGTCTCTGTGGTCAACAGACTCAAGGCTTTGTCCCTAAGATGGCAGGTGAGTCAGGGTGCTGGATGAGGCCAGTTGGAAAGAAAGGAGCAAAGGTCTTATTAAAGAAATGAAATTTCTACACGGTTACACTCTTTATTTCACAATAAAAAAGGGAGTATATTGTTTCTGATTATATAAATTATGTATTGCTAACTGTAAAAATTCAAACAACACAGGAAGATAAAAGGGAAAAGGGAAAATTCATCTGAAATTGCATCACCCTGAGATAATGAACATTCGTATTTTGGTACCTGTTCTTCTGTGCATCAGTTTACACACACACATGCACACACACACACACACACACACACACACACACACATACCACAGAGGCACATGCAATGTTGCTCAAATGAAACCCTTACATTAATGTTGGTGAGATAGGGTATGTGGCAAACCAGCTGCAATTGATAAAATCTACAGGAACTGTCAAACTGCCCCTGCCCCCCCCCCATGGGATTTATGGCTTAAAACCAGCCGAGAACAGCTTGGTTAAATTCACGTCACAGTAACCCCCAGACTCATTATATGCACACTGTAATACATTAGCATGCTAAATGACACACTGCAAGCTGCCATAATGGAAAACCCATAGAAGGACACAAAATGGTCAATGGTGCTCTTCTAAGAAGTCTCCACCCCTTTCCCCAGAAAGATCCTGAATATTCTTCTCCCTCATTAGATGCCTCCCCATTAAATAAACCTCAATAAAGGAAGTAAATCCCACTAAAGGAGGCTGCTGTGTCTGTGGAGTAGCCCACTCTGTCTCGCTGCTTCACTAATAAACTCACTTTCACTTTAAACTCTATGCTGGCTTGAGTTTGAATTCTTTCCTACGTGAAGCCAAGAGCCCACAGTGGGTGGGGGACCCAGTTGCCAGCATGCCTCCTCATTGGTTCATGAAGCTCTTGTTTGTTTGCTGATCAGTACAGTTCAAACAAACCCTGTGTGTGTTTTCTATTGATGTTATTATGATTGTGGGTAAGAAGAAAGTTTACTCTGAGCAGACAGAGCCCTTTGCAGCAGGCCAAACTCTTCACTGTGTATGGACAGGTCCGTGGTACTGTAGAGAGAGGAGGAATGCGGCATGTTAAGAGCATAGGTGTTAGTTAGACTGCAAGGGCTCCCTCACTTACTAGCTGTGCAACCCTGAGGAGGTTACTTAACCTCTCTGCATTTCAGTTTCCCAGTTATGAAGGGGGAATAATAGTACCTACCTCACAGGGTTGTTGTGAGAATTAAATTAGAAAACACACATAAATTCAGAACATTCTTTCATACAAAGAAAGGCTTAATGCTAATGGATATTACTAGAACATCCATAGTGATGGACATCAAAGAGTTACTGAAGTGAACCATTAATTAACACGAGGCTACATGCGCTGTACATTAAAGTATTTCTTCCTTGATACTAATGATATTCAGTGCTGTTTTGTTTCTCCCAAGTGTAAGGTCTGTGGAGTGTAAGAGGTTTTTAAAAATTGTTGTATTTTTCTCAGGGCATGAAAAACAAGGACATGTAATGTGGGGGAGAGAGGGTAAGGCCATGAGGCTAATGGCCTTGAAGCTGATATTCCTTCACTTGTTTATTTATTCATTCATTTAACAATTGATTGATAGTGCCGGGAACATAGTAAATACTTGTCGATTAAAAGAATGAATAAAAATGACTGACATGTTTCATGAGTGCTTACTATGTACCAGGTACTAAATTAGGGGCATGAGTGATACGAAGTTTAATAAAATGAGATCATGCCCTAAAGGAGCTCACAAGAGTCAAGACAGCGAGAGTCTTCTTCTGGTCTCATTGTTTTTAAATTTAAGCCTCAAGGTACAGATGGATGAAAATTAAAGCCCAGACACATCCAAATTAATTACACTTGTTTTATCATGTTCCGTTTACAAGGACAGCAGGAAAAAAAAAAGAACTTCAAAATGGGGCCCAAATGTCGACCACCCAATTAGACGGAGTGCGAGCTTCCCTCCAGGGTTATAAATCGCCCACGTCCCGCAGGGGAGTCACAGCTCCCACGACAGTGTGCGGGGCAGGGAGTGCCACCGCGAGCAGGCCGAGCAGGCCGTTTTGCACGTGTGCCTTTGGAAACCAGCTGAGTGCTCCCTTGTGACAGAGAGAAAAATGCTCCATGGAGCAGAGAATGCTTCATTCTTGGCCAAACCCAGCCCGCTTTTGGCACATTTACCCCGGCAGACGAGGAAGGGGTTAGCCAAGGTATCTGCGCGGGTTCCCGGTGGACAATGAACCAGATGCTGAGGGTGAATATTCTCCAGTGAAATGCACTTGAAAATGCGAGTTCCTTTAAGTAAACCGAGAGCGTTTTAATGTTTGGTTCCCTCCCCCTAATCCCACAGTGTCATTCCTGGCCTTACATTAATGACTTCTTACAGCAGATGCAGCAACAACTTTTCTCTTGCTGGTGGACCCACTGTAGGATTTTATTGTTAGCTTCGTGTGTTTGTTAATCAACCGCCTTGGGGGAAAACAGCAGCATTGGACTAAATATTAGAGGTGTTTTCTTCTAGATTTTATTACTTACAGACACAGGGCTTTATGTTGATTAGAAGAAATGTTTCTTCACTTTATTAAACTTGGGACTCCTTCAAGAAAATGTCACTGAACAGAATAAAATCCATTATTGGCATTATTGCCTCTGCTATTGTATGAGAAGATCAAAATAGCCATGTCAGCCTTTTAAAAGAGTAACACTCATTCAATTTACTTTTCCATTGTTAGCTAAGTGAGTTCAGTTTTAACCAAAGACATGGTGGAAAAACGGTGTGTCGTTTCCCTATTTTTCCAATGCTGGGCACTTGGGCTTTGACCAGACCCAGAAGAAGGTGTTTCAAGTGACTGGGCAGGCCCATGGGCCCCTTCACATTTGCTGCCGCACATGCTATATTTGGCTCTGCTCCCTTTGGCTGTGGACCCAACCTAACGCCTTATAAAATATATCTTTCTCTGGAACATATGTTTCTTCTTTACATTAAATACACAAGAAGGAGACTCAATGAAAGGAAGGCATTTCACCAAAGCTGACTGTCTTTGAAGATGCTACATTTCAGAGGGGTCATGCTCACCGATTGTCTTCGGTGGATTTTGTTTCTCAAGATACCATTGAGTCACTTTTTTGATATATGAAATAGTGAATGTATATGAATCTTGTTTCACAAACTCCAGCATAAAAGAAATATAACTCTGTACATTTTCCATAACTCAGATTCATTTATGACTCTGAGCTCTTGTTCTGTGAGACTCAGGAGTGGGAGAGGGTCTCAAGCAGAGCCAAGATGTGTGTGTGTGGGGGGGGGGGTTACTGACGAAAGTTTTAAAATTATAGTCCTACTTGCTTAATTTTGATAAAATGTAAAAATAAATATTTTGAGCTTGCTAAAATTGCTTTAAAACCTCTCTTTCCACTCTTATTAACATGCCTCCATGAGATTAGTTTCCCTGGTATAGGTGTTATGAAAACAAAATATGTGAACTATTTAGATAGATATAATTCTCTGTGAGGATGATTTGCCACCAGTTCTCCCTGGACAACATAAAGTATTCAGCAAGAGGCAAGCTCATTTGCTCTCATTAAAACTTTAAAAATTGATATACGTGGGGTTTGTTCTAAGGCATACATAGATGTCTAGTATGAGTATTTCATCATGAATTCCCTATTATGATTGCAGAAAACAGAAATTTACAAGTATATTTGCAATTCTGTTTAATTATTGATACCTACTCTTTCAATAAACAACATTCACAGTTTTTGTGATTTTTCCCCCCTATATTATGTTTGTTTCTGACTACAGTTGTTAAACTGTAATTGTATGTCTGTTGAGTCTAATAATTTAAAAATTGGCCATATATTTTGTTTTTTCTTTTCATTTAATTTTGTTAGTAATTCATGTTTATTGTATTTTACAAAAGTATTGGTCTGTGATGATAAAAGGTAAAAAAAAAAAATCTGCTCCATTATTAGTTTGAGAATTTACAAAGGACTGTGCTCAAACTGGGAAGAAAACAGTATACCCCAGGTTTTATATGGGAAACGTTTTCCCCTTCCCCAGAAGGCTGCTGGTCCAGAGAGCAAGCTTTCCTGGAAATCCCTGGGGGAGCCCTGTCCTCCTTAGCTCAGAGAGGGAAGAGCAGCAGGTGTGGTGTCCTGGGTACTCAGCAGTTAGTTCTCTATGATCGTCAGAGTTGGGGAAGGCTCAGGGTAGGCATCTGATTTCTACAAAGGTTATATCTAATCCCAAAGACCCTGCTCTTTCCAAGACACCACACCGTCTCCTGAAGGAGGCAGAATTTACTTGTCCAATAAATATTTATTGAGCAACTATCAGTGCCTGTCTTGTTCTGAGCATCGAGAAGCCAGGCGTGACTAAAAGGAGTTGACTTTTAGAGGAATGTGTAGGATCTGGTGGTTGTCTGGGTCGTTACACCTGAAATTAGGTTTTTGTGGGATATTTGTATTTCAGATCACTTTTTTTTCCCCTAATAAAAAACAAGTGCCTAAGAGTGGTTTTGTCCAGTTCATGGATAAAGTGAACTAATAGGATGTGCTTTGTCAATGTTAAAGATGTTACCCAAATTTTTCTTACAGTTTCAATACTAGACTGTAAGGAAAGATGGCAACCGATCAAGCACAAACTTATTTTATTTTAAGGTGAATATATCAGTATTTTAGGTTGTCCCATAAATATCCCATGACCTTCAGGTGTTTCCCCTCCAAGGACAAGTTTGGGAACCCCCACCGCATGTTCTCAGGGCAGCATGCAAAAAGAAAAGCTGCCGCCTCCTCCCAGGTCAAACTTCAAGACGATTAAGCTGATTTCTAAAGAACCGGCGGGTCAGTTCCTTGCAGCCTTACAGAAAGGTTTAGAGTTTTGCAGAATCATGAAGTATTGACATCAGATAAAGAACCTGTCAAAACCAATCCTAAAAGACGGGGAAATCATTAGAAGAACACTGAAAACAACAACAACAAAATGGCTGAATAAACATTTTAAAACGTTGACCTCACTGGAGATCACAAAAACGCAAATGAAGACAACAAATCCATTCCCCATCCACCCAGTGGCAAAGCTTTCCAACAATGACGGATGGAATCGACACCCAGAGGGGGGTGGGGGGTGGCTCTTTTGTCCTGCTTTCAGGGATACATCTTTTCACAAAAGCACTTTCAAAATGCACATTCATAGTTTTAAATAGGTACCTATTCTTTGTTCCAATAAATAAATGTCTGGAAATTTATCAAAAATAAAAAAATCTAGAGAAAGGTCTTCACTGCAGTACAATTTATACTAATTTATACGGTACAAGTTTTCACAAAAAAAGAAATAGGTAAGTAAAGTAAGTTATAACCCACGTGATTTAATGACATGGCCACTAGCAGTTCAGAAAGTAAGAGGCGAAAGTCAGACCACAGGGTGACCTCGGCAGAGGACAGTGTACACGCGTTAGAGGAGTGGGGACGGCATCGTACACGTTTAAGGCAGTAAATCCCAAATGTTCTCACCACGCAAGAAAAGTAACCGAGGGGATGGGTGCGTTAATCAGCTCCGTCGTGGTCATCATTTCACAGTGTGTATGTAACATCGAATCATCATGGTATATACTTAAACTTACACAGTGTTATTTGTCAATTGTATCTCAATAAAACCGGACACAAAACCAAAGAGTCCAAAGGGAAGCACACTAAAATTTTAACTGTCATATGCTCTGGGCAATGGCATCATGGCTGCTTTTTGTTTTGTTTTCTGCTTTTCTCTATTATCCGAGTTTTCCATAATTATGACATATTACTTTGCTTATTAAAACCTTTTGGGGAGAGGTCCATTTTACAGTAGTTGATTAAAGATTTCCATAGTTAAGGGCTTATGAGATGAGAACTTTTCACTCTGTAGTTGAAGAAAGAATCTGTAAGAGCAAGCACACGCATGCACACGCATGCACACGCATGGAAAATCTGGGAGGGCAAACAGCCCCACGAGCAAATGCCTCAGAGAGTGGAGTGGAGACACCGAGGTTGCCCAGCAGTTGGCTCACTGCTTGTGCATCTGACTGCGTGTTTAAAGAGTTGTTCAATTACATATTATTGTGAACATGGCACATTTATGCAAACACATCACTACACACCAGTCGTGTCTGCCTGGGGGAGGGTTCTCAGCCACAGCACTACTGATATCTTGGACCAGGTAGTTCTTTGTCGAAGGGGCTCTCCTGTGCACAGTAGGCTGTTTAGCAGTATCGAGGGCTCCTACCCACTCGATGCCAATAGCAGCCCCACCCCCAGTGGTGACGATAAAATAATGCCTCCAGACTCTGCCCAATGTCCCTTGGGGAAGGGGAGACTCCTTTGTAACTGAGAGCCACCTGTGTGCCCTGTCGCCCTGCACCATGCAGAGGTGCACATGCGGGCACGGGTATGACTGCACCCCCTTGGGTATTTGCAACCAGGGTGTCCATTGCATCGGTCAGTGTCTGTGCTGTACCTGCTGTTAACGTTTTTGAATGTCACATTTCCATGCTGTACTTTACGGGCTATTTAAGCTGGATCCAGTGAGAACACGGCTCTTGTGATTTCCCTTAGGTACAATTAAAACCCCAGCCCGGTATAGGTTACACTGCATATAATCTTTTCTGCAAGCTTTGTATTTTATGTCATCTTTAAACATAAACATGGTAAACTCTATATTGCTAATGGATACGTATTAAGTCTGAAGTGAAATGTTATTAGCTCTGGATGTTAGGGGAAAAGTTGATGTTACATATTTTTAAAATGGACTTTGGAATCAAACAAACAAAACCCCAGCAAGAGCAGTTCATGACCAGCCATACTTTGGATCACAGAGCGAGCTACACATGAAGGGGAGACGGCTCACTCTGCAGCCAGGGCGAGGAGCCAGCCCACCTGAGGCCGCTGGAACCTTCCACAGCTTTCTGACAACTTTCGAAGGGAAGGGACACACATCAACAGCACACTAAATCCTGGGGGGGAGGCAGGGGATTTAATATTGAAGGATGTCTTGGTAATAAGGAAAAAAATCCCCAAGAACTGTAACTCTAGCCTGCGAATCAATACGAGGTAGATTTTCTAGTTCGGGAAATTGTTTCCAGGAACCCGGAGCTCACATCTGGCTGTTTCTTTATCCACAGCACCCGCCCTACAGATCAAGGCTACAGACGAGCCACAGTGACCTGGAGAAGCGGGTTCGAGTCCGTGAGGATGTTAGCACGCGATGGCCCCGAAATACACAAGCCTTTCCCAGCCTTGACCGATACCTCCTCCTGCTGAAGCGGAGACTTTCCGATCGCCTTTGCGCCACGAGGCTGACACACGCACACGCGTGGACGGGCCCACTGGCCCCGGCAGGCAGGGCTCCCGGCCGGGCCTGCTGCGGGGCGACCACGAGCTCCTCTCGGCGGTCACGGCCCCCCAGGAACAGCCTCAGCCCCCGTAACCACGCCGCTGTGTGAAGGGACATGAGGTGACAACTGGGGAGAACCAGGAGGGTGAGAAACACGGGCTCGGCTCTGATGGCATGTACGTAACCATCATATGAACACCTGGCCAACTGTGTTGCTAATGGACACAGACATGTCTACATAAAACTATAAAAGGCAACTATAAGAGTGTCCAACAAACTCATGATCATGATGCGAATGGCATTCAGAGGGTCGGTTAAAGGAGACTCTACCTTTATTTTTTGATAAAAAAATAAAGATGGATTGACAAAAATGTTGCTATTAGTCTTGGATAATAGAAAAACGGTGGAATACATACATTCCACTGGCAAGCCGGAGCCCAGTGGCCCTTTCTTGGATAACCCTGCTTGTGCCTCTGCATCAGTCACCAGACAACGACTGACACCCTTCCAGACATTCGGTGGCAGTGGACCCCCTAGAGCATCTCTGGCAAGGCCGATGGGGATCGGAGACAGGGTAAGAAATCGGTGCAGGGCCTGCTCCTGTCCTTCACCGACGTGCTGTGGAAGTCAGGGGGCTGGGTGCTTTGGTGGGCTGGCAGGGGGCACGCTAGACACGGAGCGCTTGGGTTGGGGCTCAGGGGGTGAGGGGTCCGGAAGGTGGGCGAGGAAAACGCTGGGAAAACTGAACGAGCAAACGCATGTGCAGGGACGAGGGAGAAGGTCTGTGGCGCTGGGTATCACTTGAGCTGAGAGTATGCTGGGAGGTGGGTGGGAAACGGAGATTGAGAGCAGACGGGGTGGGAATTAATTGCCAGGCTAAGGATTGTAGACTTGACTCCAAAATGCAGCTAAGGGATGGCAGGACCTGGGTGGTAACTCAGGCCCCTTGGTTCCCAGCTCCTCTGCACCTCCCTTCTGTCCCCCCTGCCCTCAGCGCCTCTGTCCTCAGGAAATGTCTTGCTTCGGTTGGAAAGGAGCTGCTCCGGGCTCCAGTTCATGAAGCAGCGGTGCGCCTTGGCCAGATCACCTTTCTGCCTCCTGGTTTCTCAAATCCAAAATGAGATCGTTGGAGCAAATATTTTCTGGCACTTCAAGATGGAAGTAAACTTTCTGGAAGATTAATGTAACGACAGCGTGCAAATGGTCGGGAGGAAGAAAGAAGAATCTGTAGACACAACAAAACCCTTCTGGGTACATGGCTTATACTAAACATAACATGATGTCTTTCGTATAGAAAATACTTCCAATAATGTTCTCATTTAAAAAAATCATTTTAAGTAATTGTGCTTTAATTTGATTCAATCTTTACGCACTGTATTCTTCCTTCCTATTGGGGCAGTTTCATATGTAAAATATTTTCTTCTTTAATGAGGCATGCGCCTGCCATCAAGACTCATAGCTCATCTTTTTTAATGTTTTGTCCATTTTAAATTTCACCTAATCCCTGGAATCCATCCCAATGCCAAATTCCCAAATGTCCACTTGTGTTTGTCTACAACACAAAGCACGTCTCAGGAAGGCGAGCCAAGCGAAGAGCAGGAAAGGTAGCCAACCAAGTGCCAGACCATAGAAACTTTCTCTCGATGTGCCCGCGGTCTGCCAAACCAAAGTCCTTGAGGACCTCGAAGAATCCAAAGCCATATATAAAATAAATAAATGCAAATGGCACATTTCCTAGTTACATGGGGTCTCCCTGGACTCCTCCAGGTCCAAGCTTTTCTCTTGTTCTTTCCTTCACTGGTGTCAGGGGGAAATGGGGCCAGAGTTTGACCCGTTACTGAAACGCTATATACGAGGAGGGGGGAATAAAGAATAACACTGAGTCAGCTCCTACGGGAAAGTCAAAGCAAAAGTAAACATCTCCCTTGGAAAATAAACCTTTGTGCTTTCAAACCCCTGGCTCTACCTTTTCAAAACTGAGCTGTTTGAGCTCTGACGTCACCCTTGAGTACCCGTCTTGGAAGAGAATTGGCCAAAGTAAACGTGCGGCTCTAAGTGTACCAATCGTTTTTATATGTTCATCAGTTACACATTTATTTATCTGGTCTTGCTTACTTTGCTGTAACTCCCCAAAAGGCAAATTTTAATATGGGCCCCAAAGGTTTATAACACAATGCCAACTATATCCAAAAGAAAAACCCCTGTCTCCTATTCTCCACACTCCTGACACCAAATATGCGGGTTTTTCCCACACCGGCCAGCTCTTCAACTCCCTAGACACCAACTGGATGACCTTCAGTTCAATTATGACACTAACCACTAGACACTAGTGCAGACCCCCACAGGCCAAAGGCTCAGTCCCAGGAGATGCCTCCCACTTTAGATGCCAACTTTAAGTCCCAGGTTGTCGCCTGGACTTCTGACCAACTAGCTATGAATCGGGGGTTCCCACAACCCCCTCCTTGGGTTTGATCATTTGTTAGGACAGCTTACAGAACTCAGGATGGTGCTTTACTTACTATTATCTGTTTATTATAAAGGATGCAACTGAGGACCAACCAAGTGGAAGAGATGCCTGCCATCATCGCCCCCACTTTACAGATGAGGAAACTGACACCCAGAGAGTTTAGTGGCTCATCCAAGGCCACCTAGCTTGCAAGTAGCCCAGCAGGGGTTGGAGCCCCTGCAGTGGAGGGACAGAAACCATTTGACTCACCCCTACCCAAGAAAGCAAAGGCATCAGGCAGATTAAGAAACGCCACTTTCAGTGTTTGCACTGATGTTTGGTTAACCTCGGAGCAAAAGCTTGAATATCATTTATTTTCAAGAAACACGACAGCAGCCCTTACCTGCTTTTGCTTTGAGGGCTGCTCTCCCCTTGAACCTCTTCAGCTCTGAGGACGTCGCCCCACCTGTGGTGCCCCACTGGACTCAGGGTCACCCGGTGGCAGTCCGCTGACTCTGGAAACCTCTTAAATGTCAGAGGCCTGAGCTCTCTCTTTCTTCCCTCCTCTCCAGTGTGTTTCTCCTGTGCCTGCCTTCTCACCTCCCCCCTCAAGTTCTTATCTCTCCTCTTCCTCCACAACTTATTTAGGCCCGAAAAGAGGCCAGGGAAAGATATTTGCTTCGGGAGACGAGAAAAATAAGAGATGAACTAGCTGAGTACGAGAATACTCCGATTTCCCACGAAGCACCACTTCGCAGAAAGAATGTGACCGACGGTGCCTTCTAGACACTCTCTCCCCCCCTTTCCTTTTCTTTAGGAAAAACGAAGTTGATGTAAACAGCTGGAGACTGTCACTTGAAAAACCAAGAAAGTAAGATGAAAAAAACTTCCTGTTTTCCTCTCCCACCCGGGTCTACAGGGGCTCGGCCTACGGGGCGGCTTCCAAACCAGATGTTGGATTCGCAAAGCTCGTTTCCATCCCTGCATATCAATGATCCCTCACGCAGCAGGATCCACCTGAGGTGCACTTACGGGGAGCAAGCTTCGGGGACCCCGGTCCTCTTGGGAAAAGCAGGGTAAGTGTGGCCCGCATATGACATGGGACCAACAATTACATTATCTACTGTCACAATCTCAACTGGGCGCAGCATTAGCAGTGCCCCTCCCATGTGCCAGGCACCAGGCTAAGGCTCTAGATTTACTCTTATCTAGTCCGAGTGACAAGCACATACGGGGTGATTCTTGCTCTCCCTGTGCTGTCGGCCAGGAAAGCGAGCCTTAGAGAGGACAGCCACCCGACTCCAGTGGGTGCCGTTCCCCCTCCCGCACTCGCCCGCTTGCCCTGTTATAAACGGCTAATGTGTGGGAAAGGAACATGGGGCTGGGGAAACCCGCCTTCCCGGGAAGGAGCTCTTACTGCTGCATCGCCGTCAGCTCCGGGCTGCAGGGCGGCTTGCTTTTCTCCCTGCCTGCTCGTTTTCTTTGGAGACCTGTTGTCTTTGATTTTGGAGGTCTGTCTGCCTCCTCTGAGGTTACACCCAGCTGACGGACCTTGGGACCCACTGCCAGGAATAATTCGGGCTCCTCTTAGCCTTTGCTCGGCCTCTCTGGCCCATGTCTTCTTCCCAGATACGTAACCCAGGCCAGGGAGGGCGTCTCCCCTTCATGGTAAAACTCTTAAGTGAGCAAACAGGTCATAAAGATGAGTTCCAAGCATGACACCCGTCTATATTTGGCCTTGTCATGCTGAGTGACAACTGGCCAATAGGACCAGTGGTGGGGCTGTTATTAATAATCTTCCCTGCAAAACAGGGCACAGAGGATGTACTTTTGGTTGAAGCTATTTCTTGCCTGGGGTAATTAATAGTAGCTGGAAATATATAGTTATCAAAAATGGGTTTTTTGTTTGTTTTGTGGGATCTTCAAAAATTCCCATAATTTTCCAACTGTAAAGATGCCAGGATTAGCTTTTCAACCATTTAATGGGTTCCCCTCACCAGACTTCAGAGATTTTCTGGGTGGCCCCACGTCAGGTACAGCTTTGTGCCATCTCCCCCCCCCCCCACGGTTTGCCACATGTCACAGTGCGGAGAACTTGCTTGTGGTTACACCACACCTTCTGTACCATGGTCTCCAGGGACAAGAGGAGTAACCTTTTCTTGCAGGTTCAGAATGCCCCATGTGGCCTCACTCATCCCTCTCAGGCAAGGATGCTGCAGACTAGTGTTTCTGACTCAAAATATGGAAAACACTGATTTAAATAAAAATAAAGAAACACAAAAATTTTAACTGAAATTCTCAGTGCCATTTATACCCTATTGTCACCCTGAGTCCCCAAGAAGGGAATGTAATGTGTAGAGTTTTCCAAACTGCTTTGACCTTGGAGTTCTTTACTTGGGGACGTCTTGCGGTATCAGCACCCTGTAAGCATACTTTGGGAAAACACAGAGTAGCCATGTGGCCACCTTAGATTAGGGACTGACCAGTCTCCAGTGCTGGGTGCGCTGCATACATTTCCTCACTTAATATCCATCACTTCCTAAACGATGGGCCTTACCGTTACCTGGCAGGCCAAGAAAATGTGGCTTAAAGAACTTTAGCTGTTTGCCCCAAGACACACAGCCAGGAAAGGGTAGTGCCAGGGCAGGAACCCACCTTCTTACCATGCAAAGTTAGTAATTCTTAAGTTTGGTCACATTTGTTTCTAGTAATTCTTTTCTAGGAAGGGGGAAGAGTTGAAAGCAATAATATAATATACTTCCCAAATTGTTTATATTCCTGGATTCAAAGAAACATCAAACCACTTTCCATGCAACCTTAGAGGAAAAGGAAGGATTAAAAAAGGGAACATATAGAATCTTAAGATCTAATATCTTAGATCTCATAGAATAAGTTATCTAGGATGTACTAGGTATGTTAGGATATAATAAGGTTAAGAATACTGGTTAAGGTCACTCTGCTATACAGGAAAATCATTGGATTGCATATTTCACATTTTGTCATGACAGCCTGTGCTATTTTCTGGTATTGCTCCTGTTCCTAGTTTATGTTTTTGGTTTTTGCTTTGGGGGTTTTTTAAAATGAGGAATGGCTGCTTAATTTTAGCAATTTTTTGTTACTACTTATGATATTCTCATGTAGCCTTTACCTTTTAATTTGTTAGCACAGTAACATTAAAAGATTTAAAAAGTTTTAACTGTATTTTGCATTTTTTAGTTAAATTCTACCTAATTATGATCTAATGTTCCTTTACCTACTACTGGATTTGATTGGCCAAAGATTTCAAACTTAAGTGGTCTTTCTTCAGTGGTGAAATGGATTCTGCTTAAATATGAACTATTACACAGGTATAGAAAACCAATAACTTTGAAAGAGTTAAATAAAAAAACCCATAAAGTTTCCCAGCATCTAAGTCAATCCTAATAAAAACAATAACTCTATTAGAAAGTTTTTCAGAGAAAAGTAAGTTTAGAAATGTAGGAAATAGAATAAAAATAAAACAACCTTTTCAGTCCCACTTTTGGAAAATATTTCTAATTGTTAAAATAATACATCTTTAAAAGGCACTAGGACCAGATGGTTTTACAGGTGACATTTAAAAAATTGTTCCGCCCGGCTAGGCGTGGCTCAGTGGTTGAGCATTGACCTAGGATCCAGGCGATCGGGGTTTGATTCCCAGTCAGGGCACATGCCGGGGTTGCGGGCTTGATCCCCAGTTGGGGGCATGCGGGAGGCAGCTGCTCAATGACTCTCTCATCATTGATGTTTCTATCTCTCTCTTCCTCTCTCTGAAATCAATAAAGATATATTTAAAAAAATAAATAAATAAAAATAAAAAATTGTTCCAAGAATGTGTAATTCCCACGTTAAAAGAATTTTCTTAGAATATGAAAAAGAAAGAGAACATTTCAACTCAATTTCAAAGCTGGCCTGACACTGATTCCAAAACCAGACACGGAAAGAAAGCAGCAAGCTAATTTCATTTTTAAACCCTGATACAAAAATTCTAAATAAAATAGTTAGCAAATCAAATCTTAAATAAAATGTTGGCAAGAGGGTTCTGGGAAATGTAGTCTCCAGAAGGGGCAAGTGGTGATGTGTTGCTAACAGACAATCAGCAAATTATTGTAAATTATCGTGGATCCATATTAGGGAATACTATGTGGAGTTAAAAAGAATCAGGAAGCTTTACATGTATGTTAAAATGAAAAGATTCTCAAGCCATAAGAAGTGATGAGGGAATATTGCAGTACAATAAGTGGAGTATAGCCCCATTATAACAATAAATAAATAAATAGAACATAAGTGTTAGTATAGAGAAATATTTTTTGTAACTCCAGCAAAAACTATCTGCAAAGTCACAAACCAAATTCACAGCCACAGTTACTTCTGGGGAAGTGGGGAGAGGGAAGAAGAGTTTTCACTTGTTGCTTTATGAGCGTCTTTCACAAGAATTGACTGATGTACTACTCATATAATTAAAAATTTAAACTATGTTTATATATACATATATTTATACCTATTATCTATCTATCTGCCTATCATCTCTTTATATCTTCATTCATTCATTGTAATGTACAAGATATTAGGGAAACAACAACAACCAAAGCAGACATAGCTCGAGCCTCCACAGAAATTATAGTCTCAAAAAGCTTTCATGAACCCCACTACTGGTTTGCTAAGTCCTTGCTCCTTAGCATGTCTCTCCCTTAGCTACTCATGTTCACCACCTGTCCATTCAAGTCCTTTTATTCTAACTATTTCATCTCCCAGAGCCATTCTCTCCTCTCTCACTTTCTCTTTCTCTCTCTCTCCCTCTCTTTCTCTCTTTTTGGTTTAAATTCTATCTAAATTCTACAGACTTCAGCCCGGCCGGGTGTGGCTCAGAGGGTGAGCATCGACCTAGGATCCAGGCGATCGGGGTTTGATTCCTGGTCGGGGCACATGCCTGGGTTGCGGGCCCAATCCCTAGTTGGGGGCGTGCAGGAGGCAGCTGATCAATGACTCTCTCATCATTGATGTTTCTATCTCTCTCTCTCTCCTTTCCTCTCTCTGAAATCAATAAAGATATATTTTTTTAAAAAATGTTTATAAATTCTACAGACTTCAAGGTTTAGTTCAACTCTTAGTTTCTCTATAAAATATTGTGAATTGGGAAACAATTAGAAAGCCTTAAGTCCCATCCTGACCTGAAGGTGGAAATCAAGTTTCTTCCCAGGAACCAATTTCTCTGCTTTGCCAACAATGTCAAGCACACGGTTCTTTAGAGTATGTTTAATGGACAGGGAAACTGGGGCTCTCTGAAAGCCAGACTGTGTTTTCCAACAGCACCAGGTAAATGCAGTGACACCGCCTCCACTTCCCTCAGTCCTGACAGGAGAGGCCGCCTGCTGTCTATATGGACTGTGCTGGGTGAGGGGGAGCCTTGTTGGGACTCAGCTCCGGCACGTTAGCAGGAGACAATGGTACCTGATTCGCAAGCACAGTTAGCCCTCTCTGTTCCCTTGCTGAGGGTTTTCGAAGTGCTCACTTTCTATCTATAGAAGTCATTAGAGATCAAAGCTACAGATATTTTCATGGAAAACAAAGACTTGATTTTCAACAAGAAGAGGAAGCCTCCACCTTTCCCTAAAACCTTTCCAAATAACTCAACTTTATATTCATTTCTTCAAGTGGGATTAACCTGAATGCTCTTGCTCCTTGAGGGTTCTGTTCTTCGTGCAACCTTGACCCTAATCACATGGGGTCGTGGTTAATTACAGAAGTAAAGGTCTAGGTCCCCTATAAGATTGTATGAGTCTCTGGAAAGATTTTATAATTAACAGGTGTCTCTGTCCCGGTTCTCAAAAAATGTCACAGGAACTACAAGATCCTTTGAGATCTAAGCTCCCTGCTGTCAAGCCTGCTCCCGCCCCAGCTTGGACAGGTGGCACCAGTGTGCTATTCCACCTGGCCCTCAGTAGCAGCTCGGATTGTGTCCTTGAAGGTCCAAGGAGACTAATTAGCATTCATCAGTCAACAGCAATTTATTGAGCACCTACCAAGAGCAAGGTGAGGCAAGGTTAAGGATCCAATGCCGAGCGACATAATCTTGACTTCCAGGCAACTGCAGACTAGAGGTAAGTTTACCTATTTTCATTTAACTAAATAAAGGATCTTTCTGCTACTTCTGTCTTTTACAGTCTTGTGATTTTGAGCCACTATAACTGCCATAGAGAAAACATGTCCAGACTAGCTCACTAGAATCAGGGGAAGGAAGAAGAAATTGTGGAGCGAAGCTGAACTGTCCCAGCCAAGCCCAGTCAAGGGAGCTGATACACAACTGACCAGCAGCGCCGTGAGAATACATGATGGTTATTCTAAGCCATCGTTGAGTTTTGGGGTTTGTTATGCAGCAAATCTAAGCAGATAACTAGATGATGTTACACTCTCCACCCCCCATTCACAGCTATGTCTTTGACAGTTGTCCTGCGGGTAGGCAAATTTGACCATTCAGACAAACATGACCTTTCTTTTGTTCCTCACATCACCACTCCCATGGTCCTCAATATTTAAAGGGCATTAGATTTATTTCACAGATTTGTATCTAAAACTCATGTATGCAACACTTTATGGACAAGTTAAATGATTTTGCAAGGGTAATTTTTATTAAATGAGATTTTCTATTTACTCACTGATTTTTAGAACCGAACCCCAGTTAAAGTGAAAGTCCACTCTACTTACCATTACTTAGGTTGTAAGCTTCTGGAGGGGAGGGACTCTATTATATTTCTCTCTGAGTCCACCCACCCACTCCTCTCCCATGCTAGGCCAGGTCAGTGTTTGCTTAATTGTTTTGCAGCTATTAAGCACCTCACAGCATATCAACATTTCTAGAGAGCTCTGGGGACAGTTTGCTGCTGTCAAAGGCTTGCAAGCTAAGGTGTGTAAGCAGTCCTTCTAACATCTATTTGTCTTTTTCATTGAAAAATTAAAACAAAGCCAGGAAACCCCCGTCTCTTGTGTGCACAGTTCCCTTGCCAGTTAAAGCAGCACAATTTTCCTCATCTTCGACTGCCAACCAGGTGCAAATTGGAAACAGGATATTTTAGAAAAAGTTTCCCTCCCTCGGATTTCACCACACAGCTGCTCTCAGCTCACACACCGCAACCATGACAAAATACCCCGCAAGCCTTGCACTTGAAGGAGGCCTGCTCGAAGTGCTGGCCTAGTCCCCAGAATCTTCTCTGGGAGTCCTGACTGAAGCTCCTACTCTGGCTGTAGGAGGTTATAGCCCATTTCTCTTCCCAAACCTGCCTCCGTGTGGTTTAGGTCAATGCAGCCAACCTTCTCTGTTTGTTCAGCTGGACATTAGGGGTAATGATACCTATCTCACCAGGGCATTGAGGAATTCAACAGTTAATCACTTCGAGGCCCGTGGGTGGAAAGTGCCCTGAAACCCAGGCAGGAGAGAGAAACCCCCTTTGTCAGAAAAGGAAGAGCAATATGGCAGAAAAAACAAAATGAAAACCTCTCCAGCAAACCAGCCGTCTCCTCCCACCCTGTGGATTCCTCAGGCATTCACCAGAAGCCAGGCCACCCTGTCCCCCTGCTGCAGCAACCCACATTAACTTGCCTCAGAGCCCCTCTCTTCTGACTTCTGGTGAAAGGGAAGTGCCCACCCCCTTTCCAAGAGCGAGGTTGGGTAGGACTCCCAGCACAGCAGCAGTTCCCCGACAATCCTTATCACACCTCCAACTTCCCTCAGCCTCAAAGGCTGGAGATTGGTGGTCAATTAAGGGGAAATCCCAGTTTTCCACAACCTCCTGTTGCAAGTCCTGCTTCGTGGTCTCACGTCTCACTTTGGAACGTGGCATCTCTATCTTGACACCTCAGGTAAACTGAGACAAGAAGAATCCAATTCTAACACCCTGTTATGTTTCTGGTAAATTGCCAGGCTCATAGACAGTTGATAAATTTTGTTGAATGGATAAATATTGCTATCTCTTTTTCTGTAGTTTGTTTTGGTACTACGTTTTGACTCTCCAGCTAAATTTTAAGCTCCTCCAGGACAGAGATGATGCCTCCCTCAGAGCAGGACCTCAGTGAGTCCACCTTATTCCAAGTGTGGTCCTGAGATCACCAGTGTCAAAATGATATGAATGCTTGTTTAAAATGCAGAACCTGACACCCATGCCACAGTAACCGACTTGGAGCAAGGATCTGCATTGTGAATAAGCTCAATAAGTTCTTCAGGCATGTGTATTTACACCGGTCATTGGCCTAGGCAGGAGAGACTAGATTGGGGGTTGGGAAGGAGAAAAAGAGGATTGGGGAACGCACACCATTGAAAGTTGTAGTGATAGTCATGCAAACAATGTGACTCAGTAGAAGTTTCATCGTCTGTTGTCCTAGCAAAGTCCAACTATGTTTTCCTTGCTTTATTTTTCTTTCTCCAAGAGTAATTTTTACTTTTACACTGTTGGAGAAACAAATAAAACTCTTCTATACCTGTCTATACAGAAGATTTAATGTACTTTGGACAGTTCTGCTATGCTTTAAGTGTTGCATATTTTTTCATTTCTGTAGTTTGAGGAGGGTATGTGTCGAACTTATTCTCCAGTATACCATCTCGCCAAAACACTGCATTTATTTTTGAAGTGTTTGATTTCTTTGAGATTTCCTTCTACTGTGCCTCGCCCAATGTCCTGCATGTATACAGTAAACACTCAATAAAAGTTCCAGTCTCCTGTCAAAATTTCAGGGTGTTGATGAACAATTCAGCAATTAGTAGAAGAAAGTGGCAAATCCAAAGCATTAGGTGCGGGTGTTATAACATATTGTCTTATTGTCTTAAAGACAATATATTATAACAGAGAATTATGTAGAGAGACAGAGACTATACATGAACGAGGTAATTAGAAACACTTGGTATGCCAAGAGGAGTGACTGTGCTAATATTTTTGTAAGGATAATCACAATTGCAATTATTCTACCAACACTTCAGATTTTTGTCTTGGCACCTACTGTTAAAACATGCACCTGGCAATCTTAAGTAAAATGCTTGTTTCTTCTTGAGGTCATCTTATATGTTGGATGGGACTCCATTTTCAGGAAGAGAAATGTTATGGCTATTGCCTTGAATACCTTGAAGGGAATAAGAATCCCCAGTGGAAATGTTTCCCTCTTAAACCTGGGAGCATCCAAGGTGCAGGGAATGCAGTCAGCACAAGGACTGGGTACCCTTTTCTCCCCATTGACTTTCCTGATCCTTACTCACCTCTGCAGCAGGTTGTATCAGAATCTTTGGATTTAACCTCACACACAGGACAGAAGGAACCCATAGAAAACTGATTACTAATTCTAGTGCTATACACAATATGATGTTGTGTATTTGGATCTCTCCTGGAGGGCAAAGTTTGGAGTCTCCAAGTCTCTCCCAGTCTACAAGAATCTGAAAATAATAGAGAAAATCAACAAAACCAAAATTGGTTCTTTGAAAAGATTAACAAAATTGACAAAACTTTAGACTAACAAGAACCAAAGGGTGAAGACCCAAATTACTAAAATCAGGAATAAAAAGGGGGCTATTAGTATTGACCTTGTAGAAACAAAAAAGATATAAAAGAAATGCTCTCAGTAACCAGATAATTTGGATGAAGTGGAGAGATTCCTGAAAAACACAACATACCAAAACTGACTCAAGAAAAATAGGAAATTTAAATAGCCCTATAGTAAGTAAAGAGATTGACTTAGTTAATTTAAAAACTTTCCACAAAGAAGAGCCCAGATCCATTTGACTTACCACTGAATTCTCTACTAACCACATAAAGAAAAATTAATAGCAATCTTTCACAAACTCTTCCAAAAAATAGAAGAGGGTGAAACACTCCCCCGACTCATTCTGAGACAAGTATAATTCTGTTACCATCACAGAAAAGAAAATCAAGGACCAGCCAACACCCTTATGAACATAGATGCAACAATTCTCAACAAAATACTAATAAAGTGAGTCTAGCAAGATATTATAAAAAGGTTTATACAACATGACCAAATGGTATTTAAATAAAATGCAAGGTAGGTTTAACATCTGAAAATCAATGTAATATACCCTATTGATAGAATAAAGGGCAAAAACCACATGATCATTTCCACAGATGAAGAAAAAGCATTTGACAAAATCCAACACACTTTCATGATAAAAACAGGCATCACACTAGGAATGAAAGGGAACTTCCTCAGATTGATAAGGCGCCTGCACAGCACCGACAGCTACTGTTATAATTAAGGGTGAAAGGCCGAGTGATTTCCTCCTGATTCTTGTCTGCAACTTTGTACTTGAATTTTCCATAGGCATCTCAAACTATACATATCCTGAATTCTTGATTCGCTCCAAATCTGTTTCTCCTCCACTTTTCTCTTTCTCAATAATTAGAATCGCCATTTACCCAACTGGGCAAACCAAAAACCCAGGCGCCCTCCTCATTACAATCTTTCTCCCCACGTTCCTTAGTGAGCCTTGATTACACAACTCCCGAACACATCCTGGCTCCTTTCCCTAAACTCCCTCCCTGCTACCACCCTAGACCCAAATCAATAATGTCTTTCACCTAGACTACTCGGCTAGGCTCGGTCTAATCTCCTGCCATCTACCCTTGTCCCTTTACAATTCATTCTTTCCCCAGCAGCAGGTAAAACCTTAAATATATAAATTAAATCATGTCACTCCCTTGCTTAAACACCTAATGGCTTTTTGTGGTAGTAAGCCTTTAAGATGGCCCCAGTGATACCTGGTTTCTGGTTTTCATGCTCTGTGTGTTCCCCTCCCACACTGAATAGGGCCGACCTGTGCGACCACCAGGATACCGTGGAACTGATGCTTTGAAAATTCCAGAGCTGGGACATAAGACACTGTGGCTTTCGTCTGACTCTCTTATATCACTTGTTCCAGGGGAAGGGAGCCATCGCGTCATGAGTACACTCAATCAGCCCGCGGAGGGGACTGCATGACAAGGGACTGAGGCTTCTTTCCAACAACCAACACCAACCTGACAGTTATTTGGGTGAGCCGTCTTGTAAGTGGGTACTCAAGCTCTAGTCAAACCTTCGAATGACTGCAGCCCTTGCTAACACCTTGATTGAAACCTGATGAGAGACTGTGAGGCCACCCAACTGAGTGTCCCCTAGGCTCCTGATTCTCAGAAGCTATGTGAAATTTTAAGTACACCATTGCTATACACTACTAGGTTTGAGGACAACTTTTGCATGGCAGTTGATACCTAATGTAGATTTTGGTACATGGCTGTCGGGTGCTACCATAACAAAAACAAAATGTGAGTGTAACTTTGGAATTGGGAAGTGGGTAGAAGCTGAAAGAACTTTTTGGAAAGTGTGCTAGTGAAAACCTAAGGTGTTTTGACTAAGTGTTAGCATGATCCCAATGACCCTGAAGGACGCTGCCAGAGAGCACTTAAAGGCAAGAAAGAAAATGGCACTGGAAACTAGAAGATATGGGATCGTTGTCACACACGGCAGGCAGTTTAGCAACACTAACGGTGATAAAGTGGAACATGGAAAAGGTGCCCCATGAACTGGGCGGCCTAGGGAAAGAGGTTTCCAGGCAGAGTGTTTGACATGCCTCTTGGTTTCTTTTTCTTCCTTACATTTAAATACAAGAGGAAAGAGTTATGATCAAGGAAGGATTGTTAAGCAAAAGAAACCTGGGCCTGCAGGTACTGAAAATTCTGAGCTTCCTCCAATGGCAAAGAATAAGGTTAAGAAATGGTTCGAGGCCAATGTCAAATCAATCTATCGCAGCTATCCATAATCTGTTACACAGCAAGGAGTAACACACTTTCCATTGCACTCAGAGTAAAATCTAATTGTTTACCACAGACCACCCTCCTCCCACTTCTCTGGGCTCCAGCCGGGCTGAATTTCTCTCATTTTTGAATGCACCAGGCGCTCTTCCACCTAAATGACTTTATATTTTCCATTCCCTCAGTTTCAAATGCTGTTCCCCCCAGTATGTTCATGCCTGGCTCTTACTTGTCATTCAGTCCTTCCATTTGTATTTAGATCAACTGTATTTAGATCAGCCACAAAGGGAATGATTAAATGAAGAGGCAAAGTTTCCCTATGGAAGTGACATTTCAACTGTGGTCTGAATGACAACAAAGAGATATTAGAATCATTCAATAGCTGGTATTATTTTTAATTAATTTGTTTACATTTTAATTGTATAGCACATCAGAAATATCAAATGCATGAGAGACTTTGTCCTACTTATGTATCACTATATCCCCAGTACGTAGTAGGAACCCAATAAATGTTTGTTGAATGAATAAATGAATGAATAAGTGAATGAATGAATGAATGAATGATTAGGTAACTGGGGCTAGATCCCACAGCTAGAAACTGATAAAACTGGTAACCTAATACCCTTAACCTCTTGCCTCAATTACTTGTACATTTCCAGTGAAACTGATACTGTTAATGACTTCAGGTCTCTGTACATATTGACACAATCTTTTTCAAATGCGTTAACAGAAACACACAATGGACCTAGAAGAAAATAACACCATAGCATGTTAGTGCAAGAAGCTCTTATTTTATTGAAGACTTGGTCAAAATTTTTCAGCCAGACTCCGGTAGGTAAGGGTTTGCTTTCATCTTTTCTTCCTTTCTTCCCCTTAATAAATTTCACAGAAAAAAACATGACGAAAGAAAAGCCCACCGCAGGGACTGTGAACACCGAGGGGCCATATGGAGCCAAGAGGGAGCCGTTAGAGTCGCTTCATCTTGTTTGGACGGTAAAATCGCTCTGGCAAGTACACGGGCACAAACTCATTGCCACATGGCAGCGCGGGTTCCGTCCGAGTGACTATTTTTGTATCTCCATCTGCTCGGCATCACCAGTGCCTACGACATCATGCTGGACCGTTGAGACAGTGTCACCTCAGGGGAGAATCCCAGCTCTTCCGTTATTGGGGTATCTAGGGCTTATGGGGGTCCTTTCCCGCTGAGAGCTCTGTCTTGATCTCACTCTCTCTGGGATGCCCTGTGGGCTCACTCAGCAACCCTCCCATGTTAGCTTCACAGTGACAGCTTTTCTTGAGCCAAAGAGTCAAGAGACACAAACAGCAACGGGCTTTGAAAACTGTGGACAAACTGTGCCTCCTTCATCAGTCTCCCCAGTAAGTTTCACTTCGCCCCTATAATAATCCCTTAACACACACACACACCACATACACACAACACATATACACACACCACGCGCATACACACAATTCCTCGAACAGTGACACTTTCAAATTATCACATAAAAACGCAAAGGTTATGGTTGGTTTCCACACCTGGATCTTAAGAGGCTATCTTCTTAATTTCCTGGTTTGGTCCTTATTTGAAGTTTCTTTGTGTGTTATGTGCTCAAACTCAAGTGCATATTCCTGCCTTTCCAGGAGAGTAAACAGGGAGTTAGATGGACAGGAACGCCAAGTTGAGGTAGCATTTCCCATAGATACCTAGAGCCCCCAAGGCTTGATCTTTGCTACCTGAAGGCTTAACTCAACAAACTCGAGGGACAAGTTGCAGTTCAGTGCAAGCTGGTAGTTATGGTGAGAGGTAGCAATGTAGCATCTACACATAGAGACAACCCAAATCCTCAGTTTCTGCTACCTACTGGACTCTCTGTCTGGAGTAATGTTTTATTTTATTTAAGTATACAATGTCATGTTAGATTCAGGTATACAATAAAGTGGCTCAACATTTGTATACCTTCCAATGTGATCACCTCACTAAGTCTAGTAATCATCTGTCACTGTGCAAACTTGTAACAATATTATTAACTATATTCCCCTTCACCTTTTTCACCCATCCCCCAACCTCCTCTGCTCTGGCAACCATCAGTTTGATCTTTGCTTCTGTGAGTCTGTTTTTGTTTTGTCTTAATATGGGCTTTGGCATTAAGTCCTCTCTGGGATAAACTTGCCACTGTATGACAGTGCTTGGGTTCAAGTAACCCTTATTTTACTTAATAATGGCCCCAAAGCGCAAGTGTAGTGATGTTGGCAATTTGGGTATGCCAAAGAGAAGCCATAAAGTAGTACTACCTTTAAGTAAAAAGGCATGTATAGGGGAAAAACCAGTATATATAGGGTTGGTACTATCCAACGTTCCAGGCATCCTCTAGGGGTTTTGAAATGTATCCCCCTTGGACAGAGGAAGACTCCTGTAGTTGTCAATGTGTGGTTTTCAGGCAGACCAACAGCATCAGCATCCCCTGAGAGCTTGTTAGAAATGCAAAGGCTAGGGCCTGTGTTTACCTGCTAAATTGGTGGGACCGAGCAATCTGTGTGCCCACAAGCTCTCCTGATGATTCAAATCCATGCTGTAGGCTGAGAACTGCTGACTAAACAATAGTCACGATTCAGATCTTGCCACACTGCACTTAGCTTGGGTCCAGCTGTGGGGACTCCTGGCAATACATTTATCCCAGGAATCTCCCTGCTAGCTCTCTATGCTTCAAAGAGCTGAGGCAACCTCTAGCTGCAGAAAGCAAATGTCCTTAGGACTTAGACCTCCTAATACAAGATGCCTTGCTGAGAACTACCTGGGGGAGCAAATGCTACCAGATGGCACACAGTCCATTTTGATTAAGCATTTGGATAATGGGCTTCTCACAGCAGAGCAGAGTGTGGGCTCACCTCTCCCGGATGGTGAGGGGCTGGAACCAGGGTCCATGGCCCTGCCACATGGTGTACTGTCTCTATCTGGAAGGTCCTCAAGAGATGCAGTCGAAGCAGAAATGGGATGGATAGGTATGGAAGTTTCCAAAGCCTGTGACTTTCTTTTCCTATACCTACTATGTATAGGAAGAATTGAAGATGCATAACACAAAGTCAGTTGGAAACACACACACACACACACACACACACACACACACACACACACACACACACTTGTTTACAATACAATGTGGTAAATACTACATAAAGTCTGATGGGAACCCTGAGGAGAAAATGTGGAAGACATCTGCCCAGCTCCATTTCCCCCTTATTCTGATAGCATTTGGGTAACTGGGCCTCTCCCACTGGATGCACTCTTGGTGGACGTGTCAAGCAGCACAGCTCTCCCCCGGCCAAAGGGTGGGCCCTGCTGATCCAATCAGTCATTATGTCTCTCTAATTACATTTTTGAGCTACTAAAGCAAAGGCTAAAAAACATTTGAATCTGATTTATACTAACAGGGAAGCTATAAAAAAATTATCTATTTCCTTTTCCTGGATCTCAGAGCTGCTTTCCATGAAAAAATGATTGTTCAGCTTTTCCTTCAGTTCTGGGAGGACCCAACATGCTGCTAATAAACATACTTGGAGTTGTTTCTGTTGCTTGCATCCAGGGAACTCTAACTAATACAGGGGTTGTAAGGATCAAGTGAGCAAAGGTAGATTCACTGTGAAGCTCTCTGAGCTTAGGCATTGGGGCCCTTTCCTGACCACACTTAATATTTTGATGTATTGTGTTTGAGATAAGAAAATATATAATAGATATTCTATATGTTATTTTTACAGAGTAGATAATCCTAATTTTGTTTTCTTATTTAATACTATGTAATTCCTCATAAACATCATTTTTAATGGCTACAAAATAGTCTGTTATGTGGACTTCATTTAGCCATTTTCCCATTTTTAAAGATTTGGATTGTTTCGCCCTGCTGGGCGTGGCTCAGCGGTTGAGCATCGACCTAGGATCCAGGCGATCTGGGTTCGATTCCCGGTCAGGGCACATGCCCGGGTTGCGGGCTCCTTCCCCAGTCAGGGGCGTGCAGGAGGAAGCTGATCAATGACTCTCTCATCATTGATGTTTCTATCTCTCTCTCTCTCCCTCTCCTTTCCTCTCTCTGTAACCAATAAAGATATATTAAAACAAAAAACAAAAAAAACAGTGTTAAAGATTTGGATTGTTTCTAGTTTAATGCTAATATAAATAACATCTTTGGGTCTTCCTTTGCATCTCTATTTCTTTAGGATTGATTCTTGGAAATGGAGTTACTGGAGTAAATGGCATTTTGTGGATGTAGTGTGAGGTTGAAGGCTACATCTAGTCAGGAAAGAGCATGGAACTGGCCATCTGGAGACCTCGGTCCAACTTCAGGTTTGCCGGAGATTTGCTGTGTGGTCTTGAACGAGCACTTTCCCTCTCTGGGCATGAGTTTTCTCATTGTCAAATGAGAGTAGGGATAGGTCCTTACATCTCAAGTGAAAAAATTGTGCCACTCAGCTAAAAAATGCCTAGCATTACTTTTATATTAAAACAAACTCAGGTATAGTGTGGAGCAACTGACATTTTTCTTTTAAGATAAAGTATGAGGCTTCAAAGAAACTTCCTGCTTGTGTGTGGCCAGTTAGATTTCTCCCACAGACCTTTCCCAAAGCGTGAGTTTACTCTCCTTGGCCAATGGGGGTGTGTCCATGAAAAAGCTAGAGAAGGAGCAGATTGGTGATCTTCAATGTTGCTTGCAGTCTGGATATTCCATGCCTGTGTGGTTCCTGGAATGCAAGCCAGGATACCCTTAGAGAATCTTCCAGGTCTATCATTTAGCCTTCATCCTGGGGTCTGGGCATTTTCATACATTATTTGATTGACCAGCTTCATGTGAACTTGGGTTTTAAAGATTCTGGAATGTATTTGGAAATCCTGATCAATCTACCCTTAGCCTATAGCTATTTAAACACATCACACAGATTTATAGAAGCTCATTTTCAGGTACTTCATCATCCATACAAAAACATTTATTGTGTTCAACATTAACATTATGATATGTCAAGTACAAAGACAAATAAGACATAATCTCTATCCCTGTCTTCTAGGATTTAATAATTTATTTTCCATAAATTGTCCCAGAAAATACCCAATGTCAATAGGTATCATATTTTTAAAAAATGTGTTCAAATCAAATATGTTTGGGAAGTGCTGAGTTAAAGTAACTTAATCAGGTTTACTGACTGCAGGACTTTTCAGAACCTTTAAATGCTAATATGCATTGTGAATCCTCAACAGGGATATAAAGCATTCAGTGTTCCTAAAGTTATTTGTCTAGGAAACTTCATTTGTAGAGCATCTCCAGGAACTAGAGACCTATGGCACACAGTTCGGGAAATCCTGACCTAGCCAAATGTAATCAGAACATTTATTCAACAAACAGCAGTTTTATAGGTAGACAACAGAATACAGAGGAAATTGACCACCGACTCTTCCTCTTGAAGAACTTTCAATCTCATAGGGACGACAGTTTTTAAACACACACAGGGAACATCCACAAATAAATGAAAATCAATGTGAAAGTGCAGAAAGGGTTGTGTAATCAGCAGAAAGTTGTAAATGTAGGATGAAATTTATGGAAGTAGGGTTTGAAGACAAAATTTATTTCATGAACTAAGATTGCTAAATTATTTTCTTATGAAAATAATGCAAGTTCATTATGGAAATTTTGGAAAAAATACAGAAAAGTAAAGAAACCTATACAATACATACATACACACATATACATATATACATGCACATGTGTATATGTATATACTGTTTTCATATAATGAGAGTGGATTTTCTACCAGTATTTTAATATGCATCGATTTAGGAGGAAATATTTATAATAAATATAAACATTGTGGGTGGTGATTGTTTTTTTTTTTGCTAAGGTAGAGAAAATTTTGTGCTTCAAAGTTATGCATTGTTTAGATAACACCCTTCCTCACCTTCTAGAGTAATTTTTGGTAAATGGCAAATATTTGTTAAATGGATGAACTTGAAGTATGGAATCTGCTTTCTAAGGAGTATAGGTTCTATTAAGTGGAGAATCCTTTCTTTTGCTGAGTCCTTGCAATAACTCCCCCAGTTTAGGGGCAGAGACAGGCAGCTCGGTTGATTAGCCCAGTAGAGGGGAGGGAGTTACACGTCCTGGGGCAGCTCTGGGGTGAGAGAGCCAGAGGATGAGCAGGCTGACACTTCGAGTAGAAAAGCAGAGGAAGGCCGCTCAGAGTGGAGGGTGACATTGAGATGGGGCTTCGTAGAACATAAACATCTTAAAGGAATTGTTTAAGTTGCTCACCCTCTCCTCCCTCCCTCTTCGAAGCGCTCAGCAAAGGCTGCCTTACTTCCTAGAGCTTTTGTGCGAGTGGGTTCTTTGGGGGGGACTCAAAGAAGTGCTGAGTTCCTCTCCCCCCATGTGTGCGCAGGGGGAGCAGAGGGGGACCACTTGAGCACCAGGAGTGGAAGGGTGAAGTGACACGTATGTAAGTGAAAACATGAGAGAGAGAGATCCCTCTCTTAAATGTCATTCCCCCGTCTGGTGAGCTGTGTCCCCAGGGCCACTTTAACGTGCAGGTGGCTGGAAGAACTGGTGCAGAGTAAGGGGCTGGGTGTCCGGGCCTGTGGGCAAGCCCGTGTGCAGTTTGGAGTTTTATTGCTCATTTCCTGGTGTGCCTTATTGAAAGAAGATGTCTGTGACTTCTCACACACTACTTCTAAATGTGTAACAACTGCAGAGCTTGCAAACTGCGAGTTTCAAGAATACGTTTCTTTTAAACTTCCTATCTAAAAACGAACCCCGCCAGTTTTATAGCTCTTACTCCAATTTTGGATTCTGTTAGGCGGCCAATCCAGTGTAGCTTTAGGTTCTCATGGCGCTTTTAGAATTTCATTATCTTTTTGATACGTGCACCTGCGATGTACATTAGAACTAAGGGGACATGACCCTGTTTCCACTGCCTGATGTCTACATTGACGGCAAATGGGAACAGTGAGCCCGATTGAATTACTTTCCTATTTAAAGCTGACCCCACACTCTCCTATCTTTTCTCTCCTTGGTAGTAGCAGAGGGCACTCTACTTTTCACAGCATTCTGTATAATTCCCTTTTAAAAAACTTCAATCGAGTTAAAAGTGGTTAACAGGCAAACTGTTTTCCAATGTGGAAGCCAAGGCCAGTAAAGTAGCTGGGACAGCCAAGTCACCGGTTGTTGACTGACTGGAGGCTCCCACCCCTCCCCTCCTTCCTCCCTCCTAGCCAGGGACCATTCTTATTCTTACCCTTTACAAACATTTGAAATATTGGTTCTTAAAGTCCCCAAAAGGAAATGGGATGAATTAGCTTTATGACCAAAATAAAAGCCTGGGAAAAAAGCATTCGGAGGGCATTGATGTGGCTGTAAACTCACTCTGAATCCTGTAAAAGTTTTCCTCTTATTATTTGTTTTGGTTTTTCTCATTACAAATATGATTCTTGGTAATATAATAAAAACATACAGACAAAGGCTTTTTGATTTTCAAATCTCATGACTTAATCGATCATTTGATTGAAGAGGAGGAGCAGTCTTCCAGTGTGTGAGGCTCTTACCCCCTCTATATGTAATATGCACGGATACTCCCCATTGTATTCTTCTGCTTAAAAATGGTGCTGGTTCCCTTGCCATCTTAAATGAGTATTTTCTTAAATACACATGTCCTGGCCTTGACCAATGAAGAGGTATACAAATAATGACGAACCCAGTAACAATAAGTACCCCTAGGACCCAGGTGTGTTCTAAATACTATTTCGCACTGAAAGGAACCATGGTTCTTTGGAAAAATAGCTCAGATATGAGGAAGAAAATATTAAAAATGGGCCAAAATAATTGTCTTACCAAAAAGGAAGAAGGTATCAAAACCACTGGGGCCGTGTCATGATGACCCTTGAGTCAACCTGAAGAGGTGCCAAGAGACCAAAGATGGGACAAATAAGCAATAAAAATAATAACTGTAGTGGATTGAGATACATCAGATATATTAAAATATATGAGTTTATAATGATAACCCTCAAAAACGCACACTCTAATTCGTAATCTTTGGAGATTGAGAGGGAACCAATTCATTATTCTAGAAACTGGTAAATAAAGGCAACAAAATATTTATCCTACATTTCTTCTATGGACTGTATCCAGAGTAACCAAATAACTTATGAAAGAAAGTTTCCTTATAGAGGAAATTAGGCCAAGCAGACCGTGGGGTTGGATGGAGTTTTCACTTCAAAGGAAAATTCAAGTTTTCACTGTTGGATGTTACTGGACAGTTTAATCACAGAAGTAAGACTATTCTTATAAGGAAAATAAAAGATATATCATGAGACCTAAGGAAAACATAATTCCACAGGACAAGTTCCAATAGTGAGTGGAGGGATGGTAGGGGGGCGTAACTGGGTGTTTTTCCGTTTCTACTTCCACAACCAATGCTGTTAGCCGCGGGGTACATGCCGTGTATTCTAGCACAGCAAAGATAAACCGTCTGGTTTCCCAGCACATCAAGGTAGAGAAAGTGTTCTTCTCCTGTTATCACTGTAGGGAGAGCTTTGCATTTATTTGAAAGTAATACTTGGATAACTCAGTGGACGTGGAGGGTGAGACTCCCAGGGCATATACAAGCGTCAAGGATGACCCTAAGCTCCTGGTCAAGGAAGACAGAACAAAAGAATGACAGATTGTGTGTGTTGTGCAAAGTGACCTCCTTCCTCTTTAGTTTACTAGAAGCTCGTGTATGTCTAATGTGAGTGGAGTTTCCCTCTTGGGAATCAAAGAAGGGTCAGGGTCCATGTAGGACTCTCAGCTGCTCTATGTGATACCGTTGTACAAATTAGCAAAGGCAACCTCTCAGGTAAAACAAATTACAAATGGTATTTCCTGGGTGGGGGAATTACCTAAAAACCCTTCCCTCTGGGCTTGCCTTGGAGAGCTGAGCTGCAGCTACATGGAGTTGCCACCCTTACCCCTGGACAGGGCACCTGTGTGCAGGGTCCAACCTGGCTCCGTGTTCGAGTGAACAGCTGCCCTGGTTCTTGGCCCAGGGCAGAAGGTTCGATAGAAGGAGAAATTGCACAGATGGACAAGGAGCCAAAAGGCAAAGAAGACTATCAAAGCATAATCCCTCAAGAATTTTCAGGAAAAATGAGGAAAGACTATGGAATTGGGATTTCAGGCAGTCTTATGTAATCTTAGAAGTCAACCTGGTTTTGTACAAATCACCTTCTGTCTACTCTATCCATGGTTTATCTAATCGTGCCAAACTGTATATAACTCAGGGGATAAAAATCTCAGGACTGCCTCATCTATCACTGTTCACCATTTCTAACAACTGAATAAAAGAAACTAATCAAAATGAACTAATGAGGTGTGCGGCCTGCCTTGGACTTTTTCTGGGCACCCCCCCCCTTCCCCACAGCTGGGTCTTAGCCCCTCTGCCAGACAGCAGCTGGAGCTCCAAGGGGCCCCTGTGTGGACGAGCATGTCCAGCCCCCCCCAGCTGCCTCTGCACACTCCACACTTTGTGTAAAGGAGAACCATATGGCAGGTCTGGGTAAGGGTCCCCTGAAAGAAAAACAAGGTGTGCAGGCAAAGAAAATAAATAGAGAGGAGAAAGAGACAAAGGCAGCCAGTAAGAAAAGAAACAGGGATTTGCAGTTGCTGGTGGAAAAATGTGGGCAGCCCGCTGAATAGCTGCCCGAAATGCAAATGAGAAGAAGGCCCCTCACCTAACTGCTTCTGTGGTGCCCAAGGTCAGCTCAAGGGCTGTTTTCTTGGGCTGTGAGCCTGTGCCATCTCTTGTGATCAGACACTGGGCAGCAACAACTGCCCTGTCCTTACACTCAAGCCCCTGAGTGCATGGGGACAAGTTAGGGGAGAGTGGGCCTGAGTGGAGGGGTGAGGTGAGGGGGGCTGGAACCCTGGGAAGTTCTACTCAAGAAGTGAATGGATCATGGCTGGGACGCTGGAATCAGGAAGGACAGAGGGACAGATGGTGAAAGCCACAGGTCACAAGAGGGGGTACTCTGGGCTGTGCTTTGGTGAGTGAGCTGAGGAGAGGCCTGAGGTCATGCTGAGCTCCTCTCTGATGTTTCTTCAGATGTGCATTTGGAGCAATCTCAGGGCATATTTCAGTTAACAGCAGGAATGAAAAACATAAGTGTTGCTGTGCCTAGACAATGAAAAACGTTAAAGGGGTGCGGTTAGAAAGACAGAGTGAAGAGCATTCCATTAAGTGGCATATTGAGGGTGTAGTCTACCAAGGAAAGAGGAAATAGAAAGGGAGATTCTAGACTGCTCTTTGCGTGTTCTCCCTGCTCACCCCAGTCATGGAGCACTACGGGATTTGTGGGTTCTTAAATGGGGCTGCCTTCAGCTACCATTTAACAGGAACCCCCAACTCCACCACTGAAACAAGAGAAGTATTTGTAAAATTACTGAACAAGAAGGTTGTAGGGAGAGCCATTCCAAGGTGGTCTACTCAGTGGCTCAAACACTTCAAGGACTCGGGCACTTTACATCTTTCAGCTTGACTTGTATCGTCATGAGGTCTCTTTGTCCCCAGCCCAGCTCCCCAGCTGCGTACAAGATGGCCCCAGGATTTCCAGCAGCCGTGTCCATGCTAGACACCTTCTAGAAACAGAAAAGAGCCCATATCTCCCAGGCCTCTTTTCAAGTATGAGGAAATCTTTCCCAAAAGATTCCCAGCCACCTTCATCTCACATCCTATTGGCCCAAGTTATATCACATGTTCCAGTCATTGGCTAGACCAGGCATCAGAATGGTTTTTAAATGGTTGAAAAATTAAAAAACAACAACAAAAAAAAGGGAAGATTTCACAACATGTGAAAAGTACATGAAATTCAAATTTCAGTGTCCATCAATAAAGTTTTGTGGAAACACAGCCATGCCACCATTCATTTATATGCTGCTTATGGGCTGCAGGGTTTAAAATATTTACTATTTGGCCTTTTACAGAAAAAGTTTGCTGACCTCTAGCTTAGACTATTCAGGACGCACCCCCAAGACTGGAGCTGGGGCTGGTCCCCCTGAAGCACACAGCCACTCGGTGAAGAGGAGATGACAAAATTGGGCTTCTCTGGAAAGAAGGAAACCATAATGAGATGGACTTCCTCTGCCCCACAGTCACAATTAATTAACTGATCCAACTGGAGGAATGTCCCTAAGCCAGGCCAGTCTGAGCTTTTGAACTTGAAGACAATGAAGGGAGGCATCCCCTCTCTAGTGGCTTGACCATCAAATATGAGCCAGAGTTCCACTGCTCTTGAAGATTCCATTTTGAGAGAAAGGAGCAAGTTTAAGGAACGAGAGATGAAGGGCAAGAGAGAGTATGCTGGCAGTGTTCATGGCCTTGGTTCCAGTGTGCCAGAGGCCCAACTGCAGGCCTCCTCTCACCGAGATTCAGGAATCGGGCCAGTGTATTCCCAGGTCACCTGCTCAAGTTTAATGTGTGTGCAGTGGTTCACTTTCACACAACCGAGACCCAACGACTGTAGGCTTCAAGGGATTTATTATCTGAGGATGTCATTTCTAAAAAGGGACTTTTTAGTATTACCAGAGAGCCAATACCAAGGCACTAAATTAGAATGACCAGGCCCCGCCAAATATTACTGAACTGAACAAACCAGGAAAGCTTCCCGCACTCCACAATCTCATAAGTCAGTCTTCTTGACACTTTGAAAGATGAAGCAGGGAAACTGCTGGTCTCCCAGTAACTATCACCACCTGTCCTCTCAGCAGCACTTCCCCAGAGCCGGCCCCCAGAGCAGCGAGAGGGAGGGGGCAGGCAGCGAGGCAGCCCTGCGTACGTGGCAGGTCTGCCTGGGAGGGTCGCCTCTGGGAACCAAATGGTTGGACCTTTGCAAAATTGGGAAATGGCCAGCGCGCCTTTAGGCCTTCTTACCTCCTTTTAGTGTTTTCTTCTAAACCATCTTTCCTACCTTTCCACCTTTCCCAGGCTCCTGGAGACCTCCCAGTGCAATTTTGCTGCCAGGATCTCATTCTGTAAGATTACACAAAACACCTCACAGTGGAGATTATCTGGATCGTGCCATTGGCCTCTGCTGAGCCTTCCCGCTCCGGCCAGCAGTCTCTGCAAGGCAATCCTCCACACTACGGCAGTCTGAGCTTCGAAAAGTGTGAACCCAGTCTCACAGCCCCACCCACCTAGATTAAAGCCCTTCAAGGACCATACTCTGCCGATGATGAAGGTTCAGTTCCTTGGGATGCCATAAACTGGTGGTTCTCAAAGTGTGGTCCCCAGACCAGGAGCAGCATCACCTGGGCTTCTATCCTTGACCTGCAGAATCAGAAACTGGCCGTGGGGTCTAGCGACCTGTGTTTTCGCAAGTTCTCTAGGCTACTCTTATGTAAGGTCAAGTTTGAGAACCATTGATATAGGCAATCCCTGCCCATTGACCCAGACGCATTGCTCACCAAGGATGGCAAAGAGATTTCGCCAAATGTCAGTTCTCTCCAGGCATTAGTGTCTGCCTGGCACACTGTGTTGACGGTGATGAAGCCTTGCTCTGAGTTTATCAGGCAGGAGAGTCTGTTCCATGATCGCTTAGTGACATCTCCCTGTGTAAGGAATGAGGTAATGGCCCAATGTCAGCCGCTGTCCAGTCTCGTTCTAGCCACAGATTTCCTATCCCCCCCAAATCACCGAGGCTTTGTGTTGAATTAATTTGATGGAGATATCAGCCACCCTGGCGTAAAGATGTATAATTCAAAAGATGACGGCCTGGGGAGGGTTGATTTAGCCCTAAGGAACCAATCCCTAAGAAGGGTGGGCTTTTTAAGGGAAGGGTTCTCTGTAGGAGAGCCAGGCTTTACCTTCTTACCTACTTTCCTTTGTGCGTTTAGCTGTGACTGACTGGGGGCGGGGAGAGAGCTCAGCCAGCGGGGCGGAAAGGAGACCCCCCCCCTGTGAGGCAAGCCAGGCCTGTCATCTGCTGCTGGAGATGGATACTGTGGTGAGGCTCCCGCTCAGGATCCCCAAGTCCTAAGAGGGGGATTTAAGTGCGATACTTAATTTTTCTTCCACCAGAGGCAGAGGGCAGGGAGGCCAGACGGGGAGGGGCTGGAGGCAGCGCGGGAGCCAGCGCAGCTGGAAGTGATTTAGACGCAGCCTCGAAGGCAGCAGACAGGTAACAGTCTGGGCTCCAGGGCCGCCGAGGAAACCTCTGCCCCCCAAGCGCTTGGCAGCCCCTCTGCTGTATTTTGACTCGGCGTCTGACCTGGCTGTGGCGGTTTCCACAGTGAAAAATGAAAACCGCTCAGCCAGTTCCTTTGTCTGCTGGCGATGGAGGCCACTTCTGTCTGCTTCCCATGTGCAGGGGACAAGATGCTCCCTCTAGACCCACCTGAAGCAAAAATACAGAGTTCAGAATTTCCTGCGAGTATCCCCCCCCCTTCCGTCCCCCGAAGGCTGGGGCTTAAGTTTCTTGCTTGGGACAGTTCAGCTGCACTTTCTCCTTCAGGTGACTCTCCGAGGCCTGCTGGGTCCCTCTCCTGTGTTTTCTCCTTTCGGATCCGTCTGAGCCAGGCCAGCGGGGCCACTGTGAAGCCCCTCTCTTCCCTCTAGTTTGGGAGTTTGTTTCACACTTTCCTGGAACCACTGAAGTTCATCTTTCCTCTTGAACATTATAAAGCTGTGCTTTTTATTTTTTTCAAGGAAATTTACTTACCAAAGAAGACAGCTCTCTGTCCCTCTTTGTTATGGGAAGAAAGTGCCCCGCGATTTATTTACAGTGATCCATACATTAAATATTCTAGCGCAGCCTGCAATAACTCACTGTCACAATACGCCAAGGAGGAAAGCCAACAAAAATGGCTTTGTGTTTCATCTGAGATAATCCACCCGCATCGTCTCTCCAGGAAGAACAAACTGAAGTGCAGAGGCATTTTCAGGAACCCTGTCTGGTGCCACTTCTCCTGGATGGAGCTTGCTTTGCAGGATCACAATCTGCAGGCCATTAGCCCTGATTTTCTAGGTCCTGGCTAAGTTATGTCAGGCCTGCCACCCTGGCTGTGAAATGTCAGTGAGACCTAATTAATTTCACTGCTCTGACAAGTTTAAATTAGTTCCCACAGAGGTTGTAATTTGCCTTTTCCCAACTGATAATGCTACAGTCATATGTTTAAAATAACTTTTATTAATTTTTTTATTTAAAAAAAACTAACCAAGTAGTCTAGAAAAGTCAGAAAATAAAGAAAATCAAAAGAAGATTTAAAAATTACATAACCTTGTCATATGGTGATAACCGCTGTAAATATCTTGCTGTAAATTCTTTCCTCCCTTTTTGTATATATAATGAGAGGCAATAGTTCAAGAACTATTAAGGAGCATTCTCTTTGCATTTCCATGTTCGGGAGTCACAATAGCATTTTGCAGACAGTGAATTCGAAGGCCAGGATTTGTCAAGAGAGGAAGGGTTTTCTAAATTTTGTAGCTATTAAGAACCAAGCCTGAACAGCTCAGATGACAGAGGGAAGAAGCTATTCTTTCACCTGGGATGACTAGACTACCAGGCTTGCTACTGAAGAGGGGGAGATATAGGCTAGAGGGAAAGAAGTCCAAAGCCCACGTTCATGTGCATATACATTATGGGGAAGGGAGGGAAGGGAGAAAGAGGCTGGATAAGAACATGTAGAGCTCAGACCCCTGCTCCCAGACGGGGCTATGTCAAGTAGGATGAGAGGAACCCCAAGGATAGAGGAAGGACTGTGGCCAAAGTGGTACGTCTCAGTTGTGCAAGGTTGAGTGTGGCTTTCCCCAACTGCAGTCAGTTCCTTGTAGCTGCTGTTAGAAAACTACTGCTGTAACCAAGGGGCCCAACTATACCGTCATTTGTAGGAACAGAAAGTTTTCTCCTAGAATAATCTGAGGTGAGTTCCCAGGCTGGTGGGACTTCATTCAATGACTCAGCTTCTTCTCTTAGTAGTTGCTCTGCTACGGGGCCCAGAGCCTTGTCAACAACTGTATGTGGCTGCCATATCTAGGTTCCTTTTGGTAGGGAGGGGAAAGAGAAGGTAGGGGAGGCATGCCCAGTGTCATAAGACTCAGGCCCCAAAGTGGTAGACATCACCTCCAGTCTCATTTCAGGAGCCAGAACTTGGTCACATGACCAAACCTCACCACAAGGAGTGCTGGGCAATAGAGTTTAACTGGGTTACAATTTACAATTGTAACCGTAATTGTAAAGATAGAAGTGCCCCCTGAAGTTCTACCACTGTTATGGAACAAAGGGAGAAGAGATTTTGGTTACTCACTAGCAGGCTCCTCCACACCTTGTGTCATAGACACAGCCCTGAAGCTCCTGCCTGAACTTAAAGGGTCTTTAAAGGCAGTGATTTGAGAGCCATGGGTTTGCCATCAGGCACTACAAGGAGGGGTAAAGTGACTTTCACAGCACAGGATAAGAGTGGATCCCCTAGAGCCAAAGAGGTCTACAGATTCAATGAGAGGTGAGATGAGGGAGCCCAGCCAACACACACCATTCTTCCTGGCCGAGCTGAGAGAGACTAAGCCACAGGTTACATATACCAGCAGCCAAAATCAATTACAGACGCTAACAAAGGACACCACAAAGACCAGAGGAGCAAGAGGACATGTCATGGCTCTGAGGACCCACCACCCCACTGCCCTCCAATTGCTAGCTCAGACACAAGGACTAGATGAGGCCAAGATCTGAAATGCTGTGCACGTAGATCCACAGGGAATTATTTTTCTTAAACAGACTTTCCAGAATATGGGAAGAGCTGATCAAATTGGACTAAATTTATTCAACCCTCATTTCTAGCCTGCAGGTTAGGGAGCTTATGAGGAAACTCAGATCACGTCACCAGTTAATAAAAGAAACTACTTTCCTTTCCTGCACGTCTGAGTGTAGTTTAAATAAATCTTCCCACCCCAAAACTTACATAGAGAAATGTCTTGGAAACGCTGGAGTTGACATTAGAAAATGTAGGCGGATGATGTAAGCTACTTCCCACCCCCACTCCAGAGGTTTGCTGTGCAGACCAAAAATCACTTAGCTGTCGCAGAATACTTACCTGGATGCTGGGAGTCCTAAGGGAGGGCACTTGAGCTATGCAGAGCTGAAGTTCAGACTGGAGTGGTAGACGGGGTGGGGACAGGGTCAAAGTGGAGGTTTGATTGCAGGGAGCAACTCCAGGGCATCGTGAGAAAAGAAGGCTCCACACCAAAGCCTAATGCCTTTAGATTTTACTGATGGGAGTGTAAACTTGTATATTTGGAAACCAACAAAGCTTGGTATTGTGTGTTAAATTCAGATGTGGCGAGAAAAGACATTTCCGGGCAATGGCGAGGCCCTCATTCTTGCTGGCTTAACAAGATCTACAACATATCGGGAAAGGAAGCTATGGGGAACTCTCATCCAGCACGAGCTAAGCATTAAGTTAAAACTTTTCCCCATGCTGCTTTATTTAAAGTTGAGGCAAAAATTAGAAAACAAAAACAAAGCAAAACAACAACAATAAAACCCTCCAGTGCCGGGGCTGAGTTCAGCAGCAGGGCCTGGAGGTCAGAGGGAGCAGGGGGTCTGGGTGGAGTAAGAGGCTGGGTCTGAACCCACCACAACCCAGACCCTCTGTAACAACTGTGGGCCCTGCAGAGGAAAGGGGTGTGTTAAAGGAAACACAAAATCCAGGGACATGCATTAAATCTCAATCTGTTAAAAACAGTTCAACATCCCCAAAATCTGAACAGGCCAGTTTTTTCTAAGTTGGACACAAACACATTTAGTAGGAAAACCTCACCTAAACTAAGCTAAAGTTCTTTATGGGTTTCCGTTTACCCCACTCAGTATGAATATTCTTATAGTTCACTGTAGAAACAGTATAACCCCAAGCCAGGGGTGTTATGTGCTATACAGCATATTCACAATGTTACCTGTATAAAATCTGAAATATTTTGAATCTGAAACACATCTGGCCAAGGATTTAACATAAGGGATCCATGACCTGTATTTTAGAATCGTTCTTCACCCAGTAAAATTTTCTTTGCCATTCTGGCCTCGTTTTTCTCAAGTACTGTCGAGGGGCTTATAGAGTTTCATCTAATAGAGATCCAATTGACATTTATTTTCTTTATCTGATTTTAATACTGATTGTACAGGTAAATAAAAATGTAGTCAACTTTTCTTTACAGTTTATGAGGAAGCAGGAAATGCCATTTCCCCCAGTTTTTATTTATTTTCCTTCATGTGCTTTACTGAAATTATATAGAGTAGCGACGTAATCACACAGTGGATCCATAGCTAGTCATTTCACAACACGTGTTTGGAGATGCACTTTGAAACTGTGTACTCAGGATAGGAATTGTAAAAGAAAAAAGATTAGGAGTGTCTGCTATGGACCACAATTTCTCCTATACCATTTGGTATAATCCTCATTGCATTTATCATTTAATCTATTTAATGTAATCCTCATGAAATAATAAAATGGTAATTTTACAACTACCATTTAATGTAAATTTGTAAAGTAAGTATTTTGTTTGTATAGTTGAGCAAACTAAAGCTCAGAGAGGTTAAGTAATTTGCTCAAGGTCACACAGCCACTAAGTAGAAGAGCCAAAGCCAGGTTTCTGTCTCACTCCTTAAGGGCAATGGCCCCCTAGCTGGTCTCAGCTCCAACCAGTCTTGCTTACCCCCAGTGCCCCCTATACTAGGCTTGAAGTCATACTCTAATGCATCTTTATAATGCTCAATTCTTCATGAAACTTTCCTGCTAAAAATTTTCCATTGGTTTCCTATTGCCTTCAGGATAATATCTAATCTCCTTATTCTGGAGTATAATACCAATTATGATTTGACCTGTCCCCATCTTTCTACCTTCGTATCTAAGCTACAAAGAACTAGTCATTTTCTAAGATGTCTATTCACTTTGAATCTCCATTTAGCACAAGTTATTCCCTCTACCCAGAAGACTCCCCACTGCCCTTCCCCCAGTCCTCCTTGGTAATTTGCTTTCATCTCAGTGCCATTGTAGTCTAACCAAAACTATTGAGGAGCCATCTCACAGGGCTCTCTGTTCTACTGTTGCTCACCCTGTGCCCCTCCCCCATCCATTCTCCTGAGATTAGCAAATGGGTGCTGTGAAAGCATAAAGCTCTCACTTTTTTGCCTCTCAGTGGCCTTACTATGGTTCACAAGGCCCAGCATGACCTGGCTCAGCTCATGTGTCCACCCTTCCCCTTAAACACAAGTGCTCTGTTCACACTGGCCTCCTTCCTGTCTCTTGTCACTACCTCAGGGCCTTTGCACTTGCTGTTTCCTTGGCCTGGAATTCTCTCTCCTTAGTTCTTTAAATGGCTGGGTGCTTCTCAGCCTTTGGGTCTCAGCTCAGATAAAGCCCTCTGTGGACCCTGCTTCCACTCATTTGAAATTTGAGTGCACGTGCTCTCCCTGGCTGCCACTGCTGTCATTTTCTACCACTTACTTGATTATTTCTCTCTCCCACAGGGCTGTAAGTCAAGGTCCACATCTGTTTTACCACATCATTATTTTATCCTTGGCATCCAGTACAATGCCTGACCCAGAGAAAAGCTGTGTTCATATTTATTTAATAGAAGAGTGGAAAATGAATGATTCCTGCACAGCCCAGTACAAGCATCACCTCGCACAGAAGCTTTTCCCAACCCCGCCCCGCTAAACTGAGCTTCCTTTTATGGTACTCACCATGGTTCATTGTGGATATTGATTTTTTTATATTTCTCCCCATCCCCAGGCTAGTTGATCATTAAGAGAAAGGGCGGTATATGTATTCTTTGTACTGACCACAGTGCCCGGCCCACATGGCCATAGGTCAACAAACGTCCTCTGGATTAATGAAGATTGAATACATGAAAACTGCCAGTTTCCACGACAACTCACAGCTCTGGCCACCATCACCTGCATGAGGGCAGGACCTCATTCTCCCTGGTAACCCTGCCCCACATGGCTCCTGGCACAGAGAAAGTACTCAAATGAATTCTGGGTGGATGGATGGGTGGGTGGATGGATGGGTGCATGGGTGGGTGGATGAATAAATAAAGGAATGATAGAATCTACAGAGTTTATTTTTTTATTTGCAACTGCCCTTTCACAAAACTTTGTTTTAGTTTTAAGTTTATGGTGTTTTGTCTCCTACTGAGAAGAAATATCATTTTTCTGAATCTAAAATTATTTTAAGATAATTTTACCAGTGACTGCTCTTCACACTGTTTAGTTAACTCCATATTAATGAATTCTTTCTCTCACTCACTCATTTACCCACATATCTGTTCCCAGAGGTCCAAGCTGACTTGCATACACTTCAACACTCATTACTGACAGGTCTCAAAGTATTTTAGAGAGAGCAATTCTTCAGCTTCTTGGATCAGAGGGACTACTAGCCAATCCTTATTGCAGACAAGGAACCGGGGCCCAAGAAATAGAAGATGACATGAGCTACAGAATTGGGAATGAGAGGAGCTCTTAGGCTTTCCAGTTCCCACCTTTAATCTAGGTCTGAGGAGTCCTTCCATCCTGGCCCATTGACTTCCTTGGAAGCCATCAAGACCAGGCTACACAGTGGCCGTTTTCTTCTGCTTCTCTCCTCCCTCTGCCCCACCCCCAACACTCCTCCCTGGGGTCAGCGAGCAACTGACCCTGCAGACTCCCCCAGCAAAGGAAAAAGTGTCTGGAAATGCTGAGGAACCTAAATTAGTGCTTTTCTCATGCATTGAATTCTTGAAAGTTTAATTTAAATCAACATGTAGCATCATTTGTGTTTGTTTTCTGATTTTAAAATAATATAGGTTCATTTTTGGAAATTTGGAAAATATAAAAAGGACAATGAAGAAAATTAAAGACACTAACAGTATCATGCCGCAGAAATAACTACTAGTAATGTTTTAAATATTCCCTCCTACCTGGTATCATCACATTAAACTCCCCAGGTCTATCTTGTTAGTGCTTTTATCCATCCTGTTCAGCTGCTCAGTGAACGAATATGTACGGTTATATATACATTCAGCATTTGTGACACGTATTGGCAGCTTGTCCTCCAGAAGGCTCGTCCAATTTATACTCTCCAGTGGTGAGGGTGGTGGGTGCCTTTGTTTTGCCTGGAGCTAAGTGCTTTTGAAGAATCATGTATATTATATTCCAGCGTGAAATGCTGCTGAAGATACCTGCCTTTACCACCTGAGCATGAGCTGACTGCTCCAAGTACTTCATTTTTCTTGTAAAAGGAACCTTTGCCGCTAACGCAGCTTCTTGTCCTTTGGCGAACAAACTTCCAGTCCCCCCATCTTAGGTGATGTCAGCGTCTTTGCAGATTCACAAGTGTCCTCACGGCCTGCCCTCGGTCAAGCTTTCGGTGGCTCCCCGTTTTAGTTCAGATGAAAACCAATGAGGGACCTGCTGCCGGTTCTCCTCTTGCAGGAGGCTAAGCTCCAGGTACCTTTAGGACAGCGTAGGTACAACACGGGAGACACCTCAAGGACATGCCACCTCAGAGGTGACCAGCTGAGCCAGGGCCAGAGAGCAGCTTAGGAACAGTTCCACACAGAGCCCAATGTCCCCAGTGTCCTGCCGACCCACCGCAGATTACCACTCCTGTCTGACAATAAATCTATAAGCCTTGTCCTTGTTTGTGGGGGTTTTTTTTGGATTAAAAAAAAGCACTTCCAAATGCACACCTCTTTATATCTTACTAATCATGATGATGAGGAAGATGAGATGGAAAGGTCATGCAAGCTCTCAGATGAATGCAGGTTGGTTCCTTCTTCCATCGTCTTACACCCCCGACTCAAGAGAAGTGGGGGGTAATGGGGAGTAGGCTTTACCTGTCTATTCATCACCTCCCTCAGTGTACCCCAAACCAGTGGACTCTGGGCTTACTGCTTCCCGGTCTCGCCCTCCTTCTCCATCTCCCCAGGAGGGTTGTCGAGAGAGATGTGCCCATACAATTAGACCTGGAGAAGTGTGAGGGAGGGAACGCACTGAGTTCAGAAACATAGCTAAGGATTCCTTTAAATATATAGTCCTTTTAATATATAGGGCAAAAAAATGTAGATAAGTAAACATATTTAAACTCAATGTCCTGTTGGTATATTTTAAAATTCCATTTCAATGTTTAATTTAATTTTTATTACTTGGTATATTATAATCAATTAGAAGTTAGTAGCAATATACACACACATTAATAGATGCCGGATACTGGTGGCTGCTTAAGGAAATAGCTCTCCATCAAGCATTTTATAATATTTCACATCATATTATGAAGATGACCCTTGTCATTCCCTTCCGTTATCTACATCTCACCTCACTCTGCTCATCCATTCTTTAGCTAAATTCTTTTCTCCATTCTTTTGCTAAATGAAGGAGCATTTTGTTTAGTGCTTTACGGAACTTAATTGACTAATTTCAAAGACAGAGGAAAATAAGCTTCTTTATTGCCTCCCAACAGAGGGCGAGGAATGGACCAGGAGAAATCAAAAGCTTTAAACCTATGTGAACACTCATCTGAATATTTTATCCAAGGAGAACTTGGCTCCATGAGGCTCCAACTTAGAGGAAAAAATAGCACACAGATGGAACAAGCTCTAACCTGCCTCAACAACCAGCTAGGGAGGGGCCTTCAGGAAAGCTCTGGAGTGGCAGTGGACCACCCCACTGGCTTGGAGGCCTGGAGACTAACTTTTCACAAGATGAAGGTCCTCTCTGGAAAGGAAAGTTGCTCCCTGGCACCTTAAGAACAGGCTAGTATACCTCAAAGCTCTGTAGACACATTTCTTTCTCCAGAAGGCAGTGAGAGTCTCTCGGGATATTATGCAGCTGCAAGAGCTCATAAAACCAGTCCCATGACTTCATCTCTGGCCAGCGAGCAGAATATTACACAGAGCAGCAGCCATCAGCTAGAGCTAAATTGGTAGGAACAAGAAAGACTGGAAAAGACTGAAGAGTCTGTTTGTGTGCATTAAAAACTGCACCCTACTAAGAATGGAGTAATTGTGCTATGTAAGTTACCAATATCTTGAATAAGCATTAAGGGGACTTGTAAGTTTGCAGGCATCTGACCCAGGTTTCCTGTAACAGATGCCTGATAATTTTTATCTGGCTCCTAAATGGCTGGCTGGGAGTTCATCCTAGCTTCAAGTTGGTTTTGGTCACTCTCTAGTGTTGAGGGGTGTGTGTGTGTGTGTGTGTGTGTGTGTGTGTGTGTGTATGTGTGTTTATTTCGTGGTAACCATTTGAGTAAGGAACTTGAGAGATGTTCCCCCTCAGAACTTCGAGAATTCTTTTTGCTTTGGCAGGAGGAATTTGGGACTTTTACAGGACACATAATAATCTGGGGTAAGGCTTGATTCTGAAAATGCTATTGGTGGTAATGTTTTTGACATTGATAAACTAGACATGTAAGATCAAAGTCTCTTTTCCATAGAGCATATAAGTAGTTTTTTCATGTTATTTAGGACAGGACATTGGATTGTTCATTCATTTTTGGACACTGAAATAGGTCCATATGGAATTCTAGTATCTTATGTTGAGTCATACTTTATAAACACTAGGGCAATATGCTATTTAAAGGTTACTTTGCAAATCCTTTTGTTTGGTGGATCTGGAAGAATAAGCATTTACATTCCCCAAACAAAAGAAATATTCTATTCTAATAGTGGACAGTCTTATTCGTAAAAATCAGAATTCATCCATGTTATTAATAAAGTCCTCTGATGTTTATTCAAAATAGTACATTTTGCTTATGACTTATTAAGGGCACACTACGTTTTGCAACATTTTTCAAAGGACGTTTTGAAAATACAAAGATATGAAAGGACAGCTTTCAAAGCATTGATGTGATAAATAATGGCAATGCTTTTTCAGTTATTTCTCGGTCTCTTCATGGCACTGGAAAGTCCTTCCTATGTCGTAAGCACTACAGACTGACCTCTTCTCTAGGTGCCCGCAGTCAGAGTCGTCTGAAGCGAGGCCCCAAGCTTCGGCGCCCCTGCCCAAGCCGGCAGCTGGGTACTCGGCCGCAGCTAAACTGCCGCCTCGTGGCTGACCTTTGGGTGAGGTGCCACCAGGGTTATCTCCTCCCCAACTCTAGGGCCAAATGAGGCTCCTCCACGTACCAATCTGATTTCTCTCAGGAGTCAGACTGTCACATCCTGCGAGGGCAGCTGTGAGTGGAAGAGAATTCATCTTAGAAGCATCCATGACAAAGACAAGGATGGGGGCCGGGGGCTCATGGGCCCATCTGCTTTCGCAGAGAGGGAAACCGTGTTCCCCTCTGTCTCTGAAATTAGCCAATTAGTTTCCATAAGGCACTGAGCAAAACGCTCCTCCAGTTAGCAAAAGAAGGGGGAAAAGAAGACCAGTTCACAACTCTGTGAACCCCAATCGGAGCCAAAGGACATGCTTTTCTAACGACTCAACAGGCGGTTGACCCCCAAGCGCTCGCTGAGCACCTCCCGTGACCCAAGCACGCGGCAGGTGCCGTGGAGAAGGGAAGAGGGGCCGGGCTTTCCAGAGGCTTCGCGGCCCGCTGGGCAATGCCCAGGAGCCACGCGACAAGCGCCGCTGCGTCCTGCGGCTGCTGCTGCTTGGACCATAACTTTCCTCTTTGCTCTAACTTCACGCTGTTCCTTAGACTTGGAACAACCCCATTTTCCCATCCTGGTCTGGTTCCCAAGGGTCATTTTGCTCCAAAGTGTGCCACCCTTTATTTTCGCAGGAGACAGTAGTGACCTGTCTGAGGGACATGAGCCTTGAGTTGTCCTTCTAGGGGTGGTGATGAGTTTCCATAATGACGCTGACATTACACCTGTTCATCTTATACCTCAGGATGCCTTTCAAATAGCAGAAACTCCAGAAATCTTGATGAATTGACCCAGTTTGGAGCATAGCGTGGACTTGGAAATAAAAAAGACCCAAGATAATGGGGAAAAAGAAAGCAAGAGCTACATAAAGGGGTCGGATAGTCGTTTGCAGCTGTTGAGTTCATTCTGTTTGATCTAATTCCCTAATTTGGGTGAGGCCAAAGCTGAATGCATATTTAGCCACATTCCTGGCTTCATGTTAGAACACCACCCTTGTTTTCGTTTCTCCTTTCACCCTTCTCTTAATTTACGTTTTCCTGCTGGATATTTGAATCCCTATAAGCCTCCTTAAACCCTTTCTGGAACAAGGCGAAATACATATTAATCAATCGATCAAAGGCTAGTGTACAGTTGTGGTCATATTTCTCCATCGTTTCCTCTGTCTCGCGGGCTGCACGGCTTTGCCTTCCCTGTTCTCCGGTCACGGCTCTGTCATAAGCCACAGATTCTTCCTAATACCTTTTCTCATCCCTTGTCCTCCTTGCCAGCTCAGCCCAAGGCTCTGGTAGCCATCTCTTCTTCCAGCTCCCTCCTCCTTGGTTTCCATGGTGATCCCTGGTTCCTCTGCTCTCTCTCCAAATGGCTGTTCGGGGATCATTTTCAAGTTCTCCTTTCCAACCCCACCCACTAATCATGGCATGAAACTGCGATTCTGTTCCTGATATTCACCTTCTTCCATCTCAAGGAGAGCTTATTTACTTCAGTGACTACAAGCCCTTTGGGAACAGGGGCTACATATATTTAATGTTACAGAAGGTCTTGCAAATAATTGGACATCACCACGCATCCCTGATTTAACTTGATAACAGAGGACTTCTAGTAGTGATGGTATATAGTGTCCCCCTAGAATTTAAGAAAAATAGCCAACTAGTTATAAAATATATAATTATATTGTCCAGTGAATTCTACATTCTCATAAACCTTTGAAATTAAAACGAACAGGAACTGGACTGAAATGTTTTACTATGCCCAGTGCTAACTTCAGTTCATCTTACAGATGGTGACACAGATTCTTCTTTTTGTTGTTGTTCTGTTTTTGCATATATCTTCTAAAACATATCTTGAGCCCTTTATCCCTCTCTGCCCTTGCTTCCACCAGCCACATGCTCCCCACAGCCTTATCGCCTGTCTGTCCTCTGGGCAACCGAAGGCAGCAGTCACACTGCTACTTTCTAACCCATCTTGTGAGTTTTCCACATGGCAGCCAGAGGGAGCTTTAAAAGCTGCAATCCGGATGTGGGACTCCTCTGCTCCATAACCTTCCATGGCTTCCCATTGCTCTTGTGGATAAATTCCTCCTGTGTGACCCGCAAAGCTCTGCATGACTTCACCAGCCATTCTTAGTCCCTAGGATGCCCTGCACTCCCGGCCCCAGTGCCTTTACATGTGCTGTCTTCTCCACCTGGGATACTCTGACTCACCCTAAGGCCTGGCTTCCTCAGAGACGTCTGCCCTGACTTCTCAGATGGATTCAGAAATGCTGATTATTCATTGTCATTCTTAACTGTGATTTTCCTTCCTAGGATTTATGACAACTAAAGTGAAATAACTCTTTGGGTATCTATTTTCATCCTGTCTCCTTTCACTGGACAGGAAGTTGTCCAAAGACATGGTGCCTCTCTCATGGACCCCTTTATCCACAGCTTCTAGCCTGGCATATGGTAGGTGCTCCATGCACGTTTGCTGAGTGACTAAATATAAATTGTAAATGAATCAGACCTTCCTTATCCCACGAGCCCCTGGTGTTTAGAAAGATGTTTCGAGATTGCTGAGCTGGGGAAGGAGGGCTGGGTTGGGAGTGGTGTGGTGAAGAAATGCTTCAAATGCTGCAGAGTCCGCAGGCCCTGAGGAGTTGATAGGAATGTCAGTTGAATGAAGATTCATGTGAATGCTGAGCTGCCCAAAATTTAACCCATGGGTCTTTTCCTCAGTTGGGAAAAACAAGGATCTAATCTGATCCTTCCACCTGCTAAGTCTGCACATGAATTCCTTGGCCTATTTCTGTGTCCTATTTTGCACATGGTACATAAAGCTGTGTTATTTCTAGGGATTTTGCTAGATTGAAGCCAACACACTAAAGAAGTCGCAGGTCATAATTCCTTTAAAAAATAATTATGTGTTGAATTTCGCTTCACCATTTCTTGGCTTATCTTTGGAATTTTGACGTATTTCTTAGCATTTCAGAATAAGTTAAGAGTTTTGGGAAATATAAAGCAACATGTATGGTTTAAAAAATCCAGAAATAGACCATAAGAAACTGCACATTCCTATAATTCTTCAGCTTGACTGCCTTTTGGAGTCCCATTGCATCTCATATTTGGTGACATCGATTGTGTCATTTTTGCATATGTTAGCTATGGCAAAATACCTATGTATGAAGTTTTTAAATCTCAAAGTTATTTATTTCATTAAAAATACTTCGGGTTTTTAATTTTGAGAGACTTAATTTTAATGAAACCTTTCAGAAACACAGAATGTGCCCAAAGATGTGCATAATTGTTCATTCAGAAAGGGCTCACTGACTGTTACCACGGGCAGGGCTGTGCAGCTGGGCGTTAGGTGCTGTCAGAGACAGGAAGACTCAAACCCAGTCCCTGCTCTCGAAGTGCTTGCAATCTACAACACTTTTAAAAAAGTGATTCAAGGAGCAATGTTGCAAGGGTTGGTAAAGGCACAGGTGCAATTCTATGTCTCCTATATGTTTTATGTGTTGCTGTATATGCTTAGATAGAGGAAAGTTTCCTTGCAGCTAGTGCTGTCCTAAACAATTCTGGGAGGAGGTAAGATTCAAAACTGGCCATAAGTGATGGTAGGTTTTTTTCCTTTTGCTCATTAATTAATTTTATTTAATATAAAGGTGACTTTTTATGTGCCCTTCTGTTCCCAAGATTATGACCAGAAGGATAGCAAGATCACCAAGAATAATTTGGAGGTTTCCAAGGACTTGTTTTAAAGTGTTTTCAAGTCTGACTGAGAACTCTGATGTTTAGGAAAAAATAAATATATGCAGACAGGATTAATGAGTGAAAAGGGTTAAATAAAGACCTAACAATATCACTAGGTGGAATAGTCACTATGACCAGCTTTTCTTCCAGGCCTATTTCTGTTGTTTTACAAAGCTGGAATCACACATTGCATAATGTCTGTGACCTACTTTTCTCGTTTCACAATTTATCACAAGCATCGTGTCTCTGTCTGCTTGTCAGTCAATGCATGGGTACATTTTCGTCCTGGGTAGAGAGTAAGAAGGAAATATCTTCATCTGAGCTGTAGGATTTTCGAGAAGAAAAGGTCTAGGAGAAAATGTAGGTTAGGCTGGGGAGCCGTGCGCAGGGCCAGGAGCTCCTGCCGAGCGCACGGTTCCAACTTGGCCATTTCTCTTCTTGGCATCCGACGATGCTGGCCACGCTTCAAAACACACCAAAGCCAGACAGCGGGCCACTCTGATTAATAACCTGATGGATCCGAGCAGCCCGAGTGCTACTGAGGTGCTGGGGGGACAGAAGGCCATGGAGAAAAGCACTTCACCTGGAGGAGCAGAGCTGCGGCCACTGTTGGCAGTGTCCCTCCCTTTGCATTCGTTGCCAACTGGAGCAAACGTGGCATGGGAGTGGATATATTTTTATTCGGAAAAGCGCTGCCAACTAGGTGGTAAAGGCTGCAATTTTCTGAATGTTTATAATCTAAGTGGGTGTGCTGGGGCGCCGCCCGCCCAGGGAGCAGCTTCACGTCCCCCTTGGAAGCGCGCTAACCAAGGCCGGCGAAGGTGCGCGGGCCAGTTCTTCTCGGAAGCGGATTCGTTTTTCATGCGCCCAGGGAATGTGCGGGTGACCGGGAACGGCTGAGCTTCAGGGCAGGAAGCTGGTGTCGCCACTGTGGCAGTGGGCCGGGGAAGGGACACGTGGGCTCAAGTCCATGATGACGTTACCATGAAGTTTTGGACCTACTCACACCCCACAAATGGAGATGATTAGCATCTTACAAATAAATGTCCTGGGGCCGGGTTGGAGGTGGGTAATGAGTTACCCATGTGTCTATTATTCATCTGCTTACACACACGCACACGCACACACACACACTGATTTATTAGGAGTCTATCACTATGTGCCAGCAACAAAGCACAATTCCATTAATGACAAAGGAAGAGCCTTTCAAATCTGCCTTAATCATAGGGACAGACAGGGAACACATGGCACCAGGCCAAACTTACACTAACCTTTATTATAGTTTTTTAAAGTTATGACTATGAAAGAACTGGGAGGGCTCTTTAACAAATTTGGGAATGAATTTCAGAATCCTCTGGCCATATAGTAGTCTTTCTTGATCTTAAAATTTTGCAACTATACAGAAAGTCTTTTCTTTTTCTAGCCATTGTCCCCCCTACCATTCATCATATGATGAGTGACTGGAAATCAGAAATGAAGTCTCTGCTCTGGATCTAAACTAAAATTAATTTCCACTCTAGTTTCCTTGCCAAATCCTGTGGCTGGAGGGACAAGCAGATGTTGCAGGGGTTGGGAGCTGTAATTAGAGGAGGGAGTGTGGTGGGGAGCAGGCACCAAGGAAAGAATGAGGGGGAGAGTGGTAGGTTGCCGGTGCCTCCCAAGAGCACTGCGCCCAGAGCAGGATTCAGGTGAACAGCCAGAGTGAGGCCATGATAGAGCTGCATTTGCCCTTTTTAGTTGTTAGGGTTTAAGGCATCATTTCAACACTGGCTGTGACATTACCCCAAAGTTTTGCCAGATGACATAAACCACCAAATCTTCCACCTTCATGTTTATGGGGAATTTTGCTAAATATTTTTCCTGTGCCCTCACGTCTGGACACACCTCTGTTTTGAGTCAAGAAAATGATCTCTCTACTATGACTAAGAGGCCCCAGAACATTATATTAAAATTTAATCAGGGCATCATTATTTCACAAGCCAGAACGAACCCAGGGGCCAGAGTGGCTTTGGGGGCTGTATCATCCCAGATAACCTAACGGGAGTCTGAGTCAGGTACAGACTTGCAGGCCTACACAGGTTTTTAAAGTTCATCTGAGTCTGCAAACCACTAGGTAGTTTATAAAAGTCTTACTAAAGGTTTTCAGTATAACTCAAAATACAAAACATTAAAAATGTGCATGGTAGAGTTTTACTATGTCTGACACAGTAATTATGAATATTGCCTCTGAGAAGAATTCCTGGGCTCAGATCCTGGCTTTACCATTTACTTTCTGTATGACCTTGAGCCAATTACCTGACCTTGCTATGCTGGTTTCCTTACTATGCTGGTCAAGTGGAGACAAGAGTAGCTACCTCCTAGGGTTATGGAAGGAATAAAGGAAGTCATTGTTGACAGCACTTGGCTCACAGTATTGCCTCAGTGAATGTGAGCTATAAATATAATTGCAATTTTCAAGTGTTTGGTCAACTGCCTGTTTAAAATCACAAGCATATCTATATTTAAATGCTCAAATAATATATTTTTAAAACATCTTTTTAATTACAAAATTAATATGTGATCAATAAAAAAATTTACAATAGTGGTTATGTTTTTTTTTTAAATATATATAGACATACCATAAAGAATAATGTTTTAAAGTAAAACTTTGGTAATAGTACTTTATCAAGGCAAAAACACCATGAGATTTTATCTTCTGTCCCTTGATCAGGAGGAAGGGGAATTTGATTCTCAGCTCGAATCTAGAAAGGTCTAGAAGGTTGCTCTCTATGGCCCATTAAACACTCTACCAAGTGAGCACCAAAGGTGAGCTGTGGGCATGGATGGTCCAGGCCTACCAGCTTACATCAGGGTTCTGTCTGCATTTCCATCCTTTACGTAAAACCTGACATCTTACATGAAACTGTCTCTCCTCTTCGCGCTCTGGTGTCTAGCCCACGATTTTAATTACCATCTCAGGGACACTCACATATTTATAGCTCCAGCCCAGACTTCCCAAGCTCCAGACTCTCCAACTTAGTATGTGCTCTTGGATGCCCAAAGCCTCAAAATCAAGATATATCAAACTGAACTCATCACCTCTCCTCTCAAGCCCAGTCCTCTTCCAGGTTCCTGTTTCATTAAATGGCACCAGCCTCTCATCACCCAGGCCATAAACTTGGCTCAACCATGACACGTCCTTCTCCCTCACCTTTTATTCAACTCTTCACCAAGTCTTACAGGTTTTACCTCTTAAATTGCTACTGAAGCATCTACTTCTGCGTCCAATCCTCACTACCAGCACTCAAGTTCAAACTACTCGCATTGTTCATCTGGACCACTGCCTTGTAGCTGGGTCTCCCGAATCCACTCTGGACCCTCCTCGGATCCTTTCTCTGCACTGAAGTCAGAGTTGTCTTTTCAAGTCTGATTAAGTCACTGCTTAAAATACTCAAATGACTTCAGTATTTTTAGAGTAAAAGTAACTTGTTGACTTCTTAATTCAGCCTGCAAGGTCCTGCATGGTCCGGGCCCTCCCTTCCTTTCCTGCTTCATCTTGCAACCCAGTTTCACTTGGTCTCTCCTCTCCTGTCCTTCTAGGCCTTTGCTTTGTAGTTTACCTTTTTCATGCTCCCTCTCACCACAGGGTCTTTGCATGTACTGCTTGAGCTTCCTTCCCTTCTCAGACTAATCAATGCTTACTTTTCTGCTCAACTCAAACATCATTTCTGCAAGAAGGTCTTTCTCAATCTCCCTGACGTGGTCAACTTCCTTTAGAAAAGATCTCATAACACTGGATTCTTCCATTAGTACCCTATTAATGCATTCATTCAACAAATATTTATTGAGCATCTACCATGTGTCAGGTTTTGTTCTGTGTACTAGGGATAAGTCATTGAACAGAGCAGGCAAAGTCTTTCTTCTGGAGCTGCCATTCTTGGATGGGAAACAGACAATAAACAAACAAATATAAATGTCACAGGGTGGTGAAGACTCTAAAACTAAAGCAGGGAAGTGGAAACAGACAGAGAAGGGGTGAGATTTACAGGTTTTCATTTGTTTGTGTGGTTATTTATTAATATGTGTATTCCCCACTAGACTGTAAGCTCCAAGAGGGCTGCGTTTGCTATTTATCTTCAGCATCTAGCACATATATGTGCGATAGTGCCTGTCTCATGACAGACTCTTAGTAAAAATGATGGAATAATTCTCATTCCAACCAACAGCAATTTGTACCGAATGGAAGGCAACACTAACACTGTTGGATTGCCTATGTGAGTAGGTGTCAAGGACTTTTTTAAAATGGTATTTGAAAATGAGTAGCATGTCTCACTTCAAAGCAACTTAACTTTTTAAATCCTTATGTTTGAATGTAACAGAGAGCTTCTCAGGAAATTTCAGACACTGGACACTCTGAGTTCCCTTCATTTTTAGATGAAGAGCAAATCCTGAAAACATCCTGCACTTTCTTAATCTTTGGTAAGTGATGTTCACATTGAAAGTCAAAAGGGTCATTAGATTAGTGAATTCTGCTGTGACTGAGTGAGTCAGTTAAACATGGGCCTGACCCACAATTGGGTCTGTACTCTTGGAAAGGACATAACTCTCCCCAAAGGGTGGCCAGGCCTCTAAAGCCCAAGTGCTTCAGTATTAGCTTTTTAGGTATTTCCAGGAAGCAAGACCAGTTACAGCTCCAAGAGATTTTTTTCTTCCTTGTCAAAACAGTCAGCATTTTTGAAAAACAGAGAGAGTTCGCCTGCTAAGCATTTCTGGGGGTAGGCAAAGCACAGAGCTGGTGTTTTTGCTTTATCTCTCAATTAGAGTGAAAACTAAAATACTGAGATGAGGCCATGGTAATAGGATGGTGAGAAAAAAAGGAATGCAAACAAGGTTTTTTAAAAGTGGCATTTGATTTTGAAAGCCCTGAGTCTATCTTCAATAACTACTCCAAATCACCCTGTGAGTCTCTAACATTTTCTCTTGGTTTTCACATTTTCTAAACAAACTTTTGGAAATGAGTTATTTTGTAGGAATTCCTCCAGAAAATAAAGAGAAGGCAGCAAATTGTACGGAAAGCAGAGTTCTAGCAGCATGGACATGAGGGTGGGTGTGGGGTGAGGACACATGAATTTATGGCCGTTTGGTAAAAAAATGCAAAATAAGCAAAAACATGAGTGTGCTTTGGGAAACTGTCCAAGAACAGATCACCCCAGCCAGGTACTGGTACCAGTTGAACCGTAGGGCTCTACTGACATCTAGTGCACAAAAATGTCATTTTCTACGAAATGCAATACTCTTCTTTGTTACATCAACACACTAAAAAGTAAAATATTTATGTATCAATAGAGGCCAAGGGAAACCATAGCAATTAAAAATCCTCAATGAAGGGTTTCGGTTTTTTTTTTTTTTATAACATCTCAATTGATGCCCTCTACAATCACCCTGTGAGCAAAGCAGAGAAATGATTATCAATCTCATTTCACAGATGGGGAAACGGAGGTGAGAGAAAGAGCGGGTTAGTGATTTTCCCAAGGTGATACTCCTTGTGAAAGACAGAACCAGGAGAAAAACAAAAGGCTTCTTTCATCCTCGACTTTCTCCCCGGTCAGTGTCCTCTGCAGGCATCAACAGTCTGCCGTCCCATCTTCAGAGGAACGGAAAGGCATCCCGAAGGCACAGAAGCGCGTCAGTCCTTGTTCCATGGAAGGGGGTGAGCAAAGGGCACAGTCTTATCTCAGTCCCGTGGAAATTAGGGTTGAGCATCCTCTCTGGATTTATGCCTCCCTGGCCTCTAAAACCATGGATTAGGAAAATCCAGCTCCATAGCAAAAATGGTAGTTGGGAGTGAATACAAAAGGGGGAAGCCCGAAACCAGGGAGGCATTGCCAATCAGCCAGTATCCCCCCACCTTCCGACAGAGGGAAGGTACAGACAGAGAGACCCCAAAAGACGTCTTAGGGCTTCCTCCGTGTACTTCACACTGCCGGCAGCTACCAAGCATCTAATTGTAAGTTTGTCCACATAATAGCAAAAGCAAGAAACAAACAAAAAACTCAGGAGGCCAAATAAATAGAAATAAATTGCAAAGTGGTTACAAGAATGACTGCAGGGAGACAACCGTCTTTACATCTAAGGAGCAAAGAAAACTATGAGAAAGGACATTTGTTTTCATTTGGGTTTCGAAAAGATTTATTTGGGGATAACGGAAGCCCCAGTTTAGATTTCTGAACCGACTTCAACCTTTCTCAAGGCTTTTTTAAACAGTAAGGTCTCATGGTTAAAGTGCTATAAAGTCAACTTATTTTGAATAAAATTTTATAATACCTATCCACTAAAAAGTGAACTTATGCAAACAGGTCAAAATATTTGAGGGAAAATAGAACTTGATTTATCTAGAGGAATAATGATTTAATGAACTTTGTAAGAGCATTCTTAGTGTTGAAAGATCATTACCTATGCCCTTATATATCTTAAAAAACAACAACATAATTTCAACTCATTCAACCGTCATTTAGAGAGCAAGAGAGCAGACATTTGCTCTTTATCTGACCTATAATCAACATTAAACTCTCTGAAGAAAAATTAAAATTTTTTAAATAGTTCATGATGAAATATGATCATTTTGTGTGGAGTTGGTTAGGGAAAAAAGTGTCCAAAAGAACACCCCAGAAATTTTTAAATGAGATGTCAGTGGGTATGGGTGAGGGGGCAAGGGGAGTGTATTCAGAACTTAAATATTTTCCCAGGCATTTAGTTTTAAGACTTGACCTATTAAGATATATTTTCACTGGATTCCTAAAAACAAGGAAAGGTTTTAAATTTAGGGGAAATGATGGTTATTTGCAGAAACAATATAATTATTTGCTTAGCCAGAAAATTACTATAATTTACTGAAACTCCATTCAGCTCAGGATTTCATTTTCATATCTGTTTCCTTTGACACAGAAAATGAACACATCCACAGCTATCAGAGGGAAGGGGGTTTGTGGGGCTGGGTGAAAAAGGTGAGGGGATTAAACAAAAACAAAGAGCCCATAGACACAGACAACAGAATGCTGATGACCAGGGGTAAGGGGGTTGGGGGGAGGTAGAGGAGGGTAAAGGAGGAGAAATGGTGATGGAAGGAGACTCGACTTGGGGTGGTGAACACACAATACAATATACAGATGATGCATTATAGAATTGCACACCTGAAATCTATATAATTTTATTAACCAGTGTCACCCCAATAAATTCAATAAAAAAGTAGATTTAAAAAAAGAAAAGAACATATTGGAAGCTGATGAGAGATTTATTAGGACATCTTTATCTGAGCAAGAGACAATTGGAAATTGGTTATCTACCAATTTGGTATATTTTTAGAATTTATGTTTTGTGCCCATAGAAGTTTTCTCACAAGCACAGTGAGGAAGTGAACTCAGGTGGTTCTAGCTTAAACAACACCTGGTCTGGTTGTTGTCTACACTGAATAAACTAACTTAATCTTATACTCCCTCTGAAAGGGTGTACAACAGTAAAAAACCTAGAAATATAAACAGAAAAGAAGTTATGAAAACCTGGCATGAGTTGTCAGTCTTAAGAAACAAATTTCTTGCGGTCAAGAAATTGCATATAACAGGAGTTGCAAATTTAAATGTCTTTAGGAGCCAGACTGATGACATGGAGGAGTGGTCATGGCTGGGGTGATAGCCAGGGTGGTACAGAATGTGACAAACTGTATAGCACCATCTACTACTTACCTTCAGTTAATTAGAAGAAATCAGGAATCTTGAGTTTCCATTGAAATCTCTCAACTTTTAAAATACTGACTACTAATGCAACCTAAAAATTCTGAATGGGCCAAACCAAGAATATCTATAGACTGCTTTCAACTCATGAGTCACCAGTTTATACCCAACATATAACATCTGGGCTGCATCAATTTTGCATTTTCTCAGTATATATAAATGTGTGTGCTTATGTACCTGTGTGCGTACAGACATAGATTTACGTGGCTTAGACCTATCTACATATGCAAGGATAAGCCAGATTGACAAATTAAAACAATAGCCAAGGTGGGGGGGGGGGGGGGAATCAGTCTGCTGGATTGATCCCCTTCAGCTGTGTGATAGATACTGTCAGACCCCTGAAGCACTGGGGAGGCAGTCACCCTCCAGCAGATGCCCTGCCTCCCTAGACTTCCTGAGCACCTTCCACATCTTCCACCTTTGCTGTCCTTTTGTATCTTACAGGCAGTATCTGCAGTTCTTCTTTGCAGGACTTTTCTTAGACCAACTGGAACCACTTTGTGAAAGGTGCAGAGTCTCAGAGGTACATTCCCAAAGAGCAGGAAGCCTTTAACTTTCAGTCATGGGAGTATGAAAGCCCAGCTCCCCTGCCTTGGATGGAGAAAACGCTGAGCTATAACTTGCACCCTAGAGGTCCCCTGCAGGATTAGGCTGACACTCCCTTTTTGGGGACTCTGTCTCCATTGGACCTTTGTTTGGCTTCCTGCTCTAACCCCTCTGCTCCCCTGCTTCCTATTGGTCCCCCCTGGGAGCAAGCACTTCCTTAATAAATCAATTGCACATAAATCCTCATCTTAGAATTCTACAAGATTCAACCTAAGACCACCAACTTTCACTGCATCTTAATTTCCTTAATATGAGGACAATAATATTACCTACCTCATAGAGGTTGTAATGGCTCAGTGAGTTACCTCGTATAAAGAGCTTAGAATAATCTCTGGCAATCACTGTGTAAGTGTTGGCTAAAATTATTGTTTCATAATGTTAAGAGAATGCAAATAAAAACGAAACCATCACATCTTTCACCAAGGTTCTGTTTTCTCATGGAAGCACATATTGATTTATACTTTGGAGATATATCTATTAGAGCTCAGTGTATCTTATTTGTTCTTCAAGACAACATGACCGACCACATGACATGCCTCTGGGATGAAGAACAAATAACAATAACAAACCCAACCTAAGCACAAGAACGGTGGGTGTGTTTATAAGTGGCAAAACCACCAGACCATGGCATGGAACACCTCAGACACCTCAGACATCCTAATGAAGCATCACAATTGATTCAGCTGCAGCCCATCTGTCAAGTCAACAGGCCATAATAAGCTTAGTTCCCATGGTCCATTTGTTTCTTCTATATTGACACTGCCTAAAATTCCTGTCTTTCCTGCAGAAACAGGCCTCTCTAAAGTTCTCCACTGTTGTCAACAATGCCATCATCTTTCTAATCCCTCAAGATTAAAAGCTTAGGATATTTCATTTCTAACTTCATCCCTCTCAAACCAGTCTATCATCATGTTTTGCTTATTTTTTCATAAGGTCCAACAGATCTTTTCCTTTCTTGAAGCTGCCACTGTAATATAAGCCCTAATATGTCACGTCTGGGGAGTCCCAGTGTTGACTTGCTCTCATACCTTCTTACCTCTTCTATCTTCAAGTCATCGTAAGTGTAGCTGGTAGAATACTCTTCAACACTTGTGATTTCTCTCCATAGCCAAAGAGCATGTATAAATTCCTTATTATTTAGCATGCAAGTATATAGCGCTGTCTATGTGCCAGGGGCTACTGTAAGTGCTTTACAAATATGTACAACCTTCTGATGTGGGTGCTATTATTGCCCTGATTTTATAGATAAATCGGAAATCAAGAGATAAATAACTTGCCCAAGGTTATGAAGCTAGTAAGTGTCAAAGTCAGGACTCAAAACCACAGCAGTCGAGCTCCAGGTTCTGGACACATACTGTCAGGACTTACTGACAACACTACAACACCAACACTGCCTCTCAATCAATGTTGGCCGTCACCTTCATCAACCTTTACCATTATCTCCTCCCAAATGCCTGGCTCCAAGTTAGTCCCATTTCTGAGTTTCTGTGTGTCATTCTGTAGGCAGGACAAAAAACATTATGCGATCGGTCAGAAGATGGCTTACTTGGGAGATTCAATCAGGAAAATCATAGGAAATAACACTGGAGCGGAAGTAAGTGATCTCTTTGTGAAATATTAGGCTACAGTTATAGGCTGATCTGCTCATGAATGACCAAACCAGTAAACATGTCTATAATGGGCTCTCAAAATGTTAATCTCAGTTTGTATAGCTCCCATCTTGAGATATATTCTTGAGGACCTTTGCAGGAGGTGATTTTATGGCCCAATAAGTCTTTTTCCTCATGAACCAGGAAGCCAACCTCAGGAAGAAACTATGGTTGGAGTGGGAATTTTCTCTTAGTTTGAGAGTATTAATTCCAAATTGCCAATATCATCTCTCCAGTATTTTTCCAGGATGCCTAAGGGGTCCTCATGCAAATAGGACACTGATGGCCTGTCTAATGTTCCAAAGACCCGAGGAGTGATATGTACTTAGGATATAATTATGACTCCACTACACGTGAATATATATGTTTTATCTGAAAGACTTTGAGGATTATAAGTAACTCTTCCATTATTACCACACTGGTGAGTATTTTCTATTCAGAAGACCTGTTCAAAATTTTATTTACCTTCAAACTAACTAAATTTGGTTGTGGTCATGGATCTTTAGAAATTTGCTAATCCTTGCCATAATTCTTTCCCAATTAATCTTTAAAGTAATTGCTTAAATGATTATAAACATCTTCCTTAGGAACACATTAATATTTGCTGAATCTTTTAACCAGAAAAGAATTGCTAGGAGTGTTTTTAGTAAACAATTACTGGATAAAGTGCTAAAAATCAACAATAATATAAGATTTTCCAAGAACTTTGCAATATAACTATTAAATTGAAGAAAATAAATGAAAGATTTCAAAAATATGTTATTCTGTCACCATCTGGAATGACTTAATATAGTAAAATACAAAAACAATACTATAGAATACATGTTATTGTATTTTTTCAAATTAATTCAATTATAGAACCATATAGTGGGAACAGATTGTGGTTATTTAATTAGAATGAACATAAGCTTTTAAATTACTGTTTTTATTTTGAACCAAAAGGGAGGTGACAGAAAATAATTGAACTAAAATTAATTCCTTTAAAATTTTCCTTTGGGGGAATATAGCAACAATTTTATTTCATTGTAAATAAGATGTGATATTAATATGGCTCCCCCAATGGATCACACATGACACATACAGAGCCATTGGCAGCAGATGAATTGGTGGCATGAAGTCAAAGCATGAAAGAGGCACAAAGTCCTCAAAGTCAAATTCTCTTGGCTAAAATTTTTAAATATTTCTTATGATACTGTCTCAGGATTTAGAACAAGGTGATAGTTTGTCATCTTAGATAAAGCTCTGACCCTGCTGGAATCTTAACTTAAACAGTCAGATATGGTCCACCCCACCTTAGGTATCTAGCTTCAGTAATTCCTGGAGGGGATCCTCAACAAAAAATTAGTTGAGAATCACAAAACCCCTTTTAAAAGATCAAGATTACATAAAGCTTGCCATACATTAATTTAGGCATTACTAATCATTGTTTAAACATTATTAACACAAAATCTCATTTCAAAAGGAATGTAATTTACATTATTAAAAACAAATAAGTGTAGAAAATTAGTAAGAGAAAATAAAGGGTAGGAAAATATTTGAAGTCACTGGAAAGGTTAGTACATTAAAATATAATGTACAGTTGCCAGAAATAGTTAAGAAAATTGGCTCTAAGCTTTCTAGAATCCAAAGCAAAGGGGAAAAAAATCTTGGTATATAAAATTCACATAAAATTCCAACATAAAAAAAGACCACTTTTTCAGTGGAAATCTTGGTATTAAGATCTGAAAATAATTTCTTCCATAATTTCTCATAAAAGAAGTCTGGTAAAATTCCATTTTCTCCATAGAATCTTCCCCAGCATCCTAGTATACGTGTCTTTTCTTTTTCCAAGTTCTTAGCATGTTCATTTGTCTCTCATTCCAAACTATTTCTTGAGTACCTCGCATTAGTGTCACATTCTGGGGGATAAAATGGTTGAACAGAATGTACCTAATCTTCCCAAGGAGTTTATAGTCTGCTGAGCCAGAGAGAGATGAATTTTTCAAAAACCATATAAACAAACATGTGTAATTACAATATATATCTATAATACAATATATAAATACATATCACTACAAACTATGATCAGTGCTATCAAGGAAAGCTGTGAGGAACTACGAAATCAAGTGGCTTGATCTACCCTAAGGGGCCAGAGAAGGCATCCCTGAAGAAATGGATGAAGTTTGTGCTTGGAACTGCAAACAGAGTCAATACTGTCTCATTTAATACTAAATTATGCTGTATATTTTTTCTGTTGTTTAAGGGGGAGGGAATCTGGTCTTGTTTTCTAAATTTCCCCTGTGGATGCAGAGCTCCTCTGGACATAAATCATACTTCCTCCTGTATCCCCTGCCCTGCCTCAGCCATGTCAAGGACATTGTAGAGCTCAAGTCAACTGCATTTAAAGGAGAATAGAATATATTTTAAACAGCAGCACCACCGCCACCGCCACCAGCGCCACCACCACAATGCTCAGCAAGAAAATAGAGCTCCTTTAACCTCAATTCTTAGTACTTTAAACTAACAAATGTTTAAATTGACAGGAAATTCAAATACATCATCCAAGCACTTTATTATTATTACAAGTTTTGGGGGAGATTGGAGTTCCCCTGGAGAGATATTTGAGCTGGAGATCTGGAAAAACCCTTGCTTTGTTACAAACTGGGGATTTCTCTTCGCATGCTGTTTTTCTTCGGCTTATAGTAACTGATATTTCAATATTCCCTCTGCAGCAGAGAACCAGGCAGCACCTGCAGACCTGTTCTCTTGTTCCTACCATAACAAATTGTTAATTATTCACAAATACCACCAAATTGTTTTAACATGCCAGCGAGATCACTTGAACCAGTCTCAATTTCTCTCTTCCCATCTCTCCTTTTCCCCTCTTTCTCACCTTCCTTCCCTCTCTTCTTTTCTTTCCTATAACCCTCACACTCATCTCTCCCCCTTCTTAACCCTACTAACTTCCCTTCTCAGGATGCACAAATAATAAAACCTGAGGATCAGGTGCTGCATAATGACCCCAAGCCTCTTGAGGTCAGTGATTAAGTACTTGGTGACTTCACCCCAAGACAGGCTTTTCCTGCCTGGAGTTGCAGGAGCTGGACCTGGCCTTGGAGGGTTACCTGCACGTCTGTAGGGGGCAGGTAAGGCAGAGGTGAGAAAAGAAGGGCTGGAAGAGCAAAAGGGAACCACTCTCCCTGTCCTACATGGGGGAGGAGCTGACAGCAAGGAAGGCTATAAATAATGGAACAAATGGAAGAGGGCAGAGACAAGGCTGGAACCCAAAGAGAAGGTCCTCAACGGAGGGTGAGGATGGTATAGTTAGGGAGGCTGGTTAGAAAATAGAATTTAGAAGAATTCCCAGAAAATAGAATTTAGCAGAATTCCCAGAGCTGAGGACATAAAGGAAAGAGCTGTCTCTGGCTGAGTCTGGAAGAAGGAATTGCTATTGAGGAACCATTGCCGGTCCAGACAACTTTTTCCCCCAGCTTTATTGAGATGTAATTGATATATAGCATTAAGTAACTGTAAGGTATACAACATGTTAGTTCTATACACTTTTATATTGCAAAATGATTCCCCCCATAGCACTAGCTAACACCCCCATTGTATCACACAACTATCATAAAATGATGGTAGAGTGTGGGGATTAACAGTGGAGCTCTAGATTTGGATAACCAAAATTTGAATCCTGACCCTGTTTCTTAAGCTATTTGACCTTGGGCAAGTGGCTTACCTTCTCTGAGCCTTGTTGTCTAATCTGTAAAATGGGAAGAATAATACGAACCTACAGTCATAGTCGTCAGACAGGTGGCAGCTTTTATTATTCCTTCTACCACTGTTACTAATATAACAGTACCTACCATACGGTAGGTACTAAGTTGCGGTGTTGTTGACTGTGGAAGGCCTCTGTGTGCTACATGTGAATAACCAAGAATGTTTTTCTCATAGCACAAAGCACAACCAATGGGCAGACTTTGAGCAGCTTCTTTCGCATACTACAAACATTGGCTGGACATGAAAGAACTCTTTAGCCTTGACATTCTCCATGTGGCCACAGAGCACTGTCCGGTGCTTATTTTTCTGGACGTCCCCTTATCATGTCATCGGGTTTGCTTTATTGTTTGGAGGTTGCACCCTGCCAATGGAAACATCAGCATCCTCTCAGAAAGCGATGCTATGGAAAGGAAAACAGGCCTCTTGACCTAAGTAGATACAATCTTGATTTCAGGCAGCCAGGAGCCGAGAGGCTGAACCTCCGTGTTGATGGTCTCCGGGCCAAGCTCACATTTCCAGTGACATGAATTTCTATCCGTAGCGTGGCAAGAAAGATGATTGCATGTAATCTGCACTCTTTATGACCCTGACATGTGATTGCCAGGGCCACCCATGCCAATTTGGATGACTAAAGCAATGAGAAGAAGCCTTAAATAAAATAAGCAGAGATGTCAAAATAGTAGGATGGTCAGATCCCATCTGGAATACTGTGTTCAATGTTGGAGGCCATATTTTAAATAAATACCCTAAAGCTGTAACTCAAGGACAGCAACAAGATGAAAAAAGATAATGATGGTGGATGGAACACAGCATATAGATGTGTCGGGAACTAAATAAAAAGCTTAAAAAACAAAACAAACAACCACTGTAGAAGCACCATCCCATGGAGTGTTCACCACAGCCTCTTAAGAGCTAATGTGGTCCCCATGTGACAGATGAGAGCACAAATACTAGAGAACTACAGGTAACTTTTCTAAAGTCCCAGTTAAAACGCTATGAACCTGGGTTACAACCTGAAGTCTGTTTCACTCCAAAGTCTCTCCTCTTTACAATTACAGAGATTTGTAAATGACTCTTCAGAGGGGCTGGAATCATTCGAGAATGGTTGAGGTGGAGAAAAATTGACAAAGACAAGACATGGCATTTGTCTTCATTGTAAGAAAAGCACTTTTGTTCTGTTTAGCTACAGACCTTGATTCTAGGATGGAAGCTTCTTAGAAGCAGGTTCCACTTAGTACAAGTAGGAATTCTTTAACAACCAGAGCTGCCTCACCGAGAAGTGGGCAGACTTAGGCAAGTTCTGAACATCCCAACACATTCAAGCAGTGGCCTAGGTTTCTTCTGACAAGGATGTGGCAGAGGGACCCCTGCATTAGGTATGGCCAGACCGTCTCTTCTAAGACCCTGTCAATACCAAGAAAATGCAGGCCTGAATCAGCATCTGCACTGTGTGTTACCAGGTCAGTGATGCACACACAGCGGGCCAGATCTTGCGTAGAGCAGTGTCTAATGGAGGGCGCTCCCGATCTCAAATGATAGAAGGCCCAACTCAAACTAGCCTAAGCAAAAAATAATAAAAATGGAAATAAATAAGCCAGTGAGAAGATATTGGCTCAAACAACTGAAAAGTTATGTGGATGTGGCTAGAAATACCACTGAATCTAGGGACACAAGTGGTAGTCTCAAGATTGGATTTTCTTTTCGCCTCTCAACTCTGTTCCACCTCTCCTGAGTGACTCTCAGACAGGCTCTCTTAGAATATCTTATAATATAACAGTAAGAAGGTTGCCAGAATTTCTGGGGGACTACATCCTTCCAGGTTTAAAACCAGCAGGGGGGGAAAAGACTGAGCTGAGTGCGTTTGTCCCAACATTTCCAGTAAGTCCTGTGATTCACTTTGATACAACTGACTTCAGTTATGTATGTGCCTGGAACTTATTACTATGTCCAGAAAAATGAGACTGGCTTGGGCAAGGTCACATGTTAAATTCCCAGTAGCCCTACCCAGATCATGTGGATGGAAGTAGGAGAAGATGGATTTTTTTCATTCATTATTGAGGACCTACTATGTGACTAGAGCATTGTGCTGAGCACCACTGAGCACACAACGGTGACTAAAAAAATAAATAAATAAATAAATCAAAGCTCGTTGGTACTGAATGACATTTCTACTGAATGACATTGAGCTTATAATTTTCATTCTGCCTTTGTCTAGGAAATCTTATGTTTCTTGTATTATGAAAAATGGGGATCCTCTCACTGGTTCTCAACCAGAGTAATTTTATTCTCCAAACCCCCTGGGAACACTCGATAATGTCTGAAGACATCTTTGGTTATCACGAGCAGAGGAATGCCCCCGACATCTGGTGGGTAGCGAGCCATCCTACCATAGACAAGACAACCCCACATAGCAAAGAATAATTCAGCACAAAATGTCAACAGTGCCGAGGCTGAGAAACCCTGTTTTAATGGAAAGCACATACACGTGCATTTGCAATGGTCAGAAGTCTCCCAGTTACAGGGAAAACTCCATGGTACAGAAATAACCAATAGCAATACAGTAAGGCTCTAAAAAGGGAACTAAATGTCATATTCAGGTTGAAATAAAGGGTAGAGTACCAGGCCCAGGTTCTGTTCCATCCGAAGGCAGCACTAGTAATTGCTCACAGGTGGTTGGTCACCTACACTTTCATCCTAATTAGACCATCCCCAGCCAGAACTCACGCCACATTACCTTCCAGCTTCCAGGCTGATCCCCACCAATCAGTAACCCAGAGTCACTAGGAAGTCATACCTGCTGGAAACTAGCTGGATAGCTAATGAATTGCACAGGGTTTCTGTCAAACACACATCTTTAATTGGTCAAGAGACCTAACTTCATTTCAAAAATATTTGCTTGCATCTCAGATGGGTGTTCCAGATGTCAAGGACAGAATCCTGTTGCTGATCCCACAACCAAGCCAAAAATATTTTCTGGAAGCCCTCCAAGGAACTGACTCACACCCTTTGCAGTGGGCTAGTCAGCCAGGCCCCGCAGTGAGGACCGTCACTGCATCTGAGCTGCACAGCCAGGCCGCGCAGTGAGGACCGTCACTGCATCTGAGCTGCACAGCCAGGCCCCGCAGTGAGGACCGTCACTGCATCTGAGCTGCACAGCCAGGCCTCGCAGTGAGGACCGTCACTGCATCTGAGCTGCACAGCCAGGCCTCGCAGTGAGGACCGTCACTGCATCTGAGCTGCACAGCCAGGCCTCGCAGTGAGGACCGTCACTGCATCTGAGCTGCACAGCCAGGCCTCGCAGTGAGGACCGTCACTGCATCTGAGCTGCACAGCCAGGCCTCGCAGTGAGGACCGTCACTGCATCTGAGCTGCACAGCCAGGCCGCGCAGCCCAGAACCTTGTCAGCCCCCGAAGCAGCTCTGCCTGCATTGCTTGAGCCAGCTTGAAGCAGGCTGGCGGATTGAAGGGCGGAACACGAGAGAAAGTGACAGAAGCTGTGCTATTTCAAACCAATAGATTCTTCTTCTGCCTTCTTGCCTCATTCTGAAAGAGTAAAATCCTGTCATAATAGCCAATCCGTGAACAGTCAAATATCATCACTTTTCAGCCACGTCTATTCAAAACCTCCAACACAATCATTTTATTTATTCAGTTTTGTCAACAGGACACAAGTCCAACCAACAGTTTGACTAAATTAGTATTGATTTTACTTACCCTTGACTTTACATTTGAACCACTATGGAGCTTCCAAAAGTCCTAGTGCCCAGACCACTCCCTAGATGAATTGTGTGAGGTTCTCCGGAGGCGAAATGCACGAATCAGCATTTTTAAAGCTCTCCTGGCAGTTCTGAGGGTGCTCCTGCCGACATGCCCATAGTGCACACTCTGTCTTATCACAATGACCTGAGGAGGCTTAGGAAGCCTCCCAATGACAGAGAGGGAAGGAAGGACAGGTAAGAGGAAAGAAGGAAGGAAAGGTGGAAGGAAGGAAAGGTGGAAGGGAAGGAAGGGAGGGAGGGAGGGAGGGAGGGAGGGAGGGAGGGAGGGAGGAAGGAAGGAAGGAAGGAAGGAAGGAAGGAAGGAAGGAAGGAAGGAAGGAAGGAAGGAAGGAAAGGTAGAAGGAAGGAAAGGTGGAAGGGAAGGAAAGGTGGAAGGGAAGGGAGGAAGGGAGGAAGGAAGGAAAGGTGGAAAGGGAGGGAAGGAAGGAAAGAAGGAAGGAAGGAAGGAAGGAGGGAGGGAGGGAGGGAGGGAGGGAGGGAGGGAGGGAGGGAGGGAGGGAGGGAGGAAGGAAGGAAAGAAGGAAGGAAGGAAGGAAGGAAGGAAGGAAGGAAGGAAGGAAGGAAGGAAGGAAGGAAGGAAGGAAGGGTAGAAGAGAAGGAAGGAAGAAGGGAAGGAAGGAGGGAGGGAAAAAAGGAGGGAGGGAGGGAAGGAGAGAAGGAAGGAAGGAGGGAGGGAAGGAGGGAGGAAACCCACTTTAGACCATTGCCATAGGTTTATCATACTTGGAATTTCTATTTCATTTCTGTGTAACCTCCTCTTTATTAAGAATAAAAATAGCTCTTCGGTTCTCCTCTGCAGTAATAACTCTGTAATGTAAAAGTAGTTTCCTGCAATTTATGCAATTGAAAGAGAAAATCATAAGCATTTCAGGCCTGATAGTGTTGCCGCTGCTGAGATAGATCCTTTTCTGGTATACTACCCTTTTGCCCATGTGAATAAAAACATTCAGTGACAGGCAACTGCATGGTGGTAGGAGACACGGAAAAGACTTCTCAAGTTTATGTTAGTCAATTTAAGGAAGCACTGGTGACTTCTATGCATTCACATTAGCCTTAAAAAGAAACCACAGCTCTGTTATGAATCCTTGGCACCTCTTGTGTCATTAAAGCCAAGAGATGCCACCCACCTCCCTAAGCTCAGATTTTCTTAAAACAATGGGACATAAAGAAACGGGATGACTTTTTCCTGCCTAGCACTGGAAAATTCTCCAGGACTTAGCCTCTCTGCAGGAACTAAAGCTACCCTGTAAAACTTCATAATTTTTGCCTGAGAGTTATGTTTTTCTAAGCCTAGGTTTCAAATACAAACTGTTTCCTGAAATTAATGACCAGCTGGAGATAATGTATGTTTGGAGTCTGCATACGTGCAGGCCATATATCCATCTCTGGCCTTGATTCCCTTTTCCTGGGAGTGGTGTGCTTCTCACAGCCTCTAATAGCTCATTGTGAAAGATTGTCACTAAATTACTTGCTGCCATTCCCAGTGGAGATAGGAATGCTTGAGGCCAGTTCAAGCAGAAAGGCGAGGTAGATGGGAGGGCTGATGCAGGGAGGGTATGGGACAGAGGGTCTGCTTGGGGGAGCCCTCACATCCACAGTGGGCCCCGTGTGTACACTCTTAGCCTTGTCTCCCAATCATGGAATTCACAGAGTCACAAAGATGAATGGGCAGAATCAAAGATGTTTATTATGTCAGTTTAATGTCTACCCCATTTGCCACCTATGGTGCCTGTAACATACCATGAATTAATATTTTTATAAACCCTGAATTTCTTATGAATAACAGTGCCACATTGCATTGTCCCTCCATGGGTTTAAAGGGTTAATATATTAAATGTAAACATTTAACATATACTACAATTTTTAGAAACATGTCTTGATGTCTTTTTTTTTCTCTTTGCATGTTTTGTAGTTTTTTTTAAATTTATCTTTATTGTTGAAAGTATTACAGATGTCCCCTTTTTTTCCGCCATTGATCCCCTCCACTCCGCATCCACCCCACACCCAGGCCGTCCCCATGCCAATGTCTGTGTCCATAGGTTATGCTTTTGAACATATAAGTTCTTTGGTTAATCTCTCCTCGCCCACTCCTCCAGTCCCACCTTCTCTATGAGATCCCTCAGTCTGTTACATGCTTCTATGTCTCTGGATCTATTTTGTTCATCAATTTATTTTGTTTATTCCACATATGAGTGAGATCATATAGTATTTGTCCATCTCTGACTGGCTTATTTCGCTTAGCACAATACTCTCCAGGTCCCTCCATGCTGTGCCAAAGGGTATGAGATCCCTGTTAAAATACCAACAGCATATTTCACAGAGCTAGAACAAACACTTCAAAAATTTATACGGAACCAAAAAACACCCCAAATAGCCACAGCAATCTTAAGAAGATGAACAAAGTTGGTGAGATCACAATACCAGATGTCAAGTTATACTATAAAGCCACTGTAATCAAAACAGCCTGGTACTGGCACAAGAACAGACATATAGATAAGCGGAACAGAACAGAGAACCCAGAAATTGACCCATGCCATTATGGTCAATTAATATTTGACAAAGGAGGCAAGAACATACAATGGAGTAAAGACAGTCTCTCCAGTAAATGGTGTTGGGAAAATTGGACAGGTACATGCAAAAAAATGAAACTAGGCCACCAACTTACACCATACACAAAAATAAACTCAAAATGGATAAAAGACTTAAATGTAAGACATGAAACCATAAAAACCCTAGATGAAAACATAGGCAGTAAAATCTCAGACATCTCTCATAGCAATATGTTTGCTGATACATCACCTAGGGCAAGAGAAACTAAGGAGAAAATAAACAAATGGGACTGCATCAAAATAAAAAGCTTCTGCACAGCAAAAGAAACCATCAACAAAATGAAAAGGGAGCCCACTGTATGGGAGAACATATTTGCCAAGGACACATCTGATAAAGGGTTAATATCCAAAATATATAAGAAACTCATACAACTTAATGAAAGGAAGACAAACAATCCAATTAAAAAATGGGCAAAGGACCTAAATAGACACTTCTCCAAAGAGGACATACAGATGGCCAAGAGACATATGGAAAAATGCTCAACTATTTTTGTTGTTTTTTTTAATGAACCCAAAACTGTGGAAGTGGTCAAGGTCTCTCTCAAGTTCTGAAAGGCCATGGTAAGAGGGTGTGTGTAAGGAGGTGGTCAGCAGAACCCTCATGGAGGGAGAGAGGTGCTCAATGTGGCCTCTGTTCACTGCAGCAGCTCAGCTGAGGATGGGGGTGGTAGCTCTTTGATCTCCCACTTGCTGACAGAGCCACATTTGGCTCTCCGTGGAGCTGGCATGAAGCAGAGACCAGATCCCCTTTGAGCGGTTCCTGCCCGACAGAATGCAGACAGATGGGCCTGCGGGGAAGGAGGTACCCCCAGCAGAGAGGACTGCGGGAAGAACTCTCTGCTCATGGGCCGCTGTTTTGCACCTTCCCTGGTGAGCAACCAGAGGCTGAGTTCAAAGGATACATATGCAGGGCCCCAGTCCCACTGCGGGGGCACCCAAATGCTGATTCCGAGAAGCTGGACATGTCTAGACCTTGAGTTGGAGACTTTTAAATACATGTCTGTGGATTCACTCTCAGATGATAACCATGCAGTGGAAAAATTTCAATGCCCCAGCACCCTGGGTAGAGGTGTCATCACCAATAGGAAGGGCAGGGTGCAGGTGGTCAGGCCAAATCATGAAATACAGCCAGTTCTATCCGAGTTGTAATAATGGAGCCAAGGATGTTATAATTTCCTACTGCAGCTGTAACAAATTACCACAAACTCAGTGGCTTAAAGCAACACAAATTATTATCTTACAGTTCTGGAGGTCAGAATTCCAAAATGGGCCTCAGCGGGCTAAAATCAAGGTGTTAGCAGGGTTGCATTCCCTCAGAGAATGTTTCCCTGCCTTTCCCAGTTTCCAGACTCTGCCCATAGGACCATTTTCCTCGGCTTGTGACCCCTTCCTCCGTGTTCAAAGCCAGCAACAGCAAAGCCTCCCACAGCATCTCCCTGGTTCTGTCTTCCGATTCCCTCCTCTACATTTAAGGACCCTTGTAATTACATCGGACTCACCCAAATAACCTTGGTTAATCTCCCTATTTTTTAAATGTTTATATTGATTTTTTAGAGAGGAAGGGAGGAGGAGAGAGAAACATCAATTGGTTGCCTCCTGCATGCACCCCTACCTGGGTTCAAGCCTGAAACCTGGGCATGTGCCCCGACGGGGAATCAAACCAGAGACCTTTTGGTGCACAGGACGTTGCTCAACCAGTTGAGCCACACTGACCAGGGCTAACCTCCCAATTTTAGTCAGCTGATCGGCAACCTAATTCCATCTGCAACCTTAACACCTCCCCCGATCCCATCATGTAACCTAACCTATTCACAGGGCTCAGGGCTTAGGAGGTAGACAGCGTTGGGAGGCCATTATTCTGCCTACCACAGAGGGTATGTATAAATTACAGTTGGAGATCAAGCAGGTTTTTTTTAACAGACACTTATTGAACACTAATTTGCACCAGGAATATAAACAATAGACTCAGCCCAGCCAGCATGGCTCAGTGGTTAAGCATTGACCTGGGAACCAGGAGGTCCCAGTTTGATTCCAGGTCAGGGCTTGAGGGCTTGATCCTCAGTAGGGAGCCTGTAGGAGGCAGCTGATTAATGAATCTCTCTCATCATTGATGTTTCTATCTCTATCTCTCCCTTCCTCTCTCTGAAATCAATAAAAACATTTTTTTAAAAAAAACAATAGACACCAGTAGAGAAAGTAGTGTGACAAGTAGCGTGACAGAGGTCTTTGCAAAGCGGAAGAAATGGCTTACTCAGCATGGGTGAGGCGGAGAAGTCCTGATGCTAATGATGCTGTTTATCCAAGAATCTCACTTGTTTCTACCCCTTTCCTGACAAGCATGTCAAAGTTGCACAAAATAAGTGGACAAATACACTCATGTGAGTGCTATCTTCATCATCACTAATGTTAATTGAGCACTTACTGCATGCCATGTGCTGTTCTAAGATGCTTTATTCATGTGAACTCATTTAACTCTCACAACAATCCAATGAGGTAAGTGTTATTTTCTCTATTTGGTAGAGAAGGCAACTGAGGCCTAGAATTTGCATAACTTGCCCAAGCTCACAGACCTAGAAAATTCTCTTGCCCTTCCTCCTTCTGGTGGCTGGATTTGACACTGATGTGGCAAAAAGACAGGCAGAAAAAGGTAATAGTAGTAATAGCAGTAGCAGCTGTTTATTGAGTGCTTTCACTTTACCAAGCGGAGCACTATGTGGCCTATGTACACTAACTCATTTAACCCCAGCACAACCCTGAGATATAGTTATTATTCCCACTTCACTAATAAATACTGTTGACCCTTGAACAAAGTGGTAGTTAGGGGTACCAACCCCCCCACCCCATTGAAAATCTGCATGTGACTTTTGACTCAAAAACATGACTGCCCAGCCGGTGTGGCTCAGTTGAGCGTCAACCTAGGGTTCGATTCCAGTCAGGGCACATGCCTGGGTTTTGGGCTTGATCCCCAGTAGAGGGCATGCAGGAGGCAGCCGATTGATATTTCTCTCTCATTGATACTTCTAGCTCTCTTTCCCTCTCCTTTCCTCTCTCTGAAATCAATAAAAACATATTTTTTTAAAAACACGTAATTACTAATAGCCTACTATTGACCAGAAGCCTTAACAATAAACAGTTGATTAATTCATATTTTGTATGTTATATTTATTATATACTGTATTCTTACTATAAAGTAAGCTTAGAGAAAAGGAAATGTTATTAAGGAAATCATAAGGAAGAGAAAATAGAAAATACATTCACAGTACTGTATGTGTTCTTTGGAGAAAAAAATCTGTGTATAAGTGGACCCATGCAGTTCAAATCCATGTTGTTCAAGGGCTGACTACGTAGAAACTCAAAGACATCACCTTGACTATGGTCACCTAATCAGAAAGGGGTATTCCACTCTATCTAGCTGCAAAGCCTGTGTTTGGGAAGACAAAACTTGGCTCAGTATAGTGGTTCTTAAGCTTTAGTGTGCATCACAATCACCTGGAGGGCTTGTTAAAATCCAGATGCTTCTGATTCTATGCATCTGGGGTGGGGCCCAGAATTTGCATTTCTAACAAGCTCCAGGTGCTGTTGGTCTTGCTTTAGGAGTCACGGCCATAGCGCATTCAGTACTGCATTGTAGTCAGATCCGGCTTTGCACCTGGCTCTCACACCTACCAAGCTGTGTGACCTTCAGCAAATTCTTAGCCTCCTTAATTTCACATCTGGAAAATGACAACAATTTCTATCTCATTAGTTGTTGTGAGGATTTCAGGTGAGATAATATATGCAAAGCACCAAGCAAAAGGCAGACCCCTAGTAAACTTTGGTTTCCTTTCTTCACCAGTCTTCACCCTGGACTGAGGGTGAATCTCAGGAGAAATGCTTTCTGGATGGCAGCCAAGGGCTCTGAGCTCCAGGCTTGAGTCAGGAACTGTCCTAGCTAAGTTAGACCTAGAACTCTAAGCTGTGGCTATGGTAGAAAAAAATAACCTCCTTGCTCTTTCAGCACATGGGCTGTGTTGAACTTTGACCTTCACCCTCAACAATCATGTCATTAACAAGACAGTGGTTCACAAAAGCTTCACCACAGAACCTCACTGTTATATATGATCAGGGATGCAGGCCTCCCAGAAACCTGGAAAACAGTTCATCTTAAAAGAGCAGTACTGAGGCCACTGATTCTTTTCTCCTGGAATATCTCCTGGTAACAATGACGGGCAGAGAACCTTAAAAGCATTTGTGGCTTCAAAAATCTGGGTGGTTTGTAAGGACTGAATAAAGAGCTTGAAAAATGAGCACTTAAATGATTGTATCATTTTTCTTCTTTAAAGGGTAAGCATTATCGCATTCCAAACATTCCTCTTTCATTCATGTACAGTGCCGACACCTTTTGGGTTTGGTGAAAAGTTAGCTTAATTTTTCCCAGCACTCAGCCAACCGCCTAGTCCTGAAGGTGGCGTTAAATACCAGTTACAACCCTTTTCTTGCACTTTTGGACATACCTTGTAGATTTCTGTTTGAAGAAGCTAAAAATCACCAAAAGAGGCACAGACTCTGATAAATGTTTTAGTTATTAAGATCTAACAAAACAAAAAAAATCTAACAACAGAATTGGCTTATTGAATATTTTTAATAAATACCATCTCTTTCAGACACAAAATATATTCCCAGGAGAGTTAGTTCAATAAAATAAAATGAGAGACCAATGTCATGACTCATTAAGAAAAATAACCCTTCTAGAAGGAAATTGGAGCTTTAAAAAAGTAAGTCCGAGTCTCTATTTCCTAAGCAAACTTGTGTATGCTTGAATACACACACACTCACACACATACAAACTCTTTTAAAAGGGTACCCAGAATTTGTTTTAATCGGGCATGGTAAGATACACAGACATGAAAACAACTGCCATAGAGGAAGAAGTTTCTTGTACTCACAGTTTCCTAGAAACAGGAGGCATAGCAAACCATGCAGGGCCACATGGGGAAGCACCAGGGTTGGTCAGGAGGCAGAGGGAATGAGGAAAACCACGGCCAAGGGCAAGAGCCATTATTGTTGTTTTTGTGGGAAGGAACAGGTGAGGCAGATTTAGGATTGGCTAGTTTGCATAAATTCAGCAGGTCTGGGGTTAGGTGCCAGGCCTGGGATAATTAGGCAGGTGGATAGTGACTCAGAGTGTGGGAATGCAATAGAGAGTGCAGTTGGGGTGTGGGCTCTGTGTGATTGGTTTTCATTTGAAAGGCAAGGTCCTGGGCCTCTAGGAATTAGCTAGAGCTGAGAGGGCAGCCCCTCCAGAGTCAGCAAGGCCCCAAGATGTCAAATCATTATGATTAATACACACAGAGAGCTGGGAAATTTTACAACACAATACCACACACCAAGCAGCTATTTAATTTTGGGATTGTTTTGTGTTTCTTCTATGGACCCTTAGTTGGCAGCTTAGACATAGACTTTTTTCCTCCTGACAGTGACTGGCTCCGTAGTGGGTGTTGCTGCCTTGTCTCTGCATCACATATTGTTTCTATCACCAGTGTAGTGGGGGGGGGGGGGGGGTGTCTTAGCTTTGCAGGGCCCTCCAGGAGCTGCCTCAGCACTGAGAGAAATGTGAGACCTAAATTTGGTGTAAGTCTGATAAGTAAGAAAAAGTCCCCCGAAACTGATGAGAAAGCTGATGATAATTCCTTATTCATTGGTACAAAAAGTTTCAGGGAGTTTGGCAGACAGCTATTTTCTCAATGTCCTCAAGGGGCATATGGAGTTTTGGTCTTTGTTTTCCAACACTCATCACACTCCCTCGCCCCCGCCCCCACCACCACCGAGGTGGGCGTGTGACCCAGGCTAGACCAATTCTACTGTTTCATCTTCCTGGACACATGAACCTTCACCCAAACTGGAACCACCCAGCCCTCCCTGAAATCTCTCTGCTGGCGCCTTCTAAGTTCATAGAGCTAGAATATAACAACAACAACAACTAATATGTGCTGAGTGATTATTAGGTGCTGGGCATATTCAAAGCACTTAAGATAGGCTATCACTTTTAGCTTGACCTTCACAACCACCCTATAAGGTAAGTACTATTACTATCAATATTATAAAAAGAGGAAACTGAGCCACAAGACAGTTAAGGAATTGGCTCAAGGTCATGACCCCGTGAGTGGGAGAGCCAGGATGCTGCCTGAGGCAGTCTGACTCCTGATCCCCAGCTCTGAATCATTATTGTCTGTTTTCTCTGGAATTGCTGGCAGATGTGTTCCCTGCTGTTTGGGAAAAGCTGACATAGGATAGAAGAGAATAAACTGTTTCCCAGGAGGAATTGTTTTCAGCTGCATATGAGAGAAAACCGAATCCAATAGGCTGAAGCAGACTTAGGGTTATTTTCCTCTAACGTAATGTGAAGTACAGAAGGAGGCCGTCCATGGCTAGAGTGCAGGCTCTCGATGCCATCAGCGGGGGAGGCTGTCTCTCGCTCTCTGTCTTCTCCATCCCTGGTGCATGGTTTCCGTCATCAAGGTTGCTTCATCACCCAACATGGCTGCTGGAGTGCCAGCCATCAGGTTATGATTCCAGACAGGATATGGGCAGAATGGGGAAAGGGAGGGGATGGTGGTTTTATCAACAAAGCCAGCTCTTGAAGCCGCTCCCTACAATGTTCGTGCCTATCTCACAGGCCACTGTGGACTGAAGGGAGCTGGGGATTACAGTCATCAGGGTGGTGTTCCTAAGGAAGGAGGAGAGGACAGGTGGCAGCTCTCAGCCTCTTCCACAAGCGCAGATATGTCCTAACAGGACATTAATGATCAAGCTTCCATGTGTCCAACTCACTAGTTCATACTTGCAAAAACCGAGAAAAGACTCCAGCCTTCTGGACTCCAACCCAGGGAATTTGTCATCACACAGAGCTCAGCTCCTAAACGCAGCAGCCAGTGTTGAATGTGGCCTTCTTTTAACCTCAGGAAAAGGTGGCCAATTTTAGTAGAATCCACCATCATCTCCATGTTAACTTGAGGCTCATAGAAGACCTAATGCAGGAGAGCTGGCTTGTTAGAAATGGACTATGCGGCAGGATGATGCCAGCTTCCACCCGCAGCCGCCAGAGACAGCACCGCCTGACGTCCCAGGCAAGTCACACAAGCTGGCTTTGAAGTTCTGCTGCATATCCCAACCCACCAAGGACTTAGACCACCAAATCCATTCCATAAGAACCTAATAATTCAGTTATCACAAGGCCTCCAGAGCAAATAAGAATGCTTTAGTCACAAAGTCAAATGACCCTTGTAAACAGGCCCGAAAGCTGGACGGCTCTCAAAATTTATGGGAGTAGTGAATTTATATTTCATTTATCAAATAAAAGTGGGCAGTGCTGTAACATTTATAAAACCCTTTCCCGCTTGTGGTATTATTTCCTCAATATATATTCGTACACACGCAGCACGGAGAGCATAGTTAGGCTTGACTCACTCTTTAGAAAATAAATCAGGAACGCAAGAGGGAGGGCACTGCTGGTAATTAACCCCGAACATCTCTGTCATTATGAGATGGAAAGAGACACTGATTGTTCACAGATGTGCACGCGCCCTGTGTGCACACTCAGCTGGTCTCTCCCCGGACCCTTCGCACCCACGGGCTGTGTTCGCTTGTTCATTTTTGCCTCTGTGACTTTGCACGCACTCTACCCCCTGCCCAAAGCGCTTCTCTCCACCTTTTAGTCTGATGAGCTCCTGTTTGTCCTTCAAACTCCACTTAGATAGCACCTCCCCTGAGAATCCTAAATTCTAAATTCCCCAGGACTCCTGAAACAAATTCATTGCCTTCTCTCCTGTCCCGTGAAGGTACTTAGCATAATTATCCTGATAAATTGTTATTTCTTTATCTTGATGTCTCTCTCCCTGGCCAGGCTGTGGGCTCCCCAGCAGAAGCCGTGTCTTGTCCATTTCTGTACTCAGTGCTGGTTACATGGAAATTGCTTATGAATGTGGTCACATTAAAATGAGTAGCATTGGACGATAGTTCCCATCTCATAGGGGCTTATGGAATTATGACCCATATTATTGTTTTCCTCCTTCACATACATTTGCTCTTCAAAACTTGGTGTTAAATCTTACAATGTTCATGCGGCCCCGTTCACCTGAATAACTAGACCCCAAGGTCTGCAAGCTTCCAACTCTGATGCCAGGGAATCCACTTTCCTCTTTGCACCTGGCTTTTTTTTTCTTGCTTTTTTTTTAACAGCTTCTGCGATGCTTCCCAAGCACCAGAACCTATGAAAGAGGGAAATATTCTTCTAACTAAGCAATTACAGGTAAAAATTTTCAGTAAAACTCCCTATCTGGTCCAGGAAAATGAAGTGCTCTTATTGGATCAGACAGGCTCTGTAGCACACAGCTCATCTGTATCAAGTCAGATTGGCAATCTCTGAGCTCTGCTGGAGCCTGGGCTGTGGTCGGGGTGCAATGAAGACTGAGTAAGTATGTTGACAAAGGATGTTAGAGGAATAGTGGGCAGGATGTCTCGATCAGATGTGGTTCATGTACAAAGTTATTTGGCTCAGTTTTTAGACTGAATTTTAAATGTTTGATGGACATAAGGAGTCTCAGCTTTGGAGTTAGCCAGATCAATGCTTGAATGGTAATTTTGTCTAGTACTAAACCTGGTCAATTTTTAAGCTTGTGAGCTTGGGCATATTCTTTACTGGACCCCAGTTTTATCATCTGTAAAATGAAGATGTAATATTCACAGGGTCTTTCCTGGGATGGAATGAGCTTATACCTTTAAACTACCTCGTGGCACATAACTAGAGCACAGCAAGCTGAGTGTCAATCTCCTTCTTTCCCATTTGAAAGACTTTGATCAAGAGAAGCAGAGATCATCATCTCCCTCTCATCATCTTCGGGGGGAAAAAAGATTTGTTTTTTTGTTTGTTTGTTTGCCATTGAATAGGACTAATATATGCACTTTCAATCATTCAACAAATATTTAATTATGAATTGGATGATAGTCCCATTTCCCAAACAACTCACAGGCTAGAGAGAAAGAGAGATTAGTAAAAAGTTAAGATTTTATCCTAAGGGCAACAGAGAGCCATTGAGGAGACCATCATCCTATGCACAGTGTAGAGAGTGGACTGGAGGGGGAGATGTGGCAATGCAGGTGAGCGGTATTTGTAGCCTGATGGGAGAAGGGGTGGCAGTGGAGAGGTTGTGCAAGGAGAGCCGTTGGATCAGGTGTGCTGATCTGAAGAGGTAGAGTTGACAAAACTTGATAGATTGGGTGTAAAGGAAATGAGAAAGGAGAGGAAACTTAGGGTATTGTGGGAGTGTGGAAGAAGGAATGATATGTTCAATTCTAGACACTGAGTTTGAGATCCTGTGGGACCTCCGAATACAGATGTCTAGCAGGCAAATAGATGTGCAGTTAAATACAGGAAAGAGATGTGGGCTACAGGCTGAGGCTTGGGAGTCAGAATACAGGTGGTAGATGACCCGATGAGGTTATCCAAGAGGATATGTAGATTAACTAAGCCTTTGATCAGGAAACCTAATAAAACATTTCTTTATGGCTTTTAATTACGAGGTTGACTATGTCTTTGGGACCTATGGTTGTGTGGCTAAAATGTGAGCAGAGAGTAAGCCACAAACTCAGGAATGGGATTCTACTTCAGCTTCAAGAATTCATAGCTGGTTCTATGTGGCTCAAAGAAAGTGGCTGTCCCTTGGTTCTCTGGTCCCTCTTCCCCACACATGTTTTGATTTGACTAATATTCAGAGAAAGGCCAGAGATATAGCAGAGTTGATGCATGACAAATATAACCGTCTCTACCACCAAGGTTTCCATAAAGTAATTTAAGTCCAAATGAGTATGGCCGGGTGCTATAAGGACAAGACTTTGTCTTTGCTTGAAGGTAAGCTGGTCCTTATCCTAAACTGCCTATAAAGGTGCAGTCTTGTTTATCCTGATATCTTTCAATTATGCCTTTGGTTTGCAACATTCAATACAATATATCCATAGCATGTGTTTCCTAGGTGCATGGAACTGGTTTTGCCTGTACCATTTGGCCACGTAAATAGTACATAGTCAAGTCTCCTGGACAAGAGCAGCGTTTCTCACCTTAAATTGTGTATAGTCTTGAGATGTCCTCTGGGATCAGATTACACAGCAAAATATCCACCATGAGCAGATGGATCCAAACTCCTCTCCTTGTGTCCAAATGATCTGTATGGGCATTTTTACACTAGCCATAAATTTAATGACTACAGATCTTAACCTATATAAGTCCTGAGGAAGCTGTCTAAGGAAGCTAATGTTAACAGGCCTATTCACTGTAGTATCTCAAATCCAGTATAAAGAAATACAGTTTATCATGGACACAGAGTCGCAGTCTCATACAATGACTATATAATGGCCGAAAGCACTAGCTCTGGAGCTAGACTGACTGTGTTCAATCGATGGCTTCAACGCCTATTGTCTATGACCTTTCGCCTCTGTTTTCCAATATTTAAAATGAAAATAATAATCCTAGCCACCTCACTGGGTGATTGTGAGAATTAAACATAAATAAAGTGCTTAGAACAGTGCCTGGCACATAGTAAATGCTCAATAAGTGTTATATTTCTATATTCTTTCTAGAAGATAGTATGCTCAATTTTGTCTCAGTCTCACATGTCACCCAAGGAAAACAACATCACAAATATGGAGTTAATTAAGAAAAGGTGCATGGGAGTATGTCATAGAGTCAACTTAGAAGAGCTGCAGTTGGAACACTAGCTGCACACAATCTGGTTGGTGACGTCTTGCAGAAGCTAAGCTCATTGATGTGTTATGAAAAGGCCCAGAGCACTACTTAGAGTCCAGTTAGCTCTGACCAACCACATTCTAATGACCTGGGTGCAAATGAGTCAAAAACACATGGACTAGATTTCCTGTTGAATACACATGGGTTTTAAAATTAAGGGAAAGGAGCACTTGCCAAAATGCATTTCGTAATAATCACTGCAATAATGAATGGTTCACTGAGCCGGAAACATCAGTGGATCATCTGCGATGCTCATTAAACCCACAAGGCAGCAGGTTGAAACACTCAGGAAATACTTAGAAAGAGATCAAAGAGGCCCTGTCCCATCGGTGCTGGAAAGTTGAAATAGGAATCGATTCGGGAAGACGACAAGATGTTTCTTAACTCTGGTCAGGTGCATGGTGCTAAGAGAGAGAAAAAAATAAGTTGAAAAGGTGGCAACATCCCTCTCGGGTCCCCTTGCAGGACTACATTTTGGGAGATTGAGTCTCCCCGCTTCCCCAGTGAGCTGCTGGACCTGGGGTAAGCTCCTTCACCTCCCCAGGCCAGTTTCCTCGTCTGCACAGTGAGATTCTCCACACGATGTCCTCTAAGCTCCCTTGCCATTCTGAACATCAGTAGGCTTTTTGCAACAGACTATAGGGACTGGAATCCTCTTGGTGTCCAGTAAGCAAACACCATCTTTAAATTAGCAACAATAAGTTAGGTATTTGAAGATTTGGAAGAGAAGAATGTTCAAGGAGAGACAACTTTCCAGATAACAGAAAATCTCCACTTTTGCCAATTGAACGCCTCATTGAGAAGAGATGAAAAGCTCACCTCCAGACGGGAATGTTTTAATACGACAGTTTGGGCCCAATCCCCTGCTGCTGCAGTCAACAGCAGTTTTTGCTAATGAGCTCTGACAGGATTAGAAATATCAAAGTAAATTAGAGATGTGCCAAATACACGTTTTGACTCAACTGCAAATGTCTGGATGAAAAAAAATCAGTATTCATCCAAAATGAAATATCCTAAACAGAGAACATACTCCTGGGATAACCACAATGAATCTAAATTATTGTTTTTGTAACTATTGTTTAATCTTTAAATAGCCCAATTTTACAGCTTTACCATAAAGATTTGGAGCAACAATTTCTGAGCATTGTCAGTTGCTAGATTGCACCTGGGATTGCTTTCCTTCACATTCGCTGCACGAAACAGCCCCTCACTTTAAACTGATGGCAGAAGAGGAGGGACACGTTCTCTAGATACTTCATTTTTCTCTAGTACTTTCTTGCTTTCATCATAGTTTATATATATATTTTTTATCTCTGGATCAATAACGATTCACTATGGATGCTGTTGTCCTTGTTTCTAAAGGTTTTGTTCCTTGCAAAAATTTGAGATGGAGAAGCTGGGAGCCTGCTTTTCCTTCATTTACAGATACTCTTTAAATGGTCATCTGTAATAATTTCAACAATAAAGATAAATTTTTTAAAAAAGTCTTGTCCTTGAACGAATCTAGCCTAAATGAGATTAAATCATTAAAAATTAAATAATCTTGACGGTTACTTAATATTAGGAATGTTAGTATACTAAATGATTCCACAAAGGTTCTGAAAAGATGGGTGAAGGGGGTGAAAGGTAAAAAGAAAAAACCCACCTTGGAGTATGATTGATCCAGACTCAAGTCCTGAGAGAATTGATTTATGGAGCTAAAACTCATGGTAGGTTGGATTTTACTGGGAGGAATGGTAAGTACTGGTGCAGTGTGATGGCAGTTTTTTCAGAGCTCCATTGACATCCATTCCTGTCACCTGACTCATCTGATCCTCTGTCAGGAAATAGATATAATATGTTTTATCCTGGCCTCACAAATGTGACCAATAGGCCTGTGTATTCTGTGAGCAGCTCCCCCACGATCATTTTTGTCACATTCTAATTACAAATAAAAACTGAGCTCTACTGCTTGACTTTATATTATTTTAATTTTTATAGGCACCTGTGGCTAGAAAGGATGTGAAGTTCTTCCTGAAGTTGCTGGGCTAGCACATTCTCTTAGTGTCCACACCAACAGTGAATCAGTTTCCCTTTTGAATTGTTCAAAATTCTTACCATTTTTGTACATAAACAGCTTTATAATAATTATGCAATATTACACTCTTAAGATTAATAAGTGTGCATATGTCAAAGAAATAATATTTCAACTTATAAAACCCATAAAGAGATTTTTCACTCCAAGTTACATCACCAAGGTTTGCCTACACTTAAAAACGAATATTAATAAGTTGACTGACATGCTTTGTTCATATTGTTGACTTTGTTACATGATTAGATATGAGGGGTGTGATTGGAGCTTATCCAATCACACAGTCATTGGGGCTACATAAGTTCAAGGGGGCCAGGAATGGTCCTGAAGAAGCATCTGGCTATTTGGCCTTTCAAGAGTGGGGCCAATGTCAAAGCTAAGTGTCAGCCTTTGGTCAAAGCCAACCGCAGTGCATTCCTGCCATGTTCCCAGGGCTTCCCCTCCAAATCCTTCCAAAGAGAATTCTTTGCTCAAGCAATTTCTGGGCCTTCGTTGCACTAATCAAGGTTACAGCTGGGAATTAACTTTTAAAAAAAAGAAACTGGAAAGTTAACGTTTATTTACATGAGACTGGTGTAGACCTCAGTCTGGAAGGAAGAAGCATTAAGTGGGAGAGATCAGCTGCGGCTGGAGAGAAAGACAGAGACTAGAGATTTGGGGGAGGGATGCAGCTGCTATAAAGATGCACCTCTAGGGAAAGAGAAATGTTTAAAGATGATGTTTAGGAAATTTTGCCGTGTGTACTGGTGTGGAAGAGTTTTCCATTTGCTGCCTCTTCAAAGAGACTTTCATAAATTTTCTTTCAAGACTTTGATGTGAAATTTCTTTTCCTTCTAGATGAATCACATGTTTCATATTTTTGAGAACAAGAAGGTGTGGTCTTATTCAAATGGCAAAGAAGGAAGCCAGAGTCACGCTGTCCTTACAACAGTGTTCACATTTAAAAGCCTAATTGGAAATGACGAAGGGAAATATGTTTCAAGCACGTTCGAAATGTTTATTTTGACTCAACAATTCCACTTCGAGTACTCTAGAATAATTAGAAATGCGGGCAAAAATCTGCATGCACAGTTATTCATTATACCATTATTTGTGGGAGCAAAAATTGGAAATCTCCAGAGGGAAATGGTGCAGGAAATTACATACAATCACATGATGGAATGCTCTGCACCTATTAAAATAGTGTTTACCGAGAGCCTTTTATTAATTTGGAAAAGTCTCATGTATATTTTTAAGGGCTTTTTAACAACATAAAACCCAATTTTATGGCTCTGTGATGTGTTTTTACCATATAAAATATATGTCTGGCACAGGTGTTTTGTTTGCATCACCCCAAAAGTTTTCCAGGCTAACATGGTTGTGGCCAGGTTAATGGAATAGAACTTGGAGCTTCACGAATTTCTGTGCTTTGTAGCTCTTTGACAACAATTTCCCCAGGGAAAACCCAGGCCCACTTGGGAACGAGCACTTCCTCAGCTCACTTCTAAGTAAATGATGGAATGGCTTTCTTAAAAGGTGAGTTTGTTAGACCCCTCAGTTTTTCTAAAAGGAGTTCAACCTTACCCTTGATATTCTACCTCCATTCCCCTGATCCCCACCATAGTTATCACCCAAACTGTCTCTTAAGACCCGTGGGTCTATATCAGTGGTTCTCAAAGACAGGCCCCTGAAGCAGCAGTAGCAGTAGCACCTGGGAACTCATTAGAAGCATAAATTCTTGGGCCCCACCCCAGACCCTCTAAACCCCGGCTCTTGGGGTGGGCTGGTAATCTAGGTTTTTAATAAGCCTTCTTGGAGATTCTGAAATAAGTTCAAGTTTGGGAACCACTGTTCCATAATTAACTCCAGGCACTCATTAGGACTAGACCTCACTACTATACTACCCAAGACTTACCAATCCCTGGATGAAAAATATTTTAAAACTATATTTACAGGTAATTAATCATAGGATATAAAGTCTATCTATTTTTTCTTAGAATCTAAAACCTACCCCTGTGGAATGATAAAAAGTTGTGCTGGTCCCCATATAACTGCCTTTCCTGAATTCCACTTGGCCTTTATCAAAGGATGCTACCAAACACAGGTCACAAAAATCCATCATTTGCCCCATTTGGGATGTTGCTAAGGTAGGCCTTCCCTTCTCCACTCTGGCCCTCTCCCCTCTCCCTTGAAACGATATATTTTAAATTTATTTACTTCCTGTCTGTCTCTTCCATTGTAATAAGATCCCTAACATAAAAACGTATTTAACTACTATATTGCTAACATCTAGAATAATGCTTGACCCAGAGCAGGTGCTTAATAATAATGAAGTGATAAATGAATGAATAAATGGCATCATTAGTTACATTATACAATGGCCAGGTATCTATCAGATTAGTTCTGCCTGGTTATAGTATCAACAATGGCAGTATATCTGTTGATCACTTAATTTTTTTTTTAATCTTATGAACACCAAGCATTTTGTAATTGAGCGGTCTCCCTTTTTGGGGAATTGGTAGCCTACAAACTTAGAGCAAACTTTGTGGAGGGCCAGAAGCAGGGATAAAATTTTTATGGTTTGGAAATTTTAGTCAATTCCTGATTCCATTTTATGGCCTTACCCATATTTTTCCTTCCGCTGTTCCTGTTCTTAACTGATGTCATATCGCAGTTTGGTGACTTGGAGTGCGAGCCCTCAGGCCCCAGTGTTCTGATTGAAATCCTAGGCCTATCACCTTTGTCATGTGACCTGGGGCAAATTATAAAACCTTTGTCTGTCTCAGTTTTCTCACCTGCTAAATGAAGATGATAAGTTTCTACTTTTTATCATAAAGTACTTAGAATAATGCCAAGCTCTTAATAAGTGCTGTTGTGATGGTGGTGGTGGTGGTGGTAAAAGAAACCAATAAATAAACACAGAAACCAATAAATAAATAAAATGTGCTCAAGTGTTCATAGTGGTTATCTCTAGGTGCAGAGTTGGGAAATCATTATTTCCTTCTTATACTTTCTGTGTTTTCAAAATCTTAAACAGATTTTTTAAACATGTAAAAAAATAAAATAAAATATGGCACATGGAGTTCTGGACTTTCGTAGCTGAGTTTTAAAAACAAGACAGGGAATTTACTGCAGTCAAATCCCTAAAGAGCAATATATAGCTCTGTCAGAAAACACTCAGCCTATAGTTGTCCTAAGATATGTGAGTGGAGCAGACAACTGGGAGAGGTCCGGGGAGGGGCGATTCAAGCATAAAGTCAGCGGTGCTGCTTGCTTCCCCAAGAAGTCCTAAATCTACGGACATGAAGGACGTGGTGATGGTCTTGTATTTCCCTTATGTATTGTCCACCACAATAAATGATGCCATTTTAGGGTTTTACTGCCATTTCTAAACTTTTATCTATTTGTTTCATATACTCAGCCTAATTTTAAGTTAAAAGGCATGAGATAAGTAGCAAACAGTAAAAGGCACGGTTGTAAGAAAAGCCACTTAAAGTGTTGGGCGCATTGCCTGGGGAAGCCGGGTGCTGAATGGCCTCCATTCGCCCTCCAGGCCCACCCTCGCCTGCTCGCGTCCTGGGACACCCACTTCCACGGATCTGTCAGCTGGGCTCCTTTGCCCTCTGCTTTCTGTCTGGTTTAGCCCACGGCCATCCCTAAGGATGAGCTGAGGGCAGAAAGGGAAAGACCCTGGGTGTTTGCTCCAGGGCCCTTCCTGCAGGGCCTTGGGTGGGCAGTGGCCGTGGTCCTCCAACCTCCTCAGCTCCTGGCAGGCAGGCCGCCCCCTCTCCAGCCGCGAGCCCCTGCCCCGGGCCAGCAACTGCTGCCCCCCCCCCCGGGGCCCAGGCTGGGGGCCTTGCCGCCAGCTCCAGCCGGCCCTGGGACTTCACACCGTAACTCGTTGGGCTCCCTTAACCCTCCACAGATCGTCACTAATCTCTCCGCGGTGACCTCGTTTAAGCGTCGGGGGGGCCAAGACCCTGACTGATACAGGGGGAAACGCGCCAGGAGAGACGCGGGGAAAGAAAGCAATGGGTCTTGTGCGCACAGCTCAGCGCCAAGCCTCCTAGCAGCCGGGTCGGAAGAAGAGCGTGACGGCGACACAGCTCCCCTCTGACGGAAGGGAGCAGGCTGGGCAGCACAGAGTTTTTTCTTTACACTGAGGCCTGAGCAGAGCTTTTCAGGGGCGTCTCCACATCAGAGAAGGTGCCTCCGAGGTCATGCCTCCCGCTGCTGTCGAGGGGCTCTAAACACTCATGTAGGAGGAAGGGCTCAGGCTTAGGATCCAATTCAGAAACGGTGCCGGGGTGGGGGGTCGGCACCGGGCCAGAGGAGCAGCTGTCTGGCCACGCAGATCATCGTGCCCGTGGGATAGGCCACCAGGCTGCCAGGGACGTTGTCTCGTTTGCTGTGGTATCTTCTAGAATAGCGCCACAAGGCCCAGGAAGATGCTCAAGAAGTAGTTGTTGAATAAAACAATGAATGACTTAAAATCTTTGCAGTGCCACATTTTGGCTTCTTAGACATTATAGCTTCTAACTGGCCCTTTTCACTTAAGGAGGAAACGCGATGCTGCGGCACGTGGCTCTCAAGCCTGGCTGTGCAATGGTGTTATCTGAGGAGCTGTGCGAAATACTGTGGCCGGGCTCTCATGCCAAGTTATTCTGAATTCATGGGTCTGGGGTTCAGCCAGGGCTTGAGGATTTTTAAAAACACTCTCCAGATGATTCTGATGTGTGTCCCAGATTGAAAACATGGTTGTGCAAAATGTTCTAAAATTGGAGTCCAGAGACCTGGAGCCAGGCCTCCGTCCACTAATGACAAGCAGAGAGTTCGATTCCTCTGAGCTTCAGTTGTCTTATGTGTAAAAGGAAGATTTGAAAAATCTGCCCTGAATGCCTCGCAGGCTGGTTGTGTGAAAAAGTAAAATTATGTCTGTAAAAACTCTTTGTAAATTCTCAAACGCTGTATGCAGATATCACCATCATCATTAACATGTGACATGAAATGTGTTAGCCTATCAACACTAACAGCACAAACACCCGCTCAGCGTTGAATATTCTTCCTTGGGTCACATTTTAAGGTCCCAGCAAAATCTGTGTTTGATATTGAAGACTTTCTTGACATATTACTAGAAGTTTGTTAACCATTACCCCCCAAGTTAAACAAGACACATTATAGTCAGCAACAAAGTAGGGAAAAAAAGGCTTTTTGCCCAAACTTGATGAGCTTGGAAAAAAGCCACGCCCAGAAGGTCAGTTTCCATGGTCGTCTGCCCGCACATGAGTTCAGCTTCAAGCTTAGTCATATTGGAAAGCCCAGCTGTGCCCATGGATGGGCTTGGCCCCAACACGATTCTGTTCCCCAGCAGGTGTGTGACCCCACGGTGTGATCAGTATCTGGGGCTCCTAGTGTTTTAGAATCCTTGAGTCTGATGGCTCCTTTCCATTGTTTATTCATCCCTTTAATGTGTGTGATCATAGGAGATTACATTCCTTTTCTTTTTCAAAAACCCCAATAGATATTTATAAGAACCCAGTCCAAAAAAGTCAGTATTCCATGTTCTACAAGTATAATTCTGTTTAAATCTAGTGGGGCATTTTGAAACTTTCTTTGGACTATAACAAATAGTAGGATTCCAATAATACATGTTTATAACACGGTAGACTGTCTTCTCTTCAGCTTGAAAAAAAGTTGTTTTCCTTATAAAGTGTTTAATGTTTACCAGACATCATTTAATTTCTATGTAATTTGCCAAGATGGGGAGTGGGGAGAGAAAAACTTAAACTTTTCTTTAAGTTCCCTTAATCATGTAAGTTCTCATGTTGGATCATCATCACACGACCATTTTCTACAGCAAAAAATCTCCCTCTTAAGTCTGGAAACCTTGTCAGTCAAGTCTGAAGTCTTAGGAAAATCACTCTGTGTTAATGCCATGATTTTAGTTGGACCAGGCATCTTTGGCATCTCTTTAAGCTTCCTCTAGACCCAAATGTGAACTTCTAAACTCATTGGTTCAGATACTGCTGGGACATACTGAATTGGGGTGGTATCCATTTCTTTTCTTTTTTAATTGAGTTTATTGGGGTGACATTGGTTAATAAAATTATATAGGTTTCAGGTGTTCAATTCTATAACACATCATCTGTATATTGTATGGTGTGTTCACCACCCCAAGTCAAGTCTCCTTCCATAACCATTTATCCCCCTTACCCTCTCCTACCTCCCCCCACTCCCCTTTCCCCTGGTAATCATCATATTGTTATCTGTGTCTATGAGGTTGGGTTTTTTTTGTGTAATCCCTTCACTGTTTTCACCCATCCCCTCCACCCCCGTCCTCTTTGACTGCTGTCAATCTGTTCTCTGTATCTATTTTTTTGTTAGTTCATTTTGTTCCTTAGATTCTACATGTAAGTGAAATCATATGGTACTTGTCTTCCTCTGACTGGCTTATTTCACTTAGCATAATGCTCTCCAGGTTCATCCATGCTGTTGCAAAGGGTAAGATTTCCTTCTTTTTATGACCGAGTAGTATTCAGTTGTGTAAATGTCCCACAGCTTTTTTATCCACTCAGCCACTGATGGGCACTTGGGCTGCTTCCAAATCTTGGCTATTGTAAATACCTCTGCAATGAACATAGGGGTGCATATATATATATTTTTTTAATTAGTGTTTCAGGTTTCTTTGGCTATATACCCTGAAGTGGAATTGCTGTGTCATAAGGCAGCTCAATTTTTAATCTTTTGAGGAACCTCCATACTGCTTTCCATAGTGGCTGCACCAGTCTGCATTCCCACCAGCAGTGCATGAGGGTCCCTTCTCCACACCCTCGCCAGCACTTGTTGTTTGTTGATTTGTTAATGGAGCCATTCTGACAGGTGTGATGTGATATATCATTGTGGTTTTAATTTGCATCTCTCTGTTGATTAGTAATGTTGAGCATCTTTTCATATGTCTATTGGCATCTGTATGTCCTCTTTGGAGAAGTGTCTATTCAGGTCCATTGCCCATTTTTTTAATTGGATTGTTTGGTTTTTTGGTGTTTAGTTTTATACGTTCCTTATAAATTCTGGATATTAACTCCTTATCAGATGTATCATTGGCAAATATGTTCTTCCATTCAGTGAGCTGTCTTTTCATTTTGTTGATGGTTTCCTTTACAGTTCACTTGAATGGCAATCTTTTCCTGCAAAAACTTTTGAGTAATTATATTTCTAACTAATAGGACCTCCCAGTTTATTCATAGCAAATACTCCAACACATGCGACTACTGTATATCTCTTTTCACTCTTAAATCCACTCTAAGAAAACAACATGTTATCAGACTGTGATGACTAATGTGACCTAGTGACTGTCTCCTGGCATGACCGCATGTTCAGGAACTCTTCATCCACTTCCTGTGTCTACTTGAAAGCTCTATTTTATGGCAATAAATACCTCCTTTCCAAGCAACTGAAAACATTGGCCAAAGTAAGGGCAAAGGCATCTAAAATTTATATCTGAAGTGCAAAAGGTGGATTATTCTAAATTTTTAAAGTTACTGTTCACTTTTGATTATACAAATAATATATTTTATAATTAAAATTACCAAAGTAACCAAAAATAAAACAAAAAAAGAGTCACTGATCATACAGATACAGTTATTTTTAATACTATGGTGTCTATTTTCTACACATAAAACATACATATTATTTTTATTCTCTCTCTCTCTATCTCTCTGTTTCCAGGGTGGGGCAAAAGTAGGTTTATAGTTGTTCATATGGAAAATAATACAATAATTAATAAATAAGTACCAGTTTGCCTTCTTTCTGCTAAATAGTCACAAAGCCTTCCCAATGCTTAACCACTCATTAGTCAACTTCAGCATGCATCCAAATATCAGATTGTTTTTTTCTTTATAGGATTTGTTTTGGAAATAGCCTCAATTGCTTTCTGAAATTGCGAGGTAGGGGAGCAAAATTTTTCTTGTTGTTTTTTTTTTTTTTACATCCATCATTGTTAAACATTAAAAGTGAGAAACATTCCAGGTCCCCTGTTTAATAAACTTAGGAATATAAGCATACTGTTTAGTTGTTTTGAACTTGACGTATGTCTTTCAATATCTGTGGCCAAGATGGTCATTAAGTGTGGCCTATTCAGATATCCACCCTTGTTATAGTTTGACCAGCAAACACTGGCTTTCTGGCCAATGGCCCTGTCAGAAGAAATCAGCAGTGAGCCCATCTCAGCCATCTCCTCTTGGCATTCCCAGAGAGTCTTGAATAATTGCTGTTAGATTCATCTCTCTAAGTAATTTTAATTTGCCAACTTCTCATTAGCGTTTTTAGATTGCTAAGTCTTTTTGCCTGGATTCCAGGGGGAAAAAAGGAAATAACTAAGCTTTGCCATATTTGGGCTAGTACTGGCCAGAAGGAGACCTGGGCTTTGGTCCCAGTTCGCCACTAAACAGCTGTATGACCTTGGCCAACTCTCTTCACCTCTCTAGTCCTCAATTTCCTGGAGCTGATCTCTGAATTTCCTTTCAGCTTTAAAAATTGTTTTGACAGTGTAATTTAATTATGCAACAAAATCTCAAATCTAGTTCATCTTTCTTCAGACTTAGCCAAGGGTAGGGAAGGCAGGATGCATGCACCCCTTCATTCACTAACCATTTGTTGGGCTTCTGCCATGTGCCAGACACTCTGCCAAGTGCTGGGGGCACAAACCTGAATATAATACAGACCCTGCCTCAAAGTTCTTGCAGTCTATTGGGATTTGGGGGAGCAGCTACAAAGAAATCAGCAAATATGATATAGGACTATGTTAGAGAGCTGCATGGAGCTCAAGGGAAGCCTAGGAAAGGCCATGCAACTCACCTGGAAAGAGTCAGGGAAGGGCCCCTTGAGGAAGCAGTAATTAAACTGAATTTACAGAATGAGCAGGAATTAGAAAGGCAAAGAAGAGAAACAGCAGCTCATGCAAAAACATAAAGGAATAAAAATGGCCTGGAAAGTGCATGGGACTCAGAGAATGGCAAATAATTTTTAGCTGAATGAATAAAATGAGCCAACTACTAAACTACATTCTAATCCATTCTTTCAAGGAACATTATTCTCTAGATGTTTCTAAATAGGTGTGAGCTAACGAATCTTACTACTTAATGAAAGCTAGGTAGTGTCCACTGTCACAGTGGCTCACAATGGAGAATTTTCATTTTCCACACACCTATTTATAAAACTTTAAAGTTCTTTGGTGCAGAATAGATACCCTACTATATCCTACCTCTTAGGCTTTTGCTCTTTCATGACTACACCACCCAAGCGCTGAAAATATTCACAGTTAACAAACAGGAAGTTAGGGATAAGATAAAGCTTTTCAGCTTCCTGTAAAAGACCAAAGAATACTGTATTTCTACGTGAAGGATGTGGTCCTTCTAATTTGATGAGAATGAGAGTCATAGCAACATAAAGTGATGCCCTGTTCCTGAACATTCAAACACATAATCACAAGATTTGCGGACAATGACCTCCCATATCCTAAAGTGTTTTTACAAGTTGTTCCTAGAGCTGATGCCTTCAGAGGTTAAAGGAATCAATCAATGAAACAAAACTGTAAAAATCTTCAGCAGTCAACAGCTCTTCATAAACCAGTTAAGCGGCTACAGAACTGACTTGTGTACAGGACACTCTCTGGAACTTCAAATTAGAGGAGCTTGTCTGACCTTTTGTTTTGACCAAATGTCTTTTCAGGAAATTCACTTGTAAGAAGACGTTAGCATCTTGGGAGAAAGAAAGCTGAAAAATGTACACCATCTATACCCTTCAAGAGTAAAAGCACGCCTACATTCCCAGCATGTTTACGCAACTGCCATGAGGCTCAGTTCAATTCTTTTTATTTAGGAGGAGAAAAGCAACACCTGGAGAACTCAACAGGCCTTTCTGTGACACTCTTTGAAATGTTGGACGTTGTATTGCACAAAGGGGACATTCGTCAACTTACGAAGGCACGGAAGAATGGAAACAACCATCAACTAGTACAGAAAAATTAGCTTGGACACTTAACAAAAAGCCAAAGGCAGCAAACATCCCACACATGGCATTGCAGCCTCTCCCCCAGCTCTCTGCACCCCTCCCATCTCTTTTTGCTTTATCATTTGCTGAAGACGGGAATCTACTATACCAGCAGTCATAATGCATTATGGCGTGTCTTGAAAGACTCTCTCTCATATCATTTTCTTATTAAAATTATTTGATCTCACTCACTTAGCTCTCATAGAGGTACCAACAAAATAGGGGCCATTAAAATTACATAAAACAACGTGAAGTTCAGGCACGTTTCGTTGCCAGTGTCATCAGTGATTTAAGCCATTTCACATACAAACCATGAACACCTGTCAAAGCAAAATGTTTTGCAAAACTAAACACTTTCCTCATACACTTTCCCTTATCTGCCCCAGAATTAACAATATGCCTTGGCTCACATTAATTTTGCTTTTATCTGCCTCTCCTCAATAGTCATGATTTTATTTACCTTTAAAATTAATCGGTAAAATATGGGAATTCGAAAAGCCAAACATGAATCATACTCTCATTCCTTGGGTTTTATCAGGTAGATCAGGCTGAAGTTAATTTTCTTTCTTTTTCAAGGAAAACATTCAAAAATATTACCTCCTTATGCCATCATCTTTAGTTGAAGGGAGCTCTTTATTCGTTTCCAAGGGAAGTGCAGATTGTTCTAGATCCAGTTTCTCAATTCTCAGGAAGATGCATTCAAGGTGAAGGACTGAACTTCTGGCCGGAAGTCACTGGCTTTGGGTTTGGTTACTGACAGTCGCCTCTTTCAGGACATAAACTCTCCTTTTTCTCTGGATCTCCATATTCAGATACGCACAGTAGCAGGTCTTCAATGACCATTTGCTCAATTAATTCATTTAATGGCAAAAAGAACATAAAAGCTGCAAATAAATTGAGAATAAAATAGTAATAATAATAGTAATAGCTAACATTATTGAGAGCTGCCAATGCTAGGCAATATTTTAAGTACTTTACGTAGATCAATTTGTTAAATTTATACAATCACCAAAGGAGGTAGATTCTGCTTCTATCCCCCAGTCCTCAGATGAGGGAAAGGAGCACAAATAGGTTAGTAATTTGCCCACAATAATCAGGTTGGTGAGTGATGGATCAGGGAACCACACCCCAGGCAAGCTGACTCCAGGCCCATGTAATTAACCACTACAGCTATTAATTGTCATGTTTCCATGGAGTCCTTGGGTTCCCTTAACTTCTGCTATCTACTGTTGCCCAGATTTTGTGGCTCTTCCCCCATGACATTCCGTCATGTTCCATTGCCCCACATTTCAACAGAGGAGTTCTGGGGGACACCTGAGGCCTCAGGATGGTTAGCTGACCTCAGGATGGTTAGCTGACCTCAGGATGGTTAGCTGACCAAATCCTCACTGCAGGCATTACAAATGTGGAACCAGGATGGTTAGCCAGGAAAAAAGAATTCTCAGAGACAATGAGGCCTATGCTCACCTGAGCCCTCGCCAGTTCGTGAGTGCTTCCTCCGTGCAAGATGCTTTTCAACATATAAAGGGGTGTCACAAGGAAGGGGGATTAAACTAGTTCCATGTGGGTCTGGAGAAGACAATAAGGACTAATAGTAGAAATTACTGGAAGGCTGACTTTTTCCCCCAAATCCTTTATTATTATAAACACAGAGAAAATTTGAGAGAATATTGAAATAAACACCTATATACCTATTTCCTACATTCAACAATTAACATTTTTGTCATATTTGCTTTATCTACTATATATAAGTATATAGGTTTATTTCCTGAATCATTATAACGTAAGTTGCAGATATCGTAATATTTCACCCTTATTTTTAAAATGCATCTCCAATAATAAGGGCTTTCTCCTACATAACCACATACTGTAATCCATACCTAAGAATATTAACAATAACCGGGAGGAGGATTTTGACCTAATATATAAAAGAATTTGTTCAGAAATAGAGTTCTCCAAAAATCAAATATGAAGTGAATTCTTCATCTTTGGTATAATGAATTATTTACCACCTCTAAAGGAAAGCACAGGACAGCTTTATACACATGATTCAAATTCTGTCTCCTTCCTGGATTTGAGTTACATCTTAGCCAAGGGAAGAGAGCAACATTTAATCTACTTCTCTAGAAACAATTGTCCTTTTTTCCCTCATAATCCCAGGTATCTGCCCACTTGGGCCACCCAGACATCCCTCCTGGCTCTACCACATCATCACTGACTCTTAAAGTCAGAAGATTCCATCAAGGCCACTTATGTCAAGCTTGCTTGACACTTGAAGGTCCCTTCCCTCCATCCTGCACCCACCTCCCCCACTGCCCCAAAGCTGAGTGTGCAGGAGCCCTTCAAAAGCTCCAGGCCCAGCCTAATATCTGGGTCCTTCCTGGCCTGAACACAAGGCGGGGCAGGGCAGATCTATGAGCCTGGAGGATAGGGCTGAGGATGACCTGAGTTCAGGGAGAGTGAAACAGCCAGACCATCCAAGTGAAGGGGCAATTTGAAAGGACTAGACCAAGGGCCAGGATCCATGCTAGGGAATAGGGTAGAAACTACATTAGACAGGGTTCTCCAGAGAAGCAGAATAAATGGGATATGGAGGGATGATGGATCCATAGATAGATGATAGATGATGATAGATAGATTAGATAGATAGATGATAGGACAGATAGATGATAGATAGATGATAGATAGATAGATAGATAGATGATAGATAGATAGATAGATAGATAGATAGATAGATAGATAGATAGATAGATAGATAGATAGATAGATGATAGATAGATAGAGATTATTCTGAGCTATTAGCTCCCACAATTATGAATGAGACCCAGCGGTGTTGAGTCCAGTCCAAGTCCAAAGACTTGAGAACCAGGAGCTCTGAGGGCAGGAGGAGACCAACGTCCCAACTCTGAGTCAGGCAGAGAGAATTCAACCTTCCTTTACCTTGTTCTATTTTTTTATTTTTTTATTTTTGATTCTATTCAACAGATTGGATGAAGCCCACCCACACTGGGGAGGGCCATCTGCTTTACTCAGCCCACCAATCCAAATGCTAATCTTTTCCAGAAATTCCCTCTCAAAATAATGTTTAACCAGTTACCTGAGCATCCCTTGGTACAATCAAGTTGACACGTAAGAGTAACAGAAATAACTAGGATCCCAGAGATTTAGATTCTAGCCTAGCTAGAACCCCTGGGCTGTTAGTGTGGCACTCCTGACGAGTGTCCACAACCCTGGCTGAGTCGGGAGGGAACTAAGGGAATAGAAGAGGGGGGGTCAGGGTGCAATTAAGCTCCAGGAAGAAAAAGAGGTACATGAGCTGGGAAAGCAGGAGGAATTTGATCTTCTAATCTAAAAGGCCTGATTCACTTCAAGGTGCTCCATCCAGAGCCCAGCCTCTTCTGAGGGCCTCTGCCTTTCCTGTGCCCCACCTTAGTAGCTGAAGCTTCCCCATCCACCAGAGAGAAGAAATGACTAATACCTTTGAGCAGGGGCTTTACGTCAGTGAAGGAGGAAACTATGGGATGAGAAAGACAGAGAAGCTGTGGTGCAGGAAGAGAAAAGAAGAGAGATTCCAGAAGGAATGTTTCTGCTCCCTGGGAGGATGGTCACACAGCATATAAGAAAAACCCAGGGTCTGTCAGAATACTGGGCAGGCCGACAGGCCAGCATGCTGTGAACAGGATGACAGCTCTTGACCCTGAAGTAAAGAATTAATTGAGCATTCTCAAGAGGGCAGGTGTGGCCTTGAGCACTAGCAGTAAGACCATTGTGTTACAAAGGACACTGCAAGTGTCTTATGACAAAGGGCACAGGGGAAGAGCTACTCAGAGCTTTAGAGGTTATCACAGGAGAAAAACAACTCCCCCATACTCCCCCATTTCTCTAGAGAGAAACCAGAAATTTGTTCTTTCACTTCATTAAGAAAATATCACCTTGACTCGGCCGGGCGTGGCTCAGCGGTTGAGGGTCGACCTAGGATCCAGGCGATCGGGGTTCGATTCCCGGTCAGGGCCCATGCCCGGGTTGCGGGCTCGATCCCCAGTTGGGGGTGTGCAGGAGGCAGCCGATCAATGACTCTCTCATCATTGATGTTTCTGTCTCTCTCTCTCAACTTCTCCTTTCCTCTCTCTGAAATCAATAAAGCTATATTTTAAAAAAGAAAAGAAAAAAAAAAGAAAATATCACCTTGTCTTTGTGTCTTACCTTCAAAAAGTGATGACTGGACAGAGACGGGGGGTGGGTAAGAGAGGGTGCTTCTGAACCTCCCCTTTCCTTCCTCCCTGCCTGAGAAGAAAGGAGAGATGAGAAGGAGCCCAGGGTCCAGAGGGGGCCAGAGTGGAGGCTGCCCCTCAAGCCACACGTCAGGAGACACCTGAGCCCCAGACACTGTGGCTTGCCTTCCTTCACCGTACTCACGGTGGCTTTGACTGAATTCCATTTCCCAGGATTGCCTTTCCTGCCTGTTTCTGGCTAGGGTGGGCCATAGAGGCTTTTTGTGTGAGAGATTTGGAGAGCAAAAGCGGAGTGGCAGCCGTGTTGCTTCCTGTGCTCAGAAGCTGAGCTCTGGCATCAGGCTCGCTGTCATCTGCTGGCCCACCTCGTTGGCTAGGCCTCAGCTGGCTCTGCTGAGCACCCTCTCCCCCTGGGTCTTCCTTCAGCTTTTTCCACTCCTGTGCCAGGTGTGTGTTTAGCTTCTTGATGAAGGGCCATAGTTTCGTCTTGCAAGAAGCCACATCATCAAGGCTGGAAGCAATGAGAACCGACTGGGATTCCAGTTGGTCTTCTTGAGTTTCAGCGTGTCTTTAACCTCTACCACCCAACACACATCTCTTCCTCCCAACTGCCTGCCTTGTGAACTTCAAGCTCATAATCAGACACAAAGACCCTGCAAACATCAGACACAAGGCTACATCTCATACACAAACATAAGATATCTATGGTATATAAACAACACATATACTATACGTGTATATGTGTATATTACCCACATTTTTACATATATGCTTCCCTGGTTGAACCCTGACTGACTCAGTACTCTAGAGGAGAGTTCCAGATCCTCCCCAAGACATACAACTCAATGTTTTCAGGTCACATTAATTTTCCACCCAGATTGTTATCCACAAATCATTTTATAATCATTTTTCCTACCAGGAGAAATAAAAACACTAGAGCCCAGTCATTTCTAAGCAATTTCTCAAACACCCCAAAGCTGACAACTTGTATTAAACATTCTATGTTCCATTTCAAGTGGAGAAAATTAATTATTCCCATGCTATCCATGTTTTTGTAAAAATCTCTCCATATAATAAAATGCCACATATTAGATGTGCAATTTTGAGCAAGTAACTTCAAATCTCTGGACTCCATTTCTTCATGTTTAAAATGGCGCTATAATGAGATTGTTGTGATGATTAAGTAAAAAGACTTATACAGTATCAGGCACAGGATAATTATTCAATTGAAAAAAAGGAGAGAAAACAAGGTCATGATTTTTGCCTGAAGGAAAGAGAAACTTAATTATCTAGAAGAAAACTTGGAATCAAAAAATTGGGCACAGATAGTAAAGAAATAGCACTGAAATGTTTCCAGCTATCTAGGGTCTTGGCTAAATAAACTTTGAAGGGGCTTTTATCTTAAGAAGGAAAAATAGAGGAATGGTGACCGAAATTGGATGAAGACTTCAAGCTTGTTGAGTAAACTGTGCTTGAGAGATGGGGCACCTGCTTCCAGGCACCACAAGGTAAATGTAAGAACCTCAGAATACTGAAAGAGAAAGTAATATTTTATCCTTTAAAAAAATAATTTTAGAATTAATTTTATTTATAGTTTTAAATGGAAACAATTGCTTATGGTGCAAAGTTTAAGATGTATAAGATTATATATAATGAATAGCAATTCTTTTCCCCCCATTTTTCCTTCCCTCCATCACACATTTCTGGTGTATCCTTTCAGAGATAGTCTACACATATGCAAATATGCACACACATAGACACACATGCACACATATTCATGAAGAGAATACAGGTCAAGCAGAATATTATATATGTCTATATATAATTATATTATGTGTACTTTATATATACAATCTTTCTTTTAATATAACTTGCTCTGAATATTCTTCTGCTCTTTGCTTTTATACTTCACAGTGTATCTTGAAACTTCTCCACTTTAGCACAAACATGCCTCCCTCATTTTTCTTAATGGCTGCACAGTGGTCAATTGTATAGATGTATGGAAATGACAATAATTTTTGACCAGTACAGTTACATTGTTGCCAGTCTTTTACCATTAAAATAATGCTGCAATGAACATACTTGTGCACACATTATAAGTTGTAAATACAGTTTGTCTTTGGTCTTCTGACTTTGTTTATGGTGATTTTGCTGTTAAGACTTTTTCAAACAAGATGTATCTTTGCTCCTGAAAAATGCTGATTTATCAAAGCTTCATGAGTACTCAAAAGCTTGTTCATGAAAACTTGGACTAAAACTCCCAAAGAATATAAATTTAACAAAATGTTGCCTGGATCTGACTTAAGCATAAAATCATAAGTGGACAAAGTTTTCCAAAAATGTGTTTATCCTAAGAAAAGCTTGAATGATTCCATAGATAAGCATTGGAGTAATAATAAGAAATGTCTAATTTGGGACACACACAAAAAAACACCTTATTAAACATTGATCTAATTAGATCTTTCTGTTTCAAATTTCAATGTTCTTAAGGTATCTGTACTAAGTATTGAATCAGAAAATAGTACTAATTTAGCAACAAAAAAATTATTATTCCCTAGTTAAAAATTAACTAGGGAAGAGTCACAAGATATAAGGCACACTAACAACTCACAGGGGGGGGAAAAAGCAAAAAAAAAAGTTCATATCTGCAAACACCAACCTAGTCTCAAACATTTCACAAAGCTACTCCCTCCCAGAGACACTCTTCGGACAGGCTGTCCAGAGAAACTTCTCCTGAGAAGCAAAGAAGAAACCACCTCCAGAAACCAGAGCATTCGGCCTCCGGTGGCCTTTGACTTCACAAAGGCATCTCAGTGAGTTTTGTCCCCTGAGATGAGAGGGAAACAGAGTAATTCTGTTCTCCAGTTGTCAAAGTCCAGTGCTGTCCCAGAGCCAAGCCGAGGGAGGTTACAGGAAGAGAGAGACAGGCGATCCGGACGACACAGGCAGGGCGAGGGCTCCACAGCCTCGAGTGGCCCACAGGCGATCCCAGCAGGCACTCGGGAAAGAAAACATCTGTCCCCTCCACTGAGTCGCACTGTTGTCCCGGGAAGGCGGCCATCGCGTAGCAAGTGTTCTCTCTTCCTAGCCTCTCTCGGGAGGGAGCCACGTGTCTGTGACTTCAGCCATCTCGAACAATTGTTTCTTTTTGCGCCTGGTGTTGTCACAGATGCTCCTGGTCCCCTTGATGGCTCCGGCTCACGGATGGACCTTTGCCATCCTCCACGTTGACTTCCCTTTGGATTTCCTCCCTAGGTTCTGTCAACTCCAGCTCCTGAGACGGCCTTTTGGTTTGTGGTCTCCATTTCAGCAGCTGAAAGGTGAAAGGAAATAATGTGGTAAAAGGAGCTGCTCTTCACTCCCCTCAGCTAGTGTGAAACCAAAATAGCCCCGTGTTCTCTTTATGGCTTCACTCTGGACCAGTGCGTCTAAAACACGGGCCAGCGAAAGGCAGCAGAGTAGGCTCTTCTGTGGCCAAGGACAGGGGAAACTTTCCAGAGTCCATATAGACGTCTCACACCACCAGGTCTCACTTTCAATACCTTAACCAGACGCGCTGCCCCTTTCCTTCTGCGCCCACCCATTCATCTGGAAAGCACTGTGGATTCCGCAAAAGAGTGAGCATCTGAGAAATATCGGGACTGGAGGAAGTGATAAATTAGGCAGATGCTGTTGATAAAATGGTCCCTAGAACCAGCTGTCTGTAGATATGCCAAAGCCCGGACTAACACAAATGCAGATGCCCTTCTTACAGATGAGGCAAAGAGACCAGGGGGGGTTTGTGTTTCTTCCAGGGTCATTCAGTTGCAAGTGGCAGAGCCAGGATCCTGAGCCAGGCCTTTTGACTGGAGGTCCTGTGCTGTTTCCATGATCCACATGTGAAATGATTCTGCAAATCCAAAGGCACTCGCAGCCATGAGCAACTCGCTCTCCATAGGGTGGGATTCTGTGAAAGGACTGCTGGACCCTTTCTTTAGCCAGGCTCAGCAAGGGAAACATCACAGACAGACAGACACACACACGCACGCGCACGTGCGCACACACACACAAAGGCATCTTATGTGCAGGTGCCTTCTCAGTCTTCAAGTCAGAAAGCAAACCCTTAAGCCCTTGAACATCTAACAAGTTGCACGTAACCCTCCATAGCCAGGACTGGGATGTTTCCATAACATCGAACCATATAATATCAACCATTCATTTGTCTAAGACAGTGAAAACTGTTAACCAATCCTTCACAGATATCTCAGAGGCGTTTTCAGTTTTTAAGAATTACAGAGAGTTGGATAAACACTTCTTGCTGTTTGTCTTTTGACTCTGGTGACTCCCAGATGATGCTTGTCGAAAAACAAAAACAACAACAAATTTGGGAAAGGAAACAATATGGATTTTGCCTAGAAGGCTGGATTTAAAAGTTTGATTTGTCTCACATGTTTGGCCTTGGAAGCAAGAGTGTTTCCTTCGTTCTACAGCTCAGTTTACTGCATCTTAATTGCGCTATTTTTTCTTGTGCTTGACTTAATCTTGTGTTGTTCATATAGTAACAGGTTTGTAGCCTAGAAGCAATAGGCTGTACCATCTAGCCCAGGTGTGTGGTGGGCTGTACCATCTAGGTTTGTGTAAGTGCACCATATGACATTTGTACAACAACGACATCATCCAATGAAGCATTTCTCAGAACATATTCCCACGGTTAAGTAGTACATTACTGCACATGTGCATGCACAACACAGGTAACCTAGTGCTTCCCTAATGGTCAGTCCTTCTACTTTCCCAGAGGTTTCTGCAGAGTTATTCCTTTCTGTACTAGAGGACTACTGATCTCTCAGATTCCTTAACAACACTGTAACCATCTTGAGATCTTCTATTTCTCCCCACCCAGACTAAATTCTACTCTCCTCTCCTCAAAGTCTGCATTCAAGGAACTGCGAGGATCCAGCTTTGATCAACCATTTGGGACACTGTCTTGAGATGACCCCAAGAGGTCTCCTTAGACCCGTCACAGCTCCATGAAAGTAAACAGGCCGATAAGCTGCATATCCCTTCTCCACCTGTCTTCACTGAGGGGCATTGTTTCCTTTCAGGAGCACAGATGGACACACCAATTCCTTCTTCCAAAATGTAGATGCTGTAAGCTAAGCCCTGCTGGTACTGCAAATGTGAGCCACACCTCCATGCCCGAAATTGGTGTCTCAGGAGGGGACAGGCTCAACGACCTCTGGTGGAGACTCTCAGATGCTCCACAAGAAGAGGAAGAGCTTGGGGGGGACAGCTGAGCTGGGAACAGGGGCATCTCCCACCCTTACTGACCCCTGGGAGCCCTACATAAAGCAGACCTAGCCCTGGGAGCCCGTCGGGAGATGTGGCAGGCCCAGGAGAGGGGGGCCGAAGCTAACAGAAAGCAAATGTCTGCTTTGGCAATGTCCACGGCTGACGTCAGTTTATTTTCCTCTCCATTGTTAATGAAAAAAAAGCCGCAACAAGACAGCTCTGTGGAACATGCTAACGACAAAAATGTTCGGTTTGACTTTGATCGTTTGCACTTCTGTGATAAGCCACATGTGGCAGCAGCCTTAGCTTGTGACTGCAGCAAATTATCAATTTGCAGATCTTTTCCACAAAAGTTTATCTTCTGGGGAAGAAAAGACCGAAGGACTGAGACAAAAAAGGATTACTCCAGCAAAGCCACAAAAATATATTTGAATTTATGTATTATAATGAACTTGATTCCATTTGTAAGCATGATGCCCCCAGATTCCCTAGATTTCTGGTGTTACCCTTTAACATCCAGATGAAATGGCTAGAACCCTCATCCCAGGTGCTGTGGGAAGTCTCCCCCCAACCCCCGCCAGGGACTCTTGGGGAGCCGGGGCAGATTCTCCTCCTGACCAGTCGGGGCTGCACCCTTCTCTTAGACCAACACATTCAACTCTACAGAGGTCACCCTCTCTCACTGCCTATTTCTATGCCATGTTAAACACTTGCAAATATTCTTTTCCCCCCAAAGAATCACTAACCCAGGGTGATTGTGCATCACATGGTTTGACTAAAAGTTGGGGAAATGGAAGGGGAGATTTACAACACAGCAGGGTAAAAGGCAACAGTTCAAAGTGTGTATTACACATCCCTGGGGTAGAGAATGTTTTCCTCTGGTCACTGTCACCAAGTTCTTGGTTTCTTTGCCCCCCAGGATCCTCCTCTCAACTCTAGCTCCCAGCCTCAAACCTCTTAAATAGTGTTTACTTTCTTACATAGAGTCAGATTTCTCTACTGTGTGTGTACACACACACACACACACACTTCTCTGGGTCTAATTTTGCATTTCCAAATAACCCCTGGATTTAGTGTGCTCCACTAAACAAAGGACCACCTTACCCCAAGACTCCACTTTTTGACAGCAGAAAACCCTCACAGAAGCTTTTAAATTCTAGGATTCCCATTATCATAGTCATATTCTTTTTTTTTGGTTGTTAAATATACATAACATAAAATTCACCATTTGGACCATTTTTAATTACACTCATCAGTGATATTAAATAGCCACACTCACACTGTTGCGCAACCATAACTACTATCCATCTCCAGAATGTTTTTGTTCCCAGCTGGAAACTCCTTTAAACAATAACCCCCCCCCCCCCATCACCCACCCCCACCCCCATGCCCTGGTAACCAATATTCTGCTTTCTGTCTCGTGAATTTGATTCTAAGTGGAATTATGCAGTATTATTTGTTTGGGTGTCTGGTTTTATTTGCCTAACATGTCTTCAAGTTTCTTCCATGTTGTAGCACCCATCAGAATCTCATTCCTGCTTAAGGTTGAATAATATTCCATCGTATGTTTGTTTATACCCTATTTTGTTTACCCATTTATCTGTCAACAGACATTCAGGTTGTTTCTACATTTTGGCTGTTGTGAATAATGCTATGAAATTTGGTATACAAATATCTGTTCAAATCCCTGCTTTAATTCTTTCAGGCATATATCCAAAAGTGGAATTATTGGATGATAGTCATTCTTTTTAGTTTTTGAAGAGCCACCATACTGTTTTCCACAGCAGCTGCACCATTTTACATTCCCACCAGCAGCACACAAGGGTTCCAATTCCTCCACAGCCTCTTTAACACTTTTTTTTTTTTTTGCAATATCCATTTATATGTGTGTGAAGTGATATCTCATTGTGGTTTTGATTTGGATTTTCCTGATTATTAGTGATGTGAAGTATATTTCTCATAATCTATTGGCCATTTGTATATCCTGTTTGGAAAAATATCTGCTCAAGTCCTTTGCCTATTTTTAAATTGAGTTGTTTGGAAGTTTTTTGTCATTGATTTGTAGGAGTTTTTATATATTCTAGCTATTAACCCTTATCATATACATGATTTACAAGCAGTTTCTCCCATTCTGTATGTTGTCTCTTCACTCTCTTGATGATGTCATTTCATGTAGAAAATTTTTAATTTTGATGAAGTTCAATTTATCTATTTTTTCTTTTGTTATCTGTGCTCTTGGTGTCATATCCAACAATCATTGCCATGTCCAATATCATGAATATTTCCCCCTATGTTTTCTTCTAAGAGTTTTATAGTTTTAGCTCTTACATCCAGGTCTTTGTTTCATTTTGAGTTAATTTTTATATATGGTGTTAGGTAAGAATGTATCTTCATTCTTTTGCATGTGGGTAGCCAGTACCATTTGTTGAAAAGACCCACTGAATGATCTTAACACCCATTGAAAATCACTTGACATATATGTGAGGGTTTATTTCTGAGCTATTTTATTCCATTGGTCTGTCGCCTGTCTTTATGCCTTACCACACTGTTTTGATTACTGTAGCTTTGTAGTAAGTTTTGAAATCAGGAAGTGTGAGGCCTCCAACTTTGTTCCAATTTTTTAAGATTGTTTTTGGCTATTTGGGGGTCTCTTAGGATTCCATATGAATTTAAAGATGGGTTTTTCTATTTCTGAAAGAAGAAAAAAAAAACACACAAAACATTATTGGGATTTTGATAAGGATTTCATTGACTCTGTAGATCTCTGTGAGTGATTATAACCTTTTATAAGTTAGAATGCTGTGGGCTACAAGTATAGAAGTCTCATCTCCAACTCCAGAGGCAGGAGAGGAGCCAGGTATGGAGCAATCAGGCTTCCTTTACCCTAGAGTTCCCCTGACTCTTCCCTTGTGCCTATTTTTCCCAGGCTCACTTCTCTCACAGTCACAAGCCACTGGTCAAGAGCAATAGGACAACATACTTTCTCCTTTTGTCCAGCAAGTTGGAAAGAAAACATATTCTCCAACCACAGAAGAAAAATTCCTTCCTACAGTCTAATTGCACCAATTTAGGTTAGCTGCACACCAATTACCAATAATGGTAAATACAGACATTGATTGCTCAGTTCCTAAACCAACCACAGGCATGAAATGGGATTACTAAAGTTGGCTTAAAATAATTAGGTTATAGCATTGAAGGGAGGGATATGGTCAGCTTTCTGAACTGTGCAAGGAGAAGGGAGATGCCTAACCAAAATTAAAGTTCTATTAGAGGGGGGGAAATAGGATAGAGAGCAGGTAGGCAACCAGTAGCACCCTCTAGCTTTCTAAGTGGGGCTGGAGAGTGTGAATAATAAATGATTCAGAGAGCTCTAAGTGGGGCTGGAGTGTGTGAATAATAAATGATTTATTCCTCTCGGCTCGAGCAACTCCTGAAATATCATGGGAGCATACCGCTATGGAATCAAAGGAGATTTTATTTGGCCATAGCAGTAAATTATGTAAAAATATGAAGGAATCTCTACATGGAATACACAACCTCCAAACCACTGAGTCCAAAGCAAGTGGAACAATGTTCATGCCTCAAACTTGAGGAACAGTATTTTGTTTAATTCAGTATGGAGGGGCACAATGATAGTAGCAGTAATGAACTGTGAACGTATGAATTGTGTGAGCAGTAATGAATTTGTAGGTTTTCAAAACTACATTCTAATCTATGTACTCACTTGATTGTACTTAAATGTGCCACAAGTAAGGGAATCATTCTGCCCATTTGACCCCTTAAACATTTTGTTTTTGTTGGTTATGCAGCTGCCACTTTATGGAGATACCAGCCTCCTCAAGTTCATTCTGATTTTCACAAGCTTGTTGAGACTGCTCTGGACCATTTTTGTAAATCTTCCTCGAATAAAATTAAGTAATCTTATGTGAGTACAGAAAATTTTCCCTTTTCATGAAATAGTTAGTTCTTCCAAATTTGGGGAAAAGTCATAAAATCTTTTTAAATCAACTTTATTTTTTAAATTGGATTTAATCATATTTGACTCTAAATGTAGCCAAGCCAGCGTCTTGCTGTTAACAACAAAATCAGAGTAAGATACATCAGAAGTATTCAACTGAACAGAAATTGGTTATGAGTGTGACGCCACTGAAAATAGTAATCTCAGAATCCTCCCATTAAGAGTCATGGTTCAGGAGCTATGTCTAACTTTCAATATGCCATTCAGCTCGTCAGAAGGAAATTCTCAGAATATTCATTTTTGCCTTATGCACTGCAGTAAATTTTTTTAGAATGTGTGCTATACCTGTTGAATGACATTTACATTAAAGCGAGTCAAAAATTTAAATTCAGAAAGTCAAAAATACCATGGATTTGTAATAGCCTAAGACAAATTAGCCTGCCTAGAGTTTGTGGAATGTGCTTTTTAAGTTAATTTCAACCTGAGTGCACTGTGAACAAATTAAACTTTCCAGAAAAGCAGGTAATTTTGACGTCTCCAATTCACGAATCCTCCTGAAGATTCATTTCTTTAGCAGATGCAAAAAGAGAAACCACCGAGGAAAGGGCAGTAATAATCTCAGGGAGGACATTTCACAGCTTATGTTTCACTTCAATTATCTCTTTGCTTCCTGTGGAAGTTTGATTTATTACTGCTGTCAAGAAAACACCTCAGTTTCCAGTAAGAAGCTGAAAAAGGCTGAGCCACCCACATCTCCAATGTCCAAGGTCCCAGCCACATGGCATCTGAGAAAACAGGAGTGATCAGGTTCCGCTTTCCAATGTCAGTTGAGGAAAATCAAGCTTTCGATTTTTCCTATCCGTCTACTGGTCATATCCCTTTTGAACTTCATATTTTAAAGTAGTAACAACTTCATGAATATTATAAACCAATGAGCCAAAGACTATTTGAAAAAATAAACTTATTTTAAAAAATATTTCACGTATAATAACAATTCCCTCAAATCCCTATGAAGCAGACTTAGTAAAACAATTAAAATCTCAAATAGCTCAAAGTCTCAAGAAATAAGCACCTTTTGGGGGGGGGGGAGGGAAGATAGATACATCATGAAGAAAATCTATATTTAAACTAATTGAATCTGAAAGCATTCTGGCTAAATAAAGCCTCAGATATTTATTCAGGAGACTTTGTATCTTTATAGAATTGGAGCCATCAAATTTCCAGAAAGTCTACAATTTTGCATTTTGTATGAAAGTTTTCAGTTTCATACGTATTCTCGGGAATCCTGAGTGTCTGTCCCTTTGGGGGTGTTTGGGGGAGACCATAGTGGGAGACCAGTAAGTACAGGCCTTGGGGCTTTTACGGTGGTTCTGGAACCTGCTGTATGTCCTTGTGGACACGTCGCCTCCCGCACAGAAGCCTTTCCTCCTCCCGCCTTCCCACCAGCTCCAGGCGAGCGCCTCCAGTAGCAGAGGCTGAAGCAAGGATCTGAGGGCGAGCAGCTTGTTTGAGAGGCAACACCAGGCGATGCTGGAAGGAGGAGGTGGCACAGGGGGAGAAGGAAGCCTATACAGGCTATGAATGAGCGGTTACCACTGGGGGCAGCTGGGGACCTCAGTGAGATGGGGTGGGATGCACCCCACAGTTTTCCCACCAGGGGGCAACTTTCAATTTGCATCCATCGTTGAGGGGGTGCTGCTTCCAGGAGTATGAATTCCTTAGCACTTTTCAGTCTGCCCCCCAGGCAAGCGAAGGAAATTCCTGTGAAATCCCCAGAGAAAAGAAATTCCCCAGAGAGAGAAACAGACACTTGCCCTGGGAAGCTATGGGTGTGCGTCAGAAATAGTGCCTAAGGAGAAGGTGAGGGCAGGTACCAATGATCTCTGCTACACTGAACAACTCCGATTTGGTCCAGACATCCACTTCTCCCCAAACAACTAAAGCCTCCAGCCCCAAGGATGAGGTGGATACAAAATAGTCTTGTTTACTTTCACAGTGATTTCAGAAATGGACATGTAACGTAAGTCTGGCCAACAAGGTATGGTCAGAGGTCATTGGGACAGAGGATGATTCTGGGGGAAGTTTCTTTCTCCTAAAATAGATGGTTAAAAATACATTTTCTCCCTTTTTCCTGGAAAATCGCCATCTCTGGAGGTGAGTGGTGGAGCTGCTGCAGCCGTCTTGCTACCTGAGGATGAGGCCTGCGTTGAGAGATGTAAAGAACCTGTCTCCTGACATCACTGAGCACAGGAATCAACCAAACCTAAATCCTATCTTACTTCTGTACATACTATTGATAAGGTACTGAAGCCCTTATGTTTAGGCCAGTGTGTTTTTAGTTTGTTGTTACTTACAGCAAAAAACATCCTTAACAATATTATCTACAGATCAAATAGGTAATATGAATTATCCATATAGTTTTTATTATTTCTAGTCCTGTTGTGATTAAAATATATTCATTCATAACTGTTACTAAAATATTATAATATCTATCCCATTTATATCCTCAATCAAAGATAACAAAAATACCACCAAAGGTAGAAAGTTCATGAACATTTTTTATCTTTTTATCTCAAAAGGGTATTGTTATACTTGAAAGAATTTAGAAATGTGGCTGGACATAATGAGAAAGAAGCTATTTTATGATTATAAAGACCAATCCATGGTTAATATTTATATAGACTTTTATCATTTTTAAAGCATTTTCATACCCATTGTGTCATTGCTTTCATAACAAAGTTGTAAATATGTTTAAGCTAGTATTTCTATTAATCCCAAGTTATGTATGAGGAAATTGAGTCTTACATCTATTAGGAAATCACTCTGTGTCTCAAACCCAGCTCCTCTGATTACAAATACCAGGCTGTTTTCTTAAGGGTGAAGCCTGATACTTAGAGAAACCTTAAGAATTCCATCCACAGCCCACACTGCTCAGAAAACTCACACACCACTCTTCAGTAACAAGGATGAGATCCTATTAAGAAATAAGAGACCCAAATAGAAGCATGCAGTACAAATAAATTTCTAAGTAATTCTGGTAAGCAATTATGATTGAAAGGGCTGCTTTGAGGAACACTGGAGTGTTCAACAGCCACCAACTTGCTTCCTGGAAATCACATGGAGGGGGTAAATTCCATGGCATTTTCAAATAAACAAGAACCTTAAACTTAAAGAGGGATACTTTTCCTTTATTTAGGCACACCCTGTGTTTACATTTCTGCATAATTCTGTAACACTTCCATTTATTTGGTTTTATTTTTTATTTTATAATTCAAAGAGTAATACATGCTTGGAACACACAACATGGAAAACAAAGAAAATAGTCTTTTGGGTTTATCTTAATGCTTCCAACAACATTAAAAAAGGCATGAATAAATGCAAGCATGAAGCATGTTCCTGGATAGGAAGACAATATTGTTACAAAGTCCATTCTTGTCAAATTAATATGTAAATTTAATGTGATTTCCATTAAAATTTCAGTAGGATTTGGTTTTATCAAAAAATTCTAAAGTTTATATCGGTCATAATTAAGTTGGGTTTTTAGTAACAGAAAATCCCAAATAACAGTGGATAAAAGCCTATTTCACTTAAGTAAACCTAGCCTAGAGGTTGGGTTTTTAGTCATAGAAAATCCCAAATAACAGTGGGTAAAAACCTATTTCGCTTACATAAACCTAGCCCAGAGGTAAGTGGTATAGGGTTGGAATAGTCCTTCTTGTATCTGGGAACTTGGCTCCTTTCCTCTTGCCGCTGTGCCATTCCCAGCACTTGGCCCTACCTCTGGTGGCTGCTCAAGTTCCAACAATGATGTCTGCAGGGGGAAAGGGAGGAGAAGGGGAAAGGGCATGCTCCTTTCCTTCGTGAACTCTTTCCAGAAGTTGAACACACCCCTTCTACTTAAAATCCATTGGCCAGATAGCAATCAGAGAGCCACACTAACTTCCAAGGAGATGTGGAGCTGTAGCCATCTTTTGTGGCAGCAAGTGCTCATCTAAAAACTGAGGGTTTATTAACATAAAAGAAGGTGAGAATGGGTTTTGAACTATGGCCAGCAATGTCTATCACATCATTTGTCTTCCATACATTAAACAGCTGCAATTACTAAAATATACTCCTACCTACTCCAGAATATAAGAACAGATAAATAGATCAAAATATAAGTTCAAGAGTAAGAATTTAGTATATGATAAAAAGGGGCAGCTTAAATTATAATCTTAGGTTGGAGAAAAGCTTTTAAGTATGACATCGATGACAAACAATGAAGTACTGTTATGGTTAATGATATAAAATTTTTATTGCAAAATTTCTATACACAAAAATTATAAAATAAAATAAAACATAATTAAAATTTAGAGGAAAAATATAACACATGGGTTGGGGGGAAAAAGGTGACTACTTTTAATATTTAAATAGGTCTTAAAAATTGGTGACTTTTAGCTAAAATGGAGTAACAAGGATTAGATTTACTCTCCTATATGAAACAACCAAAACCTAGACAGATATATGAAACAACAGTTTTCAAGATATCATGTAACAAAGAACTGTGGTCCCTAGGAGGCAAGAAACAAAAAAATTTAGCCTTAAAATTGCCCCAGATTAGAGTCTGGGGCAGGGGTAGGGGACCAAGTGGAGCACAGAAGATTCCCTGGGTTAAGGAGACAGAGATGAAAGAGCAGGGAAACCAAGGAAGCTGGAGTTCACAGGGAAGAGGACCTGAGAAAAGAGAGGTACACAGAAGTCCAGAGATGTATTCAGCAGAGCACTGATTAGTATATGTGTCTGAAACTACCTGAGGTTGGAGAAAGAACCACCCAGAAGATTTGAGATAACAGTTCACAGTGGCCATCGTGCCCTTTCTTGCCAGCTAGATTGAAAAACCTCACAATTCATGGAGCACTGAGTAGGGTTCTCTAAAAGGTCTGGCCTCAGTGGTGAGATATAATGAGCCACAGAATACATGACGCTCTGGTCCCTCCTGACAAATCTTAAAAGCAAGACCAAGATCTTAACTGTTTCCATTTAACTGAATCTCAAAACAGAGCTCAAGAATGTTCATAAGAATATAAAAATACTCAGCACCCAGTGAGTTAAAATTCAAAATGTATGGCATTTAATAAAATTACTTGGTATGCAAAAGAAAAAAAGCAGACAACTATAACCCATGGTGAGGGGAAAAAATCAATCAAAACTGACCCAGAACAGGCACAGACAAATGAATTAGCACACAAAAAACATTAAAACTGTTATTATAACTATATTCCATATGTTCAAAAAGCCAGAAGAAGGACAGACGATGTTAAGTGAAGACATGGAAGGTAATTTTAGAAAATCAAAACTGTGGAGATCAAAACTAAAATGTCTGAGACGGAAAATACACAGGATGGGATTAATGGCAGATTAGACATTGCAGAAGAAAATACTAGTAACCATGAAGACACTGTCCAAATTAAAACTAAACCCACTAATCCAAACCTCAGTGCACCTCAAGCACAAGAAAGAAAACTACAGCAAGGCACATCATGATAAAATTCTTAAACGGAGACGGGGCCATTCAGGGCAACACCCCAAAGGAGTCTGGCTCTCAGCCTGGCAGGCTCAAAATGGTGATTCTCTTGTGTCCCACATGTGATAAGAACCAGAGAGCACGAATGACGTTAGCCAAGCTTCTGAGAGACCTTAAATAAACTAAACGCTCCGAGCAGAGCATCCCATGTAGTTCCTTCTGAATAGGCATTGATGGATACATGCTCAATAAATAGCAAGTCTTTGATGAGGGCTGACCTTAGGCTGATGTTTTATCATAATACTAGATCTGGATTTTACTTAGATACATGAATGCTTTGGTCACTTTTTAGCTAATATATTTTTCATTTGCAGTTTGTGAAAAATCATTCTGAGGAGCCAGAGGCAAGAACAGTAACCACAGACCTGATACAGGGTGTAATGTGTTTCCCTCTTTCTTTGTTGTAAGTCCCCTCAATGCACAGAAGTGTTCTTCCTTTCCCCTGCAAGAAGGACAATTGGGTTCGGCAGTGTTTGGAGTAGAAAGTTTTCTTTTCTTCTGGTGATGCCAAAAAAAAAAAAAAAGTAGATAGCAGATGCCCCCAAAGTCTAGGGTGTTACAATAAAAACCTCTCTTCGTGGCCAAGACAGCAGCTGAATTGACTTTGTCCTGGACTTGGCGTCAGGACTTTGGTCAGGTATCCAGGACAGAGACCACGTCCTCTGTCTGCAAGTACCTCCACCAGACCCAGAAGGAGCAACACTGCCAGGTCTCTCCTACTTGAGAGCCGCACTGTCTTCTACCCCTGGCCCTGCTCTCCTCCAGCCAACATGAAGGAAGAGAGCCACAGAAGGCCCTCCCCAGGAGTAAAAGCCACACGCACACCCGTTTCTATGAGTTGGAAAGGATGCCTTGCTCCCTACCTGGTTAACCGCAGCATCCAAGAGCAACCGATAAGCACTTTTAGGGATATTTCCCCTTGGCCTTCAGGGTCTCAAAGGCACCACTGATTTCTGGTTGAGAGTAGAGCTCCAAATCAGAGCACTAGCTTCTCCACCTCAATTTTGCATTCATTCATTCCTTCAACAAATATTTATTGAGCACTTACTATGAGTCCAAAACACTATGGGAAATTCAACGCGTACAAAATCAGATATGCTCCCTTTCCTTACGGAGCTTACAGTGTAGCGCAAGAGGAACACATGAATGAAACTATTGCACAAAATCATGTCAAGCGGCACCGGTAGTGGGCACAGTGGAAATATGCATGATGGCCTGAGAGGGGCTGAACATGTGAGTGGGGATAGGGCCAATGCTGGTGTTATGTGCTTATTCCACGTATGATAATTTTATAATACATGGTTATTACATTTATGTGGAAAGAGTGGCACAGGTAGTTCATCCAAAACCTTATAATTTTTAGTTGTGTGTTAATGGGATAGTATAATAGGAAATTTGTAGTCAGAAGACCTGAGTATGTGTTCTAGCTCTGCTAATTATTAGATATGTACTCACAGACAAGCTGTGAAGTCCTATTTCCCTACGCATAAAATATAAATAATAATACTATCTGTCCCTCCTAAATTACAGATTTGTTGAAGAAATAAATAAGATGGCATATGTGAAACCACCTATAAACTCTATATGGTTATGGTTACAGAAAAATTCTTTCTTTTTGCAGACATTTTAAGTAACATAGGATCATAAGGTACATATTATGCACTTTATGTCTTCACATAACAATATAGGGTGAGCACAATACATGTCTAAAACTTAATAATATACCTTGGTCAGCCCTTTAAAGTTTTGTTGTTATATAGAAATATGCATTTTTATCTTTATCACAGATGCTTATATCTCTTGGCTTTGTTATTATTCAGGTGCATGAAGGACAAGATGTTGAGGGGATAAACTGGGGCTTTTCTTTTCCAGATTAGAGGACACCAGTACCAGCCCAGCATCCTTTAAAATGAATCCACTTCGCCTTTATTTGGCCTATAAAATCTGCATCCTTGGGGAAGGCCTGACTTTACTATGTGGCAAGAAATCAAAGGAAGGGGTAGAATGAGGCTAAATGCAGCCCATGGGCTTTGAGACTTGTTGGCCCTTCACAGCCTTGCTGCCGCCAAAGGGGCAGGTGTGGGAACCCCTGGGGCCCAGGAGAGTTGCCTGAGACTCCAGGGCAGGAGATTTAGGAGTGGAGGGGAACATAAACCCCAGGCAGATCCCAGCTGGGAAATAAAATGGGTCAAACCAAGAGCACAGCTCACTCACAAATCAAAGCAAAATTCTCAGTTGGGCTATCATCAGGAGCAACCTGAACACCAGCCAAAGGAAAAACAGGGAGGATTATAGACTTCCATAAAAATAAATCCCCACAAATAAGCAGATCCATTCTCCCTAATGAGAAGGTGGGGGCAGCAGTGCTGCCTTGGTTCATTCAAGATCATCACAGTCATTCTAGCACATTCTACAGGGCAATGGGTCACATCGCATGTGCCTTGCAGCACCAAGCACAAGAGCTCGTACCTATTGTGTGAACTGAATTGAATCAAATAACTAAGGTCAACAAAGGAAATTAATTAACTATTTTTTGAGCACATGCCATATGCAATGAACTCTGCTAGGTGTGTACAAGGTGCAACTATAAAGCAAAGAGGAAGACTTCCTTCTGTATTTGGCAGGAGCAAACCAGTTACTTTACAGTGTCATTTCATGCTTTATCCACATCAAGTCCATTTTTGTTGCAAAGTTGGAAATCTCATTTAAAGAAAAAATTCCCAAGAGCATCTAAGAGCCCTCCTCAACCATGCTGGACTTCATTTGCCTTTCCGGGCTAAAGATCATCTTATTTTACAAATGAGGAAACTGAGGCATGCAGCTACTGATGGAAATAGGATTCAAACTCAAGTGTGTTGCATCCCAGAGTGACACTGACTCCCAGGAAGTTGTCTCTGCCACTAGAGAGCAGAGGATCTAGGAAGGAGGGCCACTGAGTACGTCCAAATAGATCTGAGCACACAGAAGCAACAGTGCTCTGGTCCCAGAAGGTGGAATCCAGGCATGTTGGCCCTGACTTAGTGATGAAGCTGAGGGGACCCCCATGCTGGTTCTGTGCTCTGGAGAGGACCTTCTAATGACCCACCTCTCATGATTCACTGCCTTCATCCAAACATTTCCTTCTTAAATACCTACAGGTCAGGAATATCTATAGTTGTGTTCCAGCAGATATTCCAACATCTGGAAGACAATTACTGTGCCTAGGAGTGTGTGATCTTCTGATTGGTCAGACTGATTGGTCATGCCTGTCTCTGGAACCAGAGATTGGTCAATGACACCCAAGCCAACTGGAAGCTGTTACCATAAGAGCAGATGTTGTAGAGCAAAGAAAGAGGAAATAAATGTTGGGTGGACAAAAGCAACAAATGTCTACTACACTGACTGGTGACTAAGATACATGTAGTCTCTCCTTTCAGCCTGTGGGAAGGTAGCTCAGGCCTAAAAATAAAAATAAAATCAACAGGAACAAAAAACTTCCTCATTGGTATCCAGTGGAAGATAATTCCATGCTTGCTTGCTTTTTCTGATTAACTTCTACACTGATAATCCCATTTATATTTTTTTCCACAAATAATTGTGCAGATTCTGGGTTGAAGTCTTGGAATAAAACATGTTAAGAAGGGACTTGTTCAATCTGGGGGTAGTGGCCATTTGTCATTTTTTTACCAGATTCTGTTTTCCACAGTGCCTCACCTCCACCTCACTGCCAGGGACTACGGCTGAGCGTATAACCTTGGCCCAGCCGCTTCTGTGGGGCACTGGAGCACAGACAGAGGTGACTGTGTGCTGTTGGTGGTGGGCAGCCACATCCAGTTCCAGAGCAGTCGTAGTACACGTGGCATGGGGCAGTACTCTCCTTAGATTCAGGCAAACGGAACTCTATCCTGACCCCAGTTTAGGGGACCCTGTGCTCCTCCTCATTGACCGAGGAATCTACAAGTCTAACGGGACATGCTCATTCAGAGCCTGAGCTCTTTCCTTGTTTTTAGACTGTACTCCAAGTGCCCAGGTCCCCAGAATTCTCCGCCCAAATGACTCCAAGGTCGTTTCCAGAGCCTGTGCAGTCTTCTTCCCTGTCTCCATCCCCTGAGATGAGACCATTCACACTTCTAGACCCAAAGGGTGGTCCAGGGAGGACTTCTGCAGGAGATGTGGATGGCGCTTGTATATTCAGACTGAAGTAGGATGGAGGGATGTGCTGGGGGCTGGAGGACAGGAACCATGGGATTCTAAGGTGTCAAAAATTCTAAATTTGAACTTGATCTTTCAGCTAATTATAAACTATATTCGTCAAGGAAGAAGGATTTATCATATTTTATTTAATTGACTGTTCATTTGATTTATAACTTGCTTTGATTTTTAAATATTTAAACATATGGTACTGAGCCTCCACTCTTGCCACAACTGTTAATACAAGACTTGGTCTTTGGTGCCAGAGGCAGCGTGGCGGGTGAGTCCTCACCAGACTGCTTCTGGCGCATGGTTTTGCTAATTCTCCACCTATCCAATTCCTTTTCCAAGCCTCAGTCTCCTTCCATGCAGTAATTGCCTTTTAGAAATCTCCTTCCCCTCCCCCTCCTCCTCTCATTTTTTGCTTAAATGGGACAGAGTCAATCTCTCTTGAATGCAACTAAGTACTTCAAATGAAAAAAAAAAATCTCCAATGGCCTGTGAGTTCCCTGAAAGGCATGGAACCACCTGAAATAAACCCTCCTCTGCTGCTGGCTGCCTCCGTCTAGTATCCTAACCCTCATTTATGAAAACTCTAGCCTTTCTAGCACTCACGTGATCTGGGAAGAGAGAGCTGTTCTCTACAATCACAGCCACAGTTCCAGGGCCTCTGGGGACTGTAACCCGCACAGCTGTGGGTCTGGGAAATATCGCTCTGTTTCCAGCCCAGGCCTTAATCTTGAGTCACCTTTGGAACTATAATGCGAAGGATCACTCTCCAATCATAGATCCAAACATCTCATCTCTGAGGCTGTCTCAAAGGTAAAAGTTGGAAAGACTTAGATTCAGAAGGAAAAATAATTTATAAGAGCATACTATGCCTTGGCAGGGGCCCCTCCAACCCAGATTTCAACTGAAAATATTAGGCTTTCTATATCTTGTGCCATGATCCCAAATGCATTAGGGACCTCTGTCTTATGGCATTATAAACTATTCTACAAGTATACATTATATACACACACACACACCCCACATCACGTACACACAAACGCACATACACATTTTATACAGGGGACGGCAAAGACCGTCAGGATAGTCACCCATATATTCATTGTGATTATTGATTGGTGGTAAGAATATGGATTATTTTTTTCTTTCTACTTACTTATATTTCCTACTTTTTCAACAATAAGCAGATTTTATTTGTGTAATTAAAATCCAACAAGCATGAAAAAGAAGAAAGGTGAACTGGGGGGAAACAGTTCAAATCCTAAAACTGTGAGTTTAAGTTTTATGCGAAGTATAAGATTAAAACTCATGAGTCTCCACGACTGATAAACTCAGCCAAAATCTTATTAGTTTTATTTGCTGAGAACTTCAGAATTACAACAGATTCAAAGTTACCCTGGAATCACCCCTTAATGATGTGTTAGTATTCCTTTCAAAAAGATATTTAATAAGCTTGTCTCTATTTTTGTGTGAATTGTGTTGGCTCAAGTGTCTTTCCATTCTGTGGAGTTTCATTGAGGATTCCTGGAACCACTATAAACACACATCAGTACATCTCCCAATAGAGAAGCCTTCTTGCCATTTCTCACATAAAGGTTGGAAGCTGACTTGAAATTTGGACCTCATTTTTTCTTCCATTCATATTTTAGGGACATCTTTCCATAGAGAGCAATTTCTTTCTTTTTCCCTTCTTAATTCAAAGACTGCAACCACCGACCAAAGCACATATGTTTATGATAAAAATGTATAATTTTATAAATTCTCAACCTAAATTTGCCTCAGTGTATGGAGGGGGGAAAAATTCAGGATCCCCAATAAACTGATATTCTGTAGAAGAAAAAAAATCTCAAATCAGTCTCTAATATGATGGACCCTATAGAGTTTTCCATGTGGTACTCATTAGAGGGAGAGTGAAAAACCTGGAAAAATAAGTATCTGCAGAAGGTGGGCATCAGGCAAAGTAAGTCTTTTTACAGTTTCCTTTAAGCAGCAAGAGCTAGAAATAGGAGGTGTAGGAAGAGACTGGCTAAGAGCTTGCCTTTGGCAATCAAACAGGTCTGGAGGCAGACCCCAACCTCACCATGGATTAGCCTTATGATGTCAAAGAAACTACTCAGTCTCTCTGTGTCCTGACTTCCTCATCTACAAAAAAAAAAATTATTATGGTATCTAGTTCTTAGTTATTTTTTTGTTTGCTTTCACATTCTTATTCTGTTTTATTTTTTGAGGATTAACTAAGATACAGCGTGTAGAGTACCAAGCATCATGCCCAGAACATAGTTCTCGATAAATGCTGGCCTCTCAAAGTCTGTCTAGGGAATGCTTCCAGCCAACATGAAGTAACAGGAACCAGATTTACCCTCCTGCCTGGACAACTTAAAAAACAGACAAAGTATATAAAGCAAAAATGTTCGAGGCATTGGACATCAAGCAACGAAGGGCAATGATCCCTCATTGGTGAGGAATAAAGGACCTGAGCCCTTTAATTTCCCCAGCGTACAACCTGGGAAGTTTCCAGACCACAGAGCAGGGAGGGAGAACCCAGGTACAACCTGGCAATCTCTCTGTGTTAAAAAGACAGAGCTGGGAGTCTAGGGAGGCCAAGGAGTGTAGAGTTTCAGGGCAAAGTGCTAAAGAATAGAAAACTATACAGAGTGAGAACTCTAGAGGTCTGCAGAGGATTAGGATGAATATTCATCAGTACATGCATGTAAGGAAGCTGCCCAAAGCCAGGAAAAGAACCACCTTGGAAGGATGAGAGGGAACAGACCCCCAAAATCACACCATCCCAGGAATAGCTCTTGTTCCTACCAGCCAGAGTGGAAAAACCTCATAATTCATGGGCATTAGGTAGAGTACCTTGAAGGGTTTGGCCTCAAAAATGTGACAAAATTAGCCCAACACTAAATGCTGCTTTGGTGTCACCAAACGAAGCTTAAAAGCAAGCCCCAGTAGGATCAAACCGTTTACCAAGTAAGTTAATTAATGTATTAGCTTTCTATTGCTGCATTAAAAATTACCCCAAAACTTAGTGGCTTAAAACAACATTATCATTCTTTCACACAGTTTCTGTGTGTCAGGAATCCAGGAGCAGCTTTCCTGGGTAGTTCTCACTCAGGCTTGCTCAAGAGGCTGCAGTCAAGCTGTCATCTAGGGCTGCAGGACCAGAAGGCCTGACTGAACCTGGAGGATCGATATCCAAGATAAATCACTTACATGCCTGTTGTGTAGAGGTCTCAATTTCTTGCTGGCAGTTATCAAGAGGACCCAGTTCCTCACTACCTGAACCTCTTCATAAATGAGTGACCTAATGACACAATAAACTTATAGGCAGACTGATCAGGAATATAAAAGAGAAGACAGATTTCCATTATGAAAAATGAGAGAGGTGACATCACTAAAGATTCTATTGCTGATCAAAGAATAATCAGGGAATATTATAAACAACAACAATGACAACAAATTCAACAACTTATATGTAATGGACAAATTCCTTGAAACAAACTCCTGATGCTTCCCAAGAAGAAATAGATAGACTGAATACCTTTATATCTATTTTTTTAAATTGAATTTTTAGTTTAAAAAATCTTCTCATGAAGAAAACTCACGGGTCAGGCGGCTTCCCTGAAGAATTCTACCAAACATTTAAGGAATAAATAATTCCAATTCTACACAAACTCTTCCCAAAAATTGAAGGGGAGAGAATATTTCCAACTCATTTCATAAGGCCAGCATTCAATTGCCAAAATTAAAGATAGGGTACGAAAAGAAATAAAACTACAAATATCCTTCAGGAACATAGATGTACGATTTCAGGAAATCTAATCTAAAAATGTGTAAAATGAATAATATATAATAACCAAGTGGGATATATTCCAGGAATAAAGATTGTTTTGACATTCAAAATCAATCACCAATAGTTGTATATAGCTGTATATATGTAATTCACTGTTTTTACAAACTAAAGATGAAAAGGTATATAACCATTTCAATAATGAAGAAAAAGCATTTGGCAAAGTCCAACATCCATTCTTGATAAAAACTCTCAACAAACTAGAAATATAAGGGAACTTCCTCAACCTGAAAAAGGGCATATACAAAAACCTACAGCTAACATCATACATAGTAGTAAAAGACGGATTCCTTTCCCTCCAAGATCAGGAACAAGATAAAGATGCCCACTGCCACTACTTTTATTTGTCAATTACACTGGAGGTTCTAGCCAAAGCAACTAAGCAAGAAAAAGAAATAAACAGTACTCAGATAGAAAATGAAGGAAAATTTTTTTTATTTACATATGATATGATTATGATTGTCTATGTAAAAAAAAAAAAAAAAAAAACAACTATGAAATATACCCAAAAAAGGTACTAGAACTAATAAGTAGGTTTAGCATGGTTATAGGACTCAGAATAAATATTCAAAAATAAATTTTATTTCCATATACTAGTAAGAAACAATTGAAAATTGACATTTTAAAAGTAGCATTTACAATAGTATCAATGACAATAAAATTATAGTGATAATTCTGAAAAAAATACAAGTAAAATCTTTGCACTGAAAACTGTAACATTGATGAGAAAAATCAAAGAAGATCTAAATAAACAGAGAGATATTTCACCTTCATGAATCAGGCACACATTATTAAGATGTTAATTCTCCTGGAATTAACCAACCAAATTCCAATCAAACCCCAGCTAGCTTTTTTGTCAAGCTGATTCTAAAATTCATATAAAAACAACTTGGGGAAAATTTTTTGAAATGCTTATTCTACCTGACTTCAAGGCTGATTAAAAAGCTACAGTAATTAAATCAGTGTATTATTGGTGCCCAAGTAAATGAAGATCAATGGAACAAAACAGAAAAGACAGGGATAGACCCACATATGTATAATTAATTGATTTTTGACAAATATGCAAGGGTAATTCAGTTAGGAAAGGATAGTATTTTTAAAAGAAATTTTTGGAACAAATGAATCTCTATATGCAAAAACAAGCAAAAAACCCTCAGTTGAATCCAACCTCACACCAGATACAAAGATTAACTCAAAATAGATCACAGACCTAAATATAAAACCTAAAACTGTAAAATTTCTAGAAGAAATATAGAAGAAAATGTTTGTTGCCATGGGTTAGGCAAAGATTTCTTAGATAACATCAAAAACATGAGCCTTAAAAGAATAAAAATTTATAACTTGATCTGCATCAAAATTAAGAACCTCTGTTCTTTGAAAGACAGTATTAAGAGAACAAAAAGAAAATCCACAGGTTGAGAGAAAATATTTTCAAATTACATATCTGATAAAGAACTTGCATCCAAAATGTATTAAGAATCCTCAAAACTAAATAGTAAGAAAACGAATAAATTAAAAGTGAGTAAAATGTGTTTCCTTCACTGTATTTTACTTTTTCCCATCACCATTTATCAAAGGTGAGTAAAAAATTTAAACAAACACTACATCAAAGAGGATATATGAATGGAAGGAAGGAAGGAAGGAAGGAAGGAAGGAAGGAAGGAAGGAAGGAAGGAAGGAAGGAAGGAAGGAAGGAAGGAAGGAAGGGAGGGAGGGAGGGAGGGAGGGAGGGAGGGAGGGAGGGAGGGAGGGAGGGAGGGAGGGAGGGAGGGAGGGAGGGAGGTTTCGCCATCATCATTCGTCTTTAGTGAAAAATCTGCCTCCGTGCTGGGGGAAGAATTCCCGCTGATATCTCTGAAAAGGTGTTCAGGAATCTAGAACTAAGGCCTCCCAGCTCCCACAATCAAAGAAAAGTAAGTAATATAACTAAACTTCAAAGATACTTGTTTTTGGAGACTTTGTCTTCTAGTCTGTAGGACCTCTTGCTAAATTTCACAAAGCTTATTTCAGTTCCGGTTTTCCAATGTAGCCTGCTGAATTTTTAGCCTTGTGATACTTTCATAATATGATTAAAACTGTTAAAACGTTTATAGTGTTATTGAAATTATTTTTATTGGTGCATTCCTAAAAGATAATGATAAACTATTGGAGACATGTATCTGTTCCATTGCTCGGCTTTCCTCCCTATTCCCAGCCCCTGCCCTCTTTTCTTTAAGTCAAATACTAAACAGTGAATGTCAGAAGTCACTAGAGGGCAATAAGGAAATAAAAATTGCTAGTTTTTCAAGCAACAATTGTTTAGTGCCAGAATCCATATGAAAACGAGTGGTTAACTAGGCTTGATCTCATTCAGTGAAAAAACAAAGGATATTGAAAGCATCTCATACACACACAAAAGGAATTATTACATTTCATTTATAGTCCAATGAAATCTACACAATGCAACCGAAAACCATTTGCCTATGGATGGTTATCTCACTGTGACCAGATGTTGCCTTGAACAAAATTTAGACCAACAGTGGGTGAAGAGCTTTCTAAATGTTATTTATATATATTTACATGTTACCCAATGGTCCAGTGGCACAAATCTATTTGTTTTTCTGGGATTCAATTTTCTCTTGATTGCCTTGATTGGTCTAATAAGTTTCAAGTAATTGTGACCGTCACCATATCCCCAGACTGGATACATTTGGCAAGAAATAAGTAGAACTTCGGTTTTCTCTTCACCCACTCATCAAGGTTATTATGTGCTATTTGTTTGGTACTTTAGTCCTCTGGCTCACGATCTGTTTTGCTAAAAAGACATGCATGATATAGAAGAATTTAAGGCAGGATTATCTCCTGGCAATCAGTGACCAAACATGATTGCTAAATTTGTCAGTTGTGAATACCTTAAAGAACATTTGGGAGAAAGACCTTTTTTTTTCTTTTTTCTTTTTGTCTTACTTCATTTGCAATAGAAACTTTAAAAGTGGACCCTGGAAGAATCATTTCCTTTTTTTTTTTTTTTAATATATCTTTATTGATTTCAGAGGGAGGAAAGGAGAAGGAGAGATAGAAACATCAATGATGAGAGAGTCATTGATCGAGCCCGCAACCCGGGCATGTGCCCTGACCAGGAATCGAACCCCGATCGCCTGGATCCTAGGTCGACGGTCAACCGCTGAGCCACGCCCGGCCGGGCTCATTTCCTATTGACACTTAAAATGTTTTTATTTTCTTTGTGAATCTAGTGAGTAAAACTTTCCACTACATTTCTCCGCTGACATGACCAATATAAAAGGACTATTTGAATTTATTTTCTTAAATGGGTTAATTCTTCATAAATAGTCCCTGGTTTTTCTTTCAAGAAAACAAATTAATCTCATTGGTTTTTTCAGATGTAAAAAAATTTATCAATTTATCTTGTACATGGATTCTTCCTAAAAACTTCTGATTTTATAATTTATTCCAAAGACGGCTTCATGAGCATGTGATCCGTGCAGTCTCATGGTGTCCCTCCCCTCTGAAGGGCTCCATGCTTGGTTTAACACTCTGCTGTCACTGTTTGAAATTTTTAATAATTATTAAACAAGGGGCCCCACATTTTTATTTTGTATTGGGCCCCCCAAATTATGTAGCAGGTCCTGCTCAGTTTATGTAATTGCTCATCAAAGTTCAAGTGAAAGACTAGAATGGGCCTTATGGGGTATAACAATAATAGAGGACATTTGTTGAGCATTATGTGCTGAACTTTATTGGCATTAACTCATTTGAGCCTTGAGAAAACTACCATAAGGTATGTTATTATTTGCCTCATTTTACGGAAGGGAAAAATTGAAACACAGAGGTTAATGAAATTAATCACTCAGTTAATTGAAGGGCCAGAATTCCATCCCAGACAGCCTGACTCCAGAGCCTGCTATGTTACAAGTCATGAGAGCAGTTAAAGAAAGCTTCAGAATCACTGGCTTCCATAAATAGTCTCCATCCCCAGAAACTTACACACCCAATCTTGTTCTGTGCCTCTATTTCCCCTGTTCCCACCCCCTCCCACCCAGTTTTAGACATTACCTGGGTAACTGGCATACTGTGAATGTTTTATTTAGTAGGATTTATAGAATGCCCCCATTTCTTTGATCTATAAAGTATCCCATCTGCAGTATATCTATGGACCAAAGGATCATATTTTAATTCCTCTGGGAGCATCCACATTGTCTTCAATGCATCTGGGAGGTTTAAGGTTGATTTCCTAATTCATTTATTTGCTAACTCAGGAGACACTATTCCTTTTTACTTCTTATTTAAGGTGGGCTCGGTGCCCTGGCTGAACTAAAAATGCATTTTGCCCCATAAAAGTTGCTCCAGCAGACTTCTAATTAGTTTGCCTTCTGTCAGCAATGGGGAAACCGGCTTCTGGACACTAATATTTTTCAGGCAGGGAAAGTAATAAAACCTGGCAGTCAGCATGTATGAATAAAAACAAAAAAAGCAGAAAGAAATTCCCATTTTGTGAGGCATGGTAATAACTCAAGGCCAAAGCGTCTATGTGGTAAGTGATTTATTTTAAAGTATTTTTAAACATATAAAAGAAGGTGTAGCATGGATACCTCATCAGAAGAAACATGACTGAAGGCACTAGAAAGGACTGCCAAGATATGCCCAGTAGAGACAGGGAGCAGAGTTTAGCCCAAAGACCTGGCTTTAAGTCCTGACTCTACCACTTAATAGGAAGTGAAAGCTTAGGCAAAGTTTTCTCATACAGGGTGTTCCCCAAAAATGTATACGCAATTTAACAGCTGATAACTCACTTAATTTTCATTCCTTTTCAGATTTAACTGATTTGAAATAATGGGTGAAGCCAGACTAAGCTTTGAACAAAGAAAATTCATCCACTAGACATTTTTATGGGGATACATAAAAGATGAAGTTTATGGTACAAAACCGGCAACATTTGATGAATTGAGGGCACACAAATACCGAACGAAAAACGAAATGATTCTTGATGTTTGCGATTCCATTGTTTCATGTTATCAGCAGTGCCTGGACCAGAGCAGTCATCAGTTTGAAAACAGATGTTGACCCAAAAAAAAAAAAGCATTCATTTCTATAGTGTCTTTTAAATTTTAAAAATGAACTGTATGTTAAAAAAACACTGACTTTGTAATCATTCAAAGTGTGTGTATATATTTGGGGGGCCACCCAATATGTAAAATGCACACCTACTATGTGCCAAGCTTTTTTGTTAAATTCTGGATACACAGATGTGGCTGGAAAACCCAGCATGGTGCCCTCCTTCAAGGCCCCTGTGGCCTGCTGCACATGCGTAGGACACTGTGGAAGGCACACAGTGAGTCCCAGCATCGCGCCGTATCCCCCCTCCGAGGAGCTGATTATCCTCCTTACCCACGGGCTAACAGAACCGCCCGTCCTGGGCTGTGTGCCGGGCTTCCAGGTCCTTGCTTCCAGGGACAGGTGAGTTCACTCTTTGCTCCGCGCCCCTCAGGGAGGAAGGCTTGGCTCCTGCCCACGTGCTGGGTACAGTACTGACTCTGGCTTTCTGACGCCGCAACTCAATGTGCTTACGTCTGGGCTCCCTCTGCAGGGAGAACCTCCAGCAGCCTGTAGGATGGGAAGGTTCGTTTAAATGCCTTTGTTGGCAAGAGTCACTCTCTACTGAGAGTCCAAGCTAAACACGATACCACATTGTAAAAACATGCACCGCTTCTGGTCAGTGCCACAAAACACCCCCATCTAGATGCATGACCCTTAGCAACTGTGCATCCGACACCCAATAAGGCAGAAGCACGCTCCCCAAGAATCTAAGGTACCGTGACCACAGGAAGTCTTACCTCCCTGAAGCATCAATTCGCTCAAAGATCTGAGAGGAAAACATATATTCGGCATTTTTATATTCTTATACATATGAATCTGGATTACCCAAATCCGGCATCAAGAGAGTAGAAAAAATGGAACAGACTGACAGCTGTCAGGGTGGGGAGACTGGATGAAAGAAGGTGAAGGGATTAGCTAAAGGACATATATGTGTGACACATGGACACGGACAATAGTGTGGGGATGGCAGAGGGAAGTCGGGGTGGGGGCTGGGTGGAGGTGGGAAAGGGAGGGGGGGAATGGGGACATCTGTAATAGTGTCAACAATAAAAATAAAGTTAAAAATAGAGAGGAGAAAAAAAATGCCTGGATGCACGACTAATGTGCAGTGTTGGTTCTCTATCATTCAACCCAGTTCCCCAAATTTATATGATAGAATATTTCATCTGCTGACCAGCAGAACAAGTAGGAATTGTTATGGGGCTTTTAAGATAAAGCCAGAGCTCTCAAAGTTTCTTGCTTGTAAAAGCATACTTTCGGCTACCTTTCCAGACTGGGCAGGCCTGACATGGTAGGGCCACACATTAATTCTCTCCTGCTATTGGATGTTTCCATGAAAAATATGAGAAAAACACTGATTCAGGTTATCCTTGTACACTCTGGGTGTTACTGATTCTCACGACACCAAACAGGTTAAATATTAGAATTTTCAATCGACAGGAACCCTTAGAAACCACCTCACCCAGGGTCTTAGGGGCCATGGCAGGGGTGAGGTGAGGCCAAGGGGGAACAGCTCCATCTCCCCCGACACCATCCCTCTGCCACCGCCGTTGCCCATTTCCCTCATCACCAGGATCCACTTTGATGCTAGTTTTTTCTGTCTGCCTAGCATTTCCAAGTAAAATTTCATTTAAGGGAAAGGTGCTAAGAAAAAAGTTTGAAAGTAGCTGATCTGATCCAACTCGTATTTTGTGACATCCTGCCCCACCCTGACCTGAAGCCAGGAAGCACCTAACTGCAGGGACCCAGCGCCAGCCACGCTTCAGAGGCTGGGTGGCGTCTCCAGGCTCCCTTACGTGGCTGTCACCAGGACTCTGGCTAAGCATTATGGCTGATTAGCCCACGGAGGGAACTTGAGAAAGTATTGCTTCCTGATCATCTGTTTCGAGTGGTGGATCCCATCCAGCATTAGAGAAAAGGAGACATGATCCCTTCAGAAGAAGACACTCAGAAGCTGCTGTACAAAGCCCCCAGCCCCTCTGACTTGGCCCTTTTTCCTGCAGGGAGCAGCCGACACCTTCCTGCGCTCTCCCTGCTCTGTCCCCTTCAGAGCCCAGACTCAGGAGTTTCCCTAGACTCCCTCTGGTCATTCATATGCCATTTTTACAATTTTCATTATATCTGCATACCAACTGCTCTTTCATTTACGTAATGTTATTCTTTATATCAGCTCATGTTTTAATGTTGGCCATGCCCTACGCAGTAATATCCATTAAATGATGAAAAAGTATGTCTTTTGACTGATACACCTTAAGTACAAAATTATTAAATGAAAAATTTTGCGTCTACGCCAAATCATCTCATGTAACTTCTTTGGGAAAACACTGATCTAATTCAGTCATTCAGCAAATAGTCACTGAATCCTTGCTCTGGCAGACTCTGCACTAGGTGGTAGATACACAATAATTAGTAAGGGGCTAAGGTGAGTTTGTTTTCTCTGGCTAAGATGATGTAAATAGTGCTGAGGTTCCAGGTTCCTGATAAAAACATGCACCCTTGAGAGAATCAGTTTCAATGGTGAATGTGTTTTGTGTGTGTTTTAACCAAGGCATGTTATCGTCATTCATAGCAGAGTTGCCTGAAAGGAGGCCTCACGCTCTCTGCAAGCACGTTTGCTGAAGGAAAGTCGATGCTCAGATCTCCATGAGACAGGAAACTAAATGACTGCTGGGGACTCAGTGTGTCGTCCCCCGCCCCCAAAAACAACCATAGTAATTACCTACCCTTTTTGCTCCAGCCTGACTTTTTAAAATCAGGTGCCTGTACTTATATATGAGGATTTCTGGTACCAAGAATTAACCAGTCAGGCACAACCTTATTATGTGATGTGACCAATAAGATGCAGCTCTATTGTATGACCTACATATTTATGGTTCAAGACAGGGCATTCGCACCAGATGGCTATTGTCATTTTTTAAAAAATAGGCAGGTATTGCATGTTTTAGAAGTTCTTGCAGTACACTGGTTGAAAATCGCTGCCCTAGGAGACAGAAAGAGCTTCACCTCGCTCGGAGGGTCTCCCACAGTCTGGGGCCAAGAGAGGACAAGCAGCACATGAGGTCACTGCACACAGGGGCTGTGCCCGCTCAACACTTGCCTTCAGCTGCTAATGGTGTTGAGGGTTCTGCCCTGGGAACATTTAAAGTACTGAGTCAATGAAGATGACTAAATATTTTCTTAGGGCTAAGACTAAATTCAACTAGAAAAGTGGGAAATTTTCAACCCTATTTCTCCATAATGTGGGTGTTTGGGGCTTTTCAAAATACTTTTCCAGTAAATTGCATACTGGTTGTCCACAGACATAAACAGCAGCCCAAGGGCAGATGGTGAAAACCAGGGCCCTCAGAGCATGAGCTGTAAGAACATTTCCCCCTCAAATGTCACTGAATTTCTGCAGCCAAGCTAAGCAGCGTGTGTGCCACATTCATTCTCAGGGCAACGCTTACACTCACTCCCACCAGCAAAGGGTATGCGTCATGTTTGGGTGTCTTGGGCTGTGTAAATTGTGGTAAATGGAGTCAGTGTTCTTTTTCCAACATAACTGAGCAACAAAAATCATTGCTCTTGATAATACAAAGTTAGGGTTGTTGACACAGGCTCACTGGGCACATGACAGGGTTATAGGCCCTTTCACAAGGTTTCCACTATTTTAAGGTCAGTGTTTGTCCGGTGCAGACTTGGGTGCCAATTTAAGTGACTTTTTATTCTGATGGTGTCTCTGGATTAAAATACAAGTCTCTCGTCAAGTTAAACTTTCCAATCCAAACCTCCAACTAGATTTTTTAAAAATGTGTTAGCGATATGGTCAAGCAAATCTAATAAAAAAGGCCTATGGGCACAGACAAGGAGAGACCTAACAGGGATGGATAAGAACACCTCCGTTATCATCAGCTTGGTAGATTGTCTGGAAAACAAAAGGCTGCAATTATTCCCCTCCCTCTATCTATGCTCTGCAATATAATGTTGTAGGTCCTACATCAAGAAATGCAACTGTTTCCCCAGTCCTTAGATCTGGGCTGGCCTGGTAACTCGCTTTGGCCACCAGAATGTGGAAGAAGTGTGGGTGTTGAAGGTCCTGCACACTTCCCTCCTCTTTGACTCTTGCCTCTACCACATGAGCAAGCACGGGCTAGCCTGCTGGAGAAGGAGAGCACACATGGCCCACTGTCAGTCAGCCCAGTTGCACCAGCTGTGATTCCAGCTGGTACCCATGGCACCTGTGGGACATGGTCCAAGAGCCCCATGTGACAAAGTCTAGCCAAGATGAGCTTGTTGATCTGCAGCTGGCTGTAGATGCATGAGCAAGCCCAATTGAGATCAGCCAACCCTGGCCCAAATATCAGAACCACCCAGCTACCCATTGACTTGTGAGCAACAATATGTAGTTATTGTCTCTGCTTATTGTATTTACCTTATTGTCTCTAAGGTTGGGGTGGCTTGGAATGTAGCCATAACTTATACAAGCATAATCACCTTCATCATCAATAAGCATCATTCATTTTAACATTCTTTTCCATATATTCTTTCATCCTACCCTCAGTTTCCCCTATTAATAACATCTTGCATCAGTGGGGTACATTTGTTACAATTAATAAGCTAATATTAATACATTAACTAAAGCCCATAGTTACATTAAGGTTCACGATGTTGTACATTCTATGGGTTTTGACAAATATGTGATGACATGTATCCACTATTACAATATCAGGCAGAATAGTTTCATTGCCCAAAAAATCCCCTGTGATCCACTTAGTCATCCCTCCTCCCCTCCCTCCGAACCCCTGGCAACTACAGACCTTTTTATTGTTTCCATAGTTTTGTCTTTTCCAGAATGTCATATAGTTGGAATCCTTTTCAGATTGGCTCGTTTTAACATTTTTTATTTGTCTAGCACTGTGCTACTTTTCCCAAATTATCCTGTTTAACCACATAGAGTGCTATTATTATGCTCAATTTATAGATGAGAAAACTGAACTCAGAGAATATAAGTTACTGGCCCATGGACACCCAGATACTATGTGCTGGAGTTTCAGAAACTCAGACCTGTCAGACTTTAGAGCCAGAACTCTCACCTGCCACAGAAACATTTGCAAAGTAGTAACCCAGAGTCCACATCCAGCCTCCTGCTTTGTTTCATTTGGCTCACCTACCACTTTAATTACCAGAAAAGCTCAGTTTTTCTTAAAAAATTATAGTTTGGCATTTGCAGGCCTGCGTTCTCACATGGCAATCATGTTTGTCAGCTTGGGCTACTATAACAAAACACCTTAGACTATAACCAATACCATTTATTTCTCATGGGTCTGGGGGCTGGAAATCTGAAGTCAAGGTGCAAGAGACTCAGTTCTTAGCAAGAGCTCTTCCTGGCTTACAGACGGCGGGCCACCTTCTCACAGTGTCCTCGTGTGACCAAGACAGGGCTCTCTAGCCTCTTTTCCTCTTCTTATAAGGACATTTGGTGTCTAATCACATCATGGGGCCTTCATCCTCATGACCTTATCTACACCTAATTACCTCTCGAAGGCCCCAACTCCAACTATCATCACGTTGGAGGTTAGAGCATCAATATACAAATTTGGGGGTGACACAAACACTCCGTCTGTAACACCAATAATTGGTTAAAGCCAAATAGGAGCTGCCCCATTAGAGTGTGGCAGTTTCCTTCTCTAGAGTCTTCACCACTCCCCATTGTACTGGGCCTGGGCCTGTTTACTTATTTTAATGATCTCTCTGGCCCCACTAGAATCTGAGTTTTCACTGTACTCTCCTCCAGAGATGCCCCTGGTCCTGGCTGGGAGTCTTACAAGGTGAATGTAAGGTTCAGCAGTAAATATAAAACAGCTCATCTGGGTCTTAGAATAAAATGTGACTAACACATCCTGCTGCCTCAGGACAGTGCTGAACACGTGGGAAGTCCTGACCTGGAACATGGAGAACTGTAAACAAAATGATTGATAAGCTGGACTCCATTAAAATTAAAAACTCCTGCTCTGCAAAAGACAATATCGAAAGAATGAAAAAACAAGCCACAGACTGGGAGGAAATATTTGCAAAAGAACTCATCTGATAAAGCACTTTTATCCAAAATATACAAAGAACTCTTAATACTCAACAATAACAAACAACCTCAGTTTTTAAAATAGGGCAAAGACCTTAACGAACACCTCACTAAAATACAGATAAATTTAAAAAATTGAAAAGATACACAGATATCAAATAAGCATATGAAAAGATGCTCCACATATGTCATTAGGAAAGTGTAAATGAAAACAAGATACTGCTACACACCTATTAAAATGGCCCAAATCCAGAACACCAAGTGCTGGGGAAGATATGGAGCAACAGGAACTCTCATTCATTGCCAGTGGGGATGCAAAATGGTAACACTGTGGAACATGGTCCAGGAGTTTCTTATAAAACTAAAGATACTCCTACCACACAACCCAGTGATTGTGCTCCTTGGTATTTCCTCCCCAAAAGCTGAAAAGTTATATTTACACAAAAGCCTGCACATGGATGTTTACAGCTGCTTTATTCATAATTGCCAAAATTTAGATGCAACCAAGATGTCATTCAGGGGCGAATGGATAAATAAATCGTGGTACATCCGGACAATGGAATATTAATCAGCACTAAAAAGCAATGAGCTATCAAGCTATGAAACGACATAGAGGGACTTTGAATGCATATTACTAAGTAAAAGAAGTAAATCTGAAAAGGCTACCTACCTACCGTATGATTCCAACTATACGACTTTCTGGAAAAGGCAAAACTATGGAGATAGTACAAATATCAGTGGGTATCAAGGGAGTGGATGGAGAGGGGAAAAGGCAGAGCATAGAGGATTTTAGGACAGTGAAAACACTCTGTATAATATTATACACAGCAAGAGTGAACCCTAAGGTAAACTATGGACTTTAGGTGTCTACGATGTGCCATTGTAGTTTCATCCTTGGTTAAAAAAAAAAAAGTACCATTCTGGTGAGTGATATTGATAATGGGGGAGGCTGTGCATGTGTGGGGTAGGGAGGAAATCCCACATTTACAGCAAGATGGATGAACCTGGAGCACATTATGCTCCAGTCACAGAAGAACAAATACCTTGTGATACCACTTACATGAGGTACCTAAAAATAGACTCATAGAAGCAGGGAATTGAATGATAGTTGTAAAGGGATGCAAGGGGGGAAATGGAGACATTTTTTGATGGGTATAAAGTTTCTGTTATGCAAGATCAATAAGTTCTAGAGATCTGCTGTACAACAGAGTACCGATAGTTAACACTGCAGTATTGTGCACTTTGAGATACATCTCATGTTAAGTGTTCTTACCAAAATAAAATAAAGTAATAAAAACCCACAAAAAAACATAAGGAAAGTTTTAAAGATGGTGAATATGTTTAGTACTTTGGTCGTGGTAATGATATCATGAGTGTAGGCATATGTCCCAATTCATCCAGATGTATATATTAAAATGAGTGCAATTTTTATATATCAATTATACCTCAATAAAGTTTTAAAAAGAATACAACTATTTAATATATAATCGTACACTGACTGCTGTTCAGTGTGGTGGTGTAAAGCTCACCCACACTAATCCAAAGATCTTTAGCAAAAGTTCTGCTACAGTCCACAGCTGTGTATTTACAACTGTTTGGGGGGAAAGATCAAGAAGACCCTGATTTTGGAGCAATACGGAGCAGAGAAAATAGAAACAGCACTAAGATACAAAGTAAAAACCAAACTACAGAGGACAGGGGAGATCAGAGCCAGAGCTGACAATGAATTTCAGAATCTTGGGTAGACATTAAACTTGACTTGATGTCTTTATTTCAGGGCCTAGGCCACTCTTATCTAGATCATAAGGATCCAGGAAACCCCAGATGGTACCCAAGTTACACAACCACTGTGTTTAATCAAGAAGTTCCCATTGAAGTCTCCCATCTGGTTCCATTCTCCCTGCCCCAGGCAAATGCAAACCACAGGTATTCGACCTCAGCGGGGGGACAGGGTGTCCAGACAGAGCGAATGTGCGGGCCATGATGCGTGTATTTTCCCAGAAGCCTCTGCAATTAGAGAAGCTTGTAATTCAAGGTTTGCATAAGTAGTTGTTTAAGAGAAAATGGAATCTGTTTGAGGTTCCTAGATGAGGTATGAATAACTAAACCCTTGACTTGCACTAAGATTTTTACTTTTAAAAGTATATCTTCAGAGTACAGGACATTTTGCCATTTTGACCTGGTGGAAAGTTTGACGTCAAGCTCTTGACACTAAGAACTATTTCGCTATACATTTTAATCAGTATGATATCAATATTGATGAATTTCATATACCATTTTTCAGTCCAAACTTAAGTAAGCCAGTATACCTATTAGGAATTATATTCAGCTATGAATGAAGTGAGACGTGATAAAAATAATATAGTGATTGCAGTAGAGTTTATTCTCTCATGTAAAAGAAGCCTGAAGATGGGCCCTCCAGGAATGATACTGTGATTCTATGCAGTCATCAGGGCCCACGCCTCTCCCATCATCCTCCTGCTCCATTCTCAGCCTGTGCCTGCTACCTTTAAGGTCCTATTCTTATCTGAAGGCTGCTGGAAACCCAGCTACGACAGGAGGAAAAAGGAAGGAAGATGAAGGGCTGGTTTCCTCTTCTTAATGAATGTTTTCAGAAATCCTACCCATCACCTCTGCTTACACCTCATTGGCTAGATCACAGACATGTGGTTACGCCTAACAGAGAGGAACACTGGGAGATGTCGTTTTCAGAAGGACACTTTGCCCAGGTTTCCACTGAGAAAGTTGGGAAAGTGGATATAGAATGCAACTTTAAATCTAACTACACCACATCAATTCCTTGATTAATATTGCACTTCTAAATTATCTCAAGAAAATTTTGTTCTACCCCAATTAATATTGCAGAAAGAGTAAAAATAATATTACGCATGATTTGGAAATTCAAACTGTCCCATGCGAGTCTCGCTTGAGGTGGGTCTGGAGACATGACTACCTCCATTGCACAAATATCAAAAGATAAAGGATGTGGGTCATAAACTAGGAAGTGGCAGGACTGGAGGAAAGGATCCAGTTTCTCCAGTTAGTGCTTTCCGCTGAGCAGATGAATGTGAAGGGCTCCAGATTCGCCACCAAAGACTGGACACCCAGCTTTTCCAGGAAAATGGACACTGCCCTCTAGACAAGCTGAGGTTTCTCACTCCAACCAAAGAGTAAGTCTTTGGACAGAGAAGGCCCAGCACATCAAGGCCTGGGAGAAACAACCCAGCTGCCCTGGGTCTCTGTTCTGTTCTCCCCAAGCATCCACGAAACCCTGTTAAAGCTCCAGACCCCATTTCCATTTCATTTTATGCCAAGGACAAGTTATTTACAGCTTTCCCCACTCCCACAAGTCCTCGCTAGAGCTCTATTGATCTGATTTAATTAAAATCAAGTCTTGAAAAAACTCACATAACAGGACTTATGTTCATTGTTCTTCCTTCCTAATTTACTGGAAAACTGTACATAGACCCAACCATATGATGATCCAAACATTGACTTCTCACTTCTTAAACTAGCTATATAGTTCAGGTTCGCAGGAAGCCCCAAGATCTCAGGTAACTTTTCCAGGGTTCAAAGATGTGAGCTGTGTTCCCTTTAAGAAGGCCTGGAAATCTAGCATTGAAATAATGTTTCTAAATCAGATTCTCTCCGTCTGTGGGCTCCAGCTGCTCAGGTTTCATGAGGATGACTTCTCAGGGCCTTTGGATCTCATTTCACATCAAGCTAAGTCTGGTCTTGATTAAAGTTGCAGTGAGGAGAGCATATGGCAGTCAGAGAGGCGGAGGCTGGGTAATAAGCCCCTGCAGGCTCGCGCTAAAGAAAGTAAGAGCCCGTAAACTGTCTGCCATCCATTGAAGTTGGGCTCCAAATGAAACACGAGCTTGCGCATTCCGTGTTTACGTATTCGAGTTAATTGAGATTTTAATTATTAAAAGTAAGTAAAGCCAGGCAAGGGATTTAGTGAACTAAGTATTAAAATAACACATCATTGAGGCCAATGTTCTCCAAAGTCGCCCTAACACAATGTGTGTGGAGACTCTTGGCTGTCATATATTTTCACCGAAAAGCAGGGGTGAAGCTGAGACCATTCGTGTTTTACTAAACTTTTGCATCTGCAGAGAGGAAAAGATAATGCCTTTAGCTTTTGAATTCCATTAGGACGAGATAAAACACTTCTAGGAAACACTTCCACGGGCTGCAAGAACTCACCATACACAGAGGGAAGGGAGGCTGCCTTCCTGTCGTCAGGGCCAGGCCAGGCCAGGCCAGAAGTCACACAGCTTGCTTGGGCAGACACAGCAGGGGAGAGTCTCTGCACAGAGGTCTCATTGCAGAAGGACTCTGCACATGGGTTTTGTGTTCAGTGTTCAGGAGTTCTTTATGCTATAGGAAAAGAGCTTTAGAGGTAGTTTCCCGACCTCATAAATGTTTTGCTCTTTTAATAAAACAGTGTAGAACAGCGATTTTCAACCTTTTTTTCTCATGGCATACATAAACTAATTACTAAAATTCTGCAGCACACTAAAATATGCATTTTTGGCTGATCTGACAAAAAATAATTTTGATTGATTTAAATAATAATAATAACTGTAATTACCTCCCCTTTTTGCTCCAAAGTGACTTCTTTAAAAAAAAAAATCAGATCAAGTGCCTATACTTGTATATAAGGATTTCTGGTAACAAGAATTAACTAATCCAACGCAAGCTTATTATGGGGACAGGAACAGTAAGATGCAACTCTGTTATGTGACCTATATATTTATGGTTCATGACAGGGGGTTCAGCCCTGGCCTGTTTGCTCAGTGGTTAGAGCGTCAGCCCATGAACTGAACGGTTCCGGGTTTGATTCCGTCCAAGGCATATACCTCGGTTGCAGGCTCCACTGAGGCCCGAGCGGGAGGCAACCAGCAGATGTGTCTTTCTCACACTGATGTTTCTTTCTCTCTCTCCCCCCCTTCCACTCTTTCTGAAAAGCAATGGAAAAAATATCCTTCAGTGAGGATTAAAAAAAAAAAAAAAAGACAGGGCATTCCCACAAGACAGCTATTATTGTGTTGGCTGTTGTCTTATTTTTATTTGACAGTCTAAGGGAAAAGAGGTCAGTGTCCCTGACTAAGTAGTCAGCTATTGCATGTTTTAAAAATTCTTGCGGCACCCCAGTTGAAAATGGCTGGAGTAGAATATTTCAAAATAGGATGGCATTGCAAGCAGGGTGCTCCTGTATTTAAGATGTCTGTTTCCTCTCCTGTTAAAGCAATGTGCTATTCAGTCCTTTATTTTATGCACAGGTTTTGCTACTATGTTTCAAAAATATTAATTCTTTCAAAAGAATTAGAAAGATGTGTTTTCACTGCAGCCAGCAGAAGAACCAGGTTTGACCTGGTCACTTGTACGCTGCTGGGATCTCCTTCACTCACAGTGCCCTGCTCAGTGAAAAGCAATGTCCTCGTGCAAATCATACCTCCCAACCTCCCTACTTCCCAAACTCCCTCGTTACCTGGCCCTGTGTTTTGCACAGAACAGTCCGCTGCTCTCAAAGCTTAGCCAAAGGGAAGTGATCAAGTAGAGAACCCAACTCTCTTCTCTCAATAAAACCCGGAGAAGTATTCTATTTAGGGAGATAGCTCCACACTATTTCCTGCTTCCACAGTCTTGGTGTGTCTCCCTGGTGGCTCAGAGACACCATACACAAAGCTGCCTCTGCGGCTAGAATTCCCTCGTGAGACACACGTGGAGTTGGGGTCACCACTGAAGTTAGGACCGTCTCCCTGGGGGACCTCGAGGGGTACTGAACAGAGGGCTTCTGGTGTCGCCCAGGATCGTTGCTGCACGTGGACCACAAGGAGCAGGAGCAAAGGGAATTCTCAAGACACCTGCAACCTCTCTCCAGTCTGGGTTTCTGGTAATAACAAGCAGGCCGTCACCCAGGGGGATCCTGATGAGAGACGAGCGCAAGAGGCTGTGGGGACGAGCAGGCTGACCATTTTCTCTAAAGCCTTGGATAAACAGACTACCTTCATGTTTTGTCCCTGGGGGTGTTATTTTGCTTTCAAAGACCTTGAGCCTTGAAGAAATTATGGTGCGCCGCCCCCACATCCTTTCATAATTCAATTTTTTTTACAGTCTAAATTAAAAGCTTAAGGAAGTCCAACAAAATTCCAATTTTCTGTAAAGCCACTTATAGTACTTTTGCATCAGAATGTACATCAACCGTGTCCCTAAGCATGCTTTTTGGTGCAGTTTGGGTTTTTTGTTTGTTTGGGGGTTTTTCTCATGAAAGAAGCCACGCATTGATTTACACTCTGGCCCAGCCTCCTTGGAGAGGGACACTTTGAGTCACAGTGATCCAAATGAGAGGCGTTCCGAAAAGCAAAATCTGCACGACTGAGCGCGGACATCATTTTCACCTCTCCTTGCCTTGATGGTGAGACACGTCGCCAGTAGCAAAACTCAGAGCCCTCCCTGACAACAGCCCCCTTCCACCTCTCCTTTCATCTTCATCTTCTGTCCTTACATTTTTAACATTTGAAGCTGCTTTCTGTTTCCTGCGTTGGCTCTGAGGCAAAAGTTCCAGGACACTATCCTGGCTACAAGAGACCTGACCCTGGATGACTCCTGTACCCCTGATGTCATGCACGATGCCTAGTTGTTAAAACTCAATACAAATAAGGTAGAGACACGAAGCACTGTTACAGCTCTCGGCGAGCTGAGCGCCTACGGTCTCCATAAACAGCTTCATTAGTGTTGACAATAAGCCCACACCAAAGAAGTTTCCTTGCATTCGGCCACCGGCTGCAAGATCCTAGAACTGCAGGATCTCAAAGGATGCCAGAAAATTGAGCCCCTTCAACAAAAAGTCTGACCTTGATGGTGTAGAACCAAAACAGCTGGGGTTGAAAGCTTGGTGAGGGAGGGAGAAGTAGAAAGAACTTTGTAAAATTTTGCTTAGAGATTGTAACTTAAACTGAGGTATGTGGTCACTGACAGGAGGCAGATTTAACTGATCAATTCAGTAAAGACATCGATTTTAAGATCGATGTTCTCTGAAAAACTATGTTGTTAAAAAATAAAAGAGAAAGAAAAAAAGCAGGCTTAGAGAAGCCAAATAGAAATCTACATTTTCGACAGGAAACATTTCTGTAGAGATTTTTTTACAAGAAAGAAAAGAGTTTTTATTAAAGCCATAAGCTTTTTTTCCTTTCCTACCAAATTGTGGCTTTTTCAAACACTCTAGCAATATTATTCTGCTGAATTCCTGCAATTTCTTAGAGAGTTTCTTAGCAATATTACTCCATCTTCTAGAGGAAAACTGAAATATTTGCTTGATATAACCCTAAGGGTTTCTGAAACTGAGCTCTCTGCCTGGGACCTGGGGAGTTTGGGCCACATGAAGCACTAACAATCCGAAAAATCTTGGAAATCTTAGAGGATCATTAAAGAAACCACCAGCTTCTCTTCTATGCTTAAGAACAAAGAGCTATGTTCAAACATTTAATAACAAACTGAATTGTCTCAGTAAGAACTCCAGGTTAACCAGACGATGGTTTGGCAGTGAGTGCCCTTGGGGTCCGGGTCCGTGTCTTGCTTTAACAGCGTTCGGATGGAACAGCCCCGGGGGGACACCCCTTCTCCAGCCTCCACCACCCTCCCCTTCTTTTCCAGCCATTGCCCTCGGAACCACCTCAGCACCCCCCCCCCCCCCCCCCCCCCCCCCCGTCTCCGAGACCAGCCAGCCCTGCTTCCGACCTTAACCACGAGCTCCCGCATCCTGGGAATTGTCCCACCGAGGTGGGGGCCACCGCCCGTCACCCCCCGCGGCCCCACACCCACCTCTCTCGGGGCTTCTGTTGCCACTGTGCCCACGGGCTCAGGGGGGCGCGGTCACTCTTGCCCCCAGTTGGCCGAGGAGGGGCTTGAGGGCGCTGGGTGTCTCTTGAAGATGCAAACCCAGCGGTGGCCCTGTTCTCTTCCACGACGTGCTGAAGCCTCCGCAGGATGAGTGGGTGACACTCAGGACGCATGGCCTTGGAGAGGAACCGGCCCCGGGCCCTTTTGGACCTGCAGGCCCTGGGTTCCGCCGGCACAGGCCCTCATCTCTGTGACTCCCGAAGAGCCCCCTCCCGGGCAGGCGGTGAAGCTCATCAGGAGATGGGTGGCACCTGACCCCTCCGAGGCCGGCGCCCCAGGCTGGGCCGGCGGGCATCCCTTCGCAAGACGCACCCTCGAGCACGACTGGGAGCCTTTGGTGCCCAGAGGCCTTCGAAGGGCCCCTCTGCGGTGCCCCTGGGATCTGGCTTTTGCCTGAGCCTCTCCCCAAAACCGCCAGCCATTCTTTCAACCACCCTGGAGCCCTTTCCCATGCATTGGACCAAATGGAAACAATAAAGCTTTTTGCAGCCAAAAAACAAAACAAAACAAAAACAAACAAACAAAAACCCAAGATGATGGTGTTAGGGTGCAGAAACGGATTTTAAATTAACACACACACGCGGACACACACACACACACATTTGTTCTAGCAGAGGGATTGCTTTCTGAGCCCTGGAGATCAAGTGCATAAAATCTTTGTTAGGTATAATAATGTAGTTATTTAACACTTTATGTTTTCTACCATACTGTTTGTATTTTATGCCATCAATTTAAATTATTCTCCAGATTTATGGAGAGCAATAAAACTAAAATTAAGTTTAGATTTTATCAGAGGAATTGCTATTTATTTCTGTTTGTCTTGTTACTACCAGTATTCTCTCATTTCTTAAGCAACATTGCCATCTGGTGTCTGAATCCATACATTTCCCAGGGAAACTCCAGGCTTAAATAAACCCCAATAGCACCAAAAATTGGAATTGATTTATGTCCCTAGAATTTCCTCCAGTTGTGGGTCTTGGTTAGAAAGGGAGAGGTCATCCTAAGATATTTTACAACTTTAGTTTCCAATAAAAAAATCTATCATCATTTCTACCCAAGCATCTCTATTATAACTATCAGCCCATGTGTTTTAAATCCTGGCACATTCAAAATTGACGTTACATTTGGCCCTCTATATCAATAGTTTTTTCCTGGAGCTTTTTAAAATGTGCTTTTCAACTTAAACACTGTAGTGATGAGAGATTCTACTGGGCTTTAAAAATAAAAGAAGAAATGCTTCAGTTTTCATGAATAGATATTGAAGCAGGTTCATTTCCAACCTTCTCTTTGGGACATTCGGTACTTTGCAATGTAAACAGAAAAGTCCAAATTTCTCTCCTCCATTCAATGTTTGGGAAAATTCCAATTGAGGTAGGCCACCTGTGAGGTCTAATATTTGGATGTCAGCTTCACTTTATTTTAGATTTTTCTCTAGAGACTCATATGAATATTCATAAAGACATTCCTAGCCCTGAATCACCCAGGTGGCCAGCTCCATCTGGCAGACAATCGCAACCAGGCAAAACACGACCGGTGGGGACTCATTCAGTTTCTAACCATGACTCTTAACTCTCAGTTATACGCAGCAAACGCAGGTCTACAGGGTGGGAGGGAATGACTCATGAGTTAGTAAGAAATACATATTCTGACAGCTCAACAAAGAAGCTGTCCAAATATGAATCATGAGAGGGAAATGTTAACCTCTAGGGAAAAAATAAAATGCTACTCTTTTTCATCCCATCCTTTTATTGAAAATCTAATTGTATAGCCCACTATTGGCCATGTTTTTATATGTATGTACGCAGATAAATAATACACTTATTAAATCTAGTAATTTACCTGTTACTAGAGTGTAGCAAATAATATTCTCAGAGGCTTTTAAATAACATATAACATGGACAATAAATTATTTATGCAATATTTTGCTTGTGGGTCATTAAAGCCAGATCTAGAAGAGTGTTTTGTGAACTTGTCTGCTGATATTAACAGATGCCCCTGGGGACCCTGATGTATGTGCTTGGAGTAGAGGCCAATCATCTGTTTCTGAGAAGCATGCCAAGTGAGTTTCATCACCAAGCAAATTTGGGAAACCCAAGTCAACATGTATACTGAAGTGACGCAAGATGTAAATAAAAGCATAACCCTGACTTACTGGAAGTTTATAACTTAAGAATTATTAATTTTTAATAACTCAAGTATTCAAAAATTTAGAAAATAATTATTTGAAATTTTCATAAAATTAATGCATTATATGATTCAGATATAAATGCATCTTTGAATGGAATGCTATTCGGTGTGTTCTCGGTTTGCATAAAATCCATTGGTCTCTTTCATTGATTCATAGTTACATTGTTTAGGTGCTTATTTTTAAGAAGAGTAAGTTGATGCGCGTTAGGAAGATTGGCTAGGAAAATAGGAGACCTGGACAAGAGAAAGAAGAAGGGAACTAGAAAGAGAAAATAGAGGCGAAGATGCAAGGGGCTAACATGGCAAGGGGTTGAAGAAACACGTGATTGCTGGAAAAACAACACGGACAAATATCGGGCTCAAGGGAATTTTATTTCATGATCCAAATGACAGAAGGGTGAAGAAAATAAGACACACCAAAAAAGATAAGCAGAAGTATACGGAACAGGGATAAAGAAGAGATTTCTTATTTTGGCCTTTTATTGACTAATTTATTGGATGGAAAGTCTTATCAGGTGATAAGAGTCAGGATTCTTCTTTCACTTGTGAAAATTGATAAAACCTAACATCCAGTGGTCAGTAGCATCTGCAATTCTCAAAAATTAAATAAGTCCTCAGGAAGCATTTCCTGAAGCGGGCCTTCTAGAACAGCACCTGTGCAAGAGCTTCGGGGGGCGGGGCTCCGTGGTGGAATAATTTGGGGAGTGCACACGGGGCACCACCCTCGAAATTGCCCACGAACAGTAGAGGACTGAGGCTCTGCAGAGTCCTACAGAGATTAGTTCAACTCGCTTTTTAACTCATTTTTCAAACCTGTTTGACCACTGAATACTTTTTTTCACTCCACATCTTATTAATATCTTGTAGAATCAGTGAAAAGAGTATAAGCGTGACATTAGAAAACCTGGCTTTGAAATTTTGCTCCAATATTTACTAGGTTTGTGGCCTAGGGATAGGTTAGTTAATAATGAGCTTGAGCCTCAGCTTCTCTATCTGTAAAATGGGTTTAATAATATGAAGTAGTTACCAAAACGTCTGGCATATAGTAAATGTTAAGTGAACTACTAGTTATTAGTATTCTATAGAGGATATTCTGGCAAACTTAAGGTCATCTTAAACTTTCTGTCATATTATCAATAAAAAGTATATGTATTAAATTATGCCATCATTAGAAAAAAAATTTTTTTCTAATAAAAAAAAACCTAAAAGTTTTTCTTTTATTTTTCCTCCCCCTACTCTCTTCCTTTTTATTTTCAGTTAAGCAATTTCAAATCAAACCAAGAAAGGTTAGAAGTCAGTCACATCATGTCAAGGCCAGTGATTTGCAGCAAACAAGTGTCATTTAAGCCACAGGACATACATGAACACAAATGGGTCTTGCATCAAAGATAAACATTGTTTTAGTCTGTTGAGCTACTATAACAAAAATGCCATAAACTGGGTGGCTTAGGTAACATTTATTTCTCACAGTTCTGGAGGTTGGGAAGTCCAAGGTCAAGTGCCAGCAGATTTGGTGCCTAGTGAGGACAGGCTTCCTCCTTCATAAAAGACTGTCTTCTGCTGTCTCCTTACATGGTGGAAGGGATGAGGGATCTCTCTGGGGTCTCTTTCATAAGGGCACTAATGTCATTCATGAGGGGCTCTACCCTCATGACCTAGTCACCCCCCTAAAGTCCCACCTCCAAATACCATCACATTGGGATTAGATTTCAACATATGAACTTGTGGGGGGCACAAATAGCTAGTCCATAGCAACTGTTTCCAAGATGAAGCCGCCTTTTGAGAAGACAGAACTTACACTTACACAACAGTAGAATAGGTGAAACCTGGTTTTCATGCCCTCAACCATCTCATTCAAAGGGAAAAAACCTTTCCATGACATACCACTTCCAACTCCAATCACTCCAATCAACTCCAGTTAGGGGCCCTAATAGTTCCTCATCTCTCCCTTTATTCCTATGACTTTCCGAAAAGAATCTAAAACCTAATTCATACTGTGGGGTTACTGCACCAAGTCACTTACATTTGCATTCTAACATCCTTCAAAATCTTGAGTCTGAATATAGCTCGAAAAGTGAAATGTCAAGAGTTTACTAAGAAAGTGTGAGCGGGGAGGGCTTCCTCGGAGGGCTTCTGAAATTACTTCTGTGGAAAGTAGATTTTCCAACCTTGACGATGTGTCTTCTCTTGCTGTAATTAATGCCTCTTTTTCAAGGGTAAGTACAAAGTCCTTTATGGCCTCCTTGCCATTTCTAGCCCATTATGTAAGCTGTACCATATTTCCTCTGATGATTCCCATCATGTTACATTAGGCTGGGAAACCTCCCTGAAGGGGAGTTATCACTCAGTGCTAAGTTTGGGCTTCCAGGAGACAGTGCCATGGAGACTAATTCAACCCACTATCCACATCATTGATTTAAGATTGTCTCCCACACAAGAGGCCATTACTACTTGGGAGATAATCTTAAATCATCTCCCAGTGACAAGAGGCCAGTCACTGCCCACCTTTCAGAGAGATCGCAGACCCATCCCACAGGCATACACTGCCCGCGAGTGCTGAGCTGAGCACTCTCCCCACAACTGAAAGCTTGTTCACTGCTGTGTCCCAGGGCCTAACGCAGTGCCTGGAACCTCAGTTAACAGGCATTGGCAGGTGCTTCTTAACTGAGCAAATGAAAAAACAACTTTTTCTGTTTTCACTTCAACCTGTGGCCCACAGAGCTGGGCGAACCCTGAAGCCTGTTAGTCTGAAGTCATGGCTCTGAAACCTGGACTAAGAAGACAGAAGATGACACTGTAATGCCCCATCCCTGGCATCACAACACCAGAAAACAACTGCAAAAGGATCTCAGGATCTTCTGATCGCAATTGCAATGGCACTCAGGATCTTCTGATGACTGCCAATGACTAAAAACCTTTTCTAAACATATTTCAAGTCACATTTCAATACATTATTTTGGTTGTTTCACTAAAATTGTGGCTTAACCCATACTGAAATAAAGCTATAACATACCCATTTATCATACTCTTGTTTCTCACCCGGTAGAAAGGAGAGTTAACTGCCTAGTTTTGATATATAGTTGCCAGTGATACTATGGAAAGTATGATATTCATGCTGGCGCCCACTGGGCAGTTTTCTAAAAGTGTGAAATTGCCCCATCTTTAAATTTAAAAAATTAGTTCTTGCTTCATTTTCAAGGCCCCTGTCGACTCACTAAAGCCAACAGACTTCACTGCTTTGGTATTTAAATAGCATATACCAAAATGTCACCCATATGGTTTCTGAGCTCACATTTCAATGACCTAATGCAGTTTGTAATACTAGTTTCTTAAAAGTTCCATTTCATGTTACCCTTAATTATAGATATGACATTATTCAAAGTCATACTATTAAGAAATCTTGCCCTCAAAACTTTATAGAACACTATTGGTAGCGATCTACCATGTGAAGGATTTGTGGGGCGACTAAAAGTGAATTAGAATGGTCTGCAAATTGTCCTGTTACTTAGAAATATAGCAGGTGACACACACAGCTGGGTAATGAGAAGTGTTAGGATTGATCTTATGAGTTTCTCCTCCCATACTCATTTTATTATTAATGATCCTGGGATCATAGGTTCAGTAGGTATTTGTTAAAAGACTGAGCAACTCACCGTGGATGACACATGACTATTACATTCTCTTGTGTAGTTCACCACACTTCCATCATTGCCTGGCATACTCTATATTACAGGTATTTGCAACCCTCCAAATTAACGTATTTAGTCTCTTCAGTTGATATGTGGCATTTTCTCTTTTAAATTTGCTGTATGACTCCATTTTTTTCTCGCTTCCATATGTGCTATGATGGGAAATCACCAAGAAATGCAACTGGACATGACATTAAGCTCCATGAGAGCCGGAACTCTGTCCACAACCACATCCCTAGAGCATGTGCTGTATCTGGCACAGAGGAGGTGCTGTATTTGGCACACAGTGAGTATATGAATGAAGGAATGAACCAATAAACAAAAGAACTGATACTATAGGCCATGGAGCAACAAAAGAAAACAGGGTGGAATATTATTCCAAAATAGAAGGCCTTGGAACAAGACCACGTGTTGTGCTGGATGAACAGGTTCGTTACCTGTAACACCGAAGACATCTGGATTTGTTTGGGGGAGCAACTGAAATAATTAAGTGAAAGCTCCATGAAAATGGTAAAGCACTTCTCAGACAGAGTGTCTTGAATACGAGGACAGTGAATTGTAACATGAACTAAAGCATTTAAGCTACAGCATGGAACCGGGGCAATCACAGGGCTAAGCCAGGCAGGGGCACAGTTGGCATTTCCTGAACGAATCCTGGCCCACTCCAGGCCTCCCAGAAAAGGGAGTGGAAGACACTGCTGAACTCGGGAATCTGGGGGGAAAGCATTTTATGGCAAAGAATGTACAGACACAGAAGCACTCTTTTCCTCAATTTTATTATCTGATATTAAACAATAATACAGAAACAAATATTTACCCAGATTACAAAGTAAGCTTTTCATTTCTCAAAGTCACTGAGGTTAAGGTGCATACCCAGGTGAAAAGAGCATAGGTCAGCCTCCTTTGGATTTGTGGATTCTTTCAAAAATTATTCTAGACAACTCACCATTCCCTGTTGTGGTTACAGGTCAAATCAGAGACTTGAGAAATGGCAAGTGGCCAGAAAGGGCACAGAGCAAATAAACTGAATACAGGCGACCTATTTCCAAATCAGGGCATGCATCTCCACATCTGACTCAAAAAAAAAAAAATCTGATACATAAGCATCCTCTTTACTTAGTGAGATTTCAGAAATGACCTCTTAACATACAGCGCAAAGTAATTGTTGCATGGTTTTACGATACGCCAACTATTCCAGGAATGCATTTACTGCGTAAATCAAGGCACAGCTGTAAGATTTTTGTTCAAAACTTTACCAAGAGTTGTCCATCATTCAGAAAATCATATCCAGTGACAACTCTGTGTGTGATGTTGCCAGTACAACACACGCTGCCCTGCACTGGGAGCTTGTGATTCTACATAGAGCTGAAAGCATCTGATGACTTAATTCTATCTTTCAGAATAGTTATACCCAGGCTTTTTTATTCAAATACATTTTATTCTATTAAAAAGTGCCTTTCACTTTTTCTGCTTTACATTACAGTTAGGGCACTATATTCATTGCTTAAAAGTAAATATGCAATATAGATCACATTGACTTTGAACTCAAATCAGAATAATATATTTGTTTAAAAAGGGGGCATGGACTCTGGGAACCACTAGCCTCTCACTCTACAGTGAGCATAGGCTCAGAGAGGCTCAAATCAGAATAATATATTTGTTTAAAAAGGGGGCATGGACTCTGGGAACCATCTAGCCTCTCACTCTACAGTGAGCATAGGCTCAGAGAGGTGAAGTAACTTGTTCAAGGCCACAAAGCCAACTAATGACACAATCGGAACCGGAGTTACCCGGGCACCAGGTTCTCCTTACAGCACACTGCATGGTGTCAAAGAGATAACTACACAAATACACAGAGTGGGGGAATTAACCTCACACTTCAGCATGAGTTGGTGACCATTAGACCCAAGGGCAGGGACTGAGGCATCTCTCCTTCATCTCTAGGGACAGGTGTTTTAGAGAAATTTGGGGTTTTCCACCTAAAAAGCCTCGGGTGCTGGGTTTGGCACTGAGCTGATGCAAACTGAGCTGTGGCCAATTCAGAGCTCTCTCTAAAAGGTACATGGTGAAAGCAGTTATTTGTCAGGCTGTATTTAAGGGCGGCTTTAAGGTAATAAAATAAAAAAAACCCAACAACCTAAAAAGACTATTACTTAGCTTGAGAAAGCCACATTCCATTATTATCTTGAACTTACAATAGTACTTCACAGTGAAGAAATTAAGATATACGCTCAATTTAAAATCAATAAATGGTGTCCCCTGGTTTTAGGCCTTAAGTTTAGGTACTTTTGGTCAGACGGAGTTCATAGGAGGTCTGAATTTGTAAACAAGTAGGTGGAACAGGTATGTAAAGGGTATGTCCTGGGTAGCTTTTATATTTAAAACGTATATTAAAACTGTATGAAACATTCCCAGGAGATAAACACAAGGTAATTAGCATTTATCTCAATGCTGGCTTCTGTCCAAATCACTGCTCCACATTTATGAAGCAAGAAAATTCTCTCAGCTCAGCAGCTTCGATGTACAGGACTCAGCTAAACCAAACTGGGCGCTCAAAGTAGGAAAACAGAAGCAAGCCAATGACGTACAGCCCCTCAACTCGTCACCATCTACAGTTAGCCTGAAGTCACCATCACTGCTACGGTTCCCTGGCCTGAGATTCGGGCTGTCTTCCAAACCTCAGAAGCAAATGAAAACACCCAATATTATTTCCCAGTGAAAGCTAATCCCATCGATTATGATATTCCTGATCAATTTGTAAACTAAGATTTCTCCTCTGTAAAGGTTTTCTGTTTTTGTTCGTATAGTTGCCATAAAAGGTCCTGGACCTGGGTAATGGACTCTGCTTCAAATGAATGTGACCCTAAACACCTATGCAATCGCTTTTATCAAAGTAATGGGCTTTGTATCTATCAAATAAAATAAAATGCAATATATCTGAAGTTACAAATGCGTTAAGCCAAACCATTTAACTCTCTGTGTGGAGCGATACACAGAATTGCCTTTTCACAATATCTTAAGTGAGGTGTGAGGCAGATGCAGCAGGCAGACAGGTCACCCGGGAGGCTGGCATTGCAGACGTGCTACTGCAGATGTGCTGTGGCAAAGGAACATGTCTGGTGGCTCTAATACCCTAGGGAGAAAAGAACACAGTTCATTATGGTCACTTTCTCAAGGGTTTCTTTTGGAAGGACCTGGATGAAGCAGGGTGCTTAATCTAGGTTTATGTCCATAAAAAAAAAAAAATCAAAAGGATTCATTCATTTTATGTCCATAAAATCTCTCAATTGGAGGCTCCTCCTATGTGACCCAGGGGACCTGTTCAGGTGCCACCCACCCAGAAATGAAAGGTGTCAGGTGGAGGTAAAAAATGTTCCCTAAGAAACAAAACATTCATTTTGCTGCACAATGCTGAGTGTTAAAAAGAGCATTAAAAAGACAGAAAATTGTTCCATCTAAACCATCGCACTTACTTGGCAGTCCACATCTTATTGGAGAAGGGCTCCGGCTTCGAGATATCTAGGAAATAGAAAAGTGGAATGTGAATGACACAGTAGACGGAGCCCAATGAATGAATGAATCCTTTTGATTTTTTTTTCCCTAAAACATTAGCTAAATAGTTGCTCGGAGACACTTTAGAACAATGATTTTCCCCGCTAAGATGGAGCACTGCATTTCCTTTTTTACTCCCAGAAGTAAATGGGCACTCAATTTAGTTTAAGTTATATTATTAATTAAAAAGCTGGGCTCGGTGGCATAATTTTCTGTTGCTTTTTGTTGTTGCTGTTTAATGGTTGCTAAATACTTTGAGATTGAATGCTCAGTGGCCATATTGAATTCAAAGCTTTCCAGATAATTATTACTAATTAAAGCTCAAATGGTCAAATTCTGTCTGGCAGATCCTTTATATGAATTCTCTTGCACCCAAAACACTGCCCTATTAAGGAAAGTCACTAGGCAGCCAGAAAAATTCATTTTCAAATCTCACCTACGCTTTCACTAAGCAAAAGCCACCACCTGAAACTGCAAGCCTGCTACTGCTCAGAAATAACTGACTGCAAGCATCGCTCTTGCTCTGAGCTTTCAGACACTTCAGACAGACGCTCAGGAAGACGGCAGCTGTTCTGCACGCAAGACCTCAAGTGAGCCGAAAGACCAGGCTGGCCAAAAATATTTGTATGTTAATCTGCAGGACCACCACCAGTCTGGCTGTAAGGAGAGGGTGGTGGAAAGAGACAGAATTTTGGCAGCAGCTTCACCTTTGAAAATATATTTTTTGTCTAAAGTTTAAATTACTGTTCTCCCTGGCACACACTGGGAAGAAGAGAGAAGGTGGGTGGAACATATAGAGGGGCTTATACAGAGGGATGGTGCCCGCAATTGATAAGCCCTTTCCTCTTAGAATGAGGCGAATTGTGATTCTTGCAGCATAAAACTCTCAAGATTTCCTTTTTATTTATCAGTCTACTAAATGAACTATGTAAATACTTATTCCTGGATAAGGACAATTAAGTTATATTAAAATCTCCAAGAGCAAAAGAGCTCTACCTTTTCCACTCTCAGGCCATTTCCTTCATTGGGACTTTTTCTCCGCAATTTCCCAGCTCACTGAAATTCTGCCAGATCCACTACCATCTCCCCCAGGCACCCCTTCCTCATCACCAAACCCAGCAGGCATCTTATGTCCTCTGATAACTCCAGTGCTTCCTGCCTCTTTTATGAACCGAATCATATATCACATTCAATAACTTTGTTTAAATCATATTGATTTTCCTATAGTGAAACCCATCCAGGGAAGAGACCACTTTTTAGTTATTTTTGTGGCCCACCCCCCACCCCCAATCTAGCATCAATCAGATTCAGAAGGAATGTTTGATGAAGACATTATCAAACATAATGGAGTGGGTGGAGTAACAACAGATGCTCACTAAACTCAGAAAGGTGGGTCTTATCACTGCAGGTGTTCTGTTTTTGTTCTGCTGGGGGACAGGGGGTTAGATGTTTGGGGCTAGGGCTGCAAGGCCAGAGATCATTTCAGAGAAGTGGGGTGTTACCAAATATGGTTCTTCTTTTCCACCACTCTCTCTAAAACAAGACTGAAGCAAATTTTTAATTGTTTTTATTTGAAGGAACAGGACATTGTTAGCCTGTCTGGTGTCCACATGTCTTAGTCCAGCCCTGTATTAGTAGTTGAATATATAAACAGTGATGGATCACAACAATGTTCTTAGTTTTCAGAGATGTTATTGCCGTTATTTTTTCTTTGACAGAAGTATTAGTAATCCTCCCAAGAACTAATATAAAAGGAGACTAACAGTCTTCCTACTTTGAAATGGGGAGGAAAATGAATACCTGCAATGCCTCTCATATGGTATTGAAATCCAGACCATTTGAGCAATTTCTCCAACTCATACAGTAAGTTCCAGAGAAAGCAGGGGCCTGTGCTGAGGTCAGTTGACTAAGGTGTTCCATTCTCTATTCAGAAGAACACCTGGTATCTAACAGCTCACTTTCTTTCAAAACAAAACTAAAACTATGAAATAACTAAAGTCTATTAGCCTTTCAACTAATTCAGAAAAAAACTACTTCTATACTTCTTTCTAGATGATTAAATCCTTAGTCCAAGGTAATATAAAATTCAGGTTGGGGTTACTGCAACAGGTTCTCTTTCTACACACAAAGTTATAATCACTTCTTCTATAGGCTACTGTTGAATTTAGAAATGTCAACCATAGGATGACTTTGTGTAAAATGATTAGATATGTACCAAGCTTAAACCAATATGGCTACGGGGGCAGATGGGACTTAAACTCCTGCTTCGACTTCGGCTTACAGGTCTCACAGAATTCCACTAAAAAGACAGAGAAAGAAAAATAGTCATTAGCTCATGAATGCTCACATGGCTTAAAATGATATGCGTATCCCACAGAAAGAGAGGTTTTGCTGATAGGATTATGCTTGCCCATTACTGGTCACCAGCTTGAGGTACACTCCTTTCATTTACTACAGCTGCCCAGTATTTGACAATAGCTTTAGGGTATTTCTCAAATAAAATCCCATGACAATGAACATTGGGATGTTCAAACTCCTGGTGCTAATAGAATTTTGTTTTGATGAATAAATTGTTACAAATTACATTAAGTTTGTAAGTATTAGACAACATAAGCTCCCTGTGGACAGGGATCTGAGCCTGTTTTGTTCACTGCTGAGCCCCCGGCACCTGGGTCTTAAATGCCTGCAGAATAACTAGCGTTAAGTGAAGCGAATTGTGTTACAGAGTAAATCACCACTGCTGCCCACCTACTCTTTAACTAAATTAATCAGTCAGAAGAAAACAATGTTCACTATAATGAGATTTCTGTAGTGAAAAGCCTTCTAAAATATTCCCCTTCATTCAGCTCTTTCCTTTTCCAAGTTCCTTTTAGGGTATTCTCATTCTGTATTAGAAATTCAAGCTTGGGCAACTGTTGGTGACATACTTGATGGGAGAGAAGGAAATTAAAAGGCAATTGCTATTTATGTAGAACACAATAGTGGCCATTTCTTCTCTTTCCCTTCTAAATTGTACTGCAGACAGTCCACAATAAGAGTCTCTTAACAGAGGGTGGTTATTGTAAGGGAAGAAGCATTTATGAGCTCACTGGATAGCATATGTGGCTGTCAGAACAACACAACCCAATTTCTATGGGCTCAATTTTCATTGTACAAAGTATTTTATTGAAATACTATTAGCTAAAGTGGGCTGCTTCGGCTGCAAGAACCCTTGTCTTGAGTTTTGTTAAAATACACTACTTCCCTTCTCCCCTGTAAGGGGGAAAGCTGCCATGAAGCGCATCCCTGTTGTCCAGCTCAAAGAGGGCAGGAACTGAAGCCATCCAGATGGTGGCTTTGATCTGGACTGAGGAGCTGCAGTTCAGAATTTACTTAACTCTTTCTAGAAAGGGCAGGGCCAAAACTCCATAATGTACACTCTACAGAATGTCCAAGCACTCGTGGCCACCAGTTCCAATACCCAGTCCCCACCACCACACACACACTCAGACACTTGCATACTGAAGACTCTATTTTGAAGGCTGCCCAATTATTTAACATGCTCAAAACATCCTACAAGCACAGTACACAGGAGGCAACCTTCCCAGACGGACTGGCTCCTCTCTCCCCACCTGCTCTGCCTGCTTTTTCTCCATCCCTCCCCTCTCTACGTGTCATACCAAGGAGAGAAAACGGCTTGTTGTTTCCCAAAATGGAGAATTGTCAGTAAAAATTTGGCAAACTGTTTCCTGAAAGTTAATCCCTTTTAAATGCTTAGTTACAGAGAGCCTCCTATATGGGGAGCTCAAAAGGTTTTTGCCCTTCCACTAGCTTAATATTTCTAAGATGGGGGAGGCAGGTAGGCGTAGTTCTATCTTATAAATAAAGCAACAGGCAAAGAAATTACTGCCAGGAAATTATGAAGCCTCGTGGACAAATCAAAGAAAAGAATCTGTTCTTTCCCAGCCAATCCCTTTCCTCTCCTTTGTATGAAATCTTATCAAGCAACTCTTTATGAACTTCTTTTATAGAATCTCTGGGTTTACAAATGTTCTCGAACTTGTGAATCAAACACTTGGGATGAACTGTCACTATGCAAGGCCACCGTACAAAAGCCCCCCTCTTGGTGACAACTTCTCCCTTCATAATGACAATGTCATTCTCCATGAGGGCAGGCCACACGTGATAGAAGACCAAGGGCGCGGTGAAATCCGAGTCATAACTGCGACGATACCTGTTTTAAACACACAAAAGGAGAAAGAGACGTTAAGCAATTATGCAGCATAACTGGGGGGGGCAGGATCAGTGCAAATTTCCATTTAGATTATGCTCAGATCTAGATTCTGTTATTAAAGAGATGGCTGTGGGCCCTTAGATAGGAACCAGTGATAACGAGGACCCCCCGGGCTCACTAAGAACAAGTCATGTCAGGCTAATCTCATCCCTCTCTCCGAGCGGCAATTCAGGGAAAAGCTGGAGACCGTGTGAAGTCCCCTTGTCTTCCTCCAAGATTTCTCATGCTAGCTTTGTGGGCAAAATAGGAGAAATTTAAGTGGATGATTAACTTAAGTAGGTAGATTGGAAACTGGTTCAGTGATCATATCCAAAGAGAGGTAATTAATGGGTCCATGAGAACGTGAACAAAGGTGCAAAGGGCTCTCTCAATCCTGTGATAAATCAATATATTCATCAATGATTTGCATGAATTATAGAAAAGTGGTTCAAAGGTGGGGAGTGGGTCAGAAAAAACAAAACAGATGACAGCATCAAAAAATAGCTCAACAGGCGGGAGGAAATAAGCTGGATACCTATGGGGCCTGCAGTTGAGTCTAAAAAGTGTTTAACTACAAAGTTAGAGGTGACAAATGGCTTAATCACAGCCCAAGTAAAAATATAATAACAGATTTCAGTTGAACTCAAAATGAGTGAACAGTGTTATATGGCTGAAAAGAAAAAAAAACTAAAAAAATTAGCTGAGTTAATAGAGAATAATAATGAAAAGGGTGTCAGCCCCTCCAGGCTGGTCAGTTCAAACCAGGGACTGCATTCAGTGTGGACACTTTCTCAGAAAGGGGTGCTCAGGAAGCACAGAGCACAGGCAAGGAAACAGATGGATCTGTGGGAAAAGTCTCAACCCCTAACCCCTTCACGTGGAAAAAACCTGAAGGCGTGAGGCCAGGAGGAGGAGAATTTGAGTAATTGCTTTTAAATGTGTGAAAGCCTGCCAGAGTTTAAAAAAAAACAAAAAACACAAAAACAAGGATTAGACTTGTGCTGTGAAGTCCTAGAGGTAGAACCAAGTCCAGTCATTACTAGGAACTGCAGTTTCTGCTCTGCAGCAGCCAGAAGTAGAGTCCAGAATGCCCCCAAGAGGCCCCGTGCTCCCTGATTAAAGGCGTGCAAGCAGGAGGCCTGCCAGAGTTCTAGGAAATGTGCAGGCTCCATAAACCAAAGTGGAGGAGTATTTCTTTCTTTTTTAATCCTCACAGAGGATATGTTTAGAGAGAGGGAAAGAGAGAAACATTGATGTGAGAGAAACATCCATCAGTTGCCTCTCATACGAGCTCCCAACTGGGGATTGCTCGAACCCGCAACCTAGGTATGTGCCCTGATCAGGAATAGAACCCGCAACCTTTTGGTGCACAGGAGGATACTCCAACCACTGAGCCCCCTGGCCAGGTCAAGTGGATGAATATTTCTGAGTGGGACCATGCATCCTCTAAAGGAAAAAGGAATTTTTAAAAAGAGGGAAGCAGATATTTTCTGTAAGAAAATCAAAAAGATACAGCTGCAGTGTAATGTTCTAATATTCAGCTCTTCCTTGAGTGGACCTATGCCAGGGGCAGTGATCTGAAACTAGAAACAAGGCAATGGCTGGAAAATATGACAGGCTGTAAGGCAATTAGAAACACCATCACAGTGATTTTCATAAGCAAAAGAAAGGTACATGGTCTCCATCATCAACAAATTTGTAGGAGGAATATGGGGGCTGCCACCAACTCATAACTCTACAGCCTGAGTGAAGATCCAAAGCTAACCTTTCCTGAGTGTACACGATATGCCAGGTAGTGTCCTTAAGTACTTTATTTGAATGGTCTCAATGAACTTTCTATAGCCCTAGGAAGTAGGTGTTGATATTTCCCTCATTTTACAGAGAAGAAACTAAGGAACAGAAAAATTAGGTAACGTGCCCAGATTATACAGCTAATCAGTGGTGGAGCCAGGAATGGACCCCAGATAGCTTAACACCAGAGCCTCTGTTTTATTTTTGGGGGGTTTTTTATATCTTTATTGATTTCAGAGAGAGGAAAGGAGAGATGGAAACATCAATGATGAGAGAGTCATTGATCGGCTGCCGAGCCCACAACCCGGGCATGTGCCCTGACCAGGAATCAAACCCCGATCACCTGGATCCTAGGTCGATGCTCAACCTCTGAGCCACGTCAGGCCGGGCAGAGCCCCTGTTCTTAACCACTGGCCTCCTCCCAGATAATCTCCAGCTATATCCTAAGATCTCATAAAATTTCAGTAAAATGTTCCAAATTAATTTAATTTCTTCTAATTTATAAAGGAAATATTTTCCAAGTAAAACTTGGTAAAAACCAAGTGGTCCTAGATGAAAGAGTCTAGAGCAGTCATTTTCAAATGTTAGAGAGCATAAAGAATACTTGGGCGCTTGCTAAATTACAGATTCCTAAGCCCCACCCAGACCTACTGCAGAAAATATCATGGAGTGTGATCCAAGAATCTGCATTTTTAACAGGTGATCTATACACCATACCTCAAGAAACCTGGCCTAAATAATGCAATAAGAACCAATAAAAGCAAACAAACAAACAAAACAATCTGATTTAAAAATGGGCAAACAATCTGAATAAACATTTTCTCAAAGAAGACATACAGATGGTCAACAGGTACATGAAAAGGTGCTCAACATCATTAATCATCAGTGAAATGCAAATCAAAACCACAATGAGATATCACCTCACACCTGTTAGAATGGTTATTATTAAAAAGACAAGAAATAGCCCTGGCCGGTTTGGCTCAGTGGTTGGAGCATAGGCCCTTGGACCCAAGGGTCCTGGGTTCTATTCCAGTCCGGTGCATGTGTCTCTCTCATGCTGATGTTTCTCTCTTTCTCCCTCCCCTTCCACTCTCTCCAAATAGATGATAGATAGATGATAGATGTAGATATAGATATAGAGATATAGATATAGGTATAGGTATAGGTATAGATGATATAGAGAGATAGAGATAGAGATAGAGATAGAGATAGAGATAGAGATAGAGATAGAGATAGAGATAGAGATAGAGATAGAGATAGAGATAGAGATAGAGATAGAGATAGAGATAAATATATATATCTCCTCAGGTGAGGATTTAAAAAAAATTTAAAAAGAAATAAGTTTTGTTGAGGATGTAAAGAAAAGGAAGCCCTTGTGCACTGTTGGTGGGAACATGAAAACAGCCACTATGAAAAACAGTACGGACATTCCTCAAAAAATTAAAAATAGAACTACCATATAATCCAGCAATTCCACCTCTGGGTATTATCTGTAGAAAACAAAAACAAATTCGAAAAGATATATGCACCCCCATGTACACTGCAGCATTATTTACAATAACAAAGATACAGAAACCACGTTAAGTGTCTATTGATGGATGAATGGATAAAGATGTGATATACGTATACAGTGAAATATTACTCAGCCATAAAAAGAATGAAATCTTGCCATTTGCAGCAACATGGATGGACCTTAAGGGCATTATGCCAAGAGATGTAAGACAGACAGAGAAAGACAAATACCATATGATCTCACTTATGTATGGAATCCAAAAAACAAACAAACAAAAACCAAGCTCATAAATACAAAAAACAGATTGGTGGTTGCCAGAGGCATGAGGGATGGGCAAAATGGGTTAAGGAGGTCGAAAGATACAAACTTTCAGTTATAAAATAAATAAGTCAGGAGATTTCATGTACAGCATGGTGACTATAATTAATAATACTACACTGCATATTTGGAAGTTGTTAAAAGAGTAGATCTTAAAAGTTCTCAGCACAAGAAAAAAAAATGCTGTAACTATGTATGGTAGGGGATGTTAACTAGACTTATTGTGGTGGTGATTTTGCAGTACATACAAGAATCATATCATTATGGTGTACACCTGAAACCGATATAAAGTTATATGTCAACTATAACTCAATTAAAATTTTTTAAACAATAAAGAGTAACACACCTTTCTTTTTAAATGTTACAAGACTGGCTCCAGGTACTTATTAATTCTCCCCCATATAAGGAATAAAAATCATACCATCCCCTCTGAATCACATTTGACTGAGAAGGAAGATGACCCCAGGAGAGGGCCCTGTCCTGTAGTATATGGCAGGGCCTGGAAATCGGGTAATATCTGTTGATTTCCCCACCTGGTGTTCTTTTCCCTAAATTGTTCCCAGGAAATAGAGACAAGATCACTTATTTATACTCCCTAGCTTCCGCTCCTATGTCTCTTACTTGCTATCATTAAAAATTTCTCCATCCGCCCCAAATGCAATATCTAGGGGTGGCTCTAAAGTCTGCATTGCAAAGGCAATGCAACAAATCTCCTGGATGAAGTTACTGAGGAGGCAGAAATCAACTTCCGGAGGGAATGAAATCTTGGGATTGATGTTCATGGCTCGAATGACATCCTGAAAAACAAGAAGATGGCATCACCTTGTTACCAACCTGTGACCAGAAGCTCTGACAATCCTAAGGACATTATGACTGATGAACGTGGAAAAAGAAAAATGAATGAAAGCAAGTTAAACTAGAGGAGTGCATGTGCTAAGAGGAGGAGGCCTCATGAACAGGGAAGGAGGAAAGATGGCAGAATACAAATGACACAGGAAAGGCCAGGAGGGGCTCAAAAAACTAAGAAGAAACCAAAACCTCTTAGTATCTTTAATTTATTCCCTCTCCCTCCCTTTATTTAAATTCTGGGCAAGTTATATAATGTGCCAACACAGAACTCTGACTTGTTTGTAATCTATAATAATTATAATAGCTTGCTTTTATTGAGAGTTCACTATGTGCCAGGTCTTGTGCTAAGCAAATGACCTACTTTCTTTCATTTAATCCTCTCGAGAACTCTATGGGGTTGTGATTACTGCTGTTACCACTTAAAGATTAGAAAACTAAAGAACAGAGAGGTTAAGTAAATGTGCAAGGTGACACAGCTAGTAAGTGGCAGAGCCAGGATATAAATCCACACCTCTCTTTCACAAAATCTTAGGCACTATGATGTTCTACCTTCCAATCTTAAGGGCCCATCTAAAGCAGTAATTTTCAACCTTTTGCATCTCATGGCACACAAACTAATTACTAAAATTCTGTGGCACACCAAAAATATATTTTTTGCTGATTTGACAAAAAATATAGGTATAATTTTTATTCATTCACACTGAGCAGCCTATTGTGTTGGCTGTTGTGATTTTGTTATTTGACAATCTAAGGGAAAAGAGCTCAGTGCTCCTGACTAAATAGTAAGCTATTTCATGTTTTAAAAATTATTGTGGCACACCGGTTGAAAATCACTGATCTAAGGAACAGAACTATAAAGTTCAGAATATTTTTCCCCATACAAGGTCTAAGAAAGAAACAGTTAATATTGACGAGTTCTACAAAGTAAATTGAATGCTGCCCGTTTCTGCTCTTCCATTACCTAGAAGCACTGAATGGGTTTCTGAGTTATTAGAATTCAGTGTAGGCATCATTAGCAGCAAACTAGCCCCAGTAAGAGACCCAACACTTACGTTGACACTGCTTTGGGAATCATATAGATCAAGATGACAAATGATATAATCCAAGACGGCATCCTCAAAGTCATCGGACCCCACATAAGACGGTGTCAAAGATTTCCTTACACGGATCTTGAAATGTCTGAAAGCCATTTTGGCTACATGGAATGCTTCCTGCACATAAAAATTGCAGCAAATTTATTTGGTGAGAAGAGGGGGACAAAGAGGTCCAAAGCAAGGAATGAAGAAATTCATCAAAAATGCAATGTCATATGGATCTTCTGACAACTAAACACAGTTCCTCAAAACTATTCTTAATCTAGGAAAAATATATATCTCAAGTTTGAAAAGAACATAATTACATATATGACTATCCACCTTCACTAATTTTAAGACAGTGGACCATTGTTCTGGTAATAGGGAGTATAGGACAGTACAGAAGTTCAAGGAAATAAATCTTCTGTGGTTACATAAATAATTGAAAAATGCTAGCTGATGCTAAGATCCCATGGTAACACCCTATCACACGGGTCAAGAAAAAAGAGAAAATGATTAATTTAGTGTGTGTTATACATAGACACATATTAAGTGTTGGGGTTGTTTCCCGACATATATTAATTTAGCAAATATTTATTAAATGCCTGCTATGTAGTCAGCACTGGGAAAACCTAGTTATACATGAACACATAGCCTATATGCTCACAGAACTTCAAGCAACTCAGTAATCCTCAAACCAAGGACTGGCACATTTGTTTCTGTAAAGAGCCAGATAGTACACATTTTTGGCTTTGCTGGTCATATACTGTCTCTGTCACTTTTTTTTTTAAAAAAACAACCCTTTAAAAATGTAAAACTATTCTTATAATCTTGGCTATCTGTATTTTCTTAGAAATACAGATATGGCCCACAGGTCTTAGTTACCTGACTCCTGGCATAAATTAATAAATATAGGACAAATTTCAGTAGATTTTGAAAATTCTGCTCTTATACCAATGTCCTGTTTTATTTAATATTTAATTGTTCTCTTAATGGACTCAGTATCTCAATATGGTACCAAAGGAACAGACCCATTTGCTTTGGGAATTAAGGAGTATATATGAGGACTTTTTAATCTGCCACACTCAAGTAGCTGATATGTTAGCAGTTTTGGTCACTACCCCTCTGACTTTTCTAAGAATGGATGGAAATCCAATGACAGCCATTAGCAATAGTATATCCACTGGTGTGTCTGTGCCCATTTAGAAGATTCCATGCAAATCAACTAAGTTATATTCCCATTCCAGATTGTCCTACAGTCATAAACGCTTCAACAAATGTCTGGTCAATATCAATATTAATACATATAATAGTTATTTTGACTGTGAAAAATGATTCATCCCAAATACTTGCAACCGAAGGAGGGAGAGAGGGAGGAAGGGAGGGAAAGAGAGAGGGAGGGAGAAAGGGAAGGAGGGGATGCATGGAAATCCCACCCTCTGGCAGGGACCTCAGGATCTACCAGTCCTTTTAAGCTGTCCTGTTCAGTTCACCAAACCGCTGTCTCCCCGCTGTGCCCAAGGGCCTCTGGAGCGCAGCCCGAGTGTCACGTACCACGGTGGCGATGTAGATGATCCGCTGCACGGTCTCGGCGTTGTCGATGCATTGCCGCAGCAGGCACTGCGCGTCCAGCCGGGCCTGGGAATAGGCATCGCCGAACCGGGACAAGAGCGCAGCCTTGCGTGCCGCATTGGACAGCTTGGCGCGATTCGGGGACGGGGACCTGATCTTCACCACTGCGTTGGAGGGGCTGCGGCTGCGGCTGCGGCTGCGGCTGCGGCTGCGACTGCGACTGCGGCTGCGACTACGGCCGTTGGTGTTGCTGCGGCTGGGGCTGCGGCTGGGGCTGCGGCTGCGGCTGCGGCTGTGGCTGCGGCTGCGGCTGCGAGCGGCTGGGCTGGGAGACTGGCTCCTGGTGGGCCTGTTGGTAAGCAAGAATCAGCAGGGAAGCACTCTGATTCACTTTTCTGTCCTTCCTGGACTCCGCTTCTCCCCACCTCAACTGCAAATGACACTCAGGAGCCATGGGCCCCTGCAGGCTGAAAGCGGCTGCCTCCACGACCTTCCCACCAGGTGGGCCATAGGCACTGTCTCCACGCAACCTCAGATGGGACTCAACCATGAAACAAGACTCTGCTTGCATGGTGAGCTGGACCTGATAGAGGATTCTCACGCCCTGAGCACCTCAGTTTATTCTGTAGGCAGCCCTGGGAGTCCGGCATTGATCGCTGGCCACTTTACAGAGGAGGAAAAGTGGAGCTCAGAAGTGTTAACTGGCTGCCCTGGAGTAACACAGCTAGCAACAGCCAGAGTTAAAGAAGTCAGATTTCCTGTATTTCATACCCCAACCTTAGAGCCTCATGGGATAAAATGGGATGAACACTAAACAATGAGAAAGATCTGGGTTGTAGCTCCAGCTCCACTACGTCATAGCAGCAGGAGCAATTGCAATCGTTTCTCCTCTCCAGAGCCTCAGTTTTCACCTACATCATTTTTGCTCTGTTTTGCGGTGGGGGTGGGGGTTGGAAGATCAGGTGAGCTAATACATGGGGAAGTACTTGGTGAATTGGAAAGCACCATATCAGTTAAACATTTATGACTATCTAGTACAACAGAAATTATCAGACTAGCTAGCCCAAAGGCAATGCCCTTCCTGCCCTCCCCCCCCCAAAAAAGAAAGTTTTGTAGAAGAAACTATGGGGCAAAAGGAAGTGTAAAGTGCACCTCTGGGGGGGGGGGCTCATTAATAGCATTTGTCAATTTCCATAGTGCAACAGAAGCTCCAACCATGGCCCATCTCAAGCTATCAATGTGATGTCACTAAACTCGGATTTAGGCAGAAATGCACAGAATATGTTCTTTGGAGCCAGTAAAGCCAGCAGCAGCAAAACACTGAAGGAGTAATTCCTCAAAATGAAAGACTAAGGTGAAATTTAGGGGAATGGGGACCGGGCATGGGAGTGGCTTAATAACTTGAACCAGGGCATGTTATCGGGCTGGGGGTGGAGTAGAAAGACAAGGAAAATGCAACAAATCCAAAGAGAAACGTCCTACTTTGTCTTCACTCAACACTGTGTGAATGACCTGTCTGAACGCCTATCCATCAGTAGAAAGGGAGTTCACAAGAACACTTACCTACACCTCCATCAAACAAAGCTATGGAAAGGGAACACCCTGCAGTGAAATGGCAGTTGGTCCTCCCTGGAGAAAGGACTCTTAGGCCTTAAGAGAACAAGACCCTCATATAATGGAACATTCTTGCAATACGGGCACCACCTCTTGCCTTACAGGCACATTCAAATCTGGTTTCAAGCCAAAGAACTTCCCCTTCTCATATCGCTCAGTCTCACTCCTTAAGTTTCAACATCAGCCCAAAATAAAATAGCATCAATTATTAGCAATCCAGGAGGTGGTTTCTCTCTCTGAAGGGTCCATTAGAGAAAACACTTTACAATTCAAAGCTTCCTATATTGTTGGGGTTTGGGCTCAAGAATGTCATTTTACTTTGTTTCCTAAGCCAGGCTTTTATCACTAATGAAAGGCATTTAAAATATCTGTGAGAATGCATCAGACCTTCCTTGGAGAGCAGATCTTTCAGCACAAAGAACAGCGATCTCATCCTTCAGTGTTCGGAGCTGTTTCTCATAATCGGATATCACATCTGCATCACACCTGTCCCGCTTGTCGCGTTTGTCGCGTTTGTCAGAGCCAGCGCTGCGTTTGTCCGCACTGCGATGTTCCGATCTCCTGAGCTCAGGGGTCTTGGGCTCTGGGGCTCTGGACTCTAAACCGCGCTGCTCTGTCCTACGCACAGAGCTTCTGTGCGCTGAGTTTTTGTGGCGGGACTCCTCCAGCTTTTGAAGGGATTTAAGCCTGAACAGAAAAAAAAAAAAATTTTTAAGTAAAGAAAGAAAAGAGAGGAGGTAAGGGAGGGAGGGATGGAAGCAAAGGTAATAAGCAACAGTTGGCATACTTAAAACAGAGGCTACTCTACCTCGTGGCCATTATTGCATTGGGAAACTCCAATGGAAATCCATAGGAACAAACACAAATTAGCAAAGAGCAGGCTTGCAGGGTCAGGGGGCCACTCCATGTCTGCAGCAGGCATTGGAAAGGGTCCTCTAGCAAAAGCAGAGTGGGCCTGTAGTCATATTGTTCTAGATAGGACTGATTAAACTACACAAAATTCTAGAAGCATTTGACCTCCGGAACCTAGTCCAGAAGCTGGGCAAAGAGATTACCTCTGCAGATGGACTATGGGGAGAAACTACATTGGACACTGACCAACACCTACAACACTGGGTGGAAGTGTGGACCTATGAGAAGAATGGACTACAGAAACAAACGAAGCTTCGGGAATGAAATTGGCAGCCTCGTAAAGATACAAAGAGGCATGGCCGTCATAAAATGGGAGCAAAAGCCGTAAGAGGACATGCTGTGATGAAAATGACAATGGTGTAAGACGGAAAGGGAAGGGGTAAGACTGAGAAAGATGCAGAGAAGCCGAAAAGGCAACAGCAGAATTAAAAGCCGCTCTAGAAACAGTGAAGAAGAGAATCACTGAGCTGTTTGATCAATGCATTTGAGAAGGTAAATCAGATAGGAATGAGAGATTAAAATGATCAGGGGGGTACGAGTGGAAACCAGGACAGTGCTCCAAGCTAAAATTCAGGAGCATTCCTGAAGAAGTCAGAACAACTGGAACATGTGTGAAGGCGACAGAATGGTATTCACATACATATAAATATATATTTACACATATGTATTTTAATACAATTTCCACTTGCTCTTTTTGTGGGGGAAATACCAAAATGAAAATCAAGGAAGGCATATAACTTTAAAGGTGTATAACCTTAGAGGATCTCCTTCTAGAAATTTACCTTTAGAGAATAATCTGAAATTTAAACTAAGAATGGCAACAAAGGTCATCACAATGTTGTTTCCAATGTTGAAAATTGGTATCAAGGTCAATATTAAGAAAACACACAAATGATGGAACATGATGCACCTATTTAAAACTAAGTTCCGCAGTGTGTTTTTTCATTAGTAATTGAGAAAAAACAATGTTAACTGAAAAAATGGGGTCGAAATTTGTAAGCTTATACTTATTTCATAGTCTTAACTCTATTTCTAATGTATGAATTGGAAGAAATGTCAAAAGGTAACAGTATCTGGTCCTGGAATTATGAAAGGGTTTTTCGTTTCCTTTATACTATATTGTAGTTTGAAAATTCTCTCTAGTAGATAGGAATGTTTTTGTAGTAAGAAAAATACATAAAACACTGATAAAAATATTGTTCCCTTTCCTCTTTAATTGTGAACAGATTCTTTCATATTGTAATGGAACACCAAAAAAAGGTAAATTCAAAGATTAATCAGTGGGCTGCAATAATCCTGTCATTTTTTTTTTCCTTACTGCTTTTTTAGCTGATTTATTTCCTCCTCTGCAGCCAAAAGGGATATGGTTGATACGTTCTTGGTTGCTTCAGGAGTCTTTGCAGTGTCAGCCACACTGTAAGAGAAATCAGTAACTAAAGACAGATTTTCCAAAATTGGCAGACTTTCTAAATCAAGGCATAGTTCTCTCTCAGGAACTTTTGGCATACACTATAAATTCGACATAAACAAGATCAAGTTATAAGACATCTGCATTCAGTCAGATGATATTGTAAATATTGTAATGCACTTATATGCAAAAACATGCTAGCATCCTTCCTCAGCGTCAAACACAGAGAAATTATAAAGCTACTACCCCCTAAAAGACTATGTAATAATTATTAATATCAAAATGTAAAGGACAAAGAAACTTGTTCAATTCCTCCTGCTTGCCCTCGTGACTCATCTAATCTAATTACACCAAGTCCTCAGGTTTGCCTAGTTCTTTAAAATCTTCATTTTTCTGCAATATACTACCACCTATTCTGATTACTTGGCACAGAAAAGCTGAATTTCACTTAATTTTCCCAGACTTCCTAAATATAAAAAAATTACTGCCCACCTATAAAGTCCTCCACAATTAACATGTGACTACCAACTATTTTGCGTCTTCCTGCCTCTGACTTCCATCACTTATTAAGCACGAGTTTCCTGAGTTTTCCACAGACCTCAGTCACTGTCAGTTTTAATGACTATCTCCATTGTAGGCAAGTCACGGTAAATGATACCATTTCTTTAAGTCTTTCTGAATTTAAAAGGAAATGGGAATGTGCTGGATGACAATGGATGAAGACCTATGGTTTTCAATTAAGTTGTCCTAGTGCAGTGAGAGATCACGGGTTGGCAAAGGCTTCTTGACTTAGCTGACCCTACTTCCCTGGAACAGCTCTTTCATCACAGGAGTCGTAAGGCTAAGAGGGAGCAACTGCTATCTAAACTCACGCCAGCTGTCCTCGTTCTTCAAATGCAACTCTTTATGCCACCCTTGACTCTTCAAAGTATGTCTCCCCTTCTCTTGAGCTCCTCCAACATGCAGCTCACACTCGCAATCTCATTACAAACACACTGCAAACTACTTGAGGGCAAACATTTTATTGTATTCATCTCTTTATCCCCAGCACCTAAAACAGTGCCTGTCACATAGTAGATTTAAAACAAACAAACAAACAAAAAGCCCTAAAAATGAATGAAAGAAATGTCTAAAGTCTAAAACAAAGCCATAGTAACAATAACTTCACAGTAGGCCTATGGAGGTTGAAAGGAAATTGTGTGATCTAATTCAAATGTGAATGTTATAGGTTTTAATATATATATATATATATATATATATATATATATATATATATATATAATATGGGAATATATATATATATATATGGGAAAATGAACATTTTATCAAGAAAAAACTGTAGAGCCCAGCTGGGCATGGCTCAGTGGTTGAGCATCGACCTAGGATCCAGGAGATCGAGGTTTGATTCCCAGTCAGGGCACATGCCTGGGTTTCGGGCTCCGGGGGCGTGCAGGAGGCAGCTGATCAATGACTCTCTCATCATTGATGTTTCTCTCTCTCTTTCTCTCTCTCTCTCTCCCTTCCTCTCTCTGAAATCAATAAAGATATATTAAAAAACAAAGAGAGAGAAAACTGTAGAAAATTAAAAGGACAAGACAGACTAAGAAATGAAAGAGTATGAACAGGAATAAAGTAGGTTTTTTTCTCTCAAAACATGCCATACACATGTGAGCACATATACATATAAGCAAACACATATGCTAATTTGGAACGCTTGGATCACATACAGGGAGAAGAAAGGGGGGTACATTCATGTACCAAGAATAGTTTTAAGCAGATGAACATTTATTTTAATTTTTTGTTATGGATGCATTCATTCATTGAGCAAATTATTGAGGATTCCCTATATGCCAGGCATGATGCTGGTGATGAAGATAAAACGGTATCCAAACATCAATAAAAGACAGTAACCCTTAAGAGTTTCCAGTCCACCGGATCACAAACATGCAAACAAATGTTTAAAGGTTCCAAACTGTGGAAAGTGCTATTCTTAGGTCAATGTGAAAGGAAATTTGAGGGGAAGAGGAAAGACCTTCTGATGTATAGTGGTCACAAACAGGTTCTGAGAAATTCACATTTAAGTTGAGGCCTGAAGGATAATCCAGAGCCAGCCACGCAAAGAGGCAGCGGAAGAGTTCCGTTTTCCTGAAGGAGCACAGGCAAAGGCCTCAACGTGAAGAAGTAGACAGTAGACTAGGTGAGGGGCGTCTGGCATGACATGAGGGGGAAGTGAGAGGTAGGGATCATGCAGGGCTGTGAGAGCCCTGGGAAGGCTACTCGCAGCTTTTAAGCAGGGTGACGACTTAATACAGTAAAAATATATCTATATTTTCTATATGAGAAATGGCTTGTAGTAGAGCAAGGATGGAAATAGGGAAACCAGTTGGAGCAATGAGTTGAGGCAAGAGGTTTCAGAAGCTTGAACCAAGGCAATAGTAGTATAAGAAGGGACACGTGTGGGGGATGCTTAGGAGGCAGATTCAACTCTATTCTCATTGACTGGATATAGGAAATGCAGAAAAGTGAGACTCCTAACCAGAGTCCGGGCATAAAATCGAGCAGTCTGCTCTTGTCTAGAGTTCTTCAAACCTGGGCAGACCTGTCCCTCTTCAGCACTGTCTTGGAATTTGTGCTTTGGAACTGAGTCACAGCCAAACTGGTCTCCACAAGGTTAGACATGGGAACCTCCTTGGGCGGGTCACTCATTCCACCGCACGAAGCACCCTGGCTTTAGAGACAGGTAGGTAGAGTAAGAGAAGGAGAGAGCTGACTACCACAGAAGGTGGGGAACCTCCTCCATCATTTGTGATGCCTTAAGTGAAAATAGAATATGAACCACAGGCGAGTTCATAACAGAAACAAAACAAAACTAGGAAATTCAGAGAAAAGCACCTGAACAAGCACCTTCCTGTGGGCAACTTTCAAATGGACAGTGGGGGCTGGGGGATATGTATATCGATAAAGAGAACAGGCACAAATGACCAAGCAAACGGGGTGAATGGTATAAGAAAGGGTACATGGGTATTCTCAGTACTATTCTTGCAAATTTTCTGTATTTGAAATTATTTCCAAATAAAAAGTTCTAAAAATGCATGCAGCCATAGTTTCTCAGTCCATGGTGCCCCTTATAGCTAACTACAGAGCCATAGTGACGAGAGGGAAGTAGGAATTCCTGGCTCCTGTTGGTGCTGATAAAAGAAAGAACCAGCAAAATCGTGAAGCAACGAGAGGCAAATGGAGAAACCTGGTCATCAGCAGCACTGGCCAGTAAATGCCCCAGGAGACCTAGCCAGACAAGCCATAACTCAGCACCCACCAGCACAAGACATCAGTGCCCAGTTGGAACTGAGGCCGGCAGGAACCCAGCAGGCAGTACAAGACCAAAGCCCCTCTCCTCCAGCACCAGGAGAGCATGCAAGCACCCCTCTACCCTTAGATGTCAGTCTAAGGAAGGAGGGCAATGAGACCTCCTGAGAGGGCAAACACGGCTCCTAATGGAAGTCTGGACTTGGAATTAACCGAATATTTACACGAAAGGAACTACAATAAACCAGAAAAGAAATGGCATATTTAAGGATCCTCCTCACCCCACTCCAAATCAGCTGACATTAGTTGAAATATGTTGTAGAAATCAGGGGAATTATGCTTTTTGTACCTTCCATTTGCAAACTCTGACTGTTGCAGCTGTAAAACTGCTCATTGATGGTTCCTATTAGAAAAATGAATGGCGGTGTGTGGAGGTGCATGCAAGTACACACAAAGAAAAAGGTCTGGAGTAAAATACACCAAAATATTAACAGGGATGAGATTACAGGTGATTTTCATCTTTAGACTCTTAGCTGTTGCATGCATTTTGAGAAAGAAATTTGTATTTTCTAATCAGGCAAAACGAAATCAGTAGAGATGTTTTGCATAGAAGAAGAGCTCATCGGAGAACAAGGCAGAATGCCACGCTCTATTCCATCACAGTCCGGAACCTGTTATAAAACGAATCCCTTGCTGTCCCATGCGTGTCGGCAATGGGTTGATGCTGTGGGAGGAGAAACCTTATTGATCGGTGGATTTGTGTCAGGTGTGTTGAATGCAGTCTCATACACGTCTGTCTGTCTCCTTCAAGTACACCCCAAAGCTCGCAATTTTCTCTGCAGCGATTCCTTGAGCTGCTACCCTGGTTTTGTACATAGCATGAATCTGATATCTGTTGCTGCCTAGCACTGCTTAACTTTTTAAAATACGTTTTTATATCTAATAGTTATTCCAGAATCTTGAATTGTTCATCATTTAAAAAGTCTGGCCTCTTAGTCTCACCCCCCAGTGAGTACAACTGACAGGTAAATGAGGCCTGCTTCACCTTGCTTTTGCTCCCTTTTAATTTTTCTATTCACCCTCCTTAACCCTTTCCCTCTGCATCTTTTCTTATTTTCCTCTTCCCTAAAAATAGATTTTCGCTTAACAATCTTCCTCTGTTTATAAATATGGGCTAATAAGGGGCCTGTGGAAAAGAAGAAGCTCCAGGAATGGAGCCAAGGAGACCAGGGTCTTAGGGAACATAACATACTATGGAAATCCTGGCCCCAAATTCAAAGACACTGACTCCCAATTCACACACACGCACACTCACACACATCATATTACTTATTAGCAAATGTCTACATTTTACATGATTCTCCTTTGAAACTTAAGAATTAAATGAAGAACAAACAACTCTTTTTGGAAAAAGATAACTTGCATTCCTCTTACTCGTCTTGAACCAGGTTGAGTTGATTGCGAGTTGTGTTCAGCTCAATGTCTAATTGTTGCATGTCCCGATCCCGAACGCCAGGCTCTTTCTGTCTCTCCTTACCAAACGTGTCCTGGAAAGATAGTCAAAAAACAGTCTGAATACATGAAACAACATAGACAGATTGCACAAGTATTATATTGAGCAAAGGAAGTTGAGCACAAAAGAGCACAGAATGTATAGTTCCATTTACTTGAAGTCCTGGCGCAGACAAAATGAACCTGGAATGATAGAAGTCAGAAGAGTGGTTGCCCTGGGGGTGAAGGGACATGCTTGGGAAGTGGCGTAGGAATGCTCTGGAGTGATGGAAATGTTTTATATCTTAATAGGAGTGTGAATTACATGGATATGCATATTTATCAAAATTCATCAACCTATGGATGTCACTGTAGGTAAATTATACCTCAATTTTTTGAAAAAGAGACACTTAAATATCATCCTACATTTCTATATCCACAATAACATGCCTAGGGGATAAAAATCTAAGAAGCATATGAAAATCTCCAGTGGGGAAAATGCTTTCTCCAGGGGGGAAAATGCTTAAAGACAACTAACATCTATGAAGTACTTACCACATGTAAGTTGTTTCTCATGCTGATCACATTTAATTTTCACAATGACCCTATGAGACCAGCAAAAGCATTGTCCCCATTTAGCAAATGCAGACACTTAAGTCATAAAGGTTAGACAACCTATTCAGGACCATTCAAGAGGGACAAGAATTCTGTCCAGAGACCTCCAAGCAGGAATCCTTCAGCCACTACCTCATAAGGCCCCGTTGCTTAGAACAACCTGCTCAACATGCTTTAATTTTGGAAAGAAATTTATGGAGACCCATGTAAATATTTAAAATCAAAGTAACTAATGTTTTGCTTACCCAGCAATAATGATGCCAAGGCCTTAAGCAAGGTATACGCTCTGTTTCCAGTCTGATCTTCCACCGTCAAAACACTGACACTGTCCATGGAAACCACCAAGATCAACCACCAGTCATGCTACCCTTCGTCAGTCTGCCAAAATTGAGCTTTCTTCATACCTTGGAATTTTCCAATTAGTTTTATTTCAGTCTTTCACAATACTGAGCTTTCCCCATCTAATAATCTCTTTCTCTTCTGAGCCCCTGTGGTACCTTGTCTGGGTGAACTACTTTGTCATTTAAAAGTTACTATTTAATGCCTAGTGTGGGCCAAGCAGTGTCCCAGATGTAGATCATCACTAGGTCCTTTTTATAGCTGAGGAAGCCAAGGCTCATTGATTCGCCTGGTCACCACACTAGTAAGTAGGCAGAACTGAGATCCAGGTCCGTCTTAAGAGAAAACTCAATCCACTCTGCCCCATACTACTGTAAATAGAAACTCACCTTTATACCTGTGTCCCAATTCCTAAGTAGAGTTGGGCCCCTCTCTAGGTCAAAGCCATAGCATGTGTTTGAGCTCCCAGTGCCTGACTAGGGTGCTGAAAATCAAGGGAAATCCCTTAGCATCCTTACCTGTAGAGAGGGGACCTTGCTGTCAACAGGTTTTCCCAGGGAAGCAGCAGTAAAGGAGGCCTCCAGCCAAGGCAAAAGGCGTGATTTGATTAGTTCCACACCATCGTTATGTCCTCCTAAAAGAATCCACAAATCAGGTCAGCAAGAGAAACCCAACCGCAGCAACTCAGAGAGCAGAAAAAGAAAAAAAGAAGCGTGTAGGGCTGGATGAGAAAGCACAGGCCATTCTCACCTTCTTGAGCTGTTGCAGTGAGGATTCCGAAGAGTTGTCCCTGCATCTTGGCAACTTGTTCAATGAATTCAAGGCAAAGACTTAGATTTTGATCACACGAGTTTGTCTGCAAAGCCAAAACAGTAGACATCAGTGCAATTCTTCACTCCCACTGCAGGTGGACAGAGGCCTCCCTTTATACCAGGGCCTCCTGGCTCTGGCACGCTCCCAGGGGCAGACCCCGCTGTGTGTTCACCGAAACATAGTCCCTTTCCTCCCGGGCACACAGCTAGAGCACTTTGCCCAGCTTCCCTAGCACTTTGTGGGGCCATGTAACTGAGTTTGGGTCCACGGGATGAGAAGTGACATGTGCCACTTCAGGGTGTGACTCTTCGTCTTCTTTTTCTCTTTCCCCATCTGCCAGCCAATTGCAGAGGTCCCCAAGGGCATAAGGGGTGGTGGGGCTGCAAGATTTGGGAAGCTGCTAATTGAATGCTTACAATGACTGCTACATGATTGAGAAAGTTTATTTGTGTCAAGCCACTGAGGTTTGGGGGTCATTTGAATGCCAATAACCCTGACTCCCTACTCAATGGAATCCTGCAAAAAGTCCTTTCATAAAGTGAATAACCCTTTTTTAACAATACAAATCACTGCTTCCTAACTTACCTGCTTTACTGGTTCTGTCCGCTGCCTAAGTTCAGTACGTACATAAAGAACACTACTTGTTAACAGTAAAAAGGTATTGCTGAGCTGAGGATACGATGGAGAATAAGACAAAAAAGATGAGCTAGGCCACATGGCACTTGCAGATGGGTGGGGGAGACAGGAGAGCAGACAGTTATCCTGCAGTGGAATAAGTCTCACCATAGGGGTGAGCGCAAGGTCTACTCAGGAGCCCATTATCTTGGAAAGTCACAGAAGACTTCCTTCAGAGAGGAAGCGAAATCTAGGCGAGCAGGAATTCGGCAGACTTGGGGGAAGGGGTGGTTCAATGTGCAACATTCTAAGCCGTAAGAGCAGAACATGAAGGAGCCAGGAGGTAGGTCTTCTAGCTATTATCCAGCTTTTGCCATCTCCTTGGTGAACTGCTACTGTTTCCTCATTAGCTAAACCTCTAATGGAGTCTAACACTAAAGGAAAGGACACAACTGTAAGCAACAAACAAATCATGTGGGTGTAAAAATGCAGAGACTGATATATCATCTCAAGCCATAATAAGGCACTAGCAGGGGGCACTGTGAATCCTGAGGTAGGAAACAGGTTGCAAGGAAGATGGAAACTAGAATGAATAGGAAACGTTTAGATGACCTCCTGGCAAGAGTTGACAAGAGAAATGCGTATCTGCATCAAAAAGGAAAGTGGTTGGGACAGGCGGTAAGCTCCCTGGGGACAGGGGCTGTGCCTGCCCTGTTCATTCACTGTTGTATTTCCAGCCCTGCATTCTAGAGTCTCTGTATATTCAAACAGTAAGTATTGGATGGGTGAGTAAACATGAGATGATTCGCTTATTTTGGATTTATTACATGCCTCCTAAGCGCCAGGCACTGTTCATGCTTATATATATAAACTCAGTTAATCCCCACAACAGCACGCTATGAGACAGGAGTACCATTATTAGTATCCCTGTCTTCAGGTGAGAAAACTGGGATGCATAGAGGTTAAATAACTTGCCCAAGATTACTTAGCTAATAAAATGTCAGAACTGAGATCAGAATCCAAGCTGCCTAGTTCCAAATCCCATGCTCTTAACCACTAAACTATACTGACTTGTAGATGGTGATTAGGGCTGGGGGTGAGGGAGGGACTAGATAATGTGACAAAGAGTGAATGGGGAGGGCAGTCAGGGAAGATCTCTCTGAGGAGGAGACCCTGAGCTAAGTTCTGAATCCAGAGACTAGAGAAGGAGTGTGTTGGGCTGTGGGAACAGTAGGGGCAAAGGCCCTGTGGCAGAAAGGAGTTTGGCAACCTTGAGAACCAAGAGTAGGTGCATGTGGCTTCTGCATAGGAGGTCAAAGAAGTTGGGGGGGCCTTGCTGGTCTGGCAAGAAGTTTGGATGGAATGGACTCATCATAACCTAGGGGGAGCTGCTGTTTTACTTTCCATGCCTGGTAAATAGTACCTGGTGACGAGCTCTGTTGTAGCACTTATTTCTGTTGTAGCCATTTGTTTTTCTGGCTCATCCTCTATCCCTTTCTCCTAAGAAGACTATGTGTTTTTAAAAAATGATTTTTCCTTTCTCATGTTTGTATCAATTGCCACTAGTATCCATAGCAGATGGAAGGGCTCAACAATATTTGATGGGTGAATGAATAAATGAATGTCTTCGCATAGTAGTGACGTGATCAGAACATTCGGAGCACACAGCTTACACAGCTATCTCCATTCCTTCTGTTGAACCAGCAGCTCCTTGCCCTTGCTGTTTAATTCCTGCACTCATAACACTGAGCTTAAATTCCCCTACAACCCCGGCTAGATCATGTAATATGCTAAGTGAACACAAAATGGGCATGGGAGTCAAGCAGACCTGAAGGAGTGTCTCAGCTCTGCCACTTGTCACAAGTTCTGTGTGATGCTGCACAGGTTACCTCTCTGAGCCCATTTCCTTTCCAGAAATGAGGATAGATAATGGCTTAGAGAGTGTTAGGAGAATTAAATAAAAAAATACATATTCAGCAACTCAGAGACAGAAGGCATTCAACAATTAGTACCTATGAGGTGACATTCGGTATTGAAAGAATCAGTGGGTTTAGGCATAAGGCAGACCTTGGTTCAAATCTGGTTCTCCACTTATCAGCTGCATTCCCTTAGAAAATAAATTTCAAATATGAGCCTCTGTTTGCTCATATTTAGGAGGTGGTTGATCTCACCAACTAACTTAGGTGCAGAATAGAGGAGATACACAAAAATTAAAAATATTATTGTGGTATTATTACTATATGCTCCTATGCCTTGCCCAGTGCCCAGTACAAACTAGGTGCCCAAAGGAATGTTTGCCAAATGTTTGTATGCACAACTTAAATAAAAGAATATATTGTTAGTTCCTGTTCCCAAGACATGTTACAACACGCTACAACTTCTAACACAAAGCATTGCACAAGAGATTCAAGTTTCAATAGGGTCACATTACCAAACACGTGCTCACACAGGTAAATAAAATAAAGATATTGACAAATTATACTGTTTCCTAATCCCAAAGCACAGACTCTCAAAATTCCTTCATTCATAAATCATTGAGTTCCTATTGTATGTAAGGACTTGGGCTGGCAGCTCAGGACACAGCACCACACTAAAAAAATTTTTTTAAAACAGTTGCCTGGCCCGGCCGGGCGTGGCTCAGCGGTTGAGCACCGACCTAGGATCCAGGCAATCGGGGTTCGATTCCTGGTCAGGGCACATGCCCGGGTTGTGGGCTCGATCAACCACTCTCATCATGGATGTTTCTATCTCTCTGTCCCTCTCCTTTTCTCTCTCTGAAATCAATAAAGATATATTTTAAAAAGAAATAAAAATAAAATTAAAAAAATAAAACAGTTGCCTGGTGCCAATGAGCTCACCAGCGGGGAAGCAGGATGGGGAATGGGAAACATACATGAATAAAACAATTAACTTAGAGTTGATTAAGGGATCTAGGTAGACAGTGAGCTGTCAAAGGGGTAAAACTCACACTGGTAACAGGCGAGGGGTAAGAGGTTAGGGCATTTCAGGAGGAACAGCAGGTAACAAGGCAAGAAACAAGGTATATTATAGGGTAAAATGGAATACAGGGTCCAGGGACCAAATAATGAAGGACTTTGTCACATGGCCTCTGGGCTTCATCCCATCACTGAAAGATTTAACGGAGCAAGTAAAGGAGCATGAGTATGACATGGTCAGATTTGCTTTGCATTTTACAAAAATCAATCTGGCAGAAGCAGACCTGATGAGAGTTTGGATTAGAGAGCCTGCCTGGCAGGAGGGTAGGCAGTTTTAACCATCTGGCTGAGAGACGCTGAGGGCTACGGAGATACCAAGGGTCCCCTAAAGGTCCTTCCCAGCCCTATACCACATCTGGGTCTACCAAGGTCCCACTGATGCTAACTAGCATTAGCTGAGGAGGAAGTTGGGAGGTTTGGAAACAGGTAAGAGGTATAGGGATGATACCGCTTTGTGGACAGATTAAGGGGTCTGCAGGACCTTCAGATGGAGATGTCCAGTCATAGGGCCTAATAATTATTCTGAGACTAGGTAGCAAGAAGGCACTTTTAAAGGTGTGTGTTGGCGGTGGAGGGCAAGGCTGGTTCACGAGAAAGCTGTAGCTGTTCTTTGAGTTCCCATATACCTGTGGAGTTCTGGTTAAAGAGTGAATGGGCTGTTTCCAGATCTTAACTATTGTAGACTGCGCTGCTATGAACATAGGGGAGCATATATTCTTTCTGATTGGTGTTTCAGGATTCTTAGGATATATTCCTAGAAGTGGAATCACTGGGTCAAAAGGCAGCTCCATTTTTAATTTTTTGAGGAATCTCCATACTGTTTTCCATAGTGGTTGCACCAGTCTGCATTCCCACCAGCAGTGTACCAGGGCTCCGCTTTCTCCACACCCTTGCCAGCACGAGTCATTTGTTGATTTGTTGAAGGAGCCATTCGGACAGGTGTGAGGTGATACCTCATTGTGGTTTTAATTTGCATCTCTCTGATGATTAGACGTTGAGCATTTTCTCATGTGTCTTAGCCATCTGTATGTCGTCTTTGGAGAAGTGTCTATTCAGGTCCTTTACCCATTTTTTAATTGGGTTGTTTGTCTTCCTCTTGCTGAGTAGAATGAGTTCTTTGTACACTTTGGAAATCAGCCCCTTATCCAACACATCCTTGGCAAATATGTTTTCTCAGACTGTGGGGTTCCTTTGTATTTTGAGGCTGTTTTCTTTTGCTGTGAAGCAGCTTTAGTTTTGGAAATAGCCCAAGTGCCCATCAGTAGATGATGAGTGGAAAAAAAGCTGTGGGACCTATACACCATGGAATACTACGCAGCTGTAAAGAAGAAGGATCTCGTACCCTTTGGGACAATATGGATGGACCTGGAAAATATTATGCTAAGAGAAATAAGCCAGGCAGAGAAAGACAAACATCACATGATCTCGCTTATATGTGGAATCTAAAGAACTTAATAAGCTGATGAACATAACAGATTCAATGACGTGGAAGCATAGATCAGACTGACGAATGTCAGAGGGATGGAGGAGGGCAGGTGAGTGGAGGGAGAGAGATTAACCAAAGAATTTATATGCATATATGTACAACCCAAGGACACGTACAATGGTGAGGAGAGGGACTGGGGAGGGGAATGGGAAGGGCGGAATGGGTCATTGGGGAGAAAAAGGGACATCTGTAATATTTTAAACAAAAATTTAAAAATTTTTTTAAAGGATGAATGGGAAAGCCTAAGGGACTCAGGACAGCAGCCAATTGCATTTTTCCTGTGGGATTTTAGAAACAAGCTGATGTAGACTCAAAAAACTGAGATCCGAAAAGGAGCTTTATGTATGCTCTAGTCCAGTCCCTCCCATTTAACAGGCTAGGTACTGGGGTCCAGAGAGGTTAAATAAGTGGCCCCAGGTCATTCAGCTAGTTCCACGCAGAACCGGACCTAGAACCTAGGGGTGCTGATTCCGGTCCCCAGCTCTGTCTGCCTCGCAGTTCTACTTCCTATTAAGAGTGGGACTGTCCTATTTAAGACAGACCAAATGTAAAGTAAGTTCCACCTTCCATGCGGGCGAGAGGAACGGGAGCCTGCGTCGGAGTGGGGACTAAAGAGACTTGCAGAGTGCTCTGGGTTTGATGACTGAATATTGGCCTCTTACACGCCCTGGCAAAGGGCCTTCTGAAATCTGCCTTGGTGCTGAAACTGCGCCGACATCCCACTGCTGACCAGCACACCAGTGAAACCCGCAACGCTGACAAGTGACTGGGTAATAAATACTGGGTAACAAATACTGGGCGTGTTTTTATTAAAACCTATTCTGATGCAACCCCGGGGTATCCTCATAGTGGGAGACTTGCGGGGAAACAGGAGAAGGGGTGTAGTAAAAGAAATCACTCGGGATGGCGCCAGGGGGTTGGACTGCTGGCGGAAGGGACGGGAGGGAGCGTGGCGGGCTCGGCCGTCAGCCCCGCGGCAGGCGGCTCTCCAACGTTGCTAGGGCTGCCGGCGTCCTTGGTTACCACGGCAGGAATCGCGCCCCCGACAGCTCGGCGGAGCCCCGCGCGCAACCCAGCGCCGCCCGGCCTCGCGAGAACAAAAGCGCGCCGGCCGCACGTGCCCGCCCTTCCTTGGCCGCGATCCCGGTACGAGGCTGGGTCCCGGTGAGGAGTCGCAGCCGCCGGGGTTTTGCAAAGCGGCCACCCCGCTGCCAGGCCTAAGAAACCGCCCCCGAGGGCTGCGCAAGGAACTAGAGGGCGGGCGAGCCCGGGGGTCCCCCGCGCTGACTCACGTTGTACTCCCTCAGCCAGCGCTCCAGGCTGTCGTGCATCGTTCGTAAATATTCGTTGGAGACCAATTTCCTCAGGTTTTCCGCCATCGCTCGCTTTTCCGCTCGCCCGGCTCTGGGAGATGGACACGTGGACGGGACGAGTCGGTGGCCTCCGCAGGACCGCGGGGTGGTTCGGGGGGAAGGGTGTTATCTTCCTGGGGGGCTCAGAGCGCGGCCGATGTTTCCATCCTCCCCCTCAGGTGGGACCGGGAGGGCTCGGGAAGCCGGGGGGAGGTGCCCTGGGCCGCAGCCGCCGCGCCTCATCCGCCGCCCGGCGCGGTCTCCTGGCTCCCCCGCGGCAGCCGCCGGCCCAGGCCATAAATACCCCGGCGATTATTAAACAAACCTTGACGTGGGCGGGCGGCTGCTAGGGACGCGCGCCGCGGGCGCCGAGGCAACGCGGGTGTCGCCGCCCAGCCCCCGCCGCGCCCTCGGGCCGCCCCCCGCCGCGCGGCCCTCCCGCCTTCCCCCGCGCCTGGGCAACCTCCGGGGCGCGCCATGCTGCTGCCGCTGCTGCTGCTCGTCCTCCTCCTGCTGCTGCTGCTGCTGCTGGCGGCCGAAGGCGCGCGCCCCCCTCGCCACCCAGGCTCGGGGTTGGGCTAGGGGCCGGGGGACGCCGAGACCGCGCGCCCGGGGACGGCGGCGGCGCGCAGGGGGCGGGGGCTCGGGACGCTGGCGGCCTCCCGTCCAGAAAAAGCAAAGGTTCTTTCCGCGTGGAAGTTTTCGGTTAGGAAAGCACGTTTGGCTCCTCGGGCCTTCAGTTCGTCACCTGTAACACCTGGGACTTAGCTGTATGCCGCTTGCTCTAACTAAAATTTCAGTTCTGCCCGCTTCGCTCTTCTGCAGTGTTCCACGGCCCGCTGGGCACCCGGGTGCCCCAAGTCAACAATTTTTAGTTCCAAGATGCTCACAAATTAAAGTTAATCGCTCAGGATTGGACAAGATTGGGTAGTATATTTTTAGCATCGTTGGGCACTTTAAAGTTTCACTTAATTCTGAATTCTCTAATTGAGACGTTGTGAAAGTTCGGACCTGCTTTGGCACTATTTCAAAAGGATGTAGTAAGCAGTGCACCGTCTGAAGTACTTAAGAAATGAAACCATTTCAACCGTGAAGCAGTTAGAAGCCCTTATTTTATACACCAGCAAATGGACTGATTGCAAGTCATCTTTATCTTTTCATTAAAACAGTAGGAGTGGAGCGAGGCCTCAGCTTGCTAAAGAGTTTAATTCAGTTCCATTCCTTAGGTACTTGAAATTATATGAGCATTGCATATGTCCGAGTACCATAAAATTCAGAATTTTCACCACCTCTTGTTTTTATTCCTCTTAATTACAGTGGTTTTACTGTCCTTTAATAAAAAAAAATGAGAGGCTCATTTCTGGGACCTGTGTTCCTACCGTTTTCTGTAGACCACAAAATAAGGGCTGTAAGGGTACATAGCACATGTCATTTTATCACAGTAGAATAATTACTAAAGTTAAAAAAAAGTCGCAAACATCCTATTAAGTATTTATCAGCCCGGCCAGCGTGGCCCAGGGGCTGAGCATCGGCCTGTGGTCCCCGAGATCCTAGTCAGGGGACGTGCCTGGTTTTCCTGCTGGTCCCCAGCAGGGGGCGTGCAGGAGGCAGCCCATCAGTGGCTCTCTCCCCTCAGTGAGGTTTCTCTCTTCCTCTCCCTTCCGCTCTCTGAAATCAAGACATATTTTTTTAAAAAACACTTATCAGATGCTTTCTTCCTTTAGAAAAAAATATAAAGGAGGATGAAGGGGGTGGAGAAAAACATCGCAAATTTCTTAGTTTGAAACCAATTATTTCATATTTCAACAGGCAATTGGAATCTTGAATAGTCCTATTTACATATTCATAAAAAAGTTTGAATATTATGTCAGATTAGGGATTAAATCATCTTCCTTGCTGTGGGCACTTTAACCTCTAATCTTTGGTTTCATCATCTTTAAGGAGGGGATAATAGTTCTTCACAGAATTATGATGACTAAATGACTCATGTTAAGTACTTAGCACTGTGCTTGGTATATACTGTTAGTGCTTCATAAATGTTGTGATCACTATTACTACAAATGTAGTAATGGAGAAAATAAGGTTGGAAACAATCTAAATCTTCAATAGGGTAACGGTTGAGCAAATCATTCAATGAAATGTTGCAAAATAAAAGTCTTATAACCAAATAATATCTAGTATCTAGGAATTCTTACAATATAATGCAAAGTAGAAAAAGCAGGACACCAAGTTTTATATATAGGATGTTCCCAAAAAAGTGTATATACACACTTTTAATAATTATAAAGGCAGAGTTTATTAAAATACATTTCATTTTCAAAATTGAGCAATCAGCTGTTAAAGTGTGTATACATTTTTGGGGGACACCCTGTATATTGTGGTGCTATGTGACATGAACCCAAGGTATGATTATGGTGACTTTAGTTAGCTCATTTATACCTTTCTGATTTTCCAAATTTCTACCACGAACACAAATTGCTTTTATGAAAATTTATTTGGAAACAAAGTTACCCCCAAACTTCACCACCCTCAGAAAACTGTAAGCCAAAATATCAGTACTTAATCTGACTCAAAACAGAATATGCTTTGACCAAATATCCATATTACTAATTTAATAATTAAACTTAGAGTCTTAGGATAGAATGGATCTTTGCAATCCTTATGAATATGCTACCTGGTGTTATTTATCTCTACAGTCCTCTAGCCTCACAACTAGATTCAAAACCCTTAAGGCCTGAAGTCATTTCTTTTACCTCTTGATTTCCTTAGAACTCTGGAGTGTGGTGCTGCATAGTAGAAACTTTTTATTAATAACAAAGAAGCATAGTCCTCAATGACTCGAAGGAAAGGAAATGTTTTAATGTTCATTATTTACCCCTACTACTTCCAAAAAAGGATCTGAAATGGTTTACGGTAAGACTTGTAGAAACATATCGTTATTTTTTAATGGGAAAAGCAAATATGCCCCCAATTTAAGCCTATGTACTAAGATTGAGCCATATTTTACATTTATTTCTGAGCTTTGTGGAAGCCAAAGCAAAAAAGAAAATGAGTGTTATAATTATTGATTTTTAAAATATATATATCAGTTCTTTAAATGCAAATGCATTTTCCTGGTACTAATTCTAAAATATATTTACTCTTGTTCAAAGAGTATAGAACAACAGAGATGAAGGTGGTGTTGCGGAACCGGGGACGTTCACCTTATAGAAAGACCAAGTGGCACTCAGAGGCTCGGGGTTCAGGTTTATTTTACACCGGTGGGCCCAGAGGAGTCCAATTCCAAAGTCTGAGCCCCGAGCACAATGGAGCAAGGAGTTATATCCCGTCCATGCTTCCGCCCACATGGCAGCTATACCTTGCTTAGGGCAGGGAAAAGCCCTTTCTGGTTTGGAACATAGCAGGACAGCAACAGGGAAAGCAATGATAATTTTCCCTTATCATTGTCTTTAATAATCCCGTTTCTTAAAAGAAAATATAGAAACAATTTTGATATGATTGTTTCTTACAGTCACCTTCCATCAATGCCAGGGGTTAACACTAGAACACATGTCCTCAAAGAGAGGGACAAGCAATTAACACCCTATTTCTTAGCTCTGGTGATGTTACTTGCTACAAACTTAGAAATTCCATACCTGTAGGAATAAGTGGACATCCTCATAAATGCCCTTAATGATGGTCCCCACCCCAGAGCTTTTATGGGTGCTGGGTAGCAATCAAAGAAAGAGCTAGAGCCTGGAATACAAATAAAATTCTTCTTTACGATTAAAGAAGAATCCATATGCTTCAAATTATAAGCATGCAGTCAACAAGGTAGAGGTTCCATTGAAAAAGTGGTAAGCCTACGTGTGTGTGTGTGCTCATTTATTCCATATATATATGGGAGAAAATGTCAGAAAAAGGTTCTATTTGGAGAATATTTTGACTAATTTTATCCCAATTTTATTATTTTAGGATATTATCAACTAGGCCATTATTTGTAAAGGTAAAAAGCAATCTTTTTTTGTGACACACTTTTGGGTATCTTGGAGAAGTTGAAAGAACTAACAGAACATGGGCACTCTTTCTTCATCTTACACTCTGCCTAGAGTGGTTTATCATGACTTCACATAACACTTTAATCACTCTGAGCTTCATTTTTTTCTATCTATATAATAAAAAGCATGGACTAAATGAGTTCTTAAGATCTCTTGCAGTTTTGACATTCATTAATGCTAATTTTTGTTTTTGTTTTTTAACATACTGGTTAAAAAACAAAATCTTGCCCTTTGTTTCAATTTTTGGTTCACAGTTCAGTTTGAGTCAAGCCTTGATTTTGAGAGCATTAGCTAATCATCAGAAGTTGAGCATCTTTCTTGAGTACAATTTATTCTGCTGGAATAATTAATACACCTAACCTCCAAGAAATAAGGTATTTCTCCATAGTTGCATTTTAAATCAATTTAAACCCAGCTTAAACTGACAAAAATCTTCCTAAATTCCCCAGCCCCTCAGAGCTCATCACTCTCATCTTTGTTTTCTGTCTTTAACTTTTCGAACACGTTAATACTGTTGAAATTATCACAGGATATTATACTATTTGTCTGCCTTTGATATAACCTTGTGAGCTTCTTGGAAAAAAGAGGCTTATTTAGCTTTATATCTTCAGCACAGCAACTGGTACGTTCTAGGCCCTCTATATAAGTTTGTTAAACTGAATTTCAAAAAAAAGGAAAAAGGGAGGAGGGGAGGGAAAAAGGAAGAAAGGAAGGAGATGATTGGCTCCTTTGCATCTGATGTCATAATCCCTTTGAGTTTGAAAAAAGCAAAAGTGGTAGCCAGTTGGTGTTCTATGGCATCATAATTCTATCACCCAGCCAGGAGCCATTTGTTCTAGAGAAGTGCAATGTGTTAAATATCTGGATGCAACAGGCTTTCTGAAAGTCCTTAGTTTTTGTCCACTCTGAATTTTACCTACATTGGTCAACTGGAGAGACTTTCAATTTGGGAGTTTAAGAAGCCAATGAAAGATTAACAAATTCCGCTAACTGAAGTGAGAGCTGTGAATGTAGGTAGTTTCATGCTACACCAAACATAAATATATGCAATAAGCTACAAGGACGTGTGGTGGGATCCTCATCAGAATACCCAGCTCTTCCTCACTCCGGACAGAGTGGCTAAAGAAGAATCTCTTCTGCTCTGGTCAGGATGGTTTTCAGGTGCCCCTGACCCCCTTCTGTGTGTGCCACTCTATTCTTGTCCTACAGCTGTTTGTATGAGAAGCTTGCTCTTTTGGGTCAGGGCCCAACTGTTTGAAGATTTTAGCTTTGCTGACCCACTCGCATGAAGTTTCCTTTAAATTCAGTTCTTACTGGTCGTATTGCTAAGCCACTTCTTCTCCTCAGAGGTAGCAAAACACAAATTTGTCCATTTACTCAGTGTTCCGGAACCTGAGTGCTTGAGGCCCTCAAGTTACCAGCTACATTCAGTCCTTGTTCTCTGCCACACAGGAAGGGAAAAGATGTTTTTTAACACCCACCCACTGGTAGTGTCACTCACTAAGGGGATTCACAAAGAGCAGATTCGGAGGAAAGACTGAGTTCAGTTTTTGGATGTGTTGAGCTTGAAGTGTGACTTAGTTTCTTAAGGGCTGCTATTAACAAGTTACCACCAACCTGAAGACTTCAAACAACAGTGATATATTCTCTCGCAGTTCTGGAAGCCAGAAGTCAGAAATGAGTAGGGTTAGTTCCTTCTGGAAGCTCTGCGGGGAATCTGTTCTGTGCCTCTCTGCCAGCTTCTGGTAACGTCTTCCCATCCCCGCCTCGTAGACACATCACCCCAGTCTCTGCCTCTGTCTCCACATATCCTCTCCTCTGTGGGTGTGTCTGTCCTCTCCTCTTCTTTTAAGGACACCAGTCATTAGATTTAGGGCCCACCCAAATCCAGGGTGATCTTAATCACATCCGCCAAGACCCTATTTCCAAATATCATCACATTCGCAGGTACAGGAATTCGGACTTGTATATATCTCTTGGGGGACACTATCCAACCCACTATAAAGTGAATGAAGGGGTAACTGTGTTCATAACCTGACTAGTACTGTCGCCTTGGTCTGCACTTCTAAGTGCTAATACTATGCAACAGGCAAAAGGAAATGCAGAATTAAAGACTCTTATATGGTAGAAAGAGCAAAGACTTTAGTCAGGTGGACCTAGGTTCAATCTTAGCTCTTTAGTAGTTGAAAACCTGGTTAGCCTTTTAACCTCTACAAGCCTTGATTTCTTCATTTGTAAAATGGGGATAATATGACCTATCTCATAACACTGCTGGGAGAATCAAAGAGGCATTGCCAGGTACACAGTAGTCTCTATTATTTCGGGGGGGAAAGAAAAGCTTGAAGACAATAAATACATTTTGAAATGACCACATTAGCTAAAATTGGGGGAGAAGAGTAAAGTTTATGAGAGGCTCATTATGCAACAGATTTTCTATTTAAACTTCCCAGCAAGCCTCTGGTGTAAAGCAGGCAGAGCAGCGAAACAACGGCTGTAGGCGGCAAAAAGCCAAACTGGTCTAGTTCCCCGAGGAAGAGAGGTTTTGCCAGCTAGTCTCTGAGTCAGGCAGCCCCCGGGCCCGAAGGTGCTTATTAGAAGTGGCTTCGGCTGCCTGAGGAGTTTTTGCACCGTGATTGCTACGCCCTCGCTGCGCTTAACACACACACACACACCCCTAAGAGGATTTGGGGATCACTGCGGATTCGGAACAAGGAACGTGTGCTCAGGTGACTTGTAGGTCTGGGCGCTTCCTGGCGGGCAGCACGTGCCCGGTCCAGTAGGTTCCCCGGGACGCACGGTCTCCAGGACAGAAGGAAAGCGCCGCAAGGCACAGAGAAAGCGGACTTCACAGGCCCTGCAAAGTTAAGCAGCATCGCGGGGTGACCGGCCTCCTGCAGGGCTCGCCCGCTTCGCACTGCGGCTGGCTGATGGGCAGTCTGTCACCTCCGGCCAGCACGGCCACCACCCCGCCCTCGCCGCCAGCCTCTAGAGAACGCCGCCCCCGCCCAGCGGGGAGACCCGGCCGGCGACGCGACGAGCGCGGGGGCCGGGGACAGGCGTCCTCCCGCCCCTCCGGGAGGACCCCGAGGCGGCCCGGTCGCGCGGAGTCCGGGTGCGCGGGAAGGCGGGGCCGCAGCCCCGGGGGCAGGGGCGGCGCAGCGCGCTCGCGGCTCCGCGGGCCGCAAACCTCCCGCGGGGGCAGCGGCCCCCCCGCCCCGGCCGCCAGGGCGCAGGCGCAGGCGCTGGGGGGCGGCGGCGGGCGCGGGAAGATGGCGGCGGCGGCGGCGGCGGCCGAGCAGGTCTGTGAGCCCCGCCGCGGCTGGCGGCTGGGGGCGGCGGGGCAGGGGCGCCGCGGTCCTGCCGGTGGGGCCCGCGGGAGAGCCGGCCGGCGGGGGCGGGGGCACGCGGGCGGCGGGGACGGGCGCTGCGGGGCGGGGCGGGCGGGGCGGGAGGAGCTGTCCGCAGCCGCGGATGCTGGCGAAGACCGGCGGGACCCGGGCACCGGCTCCGGGGCAGCGAGGCGCGGCCCGGCCCGGCCGTCCCGGCGGCGGGAGGAGGCGTCGCGGTCCCGCGGGCGGAGGGGCGCCCGGGCCGCCGGAGCCTGCGCCTGGACGCGCGCCGCGAAGATGCGGTAAAAATAGCCCCGGCGGGCGCCTGGCTCCGCGCAGCTGCCGCCGCCGACTGCATGCGCGGTGCCCAGGTTTCTCTCCCGCTTTGGCTTTCGGAGCTTTAGTCACCAGTATAAAACTGCCCCCTGTCCAGTTGGTTTAAAATCATTTTTTAAAATGCTTTATCAAGTAGTTCCTGATCTGCGTTGTAAACTTGTAACTTAGAATAGCTTCAAAGGCTATTTTCCTCTCAAAGCAAGATGCATATATTCATATTTATTCATATATATATATACAGGATGCGGCAAAAGTAGGCTTACAGGTGTTCATATGGAAAATAATGCAATAACTAGTAAATAATAATACAAGAATAAACTCTTCCACGTACTCGAACCTGTGTTTGCCACACCCTGTAAGTGAATACATGTGTGTAAATATGTGTATACCTATGGTTACTAGGGTGATTTCTTATAACAAAAATAAATTTCTTGGTCTCTTTTTTTTTTGTTGTTAACTGTTATTTCCCTTTAGAAAAAAAAACAACTATGATGTGATCATTTCTTTTGAAAAAGTCCCATTCTTAAACAGTGTTTAAAAAAATAAAGATGAGTCAAGTAACTAATGTTCTGTTTCCAGAAAATCTTTTTTTTTCTGGAAAGATTTTCTTAGGTAATTAACTGCTTTTAGAGACCTATTTAGAGTCGTTCTGAGGGATAAAATATAGAAGACGTGAAATCTGCCTTCAAGGAGCTTAAAGTCAAATTGCCTAATAAATGCAGAACAATCCGCTAAAGACAGTAGGCAAGCTACAGGTTAACGCAGTAAAATAAAATTTTAAAAAAAGGAATGAGTGAAAGTGAAAGGAGACAAAGCTTGGAGTTGTTGAGATTAAAGTTGTTCCTTGGCTTTCCTGATTCCCCTCCTAATTTATCAGCTTTTTAAACAGTTCTTTTTTCATCGGCATCACCTATTGATGTTCTTGAGGTTCCACTGAGGTTTTATTCTTGCTTCACACATAAGCCAGGTAGTCGGGTCCATCCCTCAATTTACACTTCAAAGTTATGCATTTATGTCTCTAGCCCTGAATTTTCCACAGGCAGTTCAAACTGAAAAGTTTTCAAAACTGGGTTTCATCATACTTACTATTTAAAGTGCTACAACCATTCGTTCTCCTGGTTAACCTAGCCAGAATCTTGAGATCTGGGCCAGCTTAGGGGTGCTGGAAGGGACCTGCATTTGGTTTAATGCTGTGCTGTTCCAGGCTTGATATTTGAACGGAGAACCCCACATTGTCTTTTCCTTCCGATCCCACCAACTATGTAGAGCAGGTCCTACTTGGTAGTGATCTTAGATCCCACTTGCCTAATCTTCTCTTCATCTCCAGTGCCAAAGCTCAGTCAAGCCCTCATGTGGGACTGCTAGAGAAACTTGCTGTTGATATCTTCAACTCTCAACACCTATTCCAGTTCATCGTGTTTTGGTTTGATTTTGCTATAATGCAAATCTGATTGTATCTCGAACCTATTTTAAATTTTTGGTGGTTCCTTATCACCTAGTAAAGTCCATTGTTCTTGACATGGTACTTATGTCCATTCATTTACTGACCTCTAACCACATCTCTCATCTCATTTTTTCGCCCCATTCCTGTACTTACCCTCTTCACCATCCACATAAAGCTACCAAAATTAGTTTGCCCAGAGATGACCCGTATTCAGAATTTTCATGCTGTTCCTTCTGCCTGGAATGCCTTTCTCTGTACTTTTGCCTGGCTAACTCCTGTTTATCCTTCAAGATTCAACTGAAACCTCAAATTTTCTTAAAAACCTTCAACTGATACCCCCACCTGCTAAGTAGAATTGCATTCCTCTTGTGTACCCTTGCCATGTTGAACTGCAATTGTTAGTGACCTTGACTATCTACCCTACTTGCTTGTGAGTTCATTGAGGGTAGGTTCTATGTCTTGCTCAGCTTGGTAGTCTGAGCATCTGGCATATAGTCACTCTTCAGTAAATGTTAAATGCATCCAACAAATATAATAACGTGCATAAATTGACAGAGAAGAGTAAAGAATGCATCCCAGCAGGGATAAATTTTGCCCTGCCTCTGATATGTAGACCTATATTCAAACTCTAAGACTTAAATTGCTAGCCTGTTAGCACTGTCACAAATAGCTGTGAAAATTAGAAGCACAGCTCCCTTAAGGTATATTACTGCCTTGGGGGAAAAACTATCAAAATGGCATATTCAAGTCTAAAACATCTGCAGTGTCAATGCACCCTCATGGATGTTGCACCTCATGCAGATATACAGCCTACACAACTGTATTCAGCATTCTGTTTTGTGATAAAATCTGTTGAGTAGATTGAATTATATCCTACTGGGCCTTCTTTACTGCTTTGTGGAATTTTTAAAACTTTATCTGCCACGTTACTCACAATGATTATTCCTGTCTTTTTCCATAAGTGTTCAACTACCCCCGCACCGTAAGATTCAGATGGCCTTGCCTATAACATCCCTAGGAAAAAGAAGAATGCTTTCCCTTCATGGTGTCAACCATTTCAATGAAGTGGGAGCCCGCCCCGTTAAGACTGCTCTTTTCTCCTGTATTCTTTATCACTTTCTTTCCTGCCTCCTGCAGGATCTTGTTTCCCACATTACCCTGCTATCTGCTTCTCTTGACGTCTTTCCCTCTGCTATCAAACATATAGGTCTTCCCCCAAATTGGGGGAGAGGGGGAAGGTACTAACAACAACAATAGATGCACAATTTTCCTCTGACAGTACCTAATTTTTTATATATAATCTTTCTTCTCCTTCTGGACTCGAAAATGGGTGTATACATGCTGGCGTCTTTTCAAGACTATTCCCTACTTACCAATTTGCTATACAGAGTTCACCTTTGAAGGTTGTGGAGGCACTTCCTGACAAATCAAGTTCAGCAACACTATGCAACCTGGATTTTCTTACCATTCATTGTATTTCTTATTTTCCATTGTTCCTGTACATTTAAAGTTTCCCAATACTACCTCCTTGGCTCTTTGTTCTCTTCTTTTTGTACTATTTTTTCACAGTAAACTGATATGGTCTCATAGATTTAACTTACTTCAAGGCCGAGAGCTCTCAAATCTGTATCAAGCTCTCAAATCTGTATCTCTAGCCCTGGCAACCTAATGTCCCATCCCACACTTCCCATTGCTTTTGAGGCATGTGGTTATTTCTCATTGAGTTCAAATGCAACATATGTAGAATCTTCTCCCTCCTTCGTTCCCCATATTTAACTAGTCACCATTTAGTAAACATGAGATTCCTTTTGAACCTGGCTACAAATTCAGTTAACTTTTCTCTTGAAGTATATTTTTAATCTATCTTTTTCATCCCACCTTAGTGTATTTAGGCCTTCCGTTACCAGAAACCTCTATTCCTGCAACATCCCCAACAGCCTACTTCCTGGTAGTCTATTTCCTAACTCTCCTACAAATGCCCACACATTTAGCATCCTGAAACATATGTCATTCATGTTCAAAATCTTCCAATGTGCCTGGCTGGGCGTGGCTCAGCGGTTGAGCGTTGACCTAGGATCCAGGTGATTGGGGTTCGATTCCTGGTCAGGGCACATGCCCAGGTTGTGTGCTTGAGGCAGCTGATCAATGACTTTCTCATCATTGGTGTTTCTATCTGTCCCTCTCCTTTCCTCTCTCTGAAATCAATAAAGATATATTTTTTTAAAAAAATCTTCCAGTGATTCCCAATTAAACAGCATAAAGACCAGCATTTGTACCCAGCAGTCAAGAACTTTCACAGCCTGCCCTACCTCCTTGATTATCCCTGAATTGCCAGATCTGACCCACTCACTCTGTCTGGTTTCCCTGACAACTCCAAGCCATCCTGTCTCTCCTCCCATTAAACTCTACAGCATATATTGTCTATACTATTGATTTTGGCACCTGAACCTACAGAATACTTCACTGCATTACTATTTTATGTACCCAAGTCACATTTATAATATCTAGAGGATAAGGATTGTGTCCTGTATTTCTTTTGTATTCCTATGTATGGTATTAGTGTTTAAGCATAAAGTGCTTAATAAATGCCTATTCAATAAATGAATTTTCTCAGAGCTCTAAAACATGTAAGTTGGACAGTATCCATTTCTACCCACTCCTTTTGTGTTTGTGATATACCAGATTAATACCTAAAATGTCATTCAACCACAGTCTAAGTCAGGTTCTCAAACTTTTTGCTCTCGGGTCCTCTTTATACTCTTAAAAATCACTGAGGATCCCAAAGAGTTTTTGTCTACGTGAGTTATATCCATTGATATTTACCGTATTAGAAATTAAAACTGGAAAAAAATTTAAACACAGGAATACACAAAGCATACATTTCATTTGTATACTTTGACAAATGATGACATACATGCTGTTAGAGCAATGATGTCATCACATACAGTCATGGAGCCTATGAAAAATTCCTCTGTACATTCATAAGAGGAGAGTAAAAGAGGAAAAATAGTATCTTAGTGTTATTTTGAAAATAGTTTTCACCCTCCAGACCCCTAAGAGGTTTCAGGGAACCCCTCTAAGACTCTCCAGCCCATACTTGGAAACTGCTGGTCTAGGATAATGGTAGCTTTAGCCAGTTTTTAGCTTTGATTAATAAGTCTGCCAGCCTTTCCAAATTCTTTTCATATAAATGAAAACATATACATAATTTAAAATAATTATAAATCATTAATAAAAAAAGATTACCCACTGTAGAATGTATATGTCAACTCTTTCCCCCAAGAGCTAACTGTACACTTTACTAAGTAGAACAATTCAAAGCAGAGTGTGAAAATCTGTTATCAAATAGTCACACTGAAAGTTCTTTACCACCCCTCTAAGCATAGTAATTAATGTCTTACTTGGAGCCTGAAACTTAACGTGATTTGAATTTATTAGTGGAAAATACATCACTAACCAATTCAGCTTTCTTTGGTTATGAATATGCACTTAATAAATAAATGCATCAAAAAGAGAGGGTATAGCTGTTCCAGTGTGTTGTACTTTGTTTTAGCCAAGTTCCAATGGTCCTGTAAAGAAGTCCATGCGTGAGAAGGCTGTTGAGAGGAGGAATGTCAATAAAGAGCACAATAGTAACTTCAAAGCCGGATATATTCCGATTGATGAAGATCGCCTCCATAAAACAGGCTTGAGAGGGAGAAAGGGCAACTTAGCCATCTGTGTGATTGTCCTCTTGTTCATCCTGGCTGTCATCAACTTAATTGTGAGTATGTGGTATAGAATATTCTTTTTTAAATTACCATGGGAATTTTTCATCTGTTCCTCAGTGAAATCATGGACTTTATTTCTACCATTTCTTTTGGCACCCTCTTTCTGCTCTCCTACACATATTTTACCTCTTACTGAGTTTTTAATGAATATATATAACTTAGTATGCAAATATTGCTGTGTATTCATTTTCTTTTAAAAAAAAATGTTCATGGATTCTCCCCTCAATCTTTGAGACCATTGCCAAGATGATTTTATTGCCTTCATCTCTCCTAAAAAATATAATCCTTCCTGCTTTCATTCAGTTCTCTCGCATTTAGTCTTGTCTCCTCAGCTAGATTTTTAAAATTGTAAGCCCTTGGATGGCATTAAAGGGTTATATTTTACATTCTTAAATCTCTGTTGTCAGAGAATAAAAGGATGTGGTAAGCTAGTTGACACTGAGGTGCTAAGGACACAGTATGTTGCCTTTTCCAAAGATATTTGCTTTTTTAAGGAACAAGGCTTTTAATCCAAGGTTGTGACTATGTGAGGATTAAATTTGCAGAGTGATTATTGGTATACCTAAGACCGATCATGAACATAGACTTTGGCAGTTCTAAAGTGATTCCATTTATTTTTTACTTCTAATACTTCCTAGCCATTCCTTTGTATTTAAGTACACCTAAAACATTTGTGTCTAATTTTTTACTTAAATCGAAAAGAGCTGGTACTATAAATAGCTTTACTGGGAGCACATATTCCAAATTTATTTTATTTCGTTAATTTATTTTATTGGAAACTTTTAGTTAAGGTTGCAGATTAAAAACATTTTCATCCCCTCTCTCTGAAAAGCTCATTCCAAGGTGAAAATGTCAGTATCTTGGAAGAAAGTGGGAGGCAACTGAAATCGTAAATCATAATATATGAAGACAAAAAGGAGGCAGCGGCATGGCACATAACTTACCAGAGAAAAGAAACTGCTATGTGTGCTGGGGAGGGTGTGTTGGTGAAAGTGCCGTGCGGAATCCTGAACAGCTTCAGGAATCAGAAGTATAAGTACCTTGAAAAGCAGGAGTAAGGCGAGAACTGAAAACAGCTTGTTTGAAAATCTCTAGGAGCCATGAGATCCCCAGCCTCCTTCTCCCTTCCAGGCAGCAGTTATATGGCAGCCCTCCCAACCCCACACAAGAATACGCTGGACCAAAGAGGATTCTCACTGCCCGAGCTGCTGCACAGAGGAGGGTAGGGATGGGTTTCTGTACCGAAGGCAGGGAAGCCTGAACCCTGAGTACTGAGAGTCCCTTCCCCAGGTTCCCTGTCCCCATCCTCCACCTCTAGTTTCCCTGGTATCCCCCGGCAAGAGGTAACGGCCTTTTCTGGAGAAACTGAAGCACCCAGAGAAAGGACCTTTAGATGCTGACACTTGGCAGGTCCTAGTGAAAAGGCCACGTGAAGCCTGTCAGTCACAATCCCCACGCACAAAGAACTTTTCATGGACTTTTTTGCAACCTCACTGTTAAATATGAACGCTGTGCCTCCAGGGATCAATACATTTTTTTTGGAAAGCTCCCAGAATTGAAAAATGATAGAGACCAAAACCATCCAAACCATGAGGAAAGTAGGAATTCAAGGAGGGAGAGAAAGTGCAACTTATAACAGAAAACTAAAAAACTAAAACTAAAATCAGTATCTTCAGAAAAGTAAGAGGATATTACATCCATGAAACAAAGACAACATGCCATTAAAGGAGCAGCTGGAGAGTAAGAAACACACTCACTTGGATGGATAGATAGGTGAGTGGGTGGGTGGGTGGGTTGATACTGGAAGATAAAGAAAAGGAACCTTTCCAGAAAGTTCAACAAAATTAAAGAACTATCCCAGGAACTATAACATTCTCTTAATAGGAGTTTCAGAAAGAGAAGAAGGAACAGAATGAAGACAGTTTTCAAATAAATAAACCAAGAAGACTTTCTAGAACAGATTGAAAAGTACCATTCTGGGTCCAGCATAATACATAGAAAAGATATCAGAGCCATCACTTTGAAACTGAGGAAAATCAGGAATTAGAAGATCCTAAAATCTTCTAGAGGAAAAAGACACAGGTTATGTATGTATAAAGAATAGAAAATCAGAGTGGCATCAGACCTCTCAAAAACAGCACCTGAAACTAGGAAGGCAAGTAAGCAAGGGCCGTCCAAATTCAGAGACAAAACAATTTCAAATCTAGGAACGTATACCAAGCAGGACCATCAGTCAAGTGTGAGGGGTTATAAAGACGTTTTTTAGCCGTGCACTCTAAAAAAATTTCACTTCACATGCATTCGTTCTAGGGAAGGCACAGGAAGATGTGCTCTACCAAAAGGAAGGAGGTACTAAAGCACAAAAGATGAAGACACGGATACAGGAAACTGGGTGTCTACAGGGAGAAAGAAAAGGAAGTTCCAGCAGGAAAGTGAAGGACAGGTTTATGGTTACAGCTGTGCAGCAGACCCAGAGGGTGACAGTCCAGAGTAAAGCAAGAAGATAGAGGTTCCAGAAAGATTTCCTGAGAGGGAAAATAGAACTTATAACTTCTCTGAGAGGCTTGGACTTCTGGAACATTTTCTGGAGAGACATTTGACAGAAATGTTGGAGGGTTTAGAAAGATTTAGTTAGATTTTCAAAGAAACTAAGCAAAAAAGGTAAGACAAGTATTAAAGTTTGAGGGACACAAGGTACAGGAAAGGAGCTTCTGTCATATACAGCATTTGGCTTAGCCGTGAATTATATTTATACGGTCATGATAATGAAAATGCTAGCATGGATTTAACCAAAACTTGAGATTGAAGTTGGGGGAGAAGAAATAAAAATGAGCTAAAACTCTCACCTGTTAAAATAGAAAATCAGTAGATAAATCCTAAAATTGATGAGAGAAGAAATAATGAACAAATATTATTTTTAAATATGAAGATAAATTCTAGACAAAATATATAAAATTGTTGAAAGTGGTTGTCCCTGGATGAGGTATGGAGGAGATAGAAGAAATAAGCTGCTTTTTCTATTATAGACCTTTTAGCACTTTTTGACCTTTGGCTATTTGCATGTAATATCCTGATAGAAACTAAATGGTTTTGTTTATAAGTAGAAAACCAACTGACATGTTCATCTCACTGATGAAACACTTTAAGAAGTATTATTCTTTGGCAATTACCTTTTCTATTTGTTTTCCAATTCTGTTAAGTGTTTAATGCCTGTTAACAGTGGGCTTGTTTTCTGTTTTAGATAACACTTGTTATCTGGGCTGTGATTCGCATTGGACCGAATGGCTGTGACAGCATGGAGTTTCATGAAAGTGGTCTGCTGCGATTTAAGCAAGTATCTGACATGGGAGTTATACATCCTCTTTATAAGAGCACAGTAGGAGGAAGGCGAAATGAGAATTTGGTCATCACTGGCAACAACCAGCCTGTAAGTTACCACATTTAATTGAGGGGCATTAGAGAAAAATTCTTTGTAAAAACCTAAGTTGATTATTGGAAATGGATATTTTCCTTTAGAGAAAAATTCATAAATGTATTTAATAATATTGTTGGTCTTAGAATCTATTAATGTTAGATGCTTTCTTAATATTCTAGGTTTTGTTCCATGGTAGCATGTTCTGTGATAGATATAATTATTATAAGAATACATAGTTTACTCCTGTCTTCTCCATACAAGAAAACCATTGTAAAAAGTACCTGCCCTGGTTAGAATACCCTGTACTTTCTGGGAGTTTAGAAGAGAATGTGCCAATCTAGTGTGGGGCAGCCCATGCCGAGTGGCTGCTATAACACAAGTTTTTAACTATATGAACCCCAAGGATAGACCTTCTCTGTCCATCACAGGCCTAGATCCATGTACCCTGCGACCCATGTATTTGTGCAGAGCAGTATAAGCAAATAAATGTGTAAGCCCTTGGGTTTTTTTGTTGTTTTGGTTTGGTTTGGTTTTGGGGTTTTTTTGAGGGGAGGATTGAAATCTACTTTTTCTGAATTATTTCCGTTTATTTTTTCCCTTTTCCTTGAATTTATTGGAGTGACACTGGTTAACAAAATTATACAGATTTCAGGTGCACAATTCCACAGCATGCCATCTGTACATTATACTGTGTGTTCCCCGCCCCAATAAGCCCTTGTTTTGAAGAATTTTTCTCCCAAGTGGGTGGTTAAAATTATTTTAAATTAGTCTGTTATTATGTAGTGTTTTTATAATGTTCTTGATGAATTTTTGGATGCAGCCTTCTTTGAAAACATATTCATGATAAAGTGTTTTTCTGAAGATTGTTTTTCAGCAAGGGACAACAAAACTCAGTGTGGAACAGAACAAAACCTCTGTTACAAGTGACATTGGAATGCAGTTTTTCGACCCAAGGACTCAAAATATTTTATTCAGCACAGACTATGAAACTCATGAGTTTCATTTGCCAAGTGGAGTGAAAAGTTTGAATGTTCAAAAGGCATCTACTGAAAGGGTATGATTTATTTTCTTTGCTTTTTTAATGGAAGGGAATTACTGTCTAAAGCAGCAATTTTCCACGTTTTCCACCTAATGGCACTCAGAAACTAATTACTAAAATTCTGTGACACACCAAAAAATATACTATATTTTTTTGCGAACCTGACAAAAAATAGGCATAATTTTGATTCATTCACACTGACCGAATGGCTATTGTTGTGTTGGCTGTTTTCATTTTTTTATTTGACAATCTAAGGGGAAAATGTCAGTGCCTCTGGCTAAATGGTCAAGTACTGCGTGTTTTAAAGATTCGTACCACACACCGGTAGAAAGTCACTGGTCTAAAGGTACAAAGTGGGAGGGGAGTTTCACTGTTTTATAGTGGCATGAAAGAAATTCCAGAACAGTAGAAAGGATAAGTTCTAGATTTGTCATTACCTAGCTTATGATCATTACCAAGTCATCTCTTTACCTCAGTATCTGTAAAACGTGAATGAAAACACTTGCCTTTCATATTTCATGGTTGAAACTCCTTTTCTTCTGTGTCTGATAATATTGCCCACTTTAATTTCACTATTTTTTTTTTTTAATTTTCAGATTACCAGCAATGCTACTAGTGATTTAAATATAAAAGTTGATGGACGTGCTATAGTGCGTGGAAATGAAGGAGTGTTCATTATGGGCAAAACCATTGAATTTCACATGGGTGGTAATATGGAGTTAAAAGCAGTGAGTATTTTTTTTTAATTTAAGAGAATTATTAGATTCTTGGGTACATAAATTCATATATGGAATAGTGTACAATTATTAAAAATGGTAATTGTGTATTTTTTGACATGGAAAGATGTTCAAAATGGATTGCAAAGTGAAAGTTATAAAACAATTTGTGAAATATCTCATTTTTATTCTTAAGAACGCGTGTTTATAGAATCTGTAAGGGTATGCCTTACAGATTAGCTATGGGTAGCAGGATAACAGATGACTTTTATTTTTATTTTTTTTCTGCTTGTCTGTTATTTTCTTTTTAAAAAGCTTATATGATGATACCTATATTATTTTAAAAGGCAAAACCAAAAACAAAACAACAACAAAAAAAACTTCCAAAAGAGAATTCTGGAAGATCAAAGTAAGTTTCCATTCTCTGAAGTTCTTGGGTTTCTTTTCAGTTAAAGATTTTTCATATCCCATCCTGGTTTTATATCTAGTGATGTGAAAATCAGTTAACAAATGTATAAAATGTATTTTTACTTACACATCTTTTATACTAAAGGAAAAAGATTTTGCCTTTATTCTAGCTGTTGAAAAGTGAGATTTTCTTTGTGCTTCACAGATTATATCTGAATTTTAATAGATGTGTATTTCATATAAGGGAGCCGTAAGTCTGAAAACGTTTTACCTGCTCACAGTTCTGGTTAAAGCATATTTATTCAAAATGTCTTTAGGCCCTAGCCGCTTTGGCTGAGTGGTCAGACTGTCAGCCTGCGTACTACTGAAGGGTCCCGGGTTTGATTCGGGCAAGGGCATGTGCCTCGGTTGCAAGTTTGATCCCCAGCCCCAGGTGGGGTGAGTGTGGGAGGCAACCGGTCAATGTGGCTCTCTCTTCTCTCCTCTCTCTTCTCTCCTCCCTCCCTCTTACACTCTCCCTGAAAGCAACGGAAAAGCAAATCCCAGAAGAGGGTTGAAAACAGTATCTTTGGGTACCTGCTGTATGCTAATTAATTAAAGCTGATCAATTTTTTTAACCAAGCATTAAGTGACAAACATGAGCTTAAACCTAAGGACTTACAAAATAATTATTTCCTTTATTTAAGTTTAATTTCATAGTTCTTAGGGAAAAAATAAACTTTAAAATTAAGTTCTTTCACTTTCATAAACAGCTTTTCCTCCCTAAAGTGCATATTCTAATCGCTAAATTTAAAAAAATGAACATAAAATGTAATTCTTGTCAGAAGTTCAGTAGCAGTACTGAGTATTGTTTACATTCCTGAGGACAGTGTTGAAGAATGGGCACAGTGGGGTCGATGTTCTCTGCGCTAGAAACTCAAAGAAGCAATAGATGTGATAGATTCGTACCACACCATTAGCAAGTGACCTAAATCTTTTATTTCTTCTACCTGGTCATTCTACCTGTTGTTACTATGTTAAATATTAAAATACTTTGTAATGCACATACACACATATCAATTTTTCCACAGTTAAAGAAATAGATAATTATTGAAAAGATAATTATCTCTGTAATAGAGTTAATATTAGTGGTTTTAAGTGTATAGCTAATAAGAAAAACTTACCAAACTGCTTTTAAAAAACACTGCTTTAGCAATTTAAAGAAAATAAATGACCACAAGATGGCAGCATTGGAACAAAATTGGAAAATTTATAGACCTATGTTTAGTTCATATACTATCACTTCCCGGTCAATGAGCCATTTTCATTCTTCATAACCAACTTTCTCTCATTGCTTTAAATAACCTCTAGAAGCTGGTGATTTTCAAATTTGGAATTCCTGCTCTAATCTTCCCTTTGAATTAAGATTCACATATCCAACTGCCTTCTTACCTTCTCTACTTTAATATCTAATAGGCATCTCAGACTCAACAAGACTAAAATCTTCTCTCCCTCCCCAAACATGCATTTCTTTCAGGGTTCCCAAGTGGTACCTGTCAGCCCTCAGCAAAGCCTTCAGGCTCTGCCCCCACCACCATTTCCTGCCTGCACTGTTGGAACGGCCTCCTAGGTGGCCCCAGCTCCCTCTTTCACCCTGTAGTCAGTTCTCTATACAGCAGACAGAGTGATCCTTTTTAAAAGGTCTTATCACTTCCCTGTTCAGAGAACCCTCCAAATGGCTTCCCATCTAGTTCAGAATAAAATCCAGAGTCCATTCCCTGGCCTTTCATGTCTGGCCCCTAATTATTTCTTTGACCCATCTCTTACCATTCTACCCCCTCACTCACTCTCCTTCAGCCACACCGGCCTCCTACTTGTTCCTGAACTCCAGGCGCACCTTCACCTTGGGCCTTTGTGTGTCTCGTTTCCTCTGCCCAGAGTGCCCTCCCCAGTTACCCACATGGTTTACTCCTTCGCGTGATCCAGTTTCCACTGGACTGTGACCTTATCAGAGAGGCCTTCCCTGACCACCGTGTGTAAAATGGAATCCCTCCCTGGTCACTCTCTCTCTACTTACCCTGACTTATTTTTCTCAGATGATGCCCTATTTGTTTTACCTGTTCATGTGTTTATTGTCTACCTCTCCCCATTTAAATGTCAACTGTAGAACTTGGACTTTGCCTGTCTGTTGACTGCGGTATCCCCAGCACCTAGAATAGTAGCTAACATATAGTAGACATTTAATAATTATTTGTTGAATGAATGAAAAGAAAAAAAAGAAAAAGAGAGGAAAGAGGGAGAGAGACAGGGCCTACAATATAAGAATGTTCCTGGGACAGAGGGACTGAAGAAGAGATCCTCCAGGCAGTTTCCTTGGAGTGCCTGGTCTTCAGAATTATATGGTTTGAATCTTCATTTGTGGTGATGCAAAAACATTGGAAATTAAAATTGATTTTCTCTAGAAGAAAATTCTTATCAGAAACGTATCAGTCAGTAACTTCATGAAAACTCTCTTAGGAAGTAAATTAAATGGTCTGAGACTTTATCAGCACCAGCCTTATTATGCACTTAGGAATTCTGATGTAATTTTAACTAATTGAGAAGTAAATTGTGTTACAAGTGTATTGGTGGTATACATTGTGAACTATTAGAGATCACTGGTTGAATCTTGACATTAGTTTTGTTTTCTTTGTTGTTGTTTTGGTCATGACTTCACTCTTTCTTACTGCCTTCTTTTCTTGTTAATATTCCAGTAAGTTTTGTTTATTAAATTTGTTGTATCTCCATTTGTGGAAGTAAATAAATCATATTATTATTATTCTCCCAATAGGAAAACAGCATCATCCTAAATGGAACTGTGGTGGTTAGCACAACTCGCCTACCTAGTTCCTCCAGTGGGGACCAGTTTGGTGCTGGCGAGTGGGTGCGCTACAAGCTCTGTATGTGTGCCGACGGGACTCTCTTCAAAGTACAAGTAACGGGCCAGAACATGGGCTGCCAAGTCTCAGACCACCCCTGTGGGAACACTCATTAGAAGAACCTGAGCAGTCTTCAATACGTTCATATCTTGACTTCACCTTTTTTTTAAGAGTATGCATGCAATTATGTTTTTACAGAGTTTGTGAGAGCTGGTAATTCTTTTATCTGCAGAGCACTACTGTATCTGTTATATAATCTCCATATTTTAAATATTCTCAGAGAGCCTAAATTCTGATACACCTTTCATTAAGTTGCACTGATCTTCAAGTTAACGTTTTCTATAAAATAATTATCAGAAGTGAATAGAATCCAAATTAATCTTTAAAAAAGTGTTTTTAAAGTTCCACTATTATTCCTTGTCTAAAAGATAAAGGGCTGAAGCGACTGTTTAGGTTCACTGTAAGTAAGCTTTTGGTAACCACTGGGCATAGACCCACTTAAGATGTTTAAAAAGTACACTGTCAATAAGTGTTACATGCACTGTCTTTTGGCTTCTAAGAGGAATGACAGATTTTTAGCACATTAACTTTCAGCCGTATTCTCACATGCAAGTGAAATCATTAAAGAACTTCACATATGTGAGATAGTAAGAGACTCTGGTTTCTTAGTTTTGCACTAAGAAGAAAACTCTCTGTAATAGGATGTTTACTTGTTATATATTAATAAATACTAAGTGTTCACAATGTGGTAGAAATTAAAATACCATCCTAGCTTTAACTTTGAGATAATGACAGCTGCTGTTTATTAAGCATCTTATTTACCCTACGCGTTATCCTAGTGTTGCATGTGTACTCTCTCCGATTCTCGCCCAAGCTATGTAAATAGGTTTATTATCCAGTTTCACCATTAGGAAACTGAGGATCAGAAAGTTAAGAAACTTGCCTGATACCATGTAGAAAATAGCAGAGTTGGGATTCAAACCCAGATACACCTGCTTCCAAATACCTCATTATTTTCACTATCTGCATTGGTCTTAATTATTTAAAATTCTACAAAGATGAACAAAGACTAATTCAGACTTACAGATAACAAACAAACAGCAGGTATGCTTACTCTGGTTAAAAAAATAAACCATCAATCTCGTGTCAATAAAAGGCCAATCCCTGTCAGATTTTTAAACTGTCCTAAGCCAGATCCAAAATGTTATACATAGAGAGGGCCAGTTGGCCTAGTTATGGGTTACCCAGTTCCCTCCTGATGGTCCGTGGCACACAGCAGTACCTGAATTGGGGGAAAGGGTTGCCAAAATATTTATACCTGAATTGGGGGAAAGGGTTGCCAAAATATTTATACCTTCAGCCCTCGGGGCAACACAGTAAGAAGTGGGGAGGCCATGGCCCCAGGCAAGTCCCGCTGGCCAGGAATGGCCTGGTGGGTTCACCCCAGTGTGCACCATACAAATACTATTTTTAATGTGTGCCATGGCTTGAAAAAAGTTGGGAAGCACTGGACTAGAGGGTGCTAATGCAGAAAATAGTACAAGTAATTTTTTAAGTATGAGAATTGATCTCTGCTCTAATATCACCATCCCACTGTAATGATTTACAACCCTTAAGTCAGTGATTAATGTGTTTTATATTCCACTTGAAAGGCACTCCCTGGTATTATTAAGACACACACAGAATCAGGGACAGAGACTTTGAAGTAGTGTACTGTAAAGGAGGCAGTAGTGATAAGTCACGGGCCCCCGCCTGCATCAGGTATAACAGCATTCTGTCATGGTCGCTTTGAGCTGTGTGGATAGGAAACCAATACAAAAACAATTTGCATTCAATATGTTACAGTTCTCTCTGATAGAACAACCAAATGCCTTAGAGATTAGGAATAGTGTACTAAAGTATACTAAAACAGAGATTCACTAGCTATACAAGACTGAGTGCAGTTTTTAAATGAAGAAAAAAGTGAAATTTATGACCTCTGAGTGTTAACAGTTGCAGTGATATTCAGAACCTATTTTAATATATTCAGTATCACTTAATATCTGAATGATATTCAGAAAAAAAATCATTGAAATTTTTTTTCAGATGCTCAGTATATTTTTAAATTTTACATTCATTATTGATCTGCATTCAGATTTGGTTTAAACATTTAAGTATTTTTATAAAAACTACAGAATACTATGTTGCAATGCATTATTTATTGAATATAATGCATGCAGTAATCTATTTTTACTCCTCTTTGAGAAATACTTGTGTTTTTGATACATCTCCATGAACTGCTTTTGACTTGAGAGGATATTTTGATGTTCTCATAGAACTGATTGTTAAGGTAGCAAGTATGGTATTTGAGGACACTTGGAAGGTCGTCCATGCTTTTTACTGAAGTGTAGACGTGGAAAATTCATTGGAAGGCAGATTAGGAACAAACAAACCATCCTTTTTACCTGTGACCTATTTTGCATAACAGGAAAGCTTCAGCTACTCGATCTCACCACCAGATGGTATTTTTCTATAAACTGTAATGTTCACATTCCTCTTTCTGCCAGCTGTTCCTCCCCTACTCTGAGCACTGCTGTGACAAGCAGCAGGCTAGGGGGAGGTAGCTAGGACAGTACTTCAGAGGTGGATTGCAATGGTCAGGGGGACACATGAAATAAAAGCAAGATACATTAGAGAGCAGGTAGGAAAATGCACATGACACAAGGCGGGACTGTCTATATATGGTCTGTAATATTTAAAAATATACTTATTTGTATTCTTTTGCATTATGAAAAAACAAATTTTGTATACTAGCTTTGATGATGAATTGTGGAAGTTCTACCTAGTTTTGAATGAGTTTTTAGAGGGTAAGAATGTTCTGGTGCTAAACTCGACAAAGATGAGACCATTGATATGCTGATAACTTTAGCAGCCTTTTAAAAAGTGCTGCGGGACAAAGATGACAAATTATGCCAAACACAAATAAACCTATGAATCTGACTCTGATTGCTAACTTTTTGAGTTTCAGTCAATTCATTTTGTAACCAGGATTAATGACCTCTGTTTACAATAAAGATTCTGTCAACTGTTCGCCGTTCATTTTTTAATGGTTGAAATATTAGCGGGTTTCCACTTAATCATACAAACATGATGAGTTTAAATATAGCTTGAAAATGGGACCTCGTCAGTATTTGTGTGTGATCTCATCCTGGAGCTCAAAGGTAGAAGATGTAGAGTTTGGATAGTCCTGCCTACCTCTGGGCATCACAGACGGTCTCCCTCCGGTGGCTGTTCCTCCAGCGTCCCAGGGAAATAAATGTGCACGCTGTCACTGTGGCAAGAGGCCAGGACCTTGTCACGAAAGGGTGAAGGTTTGCCCCGGGGCAGGCTCCATGGGCAGGTGGGTGGAGCTTCACGGGCTCAGGTCTAAAATCCCCACCTGGCTGGATCCAGGTAGAGACCCACTTGGAAACTACCTGGAGATCATGGGCATGGCTTAGAAACAGTGCTGCTATTGTTCTCTCTACATCTTATCAAAAATAGCCCCTTCTGTGTCTTTTCTTCTGATTGTTTTAACTTCTCTTCCTTTTATATAAGAATGGACCCTAACTTCTCTTCCTTTTATATAAGAATGGACCCTCTTTCCTTTCTACTTTCTGTTCTGGATCTTTTACTGCCTTCTCTCTCTCTCCCTCTCTGACACCCATCCACACCCAGTGTTTCTAACTGCTTCCTCATACTTCAGCTTGAATGTGTCCACTTAAAGATTTACATTTTACCAAATTGTTTTTCATTTCCTCAGAAAAATTTTCTAGAGTTCTCAGGGGTTCCTTACCTAATATGTATAAGCTTATATGTAGTATATATCATTTTTCCAAATTATTACCTTTTACTTTAGGACATAAGATTATCATTACCTAGCTGTTTTGAACTCAAATCTATTAGTTAATGTATAGATCTTTTCAACTTAGGAAGAACCAGGTCAGTGAAAATCTTTTAACTTATGTCCCCTTAAGAATTTTTTAACTACGTTTCTTTTAAGTACGGCAAAGTGTATGCCTGTGAATTACTATATTTTTTATTGCTGATACTGTATTAGTTTGGTATATAGTTGTCTATATAATGATTGCAGCTTTCAGTTATAGAAACAAATACCTTTCCAACTAGAAATTAATTTAATTTCAGGTATTGCATAAGAGCCACACTATAAAAATAAGTCACTTCTCCAGGCTACAGGGCACCTTTGCAGTTCATGGCCATGTGTGCCTGAATTTAGATGCCCTTCACAACATGGAGACTCGACCTTGGATGAACCCAAGGCTTAAAAGTTACAGGGTAATTTCCTTCGCTCCATGCATTCATCCATCCAAACAGAGCATCGCCCCACAACAGACTGCGGACTATTAAAAATGTAAAACACGGGGAAATTTCCATATCCAGTATATCACATGGAACGCATGGCCCCTACCTTCTAGGAGCTCACTCTGTCAGGGAGCTTAAAACAGACACAAAACAAAGAAATCGCAATGTGGGATAATACTGATATTCTGTCAAGCTGAACGCTACTAATGCATTTATTCATTCAGTAAATATTTACTGAAAGATTTCTGAAAAGACAAAATCGAGGCTAATGCTGGAAAAGGGGCCTTCAGGCCGCAGGATCTGGGTGAGGGGAGGAAAAGGCGCTGAGCTGGGCCTGGGGAGTGAGCAGAAGCTGCGTTCAGCCCGAGGCGGCCTCGGGCAGCCACCCCGCGCCCAAGTGGCCGGGGGTTCGAGAGCGCGGGAGGCCGGCCTGCGGATCTGGACGCCGGCACTAGGAGCCCTCTGAGGGCTTCGAATGAGAAAATGGCACGAGGAAAACAGTATTGCGGGGAAATAACCCTTTGGAATCTCGTAGGGTGGACCAAGGAAAAGAAAACTCGAGGCTGTGGCAGGAAAAAGTCCAGCCACTCTCTCATTCAGACTAGTGATGAACTGGTTGCCATCAGAGCAGGCGGGCCGGGGCGATTTGTTGCAAACCTACATACTGAATAATGTGGTTATTTGTACGCTTACTGGTTTTTTAATGGGATTTAGTGTCATTAAAACAAATTACAAAAATTACTCATTTTTAAAAAAAGACAACTTTGTGTATATATTTAGCCACTGAGGTGTAAATACTTGTTTTAAAACATTTAATTGCTTCTCAAATCTTTGGTGGAAAAGACACTTGAAGTTTCTATATCTTATTACATCTCCATGGTTCAGAGGCAGAGCATCCTTTTATAACCCCTCTTATTTATGTTGGACAGATCTAAATGACTTTAAAAGCATTTGAAATGCCACGGAGACAAAGCTTGTGGTTCTTCTAGTCATTAAAAAAATCTTTTGTGAGTTAAACTTTCCACCCTTACAGTTTCACAGTTCAACGTAACTGGGTGGCTTTTTGCTCACACAGTTAAGTCACGTGGCTGATTACAGTGTTGGAGACACTAGACTTTGCTCTGTTCTAATGACCAGCAAGGAGGCAGAGAAGCCTTTGATCTTGGTAGGTTTCCCTCACTCCCGAGCAGGCTGCATTGTGAATGGTCCCGGAAAAGCAGGCACAGAGGTGAGGCCCGAGTAAATATGTATTTTCTGAAAAATTGGGGGAGTCTTTCTTTAGAAGGTGACATAAATGTAATTTTATACTATAGCTATACCCTTTTTGGTAGCTTCACTTTAATGCTGTTATTTCTAATAAATTTCTAAGAAATCAAATATTCACTTAGATTGACAATCAAGGCAAGATAATTTTCCTCAATCTTAAACTGAAAAGTAAATTTTCTGCTTATTTGCTGTTAGCTGTAATAAATAAGTCAATTTTGCTTTCTCCAGGCATTATGAAAAACCTGTGTGTTAGAGTCATTACCATGGTTCTAAGTCTTTATTTTACTGGAACAAGGACCAACCCATCAAGAAAAAGCAGTATTTTCAGTTCTGAGTGCCAGTGGAATGGATATGTTCTGACAAATTGTGCCTTTACTGGAAAGCAGGATACACCTGGGGACATCTCACAGACAGCAGCCACAGTGGATGTGAGTTCCAATTTCTCTAGGGTCCTCTTACAATCGCCCACGAAAGAAGAACAGAACAGAAAACGTCTGGACCTCAGTAACAATCTCATATCAAAAATAAGCTTCAGCCCTCTTGCCCATTTACACGGCTTGGAAATATTAAACCTCAGCAACAACGCCATCCACTCCTTCTCATTGGATCTACCCAGTCTGAAGTCCTCCGGGGTGAAACGCCACAGAAGCCACTTGAGAAGTGGGCTTCCACATCTAAAGCTGCTGATTCTTCAAAGAAATAAACTCAGTGACATTCCCCAGGGTAAGTACAACCTTAAGAGAGAGACTGGACCGGGAAACAATGAGTACTTGGAGGGTTAATGTTTTATGTCAGTGAGAATTCCATGTTTGCTTTCAGTTTTGAGGAAATGGCTGAGCAAAGCAATTTGATCCAAGCAAATATAATAAAAGGAGTTTCTTCCTGGAGTTTGAATTATAATATGTGGAATTTATAGTCAATGCTAATCTCCCATCACTATAATTTACAGTAATGTTAGGTGGATTTGTCAAGACATTAGGAAGCATTTATGTGCTAAATAATAAGGCATGATTTTCAATTAGCTACTTTGATTATCATAAATTTATGACTAAATATAGCAAAACGCTGAGAAATAACTAGTCCAGGCACTTATAATGTGTAACACAATTCAAACTAAATCTATTGCCATATTTGTAATTTTTTTTTGGAATATCTTTTGTTTCTACTTATCCAGTGTCCTCCAAGTGTAGACTAGAAATATGCTAATATTATATATTAATATGTAAAAGCTTTCTTATCAAGTCAAAATCAGAATTCCTGGTTTCTCCAGGATAGTCCACATACCCTCCTATTACAATAAGCTCTCATCCATTCTGACAGTCAGCAATCTCCGTGTTGGAGTTCCTCAGCTAACCCACCAACGTTTCATTTGGAAAATGTATCAGGGTCATGAGCCAGGGCCTCCGCTGCCCCTTTTGCAGTCAGGACTGCGAGACGACTTCCTTCCTTGTTTGCTTTTGGTCTTGGTCACCGTTTGCTGAGTGCTGACTTTATGTAGGACACTGTGCTCCAAAAGGAAGTGCGAGGAGTTTGTCATTTTTTCTCCATCCCCAAAATGCGTATTAGTTTTCCTCTTCTTTCGCTTCTTTCATATTTTTATTTTTTGGCCCTTTCTCCAGCTTCTGGTCTTGTTTTAAGCATTATTTCTGACAATAAAAGCCTGAAGGGGTGAAAGAACTATGCCAGTTGTCTTATCAGCAGAATTGAGTGAGAAGGGTAGGAGGCTTCCCTCCTGACCTGTTCCATAAAAGCAATGTGTAGTATTTTAAGTGTAAAGTGTAAACTAATAGCATCTTATTTTACAATGTTTATTGTACTGTTCTTATTATAAAAGGAATACTTGTTATTTGTAGAACATTAGGATCTGAAGAAAAATTTTAAGGGAAAAATTGAAGTCCTATAATGTATTCTTTAAGTTTATTCTTTATGTCTATGTATATATTTTTATTTCACATTGGATTATCTTTCCATAATATTTCATAATTGTGTTTTCATATCACAGAATATTTTGAATATTTTATCTAATTAAGCATAAATATTTTAAATAGTTTTCATATATACATATAATTGACTTAATCATATAACATTTAGGTTATTTCCTTTTTGTTTGTTATAACTCTTTGATGAACGTTATAGCTATACATATCCGTAAGATATAACATTTTTTAACTAGTATAGTAGATGTGAATCTCAACCCACAAATTCAAGTGTACTGGAGATATAACCTTTTATTGTCTATAACTCAACAGTTTCTGATTCTGAGCCAGAATTCTACAAGGATCAGCTGGGGGCGGGGTGTGGGGCACTTCTACTTAACATCAGTCTTCTGCGAGCTTTCCTCTGCTTTTTCCCAGTTTCATACCACAGCTCTAGAATCTTACATCCTGACAAGGCATCAAAGTGTGTTGGGGGAGATGGGGGGGGGGCCTGTGTCTGTATGCATCCATCTGTCCCTCACCCCCACTAGCCAAAGAACATTTCTTTTCAGTCTTTTCAGTTTGGAGAAAATTCTTCCCCTTTTTGTTTCTTTAAAATCCTCTGTCTAGTTCTAGAAATTCCTTTCCTCTAAAAGTTTAGGCCACTCTGCCATAAAAAGGGAGAAAACTTTACCCTGTGTGACAGCAGGGATGGACCTGGAGAGCATTATGCTGAGTGAAATAAGCCACTCAGAGAAAGACAGGCACCATATGATCTCCCTCACATGTGGGATCTAATGAACAAACTGAACTACCAAGCAAAACAGAGACAGGCTCGGAGAGAGCAGGCTGGCAGCTCTGGGGGGTGGGGGGATTGAGGGAAAAAGAGAGAGAGAGCTCATGGACATGGACAACTGTGGTGACTGCAGCGAGGGGAGGTGGAAGAGGCCATCGAGGGGATAAGTGGTGATGGAAACAATAAAATAAAATAAGATTTTTAAAATAAAAATAAAAGTTTAGGCCTTTAGAAAACAAAAGCCAGGAAGACTCGTAGACTCCTGTGCTTTGTGCCTCCCTGGGGGCATTTAACACAGCTTTGTGCTTGAATGGAGAGAAAGGGAAAGAAGGAAACAGAGAAAGGTAAGAGGTTGACAAGTCAAATATTATCCCACCACGAGAGTAAACAGAGGAATGCTAAACGTATCTCCCTCCTTAAGGCAGATGAATTCCCAGGGCTAACTGGGGGTTAGGGCAAGTGCAATTCCATTCAAGGACCAGACAGCCTTATAAAACACAGGTGCAGCTCCCTCTTCCTTTCCTGAGTTAAACTTGGCCTCCCAAAGTATCAGGAAAGATGTTAAACTTGCAAAGGAGAAAAGGAAAGGAAGTAACAGATCCTTTGTCTGAAATCCCATTAGAATTCTAGCAAATGAAACCGCAGAGATGACGGAAACAGATGAGCTGAAGTCCAGCGCAAGCCCAGAATCTACCTGGGGAGCGCTCAGAATCCTCTTACCCACAGCGTTTTGTAATGTGGATAATTTTTCCAAAATCAACATTTTCCAATTTTACTAGACTGAGTCCCCTCTAACACCCCTTCCCATTCTGTGGTTCCGAGGCTATAGCTGGATAACTCTGGCTTTGAAACCCCGTTTGCAGGGAAAGGGTGGTGAGGGAGGTGCTGCCTGGAGCACCGGGCGGCTTCTGACTTTCCACTGTGCGTTTTGATCCCTCCATTCCAAGCCTATTTAAAGGTAACATCTGGGTAACGTGGTGTTTACTCAGAATTGTCCTGAGGAGTAAGGAAAAAATGTATCTCAGGAACCTAACTTAGCATAGCATTTGGCATAAGTGATAGCTATTAAAATATGCGAAAAGTACTTTGTAACCTTGTAAAGCAGCTTGCAAAAATTAGTTATTACTACTCTCTTTGCACAAAGAGAACAACAGTCTATTTAGAAGCAAATAATAAATTTGTTTTCGTCGGAATCTCAAGTTTTCTTTTAAAATGTTAAATAATATTGCAGTAGATGGGACTCCCAGCCCACTGTCATTCCTGAGCCAAGAATCATTTGTGTCTGACTATTTGTACAGGTGTTTGCTTTTATCTGAAATAATAACCTGGAGATACCTCGGAAAGCGGCCATCAAGCAGCTGGCTTTGCAAGCACATGTGTACCTTTAGAAATCACAACCCACGGGTCTTAAAACAGTGACAGTTTATAGAGCCAACAGAGTCGGTGTCACCCAGGAAACCCACTTTGGTGAGGGTGAACTATCACAGTGACTCGCCCGATGTTAGCCCGTCCTGTCCTCAGAGTCAGCTGTGATGTCACCAACAAGTTTCATGATGGGCAAATACCCAGAGGAGGTGCCAGCCAATGCAGCTTACAAGACAGAAGCCAGCCATGAATTTAACCTTAATGATCATTCTACCTTCCTCCTCCCATATTTTTGGAGTACAGTGTTAATAATGGAAAATCAGTTTTAAAATTTTAAAACAATAGACGGGTCTCCAGGTAAATTATCCCACCTTCATCAGGCAGTATTTTTGGAGTGCCCACAGAGTGCCTGGAAATCTTTCAGGACCAGCATCTTACTGGGATTCCAGTTAGGTTGACAAAGCAGATTGACAGCCTGACATTAACATACTAAATTTCAGAACCCGAGAGATAAATGTGTCAGAAATGAGATGAAATAATACCTGACTTTAAAACTGGTGGAGTAAAAAATAATAATAACCATGTACTGTGAAAACAAAAGTATGTTGTATTCGTTTCATTTTTAGAGAATTAAGCATTTCATTCTGATTGCTATTGGATTATGGGAATACCAGTAACCAATATTTTCAAAAACAGTTCAGGTTGTAAAGTAACAAAATGAATGTGTGTCATTAAGAGGGCAAGGTCTTTGGCTCACCTCTATAAATTTGACTACGTTAAGGGCTGGCCTTATCAATAAATATCTAGGACCATTTCAGACTCTATTCCAAATCTTAATACTCTATGAACTTGAAGCCATGACCCCTGAATATTATTGTTCTGTGTTATCAGGTATCGTACTTGAGAGAACATTTAGGAAGTTCGTAGTCCAAGGGAATATTTCTAAGGTGGTGTAATGTCTGGGCATACCTTCTGTGGCCTTTTTTCTAATAGGCACTGAGATAATTTCTTGGAAGTAATAAAACTGCCTCTGGTCTCTTAAATGGAAAGGCTAATCAAATTCCTGCCTCCCGTGGCCTATGTGATCATCAGAAAACAGTTCAATAAATAATTCCGTCTCCACAAAAGTGCCTCCCTATTTTCTTCCCAAACTTTGACTCTCCTCTCTTTTTAAAAAAATTTTTTTTAAATTTATTGATTTTAGAGAGACAGTGGGGGAGAGAGAAACAGAGACATCAATTTATTGTTCCCCTTATTTAAGCATTCAATGGTTGCTTCTTGTATGTGCCCTGACCAGGGATCAAACTTGCAGCCCTGGCGTATGGGGACAACCCTCTAACCAGCTGAACTACCCGGCCAGGGCTGACTCTCCTCTTTTGAAACATAGACTCTACCCTCTGATGTCCAAGCTCCAGCTAATGCACTTCCTAACCTCTTTCACTCGCCTGGATACCCTCAGCATCGATTCATCATTTGATGATCCTAAACAAATAAGGTCCCGTCACTGTCTTTGGATCAGCGGGCTAACCGGGGCATCCTATTTTCATAACTGTTCCTTGGCAGAATCCAAGACAGCAACCCCGCCACATGAGCACATTTCGGACCTTTGCTCACGTCATGCCCGCTAACATCTCCTTGGCCAAAGCAAGTCACATGGCCAAACAACGCAACAGGATGAGAAAGTATATTCTGCTCACGCTAAAGTGAATGTTTGCTGAACAGTCATCAAAACTGTGACACCTGGCCCAGCCGGGCGTGGCTCAGCAGTTGAGCGTCGACCTAGGATCCAGGTGATCAGGGTTCGATTCCCGGTCAGGGCACATGCCCGGGTTGTGGGCTGCAGCCGATCAATGACTCTCATCATTGATGTTTCTGTCTCTCTCCCTCTCCTTTCCTGTCTCTGAAATCAATAAAGATATATTTTTTTTAAAAAACTGTGACACGTGGCTTCCACTGAGTTCAAAATACTTGAAGACTATAGTGATCAAAGATAGATTTCAATTCCACCTACAAGAAACAATTTTTAAGGAAGGAAACTGAGGCATGGAGACCTTAAGTGATACCTCCTGAGTCACATCAAAAGTCACAAACAGAGCCAGATAAAACTGAACATCTTAAGTACCCCGTTTGCTATATGATACAAGTAGGATCACTGAACAACCCCAAAATATTTGGCAATTGTATATATTCCGTGGCCGGGGCCATTCCCTTGCATCGAGCCCTGCCCCCAGGCGCCTTTTCCCTCTTCTAAACCCCAGGGACCTTTCAGGGCCTTGACCATGTCTTTTAATTTTTTTCAACCCCAGCTCCACAGCTCCACCCACCATGACACAGGGCAAGTTCTCACCTTGCTGCACTTGGGCTTTGCAATTTGCAAAATGGTAAGAACCCCCAGGGCTCTGTGAAGATTGAAGGGAGATGTTTGTGGAATGCTCAGAGCACAAAAAGAGTATGCAATTCAATGGAGGTTTTGAAATAATTTCTTCCTTCTACTCCAATTCCAGGCATGAGCTCCCCTCACTGGCCAGAGCCCGTAGTCAGTTCAATTAAGCGCCCGAAACGGAGGGAGCCGTAAGCTCTGCCCCCGGGGAAGCCAGGCGGGCTTCAGGAACGTCAAGGAAGCCACAGCTCCTCTCCTGGTGGTGTCCGGGTTGCATTTCCCCCTCACAGACCCAATGTTTGCATTTTAAAACATGTAGGAATATTCTTCATTCACAAGGAAGCACTTTCTCCAGTGGGGGAACACCGAAGTGCCTAGGACAGTGGGGCAGCTCGCAGGACTCCAGTCAGTAAGGGCTAATTGATTTTTTTTTTTTAGAGAGTGGAAGGGAGGGAGGGGTTGGCAGTGGAGAGAGAGAAAAACATTGATCTGAGAGAGACACATGGATGTGAGGGAGACACATCAATCGGTCGCCTCCCTCACGAGCCCTACCGGGCCTGGGATTGAACCTGCAACCCAGTACGTGCTCTCGATTGGGAATAGAACCCAAGACCTTTTGGTGCATAGGCCGACACTCTACCCACTGAGCCACACAGGCCAGGGCTAGAAATGCAAATTTTTTAATTGAATCTTTATCATTGGCTCAATAACTTTTAAATCTCTGTGCAGGCCAAACACTGACCCCTGGTTTATTGAATGCATGTCATATTCCAGGCATTGGAGGAGTCCACAAAGACCTGAACTCTGCCCCGAAGGGTAATCATCTCATGGAGAGGATGGATGGATGGAAGGGTGTGACTGCTTTGCATAACTAGTAAATTTTCTAGGTTTTGTCATTCAACCAGGCACAAGGATTCTATGCTATATTTGTCCTCAGCACCAAGTGCCTTGATGTCTTGGTTGAGTTGTTGTCCTAAGGATCACTTCTTAGTCTGCAGAGCTGAAATGAACGTATGATCACATAGACGTACAGCCATTTCAGCTAAGTCATCACCTTTCTGCATAATCAGTCTCACAGTAAGTACCCTGAAGACAGTAGGCAAGGAAGGAACCCTTCTGGAATTGAACAAGCTTGATCTGTTATGTAATAGTTGGGTAAAGCCACAGACTACATGTGAGAACAGAGCAGAAGGAAACGTAAAACTGCAGGGCTTCCTTACAGGGCTCACATGGTAAATCACATTTGGAAGACTGCTGTGACTGGCACCTCATCTAAAGCTTTCTTTTCAGTGCCAAATGGGCCTCCTGGTGGCTCTCTGGCATCAGGTGAAATACAAAGCCAATTAGATTATTTTGCCAGAACACAAAATCTAGCTGGAACTTACTACCTTTAAAAAATACAAGAATGCCTAGAAAATGGTTATGATATCAACAATAAGTAGATAAAAGAAAAGATATAGCTACAAAATAGAGTAAGAACATCTGAAAACTCAGAGTTCATTCACATAAGGTAAACCATCAAAACAACTACTCAGTTTTCCCATAATTCAATCAAATAAATATTTACTTATTCTTCAAAGTTAGAGTATACAATTGATGCTTTAATTATAAAATTAGCACATGCTCATTGAAAGAAAGAATTTGAAGACATATAAAATAAAAATAAGTTTCCTTCCTTCTCCAAGCCCTCTGCGCCCCACCACCCTGCTCCCAAGTGTAAGTGCTGCCAATAGCTTAGCTCACCTCCTTCCAGGCCTTTTTTTCCTGCTCACTCAAAAAACATGAGTATGGGCGCAAATGGCCCTTTTTCTAAGAACCCTACAATTATAGTCTATACTGTTCAGCAACTTAACATTTTCCCTCTTGCAGTCACGTTGCTCTATCCTGCTCTCTGTTAGGACTACACAGTGTTTTACAGGTTTTGTTTAACCACTTCTCTATTGAGACAACCATTTAGGTATCTCTAATCTTTCATCCTTACAAACATGCCACAGTCAATATCACCAGTTTGTATTTTAATTTGCTTTTTTGTTTCAACATTGATTTTTTTTTTTTTTGATTTTTTTTTTTTTAGAGAGAGAGAGGGGAAGGGAGAGGGAAAGAGAAAGGGAAACACCCATGCAAGAGCAGAACATTGATCGGCAGCCTCCTGCATGCCTCCCACCAGGGACCAAGCCCCTAAACCGGGCACGTGCCCCAACCGGCCAGGAAGCAAACCAGCAGGCTTTCAATCACGGGCTGACGCCCAACCACCTGAGCCACACTGACCAGGGCAATATTTTAATTTGCTTTTTAATTTTAACAGGATTGTGGAAACTGAAATCATTACAGTGTTTGGACCTGTCATTTAATGAGATATTGCAAATTGGTGTGCCTGATTTCCACAACTGCCTGCAATTGGAGAACCTCTATTTAAGAAACAACAAGATATTCAGAATTCATCCAGAAGCCTTCAAGGACCTCAAAAAATTACAGGTTATAAAATAACTTTTATAATATTTCAAATACACAGACATATGGGCAATTACATTAGAAGACTAAAGAGTTTCTTCATGTCCAGTAGTACTGACTATTAATCAAAAAATGTGAGTCTGTTTTAAGAGTCCCCCAAAATTGCTGAAGTCTCTCTCTTGCCTTAAAAATCAGAGGTCTCAGTAGTGGACATGAATTTTGCTCGAACATAATACTCAGCAGCAACAATTGGCACATTATTTTTCTAAATCAAATTAAACCCAACCCCAGGTCTCCGTTTGCCAGTTGGCAAGCAATTAAATCTTTGACTACAAGGGGAGTCAGAATCCTGAGGGCCTCATGCACTCCGGACACCTGGGAGGCTCCTCTCAACCACACTGAGGGATGCTGAGATGTCAGTGACCCAGGGTTGTATGGGCCTCTGAGAGCCAGTGACCCTGTTGCTTGCATACCAGAATTGGGCATGGACTCGCAGAAATGGTAATCATAGAAGCTCATACTGGTGCAGCACTTCCCAGGAACCACATACTATTCTAAACATCAGCTTCCTGCTGGGGGATCTGTGTCACATTTTGGAGCACCTGGCCCTTAATCTCACTGAAGGTGTGAGGTGAGGTGGAGGTGAGGAACCCCCAGAGCTCTGCTCTAGTTTTGGCAGCTTCAGCCCCTTCTCCTCCAAGCACTTTCCCCCAACCCCTCCTCTTTGAGGGGACATTGTAAAACCTCCCCTCCATGCTCCTTGACAAACAGCAGGGTGGCCTCCAGCTGTGGCACCTGGAGATGCCTTAGAGAAAGCTTCAGCCCCCATCCCATAACCTCCATCACACATCCCCATTCTTCATGCAGGCCAGTATCATTCCACAGAAACAGTGTGAGCCACAGATGCAGTGTTACATGTTCTAGTAACTAGATTTTCAAAGTAAAAATAAGCAGGTGAATTTCATTTTAGTAATTCATTTTAACCCAATAGACCCAAATGTTACCTTTTACACACCTAATCAAGATAAAAATTATGAATGAGATACGTTACATTTTCTTTCTCATACTAAGTCTTCAAAACCTGGTGTGTGTTTTGCACTTACCCATCCCACTTTGGACTGGTCACATTTTAATGCTCTACGGCCACATGTGGCTAATGGCTGTCATATCAGACAGCATCAACACAGGCAGCTGCTGTTTTCCCAGCTTTATGTAAAGCGATATTCAAGCACAGCTACAGGATAAATGTCCAACTCCCCCGTCTCAACCAGAGTGCCCCCAACTCCCTTCTCTATCAAAAGGAGACCAGTGAAGCAGTGGCGAGGGAGGTGGACTCTGGGTCCAGCTACCTGGGCTTAAAGCTAGACTCTGCCACTTGCCAGCCTCTTGATCTTGGGCAAGTTACCAAATCTCTCTGTGCCTCAATTTTCTCATCTATAAAATGGAGATGGTTTGGTTTCTTTCTCATAGAGTTTTGTGACAAATGTTTTAATACATATAAAATGCTTCAAACCATACCTCGACTACAGTAAGCTCTTTATAAATGTAGACTACATGTAGAAGTTCTGAAGTGACCACAGAACCCTACTCTTTTAACATTCAAATCTGGTTGTGTCACTTCTTATTTAAAACATAAGTTTCTTATTTAAAGTTTATTCTCAGCTTCCACAACAAAGGCCTGGCTGCTGCTCTCTCTGACCTGCTAATCTTTTGCCTGGAAAAGCTAACTCTTGTTAATTCTTCCAATGTCACTTTCTCAATGAAGCCTTCCCTGGGCCTCCAGATTGAATTAGTTACCCTTTTATACACACTTATAATATGATATGCTTCTTTCACACTGCACTTGTCTAACTGAAGAAATTAAGTTTTAAGTATGGTTAGTTGTTAATGCCTCTATCCCCACAGCCCTTCTACTAGATGGTAAGCTCTTAAAAGACATATAGCATGTTCGTTTTGTTTTCTACTGCTTAGCATATGTCTAATACATGATACATAGTTAAAAACACATTGAATAAACAAAGGAATGAATGAATCGATGATGACCACGGATAGGTGTGTCAGTTACCTGTTGCTACGTAAGGCATTACTACAAACTTAGCAGTGTGAAACCACAAACATACATTATCTCACGATTTCTGTGGGCCAGGAGTCCAGGTAAGGCTTGGCTGGATCCGCTGCTAAGGGCCTCTCAAGCGGCTTCAGTTAAGGTGTTGGCCAGGGCTGGATTCTCACCTGAAGGCCCAGCTGGAGGGGATCTACTTCCAAGCTCCCGTGGAAATGAAGGGGAAACCTTCATTCAGTTCCTTGTGGGCGTCAGCTGAGGGCTCAGTGCCTTACTGGCTGTCACCTGAGCCGCCCTTAGTTCTGTGCCCTGTGGGCATCTCCATAGGGCAGTTCACAGCGTGGTAGCTTGCACCAGAGCCCAAAGGAGAGAGCCTGCTAGTAAGAAGAACATTACACTCTAAGCAAAGTAATCATCGAAGTGATAGCCCATTGCTTCTGCCCTATTCTGATGGTTAGAACCAAGTCTCAGGCCCGCCTACATTCAAGGGGAGATTTCTCAAGGGCATAAATACCAGAAGGCAGGATCCCTGGGGACTGTTTAGAATCTGCCGGTTATCAGAGCAGACGAGAGAGCTCGCTTAGCTTGGCAGTGCTCCCCAATCCACCACACACAGGCTGTCACATTGCCTGGGGACCTCATTTAGTATATGGTATACTGATGGTATTTGTGTGTGTGATTACCCCATGTCTGTTTTGCTTCCTATGTGTTTGTATTGTGCTTCATAAGTCTCCTGCAGCTCACAGGTGACAGATGCTACAAACAAACTAAAAAACAATCCCAAGAATGATTTCAGTCATCTGTAATTCTCGAGTCACCTGAACTGCCCAGAATTATACAATTTCTCCTTCTCTATTATTCTTTCTACATGTTTGGCAACAACTTAAAAAGTGGTTTTGGAACAGGGTGAACATATTTGGTACCAGAAAGCTGCATATTAGAACAGATGTTTTTGCCTTCCTCAGGAGATGCGTTTAATACTCACACAGTGCAATGTCGGAATCTCCTCAGAAGCCAGATAGTTTTCAAATCATGACTTCATCATCAGGCTTAGATAGAACCAATTCAGTTTCATTGGCATTTCAGATTAGCACCCTTCCCTTTAACCTTGCTCTGTTCTTCTTGGACTCGGTGATTTGTGCTGCAACGTGTGCTTCGCCCAGTCTTTCTCTAACATACTCTCCTGCCGCCGATGGTGGACAGCTGTTTCTTACCCATATTGGACTGTTCTGTTTTCATCTTTTCTCAGAAATTATTTCTCCTGAATCATCGTATTAGTTTTCTGGCCACCTTCCAGTTTTGCTTTCAGTTCAATGTAATATCACAGCTGCTAGAATGGAAAAAAAAAATGCAGACCTGTACTAAAAAGAAAACAGCTACCTGGAAAGCAGCAGAGGATTTCACTTGGTTGTGGAGGAGGGGTACAGAAGAAAAGTATTGCTCCTAGGCGAGACCAGGCCAAAGAAAAGTTTTGTGGGTTTTTCCTTCCCAGTCCCAGTCTCCTGCTTCTTATTGCTGGCAACCTTCCTTTGGGAGCCAAGACTGCTTGGCTACTCAGCATGGGAAAGTCGGCCTCGTTGCCTATGTTCAGGGAGAGTTTGATTTGGCATGTAGTGGTCTCCGTGATGGTGCTGTTGGAGTCACTGAATCAGCTCTTAGGAATTTATATAACCCAGGGAATCGATGCTGCTTTTCCCTGATGTTTATAAAACAGTTGACCTAGATAACATTCAGCCTGATTTTCATCCACAGCTCCCTTTTTATTTTCCAGCAAGATTTTCATGATTTCTTTTATGATTTTCTCTTCTTCTGATAACCATCTGCCTCTCCCCAAACCCCAAGATCCCACTCTGGAACCTCATGCTCCAGGCCTCCTCCACCAAGCCCCTCACTCCAGTGCAATGGGAGCTCAGGTTCCAAGAGGGTGTGTTGTGGAGTAGAAGGCACACAGTGAAGCCGGGTCAGGTTTCAACTCTACCTTTTCATTCATTCATTCATCCATTCCTTTCTCCACTATTTACGGAGCACCTGCTATCCACTAGGGGCTATGTGGAATATGCTGTGTGTCCTAGCTCAGTTCCTCCTCTGTAAAAAAAAGAGGGAAGTGAGGAATTTGTTGGGAGGTTTAGAGATGATATATGTAAAGCACCCAGTAGGATGCCTGACCCACAGCAGTGCTGCATCACCCCAGTGCCATATCCACCTTCAACAGGTCCTTCTCTGTGTCTCCAGTGCCACTGAATCCTTTTTGTTCCCTGTGCTTCCCTTCATTTCCAATGAGACTGGAAAAATTAGTCATCTCGTGCGTACTAAGTAGCGTGAATGCAGAGAAATGTACAACCTCCCTTAATGCAGAAGGTCTCTCCTTAGTACATCTGGTCAGCCACCGTTCTGTGCTGTACGTCCTTGTGATTCAGTATCTTCTGCCACTTTCAAGATCACAGACATTCTAGACCTGGCATCTAATTCTAGACCTTGATAACAATGGGGAGTCCAGGTTTTATCTGACAGCACAAATCACAGCTCGCAGGAAAGAAGGAAGGGAAAATGATCGGGCATCTAATATAGGCACCATGCTTGAGGCTTTTGCATACATCTAACCCTAACAACACCCGTGGCAGGCAGGCAGGCTCATAGAGTGCAAAGGATTTGCTGAGGCTCGCAGAGCCGTTAGAGACAGAGCAGAGATTTAATCCCAGGAGCCTCTGACTGACTCCCGCATCAGTGCTAACTTCTTGTTGCCTCCATAAGGATATAAGCAATAGCTGGAGCTTGTTTGTTGTCTAAATGTCTTTACTCACAGACTGCCCCAACTGTGTTTCGTCTCGAGCAGGTCGTGGACCTCAGCAACAATGCTCTGACGGCCGTCCTGCCCATGGTGGCCATAGCCCTGGAACTTCCCCACCTGGAGGCTGGCCTGGCGGGTAACCAATGGCACTGCGACGATAGCGTGGCGGTCTTCCGGAGTTTCATTTCTGAATCCTGGAGGAGAAAGTGGGATGCAATTTGCAACAAGTCTATCATCGGTATGTCAGCGGTGCCTCTACTCTCTGCAAGGGTTCCAGCTGACCTAACATTTTTTTTTTTTAATGAAAAATTTGATCTCATTTGAAACAACAACAGCAAGATTGATATTGCGTGGCATTGGGCAGCCTTGGGCTATGTCAGAGAACAGTCGTTGGTTTCTGACTGTTTTCCATTCCGTTCATGAATGGTTTTCTTTACATGGTCAAAGAAACCTAGTTCAACTATGTCAGAAACCACTGGATTTGGTCAAAATTGGAAATTTCATAAGGAGAGAATTTTTAAAACTTGAAACATGATAAAATGGTTGCTAACATTCTAAAAACATAATCCTACACAGACACAAAACACACATATTTCAAATGTATATTTTTCTTTGATTTGTTCCCTGCCACCCTCCCAAAGTGCTAGAATATGTTACTGGAGTTGAACATTCTGGAAAGTTTTTTCTGCTATTATCTTGGCTTAATCTCAAACTCCTAACCGGAGGGTGGAGGGGAAAGTCAGATTTAAAAAAAAAAAAAAAAAATGAGCCCTGGACTCTGTTCTTTCCAAGACTAACACTAGAGTAGGAACACGGCCATGCCTCCCAGGTGTAGAAACCCTCCAAGATCAGAGGGAGGTCCTGGTGTTGTCCGCCACACCTGTCCCATTCCTCTCTCAAAGCCACACTGGCATCTGAGCGCCAGGAGAGAACCCTGGGCACCCCTGCTGAGCCCCGGCTCCGGGAGTGCTGGGGAAATGGTGCTGCCCACCTAGGCAGGGCTGGGCAGGTTTTGCAGGGGGCTGACCCAGGGTTCTGCAGTAGGTCAGGGGGTGGGTGAAGGAGAAGCAATGGGGCTATTCCTGCAGCCTGGCTTCTTTCCTGCCCCGGGTGGCCACGGGGCAAGAAGCCTGAGAAACACCCCCGTCCTGGGCCGAGCAGCAGGCCTGAGCCTGGGGCCGGGTGTGAATGCACGTGAGTCGTGTGCACACCGCTGGCCCGAGACTCGCTCACGGGTCAGCAAAGCTGCGGGTCGTCATGCAGAAGGCGCTTTCCATTCGGCTAGACAGCGGCTGAGGGGGGCTCACGGGGGCTCTTAAGACCCCTGAACTCTCATTTCAATGTGTTTACCCACCGCTTTCAGGGCTCGAGGCGGCAGACCGGTGGGCTCCCAAAAGCAGAACTCCCAGGGAGACCCAGCTTCCTCACCCCGACCTGAATCCCGGGAAAAGCCTCACAAGGAGCAAGGCTGCGAGCCCCCGGGACGGAGCGGACGGAGCGGACGGAGCGGACGGAGCGGACGGAGCGGACGGAGCGGACGCGCGCTCACCCCCGCCGGGCACCGACCGCACCAGCCCCGACGCCCGCGAGCGGCCGAGACGCGCGAGGGGCGCCCGGGCCGCGCGGGCCGCTGCGGGGGAGGCCGCGCCCCCGGGGCTGGCCCTGGCCGTGTGCCTGGCCGTGTTCGTCACCTTCTCCGTGGCCTTCTGCCTGGGGGCTTTCGCCAGGCCTTATATTGACCGGCTGTGGCGACAGCGGTGCAGAAAGAAAGGACCCGCTCCCGACCTCGCCTATTCCAACGAGGGCTTCTACGACGACGTGGGGGTCGCGGGGGACACCCCGCGCCCCGGGGGCGATCCGCACCAAGCCCACCGTGGTCTAAGCCCCTGTGAGACCCAAGGCCCTTTCCCACCGGCTGCTGACACTGCTGACGGAACCCCGGGAGTGGGCAGCGAGCGGCCCGGCAGCAGGCGGAACAGGGGGCGCGGCGGGGGCGACCCCGGGGCGGGGCGGGGGGGCGCGCTCCCGGGGGCCGCGCAGGACGGCGGCCGCGGGAAGGCTGCCCTGGAAGTCCGCCACCACGCGGGGGCCCGGGGGGGCGCTCTGCGGGAGCCGGCCGCGGGCGTCCGGGTGACACCTGCCCCTGGCTGGGTCCGTGAGGACCTGAGTGACCTCGGCCCGCCGCTGCCCAGGGACGTGGCGGCTGCGCTCTCTCAGACACGGGCGTGCAGGCGGGCGCAGAGGACCGGCGGGACCGGCGGGAACGGGGACGCGGCGCGCGCTCCCGTCGGCTCCCCGCGCGCCCCGCAGCGGCTCCAGGGGGCCGGCGCCGGGGAAGGGGGGCCCGCCTGCTTCCGGTGGGCCTCCCTCAGCGACCTCGGACCCCGGGGCCCGTCGCCGCCGGCCTGGCCTCCGGGGCGCGGCGAGGACCTGCGGGCCGTCCCCGCCGGCGGGGGCGCAGGGCGGGAGGTCCCCGCGCCCGACACGCGGCGCGAGCAGGACGCGGGCTCCGGCTCCGACTCGGACGAAGGGTCCTTGTTCACGCTCAGCTCGGCAAGCTCGGGGGACGCAGGGAGCGTGGCCGCAGAGGCCGGGGGCGCGGGCAGCCCGAGGGCCGGCGAGCCCCCGCAGGGCAAGGGCCAGGACCCCTGGAGCGGCCCGCCGGCCCAGGGCCTCGAGGACAGCCTCGCCCCCCAGAAGGCTCGGGGGGAGTATGAGAACCAGGAGGCGCACCTGGGAAGACCTTCCATTTCTGGTTCAGACTCTGGTTCAGACTCTGGTTCAGACTCTGGCTTGTACGAGAGTCGAAGGGAACATGCCTGGAGCACCCACAAACGTGACAGCCCGTGGACCTTGCCCGGGTCCCCGGGCGACAGTCCCCCCGGGGACGCGGTCCCGGGCGTGCCCGCTGAGGCCGAGCACTGGCACCGCTCCCTCCGAGACCTGGAGCTCTTCCGTGCGGGTGTTACACCGCCGCAGACGCCCCCGCACACGCCGCCGCACACGCCGCCGCCGACGCCCCCGCACACGCCCCCGCACACGCCGCGCTCCGCCGCAGCCCCCGCGGGCCCTGGCGAGGCCGCCTGTCCCGAGAGCCACTCGGACGCTTGTCCGTGCGAGCGTTTGGTTCAGGGAGCAGACGCGGATGACGACGCCCCTCTTGAGATCCTTCCAGGGGAGAACCTAAGACCCTCACAACGAGACTGCAAGGCGGGCAACATGCCCTCCAGCCTGAGGGCCCCCGAGGCCCGCGAGCGGGGGGCGTCCCCCGGAGGACCGTGACTCCAGAGACGCGAGCCCAGCACAGCTCGCACAGCCCTGCGGCGAGGAGCCAGCCCTTCAGCGTGAAAGGGGAGGCGGGGGAGAGTTCTGAGGAGGGTCCAGGAGCAGGGCGCCCTGATCAGAGCTTCAAGCGCAACCAGCTCCCTAAGCGCAGGGCCCTTCGGGGCGGACGCCGGGCAGATGTGCGGAGGAGAACCAGCCGCCGCGGGGGAAGGCTCCGAACGCCCGCACGCAGGCGCACCCGGCCGCCTGGCGGGCCCGCTGTCCGGGTGGGGACCGCTCGGCTCCCGCGAAGGGGGCGCCGGGCTTGGAGACCAAAGGGAACGCGAGGGGCGTCTTTAGTACGGACGGAAGCGCTTCGGCGGAACAGATTTTAACAAATTCGGCACAGACAACGGCAGAGCTTCGGGGAGACTGATCATGAGGCTACGAAACGGGGGGGATTCAGGGAATTTCTAAGTATTTTTAATAAGTTGTGTTAAAGTTAAACCACCTGGCCCTGGCTGCTGTGGCCCAGCTGGTTGGGCGCCATCCTGTGCGCACAGAGACGCTGGCTCTTCCCGGTGGGCGCAGGCCCGGGCCGCAGGCTCCATCCCCAGTCGGGCCGGAGGAGGCAGCCGGTCTGTGTCACTCTCACATGATGTTTCCCTCTCTCTCCCCTTCTCCGCCTCCTCTCTCTCTAAAAATCAATCCAAAGTCTTTAAAAAAATGTTGGACCATTTTATAGAACGAAGCATAAATTAAAAACCAATTTTCAAGAAGAGAAGTGATGTTTTTTGTAAAAGAAAGGGGGACCGCACCGTTATCCCTGCTTATCCCTCCCTCGGCCGGACGTGCCGGGCAGGGCCCTCATGAGCTGTGTGACCCTCTGTCGATGGCCCTGCTTCTCTGACCCCTTCTCCTTTGCTTTCCTGACACCCCGCCTCTGCTCGTGCCCTTCAAGAGCACTTCTCAAGGGCCTGTTCCTAGTCTTCCTGTATCTCCCCTTGCCCCTCTCCTCGGGCCCTGCTGCTCCGCGACCTGCTCTAGGTGGATGACGCCCAGGTCTGCACGACTAGGTCCAACCTCCCTCCCCACTTCCAGGCTCACTCTCACCCCCGATTGCCCAAATTCACATAGATCCTCCCGGGACATAAATTCATCATTTTCCTTCCCAATCATGATTTCCTATAATCTTTTTCTCAGTCAAGAGTATCATGACTTCCACGCAGCAAGCCGGTTAAAATTTCTGACTGATCTGGGACTCCTCTGTCCTGTGTCTGAGTAGCCTCTAAGCTCTATGCCGTGGAAGTTCCTGTATGTCGACACTGGGAGACACTGACTATGGCAGTCTGGGTGGGGGCAGCCAATGTATGTCGGTCGGTGTTTGCATAGAAAGCAGCTTGTTTTTACTTAGAGTGTATGTGGAAAGTAGGTTAAGATGGAAGGTGATTGAGTTTGGGGGAAGGGCCTTAAGGATCAATGAGTGAATAAGTAATTGGAAAAACAAATCAGTGTTTCTCTCTTCCCCCCTTCCTCTCTCTCTCTAAAATCAATCAATAAACACATTTTTTTTAAGCGCCTTATCTCCCCAAAGCCTTCGCCACATATCTTGTCATTTTTTTTCTGTGGGCTGTCTCTCTTTCTGCAAAGTCCAGAGCTTGCCCTCAATGAAGCAGGCCTCCTCCGGCATTCCTACGGAGGGCAGTGACCAGGTGGCCTCTGTCCAGGCTCTGTGGGATTTATTCATTCCAGATCAACTTTCATATTAGTTTTACAGACTGTGGAAAAGGTATGAGATTGGAGAGAGTGAGACTAACAGGGAGACCACTGCTGTAATTTGGATATTTGCTAGAGAAGGGGGATGGGGTGGGGGGACACAGAAATAAAAGGGCCAACCAGAGAGGCATTATAAGGTTAGGGTCCACAGTGTTGATTGACTAACCCAGTACCTGTCACATAGTGAGTACCAGTTAAGCATTTGTCAAATACAGGAATGAAGGGAGGAAGGGAGTGAGGGAGAGAAGGAGGGCAGGGAATTCTGTTACCATGAGGTGCAGCAGGGTATTTAAATCTAGTTAATCTTCCCTCCACCAGCACCTCTTCCCAGGCCATTGACTTGCTAAAGAAACAGGGCAAATTGTCCTGCAGAGTGGCCTACGTTCTGGATTTGGCAGCTTGCTTCCTCCTAGTATCGTTTTATTCCATCCAGTATTTGGAATTCTTGCCTTTCCTGAGTCCAGGGATCCTGTTTCCCTATCACTTGCCTGTGGATGTCCCGCCCACCCTTCAGGACCAGGCTCAGAAGCTGCTCCGTCTTTATGAAGCCTCACCTGCTGTTCCAGAATCAACCTTCAGCATTCTCTCTGTGCTCCCCAAATGCACACCTTGTACTTCTGTTTGGCCTTCATTCTGCTTTGAATTACATTATTTTTGACAAAGCTGTGTCTTGGTAGAGGTCCCGGATAGTTTCCTTCAGGAGCCTGCTCCCCCCTAAAACACCAAGACGTTAGACTCCCGTTCTTCAGTCATCATACTGTCCTCAGGGGTCTTGAGACAAAAAGCTGGCTGAGGAAACCCGGTTGCTAAATAGTAGCTTAAATTTAGGTCCCCAAATTATGTTTGAAATGTAAGCATGGGACTAACTTTTTGCCACATAGTTTTTATAGGATTGGGAGGTGATTGTACCAGGGCAGCTCAGGCCCTTAAAGCTAGCCTTTAAGAAAAAAAAAAAAAAATGTCATTAATGATTTCAGAGAGAGGAAGGGAGAGGGCATGAGAGAGAGAGAAACATCAATGATGAGAGTCATTCATCGGCTGCCCCCTGCACGCCCCCCCACTGGGGATCGAGCCAGAACCCGGGCACCTGCCCTGACCAGGAATGGAACAGCGATCTCCTGGATGCTAGGTCGATGCTCAAGCTCTGACTACACCACTAATCCCATATACAAGGAGGGCCTCTGACTTTCTCCACAGGGTGGCCAAGGCAACAGGGTGAGCACTGGGTACCACTAGGAGGCTTCTGGCCGTCAGAACAGCACCCCCTCCCTGCTCTTCGACACACTCTGTGCTCCACCCAGAAGAGCTGGAGATGGCATCAAAGCTTACTGGGGTTTTACCCCTACCTCAGGGGGCAGCATAAAGACCCACACCTTCATAGAAAAAAAGAAAAAAAGAAAAACCTTCCAATTTTATCCCCAGAACGAGAAAGTCAGTCCTTAGACTAATGCAGTCTGGTCCTAGACTGTAAGCTCCTCGAGAGCCAGGATCATGTTTTAGACATACCTCCCACCCCTGCATTCCAGTATCAAACACTGAACAGAACTTAAAGTCAAATTTCAAATAATCCTGATGCGGTGAATTATTTTATCAAAATAAACAGAGTTGACGTTTCAGTTTTAATGAAGAGTAGTTAGGCATCGCTAACAAACAAGAAGGATTAGCAGAGCCTCAGCCAGTTCTGCATGGAGCTTTGTAACCATTCAGTAGCAGGTGTAGCTGCAAGGAGTGACCCAGGGATGGGTTCCTGCAATGGCTGCCTAGAATCTGCCAGAGAAATTAGAAATGCTTTTTAAAAAATCCTCACCTGAGGATATGTTTTTATTTATTTTAGAGAGAGGAAGGGAGAGAGACATTGATCAGTGGCCTCCAGTACACACCCCAACCAGGGATCAAACCCTCAACCTTTTGGTGTATGGGAGGACACTCCAACCAACTGAGCCACCTGACCAGGGCAGATATGCTTTTCAAATTAAATATAAAATTTTAAAATGAACAAAACTGAAAAATAATCCCTCAGGGCATTCATGTAAAGTCAAGTCTTTCTCTATATTTAATGCCCTTAATAACTAATATAAATATTGTGGTCATTTCTTATATTTCATTGATTTAAAAGTTCATTTTCCATTCAAATGCCATGCTTTGACCACTTAAATAGCAGTTACCTGCTATTTAGGTAACTCCTAGAGTTACATACACTTTTTTTTGACTATTTTTAGATTCACTCATTAATGTTTTTGCCCTACTTGCTTTTTTTGCACTCCCTCTATATAAACATATATACATTTGTGTATGTACATATATATACATGTATTCATATATAGAGAGTATATATTATATAGCATATGCACTTTATCTGATATATAATAATTTTACATGTATAAAATCAGGTAGCTATACAGGTGTCCACAAAATCCAGAAACAGGTGAATATACACAGTGTTGTCACGAATATCTTCTACTTGAAAAAAGTAAAACACTGTTACCTGATTTCAGACTCTACGGACACCGTGTCGATATCGCTATAGATATGTTTGCACTTTGCCTCCCGTCAATTTACTGGCGTTTATCACATTCCCTGCCTGTCACGCACACACCCTTCAGTAAGAATGCCCGTCACAGGCTGGCTGCTGAGAAGCAATGCTGACAGTTACGCAGGAAATAACGGACTCGCTTTCCCTCTTTTTTTCCCCCAAACTTGTCATTCTGTTCTTCCTCACAGCCGATAGAGACAACTGGAATGACTGCAGGGAAGCACTGTTGCAGTTGGGAGCCGTTTCCAGAACCGTGAGATCAGAGCTGGAAGGGCCACCGTTTCTTCTGACCTTGTCCTGGGGAAACTGAAGCACAGATCAATACATTGATGCCTGAGGGCATCCTGCCCCTTGTTTCCCGCCAGAATTCACGCCGAGGAAGATCCTAACCCTTCCGGCCTCCACTCCTGCTGTTGGCCTCCCCTCTGGCTGGCTGGCTGCTGGCTTGATAGGGAGGCCCTGCCACTCAGGAGATTTAGGGAACATTTTTTCCAGGATGTCACAGCAACTTCCTGACACTCCTTCCCAAGAAACCGGGCTGCCTGTGGCAGTGACCACCACCATGCCGGTGTCCTCACTGTTCCGGACACGGGGTGGTGCCCGGTGGCTAGGTGCGGCCTGCGCTTTCCACCTTCCCCGCCTAAACTGCGCCTTCCTGCCATCTGAGATGGGCCCCAGGAACCAGCTTGGAGGGGCAGGGTTTCCATATTCTCACTCTCTGTGGCTCCCTCTGGATCCGGATCCGGATCCGGATCAGAGGATGCCCTGTGCTTCTCCCTCTCCTGATCCCCACAGTGCCTGTCCCCTGAGGTCGCCTGGGCACACTTGGTGCCAGGCAGCTGGGACATCTATAGTCATAAGAGCAGTAGGTAACAGCGAAAATGGACCTCCCATTTATTATTTCATTTACTTTTTAAAATTTTAGCAGCTGGCGTATCGTTTGTTCTGGACTTGCTCTGCTGTGGACAGCCCCGTCCCAGCCCCTTCCCTCTAAGACCAGCCTCCCTGCCTCCTCCCAGCACCACATGGGGGCTGCAGACAGCGGCCTTGCTCCCCTCTCAGGGTAAGATTGACCTACCCGGCACAGCACAAGACCTTGAAGAAAAGAGAAATGCTCCCACTCAGAGGTCCCCATTTACCGAGGGAGAATATCAGCCAGCAGTGGGGGCTGCGACTGTGAGTTCAATTAGGGCTGCCAGATTTAGCAAATAAAAACACAGGACGACCAGCTGAGTTTGCCTTGCAGGTAAACAACAAATACTGTCTTAATATTGATGTATGTCTCATGCAATATTGGGAATTTATTTACACTAAAATACTATTTGTTTATCTGAAATTCAGATTCAACTGGGTGACCTATATTTTACCTGGCAACCCTATTTTAATGTGCAAATACTAAAATGAACTGAAAAATCTTCCATGCAAGGTACTGAAAGTGCCTGCAATTGGAGCAAGGGAAGAGAGTGAATATTGCTGAGCTCCATTTGCTGCAGCAAAGAAGTTATTAGATGTCTGGCATGTTCTGCATTAGGCATTAAGCACATGCCATCCATGCCTACAAAAGTGCCTCCCTCACAGCCTGGGCAATGATTTACAAAGCAGTAAACATGGAAATTCACTCACACCCAAATCCAGGGGGAAGAACACCCAGAACATCAAGTCCTGCCTGCAGTTGCCAAGGAAGAAACAAAATAAACTGTGACCAGACAAATAGCTGCAAAAGTGTTTTTGCACAGAAGTGGAGTTACTTGTATGGAGGGTGGATTATCTAAAAGCTTGCTGTTGTACAAAAGAGAAGCCGCTGAGAGCTTTCTGTTCTGTAAGATCTGCCTCTAGTGACCACACCGCTCACACACACACTCCACCCAGGCCCCAACCTCGTGGCTTCAAAATGCACCAGCTGTTCCTTCGGCTGACTCAGCAGCTTGGAATGGATTACTTTCAGTTAAGTTGGTGGCATATTTAAAAATACTGTAAGTACTGCCCTGGCTGGCATGGCTCAGTTGGTTGGGCGTCATCCTGGGCACCGAAAGGTTGCTGGTTCGATTCTGGGTTAGGGCACATGCCCAGATTGTGGGTTCAGTCCCCAGTAGGGGGCATGCAGGAACCAGCTGATCAATGTTTCTCTCTCACATTGATGTTTCTCTCTCTCTCCCTCTCCCTTCCTCTCTCTCTAAAAAAAAAAAAAAAATCAATAAAAAAATATTTTAAAAATACTATAAGTACTACTTTGCTAGCTAAATTGTACACACATATGCACAGAAACATTCTTGCATTTACTGCTCAATTAAACTGAATGCCTAAGAGCAAAATGCTGTGCCAGCCAGGCAGTGAGGGTGGGGTGTGGGATGTGAGGGAGCATGGGGATGGGGGCTGGACCACCCAGCCCTGCCCTCAGAGGGCTTAGAATCCAGAGAGAAAGACTCACAAAGACAAGCTTCCGACACCACATGTATCAACAATTGTCCAGAGAAATTAACTCCATGGCTGGGAAGGGAGGAGTGGAGGCAAGCGGGTAGGAATGAAAAGCTAGGGATGTGGGAAATATGCATGCTGGACTTCTGACCATATTATAAAGTAATTTATGGGCAGATGCAGAGGGAATGTCAATGTATTATTTAGACCACCTATCTAAATAATAGATGTTAAATTGAATCCAAAAGTACTAAAACGTAATGGGCTATAGCTGTATGTGGGTCAGTGGAGGAAAAAATCAATTTACAAATGCATGAGCAAGATTCAATTCCCATTTAATGATGAAGGCCCAACCGTTTCGGACAGTCTAACTCTGGAAGCACGTGGAAATTTTGTCTTTGAGTACATAATGCTATGAACTGAAGCACGTAAGCAAAATTCCACACACTGGAGGAAACGCTATTAATGCTAAATGCTAATGAGTATGGTTACCATTCAACAGAATATGACTTGCTTCTTTAAAAAAAAAAAATGTGAACCCTGACCCAGGAGTGAATGTATAGACTGCTCTTCTGTTATTCCCATGGACACATCGTTAGAACATGCAGTTTCACCAGGTAGGCAGATCATGTCACTGTCCTGTAGAAAACCTTCCGCAGCACACGCGTGTCACCTACACCGCCCACCTCCTCGGCAGCGCCCCCCCCCGCCAGTCTCCTGATTTCACCACGATCACCACGCCGGCCACACGTCTTCTCTCGGCGCCAACACGCCGAGTGTGCCCATCTTGCTGTTTCCTCTGCAGAGAACGTGTTGTCTGGAGTTCATACTGTGGCTTCTTTCTTTTCTTTTTTTCAATATATCTTTATTGATTTCAGAGAGAGGAAGGGAGAGGGAGAGAGAGAGAAACATCAGTGATGAGAGAGTCATTGATCGGCTGCCTCCTCCACCCCCCCAACTGGGGACCGAGCCCGCAACCCGGGCCTGTGCCCTGCCTGGGAATCGAACCCAGAGCTACCGGATCCTAGGTGGGTGCTCAATTGCTGAGCCCCGCCCAGCAGGGCGATAAAAATATTTTTTAAAAAAAGAAAGAAGCCGCCTGGCTGGGCTGGCTCAGCGGCTGAGCGTCAACCTAGGATCCGGGAGCTCTCTGTTGGATTCCTGGTCAGGGCACAGGCCTGGATTGTGGGCTCTGTCCCCAGTCCACGGTGTGCAGGAGGGAGGCGATCAGTTATGACTCTTTCATCATTGATGTTTCTCTCTCTCTCTCTCTCTCGCCCTCTCCTTTCCTCTCTCTGAAATCAATAAAGATATATTTAAAGAAAAACAATCTCATTTGTCTTGGTCACTAGAGCATCCCTGGGCCAGGGACAGTGCCTGGCACCGAGTAGGTGCTCAATAAATATCTGTTGATTGAACAAATAAACTTCAACTCCAGATAAACCAGAAACAGCACTTTTCAACATAATCTATATTAGAAAAGACACACATATTAGCAATGGCAAAGAAGTCCCAGGCTGTTCACTTTTCAGAAATTACTAAAAAGAAATGCATGTAATCTCTTTTAATAACGGCTGCTTACGATTTCTTGGAAAGGGTCCCCATGTTCTAGAAAATAAAAAAATTGGAGAAGAATATTTACTATTCCTGACTTTCAGCCTAACTTTTTCTTTAAATTTTTTCATAAAACTTAGAACATTTTCACAATATTTTAATAGACAGAGCTACCAAGTACTGGCTCTCTGACAATTTTCGCCATTGGGAGATGTCTGCTTGGACCCACTTTTTGTATGCTCTGGTGAAAGGAAACCCACCTGTAAATGTATTTTTAAAGGTGTTGTGTTGGGATTCCCAACCCTCTTGAGGTGGACACACCTTCCTCACCTTTTTTAGTGGTTTAAAGTCCTGTGCTTGCCTTGGCTTTTCCCCCACACAAGGGCACCACCTTGATTTCCATATGAACCATGTGCCTAATGCACAGTCATGCATCAGCAGGAGGCTTTATTACAGCTCCCCAGTGGTCTCATCAGAGAGTGTTTGTGGAGTTTAGCACTTCTCAAGGGCAAGGAGCAGGTTTACATAATCCTCTTGGTGCAGAGCCTCAGCCTACAAAATGGGTCCAGTGGGTCCAGTCAGCCCAAGGAGGGTCTCCCTGCACCTAATTGTGTGATCTCTCATCTGTCCTGCTACCTTAACAAATCTTTTCAAGGCAGTGTATACAACCCTGGCATAAATCAATTAATCTTAAAAACTTTGAACATAAGGACAGCTAATAGTGTCACCTTCCTCTTACTACTCTGTTGGGACTCATGACAAATCACCCATCAGATTATATGGAGCCAGGAAACCAGTAAATAGCTGGTTGTTTCTGGAAACAGCCAGCCACTGGCTTTATACATGTTCAGGCTCCACAACAGCCCTCCCACCCCAAGTCCTCCCCTGGGCCTCACCAGGTGCTGCTCACAGGAAACCCTGGGGAAAGGGTGAGAATGGTTGTGTCATGGCCAAGGAGCACTGAGTTTAGAGTCACCTCTTCAACAGCAAGCCTGCTCTTTCTCTGGGGGAAGATGTTACCTCACCCCTCAGTCTGCTCCCTACAGACACAACCCTGAGAGGTGGCCAGAAAAGGGGGTGAGGGTGAGGGCCTTCATTGCTGGCACACCCAGTAGGAACCTGCAGGGACCCACATCACCTCTCCCGACGAGGTCAGGAGCCAGTCTCTGAGGACCCAGCCCAGAGGCTCTTCAGTGAAGAGGGAAGATCCCTTTGGCGCCCACAGGCTTGCTGTTGAGGACAGGGGGACCTGCAATAGTGGAGTGGAAAGCGGGAGCCTCCCCCCTGGTCTCGAGGGGTTGTAGGAGGTGATAAGGGGAAGCAGGAAGGGACGATGCTGAGAGCATCACTTAGGACTCTGGGAGGGGAATCAGCTGAGACTCTCGTCCCTACCCCCCCCCCCCCACTGCCCTGGGGCCAGCAGAGCCAAGCAGGCTCAGTGGTGTAGCACAGTTAGGAGGTGGGGGGCTGGAGGTTAGCTTTCCAGGCTGCTCTTTGTACAACTGTGGTGTGGCTCAGACCCAGGCCATCCTGCAGGGCCCCGGGAGGGGGTGCACTGGCCCTAATGTACCTGCCTCTGCAGATCCCCTTGGCCACCGCTCACGGGCTGTCATGGGGCTGCTGCGGCCACGCTGGGCCCTTCCAACCTCTGCCACTCTTTACTCACTGGAGGCACCTTGGGCAGTGACTGTGACGACTTGGCCGGCCCAGCCAGCAGCAGCATGGCCCTGGCCCAAGCTGTGCTGGTGACCTCAGCCTCTAACTGCAGGGTGGCCCCTAAGGGAACCGTTGCAATTGAAGCCAGAGCCCCAGGATCTTCAAGTTCAGATGCAGCACCATTTGACAGGGATTTGGCTTCTCTCAGTGCTGCCCAGAGGGACAGGGGACACAACCCAGAAGTACAGAAGAGCTGATTGGCGGGTGAAGTTTGAAAAGGGAGAGGCAGGAACTGGGAAGAAGCCAGCAGATGCATTCCGCAGCCTTCCTCCTCTGCCCTCTACCCCCTCCCGCCTCGGACTTTTCTAAGCCTCAGTGATCCATGCAGCCTCTCCAGGGGTGTCCCCAGCCTGGGTTTCCCTGGGCGTCCTCTTGTATTTGCATTCCCTTGTCCCCTCCTGCAGTTACCTTTTTCCTCTCTGATTTCCCTGGAATCCCTCTACCAGTCGTACACTGGCTTTTACATTTTACTGCAGACTGTTTTTCTAGGGACCCAGGCTCAGGCCGCACGTACAGAGGTTAGCTGAAGGCTTGTCTGGGACCTTGTCAAAGATGATCATAGAGAGGGGGCTGGGTGCCCCCAGTGCAGGGCTTTAGAGACGGGGTGTGTGTGTGTGTGACACCCAGTGTTTGTGAGAGCCCAGTGAGTGGGCCAGTTTGGTCAGGTCACCAGACCTTGACAAAACCTAGACAAGTGACAGCTAGACAGTGACAATGAGCAGCCCCTGTGCAGCCCAGGAACGCCTCCTGCAAAGCCTGATTTGAGGACCCTGTCTCCTCAAAGCCTCAAAGACAGAGTGTCGCCCTCATACACCCAGACACCTACCTGAGGCAAAGAATGGAGATAAGACAAGAACCAGAGACGTGAAGTCATTCCAGTGACACTGCTTAAAGCAGTCCCGATAGAGGCTTCAATTAATTTTCAACAGACTAAAACTTTAAACAGAAAGAAGACAATTTAGATTGGAAGAGATATAAATATTTTTCATTGGCAAGTCTAAATTATTCCTGCTGTCCTAGGAAGAGTATCAGTTATAGATGAAGGGAAGAAATTCCATTTGCTCTGCAAGGCTGCGTGCCTTGTGAGTGATTTTGTGGCCTGCTCTGCTGTAATTCTCTAGAGCACGAAGGGAGAGCCTTTGCAGCAGGCCGAGGTTATAGGGACCATGCAAGGAGCACTAGCAATGGCCCTGCACACAGACAGCGGTGAGCACTACCGTGGGCTCCCTTTGGGATCGGGAGGTAATTCTTTGCCGCGAAATGTGGCTGTTCGGCCGGATCCATGATTCTGAGGTGGGGGCTGTAGACTGCAAATGCCCACGGGAGCCAAGCAGGTCCTGGAAATGATGAAGTGGCTCAGGTGGGAACTGGGTCAAATCGGACGATGTTTGCCCCTAATCAGGGCGGCCGCTGCTCAGCTCCTGCAGGAAAGAGGGTGCAGTGTTGCCAGATGACAGCTGACATCTCTTGAGACAAATTGATTATCTCATTTTAGGCTCACAGTAACCCTATGCTGGAGGCACTATTACTATCCCTGTTTTTCGATGAGGAAAGTAACTTGAGTTTACTCCCAGTGCAAGGGCACTGAGGTTAGTAACTTGAAGGTCAAACAAGAAAGTGGCTGCCCGGCCAGTGTTGCTCAGTGGTTGAGTGTCAACCCATGAACCAGGAGATCACAGTTTCATTACCAGTCTGGGCACATGCCCCAGTTGTGGGCTTGACCCCCAGTAGGGGGCATGCAGGAGGCACCCGATCAACGACTCTCATCACTGATGTTTCTATCTCTCTTTCCCTTCTTCTCCCTAAAATCAATAAAGACATATTTTAAAAAAAAGTGGCTGAGCTGGGGTTCAGATCAGGCAGTCTGGCTACGGAGCATACCCAACAGTGACAGCACAATTCTGCTCACTGTCCATGATTAGTCAGTAATTGAGATTTTAAAAAAATTTTAATCTCCCAATTTAAATATTCAGAGTATTTAAAAAAAAGACTCTGCAAGGCAGAGAAAACCAGAGTGTGGTCCAAGGCATGGCTGGGGGTGACCAGCTTGTGTTAGGCATCCCAAGAGAATGAGATGTCCTTGGAAAGCAATGTTTGTTTGTGTTTTGTTTTTTTCCAAATATTCAAGCAGAATTGAAACTCGTAGGTTTTCCTTCAGAGTAGTCAAGTTGGACACCTATATACTTTTACCAATCATGCTTCCGTTGCTCAAAATATTTCCAGAATTCCTCCTTTGGAATTGCCTTCAGAAAGGTTTACATATCAGCTCTATTACTTTGTAGCCATATCTCTTTTTTTGATGACACTAGCATTTCCCCGCATGATCCCAATCATCGTCACTAGATGCGGCTGTGAATCACTTTCAGTTATTTCCGGAAATCACGTCCATCCTGAATGCATGGCGATTTACTGCCCAGGGAATCATTCCAAAGGATGTGTTCAGAAATCGTTAAAATGCGTTTATGGCCTTCAAGGTAATGACATTTAAAGGACACACCAATTCATCTTTTCACATTCTTATCTGTTCAAAAGCCAGCCACTAATATAAGGCTTCATATCACTTATATTACCTGGGTTGGATATTCTGATCGATGCTGTGATATAATCCCTTGTTAATTTGTCATATAAAATCAGACATCTCCCTCCCTCCCTCTCTCTCTCTCTCTCTCTCTCTCTCTCTCTCTCTCTCGGTGCTAAGAAGTATGAACAAGGTCCAGAAACTTGATGGTCTTGGGTCTACAATAGGGAACATCTGAGATCTTGAACACTGTGCACCAGCTGGTTGTTTCTAGGCCTCTGCTGTGGGGTCGCTCTGTGCAGCACAGCATTTCTGATGCATCTGTTATGAGCAGTTTCCCCTCAGTTCCTGTGATCTGAAACAAATTCCAAGGTAGTTATTAGCCGCTTTATATAAAGAATTCAGTTTTCTATATATTATTTAAATGAGAAAACACCTAAAGATAAGTATGAAGTGACAGAAAATATAAAATATGTCTAGTTGAATAGATCATTATTTCTGTTGCATCCATTCTCAACTCCTGGCCTCACTGGAATGGGGTGGGGGTGGTAGGGAGCTGCTCTACCGCCTCTGATATCCATCTGCTGTCCCTCTTAGATTAAAGTTAGTGGCATTGGCTTTGAGCTAGGTGATGTTATTGTGTCTCTGTTGCATCTATGATAGGATCAATTTATTTTCTTTCTTTTTGTTCTTAAAACACATTCTCTTCTGCCCGGCCGGGCGTGGCTCAGCGGTTGAGCGTTGACCTAGGATCCAGGCGATTGGGGTTCGATTCCCGGTCAGGGCACATGCCCAGGTCGTGGGCTCAATCAGTGACTCTCTCATCATTGATGTTTCTATCTTTCTCTCTCCCTCTCCTTTCCTCTCTCTGAAATCAACAAAAATATATTAAAAAAACAAAAACACATTCTCTTCTTACCCCAAGCAACTGTTAGTGTATTTACTGCTCTTCCTTGCCAAATAGGTTTCTAGACTTGGATTGCATGGTCTGAATGTTTTCTTTTAATTGCAGGGACTGACACACTGATGCCAACTTCTAATTTTTCCATGTAAGAATATATATATAAAATAGTATATTTTATAGTATAAAATCTATGATTGCCATCATTTGATGAAAGAAAGGATATTTTAACCTTTAAAAAAAGTATTAAAAGACATAACCCTAGAATAAAGGACAATGGAATAAATTTACCTTTTCACACCCTACCTGAGCACACACATTAGAATAGATACTATTTTTAAAAAGCGTAACAAGTGTTGATGAGCTGTGGAGGTACTGGAACCCTTGTGCACTGTTGGTGGGAATGTGAAGTGGTGCAGCTGCTGTGGCAAACACTATAGCGGGTCCTCAAAAAGTTAAAGACAGAGTTACCATATGATCCAGATATTCTACTCCTGGGTATACACAAAAAGAGTTGGAAGCAAGGTCTTGAGGAGATATTTGTACACCCGTATTCCTAGCAGCATTATTTACAGTATCCAAACATCCAAAAATATCTGTCCATTGGCAGATAAGCGGGTAAACAAAAGGTGGTATACATTACACCACATAATATGCAGGTGGGGCAAAAGTGAGTTTACAGTTGTGAGCCCTTGAAACTGAGAGTTTATTCTTGTGTTATTATTTATTAATTGTACTATTTTCCATATGAACAACTATAAACCCACTTTTGGCCCACCCTACTTATATTAAAAAGGAATGAAATCCTGACACATGCTACAACATACATGAACCTTGAGGGCATTACGCTAAGTAAAATAAGCCAGTCACAAAAAGACGAGTCTGTCTGCTTCACTTGCATGAGGCACTGAGAGTAGCCCAGCTCATGGAGACCACGTGGAGCAGAGGTCGCCAGGACTGGTGAAGAAGGGATGGGAGTTGTTGTTTAACTGGCACAGCGTTCCAGTTTTGCATGACGCAAAAGCTCTGGGGATGTGTTTCACAGCAATGTGAACTAGACTATGCACTACCAAACACTACTAAACTGTGCACTTAAAAATGATGAAGATGGAAAATTTTATGTTTCCCACTCACTGTTGAGGGCACTTGGGAATACCTCTTGTCCATAAAAAAAAGAATGAAATCTTACTTTTTGCAACAGCATGCATGGACCTAGGGGGTATGATGTTAAGTGAAATAAGTCAGATAGAGGAAGACAAATACCATATGATTTCATTTATATGTGGAATCTAAAGAACAAAATAAAGAAACGAAATAGAAACAGACTCATAGATGCAGAGAACAGACTGATGGTTACCAGAGGGGAGGCAGGTTGAGGGATTGGGTAAAAAAGGCGGAGGGATTAAGCAGCACAGATCGATAGTTACAGAATAATCAAGGGGATATAAATTACAGCCTAGGGAATATAGTCAATAATATTGTAATAACTACGTATGGGGACAGGAGGGTACTTGAAATATCAGGGGGACCACTCCATGAGGTACATGATTGTCTAACCACTATGCTGTACACCTGAAACTAATACAGAATAATACTGAATGTGAACTGTAATTGAAAAAAACATGGAAAGTGTCATGTTATATGTTTTTCGTCACAATAAAAAATAAAATGGATGAAGCCTTCATCTTCGCCCTCCTCAGACGGGCACTGACTCTCAGTGGCTGTTTGAGAGCCACTGGGCCAGGAGGCCCCCTGCTGCTAGAAAGGGGCCCAGGTTTAGGCTGCAGACATGTGTCCGTTTTCATGCCAGGTCCATAGTGTCATGTTTGTCATAGCTTTGTAGTCCTATTTTGAAATCAGGAGTGTGGCGCCTCTAGCTTTGTTCTTTTTGCTCAAGTTTGATTTGGCCATTTGGGGTCTTTGGGTTCTATATGAATTTTAGGATTGTTTTTCTATTTCTGTGAAAAATGCCATTGGAATTTCGGTAGGGACTGCATTGAATCTGTGTATCACTTTGGGTAGTATGGACATTTTAGCAATATTAATTCTTCCAATCCATGAACACAGGGTATATTTGCACTTATATGTGTCGTCTTCCATTTCTTTCACCAGTGTCTTACGGTTTTCAGTGTACCGGTATTTCACCTCCTTGACTCAATTTATTCCTAAGTGTTTTATTATTGCTGATGCTATTGTAAATGGAATTGTCTTCTTAATTTCTTTTCCAAATAGTTTGTTAGCTATAGAAATGCTACTAATTTTTGTATGTTGATTTTATTACTTTTAACAGGGTTTTTATATAGAAGATCATGTCATGTGCAGTGTTTCAATATCTTAATAATCAGTAGGCTCATACTGGTGAATGCCGGCTCAATACTAGCTGGCCCTTTAGGTTTGCAACAAAGTAAAAACATTTAAACTCTGTGGTACTGAACTGGCGTTGGGGTGGGTAGGGATTTGTCTTCATCGGAGCAAGCTGGCTAGGGGAAGCAAAGTAGCCTAGGCCAGGTTTATGGGCTTGAGAGAGGATCAGGGAAAGGGCTGGTAGCCGCAGGCCAGCTAGAAAATGAGGGCAGAGCTAGGTGAGCTGTGGTAAGGATGTGGGCAGAAAGGAGAAGTTGGAAAGAGCTAGCGGAAAAACACCTTTCTCCATTTTTCAAGGGAGTGTGCAGAAGCCTGGCGTAAATAATTAACCCTGCAAACTTTAAACATAAGGGCCGTTAACAGTTCCATCTTCCTCCCACTACTCTGTTGGAGCTCATAGCCAACCACAGAGCAGGTTTTCTGACCAGCAAACCAATAAATAGCTGGAGAGTTCTGGAAGAAGTTGGCCTTGTCCACATTCAGGCTCGATAGCTTCTTGGCGTTTTGTGGGCACAGCCTCATTGTAACCTCCTTTCCCTTCTCCCATCTGGAGGGGATGATATTGCCAAAGGAAAGCTGAAAGCCAAACAGGAACCGGGAAAGGCAGCAAAATGCCTGGGGGTTTCCCTGAAGAGCTGAGGGCCGGGCGGCACCTTCCACTGGAGAAGTTTGTCCACCTCAGGGCCCCCACCCCCGGTGGCGATGGCGGGGGTGCGCGTGCACCTGGGCTCGTGCGCACACGGGTGCATCTGCCCGCGTTTTGCTGATGCAGAAACAGAGGCGTGTAGAGAATGTCACATTCCCAGGACAACAAGGAATTACTGGAGGATCCAGGAACAAACCCCAGTCCCTGAAGCGGGGAAGCAGGAATTTAGTGCTAAATTTCTTCTGTATGTCCCTTCTTCTCACATCCCCTCTCCTCCTCGCCCCCGTTCGCAGAACCTATGATCCAGAATAGGCCTGCAGTATGGTTGGGATTGGGGGAAATTATCACAGACAGTAGGAAAGAATGGGGGACATGCTGTAGGAAGAGTTCCCTGGACCATGGCAGGGCTGAATATATTATGGGCTGAGTGGAGAAGTGAGGGTAAGGCTGGGAGTGGCTTGGAGCTACTGGACGAGTGGGTAATAACAGCAAGGACGCTGGGCACTCTATGCCTGACGCCTCTGGGCCCCTACATGCACTGTCTCGTTTGACGTCCACAACAACACTATGGTGTGTGTACTGTGGTCATCCCATTACATGGATGAAGAAACTAAGGCTTACGGGCAGCTTGGGGAGGGAGGGAGATGCTAATTTGTAGTGTTTGCCAGTTTCCATGGTGTAAAACATCACCATGGCCACTTTCACATGACCAACATGAAGTCACTGTACACAGGATTGGGAAGAGATGCACCAAGTTCGCCGCTGAGTGCTGACTCGAGCCAGCTCTAGCTCATCTCTGCTCAGAGGAGTTAAGTAAGTTCCCAAGTCACCTCCCTGCATGTTCATGCAACTAGTTCTCACCTCAAAACTGTCCTCTCGCCAATGCCCTATAGCACCTTGGTGTTAAATCACCCAGGATGGAAAAAGGAGGGGAAAGGATAAATGCTTTTCATTTTTTCAGCCCAGCAGTCGGAAAAGCAGAGTTCAACGATCCATGACCCACTGAGACCCAGCTGCCGAAAGAGAAGAGAGCCTTGGCCTTAGCAGACAGTTGCATAAACTCTGTGGACAGCAGACTTCTCAGGGAGAAGTAAGAGGCAGCCGAGGCAGAGTTCACTGGGAAAGGGCCGAAAGGACCTTCCTGCTGAACCCCTGGGGTCCCACTCAAGGCTGCGGGTGCGGGGGCAGAGGTGCTGCTCCGCAACTGCCCTGGAGGGTGTGGGGTCAGGGTCAGGTTTCCAGGGCTATTCCAAAGCCAAAGGCAGTGGGCTTGTGGGGGGGTGGGGGTCGTTTCCAAATTGTTCCATTCTGCTTCCGTGTTGCCTGCTGGACCCGCGCTTGATTGTTGTAGCGAAGGCTCGGGCTTGCTCACGGCCGTTGGCGCTTGGTGCTTAGTTTGATAAGCTCTGAGCACAAGGAGGCGTGTTGGAAAGAGCTCTGGGGTGGATTCTGGTCCCAGCCCTGCCATCATGGGTTTGCTGCTCTGGGCCTGTTTTTGTCATTTATAACACAATGGGGCTGGATTTGATTAATTTTTAAAAATCTGCTCCAGCTGTAAAAGGCTACAATTCCATGACACTTAAATATTTTCATTTCCTAAGTGTGATGCTTCATGAAGAAAGTCTGATGGAGCAAATTAAACTTGGATATAGAGTAACAACAACAATAAACATTTATATGGTAGTTGTTAGTGCCAGACACTGTTACAAGTGCTTTACGGATGTTAAATCTTTTAATCCTATAGCAATCGTTCAGAACAGGTAATGCTACATGGAATGGATGCTAACTAAGCTTATTGTGGTAATCATTTCACAATATACGCAAGTCAAATCATTCTGCTGCACACCTTAAACTGACACGTTTCTGTGTGTCAATTATATCAGTAACACCGGAAAAACGAATAAGTAATATTATTATCTTCATTTTGCACATGAGAAAACAGGCACAAAGTGGTTACATAAGCTTATGGGACGGACACTATTCTTACCCCTATTACACGCATGAAGAAACCGAGGCTTACAGGCAGTGATGTGCTGCTGGCTTGTGGCAAAGGACGAGCCGAAGGGCCCAGCGTGGCCGCAGCAGCCCCATGACAGCCCGTGAGCGGTGGCCAAGGGGATCTGCAGAGGCAGGTACATTAGGGCCAGTGCACCCCCTCCCGGGGCCCTGCAGGATGGCCTGGGTCTGAGCCACACCACAGTTGTACAAAGAGCAGCCTGGAAAGCTAACCCCCAGCCCCCCACCTCCTAACTGTGCTACACCACTGAGCCTGCTTGGCTCTGCTGGCCCCAGGGCAGTGGGGGGGGGGGGGGTAGGGACGAGAGTCTCAGCTGATTCCCCTCCCGGAGTCCTAAGTGATGCTCTCAGCATCGTCCCTTCCTGCTTCCCCTTATCACCTCCTACAACCCCTCGAGACCAGGGGGGAGGCTCCCGCTTTCCACTCCACTATTGCAGGTCCCCCTGTCCTCAACAGCAAGCCTGTGGGCGCCAAAGGGATCTTCCCTCTTCACTGAAGAGCCTCTGGGCTGGGTCCTCAGAGACTGGCTCCTGACCTCGTCGGGAGAGGTGATGTGGGTCCCTGCAGGTTCCTACTGGGTGTGCCAGCAATGAAGGCCCTCACCCTCACCCCCTTTTCTGGCCACCTCTCAGGGTTGTGTCTGTAGGGAGCAGACTGAGGGGGGAGGTAACATCTTCCCCCAGAGAAAGAGCAGGCTTGCTGTTGAAGAGGTGACTCTAAACTCAGTGCTCCTTGGCCATGACACAACCATTCTCACCCTTTCCCCAAGGTTTCCTGTGAGCACCTGGTGAGGCCCAGGGAAGACCCTACAAAGGAAGCAAATTGGGCTCTGTACTCTCACATTCCTCACACTCAACCTTTAGCAATTCCTTAAAAACCTTAGTAGATTTCTTCTTACCAACCTGTGGGGCGTCTAGACGCATCTGCCCTGACCAGGCAAGCGCTCACAGCCATTCCTCCTTGGATGTGCCCGAGCTTCCTTGGACTTTGCGTTAGTTGGCTACGTGCAATCTCAGCTCTGTGATAGGTTCAAGAAAAGCTGGGAATTTGCAGATACACTGGCAGATTATCACTTATTTGGTTAAGGGGTAATATGATGAACCGAGGACAATGATTCAGCAGTAGACAGACAAATTGGAGAACAAACCATCACGTAACAAGACAAAACTCTTGGATATTAAAAATATGATAAGGAGTGAACTAAGCCGGGAGTGAGTACTGCAGATGACTGTTGATCTTCAATGGAATCCTTTCTGAATTATACAATTCACAGCCATGTCCATGAGAAAAAGACTTTGAGAAAAAGACTTCACAGGCACACACAATCTCATTGACTGCTATGTCATGAGCAATAAACAAAGCATCCCAATCATAAGTTGTTGGTTGCTGCTCCAGTTTGGGGACACATCAAAACCTCCGAACCCAAATCTGTCCCACTGAGAGGATTTGAATCAGCTCCTCTCCAGGAAACAGAAATTATAACTTTGGGGAGTAATGGCTTATCATCAAGTTGGCATTTCTAGAACTTGTCTTTACTTCTTCGATGATTAAAAAAAATTTTAGTTGCTTAGGGCACCAAGTCAGCATCTAAGAGTATCCTTAAAATTAGCATCATATCATTAAATTGCATGAGAGGGGCCACACATAGCAGGTCTCACGTGCTGAGGTTGCCGCCCAGACAAGCTGAAACACCGCAGTGGTTACGACAACTCAACTTGGCTTCGACAAGTATGTAGCCATCTGCTGACACCCACCAGTTACCTGGGGTGGAGCCACAGCGTTCCCAGACAGCCGGGCACCCCCAACCGTCTGAGCCGTGACAGGTTCCACTGTCTTCTCCTGAAGCTCTTTTTGTAATCGAGCAGTTCCAGAATCGCATTTACAAGCATTTCCAGAATCACATTTACGGAGAGAAATGAGTCATAAGGATACGATGTGTCATATTTTAGCTGCTAGTGAATTTCTTGGGCACCTTCCGGTTAGTGGCTTGGAGCTTAACTTGAAGTAACTGGCTTTCCCTGACTGTAAGATGAAGTGGGGTCCAGCGGAAACTGAAACTTCGTGTTCTCAACAGCTTAAAGGAGGGAGGGAGGGGGGCGGGTCAAAATCTGTCGCTGGTTCCCGCATTGGCCCAGTTGCTCATCAGAGAAACAAAAATAAATCCATATCATTTCATGTATCTTCAAATCAACAAATAAAACCCAAGAAGCTCTGACTCCCCCCTCCAAGCACTGAATGGGGTCCCAGAGAAAAACAGCTGATATTACAATATGATGTGCAGTCCCTGACCTTCCTTCTTCCTGAGAAATGAGCGTTTGACCAGGCAGGGTGTAAAGCAGGGCAGGGCTTTGCGGAGAGAGGGCTCCTACTGCTTCCAAAAGTGGGGAGCCACTGTCTCAGCCAAGCTCTGCCAAGGTCAGAAGCTTCTTCTACTTGGTCAGCAGCCTCCCTGATTCCAAGCCGCCCCCAGGACTAGGGAGAGTCTCCTATCGCAAAGCTGCCAAAGCAAGAGCTTTCCACACAGAGAAGCGTTTCTAACCACAGCCAGCGGAGCAAAAATTGTATTTTCTTTGGGCAGGAAGAACATTCTTCCCGAGCATAAAAATTGTATTTTCTGTACCATTACTGAGTCACGTATTCAAGAGCAGTTGGGAAAGCGAATTAGCCTAGAGGAGCTGTGTGGACAGAAGTTAAGAATATGGGAAACTTCATGCCTGGTAATTCCCTGTGTGCAAGTATTAAAACTTGATTTTCTCCTGTTTAAAAAAAAAAAAGTTAAGGAGTATGGGTTCTGTGGTCAGATGGCCTGGGTTCAAATCTTACCTCTTCACTCCTTCACTGTGTGACCTCGGGGAAAATGCTTAATCGCGTCTGTGCCTCTGCTATTTTCACCTGGGTAATGAGACTCACAAGGCTGTAGTAAGGACTAAGTAAGTTGCCTGCAAAGAGCTTAGGGCCGGGCCTGGCTCATTGAAAGCATTGAGCAGATGTTACCTAAGGTTATTTTGGTGGCAAACTTTTCATGTCTCAATTGCTTGTGATCCAAGAGGCGCCCTCTACCAGTCAGCAGAGCAGCATCTGAGAGGTGTCGTGGGGTTCGACTGAGCCTTTTGAAACTTTCCCCACGCCTCGCCCTGGGCATCTCTTCCATCTGCCTGGTCCTGTGCTATATCCTTTTGCAATAAACTGGGGATCTAAGAAGAATGTTTCTCTGAATTCTGTGAGCCACTCTAGCACATTAATTGAAAGCCAGAAGGGGCGCGGGACCTCCTATTTATAGCCAGTTGGTGAGAAGCACAGGTGGCAACCTGGACTTGCTTGGCATCTGAAGGGAAGGGCCTAGTGGAACTGAGCCCTTGCCCGGTGGGGTCTCATGCTATGTCTCGTGCAGTGTCAGAGCTGAGTTAATTGCTCGGTGCTGGTGGAAACACACAGTCAGAGCACACCTTTGAGAGCCAGCCCCGCGCTTCTGAAAGTTGGCCGATCAGCAGTAGCCTCACTCCAGTGACTTCATTTCTCGGCTGAAGCTGAACCAATCCCTAAACATTCCCACATCTGAAAACCAGCCAACCCCTGAACTCCGCGTTTCCCCGAAACTCTGTAAAATTAGCAGGAGAGGAGCCCAAGCAAGTTCACCAGAGAACCAAGCGGCACTCGCAGAGCTTATGTGCCTCAACCCTCCTCCCGGCGGCCTGTTCCTACATGATGTGGTCTCCCCAGTAAACTGCGGGGGTGGAGACATCGCCTGAGTTTAAACCTTAGCGCTTCCCCCTTCCAGCTGTGGGACTTAGGACAAGTTACTTAAACATTCTGAACCTCATGGTTGTTGAAAGGTGTTCGAGGAGATCAGTATAAAGCACATGGCCTGGCTCGAAAGGAGCTAAACGATATCAATAAGCCACCAGCTGACTTCCTTGACTACATCCCTAGAACCAATTAGCACTTGCTGGCAACTGACTCTCAAAACAAAATCCAGGGGTATGCACATGACATCCCTGTGCTCAAGTATGAAGGTGACCATGCTGAACCAGAAAGAAAAAGTCTAATTTTTTCATGTTCAGTGTCCTGAGCCTGTTACCTGCAATGTCATCTCATTGTGGTCAAATTTCAAAAAGCACTCTGCCTCAAAAGACCCACTAAAGTCTACCCCCTTAACTCCAAATGTCCATGGAGGGAGAGGGGGATGGTTGCAGGTGCCTTTCAGCAGAGAAGATGGGGGTGAGGGCCAGGGGGAGACCTAAGCAATGAAACTGCTTAGCTGCAAAGATTTTGATAATGTAACTGCACAGAAAAACATGCTGCATGAAAATGGTGTCAATTCTGATGAGGAGAGAGCACACGGTCTCCACCAGCCTGCAAGCTCTCCCTGTGGCTGACTGCTGCAGGCAATGCCCCTCCGATGGGAGATTTGATGCAAACACAATATGAGCTTTGAGTCTCTCGACAGCAGTCAGCAGGTGAATTTCCTGTCTTTCCCACCGTCCTCCCAGCGAAGTCCTCTCATCAGCTCCTCAGCCCAGCTCGCTCCCTGTCTCTCCCACCAAGGTCCCCTCCACGAAACCTCCCTGTACCAGACTGTCTGACCCTTCTCAGCTCCCAGCACCTCAGTTCCCACTCCCCTCCCAGAACCTTTGGGATCTTCTTCACATGGGTGAGCTCCCCTTTTACAAAAATGCCTACAGGCTGAGCCTGGGGACAGGCGCTCCTGGAAAACCGACCTTCGGCCCCCTTCCTGTGGGGAAGGAGCTGTGTGCTCTGTACCAGTTACTTCCAGCTGGTGAGTGGGCAAGCCTGGGACCGAGTCTCCAGGGGGCGGCAGAGGGTTAAACCTGTGAGCAGGGAAAGCAAGCATCTCCTGCCTGGGAGAATCCTTGCTGCGTGGCACTGGGGTTCAACTGCAGCGGGACACACCCACAGGGAACTCTGGGGATGGGGAAGCTGTTCCTCCGCCAGGAAACATGCTTTATTGTCTGCTTTATGTAGCGGCCTCAGTACAGTCCATATCCTTTATCAATAAAGTCCCCGATTTTTCTGTTGGCATCTTCTCATCAATTGTATTGCCATCTCTTGGAGACAACCAGAAACTCTTCTGTCCTTAAAAGTCTAAGGTCTCTGCTGCCTGTCGCTACCTTTGCGCACACTCTCTAAGAAGTCTTACAACGAGGCATGGCCCATCCATCCCTTAAAGCCCCTCTCCAAAAGGAACTCTCAGCTCCGAAGGAGTGCGTGTCTTTCTGGCCTACCATTTATAAGTGGTTAATGCCACTTAAACCTAATAGGCTCAAGACCCCATTCAGAGCTCCTTTCCTAATTCTTCAACCTATTTTCTATTTACCCCAGCCCCCTCGCTACAAGTTTATAAATTTCAACTTCACACAGGAATTCTGCCTAACACACAATTAAAGTTTGTTGATACAATGGTTACACCGAGAATCTGAAAACCAACCTTGCTGTAGGAGGAACAGGACTTGAAGGATTTCTGAGCACGAGGACATACATACCTCATATTTTATTCAACGATTCTGGGATGAATCTGTGATAGGATTGTAACTCTGACCAAGCCCTACTGTCCAGATGGAGGATTTAGGAGCCACTACAGGTTATGGCAAAAAAAATAATAAGAAAGTAGAGGCAAAATACAGTGGCTTTCAATATATGTACAAATGGAAGCAGGCCCAAAACTTTTTAGTGACTTAGTTCACTGGCATTGAGTGCAGCTGCAGCTCTCTTTTATTATCACACATTTAGGGAAAGATTTCTAGAGAACACCAGTTTGAATTTCAGCTATTCAAATTCAGGCAATTGTGAGATGGCCCCGCTGCAAAGTGCCAAAGGGAAAAACCACCCTTTTCAGCTCCCTTTCTGGCTGCCAGGGCTCATCACCATCCACATTCTTCAGTGATTGCAAAGGAATCTCTTTCAAAGGACTGAATACATTTGTCAGGAGAAGGGATTTACATTTTAAATGATGTTTTTAGAAATTTCCATTTCATTACTACAGTCAATTTTTGTTTTTCAGTTTCCAATTATTATTCTCAGCATGGCCTACTTACCAACCATAAATTCTAAGCAAGTGCTTCTATATACATGAGATCTTATTTTTTTTGTTTGTTAAGGCAACTGAAGATAAATGCCAGGAACAAATTCAGTGGGAAAAAAAGCAAAACTATTTTTTGCTGAACATGTCAGAAGTGATCAAGGTGCCCTAATTTGGATTCTCTTCTGCCCTACAGGCTTATACAAGTAGACAGGGCCAGAGAGCTTGATGTATTATTATTTCCTCATGTGAGAGTTTTGTTTTTTTCTTTCTAGCTGTAGCGAAGTTCCAAAGGCAATTCTTTCTCAAGGAATCATAAAAACTTTACTCTGACCTTCGGCCTGAAAGTTGTTCTTTACATCGGGATTTGGAAATAACATTGAAATGAGTCCGCTACATAGGATGCAACACACTGGAACACCAAGGAAAACGCATCCTACCTTCTGTAGGTTCAAACCAATCAAGAAAGCTGCTGTCCAGAAAAAAGGAGCTGACTGTCCTCAGTTCTGGGTTGAACCAGTTGTTAGACAGACATGAGTAGAGCAAGAACGATGGGCCAGGTACAGAGACTCACCAGGGCAGAAAGCCCAAGATGCCTAGCAAGGGGCAAAACTGAAAAAACAAGAACCTTGTCCCCAGGGGAACCTGTCCTCCCCTAGCCTATGGCTGGCCATGCGGTTTAGACCCCCTGAGCGGTTCCTCCCTAAAGATAACATCTAGGCCTCAGTTGTATTTCAGCTCCAGGCCCAGAAAAGCAGCAAAACCAGACAAGTGGCCTGTGGCTACTTTGACTAATGACCTCCCGTCCTGGTACCGACCAATCAGTGGAGACCACGACCCTGAAAGAGCACACCAGGAAAGCTGATGAATATTCTATTGAGACCCTCCTGAGACCTTCCCTAAGATTCCCACCTGCAAGAGAGATAAACGCCCTCAGGACAAAGGACCCAGCAAGTGGAGCAGGCCAGCGCCATCTCCTTCCCCCTTATTCCCTAAGGGACCCCAGGAGACTTGCAACCAGGGGAGCAATGGGCAGCGGCAGCTCGTCCCCGGCTTACCGCCTGAACCTGTCTCCGAGGCCCCCTTCCCTTCTCTGGCTTCTCAGGGACCCACAGCAGCCCAGCCCAGGCTCTCCTGTTACTTCCATGCACCTTCCTTGTTTCACTGTCCTAAGTATAATTATGGACCCAATACCTTGTGACTCAGGGCTGTGTAGCCTTCCCTTTGGATGTCCCCACCCCCCATCCCTTTCCCTAAATAAGTTCAGTTTCTCTTTATTCGCCATCTGCGATGACTGTCTGGCCTGCCCGCGCACCACCCGCCTTAGCCTTTCACCCGATCACCTTTCTGCGGGTAATGCCTTTCATTTTCCAGTTCACTTTCCTCTTCATGCCATTACTTCGAAACTGCCCTTCCTTTAGAGCAGCCGTCCTGTACACGCTGCACCTCAGCCGGGATTTCTGTCTTGAGCAGACATAGGTGATTCGCTCTCTCCCCAGTTCAATGACATTGCTGGAGAACTTGACTTCAACTCTGTTAATTTTTATGTGAACTACTCGTATTGCCCAGAGAATACATCTCTTGCTCCTGTTTCCTCTTACTGAATGACAGAAATGCACAACAGTGTCCTGTGGCTGTCTGCTGTTGCTATAGCCAGGTTAAGAAGCCTGTCCACAAGAATCCATGTCACTTCCCTCCCCTTCCCATCAAGTTAGGACGAACCTTTTTCCTTTATCTCCACCCACCATCCATCTCCTCTCTTTGTAGGCGTCTAGAAGAATATTTTCCTGGATCGATCCTCAGGTCTGGGCCCAAATTATAGCTGAAAGAACCATCTACATCACCAACGTAAACAGAGCACACCTGGATTCCAGATTCTGTTTTTCAGGAATCTTGTTTTCTAATCCCCTCTTGCTTTCAAGCATCTAAAATCTCTATCAGTCCTTCCTGGTTTCACTCATTTTCACATGAGGTTTTTAGGTCTTGACAATTCCTTGCCACGTGCGAACTCCGTTACTTGCTTTCTTCCACGTACATTTCCTGGGCGTCCACGCTGTGCCGGAGGTCCTGCCCGCAGGGGACCTCAGAGAGTGGTCACCAGGGCTGACACACACTGGTGGTGGCCATGGAGATAGTAAAAATGGTCATTTCTGCCCAGCTCCTGGCACACAGTAAGCACTCAGCTATCCGCTCAATGTTTAGAAATACACAGCACATGGTAGTGTATTTTTTAAAATCACCATTTGGCTGAGGAGTGTTTGCACTGCATCTGGGACTGTTCTAGATGAAGAGACTAAATAGGCATGACAACCAAACGCAATGCTTACCCCTGGGTTAAAAATTAAATAGCTATCAAACTGGTCCACGGGGAGATTTTAATCTAGACTGTGTGTTGGGTAATAGCACTAGATTAATGTTAAATTTCTTGAATGTGATCATCGTACTGTGATTATAAGAATGCCCTTGTTTGGAAATATTAGGCATGAAGCATGATGTAATTTACTCTCAGGTAATTCAGAAAGAAGTTTATCTGTTTATAGAGAGAAATACACACAGAGTGGCAAAGAAATGTGGCAAAATGTGAGAAACAGGAAAATCTAGGGCATAGAAACTTGGCTGGGTGTTCATTATATTATTCGTGCATTTTTTCCTATGCTTTGAAATTTTTCAATATAAAAGCTGGGAAATGAAGATGAATAAAACCGAAATACTTTAAAACTACTTTAAGTGACGCTGGAGGAAAAGCCAGAGAAGAATTCACACCAGTTCTGAAACCAAACACAAATACTTTTTATTTATGGGATATCATTTTTACATCAATTCCATTAAAACCTAAAGCCAGTTTGCTGTACTCCAGTCAGGTGGCATAACAGTATGTGAGTTAAGCTGGGAGTCACGGGACTTGCACACGTTTATGGATGTAATGCAGACTCTGACGACACGAAGCACTCACAGTTACAGGTTCGCTGCTGTTCCCGTAACAGTAACCCCCAGGAGAAATTATTTTATGAAAAAAAGCAACCCATGTTTTGGTCTCATTTACAGATGCCCAACTATTTTAGTTGGTCAATGAATTCTATACATTTATCATACAACGTAACACATGAAAGAATGAAAGATAAGGCTTACAGAGGTATTTTAGCAGTTGTAAGAATAAAAACCAAGGGCAGGAACTTTTAAAGCTTTCCGTATAAACTTCGAAAGCACTGTTAAAATGGAGACTGAGTCAACAGAAACCTGTTGCGAAACCAGAAGGTCTGTCTAGTCAGATTTATAAAAAACTTAATTCAGAGTTCATGCTTCAAAAAAGCTGCGTGTAACATTACAGTGCATGTTGCTGCAAATCAAATCGTGAGGTTTCTGACCTACTGCAGCGGAAGCATCGAGTTGTAATTACAACAGAGCCCTGCCGCGTGGAGCTCAAGCATGGAGAGGGAGGGATGGAGACCTGGGCAGTAAGGAGAAACCAGAAGAAGGCACCCTCATTTCTTTAACATTGGCCAGGAAGCAAGTGCTTGACGGCTGCTCAATTTCATGTAACTTAGGGACACTTTTAGAAAAGGTATATTATACTGTCCAACCCCTTCTCCTTCTCTTAAAAATAACTCTATAAAATCAAGGAAACCAAGAGCAGGCACTCTGCAGCCAGAGAGGTTTCTTTTTCAAAGTTTAAAGAGTTTAAAGATTTGCAGTTGTCTACATACGCAAGATTATCTTTTTAGAACACTTTCGTATATACATTATAAAACAATTTCTAACTTGGGTTTCCCCCATCATCAAAAGTTAGCTGTGGATGAAATGTAACATCTCCCCTGTGAAAGTCCTGTATTTTAGAATTAACTGTGCTTAGTGTTTTAAAGTCTCCAGTCTCTAACAATAACTTTAAAAATACTCATCTATGATTTCTATTTATATGTTCATTTCTGATTTATAGTTGACCAAATTTAAGAACTGTTGACCTCACAATATGATTTTTTTAAAAACCTCACGGAATGCCTCTAAAAAAGTTGTTCTCCACGGACCTGAACCTGTGGCCAATCGCCACTGAAAGGAGCCTCTTTCAACACGTTGGTCTCAAGGGCTGTGCTTGCCACCAACATCTCCTATTCTTCTCAGGTACTAATTTGCGCAAACTGGTATGAATTTAAAAGGCAGAAGTGAGCCTACAATTCCTAAACAAGGAATGATTAAGTATGCTTAATTACTAGAGTTTTCCAAACTTCTGGTTTATTTCACAGCAAACCAAGCCTTTCTACTTGGTAAAGAAAGGAAGCAATTCTACCAGATCATGATTTTGTATATGCGCACACGCTGTATTTACATACAAAATGTCTGTCTTTGGTGGTTCAGTTAGAGAAAAAAATATGAAAATCTGAACACTGTTTGCAAAGAAAGTGTGAAATCGTGGTCAAGAGTAGCACTGTCTGTGTGCTTCTCTCACTGAATGCCATTTAAAGGTTTCACATTTAATCCAAAAGATTTCAGCCAGACTTTGAAATAATCCAAACCCCTTTCAATAGTTACATGTTCAATCATGAATCTTGCTCACAACGGGAGCGTTCACTGGTTCAAATGCACCATTAGCGTTTTACTTGGTTTAAATTATTAGACTTCTGTATTTTCACAAAACTTTAGGGACTAAATTAGTCATTCAATAGCACCAGATAGTTGAGGGGGGAACATGTTATCTATACATTTCCTAAAAAAGGGTAAGGCAAGGGAGGGAAAAAAGACAAAATACAAACCTAAAAATCCATCCTATTTACTCGCTTCCTCACCCACATAAATAATGCTATCACCTTCCTGCACACGTGACTCGGGTCCGAGGAGCGGCCTCTCCGGGGACGGTCCTACCGTAACAGAGTGAGCGCAATGCTGGTGGTGCGTGTCCACTGCCTGCAATGGACATTCTGCCAGGAAAAGCCTAGCATGAAAGGAACAAGGAAAGAAAACGAAACAAAACACCTCACTTACAATAGAGCTCTTTTTCCAAAAAACTAGAAAATTCGACACCATGAAAGTTTAACTAAAAATCCAAGCCACAACTAACACTGCTCTGCAATTAGAAAACGCCAGCAAACCATCGGGTTTCCATGGAGGAGGCAAAACTAACTTTACTGAGAATGGCACAGAGGCATCAGCAGGCCAAACACTAACGAGAAGAAAGCAAAAGACAAAGGAAAACCACTGAAGAAAGTATAAGTTTATAACCGTTCTATTAAAAAAAGGTGCAATTTTAATTTGTTCATTTGTACCTATATTCAAATCACTACAGCTTCTTAACATTAGAAAATAAAAACCTAAACCTTGCATGGTGGAAATGATCGGTGACACGGTACATGTCTCTATGTTCAAATAATTGTAAGTCTCATCATTTAAAAATGCTAATATTCAGGTAAACCAAATTATATTTGGCATATGCCTCTGCAAAGTAGTAACTCCCACCTCCTTCCAAAAGTTGGCCTCTTGAACAATAAGGTGAATTCTGGCAACATTTACTTATGGTAAAATTCTTCTGTCTTGTTTTCTGAAATGCTACATTTGAGACCAAATAAAGTATAATTGGTTCATCTGAAAAAAGGGACTAGAAATATGCCACAAAAATTATTTTTACAATACATTTTTGCAGAAATAATCTCTAGGTGAAGCTTTTTCTTTTTATACACATATACAAAATTTAAACAGCAATATACACATAATCACAGTGAGGACGTTGGCAAATTCACCAATCTGTAGTGTAAATACAAACTGCAGAAGCAGCCTTCCAAGAGAACAATGCTACTCAGCAGGCAGAGCTGGCCATTCAATAGCAAACACCAAAAACGTCCCTGCAAAAGGGAGACAGTGCAAGAAAAGCAGCATGCGCTTTGATACGAACAGCAATTTATGGCTAATGGCTGACAGAACTGTGGTAACAGCGACTCTCGAGCTGCTATGCGTCAAGTCCTAGGACATCTGCTTGTCTTTATACCACTCCACAAACTCGTCCAACAAAACTGGCCCTGAAGAGAGAGAGAAAACAGACGGCTCAGGCTTTTACAACGAGGACGCGCGAGCGTGCCGCGCAGGGAAGGGGGGCCCAGCTACGTACTTACATGCGCCATCTTCGTCGTAGTTGCTGAGGTCAAGGTTAATTGTCCTGCTAAACTCTAGCACATTGCACCACTGGTCTTTGTTAATAACTTTGTATTTTGATTGCTGATGGAGGGAAAAGTAACAGGAATTACTGACACAATTAACAAATGTGACGCTTCAATTGCTGTACGAATCGACTTAACACAGTTCATAAAGGTGAACTCCGCCCATCTGGTGTGTGAGCACCCGTCTAGGAAGACAGGGAGAGCGCAGGGGCAGAGCTTAAGACGACAACTTTCCTTACAAAATATTACGGGCCCACACAAAATGATACGCACATCAAAGAAACACAATTTTATACCCCTAGAAGTGAAATTTCTAGCCTGTAAAAGCCCTTTTATATAAAATGGGAATAATATCTACTTGACAGAGATGCTGCAAGGATTAAGAGATAACTTAGGTAATTTATGTAAAGTCCTTCATTCACGCTTGGCACACAGCAAGCGCTAAATAAAGAGTAGCTCCATGAAGAAGTCCGGAAATGGCCAGGATGCTCTGTGCCAAGCTGTGAGCTAAAGCACACCCAGCAGTGGCAACCTGACCAGAGGGCTCAGGCTATGTGCTCTAGCCATTGAAGAAATTACTGTTCTAATAAGTCAAAACTTCAATCTGGTCATAAAAGTAATCAGAATAGCCATGGAGTAGTTTTCTATTCCTCTCAGACAAGAAATATGCCATTTGTGTATTTTAAAATACAGTATTCTTGTATGAAGATTTGAAAATAAAAGCCAGATCCAACAATTTTTAAATCCTAACCACTAATATCAGATATACTAGAAAACAATACAAGCACACAAAAACCAAAGAGAGTTGAGCCAATAGTTTTGAGGGTGCAAACACAAGAAAAGCTAAAAATGAAAAAATTACTGTCTCCTTTTAAAAGAAAAATGCAAATAAGAAAGAGAACAAAGCAGACTAGATGTTTCACTTTCTAAGCAACTAAAAGCAAGAACCAGTCACTAAGACAGTTGGTGAGGCTCCTGGAACTGTGCAGAGTCGAACTGGCTTGCGGCAAGGACTTCCGCTAAAGAATCCTTCACACTCAGGCTCAAATCCACTAAACTCTCTCAGAGCAAGAACCTGTTTCTACTCAGCTTCCAAATAGAGCTAACACTTCACAGGATTATCAGAGGAATAAAGAAATACTTCTTATATTAAAACTAGTTTTTATACCTTTCTTGAGGAGTTCCAGCTAGCAGCGTTACAAGAACTTTTTAGTAACAGTCCTCAAAGAATCGTATCAGTTGGAAGTTCTTCCAGACAATTACATAAAGTCGTAAGAAAGATTATTTCAAGAGCGAAGCTGGAGTCCGGGTAAGGTCCAGGAATCTCTCAAAGACCCAACGCCCTCATCCTTTCATGCGAAGAACATTTTTTAAAAGGGTTTGGGGCAAAGGGGGAAAAAAGAGGGAGTTTGGGGCTGGAGGACAAGAAGGATGCTATCTATATATGACAAACCTACTAACTCACACTTACATCTCAAGTACTTCCAACTCCTACACTATCTCACTGCATCAAAACCAGCTCCTCATAGCCAGTAGCTCAAAGTTTTTATTCATCCTTAAAGCAAACAAATGATGAGGTAAAGTGCTGGATTGTTTCTAACACAAAGTGAAGGAAATTTAAACTAAAGCAGATTCTGTCAGTTTGCCTAACGCTTAGATTGATTCAAGGTCCTCAAGTTGCTTGGAGATAGGAGTAAAGATGACTACATTACACACTTCTTTTAACAAGAAGGCCGACGTCTACTTTTTAATCTCTGCTTAATAAAAGTGAAAATTCACCTAAAGCCACAGAGGAGAGTAAATCTTGTTTTACTATTGTTATAAGGAGCAGGAAATCTGAACAAAAGTAAAGCCTTTAAAATGGTGACGAGAGAGGAGAGCAAAGCACAGAGTTGTAGCTGTTTCTGATGGATTTGTACTGGGAGCGATGCAACACAGTATTAAATTCACACAGATGCCCGCAGAGAACAGGAGTTGCTGATTGACAGCAGTTATGCCACCATAATTCCTATAGGCAGAAAAGTATAACAAACAGAAAATTACATAAAATAGTTAAATAAAGTATACTTGGTAGTTCTAAGCAAGCAAAAATACATTCCATAAAATAACAATTTGGTACCTCTAAGAACTGGTGAAAAACTGGAAAAAGGGGCCAGATTTTTCCTAATAACAGTCCCAACATGCACTTGGCAGTGTTTATGTCTAGGCTGCGCTGGTCCTTTTCCTGTTTAACAAACAAAAACAAGGATGAGCCAGATGCCCCAAATAATAAATTCCAATCATCCAAATTTCTATTTCACGTCAGCAAGACATTAGCAAGCAGCTCGACCATTTATCATACACCATAAAATCCCTGGGTCTTGACTAAGATGGGGGAAGGGAGGCAGGCAAACACAATGGAGGTTTGCTCACTCAGGTACTACATAAACATACTGGCAGGAAGATTCATGTCAATTGAATGATCACCCTGATGCAAAATCAATTAGTTATGTAGTAACAGTATCTACCATTATTTCACAGGATAAATAAAAATCTGTAACTCAATCACTTGCTGTTTGACATTTATGATAATTACCAAAATCATAACTGCTCACCCCAAAGCCCAAAGTTTAACTAAATGGAGTTTAAAGGTTTTGATTTCCATGCTTAGGAATCAGGAAAATATTATTTTTCTAACAATTTATTTCGTTGATTTGTTTTTCTTGTACCTGAAAACACTGGCATTAAAATCAGCTCACAATAAATGCTGGGGCGCTGGAGATTCTCTCCAAGTAAGGAGGTGTACTCACCCACCCTCTCTGGGAGGTAACAGTCTATTAGTCTTCTTACCTTGGACTTGTTGGATGTGAAATCTCCTAGCAGAATACCCCTAACTAGTAACCGAGTGAAAGACAACATTTCATAAAGAAACCAGAAAAAAAGTAGTACATAAACCTGAAACGGGCAGATGAAGCTCATCCACTTATATCTGCAACTAGGGTCCTAATTTCTCATTCTCTGCTTTCTAACAAATTCTCCTTTCGGAACTACAAATGGGGAGTTTCTATGTGAAGGGACAGAGGACCCGGGGCCATAAGCCGTAACCTGACACACAGCCAAAGCCAGCCTCCACGTGACAGCTCAGCTCCCGTGGAAATTTGCAGAAGCCCGCTCCTACAGAGGGAGAGTTCCCGGCTACCGCGCTTGCAGGGGAGTCTAAATGCTCGCCACACTAAGGGATGACGCCGTGACCACCGCAGCAGCCCACGCAGCCATGCGCGTCTCCCGCTGAAATGCAGCACTACCTCACCGACTCGGACGGTGAAGTGCTCTTCAGTACACGGAGACTTCTGGCCTTGACACTGAATTTAAAAGCGAAGGATTTAAACACAGCAAAGGTAAGGCCTCACTCAACAGCAAACACAGTGGATGAAGATACGGAAAGATGTGCACTAGGTCTGTCCTTTGGTCCCGGTCATACAACCTAACGACCGTTCACCAACAGACCAGGTCAGGTAGCTCCGCATCACCCTTCTCTGTTAACAGGCCACACAACTTATGTCTAGTGGGGGGCTCCCCGATCCCACAGTTCAATGCCAACAGGGAGGGCCTCCTTCCCACAGCATTCTCTGCCTGTCTGGACCATGCAGAGCACCCTGCTCAGGGCCACAGCCTTAGTCCTGGAGGGGAGGACAAGAGAAAGGTACTCTAGAGACTGTCCACCTTTTGCCAACCAAGCCTCACTGGTTCGCTGCATTTCAAAGGCTTCTACTTCTGTGATACACTGTGCAAGAAATGGAAAACTTCCTCTTACCCGTGACAGAGGCATGGCAGACGGCGCCAGCACAACATTCTATGAAGCAATCCACATGAAAAATGAGTCAGCTGCTGAAAACACACGTGGCACCGCAGGGCTGGGCCAAAGTTGAACAACAGCCCACGTAGCACCGGGCTGACGGCACTGGCACTTGGGAAAAGCTTTCCCTTGGAAAAGTTTGTAATCATTCACTAAACCTGAAATCACTGGTCTTGCCATGATACATACTGTGCCTTTTTCCCACATCATCAACACCTATGTCCCCATCACAATGGACATACACCAAGGTGACAAAAAGAAAAAAAAGATACAAAAGACCTGGACAAGACTCTGCAACAATATAATCATCTGACAAACTGATGATCATGAAGGACTTCGATGTATGTGTTTGGTTGGCAGTGATGCCCAGACAGGGAGGAAAGGCATCAGACTCACAGGACCGGAAGCTGAACAGCACTCACTCACTCCTGCTCTGCAAGGGTGCCAGCCGGCAGCTCGCAATCACTAACACCATCTTCTGCCTAGCAAATAAGAGAGAGATATTATGGATGCACTCAAGATCTGAACAGTGGCATCTCACCGGTAACCAACATTGCCTGTGGGTAGATTTGAGGCTACATGCAAATGTCCGTAACTGGAAACACTCAGAATTCCTGGGAACAACAGTCGAGAGACCCCACAACAAAAAGCTACTGGATATCAAAATGGAGACACGCCCATGGGTTCTCTGACAGCAATGATCCTAACAGCATTCTCTGCCAGGGAGTTCCCAATTAAAAGTAAAATGAATCTCCCAGGATGCTATGAAGCAGGGCGTTTAAAAAATGATGATCACCATAACTAATTCAGAGAGTACAGCAAAGCCATCCAGAAGCTCCTCGCAAGAAATCACAGTAGACAACTGCTCCCAGGTCCATCTAAAAGCAGAAAGAACCTTGAGACAGGCTCTCAAGAGTCAATCAGCACCCCCAGCAGGCCCATCAGGTTCAAAGAGGAAATGAAACTCTTCTCTGTGCTCACCTCTTGACTCAAGATGTGTTGGTATGTATTTCATAAATTTTAATTTACATCAGATCAGGCCTCTCAGTGGTGCAGCTATAAAACCAAAGGATCCTACTCTGAATATTCTAAGAAGTTATGTTTTGTATATGGAATAAATGCACTCCTCCAGCTAAAGACTAGTAACAGCTAATGTACAGAATATTGACATTTTATTAAGGTCTGATTTGAAGTTCTAATATGAAAAAAAAATTACTGCCTTTGTTTATGTAACACTGTTCCAGTATAAGTCTTCCTACGATACGTGAAAATTAAGCATTTTTTTCCTTAAATGGCACAAATGGCTTAAGAAACAATAATTGAAACAAATAGGTAACTATATATAAGCAAATATAAATGGTATCATAAAAATGAAATCTTTAACTATCTAGTTATCCAGATATGCTATTCAGAGGCCCCCAAGTACTACAGGTGACCCATTTCCAATTTTCACAAAGCTTTGATAGCTTAGGACTTGTATGTGAAAGGTGAACATTTAATTATTAAAATTATAAAGAAAAAAATCTTCAAAAGGAAAAAAAATATTCCTAAAATTTTCAAGAACTAGTTGGACTCAAAAAAAAACCATGATTCACCAACATAAACGGTGACAACCAAGTCAGAAACTGGCATGTGAAATCAAAAGGACTAAAATGAAGACCTATGACATACATCACAGAATTCCATCTGAAACCACAGGGATTACAAAAAATAGAGAAAATGCAGTCCCTTCTTTAACACAGCTACCTAAGTCAACAAACACAAGGTAAAAACAGAGAGCTCTAACTCGAATCTTAAGTAATGTGACTCAGTTTACTGAAAATTTAGTCAATCAGTTATTTGAATGGGAGCTGAGTTTTTTCCTTTTAATATACATTGAAAAAAACCACACAGCCAGGCTGGGAGTGGCTCAGTGGTTGAGCATCAGCCTAGGATCCAGGCGATTGGGGTTCGATTCCCAGTCAGGGTACATGCCCGGGTTGCAGCCTCGATCACCAGTCGTGGGTGTGCAGGGGGCAGCCGATCAATGACTCTCTCATCATTGATGTTTCTCTCTCTCCCTCTCCTTTCCTCTCTCTGAAATCAATAAAGATATATTTAAAAAGAAAAAAACCACACAAGTCATAAAACCCAAGAGTATCGTCCCACTGGGAAAAATGAATCTAAAGAATTATGCTCTTAGAACTTACCCAGAGTTATTTACAGATCACAATGTTTGCAAGGTAATTCATTAAGCTTAACTATTGACATTTCCTTAACAAAAGAAAAAAATCTGCCAAAGGGCACAGTCTTTCCTCATCGTTTTATTTGGTACAGATTCTCTTACTAAGCATTACTCTTGGAAAATAACGAGGTTTGCAGACACCTAAGCAATATGAGTAATAATTCAACAACCATTTCTAATTCTCTGGTTAAATTTTAGTGAGAATTTAATCTGAGTCAGAAATTGTTCCAAGTACCTTATACTTAAATTCATTTAATACACTAACCCTTTTAGGATAGGCATTATTATTATCCCCAATTAATAAATAAGAAAACTGAGGCAAAGGGGGTTAAAATGATAGTTATTAAGTGGTAGAGCTGGGACTTGAACTGGGAAGTCTGATTCCAAACCTTCATTGTGTACCATCTCACTTCCCTGAGAAGTAATGAGGAAGAGAGATTTAAATATAAACTCACATACAGTCCAATTAGCTCTACAAGTAACTGGAGAGCAAATCTGTGTCTGCAATAACCAGAGTAATTTTTTTAATTGAGGTATAACTGACATACAATATTATATTAGTTTCAGGTGTAAAACAGAGTGATTCAACATTAACATACATTATGAACAAAGAGTAATCTTAAAGATAAAACTGACAAGGTTTTCAGGATAACGGACCTGAGATCCGATGACTACATATTCTTCCTACTCGTGTCCTCACCTAACCTACCTTCTCTTTTCTTTGTAGTTTATAATGAAAATATGAGAAAATGTAGAGAGGTGCATGTGTGTGTGTGTGTGTGTGTGTGGTGTATTTCAGGAGTTGTGTGGAGAGGGAAACAAATACATTAACAAGCATAGTAGTTAAGAAGAAACTGACTTGTTAGGACATGAATGAAAATGGTCATGACAGGCTGAGGTTAGTCTGGTAGATCCTCTGATGAACACAAGACCCAGTAAATTTTCCCTAGCAAATTCTATGAATAACATCCATAATAATTTCTAGTTTAAATAGAAGTGACTGAGCTATTGTTTTACCTAGAAAGAGGAAGCCTTAACTTTAACAAGTGTGAACTCTTTCATCTTCCAACACCTCCTCAGAGACGGCAAATAGAAGCACTGGTACCTAGTGCTGGAGAAGTGAGTGCATCAAGGGATGGCCTGGCTTTGCCTCCAGAAAGCCCTGCTTACACCTTCTTAAAGCTTTATTTCAAGGAGTGCGAAAGCAAAGACCCCTCCCCACCGAGAAAGCTCCCAGAGTCCTGCTCACTGCCATTCCTTCTTCCTCACCTTGCAGGCCGCCTTTCTCTCCATCTAGCAGCTTCTCCTACCTTCGCTGACCCATCTCAATCCATCTCCATCACTCTAGGAAGGGGCTCCTCTCGACTCCCCTCTGCCCTCCAAGCCCACACACTTCTCCCTCCCAGTCCATCTCATTACTCTCTCCTTCCTGCATCGAGGCTGGACCACACCATTAGAACAGAATCCAAGAGCAGCATCACCATGAATTCACGGTGTCTGCTCTTGGCCAGGCCAAGATGCTGCTGCTACCAGGGCCTCTCTCAGCCCAGCATTTATCCTTCTCAAAATCCAGTGTCAACTCCCCCATGACTTTCAGCATAGTGCCTGGCCTCTGACTCAGAGAATGGAGAAAAATCAAACTTAACTGATGGTCAACAACTATTCCCAGATCAACAAAAAATTACTGTACTTAGTCTTTTATCTCATTCTCTCTGTCCAATCTTAATCTCTCCAGGTCCTTTCAAAAAGAGGAATCAAGGAAAAAAAAAATGGCTCTTTTATTTAAAGGAATTAATATAACAATTTTTGTTTATATAGTAAGTAAAATTTACATAGGGGAGAAAACCCTACATATAAACATACTGAGATAAAATTCTACTTGAATGAGAGAACTGGCCATTTCAGCCCTTGAATTTATATCCCACCATCTTCCTCTAACAAGATCCCATAGGATGCTGACAGCTGTAAGTCAGGGAAGGTGGGGTGCCCCTGTGGAGAGGACACTGGCCTGCACCTTAGGGGCAGAGCTCGGACGTGTTAGCCCCTTCTCTCTGGCTGTTTATCCATCTGCATAGTGACAAGACTGGACCAGATGGCTTCTTATGGTTTCTGTCAGCTGCAAAGTTTCGTAAGTCTATGATACCCGTAACACTACAAATAAGTTCAAGTCAAAGTAAAATTAGGAGAAAAATAATATAACTTGATAGCCAAGTACTGTTTTTAATTGGCTACAAAGTGTGACGGTGAAGAAAAATATGATTACTCCCTTAGAATTATAATCTGGGTGCAGAGATGTCAAAGGGGTCATTTGATCACTTCCTGGTATTGTACTATAGTTTCTTTCCTAGCATATTAAAGCATAATATTTAACATATGCCATTATTACTTTGAATATTTAGGATAGTATAACTACCGAAAAGTTTAATTCCATTACAAGTTTGATTTTCAAAGGTCTGCTATGTTAATTATAAGTTACTACCTCTAGGACTCATTTTTCTAGTAGAAAAGAAATTGGAAAGATAAAAAGCTGAGTTCTGCTTCTACTCAAGGTGGAGTTAGAAAAACTAGATTTCCCCTTTTCACTTCAAACAGCCAGAAAACTGGACGGAATATATGAAATGATGGCTTTCACACACTGGACAACAGGAAGCATAGCACCATGACCCCTGAGAAAGAGGAAGCCTAAGGTGAGCCCTACAGTGATACCAGCTTACTGTGTGGAGGTGGTTTCCAGGCCACACAGCACAGGAAGGGGGAACCCAAACTGAGCCCAGTGGCCTTGCTGAGTTGGAAAAGACAGAGTTCGAGGAGGTGAAGATAACTACAATCTGCAGGTCAAAATACCAGCAAGGTGGGAGCTGCACAGAGAAAAATCTGGAGCTCTACAGTGTGTCCCCAATCTGTGACTGAGGACTTATCTGTGCATATGTGGAGGAAACTGCTCGAGCCCAGAGAAAGACCACTGCAAAAGAGTAAGCAGGAATCCCCAGAGTTCACACAGGGCTGGGATCAGTTCGGATTCCCACCAGCCAGAGTGGAAAGATCTCATAAATGCTCAAGGGCTTAGGGTAGTAGAACCCTCAGAAGAGTACTGCTTTCCGAGTGGGGCTAAAGGCTGAAGGCTGCTCAGGACCAGCCCTTTCAAAGGATCAAATTAATTCTATGTAACTTATGTACCAGAAAAAAATTTAAATCCAACACTATTTAAAGGCATACAAGAAGACCCAGTAACCAACAACATAAAATTTATTATATCCAGCATCCAATTAAAAAAAAACAAGAACTACTAGTAACGCAAAGAAGCTATAAAATATTACTCATGGTCAAGATAAAAATTAACCAACAAAAAGAGACCCAGAAATGGCAGGGATGATGGAATGTGAAGACAACACTGTTAATACACTTGCTAGAAATATGTTCTGAATGTTCCAGAAGGTGGAAGAAAATATTATGATGGAGAGAGAAATGGAACAAAAAACAAAGAAAGACCCAAATGGAACTTCTACAGATGAAAAATAACAGTATCTGAAATGAAAAATATACTATACTGGCTAGGATTAACAGCAGATTAGACACTGCAGAAGAGCAGATTAATATTAGAAGACATAGTAATAAACACTACCAAGGAAACAGAAAGGGGGGAAAAACTGAAAAAAACTAAACATGGCATCAGGGGCCCGTGGGACAAGCATCTAACAGATATAACTGAACTCCCAGAAGAAGAATAGGGGAAGAACAGAAAAAAATACTGAAAGAAACAACAGTTGAAAAATTTCCCCATTTAATACAAACTATAAGCCCACAGATCCAAGAAACTCAACAAACCCTAACCAGAAAAAACATAAAATTATGCCTGCCCTGGACGGTTTTGCCCAGTGATTAGAGCATCAGGCCACGGACTGAAGGGTCCTGGGTTCAATTCTGCCCAAGGGCACGTACCTCGGTTGCAGCTCGATCCCCTATGTGGGAGGCAAGCAAGCAATGTGTCTCTCTCACATCGATGTTTCTCTCTCCAAAAAACAATGGAAAAAATATCCTCGGGTGAGGATCAAAAAAAAAAGAAAATTATGCCAAAGTCCCTTGTAATCAACTTGGGAAAAGTAGTGAAGAGAATAAAAGCAGCCAGAAAACAAGGCATTACGTTCAGAGGAATAATGAACATCAGACTTATCAGAAGTTACCAAAGACAGAAGGCAACAAAGAGGTCTCATTAAAGTGCTGAAAGAATATTTGACCAACCTAGAATCTTTTATCCAGAGAAGTACCTTTCTAAATTGAAGGCAGAACAAAAGCTTAGAGAATTCATCATCATCAGATCTGTACTATGACAAATGTTAAAAGAAAATTTGGGGGACAGAAGGCAAATGATAGCAGAAAGAAATCTATAACTATACAAAAGAAATGGAGAGCACAGAAATGACATATATTTGGGTAAATATAAAAGACATTTTTACCAAAATAAAAAAATACATATGCTATGGTCTAATGTTTGTGTCCCTCCAAAATTCATGTCAATATCCTAACCTCTCAGGTGCGGGCATTAGGAGGCGGGGCCTTGGGGAGGTAATTGGGTTCCGCCCTCACGAATGTGGGTTAGTGCTCTAATGAAAAAGATCCCAGACAGATCCCTGCTCCCTTTCGACACTGTGAGGTCACAGCTAGCGGCCTTTCAGCAGATATCTGATCTGTCTAATCTGTCGGTGCCTTAATCTTGGACTTCCCAGCCTCCAGAACTGTGAGAAATAAATTTTTGTTGTTTATAAACTGCTCAGTCTCTGAAATAACAGCCTGAAATAACTAATATGAGATTTCCAGCTTACGTATAAAAATGTATGACAACAGCAGCAAAAAGTACAGGAGGGCAAAATGAAAGCATCCTGCTATAAAGGTTCTTGCGTTATAATGAAGTGGTATATTCTTATTTGAAGAAAACGTGTGAAAATTTAGATACTGTAAAGCCTACAGCAACCATAAGAAAAATAAAACAGAGAGAGATATAGTTAACAAGGCAATAGTGGAAATAAAATGAAATCATAAAAAAAAATTCAATCTAAAAGAAGTCATGAAGAGGAAAAAAGGAACAAAAACCAGATGGGACAAATGAGAGGGGAGGGGGGATATAGCAAGATAGAAGTTGTAAAGTTAACCATACCAATAATTATAGTAAATGTAAATGTAAAGGGTTCAAGCATCCCAAGACAGATAATGTCAGACAGACCTAACTATATGTTATCTATAAGAAACCCACACTAAATATAAAGACACAAACAGGTTAAAAATAAAAGGATGGAAAAGACATATCTTGCAGGCTTTAATCAAAAGAAAGCTGGAGTGGCCAGACACTTCTGAACAAGTACTATTACCAGAGATATAGACTTTCATAATGCTAAAGGGTCAATTCTTTAAGAAGACATAACAATACAAAGCGTATCTCAACCTTATATCTGAGCATCAAAATACAGGAAACAAAAATAATGGTAGAAGTGACAGGAGAAATATTATAGTTGGAGAGTTCAACATCCCTCTCAGTGATTGATAGAACGGCTGGGCAGAAATCGGTAAGGGTATAGAAGACTGAGCAACACTATCCACCAGCCTGACCTAACTGACATTTATGGAACTCTCCACCGAGCAGCAGCACAGTGCTCCTTCTTTCTGGGACACATAAAGCATCCACTGCAGCAGACCATATTCTGGGCTATAAATCAAGCCTCCATGCACTTAAGGGGACTTAAATTATACAGGGTATGTTTTCTGACCACGACAGGATTAACCAAGGTATCTATAATAAAAAGATCACTAGGAAAACCTAAAAACTTAGAAAAGAACACAAACAACACACTAATAAATAACCAATGAGCTTAAAAAAAAAATCACAAGGGAAACTGCAAAATATTTTTAACTGAATGTAAATAAAAATACAATATCTCCTAAACAAAACAAAAAAAGGATGTGATAACAAATTTATCTTACAGCATAATTTAGCTGAACAGTGGCTGTTAGTTATCATTGTGTAAGACAGCTTAATTCACTGATATTTACTGATCCTCCCTTAAAAGCAAAGAACTCTGCTGGCTGCTACTGAGGATACCTAGAAAAAAAACATGTAGTCCCTTAATCTGGCAGATAAAATTAAGGCCTTTACCTAAACTCCAAAGCCAAGCTAGAGGAGATAGGAGCACTCTGTAAGTGAAGACACAGACCCCTCCAGGACAAGCAGGAGCAGGCCAGGCTGTGACAGTGGAAGCGTGTGGCTTGGGCTTAGAAGCCTAACAATGCAGAGAGCTGTGTGAGTACAACCAGGGCTCTAGCCAGAGGTCCAGCATGACAAAGACAGAAAGGCCAAAAAGGCAGGTGGCAGGTTCAATGAACAGCTAATTCAACTTCATTAGACAGGCATGCACCACAGGCCCCATATAAAGAGAGGAAGCTTAGGACTTGATTGTAAGGGCCTGGAGTGACTTGCAGACTAGACTTGGAGCCAGAACCTGGGTGAGTCCTGGGTCTATTGTTGATTAACAATGGGACCATGGTCCAATTTCTCCATTCTCTGAGGCCCACTTTCCTCCTCTGAAGTAGACTGACAGCATCCTGTCACTCGGAGTTGCTGTGGAAGCAACTGCACCACACACAGGGTGAAGCACTACATGACACAAGGCAGGGGGAAGGTACCGAAGGCTCCTGTGAGCTGGAGGGTGGCCGAGAGACCCTGGGGCTGAAGGAAAATGAACTGACACCCTACTGCCGTGAATGCTGGATGAGAAGAATGTGGAAATAAGGCAGTGCAGGCAAGAAGCAACAAGGGCCTCAACTAGTGAGGCTGGGGGAGAAGCACCAAGGAGAGGCGAACAAGGGAGCCATCAGGAGACTGACGGGGGATGGGATGGGAGGCCAGGGAGGAGTAAAGTGGAACCTGGGTCTAAAGCAGCGGACGCGTGAGAAAATTTGACCCCCAAACAGGGAAGCTAGAAAATAAGCCTTATTTTCTAGGTATAATGCTTCCAAACAAATTTTCACCCATACAATAAGAAACAGCTGACTATGGAAGGAAAATAAAATCTCATGTAAAAAAAAAAATTAATCCTAGAAACTATGCATCTATTCTAAAAGCATCTAGCAAACAACTCCTATATGTAATTATACAAGTGCCATTTAGTAAAACACTATAAATGAATTTTACCATCTAATTTCTAACACATATGAATTTTCATGCATGTTGTCATTTTATTTGAAGGTTGCAATAATGCAAAAATTCACAAATGAGGACACCACAGAAAACTACTAATGTAATATAGTATATGCACCAGAATTTATCAACAAAAAAAATCTTTGGTGCCACACTGGCAGAGCCAAACAGGTAAAATGTGAAAAAATCAGCATGGTGGTACGGGGGGAAAAAATCATTTGTCACTGAGTTTTCTGCTTTAATAAAAAATTCATTATAAAACGCAATCAATCAAGAAAGCCTGAATCTACTAAACACACAAACGTAACAGAAAACACCATTCTTGAATAAAGTGTAATTGTATGAGCTGTGGATTGTGTATGAATGAACACAATGCCAACTAGTGCCCCAGAATTCTACCTATGCTTATTAGGCTGAAAAATAAGACCTATCTCACTCCAACAGAACCACTGTCACATACTTGGACCTGGTTCACTATGTAACAATATGATCACTTTTCAAAATGATTAGAAATCATGTATGAATAATGTTCATTGAAATTAGGTTAGGCCTGAAATTCTTAAAAAAAAAGAGTCAAATGATTTCCAAATACAATATAGCACTCAAAGTAAAAATAGATTAGATATAACTAGCTTATTCCAATAAATTCAATGGGTGAAGGCTTGTTGTTTCGCGAGGTGCTTTTCCAAGCTTATCTAAGAGATACTTAGAACAGTGTCTATTACATGCCCATTCACAAATTATGTCTAAGACAATCGCAAGAACTATTAAAGGTCTTCCATTACAGCTTTCTGCTAACAGACTCTGTTTTTTGTGCAGAATCAGTTAGTTTAGAAAGCATACATGTAGAAAGAAATTCTAACTAGCGTCCTGGGGGTAAGTTACTTAACTTCTTTGCTGTCATATGTAAAAACAAACCTCACAAGGCAATCAAAAGGGGGAGGGAGGAGGGAAACATCTGGATAGGCTCCAGAGAACTCACCCGTGCAAAGTCAAACGCATATCTGTAAATAAGTTTAAAGTTTGTAGAATCATTTAATAATGATCTTAAGTAATCCAAAGTATTTCTGAGTTTTTCTGTTGTATCACATCTAGAAAAACAGAATAAAGGCAAATTATAACCTGAGTTTTTTTTCTTAATTGGGGCAGTAATATAAAACACAATACCAAAAGACAGAATAAAAACTCTGGAGTTGTAACACATCCATGATGACCTATTTTTCCTACACTTTTTATTTAAAAAAATTTCAAATGTACAGAAGTTGAAGAGTAAATAAGCACCCATATATCCATCACCTCGGTTCACAATAAACATTGTTACACTTGTGCTCTCTCACATACACGCACTTTTTTTCTGTACCATTTGAAAGCAAGTTGCCAACTAATGACATCCCTAACACTTAAATACCATCATCACTCTTAATTTTCTACCAATGCAAACTTTCTTAGCTAATATACAACTCACATTGTCAATTTCCCAACTGTTCCCCCAATTTTCCTTAAAGCTGCTGCTTTTTTTTCAATCCAGGATCCAATCAAGGTTCGTGCACTGCTTTTAGTTGTCATATCTCCTTAGTCTACGAAGGGTGTCCCACCTTTTTTCTTTCTTGACAATGTCATTTTTAAAGAGATCAGGCTAGTTGTTTTGAAGAATTTCAACTTGTCAGATAACTTCTCTGTGGTTATATTTAGGTTAAACAAGTATGATAAGAACACTACACACGATGTCCTTCTCAGTGCACTCCACGAGGAGGCTCACACAAGTCTGCCCCATCACTGGTGGTACTGAGCCGATTGATTTCGATAAGGTGGTGTCCACTAGATTCCCCATGTAAAGGTACCATCCCCTCTGGAATAGTACATAATCTGGGGGATGAGATCCTGAGACTCTGAATCCTGTTCCTCAACAACCTTCCTCGATTCTGCCATCCACTCACTGATTATACCTGCCTGAATTGATTTTACATTTGAAGATGCAAAATGGTGATTTTTCCAACTCTATCATGCTTCTACACTTACTGGCTGGAATTCTTCTATAAAGAAAAGCTCTACTCACCACTTTTCTTATTTTGGGAGTTAAGAACTTTTGTTTTTTATTTGGTGTTATAAGCTACTACTGTCTTTATTCTTTTCGATGTACAAACTGTCCTGATTTGGGCCATGGCCCCTTCAAGCTAGCTCCTGTGTCCTTCTGACATGCCTTCAAGCACGTCCTCACTTTCTGGCACAAGATATTCCAGCTCACTTTGTACTTTCCCTGCCTTAGACTTGAAATCAGCTATTTCTCTAAAGAGCCCTGGTGATGATAACCTATTTTTACAGGAAAGTGACACACTGTTTATTTTTCCTAAGGAAGTAGACTAATTGGTTATTTTTACATACTAATTTTGTTTGTAATATCTAGCCCTTAAAAATGAGAACCAAGAGTTCCCATTTTCACCGGCAATATTCAAGCTTTTCAAATGCTGATGCATTTTTGTGTGTTTCTCTATAGAGCTTTTATACCTACTACTAAGTATAGATCACACATATTACAAGTATTACCAATGTTAATATTATACATACTTTATAAACTAAAATATGGTTCATAATAGAACACACCGATCTATTTTTAGGAAATCTGTGGAAGCTAAATACAAAAAAGTCCCCATGATCTATTAAGATAAAATATCTAAAAGCGAAAAATTAGAGTAAATGTTTCATTTGTGAGTCTATAACAACTCAGAATGTCCTTTATTTCTTCCTAATGTTTGAAAAATTTTTTTAAAAAGATAAAAATCAGATATTTTAGAAGTCAGAAACAGCTTCTTTAAGGGACTAACATGTAAACTGGGAACTGAAAGATAAGAAGAAACTTGATGTTTTTGGAGGGGATGGGTTTCCAGATAAAAGGAACAGCATGTGCAAAGGCCTTGTGGTAGAAGAGAGCACAGAGAGACCAAAGATGAAAACCACTGTGACTAGACTAGGTAGAGCAAAAGCGGACGTGGTACAAGATGAAGCTGAAAGGGAGATGGGATCAGGCCATAAGGAGTTTCTGTGGCCCACAGTGTTTTATTCTTTAATTGAATCCTAGAGCCAATGGAAACCACCTTCTACCATGGAAAGACCAAGATCAGGCTTGCATCTTGAAAAGCTCATTCTGGATCTCTGTGGAGAAGGGTGGGGAGGGAGGAAAAAAGAGACACTGAGAGCCTACTCAGAGATCCAGAGCCAGAACCCAGCTGAGGGCCAATGGAGAATAAAAGGACAGGATACACAAGAAAGCAGTAAGTGGGAGCACAGCTCACTTTGCATTGGGCACTCTACAGTATGGTTTTATTTATTAGCATAAATATAAATAAATAACAGTAATAATATGGGGAGTGTCAAAGAGGAGGGAGTGCTAACTGCAAAACATACAAGGTTGAGGTCCCTGCTCCTCAGTGGAAACGAAAGTTAAGGACCAAAGCCACAGGAAACTGGCCAGATTTTGGCTGGTGATTTAGTTTAGCCCTGCTCAATGAGAAGAAGAGCAGTTGTTTGTTTCAACAGATTCAAAGACAGGAAGCACTCATTTAGATAAGGCTACATAGTTAAAAGGAAATAAAGAAGCTTAGAGTCTTTGGGTAGAGCTGCAAGGCAAAATGTCAAGTTCTGAAGCATGCTGGGGAGTGGGAGTGAGTCCAGCCACCCTGGCAAAAGATGTCCCTATATTTGAAAGACCAGAGATCTTGTCTGGAGTGTAAAGTATAAAATGCCCAAAGTAACATTTCAATTTTATGCATCTATTAAGGATAGTTACATGGGTTAGATATGATATTGTCAATAAAGAATTTAATCTCCTTTAAAAGGGGCTTTAGACAGAAGACCCTCTGGACCAACCCCCAATCGGGAAGCAGTCCATTGAGTCGCCAGGTCTGAACCATAGATTGCCATCTAGTGGCCACTCAACAAGCTCATTCACAAAGGTGTCCGTTCTTACAAAAGGCCTGTGAACAAACAGGGGTGGGAAGTGTAAGCAACCAGCCTGAGATTTTTCAGGAAGCAGCCACATCTTCAATCAGTTTCCCCCTGCTGTTGCGTGCACCACATATAAGAAAACTCGCAGAAGCTGTAGGGTGATAGTGCCACACAGCTACGGAACATCATTTGTCAAAACAAGATATACACATATAGTGGGACCATTTCTTGAGTTTTGCTGCCACAAAACACATTTGTAATCAACAGAAATCAGGACAATAACCCTCAAAAGTTATAAAATCAAAGGTAGTTCTCCCCCATTACCCAGAAAAGGCCTTCACTCCTTCACGCAGTCAGCCAAAAAGGTATTTTCCCAGCCCACTATCAGTTCTGTGCAAAGTTAGCTACAACTCTAACACACTTCATTTTGTTTTTAGCTTAAACATCCCTACAAAGCAGCGATTTTCAACCTTTTTCATCTCACAGCACACATAAACCAATTACTTAAATTCTGAAGTACATAAAAAACTATATTTTTTGCCAATCTGACAAAAAAAATAGTTATAATTTTGATTCATTCACACTGGACAGCTATTGTTGTGTTGGCTGTTGTCATTTTTAAATTTGACAATCTAAGGGAAAAGAGGTCAGTGCCCCTAACTGAATAGTCAGGTATTGCATGTTTTAAAAATTCTTGCAGCACACGGGTTGAAAATTGCCGCTATAAAGCTTATTTAATTCATCAGTGGTAGCCTTAAAACTACATGTTGGAACAAGGCAATAAATAGTTAAAACAAGAGCTGTGCCTTCTCTGACTGAGGATGACCTAGGGAGCACGAGGAAAGACATTCCCTACCAGCTGCTGTCACTTATTCCAGCCTGGAGAGGCCACATTCACAAGGCTCATTTCCGAGTGCCCAAATGTCTGCTGCATTTCATTGCTTCACCCTCCTGGTTTTACAAATGCTACCAGAGACGCCCAGGAGGTGGCCAAACTGATTAAAAACTGCATATTTCACTCCTCAGGTGGTGAGGCCTTCAAAGCACATGGGAAAGGCCTGGCATCATGTAATATTCTTTTGTAAAGGCAAATATAAGAGTACAATTGAGAACTATACAAAAATATTATATTCTCTTAAGACAAATGAAAATGTGCCTGAAGAAGTGGTGACGGTGCCTCCTCTGAAGCCTTGAAACAAAATCTTCATGTGGCCATACAGTCACATTACAAGGACACTTCACAAAGAGCAGTCATCACATACTCTATTCGGAAAGCAACAAAGAAAGGCAGCGAGGAAAACAATGAAAGAGTTAAAGGCTTAAAATCATAAGTTGTTTGCCAACATGACAACACAATTTTAGAGATTTCAAAGACTTAACCCTAAAATTCTGGAGTATTCTGAGAGGAAAGTGTGTTTGTAAAAAGGTGATTTGGCTTTTACTTAAAACTCACTTGCCATAAGACAATAGTTGTTAGAGGAAGAATGTGACTTCAGAATCAGAAGTCTTGGGTTTCCTCCCATCTCTGCCGCTTACTTTCACAAATCACGAATCCTGAGCCTCAGTTTCCTTACTTATAAAATGCACAAGGATCAAGCTTGATCTGTCCAAGTAGCCGTGAGGCCCAAATGGGAAAACAGCGATAAGGCTCCATAAGCCACTAACGCCCAATGCCAATAAAGCATTCCTATCAGTAACAATGGACAAGGATACTAAAAGTAGACAAATCCCAAAATTACTCCATGAAAACCACTTCAACTCCAGTTTTAATCTAATAAAAACTGAAATCTTATTTCAAGTTAAAGTGAAAAAAAGAGGTCATTTCAAGCACTCTAGATCAAAGCTATGTATCTTCCATTACCATCTAAAATGTTTAGTCACCCACCTCAACTGTGTCCTTCAATGCACAGTACAGAATAACAATTTGTTTTCTTGAATGAAACTCTTAGCAAACGCACACATACATACACAAACACACCAAACACAAGCACAAAGTGAACACATAAAACCACTGATTTTTTTTAGGTAACACAAACAGAATCTTTATTATTACTATTTTTTAATCACTAGAGTAATGAGGTCCCGATTTTACCCTAAACTAAAACAGAATATATAAAATAGAAGATATCAAACATTTTCACTTATAAGTTATACTTCACTCAACTTTTTCTCATTAACTGTAAACCAGAGTCTAGAAAGCCTTTGCTTTTCAAGCTCTAACCCTGTGCAGTCTAATACCGTAGCCACTAGACACATGTGGCTACTGAGCACCTGAAATGAAGCTAATGCAAACTGAGATGTATCATATAAATAAAATATATTAAAATTAATTTTACCTGTTTCTCTTTACACTTTCTTAGTGTGGCTATTGGAAAATTTTAAATTACATATGTGGCTCATATATATGAGAAAAGGCTGGTCTATTTCTATTGGGCAGAGCTGCTCTAGAAGAATACTAAAATAAATAATATACACTCACATAAAAATCTTAATTGCTAAAATTCAACCATAAAGCCCTCCTCATCATATAAAAACGGCACATGGTCTTCACCCCCATGGCTCCAGTGGAAGTCTACCCAGATCACCTGGCTTTCCTCCAGGCACTCAAGCCAGGCTCCCTGAGGTCCCAGGGAGCAGGCAGCCAGCTTGGGAGTAGCGACCCCCTAGGACAGTCCCAGGACTTACTGTAGAGAAGTCATTCCTTTTAACCATTCCTGTAGAGTAAAATAACCCATATTTTGTGCATCCAATTTCCAAGCTAGGACAAGCATAACTACCTGTTTAAAAAAAAACAAGAAAGCCCAGTCAAATCAGAACAACATATCTCAGCAATTAAATACATTAACATCTCACCAAATGCTTCTGTTCACGGTAGTTTGATCACTGAAATATGAACAGAATAACTTCAAAAAAGTTCTAGTTGCCAAACATCTAGAAGTTTGATCATTCAGTGTGCTGACAAGGGTTTGGAGAAACATGAACTCTTATAATGCATGCTGGTGAAAATGTAGAGATTAACCTCCTCAGAGGGCAATTTATTTTTATTTATTTATTTGTTTGTTTATTTTAAATATATCTTTATTGATTTCAGAGAAAGGAAGGGAGAGGGAGAGAGAGAGAGAAAAACAACAATGAGAGCGTTGTCATTGATCGGCTGCCTACTGCACGCCCTCGACTGGGGATCAGGCCTGCAACCCGGGCATGTGCCCTGACCGGGAATCGAACCACGATCTCCCGGATCCTGGGTCGATGCTCAACTGCTGAGCCAGGCCCAGCTGGGCCCCAGAGGGTAATTTAGCAGCATCAAAATTAAAGCCAGTTGTTGACTCAGCAATTCCACCTACGGAAAGTTACCTTATAGATATACCTGCACATGTATGCTAACATGTATGTTCAGCAATGCTTACCACAGTACTATCTGTAGAAGCAAAAGACTGAAAACCCACATTTCTAAATAAGGGACTAGTAATTAAATACTTCTTTGCTAAATACATTCCACAGGAAGGAATACGATGTCCCCACAAGACAAATAAGTAGAGCTATCAGTACAAATAGGGAACGACCTCCCAGATTTATTAAGTGAAAAGAACAAGGTGCAAAACAGAGTATTAAAAATTAAAAAGGTGGGTGGTGGGATGTACACTGGGGTTGTACCACAAATGATGTTTGTAAATTCAACTGTATAGACTGAGGCGAATTATATAAAAGTAGCCCAATACTCCACGTAAACAGCACTGTGCCTGTACTGAACACCAGAGTAGCAGCAGGGCCAATCACTTCTCAGTGGAGTGCCACACAAAAACACCACAACGGCTGTGCTGCGATGGTACAATTAAGTGTACTTTTTCTGTTTAAAATCTCCTTTCATCAAATATGAATTAAATCAGTACATATCAATTTTTAAAGTCACCAGGTGTTTTAGATTTCAAAAATCTAGATTACTAGGTAGATTATGAGGACTGATTAGTACGCCAATGTTTCTATCTTATTTTGCACATCACAAAATGATTGTTAAGTAGGTTACAGAATGGAACTTAAGAGACCAATGGGCTACTTAGAAGAATTTTCCCAAAAGTAGTAGTTGTATGTTCTTCAAAGTATTCACACATTAGAGGATTTTCTCATCTCTTGAACATTTTCTAATTCAAACTTGGTATGTTCTCAATACATATAATCAATCATCCACTAGGAAAGATTAAAAATCCCACATAAGCCCAGCCAGTGTGGCTCAGCTGTGGAGCATAAACCTATGATACAGGAGACTTCGGTTCGATTCCCAGTCAGGGCACATGCCCTGGGTTCTGGCTCCGTCCCCAGTAGGGGGTGTGCAGGAGGCAGCCAATTAATGACTCTCATCATTGATGTTTCTGTCTCTCCCTCTCCCTTCCTCTTTCTGAAATCAATAAGGACATATTTAAAAAAAATTCCACATAAACATGTTAAAAAAACGGTGAAGGCACAAGAACACAGACACTGTACATGAAATGTGTCTAAACTGCCAAAGTGAATGTTCACAATGGGTATTAATTACACAAAACAGACCTTTTTCTTATGACAGCTAGTAAGAAAGCTAACTACTTAAATAAAGGATCTTGCTGTTACTTTAGTAAATGAAAGTAGACTTAAACTTTACAACCTGCTTAAATGTCATAAGCTATAAATAACAGGCAAGGTGAGAGTTTAAAATACTTTAAAGTGCTTACTCATTGATGAAAATAGCCTTTTAAAAACTATTTTGCTGCTCGTTTTCAAATATTAACATTTCTGAAATTATGATGTATCCCCCATTAACAGGCACAGCAGAATTTATTTAGCATCAATTTTTTCTTTCTTAGTGATGACACAACTTACATAACTTCTATTAGTGGCATCTTAGAACTGAAGTACAGTTATAAATACTTTAAAATAATATTCTAAATTCGGTCTTTTAGTCTTCAATGGGCGTGATTCAACATCTCAAGACTAATTCTACAGAAAGAAAGAGCTAAAGGACTCATAACTGCCTAGAAAGGAGTAATAATAGGAGCTCTCTTTTATTGAGTACTGGTATTTGGGGATGAGGAACTTTGAAGAGCTGGGAACCCCCCTTTTCAGTTAGAATCAACACCAGCACTGCCTCACACCCTGACGGGCCGTTCCACCCGAGCGTAAATGCTCGCACAGTCCTCCCACACCTGCAGCCTGCCCGGGCCCCCTGGCCTCCGAGCCCCCTCACCCTGCTGCCCATCCTTGAGCAGCCGGGACTGCTGGCCTCTGGCAGAATCCCGGGAGCCTCTCTCAAGCCCGTTCACTCACTCAGAAAACACCCTGCCAGCCTCGGTCCAGCTCCCATCAGGACATGGCCTTCTTAAAGTCAGTGAATGTTCTTTTCTGTGTCTACAAGTAGTCTATGGACCAGAGCAGGAAAAATACTATTGACCCAGTTGTCCCCAAACCTTTACGCCAAGCTGAATAATTTATCTAGATACCTGAACTAGATCACATTAAAGTTTAAAATACAAGACAAAAACCCAAGTAATAAGTTAAAAGACATTCCAAAGGCTCTTTATAAATTTTAAAATGTTATTAGGGGAAAGTAGGGGAGAACAGAGGCATAGAAATGGTAGGGACCCAAAAAAAGTTTTAATGAAAAAGTGTGAAGTCTCAATTCCTAGTTTTCTTTAAGAGCATGGCACATATGCATGGGCACCAGATATCCTGATAAGAGCCTGAATGAAGAGGATGATCCTGAGATCGCTTCCAGATCATAAGTTAATTTAGGATCCAAGGCATATTTGTTAAACTGAAGGCTAATGTAATATTAAACTGCACAGTTAATGATCCAGGGCATTTGCATGAGCATAATTTTTCATTTTAGTATAAGAGAAATGTGGGAACAGGAAAAAATATTCAACAATAACATGCTGATAATTAGGCAAATATAATTAAGCATATAAAATAACTTCTAATTAAAAATTTTAAGGGAAATACTTAGGGCCCTTACACTGAAAAGCAATCACTTTCTGAGCTAAATGCAAACGGAAGTAAAAGAGCCATGAAAAATTCTTGATAATTACAACCTACTCAAAACCCTTTTTCAAAGTCCTGGATAAACTCTACATTAGGCTAAAACAGCTACAAAAGGAGACAAAGGGACACATACTGCGCCTCGGCCCCCAAGTTGATCTGTCACTGTTGATACACATGCCCACACCACTTTTAAAAAATCTAGTTTAACTACCTTATTAGTGTACCTTTTAGATACAGGAACTAAAACACGAGAAAAAATGTACACCATACCACTTACAACAAAAATTTCACTTACAAATCAAATTAGAATTGAACCTAAGTTGTTAGATTGCCTCATAAAAACTAACACACCATTACTTTCTTATTGTTGCTTTATTTGTCAAGGGACAAAAGACTTAAGAAAAATAATTAACTGATTCACCCGAATTAATAACTTAGACTCACGTTTTCTGGTTCAACACCAATGTCTTCACAAAATTTCTCCATGCCTTCAGGACCTACAACATCATCAGTACCTGCGGTGAAATGCAATCTTATATAAATTAAACCTAACCATGTACTCTATTACATTGTGGTAGTATTATATTGTCAAATACTTATTATCCAAGTAAACTAAAATCAAATAACACTTAAGGCTAGAACTCCCTTCTGAAGAAAGAAATCACCAAGTATAAACTGAAAAATATTCTAGCATTTCAATTATATCTTTAAAGGATTCGACTCTGCAAAATGAGTTAAGTCAGTTTATTGCATGTCCCTCAACCTATGGACATATGACAGCCATAATTTATGTCTAAAGATAAGGGTACCTGCAAAGTCACTAATACCCCCTACTTGCCAAATGTAATAGACAGAGTCCATCTTTATGTTATTGGCCCTCAAAGAAGGTTTGCTGATGTATACTGTGCAGGAATGTTAGTTATCATGGTCTTCCTTTTCTCCACATTTTATGCAATGCCACTGTCTTATTAATTGCATACACTTGCCCTGTGTGTTTTAAAAGAGCCACGTTTTCAACAGTATGATTTGCAATGGTATCATTGCAAATGTAACTATTTTATCCTAAAAATATTAAAATATAGTTTGTCAATTTACATTATTTAAAAGCCACCCATAATCCTGCTATCTAAAACAACTTTTTCATCTCATTATCTTTCTCATACACTTATTTAGATCTATCTGTAATCACACTGTTCACTGGGATTATGGTTATATTTATACTGAAGTTATCGATTCCCCTATAGAACTGAGCAAACTCATTCTAACAAATATGCCACTGGCTAACATAAAGTGGGTTAGAAGTGAGGTTTGAGGAAGATGTTTTAAAAAAAGCCATTATATCTAAAATAAGCTATGGAATGCCCTGGTGACAAGATACTGGAGATACATTTGGAAGACAGACATACTGACAGTAATCTAGAAAAAAGTAGTCCTCCCACGTTCCCTCCCATTTTAAGCAGGGGCCCCTAATTATATTTAACCTTTTCACGATGGGCCAAGATCCTCCTGGTCAAGTTTCCATAATTATACCATGCTGTGTCATGGAGGCAAACGGGCCCCACCGTCAACTTTGGTAGCTTTTAACATCTCTTCCTTTGCTGACAGTTCATTTGGTCACTTAGCACCTACTTCTGGTCCCTAATCTCATATTGGTAAACCAAAAAACCATTCTGCTATAAAACTTAATCAAAATAGAGACTAAGGGCCTACAATCAGGACTTGTAGAACTTCTATGACCTACAAATGTGAGCTTTAGGGTAACTCTAAAATCAACGTTGGCACTTGTGTATTTGGCTTAATTTCTTAATTTTATATATACTCCCAGAAAGTGGAAGTTCAAAATTAGATAAATTATTTATGTAAAACAGGGATTCTAGTTTCACAAGGAGGTCTAAATAACCACCTCCCACCTTTCCCCACCCCATCCTTTCTAAAGTCACAGAGAACTGAAGTACTAAAGTACGAAAGGGAGTAAATCACACAGAACAGTAGAAAGAGTCTTCAATGGAGTGGGTTTCATTTATTAAATTTCTGAGAATCAGTTACTGAGTTGATAGGGATTTTAAAAAGTGGTTAGTTCACATCATAGACCGTGCAAAGGACAGCTAGGGTTAACTGGCCAGGCAGACGCTGGAGAGCTGGGCTCAGACTGCAGAAGCCATGGATAGCAGACAGCAAGGAAAGGAGTGGAACGGAAAATTCTGGAAAGAACTGAAGGTCCATCCATGTGAAACAACTGCACACCAAGGCCTCTGCTGCCCCACCACCCTCTCCAAATTAAAGTACGGAGTCAGCCCACACCAGCAGCTCTCTCCTAGGGAAAGCGAACACCATGGGTGGTAAAGCCTTCCTCATTCCAGGGGGCTCACCCTACAGTACAACCTGTAAGTCATCTTTGAAAAATACTGACCTACAGTTTTTATTCATGTGGTTGGGGGGTATTAAAAGTGAAACAGATGCCACTTGGGACTTTTAATTATTCCCATTTTCAAACCATTTTCCCTGATAAGATACAGAAGAAGGAAAAGGGAGGAGGCAGGTATAAAAACAGAGCTAGCCACACCCCCAGAAACTTCTTTTGGGAATGGACTACCAGGAACCACACAGCAGGCATCTCAGGGAACCTAAAGAATGTGGCTTAAGCTTTATCCCAAATGTCATCTTTCTGAGCCAAAGAAAAGCAAACAAGAAGGGAAATTGTAGCCTGCTCTCTTTTTAAAGAAAACAGAAGTGTGGCTTATACTATGGAAAAATTTATGCTTACTTGTAAAGGAAGACACAAAAAAATAAAAATAGCTATGCTATGGTGGTGGGATTAAGTGTTCCTTTTATGTTTAAAATTTTCTTCTTATAATACATTTCATAACAATAAATGTGAGCCAAGAAGAAAGCAAAAGGTCTTCATAATCAAAGTGATACAAATATGAGCAAACTCTTCCTTCATTTCAGCATCCATGTACCAAATACCTGGAAAAGTGCCAAACACTTTTACTAGGAAGACAAATGTCTTCAAGAGATTTGTGTTCTTATGACACAGATGTGAAAATATATAAATACTATGTAAGTGTTTGTACTAGTGTCCATGCCCCCTACAAACAAAATCCAGCTCAACTTGTTCAAATAATGAAGGAGAGACAATTCCCTAGGAAGACATTGGGGTAGCTCACAAAAATCCAATGAACTAGAAAGCAGGATCAGGATTGCATCCTTTCAAGTCCACACCAGAAGAGAAAGATTCTTCTCCTAGCTTCCTGATAATCCTAGGAAGTTTAATCTGATTGGTCTGGCCTGGATTCCCTGTCAGTCCCTGGAATAATCTCTGTGCCCAAAACAGGCAAGGCTCTTACCAAAAAAAGGGGTGGAGTGTGGGGAGGGGAGGGCGGAATGGCAAGATCAGGCCATGGGAGGAACCCTCACTTTGATACCCAGTAAAATAGTATCAGAACTAGTTATGAACAATGTCCTAGAGAAGTACAAAGGCAATTAAGCTAATTAGGGGGCTTTAAAGTGATATAGCATCTTGAGAGATGGAAAAATGGAGAAAAGCACTCCAGACAAAGGGATGGCACGGAACTAGTTTCTTTTTTCCTGTAGGTAGCAAGGATTTTAAGTGATATGAAGCGGGACTTGGGTAGGTAGATAATAGGAACGTTGTTTTGAAGGATGCTGTGATAGGTTGATAGAAAATAAGTTAGGGAAGAGGAAAAGTTAAAGAACCTACAGCTCAAACTTGTCTGAAAATTTTTTTCTCTTTTACAGTATACACAACCACAAAAACCACCAAACCCTAGATTTCAGTATTACACTAGCCAACCAATTATAATAAGTTGCAAAAATGGAACTGAATTTAACACATTTAAATGACAAAACAAACATTTTCTGCCAAATGATCTTTCAAGATAGACACTTAATATAAGAAATTCTGTTGCATTACGTAAAGGTTCAAAACAGCAAAGCTTATTTTAACTACAATGTGTAAACCAAATAATCACCTATTACCAGCATTTGAATAGGTTTCCTAGCAATCCAAAGTATTTCTTCCAAGAGCATTTCATCTTTTCAGTTCGGTTCTAGTGTTCTGAATTCTTTGGCTTAGCTGCTGGCTATAAATAGGACATTTGGTGATTTGTTTCAACGATGTTCTCTCCCTCAAACAGGGACACACACATACACACACACACAACCCAAATTCAAAAAGTACACATTTCTTAATTTCCTAATCTCCTCTAAGGTAGTCCCTACTTTGAAGGTGATCGGTCTTAGATGATATAAGTGATTACCTACCTGCATATTCATAGAACCACTCTAAGCACCTCTTACTTGAAAAAGCTTCTTCCTCAGTCTTTATTCTAGTTGAATCATATTTTCTGTACATGCTAGAAATTGAGAAAGCAGTTTTAAGTTATTCAAAGTAGAGATTCTGATTTCTTTTAAAGTAGCAGATAAATTTTATTCATTTACCCAAACCACACATCTATTTAATCAGTATTTCAAGTACATTTTAAATATTTTACTTCCTGCATTTGGAAGCTTCAGCTTTTATAACTAGTTTTTAAACACAGTCACACCCAATAGAATTAAATGGCAAGCACTTAATATGGGTTTTTCTCTGACTAACAGATAATCAGAAGAACTGAATAGAACAGGTATTTTGATAGGCCCCCTTCTACCTCACTAGCCAGAACTAAGTGCAGAATCATAGTGAGATACACCAAGAAATGTCTACAGTGTTTTCTTCAATTGATGACCCTACAACTCACTCCTGTCTCTCATTAAGTTCTCCTGACTTGTGTGTCTTATGAGTCACACTGGGCACAGTCTAAGGAAGACCCTTGTCAATATTAGACACTTCAAGAGAACTTTAAGAAAATAAAAAGAAACCTCAAAATGTTCAAGCCTCCGGGGGGAAAAAAAGTGACGTGTATGGTTGATCACCTCATTGGATGGTTTCTTGATTAGGATAACCTTAAAAAGCTCAGGAGGGAGAAGTATAGAGAAACCCTGGCTTACGTCATTCTCTTACAATTCCATACTACTGTGGAAACAGCCAGCATAAGCTGAAGAACTAAACCAGGAAGCAGCCTCTTCCTGTAACACTGACCTTCAGCAAGAATTTCTTATTTCATAATGACCTGGGGCTGAGGACTGAAATATTCCCTACCTAGGAAGGGAAGGCAGTTTCTTTACAAATAGTAATTTGGATAGAAAACTTATTAGTATATACTTTTCTTACCCTTTATTTATATATAAATTGCCTAAATAGTTATAAACATAAACATTTATGAATATAATTTTCATTTACATAGTATAGAAAAAGCACATGTAATTCTTTTCTAATGAGCATTTATTCATAACCCACACATTCACCAGAATATCTGTATACACCTCTGATTAGAGATTCTGAGTTTCAATATCAAAAAAAGAACATGGCTATAGGGTGGTAAGATACTGAAACTGTAGACCACCAGTTTTATTTTCTTTGAAAAAGGTAGCCATAATACTGGAAACAAAGGTGGATACCGTCCGAGGGTTCAAACAGATAAGCTCCTATTCTGGGCCTCAACAGTTCTTTCTCAGCTCAAAGTCTTTAACTGTTTAATAATCTAGAGACCTTTATATAACACTGTAATGTCTGAACTGCTTAAACATGCTCTACATAAAAAAGGATAATGGAATACCATTTAGCCAGCAGAAGAAAAGAAAGATATGTGCTGTAACGTGGATGAACCTCAAAAAACATTAAGTGAAAGAAGCAACACACAAAAGATCACTTATATAAAATGATCAGAAAAGGCAAATCTGTAGAGCTAGAAAGCAGATTGATGGTTACCTGGAGTGCGGGATGGGGAACAGGGAGTGAATGTGAATGGGCTGGGCATCCAGAATCTCACTGGGGTGATGGAAATCTTCTAAAACTGGTTTGTAGTGATGGTTGTACAACTCTAACAACTTAGTTAAAATCACTGAATTTGTACACTTAAAATGGATGAAGAATCCGGCCAGTGTGGCTCAGTGGCTGAGCATTGACCTAGGATCCAGGAGATTGAGGTTTGATTCCCGGGCAGGGCACATGCCCGGGTTGTGAGCTCAATCCCCAGTTGGGGGCGTGCAGGAGGCAGCCGGTCAATGACTCTCTCATCATTGATGTTTCTCTCTCTCTCTCCCCCTCTCCCTTCCTCTCTCTAAAATCAATAAAGGTATATTTAAAAAAAAAAAAAAGAAAAAGGGGAAAAAAAAGGATGACCATTATACAATGTAAAAAGAGTTGTTTAAAAAAAAAAAAGACCAAGAATGAAGCTCAGATAATGCTATAGCTCCCTCCCCCTTGGGTGACCATGGAATACTATCAATAAAAGTACCTCACACCCTTCTGCAACTCCACTACCAGTTCTTAAACTGGCTTTATCATCTTAAATATAGGCTGTGGTGAAAAACTAATACACGCCATATATAGTCACAAAATGCTATGTGATTATTAGAATTTGACAATTCTCCCAATAATCACATCTATACCGCCAAGGGAGTATAAAGTAACCTGGCTTCGTAATGCTGAAAAGCACTGGTCTACACATTGCTAGTGATTATCTACTAACTCATTACTATCTGCTTTTAGATAATATTTTCTACTCATTTGGGATATGAACAGTGACATTATTTTCATATTTTCAGAGTCCATCGCCCTATCCCTCTGAGTTGTAGCATATTAAGTATCACAGCAAGAAAGAAACAGAAAAATCTCATCCAATCTCCTTGATTTGTAGATGTGAAAATTCAGGCCCACTAGTGAATTGACCTACAGATCTAGAATAAAGGGAGACGAAAAGAGGCAGAAAGGATTAAAACTGATGTTTGTTGATTGTTTTAAAAAAAAGAGAAGAAAAAAATAACTTATTAAAAATCAGGGTGAAACAATCAAGATGCCTAAAATAAACAGGTCCACCAGACCTTTGGAGTCACCAAATTAACAGTTCACTTGTCTGAAAGAGAAGTGGTTTAAACAAATTTTCTAACAAATCTGTTTCTAACAAATTCTCACTCTTCTGAGAATAAACCTCAGCTCAGCTAATACTCACACTGGCTTAAGAGCATTCAGTGCAGGCAGCTCTCTCTGGCCACTCAGCCCAGGTCCCCTGCAAAGGCAATTATGGGATTCCTGTGGAGTATTTAGTGAGAACACATACCAATCTTGTGGTCCTCAGCAGGCAGACACCAGGCCCATAAAAGGAAAGAAAGAAACTCTACACCAGTTTTGGTGGGTCAGTGGACTAAGATAAAACTTTAATTTCTAAGAACTCAAATTACCTAATATGTTTTTGTTTTATAAACCCACACATAAAATAAGTGACATGAAATAATTACACTTTGAAAGTCTGGCTGGCAGAAACAAAATAATGTTCCAGTTGTTATTTGTACACTTAGAAGACCCACAATGGATCAGGCAGAATTGTGCCTTTTTTACACCAATGTCATTAATTTTGACCTGTGTCATACCTATCATGTCTACTTTTCTTGGCAGATAAGTCATCTCCAGAGGCAGGTCTTCTCTTTTTCCTTGGTGGCATCACTTTACTGAAGCAGTCCGAAGAACTACAAGACCGCAGGCTTCCTACAAAACAAGGAGTCACAAGGCATAAGACTGAGGTATGCCACATGCCGACACTTCCAAAAATACACCCCGCCAAATCAGAAACTGTCACCGCCAGTACTGTAAAGGGTTTAGATGTTACCTGTAAATGCTATGAAGTGAAAAAAATGGCTTTTAGTTTCTCTTTGAGAAAATGTTATAGTCAAGAATAAACCTAGCAGTGACACAAGTTAATACTTTCCCCCAAATTACACCAGAAATAGAAGTTATCACAACTTCAATTTACTCTCCAAAAACACTAAGATAAATCACCTAGGCTTTCAGCTCCTCCTATATGTCAATGTTCCTTCAAAAGAACTGCACGGCTATCTTATGCATGCACTTCCCTCGGCAAGGCCAGTCTAGCCAGTCACTTCGAATCAAAACACAGGAGTGTCAATCCCGATATTCTTAAGCTTTAGGATATATCTGGTTTGGAATTTAAGAAAACAGGATTTGGATTTTGGGGGAAGAAGCCTGACATGATCTTGAGCAAAGTTTCCATAATAATTTTTAGTTTGTCCCTGCCACTGAAAAAGAATTTGCCACTTTCGTTCAGGATTTTCAGAAGCATACCCTTCATCTGGTAAAACATTAAAATGCAGTAACAACAGACGATAACAACATGAAACACTTACTGAGACCTTCCTGTGACTCAGGTTACATGTATTAACCTCTTAACCTCATAACAAGTTTATGAAAAAGGACCATCATTACTGCTTATGCAGATGAGAAAATGGATGCAGAGTTAGTTAGGTAGGTGGCAAAATTGGGAGTCAAACCCTGACAGTCTTGCTTCAGCCTGCCTTAAACCATTATAAATTACAAGACAATTAGAAGATAATTGAAATCCTTCATCTTAGCACAAGTATTAGCAGATATATTATGTCAATAACCCCAAATGACAGCAGGGCAGAGGTAATTATCTCGAGAGATGGAAAAACTGAGGCTCAGGCATCCGAATCACTGTCCAAGGTCTCAGAAGTGCTAAGTGGTGCATTCTGGACCACAAGTCTTACTCCTTCCACTGGTAGAGACCCTGGGCTCTCAGCGACCCAAGAGGACAAGAGCAAAGGGGTGCTGGGTATGAATGATCTGCAGTCAATGAATGAGTTCCCGGTCTTCACCTAACTACATGGCTTGGTCAATCGTTGACCTAGTCTTGGTCTCTGGTGCGTCACTGGAAGAATGAGAACTGTGGTATACAGGTACATCCATTCAACAGTTGCCAAGCACTGTGCTGACAGATGTGGGGGATATAAAGAAACATGTTTCAAGTGACATAATAGAGGTATGCCCGTGGTCTCTGGCTGGACCTCAGTGCTCAGTGGATCCTCACAACCCTACATTGTAGGAATCTGTTAGCATCCCCATTTTTACAATGAAGAAATTGAACCACAGAGACGAGATGGCAGATGGAAAGCAGTAGGAGAAGTCAAGGGTCAAACCCACGCAGCCCAGCAGCAAAGCCCAAGCTCTCCGTCACTACTTACTACCGCTGCCACTAGACCGTAAGGGCAGAGGCTGAGAAGCAGAGAGAACTAAGGACAGAGCCCTGGGAGTGTGGAAAAGCAAGGGGCCGGGAAAAGAAAGCAAAACCTGGGTAGGGAGAAAACCTAGGGGAGGGTAACGTCCTAGAAGCCAAAGGAGAAGAGAGTGTTTCAAGGAGGGAGTGGTCAGCTGCACACGGACATCGGCGCAGGAAGCAGTGACAGGACGCCTTGAATTTAGCAATCAAGTCCAGTAGCAATGGGCTGGTGATGGGGAGGCTAAACTGCAGTGAGCTGGGGAACATGGGAGGTGAGGGAGAACTACTGAACTGGACAACTCTTTCTAGAAAGCTGTTCAAAAGGCAGGGAAAGCGTTGTCAGGAGCTAACACAACCCTGGTAAGAGCAATGGTCAGGACTGGAACCTAAATCCCCATTTATACTTGGGCTCCCACCATTGTGGTAAGTTACCAGGCTAACATGCTTCAAGAAAATACCAGCCAAATGCACTATTCTATCATAAAACAAGACTATAGCCCGAATGGGGTGCCGGCCCAGTGCCGGGTCCTGGACAGCGCATGTGCCCGAGGACCGTGTCTGCCGCTTCAGCACACAAGCAGCCCCTCAGCCACCTGCCTGGGGGACCAACCAGGCCCTGCCCTTCCTGGGGGCAGGGAGTACAGGGTTCTTCCAAGACACAAGATGCCCCAATTTCTCTCCCCACAATAGCAAGAACTGGAGGAGAATGGGCCATAGAAAGTGCTGCCCATCACCAACAAGCACCTCACTCACCTTCCCTATGAAAGGGTGGCCCTGTTCACAAACAACACTAAAGCGTTCAAAAAGGTGCCAAGAGCTGCACAGTGACACAAGCATTTGCAGACTGCCACCATACAGGAATGCCTTGGGGTGGGGTTTGCAGATGGAAACGGACCCCCGCAGAGGTGAACAGCCTGCACCACAGCTGAGAAGTCAGTCTGCCTTAAGCCTCGAGGCGCGCTTCTCTGCCTTGGGTGTGCGCAGGGAAGGTGTTTTCTTCCTGCCCTGGTCAAGGTTTGGTTCTGAGCATCGGCTCTGGCAGGAGCCTCCACCAGTGTCTGCAGAACACAGAGGAAAACACACTCACCTCCTCGGCCGTGGAAGGTGAGCACTAAAGTGCTTTCACGGATATTCGCCAGTCAGGGCGAGTCCGCCGGCCCCTCCACCACCTGCGCGCTCGCGGAGACACGGCCGTAACGTCGGCCTCTCACCGCATCCGGCTTGTCAAGGGTCACCAGGTTCTTGGTAAACTCACACACCACGTTCACCAACCTTCTCAACCTTCTCTACTTCTCCTTAGTGATGAACACTTTACGTGAAAAAGTTTCACGAATCACCTTTTCTCACGTCTGTGTAAAACTTATTCAAAGTTTGACTCCCAAATTATCCCCAACTTGGCATTTTATTCTTTCATTTATTCAACATTTTTATCTCCTGGCTAAGGCCACTGCTTCTGCTCAGGTCACTGTACTCTAATGTTCAGCATGAGCGAGTGGCCACGTCGGGGCCATCTTTCGCAAGAATCAAGCGGTTACTTGTCAACACAAGAAACGATGTCTGTTCACCTCCCTGACGCCCACTGGCTTGCTGACCTCTGACCCCACCTCACAGGAAGGACGAGTCAAACTCAAACCCCACGGATGCTGCAAAGGACACAGCTCTTCCGGTAGAACCCTAGAAGCCACGACGACAGCGAAAAGTATCAGGCTACATAAAAAGCCATTTTTAATGCTGTGGAAAACTAATTTTACTTAAAATAATTTGCCAACATGAACCAACTCAACAAAATACACAGAGAAAACACAATTCAAGGCTTGTTTGTCCCAAACCTAACATGGCTCCAAGGATCCTACCTGAGCAAGGGTAACAACGAGGGTTTTTAAGTGCACTACAAAGGCACAACTTGGTTGGCAGGGCCCGTTTGGGTCACCTGTGCATACACAGCAGCTAACAAAGTATCTTAGTGCAGTAATAATAAGATACATGCACTGGGAGTCCTGCAGCAGACTCTCAATGTTTGTTGAATAAATGTTCCTAAAAGATGTGTAAATCAAATTCTGCTAAAAAAAAAAAAAAAAAAAGCCATACATTTCCCGAGATTTAAAACCCTTATGAATAAATAATACACTGTAACTTCAGACTTTTTTCCATTTCTCAGTAAAACAAACACTTGACTTTAAGTTTCTTGGCAGGTAGGATTTTTTTAAAACACATATTCTAGAATGTTTGCTTCTTAAAATAACTGTGATGTCTTTTTATAATAAGAATACTTAAATTTAAGCAAATATATTTTACAAATTTGTATTTATTTGTATAGTTTTGTTTGTTTTTAAATGTCCTTATTGTTAAATTTAAGGGAAAAGGAGAGAGAGAGATAGAAGCATCAATGATGAGAGAGTCATGGATCGGCTGCCTCCTGAGCGACCCCCACTAGGGATGGAGCCCGCAACCCGGGCCTGTGCCCTGACCAGAAATGGAACTGCAATCTCCTGGATCATAGGTGGATGCTCAACCGCTGAGCCACGCCAGCGGGGCTATTTGTAGAGTTTTAAATTCACACATTTTGTCTCAGAACCTTTATCACAATCTACTTCAATTAGACTATCTTTAAACTAAAAAAAATTTAGTAAGCAAATAATATAAACAAGCATGTTATGGAATGTTTATCTGCTTTAAAGAATGACCTATTTTAACCCTTTAAAGTATCTACTTGAGTACAATCTGATATTACAGGCGGAGGCAAAATATTAAGGTTGATGTTTCAAATAAAAGCAACTTTCTAACAAGCTTTAAGAAACCCAGAAATTCATGTGAAATGATCAGAGCTGCAAGTTTTCATTTTCTTACACTCACCAAGGAAAAGCAGTGATAAAGATTTTGGGGAGCTACCTTAAATCTCATAAGAAATGTTTGGCAGGAACATATGAAAGAGGAAAGCCTTTTATAATAATAACAAAAAGTGAGGAATAGGAGAATAATCATCTCAACCAGTAGTCCCAAACTATGATTCAGGCCCCTTACTATTATTATTGTGGTTGATCTTCCGGTGTTCAGTCTAACTATTTCTATATTAAATGAACAGTGAGTAAAAGCCCTCCCAACTCTCCCATGATTAGAAGCTCTTTCTTGATGCCTTCATATTTATATGATCCTTAGGAAGACAATTTTTTTATATTTTTTATCCAAGGGTTGTGATTTGAGTTCAGGTTTATTTCCTTTTGGTTTAGTGTTCAAAGAGAACAAAAAAATTGTTCTATTAACCGGCTATATTTTCAAATAAATCAGGTATTGAATGAATATAGCCATTCTCCCCACATTAAACAATTAGAAATACTGACAACATTGTTCAACAGATCTATCCTGATATTTGGTCCCAGAAAATCATTTTAAAAAGCAACTTGAGTTTACCTGAATCAGACCCAAGGCCCTTTAATGTCTACTACCCAGCTTGCTGTTTTTGTTTTGATAATGATTTAACTAAGCATGTTATTCTCAATAATGCTACCTAAGTAGGTGCTCCATTGCCTCTATTATTTTTAAATCTTTCCACTTGTGGGTCTCAAGTGAAAAAAAGTCCTGTTTAGGATTCATTTTCTGTAAAACACATAAAATCGTGTGCCCAATTTCTAATAAAAGGTCTATAAAATCAGAGAATTTTTCTGACTTTTCCAAACTTAGTATAAATTCATGTTCCAATACAAAAACCTTACTGTCTAATTCTTCATTTTGGTGACTTTGTTGTATCATGTAGCTTTGTTTCACTTAATAATATTTTACATGGTTCAATGTGCCACTTCAATACTTTTTAGATAGCTATTTCAACCTCACTTGTCACTGAACAATGTCACAAAGATGTAACAATTTGAGCTGATAAATAGGTTGCATTTTAAGACACCTTACCAGTACCTAATATTTTATTTCACTTTCTTGAACGGTCGTTGAACTACTTGCTTGCTTCAGTAAAACTACTAGTTTGTCTAAATGCACAATTTTTATCCCACTATTTAAGGCAAACAATTTTCCTTTCCTTTCTCTCTAAATAATATTGACATCTGTCATCTTTCTTCACCATTTTTTGCCTCCCTGGTATTTTTTACTTGCTCCCAGTATTTTGGGGAACTTCTCCAATATTAACTGTCTCTCTCTTACTTTTTTTCTTTTGGTGGTAGGAAGATTGAAAGCACCCAAGAAAAGTGGTGGAAACAGAGGAGGAAGATGCCGGCCTCTTTTGCACTTGGCGTTTGGCTCTTCCATACACAGTTGTTACAGCTATTGCTCAGACGATTGTTGGGAAAGAGATTCGAACAGGCATTACAGTGATTAACTGCCTCAGATTCCTAAACATTATACATTTTATGTTGCTTCATTTTTAAAGTATACTCTGTCAGGTATAATAATCACCAGTGATGCAATAACCAGATGTAGAAATGTTAATGAAATTGACAACTCTAAGAAATTACTAACACTAATTGACATTGACAGCACTTACGAGGTACCAGGCACTGCACCAGCATGTCACATACCAAACATCAGACATACCCACTATCCCCAGGAGTGAGAGAGGAGGCATGCGGCCAAACACACTTTCCACTTTCATTTTCCTTAGAGTTATTAAACTGCCACATTCAGATAAAATATTTAAATGTGAAATTACTAGAGTAACCATATTCTTTTTAATCCAAAGTTCAAAGTTAACTACATAATGTACAATATTCAGAACTTAGAGGTTTTATTACCTTAGCTAAGGGGAGGACAACCTAAAGGATTTACAAAAACAAAATTCAGTTTTAAAAATCCCCAAAACCACCCGGCCAGGCGTGGTTCAGCAGTTGAGCGTCGACCTTGGATCCAGGCGATCGGGGTTCGATTCCCGGTCAGGGCACATGCCCGGGTTGCAGGCTAGCCAATCAATGACTCTCGCATCATTGATGTTTCTATCTCTCTCTCCCTCTCCTTTCCTCTCTCTAAAATCAATAAAGATATATTTAAAAATAAAAATTAAAATTAAAAAATTAAAAAATTCCCAAAACCTACCAACATACTGTTGCAGAATAGGAAAGAAGTGTGCTTTTTTCTTAACTAGTAAAACTGGCCCTGAAAATTTTATTTCAGCATTATCAGTAGTTAAAAGTTAAACACACTTAAATGTGTACCAAGAGACATATTATGATATATCCATGAATTAGAAGATTATGCATTGTTTAAAAAATAAAGCAAATGCTTTACAAATGTGTTACTGTGAAAAGATCTCCAAGATATCCTGAGTGACAAAAACAAGAGGCACATACAGATGTACACTTATATTTGGGGGAAAATATGTATTATCATCATCACCATCACCATCTGGGAACAAATAAAAGAATGTAAGAGTTACCTGTGGAGAGTCAAATGTATAGTACTAGTGGGGATGAGACGGGAGCTGGGGTAATAAAATGCGACAGAAACCTTCATTTTTTGTTGTTGTTTTATACCTTTTTGACGCTTCTTTTAAAACCGTGCATACATTGCTTTTAAATATTAAGGAAGCTGCTTCTGACTGCCTTTCAACTGATTTATATTTACAAAAACAAAAAGATCGGCTATAGGGGGATCTGTGGCCTGGCCTTCTAGAACACTCCTGGCACAGACTCTGCCCCCTGGTCTCACTCCTTCCCCTGGCAGGAGCAGTGTCTGATCTAACTGGTGATCCAGGGAGAAGGAACTGAGTAGAGGGGCCCAGCCCCTTCTTGAACTCCCTTTCAGCTCAGCCTGCCAACAGAAGCTCAGGCCCTTCCACTGTCACAAGTGGGGGTTCAAGAGGGAACAGAGGGTGTGCTGTCCTGTGCTCATCTGGTTGTGGGGATGATTCAGTGTAAGGCTAGTATCTAATTCAGGTGAAATACTGAAAAGCCTCTGCATTTTTGCTACAGAACTAAGCTGTGTTTTCCAATGAACTTGTTACTTCAATCTCCATCTTGTTGTCTAATTTTCAACTGATTCTGAACCAATTTGGAGAGGTGGGCGGGGAGAATTCCAAATCCCAACAACCTCCAAGATACACCATTAAATGAAAAAAGAATGATGCTGTACAATATGTACAGTATGATCTCACCAATGCTAAAAACAAAACAAAACACTACTATAAAAATATATGCATGTATAAAAATATCTGAAAGAACAAACATTAACCTGGGAGAAGGCTGGGTTGGGAAACGTGAAAGGGGACTGTCACTTTTTACTCCTAAATTTACTTTCATGCTATTCAAAATTCTCCAACAAGCATGTATTCACATATTATTGAGATAATTTTCAAAAAAGTTAAAGTATATTTTAATTTGTGCTGGAAGTTTTAGCAACTATAGATCAAGTGCAAGTTTCTAAACTTTATGATTATCAACAGTTTAGAGAGGTGTTTCTCCAAGTGTGATCTCCAGACCACCTGCATCAGCATCTCCTAGAAGCTTGTCAAATATGCAAACACTGGGGCCCCACCCCAAACCTATAGGATCAGAAACACTGGGGGTGGAACCCAGCAATCTGTTTTAACAAGCCCAGCTAAGTGATTATAATGCTAACTAAAACCTGAGAACCACAGGGCTAGAGAATCACTTACAATAATCAAGTTTCAATTTTCCCATTCATAAATCCTCAGGACCTATACAACACACACACACACACACACACACACCCCACCTATGAAATCATTTTTCATCTCAATTCAATAAATATTTATGGAATATCTTTCAAATTGCATTACTGTAGTAACTTTTTAGTACAAACTAAAATACTTCAGTAGAGAAATGATATCTTGAAACCACTAGGGAGAATCTACATCCACTCTAAAGGGACAGAAGTATTCTCTCTGTCATAGCCAGAGCCCGGAACAGATTTCCAGCTGCGAAGGAACTGTAACATGGCTGCCTCATACACTCTGAAAAAATCCTCAACCAAGTAACAACTTGTTAATGGAATGTATTAAAATGCTGAGCATTCTCAGCTAGTATTTCTCCCTTGTAACTTTATATTAGGAAGTTTCTTTAAAATTGAGTAGTGTTAGTATTTAGATACCTGTTTGGTGATCGTCTTGGCCAACGTCTTCTGTTAGATTCTGCAAGAAATAAGTTCATTATTACCAAGAAATCACATACCATCCTAAGTTTTAAAGTTCAATATTTTCATAAGCAGCTGATATCTTAATATCTATAAACTAAACTTTTATCAACTACATTTAAAACAACTATTTAAACAGTTGGTAGTTTTGTCATTAAAAGATTGACTTACTAGCTTATTAAGGGTGTGGTAGATCTTATGAATATTTGCCAGTGTTGAGAGATGAGAATTCAGCTGAAAGTCTTTAAAAAAGAAAAAGAGGAAAATTCAGTGTCATTTATTTCCCAAACTGGAAAGACTATAAAAAAAAGAAAGCTCAGACTGATGATAAACAAATGTTTTGATGTAACTGAATAGTATCTTCATTAACTTGATACTTATTAAATAAAATACAACATGCAACTACTGACCTATCTCCAAGAAATAGTCTGAAAATAAAGTTAAATTCCTAACCAAATGTTAAAGTTGATGAAATTTTCATGTGAATTGTAAGGTAAAATGAAATACTTCAGTAGTGATCCAATCCTACCAACAATGAACCTGAACTTAATAGAAGAATATCAATAATGTTAGCAAATTAAACAAGTTACACAAATAGAAGGCAGATCTCAAATGAAACGTGTTCACTTTCTCTTTCCTTTTCTCTTCCTCAGAATTACTAGTAAAATATCAAGCTCCTCACAAGAAAATAATAGAAAAGCATATCAACTATTTGGCAGTTCTTACAGTATATTTATTTTATTGGCTCTACTACAACAGAGAGAGCAAAAGAGGAACCTAAGCTCCCCCACCCCCTTCCATTAGTCAAACACAGACAAATGATTCTGCAAACTGAGTTTGGTAGGCTGAGCCCTACAATGGAGTCTATAGTTACTTGTACTGCAATACTCAATGTCCCAAGGAACCAGAAACACAGAAGCAGAAATCACACTCAGAAAAACATGTCCAAAGCAAAGAATGCACCAGCTATTGAATCATCACCAATAGTTCAAGAATTACACATTAAATCAGACATGAGAAGAATTAGGTTGCTCCATCTTAGAATCCTGCACAACAGAACGCTTTCAGTTAAGCCATTAGGCTTTTGAATTTCTAATGTTGAATGATTTTTATAAGGTATGCTTGCATGCATAGTAGGCTATGTAAAAGTGAGTTAAAAGTCTGTAAGTAATCTCATTTGAATAAGCAGCAACAGATGTATTTTCACAAAATATCAGGATTTACGTTAGTTGCTTTTCTTCACTATCAAAAAGTTAGTCTTAAAAGCAACCTAGAAAAAAACCTGCAACTCTCCAACTTATGCCATCCTGATAGAAAAGAAAAAAAATCACTCTTCACTGGGATATTTATTTGGGGCATGTATCAGATGCCAAGAACAAACCCAAAGGGAAGACTACAATAAAAGTTGTCTGTGCAGGGGGACTGGATTCTCTGGGCAGCTGCTTTGAATCTGGAAAGCAAGCTGATTTCCCTGCCAGTATTTAGAAAGCTTTTCTTTCTTTTCTAAATCGTGGCAGGAATCCAGTTCTTGGCTGGCCTACAGGGCAGAGGGGCCAGCAGGCAGCAGAGTCCTGACATTCACACTCCACGGTCAGGAGCAGCAGGCCACACATGTACTCGTACACATGTACTGCTCCAGCCTACCTGGCCGCAGCCAAACACCTAACACCACGGCCACAGCCAATGGGAATGCTCCACGAGAGTTTTGGCTGAGAGACAACCACAGCAGGGCCTCAGGTTCTAAATGGGCCTCAAATATAGACAAGTGTTAATTGTTTGGCATCTAAATAGCTTAGCCATATTTAAAGTAAATGGTGGCATAATGTGGCACAGAACCTTTTCCATCTTAATTAGTGCATTGCACAGAGAAGGTTTAAAGTATCAGGAGTAAGTGCATGTCTGTATTATGTATGTGTGTGTATTTACTTATGTTTATATTTAATAAACATGGATAGTGATCTCTAAAGCTAGAAGCAACAGCTCTCTCATGACCTGCAAGAGGCAATGAAGAGCTTAACCACACAACACTCCCTCCCCCTGCATCTACTACTGAGCCAAAACCCCCCTTTTTGTTCTCTCAATTTAAAAACAGGAAGACAAATGATACATTCCATTATCATCTTGAAATTAAATCCTGAGTTAAACTCTTGGGCCCCCCAAAGAACAAAAACAAAAACAGAAAACTTAAGGATCTCGATTCTTTTTTTTTTTAACTGAGGCCTCAGAGGAGGGAGGGAGAAAGGGACTTACCGAAGATTACAGAGCAATGTGGCGTGCAGGCCCCCCATGCTATACTTTTTTCACCACCCTGATGTTAATTCAACTGTCAAAATTCACATAAAAGAATCTTAACAAGTTAAAATTGCTAAATCCTTCCACACACACACACACACACACACACACACACACACACACACACAGTTCCTGCCCAAATACCACTGTTCTTTAGTACCTCTCTCTGGAGTCTGACAGCTGGTTTGAATCTTAGGTCTACCAGTTACTTAACCTAAATTTCTATGTCATCACCTGGAAAATGAGGTTATAATGCCTAGATGTGGTAGACATTCATTACAATGCCTGGACCATAATAAGTGCTCAATAAAAAATATCGATTACCACTATATTTGCTTATACCATTTTCCATACCACACAGCTATCTAAAATGGTCTCTAATTTCCATAGGTCCAAAAAAACCCCACCTCAGAAACCCAAAAGTTGGTGCTCCCTCCCTCTGTGAATGAGGCACATGGCCTGGTACATCTCCACAGCCTATGATGGCATTGCTATATTTGTACACCATGTTCATGATAGTTGAAGATAATCTCGATATAGTGGGGCGGCGTTTAAAAGCAGGTTCTGTACACGAAGTTTCACTTTACAGGCAATGAGAATAACAAGATTCATTTCACAAATCACAAAATATATGACAGCAATTCTCCATTTCCATATCAGATGTTTACTACCATCACCACCTCACTGTCACTTCACACACACATACAAAAAGCAAAAAGCAAAGGAACCAACAACATAAAGAAATTGTCTTTAGTTTCATGAAAGTAAGAAGAAACTAAGGAGGAGACACAAATTTAAAGAAAAAAGACAAAAATCGCATTAAAAGATAAATTCACAAAGGTTAACACATTAAGTTTGTGGTTTATCTGTTCAGGGCTCAGAGCAAATAATAGACCCTAAAATCTAAAACAGATTTTACATCCTTAAGGAATAGATGTTAAGGGTAAAGAGCAAATGCTTTACAGAGAACATACTTGGGAAAGCACTAACTGACTCATAAAAATCTCTGGCTCACATTTCAATTTCAAAGGATAATGCTAGGTTAGTCAACTTTATTCCATGATCAAATGGCTCTCCACAGGAAAGCAGTGCCTGGATTTGACTCTCCTGTGTGACATGCAGACTCTATCTTCTGTATTAAAAGCAACAAATGACTCTGTAAAAAGGCACAGCCTGCTTGATAAATAGCTTGCTTAAATTATTGTCTGGGTATTTTTTAAAACATCCAACAAAAGCTGATTGGGCATAAAGTTTCTGGTGCTTGCTTGTTTATTTTTAATTGCTGTGACCTATATAACATGAAAAAAATGAATGCCACTGAGAGGTCAAAGTCCATTCCCCCATACTACCCACAACATACACAAAGATATAAATATTCAGAATGAAACAATTACGGGTAAGTTCAGACAATGACCATCAACCAAAAAAAATCAAATTTAAAAATTAACAGTCCTAATAGAAGTTTACTTCTATAAGAGGGTCAGAAACAATCTGAATGCATAAAAATCAAAAACTTTTCTTCATACCATAGTCACTTGTAAAGTACAGCTGGGAGGTGATCTCAATCATAACAGCAACAAAAAGCAGTAATACATGTAGAAATAAACTTAAATATGCAACATTCAAGTGAAGAAACAATGAAAGTTTACTGAAACACATTATATTCCTGAAATGGAAAGACCCAGTATTGTTAAACATATCTCCCTTTACTAAACTACAAATTAAATGTAATCAAATTCCTACTCTTTGTTCCTCCCAGTTCCCCACCCCAAGAAAGAGGTGGGGAAAGGGAGGCAGGCTGGTTCTAAAGTTCATCTGAAAGAACAAACATGCTAGACTTGCCAAGAAATGGTTGAGAAAGAATGAGGAAGAATTTGCCCTATCAGATATCAATACATAGGGTAAAGCAGAGGTTGGTAAACCCTCTGTAGAAGGTCAGATCATTAATATTCTGGACTTTTTGGGCTATATGATCTCGGTTGCAACTACATTGCCATTGGAGCTCAAAAGCAACCATAAACAATACATAAACAAATGAGTGTGGCTGTGTTCTAATAAAACTTTATAAAAAACTAGGTGGTGAACCAGATTTGGCCCATGGACTGTAGTTTGCCAATGCCTGATATAAAGGTACAGTAGTCAGTCCTATCCATGCTTTTGCTTCCTGTGGTTTCAGCTGACCAAAGTCAACCACAGTCCAAAAATATTAAATGGAAAATTCCAGAAATAAACAATTTAAAAGTTTTAAATTGTGTGCCATTCTGAATAGCGTGATGAAACCTCATGCGTGCCTAAATGTAAACCAACCCTTTGTCCAGTGTATCCACACTCTATAAGCTCATGACCTGTTAGTCACGTACCAAATGGACTGTTACGATACTGCAGTGCTTGTGTTTAAGTGATCCTTATTTTACTTAATAATAATGGCCCCAAAGCTCAAGAGTAGTGATGCTAGCAATTTGGATATAACAAAGAGAAGTTGTAAAGTGCTTCCTTTAAGTAAAAGGGTGTGTATGTATAGGAGAAAACATAGTGTGTGTGTGTGTATATATATATATATATATATATATATATATAATCTGCGGTTCAGGCATCCACTGAAGGTCTTAGAACATATCCCCCATGGATACAGGGAAGCACTGTATAGTAATTATAACAGGATGGTATATGTGCAAGAAGACAAACCAATGGAAGAGTGTTGATAAACATGTATGTGTGTATGTATGTACATATGTTTGTAGAAACACATATAATCAATACATGATAAAGTTGCATTTGAAATCATGGGTAAGAGATAATTATTCAGTAAGTACAGGGGCAACTCGCTAGCATGTGAGCAAATAAAAATTAATTTCAACTTCACCCAAAAGTTACTGATGGAAGGGCACAGCATTCAAGGCAAAAGGCAAGTCGTCGTCATGGACTCAGTGCTCTGCACACTCTGCCTCTACCCACCTACCCAGCCTCATCTCCTGCTCTCCTCCCCTCGCTCACGCTTCGCAGTCACAGCACCCTGCCTGCTGTTTTGCGAGCGCTCTAAGCGCACTCCTACTCAGGGAACTGCAAGGCCAGGCTGCCTCTGCCTTGGGCCCTACTCCCTCTAACAGTAACGGGCCTTGCGCTTGCCCTAGTACTTCATCAGCCTGTCGCTTACAGATCACCTACTTCGGAAGCCCTGCCACAGCCAACAGGGCTCCTTCACTCTATCGCCTACCCTGCTTGACTTCTCTTTGTGGCACTGGTACTGCCTGATACTATGTCATACATCTGTCATCTTCCTCTCCCATTAGAATGTAAGCTTCATGAACTGCTGTATCCCTAGTACCTAAGACTATTCATACTTGGCATATACTAAGTGCTCAATGAATACTCAGTGAATAAACGGATTCAGACACAAAGCCACCAAGACCTAAATTCAATACGTTCAGAACATTTCAGTGCACCCACACAATTAGATCTTCCACTGTGAGCAGCATGGTGATAGAGGAGACTCTAGAGGAAGGGGAAGGTCAGGAAAAAAGACTGAATCCTGCTTTAGAGTTTAGATTTCATCTCCTAAATATTTCCAACTGGGCCAACATATGATATGCAAATGTAACAGATACACATGGCACATTCAAGCAGCATCAATTCTACTCAATGGTAATTCATCTACAAGAGTTTTACATGAAAACAAAAGCAGAATTATGGCACTAGACTTTGAAGAAATTTCACCACACTGAGTTAGGCTCCCAGGACCCTGAGGGTACCTAATTCACTGAACCTCTGCCAGAGCAGAAGGCTGGGAAGAAGTCTGAGAAGCACTGGGTGCCATGCAAGTTGTTCAAATTAGGAGTTTTTTAGGAAGCTCATTCTATGGCAAATGTGTGGCAGAGGTGATGGGTGGCCTGGATTTAGAATGGCCTTTCATGAAGACTATTGGAAGTGAGATGGGAAATGATTAAGGCCTTAAGTTAGATAGTGGCAGTAAAAATAGAAATCCTAAGTACAGTGAGACTACGGAATGCCCACATTTAACTCACACAAATTCAACTTTATTCACTTGGCCAAAAAAAAGGGGAGGAAGGGAGAGAGACAGGCAACATGAATCCCATAGTCACTTAGTTTCCACATGCCAATCACATGTACACATCTCACAACACTGTATGAGTCTAGTATTTAAAGATGTATTTTTCATAAAACATGGTCCCTAAACATAAGCCAGCTGCTTCAACTGGTGCTCAACTGAAGAGCCAGCTACCTGTTCCAATGCTGGAGGAAAGAACTGACTGTGCTGGATTTACCTGACACAACCTCCAATGGGGCACCTTCTGAAAGTATTTCCAGGTATATTTCTAATATGAGTGATTGTCACCTGACATACAGACTTTAGAACTAACTTCTATACAAAATATGACTGCACTCTAAGGAAAACCACTAAGGCTGCATTCGGGAGATGAGACTGAGGAACTGTGTTGCATGTCCTTTTGCCCACTTCTCACTTGACTAGCTCAAGTAGGTCAACCAGCTAGCTACAGCCAGCTGGGAGTCAGTCACAACTTCTAATTCCCAATCCAAAGCCCATTCCTCCATGCTAGCTTATTTCTAATCAAAGCAAACACTGATCTATTTTCATGCTCCATATGAGGAAAAAAGCAACATCTTTTCCCACCCAAAGTTGTTACTTGTCAAGCACATAAACTTAGGGTAATATTTCTTTAAGTTACTACAACTAGCTACATCTAAAACCTACCATCTTTTTTTTTTTTTTTTTTTTAAAGAAAAGAAGTGCAGAAAAGATACTATCAGTAACACCAATGCTATTTCTATTCCAAGTGCACTTCTTTCTTCTGGTCACTAAAGTTTCATGGAAGTATTATTATCTAAAGTCCAGTTGGCCAATCAGTGAGCAATGCTCTCAGGTATAAAAGTTTTTAATGCAGCACTATGCACAGGTATGTACTTAATAACTATTTTTTGATGACAATGAAAATGATGAACTAAGGCTTGGGGTGGGGGAGTCACTGGACACCGGGATAACGATAGAATAATGACCATGTTATTGCCAAAACCGTGAAACAGAATTGGGCAAAATTAAAGGTTAGCAAAATCAGCATTCATCCTAAATGTTTCTCAGACAGAACAAGTCATGATCTAGCAGAGTAGGGCCAGGCCTCTAACTGGGAGTCAACATGGAATGTTTAGGGGTTTTCTAAGCCATCAGTGATGTGGTTCATCTACCTAAAATGTCAATTTTAGACAGCGATACAAAAAAGGAAAATAATTTCGTTGTTAAAGTCAAGGGAGTAGTGCAGTTGAGAGCCATGGTGTAGGTCGCCTTGCCTCCTTCTAGAGAACAGCCTTCTGTCCCATGGACTTTAGATAAACAGAGGATGAGAACGTCGATGATGTCGGATAGAGACCTCCATCAACTTCCAAAGGACCTTTGATTTCAGTCAGAGATTTTGGATTTGTTACTGCAGCATGAATGAAAAGAATCCAAGTTTTCAACAAGTCCTTACAAAGCCCTACATAACCTAAGTTATCTGACCTAAGTCATCTCACTCCACTATTCTCGTTCACTCCACTGCAGTCATATTCCTCCTTGAATAGTCATGTGAATTCCTACCTCAGGGCCTTTGCATTTAACATGCCCTCTGCCTCCAAAATCTCTGATGTTCACAAGACCTGACAGGTGACTTTGTTGAAATATCTACTCAAATGTCACCCTGTCAGAGGTGTCCCCTGACCTTCATATCCAAAGCAGCACCTCCATCTCCCACCAGATTCAGATGATTACATAGCACTCGCCACTTTCCGACATTTAACAGCTTTATTGAGATATAATTCACAAACCATATAATTCACCCTTTAAAGTAAATGGTTTCCCGTGTATTCAAAGAGTTGTGCAACCATCACCACATCTAATTAAAAATTTTTTTTTTAAATATGTCATTGACTTTCAGTCACTCCCCAGTTCTCCCCTCACTCCCTTCAGCCCTAGGCCACCATGAATCTACTTTCTGTCTCTATAGGTCTGCCTATTCTGGATTTTCTATATCAAAAGAATCATACAATCTGAGGTCCTTTGTGAACATGACATTGTATTTTACATATATTTACATGTTTAAGCTTTATCACTCTCCCGAGAGCACAAGCTCCACGAGGACAGGGACTTTCTTTCTTTTGCTTTGTTCTCCACTGTATCCTGATACACAGAATAGCAAAATCCTAGCACATGACAAGTACCAATAAACAGGGGAATGGATGCTTTAAAAGTATGCAGTCACTGGATTTACTCTGTGATCTTGGTGGAAATTTCGAAGCCAGAACTGAGGCCAGCTTGAAGTGGGCTGAGGATACAACAGGAGATGATGGAACAGTCTATGCCAAAAATAAAAATCTTGTCCCAGAAGTTTCAGTGTAAAAGGCAGACTACAAATGCACATGGGATTGAGGGGGTATTGATTTGGGTTTTATGATGGCGAGACTAGAGCATGTTTAAAATACTGGTATTAGATCTGCTTGTATCCTGGAAGGTTGCTTAGTATCCTGGAAGCCCAAGGGTAAAATGCAGGTCAGATCACAAGTCAGTGCAGATCTACACATGAGCTCAAATGTGTGATTTTAAAAGAAAAATACAAAATGCAACTTTAAGTAAAAAAGATGATTAAAAATGAGTTCTACCTCAAAATGACTTGGAAAATCTACCATAAAGTGAAGGCTTTTTTTTTTTTTTTTTAACACTATAAAAAGTAGTGTCTTAAATGATCCACAATACCAATTTACACCTTTGCCTACCAACTGACAGTCATTTAGCTATATGAGATGGTACAGGTATACATCTCATTTGTAGAAACAAATATATTCCTAGCTGAGGCCAAATTATTAAAACACAAAGATGTGAAATGTTTTCCATATCAAAAAACTAGGAAAACCCCTAGGTTTGAGGGTCAGTTTCACTCTATACACCCTTCAATGCCAGAAGTAGAAATCCCTTTATCTATAAAATGGATGATGACAGTTCCAGCTTCATAAGGATATTGTAAGGATTAAATGAGCTGCTGCTGCAATGTGCTTAGAACAGTGCCTGGCACACAGTAAGAGCTACCTAAGTGCTGGCTATGATATCACATGGTGAGCAGAAATGGTCTGTGCTACCTACCCAGGGCAGGGCCCAGGAAAAGCTGAAGCTTTGAGCCCTCTCCCCCACAGTTCAAACCAAACCGAGTTTACAAATTAAGCTATTTAAAACCAATCCAGTGACTGCACATCAGAATGACCCTGGGAGCTTGAAAAAAATGCCAGTGCCAGGGCCCCAACCCAGATCAAAAAATAAAAATTAGGCGGGGGTAGGGGGGACTGATCTTTTCTCAAGCAGCCCAGGTATTTCTAATGTGCAACCAGAGAGCTGAGTTCTATTTCCCATCCTCGACTCAATCCCCCAACTGCTGGCAGCCAATCCATTCCTGGAACAACCTCAGCACAAAACACGACAGAAATCCAACTCATTCACAAGTATTTAGAAAGGAAAAAAAAAAGATCAAGACTCAGGGAAAAGATTACAAAGCTGAAAAGCCAGGGAAAAAATGAAAAGAAACAAAGTAGCCGTGACGAAGGTGTTAACGTCATTGTCATCAATAAATATTTGCTATTTACAAGGCACAAAGCCAAAAAGGCAGGCATAGAAAGGGGAAAATCACTAAGGAGTGGGAAGCAGGTCATCATAGGTGACTCAGCGTTTTTCCCTGAACACACGATCCAAAGTTAAAGCCATCCAAGCACACCGCTGCTGGCTTTTTCCTAACTCTCACAGGACCCATAAAACAGGCTGGGAGGAGAAACCACCCGCACCCTATCTTCCACCTCACAGCCTGTGCCTGCAGGAGCCATCTCAAAGGAGTCGGCCACTTCAGGACACCCGGTCTGGCTGCACTCCAAATGTGACAAGGTACAAAGGGCCCTAGATTCATTCCCTCCACCCCACTCTCCCACTAAAGAACACAGATCCACTCCACAGTTCAGAGTAAAAAAAATCATCCTTTAACCTCATTAATGTTACAAGAGCCCAGGTTTAGGTTGGAGAGTGCAGCTTTGGCATCTGAGAGCCCTGGGTTACAGTCCCAGCTCTGGGGCAACCTAGTTGAGTGACCATTCCCCTACCCAACCTCACTGTGTCTCAGTGTCCTCATCTGTACAGCTGAAATAACAGGACCCTCTTTCACAAGGTTACTGGGAGGATTAAATGAGACGATGCATGCCAAGCATTTAGCAGAGTGCTGGCCCACTAATATGCACTAATAAAGGTTCATTGTTTTAATCCCTATTATTATTGGAATGTGAAAGAGCCTAAAACAGACTGAACCTAGATCAAAAAGTAAAGACGGCAGAAGGGATGACAAGGTGACGGGTCTTAAAAGCTCTGACTTCAATAGCCAGGACTTGAATGTACAACTCTCCTTTCTCAGCTTCCTGTTTAATGAAGAACAAGTAATCAATTGGTGGCCTAATTTTGGGAATGGCACTTGAAAGAGATCTTAAAGGGAAAAGAGATTTCAATTCATCCTCAACTAAAGAAAAGAAAAAAAAATGTCAAAGATGTTACACAAAAACTACATCAGTAAGTAGCTCTACTAAAAGGTAAGTTTTACATTTTCTGAAATGTTGTTACATATCTCCTATATTTTTAAAAATAATATAAAAAGTGTGCATTTAAGAAGTATTTAACACATGTCTAAAAATCTAAGAAGACTAAAAGTGAATTAAAAAGAAGTCTGGAAATATTTTTTTCACAATTAAAATCCATTTTAAATGCCTATTGTCATGGCAAGTAAATTGGTAGAAATGAGAAGAGGAGGAGTGGGAAAGAAGGAATTCAACCTAGACCCTGATCCTCTTGGGACCCATTCCAAGAAGGAAAGAACCAAAAGCAAAAAAGGAGATAATCATAGCAACTGGCTCTGCTGTCATCTTTCATAGGCCAGTGAAAAATATGGAATTCCAATATACCTGCAGGGTTACCACAAGGATGATATGAAAAGCACAAATAAAATGTTGAGTATTACTTTATTGGCAGTGGTGGGGCATCTAGACCCTGGAGTCAGAATGCCTGAGTAAGACTCTCAATGCACCATTTACAAACTGTAAAGAGTTAACCTGAGGTTAATTAATTAAGCTTTCCGCACCTCAGCTTCCTCATCTGTAAAATGGGGATAATAATAGTACATAACCTACTTCAGAGGGTTGCTGCAAAGCAGCTGAGCAGCCCAAGAATAATCACCAGTCCCCCTTTCCCTTTGTTCCTCCTCTCTCCCTGCACCCACCTTCTAACTTTTCTCTTCCCTTCTCTCACTTCCTGGTGTCTCTTTTCAGCCCCCCTCCTGTAGCTCCAGCTCACCCCTCCACCTCCTCTCCCCTTCACTCGGCCTCCCAAACTCCCATTCGGCAGCCACAGTCCTGGGTACTCTCACCCATGCTGCTCCCTCTGCTTGGAGAGCACCCTCCCCCCTCCCCCCTCCCCCCTCCCCAGGTGCACACAGATCCTTTTCTTCATGTAATAAAACTTCAAAAGCTAAACCCACATGACAGTTGCTAACCCTTCCCTGAAGTCTAATTTTAATGACTCCATATTTATTCCCAATGCACCCTGGCACCCATCTAACCCAGCAGCCACAGCCCCAGTCCTTCACGTCCACTACTCCTCTGCCTCCACCACTTAACCTGGAAGGAAGCTCCCTAAACACGGGGACCCCGCCAGCCATGTCTGCCACTGCAGTGCCTGGCCACAAGGGAAACCTCCAATGTTTGGTGAATGGCTGAGTGAGTAAATGCCTCCCTCACTTGGTGGTTCTTCCAATCTCTTTTCCTGTCCAAGCTCTCCTTTTAAAGTCTGAGGAGACTGTCATTACCCAGGGATCATTAGCAACAAAAACAGAAAAGTGCCAAGCACTTCTCTGAACGCTGTATCTCCTTTAATCCTTCAGATCATTTTTGATCTTTCCTACTCCTCTTTTCTCCTCAGCCCAACCCCAACTCCACTCTAAGCACACCGGCCTCTTTGCTGTTCCCCAAATACAGGCCTGCTCCCCTCTCAGGGCCTCAACATGTATGTTCCTGCTGCCTGGAATGACTCCTCACCTCCATCAGGTCTTAACTAAAACCTTCTTAGTGAGGCCTTCCCTGACCATGCTATTAAAATTACAGCATTCTCCACTCCCCCTCCTCCCCACTCAGTTACAGAGGTGCCTGTGCTCTCCCCCTTCCCTGCTTTATTTTCCTCTATAGAACTCATCACCATCTGACATACTACACAATTTACCTGTTTATTATTTGCCTCCTCTCCTACACCAGAATGAAAACTTCATGAAAGATGAAGAACAAAGCCTGGTATATATAGTAGGTGCTCAATAAACACTTGTTGACTGATCAACTCCATACCCTACAGTAGCTATTTCTTATGCATGAGAACTCTGAAGCACACACAAAGTAGTTGAGTAACTTACCCACATTCACACAGCTAATACAGAGCAGAGGCAAGGATTTGAACCCAGACATTATGACTCTTAGACCCACACTTACCACCTACTACGCCTTCCTGCCTCCCAACCTGAACCAGATAACAATTAAAAGACATCATCATATCCACGGAGCAAATCCAAGCATTGTATGTCTTTAGGCCACAGAAAAGCAAGAAAACCCATTCACTGGAAAACCTTTTAAGAGAACAAGTCATCATCTAACTCTAGAGTTTCATGAGGTAAAGTATTAACAGATTTATAATCTATACAGCAGTGATCATTTTTCTTTGGATTTAATAGTTCAGAAAAAAAGAGGAAGATTTATCACACCTTTTTATACTGTAATATCCCATGAGCAGCAAAATAACAAATTACCACCTAACACGGAGAAGGCCTAGGGTGATACATATGGAAAGCTAAACACTACAGTGAGAAGCACAGACTAGAAGGGGCACAGGGATAGGTTACACCAGTATAGACATTTATCAAAATTATCAAACTGTATATTTAATATACATCCAATTTTATAACAGGTAAATTATACTCAATAAAGTTGATTAAAAAGCAATTAAAACTATCAGATATGAATTCTAGCTAAACAAATATTCCTCCAAAAGAGCCACAAATATTATTTCCACAGCTAATATTCCCAAGTCAGATCCAAAAAGATGCACAAGAAGTTACACATTAGCTCCTGAACACACCTCTTTTTGGGGGGGGGGGAGGGGGGGATAAAGGTGATTAGGGAAAGACAGCAATAGAGAGTTCCATATGATGAAATCCAGTGGGGTGACTCATATGTGGCTCTGAGTCCTGCCTGACCACCACCAGCAAAGGCAGCCCCCCACAACTGACATGCTTGTGTGCTGCACTCCTCCAGTCCTCTAAGTCACCCGGAGCCAGGACTCTTGGACTGGGAACCTACCGGGCAGATCACTGCTCTCCACAGGGCCTCCACGGGTAACTGAGCAGTGAGTGGTCTGGATGCTGAATTTGTCAGAAGTCTCAGTTGTGAGCATCAGAAATCAATTAGTCAACTTAAACAGAAGAGTGATTTGTTTTTCAAAGGCTATTGGACAGTTCACAGAATTTCTAGGAAATCCAAAGAACCAAGCGTATCAGCTACACAACCAAAACAATGCCTACAGGCACACAACAGAGTGTACCATCCACACAGCCAGGACCAACCTGGCCCCTGGGACCACAGCCTCAAGACTCTAGAAATAGAAACAGCACTGCTGCCACCACTGTCCATCCTCTCCAAATGGCCTGAGGCACGCCCCCCCCATTCTTCCCATCACTTGCCTCCAGCTTCAGATTCACACTCTGGGGTGGGTGTGTCTGAGCAGCTTTGCCTCAAAGGTAGGAATTCCCCAAATAAGTGGAAGAGCCAGGTCCCTGCCCACCAGACACAAATGGATGACACACCATCTCTGCAAATACTGCTGATATAGGTCAGCAAGTAATGAAAGGTTTTCAAAAAATATTCACAAGAAAAAAAAAATCCTCAAAGATAGAACTAAAAGGAATCATACCCAGAAGTAGTGCTATTTGGGAAGGGTCTTTTTCATATTACTTAGTGTTTTATTCAGTATATTAATTAGTTTCAAAAACTACAAGTTTACCTTCCTAGTTTGAAAATAACTCATTAACATTTTCTAACTGAAAGAAAAAAATTCAAATCTGAAGTAACAGTTTGTCTGCTTGAATACTGAACATGATATGAAAAATATCCTTAGAACTGTAATAGCCATGCAATAATTGCTAAAATATATGATTCTATGTAAAATGTAGTATTTTGAGCCCGGCCACTGTGGCTCAGTGGTTGAGTGTCAACCCATGCACTAAGAGGTCACCAGTTCAATTCCCAGTAAGGGCACATGCCTAGGTTTTGGACTCGATCCCAAGTACAGGGTGTGCAGGAGGCAGCCAACTGATCTTTCTATCTCTCCCTCTCCCCTTCTCTCTAAAATCAATAAAAACATATTTAAAAGGTAGTATTTCAATACCTTTCTCTACCAGAGGGAAGGGGGTGCACGGCTGGGTGGAAGTGGGCAGGGGAAGGGAATAGGGACATCTGTAATAGTGTCAACAATAAAAATAAAGTGGCCCTGGCAGGTTTGGCTCAGTGGTTAGAGCGTCGGACTGTGGACTGAAGGGTCCCGGTTGGATTCTGGCCAAGGGCACGTACCTCGGTTGCAGGTACAATTCCTGGCCCAGTGGTCAGGGCATGTGCAGGAGACAACCAATAGATGTGTCTCTTTCACATCTATGTTTCTCCCTCTCGACATGTCTCTCCCTTCCACTCTCTGAAAAGCAATGGAAAAAGTATCCTTAAGTGAGGATTAAAAAAAGAAAATAAAAATAAAGTAAAAATAAATAAATGTAGTGTTTCGATACTTCCTTCTACTTAAAACATAAGCCACAAATTATAACCTCTTTTATAGCCACAAATATTTTTAAGTGTATGTTCAGCTTAAAAGACTAATTCTCAAGAGGTACTTCTAACCTGAATCTCAGAATAAGAGAAAAGAACAAGCTATGAAAAGCTATTAACACTAGTTTAAGCTGACCAACTATAAAAAGGTATCAGGCATTGTCAGTCTCAGAAAACTCACTTCCAACTAAGAAAGTTTACTTTCTAAATGAAGAAAGTCTTTCATTGATCTCAATGTATTGTTAATATTCAGAAATAAAACCTTAAGACCAGAATTGGTGATAAAACAAAGAGGGCAGAAGCAGAAACACTCCAGGCCCCTTAATGTCACACCTGTCAAGCCCTGCCTTAGCCTTCCTTCTCCACACAGGACTGTTACACACCAGATCTGAAATGCACAAGTGCACTTTCCCATGAAGACTTTTGGCTCTTCAGTACATCATTAGCATTTTATTCTCTCCTTGAGAATTTCTCCATGCCATAGGCCTTCTTCAAAATTGATATATGCATGTATTTTTAAAAGAAATATCATTTAAATTGGTTTGCATATGGCTGACTTTGTCAAAAAAGGCAGAGATAAATGAAAGTTAGCACTCCCTGAAGATAATGAAAGACAACTAAAAGCAGGCTAGATAGCAGGAGGAAGAATTAAAATTTTCCAGGTAATTCACAAACTAGTCAAGAGCTGACCAGTTAAATTCAATTCAATACATATATGAGAACCTAAGCAAGACATCATGCTGGACAACCAAGTGGATACTAAGTAAGACATAGTCCCAGATCCCTAGGGCGTAATAATCTAATTGGGAAGAGGAACAAAAAGTAAACAAGCAGCTATTGTTATATAAGATACAGCTGAAAAGTGAAGTAAATAGTACTTTGGAGATTCAATGGAGTGAGAGTCTCACTGGAGCAAGGGAACAAGGAAGGCAGTAAAGTTCCATCAGAAGTAGCAGTGAGGGCAGTGGGCGAGGAGGGAGAAGTCCAGGGGGAAGAAACTGAGCTGAAACTGCAGAAGCTGGTTCAGCCCCACTTTCTGAGGAGTCTGTGTTTCAGTATCAACGGGGAGCCCACAGGGCTTCTGGGTAGGGGAACCGAGAGCACGAGGATGATTCAACTAGTGACAGGAAAGACAGTTACAGGAGGCTGAGCCAGGCAAAAGGACTACTGGTTATTACAATACAAGAAAAGATGGATCAGACCTATGGTGATGGCAAAAGACAGATACAGGAAAAGACAGGATGGGAAGATAAGACATGCAGCCTCTCTTTCACAACTGACCAGGGAAAGAGGATGAGAAATGTCTAAGCTTCTAGCTTTGTTAGTAAATGAATTAGAATTTATTAACCAAATGAATAGAATTAGTTGGTCTTGTTTTCCTCTTTGTTTTGCCTACTAGGAAGCTCAGAGCCAAATATATGGCTTATTTTTAATATATGGCAAGCATTTATGTGCAGCCTGTAAATCTATAGTTTATTTTCCTTCCTTGACAGGATTTTAATCTATATTTCGTAGGTCACCTCTAATTACTTTAGCATGAGACAGAAAAAAAGTCAACATATAAAAAGACCAGGGAACAGTTAGACCAAGTGCTGGTTCAGGGATATAACCTGTATGTTGCCAACAGAGAGCATTCTCCTCACCCTTCTTCCACACTAGCAAAGGCCATGTCCCATGACAGAAGCTGAAAAATGCCTGATTTCACTTTCTCAACCTCTCTCACAAGTAGCAGGGGCATGAGATCAGTTCTAACTAATGAAACTGGAGAAGTCTCCAAGGTGACCTTCTGGAAAAGACTCCTATCTGTTAAGAGGAAGCTGTAAGTAAATAAACTCGTTCCCTATCTATCTTACATAGGCATGATGTCTGGTGCTGCAGCAACCACTTTGCAAACAGGAGGCAAGGAGCCTGAGACTTTTGATAAGCCAAAATACTAAGAAGAGAGGAAAAAAAGGCTAGAAGCAGTATAGATTCTTAAGTTATCATTAAGATGCTGCACCAGCCTTAGAACCTAGACAAGATAAAAAAAAAAAGTCTTATCTCTAGATGTCTTGCTTCTGGACAATAAGCTCTATTATTTAAGCCATTTTTAATTGAGTACTGTTACCTGCCAAAGGCATTCTAACTGAAACAACGGAGGTCATCACAAGGTCAGTTTCTGACAGTTTGAATTTTAAACTGCTGAGTTAACGTTATTGAAATGAGAATAATGCAAACATACTACGGTCAAGAAGACAGCAGTAAGTTAGTAAGTGCTTCAGCACCCTGGCTGGTTTGGCTCAGTGGTTAGAGCATCAGCCTGCGGACTGAAGGGTCCCAGGTTCGATTCCAGCCAAGGGCACACCCTCGGAGGCAGGCTTCTCCCCTGGAGCCAGTCAGGATCCATGCAGGAGGCAACCAATCAATGTCTCTCTTACACACGGATGTTTCTCTCTGCCTCTCTCTCCCTTCCACTCACTCTGAAAAGGAATGGAAAAAATATCCTCCATTAGGGATTTTTTAAAAAGCTTCTGGGAGCACCTAAAGACAAAAACAGAAAATGATTAATAACATTTGAAAAGATGTGATCACAAGTTAGTAGGGGCACTTCTCAGAGGCAGGAATACAGGAAGAAAAACGTAAATGTACAGAAGTGCGCTTAAGGGGAGAAAATTATGGAGACTTTCTTTTCTGGCAACGTTATAGACAAGATAACCTAAAAATCCTTCCCAATATAAAAGAATCCAAAAATTCTGGGCAAAGTGTAAGAAACATCTGTTTAAATGCAAAGCTAAGTTCACAAGAAAATAAAGGACCTCTCCAAAGGCCAAAAATCAAGGAACCTAAAAACCAAAGCAGAAAGTATAAGCTGATAATGTATAGACACCTAGGGTTTAGGGGGCTAGGGTAGGGAGCGGGTTGTATATGTGTAAAGGATACCTGCCCTTTGGACTGTAATACAAAAAGAACAAGGGAAGGAAATGACTAACCTAATATTTTCTTTAAAAAACACCATCTTGAAGACAATTACAACTCATTTTCAGCCTCCTACACTTTACCCTTTATGAGAGCAAACTGCACAATTAAATGTACATTTTTAAAAACATGTCCAAATCACATATTTACATATCATAAAGGGTTTCCTGGATATTTCACCACAAACAAATAAAACATAAGATAGAGATATAAGTTATTTCCTCCCAAAACCGCACACTGCCCAATTTTTCAGCCATTATGAAAAGAATCATCATTGAATCAAGTACTCATGTTCAGTATATTTGAAACCATACTAAAAGGTTTCCAAATCTTAGGACTTTGGGGTAAAATATGTGTCATTAGGGTCATTATAATATTCTTCTAGTGACTATGTTACCAATAGTTTCGAAAATACCACATAAAAGTGATCAGTCACCTCTGGGCTAATCTTATGGCACTCTATATTACAGATTTTTTAAATCATTGCATATAAATGGTAAAGGGAACCCGCAAAGGATATGATGTTTGGGGAATCTACAGACTAAGAGGATTGGGCTCTAATATTAAAAAAGGCAGGCAGAAGGAATTATATATATGCCACAGCAAAACCCATGAAAACCTCTAAATATCCTCCAATGAATTTACTTTCCTCTAGCCTCATTTGCTTCCCATGCTTCTTTGAAAACCGAAGACATATATTCCCATTATTCATCATCATATTTTCACGCTGGCTTAATGAATGGGACCACCCTAAATTCTATTAAGCCACTTCCATCACTCAGTTCAAGATCATGTTTTTTTAAAAAGTCTCCTCATTCTTGGACAATCCAGAGAGCCCAAGAAGTACACACACATAATTTATAGCATCATCACAAGGCTCACATTTGTTTCCACTGCTTTCCCACATTTATATAAGACTGAACCTTTTAACCTAGTGTTTACACACAACAGATGCCACAAAAAATACACCATCTTAAACACTTCTTTATATTGTGTTGTATCTTGAATGTTTTTCCCACAACCTATGTGGTAGATAGGATTTATTCTACAAATAAGGCCACCAAATGCAGGGGGGAAATAATCAAGTCCGGGATCAAAAACCCAAGTGTGAAAGGACTGTACTTGGCTTGGTTCTCCCCAAGGAGGCGGTCTAGAGAACCTCCTCCAGTCCCAGGGGACAGGAGAGCCTCCCGAGAGCGCTCGGGGATCCTCTGGGAATAAAGCACGAGTTAGCTGAGAAGGGAGGCTCCAAGGGGCGCGCTGCATTCTGGGACTCGTTTCCACAGTTACCCACGTGCACCCAACCCAACCGCGGCCAGGACTACAAGTCCCAGAATTCCATAGAACCGCCTTTCCCCTTCACACCCGGCGACTGGAGGCAGACCCTAAAGGAAACCCCTAAAGCTCTCTCCTCACAAGCCTGGGAGAGGTCACGCCCCCCCAGGCTCTCCTCGGGGTCTCTGATCCTGCGCTCCCTTGCAGGGAGGTGGGTCCCGAGGCACCAGCCTCCACACCTGACGACCAAATATTAGAAAACTGCGTCACAGACTGCCAAATCCAGGGACCGCCAGGGACCCCCGCCACCTCCTCTGCGCAAACACTCCCCCCTACCAGGCCTCCAGGGCCCGACCCTCCAGCTCCTGCCGCGGAAAACCCGCAGCCCACGCCCCTGCCCCGCCCCCCAGTCCTGCAGCCCGAGCCCGCGCCAGCGCTGACCTCGCTACCCGCCGCTCCAGGGGAATCGCGGCCAGCGCCAACCTCGGGGCACCTCCCCCGCCCCCTCCACCTCGGCCCCGCCCCCTCCTTCCCCCACACCCCGAAGCTCAGGGCTCCCCACTCCAGAGACACTGCCTTGGTGGGGGCGGGGGAGGAACACCTCCCCAAAACACAGTCTCACACCTTACCTCCCACCCCCAAGCCCAGCATAGACGGAATCTGGACTTGACAGTCCATCCCCTGCCCTAGCCTCTCCCAACCTCCCTTTCCTCCCAACTAGCTCTTCACCCACACCGCACCTCCTTTACCCCTGCCCCCATCCTGTATCCCAAACCCTCCCCTCCTTTCCTCTCCTCTTACTCACAATTACTCTGTCTTCCCAACACCTGCTCCATCCTATTACCACGACGTCTACCCCCTCTCACCACTCCGTTACCCCACCAGCCTTCCAATGCCCCTCCACCCGCCGGACTGCCCAACTATCCCATCACACCCCAATCCCTCCCACCATCTCGCTCTCCCGTTACATCAGCCCTCTTCCTCTTTGCCCGCCCTCCTGCCCCGCTCGGCCGCTGCCCCCATTCCCCCACCCCATTGTTCCCCCCCCACCCCCGCCAACCAGCCCTTCTTCCCATTGTCCCCGCCCCCGCGCTCCCCCCAGCACTCACCCGCCTTTCTCACCCAGCCGCCCGCACCACTCGGCTCAGCCTCTAGGAAATCCTCACCCTAGCGCCCCGCTCGCTCGCTCTCTCCCTCTCTCCTCCTCCGGTGCCACCCCCGGCCCTGCCCGCTAGCGCCCGCCACCGCTTCCACCTCCATTCACCCCAGACACTCCGGTCCCGGCCCTTCATCGCACGTCCCACCCCCCTGCCCCCAGCACTGAAATGAAGCCAGTCCCCACCCCCCTCACCTCCGCCCTCCCCTAGCAGGCCGGCCCCTTCCCCCGACGCCCGCCCCCGCCCCGCGCCGCCCGAGGCGTCACCGCCCGCCCCGGCCCCAGGAGGGGTAGAGGTGGCTCTGGGGCAGAGGCTCCCGGCACATTTCGGGACAGGAGGTGCGGGCGCAGGGACTGAGAAACCAGAGCGGACAGTGCTGGCAGCCACCCGGCTCCGACCCGCTCTCTCTGTTACTCACTGACAGCGGCAGCATCCGAGTGCATTTTCGGACAGCTCACACCCTGCTAGCCGCCCAGGATCCCGCGCTCGCCTCGCGGTATCCCCACCGGCTCGCCGCACCTCGGCTGGAGCTGAGGACCCGCCGCCAGGCACTCCGGGTCCGCCCACCTCGCCGCCTCCATTGGCTGAACCTCGGATGAAGAACCGCCCCTCCGCGTCTCTCATTTGATAAAAGGAGTGCAGAGAGCGCCGTTCTGGAGCGGTCAAGGAGGCCCCGCCCCCTCACGTCCAATGCGATTGGTCCCGGCGCCTGGGCCCCGTAACGCCCCTGGCGGAGACCACGCTCTGGAGTATCATGTTGGGCCCGGCTGCTGTCACTCATCCCCGGGGGTCCAAAAGCGCGTGTAGGGGCGGGGCTGGGGAATTGGTCCACCTTGACCCTGACGCTCCGCCCCGTCGCGGGCGGGATTGGTGGAGCTGCAGACCAACCAAGAAAGATGGGTCGGCGTCTGAAACAAAGCACGCGAAGTGTTCCCAGAAAAACCTAGAAGGGGAGGCGCGGTCGGGGCAGTTTGTATCTCGCTGCTCCGAGGGGGAGAGGCCGCCATTCCCCCGCACCTGGCGCATCGCGACCGGGACTCCCGCTCGTCTCGCACGCCTCAGAGCGGCTCTGCGCAGGAGCCCGTCCGCGCCGAGCTCGGACTGGCGCTCCTCTCGCCAGCAGATTCCTGCAGCTGGAAACTGGATACGGAATCGCCGCGTCTTCATTGCCAGCGAGCCCTCTGGTGAGGAACAAATAGCCATTCCTTGTACAACAGTCCATGCTCTCGCCGTTTTCGATGTGCGCTTTTCCGGAGTTAGCGCGCTTCTCCCGCGTCGTCACAGATGGGCAGTTCTAACGGCGTCGAATGTTCCAGGCAGTGCCCGTCGCACGCCCCTGCGGGCTGCCGACGCTGACAGCGAATCCAGCGCCGCGCCCTGACGCGCGGGCGCCGGGTGGCACGCGGGCAGGTCACCAGCCCTCCAGGGACGACGAGCACAGCTGGCGTAAGCTAAGACCACCGAAGTCATCGACGCTGGGTGGCGGTCCAGGAAACAAAATTGGCTGTCCCTTCGCAGAGGAAGACGTTAATTCAGGGGAACGCTAACCATTGAGTTTCCTAAGTCAAAAATTTGCACCATTTTCATGAGTTCGACCAGTTTTTTCAGTGCTTTCAAACCAACTCATCCCACATTATTGTAGTGAGTAATAGTATTTTGAGGCATTACTGGAGGGTTGTCCCCTCCTACCCCAACCACAGCACACTGGACACCACCACTCCCCTGTATGCCAAGGCCCTGCCCCAGCTGGCACCGGGGCGCTCTGCTGATCCTGCCTCGGAGAGTGGGTGACACCACAAACAACTGGTGACACAACATCAGCCGTTTTGGGTTTAGATTTCTACAGCCAAGGCTCCTGAGTTGCAGGGTTCTGAAATTTACGTTTCAAATCAGGGCATAATGTGACACCAAACACAAGGAATTTAAGAACAGAATCAAACCAGTTCCTCCGTCCAGCACCACTGGCACTCAATCCATAGTGTCTCAATAAATTACATCCTTGTAATTTATAAAACATAATCTATGGTGTTCCTATCATTCAAGCAGTTATGAATCACTTCATCTAATCATAGAATCTCAGGATTGAACCTGAATTTATCCACCTCAGTTTCCTTCTCAAGACAAGAGTATCATCCGTATGGGTGACTCTAACCTGACAGCGTCAGCTGGGCCGCACAGAGAGGGGTAGGTACCTCTGGGCTCTGAGATAGGCCATCCTTGTCAAGCAGATTAATTGTAAAAATATCTGTCCTTGCTCTCAGCAGAAAAGCTGCTCCTGCGTTCTTTATCCCATTTGTGTTTTAACCTATTCTATATCTAGGAAGTAATAAATTATATATAGTTTATTCAAGTTTGTAATATTCTGTGTATGTAATATTTGTATGGGTTTTTTTTCCTGCTCATCATATTTCAAGGGCTGAGACACAGATGTTATTTGCATAGGAAAAGGCTTGCTTCCTGACACCTCTAAAATTCAAATAAGTCCACAATTCATTTGTTTTAGGTAGCCATTTCCTATATGGATTTATCTGCAGCAAACTTAGTAATAATAATGTATTTAACAACAATTAAGCTACATGAGGGCCCTGCCGGCTACTTTGCCCCTAACACCCAGCAGTCTTTGGGCACAGGGTGTCCCTAGAAAAATATAGAATGTACAGCCTTTGTTATTTTTTTTCAGTTGAGTCAGTATGATTATTTTCAAATAAAAAACAATAATTTATACAGATCTTTGTAGTGGGTTACCTACAGCTGGAAAATTGAAAAGCAAACCTCATTCTTAGTCTGCTAAACCTCACTGCCCCCACATGTTTTTGAATAATAACACAGGTATAAATGACTACATAATATTCTGTAAATATTATCCCATCATTTTAATAATTCATAAGATTATAAACCTTTAAGGGCAGGAAACTTGTTACATTTAGCTTTATGTCCCTAGTACCTAGTACAGTGCTTTCAAATAGTAGGTACTAGTTAACTGTTCCTTAAAGTGAACTAAATGTTGACTGTAAAGTGAAATTTTAGGTCTGGAAGGAAACTTGGAGATTATCAAATCCAAATCCCTCATTTTAAGAATATGAAACTTGAAGTCCAAAAGAGTTAAATGTCTAATCCAAGTCACTCAGCTAGTTAATAACAAAGCATTAATTAAATTCAACTTTCCTAACTCCTAGACCAGGCAGGTGTTTTCCCCTGCACCACACTGTCCAATCAGTATCAAAGCTTCGAATTCCAAAGATGGGTAAATTATTCTCCTTTCCCATTTGAAAGTTATTATATCAATCTAATACAAATTCTATACTTCAGAGCTGGAATATTCACTTTTTAAATGAAATTCAGTAAGAACTTTTTTAAATATACATTTCAATTTTTTTCTTGTTGGTAGCATTCCCAAATAACTTGATCCCTGTGGGGATGTTTACTGAGATAATAGAGTTACACTCTATGTGTTTATATTCAAATCCTTGGAGAAAAAAATTAATAATTATCTTAGGACTGTGATGGGTAGAGATATTTGGGAACACAGTCTTTCTGCCGTCTTGCTTCACCTGGTTACTGCTTTAAGGTGATTTTAAAGCAAGTAACCTTGTGTCAACTGATACCTAATTGCATTGGATTTTTCTATTTTATTAGTTGTACAATATTAATTTTAATCAGATATATTTTTAAATACCCTAAACCTAGATTAAAATTTGATATGGAAAAGTCTAGTGAGAGAGAAAACAGCAGAGCTCTAAATCAAATTTTAAAACTTCCTCCCCCCCAATTCTACAAACCCCACAATAGCATGGTTTTCCTGCAGGTGTTAGGGTTGGTGGTATAGAATGAAGAATGGCATAATCCTCAAAACTAAAATAACGTTGGGCCTTCTCAGACAAATAGATAAATGTGCCCCTGGTAAGATTTGAAGAGAGTGAGAAAGAACATATGCCAGGGAGGAAGTAAATACAGTTGACCCTTGAACAATGCAGGACTGAGGGGTGCTGACCCCACTCACAGTCAAAAAGCCACATACAACTTTTGACTCCCTCAAAACTTAACTGTTAATAGCCTTAACGATAGCATAAATAATTAACACACATTTTGTACATTATACGTATTACATACTGTATTCCTACAATACAGTAAGCCAGAGAAAAGAAAATATTAAAATCATAAGGAAAACATATTTACAGTATTTATTTTTTTAAAAATCCATGTATAAGTGGACCCATATAGTTCAAACCCTTGTTGTTCGAGGATCAACTGTATATCCACAGAGGTCAATATCGTTCATTTCTCCAAACTCATAACCAGCTCACAGTTTGCCAACCCAAATAATGATAACTCTTTTTAGTGTTTCCAAGGTGATAGACACTACTCTTATAGTGCTTTGCTTGTAAATTATTCCACCACCCCAGTGGGGTACTACTATTATCCCCACTTTATTGGTAAGTTGACCAAGGCTTAGAGAGCTTCAGTAACTTGCCACTCAGCTAATAGATAATAGTGTCCCTAAGTAGCCAAACTCCCTATGTTATAATGTTCCCATGCTGGGGTTCAGTTCCCTCTCTTTTTATTAATACATGCCCTACATACCTGAGAGATTTATTTATAAGATTACAAGAATATGGATGTGAATGTGTTTTAAAAGATAGTGACATCTGACCTCTTTCTTGAGTTGAATATCTAACCACTCAGGCTGCCTTTGTAGACACATATTAGGAAAAATATCAGTCAGATTATTTCCAGGTTACTACATCTTTCTTATCTATTTTATTCTTTTGACCTTATTTCAACAGCAACTATCCACTTCACGGTATATTATTAATAAAATTATCCAGAGTCTCTAGTGAAGCTCTGCTGAATGTAAAAAATTCTCTACTCTGAAAAATCAGTGAGAGGGGGCAGCCTCTTCAACCTACTGGAATTCACCTTTTAACCACTGAGGCCTGTGTTAATTTCAGCTTGTAAGCTTTTAATTACATATGATTGTCACTGTAACATATGTTGCTTTTCACATACATACATAGAACAGTTTTGCTAATAGCCACTTGCCAGATGCTACTAGGGTAATAAAAATGTTGGTTTAATTTTTCAATACCTGCATACAATCAGGTCTTAATTATCAGGTTAGTGGGAAAAGCATAGAAGTAGGCATTGACCTCACTGTCACCAGTGAGGACGGCCTCTCCTCAAAACTGGCAGTGACTGACAAGCTGTAAAGATGGCAATGGCATCATTTGCCTGCCATCTTGCTTTACTACGCTTTCTCTGTTATCAGACTCCTTTTTCCCTACCTACCTCACACCAGAGGTCAGACGCTGACGAACACATAATCACTACAAGTTACTTCATAGAACTGTTATGTCCCTGTCGCGTAGGCTTATAATGCACATTCAAGAGATTTCCATTTTTTCATCATCCTTCACTGGGGCTACGACATGTTCCCCAATGTAAAAAAACCCTTCACAGATGGAACTTTCTAGAACCAATTCACACTGGGCATTTTATCCTTGGGAGTCCTTTTGCCATTTTTTTCTGAGGCAGAACTAAGGCTTTCTGGAGCTAGATGGTCTGGATCAAAATCCCATTGGGTCCACCACTTAAGAAGACAAATTACTGCCCGGCCGGGCGTGGCTCAGCGCTTGAACATCGACCTAGGATCCAGACGATCGGAGTTCGATTCCTGGTCAGGGCACATGCCCGGGTTGCGGGCTCGATCTCCGGTCGGGGGCGTGCAGGAGGCAGCCGATCAATGATGTTTCTATCTCTCTCTCTCCCTCTCCTTTCCTCTCTCTGAAATCAATAAAGATATTAAAAAGAAAAAAGACATTATTTCACACCACTGTGACTTGGTTTCCTATCTGCAAAACAGTGAAAATATAGTATCTACTTCATAGGTATGTTATGAGGATTAAATGAATGAATAAATTCAAGTAAAGCACTTAAAAGTACCTGGCACATAGTAATGCTCAATAAATGTTAGGGGCAGCCCTGGCCAGGTAGCTCAGTTGCTTAGAGCATCATCTGATTACGCCAAGGTTTGTGGGTTCGATTCCCAGTCAGGGCACACACAAGAATCAACCAATGATGCATAAATAAGTGGAACAACAAATCGATGTTTCTCTCAAAGCAGTAAATAAATAAAAATAAATGTTAGGGGCTGTTGTCATTGTGACGATCTCCAGTACTCCTTACATTCTTGTATCAACTTTTTAAAAATTTATCTTTATTGTTGAAAGTATTACAAATGTCCCCTCTTTTTCCCCATTGACCTCCTCCACCTGCTCCCGCCTCCTCCACAGGCCTTCACTGAAGTGTTCAATCAACTCTTCCTCCTCATCCCAAATCTGTCTCTTCCTCTAAGCTAGTCCCCGATTGCACAGTCACTGTTTTATTAACTTGGCTTCCTTCCTCCCTTCTAGAGTTAACGGCGAACATTGAGTTAGCATGCAAAAGTGTCCTTCCCCAGGACATGCCACCAATGGGAAACTCGCCTAGTTTAGAACTGAAATGTGAGACTTTACACAGTGAAGTAAAAGATGAATACCCAATATCAATGCTGTGTTGTTCAAACTCTTTGAAAACTAACTTAATAAGGATTGATACTAGAAGCTCAAACGTATATAGGAAATTCCTGTGGATATTAGAAAGACAGCATCCTAAACAAGTAAACAGATTGTAATAAATTACACGAGATTCTACATAAATAGAGACACATATTGTGTTCCCAGAATGAATAATTTCTCTTGTACTTTGAAATAATGTTACCCTTCCCTGAAAGCCACAATTACTGATATAAAAGATTTTTCATCTACTATACCAGAGGCAAAGGCAAAATGTCTTCAAGTATTACCCTTGGGCCAGGCTGAACTAAGACTCAAACCCTACCACTTAAACCCCTGAGCAGGCATTAAACTTGTCTGGAGTTTCAGTTCCTTCATCTATAAAAATGGTAGTAGTACCTTCAAGGAATAAATAGGGCTAAATAAGATAAAATATGTAAAAAGCATTTATCAAAGGAGGAGAGGGAAGCAGGAATAAATGCATGAGCACCAGTTATGTGATGCAATCGCATATTTCTTTGTGAACCTAATGCGATCCTGTGCAGTGCAGTTGGCTAATTTTTATGCTTGAGACTATTTCAAGTAAAAAGGAGTCCATATTTTTAAATTTCTAGAAAATCTTGGTTTCTTTCTTTCTGAGGCAGCCATCTTAAGGATTTTTCAGAAAAGCTAACAATTTTCCAATTCTGCTGAGATTTGATATGAGTGTTTCAATTTCATTTAGCAATAATTTTTTTTTTTTACCTCCCCTGGATATAGAGAAAATTTAATTTATTTTTAAAACTATTTCTAACTTCCAGGATTTCTTGACACATGACTATCAGGGTAGCATTAATAAGCCTTTTTTTTCTTTTTGCTAATCTTTTTCTCCAGCCCAACTATAGGATACTTAAACTGACACTTTTCTTTTTGACCCAGGGCCTTTTATTTTACATAAACCACACCTGCCTACAGATTTAACAGTGTGTTCAAAGAGAAATGCATTTATTCATCGCCACATGTTCTTCCCCGAATTGGGTATTTCACCTGATTCGCACTGAGCTAATCGAGTCCTAACGATGTCACATTGAATCGATCTCAGAAGGTGTAATTTTCCAATTGAATCTAAACAATGCATGACCTTTACAGTGACTTTCAGGAACATAGCATCGCTTCAGTTACTCCAGCTAGCAGGGAATGGACAAGAAGAATGAACATTTTACTTGGACAGTGGCTTCTGCGTGTTGTCAGGCTCTTTCTCCATTCCTCCTTGCCTTTTCTATCCTACTCCCAAGAATGCAACGCCTTTTAGTGTCCCTCTCAGGACAGCCCAGGGGGCCATCCATCTCCAGACTGGGTGGTGCTCAGCAGCCGGGCCTCTCGTTAGGGCAGAGGGAAGGCCCTGGGGGACCGAGGGAAGGAGAGGAGGGAGCTGGGGGAAATCTATGCTCCCTTCCTTGGTGACGATGCCATATTACGGAAGTAAGGACTTCCTGTTCAGAGAGGCAGAGAATGGAGGATGTCAAAAACCTGTGACTAAGCAGGTTCTGCAACCAAGTCTCTACAACGCGGTCACACCTGCCTCGGCCACCCGGTGCCTCCTGACACTCAGACCCGAACCCCCAGCTGAAGCAACCACATGAGCCGTGTGGGTGGGAGGAAAACAATGAATCCAAGCATCTAAGAAAAAAATATGTGGCCCCGAAATAGGAAAAGAGAAGAATCTGGAGACACACACGCACACATGCATGCACATGCACATATGTGAGCGCACACACGTGCACACATCACTAACTTACGGAACTGAAAATCATTCTCTTCCAACTAACCTAAACGCCTACAATTTACTTTGTTACACTGTCTTAGCCAAACTAGATTAAAGCAAATTCCCTTAAATTTTTGAGTCACAGGCCCCTTTAAGAATCATTGAAAATGATGACTCTGTCAAGGGCCTGAAACCTGCCTATTCCCACCCCATTACTCCATAAATTAATAATTCCTAGATTAGATATTCCATGTGCGTTTCCAAGTATATTCTTTTTAGAATCCAGGCACTTCAGGGACTGGTCAGTGGCTATTGGTAATTTGGTTAGTGACGAATGAGTTCTACTTTGTTAGTTTTGCTCCCAAGTCTGGGTGACATCTGAGCCTGCACTCAAATAATGGGAATTTTGTTAGGGAACTGTAGCGGAGGGAGGGGGCCGAGGCAGTTTCAGGCTGTGGAGCAGCGAGTGGGAGAGGAGGAAGGCTTGGCTCTGGGGGCAGCATTTTGAAAGCAGAATGGAAGTATTGGACATAGGGCAAGAGAGAAGTGCTCTCTGGAGAGGAGATGCCACATTTAAACTTCCATCTCTTTCTACATTTTGTTCACCTCTCCTTGCAAAACTGCTTTTACTGCAGCTACCCACACCCAGACTCTGGGTCCTACTCTACCCACAGTCGCCCTTTGCCTTCTCTCTCATCTGATTGCTTCCTTCCTTCACCCCCTGACCCCAGGCCTCACTGCACTCTAGGCCCCCAGCCACCCTGCCCCCACCCCCAGGGTCTGGTCAGTTTATCCTGAAAGTCCAGCCTTGAGTCCCTACAACTGCTTCTGTTTTATCTTTCACCCCTCTATCTGACAATCACTTTTCTGGCTTTGAAGCTCTCTCACTGCAACCTTAGTCTGTTCTAAGCCTCCACGCAAATTTTTTATAACTTTAGCTTTGGGAAACATTTCAAATCCACAGACAATACTTTGGGGAATATAAATATTGACAAACACTTAAGTCCCATCACTTGGCACCAGATACTGTTCTAGTGCTTGAATTAGTTCATTGAACCCTCCCAACAATCCCAAGAGGTAGGAACTTTTGTTAAACTCATTTTACAAGTGAAGAGACTGAGGCACAGATGGGTAAAGTAACTTGCCCAAAGTCATACAGCTAGTAAGCGGCAGAACTGGGAAAATTAAGGCCAAGCAGACTAGCTTCAGACCTGTATTCTTTATCGCTGTGCTATATCGCGGCTTTGTATAGCATTTTACAGAGGGCTGCTTGTTCACCCCATTCCCCCTCCCTCAACACAGACTCCATGCCCATTACTGTGGAAGCTGTACCTATTCTAGCACCAGGAGGCAGTCACATGGAACATAGTTCTAAGGCCCAGGGCAAATGCCCAGCATTCTCTCTGCCCACCATTCTAGCAGCAGGGAACAGTTTCCCCAGTTCCAGATTCTGGAACTTTACTCTCTTCCTTGTGAAACTGATTTGAGGATCCAACAACAGGACTACAGGTTGGGGTATGTATGAGGAGGCCCCAAAGCGGCAGAGTGTGGTCGCAGGCAATTAAACTTTAAAGGGTAACCACTTGCCTGGCAGGGCGTGGCTCAGCAGTTGAGAGTCGACCTAGGATCCAGGTGATCGGGGTTCGATTCCTGGTCAGGGCACATGCCCGGGTTGTGGGCTCGATCAATGACTCTCTCATCATTGATGTTTCTGTCTCTCTTTCTCCCTCTCCTTTCCTCTCTCTGAAATCAATAAAGACATATTTTTTAAAAAATAAATAAATAAAGAGTAACCACTGAACACAGTCTAAACTGGACCATGTGCCCTTGTTCACACTTCCCCTTGGTGAGCTTCCCTCACTCTCCCAGCTCCCCTTCCAGGTGCCCAAGCTCCCACTGAAGTGCCTGGTCGACAGCCCTCCTGGACAGACCGCTTCCATTTTCAGGATGAGGCCCATCCTTAGCAAGTGAAGGCGAACCTCACTGTCCCCAGTAGGAACAAGACTAAAGAAGACTGAAATGGGCTTAGTCAACATGCCACAAAGGGGGCACCTGAGGATTTGGAAGGGAGGCAGACAGGTGCCTAGAGGTTATCGTACTTAATGATCATGAGAAGGGTTTAGGGCCAATTGTGTAAGGGTTTAGGGATCCTTCTTTCTTCCCGGCCTTGCTGAGACACTCTTCTGCATTGGAGCAAATCCCCCCCACCCCCCACCCCCACACCCCCACACCCTCACCCTGTCAGCACAGGTGCAAAGTGTACATAGACCCCAGGCTGGCCCGCCTAAGTGATACACCCTAGAGATGCTTGTACTCCAGAGTCTCATTTTCTCAGATCCTTGTGGCTGACAAGCTTGCTGTTCTCGAATAAGCTAATTCAAGGGAAAGTATAGATGAGTTAACATGGTACCTTTACAAAGATATTCGCATTTAAAAAAAACCCTAACAACCCGGCCGGTGTTGCTTAGTGGTTGAGTGTCAACCTATGAACCAGGAGGTCACGGTTCGATTCCTGGTCAGGGCACAAGCCAGGGTTGCGGGCTCCATCCCCAGCAGGGGGCTTCTCTGTCTGTGGACTCATAATCTGCAAGCAACCATGGCTCCCACCTCATAGAAAAGCCAGTCCAAGGGAAATAAAAAAACAAACACTCATTTGCTTGCTCATCGGCAGGAGGCAGCCGATGAATGACTCGCTCTCATCATTGATGTTTCTCTCTTTCCCTCTCCCTTCCTCTCTCTCTGAAATCAATGAAAACATATATTTTTAAAAATCTTAACAAACAAATGGCGCCACACCGATACCTAACATACTTCTCCCAGCCAGCCCCTCACCCTGAAGTCTCTTCCCTTCTTCCTCCCTCCATGTACGACAACTCCTCAGCCTTTCCAACTCAGCTCCAGGCTCACCTCCATGAGGGCTCCCTTGACTGAGGCTGCCCACAGTCATGTCTTTTTCCACTAACACCTGCAGCACTAGAGGGAGTTTGGGAGGAAGAACAGAACCAGAACCAGAACCCAGAACAAAAAGGACTAGAACATTGAACTGAACGATCTTAGTGGTGAGCTCAGCACATTCCCACATGGCAGATCATGGCAGGGTGGGGGCATCTGGAGTTGTTTCTGTCCACCCCTCCCCTCTTTCGCTAGGAAGAGCCCTTTCTTCTTTGGGGGAACTGCTCACCCCACCATTCATTTAACAGAGCTTTGATATGGGGTGCCAATCAGGGTGCCTCCCACTCCCAGTAAGCATGTGATCCAGCTGGGCCAATTAGCATCCTTGCCTGGAATTTTCAAAATCGGAATTAAGGTGAGGCAGCCTTCTCTGTCTGTGGACTCATAAGCTGCAAGCAACCATGGCTCCCACCTCATAGAAAAAGCCAATCCAAGGGAAATAAAAAAACAAACACTCATTTGCTTGCTCATTCATTTATTCATGAAACAACCATTATTTATAAAGGACCTTCCATGCGCCCAGACACTTCTGGGCTCTAGGAATAACACATGGAGCAAAAATAAAACCAGTTGCTGCCCTCTTGGGACTTACAAGCTTGCAGGGGAGACATTTCTTTAAAAATCATGCAAACAAAATAGAACAGCTATTTTGACAAGTAGTAAGGAGAAAAGCTATACAATTTTCCGAGAGCATAGAATAGGGGATCTGACTCAGCTGCTCTGTACACTTGTACAGTTTGCACACTGCACAAAAAACACAGCCGAGAGGGCAGGTGAGCTGAAATCCCACTCACAGTCCACTCACCAAGCCATGGGGGCCCAGAGGAAGGGGGCCCAGAGGAAGGGGCCCCTTTTTCTTCACACACCGGCACTGTCTACACAAAAGGGTCAGCTTTTTCTAATTTGCCCCAAAGTCTTGAATAGATCAGCCAGGACTCTGTGTCATACAGTCGGGCAGAGGACTGGGGGGAGGGGAGGCGAGGAGGTGACTGGAGGCACATGAATAATGAGTGTGGTAGGTAGACTAAGAGGGAGAGAAAAGCTTTCCAGACCAGGGAACAGTGGCCTGCTTTTGATGGCTATCTAGTCCTTGGTTCCAGTCACTCTGAGGCCTGGCTTATCCTCTCCCCTTCCAGGGGATTGGTTTCCTGACAGTGCATTTTCTCTTTGTAATTCAAATTACGTCTGTCACTTGCAACCAGGAAATCCTGGCTCATAAGGCCAAGCTTGGTGCAGCTCTTCTCCCTAACCCAGTGGCCTCCCCACTCTTCCAGGCTGCATCCTTCCGTGTTAGAAACCTTCAGCACAGGAGCTCTGTCTTTGATAATCTAGCACCGTCTCCAGTACGTAACAGGAACTCAATAAACATTTCATGCATCAGGAGTTAATTAACCCTCTGCTGCTGATCTTCTGTCCACCATGACTAAAATAAGTGGTGAAGTGTCAGAGGACAAAGGGGCTTTTCTGCACTCCTCCCATCACCCACCAAGTTCATCCAGGGTTTCTCCTGAGCACATGCCGTCTCCCGCTTACCCTTATGTTAATAGATGATTCTGATGTGTCTAGAATTAGGCTGTGGAGAGCTAGTGGGACTGATCTCATAAGGAAGAGTCAGCAGCATTTACTCTGTTTCTGCAATGCTGAGCCCAGTGGGGCCTAGGAATGTGCCAATTTCACAAGCTCTCCAGGTAATTCTTATTCACTAATGGTTGGGTGCGCTTCCCAGGTCTCCTAGGGAGAAGCGTTGGCCAACACTTTTCACCATTTCCCATTTACTAACTGGGCTGTGTCTGCTGTCAGGTGTCTGCCGTCAGGCTGAGCATGCACAGCTGGAATCAGAGGCTATCTGTTCTCTCAGGATAAGCAGACGTGGCTTTTCCTACCTGTTCCTCAAGACAGTGTGACACTGAACTGCTCCAGTCTACAGCATCACTGACACTGCTATTCTTTGCAGCTTGGAATTTCAACGGACAATTACATGCAACTCTTGGAAACGGAAAATATGTTGAATAAACTCATTCCTTGCCCTCTCCATCTGTCATCATTGTCAAGGCTTCACAAAGTGTAATTACCAGGTTACAGTCTGTAGACCATAAGAGACTTTAGGGGGGGCTTCCATACATGTAACATACTGATGTGTTTGAGGACCAATAGATCTGCCCTAGCAGGCAGAAGAACTTACTGAACCTGCTGATGCCGTGGGGACCACAGCTCTAAGGGGAAAGGCAGAACCAAGCATCTATTTCGTGCTCAAGGCTCACTACGTGCTTCTGGTATACACGAGCTCATTTAACTCTCATCACAGTCTGTAAGATAGTAACACCTCACTTTATTCTCATTTTCCAGAGTGATTAAGTGACTTGCCTAAACTCACCCAGGAAGAAGAAGAGGCTACATGACTTCCCCACCCCAGAGTTAATTAGCAAAATAGACAACAAGGGAAGAGAGGAATATGTGGTTCTTGAGTCAGCAAGTTTTCACCACAGCATCATCTTCAAACCTCTTTGTTTGAGCATCCATCCCATCAGTAAAGACTTCTGAGTGCATCTCCCCATTGTGTGCATTTATTTATAAACATATAATATACACTAGAAGCCAGTTTGCTCTTTAAATTTTAATGGGTATCAGAATGACCTGGAGAGCTTGCTCAAGCACAGATTATGGGGCCCACCCCAGAGCATCAGAGATTCTGTGGGTTTGAGATGGGACCCAAGGATTTGCATTTCTAACAGGTTCCCAGGTGATACCAATGCTGCCTGGGATGGAACTCACTTTCATCACTTTCACTGCCATATAAACATAACCCAAAACAGAAATTTAAAATAAGAACATACTATGGCGTAAAATAGTAATTCTAATTAATTATTTTCCTGTACCTCAGATAATGGTTATATGTAGCTTCAGGAGTCCAAGACCCCATTTTGGAAACCACTGCACTAAACTTAGCCACACTGGCTTTCTTTGCTAGAGAGGCAAGCTCAGTGGCAGGCACTTCATAAATCACAGAAATTTCCCAAGCCTTAGACATTGCAGATAAAGGAGATAATAAAGGGATACATCAGACAGGCACGGCTCGCAGTCCCACTAATGCTCCCCCACAGTGCTCAAGCTCTGCCTTTCATTTTCTACTATCATCTTTCCTCTGCTTTAATTTTTTTCCCCTTTGTGATAACAGCTCCTATCACTTGTAGGCATTGCAATCTAGCACTCCTGTTGTTCCTCTTACGGAAATCCTAGCCACTGCAAGTACATGCGGTACTTGATATCCACAAAGCAAAAATGTTCCAAGTGAACAATGTTTTGATTGAACTTTAATTCTGCTGTGACTTTGAAGTCTGGGCTCTGGGTAAGGGATGTGCCATTCTGCAGGGTGACATTCAGAAGCACCTGGAAGGGAATTTTCCCTGCTCACATGTGATACAGATTTCCAGTGTGCTTTTGTAGATTTCTTCAGCGCTTTTGCTATTTGGTGGAAAATGAGGCAGATTTAAATGCAGTAAATAAAACCAATCCCAGCATTTTGAAAGAGGAGAGACAAGTTGTTTGCTAAGACTTGGTACATAAATTTAAATCTAAAGGATAATATAGAAATAGGCCGTTATAGCAATATAATGATAACATAAATAAAATAATATATCATTAATAATATAATTATAATATAAAATAATATTATATAATGTAGCAATAGGCTCCACCATCATAAGAAAAAAGGAAAGGGTTAGTATAGCCATTGCTTCACTAGAAAAGAGGCATCTTCTGAAATTTTGAGATAAGGGAAAGTGGAAACAGAGCTTACTGGTAAAGACAGAGTGCCAGAGATAACCCCAGGATTTCCTGTGACCAAATCTGAGCAATAGAGCAAAGGTCGAGTACTGGGAGGTACTTTTCAAAAAGCCATTTGTACTGTACAGAAAAACAGCTGTGAAACACCCTCTGGTTTTTGTTGAATGATGCCTCGGTTTAAAACCAGATTCCAAAGGACTGATTCATATTGGTCAATGAAGTGGCTCAGACTTACTGCTTCACCCCACAACTATTTATTTCCTGACTAGTTTCCCATCCCCATTAATCTCAAATAAATGTGCTTCTTCCATGGGTTAAGCCCCTTGCTTGCTCAGAACTCAAGATGATGTTAACCCGGCAGCATACACCAAGGGCAGCGGTCGGTGCCAGTACAGTCACCCGGACCCCCAGTTCTTATAGAAAGTCTTCCAGCCCTTTCCCTCTTGCCCCCAACCTCATATCTGCCTAGGGAAAGAAATGGGCCAGATGGAAAAAGACAGGCACTGGAACCATGTACCATCATAAACGGAGACAGTCAAGGGCCCGTCTGGCTCCTCAAATGCCCTGGCCTCCCCCAATAACTTTTTTTAAAGGAGAAGCAAAATGAAGCAGTATTAGCATATTATGTTCTTAAAATATTTGAGTCCAACAAGGTGATCAGCAATATATGTACACTAGCCTTGGAATCAGCAGTCCTGGGGCGGCGCCCCACCTTCCCCGCTCACTAGCTGTACCACTCTGGGCAAGTCCTCTATTAGCCTGAGTATTAGTTTCCTCATCTAGACAATGCAAACAACACACCCTGAAGTCTAGCTGTGGCAGGTTAAAGATGGCCACATACTTTTTGGCACTGTCACATGAGTAAAGCCAGCTTGTACTCTCTGGTCCAGCTCAGCCACCATCCAAATACCAGCAAATGAGCCCAGTCAGTGCTATAAGGGACAGAAGGATTGCCCAGCCACGCTCTGTCCAAACTTCTAACCCAAGACATAGTTTATTATACTATAATAGATAATCAGAACATTAGCTAAAGAGATGATTGTGAGAATAACAAAAAATTGTACTAGGTGGAAAAGAATTTGTAGACTACAAAGCAACATGTTTTGTCCATATTATATCAAAGAGCAAATATGGGCTCTGACCACAGGAGTTTTCAATTATTAACTTTTATAATATTTGCCATTCCTGCTTGGGGATGCAGTCAATTGTCATCAGGCGACAACGGTGGAGATGAAGAGAAATGCATTCAACTTCTTGTTCTTTACTCTGATGAGGGCCATGAGCTTTGTGAGTCAGGGATACGACCCGAACTACAGCTGAGAAAAAAATATACCATCAGGCTTTAAGTTATTTGTTCCATTAAGGAATTTGGAACTGTGATTTCTTTTCTTTTCCTATGACTATATTCACCTTAGAATATTTTGAAATAATAATCTCTGTTAGGAGTTTGTCCACTGTAAAGCAGGGGGAGAGATGTGGATGTTTCCATTTTCCCCCAGAGGGTTCTGCTTTGCCAACCCACAGACCACTCCACCCCAAGTTCAGAGCCACTGGGTTGCCTTAGTAACCCAGTTCTCTTAGTCAGTTCAGGCAGCTATAACGAATTTCCATAGATGGAGGGCTTACACTACAAGCGTTGCTCATGGTTCTGGAGACTGGGAAGTACAAAATCAAGGTGCCAGCAGATCTGGGGTCTGGTGAAGGCCCCTTTCTGATTTGCAGAAGGCTGCCTTTTCCTTGTATCTTTACATGACCGACAACAGAAAGTTCTTGTATTTCTTCTTAGAGGCCGCTAATCCGGTTCATGGCAGCTCCACCCTCATGGCCTAATTACCTCACTCAAAGGCCCCATCTTCTCCTACATTAGGGGTTAGAATTTCAACATATGGATTTGGGGACAGCACATAGATTCAGTCCATAACACCTGTCCCCCTAAGGGCATACTCAACAAACAAATGAATTCTCATCTTAAATTTAAAAGGAATGTGGGGGGAAAAAGAAAGCAAAGACCATTTGCAACATCTTGCTAACTAGCTAAATATTTTAAGGGGGGGATTAAAGTGAAAAACTGCCAGAAATGTTAGAAAAATGTTTACAAAGATATTGTTAGAAAGTTCCTGATGGCAAAAAACAAACAAAAGATGTTTATATAGTGCTTTACTCTGCTAGGAAGCAGTACAAACATAGGAATGTGCACATATCCTTCTCTGCAAAGTAAACTGGAACAGAAGGGGCCTGAGGTCCCCAGGATTCCCAATCATCCTGGATCAAATTACGGCGTATGAACTCTGATGTCATCATCATTAACAAGAACCCCACATTTCCATAGAATTGATTTAATTTCTGATCTGTAGATTTCCTCAGAAACCGTAAAAATAAGGTGAGCTAAGAGCATGTTATATTTTTCTGGCTTGACAGATTATGCCAGTTTACTGCTCATTTCAAGTCCAGCTACCTTATCAAAGTCTCCAAAGCAGTCCCCTGATCCGAAAATGGCAATCTTTGCTCCCCCACAATTTACCACAGGCCTTCGCCTCTCCCTCCAAGGCTGTCCGATGAGTCTGCTCAGAAGGACCCGGCAATCAGAAGAGCTGTGGTCAGCCACACCCTCCCTCCACCCAAAACATCAGGCCTTTTATTGTACCTCAGGAGTCAGCAATAGCAGGGGTGTGCCGGGCTGGGAAGGTTCGAGGCGCTGTGAATTACTGTGCTGGCCCAGGAAGAATCACCATCAGCCAAGCGGGGTACGTAATTCCAGTGATCCATGTCCTTTCTGTTAAAGCTAGTAAAAGGTGTATACTTTGACTTACACAAAGTACACCACTGTAGGATGGCATAATGGGATTGTTAAATGTGTTTATTTCTATGTTACCAGGATAGTGTCTTTGCAAATATTTAAAAGATGCATTTGCATTTTACCCTGGTCCCTATTTCCTGGGAGCCTTCCATCTGTACATCTGAGCTTCTTCTGACCGATCTTCCAGTTCTTCTGCTAGTTGTCTATTCTGATGTAGAATGATTTTACTGAATTCTTAATTTCAGTGACAGAATTTTTGAGAATTCTAGAATTTTTCTTTTTTTCAAATCTGCTGTCATCTTTTATCGTTTTAGTTTCCTGACAGATTGTTCAACCTTGACTTTTATGTCCTTGAATACAGGAAGCACAGTTTTTAAGTCTATATCTAAAGAATTTCACACCTGAAGCCGTACTATGTCTGTTTCCCTTGGCTGTTATTTCGGCTGATCATGGTTTATGATGCCTTATTCCCTGTGTGCTCAGTAATCTTTGATTGTGTGCTGGAAATTGTGTATGGGAAAAAAATTATTTGTAGACATAATTTGAGCTCTATTATCTTCCTCCTAGGAAGATTAATTGTGTATTATTTTGTTTACTTATTTTGCCAGGTATCTAGTGACATCCAGAATCACCTCAGTCTCACAGTTCAGGGCGTTAGATTTTTGATCCACCAGGATCAAGGCCTCTCAAACGGACATCACCTGTGTGGGGATCTTGTCAAAGTGCAAATTCTGATGTAGTAGGCAAGACTTGAAGCTCCACATTTTTAACAAGATCCCAGGTGATTTCAGTGCTTCTGATGGTAAGTTTTATGTCTCCATAGGGTGCCCAAACTAAACATTATTTCTGGGTGTGTCTATTAGGGTGTGTCTGAATGCAATTAGTGTTGGCATCCATAGATTCAGTAAAGTAGATTGCCTTCCTCAGTATGGATGGACTTTATACAATCCATTGAGGGCCCAAGAACTTGATGAACAAGAGACTGAGAAAAAGAGATAGTTAATCTGATTTGCAGTAGAGAATTAACAGAAATTTGGGGGAGGTGCGAAAAGATAACCAGAGAAGATAAAGAGATTCCTAAAGCACAGGATATGGAGGAGACAAGATTTGTAAAACAAGGGGATAGCTAATTATTCTACTTGAAGACGCTTGAGTTTCTATAACGTAAGCCCCCTCTTTCTACATGTTCAGTAAAACATGCTACCCACTGGAACACAGGGTGGGAGTGTTTTGTTTTACTGTTTTGAGGAAGTCAAGGAAAGGACCAAATTCTATGTTTGCCTGGCATGGTTCAGAGGCGGTACTTTCTGTGTGCAGACCTGCTTCCCCAGCAATTTGGGAAATCTTGAGCACCTGCTGAGTGCCAGGCACTTCTAGGTGCATTAAATGCATTCTTTCCTTGCATTAACCTTGCATTGTAGCATAATCCAATTTAGAAATGCAAAAGTGAGACCATCTATGGACTGAAATATGACAGTGGGAGGAGACCAGTGAGAGGTAACCATAAAAATATGAACCTTGACCCTTAACCTACCCCGATTCACAGAAATCTTGGGGAGGACAGTCTTCAGGAGGGAGTGAAATGGGGGTTTGGCTATCTTATCCAGAGCTGAAAGGTAAGGAGATCCCAGTTGGCATCTGGGCTGCATAACCTTACAATATTGTCAGGAGATAAGGTGGTAAAGCACTTGGCTCAACAGAGGGTCAATAGTCAGTAGTTACTATTCAGGCTGTCTTAGCATCTTTCTGTCTGCCACATTTGGCAATTCGAACCCAGAGATAAGGGCAATGTCTTTTTCAGTTAAGCTTCACTTCCTACACCACCACCTGCCTAGCACAGTAGTATGGATATAATAGACGCCAAGTAAATATTTGTTGTTGCCAGCTTCTCAAAGTTCCCCAGACATGAATAAGTTCAAGAGCTGTATCATTACTAAGCACTGTTGCATAGTAAATTACCCCAATACATCGGTGGCTTAAAACAATAGTTATCATCTCTTAAGAATTTAGGAGCAGCTAAATCAGGTGGTTGGCTTAGGTCTCTCATGAGTTGCAGTCAAAACGTCAAGTGGAGCTGAAGAACAACTTGGAAGCCTGGCTGGGGCTGGAAGCTGCACATCTGAGGTGGCTCGTTCCCGTGGTTGTTGGCAAGAGGCCTCAGTTCCTTTCCACAGGGCTGCTCATGACACGGCAGCTGGCTTCTCTCAGGTCCAAGGGCGTGAGACTAAAGCAGGAGCCGCAATATCTTTTATCACCTAAGCTTGGAAGACACACGCCATCTCTTTCACTTTGTTCTCATCAGAAGTGAGTCACTAAGTCTAGCCCACACTCAAAGAGATGCAAATTAGGTTCCACTTACTGGAGGAAGTACCAAATCATCTGTGGACATATTTTTAAAACCTTCACTGGGACATAATGTCTTGCATATGGCTGTGTGCTCAATATGACATGTTTATTCAATAGATCCAAGGAACTCCCTTAGATTGCGACATAAACCCTTAGGAAATTCTCTCTCTTGTAATTTTTATCTCTGCCCCCAAAGACAAAACAACATTTAGAGCCCATTCTGGGTCTATGATGTTATGTGCCTCCCTGAAGAGCATTTAAACCACTATTCCTCTGGAGCTGGTGCTCTTGGGCTGAATTTTCCTGTCACCTGCCTGCTTAATTCTAGGGGAGAAAATTCACTCCTTGGGACCCTTCTGTGTGTTGAGATTTGTTCCCTGGCAGCTGGTGACCTGACTGATTGGAGACATCACCACAGTGTGTTACGTGCAGCCACAGAGTGATATAAGCCTGGGGGAAGAGACAGGTGACTCTGCCGCAGGTGAGAGGACAGTGAGAGGCTCGCTGCCACTGCTGAGTCAGCAGCAGGTGTATGTGTCCCGATTCTTCCAACAATTAGCCTCAGTCTTCAAACATTTCCCTCTGCTTTGTCCCAAGAGGGATTTAAGACTGTCTGATTTTGTAAACAGTTCTTCCAGCTCATCAAGAAATGACTTTATTTTAAAGCACTGCAAAGGTAAGACACTGTAATGATTTTGTGCCTAGTAGTGAAACTTTCTTGTATTACCCACATTCTGTTTCTTATCAAAAACTAAAAGGCAATTTGGAGAAATGCTTTTATTAAGCAACACATTTTATAAATTGATAGAATTTCCCACTGCATAGACATCATACATTTTCAAAATTAAGGTTCTTTGTGTATAGTTTCCCACTTTCATCCATCTTTTCATCTTACATACTTTTGTTCTCCTTAGACTTGCTCAGTCAATGAATTCTGGTTTTAAACAGTTCATAAAAAGTATTTCGGTGTACTCATATGAAAATGATGGTTGTTCTCATAATTGTGTCCTTCTTTGTAGGATCCAAATCTATTTTTAAAAAAAGCAATTGACATGTAAAAAACATTCAGAAAGGTATGTTCTTCCGTGAAATTTCAACCATAACCTATTGTGGTTTTACTTATCTATCAAACAACCAGGAGAGATGTGATCACTTTATAAAAGAGCGAATGGAGAAATAAAGAAGGATCCATGCATCTGGGAATGACAGACTAACATCTGAACCTCCACAGTCCTCTTTCTATGATTATGGATCATTCCAGAAGCACAACTGTGTAAGAATTATTGGCTGATAACATTAGTGAAAAATAAATCTGGATTTTCTCTTTGGTCCTCAGCTTTAATAATATCCATTTTATAGGTGAAGGAATCATGAAATCTGCAATGTTGTTCATGTTACAATTACACATGCATAAAATTTGTTCTGGCACAATTGCAACTTCTAAGTCTTGTGGTGCGCAAGTGCTGCAGCTGAACTGTTTACTGATGAAAAAGGAATTAATTACATAGTTCTAGCTGGGACGATGAAATACGAAAGGCACTGGAAAGGGAGCTAAGGCCTGAGAAAATGAAACCCTTGACTTCCTTTTCTTCATCAGCAAATAACCTCCACAATGTAGGAGGTAGGAGACCTGTTTACTTTGTCATCTCAAAACAATAAGAAGAAATAATAAAACTTTGCCCAACCTTTGACCCTGCTGCTGCACATCTAGAACTGAGTCCTAAGGAAGCAGTCAAGGATTTGCCCAAAGGTATAAGAAGTCCCTGGGAGACTTTTTATATTAATGAAAAAATAAATGTGCGAAAACAACTAAATTGGTTAACTAAAGTTTGGTACATCTAAACAATGGAACATTATGCAATCATTAAAAAACATTTTCAGGGCAATACTTTTTTTTGGAAGGATGTTTGTAATATATTGTCTAGATGGAAAAAAATCAGGTTAGTAAATAGAATGAACACACACATACATGTGTTATATATGTTTCATATATTTACCAAGTTGGAATAATTGTGTGATATATAGATATATATGCATATAGATAGCAAAAATGTATACAAAAAATTTTTACCAGTGATAATCTTTGAATTGTCTGTCTCCCCACCAGAACATAAAGTTTATAAAGACTTGGCCTCATTTGCCACTCTGTCCTCAGTATCTAGCACAGGGCCAGCAGGTGCTGGCATCATGGACTCTATGACTATTTTGTTACATTAAAGAATGGGATTTTTGGCGAACTTAGTATTCTCTGACTATTTCTATTTTATGTTTTCATATGTATATATTTTTTATAAGAAATTTTTACATTAAGGCGGGCCTTCTACTTATCCTTATTTTCATAACTAAACAGCGTGGGATCTAGCTCCCTTTACACTTGGTTTGGATCAATCTGCATTTGTGGTTAACCATAAATATTTTTTAAGATTTTTTAAAAATTGATTTTTAGAGAGAGAGGGAGGGGGGGGAGAGAAACATCGATGTGAGAGCAGAACATCGATCTAGCCAAAAATATTTTATTTGAACTTCTGCACACTCCTGGTGTAACGAATAAGGACATGGAACTACCTTTTGCTTCCCAGATCTCCCAACTTCCATTTCAGGGTCACTTCAATCAGCAAAAGGAGAGAAACTTTCTATGCATTTTGGGTCTACTGTTAACACAACAAATACTACTGTTGCTATTGCAGCTACTGGCCACTGAGCATCGACCACGAACTATTCTGAAAACATTCTGTGTCATTAAAATCTCAAATAACCTTCGAGGTAGGCACTGTTTCCCCGTTTGCCAGGTGAGGGACCTGAGGCGCGAGCGCCGGGCGCCGTGCGCCCAGTTGCATGGCTGGACCCGGGTTTGGACCGGGCGCGGCCCAGCCCACGCCCTTCGCGGCCGCGAGGGGCCGCCCGTCGCCCTCCCACACGCATCGCCTGCGCTCCGGCCCAGGAGAGGCGGGAAGAAAAAACGAATGTCACTTTCCTCCCCAACAAAATGAGGTCGGAGAAGTTTCTGCAGCTCTCAGTTGGCAAAACTAGAAAAACGTCAAGAGCTAATAATGCACGTGACGTGCCCCGGGTTTGGTTTTATGCAGATGTTTCTCCTCATAATCCAGTGGTGGGGGGAAGAAAGAACACATCCCCCCAATCACAGCCTTGCTGCAAACAGGTTTCTCAGGTGACCTCTAAACTAAACAAACTCAACACGCTTCACGTGGCAGAATATCGGCGATGATAACGAATCATTCACTGTCCACAGTCTCAGTCCTATCTGCACATTAGAACAACCTGGCAAGATGTTTGAAAGTCCCAGGCCCGGGCCATGAAGAGGCGGGGCGGACCCCACGCAGTGGCCGCTTCTACAAGCTCCCCTGAGCCCGGCGGCCGACGCGCTGCCAGGCCTCCCGCACCCCTCAGCCCTGTCCCCGACTAGCCTTGTGACCCCAGTGAACTTATTTCCTGTTGCTCTGCCTCCGCTCCCTTACCTGTAAAATGGGGATAACAGAAGTCCCACCCCCATGGGATGAATCAGGATAACACACGAAGCGCTCAGATCAGGGTCTGGGACATGGGAGCACTCCAGCGTCAGGGGCTGCTATGGTGTTAATGACCGCGACAGTGACGATGATGCCTATGTGATCTTTTCACCTGAAGCTCGGACTACAACACATTTCTCTATCTCAGAGGGCAGGGACCGTAACTTCAATCCTAAATAAGATTTTTTTTTAAATCCTTACCTGAGGATATTTTTTCCATTGATTTTTCAGAGGGAGTGGAAGAGAGAGAGAGAGAAACATTGATGTAAGAGAGACACATCCATTGGTTGCCTCCCACATGCTGCCAGGGCCAGGGATTGACCCTGCAACTGAGATACGTGCCCTTGGCTGGAATCAAACCCGGGACCCTTCAGGCCACCGGCTCATCTTTACCCTGAGCTCCCTTACCTGAATGAACCTCTAGAACCAAATGTAATTTGTAGCTCATTGTGGGATCATATTTAGGTCCCTAGAGGGGATGCTGGGTCTCATAACCGTAGTCTACAACATAAGGGAGCCCACTCACCTGGGATTGAAATGAATTTTCTTGGGAACTTCCCTGTGGTCTGTGACCACTCTCTGGTTGTCTCTATAATTAATGGGGTCATCAGGGATCCTAAATTTGGCCATCTGAATTTCAGAGTCACTCAGTTCAGCGTGGGAGATTCTTGCATAACCCAATCTGTGGCAGAAATAGAAGTGGTTTGGAAAGATTTTATTGGCATTCAGAAATCTGATGAGATCTAGTAGATAACACCTTCATTATTAAGTCAATTTCTCACTTCTAACAATACTCTCTCTCACTAGAATTATCTTGATTTGTTACTCTAAATATTTATCAACATATTACTTTTATGACATAACTGAATAAAGGACATGCTCATAGATTTAATTAAACATACTAGACAACCTTACCCTACTTTTCTACATTAATGAATATTCTGTCTCTACAAACTGCCTCTCAAACAATATTTTGGAATATATATAAAGTATTCACTTTTTACATGGGATGATATATTTTTAAGGATGTGATTTACCTAGAGACCTCACCACAATATAGTAGTGGCTCTAACAATTTAGTTTACTAACTTAAGGTTACATGATTAGAAGCTGACAATGCTGGAATTCAAGCTCAAGGCTTTCTTATTTCATGGTCCGTGCTATTTCCACCATGCCAGACAGCCAAAAATGGAGCCATTCCTAACACGTGCTGGCAGTTACATACCTATGCTTAATAGCTTACATAGCATCCTCTTTGTATAATTAAGCTCAATTTGCTTAGCCATTTATTCCTTCTTAAATTGTTAGGCTGTGTCTTGAAAAAAATGTTAAACTGCACAACCAACCAAATCGATGTTTATAAAAAGTAACAAAATTAATTAAAATTAATTAACTGCTTCCATCAAGTTTTTCTCTCCAGGATAGACCCAAAAGGTCACAGTAACAATAGATTTTTTTAAAAAAATCAAACACTTATGCTCACCTGATCAACCCTCGATACATAATGTATTCACACCATCTGTCTTGATCCGTGCTGTCAATATCCTAATAAACAGAGAATGTTTAAAGCATTGAAATAGTGCTCTGCTCTGAGCTGCCAAGAAAATGTGTGAGCTACAGCGATAGACATGCCTTTGTGCATGCTATTTTCTCTGCCTGGCTCCCACCGATCCTTGAAGGTCCAATTTACTCCTTCTACAGATATTTCTGGAGCATCTACTATATGCCCACCTGGCCCTGGTACTAAATGCTGGGAGTACAAAGGTGAACACGGTCTAGAGAGGGAGTTAGGCAGGGAGCCCAACGATTTCATACAGTGTCTGGCTCCCTGCAGCTTTCCAAGTCTCTCCTCCCAAGCAGAGCTTACAGTATCTTCCTCGGTCCCCCTCCACATGCCCACCAGCTCTACTGTTCTCTACGGTTATTTGTCTCTATATATCCACCCCCCTCGTCCTGAGCAAAGGAACTCTTAATCACTCTGGCTCTCTGGCACTCAGCAAGAAACCTGGCATTTGGCAGGCGCTCAATCTGTGTTTGTTAAATTGAATCACTGCAAATAAACACATTTTGGAGTAATCATGAGTCTTTGGGATATTGAAAGCTTGAGACCAGGGTTATTTTTCACCAGAGAAGCAGAACATACACATATTTTTTTTCTATAGTGTGTTAGGAAAACTCTAAATATGGAACTCTTATACTAAAGAAATTTCCATTTTCTTCTTTTTAAAAGTCCTATAAATAGCCTAGCAGCATGGCTCAGTGGTTGAGCATTGACCTATGAACCAGGAGGTCACGGTTCAATTCCTGGTCAGGGCACATGCCCAGGTTCAGGGCCTGATCCCCAGTCGGGGGCGTGCAGGAGGCAGCTAACTGATGCATCTCCCCTCTCCCTTCCTCTCTCTCTAAAGTCAATAAAAAATATTTTTTTAAAAGATTAAAATATTGCACCTCCCCACTTCCTATACATCAAAGTGTGGCCATGGACTACATTCCAGTCCATGAAATGTGAGCACAATGCCGGAGGCCAGTTTCCTGGACCTTCCCGACAGAGATAACCTGCACACGCTCTGGCCCCTTCTTCACTCCCTCCTCTCCGTCCTGGACCAAGAGGCAGCCTTGGGAACGGAGGCTTCATCAGCGGAGCGACAAGCTAGGAGGGCGCCTTCACACCGCTGTGCGGCTCTGGTGCTGAATCTCCTACCCGGGCTTCCACAGAAAGAAATGCTGCACTTCTACAGCCAAAAAAGAAAGGAAGCAACGCACTTCTCTCTATTGAAGCCACCCTGTGTTCTCTGTCATGTGCAGAAAGTGCTCATCATGCCTCCCTGTCCCCACCTGTCTTCCCGAGCACTTGATAAGTGAGATGAGCTTTCCTCTCCGCAGACAGCATCTCACGTCATGCGCATCCCACATGTCACGTGTATGTTCTCACGTCATAAAGTCAAAGGACCAAGGCATCTACCCAGGGCTCACCGAAACATAATTCTATTTCTCGCTATCAATTCATGCTGTCAGCACTCTAGTGTATCTATCAGTCTCCAGATGTGGTTTGTGTGAGTCCCCAAAGCATGATTACATCTGGGTACACCGACAAACCCAGTGTTTTAGACCTGAACAGGTAAGGGCTAATTCAGTGGCATTTAGCGAGGCCCTGTCTGGCCGATCAGCCAGCCCCTCTGTTTGCCATTTCATTTTATCTTTTCCTCTCAACATCATAATTAACTTTCATATTGGGGAAGACTGTATTTTTGAAATATGGCTACTTTCCACACAGTATTGTTATAATGTGATGTTGATACTCCTCAAGGGGTTTATGTGTCTGCCACTCGAGTGAGAGCCTGCTGTGACAACTGCGGAAGTCACACTATATGACTTCCAAGGCTAGGTCATATGAGGCAGTACAGCTTCTTCCTAATTCTCTTGGGACACTTACTCTTGGAACCCAGCCATCATGTAGGGAGGAAACCCAAGTACTCCTTAGAGGGTAACCAGGACCCCAAGCCCAAAGCCCCAGTTGGGCTTCTAGTCCACAGCCAGCACCAACTTGCCACCTGTAAGCCACCTGCAGCGTAAATACCCCAGTCCCCAGCTCAGCCCCTAGCTGCGTGGAACACAGATGAGCTACCCCCCGAGGCCTGTCCAAACTGCAGATGCCTGAGCAAACTGATGATTGCTGTTGTTTAAAGCTAGTGTATTTTTAGATGGTTTTCTATGCAGCAGTAGATGATTAGAATACATATTAAACTGTTGGGTTGGTTTATTTTTTCTTAAACATGAAGAACAAACATAGTACTTGATAAATCAAATCCTATTAAGATTGCATTACCTTCACATTTCCATGTTCAATAAGCTGTCGATAATCTCTGGAACCAGGTGCCGAGGTGATATATCCCAGAAATATCACTTGATTAGAGATACTTTTCAGGAGTTTTGAAATAGCAATAGCCTGAAGTTTTCTGTCGAGGTCATCTCTAAAAAAAAAAAAAACCACAAAAAATGTAATTTTGTTTTGCATTGGCAAAACAATTTTTAAAGTCTTAGGTACCTAAGTTCCCAAAAATTATCTTCAAGTAGAGCACAAACCCAGAGTAATTCCTACTTGGGCAAATGTCTTAATGTTCTGGAAAGGAACAAGACCGAGACAGACAACTTCCACTGGGTAGGCTGACAAACTTTGGATGAAGAACAGCATCATCTTTCCCCACAAATCATTTGGAGTCAACTTGATTTAAATATCTAGTCCAAAACAGCATTAACTTTTCGTCAGGAGAAATTATGTCAATAATCATCTGAGACCTGGTCATCAGTATTACAGCTAAAGACTAGTAATAAAAAAAATATTTTTTTAAAGCAGCAGCAGCAGCAGCCCTGATAAGTGGGAGAATCCTAACATTCACAGAGCACACCAGGCTTTTATGTACTCAGCTCCCTCAACGGAACACCTTCTAAAAGTGGCTAAGCATAAAACTTTTATTATGCAAAGCACTGTTAGTGTATAAATGAGATAAGTAGGCAAGGACATCAAGCTTTGGCGTGGTTTACAATCTATTTGGGGGAAAATAGGGACATCATATTTGAAAGGATGCAGCCAGGAAAACTGAGAGCACACTAGGTGTTTCAAACAAAGTGAATTTCATATAGGGAACTGGTTACGGAGGTGATATGAAGCCAAACAGTAGTCAGTGAGGCAACTGGAGTTTTGCAACAAGGAGAAACCAGTACCACTTCTAGGGCCACAGGGACAACAGAAGGAGGCCCAGCAGCCAAAAGCCAGCCCTGACTGATGGGAGAGACGGTGCTGCGGAGGAGTCTGCCCAAAAGGACCGGGGGTCATCTAAGGAGGAGCTGGAGCCACACAACACTCACCTGCTGCCAGAAAACCAGAGAAAGCAGGGAGGCAAGATGGGAAATACCCTGGCTTCTCCCCAACCCTTGCCCCCGGCCTTGCAAGTGCTTCCCAGTGGCTGCACCTCCGCAGCAGCCAGAGGGTAACCGGCTCTGGGAAGCGTGGTTCCCTACAATGTGCAGCCGAGAGGGAGACAAGCCCGGAACGGATCCAAGAGCCAACAGGTGGTAGGACAACACAGACATTTACAGAGAAAGATCGCGAATAAATGATTAAAGAAAAAACAAACAATAATGCAGGAAGCTAGTGGGAGATCACCGAGGACTGAGAAGACTGGAGACACCTCATTAAGGTAGGATCTGAAGACGGGACTAAGCTGAGTATGTGTGGACAGCTGAGTACTATTAAAAGGTGTCTCAAGAAATGAAAGAGTGAAAAGAATGATTGTTTAACATCTTTGATACTGAATTCTGTTAATAACTGAGAGAGCAGGCGTTAGCTCTATTTTTAAATGATGCTGAGTAAGTAACATGTCCATGGCTATTTTCCATCTCTCCTGCCCAGATCCATTCTCAGCCTTTCTCTATGCCCTGGGAGGCGGACCCCTGCAGATCTCATCTCCTGGGCTCCCCTGTCTGCTGATTTCCAGTGATGTTTCACCAATCGGAGGCCCCAGCAGGAGAAGGAAGGTTGAGAGGAGAGAGAAGTCAGGGTATTCCTTCCCCAGTCCCTGTGGCAATAGTTGCATTTCCCACACCGGTGGCCCATCTTCCTGGTCCAGCTCTTACTCTGGGAACACTATTTCCTCTGCTTGTCCCTAAGGATGGTACTGATTCCCCACTGCTACTAGTGCCTGAGTGCCTCAGCATCTCTTATCGGTCCCTTTGACCCTTCTAATATGTTGGTAAGTAGTCCATTAAGTCTGCAGCGAATTCTGTTCCTTCTGACACATGGAACCAGGATTCAAATCCAAGTGTAGAAAATTCCAAAGTCACTGCAACACAGTGTTTTTGTACAAATATATTTTAGCAATATATGACTGGAAAATAATCTACGAATGTGGTTTACATTTTCTCAGCAGATACATGTTATCCAGTGATGATAATAAAAACAGAAAGCCTATGTATAGACATAAGGCAAGGAAAGAGAGAGCACACAGATACATTTTCTGATCTGTTAATATTTGCTCAGCCCAATAGCCTTATAATGGGGGCTAGAAAAGAGAATTTTATCCAATTTTCAGCAACAAGTGACCTGAAATTCACCACAGTTATGTTACACCAGAACCAAAACTAGAACACAGGTCTTCAGACTACAGGTTCTGTGCTCTTTCCTGTTTGTACATTTATGCACATTTATAGAAGAGAGAAAACAGTGGCGATTAACTGGTGGCTTAGTTAACCGACAATGCTGAATCCACAAATGCTGTTTCTTACTTATTGGCTCTAAAGAGATATTTGAGTAGTCAGGAATTTTTTAAATCTTATCCAATCAGCTAATAACATGCACAAGCATTGCGTATGTCATTCCTACGTGAATTCATGCTTGTAGGCCGTAATCACTAGAAATGGAGATCTTGATTTATTCACAGTATGAATTTTGTACTTAGTATTACAGCTTGTATTAGTATTTTTGTTTGTCTTTTCCAACAAAGACAAACAAAAATATGTAATGTTGGCTTCACAAAGCATTTGAAGCGTGAACTTCCTCATGTCACTTGTTGGGAGGACAGTGTTCACGGGCAGGCTTCTAAGGAGGGACACAGAGCTGTGGCTCGAAGCACAGAGACTGCACACAGCACTGGGCTTCTGGCATGGCAGATGCTCGGTTTATGTTTGATGAATGAATTCTTTCCTAAGCTGCCCCACGTACTTTACGTTTGGAGTCATCTGACTTGGTTTAACAATAATGGCCAGCATTAATTGGGCACTTACTGTATTCATGTACTTTGCATGAGAGAAGATATCTCATTTAATCCTCATGAGAACCCTATGAAACAGGCAGGATTACTGCCCCCGATTTACAGAGGAGAAAGCTAGTTAAGTAACTTGAAGGATGCACCTTGGATTAGGATTCAAACCAGACTGTCTGATTCTCGGTTCTGGAACTCATAGCTCTTGACCATGACACTACACTGCCTCTCCCCCTCCCTCGAGGTACATCTCCCGAACAAGGGTTAGCTATTATTGCTACTGCTACTGTTGTCAGTATTATTAAATGCAGTGAGTCAGATAGGAAGTAAAGGATCTGGTGTTGCTGACAGAGCTCTAAAGATGCGGTTAATGGAAACTTAGACAAGGCTCTCCTTCCAACCCAGTCTGAGCTCTGTCTCTCAGCCTTGTCTTCCCTTCAAGTCTGTTCTTTATGTTTCAGAGGAGTTGAAGGGGGAAGGGGGAAAAAGCAAAGAAAAAAGGGAAGGAGCAGATTCAACTGCTTCTTGGGTAAAAACCTTGCAACCTTTAAACACAGAAGTGCCTATTTTTAAAAAGATAAACACAACTCAACTGCTATTATTTTTGAATGCCTATACTTGCTACATGAAAATTACTGGGAGAAACAGAAGGCGTTTCTCCAAACAGCTTTTTAAAGAGATAAGGACCATCTCTGTCATCTGTCTTCTCTCCAAGGAGGCAAGCAGAGGCTGATCGCACGATCTGACGATCTGTCCGTATTACTTAGGCCCTTACTTCAGAAAGTATGCAAGCCTGCTTTCACAGATCCCCACAATACTGTGAGAAAAGCGAGGTAAAAGAAAATAGGGGTACAGACACAGTCGTTTTGTTTAGCTAAAACCTATAGTGCGACAATGTTGTTTTTCTAATGTCCTGTATGTCACGTTAAAGCTCTGTGGCCTCGTGTTATCGATGCGAACAGAGCCCGTTTGCCTATTTTATAGCACTTAGCCCTTCACATCAGTGTTTTTTGTTATCATCACAGAATGTTTGCTATGGTAGAGTATCAATTATATACCTTTACCTTTGCCTTTACAATCTATTCTTGGCATTGTTCACGATTTAGTCAGTCGTAAGTCCCTGGTTGTGAATGTGATTTGAGGGATAAAACTCATTCTCCATTCCTCGTGTGTCCTCGCAGAGGGACTTTCTTAGAAAACCATCTCTGGCCCCTCGCTCTCCACTCTCCTCTTTTGGGGAGGACTTTTTATAATTAATTAAGTTTAGAAGGATTAACTGGAAGAATTATGGGCAGGCTTGTCTCAAGTCCTTCCTCTCTCTTCTTGAAAACTGCTAGTTTGTAAACACGGTGTTTTCTGGCTCTCTCTGCTGAGGTGGGGGCTTGGCAGGGCAGACTCTGCTGTCAGGCCTGCTGTTTGGGGGAGTCAGTTTTGTGTATTGTTGGGAGATGTATTAGCAGGTCCACATGGACACACTTAAGTCGTGTTGTCCAAATAGGCTTATCAGAATTAAAGAGGATATTTTTATCTCCCTGCGAGATTCCTCTGCCCCTATCAGTTGACTGTGCAAACACGAAGGGGAAAAGGAATGGCATTTAGTGCTCTCAAATTCCAACGGTGCTTCCAACTGTAGTAACCTCGTAGGAAAAGGGAATTTCCTTTTTCTATAGTCCCGTTTTCCTTGTACCAAGTACTGGCAGGCTCTGAGTTGGGTCTACCTGATTCCTAGCTGTGTGGCCCTGGGTGGACAAGTCATGTAACTCTCTCAGCCTAGTTTCTTTATTGACAAAATGGGGCTATAAGAGTACATACCTCCAGCAGAATGAAGATTAAATAGTACTTAGCACAGCACCTCTCAGTAGCTGCTGGCTAACACAACCACTGTTGCTGCCTCGTGCCATCACTAAGGGCTGCCTGCATCTCAAATGTTTCTATGTCTGATTTTTAAAAGCAATTACACAGGGGAAAATACTTTGGGAGAAAAAGAAAAAAAAAGAAGGATAGGTCATTGCACGGAAATCAAAGTAATGTGTTAATAATGTTTCTTGGCAGTTGTGTATCGTTACATAAACCAAAGAAACCCACTCGTGATTCCCAAAGTGTGTCACAACGAAATCCACCAGTTTGCCCGAGATGTTCACGGTCAGGGCGATGGCTGGCGCGATCTCGCCCTCTGGCGACGGAAGAAGGTGGTGCTCCGACTTCACAATGGGGTGTCTGGACAGAGCCATAATCCTGCAGGGGAATGAAAAGAAGCGTCACTGCTGCTCCGACCGCATCACGCCCGCGGGACCAAGCAAATGTGTTCATGGGGGACGTGCCACACCTGCGGCTTCCCGCCGAGGGCCACTCAGAGCAATAACGCCGCAGACTTATGCGGCAGCCTGTCTGTCCATTGCGTTTCTCACTGTGTCACTAATAAACTCTGATCAGACAGTTTTATCAACTCTATTTTAGTAAATGTTATGGAGACGCGAAAAGGGAAGAATTAGTAATCCACAAAGTCCATTTTACTTGCACTGCTCCTTTAGCAACATATTTGCATAAACAGTTCTAACAGTAATCAACACATTTGGAAATGTGCAATCTTGCCAGCAAGGACACAAAGTCACGATTTATAAAATTAGAAATTAAAACCTGTCCAATAAAGATATGAAAGCATGTTCTACCTCAATCTAAGTCAAAGAACTACACGATGGGTGAGCAGAACTGAGACACCGGCTAGCCTCCATCCCCTGGCGGCGCCTACTCTCTCTGCCCCCTCATGGAGCCCCTCCGACGGGACTGTCCCCACTGATGAGGGCTGAATGTACATGCCCAGCCTGTCCTGTCCCACTCAGCTCTCCAGGCTACACACAGTTGCCTACTGGATGTCACTTGCCTGTCCAGGGACATCTCAAACAGCACCATCCTGCTACTTCCTGGTCACGCCCGTGCCATTCAATGACATCTCCTGTCAGGTATTTAGGCCAAAAACCTACACATTGCCCTTGGCTCTAACTTCTGGGCCCTTGGCGCCTAGCCCATCACTCAGTTCTGTCAGCTCTGCTCCAAGACAGCTCCTGAATCTGTGCCACCCTCTCCCCGGCCCTCACTGCCACCGCTCGCCCGTGCCACTGCGCCCGCCCCACTCTGTTCTTCCAAGGACAGCAGGAATGACCTTTAACAATGTGCGTCAGATCACATCGCTCCGTGTTTTAAACCCTCGAATGGCTTCCCATCGCAATTTAATTAAGTCCTGGGCAGGGATGACGGGTCCCTCAGATGAGGTGCCCGCCCTTGGCCTCGCTTTGCGCCGGGTGTCCCTCGGGCCCTATGCTTCAGGCGCACCACGCTGGATCCTGCCTCAGACCTTGGCCCCGGTGGTCCCCTCAGCTCCTCCCAAGGCTGGGCTCTATGTCCTCATGAGGTTTTCGAGGAACCTTCCTGACCATTCCACCTGCGTTAGCATCCCCCTTGCCCCTGCCGCCCAGTCGCTTTCTCTCGTTAGCTTGTTTCCTTTTCTGCAGAGCACAAAAACACTGTCTCTAATGATCTTATTTACTTCTTTCTGTGTTTATTTTCTGTCTCTTTGCACTAGAGTGTAAGCTCCATGAGGACAATGTCCGGGTCAGACATGCCATCTGCTGTAATCTCAGCACCTACGCTGAATGGTTCATTACAGTCAATTGAAAATATCCAGTAACAGGGAAACCATTAAAACAGTTACAGAATATGCGTATTTTCAGGCCCTGCTCATCTCCCAAGAAGCATCGCTGGGGCACAGTCATAGGACGAAGGTAAGACAATCTCACCTTTCCGCCCTAGGCCTACGCTGCCTGGTCTCGCAGAGCTGCGTTCAGGACTAGCAGCCAAGGTACACTCACCCCCAAGTGTGATCCCTTGTGCTCGGACCAAAGTCAGTATAGAAACCCAGCTTCTCCCCTAACCACATGGTTAAGTCATTGTTCCCGATATAGGGCTTAGAAGCATCGCTCTCCAAAATTGTTATGAAATCTGCACCTGTTCAGGAAAAAAAAAGCACGTAGTGATAAACCACAACCATGCAAAAACAATTAGCAAAACGTTGTTCCTGAACCCTTTGCTTTCACTCATAAATCTAAAACAAATTCCTGATGAGTCACAAAAGTGAAGTGGACCGAACCTGAGCTATTAGAAAATTTTCCCATATTTAGAATGTAATTAATATGTGGGGCACCTTAAGAAAATGCAGGAAAGTGTAAAAGCATAACTTTTCTAAATTTTCAAATATTATTGACATCATTCTCCAAGTCTCAAATAAGCTTAATGCCTTTCTCAAATACCCAATTTATGTTCAGAAAAGAGTGGTGTGCGACAGCATTTTATTCTTGGGCAAACCCTCCATGGTATTGGCACAGAAGTAAGTGTATTGGCCAGATGTGCCTTGGAGGCCTGTAATCAGGACTAAAGGACTAAAGGCCAAAGAACTTTCTTAGCTGCATTAGACTGGAGCAGTTTCCCAGGAGACGGGCTCATCATTAGGGGTAACCAGAACCATTCAGCCCTTTACATAGCTTGCTCCATGCTCCATCCTCCATGCAGTTGATGTAGGAGCCAAGCACCCACATAGTTTCAAGGATGAGCTCCCTCAAGCACGAAAGCTTAAAAATTGTCCCTTAGGCTCTTGAAAGTGATTTGCTTCTCAAATGAGCATCACTCTGACCTGTGCTGCCTTTTAAGCCAACAGTTTTCTGGTCCCCAGAGTGAGTCCCCAAGTGACAGGAGCCACCAGCAGGGGCATCTCTGAGAGCAAAGGCATGACAAGAATCCCCTGTAGATACCCAGGGTGAGGCTTTGTTCAGAATCAACAGAAGTAATTGCTCTCAAACAAGGACAGATGTGGTTACAGATGCTTAACCTGCAGCTGCCCACCAAAGGAAAGCCTTTTTAAGAAATGGTTTATGACCCAGCAAACCCTCCTCCTGTTTCTTATGATCTTGCTCAAAATAAAAGTAATAAAAGTAGTGTCTCAAAACCTAGAACTAATTCCAGTAAGACTTACCTGTTTCATTAAGCAGTCGAGCTGATCTTTCTAGACTAGGCCATCCTTCATTGTCGTAGCCAAACCTGAAAGGCCAGATGGCGGCAGAGACCTCTGTGGTTGGTGCCTGAGGAAGTTTTAATGGGACTTAGGGCGGCATGTAAACAATGGCAGGTTCAATGACCCAGTTTTCTCCACCTCTATCTGCCAAAATTCATATTTCAGCAAAGGAATTTCCTTAGACATCTGTCCACATTTATTTCATAAAATAAGGAGATTTTTGCTGCATGGTGCTCTCATAATCTTCTGTGACTTTATAGCTTAAGCTTAGAAGTTTGGAAAGTGAGCATTGGTAATAAACATTGTTTATAACAGCAAACACTTAGAAACAGTCTGGCTGTTGTTTCAATAGGAAAATAAATAAATTGCATCACGTATGTATAATGGAATACTACACAGTGCTAATAACTACATATTTCCATATGGACAAATCTCACAAAGATGATTTTAAGAAAAAGTAAGTTGCAAAATATATATGTTAAGTGTTATTTAGATAAAGATAAAAACATGGGGAAAAACATTGTCTAGGGATAGATCATCTATCATAACAATATAAAGAAATTCATGGAAATAATAAACATCACATTCAGGAGAGGGTTTCCCTTGCTCCAGAGATGAAAGAGACCAGAGGGATACAGAAAGTCCTTTAATATATTTGCACAGTGGTGTGCCCATTCTAACCGAGGTATGGATGGTGTTACTCCCCTACTGTCCCAGCAAGGCCGAGCTTCGGGACAGCCCCTTTGGGGGTTCCTCTTTTGGGTCCATGGGCTCAGTCAGGGAATGCACTGCCCAACCCTAACCATCGCCTCAAACTAACACCTCCTGACCCACAGCAGGGATCCCGTGAAAGAGGGCGGCTGGATTAGAATGAATCTGTCACCACAACTGAAAAACAACTCAGAGTGGACCACAGGAGCTCGGACTGGGAGAAGCAGCAGCCTCTAGGCGCAGGAGGGCCGTTACTCAACACAAAAAGCTCAGTGTGCACCAGCAGTGAGCTGGGCGTTTCATCTCTACACAAGAGAGTGTCCAGCTTACTGAGCGTCACATAAAAAGAATGGAACCATCCACAGAGATCTCGAGAAGCCCGGTTATAGTCATCGAGCCATCCCTTTTCATGCAACTTCATCATTAACTCTGGGTTTGATCACTCCAAAATCTGGCATCCACTGATTCTTCCAATCGCAGTCACTGCTACCTCCCTCCATCAGTTCCTCAAGCCAAAAACCCAGAAGTCATCCTGGTCCCTTATTTGTTCCTCTGAATACTGTCTTTTTCCCCTAGAATGTAAACTCCGTGAGAGCGGGCATCTTGGCCAACTCGTTTACCTCCGAATCTCTGTCACCAGGCGCAAAAACGAAATTCAACAGACTTATCAAATGACTGACTGAGTGAACAAAAAAACAGGTACAAAATCCAACTGAAACGACTCCTTTTTAAAAGAATCCCTGACATTACATATCTTCTTCTGACATTATTTGCAATAACAGCAACTAATAAACCAAGGAGAGAAAGAACACAATCATGTAGTGAGATATTCACTTACTTAAGAAGTAGGTAACTGAGTTCCGAGCATGTGCCAGGCACTCCCTGAGGTGCTAGAACAAAGGTCCGCGAGAGAAGCACAGCCTGCAGCTTCAGTATAGCTTTTAATTTAACATGAAACATTTTCCTGGTAATACAGATTGCTAAAACCCAAAGTTAACCTGCAAATGCAGATTACCCCAAACCGCAACTCTAACTGCATTATGAAACACATCAAGCTTTTCATGAGAGCAGAGAGAAAGCATAACATAGCAGTGACTTACTCCTGCCCACCTTTCTAGCAGAGAAAGGGACTGTAAGAAATACAAAACCGCAGACAGCAAGAGGGAAAAGAGACAGGAAAACGTTCACAGCTCATCAATGCACAAGTGACCCTAAATCTGCAAAATCAAGAATTATCTGTAAGATTTTTCTTAAACCAAAGAATCTCACATTATTGCCTTCAGCAACATCTACCAGACAGTACGAGAAAGCCCATTATAAAATAGTTATTTATTTCATAGTTTAGACATGTTAAACTGTGGGGTGAGAAAAATCACTTCATATAACAAAATCACGAGCCGTTTGCCTCTACTCTACGTGTCTGTCCTGCCCCAGGAACCAACCCAACTTCATCAAATAATTCTACTGTGCCACCAGCCTCTGACCCAAGGGTTACGGAGCTGAGATACAGGGCCCTGAAGTCATTGGATCCAGGTCTAGAGTTCAATCATGATAGAGAAGTGTACAAATGTGTGTATATACACATGTCATCTGAAGTAATTAAAATTTTTAATTACTTACCCTTTTGCCCAACTTCCTCTCATAGCTTTTATGCCGCAGTCCCAGGCCTAACAGCCCCACGCCAACGAGCAGCCACAAAACTAAAAAGAAAGCAAAGACACTTGTTTAAAAGAAATTAAGCTTGCTTAAAAAAATAATTTTCATGACATTACTGAACCTATTAAGCAAGGATCTTGTGCAAACTAGAATGAGAAGTGGGGAGGAAGGGAATAAGAAATACAAAGCCCAATCCATGCAAAAGAAAGCAAGAAGGTAAACAAGGAAAAATAGGCCTGGAGAAAGTAGAAAAAGTACGATGATAGAAGTAAATCATAATACACAAGAAACTGCGAAAAAAATAGATTAAACTTTGAAGTTAAAAGGCGAAGGCTGACGTTCCAGAAAAGGCAAAAGGCCGAAGGCAGTGGCTGAGGGAGTTCGGAGGGAGGGAAGGATGGGTAGGTGCCGCTCAGGGCTGTTCAGGAGCGACTCTGCCTGATGCTGTAACGGGAGGGACGTGATCATACCATTATCAAGACCCACAGAACATAAACAAGCGTGAACTCTAATGTAAACTATGCACTTTAGTTCATAATAATTTAGCAATATTGGCTCTTCAATTGTAACAAATGCACCACAATCATGCAAGACGTGAATCGCTGAGGGGGTTGTGGGGGTGGGAGTCAGACGGGGTGCATGGGAACTCTACTCCCTATTTTCTCTGTAACCTAAACCCGCTCTAAAAAAATTAAATCTATTAACGTTTTAAAAAGACAAAAATAGTGGTTGCCATGGGCAGGGGGAGGGAGGAATGAATAATAGGCAGGTCCCAGAGGATTTTTTAAGGCAGTAAAACTACCCTGTATGATACTATGATGGTAGATACGTGTCAGTATCCGTTTGCCCAAACCCACAGAATCTACAACATCAAGAGTAAACCCTCCTGTGAACTATGGGCTCTGTGGACGGTCATCAATGGGAGTGAACGCACCACCCCAGTGGGGGATGTTGATCGTGGGGGAGGCTACGTGCATGGGCCAGGGGTATATGGGAAATCTCTCTACTTTCTGATCAATTTTGCTATGAACCTAAAATGGCTCTAAAAAATAGTCTATTTTTAAAAATTACATAAAACTGTCTAAACGACTTTGTAAGGAAACTGTTTCAAATGCCTCAATTTAATGAATCAATTAAAAAATTACGGTTCTTAATAATAAAAAAGACAACGATTGTCAGGATTAAAAACAAATGAGCAAAAACTGCCAGATCTTGGTTTCAAAGGACGTAACTAAAACATAAGAACACGAAAAAAACCCTCTAAATTTTAAAAAAGTCCCTTAAGCCCTAGCCGGTTTGGCTCAGTGGTTAGAGCACTAGACCTCAGACTGAAGGGTCCCAGGTTTGATTCCAGCCAAGGGCATGTACCCCGGTTGCAGGCTGGATCCCCTGCCCTGGTCAGGGAGCGTGTGGGAGGCAACTAATCAACGTGTCTCTCTCACATCGACGTTTCTCTCTCTCTCTCCCTTCCACTCTCTCTGAAAAGCAATGGAAAAAATATCATCAGGTGAGGATTTTTTTAAAAAGTCCCTTAAATTTTAGAATAATCTTTTCAAATTGTGATAGAACACATATTAAGGTTTTTATATAATGGTCTTACTGCTTTGCAACACGTCTTTCAAAAATATACTGAAATTTTATTTAGCTTCTTGAGTGTTTTCTATCTCTTTATAATATTTTGCCTTCATTAGTAAAGTGTCAACTCACTGAGGATGAGGACTCATTTTTACATGTCTTTAAATCCTACATAACACTATGTAGTTATGAATTTATTGTATCCTAATACACTATCTGCAAATTTTATGCATTCAATAAATCTTTAGTCAATCCAGTTCATTTGAAATGTCATATTAAATAGTAAACTTATTTCACGTTTGAGTTTCTAGCTCATCAATATTCTAACAGTTAAAATATTTAATTTCCTAAAAAAGGAGAACAAGAAATGGAATTAAAACAAAGCATTTTGGAAATTTTACCTGTTAAATCAACTTATCTACGTTAGAAGTGAAACAAAACTAACACAGAGTATTTACGGTTGAAATGACATCAGGGGTTTGCTTTAAAGTATTTCACCAAAAACAGTAGGGAAGGTAGCTGTAATAACACAGGAAAATTGTTAACAACTGTTGGAACTGGGTGATGGGTACACCAGGGTTCCTTATACTCTAATTTCATATATGTTTGAAGCTTTATATTTTAAATAAATGTTTTTTTAAAAGAAAGCAAACTATACTTACAAAGTTTCACGTATTTTTCACTCTTTCTGAAAAGCACTTTAGGACTGTTTTTTGTTTGAAGGAGAAAGTCAAGACTTTTCTTAGGACCAAATAGCATATCCAACCCAATAATTAGCATCACTGTCCCTATTAAAAGAGAAAGAATATATTAGACTGTATTACATTTCAATCCAAAAATCCTTCCAATGATAAATTCCAGGAGCCAAGATTTCAATTAAATGAGCACACCCTGGAAATTCAGTTATTAAATTAATTTATCTCATTACCTAAGCAGTTACTCTAGCAGTACTTTTGATCATTGGGATGATCATGAGAAATAAGCTCGGCAGAACCCTGATGGATTTCTTCTAATTTCCTGAGCGTTTCCTAGTTGTTAGGTTGCTGGGAGTGTGATTCACTGCTAACTGGGCAGAGGCAGGTGGAGCTCAAGAGAAAGGAGCTTCCAAAAGGCCTTAAGGATTCTGTCTTCTCCACTGAAGAGACTTCACCTGCACCAAGCTGAGGCTGTGTAGGTTCTCAGCACCGCAGTATTGTGTCAGTGATTCTGGCCTGGGATGTGGGTATCCTGGGCACAGGCTCCTCGCGGAGAATGCATACTTGAATACGCCTGTGCCAATGAGTTGGGCCCATAAAGTTGAGCTCAACTGGGATGCATTACATTGTAGCTTACATGTAAAGTTTCCATACTTCTAAAATTTATCTACTAAGAATGGAAACAGAGGTATGACTGAACAATATATAAATTCAGAAATGCCAAGTAAAAGTTAAGTTTAGGTGGCAGGCTAGCAAAAAAAAATTTTTTTTTAATTATGTGCAATTTCCAGGAAATAGCAGGAGAAACCCAGACAATAAAATAATAACTAGTTTCTGATTTAATATAGATTTCTTTTCAACTGTATAAAAGCTACTCTGAACATTACCAACATTTCTTAATTTTGTGGCCTTATCAATATAGTGTCGCTCTTACTACAAAAAAATTCTCAGTTGAAAAGCACTCCAAAAGCACATATTTCATAACACTCTAAAGAAATAAACTTATGCTCAGAATGACTCTTACTTTCATTCGGTCTCTCCACATGGCAGACCCCTAAGCAAGCTGGAGTAAGGAAAAAGCAGGGCATTGGACAGGAGGACAGAGCAGGACAGAGTACACACACCTGAAAGAAACCAGAAGAAATACAAAGTTCGCAAAGCCAAAGTTAGTGCAGAGGAAATGCAGCCATGGACTTCTCTAATCAGATGAGAGCTTGGGAATTTGCCAGAAATATCAAACTCTCAAAGGTCATTTTAAGTATTTTATGTAACTTAAAAATATATCTTCCAAATTAGCCTGTCCTGACAGATGTCTAGCTCGTGGAATAGAGTAAGTCATGTGAAAATGTATGGAGTAGTTGGATGTATACCAAGGGCACGGTGGGAAGAGCAAAGGAACTCAAGTAGGAGCCTAGACTATGTGCAGGCCTCACCCCAACTGTAATTCCATGGGTATTTGTCTTATTTTATGCATGGTGTTTCCCCCACTACACTGAAGCTTCAGGTGGGCACGGGCACTATGTTTCTTAAATCTCCAGCACCTGGCACTGTGCCTGGAACACAGGAGGTGTGCAAAGATTCTTATTTAATGAGTAAATGAACAAATGGAAAAATGAATGCATGAACAAACAAGAACTGAATCCCCTACAACATGTTTTGGCACCTCACGTTTCAAAGATGTTATCCTGGGAGCATATGACATGTTTTACTTAAACTAAAATGATAAGCACCATTTGATTTATATATTATACATCAGTAATTTCATCATGGCCAGCGGACAATTTTTAAAGTACTAAACCGAGATGGGTTTATGAAATTTTAATTTTGGCACATAAGTTCATAACCACTGAAATGAAAAACGCATTTCTTCTATGATTTAGAAATTTATCATTTACACTAAGATTCACATATGCAAAATATATTTTATGGGGGAAAATATAGTAAATAAAAATCATAGACCGGGCTGGGCGTGGCTCAGCGGTTGAGCATCAACCTACAATCCAGGAGATCCTGGTTTGATTCCCAGTCAGGGCACATGCCCGGGTTGCGGGTTCAGTTCCTAGTGGGGGGCGTGCAGGAGGCCGCCAATCAAGGACTCATCATTGATGTTTCTATCTCTCTCCCTCTCCTTTCCTCTCCCTGAAATCAATAAAGATATATATTTTTAAATCACAGATAAAATTCAGAAGAACCCAAGAAAATCACAATTCCTATATATATTTATATGCCTACCATTGAAATAGTGATGTGAGCATCTTTATCACACCCTTTCCCAACATAGCATAAATGCAAGTATTACCTAGTACCTCTTTTATTCTTTATTATGAATTAAACTTGTTTTTCACAATTCACTTAAAAGGGCTTTGTAGTAATAAATATTACTGAAACTCAGATGAATGAAGAAATTTGTTTTCAAGTCATAATTTAGACATTCCTCCAGTTGTTTTTTTAACCAAGAGACTCTGTTTTAATGAGAAAAGCCAGATCACCTTATTTATTTCCACCGGTCATGTAAAGCGCTAAATCCCAGTCTTAAAGGGTCATTTCCAGTAGTCATGACTTTAACCCAGGCCTTTCAAATGTACTCACCCAAAAGCACATCGGATCTTTCTCTAGCGTACACACCTCCTGGAACAAATTTAAAAGCTGTGCACCATGCACAGAAAAATGTATCTAGGAGATAAAACATCATGGCAACGGTCATGGCTTTCCCGGGGCTCGACCCTGAGCTGACAAGGTGTCCGAGCGCTGCAGGCCACCTGGACGCCGTGAAGAGCGCGAGCGCACAGCCAGAGGCGGCGGCCGCCCCCGCGGGCAGGCCCAGGAGGCCGGCGGCCGAGGCCGCTCCTGTTCGGGAGAGAGAACCGAGTCAGGCAGGGCAGCGGGAACAGTTCCTGCCACCTTCTCAAGAATAAAAAGGGGGGCGGGAGAATAAGCTTGTGGGACGACTGATGCACAGCCACTGAGAGCCAGGAGGGACCTGGGGGCAGACGGTCCAATCTGCACACGAATGAGGAATGGGGTGTCTTCCTGGAGGTCACACAGTGAGTTACTTGCACCCCTCGAGGTGGGATGTGGGCCCAGTGAATCTCAGTTCTGTGATATTTCTTCAGGAATGGGGGGGCGGGGAGAAGGCATTTTTAGATTATTTGTGTTAAGATCCTAAGGGTGATAAAAAATGAAAAAAGTGAACTTACCTATAATACCAAAACATGTCCATTTAATTTAACTAGCCAGATCCAGGACATTAGAAAACATGTAGTCAGTGTGGTTTCTAGGGTGTTTTTGTTAAGGAATGTTCTGAAGGCATTTCTGTCCATTTAAACACTGCCACTTGTCCTACATTAAGTAAGTTGTTTTTCCCAACCACATGGGCCCGAAAGAAGATGTGACTGAGATAGTGTTGTAGACACACTGCTATGGCCCGTCTGCAGGCCGCTCACCCCTTATGAACAGCCTTGCAGGTTTGGGGCTGTGCAACCTGCCTGGTCCACAGCAGGTGCTTAGCAGATGTTGGCTGATTTGTTGAGCCAATCCTAAGGAAATATAGCAATTCTCTCCCAGTCCTGTGAAGTCGGCTTTGAGAAAGTGTATCAAGGTCTTACAGCACCCCGTTTTGGAGCCATCAATATAACACTTCTCCATAGAATATGACATTTTCTAGACATTTCAATCAATGTCGTATCATTGTGACCCACCCTTCAAGGCTGTCTGCCACAGACTCCTCACTGCTCGGGGCAAGAACCAGATTCCAGGGCCCTCTACAACTCACAGATGAACTCCACAGTGAGACCATCCCACACTTAGACCCCACAATGGGTATTTTAATAACAGGAAAAAAATAATTTCATTTTGAAGTAAAATATATAATTTCCATTCACTGTAGACATTTTAAAAACACAGAACTGTAAGGAAGCAATTAAGAATAGCCTAAGACTAAGATGACCACAGCCAATACTCCAATGTATTTCTCCTAAGCTTCTTCTACGTCTATATGGAAATATTTTTACATAATGGAACCATGCCATGTGTTGAGGATTATATTCCGGTTCTTATGTGACATTATATCAAGAACATTTCCTCATGTTACTAATGATTTGCCTGAAACATGTTATGTATGTATACTGTTCCACTGGGTAAACACACCACAGTATCAGCAACCATGTTCTTATCGCTGGTCATGTATGAAGCTTCCGACACTGTGAGGAACACCTTTCTTTGCCAATTAATCTCTTACTACAACTCTATTTCCTTAAAACAGACTCTTAGAAGTACAATTACTGTGTCAAGAGGTAAAAGCATTTTAAAGAGTCATTACCTGTGGTCACCTGCTTTCCTGAAAGTTGCACCAGTGTTCTTTCCCCCAGAAACCTTGCCAAAAGTCTCACCTTTGGAGCCCAGCCAAAGTTATTTTTTTCTAAAAATCTTTTCCAAATTACTGCAAATAGCATCACATTCTAAATTACATGTGTTTATTAGTTAGATTACATTTTCCTGTTTACTATCTTACAAGATAATTTTTTTAAATGAGTCCTGTTTTGATAGTCTAAAGATATAAGAATGCCTGTTTTCTTGTCGTACCTCAGAGAATTATCTGGAGGGAAAGAAAACATCTCTTCAAATTTCCCTTGACTGTTACTGCCTTTTTTTTAAACTTACTTTCTATTTTTACATAGGCTATATATTCTTAAGTCCACTAAAATTGTATTTTTTAAAAAGGCTATCAATTCAAAATCCAAAATTTGAAAGGCAGAAGAGAGTCCTTCTGACCAACGTCACCCGCTAGTGAAGAGACCAATGTGAGCATTTTCTGCATCTGTCCAGAGACACCTGTGCATAGGAAGAAATACACATGTGCGCACGTCTCTTTTTGTACACCAGTGGTGGCATGTGACACGCACTCTTAGTCACTTTGCCTTTTTCACTTAATTGTATATATTAACTATTTTTTGTTTGAGATGAGTCTCTCAAGTAATTTCCTCCAAATCTTTACGTCCAAGATACCAAATAGAATTAATGGTAACTGAACATTCCAATAATGTTTATAATGTCTAACATGTTCATTTTCAAAAGATCAACTTTTGCATGTAATAAAATTATAGGCACACTGTATAGTACACTGGGGTCTTATGAATGTGTTTGGTACATTTATGTCTTTTTTTTAAATGGAACTTTGATTTTACTAATGCAACTGCCATCAAGATTTCAAGCTCTTTGCATTCATGGAATTCTATTAGTCATTACCATAATTCATTTCATGCTGCAATCCAGTTGGGATTTCCAACTTTAACTGTACAATGAAAAAATATGATTCCTTTTTCTACACTCTGCTTTAGGATGTGATTTCCAGGGATGGATCAGTGAAAAGTGGGTACCATCTCGAGATAATTAAGTGTGAACTCCAACTTATTTCAGGTGAGCAGGCGAACAGGGAGGGAGATGAAGCTCGTGAATTATGGCCCTGCTTTCCTGTCTACTGCAAAGAGCCTATTAGAAGCCTTCAATCTGTTTGCCCCTAGAGTCTTTTAAATTACCATTTAATACTCCAGAGAGACCGCAACACTAGATTAGATTCAACTCTCAAGGATAGGGCCTTACTTACCTGGGGAAATAAATATAAGCATGACACTAAGCTCACAGCTTTTCTAGTCTCTAAGTAACAGTTGTTATGTCTGCGGACCTCAGTTTTCCCAAGTTTAAAATGAAGCTGCTAATTACCTGCCCCATAAGTTTTGCTTCTGTTCCAGGAGGAAAGGCATGATATAAATGCTTCGCAGACTTCTCATGTATTTCATGTTCCTTTTCCCAGATTAAGAAGCTATACATGCTCATTACAAACTCAGCATTAGCAAAGGTATCTGGCCTTTTCTTGAGGAATCTCAGAGGCATCCCTCTGATGAGAAGAAAGGTTACGCCAATATTCACACAAACTTCCTCAGACCCCATGGAAAACACCCAAGCGAGTAAAAACAGCTCACCGCGGCTGCAACGCGGCGCTCACACAGCTCAGGAGCAGGAGGCCCGGCCGCCCCCGCTAACTGAGCAGCCTGTCTGGATTTCACGGACACCTCCACGCGAGGTGATGGTGCTTGGGGGGGACACAAGTTTACTTATTGCGTCGTTCAACCCACATCTGTTCCCGATGCACACAGGCCCGCATGGCCACACAGCACCCAGCGCAGCACTCCCACTCACCCGCTCGATCAGCACGTGAAAGGGCCTCTCTCCTCACAGAGAGCAAATACAGTATCTGCTCTGTCACACAGTGGGGGGTTTATTAACACTGAAATGGGCTCTAACCATTTCTGCTTTTGAAGGGAAGGGCGAGGAGTGGCCTAACTCAGCATAGAAGAGCAAGCGGAATGCTCCTGAGTGTGACGGCCCCACTGATATCCTGTGATCCTGACGGGAGGGGACGATCCCGGCTCTGGATAAGCCAACACGGGCCCCAAAGCTGGGCAGAGGGGTGAGGAACGAAAATCATGGGTGTAAAAGAGAGCGGGAAACTGAGCTTCATTAAGGGGTTCCAAAGGGGGGGCATCCTGAAAGCCAGAGGCAAGGAGTGTCCGAGAGGGAGGCGGTCTGGCAGCGGCGATGGGCAGCCCTCCATCTCCTGAGAGCTTCTGCAACGTGTCTTAGAGAAGTGGTTTGGGAGACGGGGGAGGTCGAGCGGCTGCATCTGGTCATAGCAGCCCACTGGGCAACAGCACACGCGAGTACGGCCGCCTCGGTCACCGGCTCCCAGTCGAGGTGCACGTGCTCGCAAGCGACTTGGACAAGCACACTGCCGCACCTGCGGGTGAGCCCACATACCTGTAACCCACCACATCAAACTGGTGCCCGGGAACCACGAACAAGCTGGAAGCATCAATCCGCTCACAAAAGCCAGCAGAACTGCACCTCTGTAAAAAAAAAAAAAAAAAAAAAGGACATGCCATAAGACAGCTGACATTATTAATATTTCATTGTCCCATACATAAAGGAGAAATATCTCTCCTACCTCTAGGTACACCCAAGAGATAATATGAGTGTGAAATAACCAATGAGATATTGAGAGCCCACGGGAGCCCATATTCTATACATTCAGAACACTGAGGTAATAGCAGCTCTGACTAGGAATAAATGAGATCTGTAGTCTCTATGCTCAATAAAGTAATTGAGTTTTCTCAGACTACTAAGTTAGAGTCCATACTGGCATGCGACTCATTTTAAATGACTCTGCTGAAGATGAAAATAAAAAGTCATTGGGAATAGTTCCTGTTTTGTTTGCCTCTTTTCTCTCTTTCCTCTGCTTCAGTACAGCCTCCGCCTTCCTGGGACCTGTGTCAGTGAGATAATTGATAGTTATGTTTTTTAAAACAACCACACACTATTTCATTCTTTTGCTTCTTGAGCCAAAACTTTTAAGAAGAGGAAAAAAGAATTTAACTAAACTTGCGTGGGGAAACCCAGCAGCAATAACAGCAAGGACGGCACTCGGTCAGGCAGCTATAATACAAATTAAGCTAAAAAACATAGCACTTACTACCTAGCAGGCACTGCTTACAGTTTTTTTGTTTAATTACATTAGCTCATTTAATCCTCGTGAGGCTGTAAGGGAAGTGCTATTATCAGGCCCATTTTGCAGAGGGGAACACTGGCGGAAAGAGCACTTAAATAAGTGACGGAGGCCATACATTGCCGTGTGCCCAGGACTAAGGATCTTTTCAAAAGGCGCCCAGCCCACACACAGAACTGTCGCAGGTTTGATGCCTGGTCAAGGGCAGGTACTTGTGTTGAGGGTTCATCCCCTGGCCCTGGTTGGGGCGTGTGTGGGAAGCAACCTATCTATGTGTGTCTCTCACATCGATGTTTCTCTCTCCCTTTCTTTTTTTCCCCCTCGCTCTATCTAAAAGCAATGGGAAAATATCCTTGGGTAAGGAATAACAAAAAAAAGGAACTCTGGCTCTGGAGTGATGTCCCCTCACCCCCTGCTGCTCTCCTGCCTGTGCCCACATCTTAAGGTTAAGGATAATCCTGGGGCCACAGAAGACCAGATGTGACAAAAGGCCATGGAGGACACCACTGATCTTTTTCTATCCCCAATGCAACAAGAAATGTTTATGAGGACCTACTATGTGCCAGGCTCTCTGCTAGGGGCTAGGGACAGACACATCCGTGAACAAAGCTCCCTTTCCTCCGTAGGGTTCATGTTCCAGTGTGAGGAGGGGGAGAGATAATAAACACAATTAACCAATAGCGCAGGATATCAAAGCTAGAAAGCGCTACAGAGAGTAAGAGTAAGATTAAGCGGGTCGCGAGCCTGGGGTGGACTGATGGGAAGTGGGAACATGTGGCTAAGACACAGTCTGCCCTGCTCCCTCATCCCCCCCAGGTCTGTGTCTGAGCGATCCTTCAGCTTCCCCAAGTCTCTCTAGCGCCCCTGAGCCTCTCTCTCGCCTCCTCTCATCTCTCACATCTCTATCCCATCAAAGCTTACCTCTGACCCATCCCCTTAAGTCAAATCTAGTGAACTTTCTAAAGCAACTCCTACTATGGTGGTCATGGGTGATGGTACATTTCTCAAACAGGGGTTCTAAGAAACGCCAGTTTTATGAGACATGAACAGGTGTTCTAAAGAAGGAATGCCATGTTCCAATAAGTTTAAGGAACTCCCAAGAGTCTCTGACATGCGCATGTGCCTCGTGAAGCACAAAGAAAGGAATATGAGATGTGATATTTCCTCAATCTATTTGATCTGGACATTTTCCCTCTCAGAGTACCTACTGACATCTCAAGAAATCCACGTTCCACAGAACACAGTTAGGGAATGCTGCTCTCTGAGTTATGTCTCCATCTTCAATGTCTTGCCCCAACATACAGAATTACAAAATGTCTCAAAAGAAACCTGTCATTGTACAGTGAGAAAACAGGGCCAGGGATGTCAGGTCACTGGTCCAAAGTCAGGTGAGCTGCTGGCCAACCAGGACTCCGGCCTGCACGCCTGGCCTCGGGCTGCCGGGCCAGCTCTCTTTTTGCTCTTTCACACAACTCATGCTTGGTTCACAGGGAACTTTGGAGCTGTAGTTTTATATGTGAGAATAAACTCCTCTCTTCCCCTCTCCTCCTCTGTGCCTTTCTTCCTTTCTCTCTTCCTCCCAGACATGCTAGAGCATCCAGGATTAAAGAGATACAGAGTCTGAATGAGACAGCATATGTAAAATTCCTGCTGTGCTCAACACAGAGCAAGTCATAAATATTAGTTTCTTTTCTCATTCCCTGACCTCAGGAGCATGGTGTCTAGAAAGGAAGGAAGACATCAAAAACTCTTTATTTTAAAAAATTGTAATACAGAGTAATAATAAGAGATACGTGGGAGTGGAGATTCAAGAGAGTAAGTGGCATAAAGGAATCCTTGGGAGAATCAGAGATTTCACTGAGGAAATGCTTGAGCTGGGTTTTGAAGGGTAAGAGCTTGCCAGGATATCAAAGCAGGGAAGGCAGCCCAGACAGAGGAACAAGCACATACACTGAGATGGAGGGCTGGGACATCTGGTATTTCCAAGGAACTGAAAGTGATGTCAGCTCGGGTGAAGCCAGGTAGGGAGCATTTGTCAAAGTAAGGGGAGGGGGTACAGATCCTGTCTCATGTGACCTGATATGGGGGGGCATCTGAAAGGTTTAAAGCAAAGGAGTGATGGAATCAGATTTGCATTTTAGAGAACTCACTCTGGGGCAGTGTGGAGAAGGCCACGCTGAAGAGGGACCATTAGAAGACAATAGCAATAGCATGGATGAAAGACGGTGAGGACTCCACTAAGGCAGACTGGGTTGCAACAGGGAGGAAGGGTAGATTCTTCCAGAGAAGTAGTAGAACTGACTGAACTTAATGACCAACTAGGTGCAGAAAATGAGGAAGACTCGGAATCCCAGGATGACTTGGCAGAGTGAACCAAGGAAGAACATGTTGGGGGACTGGGAACTACTGAGTCCAGATGTGGACATGCTGAGCTTGAGACGCCTGTGGGATATGCCCAGATGTTTGCTGGGGACAGTTTTTTACATGTATCCAAATCTGGGAATTTCAGCACTTTAAGAGAAAACAGGTATCTGAAGCAGATGTTTTCAAAGTCCCTCCAATCTTTTAACATGAATGGCGAGGACTCACCACTGGAGAAAAGAGGTGTCAGGAAGAGTAGAGAGAGGGTAATGAGGACCGAGCACAGGGACCAGCACTTGAATTCAAGGCTGCTGGCTCCTTGGGTACCCCATGGTTGGAGCAAGTCCCAAAATACCAGAGGATGCAGAGATCTCCCATGGCTTCCGTCCTTTGCAGAAAATCAAGATCTATGTCCAGCCTGCCAACCCAGTCCCTCATCAGGGCATCTGGTCCCATCCTACCAAGTGCCCATTACTGTAATAAGGCGGGTGGGGGAAAGTTTCTAGAGAAAATGGCCGGGGAGTGCCCTGCCTTCCTTGCCACTGAGCATGGTCTTCTATGCAGGGATTCCTGAGCCTCAGGATGCCCATGCAGGAGCTCCCAGAACCTCTCGCTTAGCTGTGCACAGTCCTCAGCTCTCCCTCATTCACCCTGTAGCAATCCTTCAGCCAACACCCTTCTGGCTCCTCCATCTCCAGAGAACACAATGAGTTCATGCAACGTTCCTAATGTCTAAAGAAAATAGAATTGGAAATGTGGCAGAGATCCAGCTGCTCAACAAAGAAGGTATTTCCTCCTTCAACCATAACAGCCTATTTCCAAACCCAAACTCACCCAAAAACCCAAACTCACCCAAATGGGTTTGGATCTGGCCCTGAGTGGGGATGCCCACTCACTGCCCATCTGGAAACAAGAGAGACTTCTCCGAAAATCCAGTGGGTGAGGAACACAAGACTGCCAAAGGCAGCCCCTGCCAACAACCAGTGAGGCCTACAGGCCATCCCCTTAGCTGCCTCGCTGGTCTTTTTTCCCTCCGGTTTACTGCAGTCACCATCTAGAATAGAAAATGGAAAAGGGTCGGTTACGTGGAAATGTAGCCTCTATATTTAAGAGACTTTCAGCGAGTAAGAAATGGTACCTGGCTTCCAGGCGCGTAATTAGAAGGGGATGAGACAAACTGCTACAACACAAAGAGGAATCTGCTGAGAGCTAGAAGCGGGGAGAGGTTATTTTAGGCAGGCTAGGTCAGGGAGGGCTTAGGGAGAACAAAGCATCTTGAAATGTGACAAGTGAAAATGCAGAAAGTTAGTTACTTCACGTGCAGTTAACAGTAGGAGCAAATCTAGATGTAGGAAAAGTGAATGGTATGTTCAGGGAACAAAGGAGTGGAATGTTTCCAGTACGCTAGGCGACTCTCCCCAAAGAGCAGGGCTCTCATCTGACCCTGTACCCAGAGTAATGACAGTCACTGACAGAGCAGTGACCATGTGCTAAGCCCTGTTCCGAGCCCTCTTTCTGAGCTCATTTAATCTTCACAACAACTTTATAGAGTTGACTCGATTACTAATCCCGCTTTACAGATTAGAAAGCTGAAGCCTACAAAGAGAGAAAGTGACTTGCCCAAGAACAGCTAGTAAAGAGAAACTGGGATGGGAACCTGGGCTATCCGCTCCAGTGCCTGTGTACTTAACTAGACTATAGTTCAGGGACTGTTTAACCAAGAGGTCTCAGCTCATTGCATAAATGACTTACCAAGCAAAAATGTAATAAGTGGAGCACTTGCTGGCAGGAGAATTTCAGGCAGGAACAGAGAGCCTGCTGGGCAGACACTTTATGACACTGTGAAGCTCTCTGCAGGACAGAGAGATTCCTCAGGGGCTACCTTAGGCGCTGGCAGCCCCATTTCACAAGAAGAATGCCATTCTGCCAGAAAAGGAGTCAGGAAGGAGGAGCAGAGCTGGAAGCTCTGGGGATGAGGGAGAGGGTGGTGAAGACAGAGGGAGGTCAAGGCCTGGAGCCCAGGCAGACAGTCTTTGGAGAAGAAAGATACCTAAGCTAAATTTGCTGAGTAATATGCTACGTATTATGGTGGGTGACCCTTGCCCCAGGACCCAGCAAATATTTGATAAAACTACAAAAAATGCTTGGTATGATCAGATAGCCTGGAGAAGCTGGTGAGGAGTCTGGAGTTTTGTAAATGTGAGCACAGGGGAGAAAGCAGGAAGGGACCGACAACTGGGTCATGTGAACTGAAAACAGAGGCAAGAAAGAAGAAAATGGCCCGGCTGGCGTGGCTCAGTGGTTAAGCATCGACCTACGAACCAGGAGATTGTGGTTCGATTCCCAGTCAGGGCACACGCCCGGGTTCTGGTCTCCATTCCCAGCTGGGGGTGTGCAGGAGGCAGCCGATCAATGACTCTCTCATCATTGATGTTTCTATCTCTCTCTCTCCCCTTCTCCCTTCTCTCTGAAATCAATAAAGACATATTTAAAAAAAAAAAAAAAAAGAAAGAAAGAAAGAAGAAAACGCAGGTCAGGAAAGGTAAAGGACACCTTGAAGCTCAGGTCCTTATCAGGCTGTATCTGTGAAATTTGCTGCTTGTGTTTCCACCTTTAGATGTTAGTGTTTTATAAAATATAAAACACGTATTAGGGCTCTAAACCAAGTCCTGAACGTTCTAACTAATATTACTGTCACTTGACCAATTCACTTGCATGATGTTCTCCTATTCTCACTACCCCAGCTCATGCCAGAATTGGGGCCAAACGGGGATTACACAAGCACTCTGTTCATGGTGAGACAAAATCCTCTAAACTTCCATGAATCTGTGAGATTTCGCCTTGTATTTACAAAAGAACAGTGACTCATTCAGAGTTACACAAAAAGCCAGGGGCAAATTAATTAGAACTTGGTAACACTTCTCCCTTCTTTTCAGAAGGGTGTCCAGTTAGCCTAGAAAGCACACATCCAAGTTGGATGTATGTCCATCCTGGAGAAAGTCGGTTCCAGAGAGAGGCAGGTGATTTGAACGGTGGTGTGAATATGCAAGATTTCCTTTCTTTTCAAGTTTCAGATTGAGAGTTTTATTATCTTCGGACTCCTGGAAATAAAAAGCCCAGGTAGTTCCCTTGGCCCTGGCTCACAAATAACTTTCCATTGTGTGAAAGAGATGCTGGGGTCAGAGGAGGAGGGACGAAGGATCCCATCCTGTCCAGAGGGGGGGAGAAGTGCAGGGCTGACAACCAGCTGGGGGCACGGCCTGGTCTCTCCCTCTCCACGGCCACGCGAGCCAGAGGCGGCTTTCTACTGTCACCTGCAAGGAAAAGGCGCCCTCTGCTTAGGCAACAGTCCACGGACTGCACCGGTTACATTTCAGAGGGAGAAAAAGTTGAAATAGAGAAACAGCGCAGAAGGACCATTTTTATCTTTCCAAGATGTTACATTTAGTTCAGAAATATAAACTATGCAAGAGAGAAAATCCCTAAATGGACTGGGCACACACGTACCTGTGGAAATGCGATCAAGGGTGGCTATGGCACTCAACGTCAGTATCACTCTGTTGGACACCTGACAGCTCCAGATTGGGTTTAGTGAAGTGTACCATATGCGGAGAGCAAGAAGAAGAATCTGCCCTAAAATGAATCCCCAGATTCTGAGGTACCTGTAAGTGCAAAAGTATTTTTAAAGGCTTTTTATGTGGTTTCAATGAGCTGCATCCATCATGAATTTCAGACTTCCATACAATGAGTATATGAAAATGTGTTTGGTAATTTGCAGTAATATACATGACTTGGCCTTTATCTAGCCCTTTACCTAGGCAACTTGTCAAAATTCCTTCATTCTCAAGACATTATTAAGACTGATGGCAGGTATTCATGCCCTGATTTTGTGAAAAGGGGGGAAAAAGAGACTTCTACGAGGCCAGATGGGAGGTAAATATTATAACCTGGAACTCCTGGTCCCAACTTCCCCTTTGGTAACTGATCACTACACTTATTTATCTCTAGGTGCACAGGATATGAACCATACCTTTGCAAACCGCTTCCTGTCCACCATGTCACAGCTTGCACTATCAGCGAGGAAGACACGCCAAGCGCCAGGATCACTAGCCGGAGTTCAGCATTTGGAGCCTGGAAGGAGGCTATGCTGCCTACAAACAAGTTACGGAGAGTTAAATGTTCCTGGCAAATCATGCATTGGTACTCAACCCTCTGCCTTTCATAACTGTTGTGTACGATCCCATTTTTATACTCAGAAAGAGAGAGTTAATGTAAAATTGTGGGTGTATAAAATCTTTTTTTAAATTTTATTATCATTCATATCATAAAATTCACCATGTTAAAGTGTACAATTTCATGGTTTTTAATATATTCGCAAAGATGTGTTACTATTACCACTATCTAACTCCAGAATAATTTCATCACCCCAAGAAGAAACCCATACCTGTTAGCAATCACTCCCTTTTCTTCCACCCCAGGCCCCAGCCCCTTCCTGTCCATATACATTTTTCCTATTTTTGAAGTTTCATATAAATGAACCATATAATATGTAGCTTTCTGTGATTGGCTTCTTTCACTTAGCATAATATCTTCAAGGTCTATCCATGTTGTAGCATGTTACCAGGACATCATTCCTTTTCACGGCTGAATCATATTTCATTGCATGGATGTATATAGCATTTTGTTTATCCATTCATCAACTGATGAGCATTTGGGTTTTCTCCACTTTTAGGCTATTATAAATAACGCTAATATGAACATTTGTTTTCATTTTTCTTGGTATACATCAAGGAGTGGAGTTGATGGGTCATATGATTACATTTTTATGAACTGCCAAGCTGTTTTCCAAAGCAGCAACATCATTTTACATTCCCAACAGCAATGTATGAGTATTGCCAACACTGGTTGTTGTCTATCTTTTTTATTATAGCAATTCTAGTGAGTCAAAATCTTTACGGTAAAAAATAAGCAAAATCAATAGGAGTATGAACTAGTTTAATAGTTAACGTCACAGTAATTAGCTTAAAATATCTGAGGTGCCAGAGGTAAGAGAGCACATAACACTCAGCTCTTCTCTGTAGTTACGTAAGAATACCTTAGGACTTTTTAATGAAGTTGTTTCATTTCCTTAAGAAGCATCTGAAGGGAGTTTTAGGGCAAATCATGGCCTACTTCAGCCTCTATTTAGCATCCACAAGCTCACTGATTACCTGGAAGAGTATCCGGCAGAAGCCGGCTTCCTCGCCCTCAACTCTGCCTCACTACTACACTCTCTCAAATATAATTCTACCCAAGGTGATGAGTTTCATGGAGGAAGGAGGCGAAAGGGGAGTAACAGGAAGCATCCCAAATACCACAGCCACCCAAAAAGTATTTAGTATCACATCTCTTATAGCCACCAGAAGCTCCTGGGCCAGAACTGGTCTTGATAAAAAACTGTCCCAGCAACTGCTCAGACAGTGGCTTTGTAGGAAAGGCACATGGAGCAAAGGCAACGAAAAAGTGCCAGTAATGCCCGGCCGGGCGTGGCTCAGCGGTTGAGCATCCACCTAGGATCCAGGAGATCGGGGTTCGATTCCCAGTCAGGGCACATGCCTGGGTTGAGAGCTAGGCAGCCGATCAATGACTCTCTCATCGTTGATGTTTCTATCTCTCTCTCTCTCTCCTTCTCTTTTCCTCTCTCTGAAATCAATAAAGATATTATGTTTAAAAAAAAAAAAAAAGTGCCAGTAATGAGATCACTCCCAAAAGAGCCAAGCAGGGAGTGATGAGGAAATGAAACTTGCACAGCTTAGGGAATGTAGTCATTAATATTGTAATAACTCTGTCAGGTGTGTGCAAGACTTATGGGGGATCACTCTGTAAGTTATATAAATGTCTAACCCTATGCTGTACACCTGAAACTAATATAATATTGAATGTCAACTGTAGTTGAAAAATTTTTTTAATTTTAAATAAATTATTTTTTTAAAAGCTTACAGGAAATTTAAGTATGGGGGGAAAATTAAAAAATGAGACTGAGACACTCAGGCCATCATAATTCACAGAATGATACTGCAAGCCAAGGGTAGTTGAACTCAGTTACTATATACTCAATTTAGGATAGAAGGCTTTGTTTCTATTATTTCTGGGACAGAAAATTTCACAGCCCTTTGATATGTCTTTCTGTTCCTATGGTGCCATCTTTGTAAAGGGCCCATTTTTTCAGTGGTCTTTACCACTGTTCTTCTTGAGCCCAAGCTCTTTAAAAACCAGAATTCTGCACCTTGGTGGGTAGCCCCAGAGCTCACCGCACTGTGTTCTGCCTTCCTCAGGGACCGGCATGCAAAAGAAAAGCAGAAGCAACTTCCAGGTGACTCCTGTCAGTGTTTCTGAAACCAAGTCCACTGTTTCCAGACAGAAGAAATACACCGCCAAGTTCATAAACAAATGCCACTGGAAAACTCAGAGAAACTGACTGAGATCCAGCTCAAGGGCAAGATACACGGAGTTTTCAGCTATGCATTCAACCACAGTGGAGTCCGGTGGGGTTTTTGGTTTGTTTTTTACCCTTTTCTCCATGATCTCACCTTCTTACTTTTTTACTACCATTATTTCGCCAGTGTCTCTCAATATTTACTAATATCGATAAGCTCAATTCTTAGTGATAGTAAGAGTATATTAAAAAAAACTTTAATTGCTATTTTTTTGCAATGTAACATTCTTAAATTCAGAATTCAAGAGGTCCAAGGGGTATAGAGTGCCTGTCTCTAAATACCATATTTTTCACCCTGGAAGCACCTAAAATGCTATTGGCTTTTAAAAATCTTTCTAGAGCTATTTAATGCATGTTCAGTTAAACACTAAATATATTTTCATCTAACCTTTTTTTACACAAATGTTAGTATCTTGCACACCATTTAGTGTTTCCTTTCACTATATTTTGAAAAACATTCCATTTCATTACATAAATAATAGTTCTTATTCTTTTTTATAGATGCAGAGTATGCCTACTAGTTCAAGTTTCATAACCATAATTTATTCAATTTATCCCATAGAAATGCCACTTAGGTTACTTCCAATCTTGCTATTAAAATATTGCTGTAATGATTAAATAACCTTGTATTTTTGTCATTTTACACATATGTGAGTATAACTATAAGACATATTCCTAGAAGTGGAATTGCTAGATGAAAGAGTATGTACACATTTGCAATATTGATAAATATGGTTAAATTATCCTACGCAGAGGTTTGCCAACTTACATTCCCACCAGCCACAGATGAGTCTCTGCTTCCCATCCTTACAATACAGTGTTATCAGACTTTGTTTTTCGCCAGTCCAACAGGTAAAACCATATATAAATAGAGTGTGAGTATGATTTGTATTCTACACATTTTAACATAGTTTTAAGAACCAATTATATTTCATTTCCAGTAAACTGATGGTAGCCTTTGCCCCCTTTTGTACTGAGTTGTTGGTCCTTCTTTGTTATTGACTTGTGAAAGCCCCATATATTAGGGAAATTAGCCCTTCAACTGAAAGAGTTGCAAATATTTTTCCTACATTGTTGTTTGACTTTGCCTACTATGGTTTTGTCATGCATAATATTCATGTTTGTATGCAGTAGCATTTAACAATTTTTAATGGTTTCTGAGTTTTGTGTCATATTTGGGGGGAAAAAGAAATACCATATATTCAAGAGTTGACCTGTTTACCAGGGTTTCTTTCCCCTCTTCATTTCAGTGATTTTTAGGCTTTTCTAAACTGATGGAAAAGTTAGAAATGTAAAATAATTGGCTTTCGGTCTAGTCTTCCAATTTTACTAAAACTCTTCTAAGGTAGTAGTAAGAGAAAGAGAAATCTTTTTTTTTTTTTTTAATTCAATCGTTTAGCATTTAAAGACCAGGCTACATATTTTCAGCTGATTTTTAACTAGAAAAATCAAGGAATACTTTAAAATCTCACCAACAGTAACTATCCGCAGCAGGGTGAGCATCCACTTTTTGTTAACCAACTTCCAGAAAGAAGGAATTGTTAGGAATATCGGAGAAAGGTACGCTAGGCCAAAAACTTCAAGCCCGGTGAGTTCCAGTGTTTGCAGAGGAAAGTAGTAGATCATTGGAGGCAGGCCATGCCAGAGGGACCAAGAAACGTATCCTAGGAGAAAAAGATTTTTCAGAGAAAGGCCAAGTGTAACTCGGGCATCGTTGGGAACAGTAACCCCCCCTCCACTACCACGGCTCCCGCGGCTGCCCCTCCAGCTCCGCCGCAGCTGGGTTCCCGTCGGAGAACCGCTCCGTGCACCTGGGCGCCCGGGGGAGAGCGGCTCCCCGTGGCCCTGAGTCCCCGTGGCCCTGAGTCCCCAGGCATCATCCCCCTGCTGGTTCCTTTAAACACCCCTACCGGTCATTAAAAACCATTACAACCTTCCTTAAAATCTCTTCATTTGTAACATCTTGTTGAATCTGGTTTCCTGCCAGCCCCTTGATTGGCAACACTTCCTTACCTAAGCTGACTTCTAGAAGGAGAAACAGGAAAACCGACGGGAGCAACCAGCAGACTCCTTCCCCTGCAGGCCCCAGGCAGAGGCCGGTGGGTTGGTCAACATTTTCTTGAGCGTGTACTATTTTAAACCCAACCCTTAGGAGACAGTATGCGGTAGTGAAACACCCAGACCTGAAGGCAGCTTCACCTCTGCCACCCACCGGGAAATGACCGACAATAAAGCTAAAAAGGCTGCCCTGCTCGGCTCTGCGCTAGGGATTTACGCGGATCCTTCTCTTACTGCTCAGCCAACCCCTGTCCTAGGAGTCGGACATTATTTCTGCTCCTCTCTTACAAATGCAAAAGCAACACGTCTCCTAAGACTCAGAAAGTTAAGTAATTGTCTAAGGTCACAAAAGCAGCAAAGGCAGAGTGAACTTAAACCCAAGCAGTCTAGCTCCAAACGCAGCTTTCTAACCACTGAGTGCATTAACCTTCTCCGAGTTACGCCTCGGCCTCCTTTCTTAATCAGCAAACGGCGCCTTTACCCACCTTGGAGCTGTTCAGAGCTAATGAGATCAAGTACGAGGCGTACCCAGCACCCTCGCTACCTACTGCCAGTCGCTTTCCAGACTGAGCCAGGAAAATGGGCCCTCGGAGCATTACCAGCTCCCAGAAAATCAAGCTCCCAGGGAGGCGCCCCTCCCCAGCCAGGGGGACGCTCGTTCCGTAATGAAGAGCAGCCTCCCGACTTACCTAGGAATTCCGGTTTTAATCATACAACTCAACAGGATTACACCAACACTTGTTCTTGGGACTCTGTAAAAGCTGCTAAGCGCGCACACGGGACCCGAGTTCTATGCTTTTCGCCCAATGACCGAAGGTGTAGCCTCCGCCACCGAGGCCACTCGTGCGGGGCCAACACCCGCCGCAGCAGCTACGGCCCCGCGCGCTCACCCACAGCCGCCGGAGGAAGCGGGTGCCCCCTTTCTTCTGAACTGTATTAAGTTAAACAGTTCAGAGCGGGGGGCTCCGTGGAGCGGGCGGTACCAGCCAGGCGAGTTCAGGGCCGACCCGCGGGGAGCCCGCGCTCCGTCGGAGGCGACCCCAGGGTGGCGTGGGAACTCGGAGGCGCCGTCTCCGCAGGCGCCTCCCTGGGTCCTTGGCTTCGGAACCTCAGTCTAGGTCTTTCCTTTTTTCTTTTCTCCCCTGCGCTAGCAGAAGTTCCCAGGGGACGATAAGCATCTCTGCTCCGGGCACTGAGAGCGCCTTTCTTCCTCGCGGGGCTCCGCCAGCCTCCGAGCGCCGCGGCTTCGGCGGGGCCGGGGGAGCGGGCGGCCGCGAGCGCGCAGGGGCGGCCTCGGCTTACCCAGGAGGGTCTCCAGCAGGATCTCCGTCCACAGGGAGCGCATGGCCGCGGCGCGGAGCGGCGCTTTCCAGGAAAGCAGCAGGGCGGGCGGGCCCCGCCGCCGCACGCTGCGCCCCCGCCCGCCGCCCGCCGCCGCCCGCCGCCGCGTCCTCGGGGGCCCTCGTACGCGCCCCACGTCCCCTCGCCGAGTCCGCCGCCGCCCTCAGGCCCGGGTGGCGAGCTCAGGCTTGGGTGGGGCGGCAGCCTCCGCCCTGCCACACCCAGACCAGCCCGCCCGGCCTGGCGCCGCCCGAGCGCGCTCCGCTCCGCTCCGCTGCCGCCGCCGCGGGCGCCTCGCGTCCCCGTGCCGCCTTCGCCGCGCCGCTTCAGCCAAAGCCGGGCGCCACAGCCAAAGCGACTATACACTGCAGGGGACATGCGTCCGAGCGTGGGGACCTGGGGGACCCCGCCGCGGGGCAAAAGCCGGGTTGTCGGGCGGGCTCCCAGAGCAGCCCCGCGGCGGAGCGCTGCCAGCGCGCAGGAGGCGGGAGAGCGCCGCCGGGACGCGCGGCGCCCTGGTTCAAACGCGGCCCGCAGGGCGAGCAGAAGGCAGCGGGAAAGGCTGGGGGCTCGCTGGGACCGCCGGGAGCTTCTGGCGACCAGGTGTGACCAGGCCTTGGGTGCTCCTAAGGCTCGGGGGGCGCTCGGGAGGCGGGCGGCCCCGGCTCCCCGCGCCTGCCTGCGCTGCTCCGTTTCCGCTTGCGGAGCGAACAGATTGCTCTCCGGAAAGGCGATCAAAGCGTCTAGCGGCCGCAGGATTTTCGGTGGCCTTTGCAGGCGTCGCACCACTTGCTCCGGGAGAGCGAACAGGTGCGAGGGGAGACCGCCCGCGTGGACGCCGCGCGCCGGCCCCCGAGTGGCCGCGGCCGAGGGAGGGCGCGCTCCGCCCCGCGGCCCCGCCCGCTCGCCGGCTCCCCCGCCGCTGCTACCGCTCCCCAGAAGGTCGTCGTCGTTTTTTAGAACCCTCTCAGAGCATTTTGATTTTTTTCGCTTTAAATATGGAATGGGGGTAGTTCATCATTAATCACGTCTGAAAAGTTTGCTCTGAAACTAAAGGATAAGTTGCCTAAAAGTGTAAGAATCACGTAAGGGTAATTATTGCTCCGAGTCCAGTTTGAGGAGAGTTCCACACAATTACTTACTAGTACTTCGTCACAGGATAAAGTTATGGGTCGATCAATGGAATGAATTGACAGCCCCAACAAACCCTATCTTTAAGACCAAGTGATTTTCAACGAGCTTCCCAAGACAATTACGCGGGTAAAAGGATAATCTTTTCAGCTAACTGTTCTTGGACAACGTAACATCCACATGAAAAGGAATGAAGCAGGACCCCCTACCTGGCATCATGTGCAAAAATTAACTCAAAATGCATCGAAGACCTAAATATGAGAGTCAAAACTATAAAACCCATAGAAGAAAACATAGGAGTAAATGTGCATGAGCTTCAGTTAGGCAATGGATTCTGAGATACAACATTAAAAGCACAAATAACAGAAGAAATAACAGGTAAGTTGAACTTCAAATTAAAAGGTTTTGTGCTTCACATGGACAGACAATAGCTCCAGGAAGGCCTGGGGAAGGGTGGGAGCAGGTGGAGGGGGTCAGTGGGGAGGGGAAAGTGGACATCTGTAATATTTTCAACAACAAAGGTAAGTTAAAAAAGCTTTTGTGCTTCAAAGGACACTCTCAAGAAAGTGAAAAGACAATACACAGAATGGGAGAAAATATTTTTAAATCATACATCTGGTAAGAAACTGGTATCCAGAATATGCAAATACACACACAATTACAGCTCAATCATTAAGTGACAAATAACCCAATTTAAAGATGAACAAAAGATTTGATAGACTTTTCTCCTAAGAACATACACATGTAGCCAGTAAGCACAGGGAAATATATTCAATATCATATCATTAGGGAAATGCAAATCAAAACACAGTGATGCCCGGTCGGTGTTGCTCAGTGGTTGAGCATTGACCCATGGACCAGAAGGTCAGGGTTCAATTCCCTGTCAGGGCACATGCCTGGGTTGCCGGCTGGATCCCCAGTAGAGGGTGTGCAGGAGGCAGCCAATCAATGATTCTCTCATCATCGACGTTTCTATCTCTCTCTACCTCTCCCTTCCTCTCTCTGAAATCAATAAAAATATAAATATCTTGAAAAGCCACACACACACAATGAGATACCACTTCAGACTCACTAAGATGGCTATCGTAAAAAAAGTCAGATAATAGCAAGCGTTGGCAGCGATGTGCAGAAAGTGGAACCCGCCAACATTGCTGGGAATGTAAAATGCTGTGGCCACTTTGGAAAGCAGTATGGCAGTTTCTTAAATGATGAAAAGAGTTACCATATGACCTGACAATTGTACCCATAGGTATACACAACCCCAAAGAAATGAAAACATAACATAATTTGTGCACAAGTTTTCCTAGAAGTATTATTTGTAATAGCCCAAAAGTGAAAACAACCCAAATGTGCAACAGCTGATAGATGGGATAAGGAAAATGTGTTGTCCACTTATGAGAATATTATTCAGCAATAAAAGGAATGAAGTACTGACATGGGCCACAGCATGGATGAACCTTGCAAACAATGTGCCTTGTGAAAGACGCCAGGCACAAAATGAATTGCATATTGTATGATTCCATGAATGTGAAATGTCCTGAATAGGCAAATTCGTAATGACTGAGAGTGCGTTAGTGGTTGCTTAGGGCTCGGGGGACGAGTGGTGAAAGAAAGGGAATTAATAGGCATGTCGTTTCTTTCAAGGGGGAATGAAAATCTAAAATTAGATGGTAGCAATGGTTCCACGACCCTGTGAATATACTTAAGAAACATTGCATTGCTCATGTTAAATTATATGGTGTATGAATTATATCTCAATATGGCAGTTTAAAAATGCAACTCATTCTAGTTATATTTTGTAAAAATATTTTGGCTGGGTCCTAGTCATTTAGTATCAGGCGTTTTTCGATGTGTGAAGGACTTCAGTGACTAAAGCACGACACACTGCCTTTCCTTCCGCTTGCCCACATAGGTTTATTCTCCGTGCACCTATATAAAAAGCATCCCTTGCATTGCTGTGCGCGCCTAGTAGCTGCTCTGTGAAGTTTGTCCGTTTCAAAGCTAAGTGCTGGGAAAGGCTTTGCTCCTGCTGAGGAGGCAGCGGGTTTTCTCTTCCACTCAGAGCTCAATTTTTAGTCTTAGTATTTTATTTCCCTTCTTTTTTCCAGTTAGATCACAGCTAACTTCAAGGGAATCTGGAAAAACTCAAGTCCAGCTGTGAGCCCAGAAAGGAAAGAAGCTAAGTTGTGCTGAGCAGATGTCTTTGCTTTAAAAACCCACTTTAGCCCTGGCCAAGGTGGCTCAGTTGGTTGGGGTGTCATCCATATATGGAAAGGTTGAGGGTTCGATCCCTGGTCGGGGCATGTACGAAAGGCAACCAATCAATCTCTCTCTCTCTCCCCCTCTCCTCCTTTTCCTCCCTCTAAAATCGATAAGCATATCCTCCCATGATGATTTTTAAAAAAACACCTACTTTATACATAGAGTCATTCTGAGGTTTAAGTAGTAAATCAAGTAGGGAGGCATTCAGCACATCGCCTATGGTGTTCACAAGTGTTCAGTAAACTGTGACCTGCGTTATCATCTGTAGACCCTCATAATGTTCGGCTTTGTGCCAAGCATATGGTAGGAAAGTACATGTTTGGCAATTACATCAATAGCCTCTCCATCCTGAGATATTTTAATGGCGTTCTCTAGGCTTTCTCCAATTCACTGATTCTTCGCCCCCCCAACTGCAGAGACAAGAATGGTGCTCAGCATGCCAGGGGGAGTTTCATCAGAGGTCTTTTTCTTCCTCCTACAGAGGGATAGTAGTGTTTGCAATAATTTTTTTTTTATGATTTACCATTGTGTCCCTCAGTGGCACATTGTGGGAAAATTTATCATGATCCCTGACCCTTTTCTATGGAGTTTGTTAAGTTCGAATTATTGTCCCAATAGCTCGTTAATTACGAAGTTGCTTTTAATTTCATTGTCAGATATCATCACTCAAATAAAACATCCATTTGAACTCTTATCTTGCTCTCCATTGAATTTCATTGCTATTTAACCACTGGTATAATTTTTACTCATTCCACACAGGATTATGAGCGACTGTATAACTGATAACAGCATCATTCAGCTCCGCCTGCTCTGTGAATGTATCCATTATACATAAATTACTGCTGCTACCTCGATTTTCATATTTACAATCTGCCTGGCTTTTATTTAATTTCAAAGGCCATGGTCTTCTCATTGTTGTCAGGATCTCTTTTTTGACCTCAAGCTGCCATTTGCATTCTTACTTTGCATGGAAATGAATGAAACCCATTATGGCACTGCCCACTGCTTCTCTCTTCCTCCCCTATTTCTTGGCCAGTGAACACATCAAGTTCAGTCAGAACAGTGAGATTATTTTTCATTTTATCCGAAGACCAGAATCTCCACTAGGAGACAATACTTTCTATGGCATAATAAAGATCTTCTGGTCTAGCAAAACAACAGAAATGGTTTCCTTTGAAGAGATGAAATAAAAAGAAACCCCTTCATGTCACTTCAAGCTCTCAATGAGACTCATTAATTTTTTAAAAAAGCACCTGTACCACTTTGGGATAAGCCAAGTTCACATTTTCTGATGACAAATGTTTATATCTCGCCCACATCACATGTCCTCGGTGGGTCTGCTGCAGCTGCGCCCCACCATCGTGAATCAGGGACTTGGGCTGAAGGAGCGGCCTCCACCTGCAGGTCTCATGACGACCACGTCCCTTCCACTCACGCTCGGCAGCCCAGCGGTCAGGCCGACCTGGATGGGGCAGTGCCTGTTCAAAAGAGGCAGGCAGTGTTGATGAACAGTAATGCAATCTATTGCAGCCCCCTTGTTTATAGGAATATATGGTTCTGTTCTTTTTCTTTTAATTAGCAATTAAATAATAGTTATTTAATTATTCTCTTAGAACATCTGCTTTTTTTGCTAATACATGGAGAGTATTTTCTCATGTCAATAAATGATCTGCAAAGTGGCTTTCAGTGGCTGTGTATTATTCCTAACATCATTACATTTCATTTACTTAGCCATTCCCCCCTTTTTTTTTTTTTTTGCCATTCCCCTTTTGATGGGTATGTAGGTTGCTTTCTTTATGGTAGCACTCAAGTAAACAGGCTTCCTACCTAAAAAACATGAACACTTCTGTTTTTCTTTTGCCATACAGTTTATTCAAAGGAGTTTACGTGTCTCCAGCAAAATGAAAGAAGAATGAACTTCTCTAAAAAAGCAGATAGTCCTTGGCCCGGTTTTAGCCAGTCTTCAAGATGCTGGGCCTTGCCTGACATCATCAGACTTCGAGTTGTGGCTATGAAGAAACAGAGGAGTGTACACTGCCTGTCTCTCTCCACTTTGGACAGGTAAGTTTCTTTCCTTGAATGGACAAAAAGTGGGGGATCCCTATAGCAGAAAAGGTTAACTATCTACCAACCAGTCCTGCTTGCCCTCCACAGTCCGCAAAACAGAGTTGTTACTGGAAAGCTGCCGACCAGGGGCTGCATCTCTCAGTGCCCCTGCCATCTCCATGGGGTCTTATGTGACTAGTGCTCACCAGTGGGAAACGACCACGGGATGTGTGTCACTGCTTTTCTCCCCTTCTCTCCTTTTCTGTTTGTGATAATGAGGCCCCAGGGAAAGGCTGAGCCACAGGAGGAAGGGAGCCTAGATCCTTGAACAGGAAGAGGAAAGCTAGCCCGTTGACTGCAGACACTGGCCTTGAACTGTTATGTGCGATTAAGCCACTGAAATATTGAGGTTTATTCAGGCAGAACTGGCCCTGTCCGCACGGAGGCACCGGCATGCAGCGCCTTCCCTAGCGGTTCAGGGAGTATGAAAATTAAAGGGAATTCCATTGAGTATTCACCCTGTGCCCCTCTGGGCACAAGAAAGACAAAGAGGTGTGATCAGGTTACCAAATGTGAGTGTGGTGCGAAAACTAATTTCTCCTCCAGGAATCGTCAGGCTGCCCCTGAGGAATATTTGTTCAGTAAACACCATCGAGGGAAATCAGTACAAGCAGGGATCCAGTTTCCTCAACTCCCAGACTCTCCGGTCAGATTTCAGCTAAGGTTACATGTGAAATCACCACGCTGTTTAGAACTGGAACAATGGGAGCATAATGCAACTATGAAGATCGGGGCCTGGCCCTGGCTGGTTTGCGCAGTGGTCAGAGTGTCGGCCTGCAGCCTGAAGGGTCTCAGGTTCGATTCCGGCCAAGGGCACATGCCTCGATTGTAGGCTCGATCCCCGGTCCTGGTTGGGGCGAATGCGGGAGGCATGCAATCGAGACCCATCAATGTCTCTCTCTCCCCCCTTCCCACTCTCCCTGAAAAGCAATGGGAAAAATCTCCTCGGGTGAGGCTTAAACAAAGAGTGGGGCCTTGGAGACAAACCAACCTATATTTTAATCCCAGGGATTAGCTCCTGGCTAACTGTCAAGAGCAGCAGCCAAAGCTGTGCCGTATCTGAGGGGAGAACATGCCCTGCATTGAGCACCGAGGGCCACGCTTTACTCCTCTGCCACGTCCATGCCAGGAACTCAGCGATCCTGCAACTGCTCCTGTCTCCAGCGTCAAAGCCACCGGTGCTCCCGGACCTCACTTCCAGAGAGAGAGGGTCAGTTTAGGCCCCTCGGGAAGCAGACAGCAAGACAGGATGAGCCCTGGCCAATGTTGCTCAGTGGTTAGAGCACCAGGCCCAGGCATTAAAGGGTCACGGGTTCGATTCCTAGTCAAGGGATCGTACCTGGGTTGCAGGTTCACTCCCTGCCCCCCCCCCCCCCGTCGGGGCTCGTGCAGGAGGCAACCAGTCAATGTGTCTCTCACATCAATGTTTCTCTCTCTCTCTCCCCGCCTCCTTTCCTTCCACAGGATAAAAAGACAACACAAAGAGGACAGGATGGGAAGTGGAAGAGATTTATGAGGGAAATGCCTGTGAAAGACACGGGGGGGGGGGAGGGGGGAGGGCCTGCAGACCACGATGCAGGTGTGACACCTGTGAGAGAGAGGGGAGAAAGCGGCTTGGGTACAAAGAACCTCAGGCCTCAGGGACCGCTGCGGAAGTCTCAGCCTGGCAGAGCCGTGGCCTATGCAAGTGTCCTGCATGGAGAAGCGTGGCCCAGCCCCTGTGCTTCCTCTGTGCCCATTCAGTGAAGGGAGCCGCCTGGTTAGGGCGGAGGCACGGAATGAATGGTGCAGTGGATGCCAAAGACCATGGTTTAATGACACTCCTCACAGCAGGCTCTCTTGAAGGCAGGTCTGAGTGGCACACCTCCATGCTGCCAGGAGGGCCCCCGCCTTTTCCTTTGACGTTACTGGCTTCTGAGTCGAAGTCTGATGGATGGAGATTAGACCACGTGCTCCTGCTGCAAGGGAGCAGAAGGGGGGGGGGGGAACAAGTGATTGACATTTTCAGCACCCAAGGAGGAAATAGACTCCTTAGATGTAGATCCAAACAAATAAGTGTAAAAGCATGTCAAGCACTTAGCCCCACTCCTGGTGCCCGACAGGTGAATGGAAGCTGTATCCTCACTAACCACAGGGAAGGTGATGGAAGGAGCCTGGGCAGTGGAGTCAGTCTCTCCTGGGTTCAAATCTTGACGCCAGCCTTCCAGCGAAATTGAGCAAGTGTCTTAACCTTTCTGAGCCTCTGTTTCCTCATTTGCAAAGCCTCTTTGCAGAGTCGTTGTGGGGATTTGCGTACTGTACAGAAAATGGTTGGTCCAGAGTAGGCTCTGAGAAAATAACAATGCTCTAATCACTTTGTCGTGAACAGAGAAGCACCGAGATCAGAGTGTAAACGCTCGGGGGCGAGCACTGTGCCATGTTGGTCTTCCTAGGCCTGTGGCGCAGTGTGGACCATGGCATACACCAGGCTCTCAATAGATATTTGTTGATGAGTGAATAAATGAGCGGATGGATGAACACATTGTTCGTATTGGTGCATAACAAAGACAAAGCTGCGTAAATCATTTTAAACTAGGATTCTGTTTTGCAGGCTAATTTTTCCTAATAATGTCTTCCCTGCTCCTGATTTTTTCCTAGTATTCTCACATTCAATCCAACCTCTCCAGGGAGCTCAGAGATCATTTAGTCAAATAGTTTTATTTTATTTCATTAATTTAATTTTTATTCTTATCGTAGCTTTTAAGACTCACATAATGACAAAACATCTTTCCGCTGGCCCACCCCTCCCTGCCCTTGATTGTTCATTCCTCGGAGGGAACCAGTTTCAACTCCTCAGCTGTTTCTTCTGTGTTTACTTCCGTATTTCTATTTCTTGATTTCTTACAAAAATTTAGACATTGATTTTTTTTTTTTTATTGTAGAAGATGGAGACTTAAATCTCTTCTTCCTACACACACATATCCTTCTTCCCTTCTTCCATCCAATATAGTGGTTTCAGCTAATTCACAAAATTTTACTAAATCAATAGTGTGTTTATTGTATTAGGATTAGGTCACTGCCAAGCCATGCAGACTACTCTAATCATATTTTATTTCTTATACAATTTTTGTGTCCTCTTTAGTTTATAATTGATTTATTTTTTCATTTACTTACCTGTGGCAATCACAAATTCATTTCCAGACTACCCCCCAGAGCTATAAAGCCTCATGCTAGTCAAACCCGCGAGGTCTGTTCCTAGCCCCCCTTTCCGTGGAGTTGCGTCTCCTGCTCCGGCCTGCGCAGGCTGCTGTGCCGCAGCTTCTCTCCAGCCCTCTCTCAGGAACTGCTCTCCTTTCTCCTGTGTTGAACTCCCTATTCCAGGATCCCATGCCTTCCTCTTAATTGCTTTACTCCAGTGGCTTCCTGAGAAAGAGTACATGGGAAGTGAGGTGGGTGGGGTTTTTTTCTCCCTAGTACTTATCTACAAATGCCATTATCCTACCCTGTCAGTATAATTCATTGAGATTGAGAAATTATTAGAACAGGAAATACCTTATTGCAATTATTTATCCCAAGGTTTGCCTGCATGTGACAGAAATTCCGAAATAACAGTAGTTTGAACAAGACTGATGTTTCGTCTCTCTCACATAAATGTTGGCCTAAGTAATCCCAGGCTGGTATAAGGGCTCCACCGTCATCAGTCAGGAGCCCAGGCTCTTTCTATCTTGTTTCTCAGCAGGTAAATTCTGCTTCATGATTCAAGATAACTGCTTCAGCTCCACGCTTCCCATCCTCATTTAAACCAAGAATAAGAAAAGGGAAGGAGAAAAAGACAGGAGGAAGGACGCCCTTGAAGGACATTTTCTAAGACTTGCACACACTGCTTCCAAGTACATGCCATTGACCAGAACTTAGTCATACGATGACATTAACATTCTATCCTATTTTATCTTTGTTTTAAACCTGATTTTCATGATACTTGCCATAGATTTTTTGGACCTATATAGCTGAATCATTGCTATCATTAAATTTTCAGCACATGGTATGAAGTAAACATGCCTCTTAATTTTTGTTACTTTTACATCTTTAATTTGTAACCCAGAGGTTGCTGTCACCAACCACCACTTCTGTTTTATAGGTTAGACTATGTGTGAGGCTCAACATCATCATATCCCCCAGAAGGAAACCCACCCCAGAAATCAATCATGGTTTTTGAAGGTTGGCCTGGTGGTCTTCCAGGGACATTTGTCCATGTGGGTGGCTTTAGGCTTTAGAATTACTTTTAGCTTCCTTGGTGGTGGAAACCACGTGATATAAGGCAGGGAGATGCTATGTGTTTCCCACCATGAGGAAAGAAAGTGGTTTGCACTGAGAGAAAAATGAATGCTACATGGAGAGAAGGGCGGAGAGGAAAGAAGAGTCTCGGCAGCGTCCCAGGCCCTCGCTCTACCTGTTTCTGAGAGCCAGCTGCATGCACACCCTTCCTGGGGTTTGTGCAATGCTTCTACGGGTCCTGTTAGTCAATAAAACTCCCTTTTGTCCAAGCAAGTTCGATGGGGGTTTTTACCACTTGAAAACACAAAAATTGTGGCTAAATCATATTCAAACAAAGTAGCTGGCTATAACTGCATCGGAGCTTTCTCTTGTGTACATAGCTAGTTCCCCAGGGGGAGAGCTTGGGAGTGATAGCTAAAGGGTACAAGGTTTCTTTTGGGAGTGATGGAAACACTCCAAAATCGAGGGTGGTGATGGTTGCTTAACTCTGTGAATACACCAAAAGTCCTTGAATTGTTTGCTTTGAATATACTATTTAAATTAGTATTCATTAAATTAATTTAAAATTGAATTTTATCATATATGAACCATATCTCAATAAAGCTGTTTTTAGAAACTATTATAAGTTATAGAATTGCCATCTGTACCTATAAAATAGTTAGCATGAGACTTCCTTGAGTTATATCTACCTGAAGTCAATTTAAACTTGGGATCCTATCAGAGCAGCGATCAAGATGATTAATATCATCCCCGCAGAAGACAAGGCAGGTTGTGTTCCTGCAACAGCAGAACAGGACATAACCTGTCCTCAGAGACCAACAGAAACAATCACCATTACCTGGGCCACCAGGGTGTTGGCACCTGTAAAGATCTGCTCGAGTGAACGTTTTCAATGCAATAAAAATAGAATAAGAGAGTCTTGAAAAACACTGAGTTCACATTCTAATATAAGCATTAGGTTTTCTTTCATTTATGCATAATCAAGAGCACCATCTTAACACAGGTTAAAAAAAAAAAGTTCCCTTAGAAGACAGGCCTGGAAAACCAAGAATCATTCAGCAGTTTCTTTGATTTATGCGTTTGTACTTATTCATTCTAACATTTCCTGGAAGCGTTCTGTGTGGTAGGAGCTGTCATCATCCTGAGTGCACAGAGCTGATCAAGCCAGCCCCAGCGGTGGAGTCTGAAGCGCTCAGGTAATGACAACCCAGTGTGAGATGAGCAGTGGAGGCACCGGGGTGGGGGAGGGTCCTGGGGGCTCTCAGGGGGAGTCAGCCTGGGAGCCCTGGGACGCAAGGCTGTTATGATCTATTTACTCCGGGCTAATTATCTCAAGCCTCCACTTTCCCACCTGTAAAGTGAAGCCAATTACAGAACATAAGAAATAATTGCACCCGTGCACCAACTGGTCTGACTTGAAAGAGATACAGATCAAACTTATATCACTGTGAGTTAGCTCCCTGAGAAGACTGAGAACTGATACATAAATTTCTAGAAGTAGTCACATACATACAAAAATTCCATTTGTATCGCCAGATTTGCCATTCATTTATTCATCCAATAAATATTAATTGAATGTCTATTATTTATGTTCTCAAACTGGAATACACAACAGGGGTGAGCAACAGTGTGTCAGAGGATATATCGACTCAGAAATTCAGTATTGCACATCTTGCCAAGACATTAAGTTTACTCAGTGTAAGCAATTCATAACATTTTTATGTTAAAACAAATATGGGTATGCTACAGAGAAGGGTGAAAAACGCATATGAAGTTTTGGGATAAAGCATTTGGGGCTCATAGTGGGCTTCTTTAATACATCTTCTAGAATTCAGGAGGGGAGATTTGTTCATTCTCATCTGCCATTAATTTTTTCTTTCTTTTGATTTTTCAATTATAGTTGACATTCAATATTATTTTATAGTAGTTTCAGGTGTACAGCACAGTAGACAATTATGTAATTCATGAAGTGTTCCCCCGATATTTTCAGTACCCACCTGGCACCATACATAGTTATTACAATAGTATCCACTGTATTCCCTCTGCTATATTTTACCTCCCCATGATTATTCTGTAACGACCAATTTGTACTTCTGAACACGTTCACCTTTTCACCCAGCCCTCCAACCCTCACCCCCTCAGTTTGTTCTCTGTTTTGTTTGTTTGTATATTTTGTTCTTTAGATTCCACATGTAAATGAAATTACATGGTATTTTTCTTTCTCTGTCTGACTTATTTCACTTACCCTCTAGGTCCATCCATGTTGTCGCAAATGGTAAGATTTCATTCTTATTTATGCCTGTCATTAATTAAAATCAGTTGTTAAATTAGTATCTTAAAAGATGCAAAATAGGCATCCCTCCAAGTGTGTATAATCTGGGCTGAAACAAGATCATGAACAAGTGAACCAAACAGATGACCATGTGTGTGTCTTCTGAGACGTGGGAGAGATTGCTTCCGTGTCTGCAAGGCCATTTCCTATTAGACTCCTGCCGTGAAGGAACTATGAAAAGTCAACCCAGGGGGCCCACTAGAGAAGCCTAGAGAAGTAAACGACATCCAGCAAGCAGCTCATTAAGGAAACAGATGCCGAAATAGCAAAGGAAGGGTCCTTCTTACACAGATCAAGAGCTCACATACTCTCAGAGGACCCAGGCACAGGGGCTTGGAAGGTTGGAGAGGATTACGAAGGACAGGGATTGGGGAAAGGCCATTCCAGGTGAATGGAGGGACATCTAGAAAAGGAACAAAGTCAGGGGGAAAGGAAGATGGTATTTGGGGCTCAGGGAGTAATCTGTTGGTCTAAAATAGACTTTTCAGCAGGCGTGCCAGCACAGCCTAATGAAGGGACCTTGAAACCAAACACAAAGGAAGTGCGATGTACCTGCCACTTAGCACATGCTCAGATGAATTTTGCTGACTTACCCAAACAGGACAAGGCAGATGTGACTATGTATTCCACGGCGCCCTGGCAAGTTAAAACGAGTTCGTGGCCAGTGTCAGCTTGAAATGCTTTCAGTTTGCTTCTTCCTCCTCTCCCCGCTCCTCCCCGTCTACTCTCTCCCACTCCAGCGCACACATGGAAAACGTCTTGCAATCCCTCCCACACCGTTTCATTAATTACAATTAAGCCCAGGAATAGTCCTGTGTGATGAGGACTCATCCAGGGGTGGAATAAAGAGGGAAAGGGTTGGGGTTGCCCATTTTTTTGGTGTGTGTCAGCGCTGCAATTTTGTAACTTTTATGTCCTCATGGTTGGTAGATTTTCCACTCGCCCTGGGAAGGAACAGAATGTGTCGATTAATGTAGTTCCCTGTGTCTAGGCATATACAGTGTGGAGGTTTGCGGGAGTCGATAAATAGCACCCTCCTCACCCAACCCAATCTCTGAACCATCTGAAAGATACAAAGGAAGCAAGCAGATGGAGATGATGTAACTACCGGCTTGATTACTGGTGAAAGTTGAATGGGAGCAGGTGGTAACAATAGATGTCCTAATAACTGACCCAGGCAGACACAGAAGCCCTAGGAAACCCCACGTCTCACCCACCGGGGAGAGCCTTTGTTGGGTGGCCAGTTGCAGAACAGAGAACGTGCTTTCTGCTGACCCATCCCGGGGAGAAAGGGAGAAAGGAGGCCTGGGTGCTGTATGCCAGCAACTTCCTCCCACACCTGGGGAGAGATTTGAGAAAGGTGGCTTGAGAGGACACATGTGTTACCCTATTAATGTTGCTAGAGGCCAAGACATCTCCCCGTGTGGCAATACTGAGCATGTGGGAGCTAGTTTGTCTGTGCAGTAGGAAACCTACTAAGGACAACTTGGAACAAGTGGCCCATTGAGCAAAGGTGCTCGGTTAGTCCAGCTGGTCCTCGGTCTGGCGACAGAAGCTGCAGCGCACCTCTTGTCTGGGGAAGAATCATTTCATCGGCCCCGCTTAGTTATGAAGTGCATGGTCCAGGAAGCACGGGAGGAGCGCAAAGGGTGTGTCAGAGGCCTCCTGGCGCTGCCCCCTGGGAGATCTCTAGAATGCAAAGCAGGTCACCAGGCGGGTGGGGGTGAGTTTGCATAAGGAACCCAGGGCCTTCTGGGAGAGAATGAACGGGGCCCCAACACACCTGGGAGCCAACACCTGCTTTCAGAAATCTAAAGACTTGCAAACTCACGGGTCACGAGGGAAACAGCATCAATCTTTTCCAAGAGATAATAAAATTTGGGAATACAAAGCCGATCATAACAAAACAGTTTTTATCTTTTATTTAGGTTATTTTTAAAACAATGGTTTTTTTCCCCCTAGAAAGTGGCAATTTGTAACAACAAAAACAAAAGCCTAATGGCACAATGATGCTTTTCCTGGTAATATATACATATATACATACAATATTAATATGACAATATTAAACCAGTAGTAAGCATCATGGAAATGGGCTGTAAGTAAGTTGTATCCTACAACAGAAGAAGGTGGGATTCGAGGCCAATTTGACATGAGTGCTGCCATCTAAAAAGATAACAGAAATGATAATATACCAGTACAAGGGGGTCATAGGGACAAACTGGTAATATGTACTGTCAATTCAAACAGTATTCAAGATCAGCCACTGTACAAAAAAAAAAATAGAAAATGCCCTGGGATGTTACAACTTGTATGTGAGTGATAGAGATTTCCCCAAATTTAACCATAACCTCTGTATTTGTACATAACGTTACACGTGAACTGTGAAGCTGAGGGAAATTCTTCTCAACTACCAACAGTAAACAAATTTTGATGAATCAGTACTGAGGAGAACCTGAATTATCTTTCTATTCTCGCCGTAGAAAATATTACAAAATCATTTTTTTATGAAGAAGCAATCAAAGAATTTTTTAAATGAGGGAGAAAGTCAGGTGTGTGAGACAGTTGATTAATGAAAATATTTTCTTTTTCTGGATTATGCAGTGTTTGTGGTAGTTGTCAGCTTTTTGAAATTTATAATTGTCATTTCTTTTCTCATTTTAAAATACTCTTTCATCCTGATTTTTGCACTAGTAATTTTGTATTCTTTCACCTTAAAGAAGACTCCCCAAATATGCTACAGGTCCAACAAAACCAGGACCTGAGCCTGGATATAAGTTAAAATGTCAATGTGCTTTCTTAAAGGAAAAAGTCAGGGCCTCCTTTTGCAGCCTCTTTGGGGCCATCAGACCCTGACGACTGTGGTCATGGGATCGGGGTTGTACTGGGCCTTGACCAGCAGGTGGCAGTGAGATACAACAATGCCAAATAGCCCCAGCTGCATCAAAAATAGCTGAGAGATAAAGGTTATTTTTGTATACTGCCTGGTACCAGATGTTTTACTTTGGTGTTTTGGAATATTTTAGAGGAAGAATGTTTTAAGAAAGATATGAAGCATAAATATAGCTTCCCTAACCAGTTAAAATGTCCTAAAAGAGTCATATTTATTAGCACAGAGACCCCACCCACTCACCCAGATTAAAATTATTTGGTTATACCATTATGAGCACCATACTTTAGAGTTTTACTCCACCAAAGTTAGTTTTTCCTAAGATGTGTTTCTTTCCTTGTTAGCCTGCAGGAGAGGCCATTGTTTTTCTACTTAAGAACAGCCTTTCTAATCTTGAAAAGCAAAAATCAATTTGCAGGGTCTGTTATATGCAAAACTAAAAGAATTTCATGTTGTTCTGGCCTGTGTGGCTCAGTGGTAGAGCATAGGACTGAAGGGTCGTGGGTTTGATTCCTGGTCAGTGCCATGTGCCTGGGTTGCAGGTTCAATCCTGGCCCAGTTGAGGCGAGTGCGGGAGGCAACCAATCAACGTCTCTCTCTCCCTCTCTCTCTCTCTCCCTCCCTCCTTCCCTCCCTTCCACTCTCTAAAAATCAATGGAGAAAACATACTTGAGTGAGGATTAAAAAATAAAATAAAATAAAATAGAATTTCATGTTAATAAAGAATAGTTAAAGCGATCATAGCAGCACCATGGGCCATGGCAGGTGGAAAAATCATGGTCAGTTAAACCCCAGGGTCCTTTCCAGGGTCCTTTCCAGGTCCTTGGCATAACTCGTTAGAAATAGTAACTACTAAGTCCATGGGGCTGACTCTGTGCCAGTCGTTTTTCCCAGTTCTTCGTAATATTTTATTAACTCCAATAACGTTCGCAACAGTCTCATTAGGTGGCACTGTTACTATGTTTGTTTTCAGATGAGAAAACTGAGCCTCAGAGAGGTTAAATAATTTCCTAAGGTCCCAAAGCGAGCGGCGGAGCTGGGCTTTGAGAGCAGGCAGCCTGGTTTGTGAACTGAGGCGCTTAGCCACCTGCTCTGCCTCTGCTACAAGCCCAGTCCCATTTTTATCCCTTCCCAAGAGAACATCATTACCAAACCACCAGCGGAGCATGGCCTGAGAACAGCAACGCCGCAGCACTCCGCGCTTCGTAGCCTGATCAAAAGAACGCTGCCCCCAGCCTGGCTCCCCCTGCGCCGAGGGCGGCATTGCCCACGAGGGCAGAGCCGGAGAACCTGACCTCGCGGCCCTTTCTCCTCCGTGGCCGCTCCGGAGCTTCCCGCGGCGCGCGCGCTGCTCCCGAGCTCCCAGGGTGTCCCCGTTCTGTGCCGCGGGCCTCTGGGAGGACAGCCTGTGCCCTCGCCTCCCGCGCCTAGTCATCCCCGCTTCTCAACCTTAGCCGAGCTTCTGCTCCACCCGCTCCTGGGCAGTCGCTCAGTGACATCACCAGGAACCTTGGGGAGGCAGCCCCACCCCTCCCAGCCCCCCCAGGCTTCTGCCTCGCCGCCCCCCATCCCGGCCCTGTGCAGACCCCTCGCAGCCCCCTCTCACTCCCCACCCCTCCCGCCCGCACCCTTCTGGCCCGGCTTAGAGTCTGGGGTTCCCCCGCTCGCTCTGCTCCCGTCTCCTCCTGGGGCGTCTCCGCTCGAACCACCCCAAGCAGTGCCCTCTGCCCGCCAACCGCGCCGCCTTTCCTAGACGCCATTCAGCCCGCCTCACCCCTCACCGAGCAAAGGCCCAGCACCGCCTCGCATGGCCCCCTTCCCTGCAGTCCCCGGGCCTGAGTGCGGGTGACTCTGCCTCCGACCCGCCCCCAGGCCTCGGCCGCTCGGCCTCCACTCCCGCAGCCCCGCCTCGGCCTCGCCGTCCAGGCAGCTCGGACGACTGTCCTAACTTGTCCCGGCCACTGCCCCCATCCCCACCTGCCAGCTTCCCCGGTCACACTTTTCTTCCTCAAACAAAGACTGATGGCATCCCGATCCCACTGTAAGACCCTGGTGGCTTCCCGCTCCGGACACGTATGTCCCTCAGAATGTCGTTTAGGGACTGCTGCAGTCTAGCCCCAGCTGGCGTTCCCCAGCTCCCCTCTGGCCACAGCGCCCGCCCCACGCCCTCACCCAGCCCTGCCCTGGCCACGCAGCGGGACAGGGCAGAGGACACAGCGGCTCGGCGGTGTCTGCCTCTCCCGCTTCCAGCTGCGGCTTCAGGGCTGTCACTGAATCTCTGCCCCTCAGCCGCTCTGTTTACAGATGGCCGTGATGACCCTTCCCACCAGGAAGGCTGTTCACCAGGAAGGGTTTAGAAAGTGCCTGCCATGCTCCAGATGTCACCTTGGAACGCTATAAACACGAGTTCCCCTTCTCTACGCCTGCTTCCGCCTCACTTTCGTTTTTTATTAAGTTTATTGGGGCGATGTTGGTTAATAAAAGTATATAACCTCCGCGCCTTTGTTAATGCAGCTCTTCCTGCCTGAGCAGGCCTCCCCCGGATCCTTCAAGGCCAGGGTCAGTAGGTGTTTGTGACATTGAGGAATAAGCAAGGGAAGGTTCAGCACTCTCCCTCAGTGCTTGGAACCAGTGATTACACAGTGTATTTTTGTTGTTGTTTGGTTTATACAGTGTATTTTGTTAGCTTTCTAATGCATTCTTTCCTCTTCTCGACTGAGCAGGAGCTCTTTGAAAGTAGGAACGATGTCTTATGTATATTTGCATTTGCTGCCTCTAAATATGTACATGAATACATTCAAGAAGAAAAAATAGAGTGCTATCTATTGTTACCAAGACTTCACCACTCCTAGCATGATTCTCTGGAACTTATTTATAAATACTCTGTGTTGAAGTGTCCAGAACATTTTCAAACTGCCTTTTATTTTATGCTGAATAACTTCCTGCCTTGATACAATAAAACCTTAATTTGCTATATGAAGCTCTAGAGGAAAATGGGCTTTGAATGAACTGTGTTTGCTTTTTCTAATATTTGTGTTAGGAAACAGTTGTTGATTAGTTAGCCAGAAAATAGACTTTGCTGATGTTTGTGCATTATTTTGAATTAATGATGTTTAACTATATGGACTTGTTTCTGCTAATATTACCCACATTTTTGTTATATTGTGTCCCCTCCACTAGAATGTAAATGTTCAAAAGTTGAAAATCTTGTCTAGTTCATTGTGCTGTCCCCAAAGTCTAAAAACTGTGTTTAATAATATCTGTTGACCAGATGATGAAGAAACAAATGTATACTGTTTAAATTCTTAATACAATGTAAATTATTAAACATAAAATATGTGCTCCAATATATTTAAGAAATTAGTTTAATTATAACCTAGATGGTCCAATATTTGTAGATACGTCTATTTGTATGACCTACTAGCACTCAAGACCTCATGCCTAACATCTATTTGAGTTTCTAGCCCACATCCTAGGCCTTTAGACCCGAATCCCACCCCTTCCTTTCCGCCTCTAAGGACACCCTTGCTTCTTTCCTTACCTGGAAGTTTAGGCCAGCTAATGTGACCTTCTCAACTTCCTTCTCTTCTGTTTCAAAGTTAAGTTGTCATTCACTGGCTTCTCGGTTCCCTCCCCGAGCCTCAGGGTTTCATGTCTCCACAGGTCCCCTTTCCCAGAGCCCTTTCCCAGCGCCACACGCCTGAACCCCTCACACCCTTCACAGCTTATCACAGAAACCGTCTTCTCCAGCCAGAAGTCACTCTCCCCTCGTCTGACCTTTCTCAGCACTTTCTGTACATTTCCTTTAAGGCATCTTAACAAAAATAAGGCCTACTTTGTGCGAGGCTCTGTGTGTGTTGGGAAGGTGAACAGAACATGGGTCCAGCCCTTGAGGAGTTTCCTATCTAGAAAGAGTGTAGTCCAGTAAACAGCCATGAAGCAATATTATCAAGAATGTTTTAGATCCCTTCTCAGAATACAAGCTGCCTGAAGCAGGCCTCTGGTTTGCTCGTGTTTATATCCCACAGAGCATCTTGAATGGTGCCGTGCACTAGTAAATGCACGTTTCTAGGTTACTTGAGACGGTTCTGGCTTTCTGCACAAAAATGTGCTTGCCTGCCCTTCACACAACATTGTTTAGAGGAAGTCCTCCGCCATCGTTCCCAGGACAAGGTAAGTTTCCCTAGGATCCGTCAGCAGGTGTGCTCAAAAAAGAGGTTGTTCCTGATTGTTTTTTAAATTTAGCCTGGAAGAAATGAGGACTGGAGCAGAAAAGAAGAAAGAGGTGAAGGGCAGGGCACTTAGGATGTGCTAAAGCCTGGAAAACCCTGAGTTGGCACATGGTTCTTTTCCATAAGAACAAAGAAAATGGGAGGGAGAGGGACAGAAAATCAATGAGAGAGGGAACAGGGGAGGGAAGGGAAGGAAAGGAAAGGAGAGGGGAGGGGAGGGGAGGGGAGGGGAAGGGAGACACAAGTATTTGTTTTGTTTTTAATGAGGAATATAAGTGTTTTGTTGTTGTTGTTTTTAAATGGTTTCCAAATATATGCCACAGCATGGATGAACCTTAAAAACATTATACTAAGTGAAAGAAGCCATTCGCAAAAGGCCACATATTATGTGAGTCTATTTATATGAAATGTCCAGAATAGGCAAGTCCATAAAAACAGAAAGCACATTAGTGATTCCCAGGGGCTGGGGGAGAAGGAAATGGGGAGCAACTACGAAAAGGCCCCAGTCTCTTTTTTGGGGTCCTGTGATATAAATGTTCTGGAATGAGAGTTGATGGTTGGGCTATTTTCTGAACATACTTTTAAACACCACTGAATAGTACATTTTAAGAAGGTGAATTTTATGGTATGTAAATTATATCTCAATAAAGCTGTGCTTTAAATAAAACTATTCTTAATAATAAAACTTGAACATCCAGGCAAAGAGGTCTCTTTCCAACCCCTTAAGTCCCTTGTCAGCCTTCCCTTTGCCACAACCCAAAAAGCAGGAATTATCTGGCCAATTGTAATGCCAATATTGCAAGCTAAAATTAGGGAGACATTTTTTCTTCTTATTTGAGAAACCATCCTTAAAATCTGTAGAGATTCATTCACGTGTCTGTTTGTTTTTAATTGGGCTGTTAGGTGGTCCTTAAAAACAAAAATCTATGTAGGTATTTCTCACATTTACAATCTAATTAGATAATGAAGAATTCATTTACATGTCAGACAGTGAATGGTACAAGAATTAAACAGTACAGGAGACGGCAAAAAACCACAGACGTGCTTCAGTTTGTCCAGAGGCTATTTCTAACAACCTTATTTCCTGACCAAAAGATTGGGTACAACCTAAAAGTCCAACATTAGGGGTGGTTAAATTATGGTACATCCCTCTAAATAGAAAAAAAATATTTTTGAGAGAATATAAAATATAGGAAAATGCTCATGAAATGATCATAGATGATCAAAAAAGACTCCAAACAGTTTACAAAGTATGATCCCAACTTGATCAAATATATTCATGGGTAAGTGGAGAAAAGACTAGAAGGAAATGCTCAAAATATTCACAGACATAAAATTACAGGCTTAGCAAACTTGGACATGAGCCTGTGGTGCTTTATTTTAATTTTAATTTCAAAAGGAAGTCCTTAAATATCATAAAGAATTTAAAGGACACCAATGGATATACAATGAAAAGGAATTCTCTTTCCGTGCCTGTCCCTTAGTCCTTAGTTTGCCTGCTGGAGGCGCCCAGAGCCAGGGCTTCTTGCCGAGCAGTTCAGGGCTGGGCTGGGAGGGCTCCCTGGGGGGGCAGTTACCCCTGGAGAGAAGTCGCTGAAGACTATTCCTTCTAGCTACCTCCCGTTTGCATAAATTCACTCTAAAAGGGCCTTCACATGGGCCTTCCTGTAGCCAAAAGCCTGGCCTGGTATTTTGGGATTCCTCTGGCCTCACAACTTTTCTCCACTTTGCTCCCTGGTACTTAATATCCTTTTAACCGGAATAGAGCTTGTCATGCACAGTAAAAGTAAAAGATGAAAACTGCCAATGTTGGGGGCTCAGCACTGCAGACTTGTCATTGCGCAGGACACAGACTGGGCATGATCTCGCTGACCGCACGCGGTGACCGGCCATCTTCCTCTGATCCTGTCCCTCCCGTCCCCTGTTTCTCAAACTTCAATCATTCACACACCATCTGCAGGATTTTGCTTATCTACTAGTCTATTAATTTTTTCTTTCAATCAACTCACTTTTTCCTCTTAAATACATGTATCTTAAGAGAAAAATTTTGGTTGTTAATCCTCGCCTGCGGATATTTTTTCCATTGCTTTTTCAGAGAGAGTAGAAAGGGGTTGGGGAGAGAGAGAGGGAAGCATCCATGTGAGAGGGACACATGGACTGATTACCTCCCACACTCACCTCGACCAGGGGTGGGGATCGAACTCACAACCGAGATATGTGCCCTCGACTGGAAATCAAACCTGAGATCCTTTGGTGCCAAGGCTCTAACCATTGGGCCACACTGGCCAGGACTAAGAGAAATTTTTATATTATTTTTGAATTCACAGTTGAATATAACTATTAACATTTTTAAATGTGTTCGCGTACCTAGGGATTATCTATGGAACATTTCGTGATGCCATGAATGAGCTCTGTGGACTCCGTGGGCCCTTACCTGCCGTCATCCTGTGCACAGCCAGTGCTGCACTCACCCTGTTTTGGAACCTCTGCTGCAATCCACGCTGCCTTCATCTGTTAATTTAATCTTCCTAAAATACAAATCTGGTGTTACTTTCCTCATCAAAATTGTTACTGGCCGCGGCTGCACATCCCTTACAGCAGCAAGTCCAAACTCTTTAACTTGGCATTCAAAGCCTCTGCAATATGACTGTAACTCTCTTTAATGTGTTCATTTCATAAAATTTATTTATTAATCACCAGTATGCATCTTTCCACCTGTATCTTTCACTATCATCTTTAGTGGATAAATCAAGTTCCACTTTAACATATTTTAACCCCAGGCACACTTAAACCCCAGAACATGTCCTGTTCCTTCCTGTCTCTGTTCCTTGGCTCATACTGTTCCATGCCTCCCGGCCACAGTGCCCTTTCACTTCCAGCCACCTCCCTCTGTCAAAATCCTGATCTGCCACAGGACTCAGCTCAAATGCTTTCTCCTCCGTGAGGCCATCCCACAGCCCTCTGGGCCAGAAATAGTCTCTCCCTCCTGTTCTATCCCATAGTCTTTGGCCATCTACAGGGTAGTAAGTGTGTCATAGTTACATTTATGCCTGACTTCACTGCCTTACAAAATGAGCATGTTCCTCAAAGCAATCTTTTTTTTTTTTTTTTTTAATATATCTTTATTGATTTCAGAGAGAGGAAAGGAGAGGGAGAGAGAGACAGAAACATCAGTGATGAGAGAGTCATTGATCGAGCCCGCAACCCGGGCACGTACCCTGACCGGGAATCAAACCTCGATCGCCCGGATCCCAGGTCGACGCTCAACCGCTGAGCCACGCCCGGCCGGGCCCTCAAAGCAATCTTGCCTGAGCAACCTCCCCTCTCTATCCACTGTCTTGCCCAATCCCTTGCATCATTTAATAATGTTTCTTAAATTTACTTACTATGCAAACTGTCTCCTAGTGTCTCAAGTTTTAAAAACGCAAACTAGCCCTAGGACATACGTTTAGGGAGTTGTCACTTGTGTGGAGAAACCTGTATCAGGAGGTTTTCCAGAAGTTTGCGCCCGCTTTGCAAGCCACCCCATTGTGCTGTTCCATTGGCTCGCATTTCAGGCCTGGGTGAAATATTTCAAAAGACAAGGAAAGAAAAGCACGGGGATTGGAAGATCCATAAATTTTATCTGTGCCAACAGGTTGCCAAGAGGGAGAGTCCCTTGTGAGTAACCATGGTGCCCATGGAAACAAAGGCAAAACATTTCCAGATGCTTGGCCACCAGGAATTGCATCGTCATTCTCTTCGTTTCGGCCTTAGCTGGAAAAGTCACGAAGCGCTTTGCATCTTTATTTCTTGGGCTTTCAGCGATGTGGAACTTTGACCCTTTGGGTTTTCCTTTCCCAGTTCACAACTATAAAGCTCAGCTCCAGTTAGGCCTCAGTAAAGTGGCATGATGTTTATTCAGAACTTCTTAAACATTCACCTGCCTCAAAGTGGTAAAAAAAACCCATGGAAAGAGTAGCATAAGCGAAACCAGCGTCCCCTCTTAGTGTGTCGCGCCCTTTGCAGTTCGAGTCTTTGAATCTCCAGGTGGGAAGCCCCGAGTTTGTCTCCCCTTGGGACTCTTTCGCTGAGATTCCTGCTGCCACCATCGCCCAGTGGCTTCCGAGGTCTGCTTGCCCCTCCTTTAAGGACCTGGCTCGCGCATATCCCATCAACTTTTCCTTAGCCTTAGCACAGTACACACGAGGCAGAATTTTCAAGGGCACTTTATAAAACGCCAAAGGGGACACAAGGGACACAAGGGACATAAATACAGGAAACATAAAAAACATTCTAGTTCTCAAACAGGCTTCCCTAGGGGACATTTAGCAACGTTTGGAGACATTTTTTATTGTCACAACCCGGGAGATGCTATTGTCATCTGGTGAGTAGCATTCCATTCCCCCCTCTACAGTACCTAGAGTACAGTGCTGCTAACCCTCCCATAATGCCCAGCCCAGGCCCTGCAACAAAGAATTGTCTGGTCCCGAACGTCAATAGTGGTGAAGTTGAGAATCCCCGGTCATAAGTTGAGAACCAAAAGGAAGAGGCCCCTTTGGAGCCAGAGTGTCACATGTCAGATGGCAATTAGAATAAGACAGGGCTGAGACTCAGAGAGAAAGTGGTCACATGGAGGGTGTCATGTGAAGACCTCCTTCTTACCATCTCTCTCTAAGTCATAGTGACATCTCTGTGGTCAAGTCCAAGAGAAAGAAGGATCCCCATTCTTACCACCTACACGTCTCCCACCCACTTCTGGGGTAGGGGCTTCTAGCCTAGTTGATGACACAGTGAATTATCTCACCCTTCAGGTATCACCTCGCTCCTTAAACATATGACTGTGGCTTTACCTGTACATCCCACAGCATAACATACATTATGCAAAACAACACTGTAGCTTTTACATAACACCAATGCTCCATGTACCACCCACGGAAGTCCCTCAGGTACAAGTAGCATCCATCACTGACAGCTCTAGCAGCTGAGGAAGACTGGCACAAATATTGTCATAGATAGGAAGTCATCCATTCAAAAAGTCCTGGTACCAGGTCCCGTGCTAGGTGCCGGAGATGGCACGCTGAGCAAGATAGATAGGATGATACAAATGACTCAAAAAATCGGCAATTACAGTGAACTGTGTGCCAGATACAATGTCATCTGCTCTATGTACATAATTTCAAATGATTATAACAACAATCCCATGAGTTGGGTACTTTAAAGTTGAGAAAATAGGATCAGAGAAGTTAGGTAACTTGCCCATAGTCGTGCTTTTTATTATTATTATTATTATTATTATTATTATTATTGATTTGAGAGGGAGGGAGGAAAGGAGAGAGAGATAGGGAGAGAAACATAATTTGTTGTTCCACTTATTTATGCATTCATTGATTGATTTTTTTTTTTTAATATATCTTTATTGATTTCAGAGAGAGGAAGGGAGAGGGAGAGAGAGAGATAGAAACGTCAATGATGAGAGAGTCATTGATCGGCTGCCTCCTGCACACCCCCGACTGGGGATCAAGCCCGCAACCCGGGCATGTGCCGTCACTGGGAATTGAACCGTGATCTCCTGGATCCTAGGCCGACCCTCAACCACTGAGCCACGCCCACCGGGCCATTGATTGATTCTTGTATGTGCCCAAACCAGGGATCGAACCCACAACCTTGGCATATGGGGGGGGGGAAGTGTATGCTCTAACCAACAGAGCTACCGGGCCAGGCCAGCCATGCTTTCTCTTAAGTTATAGAGGCAAGACTCAAATGCAAATCTGTTTGAAGCCATACTGCCGGAGCTTCTAACCCCTCCTGGGATGTCTAGTCTAGAGGCACCTTGAGAGCCCAGCCCTTGCTCTCTGCCGCCCCCTGCTGGTTGGCATAGTTTTCGTCTCTTCAGTGCCTAGGACAGGAAGCAAGGCTGGAGCAGCAGAGGGATGCTCACGCTTCTCCTCCCTTGTTATTCCTGCCGAGGTGCCAACATCAGATTGGGAACCATTAACATTGATCAGAACCAACAGCCCAGGAAGAAATTGAAAGCAGTTTCAGAGAATTTCAGTGTAAATTGGCTTTAACACCAAACAGTCAGACTGCACATATTTTCACACTTTCAAAGAACAATTATCCAGTGCAATATAAATTGCTCTAGAATATAAAAAAAGAACTACCCAACTTATTTTATGAAGCTAACATAACTGATAGCAAACCCTAACATGACTAGCACACAAAAAAGAAAAAAAGGAAAACAGTATTTTTTCCAAAGAGCCTTTAGGGGTTACAGAGCCAAATAAGTATGTAAGAGCCCTCTGGCTCAGAAACTAACTGCGCATATAGCCTGGGGACATTCCCACCTGGATCCATGAGGGAATGCCCATGGCAGTCACTGCAGCATGGTGGCAGCAAGGAGCCGGAGTCCGGGGCCTTAGTCACTGGGAGAGGCATGGGTAAGACGTGGTGCAGGCGCCGTGGGGTATTTTGCAGCAGGTAGAAGCAATGACCTGGACATACTCACAGGGGCATGGATTGGTGTTAAAAACATGGCACTTAGTGGAAAAGCGGGAAACAGAACAATACAGTACTACCTAAATGAAAGATACATCACACAAAGCAGCAATATATATTTTTCAAAAATGCATTCAAATAGACATAAATATACACATTAAAAGGGTGCTTATTGAGGACAGTAGGACTAGGATGTAGGACAAAAGGGTGAATAAATATAGGTCTGCATTCTGATTTCCGTCAGTCCTAAGCCCTTTTGCATTCATCCATAAGAAAATATTAGAAATCACATTTTGCAACTGCATTGGTATAAATACAAATATATTGTTATGTATAAAAACATCTTCTTTGATCTGTAAGCTCAATTTTACTTCTGATTTTAAAGAAATTAAAACATTTTTGTGGGCCCCTCAAAGTACCGTGAGCCCTAAAGCACCATGCACGTAATGCCCAATGATAGATGGGCTGTGGATGAGTGAATGAATGAATGAATGAAGAGAGAGGTGCCTCGCATGAACCAGGGATAATTATGTGCTACAAACTGAAGAGTATGAGTCATTCAGTCCCCTGCATCTGAAGTCCAAAAACCTTTCCAAAAAAAGCAATACCTTAAGTGTGCTGGAGAACCGTCGTGTCATGGGACATTACTGAGTCTTAAGGAAGGAAAGTTCCCCCCAAAAATGCTCTAGTTGAGAAATGCTGAGTTCAGGCAGTGACTGCACTGACGGGTGTGAGGCCAGACCTCGGTCTGCCCTGGCCTGGCTGTCCTGCAGCAGCAGAAAGAGGCCACCACTTGCAGACAGGGGGAGGGCAGGGCTCCTTCAGCCTCCAGGTCGCAAGGGCAGGTCAAGGAGGGCTGTGGCCATGTTGGACACACGAGCGAGGCTCTTATGAGCTTGGTTTAGGACTTCTGAAGATTTAGACATACGGTGTGCAGGTTTGCATTTATACTACTGCCTGGGCCACTCAAATATTAGGAGCAGGCCTGGCCTGATGGTTCTTCTAAGAAGGACGATCCTACAGTCATTCAGACTCCTCAGACCCTTTCCCAGGTGCCAGTCAGCCCCCGAGATGCCTGGGGGCCAGGCTTGGGTATCCACTGCCTCCTGGACTCAGAACCATTAGAGCGTGGGGTTGAGTCTTCCACCCCAGAAAGTCCTCTCTTCTGTTTCAGCCCAGGCTACGCTTTCAGGGAAACACACACAGACGTACAGGGAGACACACAATAGATACAGATGGTACACGCACAGGAGTACACAGACGCACACAGAGACATATATACACAGACACACACAGACATACCCATACACATAAACACAGACGCAAGAGAGACATACACACACAGATGCATGCACACAGACACAGCCGGGTACAGTCATGAATCCGGTCTTTAGGAAAACCCTGCCTTGGGCACTGTGCTGATTAGTCCCCGTTTGCTCCCTCAAATCCATCCTCTGACCTTTTCTGCTGGGCTCTGTGTCCAAGAGGCTGACCCCTAGGGACTTCTGAGCCCTGGGAAGGGCATGGCAGGCTGAGGGAGAAGACACTCAAATAAATATCAGCCGTGCCTGGAGGGACCCTGGAGTGCAGCCGTCATGGTGAAGGCACTTTAGATGCATCCTCAGAAAAGTGCTGCCTGAAGGAATCTTTCTCTGTGTAACAAGATGACTTCTAGAAAGACTAGACCCCTTCCCCTACCCATTTATAAACCCTTGATGAAAAGAGACAGAATTATCTGGATTGAGCTTGGAACAATTCAACCTGGACTGGGATCTTGACGTTTCATACATGATTTTACTCGAGACTGAATAACCCAGCTTTGGGGAAATGTGCTAGCATCAGGCCGTGGTGAGATTATCTTGCTGAGGCGGTGGGACCAGACCGTTTTCTCTTGTATAGTTTCCATCTAGGGGATGAGCATTTACAACGCTCCGTCACTCAAGCAACAGATTAATGGTCTAAGGCAAGTAAGCCAAAGACAAAAGTGAGGAAGAAATTCCCTTTTCCCTCTAGGGTGGGAGACAGTTGGCCCAAACCCTGAAGCATTTAGAACCTTCCAGTAGGGAGTGAGCTGCCCAGCCCAGTGAAGAGACAACTGGGGGATTAGGCAGGGAACATAAGTACTATTAGAGAACCCAAGTACTGGCCTGGTCTTTCTCTGCTGTATTGTACATCCCTTTCATTATATCGAATCTTCAGGAAACTATCCTGAAAAGAGAGGTATAGGGAATGGAAAGGCAGGTGTGTGAGCAGTGTAATTGCATCAGTTAGCAGTAGAGGACCGGCTCGGCCAACAGAGAAGAATCCTTCAAGAGTCAGCCACAGATGAGGCCACAGCTGGAGAAACAGGTGGGAGGAACAGATGGGGAGACATGTGAAATACATCCTGGGCATGGCTCAGAAAACACTGAGGAACGGCCTGAGAGAGGCTAATTTCCAGCAGTAATAAATAGAGTGACAAGTAGGTGAGATCAATTAAGATAACTGAGCCCAGCTGGTGTGGCTCTGTGGCCTGAGACAGCTCCCATGCACCAAGAGGTCACTGGTTCAATTCCCAGTCAGGGTACGTGCCCCAGGTTGGGGGCTTGATCCCCAGGAGGGGGCGTGCAGGGGGCAGCCGATTGATGTTTCTCTCTCATCATCGATGTTTCTATCTCTCTCTCCCTCTCCCTTCCTCTCTCTAAAAATCAATAAAAACATTTTTAAATTTTTAAAAAAAAGATAACTGGAAAAAAAAGATACACATGAGTTATACCTAATCTTGAAATACTCCAAGTTTAGGAATTCAACTTCAAAAGATCACTCTAAATCAAATATGATGGTCTTTCATCCAAAAGCCATAGAATACAATAGCGAAATAGTGTCCTATTTGAAAAATGGGACAACTTTATACTCTCCAAAACCAATTTGACTTGAAGCTATAAAAGAAAACAATCCTTTCTAAAATAATCAAATGGGATTATATGGTATTTGATCAATAATCTTTGCTCATAATACTCCTTTCAGAGCGCACGCAGGCCTGCTGCTAATAACAGTCGTGAATCACACAACCACACGAAGACTGGGCAGGGGTAATTATATCAGGTAATAAAAGTGAGAAATCGCCAGCCATTAGAATTGGGAAGCTACTTCTGTACAAAGTACAGCCTCAAAGTACAGGCTCAGTGTGACATATTCAGGATGGAGCCATCTATGTATAAGCAGCAAAAGTAGGTAAATTTGATCCCAAAGTGAATGTTCCTACCACATGAAGCCGAGGAGAACTTGCCGCTCAAAGCCAGGCCGGGCACGGGGCAGAGCCCGAGGGCAGCCAGGCCGTACACAACAGCTGACAGCACCCCCTCCCCCCCCGCCCCCCCCAGCAAGTCACATGGCTTCCTTGGGGCTCAGTTATAACTGCAAAAGGTGGAGATGGAATGAATGCTAAGTTCTTCTCTGGCTCCAGATTTCTCTTTAAACCACTGGTTCAGAATTCAGTCAATTCTTGGGAGCCAAGTAAACCCCCCCAGAAACTGTTGTAGGCCCGACGCAAACTAAGCTTCCCATGGGCGGTTCCCATCCCCAGAGCTCCTTCGGCGGCTCCTGGGGACTCTGGCCCATGGTTCTGAAGCGGGCACCGGGCAGGGGTGCGTTTCACAGATTTGGGGGATAATACAGATATGCCCTGAAATCTGAGAACCACTTGTTCTGCTAAGTCATCAGGCATGATGACCAGTTATTGGAAGGGGCTGGAAGAGAAGCGACATTTATTAAAAACTTGCCATATGCCAATAATGAGCGCACGCTGTCTCATTTAATCTTCATAACAATCTTTGGATCAGAAAAACAAAGCAAATCTTCCCTTAAAAGGAGAAATCAACTCAGTTCAAAATAAGGCAGGAAAGAATACTAGATAATCCCTATAAATTAATTTCCCTTGCTGACTCTAGCCCAGCTAAATAAACAATTAAGCTCACTGTATTCATTTGTATATTTTCTTTCTTCTTTTGAAGATAATAAATTAAAGGACAAACAAGTTTAACATAGTTGCATAAACATAGCATGCCAGCTTTATATGAAAGCTCATCAAAGAGAGGGGGGAAAAATCAGCTACAAGAATTAAGACCTTCCTTGGGGAAATAAAACTTGTCAAGCTATAATTTAATTGGGCCTTTTCTTTCATGTACGCCAACCAACTCTCCAAAGATTTACTCAGTTGCAATAGAAAGTCAAGGGCTCTCATACCTCAGGATTTAGACACAAACTCTCTATTTAATGATGTTTATATTTCTCTCCTGAGATGTGCCAAATGCAGTGGAAGACTAATAAAAAGTTTAAACTCCGGGTTGCCAGGGCGCATTATCCATTTATGCTAAAGTACCGATCTTCATTCTTGCTCGTGCTGGGAGAAATGATCATTACTAAGAACTCTTTAGAAATACCGTCAGTCCTCAAAGTGCTTTCCCTAGAATATTATCCAAATAGCACTGCTCGAGAAAGGCTTACATTTTTTATTCTTAGTAACTTGGGATGGTGCACTGACAGTCCTGAGTTAGGATTTGGCATTTATATCCATTGGTAGCTCAACCACCAGGAAAGAAATTTATGCGTATTTTGAAACTTCAGCATGAAAACAGAGCTTGACCCTTGGAAGAAAGATGGAGTGACGTGAATGGGAAGTTTTCCAATATTTATTTTGGTATCCTTTCTGATCTAAAATCATTTTGTTCAGGAATATAAATATTGAATCATGATGAGCTTAGTCTACTTATCAAATTATCATGTGCGATGTCTTATATTTTAACACGTAATTTATTTAAGTAGTTTCAAATATATTACCTGAGTGTTATTTTCAACATTCAAAGGTGCTGCTATAATTGGAGCTATATATTGCCAAACCTAAAGAAATCTTGCGTCTTCAGATTTTGCTAAAAGCTGGCCAAAATCTGCAGAGGAAGAGAGAAAGAAGCATTTTGGAGCACTTACTGTATACAGTAACTATACATAGGTAATCTCATAGATTATCTCAGAATGCTTGAGAACGGGGATTGTTGGCCCATTTTACAGATGAGGAAGGTGGGGCTGAGAGCAGTCCAGTGAGTCGCTCACCCTGCAAGTGGTAGAACCACGTGGGACTCTGTGTATTAACTCCATAGATTGAGCTACTTCTCTTACAACACTCAAACGGCTGTGACTGGCCATCAGCTGAGGGGGTACTGAAAGGCCATTCATCCTGTTTCTGCCTCCACTGTCCTTGAAAAAGTTTGTGTCATAGAAGGGCAAAAAAAATGAAACAGATTTTTTTTTTTTAATGATTTGAGGGGGAGTGGGGGAGAGAAAGAGAGAGAGAAAGGGAGAGAGAGAGATCAACTTGTTGTTCCACTTATTTAAACACTCATTGGTTGCTTCTTGTATGTGTCCTGACCGGGGATCAAATACCAACCTTGGTGTATTGGGATGACACTCCAACCATCTGAGCAGGTCCTTAAGATCACCCTTGACTGTGCCTACCCTGTAGAAGATGGGAGCATGGATGCTGCCAATGTTGAGCAATTTCTTCAGGAAAGAATCAAAGTAAATGGGAAAGTGGGAATCCCATTTACTTTGGAGGGGCTGTAACCATTGAAAGGCGCAAGATCAAGATAACTAACTTTGGAGGTGCCTTTTCCCAAAAGGTATTTGAAATATCTCACCCAAAATATTTGAAGAATAATTGACACGATTGGTTGCAGGTAGTTGCTAACAGCAGAGAGTTATATTACTTCCAGATTAACCAGGATGCAGAGGACAGTGAGGACTAAAGCTCATTTATCTGGAATGTTTTGCAGAAGTTCTTGAATAAAACTTGGGGGGGGGGGGAAATGCCATTAACCAATCACCATGTATGACTGAGGCCCATCATGTGAATCTGTTTCTGTGATTTTCAAACACAAGGGGCTCATGAGTGCAGACAATTTCCCCACACAAAGAGGGCCAGTTCCTTAGCCAGAAAGCTTAGGGTAGTCCTGAACCTCCAAGGTGGCCCTTGGCAGGAAAGCCCTCCCAAGCCCAGCTCCTCCGGCAGTCGGCTGCCAGCTATTGAATTCAAGAAGTGTCAGGACCAGACACAGCACAGTAACGTGGTCCCGGGAAAGTGATCCTAATCCCTCCTCTACTATTTGGAGGTGCAGCCTCCCTCCTGATGACAGGGGTGGGCCCATGACACAGACTTGGCCAACCATAGTACCCTTTCCCTGGACACAGCAAGGGATCCAGAAGAGGGCAATGACCCAAGCAGGGCCAAACAGAGACCTTTCCTGAGTCTGACATAGAGAGAACGAATAAGAGAAGTTCTAAGATGTGACATTTAGGCTGCCAGTAGTCATCCTCTCTGCCATGACCCTGGGGTGACAGCCTTTCTGCAAAATGAAGGCAGAGACGAGCAGAGGGAGAGCTCAGGCAGTGCCCGGGAACAGCGCGGGTGCACACAGACCCTCGGCCAGCCTAGGCCATTCCCCAGGAACAGGCTCAGCGGTATGAAGCAATGTACCCTCTTCTGCTTTTAAGCCTGTTGGGCTGGTTTTCTGTCCCCTAGAACTGACAGAGCTTTGATAAACAGACATTTCCAGGAACTGGGGATTCCCTTGGTTTTCAGCCATGTCTCTAGTATCTTTTTGACCTGATTTAGCTCACAACTTCCCCCAATGAACTCCTTGAACTTGAACCATATTACTACACTTCCATCCATCCCTTGAATCATGCAGAAATAAATCACCCTGAAGAAACAATGGCACCGTATGCAGGTTAAAACGTTTAGGGATCGTGATTCAATGTACACAGGATAGCGATGCCATGCACACACCACACACAGTACTGATTTATGGTCTATCTACGGAGGTGGCTACATCCCACATTTGGAATGAGAAACGAGGGGCCTGTGTGGGGCCAGCTGCTTCTAATTTTTTTTTTTTCTATTTTAGTTTGGAATCTGTCTTCATGGAATTTCAGCCCTATCATCTGGTTTTACTCTCAGGATGACACATATTGTCTGTGCCTTTACAGAATGCGTGTTGACTACTGACTTTCCAGAGTTTACACCAGGGTTTCTCAACACAGGCACTATTGCCTTTTGAGCTGGATGATTCTTTGTTTTGGGTGCTGTCCTGTGTTGTAGGATGGTTAGCTGGCTTCCATCCACTAGATGACAGTAGCACCTCCCTTTGTGACAATCAAGGGAGGTGTCCGGTCATTGCCAAGTATTCCCAGGGAGACAAAATTAGCTTTCGTTGAGAACCCCTGATTTAAGCAGATCACCAAATTTGGACATTTGGTCTTTGGAAGATACTTTGTCTTTCATCACTGTCTTCAAAAAACACACGCTAGCTCACCAGCTATATATTTTTAGACTCCCAAATAATTGAGAATGTTTCCCTAGCAACTGCTGAGTTTGGGCCACAGGTAAGTGTCAATAACCCATTTACACACACACACACACACATACACACACACAAGTATCTTTCTGAACATTCACTTTCACAGGTCCTCAGATTGGACTAATCCATATTTCATAGTTGCCTCAGTCACAGTAACTGTAATCTATAACAAAGACTTCAATTAATATCTGATTCCAGTGCCTTTCTTTTTTTTAAAACTGATCTTGCCTGTCCCCGTATTTACTTCTGCACAGCACTGAAGCCAGCTCTCCACATGAGCTCATTCTCTACTAAGGTTGCCAGATTTAGCACTTAAAAATGCAGAACACCTAGTTCAATTTGAATTTCAGATAAACAGTGAATAATCTTATAAGTGTGTCCCAAATATTACTAAACATCCTACAATGCACAAGACAGCCCACAAGAGAGGATTATACAGTCTGTATAGTACATGAGATATACCCACAATTTGTCTGGCAACCCTGTATCTCCAGCCACTCTGCCTTGGATCCTGCTGACTTGGGTCATTCTCACTAGTCTTTCCCCACCTACTGCTTAGAACCACAAGGACATTCCCTTGACCAGAGATGCCCTTGTGGGCAGTGTGCTTGTCAGGTTCCAGGTTACTCAGTGTTTCAGCCAAGGTCCAATCAGGAAATTGGAATTTTAATGTAGGGAATTGGTTATATAGATAACTGAAGAAGCTTGAAAAAGTCAGGAAACAATGAAATAATTCACAGATTAGCAAAAGCATGAAGTTCATTCCCATCCCTAGGCTGGAGGGACAAAAAGAGGAGGTGGAGTTATTGGAGCTCAGGGATTGGGGTCACCTGGCAGAAGTTGAAACTTGTACACAGGCTGATCCAGCAGAAGCCCGAGACAAAAAGAGGTACAGAGCCTGTCTCCACCCAAGGAGAAAGCGAGAGGCAGAAAGACCCTGGCTCCTCCCAGCAACCAATTTCCTAACAGTGCTTCCCATTTGCCAAACCCAGCCAGAAACCAGCTGAGGGACCTGGGAACTGCAGCCAGGGTAGAGCAGCCTGAGTCCCCTGACCTGAGCCCCAGGGTCCCTTCTCCTGTTGTCAGGACTGGGCTGTCTCTTCCAGCTTCATGGAGCACCAAAGGGGTAGAATCTTCCTGACTTTGGGATTCAGATGAAGTCTTGGTAGCCACTGCCTCTCTGACCAGTGCCTACTCCAAATTTAGTAGTGAGAAATTTTTTTAAAATCCTGATTGCAGGTACTCAGTCACCTACCTAGCTTTCCTGCGATGAGTCACACTTCTGCTGTTCTAAGTTCTAGTCTTTCCAGTTCTGCTCTTCACAAATTTGTTTCCTAGAGCTATTCACAAATGCTCTGGTTCTCCACGGGCTCTTGTTCTCCTTGGTCAGGCACATGGTAGCATTGCATAGCCCACCTCCTTTGAAGTCAAGTGTGACCATGTGACTTGGCCAATGAAATGTAAGCAGAAGTTAAAGCTTTAAGAGGAGGCACATAATCCACGCATTTTCATTTTCTGCCTTGGGAACCATGAAAGCATTTGTCAAGATGGAACGCAGGCTCCTACGTTTGTTTCCTATTGCTTCTGTAACAAATTACCACAAATTTAATGGCTTAAAGCAATACGAATTTATCACCCTATAGTTTTGGAGGTCAGAAGTCCAAAATCAGCCTCACTGGGCTAACGTCAGGGTGTCAACAGGGATGATTCCTTTTAGGGGCTTCAGGGAGGAACCTATGTCCATGCCTTGAGTTGCCTGTACTCCCTGGCTTGTGAGCCTCCTGACATCACTCCACCCTCCCTCTTTTAAGGGCACATCTCCTCCAGCTGTCTTTGACCCTCTTACCTCCTTCTGAAAAGGACCCACCTGCATAATCCAAAATAATCTCCCATCTTAAGATCCTCGACTTAATCACATTGGCAAAGCCCTTTTTGCCATGTCATGTAATACATTCGTTCACAGGTTCTGGGGACTGGGTGTGGATGTCTTTCAGGGTTATTACTCTGCCTACCACAGTCCCCGAGAGGGTTCAAAATGAACCCTACCCTCGGCAGGCAGAGCCCCACCTGCCAGGCTGCATTAGACAGGCAGCATGAGTGAAAAACAAGCTTTCATGGCATTAAGGCACTAAGGTCTAGGAGGGTGCCTGTGACTGGTGTACAATTTATCCCACGTTTACACCCTGTTTGTTCTCTATCTCCTGTCTGTATTTTAGAAAATTTAAAATAATATAAAGCATTAATAGAATTTTATTATTTTCTGCATAAAATACACTTCAAAAATAGCACACCATAAATAATCAGTCTGTGAGCCAACCAAGGTTAGAGTTTTTTGTTTGTTTTTGTTTTGTTTTGTTTTAAATATATCTTTATTGATTTCAGAGAGAGGAAAGGAGAGGGAGAGAGAGAGATGGAAACATCAATGATGAGAGTCATTGATCGGCTGCAGCCCACAACCCGGGCATGTGCCCTGACCGGGAATCGAACCCCGATCGCCTGGATCTTAGGTTGATGCTCAACCGCTGGGCCACGCCTGGCCGGGCTGTTTTTGAACAATAGTAACTGTACATCTCTAAAGTAGACTTAAAAATAAATACTGCAACCCTGGCTGGTGTGGCTCAGTAGGTTGAAGCAATGTCCCGTGCGCGGAACAGCTGAGGGTTCATTCCCAGTCAAGGCGCACACCCAGGTTGCAGGAGCAATCCCTGGTCGGAGTGCATATGGAGGCAACCAATCGATGTTTCTCTCTCACATCAATGTCTCTCTCTCTCTCTCTCTCTCTCTCCCTTCTCCCTTTCACGCTCTCTAAATAAACAAAATAAATAAAATAAATAAATATTGCACATACTCAATGCCTTAACAAGTTTCTTTCCTGAGTCTGAAAAATCTCCACAGATACCCTTTGTTTCAAAAAAAAACTCACAGGTTAGCAATGTTGATCTACTTAGATGTTGAACCAGGTGACAATAAGACAGAAAACAACTCATTGAAAGATTCTTAAATCTAGTCCTGTTTTTCCTAAAAGCTGGAAGTCGGGAGTGGTTCCTGACAGCTGAAATGCAAATACTTAACTGAATTTCTTTAAAGTACAATCCTTCCCTCAATTCCTGTAATTATGTCCAAGGTCATACAAAGTAGAGTGATAAATGTTTTACAGTCTTGAGGTGCAGAGTCCAAGCTGGGCCACTACCCACACCCCCTTTTCCTAAGTCAGGGCACGTAGACATGTTGGTCTCTGTCCAAATCAGTAGCCACCAGCTTGTTGGTCACACCCCTCTAATTAGTAATATGCCTCCAATCTTCGTACTTTCCCAAGGTGCTATGAGAGCTGTAATAAACGCATGGGCAAGAAAATAAAAAGATGCTATCAAGATGAAAAAATAATATTTTGAAATGCCTTGCCAATCATGATGGTATCACATTACATTAGTTAATAGTTCAAGACACAATATGCTCTTAAGGAGAGATGCACATTAATGATAGTAGATATGAAGGCAGTAGATAGATGTAAACCATCTTCTTGATAATTGTGAATATTTTGTCAGATGTTTTTGTCAGGTCTGGTTGGATCTCATTATTTTAATCTTTTCAGGTGACTAGCCAAGAGTTTGTTCTAGTAGCAAAAGTGTCTGCTCTGTCATTCTTGTTTTTTGCTTGTGCTCATATTATTGTTTTCACTTCAGTCCATGGTTTCTTTGCAGCAAATCTCTTTAAGTCATTTGTCTCTTTTATTGGAGTTCGTTTCATTAAAGCCAGTGACTATCACCTAAAAGTTGTTACGATGATACAGCCAGGCACACATACATTGTGACACATCGTACTGTGCTGAGACAAATCGAAGAGCCAGGAAGCCACCAAGCCCTCTGCGCCTGGAACTCCACTTGCCTCAGGATGGCTCCACGTGTGTGAAACAAACACGTCACAAGACCAGCTGACATTTAGCTCAAGTGAAGCTGCCGTGTCAGTTCGCGTATTTAATATTACAGCGTTCCTGGGATGGGTACACGTGCCGTACTGGGTGGAACTTGAATATAAATCACCGAGATGCAAGTTTCTAAAAAGAGCAATGAATTCAGATATGTGACAGGAGACCCATAGTCTGTCAATCAGTATTGTATTTGAAAACAAATTACAAAGAAGCTGAAGCCTAGAGAGGCTGGATGACTTTCCTAATCCCACAGAGGGTTCTTGGCAAGTAGGACCAGAAACCAGATCCTCCGAGCCTCAGGCCAACACGCTTCCCATTACACCTCGAGATTACAAGTGAGTAAATTTAGCAATCTCGTGACTGAATTAAGTCCTGCTGGCCTCCCTTCGGCATAGAGCTATGTGATGAAGGGGAAAGACTCAATCTGAGAACGAGAAGAACCCAGGAGGTGACAGGTCCAGCCCAGGAGACTGGAGAAGACTTAGTTCTCTGCAAGGTCCAAGGGGGAGCATGTCCCTTTCCCCTGATCTCTACCCCCAATTCCTGTTTGTCTCAATGACAAGGATCTTTCGACTGATGAAGGTTCTCCTAAAAAGAGTTCTTTAGTGCCTCCCCTGCCAGATACTCAAGGACATTATATTCAATGTCACATTGATTCAATGTCATACTGACACATATCGATTATATTCAAGGGCAACCAGGCAGAAAGTCTGTGCTGCGGCAATCTGTAAGGAATGATAAAATTCCCTTGGAAATGTAATAAGGTGAAGATAATTATATTTCCCTCCTATACCAATAGGGCTCAAATTAGGGAAGCAAGGCCACTGAGAGGCTGATGGGAAGTGTCTGTAAGGCTGTTGGCTTTTGGGGCTTCCTCCTCTGTGAGCTCCCAGCAGAGCATCTCATGGTGGGTCTGGGGTCACTGCTGGTCAGTAGAGCCAGCCGTCGGGAAGAAGAGGGGGGCTCGGAGTAGGGAAAGCAAGAGCAAAGTGGGGCCCACTGACACCTCTGCGGCTGTCCCTACTGCCCCTACCAACCTTCCAAATGTAATGGTGCCCTGGCCAGTGTGGCTCAGTGGTGAGAGTGTCGGCCCAAGAACCAAAGAGTCATGGGTTTGATTCCAGGTCAAGGGTTGCAGGTTCGATCGCCAGCCCAGGTTGGGGCAGGTGCGGGAGGCAACCAACAGATGTGTCTCTCTCACATCGATGTTTCTCTCTCTCTCTCTTTCTCCCTTCCACTCTCTCTAAAAATTAATGAAGAAAATATCCTTGGGTGAGGATTGGCACCAACAACAAATGTAATGGCTGCTGCTTCGTTTCTGCCTCTCAAACATCACACAAAGTTATCTGTGGCACCATAACTCTGAACCATACAGGACCTTCCTGGATCTGGGTATCTGGAAAGTGTAGTTCCAATTTAACTAAGTTGACAAAGCCACCACAGCTTCTTTCTGGAACAAATACTGTGCTGCTGGAAGCAATGGTGTGATAAGCTGCTTGGGGTAAAGTGTAAGGCAGCCAAGGCTCCAGCTCCAGTTACAATCCTTGATTGCGTCCTGAGGACGGGAGGCTGCCTGCCTGCAGGGCGGTGCTTTGTATGTGGAATATGCTGGTTTGGAGTCAGACCTGCCTCACTCAGGATGGAGGGGAGGCAATAAGGGGCCCCCTGCAGGATTTCTTCATTGTGTTAAACAACAACAACAGAAATAACTCCCACAGCTAAAAGTCTTTTTAAAAGAGAGGGTTTAGCTCTGGCTGGTTTGCCTCAGTGGTTAGAGCGTTGGCCCATGGACCAAAAAGTTTTGGGTTCGATTCCAGTAAAGGGCACGTACCTCAGTTGCAGGTTCAACCCCTGGCCCTGGTTGCGAGGCAACCAATCGATGTGTCTCTCTCACATTGATGTTTCTCTCTGTCTCTCCCTTCCACTCTCTCTAAAAATCAATGGAAAAAATATCCTAGGGTAAGGACTGAAAAAAGAGGGAGAGTGTGTGTGTTTCTTAGACCAATACTAGCAAAAAAAAAAAAAAAAAAAGGCTGGTCTTGGGGCATGGAGTCTAAACCACTGGCAGCATGGCTATGTGGGAAAGACAGCATGTCTGAGGTCTAGGAGTTTTATGCATCAAGTAGTGGGGAGAAAGACATAAGCCGCTCTGAAAGGATGTCTATTAGCTACAGACAAAGAGGAGAAGCTGAAGCGGAGCTAGTTCTGGGATAAACGCAGCAGAGTCCACAGCAAAGCATAAAGCTCGTGTGTAAATTAGAAGGGGAGGCTCCTGGGGATCCATGGTGCCTGGCTAGTCTCCATCTCCATCACCATGGAGACTTGCCAGCACCTGGAAATGCAGGCATAGCCACCTGGAAATTCATCCTGCATTCCAGCAGATATACAGGAAAGTGAGCAGACTTTTGTCAGAGCTGGTCTACAGTGACTAACAGGCTAACTGTTCTGTCTCTTTCTCTCACTCCCTGGCTGCTATACCTTTAATTTACAGCATCTCGATTTTTTTCCTTGTCAGTGGACTTTGCCTACGGCTTCCAGAAAGAAATGCAGCTCTGCTGACACCTTGATTTTAGCAAATGTTATGGTCTAAAAACTCTAAAAAGAAATGTTAGCACTGGGAAAAAGAACCACACAACTCTAAATGTTTGTGCCCCCAATTCACATATTGAAAACCTAACCCCCGGTGTAATGGTGTCAGGATGTGGGCCCTTTGAGAGGTAATTAGGTCATGTGGGTAGAGCCCTCATACTGGGATTAGTGCCCTTATAAAATCAACCCCACAGAGCTCCCCAGCCCCTTCCACCACAGGACATGAAAGGAGGAAGACTGGAAGCCGGTCCTCACCCTAGCATGCGGGCATTCTGATCCCACACTTCCAGCCAGCCTCCAGAACTGTGACAAATAAATGTGTGTTGTTTGTGGGTTTTGTTAGAGCAGCCTGAAGGGACCAAGAAACCACCTCTTCCAGCAGCTGCTGCAGTGACTCGTGGATACGAGGGCACAGAAGGTTGGCCCACTTGTCTCAAGAGGAGGAGACTCTATAGTACAATTCACATTCCAGAGCTCCCCAGAACCCACTGGGCCAGCTGAGGCCCCATCATTGCTTAGCTCCTTCACCTGCCCTCTCCTGCTTTCCTCTCCCCTCTTTCCTGGGAGCAAGCCTATCTTCAATCAACCAGAGGCACCATCCCAGGCTCTTCTAAGAAGTCCCGGTCTATAGCATTCTCCTCTCCAGACACATTGCCCTTGAGAAGAGAAGACTTCTGGGACATCCCAGTTAAGTGACAGCAGGCCCGAGGGTGGGAGGAAGAGGGCCGAAACCAACACAACACTGCTCTCACTCCTGGTTGTGTTAAAGCCACTGCGGGCACTGTTTGGACTATAGCACAGGGCAGTGCGGTTGCTAAGGGAGTGAAGGCCTTACCTGAGGAACTGCAGGCTCTCCCAGCAAACCCAGGTCACTATATTATGGACGTGCACTGTGGGGTCCTTTTTTAATGAAGTAGCTATTTCAAAGACAGTTAATTTGTCTGGAAGAGTCCAGCTTTAGTCTAGACTTCCACTCTTCAGAGACTCAGAATGAGTTTAGGGGCCTTTTTCCTTCAGGAAAAACAAATCGACTTATGGGGCTAAACTTCTCAAAAGACCGGCTAGAATGCTGCCTAATGGTGGAAGAAGCAGGCGTGACTTTAACCACTACCCTCAGCTGAGCTCCCCATGCTCACAGCAGCGATTCTGATGTTTTGTTTGCCTCAGAAGCCCCAGAAGCTAGAGCTGAGCCTGCCGCTTAGTAAGAATTACTCGCTGATTCTAAATTTCAAGCCTGCCTTTATCACAGCTGCCAGTGTGATCTTGGGCGAGTTTTTAACCTGCCAATGAGTCAGTTCCCTCAATGAAAAGAGACATGAAATAATCCTGGGTTGTTGTGAGAAGCATTGAAACATCTCATGTAAAGCACTTTAACACAGTATTTGTCATTCAATATCAGCAAATTTAAAATTATTTATAAGTAGCCCTGGCTGGGTAGCTCAGTTGGTTAGAGAGTCATCTCTATATACCAAGGTTTCGGGAATGCATAGGTGGAACTATAAATCAATGTCTCTCTCTCTCTCCCCCCTTCCCTCCCTCCCAATAAATAATAAATAAATAAATAAAATTATTTATATGTATGTTTTAAATAATGTTTTGCTCTAATGAAATTCTGATGTGGTAACATCATAACAATATCCTCATTTCTGAGGTTGTTAGTTCAGTAGGGCAGAGGTGAATAGTTTTCATACTTTTTCATGACTCTAAACTTTAACCTAATCATTTAGAACTTTCCCTGACACACACCCATTTAATCTTGAAGATTTGTTGACTCTAGAATCAAAGATAAATGTGCTGCTGTAACTTGTCGGGAAGTCCTTACAGCTTCTAAAGGTCAAAAGTTCTCTGTGTTTGTATTAAGAGAAAGAAAGAAATAGAAAAACAAAATCATTAAGCTGCCCTAAAGCTCCAAAATGGCAGAAAACATTAAAAAGATAAAGTCATTGGAATATTAATTGAAGAACAGTACTTACCTAACTGAAAACCTGAAGCATAATTATGAAATCATATTTATCCCCTCTCTGTTTTGTCAGTGGCAAAGGTAAAGTGTAGTCCTAAATCGTTATGTGTCAAATTTGTTTGAAGGGATATATTTGTAAAGGCAAATTATATTGTGTATTAGAGTGTTCTGGGGTCCTCGCATTTCTTTTCCTCTGTAAAAGCCTCTGTTTTTATAGTGCCGATTTCCTGAGCATTCAGGACAGTTGGCCGATGGAATGTCCCACCTTCAAGACTTGCCTGAATGCTTTGTCATGGTTTTAGCTTGTTCCCACTTTTTTCATCCATTATCTGTCTTTGAGATACTCTGCTGATACCTAGAAGGGCAAGGAAACAAAGCAGGTCTGCAGACTGGCATAGAAGTCTCTGAAGACTAAAGAGGGGAATGAGCAGAAATTAACAACTAAAGGAATATTTTTGGATTATCTCTAGATTTAATTCCTTTGAGTAATCCCTGGATGAATGATCACAATTAATTGAGAGTAGGGGGAAAAAGCCTAAACAGCTTTCATTCCGAGCAAGGGCTAGGAGTTGTTAGGCACAAGGCAGCTTTGTGAAAGGGATGCCAATAGGCAAAGTAGGATTTTGATTTTCTGTCTAACAGGCTTTATTATTTTAGGTGGGGCTCCGTGGTACAAGTTCTGACTGGAGATTCAAGTCTTTCTGGAATCAGTGGAAAGCGGCCAGGTTTAGTTGCTTAGGAAACCAGCAATGTAAGACTGGTGAGTTATAAATTCAACTTGTTTGCTAACTCCTAGTCACGAAAGTCTTTTGAATCTTTGTTCAAAGGCAATTCATTTCAATGTGCTTTAAATGCTCAGGAAATAGCCCTGGAAAACCTTTATTCAAAGCTTTAGGTAAACAAAAACTGTTTCTATGGTGTTATTAAAATAGACTGGATACATTGCAAGATATGCCTGGCATTCATCTACTCACCAAATAATCTATGTACCTACTTTTGCCAGGCCCATGGACATGTAGGTGTGAATTTTAGCTCACTTCACTAAGGGAGAAAGAAAGCCACATTCCTTTGTGTCTCAGTTAAAGTTACATTTATTCAGAGTCCCCATCCACTCAGGAATGCAATCTCATGAATTCAGTGTAGGCAGGGTAAGGAGGTAACCCCTCTCCCTATGGTCAGAAAAAGGGATCTGACATAGTTCAGAACATTTTAAATGTATACCTATTTATCTTTTTTTAATATGTCTTTATTGATTTCAGAGAGAAGAAGTGAGAAGGAGAAAGAGAGAGATAGAAACATCAGTGATGAGAGGGTCACTGATCTGGCTGCCTCCTGCACGCCCCCTACTGGGAATTGAGCCCCCAATCCCTGCATGTGCCCTGACAAGAATCGAACCTCGATCTCCTGGGTCATAGGTCAACTCTCAACCGCTGAGCCATGCTGGCCTGGCAGTTCAGGACATTTTAGAAAGCCCTCTGGTCCCTTCTGGCCATTATTGAGATGTTCATGTCCAAATCCACATGGTCCCTTAAAAGCAGTGGTCCCCAGCCCAGCCCCAGAGCTTCTGAAGGCTGGGAAGCTCCATGTTCAGTAAACATGCTCAGTAAAAAAGATGCACCTTGCAGCTTTTTTGCCTCGAGGCCCTTCCACAAGCCAGAGCTCTGTCTCCACTACTCCAGGCACTGTTTCAAGCAATTATTTATATAGCTATAGATTTACAGTGGGGCTATCATTGGAACCCAAACCGTCTGGTTCCAGGGCCCATGCCCTAAATTCATAGTCTCTGCGCTGTCTGCAATGAGACCTGAAGAGTAAGTATGAGCTTGCCACCAAAAAGTGTAGGTGTCTGTAGGTGTCACAGGTAGGATGGACACATGTGAAGGTGCCCAGGGAGGTGTCATGGAGAGAGAAGTTGAAGTTATTCTGCCTGAAACAGGTGCAGCTAAAGCTCGAACAGCCCTTCAGAAGCGCACTACCTAGAAATGGACGCCTATTTCCCTAGTGCTGAGGAAAGTGGGTCAGGTAAGGAGGGTAATGAAGGGGTTCCAGAAAATTCCTCTCAAAAGTAAAATCTTCACTGACAGCGCCAGACAGGGATGTAGAGCAACAGGAACTCTCACTCATTGCTGCTGGGAATGCAAAATCGTTCAGCTACTTTGGAAGACAGTTTGGCAGTTTCTTACAAAACTAAACGCACTCCTGCCATGTGACCAGCAATCACGCTTCTTGATATTTACCCAAAGGAGTTGAAAACATGTCCACACAAAACCCAGCATGCATGTGTTTATAACAGCTTTATTCATAATTATGAAAACTTGGAAGCAACCAAGGTGTCCTTCAGTAGATGAATGGTAAACTGTGGTACATCCAGACATGGAATATTATTCAGACAGCACTACAAAGAAATGAGCTATGGAGCCAGGAAAAACACATGGAGGGACCTTAAATGCATGTTACTAAATAGAAGCAAATCCAAAAAGGCTACATACTATATGATTCCAATTAGATGACATTCTGGCAAAGGAAAAACTCTGGAGACACTAAAAAGATCAGTGGTAAGGGTGGGGGGGGGGGGTCAGGGTGACGGTAGTGATGAACAGACAAAGCACAGAGGGGTTTTCGGGCAGCGAGTGAAACTACTCTGTGTGATACTATAAGGGTGGGTCCACGTCATTACACATCTGTCCAAACCCACAGGATGTACACCAAGAGTGAGCCCCAAAGTCAACTATGGTCTCTGGGTGATAATGATGTGCCCCTGTAGGTTCATCGATGGTAACAAATATACCCCCTAGTGGGGGGTGGTCATCATGGGGAAGCCATGCATGAACGGGAGGAAATGGGATAGGGGAAATCTCTGTACCTTCCTCTCAGTTTTGCTGTGAATGTAAAACTGCTCTAAAAAATAAAGTCAATTTTTAAAAAGTAAGTCTTATTTAACTTTCTATCAATTAGATTTTGATTTATAAGCCTTTCTTCTAAAATGGAATTATGTCTGCAAGGAGCTAGATCTGTGCTTGGACTTATACCCTGTTATGAGCATTTTGTTTTGTTTTTTGCCAGAAAATCAAATTGCTTTTCTCCTGCCCTGACTCTAGCCAGGTGGGGAGGCTGCTCCAGAGATAGGCTTGGGACAGACACCAGGAAACAAAGATGACAACACTCTTTTGGAATGAGGCCAGAATATCTGCCACAAGATATTACTGGCCTCCGCTTGACCGCATATTCTCTCCACTGCCGCAGGGTCATTCTGCTTTATGTATTCAAAGGGCTTTGCATGTCGTGGGCTCTGGCAAGCAGTTCTGGACTGTTGAAGCACTAGAGTTACTTTCGGGATGTCTGTTAGCAGCATTCATGAGTGAAGTGAAAGGTAGGCCTGTGTCAAGGAAGACTGGAGACACAACCAAATCAATGTACACTCGTCTTCATATTTCAGGCTTTCCCCATTTGGATGGAAATCCTGGTCTTTGGGTCCACTTTGCCTCTGGCTGAGGCTGGCCGTCTGAATATCAAATCCAGATGAACCTAAAGCAGCCAGAGCTCTGGGTCAGTGGCCCAAAAGCTCAAGCTGAACTGGCAACATGCCTCTCATCTCAGCGGTGCCAGCTCATGAGGGAAAGCAGAACCTGAGCTCGGTCTGTGAGTGTCACCTCATTTATACCCGACTGCTTCTGCTTTTGTGAGATTTGACTTTATTTACTCCTCAGCGAGGCAATGCGTCACTCATGAGATCTTGTGACTCACAGAGCCTCTCACAGAGCTGGGCAGATGGCAAATGGAGAGCCAGGGCAAGGAAAGATGGCAGGAGGGTGAGGGCTTCGATGGCCACCAACAGGACCCCCCCACACACACCCCAGGAAACCTCCGCACCAGGAAGCCAGCCAGAGCCCCTTTTGCCCAGCAGGGAAGAGATGGTTGTGAGTGAGCCCAGAGCTCCCTGGGGTGGTGATCTAGATTCCTACCTGCATTTTGTTTTTAATCCACCCCACTCCTTCCCCACTAGGATCTGGTCTTCAGCCAGCCACATGGCAGAATACTGACTCCCGCCTCCCCCAAATACTGACTCCTGCTTGTCTGGGTGCCTCCCCCTCCCTTGCCGTCCAGTCTTCTGTATCTGTCTTTCAGAATGAGAGAGAGAGCGGTGGAGAAGCAGAGGGAGACTGACGCTCCAGCACATGCCAAAGCATGAGAAGAACCTCAGCCGCTCGGTAGGGCCCCGGGGGCCTAAGATAGATGTGCTGGAGAGGCAGGCAGGAGCTGAAGTACGCAGAGCCTGGCTAATGAATTCGGATCTTGCCAGAGGACAGTACAGGGCTATGGAAAGAGTTCAAGCTGGAGCCTGCCGTGAACACTCTGGCACTAAATTAGCCACATTTTTCATAGCATTAGCCAATGATAATCAACTTTGTGGTCATGACCCTGAGGCCTCGTAGGAAGCTAAAGCAAAGCCTAAGAAAGGCTCTGTTCAGTGTTACATACTTCTAGGGCCAAGTACATTTTATTTTATTTTCATTCTTAGGAAAGCGGTAAATTCTTTGTGGGGAGGACCCTTGTCTTTTTTCTCTTGTTTCTGAAAGGGTCTGGAACAACACAAGGGCACACCAGATCTGTCCAACAAATACCAAGTGATGAATTCATCTAATCTGTGCACATTACAGAGTCCTAGCTTCTAGTTATTTAAGGCAATTAACTGGAACATTCTTGTGGAAAGTAGAAATGAGGGTGGGGACATGGACTTTATTGTAGCAAGATGTTAAAGAACAAATGTCCTAGGGGTATTTATTGGAAGTTAGGCTTCTATGTAACGGAGGGCTGTTCATTTTGATCACAAAACCAATGAGAAAGCTGTTCCTTTCAGACCACAAAACGGCAGAGGGTTATTTCTGACTTCTGGTAACACAATGTAAAATGAGCAGTAGAACTATAACCCCTTTCTTTTGGAGGGAAGAAAGGGGGTGCAAGGAAACCAGAGTCACACGGAGGAACGTGGCCTGGGGATGTACTAGGGAACATGGAGCTTCCAAAACAGCACTATCTTTACAAAACGCCTTGAACCCAGTTTCACTGGTTCATTTGTTCAACTGCTATTTGTTGGGCCCCTCCTATATCTGGGGTGCCAAGTATACAACGGTGAACAAAGCAGACACCATCTTGTTCTGTAGCTCCTGAAGATTACACCAAAGCAGGGAAACAGGCTTGAGACAAATAAACACCCTAACGAGTACACAGTAAGGTGCTATGAAAGAGAAGAGAGCCCTGGGTGGGGGTCAAGGCAGGTCTTCCCCAGGAAGAGTCAGAGAAGGATGACCAGGGAAAAGCCAGGACAAGACTGGTGGGGAGCGGACCCCAGGCAGGGGAGGTTCCATTCCAGGGCCCAGGTGGAAAAAGCTGGGTGCACCTGAGGAACAGAAAGGAGGCTAGGCGAGGGTGGCTGGTGGAGGTGCCTGCCAAGGGGTGTGCACTGTGGAGGGGCTGCGGCAAGAGGCACAGAGGCCCAGGTCAACAGTAGGAAAAGGCGAGAGAGGTGAGGGCCTTCCACGTGGCCCACAACCTCTTCCAGCTCGACACAGGTAAAGGTCAGAGGCTGGGACTGACTGGCAGGAGGCTGCAGAGAATGGACAAAGAAAGTGGCAAGAGAAAGCCTGGGACCAAGCTGACGTGACTTTGCAAACTCTGGGTGTGGCCTTCCACCACTCAGCCCGCAGCCCATCAAACCAGCGGGATAGCACGCACCCTAAAGCCTTGTAAAAAGGATTGCACGTGGGCGGGTGCAAACTTCCAGTTAAAAAATAAATCAGTCATGGGGATGTCGTGTACGGCATGGTGACTGCAGTTAGCAGTACTGCGTGGCCTATTTGAAAGCTGCTGAAGAGTAGACCTTAAAAGCCCTCATCCCAAGGGGGCCGTGGGGGAGGGGGCCAGCGGTAACCGGGTGACAGTGTATGAGGATGGATGTTAACTGGACTTACTGTGGCGATCACTGTGCAGTGTATACAAACATGGAATCGTTATGTTGCACACCTAAAACTCATATAATGTCATATGTCAATTATATCTCAATTTAAAAAAAAAGTGTTGCATTTCAGCGAAGTCCATGCCGCGCTCGGGAAGGGTGCTCAGTATTTCAATGACATCAGGAGGCAGGACCCACCCGGTGCCAGGGCAAGTCCTGGGGGTGGGGTGGGGGTTTCAGGCGGGGGCCAGGCTTGGGCCTGACAGGTGAGGGTGGGCACCGGTGCCCCCGACCGAGGCAGGGACCGCAAGGGGGGAGCAGGGGTGCGCCGAGTGACCCCGCGAGCGAGAGGCAGCGAGCGGAGGGGGCGGAGCGAGAGGAGGAAGGAGCCGGCGGAGGGAGCGCGGAGCGGGAGTGAGGGCCGCGGGCAGAGGTGAGGGGCCCGGGGCCGGCGAGCGCGGGCGGGCGGGCGCGGGAGGGCGCGGGCGGGAGGGCGCGGGAGGGCGGGCGCGGGAGGGCGGGCGCGGGAGGGCGGGCGGCGCTGCGGCCGCGGCGGGGGGCGGACTCGCTCTGCGGGCGCCGACCGCGCGGCCTGGAGGGCGATCTTCACCTTGCAGGTGAGCCCGCCGGGCGCCCGCGGGGGATGTCGCGGAGACTGTGGCCTCCCCTGGCCGCGTTGTCCCGGGGTCCTTAGGAACCGGGGTACGCGGCGGGCCGCGGTGGCCGCGCGGGTGGGCTCCGGCCGCCCGGAGTCGCCGCTGCCAACTCCTCTGCGCTTTGCTCGGACTCCGCTGCAACCTAGGAGGGGGCGGGGGGCTTGGGGTCGCGCGGGCGGCCTCCGACTGGGGGTGGCAGCGGATTCCAGCACCTTGATTGTGGGCTTGACACCCCCTCCCCCGCCAGAGAGTGGGGTGACCCCCCTCCGGCTGTCCCTCCGACCACTCGCGCCCCCCATCCTGCTGCCTGCCTCTCCCCCACTGCCCACGGTCAGCATTCCTCCCCGCCCCCCCCAGTGCTCCCCGCAATAAGGCAGGACCCCAAACCAGCCCGCGGCCTGGTGGTGGGCGCTGCACCTGGAAGGCAAGACCCTCGGGAGGGTTGCTTAGATGTGGGCTGAGGATTAATTGGGTGCAGGGGACCTGAAGCGGAGACGTGTCTCTTTGCTTCTTTATTTAAGGCAATGGCCTGACCCTGACTAAGAATAGCTATTCTAATTTGGCCTTAGGTGCAAAGACTTCCCGGAGTTGTCAAGAAATAAGGTGCCCAGGGCCACTCTGACAGGGCCCTTCACTCCCCGCTGGCCGTGCCCTGGGCACTGTGCGCTGAGCTGGGGCCTGTGGACCCCACTCCTCCTCCTCAGCTCTCATTTTTGCAACAGCCCCTCCAGGTTGCATGTTCATTACCCCCACTTAACAGCTGAGATAACTGAGGCACAGACACATCATGTCATTTGCCCCAAAGCACAGGGTAGCAAGGAATAGAGGCAGGACCTGAATTCAGGTCTTGCTGATTCCAGGACTGTCCACTCTAGGGGGTCATGCTATCTCTACAATAACATCAGGTCCCTAAGGTGAAGCTGGGTACAGGTAAGGGCCCCCCGGCTCATATGCACGGCAGTTTAGCAGGAAGCAGAATTGTATATGATGTTCATTTTGCAGGGAAATCAGTGGCACTCATGGCGTCCAAGGCTGCAGAAGGCAGTGGCCATTGGCCAGGCGCGGGCTCAGAGTCCACCTGGACTATGTCCATTGTTGCCAAATCACTTTCCTGAGCCATGTGACACCAGTGATTCATTCCCTCCCCTCTGTACAAGCTATTCCCTCTCAGCCATTTCCTCGGCCTTTCCTTTTCCTCTCTTACTGATATTCCTTTGGCCTCAAAGTTCACATTCTCCAATACTCTTTTTAGACCATTTTATTTGTTTCTCACTTTACCTATCATCTCTATGATGGCAGGTCCCAAATTCTCCTTTCCAGTCTCCCCCTCATCTCTAACTCCTGACCCAAATCTTTGAATAGTCTAATCTCTATTGGCCAATCCCAATGTATGCACCCACAGGAACCCTAATTCAGCATTTCAAACTCAAATATATCATCTCTATGCTTCCCACCAGGGCGTTGGTTCAGGTCCCCATGATTCCTTGCCTGGACTATCACTGGACTTGGAAACCGGTTTTTATGCTGGGAGTCCATCCACCCTCTACAAGCTCAAGAGTCCTAGTGTCCGGTATCTCAGACCTGACCAGAGAGAGCAGACCTTTCTCCCTCTCCTTCCTTAGCACCCTGGCATAGCTAGTTCTGGGGAGCCCTTGGCATGTTGTGTAACTGCTGACTTATTTGGCTTTCCCTTTACACTGTGAGTTCCTTTGTCTTATCCTTCCTTATATCCCCTGGCCTGGCACATAATAGACACTCAGAAAATATTTGTGTAGTTGATGGCCTTGTAATGAATTAAAACTCCTTTTAAGACGCAACTTATAGGTAGTAAAAAATCTCACTGTTTATAGTGTGACGTTTCGTATCTGTGTGTTGATGGGGGGGGAGGAGCGTCAGAAAGTAAATTGGCAGATAAGGTTGGCTATTGACTAATGACAAAATGAAAGCAAGTTTTCAAAATACGTGAGTTGATATTAAGGGTATTTACGGTTGATATGAACATTCAGACACAGCACAGTGACTTTCTTCTATTTTCCTTAGACGTCGGGTCAACGAGTAAGCTGAGTACATTCAACTAGAAGAAGAGCAGACAGTCATCATGGCATCAGTGTCCACTCACGGAAACCAAGATAAGCCTCATCTGCCCCCACTAAGCAAGCAGGTATGTTTTTAGTTGGCCACCTGAACAAGAACATCATACCAGACTTCCCTTAACCTTGTCCAGTCTGGCCCTTTGTGGATTCAGGGAAAATAGAATGGGGAAGAAAAGTGTTTTTGACTGCCTCAAAAAGCATCTTTTAAATTTTTGTTTCCAAAATCCTTTCTTTACTCTTCCCTATTCGGCATCCAGCTTAACCAACTCTTACACAGGCTGTCAGTGACCGAAGAGGTTTCCCTTAGCAGAGCAAAACTCGTTGAATCTAGCAGAAGACTAACCTTACTAAATTTAGGCTGCTGACCGGTGTTCTTGTTCAGGAGAGCAGAGTCCTTAACTACTAAATTAGCCATCAGCTTGAGAACCCAACTTTGCAACTTGTTAAGAATGAATATTATGGGTTTCAGGGATACATAAATGAAGAAAGGAGAAAGTATTGTGATAGGTAAATGAAGTTCATGTTCTCCAGGGTCAACTTTTCTAGCTAAAAATAGTTTCTGTAGGAAGCGATCTTTAAGGAGCAAACTTCAGGAGCCGCAAACAGACAAATGATATCAAGTCACAAGAAACAGTATTTAGACACCTGAGTTGCCTTTGTGAAATGGAGAGCCATAAAACATTTATGGTTATAGAGAAAAGGCTCGCCTGAGCTCCTCTGGGGAGGCTCTGCAGGAGCTTCCATCTTGACTGTGGAACTCACAGTTGTGGTGTTTGGGTCCCTGACCCTGGATGTGTGGATGTGTGAGTGTTTGGAGAAGGGGAGTACGGAAGGTGTTCCTTATTTCTGCCTCAGCCCGAGCAGAACCAAGAAGAGATACATACACTGGGATAGGAGGAGTGCTTGCTGAGGAACTAAGGTAAGTGGAGAGTGAGAACAGCTCCTTCTTGACACCGTGACTCGTCCTGACCCCACCTCCGTGTACTGTGCTGTGGGGAGTTGTAGAGAAAGAAGAGAGAGGTTTCTTGCTTGGGTTTCTTGTAGAGCTCTGAGGACATAGGTGCCACAGGGTCCTTCTACTTTGTTAACCAAGCATGTAAAGTGCTTGCTTGGCACAGTGCCCGGCCTGTGGGAAAGTGCTCAAGAAATGGTGACCGTTATCCACATTGATATCTACTACAAACACAGAGTTCCAAAAATAACATAGGCAAAACCAGCAAGGTAAACTTCAAAAGCCGAGGAGCTGCACCTCAACAAGAAAACACTAAAACTCCCAGAGCTAAATGGCAGAGGACCTACATAAATAATTCGCAAAGGAGGAAATACTGGTGTGACTTTTTAGCAAGGAACAAATTAAATAAAATTTGTTTTTTAAAAATGAATCAACCACCCACAGAATGGGGAAAAAATATTTGCAAATCATATATCTGATAAGAGTCTAGTATCCAGAATATATAAAGAGCTTTTACAACTCAACAACAAAAAGACAAATGACCCGATTAAAAAATGGGCAAAGGACTTGAATAGGTATTTCTCCAAAGAAGATATATAAATGTCCAACAAGCAAATGAAAAGATGCTCAATGTCATTAGTCATTAAAGAAATGAAAATTAAAACCACAATAAGCCTGGCCAGTGTGACTCAGTTGGTTGAGTTTTGTCCCATGTACCAGCAGGTCACCAGTTCGATTCCCTGTCAGGGCACATGCCCCATTGAGGGCTCCATCCCTACTAGGGACCGTGCAGGAAGCAGCTGAAGATCGATGTTTCTCTCTCATCGATGTTTCTATCTCTCCCTCCCTCTCGCTTCTTCCCTCTGAAATCAATAAAAATATATTTAAAAAAAACACAACGAGATAACATTTTACACCCACCAGCATCACTATAATTAAAAAGAAAAACAAAACAGAAAATAACAAGTGTTGACAAGGATGTAGAGAAGTTGGAACCGTCATACTTTGTTGGTGGGACTGTAAAATGATGCAGCTCCTGTGGAAAACACTTTGGTGGTTCCTCAATTAGTGAAACATAGAAGTTTACCATATGGCCCAGCGGAATTAAAAATGTGTTCAAACAAAAACTTGTACAGGAATGTTCCTAGCAGCCCTACTCACAATAGCCAAAAGGTGAAGACAGCCCAAATGCTCACCAGTAGCCGTGTTGGTGAACAAAATGTGGTGTATCCTTGCAATGAAATATTGAGTCACAAAAAGGAATGAAGTACTGACACATACTACAACATGGATGAACCTTGAACACATTGTGCAAAGGAAAAGAAGCCTGACACAAAAGGTCATCTATTGTGTGACATCATTTACATGAAATGTACAGAATAGACAAAGCCATAGAGACAGAAAGCAGATTAGTGGTTGCCAGGGGGCCGAATGAAGGGAAGAGGGAATGAAGAGAGGCTGTTTAATGGGTATGGGGTTTGTTTTTGGGGTGATGAAAAAGTTCTAGAACTAGGTAGTGATAATGGCCACACATCATTATGAATGTACTTAATGTTGTCGAATTGTGTACTTTGGCTAAAATGGTAAATATTATGTTACGTGTATTTTACCACAATAAAAAATTAATGAGCCAATATGTAACAAAAGATCACAACCCAGGGCCAGCTACAGGGATTAATTACCTGAACACTAGAGATGAAGGGGGCAGTCTGGCTGAAGAATACATAGAGATAGATGCTCGAACACATTAGTTACCAGAGAAATGCAAATAAGACAATAAATTATTACTTTATACCTACTAGACTGTCGAAACTTATAAAAATGGATAATGCCAAGGTTAGAAAATCCTTTTTTTACCTAACCTGCTTGGACTCGAGCTCAAGTAACCTTAGGCCAAGAGGAACGTCCAGGCACTACTGGCGTCTCTCTCACATCAATGTTCCTCTCTCTCTCTCTCTCTCTCTCTTTCCTCCTCCCCCTCCCTCCCTCCCTTCCACTCTCTCTAAAAATCAATGGAAAAAACAAGTGAGGATTAACAAAACAAACAAAAATACTGTAAAACTAATAAAAGTAATTATGTCAAACATATCAATAGTTCCACCAGAAACTATATACAGAGCACTTACAAAATATGTTTTAAAAAACTGTCAAGTAAGAAAGGAAACTGTAGAAAAATACAGAGTGGGCTGCTGATGAGTTCATAGTCTAAAAATGCACACAGAGGCAAAAAGGTAAATTAGAATACAGGTCTATAAATACAAAACTTATGCAGTGCTCGGAGTGTGATCCCAGGTGTGCAAACACTGTGCTGTAGGGGAATCTCTCTCGTCACCCAGGAGGCTACACGGAACTAGGTCTGCAGGAAACTAGGTGGGCAGAGGGAGAGGGGAACGTTGCAGGAGTCGTAGACTGCATGGACAAAGGCCGGAGGGAAGAAAGGAAATGTGGCTTCAGGAATTCTCTCTGACTAGATTTGTGCTCCATGCTCACTACTCGATGAGTCACTCTTTGCTTCTCCAGCTGGGATTATTTCCTTGCCTGAGTCCATCCAATGTTCCCCGCTGGAAGGCACTCGCGGGAACAGGTCATTGCTCTGTGCTGGCAGCCAGCACAGGACGACACGCTGCATGACCACAGTGAAGAGCTCGTCCTGCCCTTCTCCAAGAAAACAGCAGATGCTTTCCCGATGATTTCAGTCGACTCACCGTAGAACTTTCCTTACAGAGCCTGTTGTTTTGCCCAAAATCAAAAGTGCACATCCACAGAGCGGAGATTTCAAAGATTATCAAAGAATGTCAAGAAGAAAGTTTCTGGAAGAGAGGTAAATTGTACCCCTCTTAACCTTTGTTAACACTATGTGTGCTGTAATAAGCTGCCGAAGTATCATGTTAGAATTATGGTAATGATTTACTTTTGAGCAGGGACTTTGCATAATTCCTTGAATACCTTTGATATCTGGGTTGTTCAGAGGTTTAAATCCATGTTGAGACCCCTTTTAAGGGCAGAGCTAATATCTGATTTAGGATCATTTTACCGCAGCAAAAAAGTCATACACACCTAATGCTGTCCTTCATGTAACCCAGAATGTGTGCCAAGAGTGTTATTTAGAATTTCTTGAAAGAGTAAAGCTTCCTAAATTGCACTAGACTCTAACCTCATCGAGTTCAGAAATAATGTCAAGTTTATTGCTTCATCCCAGAGCCAATACAGGGCTTCCCCTATAGGAAGTACCTGATCAATATTTGTGGAATGAATGGAAAGTGGCAGCGTCCATTAATACTTCTCTTACGATGTCTCTGAAACAACCTCTTCTGCTGAGTCATCTCCTTCCTCACCTTGCCTGATATAAATAAGACAAGGGCGTGAATTCAGGCTGTGCTTTAAGGTCTCTTCCAGTTGGGAAAAAAATCATGATTTGTCATCTGAAAATGTTATAATAGAACCTATAGATATAGCCCCCGTATTTGCAACATTGCTTACACAGGGATAATTTTACTTGGAGATACTCATTTTGATTTCTCAGATCATTCAGATTCAGTCTCAGTTGTTTTGGAAGAAACGCTCTTTGGAAGTTGATATTTGTTATGCATTACTATGATGATTGATTGTGTTCCTAGCGATGCATGTCTTTTCTGACAACCTATGAGTAAGTAATGTAATTAAGCTCTACTAGACTAAAATTTCAGTATGACCCATTCGCCTACCATCCGGTAGATGTGAGTGGAAAAATTGATTGCAATTTAATTTGTCTTGGTTGCTAGGAAGAGCTAGATGTTTATCACCGCTCTCTGCTTTTAGAAGTCGTTTGACACATTTTGACAGAACAAGACACTGCCTTTGCCAGACTAACTTGCCTGTTTTAAAAATCGCAGCTAAACATTCCCCATGTTTGACACGAATGTAGTAATCTTGTAATCCTCAGAAAATAGACATATCCAAATTGTGCAACAAAATATCATGAGAGACAAAAGCAGAGACTTGTTCTAGATGGGATGTGCAGGACTGTCTTGTACTGGTGTTTTATTTTCATATAGGATTAAAAATTTCATAATATATAGTTAAAGGCAACTCCCAAATTCAACAGCTACATGTCCACACACACACTGAGAACCTGTGTTGTATGTGGTGATCAGAGTCTAGTGCGTGGTGGGCACTCAGTAAAAGTGGATGCCAGAGACCGAGTCCCGTGGGGTTTAGGTTTGTTCGATTAAAGCCCTACATCAGGTTCGGTGCCCCGGGCAGACCCCAAGAAAATTATGCAGACTGTATACTTAATAAATATTTGTTGAATAAGTAAAATAACAAGTGAGTAAAAAGTAATTGCCAAGGTAGGTAAGAGAAAACACTCGGAGTAATTCTTCCTGACTTCTAGGTGAGGTGCCAAGTTCTAAAATCCCAGGACTGAAGGGCTTTTTTGTTTTACAGCTCTGCCTTTTTCTCTTGGAAGCATGCTTGTTACCCAAGGACTAGTCCACCACGGTAAGAATCAACATTTGTTCAAGAATTTAACTTAAGAGAGCCCAGTTTCCTGTGACCCCCCTGGCTGCCCTTTGGTGCTTGGCATTTATTTTGTGGTGAAGGAGTTATTCACGCTCTTGGGCTTACTTTCCCTTTCCAGCTTTTGCCTATTTTCAGCATAAACCCCTCCACCCACCCCTTTGGAAGATGTCCTAATCCCCAGAATGAGTGACTGAGTTAGTTTACATGGCAGAGAGAAATTAAAATTGCAGATGGGAAGGCTGTTCATCAGCTGACCTTAAAATGGGGAGATTATCTTGGATTATCCAGATGGGCCCAGTGTAATCAAATGGTCCTTAAAAATTGGGTCAGAAGATGGAACCAGAGAGATGGGGGCATGAGAAGGACTCACCTCAACACCGCCCCCTGTGAAGATGGGAGAGGGACCACGGGTCCAGAGCCCAGGAATGGGGGTGGCCTCTAGAAGTTGGGGAAGCAGGAAACCCTGGACTCTCCAGAAAGTGAGGCAGCTCTGCTGGCTCCTTGATTTTAGCCCGCTGCTAAGGTCTAAATGTTTGTGTCCCTCCCCCACCCTCCAATTCACGGGATAAAATCCTAACCTGAAAAGGCGATGGTATTAGGAGGTGAGGTCTTTAGGAGGTAATTACCCTAGGGGGTGGAGCCCTCAAGAATGGCAGTGCTCTTGCAAAAGAGACCTCACAGAGCTCCCTAGGCCTTTCCACCACAAGAAGTCTGCAAACCCAGAGAGGGGCCTCACCAGCCGTGCTGACACCCTGATCTTGGACTTTAGCCTCCAGAATTGTGAACAATAAATTTCTGTCATTTATTAAGCGCCACTCCCCCCCGCCCCCCAATCTTGTTAGAGCAGCTCAAACAGACTAAGACACCCAGGGAAACTCATTTTGCGCCTCTGCCCTCCCCACATAACCTCTCCCTGCCTCCTAGCTTTCCAGTTCACCTCCCTACCCTTCCTCTCTTGCTCCCTTCCTTTTCCCTGTCTTGGTCTCACCAGAGGACCCAGAGGCATGGCCTAGTCCCCAAATAGCAAGAAGGCACCTGACCCTGTTGAAGCCCATTATGTTGAACACTGCTGAGGACCAGGATTTTAAAAAGAGCATTTGTGCCCAGCAAACATGAAAGAAGACCTTCTAGTTCTTTTTTGGGTCTCAAAGACCATTTATCTAGGAGAACCCTAGTTCAATCAATATTATTCTTAAGGATTAAAGTTGATTTACTAAATATGATTTCATTTTTATAACTCGAAGATAGTCTTTTTATAGAAATATATTCATCAGTCAGTAAAGTCTTTGTCAGATCCTTTTTGACAACGAAGAAATACAGTCACAACATCTATAGGGATTATGTCTTATAAATATTAAACTTCTCAAAATCTATCACCTCTTGCCTGTGTGCCAATATACTTTTCCAGGGTTGTGTATTAGTTTTCTATGATTACTTTTACAGGTTACCACAAACATAGTGGCTTAAAACAATACAAATGTATTATCTTGCAGTTCTGGAGGTTAGACGTCCAAAATGGGTCTCACTGGTCTGAAATCAACGTGCCCGCAGGGCTCCTCTCCGGGGGCTCTTGGGCTTGCTTTCCCTTTCCAGCTCCTAAAGAGCACCCACATTCCTTCTTGGCTCATGGCCCCTGCTCTGCCTACGAAGCCAAGTTCTTCTCATGCTTCTGTCCCTGAATCCCTCTTCTACAGTCAAGGGTCATTGTGACTATACCCAAGTGATCCAGGATAATCTTCCTATTTGTGAAGTCATCTGATTAATCTTAATTCCTTTTTCTACCATCATTTCCCTTTGTCATACAAGATAACACATTGACGGTTTCCAGGGATTGGATATGCGCATCTTTAGGAGGCCATAATTCTGCCCACCACAGGTAGTAATGTTTTTATTGAAAAACAGTGGTATGTATAGAGTCACGTGTGGAATAACAGCGTTTCGGTCAGTGACAGGCCACGCACAGTGGTGCCCCCGTCAGATTAAAATGGAAAACTTCCCGTGGACTAGGGGGCCGCAGCCCTGGCACCGCTTCTCGGGTGCTTGGGGCACCCGCCGCGCTGCCCGTGAGACAGAGGCGTAGCCACAGGAGGCCACGTCGTGCTTGGTAATGACGCCAACCGACCGCGTTGCCGGTTCATGGGTTTGCTGTCCCGCGCTTTTCATCCCTGGTTTAGACGGCCCCTCCCGCTTACAGGGTTTGCAGCAGCCTCGCCACCTCGTGTTTGCTGTCCCTTGATTCCGTCACTGTCTTGTGCCGGCTTTAATCCCGTATTGTCTGGCACAGGAACGTGCTGTGCAGGTCTGTGGCCCAGGGACAGTAGCTGATCCCACACAGGCTAGGTGTGCAGGCCCGCGCGCGTGTGCTTCGTGGTGTTTGTACAGCGAAGAGGTCGCCTCATGACGCATTTCTTACAGCGCAGTCCCTGCAACTGTGGGTCCTGAAGTTGGGCTTCTGTGTTGAGTTACATAAAAAGGGGAGGGGGCAGTGAGTGATTGCTCGGAAATAAGTTGCTGGCTCCACCTTTGCCTTGATATCTTTAAACAAGCCTTGAATTGTCTGTTTCATGTTCCTTTTCTATACATTAAAGTTAACACTTGCTACTTAGCCAAAATGGCTATTTGAGAGTTAAATGCAATCAAGAATTGAATTATAACTCTTTTAGGGTCATCTCTTCTAATTAAGAATCTACATAGCCCTGGCCAGGTGGTTCAGTGGGTTGGAGTATAGTCCCATACACCAAAAGATTGGGGGTTTGATCCCCGGCTGGGGCATATACAGGAGGCAGCCAATCGATGTTTCTCTCTCTCTCTCTCTCTCTTTCTCTTTCCCCCTTCCTCTCTCTCTAAAGTCAATAACAAAACATATCCCTGGGCAAGGATTAAAAAAAAATCTGCGTATATCTTAAACTTTGAAGATTTCCTTATAATTTATAAATTTAAATAAATAATGAAATGAAATAATAATGTATGTACTACTCCTTAGGTTATTTAGCAGCTAACCCAAGATTTGGATCATTGCCTAAAGTTGCACGTAAGTCATAGAAGTTAAAAAAGTTATTTTTTAAAAAGAAGATGTCTATAGCAACTAGAGATATGACTGTCCAGGTTAACCAAACTGCCTGCATGGAATTTCTGGAAAATCAGTCTTTCTTTTCCGCCACTTTACAGTCCTTAGTTCATTCAGCGCTTTCTGGTGTCAAGTAGAGCCAGAGGAACCTCACCTAAACAGTCCTCTTTAAAGCGTGGACTAGGAGCGCCTGGCAGAGCACACAGGGGATACCTGGGGGGTTCCTCTGCCTCGTGACCTCTCTCTCCCACAGGCAGGATGGACTGCAGCTCCCCAGGCCCCAACCCATAAAGAGAATTTCCTACCCAGTGATTTGGAGGCTACCTATAGCCACAACCCAAACCATCCCTCCCCTGGTGGCCTCAGACATTTGTTTGCTGGTTGGACCTTCCTCTGGCTGCCCGGCTTGGGGTCACCCCTTTGCTTGCTCTGTCCGGGCCCTTCTACTACCAGTTCAAAACTGAGTCAGAAAGTCTCCAGTTCCTAGTCCTGCTCTTCAATAGGGAGCTTTATTCTCAGAGTGTTTGTTCACTGATTTGTCATGGTACTTTTAATATTAAAGTTATTATTATTCATGAAGAGAATTCTAGAAGATAACTAATGGAGGAGATGCTGAACCTTTATTTAACCTGTCTTTCCTGACCTGCTTTTGCAGTTGCTGGTATTGTGGGATACGGCCTTGGGAAGGCCTCATACATAGGAGTTTGCCAGAGTAAATTTCATTCCCTCGACGATCAGCTACGTGGCTCTGGTTTTGGTCCAGGGCATAACAGGTTTGTAATCTGTTTGATTGAGGGATTGTAATGAAGATAGTTATAAAAATGTAAATAAAAGATCATTCACCATTTATAATATGAAACAGTTTTTCTTCACATCCATATGTTGGGGGAAAAACCTCTTTAAACCCCCAGTTTTGAGTTGTTGCCATTTAACTTCAATAATAACTACTTATTATTTAGCTTAGGTACCTATCTCATTTGCTTAACAAACATCTAGTGAGTACCTACTACGTTCAAGGCACTGTGCACATCTCAAAAAAATAATTTAATCAGCAGACATGGCTTCTACCATCATGGGATTACACCAAATTTAAACAGGTTTCTCTACTGCAGGACTTTTCAGAGCCTTTACTGTGTTAATATATACTCTGATTCTCATTAGGGGTTATAAGCAGTAGGACTCTGAAGTTAAAGGCTTTGCCTTTACTGTTAGAATACCTGAGTTGAAAACCAGATCTACCATTTATTAAATAAACTATGTAATCTTAGAAAAGTTTCTTAAACTCTGTAATCTTCAGTTTTCTCACCTGTATAAAATCGTGAGCAGGATTGTTTTCATGGAACGTTACAAGGAATAGAAATGACTATCTATGAAGCTCAGTAAGTGCTCAGTAAATAATAGCTATTTCTACTATAATATTATAGGACTAGTGGTGGGGCCACGTTTCACTAAAGACTCTCACTTGTCACAGTGGGTTCTATTTCAGAGGCAGCATGGTACTGTGAAAAAAGATCATTATTGGCCTTTTGGGGATGAAATTCTGGCGATCTCAAACCAAGCAACAGCTCCTATTAGTCCCTAAAAACTAGGCCTGTGAACTTCAGCATAGGAAAATGTCTCTCAATAACGTGTTGAGACCAGAGTTTGCAGCGTCAGAGCACAAACCGCTCTCTTGCTCTGTCCTAGGCACTGCCTGCTTACCTGTGAGGAGTGCAAAATCAAGCACGGGTTAAGTGAGGACCGAAGCTCACAGCCTTCCGCTTCCTAGGCTCTGCATCTGCGGCTTTTGAAGTTTCCTAAACCTCCAAAGCTGTACACATTTGAAATTTCAAGTGTACTTGAAAAGAAGATACAGTGAAACTGAAACATTGTGATTCTCTCTATGGAAATGCTTTCTGTGGACGATTCTCAATTGATTTGAGTGTTGTATGTTTTTCTACTATGTAAGAACATGTTGGGAGAATTCACACACCAAAAAAATTATATTGCATTCTAACTTGCTTACAGCGAAGTAAAAAAGTTTGAAGTCCTCTCTGAGTCTCCCCATCCATTCTTTCATTGTGCTTTAGTCCTGGGTTTTAAGATCTCTTAAAGAGGGCAGGAATGAAGGTGGAGGAACTGGGGAAATCATGCCCCCCCCAAATTATCGTGTATGGAGGTGGAAACACAGGGCAAGAAAGATTGCTTCTTATAGGTATGTGGGGTGCTTAATGAAAAACATGTCACTCCAGAGAGTCTCAATATGAATCAACTGTCCTTTCAGTGACCTCGGTGACTATGCCTCATGGGTATGGTGGAGTTTTGCTTAGCTCATGGTCATCACTCAAGCACTGGGTTCTTTTTATATACTGCTTGTGCTAAAAGAGTAAACACAACTTCCATGGTCCCTTCTCTTCCCAAGGCACAGTTTGTTATGGGAGGAATCATGGGAAGAATTAATTCATAGAATGATAAACTTTTAGGGTTGTAAAGAACTCAGAAGCAGCCAGTTCAGCCCCATGAGTTGGATTCCTATTTACTGCCAGATTTTTTGTGTGTGTGTTTTTGCAAAAAAACAACAAAAAAACCTCTTCCATTAGGGACCTTTTGTTTTATGGCAGGTTGTCTGAGCCCTACTTGAAAACTTCCCGTGCATCTTTGCATTTTCTCAGGAAAATCTTTTACATATGTGTCACCGTTTATACATTGGGCATGTGCGTGTGCACATATTTGTGTTTTGCATAGTACAATTTGAAACCTGCACCATATAGATAAAAAGGGAAATCTTATCAGAAGTTAATACTTGATATGAAACATTTTATTTTAAACATCAAAAATATTTGCAAGTTTCTATTTTTACATGAACATTCAGTGTATGAAATGGAGTGATTCTGACTATCTCCTTAAGTATACATCTCCTGGTTTCTCAGCTGATAAAGTTCTCCTGTACATCAGAACACAGAGCCAATATCCTAGCCTCTTGGATGCAGTTTAACTCTGGGTTCTCACAACTAGCAATTAGTGACTCTTTGTTACCTCAGCTATTGGTAAAAATTCAAATTGGGCACATTTATTTCCTGCATTCCAGAAAATGATTTCCCAGGGATCAGAACATTTTCACATTGCTAAGCACAGCAGGTCGATGCAGAAATCAGTCTCGGGGTACTGGGGAAAGATGAATCTATTATTGTTGGAAAGGCACTGCTGACATCTTCATAGTTCTGATTCAAATTGGGGGTTTTGTTGTTGTTTGTTTGGGCTCTCAGCTTTTCCTATGTGGGTAAGTTATTCATTGATGCAGTTTTTTCAAACTGATCTCAGTGTGAAAGGACATCAATAAGGAAAAAAACTAGAAGGTCATCCAAGAACTCTCAAGTATTTTGCTTCATTGTCTATTGCATATATTAGGGAGCAAGTGTCTGGGGTCAGTGTCTGTTTCTTATAGGAAGATGTGTTAAAGGAGCGGCATTAGCTGTTTAGCATGTAGCAATTACCAACAACACTCACCGCCAAGCTGGTCATGAGCTTGTGAAAGCAATACCTTCGTGATGGAAAGAAAAAAAAAAGTACTGTATATAGTGCTTATATATTTTTAAAATTCTAATTTAAGCCAAGATAGTCTCTTTCCTTGCTCTCAGAGTGGGAGATTTATCTATTTTCTGTGACCATTACAAAAGTAATAAAATTTATCTTGAATGACATGGTTGAGCCATGGAAAAGTGAGGTAGGCAATTTTTGTGATATTCAAATAATGCAATCTGTTCATTGACAGGAAACGTTTCCACTTTGGAACTCTACCCCCAAATTTCGACTGTAGAGTTTGATTTCATAGACACTGAGTTGGCAGATATTTGGGTGATTAACCCACAGGCTGCAAAGTCCAGGACCAAATAGTGTCACTGAGTGAAGCTGAACGACTTGCTTGTTAAACAGGCATAATCTTCACTTCCACATACAAATGTGCGGCCCACTGCTGGCAAATCTCCCACTTTATCAAAACAAGTGCAGGTTTTTATGTGACATATCCCAGTTTTTAAAATCTTTATTCTTTCATATATTCAATTATTGTGCACCCACTGTGTGCCAGGCACTGTCCCAGGTCCTGGGAATGCGACAGTGAGTGCAACCAACAAGATTCCACACCTTCCAGTCTGAGGTTTGAGATATGACCCACCCTGCCACCCATTGGAAATCTCCTCTGCTGTCCCCACAGGTGAGGCTCCAGGGCCTACATATGTACTTCCAGGGGAAGGACACCCGCTGCTCCATGTGCAACCCAGGCCACTGCCCCGCTGCAAAACTACCCAGAAAGGTCTGTGGGAGCCCAGGCCTCCTCCCTGGCCCTCTATATGGCCCCTCCAAGGCAGGAAGTGCATCCTTTTACACTTCTCTCTCAATCTCCATCCGCAGGCAGATTCCCTGGCCAGATATAGGCACTTCATAGATGTTGCTCAGCCTAAACCTGTCATTTCCCTGTGGCTATAGAACAGAATTCTTATTCTTTTTTCACATAACAGCTTTTAAATATTGGAAGGCATGTTCCTTTCAGAATTCTAGCAAAAGGGCCCAGTTTTTTCTAACCATTAGAGTGGATTTCCAGCCCCGTCACATCCTGGTCCTGGGGAAACCTTTGGTTTGTGATGTCCTCACACACTAAGACTCCAGGAATGAGTTGACCAGCTCAGAGGAGAGCAGGGTTATTGTGCTTTTTATTTTAGGCACTTGAACTGATAGCAAGAGGGACTCTGCATCAGGCCCTGGGCTCTACTCCAGTTCCACAACTTACTGGCTACTTGACATTGAGTCAGTTATTTAGCTACTCTGGTCCTCAGTTTCCTCATCTGTAAAATGGGACCATTTTAGATTTACCTGTAGGTTATTCATGAGAATAAAATGAACTAATACAAAATGCTTAGCTCAGAGTACTCAATGGATGTTAGCTATTACTACTCCTACTACTATGCAGTACAAAAATGTGTAACTATGTCCCACTTTTGGCCCATGCTAGGTTTTTTCACATGACTTACCTTTAAGTCAATTCTCCCCATTGTATGCTTATGCAGCCGATCATCCTGAATTTCAGTGTAACCCCTTATATATACGCTCCTCTCTTTTCAATTTTATGATGCTGTTTTCAGGCCCAACTGTCTTTTTCAGTCCAAAATTTGTGATTTAACAGGTGAGTGATGTGTCATCTGCATTGAAAAATATTCAGGTTACCCCCTGGGTTTCTTAATGTATACTGTTTATGGCACATGCTCCAACAATCTTTGTTAACTGAATGATTGTCTTGCAGGAGCAGTGTATTATAAAATACAAACCTCAAATAGTAGCTTGGTTTATTAGATTCTCTCATCTCTAGATGTGTGGGGTAGATGCAAACTAATTGCCACTAGAATTCAGGGGCAGTGGCGGTCACTTCTGCTGCCCTTCTGGATTGTAGTACTGGTCCAATTCTTTACCTCTCCTCACATCCATGCCTTTTGTCATGGATTTTGCATTTCCTTTCTACTGCAAGTGGGGCATAGTTACCTCCCTCTTGACCTTGGGCTTGTCCATGACTTGCTTTAGGTAAAATGCGAGGCGGAAATGAAGGTGTGTGAGTTTCAACCTTAGGACTAAAGAGATCGGTGTTTCCATTTGTGTCTCTATCATGAACTTAAGAACAGGCCCGGGACTAAAATGCAGAGGCAATAGCTTGCAGACTGACCCATCAGTTCCACAATTGCCTAAGATCTAATCCCTACAATAAACCCCTTACTTGGCATCATTCAGAGCAATTCTGCTTTTCTATCAAACTCTAACGCAGGAACTGGGTAGCTGGAAGTGGACTGTAGACGTATCAAAAACCTAACACCTCGCATTGGTTTTGGACACAAGTGGCATATAAATGCTGGCAGGACTCTGAGGAGATCGTTAGTGAAAACCTGAAGGGCCTGGGTGAGGGTGTTAACAGAAGCCTGAAGAGCTTCCAGGGTGGCTGTCAAGGAGGGATTAGAGGAGAGAGGAGCGCATTAATAAAAGCTGAGACTGTGATGACGTTCAAGTTTAGCAGAACTATCATCTGTGGAAACACAGAAAATAGGAAATGGACCTAATGAACTTGATTAGCTAAGATTTCTGGGCAGTGTTGAGCGTGCCACCTGGCTGCTGTCTAAAATTAGAGAAGTGAAACAAAAATTATTACATTTCCAAGTGATTTGGAGAAAATATAAGAGTCTTTTAAACCAGCGAAGGGCTCTCATATTCAGAAATGGCTTCCAGGCAAAGATCAAATCCAGAGTGAGCAATGACTTCTTGTTCAAGACCTCAGAAAGATGAGTCATCATAGGACATTTCAGACACACAAATGACCCTCTACATGTCTTAGAAGCATAACCTGTAGACCCTGCCCAAGGCTTCACACAGGGAACCCAAAATAGAAAACGGATTACTTCCAGTAAACATGGGCGGCTTTTGTGAAATTGATTTTCAATTGATCCTTCAGAACTCCACAGATTTTTAAAAGTATTCCAGTTTGGATAAGGACAGTATAAAGGGGCCTTGGTGCCACGTCCTCTCCCAACCATGTCTGACAAGATCCGGACGTGGAGAGGAAGCTTCAAGGAAAGCATCTTCTGGGGAGAGGACGCGGCCTGTGGGTGGGAGGAACTGGCTTAATGGGAATATCCCTTCTCCTCCTTGGACGGGGATTTTGGGCCATAAATCACTAACTAACCTGGGAATGGTAAACAATGTTCTCACTTCTGAAGAAATCCCGATTTCCCCAAGTCCAGTCACTATCACATGTGCCGGATGCTTTAACAAACTGTTATTAGAAGAAGCCAGGAAACTCCCCCTGGCGCCCCCAGTAAGGAATTCACGGAGGAACTAGGGGAAGCTGAGCTCAGGCAGCCGCCCATCCTCCAGTGCCTCCCCGTGACTGCAGGATTAGCCCAGGACAGGAAAAGGCCATCGCCCCTCGCCTGCTGCACAGGACCACCCTGGGTGGCACACAGAATAAATGGCAGACTGTGGCATCCCCTGAAGGGGCCAACAGTGTGGAAAGGCCACCAGCCCCTCCTCCGCCTTACACAGGTGCTTACGCTGGGAGCGGTATCAGGACAGTCACTGTAAACCGAAGGCATGTTCCGCACGAGAACCTGCCCTTCATGAGACGCTCGGCAGGGCGGCGGCCACGCCGGTGCTCGCTCCCAAAGGAACAAAAGCAAAGCATTCTTAGCAGTTAATCCATAGCTATGGCACAAGGCACTCTTTTCCTAGAAGAAAATGGCAAGAAGAATATAATAGCTTATGAATAGGTCCATAGTTAAAATATAACCACAAGAAGTAGTAACCACAGGCAAATATTATATAAAATTTGTCTCACAAACTAATATATTACTGCTGCAAACAAAGCCGCATCTATCACTCTATAGGTCACTGATTTTTCCTTTCTCCTCTATTCTAAAAAACAAAAGTCAAAATTGTTCCGTTCTGATGAAATCGAAACTTGTATTGTTTAACCTATGAATAATATTTCTTGCTTGCTAACCGAAAAAATGGAATCGTAGCCAAAAAAGAAAGTATAAAAGATTATGTTGATTCTCAATAAAGTGGAACAGTGTCACACCACCTCCGAGTCGTGTAGTCTGCTGTCTCCCAGCGCCGACGCCTTGCCCACCTTCGGCACCCGACTCCCGCTGCGGCTGGACCACGGCACCTTGGGGTCCTTCATTTCCACAGGCAGGCTGAGAAAACCACTCAGCTGCAAGCAAGAGCTACCTTTATGGGAAAGGTAGGACCACAAGTCATGATGAACCCCTGGGGGACATACCTTAGTCCTAGTCAAAGAACTGCCAACGCGAACCGGCTCTACTTCAGAATCACTGGCCAAGTGACTGGCGTGTACCTTACATTTCACTTTTTTAATAGGGATGTCTAGAGAAGTAATATTATGCCCAATAGGTATTCGGGTTGATACTCGGGTTGAACGGGGCAGATAACCTCTTTTAAGTTCATAGGTCTTTTTTTTAAAATGTTTTTTATTGATTTTGGAGAGGAACATCGAACAGCTGCCTCCTGCACACCCCCCCCACTGGGGACTGAATCCACAACCCGGGTATGTGCCCCAACCAGGAATCAAACTGGCAACCCCTTGGTGCATGGGACATGCTCGACCGAGCCACACCAGCCAAGGCACAAGTTCACAGGTCTTCAGACCTTTAGCCGAGCGCCTCTTCCATACCTGAACCTGATTAGATGGTGAGCGCCGATTTTGAGCTGTTATGGGATTCAAATCAGTTCCTGGGGAAAGCTGTGAGTTGATTATGCACGTGGGAGGAATTTGAACTACTGCGGCCAAATGCTGGGGTGAACAGTAGCAAAACGTCCCATCCCACGCGTTATTTTAAAAACATGAGGGTGGGAGTCTTTCTTTCCTGCCCTCGACAGGCAGACTTGTCCAGAAATGCTACTGACTTCTGACGCTGGGTTGCAAATAAACGGCAATGAGGCTTTTAATGTACTAACTGGAACACTCATGCTAGAGTCACAAGTGGCCACGTACAGCCTGACTGCCGTGAGCACACTGCTGTGAGGAGCCCACACTAGCCCATGGAGAGACAACATGGCAAGCCCCTGAAACTGAACGGAGAGAGGATGCCCTGGCCAGTCCGCAGCTGCTCTGGCTCCCTGCTGCTTCAGCTCCATCCAGCATCTGGCAGCAAACCTGAGATGAAGAGCCAAATCATTCGGCTGAAATCCATAATTCCTGACCCACAGAACAACTGAGTAATGTGTTTTACTTTAAATAATTTATTTTTCAATTACAGTTGACATAAAATACTGTATTAGTTTCAGTGTACAACCCAGTAAACTGGGTTAGATTAGACATCACATAACTTACTAAGTAATCACCCTGATAAATCAAGCCAACACTGACTGAAACACTAAGTTTCTGGTAGAAATGTAGTAAGAATTTAGGTGAAACCACAATTTCATTTTCCATTCACCTGAACAAGGAAAAAACATAAAAAAAAGTATACCAAATTTTTATTCCCCTGAAATTTGCGAAGTTTTTTAACATAACCACTGCTTTTTTAAGGCATTGAACCATTTACTCTGTGTTGGTCAATCTACAAGTCGCATTTATCATATCATTATTAAATATTCAGAAATGACTTTATTTCCTATCCCTACAAAACACCACTTACTTATAATTGTACTTAAAAGTAGATGGAAAACAGCCTGGCTGGTGTGGCTCAGTGGCTGAGCACCAACTCATGCACCAACAGGTGGCCTGTTCAATTGCCAGTTCAATTTCTAGGTTTCCAGCTCAATCCCCAGTGGGGGCATTCAGGAGGCAGCAGTGACCAATGTTTCTCTCCCTCCCTCTCCTTTCCTCTTTAAAAATCAATAAAAACATACTTTAAAAAGATGGTAAACAAAACCATGAACTCAATGAAGATGCACATTCCTTTAATACTTTATTTCCCATGAACATCAAGAGAATACAGCAAACACTGGAGAAAGGCTTTTTAATAATTTTTTGATGTAAAGCTTAACACATAAAATTATGCTCCCCCCACCCACCCACCCCAATTCAGCATGCAGATATCACTTATTTTCACGTATGCAGACTCTAGAGTATTACAATCTCTTGACAGTTTTATAAGAGAGTATCCTTGTCCTGCAACTTAAATTTCACAAACTGCATATGATTGTGGCATACTAAGATCATTCATAGTTTCCCAAGGTGAATATATTCACACAATATTAACATTAAAATCTGTTTTTTAAACATTATTTTAATAAGCCAAACCACAAAAAACCCAGGTTCTTATTTTAAGTGTTTATGAAGACTGCTGCTGAACTCAAAGCATGCAGATATGACCACCCAGATGAAGCTGGATATTGAAACTCCTTCAGTAGGTCCAAGGATGCAATGTTTCACTCATCCCAAGCATCTCCATATTTGTTTACTTTGACTAGGAAAAAAGCACAAATAGTTGATGATTCCAAGTAGTAATATGTAAAAGGCACTATTTTAAGTTTGCTATTATGATGAAAAGTCATGTTTCTCATTTGAAAAAATGCACACGAGAGTCAAATTAAAAAGGGGCTGGCCAGATTTAGTGAACTGGAGGTTCGACATAAATAGTAATGCACTGTATCCACTACTTTACGTAAGTATTTGATCGCCCTAACAACGTTACAAACACAACCCCTATTTCAGGGCCGAGAAAACAGATTAGTAACTTGCCCAAGGTACAAATAAAACAAGTGGAACTAAAATTTGAACACATCTGCTTAGGTCCAATGCCTGGGTGCCTTTACAACTTTACCATACTACCTAAGTAAGTGTGGTATAAATTATAGTACATACAAAAAAATTATTGGGAAATTAAGAAACAACAAAATTGAATTTTGTTTTTCACAAAAAAGACAGCAACAGAAATGGTCAGGTGAACAGGTTATGGTGATTTCAATCTTCTCTCCTATGAGCCGTGATACTAGTGGCAAGGAGGAAACAGTTTCTAATGTTCTTGCATTTTACATAAAATTATATTTTGAAACATGCTCCTCTGTCTTCTCTACTCTTTCACCTTTTAGCCTCTCTTTTACATAGCCTTCATCTGTGAATTACAAGTAGTCCTAACAATGTAAATAAGTAGTTATCAAAGTATGAACTGGGGACTCCCTTCCTCAAGACACTTTCAGAGAATCTGTAAAGTCCAAATTACTTCATTATTATACTAAGACATTATACAACCCTTTCCCTCACATTTTGCCGTTTCCCCTTGCTTTCATTCCCTCATTAGTACAAGGAAGAGTTTTCTAGAAACTGCATGGGTGGTGATATCATTGCCCGTTTTTAGAATTTGTCTTAATTTCTAATTAGGTAAATGTCATCCACAGAAACTAAAACTGAACAATTTAAGTGAATTTATGCTGTACTAATGTCAAATTTTCTGTCTGGATTCTAGAATAGGACATTCTAGAAAATCACTAGAACTATTTCATAACTTTTTTATCTTCAAATAAAGCACACAAAAAATCAGTTTTCTTTTTATAAATAAATAATTTCATATTACTGTCATGTAACAGAACTTTAAAAGACTGCTTATAGTCAAAATCTAGCAAATGCCAAAGGTCTGCCATATTTCCTTTTCTTAATCTTTATTACTATAGAAAGCCCAATGAAACATTTCATTTCTGATTTACCAGTGTATGCTCCTGTGCAGACATAGAAAAGATTACAAAACTGAGAAAAATACTACTGCCTGCCCCCATGGAGCTTACAGTCTAAATCCTCAAATTAATCAGAACAAAGTACCAGTAAATCTTTACATATTAGAGTAATGGCTATTGAATGTATATAGTTTACACTAATTTTTTTTAAATGGCAAACATTAACAAGTAATGTCAATTACCAATGTATTTTAAAGCTAGATTTTTAAAATCAGTAATATAACAGATACTATCCATCGTTATTATGAAAACAGAATTCTAAATGAAGCAACAACTAACCATTAGAAATAAATTTGGCTCTAAAAGAATGACCATAATAAAAAATACTAAGAATTTTTATGTATTTTTATATTCCTTATGGCATATATCACTTTCAAGAAGGTACCAAGGACCTATTCCTTTTGTTTTTAAAGTAGTAAATGGGAAACCTTGAAACAATGACACATTCTCTAAAAGTCCTCAAGAGATAAAATTCTGTATTAAAATAGCTATAAACCCCTATTCAAAATACCCTCTTCTGTTAGAAGTAAACTTCTATGTCAGAAAATTTACTTAGGGTAATGTATAACTGTTCCAAAATGACTTAAAAGAAACTGTGATTTTAAAATTTACTATTAATTATATCGCAAAAATACTAAATAAAAAAGTCAGACTCCCCTTTGGAAATGTCCTAAAGCTGCTTTGTTAGGCATATAAACTCTATCTCAATTTCACAAACATAAGAAAATCAGTTTCATTAATCATAATTCTGGGCTCTGCCAAAAGTGGCATTATAACCCAATTATCAATCTGGTTTTATGTAATAGATGCCTAATTTTAAAAATGGTTTCCAACCCGACTTCTTATAAGGGGAAACAGTCAACTTGGATGTTTAATTTTTACATGGTATTACACAACTAGTCTTATTATCTTAAGTCATATTACTATTTTAACTTCATTATTTTCTAACACAAAATGGCCTTTGGAACACCTTAAAAAGAAAAGTCCTGATAACTGTGAATAGCTATTCTTTTTAAAAAATATGACTTTGGTTAATTGTGTGGAATTAAACCACATTAGCATGCTTAATGTTTTTACTGCTGCAGTCCCGATCCGACAGAGTAAAGTGTTGAGACTAAACTATCATACCTTCTTTTTTGGGTACTCTTTCCTGCATAGGCCTGACTGAGGGGTCGGTCTTATGTGCTAAAGTTACTTCATATGACTCTCTGTTCTTATTCCTTAATTCCTCATACGTAATACTTTTTCTTTTAGGACTTTCTTCAAGCTTGGGATCAGGTCCTAAAACAACAAACAGTTAGTACATGGTGATAAAAGGAGCTTGAACAAATTCAAAACAACTAAATTTTATAAATCTCCTGATCTATGATTAGAATAGAATGAAGTGAAAAAAGGATCGTATTACTGCCACCACTCCAAAGCACTGCTTTCCCCAAGGTAACCATAAGCTAAACCAGCTTCTCACACTGCCCAGTTTTTATTTCTAAAATTGAAAATTAACATAAACAAACTGACAACTAACCATCAGAACAGATAACATAATACACACCAGCATCATTCAGACTCATTAACACGTTAGTGTTTTAAACTGCAAAGTTATTCATAGCATTTATATAGAGAAATACATTGTACTAATTGAATAAAACTTGACCCAGCATGGCTTTTATTTGGTAATATTTGCATAGTTAAATGTTCCTATAACCACGGTCTATATACAAACTCCAGCTATTTTAAAAACTTTTAATTTTACCATCTTTGTATTTAAACAAAAATACTTGAAAATAGCTATTGCAAAGTATAAAACACAGCCTTTAAGCATAGTATGCTTCATTTCCACTTAGGTCTAATGAATGCAATACTGAGGCAGAAAAAAGGAGCAACTATAATTTCGACCGGGAAACCAGCATTTATTTTTTATTATATCTCCCAAAGAGTTAAAGTAGGAATACATATTATCAAAGAGTCAAATACTGATGAAACATATGGAACTGGTTATGCTTAATACTGGTTGACAGGGCCAAATATTGAACACACTTTATATAATGTATAACCAGCAAAAAGGGCCATATAAACAGTTCTAAAGAAATTAACTAAGGCTAACACAGCATTCAATGAACAACTACTTACAATCTGACACACTACTCCCAAAGTACTATTTATCAAAGAGGTTTTTAATAAGACAAACAAATTGGACACATTATTTTAATTATGATTATTTTTCTTAAAACATTTTTTCTTAAGTGGTATTATTTTGAAACTCAATGGTAAGGTCCCACTGAATAACCAGAATTTTTAAAGCAACATAACTACACAGTAAATGCTTTCAGCCATAATCATTTTAGTACAAAGTATACTGCACTGATACAAAGAGCATTTAAACTTCTCCTTAGTTCTAATATTATACCACTGTTGAAAAGTAAAATTTTCTTACTAAAAAAAAAAAGCCAAGAAAAATTAGTATAACTTTATATTGGGTTTAAAAAGCACTTTGTATTTCACTAGTAATGAATAATTATTGGACTCATTTCCCTTCACCACAAGTTGTATTTTTAAAATTCTGGAGGAGATAGTATATACTAGATTAGTAGTCAGAAACCCCAGGTTCTCATTCCTACTCTGCTGACAACTAGTGAATGTCCTTGGGCAAATCACTAAACTTCTTTGAATATTGGTTTTCTCAATTGCAAAATACAGAAGTTTAACTAAATGATCTACCTCTAAAGTTCCTTCCAGGTCTAATATTTTTTTCATTGTTCTGAAATTCTGTTACAAATAATGAAAACATAAATCAGACAGAATGTTAGGGAGAATTTTTTACACTTACAAAAGTCAAATGAAAACATTCTATATTGTGCAGGAAGCATAGCATAATTTACTACTTTGGGAAGGTAATACAGAGCTGGAAGGAATAAGACAGTGAAAAATAGCATTGACTTAAATCTAACTGTAATAAACTATAGTAAGTGTCATAACAACTATGAAGGAGTACTTTCTACTATGAATTCTCTACTTTGAATAACTTTAAATTCTTGCTAAGAGAAAGCAGAACTAAGAGGGCAAGTAGTTCTGCTTAAACAAAAGGGGAAGGTGTCTTATTAAGGGGGACCAGCAGCTGGGGCAAAGCAAAGGAGGCAGCTCTGCTGTCCATGTGGAGAGCAGTCAGAGCTGCAATCCGGATTTAGAGAAGAGGGTGAGAAAGCAGAGCCACAGACAGATGGATAGTTGCTTTGGAGGACATAAAATATATTAAAATACAGGCCTTACTGTGGTCTGTGGGCAGATACCAAAGGACTTTTTGTTTGTTTGCTTTTATTTGAAAAAGAAACTACGTAACATGGAATGGAATTTGCTAATGCAAATGCAAGGAAGGATGCAAGTCATGACAAGGCTAGAATACGAGTAGAATGCATTTGAACTAGAGAAACAGGAAAAATGGAGATGCGATGAGGGACAAGGACAGCTGCCTTTGGAGATAACCACTGACTTTAACCACTATCTCTAATCTGCCCACCTCCTTTCCTTTCTCACTACAGACCCTTGAACAACTTGGGTTTGAATCGTGTGGGTCCACTTACAGGTGGATTTGTGTAAGTGGTCCCGCACAGTTCAAACCTATGTTGTTCAAGGGTCAACTGCAATCGGATGTCTTTATTTCCAACCATTCAGGGGGAAAAAAAGCTGTTGAGGATTAACAGACTCTCGACAACTTTCATCCACTAAAGAATCTAAATTACCTTAAATTCCATTCTCTCCTGTCTCTTCTGCAAATACTCCCTTACTTTTGCTCTAGAGCAGTGCTATCCAATACAATTTTCTGTAATGATGAGAATGTTATATATCTACAGTCCAACATAGCAGCCACTAGCACATGTGGCTACTGAACTGAAATGCTGTCAAAGAATTGATTTTCAATTTGATTTCATAAATTTAAACAGCCATATATAGCCAGCGGCTACTTTATATGCTTTATATGATCTACCTTGAACCCCTCTGCATCCTCTGGGACCTCAACTGACCTATAGTCAACTTCTCCCTTTCCACTAGTATCCCCTCCCTCCCTTTAATCTACATATATATAGATAAAAATCTCTCTCATCTTAAACAAAGGAAACAAAATCCAAATGTTCCTTTAACCTTGTTTGGTCCCCATAGTTACTGGCTTAACAGTATTTGGTTCAAAGAAAATGTTTTTAAATACCTTATAGAGGCCCACAATCCCTTATCCAAACCCTTACAAGTCAGAAATGTTTCAAAATACAGACTTCCTCAGATTTTAGAAAAATATTACAGTACATAGCCCTGGTATTATTTGATATTCATCCATTCAAAAGTTCAGAGCAACAATAAGTAAAAACAGTATTTCTGCAACAGAATTTAGGAAAAACCATATTAATATAAAGATGATAAATAAACTTATGTAAGTTTAGCTCAGGGTTTGAAATAATTCAGGTCAGACTTTATCATCTGTTTATTTAAAAAACTTGTTTTCAAAGTTTTTTGAATTTAAGGATTTTTAGATAAGGAATTGTAGACCTGTACTTCCTATTTCTAATTCCTCACCTTTCACTGCAAACTAGACTGAAGAAAGGAAACTAACGTTTGATGAAAGCCTATTACCTGCCAGGCGTAAGTTACCTCTGATTATTTCATCTCATTCCGAAAGTTCTTTAAAAGAGAAGGGATCACAAACGACAGTCACCTGCCGAACGTCCATGGCTAGTAAATGTCAATCGTGATTCAAATCCAGGCCTTAACCCAAAATTGATGTTGTTGCACTTAACATTATGCGATCTTCAAACCCAGTATTTACACAAACTCCACAAAGCATTTTCACATAGATTTTCTCACTTGACAACAGTTCTGTAAGGCAGGTAATTATTATTCTTCTCACATTACAAAGAAGCTGAAATCTTTAAGACCAGCCTAATGTAACCTTTTTATAGCCTCCCTGAGGGAAAACTTATCACTCCTTTGATATTACACTAAACTTAGTATTTTTAATTAACAGGACATACTAGTAATTTATCCTTATATTTCTATATCTTCTAACAGACTGGACCTCAAAAAATGTTGAATTGAAGAAACAAATGAACAAATGAATGAACATGCTGCGTTTAGGCTGATGGTGGAACACACAGGTGACATCCAGCAGAAAAGGTCATCAAATAAAGTTTATACATACGTTGGACCATTAAATGCTGAAATTCATTTCAAGAGAAGTTTCTACCTTGGGCGATATGATCAGTAATACCAGTGGGAGTAGATTCATTCATAGAAGAACTAAATGGAATTGGCTCATAACGAGGAAGCTTCTCTTTTTCCATGTTGTCTGCTGCTGGGGGTGTCACAAAAGACGAATGCCCACTCACATTTGAGTCATATTTTGGCTTCTGAGAATAGTACCTATAAGAGAAATTCATATTATATAAGAAACATGAATATTGCTTATACCTTAAGGTATGAAAATCAGTTATCTTATTTTCTAGAGAAATCATATTATTTTAACATAGTTATTTTAAATAGTAAGATTAAGCCTATTTCTTTCTGGCACAAAAAAAATTTAAAATGTTTTTGTTTTCTTTAATCCTCACCCGAGGATATTTTTTCCATTGCTTTTCAGAGAGAGAGACAGAAAGAGAAACATCGATGTGAGACTCATCAACTGGTTGCCTCCCGGCCGCACCCTGACTGGGGCTGGGGAGCAAGTCTACAACCACGGTACGTGCCCTTGGCTGGAAATGAACCCAGGACCCTCAAGTCTGCAGGCTGATGCTCCAACCACTGAGCAAACGGGCCAGGGCAAATTAAAATTTGACCTACTAACATAACTTAAAAATTTACGCTCAATATATAGGAGAAAAAATGTTTATTCAATTTTCCAATTACTAAGCTTCAGAGATCATTTTAATGTGTTTAAGGTTTTCAGAAAGAAAAACCACTTCAGATTAAAAAAAAAGTGTCCATTTCCCACAGTAACTGGGCAGTTACTTCCACAGGTAGTCCACATGAACTCCATGGTGATAAAGCAGATGTAAGTAAATCTAGCTCTCACAGTTTACACTGCTTGCCATTTAGGATGTGAAATATATCTAGCCAAACTACTTAATTACCTTATTACTTATCTACCTATCCAGACAGGGAGATTCATTTATCTATACTTACACCATTTCCTTACTATTTTAAACAGCAGGATTAAAAAGTTGGAATTTGTTGAGCTGAAATTAATAAAATTTGGGAATTCAAAAGAAAAGTTCAAAATACAGGTAACAAAAGGTGTTTGCCGAATTAAACCCTTCATTCTGGTATATGCACTCCCAACAGGATGCAACTCTATACAAAACAAAGGTAGAGAGCCCTGGCCAGCGTGGCTCAGTGGTCAGAGCACTGGCCCATGCAACGAAGGGTCACAGGTTCGATTCCTGGTCAAGGGCATGGGTACTCGTGTTGCAACCAATCGATGCGTCTCTCTCACATTAATGTGTCTCGCCCTCCTCTAAAAAGCAATGGAAAAAAGTATCCTCAGGTGAGGATTAACAACAATAAAACAAAGGAAGACAAATCTCATTCTACCTTTAAAAACCAAATTAGCTTTAGCCTGTAACAAAATTGCTAGTTTCCAATGGTCCTTCAGTTAGGCAAATGTTTCATGACCTGAATTATGGCAATATCCAGTTACACTTTTTTAGCTAAAATTAAAAACCTTTAATAAAGATAAGAATCTGGCCTACCCAGGTGAAGATCGTCGTGCCTGTCCTGATCGTAAAGCTTCTCCAAGAGGGGAATTCTCAAGATTCTTGAACTTCTCTTGGCAAGTTTTCACGTAAGAAAGCTTTCCAGCAAAGTATCCCATGATACAAGCAACTTATTTGTAAAAAACAGAGAGTGTAACTCAATGTGTGTTTGTTTTTATAAGACTCTTTTCTAAAAGTACATTTAAAAAAATGCGATTCTAAGTATGTCTCTGGTGTGAAAGACTGAGATTTCCTGAAATAATGGTAAAAGTGTCACATTAAATCAGATGAGAATCATACCATTTGCCCAGCTATTTCTTCAGATTGTTTTCAAAATTAAGCAACAAATCTCTTAAAATAATAAATTATTAAATGCATACTATGTCTTTTTCCAATACAAAAGAAAGGCTAACCTGGAAAGATTCATAAAAAGCTTCAGGTAATTTTTAAAAGCAATTTAGCTTCTTTTCTATTAAGCATGTTAAAAAGATTTATTTTCAAATTAGAATTAATTTTAATATACATTTTATCTTGATTAATCAGAATCACTGAACAACTTTCCTAATAGGCAAGGTAATTTATTTTCAAATATAATACCTTTAGAAAATAATTTTAAATGAGTAGTTCTATCACATTATAAAAAGAAAAAAATGCATCTTTGAAGTAACTCATGATTTTTAATGTTAACAATAAAATGCCCTAGTAGTCCACTTAATGAGAAGCTTAAACAAACTGATTTGTCAAAGCAAGTAGTCAAATAACTGTTATGAGAAAGACAAAACATTTGATAAAAACATTATCTTACTTAAGTAAAAAGCTAAGAAAACGTGTTCATACTTACAAATGAGTTTAGGGATGGAACCATATTTGGGATGACTTGAAAGGATTCCTAAAGATAAGAGAGTAAATATTTCTTAGTTAACAGTAATTGTTAGAGAAAAACACATTTACATAATTAAGATGTTATTTCTTTGACTAAGATAAAACAGGTTTATGCCAAGTTTATGCTAAGAGTGTATGAGAAAATAATAAAGAAGTTGCGGTAAAAATGCAAAGAAACTTTCTGCTAGTCATTCCATGATCTCTTCTAATGTAAGACAAAATAAGTTCAGCAATACAATATAAAGTAATATAATCTATCAGCAGAAATAAGGAAAAATATAAAAGCAAAAACCAGTACAGACTATCTTTAAATGATACCTAACAATATTAGCTCTTTCCATAAACCCAGAGAAGTCTAAAGCTATTTAAGAGAGAACCAAGTAAATTCAGTATCAACAGAAATATAAAGAAAATTGAAAAAACTCCACAATCTATTATAATAGGTCAATTTAGCAAGGTCACTTGATACAAGATCAATACATACAAAAAAAAAATACTTCTTTACACAAGGAACAAAAAAAGCAAAAAATTTTCAAAACACATAACTTATTATAAAACCAAAAACATCAAAGACCCAGGAGTAATCTAATGAAAAATATGAAAGATCTCTACATTGAACACTACAAAACTAACTGAGAAATAAAAGTTAAATAAATGGGAAATATACCATATTCACAAACCAAGACTAAACATTGTAAAGTCTTAAATTCACCTATAAATTCAATGCAATCCCAATTAAAATCAAAGAAAATTTTCCCCAAATTAAAAAGCTTGTTCTAAAAATCATGTGGAAACACGAAGGGCCAAGAATAAGCAAGGGAATACTGAAGAACAAAGTTGAAGAACTGCCAACAGATATCAAGATCTATTACTATAGTAATTAAGACAGTCTGTTATAAGTGCAAGGACAGATAAACTGAACACACCGGAAGAGTCCAGAAACAGACCCATACATGCAGTCACTTAATTTATGAGAAAGGCAACACTGCACTGAAGCGAACAAAGAAAAGTCCTTTCAAAATAAAGTTTTGGGTCAACTACATATCCATAAGAGGGGGAAAAATATACCTTGATTCTACCTCATACAACATTCAAAAACAGTCCCAGATGGCCTGGCCGGTGTGGCTCATGAGCAGCAACCCATGAACCAGGAGGTCACGGTTCGATTCCCAGTCAGGGCACATGCCTGGGTTGCAGGCTTGATTCCCCAGTAGGCAGCCAATCAATGATTCTCTCATCATGGATGTTTCTATCTCTCCCTCCCTCTTCCTTCCTCTCTCTGAAATCAGTAATGGTCCCAGATGACTTAAAAATTTAAGTATGAAAGATAAAAGAAAGCTTATAGAAGAAAGCATAAGAGATTCTTCGTGTCCTTGTAATAGACAAGGATCTTTTTTTTTTTTTTTAAATCCTCACCCAAGGATATTTTTTTTTTCATTGCTTTTCAGAGAGAATGGAAAGGAGAGAGAGAAACATTGATGTGAGAGAGACGTATCAATAGTCTCGTGCACACATCCCAACCTGGGTTGGGGACTGAGCTTGCAACCGAGGTACTTGCCCTTGGCCGGAATCGAACCCAGGACCCTTCAGTCTGCAGGGCCGATGCTATAGCCACTGAGCCAATCTGGCCAGGGCAACTAAGATCTTAAACAGACTACAAAAAGCACTCATCATAAAGTAGAGATTTGATATATTGGATTGCATTACATTAAGAACTAGTTCATTAAAGTGGAAAAAAATAATCACAATGCATATATCTGATAAAAGACTCATTTCCAGAATATACAGAGAAGTCTCACAAAACCAAGAGAAAGAAGACAATCCAATGGAAAAGTGGACAAAAGACTGAAACAGATAATTTGCAAAAAAGGACATATTCAAATAAGATACAAACAAAAGAAAAGGCCCTCAACTTCATTAACTCAAAATCACAATGCAATCAATATCACTATTCACTCAGGACATGGCTAAAATACAAAGACAAAGATAGCAAGTGTTGTGAAACCGTGATCACTTATTAATAGGATTGTATTAATAAATTGGTAGTGGGAGTGTAAATTGGTCCAAACAGCATGGAAAGTTTGGCATTACCTACTAAAGCTGAACATATGCACAATCTATGACCCAGCAAAATGCCTTCCAAGAGACACTGTATTCATGGCATAACTACTTATAATAATAAAAACTGGAAACTACTTGACTGCCAATGTACAAAAGGATGGATTAACTGCTGTGGTATATTCACACAGTGGAAAACGACATGACAATGAGAATAAGTAATCTACAACCTCATATAACAATGTGGATGAATCTAGTGATGTGCTGGTAAACCAGCTCTCCAAAAAGCCCTGATTTGCGATGCTGGTTGATTTCCATGGAGAGCAAATATTTGGACCATGACCAATTTCCAGCTACCAAATGGTTTAAAAACCAGCTTGCCAAAATCTTGAAAATTTAAAACTCAGCTCTTTGGAGCTGATACAAGCCAGTTCCAGCATACCTCTGGATAAATCTCACAGGCAATGTTAAAAGAATACTTAGTTGTCTGATTTCATGTATATAAAGCATAAAAATAGAACTCATTTATGCTGTTGGCCTCAGTTCCTTTACTTACACAAATGAGAAAAAAAAGGAAGATAGTAATAATATCCATATTTATACAAAAATGTTTTTCCTTCATTTACAGACCCCTTACAACATACAGGCTCTACACACTAGGAAGGAGGGATATACCAGCAAATAAGACACCCTTTACTCCCAGAGCTTACAGAAAAAGCATACAATGTGATGGTGGCTATTCATTCACTCAAATATTTGAGTATCTACTACATGCACTATGCCCTGACAGGTACCTGAGATGGGCAGTTTTCTAAGGGGAAGTAGGAAAAATGAGGGCAAACAGACTTGTAGAAGGCTAATGCAATACTGTTGGCAACAGATGGTTGTACTGCAGTGGCAGTGCAGAGAGAGGGATACAGTACACAAGAGTATTTAAGAACTGGACTAGAACAGGCAACTACTGGACAGGCACCTAAGGGACAGAAGTGAAGGATAATGCCTGTTTCCTAGTTGGACAGTGATGTGATCAGCGATGGGAAAAACAAAAATTGGTTTGGGGGTAAATGAATTCAGTTCGGGATGAAATGAGTTCAGTTTGAGGAGCCTGCAGGAGGGCTCTCCATGTGGGGAAATGCAGAGTATGTTTCTGAAGCAGATACCTACACTAGAGATAATCCTGCAGATTTAGAGTAATAAATGGTCCCTGATCCACATTTTGCTGGGTAATAGCATATAGATTGAACTCAAGAAAATCACAAGTGAAGGAAGAAAACCCACACTAGAATGTAAGCACCAAGATCATGAATTCGTCTTTTAGTGCAATTTCCAAAAATAGTGTATAGTACATGTCACTCAAAAAAAAAAAAAAGAGAGAGAGAGGGAGAGAAAAGGGGAATTGCTTGAGGTGGGAGAAAAATCAGAAGTATGTGCTGTCATGAAAGTCAAGGGAAGAGACCTAGCCGGTTTTGCTCAGTGGTTAGAGTGTCAGCTTGTGGACTGAAGGGTCCTGGGTTCGATTCCAGCCAAGGGCACGTACCTCGGTTGCAGGCTCGATCCCCCCTATGCGGGAGGAAACCAATCGATGTGTCTCTCTCACATCGATGTTTCTCTCTCTCTTCCCCTCCCTTCTAGACTCTGAAAAGCAATGGAAAAAATATCCTCCAGTAAGGATTAAAAAAAAGTTAAGGGAAGAAACTTCAAAAAGGACTGGTTAAAGTTGTATAAGTCAAGAAAAAAAACTCTTTCAAATTTAAGCAATAAGGAGGTTGTGTAGATAACATTTTTTTAAGTTTTGGTAAATGTTAGAATATATCTATAATCTATGACACAGACTGCAATGGGTTAAAGAAGTATAAAGTGAAGTGCTCATTCTTAAAGTCTGGCTTTAAATGCGAGACAGCTGGAAGCAGTTGGGAAGGATATAAGGGAAGATTTTTCTTTTGTATATTTTCAAGTTAGAACAGACCTGAACATGTTTAAATGTTTTGCCAGAAAAGGAACAAGTAGAAAGGAGCAGCTAAGACTCTGTTGAGTATGACTAACCATGGATGAAAGCATATATAAAATGTTAGGCATTTTAATTAAATGTGAGATGTCTTGGTAAATTCTGAATTCTTTTTCTAAAGTCACTCAATTGGGGGGTGTGTGACTTTTTTATTATAATACCCCACCCAAAAAACAAGACCCCATAGTTTCAACAATAAAAGATCTTAATTCTCAAAGACAGTAACATGAATGACATATCATCCAATGTTTTTTGTATTTTTATTCAAAAGTATCAAAACCCCAACAATAACAAAACAACTGACACAGTTAGAAAGATGACACGTGACAGGCTCAATAGGAAATAATGTTATTCTACATATTAGGTCAAATCAGTTCCAAAAATTTGTCGTCTAAAAAACAGAACACTAAATTCCACTGGAAGGCTTGAGGCTCAGTCATGAACAATTACAGAGAAGGATGTTGGAACAATATTACTCCTCGTGGTGGGACTTCTGCAAATGAAATCATACAGGCATAAACTGTCATTGATGACAAGTCAAATAATCACCAAATGGTGACTAAAAATTCCGAATTCTGGTACAAGAATAATTTGCCTCCTTAGTAATAGGTCCTATTATTTTCAGTAAGCTTCACCTTAACTATATGATAACAGTTCTATCAGGATATATCTGCAACTAGAAAAAAGGAATTTCTCTGGTTTCAATTCCTGTCTGGTTCAGTATAATTAGTTACATGCAGGAGCATAGCATTCTCAAGATAGGCAAAAACCCCATGAAAAAACAAACAAAAAAATCCAAACCAGCAGTGGTTAAGATTTTGTCGAAGATAGATCTGTCTAAATGAGTATTACAATCTGACTCTCCCAATTTTAACTGTTTCCAACTTACCTTCAAGCCCACTAAAATCTCCTACTCTACCTAAGCCCAAAAGCTCAGTTTACCTAACTAAAATGATCATTTCTCCAGGTTATACCTTAGCTATTCAACGGAGTTTACACTCCTCCTGCATCATTTTGTTACTCTAGCCGTGTCATTCTCCTGACTGTCCCTCCCAATAGTCATGCTTATTTTGACAATCAGGTCTCTCCTTTGAGATTTTTCCTTCTCTTCTAATCTAAATCCTGCCCATCTTCAAAATCCCCTTCTTTCAACAAACTTTCCTTGATTATAGTGGCCCTGCAGAAATCTTACTTCTTTGAAGACCCAAAGATCTTAAAGTCCCTACCATACAACAATTTTTTAAAAATATGTATTTTATTGATTTCAGAGAGAGGAAGGGAGAGGGAGAGATAGAAACACCAGTGACTAGTCATTGATCCGCTGATCCTGCCTGACCCTTACTGGGGATCAAGCCTGAAACCCGAGCATATGCCCTGACCAGGAACTGAACAGTGACCTCCTGGTTCATAGGTGGACACTCAACCACTGAGCCACACAGGCTGGGCTCATAGTTCTTTTTCTTAAAAGTAATGTGATAAAATGTTTTTTGTTTCCCACTATAAAAAGAATCCTAATCTCAAACAACTTAGTCCTAAAGCACATATAAGTGCATATGTATATTGACTTGTTCTCATGTTTAAGATTCCTGTCATGGTAGCACACTGTAATGAGGTTCTTTAGGAGTACTTTAAATAAACAAAACAAAATTTTGACCCCTCAAATTCCTCCCATTTCCCTCCAAAACTACTTTTCTCAACTAGTGTGTCAATACTGTCTAAATACTTCATACTGCTAATATGAAAAGGCTAATCTTTCCTATCATAGTCACATTTAGGAGCCAGTTAATTAAAAGAACAGCTTTTTAGGATATGTGGAAGCCATCCTAAGGTCACGACCCTTTTCTAGGATATCTTCTTATTCCAAGGAGATAGTTCACAAAATAAATGTAATGTGTATTTAGGATTAGAGACTGATACAATTAATACTTAAATTCCATACACTGTAGTATTTAATCCAATAGGATTTGGGACAAGAAAGTATCCCCACCCCTCCATTATTATAAGACAAAGCTGGTTTAAGGAGCCATTCATGTTTAAACCAGTGCAGAAGAATCACCAGGAGTTTGTTAAAACAAATTCCTGGGCCCTTACTGAGAGATTCTGATTCAGTAGGTCTGGGCTAGAGCTCATGAATTTGCATTTTAAACAAGCTCCTAAGATGATAGTGAACTGAATGGCTTGCTTAGACCAGGCTTGTCTTTCTGCCACCCTGTAACCCATCCACAGGCTTTTAGTTACTTTCTTGCTCTTGTATATTGTCAATGTTGCTACAATGCAAGAAAATATAAAATTCTCAAATCAAGATATTTGTATCAGTGGGTTCATGGAGACACAACTCTTCTGCCATTGTAAAAATTTCATATTAACCAATGTCCCCCCAATACATTTAATAAAGGGGGGAAAAAGAGGATCTAAAAGTGAACTGAATACTACAAAAAAGCAAAACTTAAAGTTGTTTTTGATAGGGGGGCCCCTATTTTCTTGTCCTGAATCAATGTTATGAAAATTCTGTTCCAGTTTCACTAGTGATGTCACATCTTAATGTAAATTAAGTTATTCTGAAACCATATGGTGTGAAACTTTTAAAAAATCATATAGTACTAGGAAAATAAAGGCAATAACTAAAGAAATTTATCAATGATAATGTTTAATATATACAATATCATATTTATCTAAAAATCAGGAAAATACCACATAAAAACACGATATCCAAAATGCTAAATAAATTCAAATTTTAAATATTTACCTTTACTAATTAATCCTTGAGTAATCAACATACTTGTTGCAGCCAAAGGTACAGCTACAAGAGAAAAAAGAACTTGTCAGCATCAACAAAAGGTAAAAAGATTCTGTCCGAGTTAGAACAGATGAACGAGTATCAGTAAAACCATCCAGAAAATAAGTTGCACAATTAAGATCTTTAAGAGATTTTTTCCATGTTTAAAAACTGTACTGTATATAGTCAGTGGAAATACAAAAAAAGCATTTTTAATATAAGAAAACATTACAATATAATTCAGGAAAACTTGCTTGCAAAAGTTCTTGGCTGACGCCTGGGAACTTGACTGGTAAACAGTTCCCTACACTGATATAAAACTTCACCTGAATGATAAATGGCTGTGTCTGTTTGTACAAATAGTTTATGCTGCACACCTGCTTTCCTTCTGTGAGTCTGGAATTTTGGTACCTGCTAGGCCAAAGGTACCTCTGTAACCAGCCCCCAATAAAAACCCCCAGGTGCTAAGTCTCTGAGGAGATTCCTTCCTAGGTAACTACTTCCTCCACTATGCAGCTGGAAGAAATTCAGTATGTCCTTTGTGTGGGACTCCATGGGAGAGGATTCCTGGAAGCTCTTATCTGGTCTCCTCTGGCCTCCCCATGCTCCTTTTCCCTTTGCTTAATCTGTTTTGTACCCTTCCCACTGTAACTTGTTTTAAATTTAAATAGCTACGTGTGGCTGCCTCACTGGACAACACAGTTCCAAACCAGGAGTTGGGAATCATTCTGTAAAGAACCAGATGGTAAATATTTCCGATTTTGTGAGTCACAGTCTCTGCTCCAACTACTTAACTGCCACTTTAAAGTACAAGCACTGAGATAACACATAAACAAATGCACATAAAACTTTCAATAAAACTTTATTTATGGATGCAAAAATATTAATTTATGCATTTTAGGGACAATGAGACGCTTATCATTCAGGTTTAGATCAGTGTAGGGAACTGTTTGCCAAGTTTTCATATGCAACAAAATCTTCTTTTTATTGGTTTCAATCATTTAAAAACATAAAAACCATTCTTAGCTCATAGCCATATAATATAGTCGTCTAGACTATATATGGGAAATTTAAGAACCAAGGTAATTAAGACATCTGAATTATTGGGTTTCATGATTAAAATCTGTAACTTGGAATAGGGAATTAGCTTTGCCATCAGACAATTTGCAGAAACCCTAAGGTTTGAACCCTCACTCTCTTACTTACTAACAGATTTAAATTTTGCTCGAAAATGGTTTCTTTAATGTTGGCTGGTTTGATTGCCCCCATGTATTGTTACTTAAGGTTTTTCAAAGGACAAGTCCCCTTTAATTACAGCATCAATACAACTTGCAATCATTATTCTCCTTCAGCTTGGCTCAAGGAATGCAACACAAAGCACTGAAGAATCAGATAGGGATGGAAGGCAACAAGCTGACTGGCCACCTCTACAATGGACAATGCTTCCCCTATTTTAATTTCTTCTTAGGCCACGGTGGTATAATGCAGAGAGTAACAGTCTGGTTAAGGAGATCCTATTACTACTTCTGCTACTCATCACTATGCCTTTGCATAAATCTCGTAACTTCTTTTCATGCTATGAAGGGTAATGGATTACAAATAAGGTCTCTTTCCAACTCATATATTCTGTCAGAGAAAAAGAGAATGGTAAAATTGAAAGGGACTTCAGAACTTAGTATACAGTCCTCATCCTAATCAGAGTAAACTGATACCCAGAAAGGACAATCCAGTTGCTCAAAGCAACAGATAGTTTGCGCTAGCGCTTAGATCATATCCCAAGTCCCCTGACTCCCAGGTCACTATACCACATGACTCCAAATTCAGAGTCAATTAAATGATGTTTCTTTAGGCAAATCAATAATACTGCTGACCAAAAGTTATTTTGCATTATGACCATGGCCCCAACCACATCCAATACAAGAATGCCTAAAATTCCTTTAACTCTTCTCCCCTTACAACAGCAAAATGCTACTCTAAATTCATAATTGTTTTCAATAGAAACTGTTATTTCATTAATCACACTAGCACTAACAGTCATTTAATAAAGGTAGCTTAACATTTATACAATAAATTAAATTGAATTAATTCCCATAACAATCCCATGAGATGGGTTATTATCCCCATTTGAAAAAGGAAACTGAGGTTAACAGCCACCAAGAACTTGTCTGAAATCTCACAGCTAATACATGATGGAGCTGGGATTTGAGTTCAGACAGGCCTTAGAGTCTATGCTGTTATTACTCATTATACTATCTCATTTGAAAAACAAGAGTAGACAGGTATGAAATATCATTCACAGAATCTACAAATGATGCATGAAACAAATATGAATTCATATACCTTTTCAGTAATTCCAGAGGTTGAGAACTACCCTAACACACAATCCACATCAAATGGACCCCCTTTCATAGATTCTTTCATTACCTGTATATTTGGGCACAGATAAAACTGTTTCTTTTGTCAGTGTATAGGGTTACAAATTTTAAGCTGAAAATAAATGCCTTCATGGTTAAGCTTTGAGATCAGAGTAGAGCCCGGCTGGGTGTGGCTCAGCGGTTGAGCATCGACATAGGATCCAGGCGACCAGGGTTCGATTCCCGGTCAGGGCACATGCCTGGGTTGTGGGCTTGATCAATGACTCTCTCATCATTGATGTTTCTCTCTCTCTCTCTCTCTCTCCTTTCCTCTCTCTGAAATCAATAAAGATATATTAAAAAAAAAAGAAAAAAAAAGATCAGAGTAGAAATAAAATTATCTTAAAGAAAGAACGGCCCCTAGATCAACATGTCTAAATTTAAACCAGGATGAACATAGTAGTTAATACTTAAAAAAATCTGTAAAAATTACCTTAGTATTTTTTCTACACATTCCTACTTGCGTCACCACCTTTTTACATCAGTAGGCACAAGATGCTTTCCCCAAAAAACTCATTCATTTACATAAATATATGTAAACATCACATACTGCATAGACTATTCTTATGTGAAGATACAAATGTAAAGTACAAAATTTCTTAATGCATGACTATTAGTCTGTCTCCTGGTAATTATACGTTGAATTCCCTATCATCTGTTGTTACAGCCAAGGTTCTATGTACTTTCTTTTTTTAAAAATATATCCTTATTGATTTCACAGAGAGGAAAGGAGAGGGAGGGAGGGAGAGAGAGACAGAAACATCAATGGGGAGAGAGTCATTGATCAGGCCCACAACCCGGGCATGTGCCCTGACCGGTAATCGAACCCCGATCGCCTGGATCCCAGGTCGACGCTCAACCACTGAGCCACGCCCAGCTGGGCTATGTACTTTCAATGTCTGAAGTTATTACATTAAGCAACATTAAAGTTATCTCTGTTTTAAGAGTAATAACTACTTACTAAATACATTAATTTTCTGGCTGCTGTAATTTCCCAGTAATCCAGATATGGTATACAACAAGCTGTTTCTTAGCTTGACCTTATTACGTGTTTTCTATCTAACCTGTGGTTAATCTGTTTTAAGAGACAGAATTATGTAGGCTCCTATTATTCATATACCACATGCCCCACTTTGAACAGTCAAGTATAGATGGGTACCCTATGTATTGATCACTGCCCTTCAATGTAATTTTACCATAGAGCTGTTATAATTAGCTAGAATGTTAAACATGAACAGCAGAATAAGTTTATCAGATAGAAATAAATGTGGACACCACACTACCTATGTGGCTGTTAGCCTAACATTACAACGATCCCAAACCCTATCTACCAGATTTGTCTTTTTCTTAATCCCGTGTTATTAACAGACTTGAAAATAGATCACTTTATTCTACCTATTCTATGCAATTCTTGAAGACGTAAAAATGCGTTGCCAGAGTACAAATGAATTCTGTGAGAAATTATTCTCATATTATGAGCCACGTAAATTTTTTCTAAGTCCTTGATCCATGATAACTATGCATTTAAAACAATTATTCTCATCTAGAGATGTGCATCATCACCTAATTCTCACACAGGTTCTTTCCAGCTTGAAACCTCTATAAGTCTCTGAATAATTGAGAATAAAACTCAAAAGATTTTATAAGAATTCCTATTATCTTAACTGCTCTTTCTTGGTCTTGGTTCATTCTTTCGCCACTACTTGGGTCACTTACCCAAGTGAGCTCCTCAAACTTTGTCATTTATTCCATTATTCCTAAATATTAACCATGTCATAGGTACTATTACCAGTTCTACGCTTTCATTTCTACACTTAATTTCTTGGTGAATTCACCAACACACCTATACCACAAACTCTGATTTCTTACATACACCTTTATTTCTGTCTCTAGCTGCACTCAGATTTTCCACCATCAGATGATGATGTATCATGGACTCAAAATGTCCAAATCAGTTTCCTTCTTCAAGCAATAACTCCTTCAGACTACACCTTTTAATCAATGTTATTATTAGTTAGTATCCTAAACTGTATATCTTAAAGTTAGTACTTCCTTCACTCCTCCTTAGTCAATTTACAAATTCTATTATTGCCCAGCCAGTATGGCTCAGTGGTGGAGCATCAACCCATGAACCAAGAGGTCACAGTTTGATTCACGATCAGGGCTCATGCCCAGGTTGCAGGCTCAATCCCCAGTAAGGGGTGTGCAGGAGGCAGCAGATCAATGACTCTCATCACTGATGTTTCTCTCTCTCCCTTCCCCTCTCTGAAATCAATACAAACATATAAAAAAAATAAAAATCCTATTATTTAAAAATCCTACATGTCCTTTAAAAAATCTCATTCCCAGTTCATCTTCTCTAGTCCAAATGACACTACAATCAACTACGTCCCCTCAATAACTGTATGCCTAAGTTATCGCCAAAAGCTTATGACAGATTTCATCAAGTACATCTTCTCATCCTTCTATCTCATCCTGCAGTTAATGAATTTTCCTTAAGAAAAATCTACATATCACCCCCTTAGCCCAATAACCTACAATCTATAATGAATCAAACCTTTAACTCCTATGTTTATTTTTCTATCCCAACAAAAGACCTCTGCTCCAATCAGCGCAACCTCAAGGCTCTAGTAGAGATCAGGCTATTGTAGAATCTGCCTTTGCTCACCATTCCTTTCATCTAAATACTCCATCAATCTTCTTGTACTTAAAGGCTTACTAGTTAAGTCTCCGTTATTTAGTAAAGCCTTTTTTAACTAAATCAATTCCAATTAAATTTGTATCTTTTAAAAATTCCTATTGCTGTTTTGCAATAGGAATCTTTCTCAATGTGTTTCATGAATTGGCTCTGTCTTAACTACACCATAAAACCACTTTAGGGCAAAGACTGTGTCTCCCAAGCATCGTACCTTACACACTATAAATATAAATACAGGCTGACTGATGAAAAGGTACATCTTCTTTAATTCCTTAGGTCACTCCCTCCTTTTCAAAATTCCATTCTGCTTTTTTGTTAGACAAATTACCTTATCTGCAAGGACTGCAATGACTAGTGAAGCAACACCAGGATTCTGTTCAAATGTAATATAATGTTTTACATTTCTTTCAACATCCTCTGTATTTAAAAAATAAAATCTTGCCCTAGCCAGTTTGGCTCAGTGGTCAGTGTCTGCCCGCAAAATGAAGGGTCTCAGTTTAGATTCTGGCCAAGGGCACATATCTCGGGTTGTAGGCTCGATCCCCAGCCCTGGTCGGGGTACTTGCGGGAGGCAATCAGTCAATGTCTCTCTCTTTCTCTCTGAAAAGCAATGAAAAAATATCCTCAGCTGAGTATTAAAACAAAAAAACAAAAAGCACTACAAGGCATATAATGAATAACAGCATTCACCTCCCTATCCCAGATTCCTACGCTACAGAAAAACAAAACAAAAACCTTTATTGTATAAGGTCTCAGTCAGAAATCAAAAGCTGAAAACATTTCAAAATGATAAAGTGAGAACTAATTAGTTTTTATCATGTAATGGCTAAAAGTGTAAGAGAGAAAATCATAAGCTGCTGTTTCAGACAGATCTGGCTTTGAATCCAGCCATCACGACTTACCAGCTCTGCAACACTAAATAACCCATTTCACATCGCTAAACCTCAATTTCTTCATCTGTAAAATGAGGGTAAGTTATCAACCTTATCAGGTTTTTAAAAAAATATATAATGCATATACACTCAGTAAATGCTATTACTATTACCAACAAAAATACTTCAGTCTTGAAAAATGTTCTAGAAATCATTACTTTAAAATGCGTACAATTCTACTTATTTAACCAACCTCTTTTAGTAATAATTATGCTATACCAAGTGTGCCAATTTTTTCTATACGAAGTCATTAAAATTTAAGGCACTGAAGGTCAAATTTTGTTTACTATAAAATTTAACTTACATCTGAACCAGAAGCTTTCATCATTGCATTCTGCGAAGACTCTTCTTTCTTCCTCTGTCGGAATGTAATCAGCCCCTATGTCTTTTTACCAAGGAAAAATCAGCAAACATTAAAACACCTATGGAAAAACTAAGTCTAAAAATTACCTTAGTCTAAACCAGTGATTTTCAACCTTTTTCATCTCATGGCACACATAAACTAATTATTAAAATTCTGTGGCACAGCAAAAAATACATTTTTTGCTGATCTGACAGAAAAAAAAGGTACAATTTTGATTCATTCGCACTCAACAGCTATTGCTGTGTTGTTTGTTGTCACTTTTTTAATCTAAGGGAAAAGAGGTCAGTGCCCCTGACTAAATAATCCGATATTTCATGTTTTAAAAATTCTTGCAGCACACTGATTAAAAATTGCCGGTCTAAACATAACAAAACACACCCATTTTAAAAAATGAAACAACAGGCTTGTTGTAAACTTTAACAAACTTTGACTTCAAACAGAAGTTGATACTATCTGCTAGTAAAAACTGGATTCATAATGTGCTATGTCCAATGCAAAATGAAAATGGAACCTCTTGTTCAAATTATTAAGAATTTCAAGATGGCAACAGAGGTTAGTAAACCAAGTATGGGTCCCTGTGTGACTGCATAAGTCACACACCCGTGAAGTTAGCCCAGCTGCTATACTGTTAGTCAAGGCAGTAAAAATTTCTCTACAGATAAAGTGCTTCTAATCATAAATACTTAATTGATAGTTACGGGGAATTGGTCTTGTAACTTCAGCATTCGGCTCTCGAAAATCAGCTCTGCCATTCATCTTTCCTGCATCAAAAACATTTATATTACGTATTAGAAACAAAAATGAGGTAAGTCAAAGTCAGTCAGGATATAGTCTAATAATATTACTAGTCTTCATGGCAATCAATCAACAAATATTTACTAAACACTACAACATCTGAAGTACCTCACATAAAGAAAAGTTACCTCAATAAAAAAGTCACAGACCTATTAACTGATTTGGAAATGATTACTTATCTTAAGACCCTTAACTGAAAAAGTATATATGACTTATAAGTACAGTTTTTATCAACTGATTATATCATTAAGATACAAAAGGATATCGCCAAGCCCTGGCTCAGTGATTGAGCGTGGACCTAGGAACCGGGAGACCAGGGTTTGATTCCTGGTCAGTGCACAAACTGGATTTCAGACTTGATCCCCAGTAGGGGGCGTGCAGGAGGCAGCCAATCAATGACTATCATTGATGTTTCTCTCTCCCTCTCCATTCCTCTCTCTGAAATCAATTAAAAGAAAATTTTTAAAATCCTAACATTAAATTTTTAAAAAAAGACATAAAAGGATATCAATAAAATAAGACATTTTTCCTCCTGAAACTGGTTTATTTCACATTATCCTAGCTTTGGACCCTTTCAGAAATATATGCCCAATAATTAGGATAATTCCCCAAGACAGAAGAGGAAAAATTTCAAGTCATTTCTGCGTTTCCATTTTTTAAAAATAAAAGAATCATCAGGAAACACACGTATCCCAGAAAGCAATACTCCCCCAAATTAATAAAACGACGTCATATCCATTTCCCTGTGGTGTAAAGCTAGCACCAAATTCTGTATCCACCAAATGTCCTCCCTCCCCAAATAGAGACTTAGAAAAATACGACATATAAAAATGCATGGCATTTCAAGAGCATACACTTTTATTTTTTGACCTATGCCTGGGGATTCAAGAGACCAACAGCTTAGATAATCTGCATTTTACAGAATGTTCTCATAGGATCATGAGCATCCCCACCTTAAAAAAAAAATTTTACATGAATTAGGTAAATGCCATACATGAGGAGGATAGCAATTGGGGCCCTTCCTTAATTCACGTATTCGATAGGCCATCATTGAAGGTCTAGGACACAACCAATCCCTTCGCTAAGAAAAAGGAACAGAAAAGGTAAGATGGATTCATGGATGGAGCTTGCTGAATAAACTACTCGTATCCCAAGACAACCGTAAAAGAAGAAATGAAACCCTCATTTCTCAAACAGCATCCTACCTAGAAACCCCAGAAAGAGACTGTCAAGGCCCACAAGGCCTCTGTGGAGAACACCGTTTTAACCTCTTAAATCGCAAAGAAAAAACCTGAATAGAACCTGCGTCGTCCTACGACCGTCGATTCCTGCACACCATCCCCCACCCACGGCATCTGCATCTCCACCTGCAATACCCCTCAAACACACACAACTGTTACCCTGAATTTTTATGTCCCATTCACAACCCCCCAGAAACATTCCCTCTCTTTCCCGGGTCACCAGCACTTCGGAGCCCGACGCCCAAAGCGCGATCGGCCCACCCGCACAGGCGGGAAGATGGCGGAGGGTGCAGGGGAGCGGCTAGCCTCAGCGGTGGTGGGGGGTGGGCAGAACGCGGCCCTCTGCGTCACCTCACCCACCTCAGAAGACAGCCAAGGGCGACGGCACGGCGAGCCCCGGGCGACCAGAGGCAGAAGGCCCGGAGGGGTCAGCAAGGGGAAAAAGCGCGCGGATATCGGAAGGCGCGGGGGACCGCACAAGAGCTGGGGGTGGGACGCAGCTAGCTACCAGGCAGCCAGAAAGTCACCCAGATACAAGCTCAAAATGACCGTAACCCGGAAGCACTGGGAACTTACAAAGGGAAATGACGTCACCCCTCCCTGTGGCGTCGAAGGCGAGCAACCTCGGAATAGACGCTAGCTCCGGCGTCCGTCTGCACCTCCTTCCGCTCAGCCCGTCTCCTTGCTTCCCCCGGCCGCGGCGCTCGCGAGCTGTACTGCGGCTGCGCCAACCACCCCCGCCCGGAGCCCCGCCCCGCCCCGCCCCGCCCAACCGTTTCCTGGGGCGGGGGTCATGCCTTGGCTTTAGGCTGCGTTGATGCGCAGTTCGGATCCTCTAGTGACCGGCTGACAGGAAAGTTCTGGAACCCCCTTTACCCCCGTGCTGAGAATTACCGACTCTCCAGAGATGTCTCTGTTTTTAGGCTTTACGTAGCTCATTTCACTCTTTGTGCCTCTACGCCCAGTAGTACGAAGTAGCCATTGGAGCATGCGCGCTGGGCTGTCCGTCAGACTCGAGTCTAGTTTCTGACCAGTTCTGGAACCTCGAGCCTCGTACGTTACCTCTCGGAGCCTCAGGTTTTTCTCATCTGAAAAATGGAACTAACGCCTACCTCTTCGGGCTGATAGGGTTAGAGCAGCACACCTGAAAAGAGGCTTAAGCGCTCAGTGTTCTCTGTTAATGGAGTTTATATCGGAATGCGGCGCTTACGGCTTCAGTTCACCAGACGTCGCGCCGCCTCTCCAGCCGCCATTCATTCCTTTATTCGTGCTACAGATAACGCGTGCCGGCTGTGAACCGGATACTTAAAGAGTTATGGGTGTCTTAGTGAACGATCTGCCCGCCCCGTTTGTTTCATCAACCCCTAAGAGCCTCTCGGACTGCTCATCTCTTCCCGGGCCCTCCGCCGCTGTCCTCGCTTCGCCTCAGCGCCGCCTCTAGAGCTCCCCGAATGCATTTTCCCAGACAGACAGCTTGTGGATGGCGGTCCGCCTAAGGCGCAAGTCCAGTGCTGTGGTTACTTCCTCAGAGCCTTTGTTCCCACGGTGCGCAGGAGGCAAGGCCCTTCGTGGCCGGGCCTCTCTCCCGAGCCACTTTCTTTTTCCTTACTGTGGTGTTCATCACTGAGAAGACAACTCGCACCTGCCCCCTTCCCCGCCTCGTCGACTCGACTGATACTTCAAAATCCTGCTTTTATACCACCTCCTTTGCGAAGCCTCAGAAACACGATGTTTCTCTTTCTCTTTCCCTCTCACTGCCCCTCTCTCTAAAAATCAATAAAAATATAATTGTAAGTTAATTATAAAGGAATTATTCAGGGTACTCGTGAATTCATAGAAAGGAAGCCCATGTGATGAATCCCTTGACTTCAGCGTCACGAAGATTTTGTCTTTTCAGGTGAACTCTTGAACTTCCTGATCACAGTTATTACTCAGCATATTTCCATGTATGCTCCCTGAGGGGAGAGGTTCTATCTTATTCTTAGTGTTCAACACACACTTATTGCTCAACATGGAATGTCACAGAAGCCAAGGAAAAGAGAATCTTCCAAGAAGGAAGGGCCAATCGTGTCAAGTGTCGATAAGGACTGAGAGCTACCTGTTGAATAGAGCAGTAAGGTTATTTATAACTTTGGCAGAAGTAGTTTCGTTAGAACCTAGATTACAGTGGGAGGAGAAAGGAATGATCCGGAGCGATGTGGTGAAAAGGACTGGCCACTCTGCAGAAGCTTGGCTGCTTGGTGAAAGGAGGCTACCGAGTGGAGGCTGAGAGGCAAATAAGGAGTCGATGAAGGTTAGTTTTGGTTTTGTTTAATTCCATAGGGTCTTTTTTAAAAATACTTACTTGGTGATTGATTTTAGAGAGAGAGGAATGGAGCGTGCGAGAAAGAAATAGAAACATCGGTTATGTTTTCCCACTCATTTGTGCATTCATTGCTTGACTTTTGCATGCGCCCTGGCCGGGATGGAAACCACAATCTTGGCGGATCAGGACGATGCTCTAACCAACTGAGCTACCCGGCCAGGGCCTTATTCTATAAAGTCTTGACAGTAACTGTCAAAGGGGAAGAACCAGTAAAGAGAAGAGTTGAAAATACGGGAACGAATGAGAAGGGATAATTAATAGCAAAAGGCACATTTCCTAGCTAGTGTTCCATGAATGTGCCGTAAGCCACTGATCCACTCAGCCTTTGGAATGAGCTGCGGGCAGAGTCCCAGGCCAGTTGTCTGCAGCTTGAGCAATCTTCTTTGAGGTCCTCTGCAGGTCGCTTGTAAGGAATAAAGCCTACTGGCACGCCAGTGTATTCCACAGGTGGTGAGGACCATGGGCAACACTCAGCTCTTCTCTACTTTTAAATGTCAGAAAATTCAGCCCAAGGGCTTGTTGCTGCCCATTGTGGGCAAGGGTCCCTTGGGGTTGCTGGAAATATTTATGTTCTGGATGCCCAGGGAGCATGGCAGGCATGCCAAGGTGCAGCTAATGGGCTGCGCAAGAAGATAAGGACCGAGGCTTCTATCTGGTGCAACTCCAGGGAGCAGCCCCAATCTCAGTCTTTATGTTAACTGGGCATGTCTGGTCCTTTGTAATTGATTTGTTCTTTTCAAGGTGTTCAGGCCCTGTGCACCTCTGAATTTATGCTTGGGTATAGTTTCCTGGGGCTTGTTTTGTGCTTGTTTTCCCTTTTACAGCAGAAGAGACGAAGAGAAGCATCAGTAAAATGAGGGGCCCATGTTTCTGTATTAATGTGAACCTAAGAACAAAGAGTCAATCTCTCTGAAATCCTAAATCATATAAAGTTATAAGAAAGCATCTAGTACGTGGTCCAGCACTTAGTTTACATGCAATAAATGTGAGTTGGTTTTTTGTTCGTTTTTTTACATTTTCTTGAAGATCTGGAGTACTAGAAAGGAATTTGAAGAGACAGAGAATAGAGATAAGCATACGGAATATGTAGCCTAGATTGTAAATTCCTGATCAACAACCACAAATAGTTGTCCAGATTTCTAATTAAAATTTAAAACAAGAAGTTTATTTTTAAAAGCAATATAGGACTTCCAACAACAAAAAATCCAGTATTAATCAATGCTGTTTGGTGGTTGATAAATGCCAATTACATAAGTTCTTTGTTCTTTCATTAATCTCAGCTCAATCTCCTGAGTATTGTGTTCAAATATGAATCTGTCTACTTTGTTGTAACTATGCAAAGAGTCAACTCTTTGGTTGGTTAGAGAAGGAGAATTTTTACGTTTAGGTGACTTTCTTTTGCTGAAAAGCTTTTCACTACAATGGGTATTTGAAAACAAAGACTTTCTGAATAGCCATCCCTGCTTTTCTTTCTTGTATGACAGTTTCATTTACAGGCAGAATGCAGGGGGTGGGAGGTGTCCTCCACCAGAGGTGACCCTTGCTGCAGTGCTCCTCATGCTGTCAATCAACCAGAGAACCATCTGTCCCACTTTAGATTTCAGGAGCCATCTTGCACATCTGCTGTGCCTTTTCTAATGTCACTTATAGAACCCATTAAAAGCTGTTAGATGAATTAGGGGAACCAGAGTGCAGCTGCGTGTAGCTGATTTTGAATTTTTGCAGCTGGGTCCTACACATCACTCTCAGTTTTGAAATTATTTTTTATGAGATTAGAACCAGAAAGTGAATAATTCATTTTATAATAATAACTCCTAAGAGACTGAGCCTTCAAATTCTGCTCTCTGAAAATTTAAAAAACATTTTTTAACAATTCCCACCAAATGGTTAAAAATCAAGCCAAGAAATGATAATAATACCCAGCATTTGTTGTGCACATACTATGAGTCAAGCACTGTTCTAAGTGTTTTAGTACAATATTGTATGAAATCTTTACAACCACCCTATAGGTAATAGGTACTATTACTATCCTCACTTTATGAGGGATTTGAGGTGAAGGAGGTTGATGAACTTATTCAAGTTCACAAAGCTAATAAGTGAGTCAGGATTTGAATATAGCCCATGATCGAAACCAGTGCCTTTCAAACTTTAAAGTGCTTACGAATCACCTGGGGATTTGTTTAAAAAGCAGACTCTAATGAGTGGTTCTGAAGTGTAGACTAAAATGTTGCATGTGTAGCAAAGTCCCAGGTGAAGCCAGTGCTGCTGGTTTTAGGATCACCTTTGATTAGCAAGGGTCCACCACACACTGGTTCTCAACTTAGTTACATATTAGATCCACCTGGACGGATTCTTAAAAATGATGAGGCCCAGGTTCCATCTCTAACTAATTCAAGCAGAATCTTTGGATGTGGGGTCTGAGCAGGGAAGAAACTGACTGGGGGTGGGGATGGAGCATTAAAAGTGACTAAAGTTATTGTAAAATATATGATTACCTAGCCACTATGCTGTACACCTGAAACTAACACAAAATAGTATTGAATGTAAACTGTAATCGAAAAAAACAAAAAGCGAAAAAAAGCGACAAGTTAATTTTAAAAGGGAGGGAGGGAGGGGTAGTGTTGATAGTAGGCCATCAACCACAGAATATGATTAGTCTAATTCTTTGTGTATCTATGATCTAATTTTTTTTAGAGGCACAATTTGAAATGATTCTTAAACATACTCTGTAAATCTAAATTATAATGTAGAGTTTTTTTGAGTAGTGAAAAGATAAAGAAAGAAAATTATAAATGTGATTTAAGAAAAGTATCAAAACCAACAGAGTATAAAGTCCATTCCCAAGGTTGACAAAGAAAATGTTCTAATGAAAACAATAAAAATTGATTACTTTCTTCCAAATGTTTTCCCAATTTAAGTGACAGATGCTAAAGCCAGATGTGAAACTATAAACAAATAAATGTTGGTGATTTGAATTTTAGAAGACAAGGATATTGTATTTTGTAGAGATCATTAATTTATAAAACCAGCATAAAATGCATATACCCACCTAATAAAAAATAAAATTACTTACCACTTAAAATTAAATGATGTAATTTTTTTCTAAATAACTGCAAACTAAACATATATAGATATTTAGACAAATTTGGATAAAAGAGACAAGGGAGATTTCTGATAAATCTTGTATGATATGTCTTCAAATCCATCTGAAATAAGTAATAGTATTAGCCATATGAGGATTTCAGTTGTTTACTATCTGTATAATCCCTGTATTAGCTATCTATTGCTGTGTAACAAATTGCCCTCAAATTTAGCTGCTTAAAACAATATACACTTATTGTCTCATAGTTTTCGTGGGTTAGGAATTCAGGAGTGGGTTAGCTGTGTGATTTTGGCTCAGGGTCTCCCATGAGGCTCTTGTTAAGATGTAGGCCGGATTTACATTATCCGAAGGCTTCACTTGGGGCTGGAGGGTCAATTTCTCTTTTATGTAACAAATATGAAGTCATCTGAGTACTAAAGATACTTGAATTTTTTTCAAATCAGACAATGTAAGTATAAAATGTATTAATTCAGATTTGATAAGAATAGCTTAGTCAATAGATTAGCTCGACAAATTATGATCCAATTGTCAAATTAAAAGCTAAACTATCACACATGGTGAGACGGTTCTATGTCTACCATAGCAAACATTTATTGTTGCACCTGCCCTTTCTTCCTTCTTTTGGTGGCAGTGCCTGACTTTCCTTTGTGAAACCAAGTGTCACTTTCAGTTAATGTGGTATGGTTGGAGCTGATTATACCCCTCACTTCTAGCTATGGGCCCCTGACACAAGCTGGGCTGATAATTGTCCACTCTGGAATTTTGGCTGAAAGTATTGGGAAAGAGGTGCACTCCTTTCAAGGGTGTTGCTAAGATGCTAAAGCCTGCCTGGGAAGGAAGCTACTGCAGAGGAAAGCAGAGATGGGGGGGGGGGGTAGTGAGAGAGAATTTTTTTATTTTTTTATTGTTCAAAATATTACAGATGTCCCCTTTTTTCTCGGAGAGTTTCTTGATGCTATCTTTAGAGTACTTGGTCCAGTTGCACAAGAGGTACAGATTTATCTCTGGTCTTTGCAGTTAAATAAGCAAAAAAGAAACTCCTTTTAAATCTAATTTGGTTTGAATTGCTATCTAATTCTTGCCTCAGAAAGATTCCTGATTAACACATGGACCAACATGGGACGATGTCCAGGAAATCCTACAAAGACCAAAAAAAAAAAAAAAGCAAGATGCAAAACATACAGGATGTTTCCAATTTTGGAAAAAATGAAAATAAGAAAAGCAATTCTGGAAGAATATATGTGAAACTGTTAGGAGTGATTAAGAGAGAGAGGGAGAAAATGATGCAGAGGGGATTTTTAATTTCTATATATTTCCTTATTTTAAAAAATTTGGATATTGAGTGTATATTTAATTATCACTAGAAAAAGTGAATATGATAGTGAAAAATTGGTAATAACATAACTACTAGGGGGTAATAAATAAATCACCAATCATCCAAACAATAAAGATTATTAAAAATCATGTTTTTAATGAATATACAAGGTATGGCAAAAGTAGGTTTACAGTTGTTAATATGGAAAATAACACAGTAATTAATAAATGATAATACAAGAATAAACTGTGTTTCAGATACTCATGACTATAAGCCTACTTTTGCCCCACCCTATAAAATAACATAGTAAAGTGGTCAGCATTTCATGGTAAGTAGATAAAATAATGGAGTGCTTCACAGGAGGGACTTCAGCATCAGGAAGCCACATAACTTACATGGCTTTCAGCAAGTTAATCCCTCTGAACTGATTTTTTTTTTCCTGTGAAAAAGTGGAAGATGCTCATTGTACCTACCTCACACAGTTGTTATGAAGTATAAACTAGATAATTCGTGTAAAGTATCTGACATGTACAAACACATCATAAAGGTTTTATATGTGTGTATATATATATATATATATGCATTAGGAAAATATATTTTTTAAATGCACCATTTTAATAGTTGTTTTTTGGGGTGGTGGACTTACTGATAATTTTTTTCTTCTATATACTTTTGTAAAAAATATTTTAGAGAATTTTTATGAGTTTATTTGAGTCAAACTGACAATTTCTGGGAAGCAAAATCTCAATAGATTGAGAAAATGCTCTGGAGAATGGCAGTTTTGCAGTTTATTTGAGGAGGGTTACATGAAATTCATTGGTGGTAGATTAAGGGGGGCAGAAGAAAGCAAAGTGTGGGGCGGGGATCTCTGGGACTGGATAAAAAGTAAAATGGAGACATACTTCTTTTACATTGGTAGGTACAGGATAGTTAATGATTAACATTTACAGTACATAGAGATGGTATGTAAGAAACAAGTTAACAATGAGGGGTTCTTTGGTCTTATGCTCTGTTGCAGTGGTTGTGCCCTGAGGGATCTGGAAAAGGAGATTACTCTGACATTGCAAAGGTATGTTTGTTTGTTTTTAGTCTTTCTTTATTGACTGATTGATTTGAAAGAGAGAGAGAAATGTCGATTTGTTGTTCCACTTACCCGTCCATTTATTGGTTGATTCTTGTTATGTGCCCTGACCAGGGATTGAACCCAGAACCTTGGTGTATCAGGACAATGCACTAACGAACTGAGCTACCACCCAGTGCCGAAGGTATGTTATTTTATTTTATTTATTTATTTTTTATTTTATTTAATCCTCACTTCAGGATATTTTTTCCGTTGCTTTTCAGAGAGAGTGGAAGAGAAAGAAACATCGATGTGAGAGTGACACATTGGTTGGTTGCCTCCTGCACACGCCCCAACTAGGGCTGGGGCTGGAGCCTGCAATCAAGGTATGTGCCCTTAGCTGAAACTGAACCAGGGGACCCTTCAGTCCGCAGGCCAACGCTCTAACCACTGAGCAACCCAGCCAGGGCAAGTATGTTATTTTGGATGCAAAAAGACAATAGACAGGCTCACTTATGAAGGGCCATTTTCATTTTTTTGCTACTTCAGCTTCCATCTGAATTAATATAGTTAGTAGTCCTTGTTGGGTTGGGGGTAAGCATGTTCCCATAATTGGGTTCCAGTGGTACTCAGACATAAAGTTCCTTTCTCAAGATTCCTTTCCACAAACCTCCTACAACTTTGTCCTTTTTAGTTTGTCTCTTTAAGATAAAGGTTGACCTTTGTCAAGGAAGCTGCAGGCCTAAGACATGATGACTCACCATGACTTGTTTTCAGTTGGAATTTTTATGTTCAAAACATTCTATGTGGTTTCTTTCGGTCCCTGAGTTTGTGAGGCCCACTATTCAGGCCTCCCCTGAGTTTGTCAGGTTTAGTATGTGGCCTCTTTTTAGTCCACAATTCCCCCTTTTGGTCATAAATCAATATGAAAGATGTGTTGATGACCAACCTCTTGCTTGGATAATGTGGTCCCATGGTGCTAAGAAGGCTCATTCCTAGGAAGTCTTAGTGTCCGTGTTTGTCTTGTGAAATGGTGAACCATTAGGGATGGGGCAAGACTGTAACCTTGAAGACAAATGAAAGCCTAATTTTTCTCAAAAGGGAAAGACAGATAAATGGGAGGCAGTCAGGTCTTATGGGCCTTCATTAAGAAGAAAACTCTCTGGATCATTTCTAACCTGCGAGCTTTCATGATCCAAGTTTTGCTGTCTGTCTCACTCTTCTGTATTTTGCATCTAGTATAACATTTACTTATAGTTTGAGGGCACAGTCATATACCTCTTCAGTTTTCACAATCTGACCATGGAATGGGTTCCCATTTACTGGTATTATTGTTGTTGTTGTTATTTTAAACATGTTTTTATTGATTTTTTGGGAGGATGGGAGAGAGAGATAGAAACATTGATGAAAGCAAAACATTGATCAGCTGCTTCCTGCACGACCCCCACTGGGGATCAAGCCTGCAACCAGGGCATGTGTCCAGATTGGGAATTGAACTAGCGACCTCTTTGGTGTATGGGGCGATGCTCAACTACTGAGCCACACCGGCTGGGCTGTTGTTATTTTAATATGGTCCACCTACTTCCCATTGGAAGCACTCAAGTGCCATTCATTATTAATCTGATTCCTACTAATTGTGTACTTGGGAACTGTAACTAAGGTTTAATTGGGGCCAAGGCTGTAAGAACACAAAGGTGTAAATTACAATTACCATCAAAAAATTTCCAGAGGCAAGGAGGACAGTAAGGGTTTCATAAGGAAATGTCCTGCACCTCAGCAGCTGTTACAGAGGGCCATTGTTATTTTATTATTATTTTTTAGCCACTTTAGCATCCATCTGATTTAATATAGTTCATAGTTCTTGTTGGGTTGGTGCCAAACATGTCTCCATAATTGGGTTCTAGTGTTATTCATACATAAAATACCTGTCTCAAGATTCCTTTCCACAAATCTCCTATAACTTCCCTGGTCCTTCTTAGTTTGTGTCTTTTTACTTATTGGGAAAGGGGAAATCCTGGGAAAGTTCTCAGTCAAAAGGAACATTTGAAGGAAGTAATAATGTCTTGTATTTGTGTAACATGTTTTACTTTTCAGAGCATTTTTGCAATTGCTATTGTCAGAAAAATTTACAGATATTTCCACTTTACAAACAAGAAGCTGATGCTCAAAGAGATTAAATGATAAAAATAACAGAACTTGCAAATAACAAAGCTGGGACTTGAATGAATTCAGGTCTTCTACTTTTAAAAAAAAGATGAAAAAGAAAATAGCATCGGTGCTGTTTCAGAAACTGAAGAACCTTTTCCTAGAAGTTGCCCACGATAATATTCTTAGTGTTTTTTTTCCTGTGACTCATTCTGAAAATGTATTTCACTCCTTAGGGAAATTCCACAACATTATTTTCATCTTTCAAGATTATTTTGTTTTTGCTGTTGTTTGATTTTTATTAAACAAAATTTTTCAGTGTGGATGATTACTTGTGTAGTTCTTACAAAAATAATCAGATTCCAGCCCTAGCTGGTTTGGCTCAGTGGTTAAAACATAAGCCCACGGACTTAAGGGTCTGGGGTTTGATTCCAGTGAAGGGCACGTACCTCAGTTGCAGGCTTGATCCCTGGCCCTGGTTGGGGTGTGTGTCAAGGCAACCAACTGATGTGTTTTTCTCTCTCTCTCCCTTCCACTCTCTGAAAAGCAATGGAAAAAATATCCTTGAGTGAAGATAAAAAAAATAAATAAACATAAAAAAATAATCAGATTCCGGGAGAAAATCGAATAAGGCAAATGGCATTAGGGATATTTAGTGCATATGCTTTTGCGTTGGGGTGAGGGAGAAGGTAGAGGTAAAATGGGGAACTCTCAGTGACCAAAATTAAATAAAATGTTTCCAATCTAAACATTAACGAGAGAAAAAAGTTAACACGCAAAAAGGTAATCAGTGTACACAGAGAGGAAAATGACACGTGGTTTTGTACAAATAAGTAAGAGCCTTAAATAAATCTGGGCAGGAATAGTACATTTGTCCTAAAGGCTGGGCTAGAGGTCTGCCACTTAGCAAAGGCCATTAAAGGGGATTTTAGGAAGGGAGCGACATTGTCTGAGTGGCAACAGAGGAAGTTGATTTTGGCAGCAGCTTTGGGAAAGGGCTTGAGGAGAAAAATCTGGAGAAGATTCCTGAGGGGAGTCATGACTATACAATATACATAGGTGGAGTTGTAAAAGTGGGAAAGTTGGAGCGTACTAGAATATCTGTTTTAAACTTCTATGGAAGCTTTTCTAGCTCAAGTCCCTTTGATCAAATCTTATTTTTCATCTGTCTCACCACTATACTTGTTTTTGTTGTTGAATTTTTATAAGTTTATTTGAACCAAACTGATGACATATGCCTGGAAGCAAGATCTCAAATGCTCTTCACTGTACCTTTGAATTTAGCTTTCATTAAGACCTACTCCAAATCATAACAACAGTGTATTTTAAAGTTGTCTGCTTTGACCACCTGCATTAACCTTATGTTGTGTCCCAGCAAGACTCAGGCATGTTTAAGTCAGTTGTCAAGCCCAGCCATCTGGGCATTCCAAACTTCAGTAGTAAGCATTAACACCTTGGACTTGAAACTTGAAAACAAAACACGCATTGTTTCAAACATCATTCTGTGTCATGAACTCATGTTGAAGTGTTGGAATAGGGGTGAAAGGCTGTTACTCATGCTCTTTAGGTAGCTTTTAGCTTGTTGGGATGTGAGCTTCTGTCCTTTGAACTCTAGTCCTCCTACTATATCCAAAATAGTTCATTATTGGATAAACACCTAGAAGCCTGTAAGTTTTTTCTTGTTTTTTTGTTTGTTTTTAATTTTCAAAACTGTTGCTAATTTATTTAGCATTGAGTTGCTTTATATTTCTAAGCTATATCCAGACTAACAGTGAATGTTAATATGTGTTTGAAGTGTGCTTGGGGAAGTAAGACCACAACTGTCAAAAAGAAAATAAAACACTTTAAGGAGCTGTTATTTTCATATATGCTACTTTTTATGGAATTTAAGGAATTTAATGAACATCAATTATGAGACTTTTTGTAGTGACTTTATTTAAGTCCTTTGGGATAGAGACATTACATCATTAATTTTCATTGGTGTAATCTCAGAAAGGCCAATGCAATTGATTCTAGATGGATGCTTTTTTGGCTCAATACTAAAGGATTCATAGGATATAATGACCACCATAGAACTGTTTAAGCTGTTGATTGATGTGCCTGGGAGCCCAGCGTATGCCTTCGGACACTGAAGGAAGGAATTTCCCAAGGGAATATGCTCTTGATGACTTAATGGAATATATCGGTAGAAAGGCTCAGAGGATTTAAGCAAGGGTACGAGAATTGGTTTGGCCTCAGGAGAATCAGCCCTCTCCCTCCTGTCACACTACCTTCTGCAGGATTGAAGGGAGGGCCACCCAGCTGACAAAGTTGTCACTTCCCTGTGATCATGATACCACCTGTCTCTCTCCTACAGAGTGCCAAGAAATCAGGCACAAAGCAGAGGCTACAGTGAAGAGTAATACCACCTTGTCTTGAGAGACCGTCAGAATTAATCTCATTATGCCAAATACCTTATACTCCAGCAGCACAAACAGAAGTCGAAGTCACTGGGTCATTCCTTATCATTCACAGAGTTTACTGCGTGCACTGATCTGAGTCAGTCTTCCTCTCCTTCCTTACCAGCCACAAACCCTTCCACTCTGTGCTTTGGAATGTAGGTTCCTCTTTCTTTAATTGAAGCTTGGCTAGCCTTTGAAGACACTACACCCTTCTCAGCTTTCTCAAGCGGCTGCTGTGTTCTCTCCTATACCCCACTTACAGAGGACCTAGAGGTGATTTCCTTGATTCTTGTTGCTACTTTTAGATATTTGTATTGTTGTTCCTCCCTACTCAGCTTCTTTGAAGCACATGTTTTCAGACCACTACCCCCCTTTATTGAGTCATCTACCAGCCTCTTGCTAACTCTCCCTTATTCAATGAAGATTTTAGATTCCGGTCTTCTTTCTCTCCGCCACTACATCATACCCCAATGTTTGGTGACTCCAGCTTCCACAAAAATTATCCATGTAAACACCTTTGTCTCTGAGTTCCTTGATACTCTCACTTCTAATATTATCTTCCTCTACTACATTTTAGCAAAACACTATGGTGGTCATATGCCTTAGAGAATTTCATACCACATCACTATATCACCTCCAAAAATCTTGATCTCTAGTATTCCATATTCTTCTGACTGATCATCTGTCTTTCTAACTCTGTCATCACCACTACCCCCACTCAGTCCTTTGGAGCAGCTGATCTAGTGACTTTCCATTTCTTCACTGTCCATTTTTCTACCTATGTTGCTCTTTTCTCCTTATGTAGCTTAATGTAATCGGTCACTCTGTTGCCTAAACTCACGACTGCCTTGCCCTCTCACTTTCCGTCTTACTAGAAAAACCCAACCCTGTCTTAAGCACAATTTGTTATCTACTTCATGTCAGCATGGAGCTGTTGAACGTGGCTAAAGGACAGTATGCACCCATGTTGACTGCTCTTCAAAATTTTAAACCATAAACTTTAAACCAGCCTTATCCTGTTCAACAGTCTTGCTACTTTCCTCTGGTCTTTCTTGCTCTCCTAGATAATTATTTCACAGCTTCTCCTCTATCTTCAAACCTCAACTATCCCCACCTCACTCCTCACTTTTAGATAATGACCACTCTTGTAAAAAAAATAAAAGCAGTTGGGAGAAAACCACTTCAGTTTTTCTTCACTAAATCTAGTAGCCTGCCAGCTATGTACTCTGCCTTCCCTTTTGTTACCCTGCATAACCATCAGTCCTCCCATCTGAAGCCAACATTCCCACATGTGCATCAGATCCTGTCCTTTTGGCCCATCAATGATTTCAGCCCTGCAATATTCCCTCTCCCCTACCATCACAATTTTTCCTTCTCATCTTGATCATTGCCATCAGACTACAAGCAAGATATAAATTCCCTCTACTATCCTTGTCCCCCTCAAGTAATGTCATATTTTCCCACTTTTTATTGCGATAATCCATTAAGAATTGGCTATTATTACCGTCTCCACTTTGTCACCTCATATTTTCAATTCAACCCACTCCACTTTTGGCATTTGCACTGAATTTTCCTCCAAGAATAATCTTATCAAGATCAAATAAAAACCTCTGTTTTGCCCGGCCCAGCGTGGCTCAGCAGTTGAGCATCGACCTGGGATCCAGGAGATCGAAGTTCGATTCCTGGTCAAGGCACATGCTGGGATCCCCAGTCGGGGGCGTGCAGGAGGCAGCCGAACAATGATGACTCGTCGTTGATGTTTCCATCTCTCTCTCCCTCTTCCTCCCTCTCTGAAATCAATAAAGATATATTTTTTAAAAGACCAAAAAACAAAAAAACCTCGGTTTTGCCAAATCCAGTGGTCATGTCTCAGCTCTCATCTTGGTTGGCCTCTTAATAGCATTTAACTTGATGATCATTCCCTCCTTAAACATTTCTTCACCTGGCTTCCAGATCACATCTCTTTTCTGCTTCTCCTACTTCCCTGGCCAGTCCTTTTAAGAATGTTAAGTGTTAGGGCACATCAGGGCTCAGTTGTTGGCCTTTTCTTTATCTGTGTTCATTTATGCTCATTTCCTAGGTGCTCTCGCCTAATGCCATGGCTTTAAATATCATCTGTGCACTGAAGCCTCCCAGTTTATCTCTAGGGCCCTAACTACTCCCTGAGCTCCAGACTCACATCTTAGCTCCTACTTGATAACCCCCCTTGCATGTCTACTTGGTACCTCCTACTTCAACTCTTTGTTTCCTTCCCCAAATCTCTCTTCCATGCATTTCCCTCATCAGCACTCACCTTTCACTCCATTGACCTGAGAGTCATCCTGAACTCCTTTCTTTCCATTGTATTCAATCCATCAGCAAGTCCTGTCAGCTCTATCATCATAATATCCAGGATCCAAAGACATCTCATCACCTCCATTATTACCATCAAGTCCAGGCTAACAAAATCTCTCCTCCAATCCTTTGCAACATTCTTCTAACAGGTTTCTGCAGCTCAATCTTGCCCTCACACAATTAATTCTTTACATGGAATACAGAATTATCTTCTTTAATTAGTAAATCAGGTGATGTCATTCATCAGAGTAAAGCCCCACAATGGTTTTCTCTTGCATTTAAAATATAAGCCCAGTCTTTACCCCTGTTTACAAGGCCCTAATGACCTGGCCCACCTCTCTGACCTCATTCCTATAACTCTCCCTCTCCTCCACTCTGATTTAGCAACTCAGACTTCTTGTTCTTTGAACATGCCAACTCGTTCCTGTCACAGGGGGACCATATAGCTTGTAGAGAATCTGAGTTTGCTTTTAGGATAGACAGAAGCTTAGTGTTTTGGTTAATTAAACATGCTGGGTCTCAGATGGATCTATCCATTGAATCAAATTGCATTTTCAATCATATGTATATTTGTGGATTGATCATTGATGAGGCAGTGAACTTCATGGACATGTCAGAAAACTCATAATCATATAGTGTTTTGGCTGTTGCTGATGCTAGCTGCTCTTTAGCCAAGACTGCCTTGATTTGGGTTATTTATTTCACAATGTTCATCTTTTTTTCCAGTAGGATGTGAGACAGAAGACGTTGCTCTCATGATTAATACATTAATAAACACTCATGAAGTCTGTCTCTGGGTTATTTTTTAATCAACCCAGAATGATTCTTCTACTTTCTTCATTTTTCCTGTGGGAAAAGACCACACGTCTTTTCCAATTTCTTCTCTTTTCCCTTCAGTTTCATTATCCTCCCAAAGCCTGTTAGGAGAAATTTTACTTGCCTCAGATTCTAAGCTAGTCTACACTATAAGTAACCTGAGGGCAGAAACCATGTCTGTGTGATTCGCTGCATTCACAGTACCTGGCACATTGCTTGGCATATAATCGGCACTAATAATAATCTTGGAATGAACAGATGAATGACAAATAGAAATTCCCTAGTTTGTAAACAGAAACCTACCATTGTTTTGGCTGGGACCTAACAGATAAAAAGACCCAATCTTTGTAGAAATCAAAATTTTTTTTATCTAAGAAAAGGATTATCATGTCAGAAAGGCCAGCAACCGTCTTTTAAGAAATTCACTTGGAGCCCAATGGTGGACATTACAACCATTGTGCCATTGTTGAGAGTCAGCCTTAGCCTTGGGGACTCTGAAACCCAATTTTGTTAACATACTGAGACTAGGACCATGGGCACCAGAGAGGGAGCCTGTGGCAGTGCCTGTGGCTCCCTGTTCTAGGTCTTTCAGGGCCTCAGGGACTTTACCCTTCGTGGAGACATCCTTGTATTCTCTCACAAATGTGCTCTTCTTGATTAAGCCGGCTTAGGGTTGGTTTCTGCCATTTGCAGTGAAAACACCTTGACCAGTACAGGACTGCATGGTATTTTTAGAAAGTCAGTAAGTTAGCACATGTAGAAGATATGTAATAATAGTATTTCTGCCTCTGGGACTGACAAGCTGACTCCTTCCGTCGCCATGTCCTCCCTCTATAAGGGCTTGGATGAAGGCTGTCGGCAGTCTTTGTGACTTTCTTATTTCTCCGCCTCCATGGTTAGCCATTCCCATCCCGATGGGTGTCCTTCTCGTTAGATTCGATCTCATATGTTATCCTTTCAGACAAGTCTTGTAGAGGTCGGAGCCATTCTCTTTATGGTGACTTTGGATTTCTCCTCTCTAAAGCATTAAGTGTTGGTTTTACAACAAACTTCAAGATGGCCTTTAGACGCCTCTTATTCCCAGATTCCTTAAGACTCTTGAATGCAGTCTGTGAACACCGACAATAGTTTATGCCCCATTTGGCTGAGAAGTGTTAATGATTCTGTTGTCTGCCTTATTCTCACCCTCCTCGGATTCATTTATAGATTTCTTAGAGCAATTTATAGGGGCTACAGCCAGGTTTCTTTATCTCAGCTGCTCTAATGCCACCATGATTAACTACTACTCTCTTGATTTCTCTGTTAACCTTCTTGGACCCTGCTCCTCTGAGACCTTTCTCTGGGATTTAGGCGAGAGTAATGAAGGAATCCTGGGAATAGCATATAGACCAATTTCATCCAAGCATCAGAGAATAGTATGAGATGGTACTGGAAATATAGGTTGGAGTCTGTAATGTAATTGGTATTAAAACAGCTCCAACCCAGATCCTCTGAGGTTGGCAGAATCTCCACGTCAGGGAAGAGACTGACTTGAAGTCCAGATGCTTTCTTCGTTACCATCCCTCAGCAATGCCTGCTGACTCCATTATGCTGGCCAGGAAGAGCCATGGATCTCCCATTAGCACTGCCACTTTAGACTTGCTCTTGCCACCATTTGTACTGCTTTTGCTGGATGTTTCTCAGTCACAAGTTCTCCAATGTAAAGGCACCTTTGATGTCAATACCATTTTGGAGGCTAGAACAAATGGTGTTCTTATTTGTATGAAAATTACCAGGCTGATATATACAGGCTAAAAAGGTTCACATAGCAGGACTTCTATAAATAGACCCAAAATACTAAATTATGTTGAGTGGGATTTTACAACAGCCATCATACATTTACATACAGTTTATAAAAGTGTAAATGTGACCTGCTAACGTACTGAGACATGGAAAGTTGAGTATTTTCTTGAGAAGTAAAAAAATCCTTCACAGATAAAGATTTACATTGCTTTACTGTAAGAACATAATTCTCTAAAGGTAAGATGTCTCTCCGAAGGACAATTTAGAATAGTGTCTAGTTATTGTGGACTTTTTTCTATGTGAAATAAGTAGTTTGGAAAGAAGATTTTATTATTTTTTAGTTGATTTGTAAAAATACTTACTATGTTAGTACTTTTATTATATGCAGAAAATAAACAATTTCTGGTATGCTATCATATTACCAGTGTGGCTATTATATATATTAATCAGCTTGTCATTTACATAATTAATATGTGGGTAATACATAAATATAAACATACATATAGTCTCAATGTCAGTTATCAATACATTAAAATGCAGGCCAAATTTACACTTGCAGAAAGTGAGTAAGAAGTTAAGGTTTTTTATTTGTTTTATTTGTAAAATATTAAGGATTTTATAGTTCAAACAAAAAAACCAGACACTAATCAGTAGATGACTGAATATTGAGATAATTGTGGCAAAACTCATTTTAAATATATCTGTATGATTGATCAAATTCTTTTGTTTCATTTTGCTATAGATGACCTTACAGAAATATGTATTTGTAAATCTTTGTATTACTAGTATTCTAATTGTCTAGCAGGATTACAATATCTGTGTATCTTTATGTGGTTTATCTGGAAAATAGGCAAGTAAAGCTAAATTTAGAAGGCAAACTTGGAAATGATAATGCAGGCCACATGCACTGGTTCCACAGAGACCATGCTTTCCATATCTTTCTGCTTCCTCTCTCCTTCCTCCTCTTTCTTACCTGAGGAGCTTACGTGATAGTATATTTCATTCTTTTTTTTTCCCCCAAAAAAGATCAAGTAATGCTTCCAGCTAGAGCCAATTATGGTGTTTACCAAAACATTCTTTCTTTAGACAAAAGTAATCAGCTTTAAATTTGACTCAGATTTAAAGGCAGAGAAAAAAACAGGTTTTTCTGGAACCCATAACAGAATCCAAAATTTTGCCCAGTACATTTTCCTAAACCTTTGATGTGTCTAGACAGTGCAAAATGCAATAAAACTTCCCCCAAGAAAATGATGATGTAACTAGTAATAATGGGCCCCATTAGATATAACCAAAAGAGATAGCCTTTTTTTTCCCTGCATGCTGACCAAAAAATGATATCATGACAACAGTTTAAGAAAAAGTAATTATTGTCTCAACTGCTGGCATCAGAATTCTTCTTGGGGAGAATTTCAAATTGTCTTTGTTTTGGAAGAATGCCTCAATAAGTGATTGAGATCCTGAGGTCTTGGGTATCAGCTGGTGACAAAGCTTTAGAGAGGGAGTCAAAACTGCTTAGTTTGGGAATTTGCTCAATGGGAGGAGAGAAATTCTTGGCTACTAGGAGAATGTGGGGAAGGCAGAGGAGGGAAAAGGGAGAGTGACCCAGGGATCATGGCAGAGGGCCATGAGAAACCATTGTTGGTAGGTGGCTGAAAGGACTCTACAGAACAGGGTGTGATAAAATACTACTATGAGCTGTTCGTGAGGCTGTGTCTGATGAGACAGCTCCCTTCAACTCCCAGCTCTCCGGTGAAATCTACCACTCTCATAATGTTTCCATAGGTTTGTTGGTTTTCTTGGAACTGGAATAGCTCAGAAGGGAGTCATCAGGGAGAAAGAATGAACCTGGAGGCAAAGGTGAACACAGAATTCCCTACCTCACACCCCTGCCCTGGTAATTCACAGGAATCCTTGGGAAGGCTTTCGGACTTGTATAAGATGTTCAAGCTCGTTTTCTAAATCTTAAGGGGCCAGGTGTTTCCAGCTGACATCTAGGCTTTATGGGAGGGAATGTGTTTGTTTCCTTAGTGTAAACTTTGCCAGATAAAATACAGGATGCCCAGTTAGATTTGATTTTTAGATCAACAATGGGGACTTTTTTAGTGTAAACGTGTCCCAAGCATTGCCTTGGGTATATATTTGTAGCGATGAGTGCTCTCACAGGGGCTTCCATTGATACCCAAGGCAGCTACCTTGTTGAATTTGGGCCCCACTCCCAGCCAATAGTATAATCTCTCAGAAGAGAGTGGGTCTGAGCCCCTGCTATGGTCCTGCAGACCATACCTTCTTCACTTCTTTCTGCCTCCTCTCCCCTCTCATTCTTATGTTTCTCCCACAATTACTTTCTAGAATTCTGTAAACTAGAGGCAATGAAGGGTGCACTAGGGAAGAAATGGAGAGGGAGCATATAGTTAAGTGTCTACTCAGGGGTTGTTGTGATATTTCAATGAGTTAATATATGTAAAATATTAAAATCAGTGCCAGGCATGGTACAATAGTAATATTGACTCTAGAGCCTAGAGTCTGGGGTCTAGAAGCTTCTGACTGTTACAGTCACCACTGTTGCCCTTATTAATCTGTTCTCCATACTATAGCTAGTGCCCTTTTAAAAATGCAAATCTGACCATGTCGTGGCTTTGATTTAAAGGTTTCAGTGGCTTTCTACTGCTCTAATAAAGACCTACTAGGCTTGGAGTGATTTTTCTTTTACCTATTTCTCCGTCTTAACTGTGTCTTCCTTTCACGTTGCATTTTCTAGGCACACAGGCCATCAAGGGACTGTGCCTTCTGCCTAACATATTCTCCCCCAACCCCTGCTTCACTATGACGATTTATACTGATTTTTCAGTTTTTGTCAACGAAGCCTTCCCTGACCTCCTAGTCTAGGTTACAACCCATAGTTTAGAGCACCCTTTGCTTTTCCTTCATAGCCATTTATTCTAACTATATGTTTGTGTGATTATTATACCATAAGCTCCAAGAAGAAAGGGACCATGTCTATCTTGTTAGCCATTATATTCCCCAGGCCTAGCATAGTACCTGACACATACTAGGTACTCAACCAAAAAAAAAAAAAAAATCAAAAGAATGATATATTGTGATACATGAAAATTAAAATTCCATTTCAGTGTCCATTGGAACACAGCCCCGCATATGCGTTTATGTAGCCTTTTTTTTGTTTAACCCTCACCCGAGGATATTTTTTCCATTGCTTTTCAGAGAGAGTGGAAGGGAGAGAGAGAGAGACAAAGTGAGAGAGACACATTGATTAGACACACATGCCCTGTCCGGGGTGGTGGTTGAGCCTGCAACCGAGGTACATGCCCTTGGCTGGAATCAAACCCAAGACCCTTCAGTCCATGGGCTGATGCTCTAACCGCTTAGCAAACCGGCCAGGGCCATTTATGTATTTTTTTATGGCCACTTTTGTGCTACAGCGACGGAGCTGAGGAGTTGTGACCGAGAGCATATGGCCCACAAAACAAAAATATTCACTATCTGGCCCTTTACAGAAAAAGCTTGCTGACCCTTGTGTTAAACAATAGTAATTCTGGGCTCTGGGACAGCATGAGTTCAACAGCACCTGCAGGTCGCTTTTCTCAGTGGTTAACAGTTTGGTTCTGTTGCTGAAACAAGTGATCTATTTATTTTGCTCCGTTGATAGGATTAATGAAAGAGACTTTCCTTTGTCCTTTGTGTCTCTGCTTGTCTGTCAGCAGATGGAAGCTCCCCCGAAGGAGATGGGTCACGTGGTGTACCCCTCGACAAGGGTCTGATCATGTGACTTTCTCCCCCAATCAGTTATTTCTAGTTCTTTGGATAATTCATAAATTCTTTTTCTAAATGAGATAATGAGTTGGTAGGTGGTAGCAATGAATTAAAAAGAGTGTCTACATTTTCCCACCAACTTTCCTTCAACACATATACTGGGAACAGATTAAAAACTGCTTTCTATCTTCTTTTAAAGGGACTGTGTCCCTTTCCGGTTACAATCATACTTTCCAGAGCAACACTTTAAAGTACACATTAAAATCTAACAGTTTTAAGATAGTTTCAAAGTGATATCATCATAGTAGTAGGTAATCATCCCCACAAAGACAGAGGAACCTTTCATTCCTTTAAATAAATTAACTTAAAAATCTAATCTGAAAAGTAACCACTGTGTATGTTCATGGCTGCTGAATTCAAAGATATTTTTAGTGAGAGAGGAAACAAAGGGGATTGTACTGAACATACGTGTCTTTCTTTATATAATGCCTTTTACTTCTGAAAAACTGTGAGTGGAAATAGATCCAAACTCAATAAGATTCTAAAAACCCCATCAGAGTAATTCACCTATAAAGTCAGTATTTAATCCTTGATTTATCTCTTTTTAAAATTCACATTTCCATAGGATGGATCTGTTTAGAATGGAAGCCCTCTAGAAATGATAAAGGAAAGAAAAATGGCAGAAAAGTAACATACCAGCAGGACCATATGTATTTTGGATAAGTTAAGATCTTATTAATATCTTTATAATAAAGTAGCCTTAAAATATAAAGCTCCTAAACAATCTAAATAGGTATAGAAATTGAAATAAGTCAAAATAAATACAATATTTTATTAAGTGGAAGATAATCTCATATACATTATTCAAGTGTCCCATAGAACAAGAAATCAATTATTCAACATAATTTAGAGGATATTTCTAGACCTTTACCGTGGCATCAGACTTTTTCTATAGGATGCGTAGCCATTATGAGCTTCTCATCATAAAGAATTTATATTTGATTGGTTTGCATTATTTTAAAAAGCATATATATATGTTTATATATACACACATATATAGCAGTAATATAACAAACATTTCTCTGCTTTAATATGGCTCATATTATCATTATCATAATTGATACAGCATAGACACTATGATAATCATTGATGGTTATCAGGCATTTAACCTAATGTTTTGGAAGCTCAGCAAAAATTGGGGGGAAAAAAATTTAAAACCATTTAAATGTTGTTTGACTCATTGACAAACAGTGGGGGAGCTTTCTAAGGGCTGAACAATGGTTTTAAAAGAGTGGTAAGCTTTCCAAAGGAAAGGAGGGGAACTCTGTAAGATGTGATAGACACAAAAAAGAATTCAAGAAACGTTTTTCAAGGGCCTCTGTAAACATTAAGAGTTTCTCTATACCAAGAACACACTTGAAAATAGCAGGGATGATACTGACAGACAACAGAGTCTGCTTAGAAGGTGCTCTACTGTCTAGTTGTGATGAGTTGAGTATTATGTAGACATGTTGAATGTGTTTATAATGACACTCAAAGACAAAAGGTCATTTAAGCTATGAAGAAGTCATAATGCAAAAAATGGTAAAAACATGTCAATATTTACTGATATAATATACACAGACATTTTTATTTAAGAAAAATAGTGATGACCTCTAATGATCATTCACTATGGGTAGACTAGAAATTAACAAATAGTCAAATAATCCGCCCCCTCACCCCTGGACATTATGGGGGAAAACACCTTAGGGATATTATTTCTAAACCTGCTTTTAAAATAGATGAAAAGAAGTATCAGTATTGTGAAGTGCAGTGGTTTGTGCAAGTTTTTCATGTCAAATTTATTCAAAGAACTTTCACTATGAAGTTATAACCTTCCCAATTTTGGGTTTTAAAATATTCTTATTTTATAAAGTAATTGGGGAGCATAGATAGAGGATTTATTTATATTTATTTTTCTACCTTTACTTTGCAAAATAAAAAGTTAAGCCTATGTCAATTCCTGAAAATTCGTTGCAAATTTTACCTGTCCTTGAAATTAAAAAGTTTGGGAACCAGTGATCTAGACTAAGTGATAAGATAGGTTTACAATAAAATATTAATTAGAATAATCCTGGAATAGTTTTCTGATTAATTAGATTTTCACATTGTAGGTTAATCATTTTGTTTCAGCTTTGCTTATTCAACTTGATTTGACAGTCATTTATAGAAAGCCTTCAGTTATGCCAGGCATCATCGTAAATGATGTTGATGAAAAGATGTGTAAGTATGGCCTTTGCTTTTGAGAACAAACCAGATTAGTGCAAAAGACAGAAAAAGAAACATTTAAGTTCTATCTTCAATGTGATACCTGCAAACAGAATAATAGATGTATGTATGTAGAGAAATAGTTACGTCAGGGAGGGGAGTGCAATTAGAGAAGGTGTCACAGTTCTATTGGGGTTTGATGGACAGATAGAAGAGTCCTCCAGGTGAGCATGGACTGGAAGGCTGTTCTACTCAAAGGGATCCACATGCTCAAAGACAGTGAGTTTTTGAAGAGCAGAACCATTGATATTGATGCTTCATTGATATTGATAGAGCAGCCATTTCAAGTGTCAAATGAAGAAATGGCTAGAGAAGAAATCTGAGAGGTAGCCTGGAATCAGATTATAAAGGGACTTGTATGCTTTGCTGAGTTGGTTGGACTATATTCAATATGTGCCTAGAGAATCTTTGAAGGATTTTAAGCAGGAGAGAATTGGAAATCTTTCTGAAAATGTATTAGGATTTTCTTTCTGCCTCAGAAAGTAGAATAACAGCAGGAAAAGAGGAAGACCAAATATGGATGGTTTGCCTCTATAAAAGAAGCTGTAGGCATGAGTCTACAGGAGCTGAGTAGCGTGTTGAGGACACGATATTGTAGACATCACTCATTCATAGACTCACTAGGAGTCAGAGTTGACTCAACAGCACATAATATACACAAGTATAATATATTGAACATAATCGAATTTTTTACTGATGATTAAAGATTTTACGGTGATATTCTCAATGAATATCAGTTCTCATTTTACAAAGAAACAGATTGAAAGATAGGTGGTTTTGGGCCTCTCCTATAGAGACCCAGGAAATATTTCTTGAAATTTCTTTATAAAACCAAATTACTATGACTGTATTTTCTCTTAACATGTCTCATTCTTGTTAATATTAAGAAAGAACTGGGGAAGAGATTTTGGTTGACACCTATTGAATTTTTCTTAGTTTTATTCTAGAAAATCATTGGTTAATATATATAGAAGGTATCCACCCAGGTGCTGAGTGAGGGGTAAAATTTTGCTACTTATGAATAGAATTTAGAGATTCATTATACTCTCCTGGAGAATGGATATATATTTACCATTTCTTTCCCTATTTGTTACTTAACACATAATAGTTACTATATAAATGTATGGTGAATTGGAAAGAATTTGCAATATAAATGGTAACAATTTTTCTGAGGAAAAGGAATTACTGACTTAACTGGTGGTTCTTTAATATGGTTTAACCTTTGTATATAAGCAGGTAGATTAAGTGATCATAATGTATTTCACCCTTTAAATGAATTTGACAAAAATCTACATACAAGGATATTAAAAAGCTAGTCATATTGACGTATTGGGGGAATATTTCTTTTTAAAGAATGGAGATTTGGCTTAGAAATGTGAAATAAAGGTAGTAGATAAAGTACCTCTGAAGGGGAAAGTGCAAATTGTAAATTTCTCTGTGGTTAGAAACTGGGGCTGTGTTTAGTAACACTGAACATTCTTAAGAATGACCTGCATATTGGAAGCTCTAGGTTTGCAGATTTTTAAAATTCTTTCTCAGTATGAAATGCCAATAGGATTATTAGTACTAGGAGGCTGGCTGTATAAGCTAAAAAGTGATAAATAATCCTCTTGTGGGCAAGTGTGAAATAGAGAAAAAATAATATAAATTATATTAGTAAGGTGATGATCTCAGCATGGTTGGTTAAATGTGAGGAAGAGAATTTGGAGGTTACTGTAGTCTGTCCTCAGGAGTTGTCAACTCAGTGTGCTAGTGTAACACCTGTCATCATAGAGCAGGTGTTTTACAAAGAACTTGACAACATCACCTAGACCTTGAACAAAAACCTGCAGTTGTGTACACATCTGAAATACTAGATGTCTTTATTTCAAGAAGATCATACTAGATATCAAAATATAGAATATTCTTATTTGATTCTATTCTAATATAGATGATCATAACCTAGAATCAATTTCAAAGCTTGAGAGGAGTAAATCAGGAGAAAACCAGGAGTATTACTTTGCCTTGGCTGTAGGAAAAAGAACCGCCGAAAACCAAACGGAATGGGCTGAAAATAAAAATTTAGTTGTAGAAACTTAGTAATTGTGAAGGCTATGTAAAGATAACCCAGATATTTCCTTGTGTCTTGCCCCCACCAGAAAAACATAAACCACCTACAACGTTCCCCTTTTCTCAGTCTTCCATATTTATGAGCATCCCCAGGAGATTTTTCACTTGCACTCAGGAAAAAGTCCTATTGACTACGGATGTCTAGTTCCCCTTCTGTCACTAACCCCCCTTCTAGCGTCCTGCTCAGCGCTGTCACTTTCTTGGCATCGCTGGGTTCCGCTGAGCTATCACTGCAAATGCACTAAAATATTCTAAGGTCCAAAATTTCAAACGTAATTGGAAAGCTTAAACGTTTTCCTCAAACATTCTTATGGGCACCAAAAGCACTTAACCATACCCGATTTTAGTAGTCACAACCCTTTCGATTCTTACAGCTCCAGTGGGAAATTGGGGACATCCTTTCAGGAATGATCCCTCCAGGGCAGCTCCCTCCAAGAAAACACAAAGGACGTGAATTAAACAGAATTTTAAAATAACATTGTTCAAATGGTTTTTTAAATGAACAATTGCGAGACAAACAAGGACATCTCCAGGTTTACAGATAGCATAATTAAAACTCTTCGGGGTAGCGAAATGCCAGCGGAATGGACGGTAGGAGCAGAGTGGACAGTGAGTGCAGACTTGTTGAGTAAATCTCAGGAGTTAGCACTAGAACTAAAGGTCTTCTAATTCATTGTAAGCGCTCCAGCTCGGGAGGGACATCTTACTCATTGGGAGAAGACTGCATTTTTCTCTTCTCCTTTTCCAGCTTTCTCCAATACAGGTTGTGATTTTGCCCAGGACCCTTACCAACATCTAAGGGAAAGGAGCTTAGAAAAAGGCAAAGTAGGGAGCACTTTTCGGGCGTCTCTCGAACCCGCAGCGGGGAGCGCTACGGTAAGGGGCGTGCAGAATAGCTCCTTCCTTGCCCAATCAGGTGCACAGGAAGATGTCCTTTTACCAATAAAAATAAAAGTTCGCTTTCCGGAGGCGGGAGGGTGAGCCTTGACTGCCAGTTCTCCAAAGCAACGATAGAGTAGAAGACAGAGAGTGATTAGAGACAGAGCCAACCGAGGGGGAGGGGCGGGGCGGGGCGGGGGTAGGTCTGAGCGGCGGCTGGCCTGGCCAGTGGGGTGCCAAGGCTGCTGTTCCTGTTGTAGTGTTTCTCGCCAATCAGCAAGGTGAGGGGAGTGGGCGGGGCGGGGAAGGGGTGGTAAGAGCTCGCGGCACAGCCGAGCGCTCATCGGGCTCGGGGCAGCGAGGAATCCGGTTAAAATCAGAGTCGGAGGGAGGTTTAACCACAGATCGGTTCCGATCGGATTATCCCTTAAAGGGGACGCGCCATTGTCAAGAGAACGGAGCCTGGGGCCGGAGGGCGGGGACCAGCGGCGCTGGAGGAGGCAGCTGCACTTGGACTGGGGACCGGTAGGTGTTTCTTGGGGAAAGGCGCTTCATTTCACTTTCTCTTCCAGCCCCAGGGGCAGGCGCCGGGATGCTCGCCGACCAGCGGCCCCAGCCCTGGCGGGAGACGAAGTCGCCGGCCCTCGCCTGGCTGCCCGATGGAAGCCAAGGGGGAGGCGGGCCAGGATGGCTGGCAAGCTGCTCCGCCCCGGCCAAGACTCATAACGGACACTAAACCGCAGCTCAGCCCCCGCCTCAACCGAAAACCCGCCGGAGCGGCAGTGGGTCCTCGGGGAGCGCCGCGCGCCTCGCTCCCCCGCGCGCCCGGCTCCCTTCGTGCGCGCCCCCTTCCCTTCGCGCGCCCGCCTCCCCTCGCGCGCGCCGCCTCCTCGCGGACTCTGGGAGCCGCCGGGCGGGGAGGAAGGCGGTGGTGGCGAGGCGGGGGGAGGTCAGCGGCCACCGTTTCTCCGCCCCGGCCGTGAAGGGTGGGCCGAGGAGCAAACTTGGCGCGGCAGCTGGCAGCCCGGGGCGGAAGGGGTGCTGGAGACCCGTGGAGCGCGCGGAACCGCCTGCCCGGCCCAGCATTGTCCCTCTTTTCCTTTGGTCTCTCCGCCCACTGCTGGCTGTGGTAGGGAGGGGTGCGGATGCGGGCGCTGTGCCCGCGTCGCTACGGGCCGGCAGCGCACCCCCAGACCCAGAGCTTTCCGGAGCCGGAGTGGCCCAACCGGCGCCGCAGCCACCGCCCGAGGGCGGTTCGGGCCTGCGGAGTGTCTTCGCTGCGCTCAGTCCGCACCCACTCCGGCTGTCTGGGCGCTGAGTTCTTCCTTGCAACTTTTTTTTTTTGCCGATTGATGGAAGTTGTGGCTTCTGGGCGGCAGGTTCTTTGGGCGTAAGCTCGTTTCCTGCGTCCTGGAGAGGCTGATTTCTAGGGCGAAGTGATTCTTTATTGCTTTCGGTCTCCTTCCCATCCTAGTTTCTTGCTCGGCACTTAAAATCGTCTTCTCTAGTGTATTTGCAACTATATGGGAGCATTAAACTCTCAGGTTAAGATAACTTGGGGAAAAAAGGGGGGGGGGTGCTGGTGAGGGCAAGAGCTTCATGTAGAGTCAAATTTGCCTTAACCTTTGAACTGTGGAAAGTATTACCTGGACTTACTTGCAGAGGTTCTTTTAGAAGGAAAAGAAAAAAGAAAACCAGGTTGCAAGGGTCTAGGAGATTAGGAAAAAACCTATTTTTGATAGAAATAGCTTTCTAAAATGCTGTTCTGCCTAGCAGATACCTTCCGTAAACTTCTCAAAGGCATTACTATTCGTAACAGCAACTTTTACTATGGATAAAATAAGTATGTTTTTTATCTTGAGCATTAGTGCTATGCTGTACCTGTCAATACTTGCTAAAGAAATCATATTTAGAAACAGCACATTCCTTCTTAAAGACCTTATTTAGAAAAGGAATGTTTTCGTAAGCATTCATTTTTGACAGTTTCTTCTTGTGCATACTTTGTAGAGTACTTGCATGTGCAAGTTACAACCCTTTAAACAAAGTAGCAAAGTGGCAGTGGGTATGTTATTCTGTAGTCTTTTTTTTTTTTGCTACTCATTATCAAAAATAACATTCCATCAATCTTCTTCCATTCTGAGTTATTTTGTAAAATTACTTCTGTAGAAGAGTGAATTTTGTCAGAACACCTGGCCCAGTGTTTTTTTGTTTTTGTTTTTAAAGCAACACAACTTCCCAAAGTGTTGATTAATGCACTATTTAGTAACTTTCTGAGTGATGTGGAACATAAGTTCACAGGCTCAGCAATAACAAAGGAGAAACTCTACTTGGGAGACTGAAAAGCGGTTCAGATAATAATGTTTGAGAATTACTCTGTTCTTCCCACAGAACTTAGGAAATGCAGACACATGAAAACATGATCTTTTGTAATAACTTTTAAATTTATTTTTCAGTTACAGTTGACCTACAATATTATAGTATTTTCAGTTGTACAATATAGTCGTTAAACATTTATATAACTTACAAAGTGATCATCCTGATAAGTCTAATTTTTTATTTCATACATAGTTTTTGCAGTATTACTGACTACATTCCCTGTGTTGTAGTAGTCTTGATAGTCACTCATTATTACACCTACCCCTCCCCCCCCTTATTCATCGTCTTCGGTGATCAAGATGGCAGGCAAGCTTCCAGGCATAATCTTCCTTTTCATTTCATAAGAGAAAGCAGATTAAAACAAGCGTCCAAATTTCTATCTTGGTTTACTTACCAATTTATTTAAACAATACAGGAAAGAATTTTTGAACTTTTAAAAGAGCACATATAAAGAAAACATTCAGAAAGAATTATCTTTGAAATATCTAGGTTGTGTTTCCTGGGAAACATATTTTTCTTGTGAACTTCTCACATTTAAAAAAAAATTGTCTTGCCCTAGCTGGTTTTGCTCAGTAGTTAGAGCATCAGTCCAAGGACTGAAGGGTCTCCTGTTCCATTCTGGTCAAAGGCATGTACCTCGTTGTCAGGCTGGATCCGGGTGAGTGCAGGAGGCAATCAATTGATGTGTCTCTCTCACATCAATGTCTCTCTCTCTCCAAAAAGCAATGGAAAAAATATCCTTGGGTGAGAATTAAAAAACAAAAAACCAAAACATTGCCTTATATATATATACACACATTGCCAAGACATTTCTTGAGTTGTGAACTGTCTCTTGATCCTTGGGAACTAGGACTGTCTTCCATTTCTGTGCAAATTCACTGTGTCACCTAATGCCTTTCTAGTACCCAGTAAATATGTTGTCTTAGGTCTTTGTGACAGAAAAAGATACTGTTCTATATAGGCTGCTTGAGAGACTTATTTTATTTTTATTTTTTAATATACACCTTTTTAAGCAAGTTAAACCAAAGTACAGCAATTGGTTCAGTGCCTGGGGGTAGTATATTAACCTTTTTGTTCTGTGTACAAAAATGTGATTTAATTGTTTATTATTATAATATCTGTTCCACAGACATCTTTTGTGACAGTGATAGCTTATTGTCACAATTATTAAAACTAGGTTTAATCTGTCAACATCCGTTGAGTACCCATATATTTATGGAGCATTTTGGGAAGATACAGTAGAAATGGATGGCACTCATTACTATCACAGGTATACAGTTTAATGGAAACATGTAAAATTATCATCCATAAGAAAAAGACTGAGTATTTCAGTGTAGTGACAGGTGTAGAGTAATAGCGACATAGGATTGATGCTAAAGTGGTAAAGGAATAGTGGAATAATAGAAGAAACCTAGGTGAGGCTGGGAAGTTTTCATTGCTTTGTATAACAGATATTCTCCCCACTCCTACCCCCTCTCCTTTGGTGACCATCAGCTTGTTTTCTATTTCTGTGGGTCTCTCTGTTTGTTTTATATATTCTTTTTTTTTTTCGTATATCTTTATTGATTTCAGAGAGAGGAAGGGAGAGGGAGAGAAGAGAGAGAAACATCAATGATTAGAGAATAATTGATGGGCTGCCTCCTGCACACCCCCCACTGGGGATCGAGCCCACAACCCGGGCATGTGCCCTGACCTAGAATCGAACTGGGATCTCCTGGATCCTAGGTCAATGCTCAACCGCTGAGCCACGCTGGCCGGGCACATTTTATATATTTTTAAATAAATATAAAAATAAAGTATGTTTGGGGGTTGGCTGGGTGTTTGTTCTCTACTTGAACTATTTTTATCTATAAAATATTAGGGGGGCAGAGGATGTGCTCTGCGTTTCAATTATTGTCACCTCACCAGAGGGATCATCCCAGATGAAATGTCACCTTGTCTGCAAGCTTTCCTTTTGTTCCCCTAATCATAAGCGACTGCTCTTTCCTCTTGCTCCTGTAAAACCTGTTTATAGCATAAGCCTTGCTCTGACGTACAGTACGGTTATGTATGTATTTCTTCATTACATTATGGACTTTGGTAAAGACCATTAACAAAAGTTAGAGGCCCTCCCTCTCCACCCCACCTTTTTACTGTTGCCTGAAGTACTTGGGCAGTTTTATTAGACCACTAGTATTCTATAAAAACCTTAAGCTTATACAAGTTCAAATACATTTTTTGGGGGGTGGGGAGAACTTATGTTTGTTTAAAGGAAAAATCTTTATTTTCCTTGCCATCAAAGTATCGCATGCTTGTTGAAAAATATTAATATGAAAGAAATGTATAATTTATAAATTGAAAATCCTCCCACAGCACTGGCCTTTATCACATGGTAACTCTTGGTAGTGGTTTGTTGCTTATTGTTAGTTTTCTCCCCATCTTTAGTTTTTTATTATTATTACCTTTAGATAGGAGACTGCCTTAACTGTCATACTTGAAAATTTTAATTAGTAAGTCGTGGTTACTGGGAATGGAAAAAAGGAATCAGTTTTTATACAGTTATTTGTTATTAATTTTCCCAGGGTCAGTAATCTGGCTCTTCCACCTTTCCTTGAGTTATAAAGCTGCCACGGTATGTTTGTATTCAAAAGTAGGCCCCGTAATCATTTAAAAATTGATCAAAACCTATGTCCCTGAACAGGTGATCTGCCTTTACCCTAAAATACACTTAGAGTATGTACTCTAAGCACAATCTCCTCTCACTTCTTGATTTTTCTCAAGTCCAGAGAGCCTTGAAATTACTGCCAACAGGCACTTCTCAAGGTGGCCAAAGAGGGACTGTACAGAGGCTGTACTCCACCAGGAAGTTGCTCATAAAAAGGGAGCTACGATCCAGGCTGACAAAGTCGATGATAAGCTTGATAAGCTTCTATTGTTCAAGTGCTTCGCAAGGCTGGCCCTCAGGGGAAAAAGGTCTCCTAGAGGTTCCTAAACAGAAAGCCCAGCTGCAAGCACAACCAGGTGGCCCAGTGAGCTGAGGAGTCTCCATTCATCCAGCACATTCTTATTGGGAGTCGAACCACTTTATTTGTGCACCGCCCTAGGCGTAGAAGGTGAGGTCAAGTCTGTCCCCCCACAGTCTGTGAGCTCTACTGAGTATGACCCTTAAATAGACATAATGGTGCCAGTGGGTCAAAGAGGGAGAACAAAGGCCAGCTTAGGTGAATTTATTAGTCACTCTTGTTTATTGTTCTCCACAGCTTCTTCCAAAGGATCCTAGCGGCCAAACCTGGGCTTCCCCGGGAGGTGGGTTGGGTCCCGTGGAGTCTGTTATATTAAATGTGTAAGCACTAGATTTTTAATTTTTAAAATTATTTTTTTAAACTCTGCTATTCCCCTGTGGCAGAATATTTCTGGAATTCTACAAACATTGGTGTGTCTTTCCATATACCCTACAGGGATCGTCTATTTCAAAGACCGCCCTTAGGAGGCTGTATTTGTATTCTGGCAGATAATTCATATTTTGCCTATAGAGTAGTAACATATTCTTTTAAACTCAAAATACTGTAATCAGTAGTATTCACAATGTTCAGTGGTTTTTAGTATATTCTAGAACTGAGCACCACCACCACGATCAATTTTAGAACTTTTCATCACCCCATCCCATTCCCATTCTCCCTCCCTAGCCCTAGGTAACCACGAATCTACATTTTATCTCTGCTTGTTTGCCAGTTCTGGGCATTATCCAGTGCACTAGGGTTGGCGGTTTGATTCCAGGGTAGGGAGGCAGCCGATTGATATTTCCCTCATTGATGTTTCTCTCTCTCTCTCCCTCTCCCTTCCTCTCCTTGGAGAAAAAAAATCTTTAAACAAAGAATTGCATGTATGCTTTGTTGCCTGAATGAATTTCAACATATTATTTCAACTTCTCAGGGCTCCTTGTTTTTCTTTATTTTGTTATGTGTTATTTTTTGGTATGTCTCTATTTCGTGGTAATCAGATGTGATATAATTTAGTTCAATACTGAAGAATGCTGAAAAGATAATTTAAATGCAGGTTTTGGTTTTGCTCTCCCTTTAAAAATTTAAGATGGATTATACTGGTAAAAAATAATTAACTTTGGTGGTTCCATTTATGTGTCTTTGCCAAAGAATCTCCAGTCATTAGTCTTCTCAGTCAGCAATATCAACAAACCAATATTTTTTGTTGAGTTGTTGGTGAAACCATTCCTTTATAAATCATATCTGGTTTTTGGGATTCACTTGCTTATTACTTTACTGTTGGCTGTATCTCTTTCTTTGCTCTCATCACACCTGTCTGTAGACGTTTCCTTGCCTTTCTGATTTAATATTTTCAGTGCGCTATGAGACTAGCACCCATAACCACACTTGTTGAATGGTGGATGAAAATGACAGAAGGCTCTGTGTGTGGAGCCAAGGGACTTCCTGTGCGTGGAACATTAGTGGTAGGACCTTGTTATGTTGGTTTTTATTGCTTAGAGGACTCTTGTCTCTTTCCTGGTTTTGGACTATGTTTTAGGGAGGTGCTATTTCTGGATAGCAGAAGGTGGCATAACAGGGTGGTGCAGATGTCTAACTTCCCCTAAATAATAGACCTCTTAATTCTGTCTTAAGTCTAACTCAAGTGGATGGAGAATAATTCTTTTTCTCATGTCTTGATATTCCACTTCTTGCAAGACCCATCACCACCCCACGCTTGTACACCAGGATACTTGTTGTAAAACAGAACCTAATATAACTACTTCCATGAGCAGAAATTAGAGACCTTAAAGAACTGTGAGGATATGTGTAAAATGTTATCTAGATATTTATATTAAACTATGTCTTTCAGTAATTAATCTATTTTCTTTGAGGTAAAGTTATCTTCATAGATTTCCTTTTCTATGTTTGTGTTCATAACAACTTAGATCTATGTCTTGTATTTAATATTCCTGGCAGTACTGAGCCCTTAGTATACTCTCAGTAAATACTGGCTAGAGTTTTAGTTGTCGGTTTCTTTATGGTGGTTTCACTTTTTCCTGTTGTGGAATTCATGGAGTTATGTTTTTTAGAGCTGGATGGCCTTGGAAATAATCTGATACAGCTCTTATATTTTGTAGATGAGAAATGAGATTGTGACTTAAGATGTGGACAGAATTGAGTTATTTTGATTCCCAGTCCTAGTGTTTTTCTTGTTCTAGCATATACTTACCCAAGTAAAAAGTTTAAGGGGTAGCCCAGCCAGGCGTGGCTCAGTGGCTGAGCATCCTCAGTGGCTGAGGATCTGGGAGATCACGGTTTGATTCCCGGTCAGGGCACATGCCCAGGTTGCAGGCTCGATCCCCAGTCAGGGGTGTGCAGGAGGCAGCTGATCAATGACGACTCTCTCATCATTAATGTTTCTCTCTTTTTTCCTCTCCCTTCCCCTCTCTGAAATCAATAAAGACATATTTTTTAAAAAAGTTTAAGGAATAGGTAGAATCTTAGATTTCTTTAGCCTCTATAACAGAGGTCTGCAGAAATTTTATGTTATACCCAGAAGTATAAAAAATCGTATTTGCATTTTTAATATGTGTAAGTTTGTTGTAAACTACTGCATATTATGTACATAATAAGAAACTAACAGAAATGAGATAAAGATGAAAAACATTTTAGAATGCATTATTTCCATGCTTTTGATTCCACTTAAAATATTAGTCATTTTTAGAATAAGTATGATTGAATGTCATTGCTTCAATGACTTTTTATTTTGAAATAATTGTAGACTCATGGGAAGTTACAGAAATAGTACAGGGAGTCCTGTGTAGCCTTCATTCAGCACCCCTGGTTTTAATATCTTACATGACATGATGTTAAACCAGGAAACCAACATTGGTACAGTACTGGTAAGTAGCCATATTCAGATTTTACGGTTTTCAATGCACTCATTTGTGTGTGTGTGTGGTTCTGTGCAGTTTGATAACATTTCATGTGTGGATTCATTTAATCACTATCACAATCAAGGTATAGTACTGTTCTTTCACTGCCAAGAAACTCCCTTGTGCAGCTCAAGGTCCCTTACTTTCCCACCCTTCCCATTCCTATTTCCCGGCAACGACTAATTTCTTCTTCATCTCTATATTTGTGACGTTTTGAGTCTGTTACATAAATGGAATCATAGTTTGTAACCTTTTGAATCACTCAGCACAATGCCCTAGAAAACCATTTAAGTTGTCGTATACATCAGTAGTTCATTTCCTTTTATTGCTGGGTAGTTTTCGTTGTATGGACGTACCACAGTACACAGTTTAACTACTCATCTGTTGAAGAACATATGAGTTCGTATTGGGCTGTTAGGAATAAAGTCACATAGGTTTTTGTGAACAAAAGTTTTCCTTTCTCTGGGATAAATTCACAAGAGTGCAGTTGCTGGGTTGTATTGTAAGCATGTTTAGTTTGATATGAAACTGCCTATTTTCCAGAGGGGCTGTATATTCCCACTGGCAATGTATGAAAGACGCAGTTTCTCCATATGCTTGCCAGAATTGGTATTTTCACTATTTAAAAAATTTTAGTCATTCGAATAGTTGTATAGTGATATCTCATTGTGTTTTTAATTTGCTTTTCCGTAATGGGCAAATTAATTGTTTCCCTAATGAGCAAATTGGATTGTTTTTCATAGTTGAGTTTTGAGAGTTCTTTATATATTCTAGATAAAAGTCCTTTGTCTGATAGATGGTTGGTAAAAAATCTTTTTTCCATCTGTGGCTTGCTTGTCTTTTCATCCTAGTTAACAGGGTCTTTTATAGAGCAAAATGTTTTAAGTTTTCATGCACTGCATTTAGTAATTTTTTCCTTGGATGAATTCTTCTTTTGGTGTCATGTCTGTGGACTCTCCACCTAGTTCTAGGTCTCAAAGATTTTTTTCCTACATTTTATCATAAAAGTTTTATAATTTAATGTTTTACAGGATAATCACTTTCTTACCTTTCAGTTTTGATAAAGCCCTGATATTGGTAACAGACAGTTGTCAGTTCTACCATTTTCTTATTGCTTGCTTGTATTTTGCTTTACTACAGTTTAATACCCTTTTTTTCTCTCAAACAAAAAATATTTTTAATCCTCACTCAAGGATATTTTTTCCATTGTTTTTCAGAGAGAATGGAAGGGGGAGGGGGCAGAGAGGGAGAGAGAGAGAGAAACATTGATGTGAGAGAGACACATCAATTGGTTGCCTCCCGCATGTGACCTGACCAGGGCCAAGGATTGAACCTGCAAACGAGGTACATGCCCTTGGCTGGAATCGAACCCAGGACCTTCAGTCCACTGGCTGATGCTTTAACCACTGAGCCAAACCAGCTAGGGCTCAAAAATCTCTTAAAAGTTCGTTAACAAGTGGCATAATTCGAATGAGATCTGCCAGTATACTTAATTGGGTCTGTGTAAGCTGCAGGACGTTGCCGTATATCGAAAATGAACAAACAAGTGAGGACGTCACAAATGGCTCCTCCAGGATGTGAAACTGCCACCTCTCCTTCAGGAGATAGTATGTGTGTAGTCAGTGCCACAAACAGAAACCCTTCCGAGTAGTTTAAGCCAGAAGAGATTTAATACAGGGTATTAGGTGCTTACATCATTCTTGACAGGGCCTAACAGCAGGGTTTTGGGTGGCAATACAGAGGTCACTCACAAGGGGACCTCAGAGGGCACCCCCAGAGCTATGCTGGAATCCGGAGTTTGTGCCACGTCTGCTGCACTTGCTCCCAGGTGCCCTGGAAGCTGCAGGACAGCCATAGCTGCAGTCCAGGATTAGGATGTCCCATCAAGGAGCCGCCACTGCCACGGCCACTGCCACTGCCACTGCCACACACTTCTTGTTGCCCAAGAAGCTGCAGTCGACTGAAATGATGCTGTGGATAAATCTTGTATTTCCATAACTGTGCTTTACCCCTAAACAACTAAAAAAGTGCTTTTCAGATTGCCCATAGGTGACTGGGGGTCAAGTGAGCCAATTCGTGGTATCCAGCGTGCTTCACATAAATGCCACGAGACTGACGTTGCCTGACGCAGGACCAGAGGGTGCTGTTGTCAGCCTCACCTATCGAATATTAGGAAGCTCAGATTTCAAATTTACGATAACACATGGGCTTGATCACCCTGCCTCTGAAGGATGCAGGTCCTCCACTCTGAACATAATACATTTTAAATGATTAAATAGTAGGAGCATGGTAGGTCTGGTATGATCCCCCCAAATATTTAAAATTTATCTTAATATCCCCCAGTTTCTGAAACTGTATCTTTTCCTGTATAAATATATACAAGTATAAAATGTCAGTGTTTTGGGAAACACTCATTGAATCCAGTCAGCATTGTTCTTCCCTGCAGGGCCCTGAGCCTTCTAACACCTGTTTCCCAGCCCTCCTGGGGGATTAATGCAAGAGGTGGGTGTTTTCCTGTAACTGTGCTTCGGTGCCAGAGGCTGTACAGCCAGCAGTCATCACCACTTTGGTATCTACTTGTCAAAAATAATTATTTGGTTTGTTTTATTGCATACTTTGGATTTTATTCCAGGGTGTAGCAAACTTTGGCACAAAACCAAAAATGAGACATACAGATATTCTTGCAAAGACTGGTTTTTATATGATCTGTGTTGGGAATTGATTTAAAATTCAATAAAATGCCCAGCTGGCTCAGTGGTTGAGCATTGACCTATAATCCCAGAGATCCCGGTTCGATTCCTCTCAAGGCATGTGCCCAGGTTTTGGCTCGATCCTCAGCAGGGGGCATGCAGGAGGCAGCTGATCAATGATTCCCTTTCATCATTGATGTTTCTGTTTCTCTATCCCTCCTTTCCTCTCTCTGAAATCAATAAAAATATATTAAAATAAAATAAAATCCAATAAAATAAACTGTATGAAAACATTCAAGTATATGTTCATGTGCATTTTTCTAGTGAGAAGTCCGTAGGTTTGTGAGATTCTCAAAGCAGAGGCCATAATCCAGGAAATGAGAACAGCTTCTCTGGAGGTATAAGTTCATCGTGACACTTGTCAACCACTTAACTCCAAGGCTTCTGCTGTCTTCACAGGCCCCTTCCCTGATCTCCATTCTGTGCCTCTAGCCTTTTTCAGGACATAAAAAGACAATCATTGTTAGGGAATAACAATGATTGTTTAGGGAAGGTCCAAGGAATTTCACAAGAGAACATTATTACATGAGAAGGGATACCTGGAAATCATACCACCCCAACAATCATAAAAATACGTTCCCATATTGTTGATGGGATCCTGAGAAATAGAGTTATATGTGTCAGGATATTAAAATGTTGCCCTGGCTGGTGTGGCTCCGTAGTTAGAGTGTCAAACTGAAGGGTCTCTGGTTCGATTCCCAGTCAAGGGCATGTATCTCTGTTGCAAGTTCCATCCCAAGTGTGGGAGGCAACCAGTTGGTGTGCCTCTCAGATGTGTTTATCTCACCTTGATGTTTCTCTCTCTCTCTCTCCCCCCCTCCTCCCTCCACTCTCTCAAAATCAGTGGAAAAATTATTCTTGGGTGAAGATTGAAAAAAAAAAAAGGACATTGAAATGTTGATAGTCTCTAACCCAATATATTCTACCTTGGGGAATATATCTGAATGCTTGAAATAGTTTATAAAGTAATTTATATGTTCAAATATGGAGCCTAAAATTGTACAAATTGGGAAGAAATATACAAATTTAAATTCTGTAATTCAAAATTGGTAAGGGGATTCAGAGATACATCAGTGCATTGGATTTTCACATCTAGTATGTCACCTTTTCACATAATTTTAGCCTTTTTTATTTTTAAATTTTTTTAGGAAGGGAGAAGGGGGAGAGAGAAAAAGAGAGAGAGAGAGAAATATCAATTGGCTGTCTCCCCTGCATGCCCTCATACTGGGGATCAAGCCCCCAACTTGGGCATGTGCCCTGACTGGGAATCGAACCAGTGACCTTCTTGAGTGAGGGATGATGCTCAGCCAACTGAGCCACACTGGCCAGGGCTCGCCTTGTTTCTTAACACATGATCTCTTCTCCTACACTAAAGCCTAAATGGAATGTAGCGTGGAATGTAGAGATTTAAAATCCTTTCTTTAAGCAGAATCATGGCTAGAGATCTCTAATATAAAATAAGAGGAGAGATGGTATTGGTTGAATTAGGTTGCAAGAAAAGTCTTTTTGTACATTTCCCTTCATTCCAACACACACACACACACACACACACACACACACACACACACACGGAGAGCTTTAGAAACAGGCTGTGCTATCTGAATCCTGGTTGTACTGGTTCAGTTCCACAAACATTTATAATAGTATCTCCTATAAGCCTGGCAGTTTGGATTAAGTTATTTAAAGTCTCTAGAAGTGCCTTGGGTAGCCTCAGAGTCCTCATGTATAAAATGAGTAAAAGATGATGCCCCTCATAGAATTGTTGTAGGGATTAAATACATAAATGAAACATAGACTAGTGTTTGAGGCAGGCAGAGTAATGACCTCCCCAAAGGTGTCCACATCTTAATCCATGGAACCTTTGAATCTTGTGTTACAGCAAAAGGGAGTGTGGTTTCAGATGAAAGTAAGATTGCTAATCAGCTGACTTTAAAATAGGGAGAGTAGCCTGCATTCTCAGCTGGGCCTAATGTAATCACAAGGATACTGTACTTAAAAGAAGCAGGAGGCAGAAGAGTCGGAACCGGAGAGGTGGTGGGCCTCGTGGAAGGGAATCGCCGCGGTTGCGGGCTTTGAAGGCAGGCTGGCGGGGAGCCAGGAGACGCGGGCAGCCTCCGCACAAACCCATAAGGCAAGCGTGGATTCTCCATAGAGCCTCCAGAAGGGAGTGCAGATCTGCCAACACTTTGATTTTATCTCGGTGAGAACTATTTTGGACTTCTGACTTCCAGTACTGTAAGATAATGAATTTGTGATGTTGAGCCACTAAGTTTGTGGTAGTCTGTCGCCACAGCGACAGGAAACTGATACAGCACTCACGAACACCTGCTAGGAGCTAAACGCTCTCTCTCTCAGCAACCCGCTGAACTTAACCCATGTCTGCTTTAGCAGGTCTCTCTGTACCCAGTTCTCCCTTTTCAGAAAGAAAGATGTCCTTTACTTCCCTTTAGCCCCGGAATCTTCCTCTTCCCACATTTTCCCGCACCTTCTGTGTGTCTCTCCTGCCTCTTTGCCCACCGCCTTGAAACATGCAGAGCTGCCTCGCTTGGGGAGCCCTGCTCTTCCTTTAGTTACCGCACTGCAGTCACCCTGGAGAACCGGGATCCTCAAGTGTCTTCACATTTACCAGATCATTTTTACTTGACTTTAAATTCTCTATAGGTTTATAAATATTATACGAAATTATGTGAATTACCTTTTTATAAGCACTGTACTGTGTTGGTTGTGATGAAGTTAGAAAAGAGTAAGAGTGTTTTCTGCAGGGTTCTATTGTAGACAGTACGCAAATGACCAGTTAACAAGCGGTAGTAGATGGTAGTAGGTATGAAAAGGCAAAGTAAAGAGAGGCTACTTAAACTGAACAGCCTGGGAAGGCTGTGTAAAAGAGATATTTGGTCTAGCAATATGCTCTTAAAAGAACTAGGGAAATTGGTTTCAATAAAATAATCTATGTTAGTAGAAACACAAAACTTCTTAAAGTTTACTAGTTTAATTATTTTCTTTTGTGAACACAGGTGGAAAACTTTTTTTCCTATTGAGCTTTATATGGTTGAGGACTCTTGTAGAATTTTAAAAACATCAATTTACAGTAAATTGACAACACATTTGTCTTGATAATCTGAAGTATAACACAGGACATACCTGTTCCCTGTTTTACCTTGAGTGCTACATATTGTTTTTCCATTGTTTTATATTTATTGTTGCTAAAAATCTCAAAGTATGATTAGCAACCTAGTATGATCTGAGTTGATTGTGTTTTATGTGCTAAAAACATTGACTATGATTATATTTTTAAAGGAAAGTGTTACATGCGCTCAGTAAAGACCAAAATGTTAGACTAACTGTACTTCTTTTTAGATAGAATTGTAGACTGGGAAAAGAGAATTCAAAAGATACATTATAATTGGATTTTAGCCAGATACTTTATAACAGTTTTCTCTGTTAACAAGGGGGGAAAATGTGGTCTGGATGACCATAAAATTTGGTGGAAATGTGATTGGTTGAGTAGCACCTCCAAAAATTAATGAAAAATGAATTGATGACAACTGGAGAAAAATTTCTAGTCACAAACTTAAGGCCACTGTCCATATTCTTGTATTGATGTGAATGAAAACCCTGGTAGTATTGTTCATCAAGATTTTGGATGAAATGAAAAATTTAAGGTTAACTTTCAAAATTAATATCTCTGACCGAAATGGTGGGCCAAGGCTAACATGGTAACTTAATGGAGTTTGGGGGGTATGGAGTTCAGAAAACAGCTGTGTAATTGTAGGAGTGAGGGAGATGTGGTTGAATCCAAACTACTTAGGTATTTAATTACTGTAATAAACCCAATATGGATATAAAATGTAACATGACTACCAGAAAGTCTTCATAGAATCATAGTTTGGACTAATAGGAGGAGATTCAGAAGAGGAAAGGTGTTAGTCTTTATTCTGTACTGGCTAGACTGCATCGGAGTATTGTATTAAATTCTGGATGTCAAATTTGAAAATGAGTCAGAAGACAAAAATAAGTGCTGGCGAGGATGTGGAGAAATTGGAGCCCTTGTATGTTGTTGGTAGGAATGTGGAATGAGGCTACTGCTCTGGAAAACAGTTTGGTAGTTCCTCAAATAGTTAAACCTGGAATTACAATGTGACCCAAATATTCCACATTTACGTATGTACCTAGAAGAACTGAAAACGGGAATATTCACAGCAGCACTTACATAGCAGTTTATATTAGCCAAAGGGCAGAAACAACACAAATGTACATTAGCTGATGAATGGATAACCATAAAAGTGAATGAAGTCCTGATAAATGCTGCAAAGTGTGTGAACCTCAAAAACATTATGCTAAATGAAGGAAGCTGAACACAAAGGATCACATATTGTATGATTCCATCGATATGAAATATCCAGGACAGGTAAATCTATAGAGGCATGAATCCAATTAGTGGTTCCCAGGGGCATGGGGAATGGGGAGTGTGACTGCTTAATGGGTACGGGTTTTTTTGGGGGTGCTGAAAGTATTTTGGAACTAGATAGAGATGTTGGTTGCAAAACATGAATATACTAAATTGTACACTTTAAAATGGTTAATTTTTTGTATTATGTGGATTTAAACTTAATTGAAAAAGGATCAGTACATATAAATCAGTTGACTAGCATTGAGAGTCCAGAAATAAACCCTATGATCAAATTTTTTACATGGGTGACAAGGTGGTTCAACAGGGAAAGGATAGTCTTTTCAGCAGATGGTGCTGAGACACCTGGAGAGCCCCATATAAAAGAAGGAATTTGAACCCCTTTTTCCACCATCCACAAAAATTAACTAAAAATGGATCATAGACCTAAATGTTACAGCTAAAATGATAAACTTCTTAGAAGAAAATATGACTAAATCTTAGTGACTTTGGGTTGGGCAAAGCTTTAGATATGCTCCTAAAACCGCAAGCAACAAAATATAGACATATTGGACCTCATCAAAATTAAAAACTTTTGTGCCTCAAAGGACACCATTGAGCAAGTGAAAAAAAACCCGCAAAATGGGAGAAAATACTTGCAAATCGTGTCTGATAAGGGACTTTTATCGACAATATACAGGGTTTGGCAAAAGTAGGTTTACAGTTTTTCGTTTGGAAAATAATACAATAATTAATAAACAGTGATACAAAAATAAACTTTTTCACATACTCACAACTGTAAACCTACTTTTGCCCTACCCTGTATAAAGAACTCTTACAACTCAGTAACAAGACAGATAACCTAATTAAAATGGTGAATAAATTGGTGAATTTCATGGTGTGTGAGTTACATCTCTTTAAAACTTAAAAAATGAGCCAAGTGAAATGCGTTCAGAGGAGGTTTGAGTCTTTCGGGATTCAAAGCTGGAGCCCTGCCTCTGCTGCTGCCCCTTCTCCCTTGCGCCTCCCCCTGCAGCTCCCAGCCTCTGTCCGCTGGGCCTGTGTACCGACCAGGTTGAAAGCAGTCACATTCTGTTCTGTAACCTTAGTGAGGCCTTTGGTGCTTTGTTCTTCTCTTGTTCCTCTGCTTTTTAATTATCGTGCAGATGCCATCGCAGAGTGGAGTGGTGAGTTATGGTTACGTTTCCGTCTCTGCACACTCGTGTCATGACCCCGTGCCAATAGAACCTTGATGTTCTTAGTAGCAAAGACAAATGGAGTCTCTCTTCCTGTCGTCCATCAATTGCTCAAAGTCATGTCATATATATATTATTCACATTTGAACCATCACTTCCTTGAATAGCTTTTTTGTTTTTCCTGGTGTATTATTTTGGTTGTTTTTGGCAGCATTTTACAGAATGTCCAACCACAGGTGACACATGTGTTTGTCCTGATCTTTCTCTTATTGTCAGTGGCTACTTAGCTCCAAGCATCTTTTTCTCGATGGCAGGAAGAAGGGGATAGAATGGGTGCTGCTTTTTCATCTTTCTTGTTTTAAAACATGTTTGAAAAATTTTAAAACAAAAAAGTTGTAAGAATAGGAATGTGAATTCTCGGCTAAATTTCACCTAGATTCATCAGTTATAAAAATTTTGCTAGCCCGGCTGGCATAGCTCAGCAGTTGAGCATTGACCTAGGATCTAGGAGATAGCGGTTCGATTCCCGGTCAGGGCACATGCGTGGGTTGCAGGCTCCATCCCCAGCATAGGGCATGTAGGAGGCAGCCCATCAGTTACCCTCATCACTGATGTTTCTCTCTCCCTCTCCTGCTCTCTGAAATCGATAACATATATTAAAAAAAAATTTTTTTTTTCTATATTTGTCTTTTCCTTTCTTTATATACCTAGATCTATAGGTATTGTTTTTATTTTGGTGACTCTTTTGAGAGAAAGTTCCAGAGATAATGACTTTTTCAATTTCGCCACATATCACCTAAGAAAAGGACTCATGTGATTATGGAACAATGATTAAATTCAGGAAATTTAACATTGTTAATTGCCACAGGTTGAGATCTTTAGGAAGCAGATTCTCAACCGGAATTAGGATTCCACAAAATTAAAAAGAGGCAGGATTTGGCATGTGGGGCTGTCCGATTGTGAGGACACCCTGTCCGCCAGCACAAGGTGCAGATCTGGAATCAAGATTGGCTGTTAGAGGAGGTCTGTGTTGGGCAGAAAAGTCTGTGTTGGGCAGAAATCCTGTACGTTGCCTTTCTCAGTTATGTTACAGAACCCTCCTTTGAAAGCTGAAGCCAACTCCGGTGAAGTTAACAGCATAACCATGCTCTTCATACCTGGTTGTCTTTTGGATGTGAGTGGTGCATCTCTATTTCTAGCACAATACTAATATCTAATGTACAGTCCATATTCCAGTTCACCAATTGCCCAGTAACTCTTTTTACAGAAATCACCCCGCCCTAGAGCTCTCTCTCTCTTTTTTTTTTTTTTTTTTTATCTTGGAGGAAAATCTTTCAAGGAGCTCCCCAGATGACTTTCCTGTGTCCCATTGGCTTGAGCTGAATTGCTTGACCATGATGGAACAGGAACAGTGGCTGGCAGAGGAGAATGGGACTTCGGGGCTTAGTTCAGACCTGTAGTGACTCATCCCATGGGTCTTGGGGAAGGGCTACTTCTCTAATACGAATCTCACTTGATACCTTTAAAAAACAGTCTAGATTCCTCTAGCAATAAGGGAGGAAAGGTGATCAGCAGCATTCTACTGGAGTTTTCTGTTACATAGCTTCCTTTTTCTATTGAGAAAGAAACATCACATTCCTGTCATTAAGCCAGCTTCTTAGTTATTCTGTCTTTTGAACAGAATCCATTCCTTTCTTCCTCTCGTGGAGCTCAGTAATTTTCTGTTTTAATAGGATGAGTTATTGTCTAGTCCTGCTGCACAGCTGCCATCCTGGGAGTCCTTTTTCATTTCGCTCTTGGATCACTTCCACTGCCTCTTGTGTTCTCACATCTACTTTATTAGGTTTCCATACTTGTTTGCTAGAGATCCTGAAGTAATGTGTCCTTACATGTCTGATAATGTCTCTATTCTGCCTTTTCACTTGCTTGAGCATTTGGATATGAGAGTCTAGGTCAAAATTCTTTCACTCTGGAAAAAATTTTGAGACATTTCTCTGCTACAATGAGAGTTTCTGGTTTTAGACAGATTTTTACTTCTTGTTTTTTCCGCAGATCATTTAGAATCTTTCGGAGGTTGTAAAATTTCACAGGATTTGTCTATATGTTTTCTTCATGGGACAGAGAGTAGGCTGCTTCCTCTCCTGTATCACCTGGCTCCCTGTCTTATTTTGTGCCTGAACTTTATTACTGGTCTCACTTCTGATTATTTTTAACATTGATGTGGATGGTTCATCCAGTACTCTTGACAGTACATTTGACAGACACTGCACCTGTTGGTCATTTCTCTTTCCTTGCTAACAGAAGCCCACTTTTGTTCAGGTTATTTAGTGCTCATGCTTCCTGGGCCCCCCCTCCAACCAACCCAAAGGCTGCAGTTTGTAAATGGTGCTTCACCTGAAGTCAGTTGCGTTAGTGATTGGTTTAGGCATAGTGACTCATAAGGGAAGTCACTGGGACTCTGGTTTTCTTCAGTTTATGAAGGTATACCGCTTCTTTTAGACGTTGTCATGTGAGCTCCTGGCTCTTGGAGTTGCTGTGTCAGTGTTGGGTCATTGAGGAGAAAGTGAGATCATGAATGACTCCACTTTGTCTAAAACCGAACTCCTGATATTCAGTCTTCCCTCTGAATTTTCCACTCCAATTTTTCCAGTTGCAAAGGCTAAAAATCTTGTTATTATCCCTAACTTGACTCTTTCTTTCACAATTCACATTCTGTTCACAAGAAGATCCTATAAGCTCCCCTTCAAATTTTATTTATAATCTTACTCTTTTTTTCCTATTCACTCCACTGCCATCCTGTCTAAGCCACTGCCGTTTCTTGCCTGGTTCCTGCCATAGAGCAGTGCCTTCCCAGGGCATTTTCTTAGTTCTCAACTAGACAGACCTGTGGATTGCCGTAGGCCACGTTACACATCAGCTTCACTTGAGAGGGTGCGGGACAGAAAACACAGCTCACCAGCAGGGAAGCATCAGTATGTTCCCTTTGGTGGGTGTCCTTGCAGCAGCTCACAAAGAGAGCAGCCAGAACTATTCTGTCGCCCTCCTCTCTTTCTAGGTGAAGCTTAGGTGTGAGTGATGAGGCTCACATGATGGGTCTGTAGCTAACCTGGCTTAGGGGCCCCATGTTCTACAAAAGCTGTTACCTTGTATAACAACCCATGAGCATAGCTCCCAGGATCCCTACAAGGTACATTCCCAGTTGCAGGAGTTACCACCCCAAGCGCAACCTTAGAGCCACTCACCAGGTATTGGTAGTTCCTCTCAGCCCCAAGCAACTTACCAGTGGGTCATTTTTACCATAGCAGTGTTGCCTGGTAACACAGCTGACATTCCGCCTGTTTGGTTTCCTGGGGAACAGAGCTAGAAGGTTAACTGAATCCAAAACCAATTTCTCATGCTGAAAGACAAGGCTTTTCTAACACTTCCATCACAAATAGCTTCCTACGGAGAGGTCCCCTGTACTCTATTCTCAGCACAGTAGCCAGAGTGATCCTTTCCAAATGTATGACAGTCATGTTAGCCTCCCTCGAACCCTGCAGCGGCTCCCCAGCTTGCTTACAGCACATTTGTCTCCTGAGCCTACATGAGTTGGTCCCTCAAACCTCTTTCCTACTCGTCCCTTGCTTGTCTGCTCTAATCACCCTTGCTATTGCTCTTGTGCCAGGCATGTTTCCACCTGGGGCCACTATGTTGGCTTCCCCATGGCTGCAACGTGCTTACTCCTGATACCACCTGCTTGACTCCTCCTTCAAATCTTGGCTCAAATGTCACCTTTTCAACAAGCTGCATTCCAACCTTTACCACCCTGGCACTTGCCATTCCGTGATTCTTTTCTGTGTTTCTTTTCCCTTCATAGCTTTATACTCCCATAATTTACTTATTACGTATATTGTTTATTGTCTCCTACTGTTAGCATGGAAGCTGCAAGAGGGCAAGGTTATTTGTCTGTTTTGTTCATTGATATATTCCAACTGCCTAGGACAGTGCCTGACATATAATTGATGCTTAGTATTTTTTAAAAAATATGTTTATTGATTTCAGAGAGAGGAAGGGAGAGGGAGAAAGAGAGATAGAAGCATCAATGATGAGAGAGCCGTCATTGATCGGCTGCCTCCTGCACGCCCCCAACTGGGGATTGAACCCGCAACCCTGGAATGTGCCCTGACCGGGAATCGAACCTTGATCTCCTGGATCTTAGGTCGATGCTCAACCGCTGAGCACTCCAAGCTGGGTGATACTTAGTATTTTTATTTTATTAAAAAAAATTTTTTTTTATATCTTTATTGATTTCAGAGAGAGGAAAGGAGAGGGAGAGAGAGATAGAAACATCAGTGATGAGAGAGTCTTTGGAGATTGAGCCCTCAACCCGGGCATGTGCCCTGACCTGGACTCGAACCTCGATCTCCTGGATCCTAGGTTGACCGACACTCAACTGCTGAGCCACGCCCAGCCAGGCGATGCTTAGTATTTTTAAATAACTGCTCACACCTTTGCAGAAGGCATACTGTGTCCTGAGTGTTTTAACATATATTAACTCACTTAACCTTGATGAACCCTCTTGAAATAGGTACTTTTATTGTCCCCTTTTTGGGTACCTTTTAAAAATGTATATAAACATGGAAGCAGAGAGGTTAAGAAACTTTCCTCATGTTTCATAGCCCATAAGTGATTCTTACTAGACTGACTTTGGAGCCTGGCTCTTAACCAGTACACCACAGTTAAGCATCTTTCTGCATACATAACTTTTTTTTTTTTTTTTTAACCTGCTTTTGGATTATTTCTTTTTGGTAAATACCCCTTTATTGGGTTAGAGTTTATTGAACATTTTAATGTCTTGACACATGTACCCTAATTATTTCTTGCAGGACATTTGGTCCTGTCTAAAACATCCATGGAGACATTTGTCCAAAGGCCCTTGATACTTGTTCCTGTCCAAAACGTCCACGCTTATAAAATGTCCTTGGGTTCAGATAGCCCATAATATTTATTTATACTTCTGGTTTACATGATTAATATATAAAAATACTATCATGTGCCCAGCTGGGCGTGGCTCAGTGGTTGAGCATTGACCTAGGATCCAGGAGATAGAGGTTTGATTCCCGGTCAGGGCACATGCCCGGGTTGCAGGCTCGATCCCCAGTGGGGGGTGTGCAGGAGGCAGCTGGTCAGTGACTCTCTCATCATTGCTGTTTCTCTCTCTCCCCCCTCTCCCTTCCTCTCTCTGAAATCATTGAAGACATATTTTAAAAAATATATCATGTTTTATTGGTCCAGTAATTGTGTTGTGGCTATATTGCCTGTAATAATCTTCCTTGCCTTCATAGCCCACCTAGAAATGACAGATGCAATGGGTAGGTAGATGGGCTGGCATGGACCAGATGTCTCCGTGCACGTTGTGCACAGGCCCAAATGCCTGCTAATCCAGTTATCTTCCAGGATCCCCTCAACCATATGTGAATGTATCCTTTAGAAAAAATTACTGGAGTGATTTAATTGACTTCCATTTGTCCTTTTTATCTAATAATGAACTCTCATGTTCCCTAGTATTTCCCTAAATATTTGGGTGACAATAAGTTGTTTTCTTTTTATGTCCCTGGGAAGGGGCCACAGACACAAGATGAAGGTCAGGGAAGGTTTTATGAGGTTCAGTGTTTATTAGTGGGTGAATGTCTAGGTTTAACTTATACCTAAGACCTTCTCATTCTTAATGTTGTCATCTTATCTGGGTCAAGGCACCCTTTGAGAATCTGATGAAAACTATGGACCTCTCACTAGAAAAATGTCTATAAACACATAGTTTAGATTTTTCATATGACTTATTTTATTGTATTGTAAGTTTATTTGCATGACAGACCATATCAGGCCAGTCTTTGCAAAGATTTCTGTAAGTCTCATTTTTGTTTTTGTATAAAATTATTTGCTACATCCAGGAACAAAATCCAAAATTATTCTCAAAAGTTAATTTTAATGAGAAGAGTGGTTTATGATAAGTTGAAATTGTGGCATTGTCTTTGATACAGCAATACATACATCATTTTAAAATTTCCAAACAGTTTTGCCTCTTTGTTTTAATGACAACCAGAGCTGAAAACCTGATTTGTAAGATGTGTGGAAACAACTGGAATTAGAGGCAGATCAGATAAGGCAAGTGTTGTTTTTTAAAATACTAAAAAAATTTTTTTTAAATCTTTATTTTTCACAGATTTTTTTAAATAAAGAAAAACATTTTAAGAGCAGTTCTTGATTCACAGAAAAATTGAGAGGAAGGTACAGAGATTTCCCATATACCCACCGTTTCCACTTTTGTTTAGCCTCCCCCACTATCAACATCCCTCCCCAGACTGGTACATTTGTTACAACAGATAAACCCACATGTCACATCATCATCATCAAAAGTTTACATAAGGGTTCACTTTTGACATTACACATTCTGTAGGTTTGGATAAATGTAAGTGACATATGTCTATTATGATATACAGAGTATTTTCACTTTCCTAAAATCCTCTGTGCTCTACCTCCCCTCAACCCCTAGAATGTCCTGTAGTTGGAATCATGCAGTGTGTAGCTTTTTCAGATCTGTCTCACTTAGTATTATGTATTTAAGGTTCCTTTGTGTCTTTTTTTTTTTTTAATATATCTTTATTGATTTCAGAGAGAGGAAGGGAGAGGGAGAGAGAGAGAGATAGAAACATCAATGATGAGAGAGTCATTGATCGGCTGCAGCCCACAACCCGGGCATGTGCCCTGACCGGGAATCGAACCCTGATCTCCTGGATCCTAGGTCAACTTTCAACCGCTGAGCCACACCCGGCTGGGCTCCTTTGTGACTTTTCCTGGCATGGTAACTCATTTCTTTTTGCACTGAATAGTATTCCACTGTCTAGATGTACCATAGTTTCTCCATTCATCTACTAAAGAACATCTTTGTTGCTTCCAAGTTTTGGTAATAGGCCTACTGGCAACTAACTTCCTCAGTTTTGCTTGTCTGAGCAAGTCTTTATTTCTTCACTTTTGAAGGATAATTTCTCAGGGTATAGAACCCTAAGTGTTTTGTGTTTTTTGTTTTTTTGAACACTGTAAATTTTCATTTCTGAGGAGAAGTTAGGTATAATCCTTATCTTTGCTCCTCTATGGATAAGGTAGGTTCCTTCTCCCCCAGCGTTTTTCAGGATTTTTTTCTTTATCTTTGATTTTCTGTAGTTTGATTTTGATATGCCTAGTTGCAGTTTTGTTTGTTTGTTTGCTTTTGTTTTTATCCTGCTTGGTGTTCTCTGAGCTTCCTGGATCTGTGGTTTGTTATCTGATGTTAACTGGATAAAATTCTCATTCATTATTGTTTTAAAGATTTCTTACGTTCCTTTTTTCTTCTTCTGGCATTCCCATTATGTATATGTTACATCTTTGTAGTTGTCCCACAGTTCTTGGATATTCTGTTCTATTCCCCTCCCCGTCTTTTTTCTCTTTTCAGCTTTCTATTCTATTTTCAGGTTTCTGTTGAGATATCTTTAAGCTTAGAGATTCTTTATTCAGTCTACTGATAGCCCCTCAAGGGCATTCTTCATTTCTATTACAGTGTTTTTGATTTCTGGTGTTTCTTTTAGTTCTTTCTTAAAATTTCCACCTCTCTGCTTATATTTCCCATCTTTTCTTGCATGCTCTCTACCTTATTGGAGCCCTTAGCATATATTTGAATTCCCAGTCTGATAATTCCAATATTCTTGCCATATTTCAGTCTGATTCTGATGTTTGTTTTGTCCAAACTGAGGTTTTTTTGTTTTTGTTTTTTTTGCCTTTTATTATGCATTGTAATTTTTTCTTAATAATAGCCGGACATGATGTGCTCATTTTGAGTGAAAGGAACTGCTATAAAAAGGCCTTCAGTATTGTGGTGGTACAGTATGTGGGGAGAGGAAGTGTTCTTTAGTCCTGTGAATAGGTCTCAGTCTTTAGGGAGCCAGTCTGTGCCTCTACTACCAGCGATTTTCAACCTTTTTCATCTCATGGCACACGTAAACTAATGACTAAAATTCTGTGGCACACCAAAAAAAATATTTTTTTGCCGATCTGACCAAAAAATAGGTATGACTTTGATTCATTCACACCAGAATGGCTGTTGCCATTTTTTTATTTGACAATCTTAAGGGAAAAGAAGTTAGTGCTCCTGACCAAATAGTCAGGTATTGCATGTTTAAAAAATTTTTGTGTCCCAGCAGTTGAAAATCACTGCTCTAGTCTGAGCTTCACAAGTGCTTCTTAGTCTGCTCCTCGTACCGTAGATGAAATTATTGAGTTTTGAAGGCATGTTCTATTAATTAAAATCCTTTATTTCTATAGTTATAATCCATTTCTCATTATGATCATATATATATATATATATATATATATATATATATATATATATATATATATATATATATATATGTGTGTGTGTTTTTCTGTCTCTGAAGCTTCTTTCCCCTCATCAGATTTGCTGGACTTGTTGAATTTTAATCAATTTTGTTGGAATTTTCAAATATTAATTAAATTTGCTTAGCATATATGCTACAATATAAACAATCCCCAGTGTTGAAAACACAAAGATTTACTTCTCACTTAGGTCAAGTCCATGCCTTTTAGGCAGATTGCCTTCTCTGTACAAGCTTAGCAGTGCACTTGCGGACCCCCTGCTTCCATGACTGCTGAGATAGTGGGAGAGGCCCAGAGCGAGCACAGAGGCCAGGTGCTCCCCTTGGAGGAGGGGTCACTTCTACTCACGTCCTACTGGCCAAAGCAGGTCACATGACCGTGTCTGGCTTGAAGAGGGAGAAGGAAGGTATCAGCCTCCATTATGCGCAGAAGGAAAGGGAAACTGGGTAATGCCATTAATATCCTTTATATCTTTATTTATTTTTTCGGCTAGCTGATTGTGGTTTTTTGAGAGTCTCCTTAAGTTTCTAACCATAACTGTGGACACTCCTTTGGTAAGCCTGATTCCCCCCCAAAGAGTGAATATCTTAGGAAAGCAAATGGTTTCACCCTTCACCCCTTTAGTTAGAAGTCAGCCAGGATCATTTTCCTTGGAATCAGAAAATTTCAATCAGTTCTCTGTATCTGCCAATCCCTTAAGACTGTAGGTTTTTTCACATATACGTTATTCTGTGTTGATAAATAGCATAGGCGCCATCCCAGCCTGGCGTGACATTTTATTCTCGCGTCCCCTGCTCTCAAGTCATAGTCTGAGCCTGTTGAAGACTGTAGTTAGTATTTGCCCCTGAATGTGATGGAGGGAGGGACAGAGCATGGGCCACTTTCTTCTAGGATGTTCCTACGCAGAGTGGACGGCAGGCAGGCTCTCGAGCAGGTAGCGGCTGGTATAATGGCAGGCTGCTTCTCCTTTCCCACTGCTGTTCCCTTAAAATGTATCTTTGTGGACACTCAGAATTTCAGGGGTGGGGTGAGACTCCTTTCTGATTTTTAATGTTTCTTGGGTTTTCCCTTCTGTGTTGATTAAGTCATCTCAGGATATTGGACTGGGAGCTGTCAATGAAGTAACTTTGGGTTATCATCTGAGTATTGTTCCTTCTTTTAAGCTTGTTTGAATGTAGGTTGATTCAGGTATATTAGCAAAGAAGAAAGGAAGCAGTTTGAAACCTGTTGTTTTCTGGAAATATTAAGTTATATCTCAAAATGGATACAAGGGTATGAATACCCCCCAAAATGAATACACATAATTTGAATAATTATAAAGGCAGTGCTTATTAAAATACATTTCATTTTAAAAATTGAGCTATCAGCTGTTAAAGTGTGTATACATTTTGGGGGACACCCTGTATATTGGGTTTATTTGTTGAAGACAAAAATTTCACCTTTCTTACTCTGTTTTCCTGAACTCTTCTCTAATGGCTATAAAATGAAATTTATGAGGTCGTTAATATTCATTTGGTTGAATAAAATGTTTGAAAGTTTCTATATTGATTTTTTTTTTTTAAATATATCTTTATTGATTTCAGAGAGAGGAAAGGAGAGGGAGAGAGAGAGAGAGAAACATCAATGATGAGAGAGTCATTGATCAGCTGCAGCCCACAACCCGGGCATGTGCCTTGACCGGGAATCGAACCCTGATCCCCTGGATCCTAGGTCGACGCTTAACCACTGAGCCACGCCCAGCCGGGCTATATTGATTTTTTTTTTTTAAGTGCATGTCATTTATTGTCATTGGCATCATTTATTTAATAAACAAATGTTTATTGTGTGCCAGTGAGCCAGGAGATGGTACTGGGGATTATAAAAGTAAACAAGACAGTCTCTGCCCTCCTGGAGTTTGCTTTTTAATTGAGTAGACAAAATTAAACAAATATTGGATGATAAACTTTATGATGAAAATTAAGTTTAGCTAGAGAGTGATGGGTGTCAGTTATTTAAGATAGGGTGGTGGGGAGGGCCTCTTTGGGGAGGTCCCATTTTGCAGTCATCTGAACAAAGGGAGGAAGCAAATCATGCTCAAGGGAAAGAGCATTCCAGGTTAAAGGGATTATAAGTGCATCACCCCACTCCTACCCCCTAATGTGGAAATAAGCTTCTTGAACTTGACCAGTAGTGGGAAAGTTGGTGTAGCTAGAATAGAGGAAAGGTTAGAAAGGCCTTGGGTATTTTTCTGCATTGATGGGAAACTACTGTAGGATTTTTGAGCATGGGAGGAGTGAATAAATTTGTATTTTAAAATGGTCATTTTGGTTACCATGTGGAAATTGGGGAATGAATAGATGCAGGAATATCAACCAGTTAAGAGGCTACTTTAATTGTTTGGGCCAGAGATGATGATGGCTCTGACTAGGGTGGTCAAAGAGGATGGGAGAGAAGTGGTCTGGAAATACAGAGTTGATAGAACTTGTCGATGGATTAGATGTGAGGGTGTGAGGTAAAGGAAGGAATAAAAGTGACTGCCAGATTTTTGGCCTAAGCAACTAGAAAAATTATGGTGTTATTTACTGAGGTGCAGTGCTGCGGTAGGTGTAGATTTAGGAGAATCTATTAAGAGTTAAGTTTGAGACCCTACTGGATGTCCCAATGGATGGCCGAGTTTGTGGGGTTAGTGCTCAGGAGAGAGCGAGCACTGAGATACCATCTACATGCTAACAAATCCCAAATTTGAATTTAAGGCCTCGAGCCTGGATAAGGTCCCTTAGAGGTAAATGTCGGCAGGTGTGGGGGCCGAGAACTGACCCTGGGCTCTTTCACGTTCTGAGTTGGGAGGAAGGTAGAGGAAGAGCAGCCAGCTCCTGAGTAGGAGGAAGAGAACCTCGGAGAGTGTGGCATTTTGCTGTCCTAGTGAAGGACGTCTTTCATAAAGGGAAAGAAGTGCTGCTGTCAAGTCAAGTAAGATGGGGACTGATATTGACCTTGGGGTTTCATGAGGCTTGAGGTCATTGGTGACATTGACAAGCGGCCCTGTGGAGTGGTAGCGGTAGGAAACCTTGGGGTTGGGTAGAGGAGAGAATGGGGTTAAGGGAAGGTGGTGAAATACTGAATAGAGACAACTATGTGGAGGGCTTTTATTATAAAGGGGAGCAGAGAGCAGAGAAATGCCTCAGTCACTGACGGGTTTTGTTGCCAAGAGAGGTAAAAGTTCTGGTCACGAAGGCTGGTATGCCGGGGTTCACCCCCTCTTCCCCTCCACACCACCAAGCAATTCTCAGACACCAGCTGGGTGTCCTATAATTCAACTCAATTCTAACACTATCTAGAAATAGCATCAGATCCCACAGATTAAGGTCTCAGTCCTACACGACTCGTCCCTGTCCCCAGTGGCCCCTTCTCTCAACAGTTGCAAACCCAGGTTGTCACCTGTGCTTCTGACCTACTGGCTATAGTTTGGAGGTTCCAGCAACTCCTTCCTTGGGTTCAGTTAATTTGCTAGAGTGACTTACAGAACTGGAAGAAACATTTTACTTACTAGATTGCCAGTTTAAGGGTATAACTCAGGAACAGCCAGATGGGAGAGATGCAAGGTATGGGGAACAGCATGGAGGTTCCATGCCCTCAGAGCGCTCCACTCTCCCTGTATCATGTGTTCACTAGCAGGGAGCTCTTCGAACCCTGTCCATTTGAGTTTTTATGGAGGCGTCATTACATAGGCATGATAGAGATATCATTGACTGTTGGTGATTGATTCAGCCTTCAGCTGCCCCTCCCCTAAGGGGAGGTGGGACTGAAAGTTCCAACCCTCTAAATCACAAGGTGGTTCTCTTGGCAACCAGCCCCGATCCTTAGGTTCAGTCCAAAAGTCACCCATTAACACACAAGACCACTTACGTCTCTCATCACTTAGGAAATTTCAAGGGTTTTAGGAGTTCTGTGTCAGAAATGAGACAAAGGTCGAATATATATATATTTCTTATTATAAATCACAATATCACAGGAGGACTTTTTTCCCTTCAATGTGGGTAATCTTTATAGTATGTTTGTATGCTGATGGACATGATCCCCTAGGAATGGAGAAAAAAGATGTGAGATTTTTGTAACCTTGAAACTGATATTCTCAGTTTTAAAAAGTAGTTTGGAGATGCTTGGTGTTGGGTTGGAAGTTTTCTTTACCCCACCCACTTCGGGGAGCCTTTGTATTTTTCTTTTATTTTTCTCCTTTTGGCTTGCCTAGTCGTATTGTGTATCTTGATAGATTTTTATCTTTCCTGTTTCTGGTAAATGGTGATTATTAGGAAGTTGAACCAATTGTGTATTAAGAAATGTAAAAGACATTTAACAGGGACTGTTTCCCAAGGCCCATTGTTTACTACAAAAAGGAAACCACATCAGTGAAGATAAAACTATTTTGTGAACACTGTACTCCTTTTGTTAGTAACATTTTTCAGACTATGATCAAAAGAAACTACTTTGTGAAAACAGTAAGTTAATGGGAAATGTAGACTTTTGTTACCAGTGGGGATTTATTTAGTGAGAGCCCTTAAAAATCTGATTTCTCTTCATAACATTTTAAAATCTTCTAATTGTGAAAATATTTGCTATAATTTAAATTATGAAAAAATATAGTTTAAGCAAGTTAGAAGTTGGGTATTTAGTTTTTAATTTTTTGAAATGTACTAAAAGTTTTAATTTTAAGGGAGAAAATATAGCAATATAGGATGGTGAGAATATTTACCTTCATTCTGAAGCAGAAGGAAATTCACATTACTGTGAAGATCGTTAACATTATAGTGAGACTGTATTTAAGATATAAGTAGACTATATATTACAACCTCATAGCTCCCCTCCCATTGTAAATTCATGCTTAGTAGAAAAGCCATCAGATGAAGTTGGACAAAAACATTTAGAGACGATGAGGATCTGATAGTAGGCTTGGGCTCATTGGCGGCCAGCCTTCTTGGATCATTGGACTTTTCAGTTAGAATTTTATCTTCTACCCCTGCCCTTCAATGCCTTCCACCTCCCATCCCTGCTGAATAAACCTTTTTTTCTAATATCTTTGGCAGTAATAAAGTTCCCCAATTTTTGAGTACCTGAGAAATGTACCTATGGACAAGCAAAACAGAAAAGCAGAGATTATGTTTAGATTCAAGTATGTGGCCCTTCCACTAGGGTAGTGAGTCTCAATTTCTTTTTCATCTACGTATAATTATCGGGCACATGTTAGTCTCCTTTTCCCTTCTTTCTGTAATTTGATTCCTCTGAATCTGCAGAGTGGTGTCATATAATACAGAGTACGTTTAAACCATGTCCTTTGTGTGGTTTTGGAGTTCTTGTTGAGAAGTAAATAACATGAACTTTGAGGAAAGGGACGTCATGCTCAGTGAAATAAGCCAGTCACAAAAGGACAGATATCTCTTAGGAGGTACCTGGAGTAGTCAAACTCATCGGAACAGAAAGTAGAGTGCTTGTTGCTGGGAGCGGGGCAGAAATGGAGAGTTATTGTCTAATGAGTCCGGAGTTTCGGTTTGGGAAGATGAAGAGTTCTGCAGATGGGTGGTGGTGATGTTTGCACAACAGTGTGATTGTACTTAAATGCCACTGAACTGTACTCTCAAAAATGGTTAACATGATAAATTATATGTGTATTTTACCGCAATTAAAAAAAAAAAAGTGATGAAACTACTCTATTTTGGCAAAGCTTGCCCTCTGTCCCCATTTTTGTTAGATATTAGTGAGTCAAGTTCATTTTTTTCTGTTCCTTTTATTTAGATGTAATTGACATAAGGCACTGTATAAGTTTTAAGGTGTACAGCATAATGAATTCACTTATATATTTGAAATGATTACAGATCAAGTTATTGTTGACTAAACCATGAAATAGTGGGTTGCTGTTTTTAACATCATGAATCTCTGAGATTCCCATAAATTGAAAACTACTGATTATCAAAAATTTTCATATCTTAACTTCCAGAGGTTTCACAACCTTAAACTGTTACTTTTAGAGCAAAGAGTATAGCTTGGATAGAAAAGCCATTTTGTTTTGTTTTATACATCAGTTTAAAAAATATTTATTGAATACTCCTTTTGAATGAACAACAGTAATGACATTTGTTGAGTGATATCTGTTGGCTGTTGTTCTGAGTATTACATTTAATACTTCTAATTCATCTAACACTTTATAATCCTTATAAAACAGCCCTTGAAAGTGTTACCATTGGGAAACTCAAAGTCTCTGGATAAATGATTTTCTGCTTTAAAAGTGATTTTAAATTAATTCCAATGCATAGAAATGAAAGGAGGGCATTCCAGGTGGACGAAAGATAGTGGTGCAGGAACGCATAGGGTGTGTTTGCACAGAGCAGAGTTCAGCCTGACTGTAGGTGGAACAACATCAGGGAAATGGGCGAGCAGTTTATTTTTTCCCATTAGGATCTTGACTTTGAACCTCATGAAGTTCTGGATTTTATTCTGTGGATATTTGGAGAACCACTGAATTACCAAGCCAGGGAATTTTGTGATTAGAGTTGTGTGATTAGAGTTGTGTTAGGAAGGTGCATTTGGCAGCAATATCAGGTGCATTGGAGCAGTTGGAGGGGAGGGCAGAGCAGTTGGAATGACCACTTAGAATTCTTTTGAAGTCATTAGGAAGAGTTAGTATTGTAGTGATTGGGGTCAGTGCAAATGACTAGTTGAGGATAAGTTGGTAGGTGAGAAAGCAGAGGCACAAAAGTGTGGTAAGAGGAAATAAAGAGGAGTCTGGTGCATGGGTGTAGGATTTGTTTGCTCATTTAATGGTTAGCTGAATATACAGGTCAGGTGTGGGTTTAGCTTTCAAAAGGGAGGATTCGGAGAGCCTAAGAGCACGGAAAGAAGGACTTTAGCAGCCTTGAATTGAATTTGGAGAGTTTCCTTTGGGCACCCTCTTTCAGGTTGAGACATGAGAATATCTGTAGAGAGGAAGGGACTGTGGTGCACCTGGGAACTTGAGGGGTAGAAAAGTTTCAGCCTCTAAGAGAGACCTCGCTGGGGTCAACCATCACTCTTTAGAGCGTGCGATAGAATAATAGTAATGTAATAGGCATGTAATAGTGTACTTACATCAGTCTTTTATGCAAGTAACTTATGTAAGGTCAAGTTTCTCTCTTATGCAATATAGTTTGTATAATCAGCCAGTAGTTGTGTTGATTAAGCAAAAAATTTGATTAAAATGAGGAATCATAGGAAAGAGACATACCATAAATATTTTATAATTTGTAAGTGTATAAACGCTTGTATAGCATCAGGCTTCTCTGATAGCTGAGGCCTTTGCTTTAGGATATTTTGCTAAGTGAAAGAAGACACTTCTGTTAAAAGCGACTTGTCTTTTTCACATCAGAAAGCTTAAGTTTCAGTGACGAAGGATTTTCTTTTTGAGCTCCTATTTTTGACGTAATTTGTAACTAAATTACATAACTCTAGTAAATACAACTGGCGTAAACAGATTTTGGAACAAATAAAATTACTCTTGGTAGGCATGCAACTCAGTGTTGGGAGAAAAATGAGATGATGTATCAGAGAGGACTCCCCCAAAAGGAAATGGAAACTCAGAAATGTGGTTTGTCCATGGTTTTAGGTTTGAAAAGAGTCTGGTTTTATTTTGAATCCAATGACATATTTTCCATTAGATAGTATTTTGCAAGGTGATGAGAAATAATATGTGAAATACTGGTTAGTGGTGAAAAAGTTATAGACTATCTAGTATATATTATATATTTTAATAAAGCAGGTTTACTGAGATAAAATTCATACACCATGCAAATCACCAATTTAAAGTGTACAATTTGAGGTTTTTGTGTTTTCACAGAATTGTGCAACCATCACCACTATTGATTTTAGAGCATTTTCATCACCCTCTAAAGCAACCCTGGACCCATTCGTCACACCCCACCTCCTCATTTCTGGTCCTAGTCAACTGCTGATCTGCTTCTCTCTCTATAGAGTTATCTATTCTAGACATTTATATGAAATGGAATCATGTAATATATGGCCTTTTGTGATGGCTTCTCTCACTTAGCAAAATGTTAAGATTCATCTGTGCTGTACCATGTATGCATCAGTACTTCATTCCTTTTTATGGAGGAATAATATTCCGTTGGAGGGATTTACCACATTTTATTTATTCATTTATCAGGTTATGACATTTGTGTTGTTTCTGCTTTTTGGCTATTACAAATAGTGCTACTATGAACACCTGTGTACATATTTTTGCATGGCCGTATGCTTTCATTTCTCTTGGTATATACCTAGGAGTGGAATTGCTGGGTCTTGTTTAACTTTTGAGAAATTTCCAAACTGTTTTCCAAAGTGGCAGTACCATTTTATGTTTGAACCAGCAGTGTGTGAGGGTTCCAGTCATACACTTGTCAACACTTACCTTTCTCTCTTTTAAAAAATTTATTGATTTGAGAGAAACATTGATTTATTGTTCCACTTATTTATGCATTTATTGGCTGATTCTTGTACTCTGATCAGGGATTGAACCTGCAACCTTGGCATATTGGGATGACACACTAACCAACTAAGCTACCCCACCAGGGCTATTATCTTTTTGATTATAGCTATCCTAGTGGGCATATCTGTGTTTTTAAAGTGATTTTATTTTTCTGACTCTTAACAGTAACAAATGCCCTTTGGAGAGATTTTGGAAAATATAGAAAAGCATAAAAGAAAAAACATCATTTATTTTAAATCACTATTTAGAAATAATATTTAGTAGAGGTTTTCTTCATGTTTTAATGTAATTAAAAAATACAGCTGAAATTATATATGATTTTTGAGTCCTGCCTTTTTTATAGTTAACAGCATTTCCTCATGTTATTTTGAAATTGTATTTTACTTTTATTTTATCAAAGAATGTCTGTTCTCTCTTCTTTTGTGTTCTCTTTTTTTAATTTTTAATTAATTAATTTAAACATATCTTTATTGATTTCAGAGAGAGGAAAGGAGGGGGAGAGAGAGATAGAAACATCAATGATGAGAGAGTCATTGATCGGCTGCCTAGCCCACAACCCGGGCATGTGCCCTGACCGGGAATCGAACCCCGATCTCCTGGATCCTAGGTCGATGCTCAACCGCTGAGCCACGCCTGGCTGGGCTCTCCTTTGTTTTAAAATTTAGTTTTTCAAATTTACAATTAGTTCAGAGGAGTGTGGGGAGGGATTGGGAATAAATATTTGTAGTTAATGTATCATGTTTAACTAGAAATTACTCCTAGGTTAAGTAGGGCCTAATAGTGCATCTGCTGAGTAAATCATAATTTGTGAAATGTTTTCCAGTTTTGGATATTTAGCTTTCTTACAATTTTTCTTTATAACTAATGTAAAAATTTTGTATTTAAATTCTGTGCATTTTGAGTTCACAGAAGTGTAATTACTGGGTCAATAGCTATGACCGTTTTAAAGATTCTTGTTCCATATTGACGAGTTGCTTTATTTTTTAATTTTTTAATTTATCTTTATTGTTGAGAGTATTACAGGTGTCCCATTTCCCCCCACAATTGACCCCCTCCACTTCACTCCCACCCCCTCCCCAGGCCTTCACCCCCTTATTAACTGTGTCCATGGGTTATGCATATATGCATATAACTTCTTTGGTTAATCTCTTCCCCCCCTGCACCCTCCCCCCCCCCCTTTCCTCTGAAATATGATCATCTGTTTCATGTATCAGTGTCTCTGGATCTATTTAGTTTGTCAGATTCTTTTGTTTATTAGCTTCTTATTAAAGAAGACCCTTCAACTTTTCCTGTAGTGCTGGTCTGGTGGTGATGAACTCCTTCAATTCTAAATGATAGCTTTGCTGGGTAGAGCAATCTTGGTTGTAGTTCCATGTTTTTCATCACTTTGAATATTTCTTGCCACTCCCTTCTGGCCTGCAAGGTCTCTGTTGAGAAATCAGCTGACAGTCGTATGGGTGCTCCCTTGTAGGTAACTAATTGCCTTTGTCTTGCTGCTTTTAAGGTTCTCTCTTTGTCTTTAACCTTTGGCATTTTAATTATGCTGCGTCTTGCTGTGGGCCTCTTTGGGCCTCTTTGTGTTCCTCTTGTTTGGGACCCTCTGTGCTTCCTGGACTTGTGAGTCTATTTCTTTTCCCAGGTAGGGGAAGTTTTCTATAATTATTTTTTCAAATAGGTTTTAAATTTCTTGGTCTGTTTTTTCCCCTTCTGGCACCCCAGTAATATGAATGTTGGGCCTCTTGAAGTTGTCCCAGATGCTCCTTATACTATCTTCATATTTCTGGATTCTTTTTTCTTTTTGTTCTTCTGGTTGGGTGTTTTTTGTTTCCTCATGTTCCAAATTGCTGATTTGATTCTCAGCATCCTCTACTCTACTGTTGATTCCCTGTAAATTATTCTTCATTTCAGTTCGTGTAGCTTTCATTTCAAATTGGTACTTTATTATGTTAACGATTTTCTCAGTTATTTCTGTAATAGTCTGCTTAAACATCCTTATAAACAAAATTCTGAACTCTGTATCTGTTAGCTTGCTTGGATCTATTTCATTTAGTTCCTCTTCTAGAGATTTCTTCTGTTCTTTCCTTTGTGACATGTTTCTTTCCCTTCACATTTTGGCTGCTTCCAGGTGTTTGTTTCTGTGTATTAGGTAGAGCTGCTATGCCTCCTGGAATTTGTAGAGTGGCTTTATGTAGTAAGTGTCCTGTAGGGTCCAGTGGCTCAGCCTCCCCAGGCACCTGGGCCTTCTAGGTGCTCCCCTGTGTGGGCTGTGTGCACTGTCCTGTTGTAGTTGAGCCTTGGTTGCTGTTGGCATCCCTGGGAGGAACTGACCCCCAGACCAATCGGCTGTGAGGACCAGCTGCAACTACAGCCAGAGAGTTGCTGTGCTGGAGACACCCCTGTGGAGCAGGATTTACTTCAGTGGAGCCTTGGTGTTCACCAAGTACGCCCCTTGAGTGTCACTTGTGGATGTGGTAGGGTTGTAATCCAGTGTGGTTGAGTCTGACCACCAGGTGCAAGGTCTCTGGGGCCTCCCAGGAGGTGCAAAGTCAGCCTCTGCCAGTGCCTTGCCCAGGGCCACCCAGCATGAGCTACACAGCAAACCATAGATGGCTGCTACTTGTGCTGGACTTGGAGGTGTCCAGGAGAGGCCAAGCTATGAACCAGTGCAGGCTGCCGCTAGTGCCAGGCCTGGGACCACTTATCATGCCGTATGGGGCACGCTGCTGCTTGTTTGAGAGATTTTAGGAAAGTCCTAAGCTTGGGGCTCGAGAGGCCACTTGCACAGAAAAGCCCCTGGAAATGGCCTGGCTGAGCTGCAGGTGGGGGGGGCGGGGCCTCCGGGAATCATGGGGCGGGGCCAAAGGTGTGAGTCAGGTGCTGGCGACTCAAACATGGCGCATGCCTGCCGGCTGTGTGCGGGGAGGACTCGCCAAGGAGCCATGGCCTCCGCCAGCTCCTCTGCCTGGGAGGAAGCCGCCCCTCCAGCTCTCGCCCGGATCTCAGGCAGGTTAGTTCCTCCAGAGTGTCCCAGGTCCTTTCCAGCTGCTGCCCGGCACTGGGCTCAGAGGGAGAGTGTCTGAGTGAGTCCGTGCCGGGCCCTTTAAGAGGAGCTGCTGGGGCTCCCGCAGCGTCCAGGACTGTAAGGGACAGTCCCCGCTGGTTTCACAGCCCGGAGTTTTGGGGATGTCTCTTCCTGGCCCTGAAGCCCTGGGCTGGGGGCCTGTTGTGGGGCTGGGATCCCTCCCTCCTCCGGGAAACCTCCACCGCCGAGATGCCCTCCTGGATTTAACCTGCGGCACCTGGTGTGGGCCCTCGGCAATTCTCTGACTCAGCCCCGACCTGCCCGCATCTCCGCCCCTCCTCCCGCTCTTGGCGCTTCTTCAGCTCCCTGGTTGTGGGGCTTCTGTGCAGCCAGATCTCAGGAGGCTCTGAGCGATGGTGGTTCTGTATTTAGTAGTAATTGTGATTTGGTTGCGGGAGGCAGCGGGTGCAGTGGTTACCTACGCCACCATCTTGTTTCCCCTTGCTTTTTATGATGGTTGTCAGGTTTAAATTTCCTTTAGCAATGTATATTTATACCTTTTTACTGTACCTTCACTAGCAGTGAGTAAGTGGATAACAGTTGAGCTTTCAGGTCACTAGGGCAGGGATTTTTCAGTTTTGTTCTCTGATGTATATCGTGCTGGTACAAAGTAGGCATGGTAGGCACTGAGTATACAGTGAATTGCTTCCAGTAGGAAAGAGAAATTTTGTTCTGAAGGACAAGAAAATTAATTGCCTTTTGATTTTCCAGGAAAGTAGCCTTGTTATGCTGATCATATTATAGCTCATGCTTTTATGGGAAAGGAATGAAAGTAAAAATCAAGCACATTTGGGAAAATTGCCTTTAATTTTGTTTGAACATTTACATGTTTCAGAAGGCAAAATGACACATTGTGAAATCTTAACTCCTATCCCTCTTTCCTTACTGTCCTTTATAGGTAACCATTTTTACCAATTTCTTAGCATCTTTACAGTGCTTTTTAATAAATATTAATAAGTAAGAATAGTCTTACTTCTCTCCCCCTTCCCTATTTTAAAACATAAAATGTAACATACTATATATATGTATATATGAGTGTGTGTGGGTGTGTGGTGATCGTTTCATAGAAGAACATGGAGTGCTTCCTCATTCATTTTTACAGCTGCATTATATTCTTTCTTATGGATGTAACGTAGGTAACTTTGCCAATCCTCTTGGGTTGTTTTCAGTGTTTCACTTTTACAAATAATCCTGCTGTACACTTTATTTGGTGAGTGTGCAGTTACAATGTATCTGTAGAAGAATGTTCTAGGAGGATTGTTGAGTCAAAGGAGAAATGCATTCTTAATTTTGTAGATTAAAAACTACTACCAGCAGTGGAGAGTGCTTACTTCTTGGAGTACTTTTTGAAAGATAGGTAGTCTAGGGTCCTTACCCCAAGTCCTATAATGTATATGTCTTTAAGTGCTATGCAAGCACTCTTATGATAATGGCCCTTGTGTCATCAAGAAACAATGGTGAGGAAATTCATCATGTACTTGAGAAAGATGTTATGGGTGGTGAAGAAAATATTTAAATTAGAACCTTTAAAAGACGAATTCTAATTTTCTCTCTCCAGATAGTTTCTTTCCATATATAGTTGAGTTTGTGTTTTTTTTTTTTAATATATATATATAAGCAAATTCTTCTTGGCTAAATTCTCAATTATAAAAACTAATTTCAGTAATGATAAAATGTTACAACTTTTGTTGTTAACATGGCTGTTATGAATGACCAACTGTGTTTGTTTCTTTTTTCTTCCAGCCTTTACCATTCTACATTCTGCTTCGTACATGGTGAACCACTACTGCTTTGCCCTGGTGTGCCCACTTGCGTGCCTACAGAGCACAAGACTGAAAAAGCTTCTAGATGGATCCTTTCCAGATTCTGTGTCTTTTCTACAAACTCTGTGCCTCAACAGCCCTTTCTAAGTGGTAAGGATATGTACTTAAAAAAATAACAGAAATTTGTAGAACAATTTTTAAATTGCCTTCTATTTTATACCATCTCTTTTTACATATGAGTAATCCCTGCACTTTTTTTTTCTAATTAAAAGAGATCGCATCTCAAAATAGCAGTAACTTCAAGCTTCTGGCGGCTTCAAAATATCCTTTCCATGTATTATTTATAAAAAATAACTAAAAATATGATAAAACTTTGTGTGTGTACTCTGTAATCCGTGTTGTAAGGCTGAGCAGTTTATCCCATTTCCTTTCTGTTCAGGTATTTGAACACGTTGGGTCAGGAACGCCCTCCTCCCGGCGATTGTAAATTATGTGCACATTTATGGAATGATAAGGGAGGTGTGTAATGCCAGCTCTTCTTTTAATAGCATGGCACTATGTGTGCCTTTCCACGTTCTGACACTTTTTGGAATCATAGATGCTAGTTATCCAACATGTGAGATTTACCCAGAACACATTCCGGGGCGGGGGCGGGGTAGAGGAGCAAAACTGAGCAGAACGAATTACTGAAATTGGAGACCTTTAAAATAAAATTATTGAAGTAGGCTCATTTTGAGTATTAGTCAACAAATATTTACCAAATACCTGCTATTTATGAATGAAAATATATGACGACATTTAGCCTCTGTAAGGAATCACCACATGGAAACAGCGGCGCTAGGTGAAGAGCCAGGCAGGGTGCCAAGTGAAGGGGGTGTGTACATCTCAGCTCTGGTTCTGGTCGTTCATTGCATTGTGTTCTTGAGTACTAGCTAATCAGCCTTAGTGCACCTCACTTTTTTCATCTATGAAATGAGTGAATTAAACTAAGTGATTTATAAGTTTTTTTGTTTTCATACACCTAACACTTTGTGACCATAATGAACAAATTGAGCTGTTTTGACATTTTGAGGATAACTCTTCTTGCCCAACCTGCCTCACAGAGACATTTTTAGACTCTTTTCTTTGGATTGTGGGATGCGGATGAGATCCTCACTCTCAACATTTTTCAGTTAACCGTTTTCTTTTGAAGTCGATGTCTGTCTTTTACTGTTCACATGCTTATTCTTCTCATCTGTTGACCGCTATAGAATTTTTCTTCACTTGACTCGTATGTTCCTTTTGTCTCTTGTGTCGTATTTGTGGCTCTCATCATGCGCCCCTAACCTGGCCAGCATCCGTCATTCCTCCTTAGTAGATTTCCCGGGATCACTGCGCCTTAGACCAGTGGCTCCAGTCAAGGGACCCTTTCAGAACAAACACACACCTCTGAAATGAGCCTGGAAGAAGGTGGGAGTCTTTGATGGGTAGCTGAAAGCACCCCGTAAACCAGCATTGGATCAGGCTTGAGCCCCACTGCTCCGTGCGCTGCTTGTACCCCTCACTTTCCGCCTTAGACCTCGCCGTCACCTGCAGCCCTTCCATTTCGGACGTCGTGAAAAGCTCCCTGTCGTAGTCCTAACCCACGTATCATGTCACACTTTTTGAATCTGTTCTCTGCCTTTGTTATGACTTGTAGTTTCCTGGCATTTTCTTGTTTCTCTAATTGTTAGTTTTTTCCTAGCCTCCACAGCCCCTTACCCAGACCCCATGGTCATCCTTGCCGCTGCCTTTTTGACACCCCGAGGAAACTGTTTCAGCACATCTCAAGTTGAAGTTAACTTGCCATCTACCTTCTTTTTTCCTAGTCCTCACTGCTCAACATGGTTGGAAAAGGTTTGCCTCCACTGGTCCTTCCCAAAGCTGGCTTCTTAGCCTGCCTTCAGAAGGCTGCGCACCTTGTCGCTGCCAGGTTGGTTTTTTGGGGCTGTCTAGCATACTCCCTGACCTACTCTTCTTTTCACTTCAGATTTACTTTTTGTGTCTGAAGAAGAAATCTTGTGCCTTATTTTTTATTATGGAAAATTTACAGCATATACAAAAGTAAATAGACTTGTATAATGAACCCCCTTGTATTAATCACTCAGGTTCTATAATTATCAAGTTATGGCCCAATTGTCTGTCTCCCACTGACTGCTCTCCCTCTCCTGTGTTATTTTAAAGCAAATCTTAGACATCAGATCATTTATTTGGATTTCAGAGTGTATTCTTAAAGTATTACACCTTTTTAAAAAATATATATGTATTTTTTATTGATTTCAGAGAGGAAAGGGGGGGGAGAGAGAGAAACATCAATGATGAGAGAAAGTCATTGATTGCCCCCCACTGGGAATAGAGCCCAAAACCTGGGCATGTGCCCTGACTGGGAATTGAACTGCAATCTCCTGGATCATAGGTTGATGCTCAACTGCTGGGCCATGCCAGTTGGACATGACACCTTTTTAAAAAAACAACCATGAGAGTGCTTGAGATCTTGATTCCTAGCATGTCATCAGTTTGGCTCAAATAAATTCTTATAAAAAAATTTTAAAACCCCACAAACCACAATGCCATTATCATCCTTAAAAAAAAAATGCAACAATTTCAGTATAGTCAGATATCCAGCTGACTCTAACCCTAACTCATACATTTCTAAAGCAGTTGACTGGATTGAATTAGAATCTAGGTAAGTCCTCCCTCCATTGCAGTTGGTTGATTTTTCTCTTAAGGTTTCTTCCCCACCCACATCTTCTCTTTTTGTTCTTAAAATTTATTTATTGAACAAATTGGGTCTTTGTCCTGTAGGTGTGGATGCTTCGGATTACATTTCTGTGAAGTGATTAAACATACTCACCTGTCCTTTGTATTTCTTGTTAATTGGTAGTTGGATCTAGAGTTATGCTCAGATTCAGGTTTGATTTCTTTTGGCTAGCCTGTGTCTTTAGCAAGTGACTGTCTGGTGCAGATAACGTCAGCTTGTCTCTGATTAGTTGCTGTTTGTGCTCAATGCTTTAGTTGAGTGGTTGGCAAACTTTGTAAGGGAGCAAATAGTGTATATATTAGACTCTGTGGTTGTAATGGGAAAGCAGCCACAGACAAAATGTAAATGAATGGGCATGGCTATGTTCCAGGAAAACTTTATTTACAAAAAACAGGTGATGGACTCCCTGCTTTAGGTCTGTTAAATCATTAGGGGGTTGCAAGACAGTGATATTTTAATACTATAACTTTACTGTTCATATATTAGTGCAACATTCTATAAAGAGAAACTGTTCCTCATGTCCTATTTGTTACCTTAGTAGTGCAGTTTGTACAGTCATGCACCATGTAACAATGTTTCAGCCAACAAGGGACCACATGTCCGTTGGTGGTCCTGTAGGATTCCAGTGGAGGTAAAAAGTTCCTATCACCTAGTGACGATGTAGCGTCATGACATCCCAGAGCAGCGCATTACTTACATATTTGCTGTGATGCAGGTGTAAATAAACCTGCACATCCAGTTGCATAGAAGTATAGAGTATAGATTGTGTACTGTGCTTTTTTGGTAATGATAACAAGTAACTGTTATTGGCTTGTGTATTCATTATACTATACTTTTCATCATTATCTTGGAGTGTACCTTTTCTACGTATAAAAAAAGTTTGCTGTAAAACAATATGCTTTGTTATGCCAGTGGCAGCCTGGTACATCTTGTGTTTATTGCGTCTCTTGTTTGCATAATTTTCTCTTTCTCTTGATTGAATATCATCTTGTTTTTTTGGACAGTAACATGCTGTACAGGCTTGGAGCCGAGGAGCAGTAGACTATATCATGTAGCCGACGTGGGTAGTAGACTATCCTATCTAGGTTTGTGTAGTGCACTCTGATGTTTGCACTGTGACGAAAGCCTCTAGGGACATATTTCCCAGAATGTATCCCAGTCATTAAGCAGCGCGTAACTGTGTAGTAGGAAAGGTTGTGTAAAAGTTTTCCTTGGCTTACCAAACCAATTATGGTCTTCTCTCCTCCCCAGACTTGTTATGGACTCTTAATTTAAACATATTGGATTTAAAAAATTATGATTTTCATTATTCTTATTGATACTTAAATTATTTAATCTTTGGCCAGTGGGAGCCTTTTTCACGTTGCTTACTGAGTTATTTTAACATGACTGGTAGTTTTGGATAGCTTCTTTATCTGGTATGACAAGGAATTCCAGGCTCATCATGTACATTTTCTCCCCACACCTGATATCACCAAGTTCTTTAGAGTCCTGATTCCCTTATTGGGGAATGGAATTTCAAGACTAAAATCTGGGCTGTAGGGCTTCTCATTGTTAATGGGTTGGTGATGGTTTCTAGGCCTTTTCAGTAGTCTGAACTAAATTTAGAGAACCTCATGAGTTCACACTGATACATCTAATTCAGGTGTTAGCACTAAAAGATTTTAACTTGCTCTCTTAAAAATTGTATCTTTCTCTCAGCTGAGAATCCTGGTTCTCAGTGAGACCAGGAATAAATACAATTAGAACATTACATAATTACTCATTTATAGTACCCCATTATATACACATCAGTCTCTGAATAGCTATATCAAGGATAAAGGTTTGTTTCTGTCTGCTTTCTTTTGCTCAATGTTACGTCTGTGAGATTTACACATGTTGTATTTAGTAGTAGTTTGGGGTTTTATTTCATTGTCTTGTAATATTGTATTGTGTGAAGTACCATACTTTTTTGTCCATTCTCCAGTTGATGAATATTTGAGTTGCTTCTAGTTTGAGACAATTATGAATAAAGTTGCTATGAACATTCTTGTACATGTCTTTTGGTGGACATGTGCACATACAGATGCCCCTCTGCTTACCATGGGTTTATGTCCTGATAGTAAGTCAGTCCGTAGTAAGTTGAAAATACATTTAATGAACTCCTAACCTAATGAACATCATAGCTGAGCCTAGTCTACCTTCAACATGGTTGGAACACAATATCCAAAAAACACTGGCAGCACAGTACACTGTAGAGTGTCAGTCGTTTACCCTCACAATCACGGGGTTGGCTGCGAGCTGTGGCTTGTAGTGGCTGCCCAGAGTCATGGGAGAGTAGCGTACTGCATATTGCTAGCCTGGGAAAAGATCAAAATTTAAAATTTGAAATGTGGTTTCTACTTAATGTGTGTATCGCTTTTGTACCATTGTAAAGTTGAAATATCATAAGTTGAACCATTGTAAGTTGGGGACCATCTGTTTGCCCAGCAATGGAATGTGCAATTCTTTTTTGGATGAGGAGTACATTTCCCTAGGAATGTTTAGTCACAGTACCTTGCATTAATTGTTGTTGTGCAACAGATCACCCCAAAACTTAATGACTTAACACAGGAAACATTATCTCACAGTTGTGTGGGTCAATTTCTGTAGGGGCATGGCTTATCAGGGTTCCTTTAACTCAGGGTCTCTCATAAAGCTGCTGTCTAGGTGTCAGCTGAGGCCACATTCATCCCAAGGCTCAGTTGGGGGACACACAGAAGACCCTCTGCGGCACTTTTAAGCTCATTCATGTGATTATTGACAGGTCTTGGGTCCTTTCTGGTTGTTGGCCAGAGGCCAGGTCCTGGGGCCTCTCCAAAGGATAACTAACAACACAGCAGCTGGTTGATAGTGTGGAGCAAGGGAGAAAGGGTTTCCATGATGGAAGCCGCGGCCTTTTTACAGCCTGTTCTTAGAGTGACAGCGCATCGCATATGCTGCATTCTTTTCTTGGGGGGAAAAAACTGTGATAAAATATGCGTAACCGAATTTACGATTTTCATCGTTTTTAAGTGTATAGTTCATTATAGTTCATGTAGGCATTAAAGTACATTCACATTTTTGTGCAACCATCACTGCCATCCACCTCCTGAATTTTTTTCATCTTTCCAAACCAGAACTCCATATCCATTAAACAATAACGCCCCATTCCTCTCTAGACCCTGACAACCACTGTTGTATTTCTTATTCCTGTGAATTTGACTACTCTAGGTACTTCATTAGCGGGATCATAGAGTATTTGTCCTTTTGTGACTGGCGTATTTCATTCATGCTGTGGCATGTGCCAGGATTTCATTCCTTTCTAAGGCTGAAAAATGTCCCGTTGTGTGTATATACCACGTTTTGTGTATCCATTTATCCCTTGATGGGCATTTGTTCCTTCTCTTTTATCTGTTGTGGATAACACTGCTGTGAACATTGATGTTTTGCATTCCATTCTTAGAAGCAAATCTCTAAATCTAGTCCATACTCAGGAGGTAAAAGGGTGTGGATACCGGGAGGTGGGCTCCTCTCGGACGTCAGTCTTAATAACGCTTCTCTGTACAATTATGCACCAACTGGATATGTATTTAAGGCCATTTATTTTTTTATATTTAATAACTTCTAAATGTAGTTTGACTTTATAATTATGTTTATAGTTTCATAGTTTCAAAGTCAAATCCACAAAACAGGGTCTAGTCAAAGGAGTCTAGCTTCTGCTTTTTCTGTCCCTTCCTCTTCTTTCCCTTCTAAGTAACTACATTCTGAAAGCTTCCATTTATTTTTCCATTCTGTTATTGTTTTAATGTAAGCACTCTTTATAGTCACTGCCCTTCTTTCTTATATAAATGATAAAATACTGTATACCTTGCTTTTTCAACTTAATAAATCCCGGAAAACACGCCCTAGTAGTAAATTACTCATTCCTCTTTATAGCTGTATAACATCCCATTGGGTGACTAAATACACCCTATTTTATTTAGCCAGTTCCCAACTGATGGGCATTGGGCCTGTTTCTAATTTTTGTAAATAGTACTGCAATGAATAGCCTTGTGCATATAAATGCCTTTTTATATTTGTCGTTACATATTTGGGACAGATTCCTAGATGTGGAATTGCAGGGTCACAGGGTAGATGAGTATGCAGTTTTACTAGATATTGCCACATTCATCCTCATAAGAATTATATCTCTTTGTGTTCCCATCAGTAAAGTATGAGAATATCTATTTTTCTCTCCTTAACCTCAACAACAGAATATGTCAGTCTTGGGTTTTTTTGCCAAATGGAATTTCATTGTAGTGTTCATTTCCATCTCTCGTTATGTTTGAGTTTGGATATCTTTTTTTTTAACTTAAAAAATATTGATGTTTCAGATCTATGTAAATCATCAGATCGATCAACAGTGAATTTTCTTAGATAACGCACTGTGTTTACCTTGAAGTATACACTGGGTTAGGGGCATTTGCATTTCTTTTTCTGCCCATTTCTTTAGCCCTGTTTTCTCTAGGTTTGCTGGTATTTTCTGTTTTATGGGCTCCTTACGGATTAGGCGTGCCAGCCTTTTGTCTGTCTGTCTTCCTCTTTCTGCCGTTTAAATGCAGGTTCCCTCTAATCTGCCTTCAGCTTGCCTTATGGTGCTTCTCATCCTTCCCCAATAATATACATTTATTCTCCTGGCTCGGTGATCACTCAGTTTTTGCTGACTCCACATCTATAGCTCAGACCCATTCTGCGGTTTCTTCAAACTCAAAACGCCCCAGGTAGAGGTTGACTTTATCCACACACCTGGTGCTCCTGTGTTCTCTTTATCATGTGATGGCATTGCCGTTTTCCCAGTTGAGAACTTGAAGTGATCTTTTGAGGTCTATTTATTATTAATTCAGCAAGAGTTTGTTGAGCACCTACCAGATGCCAGGTCTTGGGTCAGGAACTAGGTAACACATAGTCATAATCCTAGCTCTCAGGCAGTAGTCTGATGGGGGGAGAGTTGTCAATCAAATATATACACAAACCCAAGTCTAAATGCGTGGTAATTATTTCAACAGAATTTAAGGGTTGGGACATAAGATTAGATTGGAGAGATTAGCAGGTAGCATCTTTGAGAAAGTGACATTTAACGAAGATTTGAAGGCCTGTTAGGGTTTACCTGGTGAAAAATCTAGGGTGCCAGTTTCCAGATGTAGGAGACAGTGTGGAAGGATCCTGAGGCAGGAAAGGAGTTGAACTGCTAGGAAGTGAAAGAACCAGTTTGTCTGGCATGCATGTAGAAGGGGTGGAGAGCCTTGAAATGTGGTTTGATTTACTTTGTAAAACGATCACTGGGGCTGTGGTGGGGTAGTGCATTGGAGAGGGTGCAGGTGGAAGCTGGTTAGGAGCCTGGTTCAGAGGTTGTAGTTGTGAAAAGCGATGGTGCCCCAGTGGTTCCCCTCTGAAATTCTTTCAGTTTTACTTAAGTGCTTTGTTTACTCCTCCCATATTTTTATTTCCCTTGTTCAGAAAGTTAACTCTTGACTGCTCTGATACGTCTTTACAGATTGGTCCCACTCAGTATTAATCTCTTTTCCTAACATAATCTACCTCAAAAGATGACTTTTAGTACTCACACGTCCGTTCATGTCACTTCCTTTCTCAAAGGCTTCCTGTGATGGGTAATTTTACGTGTCAACCTGACTGGGCTACAGGCGCCCAGAGAGCTGGTAAAACCCTGTTTGCCGGTGTGTCTGTGAGGGTGTTTGCTGAAGAGATTAGCATTTGAATTAGTAGGCTAAGTAAAGGAGATCCTCCCCCACCACCGTGGGTGGGCTTCACCCACTCTCTTGTGGATCCACATAGAACCGAAAGGCAGAGGAAGGGCTGGTTTGCTCTCTCCTTGAGCTGGGCCTTCCATCTTCTCCTGCCCTCAGACATTTGAGCTTCTAGTTTCGGGCCTTTGGACTCTGGGACTCACACCAGCAGTACCTCCCCTCCTCCTCAACCCCCTTGGCCTCAGACTGCGAGGTAAACTGCTGTGTTCTCCAGCTTGCAGACGGCATATCTCAGTACTTCTCAGCCTCCATAATTGTGTGAGCAATTCCCACAGTAAGTCTCCTCTTACATATTATATAATCCTATTGCTTCTGTTTCTCTGTGGTCTCTGAACCCTGACGAATACACTCCCTCACTGTGGAAAAATGAAAGTCCACCTGAAACTGAAGTCTTGTATCATTTTCTTTAAGCTTCAAGTTCTGTTCCTCTGAGACGACTTTACTTTAGACAACCAGACTTGACACTTTCCTACTACCCATTTTCATCTTCTGTCTCCAGAACCCTGTCTCCCCTCTTTTTCCCCCCTAAAGGCTCTGCTCAAATCTCAGTTATTCCCCTAATCCTTCTTAATCTTCCTCAGTCAGGTTGACTTTTAACCTAAATGCCCTAATTTTTGTTGTTGATATGTCAGTTCTAAGAGGCATCACAGTCTGTGTTGTATTAGAAATATTCATGTATTTGTTTTTCATTTTTGTAACCGATAACTCAATAGGTGTTTGTTGAATTGTTTGAAGTTAGGGAGCATTCATGTGGTAGATCACTCCCTGAAATCTCTTATGAAAGAGGCAAGTCTCAAGTCCAGTTTTACAAATACCTTGTATTCACCCTTTAGGGATTGGACTTCATTTATAGATAGGGAAATCTAACTATCTAACTTGCCATTTGAAACAGTCTTTACAGTTCAGAGGATACCAAATAATACTTATACTCTCTACAGTAGTTTGACAAAAATGTTTATATGGCAATATCAGAGAGTTCTTAGGACTTCCAGGGGAGTGATGCATATTTGGAGCATTAAATATTCTATTTTTATGGTGGTGGCGGATGGCCAAGTCATGAATATGTAGCATATGTAAACGTACCTCTGTTTTTACCTGAGGTATCTTCTGGACGAATTGTCCACTTGGCTAACTTATCAGTTATCTTTGCTAGGTTAAATGTAGACTGATTATTATACTTAATTCTCATATGTGATTTTGTTTGTATATTAGGGCCCGCTAACATTTGTGTGTGTGTGTGTGTGTGTGTGTGTGTGTGTGTGTGTGTGTGTGTGAAGAGAAGGGTACTATAATTTGCTGCCTACAGACTTGCAAAATGATATTACATACTCCATCTTTTTTTTTATTAACAGGTTTTCCTATTTCTCTTCTCTTCCTTCTCTCCCTTTCTTCTTATAAATGAGGTTAAATCACTTTGTCTAAGTTAATATAGCTTAATATTTTGTAATGCGCTACATACATTGTGCTGCCTTCTCTCGTATGAGGTCATTTCTCTGAAATTATAATGAAAATGGGGTTTATACAGATTTAGTTTACATGTGATTTTTCAGATATTAATCTAACTTTTAGTCTCTTTGGATCACCTCTTGGATTAAATGACTATTTTTGCCTTCTAATACATATTGATGCAATAAAAGGGTTGGGAAATTATAATTTTGGCTCCATACTGAATGGGACTTATTTTTGTCATTGGAAATGCAGTAGGGACTAAACCTTTTAAACCTATTTATAAAAGTAAATTTCCCAAAGTTACTTTTCGAATTTTTGGTGTTTCAGCAATATTAACAAATGAGAAATATTTTGGTTATATTATTTTAAGGTAAAAATATCTTAATGGAAATTTTACATGAGTTTGCTTATAATTACATTAGGACATTAAATTTAGTTTCTGAAGTATGACTGTTTTTTTTGAAAAAAATTACTTTGAAACAGTAACTAGGACAGGTGCTTTGAAGTAAGAATCAGAATTATCATTTGGTACTGTGCTTTTCAATCAAACTGCATTTAGTTTGGGGTAATGAAAGTTTTATTTTTAAGACTGAGCATTTATAAAACAAAAAATGTTTCATGTGACTTATGGTTTGACAGGTGTATGAAAGTCTTAAAAGATAAAATTGTCATAAGTGAAGTATTGCATTCCACGTAGGATTTATGTAACTGCAGTGAGGGTGGAAAACCTGATGAAGTGGGAGAGTGACTCAGTTCCTCACTTTGCACTTTCCACGTCTCATTTCCTCTCTTATTTTAAATCCTACATATTATATCTTCAAGTAGAATCACATTAATTCAGAAGCCTGATATATTAAATGATAAGCATTTGTTGTTCTGTAATAACTCCATTTGTACCATATTGGAACTTCCAACAGCACTTTCCATTTAGGGCAGTTTAATAGGGATGGTCCTAGAACTGAGTGAGTCACCATAACAGGTAACGTAAGGTGACAGCCCATGTCTCATTCATTGTTTGTGTCCTTCGATAACTAGCTTAATAGACAGTTGGGCTCAGTGGAGATAGGAGAATTATGTCTGTTTTTACTTTAATTGTACCTGGTGTTAGGTTTCTTGAACACTTAATTTTTTATTTTTTCTTTCTTTTTATTTTTTATTTTTCATTGAGAGAGAAGAAGGGGCAGGAAAGAGGGATGAAGGGGCTTAGAGAGAGTGAGAGAGAAACATTGATTTGTTGCTCCACTTATTTATGCATTTATTGTATTTGCCCTGACCTGAGATTGAACCCACAACCTTAGCATATTGGGATGACGCTCTAACCAACTGAGCTACCCGACCAGGACTTTTTTTTTATTTATTTTGATAACTCTTCCAGTTAGTATTTACGTTAGTATGACTTGAATGTATATTAAACTTCTTAACCAGAAGAGGAGCAAAACCTAAACTGGAAAGCTGATCCAGAGACAACATTCAGAAGGTATCATTCCAATGACCCTGAACTCCACTGAACTAAGCCAAGGACCAAATAGTCTTTCAGCACAGAGTAGAAATAATGGAAAAAATGCATGCAGGGACACAGGAGAAAAAGGGTGATTTAGGTGGAGTGGAGGGAGGTTTCACTTTAAACTGCAGTTACAGCAATTGATAACTTGTATACTTTGTCAGGTTTACCCCTATAATGTAGAAATGTTAATTGGTGGGGTGTTCTCCATGTCCCCACCTTTTGCTGGTGGAAGTGGGCTTTTTGGGGTGCTGTGGGAACAAGAATTTCCTGAGGCCTCCATGGGAGGGTGAGGTATCATGGGAAGCTTTATTGGTGATACAACATCAAGGCAGTTTCCCTTCAAGGTCCCATCTCCTGCCGTCCCACCATGGAAAAATTTCCATTTTGTCTTCCACAGGGCTAAGATCAAAGTCACTGCCCAGAGTTTCCACTCCATATTTGCACAGTCCAGTGCAGCATACAGCTAGGTTAGCTTGTGTTCCCAGCTGCAGTCCATTGCATGTGGGGTCTGAATGACCATGGGCCATGCAGCTACTTAAAGCCACATAGCATGGGTGATTGGGGTCTCGGAGCCAGTGAGTACAAGGTAGCAGGAGCAAAGCAAGAGGAACGAGAGGGAGCATTCTTTGTTTTGGGGATTTTAACTAGAAGCTTATTCAGTGACTCCTTCAGGATTTGACTCGCAGTGGCTCCACCCGCCTGGCCAGTTATCTTTGTTCCCAGGTTAGACTCACAAGCAAGTACCTTCCCTACATCCCACTGTTCATACTGCTGTCTTCCCCTTTGTTGAACCCCTTCCCCCAGTAATTTGCAAGGAATGGACCAGTGGTTCCCTGCGGAGTGGGAAGTTGCAGCTTCCTGGTGAAGCTGCCCAGGCGACCATGCTTACAATGTCTGGCCTCCCTTTGCTTTCTTCCTATTATTAATACTAGCTAGTAAGTTATAACAGTAACAAACTGCTGACACAAAATTTTGCAGCTGATTGTATTATCACTGTTTAAACTGAGCATCTTTGGGAAACAGGTTAAAGATTATTTTAAGTATTCTGGCTGAAGCAGGGAAATGTCATCTTCCTTTATAAAGTTGTTCTTAGGCTTTTTAATTAATGGTAAGATATTAAGGGAAGATGATTGAGTAAGCAGCTCTGTGATTTGTTGGACGTAATATGATTTTTCCTTTCCCTGCCTATTTTTTACTTTCTATAATGCAAATTCTTGAAATATTGAGATAAATTGTGTGTTAATTATGTTTAATTATCCTTATTTGAGAGGTCTTGAGCTTTTGTTCAGAGGCTCAGAATCAATATAAAAACATGTTGAAAACATAATTGCATTTTAATTTGAGAACTTTATCTCATAAAACTCCATATAACTGCTTATTCTTTTAAAATATAAAAGAATCCAGATGTGCAGTATTTCTCAGCTCATTTACTAGCTTTGTCAGTTTCCACAGCTGCACTGTTGAACATTTATAGAAATTACGGGTTTGTTTGGGTTAAAATGAAGTTAATGTGTGTAAAGCACCAAACCTAGTTTCTCACACATAGTAGGCCCTGAGTAATTAATGGTTATTATTATTGGGTACTTAATTTGGCTTTCTTTTTAACTTATTATTGTTATTATGTTTTTTATTGATTTCAGAGAGAGGAAGGGAGAGGGGGAGAGAGAGAGAGAGAGAGAAACAGTGAGGAGAGAGAGTCATTGATCAGCTGCCTCCTGCATGGGCCCTGCTGGGGATCGAGCCTGCAACCCAGGCTTGTGCCCTGACTGGGAATAGAACCTTGACCTCCAGGTTCATGAGTCGACCCTCAACCACTGAACCATGCCAGCCAGGCCAAACTGTTTTATTGAGACTTAAAACTAGAAGTCTTTTCTGTAGACTCCTTTTTTCACCTCCCCACACCACTTCAATTAAACCATAATAGTTTATTGAAGGTTAATGTATAATAGGAAAAAAACTTCGATGTCATTGAAATATTTTTGGAGAAAACGATCCCTTCTAAGACAATAGCACAGACTTTCAGAGCCAAGAACTGGTGGACTTTTAGAGTTCTGTAAATCATGGTTGAGTTATAAAACTTTTATATAGTTCAGTCCTCCACTGTTATTTTTCTTTTGTACTGGGCTTATGTTTAGCTTCTTTCCTTACTCCCTGATAATGATATCATTAAGCAGGCAGGGGGAAAAAAGGTTCCATTGAGACTAAAAGTAATTTCGTTTGATTCTGAGTTTTAGAGTAATTTTACAGTGAATTGTTTTTATACCTTTTGTGGACAAAGTAACGAATAATATTTGTTTTGTGATGTATATATTATATATACACATATATGCAGTACATATATATTAACATATTTATGCTTATGAATTTTCAAATAATATACATCATTGATCTTTACATTCAATAGGGTGTGGGAAAATGACAGAAACCTTTACATTTATGCTTAGCTTGCATATTATTAGTTGAATTTAATCTTTATTTAGTGCTTTATTATTTTTATGAAAGCTACTTTGCTAGGCTTTGGGGAGATGTAACAATGAATTTCTTACCCTTCAGGGACTCATAATCCTGGAGCCAACTTGTAGAACCACAGAATTTTAGAATAGGGAGAAATTTAAGAGATTATCTTTTCTTTGGAATGTTTGTGTTTAAGCAGCAGCCCTCTGATTCTCGTCTATTCAGTGTCCTGTCACCTGCTCCCCATGCTCCCCATGCTCCCCATGCTCCCAATGCTCCCAGACAGGTAACTAATGTCGTTGTCTGTGCAGAGGGGAAAGGAATCCAAGCCTCAGTGTTTGGGTGGCATGAAATGTGTAGCTTTCAGGTACTCACTTCCATCGCCTTTGTTTGCTAAACAGGAGGAGATAAATGCCTTTTTTTTTTTTAGGTCAATTTTTTAGTACAGGATTTAAAACTATGAAGTCAAGAAATCATTTTAGTGGGTACTAACTGGAATATAAGACTTAAAAAACATAGTTTGGAGAATACTAAAGTGCATTGCAGATTATTTCAAATGTATCAGTGTGGGTGTATATATACTGGGTTGGTATATAAAATGTGAATGATAAGTACATTTATATAGAATATATTTTTTTAACTGCAGTGAAAAGAATTTGGAAAACATGTCTCTGATCTGTCCATTGCACCCTTGCTTTCAACGTGGGGAGCAGCCATTGATGCCCATCTCCCTAGATATGTTGTTACTTATCTTTTTGCCCTGCTCTCTCGTTATCATGACCTGACTCCAAGGTAAAGTGGTTTCTAGACAGGTAGAAATATACAAGGTGGTATTTTCCCACAATACATCTTAATAAAAGATGTGCAGCAAGGTAGTTTTTTCATTACTCTGGTTTTGCTTGCGTGTCTCTGGTACAAATAAGCACTTTGGTGGATCTAACTGTTAATCTGCAAGAATTGTTTATGATGTGCCTAACTTGGTACCAAGAAGTGATTTAAGCACCAAGAGAATTTGGATTATTTAATACTAGTACATAATAAAACTACTTATCAAATATTCATGTGGGCACAGACAGAGGCATAATTGTATCCTTGCAGTGCACAATACAAATACTAATATTGTTTTGGAAAGTCAGCGTGGTATGCTGAAGCCATGGTTTGGAAGAAGGCATTGTAGTGTGTTTGTATCTGTGGGAATTACTGGCAAGTGTAATTGAGAGATTCTAAACACTGTAGTTGTTTACTTCACTTTTGAATTTGGCTTAAATATTTTTGGTCTTTTATTTTTTTTCCTAATCATTGAATTGTTCTTTAAGATCTTTGGTATAAGGTAACCATAATTGTTTTATGAATTTTGATAATTATATCTTCTTTTAAAGATTAAAAAAATTTTCTCTCACTAAAGATAGTTTAGAAAATATTTCAACAGCCCGGCCCGCTTGGCTCAGTGGTTGAGCGTCAACCTGTGAACCAGGAGGTCACGGTTCGATTCCCTGTCAGGGCACCTGCCCAGGTTGTGAGCTCGGCAGGAGGCAGTCAATCAATGACTCTCATCATTGATGTTTCTCTCCCTCCCCCCTCTGAAATCAATTAAAAAAAAATTAAAAAAAATTTAAAGAGAATGGTGGACTGAATGTTCATGTGCCCATTCCAGAGCTCCAACATTTATCAACTTTTTGGTAGCCTCTACCCACTCCCTTTCCTCCTCAATTCCCAATTATTTTGATGCAGTTTCTCTGTCATAAATCATCTGTAGATATTTCAGGGTGTATTTCTGAAAAACAAGGACTTCCATTTCTAGATGTGTGAAGTAGAATCTTAAGAACCTTTTTGAGGAAAGTACTGAAGTTATGAATAGTCAGATTGTGTTTGGGATCTTAGAGTGATATAAAGGAGAAGCGAGATCCTTTAAATGGAATAAATGGAAAAAGAGAAATACCTGATAAGCAGTTGTACCAAAAAAAACAATAGAAAGGTTACAATGAAAAAGCCAATTAATAGCTTTTAAGTATCCATGGAGAGGAAAGTGAGAGATTGGCATTTTTGAACACTTAGTAAGTGTCTGCATTCCATACAGGCCAGCAAGGGAGTAAAGCCAAGTGTACTTTATACCGTCTGAGATAGAAATTCTGTTTCTAGACTTTTTCTTGAGGGGAAAAATAACTAAAGATGTGGACAGAGATTGCCAGTCAAGGTACTCACTGCAATATTTATAGCAGTGAAGAACTGAACCTAATGCTCAATAATGGTGGAGTGATTAAATACACATATTTGTAAAATACTGTAGTATTTTGTAACTACTAGAAATGATATAATACCAATTTAATAAAATGTTTGATGCACATTAAAATACCTGAAAGAAATGAACTCAGATAGTAGCATGAATTAATAGTGGCTATCTGTAGGCTTTGAATTATGAGTGATACTCAGTTTTTCACTTTTTGGGGGGAGGGGCGAGTGTTGCAAATTTGTTTATCAATACATGTGATGTAAGTTAATAAATAGTAAATATTTTTGAGTACTTAACTATGTGTTCAGCACTATTGAAGCATGTTTCTTCCTTTTCACTTCTCACAGTATCCGTAAGGGGTTTTATTATCCCAGTTTTATAGATGAAGAAATGGAGGCATAGAGAGATCGAATACTTTGATAATTTGAATTTGTCCTTCTGAGTTTATTCTTTGCTTCCAGTTGTAATTTTATCAACAACAGTTGGGAAGGTACTATAAATACTATCTTGTTTTTCTCATTCTTGCTTTAAAATCTATGGTGACCCTGGCTGGTGTGGGTCAGTGGTTAGAGCGCCAGCCGGCACACCGAAGGGCTGTGGGTTCCATTCCCGGTCAAGGGCAGCGTGCACCTGGTTTGCAGGCAGCCAGTCGATGTCTCTCTCTCACATTGATGTTTCTCTCTGTCTCCCTCCCTCCCTCCATCCCTTCTACTCTCTCTAAAAAAATTCAGTGGAAAAAATATCCTTGAATGAGGATTAACAACACTCTCTATATATACACATATTAATAAATGTATACATATTAGTAAAAATAGTTTTTAATTGATGGATAGCATTCATCTTCTAAAGATACCATGATTTTTAAAATTGGTCCTTTGTTTTTGTTCTGTGTCTCCCCTGCAGCGTTCTGCTTATAGGAGTAATGGCACAATGAGCATCTTTGTAAATAAATCTATAGGCTCATTTCTGGTTATCTGCCTAGGGACAGCTCTTAGAAGTGGAATTACTGGGTCAAAGAACATAAACATTTTAACGGCTTTTGATACAAGTTGTGAGATTGCAGGTGACAAATGATCATTCTCCCTTAAATTTAGAGAAGTTGTTTTCGAGTTATAAATCCAGGAGAAATAGGTCATCTAAACATCAGGGGGAATTTGTGCTTTCATAGTTGCTCTTATAAAAGTCTAGATTCTCTGAGCCGAGCTTGCTGGGGACAGTAAACACAGAGAAAAAGAGGAGAGACAAACTTTGGAGATGAAATTGTGGCATTTACTTGCTCTATGACCTTGAGCAGTTACTTTATTTTTCTGATTATCTTAAAATTTGGATTAGCCCAAATTTTTATTGCAAATTGTCATATGAAAACATACCAAGTATACGTATAAAATTTGCATGAATTTTCTTTCATGTTTGATTTTATAACCTTCAGCCTCATAATTAGGTAGAACAATTTCCATTGTATAATTTTAAAATTATAGATGTAAATGGTATAACACATTGATTAGAGACTATGATGACCATAGAAAGCATTTTAATGTTGCATTTTTAAATTTAAAAAACAAACTGTTTTCTTAGGGGCTGCTTATTTTCTTTTTGTGCCCAGCAAGATTAGAAAAAATTTTGTTTAATTAATCATTTAACAGAAACCATCAATTAAGTTTTTATTGTGGTTTCTTTTGAGCATGTTTTGTTCCAGAAGCACCTGTAGGTGACTTCTACAAAGACTTTTTACTGAAGATTTGGGCAGGGGGAGGACGTGAGTTTCAGCTTAAGGGGATTCAGAAGATAATTAATGAAATCAGAAAATTTTTCTGTGAAGCTACCAAAGAGGTTAGGATTGAGTTTTCTGGGAAGACCAAAAGTGATAAAGGGTAATTTGACAGTCTAGACATTTGTGAGAGGCACAAATGGGATAAGTAGAAATTATTCTATTGAAATTTGAAAGCCATAAATATTACAATGGAAAAAAAACCCCTACTTTTTACTATGAATAGTAAAATTATGGAACTATTATATGTAGCAGAGATGGAAAATAAACACAAGGAGGGTTTTTATCAGGGGCTCTTAATCCATAATTAATGATTGGATTAGAGAGGTTCATAACCTTGCAAAATTAGGTATATGTACATTTTGGAAGGAGAGGTATCCAATGCTTTTTTCAGATTTTTAAAGGCATCACTCCCAAAAGCTCAAACTAATACTGGAATAGAATATGAGCTCTTTACAAGGCTAGAGTGTTTTGTCTGTTTTATTTACTACTCTGTCCTTGGTTCCTGGCACACAGTTCTGCTCAATAATATTTGTTGAATGTGTGACTTCTGTAAGTCTGTGTGTGGCATAGTTAATAGCAATGAAGTTTTAGAAGTTAGCAGTGGAAATACATTCCAGATTTGGTGAGGTTGTCATATAGGTCAGCTTCTACATTTGTCCAAAAATTTCCTCTTAGTGTTTAAGCTGAGATGAGTAGGTAGAGCATTAGTATGGTAATTTTGTGGTTGAATTCCTTTCTTTCTTTCTTTCTTTCTTTCTTTCTCTTTCTTTCTTTCTTTCTTTCTTTCTTTCTTTCTTTCTTTCTTTCTTTCTTTCTTTCTTTCTTTCTTTCTTTCTTTCAACATGGGAATGTAATAGGAAAATTAATCTAAATGATACACATTCATTCATCAGTATATTAGAAAATGTACTCTGATGCTGTTTTAATTTGATTCAATGAATGAAACCGTAATAGAAAACTTGCCCTTAAATTTTGTGAACGGAAAATTTTGCTAATTTGTTTTCATTAGATCAAGTAGAATGACATAACTGCTATTCTGGCTAGAAATGTAAAATCAACAAAATGTTGACAAATTGACCTGCAGGGAACATTGCTTTATCAGCAAGAGAGTTAGTTAGATTTTTGCAGTGAAGCCCAGTTATTCTAGCTCAGTACCATTATACAGCATTTCCAGCAAGTGTTCTAGTGAAGTCTGTGATTACATTAGTCAGCGTAGTAAGTTTCTGTACTCTATAAAACTAAAATTTGGGAGGTTAAAAAGAACAACAGAGAGAAGGTTAAAATGCAAGTCCATTTTAAATATTGTAAAATTATAGCATTTCTAAATAGAATAAGTGAATTTATAAAAACTGGAGTGTGATGGAACCAGTGTTGATTTTATAAATCGATGCTCTTTGTTAATTAAAGGGATGATTGTAAATTCTTTATATGAATAGTTTTTACCAGTAAGACAATAGATGGTTGAATAATTGCTTACTGCCTATACTTATTTGTGAGTAGGTGGTTTTTTTTTACATTTTATATAATCTTTGGCAGATTAAAATATTATTGCATTTTATTGCACCCTCTCTGTTGGAGGGTGGTGGGGACTGGATGAAAGAAGGTGAAGGGATTAGCCAAAGAACATATATACATGACCCTTGTTTACAGACCACACAGTGTGCTGATGGCCAGAGGAAGGGGGTCTGGGGGCTGGGTGGAGGTGGGCAAAGGGGGAGTGTGGGAGGAGGACATCTGTAATAGTGTCAGCAATAAAAATAAAGTTAAAAAAAAGCGGTTAGAATATTTGCACCATTTTAAGAGACCTTGCAAGATACCCAGAATATTTTTAACAGAAGGGCAGGAATTTGCCTCCATAGATTCTTTATCTTGCCATGTGGTTTCTTTGTTTAGTTGAAATGTGATGACTTTCCTGGTCACCACACATTTTAGCACTCATGTGTAAGTATAAAATACATTTTGAAGTCAAATTTAGAGTTTTGATCTTTAAATTGATTTACAGTTGGGATCTTTGAAGTAATTTAGCCTAATCTGTTACCCAGTGGGCTAATCCTTTCTATAGTGTTTCTAACTTATCTTTGCCTAAAAACTCAGTGAGCAAGGACTTGATTCTTTATGAAGTAACCTTTTCATTAATTATACGAGAATTAGGTTGTTATTCTTTTTGTTGAACTCAAATCTACCTTGTGCTAAGCACCATAACTTCCTTGCTGTTTTAAAAATTATGAAGTATACATACACGTATTTAAAATACTATACTGAACATCACCGAGATTAATTTACCCTTAATTTTTGCTTTATTTGTTTCAGATTTCTATTTTCTGCATTAATGTATTACAGAGACATATATGTTGCATCTTGCTACAGTGAATATACATGAAATTTGTGGTGTTTCTGTTCTTTATTATTCTAGTCATTCTGTTCAGAAAGGAAATGTGGTTAATGTGTTATGTGAACACCCATTCAGCTTTCTCTTTTGCTTTCTGGACTGAAGTGAAGCAAGACTCCTCTTAAAGGACCTCATTTGATCTGAGATCCTCCCAAGTGCTAGACCTGGGCCACTGTTCTCTTTATCTATTGCACACGGAAGCTTCTAGATCATTACTCTTACTAAAGGTTTAAAGCCTTTCCTCTTCAAAGTTTGTGCTGTTTGGCTATCTACAGCCTTCAGTGTTGTCAAATACCAACTGACCTCAAGTCACTCTTGTTTATATGACTTTTTTCTTCTAAAATAAGAAACAAGAGCATTGGTCATGTGTACACCATGACCACATTTTCAAAACCTCTCGAAAGTATAAAATTTATGCTTCCTGTGGATAGAATTATTCTCCAAATTAATCAAGTGAAATGAAAATAAAAATGAGTCCCATGTTAAATAATATGTATCAAGACAAGATGAAAAAGCTATTGGCATGCAAAAAACAACAACAAAAACAAAAACCAACCTAAAACCAAGACATAAAAACAACAAAACCTCCCATTCTTGCTAAAAATGAGTATAACCTATAAAGAAAGTCAGAGAAGTATAAACCAAATATTTTCCAGGTAACCAAAGACATAAGTTTATTTTATCAAAAGTGAAAGTTGAAAATAGCAAGGTGGCTGTGTATCAATTAAAGAGGTATTGAAAATTTTAGAAAAACATTGGAAAATCTTAAAATGACACAGTGATCTGACAGTGTTGTTAAAGAAGAGAAAACATCTATAAAAAACATGGCATTAGCTTTTGCTATGTCTAAATAGAAGGTTATTCAAAAGTGAAGCAAAACAAAAGACCTAGACATGGTACAGATCAACCCTAGAATGTGTCACCGTATTTGTAAAATTGCTTTGTGCTCCATTAGTAATTGTTTTTGTCATTTGTTCTAGAAGATAAAGTGAAAAATAGTTTAAATTTCATTATATACCAGCACGTGACTCCTGTAACCACTGTCTACAGAAATGATATGTCATTTGTCACATAAGCTTTATTTACTTTGAGGGAGAAATGATTTCATGAACCTAAGATAAAATAAAGTATCAAGAATTATGGCAGAATTATAGATACCATGTTGTCAGGAAATTCAGAAATATTTGGTGGGGCCATCAAAAATTCCAGTAAGCCTGAATGAGATTGATTATAAACAAGTGCATTTGAATTAGTTTCTTGTTTCAGGTTTTTGGCTTCAAAGATTTGGTTTTAGTCACGATTTAGTTGGTTATGCCTGTGCATCAATGGAATATCATTATATTTTCCAGTTTGGCTGAAGGAATTTCAAATTAAGAAGTTTAAGTACAAATTAATATTTTAAAGAGTAGTTAGTCCTTTCTGTTGGGTTGAGGATTAAATTCATTAAACAGAAAAAAAATAGTAAGAAACCAGTTATGATTTAAAATGAAGTTAATTTGAGTTTCAATGCGAGTTTTAAAATGTGGTCTATTTAAGTGGAAAAATGCCAAGACCTTTAATGGTAATAAAAACATGGAATGTGCACAAAAACATGTGTGAGTCCTTATATGGTAAAAGGATAATTCCCTGTGATCATTTCATTCTTAGTAATCATCAAATTATTGCAGCTATGGTACAGTAGTTCATAATCCATGACCTCCTTATAGTTATTATAACTGCACTTTGAAAAATATGTATCTCAAACATTTTCTGTAGATGGGATAAATATTATGCCCAGGGGCTACATGAACTGTATTTGCAAATCTGTTTATTTTAGTGAGTAAAATAAAAATATTAAATGTATTACTGAATAAGGTTTTGATGTATTAGTTTAATCATTGTCTAGTAAAAGCATTACTTGTCACTGCAAAGAGAAGAAAGGAAGGGGGGGGACTATAAATTAAAAGGGATTTAAAGGACACCGTAACAATTGTCTATATGGATTTTGTTTAGATCTAGATTAGAACAAATGTTTAAAAACCACTTATGAGACAGTTGGGGAATTTTGAGCATTGATTGGTAGTTGATGTTATAAAGAAATTATTATTCACTTGTTATAGATATTATAATGATATTGGATTATATTTTAAAAGCAAATCTTTGTCTTAGATGCATACAGAATTATTTACAGATGAAGTTGTAAAATGTCTGGAATTTGATTCATAATAACCCAGAGTGGTGGGATAGAGGTTGGGGGTAGGTGGGGATATAAATGAAACATGATTTGCCATGAGTTAATAATGGTAGGTTCATTATACTATTCTCAATTTTGCATTATTTTGAAATTTTTCAAAATAAAAATTCAGTGATGGTGTAACGCATCACTGTTGAAAGAGGATAACTGCAGCGCTAGGCGACATTGCTGTGTAATGTATTCAGAAGTAAGGATAGATATGAGCAACACACAGAGGTACTTATTATAAGCATATCTGATCTATAAATCTTGTATTTTGTTTTTTCTTCAGAGCTGAAGCCATTTATTTGCATCTTGGATGATTAACATCTAAATGCTTAATTCTCAAGACTGCTCAAGAGTCCCACAGTCAGGATTAGATGATCCAAGTTACCAAGAAATTACTGCCTTGAGTTCTACGGTAAGATTATAATAAATATTCTAAAGGCTAAATAGTGACTACGAGATTTAAAAAGCAGTGTAAATGCTGTATATGAGCTACTACCTTCTATTATAATTTCTTAATCCTGTAACTATATTATAGCTGGATTTCAAAGTTGTGATGATCAACCCATTATCTTAGAAATATCAACATGCAAACAAGGCTTTAGGGCATTTCCTCCTTGTAGATTCAGCTAGTAATGGATACAGTTTTGTCACGGGAATACCATGCTTTCTCCTTGCTGTATGTCTCAGGGTGGATCCTCCGAAAGTTGATCCTGAAAAGGAGTTTGGCTTCCAGGGTTTATTATTAGGGCTCAGCATCTGTTAAGAGAGGTAGTGTAGGAGCAGGTTTGGCAGAGGAAATTGAACTGCAGGGCAGGCTCAGCAAAGCCTTGGCCAACCCTGCAGGGAGTCTTGTCTTGAAAGTTTCTTTCCCTTCACGAGTAGAAGGTTCTTGGGGAGAGAGACATATCCTCAATGCCGTAGCGTCTTGCACAGGCCATGATGGAAGCTGCTCAGCAAATATTTGTCGAATGAAGGAAATCTGAGAAAAATCTTGTGGTTTCTTCAGTGACACCTAACCCTTGCCTTCGTTTTCCCAGTAGAAAGTGCAGTTTAGCACAGTGAGGTTAATAGTGACCCAGGTGGTCCTTGTATATCATGAACAGGCATGAAGGTAACTTGCCCTCTGCAATCAGCATTATGTTTCTGGGCTTCATAGATAAGGGAGACCTGCAGAGGGGCCTGAAGAAAGCCACAAACATAAGTGTTAAAGGACATGAGATTACATCCATAAAGAGGAAAAAAGAAACCCTAGAAGACACAGTGATACCTTCTAGGCTATTAAGGGATACAAATTACGGTTCCTAACTGGTTGTTCCTTCTGTGTGTAGGGAATACACTGATCAGATAGGAGTTATCCTTCATGTTCAAGGGTTAAGAGAAAATATCTTAGGAGTGTTTTTTAAAAGTCATTGTACCTGGTAAATACATTCCTGCTTTAAGGCAAGAAATTTAAGTCCTATACTCGACTTCCTTGTGTTTCCCTCCTTTTCACTATAGGATTCCCTGAGGCAGGATTTGCATTAATAAATCCTCTAACTTTTCTCTGAATCTTAATACTATATTAGTGCTTTACATATAGAGGACCTTCAATTAATACCTTTTAAATAGTGAAATAAAGAATAATCGACTTTAGCCCTGCTGGTATGGCTCAGTAGCTGAGCATCGACCTAGGATCCAGGAGATCACAGTTTGATTCCCGGTCAGGCCACGTGCCCGGGTCGCAGGCTCGATTCCCAGTGGGGGGCGTGCAGGAGGCAGCCGATCAGTGACTCTCTTTCATCATTGGTGTTTCTATCTCTGTCTCTCCCTCTCCCTTCCTCTCTTTGAAATCAGTAAATATATATATTTAAAAAAAACAAAACTCAACTTTATAATTAATGTAGTAGAAAAGTGAGGATTAAAAACTCACTAATTCAGAACCAGAAATATGTTGTTTTTTCATTATAATTTTTCCTGAGATGTATATAAGCAGTTTTATGCTTCATCTTTTAAAAGATGTAAATCATTTCCTTCATGTTGAGAAAAATGAGATTGTGCTTGTGCTTCACTAAGTGAATGAGATTTGTTTTCTTATTAAAACATATATCCTCAAAGTTATAATTTGATTACTTAGGAGTTTGCACCTTATCTGTTCTCTCTGGTTTTTCATTTCCTTCTTGCTCACTTAATATCCCCACCAGAGGGCAGGCGAAGGAAGGGAGAAAGAAGGTATTTCAGTTCGCAGTCTTACGTAGGCACCTTCCACTGCGGTATTTTGTCATGCTTCTGGATTATATTAGGCAATAGGATCAGCTACTTTAGCTATTTAAAAATAGTTAGTAGAATGCTCAGTTATTGGGAAATAAATTATGTACGGTTGATTGCTGGGTTTAATTAAACAATTATACTTTAAATATATATTTTTAGATCCATATATCATAAATTATCACTTATTATTACTATTTTTTGACAATTCATGCCAAGGTTTCCATTGCTACTATTGTTAATTGCAATTGATTGTGATGAGGACTGTTTTTGTTTTAAAAGAACATTGGAATGTTCATAATACAATACTGCTTTCATGGATCAAGTTCATACACACTCCTGTAGTCCTGTGAGACTTGATGTTCCTGAGGTCTGTTGGTGAATTTTTAGAATGATAAGAATAATCTTTTGAATACAAGTTTGTTTTACACTTCACCTGTAAGTTTATTTAAAAGGACAAAACACCTCAGACCAAAGTAAACTTGTCTTAACATTATCACAGTGTAAGTTTTCAAAGACTAAATGTTAAACTAGACAGATGCTAAACATTTTATGGCCTGAGTATTGCTGTTAACACCCATTGTAGATGAACAAGTATATGTACATATGAAGTGCCGTTTCAGGGTTGATAGCTCTTTGGTTTGTTATCAGTATGAACAGCAAATGTCCTAAAAATCAGCTTCAAAACAGCTGGCACTTGACCTACTGTTGTTTAAGCACCACCTAAACTCACTTGACGTGTCTCTGCTCTTTGACATACATAGTGTACCTTATCCTCTCATCAAGGAAATTGGTACAGGCGCCTTTCAGTGTGCTCGTAGGTCTAGTAATGTAGAAGAGCCTTATAATGGACTTTTTAAAAAGAGTTGTTCCTCCCATTCTTTCGAGAGATGTGGTTTTGGAAGCTAGAGATGATTTGCAGGAAGGTTCCCCGAGATTACTGAAGATGAAACGTCTTAGTTTGCTTTCATCAGAGAAGACTTTAGATGAGGAAGATGGAATCACTGTCTGTCATAGTAATTATGACAGACAGCACCATCAACAACTCGGTAAAGTAAAATGGGTTATTTAAAAAATATTTTAGGAAAAAAATATTTTTACAAGTATGAATTCTAGTGAGCAAAAATCTTTGTTTTGACAGTCAAGTTTAAATATTATAAGTGTGTAATACAGTAAATATGTAGTTGGTCTAAATTTTTTTTACTATCAAATTTTTGCTTTGAGTTTATGTGGAGAAATATTGATGCTATAAACCAAGATAAAGCTATTACTGATGTCTACAATTTGATGATCTTTGGAGAATATGTTAGACTTATTGAAAAAATGTTATAACCCAAAGACTATGTAAATGAAAAAATAAGATACTGAGTTTTATCTTTCACCATAGAAACCATGTATATTTTGTTTTAAAAATATGCCCCATTCTTTTGTTCTAAGGATGGCAAATATTTGGGGTGAAATATAAAAAAAGTCACATCTTTCAGTCTCATCATGATTATTTTGTGTCACAGTACCTTTATTTCATATAATCCTGCAAAGTTAAATTTAGTGCCTTTTAAAGTTTGAGCAAATGATACTCATTCTGTTAGAAGAAAAATCAGTTTTGCATATAGTAAATAGCAAATATTAAAAGAAAGGAAACTCCTTTAGGAAGAAGATGGAAAAATGCTGTAAATTTTAAAATTTTTGACTAAAACACTTTAAAATATTCTATATGATTATAAATTTTTTTTGGGGGGGGAATAAATAATTGCTCATATAAATTAATATAACATTTAGTAGAAAGAAGAGTTTCTGTAAACCCTCTGCAAGTTTGATATACCTATTTTCTATGCATATTTTAATAAGCACATATACATTTTTATTTGTAGAATTTAAAAGTGAGGTTTACTATCCAAACTGTTCTGATATGTGCTTTTTAATTTAATACGTCCTAAACATCTTTCTGATTAATTTAAAATGAACTCCATTGTGTGGATGTAATATATTCAATCAGTCTCTTATTAATGAACATTTAGAATGACTTTTTTAGTTATTAAAAATAAATATCCATTTATATATCACATTATACCTTTGTATGATTGCTTCTTAATGTAAATGTCTATGTGCATTTAAAATTTTGATAGACAATGCTAAGTTACCTCTAAAAAGCTTCTCAATTTAAATCCTCAGGGCAGAAGATGAGTGTCCCTGTTTACGTAAAAGAAAGGAGAAGGAGCTTTTAAGTTTTAAAAAGAAATAGATATTGATATCCATAATGTATTGGTATTAGAAGTGGTTTTTTTTAAAATACCATTCACTCATTTGAATGGATGAAGTGGAAGTGAGGCCACTGAGGAGTTAGTACCTCTTAATTTCAGTTAAAACTGGATATCCTTCAGCACTTAGTTTTGTGTTCAATAGTGCATGTATGCATAAGTGAAAAAATGTGAATATATGTGCAGTTATTTAAGTTATTAAATACTTACTATACCTTTAACTTTCAGTCTTGAATTATTTTCTTTACCACAGCCTGTGTGGTTGGACTTGGTGTTTAAATGTAATATGCTATGCCCATTAGTTTAATATGGCACCTTTTATTAAAAAAAAAAAAAAAAAAAGACTATCTTACACATTTTTGAGTATAGCATACATGTTATAAAATGTAATAATTGGATTCTGTAATTTATATTAATTTTCACATAAGTACTCAATTAATGATTAAGAATTTTCCATAGTATCTACCTTTTTACCAGTCACTTCAAAACAAAACAAAATCATGGAGTACTAAAGAATCTGTTGTGTGAAACTTCAGAGGCTTTGGGTTCTTTGTGGAATAATCTTGCCTGGTTCTCTCCAAAAATAAAATTTAACTTTAGGGAATGACTATTAAAATTAAGTTAAAGGACTTCTTTGGCAATTTCTGTAGAGATTTGGTTTTAATGATTCTGGGTCTTAAATTTCAGTTTGCTGATCAGAGTCTTTTTCTTGAATCTCAAGATTTGATACTAAAGTGATATTGTATGTAAAAAGAGAACCCACATGGTTCGTTCCACTATAGACTGGTTACTTGCAACTCAGCATGAATGAATTTTACTTCCTGATTACTTGTGGTGCTGGGATAGAGATACAGTGGTTTAGTCAGAAGTCATGCAAATACAACTTGGTACAGTTCTTCTAAAGGGTGTTACAGTTTTGTTGAATTAATGAAAGGGGAAATCAAGATTATGAAGATATTTCATATCTGGAATGCAAAAAAGGAGCTACTCTTTTATAGAAACCGTTGTGTACTTTATTTAGACAAATTGTTTCCAACTTCTTTAACTGTTAATTCAAAATTTAAAGTTATTTCTAAGGGATGTTAAACATGCTTGTAATGTGGATTGATAAAGGATCAACTGGGAATACGTTAGTTTGCAATCTATAGAAATTTACTGCTACTTTTAACTCCAGAAGTATTTATAGATGCTTGTGGTTTCTTTAACAAAAATATGTGTAGAATTTTGAGGTATTTGCAAGGATTGATATTTTGAAAAACATTTTTCTTTGCTTCTGATAATTAAATTTTTTTTAACTTTCTCTAAATATTAAATAACTTAATAGTTTTAAATTTTATGGAAATTCTCAAGCAAGCCACTGGATTTATCAGAAATTCTCTATGTCTCTGTAGAATATATTAATTAACAAATACCTATTATACAACTGTTCAAATCCTCTGCCACCATTTCAGCTTCCACCAGGTTGAGTTGTGTGTTTACCAAGAGTTGGTTGTGTTTTAAACCAAACTGGTTTAGGCCCATTATACTTGTAATTGTGATCATATAATTTAATTAGATATTGCATAATTCAGTAAAGTACAAGACTGAAAAGAAAGAGCTGTTATGGTGTAAACAAAGTTGACTACTTGGATCAAACTCCATACAAGTGAATTCCTAAAAAAAATTGCTTTTGAATTGCGTGTAGGCCATAGAAGTGTACGTGATTGGAGGATTTTGCCCCCAGATACCTTCAGTTTCCCCCTCCTCTTTGAAGAAATTGAAATTGGAAATCGTAGATGATGTACAAGGGTTGGATTTTAGGCAAGAAAACAATTAGCAAATTCACCATAAGAGATAAGTACTTGGCACTACATTAAAAGGCTAGGGAATAAACTTGGATTTTATATTTTAAGTTAAAACCTTTAGTGGACTTATTGATTTCCTCCCCGCCCCCCATTTCTACGTTAATGAAGGTATTTGATTAACAGTGGGTAATTTGTAACAAAATTGTATGGTGTTGCAGTTTTGTTAAGAAGTAAGTCATTTGCTCTTCCTGCTTCTTAAGAAGAAGGAATCAAGGCTCATGTATTTGTTATGAAACCTCATTCATAAGCTGCTTAAGTCTTCGTACTTTTGTGTGGAATCATGGTCATGTGATCAATGACTGATTTCACTGATAGATATTAGTAGACTTGGCACAAAGAATATCTAGCCTCAGACACAAAAGTTGTTGGAGAGAAGATGCCCTTCACTGATTACCACAGTGTTGTCTGACCTTTGAAGAACAGTGAACGTTAGCATGGTCATGAGCCATACCCTGAGAATCAGGCCGTGTGTTTCCACCGGCTTCCGTTGTGACAGCTGCAAAGACATACTTGTATCTTCAGGATTGGGTTATTTTTATTTTCATGGAATCAACCTTAATTTTGTTGTGCACTCTGCTTGGAGTCCAGAGTAAGTGAGTGTAAATGAAAGATTTATTTTTATAATTCACCAAGACCAGAGATAATGATATATTGAACAGAACTAAGTATACAGGGTGGGGCAAAAGTAGGCTTACAGTTGAGAGTACATGAAACACAGTGTTTATTCTTGTATTATTATTTATTAATTATTGTATTATTTTCTATATGAATAACTGTCTACCTACTTTTGCCCCACTCTGTATATCAACATTAAGGATGAAAGAAATTTCTGAGCACCCTCTGTATTCTGGGCACTATTTTCTTGTTTTGTTTTATCAGTAACTGAAATGGTATAATTTGTCTACCTATTTAGTGCATTCCAATCTCCTTTACCCCCTCAAGTAGAATATAAGGTGACCATGGACTTGGCTCTGTCTACTGATGTATTCCAGGCCTTAGAACAGAATAGTTGCTCAGTGAGTATTGGTTGAATGAGCAAATGTTATCTAAGTTGTCTTGAAAACTGAGTGAGATAAGTTTTTATACAAAGTTTTAAAAGTTCAGAGAGGCTTTCACCAAAGTATTTGAGGTTTGGGGCTACTAAGTGGCTACTAATCATGCCATTGTTTTAAAGTCAGGCATTTGCTCTTTCTACTACATCTCATTGCAGTGCTGATGTTTTTGAATCTCCATGTATAAATTTTATCTATCTATCTATCATCATTTTTGTGAATCCTCACCTGAGGATATTTTTTCTATTGCTTTTTCATAGAGAGTAGAAGGAAGGGAGGAAGAGGGAGAATGACAGAAAGAGAGAAACATCGATGTGAGAGAGATACATCAACTGGTTGCCTCCCACATACACCCCGACCAGGGGCAGGGAGTGAACCTGCAACCCAGGTACATGCCCTTGACCGGGAATCAAACCTAAACAGTTTTTTTTTAAAAAACCTAGTTGTATGTACCAAGGTCAGTTGTTCATTAAAGAACATACACCTTTTGGGGTGTTTTCATTTTAATAAGATCTATATTTTCATAGACAACTTTAATTTCTATATATATTAAGCATTACTCTTTGAGACTCTGTTTCACTTTAATGAACAGTTGATAATTATTTTTATAACACTGGTTAGATAAGCTGATTAAGGGAATAGCTGTTTCACATGACTTTTACAAAAAACGTTTAAGAGATGCACATTGAGGTATCATTTCCATTTCATTACAGTGTTAATGACTCCATGGGTTATAAACATTTAATAGTACACTGGTATACCCCTCCTGAGACATTCAGGACAGCTCACTAGCCAGGACAACCCAAAATGTAGCACTTGTTAAAAATTCCAAAAGCCTTTTGGTTGAGCTTTAAAGTCTGCTGTCTACATTTGACTAGGAAAGAAAAGGGAGTGCTAATTGTTATTAAGATTTTTTAAGTAAGCGATCTTTTCAGTTTTGTTTTTTGCAGAACCATTGCCCTCAGTGGTTAGATTTTGCACTTCCAAAGAGCTCATTTTTTGTTTGCTACATTATGTATTGGGTAGAGGAATAGCAAAGCAGTCCAGTTTCTTTTCAGAAGGGAATGAGATGGATAAGGAGTTATTTGAGTCTTCATCAAAGACTGAATTATTATTATTTTTTTAAAGACTGGATTATTAATAGAGAGTTTAGAGAGGGTCCTGGGAGAACATGTAGGTTTTTCTCCTGACACTTCAAATGTGTGTAGTGATTACAGACCAAAGGAGATGGAAAATCATTTGGAATTCAAATGTGATAAAAAAAAAGGTTGTTAGGCAGGGCGATGTCCTAGAAGAACCTGAGCTCCAAATAATAATCAGTCTGCTAGGGAATTTCTGGCCTGACCCAAATGATACCTTGTACCATGTATGAAGGGGTTTAATAATTCTCCTTGCTTATACAAATGAGATTTGGAAGTGTTGGACTTTCCAAATGTCATCAAATCACAGAGGTTTTCTTACATAAGAGGGCCTTTAGAGTATTTTTCAGGCTGTTATTATTGAGGATGTAGGAGGAGCCCTATTGGGTTGTTATATACATGCCTTCTCAGAATCTGTGGGAATTCTCATGATAGAGGAGAGATACTGGGAAGACCTAGGCATGATGGGAGGCAGTGAAGTATTGAGGAAGGAATGTTGTGGGCCTTTGATCGAGACTGAGCTGAGCTCTACCAGTGACTAGTTGTGTGTCCTTGAACAGGCTACTTAATCTCTCCAGACCAGTTGACCTCACCTATGAATGGTATCTCCTTTGTAGCATTCTTTTTAAGATTATTAAAATATGGCTGCAAAATTGACACATAGTTTAATACTTGGGTGTCTGTTGTTTGCAAAACCTTTTGGAATTTTGACTTGGATGTAGATGAATCAAATTTAACTAGAATTTATCCTTGGAGCATTGTATCATAGAAAATATTCTAGGAATCTGGGTCTAGGTCTTCTATTGTGCATAATTCAAAAAAGTTTTAGCAAATGATTTAGAGCTACGTAAGAGTCCACGGGAACTTGAATTCTACCACCTTTTCCTGTGCTTCCTTCTTTGTCCACACTGTTTGCTCTTCCAGATAAACGACTGCCAAATGATTGTGAGATTCAGATACAAAGGTTTTTAGAAGTTAGTACAGCAGTTATTACTTTAGTAATTTCCCTTGGCTATTTTTAAAGTTAGCCTAACACTTCTTAAGAAGAAACATTTTAGACTCTCTCCTAAAGTTACATGGATATATATTTTTAAAAATTGGGGCAGTTAAGTATGGCTCGAGTTAGGGTCAGGATGATTACTTTGACATTTGAAAAGGACTTGCAAGAAACTAATTGAAATAAAGATGCATCTGTCTCTCTTTTTAAGAGGCGTGGAATAGCTTTCTTTCTATCCCACTTACTCTGCTGTTTCCTAATCACAGGACTGATATTTATCCAGTATGTGCTAGTATCCTGATGCTGGTTGTTAAAAGATTAGAATTCCTCCTATCAGTTGGTATTTAGCTACTGCTCCCTCTCCTCCCACAAGCGCTCCTGCTGCTTCAGTCCTTCTGCCCCTACCCCATGATCCTTTTGAACCACCCTGGTTTCATCATCTAAAGGGTGAATCCTAAGCACACCGGGACCCCCAGGACCTCCACTCTGAGGCGGGGCATGTTTTAATTTTTAGTGACCATACCTTTCTGGTGGCTATTTCGATAATTACCCCTGTTATTCTCACTTAAGAAGCAAAAGGAAGGAAGCAACTATTTATCTAAGATAAAATAGTTGGGAAAAGGGGGATAGCCCTGGCCAGTTTGGCTCAGTGGTTGGAGCGTTGGCCAGCAGACTGAAGGGTCCCGGGTTCCATTCTGGCCAAGGGCACTTACCTCGGTTGCAGGCTCCGCCCCATCGGGCGAGAGCAGGAGGCAGCCAGTCGATGTGTTTCCTTCACGTTGATGTCCCTCTCCCCCTTCCACTCTATCTGAGAAGCAATGGGAAATACCCTCGGGTGAGGGTTCCAAAAGAAAACAAGAAAGGGGGATAAGAAAAATACACAACTAAATTTTAGTCACAACATACTGAAATAATGAAAGTGTAAAAAGATGAATAACAGGATAAAATAATATCTATGTTGGAAGATGCTAAAGAAAATTATAGAGGCGAGGGTGGAAAACATGGTAAAATAGGTTAAGATGACTAAAGCTAAGTGTACATTAACATGTAACTAAAGGAATATCCGAGAAAGGTTAAACAAAAATGTGCTATAAAAGAAATTCAGGAAGCAACATACAGTCCAAAAGTTAATTCCACCCATGTACAAATAGTGGCCTTTGGGTTGAGGCAACTATAGATAGTTACCCGCTGCAGTGCTGGTGATTCCCTGGAACTGGAACTGTGCAGGGGGCAGGGGTCTCTGTGTGACTGTTCGTGGGTTTGAATAGTTTGTCTCCCCCCAGCCTCAGTTCATTATTCCCTTGTCAGGACTCTGACTCAGTCTACAAGCTTCTCCTATTCCATTTAATAGAAAAGTGTTGTTTCTTTCACCAGAGAGTGAGTTCTTTGTGAACTGAGTTGGTCTTATTTATGTGGATCTCCCCAGAGCCCAAGCCCAATGGCAGGCACTTTAGTGAGCAGTTAGTAAATGTTTGTTGGATGTTAGAGTTCTGTGTCATTTGGTTCTTGTCCTTTATATGCCAGAACAAGTTTTTACTTGTTACTGAGAGCTGCTGTCAGTTGCCATATTTAGCCCACTGACTTTTCCTTCATAACCATCTAGCACATTGCCCAGTGGGCAGTGGTTCCTGAGGCAAAACCAGCCTCCCATTTGTTACAAATGAAAAAAGGAAAAAACAACCCTCAAGTTGATCAAACGATGATCTAGAAGAGAGGTTGGCAAACATTTTCTGTAAAGGGCCAGATAGTAAATATTTTAGGCTTTACATGCCACGAGTCTCTGTCACAGCTACTCAGCTCTGACTTCGTAGAGCAAAAAGAGCCTAGATGATACTTGAATGTATGTGTGGCCTTGGCCCAGCACAGCTCTGTTTACAAAAGCAGGCGATGAGCCAGATTTGGCCCGAGGGCCAAAGTGTTCCAACCACTAAGTTAGAATATGGAGAATATTGCTAACATCAGAGAGCTACACGCATGTAACTTAACCTGGGAAATAAGGAATGGGAGTTTTGAAGAAGGGGTCCAATATTATTCTTATTTGTATTTTCTATAACCCTTGGAATAGTGTTTTATCTGTAGTGGGTGTTCAATAAATATTTATTGATTTGACTTGGGATCCAACTATGTCACTTATCCTCTATGGGCTTCAGTCATCTCATCTAAAGTTAAGGGATTGTGTTATGTGATATTTAATGTATCTCCATTTTTAAAAATCTGTAGTTCTGTGACTGTAGAAGGCCAGATGGTTTGTTCTTTAAAGATAATTGTTGGCTTATCACATTCTCTTTATGCCCTTAATATCTTGATATGGAATTCTGAGATGGTTGCTTTTATGAATCCTGTTTATACAGCTTTCCTCGCTGGAGCTCATTGTCCACTTGGCTATACCTATACCTTCCCCCCATCTTTATCACCCCATCCTTCCAATTTATTAAGCCTACTCATTTTTTATTTATTTAAAAGAATGAATTAGCTATAAAGGTAACCTAGACAATCAGGTGATTCTTTGTAGGAAGATGGCAATCAAGATGAGGATCAGTCTGTCTGTCTTTTGGAATTAATTACATTTTTCTGAAGTCTGTCAGTAAAGCAGACATTCCATCATTGCTTTATTCATTTAAACTATTAAAGATAAACAGTAATCTAAAATAACTGTAAATATTAGAGATGTGAATTTTTATCACCTTACCTAAGTTCTAAAGTCTTCTTTCACTTAAACTTTTGATAGATTTCTCTGTTTCTAAAGAGTGATTTAAGATTAGGTAAGCTGTCTGATTACCTCTTAGACTGCTCTCAAGAAGTATAAGCTGGTATATATTTCTAGTCTACAGAATGGAGAAACTTCAGAAAACTCTAGAAAGTTCTTACAAGGAATACAGAAAATTTCTCTTTATTATTTCTTAGGCCCCTGAAGTTTCCTACTGTCTATTTTTAAGTAAGTATAGATGTGTGTTAAAAATGACATAAGCAAGATAGTATTTTTAGAAATGTAATTTAAAATAGCTCTTCTTAAACTTTAATGGGCTTAACAATAACCTCGGGGATCTTACCAAAAAAAAAAAAAAAAAGTGGGTTCTGATTTACTAGGTTTAGAGTGGGACTTTAAAGAACATTAAGGTTATGAAAGTAGGTTCTTCCAAATTACTTTTCATACGGTACATTATGATTATGTTTAGCTATGCATAAACATTTTTCTGTGGTTTAGTCTGGCCCGTTTAATTCTACTGGACAGTCTTTTCATCTTCTCTTCCTAACACTGCTGGCACTCTCCTTGCGAAGTGTGATTTTTGTCTTTACATTTAGTTGCCTGTGCAGTCTGACATTTCCTTTTCTTTTCTGATTTAGACTCTTCCTCTTATACTTTATTATAGCTTTGCTGACTCTTTTGTTTTAAAACTTTTAAGAATGTTATCAAAGGTGGCTCTAACAATAAAAACCTCCAGTTGATGGAAAACGTACTGTGCTACTGACAATGTAGAAAAAATTCAGAAAGGCAAGTGTTGGCAGGAAATAGTGGGCCTTCACCTTGTGGTGGCTGCTTCATAGATAAGCTGACTGTAAGTCCTCATAGACCCTGGACAGTTCACAGTTTACATCTCTGTACTGGTGAGTTAATAGTTCCTATTTTCATGCTCAAAAAAGTCCTGCTTTGGACAACATACTTTATGTTCATCCTGTTCATGTTTCATAGAATTTTACCTATAATTTCCCAGTAATGCACTTTCCCCTATCTTCCTAATACATCTGTATAATGTATATTGACAGTGAAAGTACCTTAATATTAACAATCTGGGTTCTTTGCAGGTGATGAATATACATTTGTGTGTTGTAAAAATACAAATCTAATAACTAGTAGCCTTTTGAATAGAAAAATTTAAATCTGGATTTGTTTTTTTAGCAGTAGCTTCAAAAATTATTTCACAATTAAACAATTTCTGGAATCTCAATAATCAATGTAAGTATATTCAGAAACAGAGTATATATATATATATTTTTTCATTCAAGAAATAAGTGTTATAGTACTGGGCCAAGTGATATCAGATTGGTATGGCTTGTTAGGGCAAAGAAGGAAGTATGATTACAGGGTCTGGACTGCTTCATTTTAAAGCACAGGAAGCAATTTTTATTTTATGTGTGAAATATATAAAAAGAACTTAAACCAAAAACTAGGAATAATTGGGCTATTAATAAATACCCTGTGTCAGGAAGATAACAGTAATTGTACCTTACGGCGTATAGAAATAATAGAATTGCTGCATAGGTAACCACTCCTACAATATAGAGCTTAGTTAAAATGCTTCTCTATTGTTTTATGTTGCTAATTTGTGAATATATTGGTGCATTGGTCCAATCTGTGACATTTGTATGAAACTTACCCTTTTGTAGCTATTACCATTCATTCAGAAACTTGATATGTACTTCTGGAATAAGCAGTTAATTTGAACATGACCTGAAACCTTCCTATCCAGAAGCCTAGGTGGAATTCTGGCTCAGGTGTTTCAGGAGCAGATTCCCCTCATTGCTCACTTGTTTATTTCATGTGTTCTTTCATCGTGCTGGATTTGAATTAGTGTCTCTTTTTTGTTGTTTTATTTCTCTTTAGTGCAGCCGAAGCCATTAATTTGTGGTTATTGTTGGCTAGTAAGTACTTGAAAATAAGGAATTCAGTTTTCCCCTCATCGACAGAGAAGACAGCTGGAAGCCTGTGGGCTTGGCTGGCTGTCCCCGTGGCCTCCCCTCATCTCTGGATCTGGCACCCTCCTGTACTGTACACCCAGCACTCTTTCCTGTGTGGCCTAGATATTTTTAGTACCACCGTCCATGCAATCACCTAAGCCTAAGGGTCACTTTTGAGTATTTCAGCTTTACTTTTTTTACCCTATCCTATCAGCCACCAAATCAAGAAGTATGTATTACACCCTGGCTGGGTGACTCAGTTGGTTGGAGCCTCGTCCTATACACCAAAAGGTTGTGGATTCTGTTCCCTGTCAGGGCACATACCTAGCTTGCCAGTTCGATCCCCGGTCAGGGGGCGCGTGGGAGGCAACTGGTCAATGTTTCTCTCTCTCTCTCCCTCTAAAAAAAAATCAATAAAAACATATCCTAGGGTGAGGATTACAAAAAAAATGTATGTATTAGGAAAAATTGGAATCTGTCTCTTCCCATCCATCCTTATTGCCTTTTCCCAAATTATTCTAAGTATATTTTTCACTTTTAAAGTTATTATTTCTCACCTTAGCAGTTTAAATACCCACTGACTTCTGTTGTGTTCTCAAGTCCATTCTTTACCTAATTAAGTTCCTGCTCAAAACTCTTCTATAGAATGTGATTATCAACTTCAGTATTTCTTGGAGCCCTACGGGTATTTCAGGGGTTCTTTGCGAATCTCCTCAGGCAAGTGGAAGGACCAGGTGGGTAGGAGTCTGATGCTCTAACCCTGGTCAGCCAGAGTTTGATTTTAATTAACTTTCCTTTTTAATTTTTTTTAACACTTCTCGAATTTGCATGTCATCCTTGTGCAGGGGCTGTGCTAATCTTCTCTGTAATGTTTAAATTTTAGTATATGTGCTGCCGAAGCAAGCACAGTCTTTTCCTTTTTGAGGTTAAGCATAAAGATTAATTCTTCTGAAGGAGGTCCACTGCTGAAAAATTTTCATATTTGATGTTTTTCCCTCAGAGTGGCCATCCCTGATCGGCTTCTATCAGTAGGGCCTTGTCAGGTTTTCTCTATCATTATACCTCCTTTATTACCTTCACAACACTTAATCACAACTTGTAATTTTATTTTTGCATGTATGTATGTGGGGGCACACATACCCACACCCATACTCTTTATCTCCACCATTGGATCCTAACTCTCACAAGGACACAAAGATCAGTTTCAGCCACTAAATTATCCTTCAGTACCTGTCATGGTGTTCTGCACGGTTTAGACCATTTATATTTAATGTAATTGGTGACATGATTGGGTTTAAATCCATATTGCTATTGTTTCCTATTGTCCCATCTGTTGTATTTTCTTTTTCCCTTCTTTCTTTGCCTTCTTGTATATATTTTTAGTATTCTAACTTATCCTACTATTGGCTTATTATGTTCTCTTTTTAAAACTAGTTCTTTGGAGTTTACCAAAGTAAATTTCAACTTATCATCATTTACTTTTAAATAGCATATCATTTTACATATAATGTAAGAACCCGAAATCTTATACTTCTTTCTCCCCTCCATCCTTTGTGCTATTGTAATCAAATGTTTTATTTCTATGTATGTTATAAACCTGGCAGTATGTTGCTAACCACTTTTGCTTTAAGCAGTCAGTTAACTTAAAAATTTTAAATGAGAAATAAAAGTAATTTTTTTACCTGCAGATTTGCCTTTTCTGGCACTTTTCATCATTTGTATGGATTCAGGTTTTCACCTTGTATACTTTTCTTTCTGCCTGAGAACTTTCTTTCATGTTTTTTGTATGTAGATCTGTTGGTGATAAATTCTTTCAGCTTTTGTCTGTCTTGGAAAAGTTTTTTGCTTCTAGACAAGATATCGTCACAGATACAGAATTATAAGTCACCAGTTTTATGCTTTTCAGTGATTTCATTCCAACTTCTGCCTTGTATAATTTCAGATGAAAAATTTGTGTTCATTTTTATCTTTGATCCTCTGTATGTAATGTCTTTTTTCTTTTTACTGCTTTCAAGATTTTCTTTTCCTCATTGGTTTTCAGCAGTGTGATTATGGCATGCCTTGGTATGTGTTTTTTTGGCGCATGTATTCGTCCTTGAGGTTTGATGAGAGTTTTGGATTTGTGGATTTATAGTCTTCATAAGGTTTTTTAAAATTCTGATCATTACTTTTGATAGTGTTTTCTCTTTACTTCTCTGAGATTCCAGTTACACACATGTTAGATCATTTATGTTGTTTCAAAGCTCAGCAAGGCTTTCTGCATTTTTTTCACTGTTTTGTCATCTGTGCTTGACTTTGGAGAGTTACCATTTCCATTTCTCCAAGTTTACTAATCTTTTCTTCTATGGAATCTAATCTTCTTTTAGTCCCACCCAGTGAATTTATTTATTTTTTTTAGATTTTGTGTATTTTATCTCTCAAAGTTCTATTTGAGTCTATTTTTATACTGTTTTCTCCTCGAGTTTATTTTTTCGTTGAAGTTCTTGAGCCTGTATATAATAGCATTTGAAGAGCCCATATGCTTGATTCCATCATCTCTGTCATTTCTAGATCTGCTCAACTAACTAATTTTATGGGTCACATTTTTCCTGCTTCTTCACACATCTAATAATATGTAATTGGATGCTAGACATTGTAAATGTTGGATTTTGTTACATTCTTTTAAAAAAGTGTTGTTCTTTGTTCTGGAAGGCAGTTACTTGCTCATGCTTAATCTTTTGAGGTTTGCTTTTGATCTTTTGAAGCTATGTTAAGAAGGGTATAAAGTAACCGCTAGCCCATTAGTAAGGCATGACCCTTCTGAAGTATCTATAGAATGCCCTAGGTATTCAACTGTAATAGTTTCTTAGATTTTCCTTGTTTTTGATGACCTTGATAATGTTGAGGAATGTTGGTTGGGTATTTTTTTACACTGTTCAATTTGGGTTTATCGGGTGTTTTTTTCATGGTTAGACTGGGTTATAGGTTTTGGGAGAAAGAACACAGAGGTAAAATGCCATTTTCATCATATCATGTGAAGCATGTGTATTCTCCACTTATCACTGATGAGTTTCACCTTGATCTCCTGGCTGAAGTAGTGTTTGTCAGGTTTCTCCACAGTAAAATTCCTCTTTCCTTCTGCTGTCTCTGTTGTACCTTTTGGAAGAAAGTCCCCTAAGTGTAGCTCACACTTTTAAGGATCTGGGAGCAATGCTCCTCCTTGAAGGTGAAGTATCTACATAAGTTATTTGGAATTCTCTTGAATGTGTGTTATGGATCCCCAAGACCATCCTCTCATTTAATGATCTGCTAGGAGGACTCCCAGGACACAGCATATAGTTGTACTCACAGGTATGATTAAGTACAGCAAAAGGATACCAAGCAAAATCAGCAAAGTGAAAAGGTACATGGGGTGAAATCCAGGGGAAACCAGGCACAAACCTCCAGATTGTCTCCCAGTAGCATCCTAGAGGAGGCAATTGATGGCCCAGCAGCGAGCAACAACACCACGGTGAAATGTTACCAGCTGGGGAGCTCATTAGAGCCTCAGTGCCCAGGATTTTTAAAAAAAATTTATCTTTATTGTTGAAAGTATTACAGATGTCCCCCTTTCCTCCCCTATTGATCCCCTCCACCCCGCGTCCACCCCCCAGGCCTTCCCCATGTCTATGTCTATGTCCATGGGTTATGCTTATAAACATGTAAGTTCTTTGACTAATCTCTCCCCACCCCCACCTTCCCTCTGAGATCCCTCAGTCTGTTCCATGCTTCTTTGTCTCTGGATCTATTTTGGTCATCAGTTTATTTTGTTTATTACATTCCGCAAGTGAGTGAGATCATGTGGTACTTATCTTTCTCTGACTGGCTTATTCCCACAGGATAAGAGATCCTTCTTTTTAGTGCCCAGGATTTTTACTGGGCCTAATCACATGGGTACCCATTGCCTGGCACATACCCAAATTTTAGACTCCCTGAAGGAAAGCATATGTTCAGCATAACTTATATTATTTGTACCAGCAGTTTAGGCATAGTGTGAGCCAGCCACTCTTATCAGTTCTGGGAATGGTGGGGCCCTCTTGAAATCTAAGTTCTTAGATGCTAGCCAAGGGCCAATCTTGGAAGCAGGATTTTGAAAGGATACCAGTCAGGCCTTCTAGGTTAGCTCTTTTTTGTACAATGTGAGATTGATCTCATCTTACTTTTGTATATAATCATTAATTTATATCAGTATAGATTCTATCTTACAGCTTGGGTTATATTCCAAAACTACACTATTTATTTTGTTGCTCAAATTGTTACAGCGTTGGTTCTTTCATACTTTTGGCCTTACAAGATGCTCTAGGTTATCTTGTGTTCTTTAGTCCTAGAATCTGCCGTTTCTCCAAGGAACCCTGCTTTCTTCCTGTAATTAAGTTTTAAAATGTTAAAACAAAGTCATTGTAGAAAATTTGGGAAATATATGGGTGGGTAAAAGTAGGTTTACAATTGTGGATACGTGAAACAGAGTTTATTTGTACATTATTATTTTCAATACGAACAACTGTAAACCTACTTTTGCCCACCCCTGTATAAAGAAGTAAGTACATTGAGAAGTAAATGTTAACTACTGATACTAATTATAGATAATTACTGTTAATGTTTTGTTGCATTGTTTAATGAAGTTTCAAAGCAAAATATAAAGTGATTTTTGCAACCATTTAATTTCTTTTTTGTATTTCCTGTGATGTTAATTACCTGAGGGCTTCTTTCCTTGCATTCTTAAAACCTTTCAGTCCCTTTTCTAAACTCCAGAAAAGGTGAGGACTTTTTGAAGAGGCTGAAATCTGTGGGGGATGTTGAAGGCTCTAGGAGTGGAGTGATAGGATATTGGACATTTTGTATGGGAAAATCTGCCAAGTTTCTATTTTTTCTATATTATGGTTGTTATTGTTTATACCAGTTTAATAATTTCTGAGATAATTTAAAAAGATGTTAATCTGAGGGGTAATCCGTATATTTGCACTCTTCCTAAGAATGTTAATAATTGCAGATTCTTACTTCCTTTGGGTACACGGAACATTAAATTCCAGTGAATTGTATTTTATGATATTTTCAGTTAAATCCAAATTTTATTATATATCAAGGAACATTTTGTTTGGATTCTATCTAAAGGACAATATTTTCTTAGGATGTACTGAGAATTTTTCCTGGTATACGTTGTGTGTGTGTGTGTATTAGAATATATACCTCTATTCCCCTTCCACTTAGAAATGTAAAGCATGTAACAAATTCCATGAATCCTCAATAGGCCAGTGAAAGGGCATAGAATTAAATGGAAATTGATAAAAGAAAGAGGGAAACCCACTTTCTAACTCCTTCAGGGCAAGAGAACTGCCACAGTCACCTTTGGTACTCAGTGCTGTATAGTATCTGACTCATGCCAAGAGGACCTCAGCGAAGACTGATATCAACATTGTGAATTTCTGAAAAATATTCTAAACCTTATTTTAAAAGCATTCTTTAATATATAATAATCTAAAAGGTGCAGAAGAGTATGGTTGAAGGAAATTATCCACGATTGATTTTTCTGCTTTGCCAAGGATGTGGCATTGAACAATGATTTCTGTGGCTATTTTTTATGGTAATGAGACCAAAATATATACGAATGATACAACTTGGAGAATTTTGAATTTATAGAAAGAATAAAATAGAAGACCGACATTTTAACTGCTTTTTTTGCAAACTTGCAGTAAGCTCTAGGCTATGTGTTTGTTTCTGTTATTAATCAATAGGGTTAAGGATAGAGAAGTCACTTGAAGAATGATAGGAATATTGGTATTTGTGTAATTGAGAGATTGAGAAAGCATTCAAAATACAGTGGGCCTCTGCCCGTGTCTTCTAAAATGATTGTTGGGTATATATGTAATTCTTCTGGTTAACAGTTTTAGCAATTTGGGTAAAAAGTCTAGTAAGGATTAAAAAGTTTTGTAAGGGTTACAATGTAAATACTTTTCCATTAACCTTTGTTAAAGTTGTGATTAATAGGTGGAATAGTACCATTACTTTTTTATAAAAAAGCATCAAGTTTAAAGCCCAGGCTCTGCTTACCTGGGCCTATTGAATGTTTTTCCATATAAATGGAAAGTGCCATTTTCACTAACCCTGTATCTACAAGGAAGTCCTAGTGTATGTAAAATGAACTTCCAAAATAAGCCCTGAAATTAATTTCATGCATCTGTGTCCCAAAGAAACTGTTGATTTGCTTTGACTGTGTGCACATAGTAACAGGCTGATTAGATACAGTAGAAGCTTTTAAGTTCTGATTTATTCTTTTCGATCCTTGTACACAAAATTCAAGCAAAAGGAAATCCTTTTTTTAAGGTTGTGAGAATATCACCTATTATTTAATCACCCAAAAGTGATCATACTTTGATGTTCTGTAAAATAGTTTTGCTTGTTAGAGTGTATATAACCGTTTACTAGGAGTGAACCTTGGTTACTTTGGTGGGACATTATAGCAAAATAGTATTAAGTAGCTTTTAAGATTTGTGTGAGGCTAATAGGCTTAGCTCCATAGGGGTAGAAAAATATATGGCAAAATATGTGGTGTACGCCTCCCACCTTGCTGATATGGTTCAGTTTTGAGTCTTGGCGTTTAATGGTGTCGTTTGTATGCGTCTAGGTGAGTTTATTCCCCTCATCTGCTAACAGCTGTTGGATGAAAAGATTGTATTGTCAAATCACTTTGGAGAATACTTGAGTTAAAATGAAAAATTATATTGTTTTGTGTACAACTCAGAGCCTTTTGTTTGTTGACGTACATTGTTGTTGAATGGGATGTCGTAGGTGGTGGTTTGGGACTGTGGATGCCCTTTATTCTTGTTAACACCTGAGGCATTTGTGTTCCCCTGGGCCAGGGAAACCTTGCTCTTAACTGATCTGTAGGTGTCTCTGATCAGGAAGACATGTTCAAATGGTTTTGTGTTATTGGAATTCTGTGTGGTTAGCCTTTACAGCCCTGGTTTGAATTTAGGTTTTGGGCTTGTTCAGGAGTAGGAATGGCCTAGACTTATTCCAGATTTCTTGGACTGTTCTGAAGAAATATAAGCTTTAAATGACGCTCCTAATAATACTGTTATCGCTGAATATGTCTTAATGAACCTGATTTTCCTTTTCCCTTAGTGTATGACACTTGTATATGGAAGAATGTTCTTTTAATGCAGTGCCTAAATTCATTCAGTTCTGACTTTGATCACTGAATTTACTCATTGTTTATCCATTATTTAAAGGATACAGTAGTATAGATGGATCAATACAAAAGTATGCCACATATGGAAAAACACATGCTTCATTGACCTTGAAAGTCACAGTAAACCGATTATGAGGTCAAGGTATTTTTCTTCTGCTGTTAATATAAAATATTATTTGTCAGGTTTGATTTTGAAATGTTTTCACTATTTTGAGGATCAGTTAAGCTTTATAGTGTCAGTTTTCAGTTTTAAAAGTTTCTATAGTTTTAAAAATGTGCATTTTGACCAGAAATTTCTTGCTGTTCATTGATATTCTAAGATTTTCAGTGGAATTTTATGCTATTTTAGGAATAAAAGACCCTGCTTTAAAAATAATCCCGTAAGAGAGCTCTCTATTTTGAATAAGTTGTTTGCAGCAGAGGAAACTTTGTCCTGAGCAGAGCAGTTTTAGAGCTGAGGGAGACTCAGCCACGGTGTCCATTACATCATCTTTTCATTCCATTAGCCAGCATTCTCTCTGGTGGGTTAAGTGAGACGGTGGACTCTGCATCATCATAAGCATGCTGAGAAAGTCCCTGCTTACTGCCTGGGTGTGTAGAGGGGTGGAGAGAATTTACTACCAAAACCACCTAGAGAAAACTGATAGTGTAGTGGGATAAATATCACTGGTTTTTTTTTCTTGTGGTCAGCTATTACAGGAGGAGATTTAAAGATCTCATGTTAGGTTCAAATTCATTTTTTATCTCTAAGGCCCTTAGCTAGTGAGAAAAGTTGGCATCCAAGGGCAGAGCTCTACCCTTGTCTGTTTACTAGCACTAGTGATCCCCCTGAAAGCAGCTGGAGACACAGCTCATCAAAACTGATAACAGGAACATAAACAGAGATCCTTGCGGCCACGTGTATGTCTACATAAAGAAAGGTGAGGATGTCCTTCAGGGCACTTAGAATAAACTTGTGAGCGTTCATTCAACGCGATGGTTCATCTGCATTCAGCAGCCTTCCACTATAGTTGTGCGTCACTGCGAGACTGCATGGTAATGAAGCCAAAGCACTGTGGGTCAGAACTCTGCTGCCTGCGAGCAGAGAAGGGACAGCAGAGAAGGGACAGCGGCTCGGCTCGGCTCAGCTCCGCTCGGCTCGGGGAGATAGATCAACAAATCCGTTGCTGCTGCTGCTGCTGCTGTGTTGCAGCCAGTTGAGACAATGTTGAGTCTACAGGATTCTGTGTTTTTTGAAATTAGCATAAAGTCCTTGCTAAAGTCCTGGAGCAGCAGCTGTAAGTATATATGCCTACATGGGAGAAACGCTGAGGTATGATCGCTGCCTTTCCTTGCATGCTAATTCTTGAAACCCGTCCACATCGAGGAATATTTTTTTCAATGATAATCAGTAAGATCAATAGAAATCTAGATGTGCACACCCTGGGCAGTTGTAATACTGGTAGTTAAATATTCTTTGACCTGCTTTGGCTTTTTTATTAATATATATCATTCTGGCAAACTTTCTCTCCATTGGTCAAAAATGGGGGAAAGGATGACCGATAGACTCTGATCTCTGCAGGGTTATCGGAGACCAGTACTATTCCACAGTTCTGTTAGCACAAAATGTGGAGGCAGCATCGGCTGTCTTAAGGCACCAGACAGTTTAGTAAAATGATCATAACTTTGCCGTGTTCCTATCATTAAACTTACAATGAGTAATTTTCACATGTGGTAAATTTTCTGATAAAGAACATTCAGGATGATATACTTAAATTTCAGAGTTCAAGTAAGTCAATGAAAGTAATGTCATTGAATTATTACTCTGTCCCTAAATGTCTTCCTAATGTGTGCATCTGGCAGATGTATTAATTTTGTTCAGTGTCTCCAGCATTTTCCAATGGTACTTTTCTCCAAAGATCTCAAAGCACTTCAAGAAATTATTTATTACCGTAGTATGTTTTCTTTTGTCAAAATTATCTTAATAATATGATACCAAATTAATAAGTAAGCAAGCAAAGATTCTGTTATAATGTCTGTTTTGCGCAAAGAAAATTGAAATGTGACTTTTCCAAGGTCATATGAGTGGCAAAGAACTGGAATTAGAACCCAGTTGTTCTTGCTCCCAGCTGTGCTGCCGGGGCCTGAGCAAACAAATGAATAAAATATGAGAGACTAAATTTAATTTTTTTCAGTTAACTCTACCAAAATATTTATTTAGTGTAGCTTTGTTTTGTAAGCAAATAATATAAAAGATCAAACATTGATATGGAGGAAAAAACTCTTAAGTTAAAGCATTGTAGAATACAACTTGAGATTTGTATTATGCCCAATAAACTGCATTTACAGTCTCTGTATTTTATTTTTGATCTGTAAGTAATTCTTCCATATGGAGATATTGTTGTGCCAGATGGCAGAAAATTATATTAGTTCTAGGAAAGTTTCTAAGTGAATATACACAGTTAAAATATTGGGAGAATTATAATTACTAATTTAAATTAATTTTACTACTTAAAAGGGCAATATAGGATATAGTTTTTATCAGATAAACTCAAGCATGGTTTTTAATCTTTCTTTTCCCTCCTTCTGTCTTTTCTGCATTCTTACTATATATTTTTTAAAATAGTAATACAGTTCTATAGAGAGAATGAACTATAATTAATGGGTTCTTATAGAGGAACAGTATGCTAGATTATATCACAGCAGCTTGTCTTGTAAAAACTGAGTTTTAGACACTTGTGAACTTTGTGCTTATTTTGTTTTGTGACCATTTAAACATTTCTATATGTCATTGCCGGAACCCTGAAACCAGCCACAGCCAAATCCAAGAGGAAACCAAAAACAGATGTTTGTAAAGCCTTTGTTGTTAGTGATATAATGATTCAGTTTGTGGGCATTCCTTTGCCCTTGGGCATTCATAGTACAAATCTCTTTGAAGGCTTTTTTTTTTTTTTACAGTTGTAAAGCAGTAGGTTGATAGAGAAAAGAAATTACAAGTCTCATTGTTCATGAAAGCCCTGAGCATGTCTGCTGCCCTAGCCCTGGAACGTGGGAGAATGATTTTATTTCACCAGCATTGTGGATGCTTTGTTTTGTCTTCACTTAGTCCTTTTGCATTTGAAAAAGAGAAAGGATTAAAATATGTTAACTATCCTAGAAAAGGGCAGTAGTTATCTATCTCTTCCTAGGGATGCTTTCACGACACCAACCCCGGAATCAGCCAGCGTTTATTGAGCATATACTCATTAAGGAAAAGATGTGATCTTTGCTCTTAATGAAGAGCTTCTAGTTTAGTCGGAGAGTAAGTATACATGCAAAGTTAACAGTAATTAAATGAGAGGTGTTGCATATGCATTATGACTTACCAAATGACTGACACAGCGAAAGAATGGGGCACAGCGACAGAAGGGATCATATTGAACCACAGTAGGGCATGGAAGGCCTAGAGGGAAAGGAATTTATCTGAGTTTTGCTTTGAATGATAGGATGTTCCCCACGGTGGTAGGCTCTAGTGCTATCCACAGACTCCCTGAGCCAGAAACGAGGGATGGCTAAACAACCCTCCCTCACCCCTATACCCTGCCTCTTTTAGTCATCAACCAAGACTTGTCATTCTTCCTTCTAAAATGTTCTTCATCTCGCCTGCCTCTTATTGCCACAGCCACTTGCCTTGGTTCAGGCCTCTCCATTATCACCTGGGTTGTTGCCATAGCTCCCTTCTGTTCTGTGTGCATTCTCCCCATCACTGCCAAGGGGTCCTTTTGCACGCCCTCCCCAAGTCTCTCCCCTCCTTCATAGTTTTCCCCCTTTGGGTCGAAGCCTTTCATCATCTCTCTAGCTTTGCTCATTTCGTCAGCCTCCTCTCTCGCAGACTTACCTAGCTCCTAGAGGGTGCCGTGCCTTTGATGGGCAGCACCCCCACCCCTTTGTCTGCTTCACAGTGAATTCTTACTCACTGTTCTTGAGTCAGCCAGGTGCTCGGTGCTTCATCCGTTGTGTTCTTCATTTTAAATACCATTGGACCATCGCGCCTGTCGCCCTGGTTGTGCCTTTCTGTTACTTTGAGTGTAAACTCCTGGAGGACAAGAATTGATTGAATGTGTTCTTTCTATACTCCATGCTTAGTTGAGTTGTGGTAAATGTGCTTGTAACTAAGATCAAGGTTAGGGGTGAAGTCATTTTGTTGGAATGGGTTGGTAGGAAAGAAGGTAGGAGGCTAAACATAGGCCTCCTCTTGTGCCGTGTGATTAGTAGGTACAGTACTAGTGATGTCTCTCGGGAACTGTTCCTGGAGCAGGGATGCATGAAGTGATACCTTAGTGACTTCAAAAAATTCACGTTTCACTAAATCCTATTTAGTGAAATTCTTGGGAAGAACACAGAAAAAACTGCTTTATTAATAGCACTTGTTAAAAAAAAAAAAAGAGAGAGAAATAAATTCTTCCTTTAAATAAATTATATATTTCAAATGTTGCCCTACCCTCCCAAAAAGGAAAAAATCTGATTTTTGTTCATTGAATGTAACTTAATAGCAGTACACGTTATAATTCTTTATCATTAAATATAATAATGTCTCATATTTATTAGATGCATTTGCCGTGATTGGTACTAATGTTAACTTCTGCGTTTTACATTAATCTCTGGGGGCCCCCTGGTTCAAGGCCTGCTTAGCTGGCAGAATGTGGTTGCAGTGCTGCTGAAGTCTGATTATAGTTGAGCCTATTTCTCTCAGTAACAATGAGGTGACATTCACTATGGCCTAAATTCGGGATTCTGTCTTTGTGCCAACAGTTTTAGGCATTACTTCTTTTAAAAATGGAATCAGGAACGTTGGGATAAACCAGCTGTGTAGTGAGGATGTTATCCTGTAAAAGATTGGCTTAGTTCCCCAAAATTGATAAGACAAGGCAGGATTCGGTGCTGAGAACTATCCAGTTATGTATCTGCAGTGTTAATTAAGGTCACAGATGCATTCGTTATCAATATTACACCTCTTGTAAGCATATTAATTATTAGAATTTGCACCCATAATTTTATGACATCAAGTGTTTCAAAGAACTCAATATTTATCACAGACATGGAAGAGGTAAATTGACTTATTTTATAAGTTAATATATGAATAAGACATGGTATGTTAAGAGACTAAATTTGCATACATTACTTGAGTTTTTAAGCAATGAGGATAGTTCATAAACAGAATTTTTTAATGCTCAGAGATGTTTTTCCTTGATTGTAAAAAGCCAGTCCCCAAAAGGGCAGTTACGCATTTATGTAAATTTCAGTTAAAATCTGAGTTATTTGATTAGTAATAAATGTGCTATTTGATCAATATTAATTATTAATAATATTGAAGTACTTATGGATCTAGTATTGTGATACATATTACGTGTGTATATTCACACGTGTGTGTATAATTACACATATTTATTAAATCTCATTTAATTATGAAAATCTGAGGAAAACTATTATTGCTACTTTGAAAAATAATAGCTTTATTGTGATATAACTCACATGCCATAAAATGTATCCTTTTAAAGTGTACATATCAGTAGTTTTTAATGTATTCACAGAGTTGTGCAACCATCACCACTTTCTAATTTGTAGAACATTTTCATCACCCCCAAAAGAAACCTTATACCCATTAGTCTATTTTCTATCTCTCTGGATTCTCCTATTCTGGATATTCACCTATTCTGGAATAATAGGTGTTCTTTTGTGTCTGTCTTCTATCACCGTATTTCCAAGTTTTGTGCATTTGTAGCATGGATTTGATTACTTTTTATGGCTGAATAATATTCCATTGTATGAATGGACCACATTTGGTTAATCCATTCACTCATCACTTGAGAATTGCTGTTTTTATAGAAGAATACATTGGGGCTTAGATAAGTTAAAGCACACTAAGAATACCCCCCCCCTCCAATTCTTTATCTAACTTCCATTAATCCTTCATATTTCAATTTAAAAGTTTCCCTGGTTTAGTCATACTTAGAAAAGTGTGAAGGAAGAAATAGCTAACAGTTTGGGGGAAAGGGTGGGTGGGGGGCAGAAGGGATAGCATGTGTTAGAGGCTGGAGGAATTGTGGCCTGTTTGGCTGGAGCAGGTATGGGAATGAGCTAGAAAGGTAGTCAGGTGCCAGACCACATGGAATCTTGAAGACCTTGTTACGGATTTTGGTCTTAAACCTAAAACAAATGGAGAACCATTGATGTGTTTTATGACAGTGGTTGGGGTGATTTCATCAGACTTGCACTTTCCATGGGATAGGGGCAGAGAGGAGGGAAGAGAGAGAGGTACAGTGTGTGCGAGGAGGTGATTAGGATGCTACTTAAGTAGACCAGATGTGAGATGAAAGTTGAACAAATAAAGAAATGTTATTTCTTTACTTAGCAAACATGTATAGAATGCCTACCAGATGGGTAGGTACTCTTTGAAGTGCTTTACAAATATTAACTCATTTAATTATGGATGTGGGAAATATTTAAGAGGTAGGAATAATAGGTTTTGGGTTAGATATAGGAGGTAAAGGAGATTTTCATAAAGTGAATTTGGTAGGGTGATTTATGTTCTCCTTGACATTAATTTCAGAGGTGTATTCACTGAGAGTTGATGTTGGTCGTAGTGGAAAAGAATCAATCACCTATTGCTGATTGCCAAAATACCCACCCTCTCATGCCTCGGAGAAATCCATCTCCTTTAGGATATGATGCCTGGACTGTGAAGCCAACGCATTGTGCTGTTAAGTAAACAGTATAATCTCTGTGATGGTCTCTGAATTTGGAGTTCTAAGCTCCAGATGTCATTGAAGTTAGGAATCATGGGCCTGCCCCATCCATTTAAACAAACAAACAAAAAAATTGAACTACTAAGCTAGGGTTACTTCATTTGACAAAGGAGACATTTCATCTTCAAGACTAAACATTTTGTGTGGTGAGAAGTACGACTGATTATCTAACTCATTAAGTATTTGGCTTTATGATTTGTTTTAAAATTGTTCATTGGTAAATATTAGAATAAAGACACATAGATTAATAATGACACAGAAAGTTTGGAATCAGGAAAATCTAACAGGGATGGTCACAGTATTCATAGGTATCTGAGACAATTCGAAAAGGTCAGTGTAATATTTGTGGAAAGTTTCAGACCCCCCCACTGTTCCATAAACCTTTATGTCATTCATAACCATTCCCAGGTTATACCCCTGTTGTAGTCATGTGTACATTTAATCTTATACCAGGCCCCGGGGCCAGTCCTGTGCAAAGATGGGAGTTTGGGAGAGCCCCGGCGCACTAGTCCAGATGACCCCATCACCCTAACCTCACTACAGGTTTTGGCCTGATTTTATTCCTCAGCACTAGTGTCTGGGCTGCCATCTATTCTTGTGTCCAAGTTTCCACCTCTGATAATTAGTATTTCTTCCTCCCTGAGCCCTGTCTTGTCAAACTCTTTGGTACTCCATTTTTTCCAAATATGGGACCCTGCTTTGCCCTTCAAGAGAAGGAAGTTCTCATCCAAAAACCAAACTTGAAAATTGAGTTCTGACATACCTTTTTAATGATTAAACCTACCTAGGGATTAAACATGTCTGTATATTTCCTGTTCTTAGACTTTGCATTATACGTACATCTGTTTGCATATCTGTTGTTCTTTCTGGAACCTCCTTGCTTTTTACCTGTTCTCATACTATGCTCTGCCACCATTAGTAGGTTTCTCATTACCTCTTACTGATATTCAGCCATTATGCATTCTTATGGCTGTACTGGTATTCACAGCCAGAAGGTGTTCCGACTGTCCTGTACTGATTGATATTTTAAAAAATATGACACCTGACAGGTATCTGGCCTGTTGGTGTTCAGGCCCCAAATCATTGGATTCTGGCCGAACTCTTCCTTAGACTTTTCTTCTGGAAGTAGCCATGTTTACAGTCTCATGATGGCATTGATAAGACATGTCCGCTGGCCTTTCACAGGACGGAGCGGGCAGTCCTCTAGATTATTCCTCCTCCTAATCTGTTAGTGCACAGTGTCCTAGAACACTGCCTGACCTGTGGAATTTCTGACAATTTTACTTCTGGTCGACTAGTAGGTTTTTATTGAGGATGCTATTTCCCAATTTAAAAGGTTTTGCTAAAATAAGTCAAGTTTTAAGGGTTTTTACAGAAACAGAATTAAAGAGAAGTTCATTTGACTGGGGAAGGTTGTAGAAGCCAAGTTCCAAATTGTCAGATATGTCTCTACTAGAAGATACTGAATTGTAAATGTGACGATAGTTCATAGTAGAAAATTGTATGAATTGTTTTAGAAGCTGTATTGTCAGTAATATTTATTGATCCATGTGATACAGAACATAGTTAGCAAAGACATTTGTAAGAATTGAAGTATGAATTAATATTTATTAACATGTAATACATTAACAGTGTAACATATTAACAAATACAGATTTACATTAGATACATTAAATGCACCTTTTTTGATTAAAATAAGCTTCACTGATATTTATAGCTGCTTTATTCTTAATTATCAAAACTTGGAAGCAACAAAGATGTCCTTCAGTAGGTAAATGGGTAAACTGTGGTACATCCAATCAATGGAATATCATTCAGTGCTCAAATGAAGTGAGCTGTTAAGCTGTGAAAAGATTTATGGGAAACTTAAATGCATATTGCCAAGTTAAGGAAGCCGGTCTGAAAAGGCTACATTCTGTATGATTCTACTTATATGATATTCTAGAAAAAGAAAAACTTATATGGAGAGACAGTAAAAAGATGAATGGTTGTCAGGGGTTGGGGGAGGAAGGGATGAATAGGTGGAGCATAGAGGATTTTTAGGGCAGTAAAACTACTATGGATGAAACCTAATGGTGGATACATTTGTTCAAATCCACAGAATGTAGAGCCCAAAGAATGAGCCCTAATGTAAACTCTGGACTTGGGTGATAATGATGTGTCAATATAGGTTTATCAGTTGCAAAAGATGTACTAGGAGGAGGCTATGCATGTGTAGCCACGGGAGGTATATGGGATATCTCTTTTGTCCTCAGTTTTGCTGCGAACCTAAAACTGCTCTAAAAATAAAAGTCTTAAAAAAGAAGACATGAAACAAAAGGAAGCTTCACATAAAATTTTGGAGCAATATATGAATGAGTGATTCTTTTTATAGGGAGACTATAGAAGAAAAGACAATGTAATGCCAATAAATCAGGCTTAGTAATATTCTTGAAAGTAAGGTTAGTACATATTTTCACTCTGTGGTTGGGAATCCCCATATGCACAGGGTGGACTTAAGCTATACCTGGATTTTCTGCTGCATGAGGGTTGGTGCTCCTAGCTGCATGCCCCCCCCCCCACTAGGTGTTGAAGTGTGCATTTTTATTCAGAGTACTGGGGTTATTGTATTGCCATGGTTTGGTGTATAGGGCCTAGTGTGGTTCAAATAGAAAATAGTCACTTTGGCTGCTATGTGAAGTTATTTCATCTGCTAAGAGGCAGGTATAACTGAAGGAAGATTTTTCAGGCGTCTACTAGACTATTATTAGGATGTGAACTTAAAATTTAGCTATGCAGAAGAAAGAAGGGAGGATTACTTGCAGTAGTGGTGGGATCTGATGACTAGACTAGATACAGAATGTAAGGCACAGAAAGGAATCGTGATGGTTCTAAAGTTAATATCGTTGAAACCTCAGCTTTGAAATCATGGGTAATGACTGCAAGGCAGAGGATTGACAGGGCACCAAGATGTGTGGTCTGGGACACGGACAGTGAGTAGAGTGAAGGCTAAAACCCTGAGAGAGAGATCAGTTCAGTGTTTCTGGTATGGACTGGAGAACCATGTATGGTTTTTTAAAATTAGATTTTGAAATACTTTATTGATCCTTCATGTTGCTTCCTAGAGCTTTGCCCCTAACATGCCTAACACTCTCTGAATTGCTTGATGGGTGCTATTTATGGTATTATGTACATAGATTTCCATATTTATGGTGTTTTTGAAGCTTTCTAATGATCAAAATAAGTTTTAAATAACATCATTGTATAGAACCAGCTGCTCTACTTTAGAAGGATGAGTGTAAGGCACTAGTTCTTAACCTTGGCTGTACATTAGAGTCACGTTGGGGAGTTTTCCAAAACATACAGATGCCTGGGCCTTGCCCCAAAGGTTTTTATTCTGATTTAGGGAATGGCCAGAGAAGCCAGCAAAGACCGCGATTGGGTCAGAAAACTCGACTTTACCTTAAGACTGAGAGTGGGTATGAAATCTTTTTCAGCAGGAAGAATTATAATAGTCTGATAGAGACAAATTTTTATGTTTGCCAATTTACTAATTTACAGTGAGAAATATGCCAAGCGGATGTTAATGCTAGAGCTGGCAAACCATCCTTTGCTCTCCTGTGGGGTAGGTCATATACTGCTAAATTAATATCAGTTGCGTGGAGAGCCTGAAGTTCAAAAGAAATTAATATTTGTGGTGCTCTGCTGTAAGGGCCAGAATACTCATCCTTGTGTCCAGCCTACTGGATTGTACTTAAGTGGATGTAACATTTCTATCAGCAACGTGTTAAGTGTTCAATTTTGCTGTACCTTGCCAACAATAGATCTAATTATTCTTTTTAATACTTGCCAGTCGGATGTGCATAAAATGAAAGCTTATTGCTATTTTAATTTGCATTATCTAGGTACTGCAAATTTTGTATGAATATTTTTTCATATATTGTGTTTTTAGGTTTATTCTTGTGTAAATTGCCTAAGTATATCTTTTGCCAAACTTTCTCTATTGTGTTGTCTTTTCCTTGTTAATTCGTAAGAGCTCTTTCAATATTTTATATTGTTCTGATATCTATATCTTTGTCCAACTTCATCCTTTCTTGTTTGTGGTGTCATCTGCCTTATAAATATTTAAAATTTTTATTTGGTTGAATAATTTCATCTCATTTTATAATTTTGGATTTTCTATCTTGGCTAAAGGTCTCTTCTCCCTGAATTGTACATGTTGACTGCTAATTTTTTTCCTAAAACTTTTAAAAATTAACTTTCAATTTCATATCCATGTGGACTTTGGTTTTCAATACAGTATATTTTTTCCAAAGGAATAGCCAGTTATTCCAACATTATAATTAAATAAATATTCCCTGTTCCTCTGACTTTACCCATGTTGAATTCTTATTCTGGGACTTTTGAGGAGCCTCTAATCTTTTACATTAATCTGATTTATCTACACTACGTTTACTGAGTGATTGCTGTGACATTATGTTCTGATACAGTCATTGCATATTTTAGTATAATGTTTCTATTATAGTTATAATTGTATTCTGATTATAGTTATATCTTCTGATTTAGAAAATATTTTTTTGTATTTTTAAAATATATATTTTTAGCTTTTCTTGGATATTTGTTCTTCCATGTATACTCTAAGATAAGTTTTATTCAACACAGTCTAAACAGAATAATATTGAAAATTTAATTGGAATTGTAATTAATATATTAATTTTATGAAAATTGACACTTATGATAGGTGCTCCCATCTACAAATATGTCTATTTGTTCAGATTTCTTTTATGTCCTTTAAGGTTACCTTGTAGTTTCCTTCTTATAAGCCCTGTGCTTTTCTTATTAAATTTATCCTCACCTATTTTATATTTTTGAATAGAAGATTTTTATGCATTTTCATTTTTAGGTAGTTATTGCTAATTAATATAGCAAGTTTCATGTCTTCTTTTTCAATATTTGTAACAACGATTTAATTTTTTTGGTATTATTTCCTTTAATTCCATAATCCCATAACTTCCAGGATGTTGTTGAATGATAAGGCAAAAATCCATATCTGTTTAGTTTCTATTTTTAATCAAAATAGATTTGGTGTTTTGAAACCTATGATATTTGCTGCTGGTGTTTAGTGAATATTTTGTTTCTTTGTCACTAGCTGCTGGATACCAGTAGTGTGCAGTTATATTTCTTTGTCTGCTAAGTGTGGACCACTCATTTAAAAGAGTAATCCTAAGAGTGAGGGAAGGGAAAGCAGCCCTGGCCTCTGGGAACCTGTTAGCTCCCAGTTAAGATATTAGGAGGAGGCCCCTTTGCCCCTTGTCTGCTCCCATCATCTCAGCCCCGGGGGCATAGAGGATTCCGACCACCTGCTTGTAGATTCTGCCCAGCCTCTTAAGGCAAAGAAGGTGGCCACAGTCCATGTGCAGCTGTGTACCTCCCCCAGGCGCTGAGTCTAGCTTGGTACGTTTGCTGGACGAGGTCCTACAGGATCTGATGTTCAGATTTTCACTTCAGGGTTATCTTTTGCTGATCCCCAGGCTAATGTCTGGTGAGAGGAGAAAAATTTGCTACCATAGCTTTTTCACTGGCAGTGATTATTTTTATGGGAGGAAGAGAGGAGAACAAAAATGAAAACAACTTTGGTGTTGCTTCTTTTTTGTTTTGTTTTAATTTTTTATGTTTTTATTGATTCTAGAGAGAGGAAGGGAGAGGGAGAGAGAGAGAGAAACGTCAATGATGAGAGAGTCATTGACTGGCTGCCTCCTGCACGCCCCCTGCTGGGCATCAAGCCCGTAACCCGGATATGTGCCCTGACCAGGTATCAAACCCCCATCTGCTGGATCCTAGGCTGATGCTCAACCACTGAGCCACGCCAGCCAGGCATGGTGTTGATTCTGATACATACCCATGGTTGAGATATAATTCAACCCATTCATTTTTTAGAGAGAAAGCAAATGCTTAGAGGGGTTAAATCATTTGATGAAGGTTGTAGTGATACTAAGTAGTTAGGTCAAGTCAAGTCAAGGGCCCTTGGTCTTCTGACCCTTAGGTCCATTCACATTTTGAAAATACCACATTATTTCTAGATTTTCTGAACAGTTTCTTAGCCGAGCTTCTGAAGGTTCAAAAGAGTACAAGAAAATGACCTCCGGGAGACTAGCTGAGTGAATAATGGATTATTTAGATGATAGGTCATTTTTCTCGAGATTTATAATAAGTGATATTTCTGTAGTAGACTTCAAGTAAAAAAATGGAAATGTGCCCAAGATGTCATAGGACTTCTATGTTTAGAAACTGTTTTCAGTGGGAATAGTTTAGACTAGGATAAATAAACATTTTTGGGAACAGCTGCCCAAGGAACTAGCAAAAGTCTTAATTTTTTTATTCATTGAAATGCAACCAGAAGCAGAAAAGTTAGACTGAGTAGTGAGGAAAATGATTTCGTTCACATAGAACAGAAACAAGGTATTTACAAATAGAATTAATAAGAATTAGATAGATCCTCTATGAAGTAAAATACATATCTTTCTTTGGACACATGAAAGAAGATAAATTAATGAGGGTATGTCAGGCTCTAGACAAGTCTTAAGATGTTATTTTTCTTCTAATTAACTTGTGAAGATATGCATAACCTTGAAAGTATCACTGAAAGATAGTAGCTGAGAAGTTACTGAAGACGATGAGTAAACAGGAGTATTTGTACCAATAGAACTTATTATAGGGTTCAATAATTGAAAATCTGGCACTGACACAAAACATTATTAATGAGCAGAATAGAAAGCACATCTGTGTCTGGCTTTGGTTTATGATAGGGAATATAAAATTAGTGACAGATGTCAATAAAATAACCCAGAAGAATTGATTAAATATTGGGGGGAAAATAAAACAATGTTTTTATTGTATATACAATTAAGGCATTATTTAAATCTGTATGACAGATTTAAATGGAAAAAAACAAACTAAAAAGGAGTTAAAAAGAAACGATGGGTAAATAGCTACCTAATCACAGTGGGAAAGCCTTTTCTTCCTTTCTCATTTTATGTAAATGATTTGAAGATGCAACTAAAATATTTGATCTGCGAAATAGTTATTCTAAACAAATAGTATGTTAATAGCCTGGACTTGTAAAGGAGAAAAATGGATCTATGAAAATCTGGCAGTCCTGGAAAAAAGAAAGCCAGCGATCTGAAAGTTTAGAAACTCAGGACCTAATGTGGCAGTGACTTTGATTAGGAGTCAGTTTCCTCTTCATAAACAGTGATAACCCTAAGTGATATTCTAGAATTCGTTCTTACCAAGAATTTTACCAGCTGGTTGTGAAACTATTGGTAGCTTGAAATCAGCCATGATGGAAGTTAATACACAGTGGAAATTGGTAAATGCTGTATATCAGAAGTTTTATTTTATTTTTTTTGAGCCATTTACCAGCATACCACTTGATAGGTTTGTTAGGAAAAAATGAACTGACATGCAAAATATCTTAAAGTATTAATGTTTCATTTCCATCAGAAATGAATAGTGTCTGGTATGAGTTTCATTCATAAAGGCATTTTGACATATACCTTGCTTTATAGCAAACTGTGGAATGAAGTCATCAAATGATGCTTTCATATTGTGCCCCTTAGCATCTGCAGACACACTTATTTTCTCTCTTCTTCAGATATACTTGCTCTCAAATGTACACTCTTTCTCGGGATAGTTAGCTGGAAGGTACACCAATCCAGCTGGCCTCTACAGAAGTTGAAATTTGCTTTTACTCCCTAATACTGATTTTGTTTTCTTTGTTTCTACTTTCAATCTGCCTACCATATATTCTGATTTATGTTTTTGACATTTTAGTTTTAATTGACTGTTTCCTTTTCCTGAGCTTCATCCAAGTATATTATTGTTTTAGGCTTTAGCTGGAGCTGTTGTTTATTTTGACTCTACCCAGGCACCTTTTGATTCTGGCTGACAGGAATAGAATAGGCTTTTCTTTCTTTTATTTTTATGTTTTAAAAATTAATAGACTTCATTTTTTTAGAGCAGTTTCAAGTTTACAGAAAATTTGAGCAGAAAGTAGAGTTCCCATATACCCCCTTCTTATGTCCACTTCCCCTCCCCCAGTTTTCCCTGTTATTAGCATTTTACATTAGTGTGGTACATTTGTTAAAACAATTGATGAACCTACAGTGACACATCATAATCACCCAACGTCTAAAGCTTACATTATGTTCACTCTTTGTATTGTACATTCTATGGGGTTTTGACAAATATATAGTGACATATACCCACAATTATAGTATTACACAGAGTAGTTTCATGGCCCTAAAAAAAAAAATAATCCTGTGTGTTCTCCTATTCTCTCTCCCCTCACCTGAACTCCTGATCTTTTTATTTTATTTTTTTATTTGAGAGAGAGAGAAAAGGAGACAGAAAGAGGAAAGGGGGGAGAGAGAGAGAGACTTTCCACTTATTCATGCATTCGTTGGTTGATTTTTTTTTTTAATGTCTATTGATTTCAGAGAGAGGAAGGGAGAGAGGGAAAGAGAGAAACATCAGTGATGAGTCCTTGATCAGCTGCCTCCTGCACACCTCCTACTGGGGATGGAGCTGGGGCGTGTGCCCTTACTGTGACCTCCTGGATCATAGGTTGATGCTGAACCGCTTAGCTATGCCGGTCGGGTGATTGGTTGATTCTTGTATGTGCCCTGACTGGGGATCGAACCTGTAACCTTGATGCACTGGATGATGCTCCAACCAGCTAAGCTACCCAGCCAAGGCACCACTGATCTTTTTATTGTCTTCATAGTTTTGCCTTTTCCAGAATGTCATGTGGTTGGAATCATTCAGTATGTAGCCTTTTCAGACTGGCTTCTATTACTCAGAAATAGGCTTTTAAGTTTCTTCCAAGTGTTTTCATGACTTGCAAGTTCTTTTTTAAGTGCTGAATAATATTCCATTGTCTGGATATACCACAATATATCCAATTACCTACTGAAATACATCTTAATTGCTTCAGAGTTTTGGCAATTAAGAATAAAGCTGCTATAGACATCTGTGTGCAGGTTTTTGTGTAGACATTATTTATTTAATATATATCTTTATTGATTTCAGAGAGAGGAAGGGAGAGGGAGAGAGAGAGATATATAGAAACATCAATGATGGGAGATTCATTGATTGGCTGCCTCCTTCATGCCCCCGACTGGGGATTGAACCCGCAACCTGGGCATGTGCCCTGACTGGGAATCGAACTGCAACCTCCTGGTTCCTAGGCCAATGCTTAACTGCTGAGCCACGCCCTGCCGGGCCTGTGTAGACATATTTTAAACTACTTTGGTTAAACATCAGGGAGTACAGTTGTGAGTTGTATGGTATGAGTATGTTTACTTTTGTAAGAAACCTCCAGACTTTTCCTCCAAAATGGCTATACAATTTCATGTTCCCACCAGCAATGAATGAGAGTGCCTGTTACTGCACATCCTCACCAGCATTTGGTGTTATCAGTGGTCTGGATTTTGGCCATACTATTAGGTGCATAGCTGTATCTCATTGTTCAAATTTGCATTTCCCTGATGACATATGATGTGGAGCATCTTTTCATATCCTATTTGCTGTCTGTATGTCTTCTTTGGTGAAGGTCTGTTCCAATGTTTTTTATCCATTTTTAAATTGGGTTGCTTATTTTCTTATTGTTGAATTTTAAGGATACTTCATGTATTAAGGATTCTTTATATATATTTGGAAACCAGATATGTGTTTTGCAAATATTTTCTTCCAGGCTGTGTCTTGTCTTTTCATTCTATTAACAGTATCTTTAGCAGAGCTGAAGTTTATTTTATTAAAGCTTAACTTACTTTTTTCTCATGGGTGTTGTATTTAAAAACTCATCCTTAAACCTAAGAACACCCAGGTTTTTCTAGTCGGCTAGTATTCTGGGAGTTCAGGGGCTTTTTCATTTTACATTTAGAATTCATCTTACATTTAGATCTTAAATTCATTTAGAGTTAATTTTCGTGAAAAGTGTCAGGTTTGTATCTACATTTAAAAAAAAAAAAATGTGCACGTGGGTGTCTAGTTATGCCAGCGCCATCTGTTGAAAGTCTGTTTTTTTTCATTGATTGCCTTTGCTCCTTTGTCAAAGTTCAGTTGACTGTTTATGTGGGTCTGTTCCTGGATTTCTGGTCTGTCCCACTGGTCCATCTGTCCTTTCACCAGTACCGTGCTGTCTTGATTACTGTCGCTTTGAAGTAAGTCATGAAGTGGGCTGTGTAAGTACTTTGCTTCATTCTCCTTCAGTATTGTGTAGGCTGTTGGGCCATTCACCTCTCCTGTGAACTTGAGAGTCAGTTTGTTTATATTCACAAAGTAACTATGGTACATAGGCCTTGCTTTTTAAACTAAGAATTTTGCTTTTGTTTTTAAAATTGAGATATTTTTATATTTGTTCCTATCCCAAGGCCTTTCTTTTTTAGGTGATCATCAAAATTTTTGTTAGCCATTGTAAGTAATAACTATTAGAATAGTAAGTAAGACATTGTATGGTACTTTGTTACATTTCTCCATTACATAAATCTATACATAAATATATGCATATAATATGCATGTAAGTATATAAGGTTGTGACTATATAGTACTAATTTTTATCGATGAAGACCAGTCCTTGGATTGAGAGGTCAGCAGGCTGCTTTCAGAGACTCCATTGGGGTCTTTTTAAATTACATCTATTCGTCCCTACCCATCCTTATCTTAAATATACCAACTCTGGAGAGTTACTGTGTATTTTGAGGGATGTTACTGATTAGTGTTGTGCATAAGAATATAGTGGAGGCAGAAAAAAAGGCTGAAAATGGCTGTTATAGAGTAATGAAACCAAACATGATTCAGTTTAGCATTTATGTCTCTTACTTTCTGTTTTCCTTGACTGATTTTAAATTTACTGTATAGAGTATAGGAGTCTTATGGATGTGAAACAGATGATAATTGTTTTATTAAATATGCTAAGTACAGTGCTAGAGAGTTAGCTGTCTAAAAATACCATATTTATTTTTATTTGCACTTGAGAAAGAATAGATATGCTAGCTTTTAATTCCCATATTTTAATTATTCAGGTCTTACGTAATTCTTCTTCTTATCAGTTAGAATTTAGTAGATTTATTTTCTAGGCATGTTTAATATGACACTGGGATTTTATAATTTGTAATTCACTGCCTGAGTGTTGTTCTTATGAATTGTACTATGGCAGTTATGTCTATCCTCTCATAAATTTTTCAAAGTTTTATAATAGCACACAGAGAAATATTACTACTTAACTTTATAAAATATTTAACTCTAGTAGTCAGGCAACGTCAAGTTCATGTAGTTATGTGGAAACTAGCCTTCTTCCTGGCCTAGACTGATCATTTCTTTTTCTTCACTATTAGCCAGAAGAGGAGGAAGATTTACATATCACCAAAGCTGAACATCATAGCAAAATACAAAATAGGGGGAAACTGTTTTGATATGTGAAAATGCTATCTAATTTTTGTTTGTTTTAAAAATATTCATGAGGTTAAGTATTATTTTTGTGGTATTAGCCTATTTTATGTTTTGTGACTTGTTTAGTCATGTCTTTTGTCCACTTTTCAGTTTGGAGGTGTGGGTTTTTTCTGATTTCATTAGAGCTTTGTTGATGGAGGTAAAAGTGAACAACTATTTAAAAGTAATTTTGAAATTTTGATTTTTTTTCAAACTTGAATTCTTTTTTTTATTTTGGAAGATAATGTAGATACTTGCAAGATAAATACAGGTTCTCCTTAAACTTTTGGCCTTACTGGCAAATTTCTTAAAAATATGCAATTATGTTAGCTGTTTATGCTTAGTTTATGTTTATGCTTTTTTGGAAGACAGTAAAGGCGAGTTACCTGAGATCATTTTAACTAAGGTGTTGTTGTTTTTTTCATTTTGAAGAGACTGTTCAAAGGTAAAATGTCAAATAAAAAGTTTATACTTCATCAAAGTCTAGAATTTAAGTACCTGGGTGTATTATAAGACTTTTTGGTTGGTTACATTTATTGTAAAGTTAAAGCCAAAGAAATCTTTGTAATCAGTTAGGATCCTCTGAATCTTAATTAAAGGCTTACAAGTCATAATTAAAGGAAAAAATATATTTGTCTCTACTGCCGTATGTCAGCCTTGAATACGTATGTTTCATCTTCATTTTAATTTCTAAAATGTAAAAAAATTCTGGAAACTGAGTAACCTTTTTTAATGATTCCCTAGAGTTATCTAACATAATAATGATGTAAACTATAGAGTTTTCTTAATGTTCCAAAATAATATTTTTTAATTTAAGATCTTTTTCCACAATAACATTTGTTAGTAAAGTCTCTTCTTTATAATACACAGTGTTGAATCATGAAACAGTAAACAAATAGGTCATTGTTTAAAATACATAGTGTGCACTGTGTTCAAAGGACTGTGAATCTGTTTTCAATTGTTCTTATATAATTTTAGCTCTAGAATATAATGTGTACCTTAATTCGATGTGACACAGAGATATTTGAGGTACAATATTAACAGTTTGTAATATTCTTTAGATTATTATTATTTTTTTAAATGCATACACATCACCTTCTGTGCCTAATTTTTTATCTTAACTTTGGAGGAAAATATTCTGTGCAAATATTCATAAGTAAACAAAGATAATGAATAGAGTATGAAAAAGAAGCCAAGTATTTGGAAGTTCTGTCTTTCAGAAAGATTATTTTTTAATTCACAGATTATGTTTTTCTGAATTGACTGCTATAACCTGACTTTGTATGACTTTCTAGAATTTTCTGTTGGAGTTATCATAGGTCAGCTTTATATCTGGATATGTACTCTGTTTGGTAGAGTAGGTTGTTAGAGTTGACCAAGTAATTCCTTACAAGTTTGGAATGTATGTATTCAGAGTAAGTTTATTTTCCTATAGTTACATAGATACATACACATAGACAGAAATTCAGTGTTTGAGTAATTGTATTGTTTCCCTTTTCAAGGAGGGTGTCGCATGTAGGACAGCATATGATAGGGCACTATCCGGAGATCAGATTGAGGTGGAGAGTTCTTCCTGAGTACTCTAGGGCAAAGGGGATGGCATAAGCAGTGGTTAGAGAATGTGAGGGGGTGTCATGCAGCAGGCTGGAAGAGCGAGGGAAAGATAAACTAGGTGGAAATCCAAGGTAGGCCGCCCAGGCCGTCAGGAGAACGGAGCAAGCAGATGTAAACAGCATGCAGTGGTGTGTGCTCTTTTTGTGCCACACCTGGTGCTCTGTGCTATTTGCCAGGCACAGTGTCATCCCTAACTGAGTAAATGCCAACACTATCCTTTGAGTGATTCAGATATAAAAACAGAGTCATCTTTCGTTCCTTTCCCTCCCCTTGATCCCAGATCCACTGACACATGACAAATCTCAAATCCTTTTGCTTCTCTCCCGTGCCACTGCCATCCTCTGTCGGCGCTGTGATCCTCCCCTGGGTTTCTGCAGTGGCTTCCCTGATTCTATATTTGCCCTCTTCCAATCCATTTTCCAGAGGATCCAGAGGTCTTTTAAGGAGAGGCCAGATTCCATCCCTCTCCAAGTTAATACTTCACACAGAATTCTAATTGCATTTAGAATAAAATCTAATTTTCTTACAGAGTTCTAAAACTTTGATTCCTGACTAATGATTCTGACTTCATCTCACAGTGCCTCTACCCTACTACATCCCTTGAGTTCCAGCGGCACTGGTCTTCTTTTGCTTCTCGAACATTCACACTCAGCATTGTGCTTTTTGTTCCTGGTACTTTGCCTTGTTGCCTTTTTTTCATCATGTAGATCTGAGTTCAAATGTAACTTCTTTAGATGACGCCTTTGTTGAGCATGCTCTCCAAACAGTAAATTTCAACCCCTCACCCCATCGGTATTTCATTTACTCATATCTATTATTTCCTTTATTGCGTGTCACTTTATTTAGAATTCATTTATTCAGTACCTATTTATCGTATACCTAGTATATGCCAGGTACTGTTCTTGGGATTCTTCGATGAACAAAAAAAGACAAGAGAACCCCTGTTCTTATGGAATTCACATTTGTAGAGCAGAGAGAAAAACAACACATAATAAATGTGTAACTAGATTAGTTATGTTGGGCACTGTTAGAAGGCAGCAAGTGTAATAGAGAAAAAATAGAGTATGGTAATACAGATTGGGAGATCTGGATGTGGTTTAGGGGCAGCATGCTTATTAATAGGATGGTTATGGTAGGCCCGATTAGTTGATTATTAAAGTAGAATTCTTTTGTTTCTTTTATTTTTAGCTTCAGCACCAGTCAGCAAAGTGAGTAAGTACTGTGCTCCTTCCAACTTTCATTCCACATTGGGGAAGAAAACTACCATCATGTCAAGCATTACGGTTGACCCAGATGTCAAGCCTGGTGAATATGTCATCAAGAGCCTCTTCGCAGAATTTGCTGTTCAAGCTGAAAAGAAAATTGAGGTTGTAATGGCCGAACCCTTGGTGAGTACAGCTGACCTATAAATCTGAAATATTTTCCGGTCTTTTTGTGTTAGCCAATATAATACAAATTTTTCAAAGAAAATAATATACCTGAAAAAAAATATTAAAGGAAGCCAATCTGAAAAGGCTGTATACTATCTGATTCCAACTATCTGACATTCTGGAAAAGGCAAAACTATGAAGACAGTTAAAAGATCAGTGTTGGCCAGGGGTTGGGTGTGGGTGGAGGAATGAATTAGCAGAACACAGAGGGTTTTTAGCGCAGTGAAAAAAATACTCAGTATGATACTATAGTGGGACATACATGTCATTTATGCATTTGTCCAAACCCATAGAATATACACCACCAAGAGTGAAGTGAACTGTAATGTAATCTGTGGACTTTGGATGATTATGATGTGTCGATGTAGGTTCATCAGTGGTAACAAATGCACCTCTTTGGTGTGGAACATTGATAATGGAGGAGGCTATGCATGTGTGGGCCAAGGGAGTATGGGAAGTCTCTTCCTTCAACTCAGTTTTGCTGTGAACCTAAAGCTGTTCTAAAAATAGTCTTTAAAAGTGTAAGGGGTGGGCTAGTATAGTAGTCCCCCTTTTTCCATGGGGAGATAAGTTCTAAGACACCCCTATTAAATGCCTGAAACCAGGGATAGTACTGAATCCTAAGTACACTATCTTTTCCCTACACATACATACCTTTTCACATAAAAGAAGCTCTTCACAGCTTCTCTTTAGCATCTCTGAATTGCTAGCGTCACTACTATTGCACTTTGGGGCTATTAATAAGTAAAATAAGGGTCACTTGAATATTAGCACTGCGATACTATGACAATTGATCGGATAACCTAGATGGCTACTGAGTGACGAATGGGCAAGTACCATACACAACATGGATATGCTGAACAATGGATGATCACATCCGTGATGGCAAAGAGCAGGATGATGCAGGATTTCATCACACCACTCAGAACAGCACACAATTTAAAACTTATGAATTATTTATTTCTGGAATTTTTCATTTAATATTTTGTACTGCTCTTGACCACAGGCAATTGAAAGTGCAGAAAGCAAAATTGCAGATAAGGGGAAAATACTGTAGTAAAATGGTATCTAGAAAGCTGTAATGGCTACAGAATCTGCTTTTCTTTTTGAGATAATTTTTTATTTTTCAATTACAGTTGACCTATAATAATATATTAGTTTCAGGTGTACATACAACTCAGTGATTAGACATTTATATAACTTACAAAGTGATCATCCCCAATAAATATAATACCCATCTGATACCATGCATAGTTATTACAACATTGACGATATTCTGTATTCTGTACTTTACATCCCTATGACTGTTCTGTAACTATCAGTTTGTACTTCTTAATCCCTTCACCTTTTTCACCCATCGCCACAAACACCCTCCCATCTGGCAACCGTCAAAATGTTCTCTGTATCTATGAGTCTGTTTTTGTTCTGCTTGTTCATTTATTTTGTTCTTTAGATTCCCCATATAAGTGAAATCATACAGCATTTGTCTTTCTCTGTCTGACTTATTTTACTCAGCACAGTACCCATTGGGTCCATCATGTTATTGCAGATGGCAAGATTTCATTCTTTTTTATGGCTGAGTCATAGTCCATTGTATATACGCACTACTTCTTTATTCATTATTGTTGGACACTTAGGTTGCTTTTATATCTTGGCTATTGTAAATAATGCTGTGGTGAACATATGAATACATATGTCTTTTTGATTTAGTGTTTTGGGTTTCTTTGGATAAATACCCAGAAGTGGAATTGCTGGGTAGAGTAATCTTGGTTGTAGGTCCTTGCTTTTCATCACTTTGAATATTCATGCTGATCCCTTCTGGCCTGCAGAGTTTCTATCCAGAAGTCTGCTGACAGTATTGTGGGTGCTCCCTTGTAGGTAACTAATTGCTTTTCTCTTGCTACTTTAAGATTTTCTCTTTGTCTTTAACCTTTGGCTTTTTACTTATGATGTGTCTTGATGTAGGGTTATTTGAGACTCTCTGCTGCACTTCCTGGAATTGTAGGTCTAGTTCCTTTACTAGGTTATGGAAGTCATTATTTTTTCAAGTAGAGTTTCAGTTCCTTTCTCTCTTCTCCTTCTAATATACCCATGATGTGAATGTTGGTACCCTGATGTTGTCCCAGAGATCCCCTAAACTGTTATAATTTCTTTGGATTCTTTTTCTTTTTTCTGTTCTGAATGAATGGTTTCTGCTACCTTATCTTCCAAATCTCTGATTCGATCCTATGTTTCATCTACTCTTTTGTTGATTCCCTTCAATGTATTCTCCATTTTAGTTATTGTAGTCTTCATTTCTAACTGGTTCTTTTTTATGTTTTCTATCTCCATTTTTGTTTCCTATCTTTTTGTTGAAGTTCTCACTGAGTCCATATACTATTCCCCTAATTTCATTGAGCATCCTCATAACCAGTATTTTGAACTCTGCATCTGGTAGATTGCTTATCCCCATTTTGTTCTTTTTCTGGAATTTTGTTGTTTTTTCATCTGGGAAATGTTTCTTTGTCTCCTCATTTTGGCTACCTTCCTGTGTTTGTGTGTTTATTAGGTATAGCTGCTATGTCTTCATTCTTGGTACAGTGACCTTCTGTAGTAGGTGTCCCTGGTCACCCAAGCCAGGCTCTTCAGTTATTCCCTGCCCTCTGTGGGCTGTTCGTACCCTTTTGTTTTAGTTCAGCCTTGATTGCTGTTTGCACATCATTGAGAGGGATTTACCCCAAGGCTGATCAGCTGTGAGGACCAGCCGTGATTAAGTGGTGGACCTGTTGTGCAGGGGAAACCTAATGGACCAGAACTCTGTTTAGTGGGGCTTTGGTGCCCCTTGAGTCCACCCCTTGAGTTTGTCGCTCATGGAAGTGGTTGAGTGGTGCTCTGGAATAGTTTGAAGCTGTCCACTGGGTGGGCTGGCTCTGTCACCTAGGCCTGCCTGCAGCCACTCATCATGAGCTACAAAACAGTGTGCAGATGGCTGCTACTTGTGCTGATCTTGGAGGTGTCCGTGAGGGGCGAAGCTGCGAACTGAGGCCTGCTGCAGCTAGTGCCAGGCCTGGGGTTACTTAGCAAGAGGTATGGGGCACACCAAGGCCAGATGTGCTTGTTTGGGGTTTGTGAACCTTTGAGAGATTTTAGTTAAGCCCACAGCATAAGCCAAGAGAGGGCACTTATATGGAAAAGCCACTGGAAGGTGCTTGGGTAGGCCCACAAGTTGGATGGGGTGGAGTCTCAGGGTATCACCACCTAGGGGAGAACAATGTTAGCCAGGTTGGTGGAGACTCACTATGGCACCCGCCTGTGCCTGCAGGGAATGGGCTCAGCAAATGAACATTGCTTCTGCCAGCATTCTGTCTGGGAGAAAGCTTCCCCTCCAGCTCTTGTTCAGAAGCCAGTTTCTCCCAGTATGTTCCTGGCTTTTTCCGAACTGCTGCTCCAGTGTTGAAGGTCAGAACAAGTGAGTCTGTCAGCAAGTCTGTGTGTGGCCCTTTAAGAGAGCCACCTGTCTCGCTCAGCCACAATACTCTCTGGTTTTCACAGCTAGAAGTTATGGGGACTTTTCTTTCCTGGCCTGGGGAGCATGGGGTGGGGCTGGGACCCCTCACTCCTCAGGGACAAACTCCACATCTGAAATATTCCTCCTGATTTTTAACCACCACATGGGTGTGGGACCAGCTGTTCTGCCTCTCTGTTCCTCCTACTAGTGTCTACATGACTTCTTCTGGATATTCTTAGTTATAGGATCTCTGTTCAGCTAGATTTTAGGTGCTTCTGAATGATGGTGGTTCTGTAGTTATTTTGATGTGGTCGTGAGAGGAGGTGAGTATACAGTGTTTATCTTCTTCATCATCTTGACTGGCAGCCCAGAATTTGTTTTGATAAGTTGCTACAGGTTACAAAAGAACAAAAATAGATTTCACCTATGGGAATTGTTGAGACAGATAAAACATAAGAGAAAATAAAGAAAAATCTAGAATATTCTAAAAGTTGTTATGACAGTAGCCAAACTCACCTCCTGGCTTCAGCGATTTTCAACTGGCACAGCGCATTTTTAAACACTTTACTTATTTTATACACTATTTTATAGACAACACCATGTGGTATGGTCCTCTTAGCTCTCAGATACTATATTCTTAAAGGAATTTCAATTTTGAAATGTGAATATCTTGAGAGCAAAAATATTAAAAGGAAATGGCATTTTTATATCTGTCTCCTTTCTGTTTCTTCCAATGCCATTGTCACTGTCCTCACTCAGGGTCATCGCAGCAGCCTTCTAACTGGTCAAGAAGTGGTCCGTTGCCTTCCCATTTTCTTTGTTTTAACCAGACTTTTCTTCATCTAATACACAAATATTACCACCTTATTGCTTTAAAAATCTTGCTCACTGTCGGCCCGAGGACTGAAGGGTCCTGGTTTCAATTCCGGCCAAGGGCATGTACCTCAGTTGCAGGCTCAATCCCCATCCCCAGTTGGCGCACTAGTGGGAGGCATCCAATCAATGTATCTCTCACATCGATGTTTCTCCCTCTCCCTCACCCTCCCCTCCTCCCCTGCCCCCTCCCTCCCTCCCTTTCCCCCTCTCCTCTATCCTCCTCACCCCTCTCTGTCTCCCCCTTTCACTCTCTGAAGAGCAGTGGAAAAAATATCTCAGGTGAGGATTAAAAAAATAAATAAAAATCTGGCTCACTTTTCATTGCTATGGAATAAATTCAAATTCTTGTTGGGTCATTCCAGCTGCTTCACTATTTTGTTACAGTTTGTATAGTGTCTCACGATTCTCTTATCCCGGTGTATGTTCTGTTTTTGAAGCTCTACTCATCCTTTGAATTTTCCATACATTCCCTTTAACATAGTGATTCTCCTCAAACTAAATGAATCTTTGTTTTTGTTTTTGTTAATCCTCACCTGATATTTTTTCTATTGCTTTTTAGAGAGAGTGGAAGGGAGGGAGGGAGAGAGGGGAGAGAGAGAAACATTGATGGAAGAGAGACACATTGATTGCTTGCCTTCCACACACGCCCTGACTGGGATTGAACCTACAATCCAGGTGTGTGCCCTTGACTAGGAATCGAACCCATGACCCTCTGGTGCACAGGCCAACTTCTAACCACTGAGCCACACTGGCCAGGGCTGAATCTTTGTTTTACCATAATAATTTGTTCATACTTCTAGATTCTGACATGTCATATTAATTGCTTATATGTTTATCTCCTCCAATGTGAGCTACTTGATACAAAAAGCTAAGCCTCACTCACCGTTTTATCTGCAGCACTGCCCGTGGTAGATGCTCAGCAGAAGGTACTTAGTAAAGATTTGTATTTTAAGTTGACTTTAGCCTTAAGAACATTGCTGTGACATGTGCCCTTTATTTTTCTAACAAAACATGTCAACAGAGCTTTTAATGCTTCTTTCAGAATACTAGTCTGATGCTGACTATATTTATTCATTCCTTTAATAGCTAATTTCAGAGATATCTACTATGTAATCTAAGGTTAGATTATAAGATTATGGTGAATAGTGAGGATTCCATCAGAAAATAGGTGTTTCTATGCCATCCTCATACTTTGGGAGAAGTGGTATCCGAGCTTACTCTTTCCAACACACCAGGAAAACCCCTGAAGTTGTGGTCTCCAGCAGCCACGGACAAACACAGGCTGAGAAAATCCCCATCATATTTTACAGATTTTACCCCCTATACTCGTATATACCAGCATCATTTCTTCTTATCACATCTCTGCCAGCTTTGCTTCATGTATGTCCAAGTCTGGGGAAACTGTGTGTATCTATATAAGACTAGATAATGAAAATGCATTTAATATCATATTGGCACAATATTTTTATTATAGCTTCAGATGCATTTATTGTGATTTTATTTATTTTTACATTTATTCTGTACCCTTTTAGGCAATAAGCAACCATCCAAGAGGACTGTTCCTGAATTCTCAAATGAACCTCTTACAGGGTCACTTTAAAGAAAGTCACATCCATGGAGTTTACAAAAAAAGTTAGAACCATGAATATGAATGGCTTTTGCTAAAAGAATTTAATCTACCACGAAAATGAGAGAACTGGCCTTTTAATTCTCATATCAGAAACCATAATAAAAGAAGGTTTAAGAGGCCAAAAGATGCGAAGACGAGCTGAGCTTGACTTTTAGCCACGATTTAGTTTTCATTTTAGAAGGAAGATTCAGGAAGGAAGGGCAATCATTGACTGAAATTGCAGCTTGCAGACTATGCAATCTAATACCTGAGGCTTCTTTCTTCCTTCAAGGAGATGGATCGATCCTGGGTAATGATCCAGGCGTATTCAAGCTTATCTGTTAATCTTTTAAATTGCCAGTGACTAGGAAGGAAGATAGGAAAAAAGGGCTTCCTTTAAGCAGTCACCTGCTAATTTTGACTTTAGGCCCAGCATTTTTACAACTCTGCAATTTCCACTATTTTTTGAGAATCTTAAATATGCATGTATTTTTAAGAGTTTCTTCTCTCTGTTATGATTTTTTGTTTTCTCCAAACTACATTTTTTTATTAGTTTTGCCTTCTCCTCACATGTTTATTGAGACATATTTTATAATTGAGGCACTAAACAGCTGATGGGAAGCCCGGTGTACATGGAGGGACCTTTTTAACTGTGGCCTTTGGTGTGTCATCATCTGAACTGTCAGTGTCAGATCTTTTTCTGAGAGCTGGTTGGAGCATCCAGGGATGACTGCTCTAGTACCTGGAATGGGAGGGTTAGGCTTAGCTGGTAGCTTTCTGAAGATTTGTGGGCAGAAGATAATTGGGTGTTTGATATTTGGTATATACATTTTTACTTAATCTCCCTGTCTTCAGCATGATCCCTCATCTTCAACTGTAGTGTCTCCCAGTCAGCATTTCTCTGTTTGGCCCTTTGCTAAGAAAGGTAGCTCCTCTGTGGGTTAGTTAGGTGGAGGGTCAGTCAACCTGATAAGCAGAGTGGGTGAAGGGAGGGAGATGGAGGGGCTAGATCTTAAACAGTTGTTCAACCAGCCCTCTTATTTATTTTTTTAAAGTGTGTTTTTTTTAATCCTCACTCGAGGATGTGATTATTGATTTGAGAGAGAGAGAAAGATCCAGGTGAGAGAGAAACATTGATTGTTGCCTCCTGTAAGTGCACCAACTGGGGATCGAGCCTGCAGCCTGGGTATGTGCCCTGACTGGGAATCGAACCTGCCACCTTTTGGTGCACAAGACGATGCTCCAACCAACTGAGCCGCACCGGCCAGGGCCAGCCCTCTTAGTTTTAACTTAATGTTTGCCCACACCTGTCAATGACTAAAGTTCTCCAGTTCCTGAGCCTTTTGGGAGTTCAGAAGCATCTGCGGAATTATCTTTCCTTCACCCTGCACGTCAAGCTCACTCATTCTCTGATTGTGACTAACATGTCATCTTCCCGGCGGTCATTCTCTCTAAAATCTCAACCCCATTCCAACTTCCTACCCTGAAGTATGTATCACATAATACTATATATTTTGTTTGCTCTGTCATTAGACTTTTAGCTCCACAAGGACAGAGATTGTTTAGGAAAGAATGCCATCTTTCAGTATCATTGTTATGCTATCAAAATCTTTTCAAGAAACTCTTGCTTTTTCTGGAAGTTTCATGTTGCTCTTGGTACTCTATACATATAAACTATTTATACTAGTTAAAATCGTAATAGAATATAAAGGATTGTGATCCTTAGAATCATTATTAACCTTTAGTATTACTGTGAAATAATTACATCATAAAAAGTAGAAGTAGTTCTAGAAGTTATATAATAAAAATAATGACCCTTCCTCCCGTTCTCAATCAAGATAATCACTGTCCACAGTTTCTAGTCTACCTTTTTTCATGCCTACTGTTTATCCATCTCTGTAGCACCTGCCACTTTTTTAAAAACACAAATTATATGCATATTTTCTGTACTTATTTTTATTTTAACAATGTAAATTAGAGATTTCTTTATATCAGCCCATACAAATTTCTCTCATTCTTTCCAACAGTTGAAATGTTATTTCAATAAAAGAAAGTGCTACACATTTTTTTACTTGTCTCTATGGATAGGCAGTTTCTGACTTGTACATAAGTCTTTGCATTCATGTATATGTGAATATTGAAAATAATTTGTGATAATGAAAAATAAACATACTTTTAAATGGTTTATCTATTCGGAATACCTGTTTCTAAATTCTAGTTCATTTCACAGGAGAATGGCATTTTTTTATGATACATATTTAATATAAAAATTCAATATTAATGCATAATGTAGAAAATTTAGAAAATCATTGTAAAAAGTTTCAACAAAAGGATCAGTCATCATATATTTGAACATAATACAGACATCTCTTATACTCAATATGTTAGGTAACTGTATGTGGGATAGCCAGCATTGAAGGTAGGCAGAAAGACTGACAAAAGGGATCAATTATACTATGTATATTTTAAGTTAAATTAATTATATTAAATTTTCTTTGAATTAACAGAATAGAACCTTTCTTGAAACAGTCTAAATACAAATGAAAACATAAACAAAACCAACTCACAAATCTCACAAATCTAAGCTGTTTGTTATCTGAAAGACTTGTAATACTTTGCGTATACATTTTTTTTCTTCTTTTTAATTGTAGGAGAAGCCATTGTCTCGATCTCTCCAGAGGGGTGAAGATCTTCAGTTTGACCAGGTGTGTCTATTTCAGGGGACTATTTTTGTTCTGAAAGGAAAATGTTTGTCCTGCCAGCCTGGTTCAAATATATTCAGTATTAAGAAATTCCCTGTTTACTGATCCCGTATATCAAGAGTCAGCCTGTTGTTGGTAGTTTGTTTATTTAACAAAACAAATAGAATGAGCTATGAACTGTGAACTTTATAATTCTTAGAATGAGCTGTGAACTGCATTGGTTTCTGTTCGTTCACCATTTTAAAACATTTTACTTTTCATTGTTAATCTCTTTACTATGCCCTTTTAAATTTTCTCAGAAAGTTTCCAATTACATCCCTCATTCTGTTCTTGTATACCAATTTCTACATAATAATATTTTACCTTTTAGCATTTATTTTTTCCTGTTGGGGCCATCGGAACCAATACCTAGAAGCACCCAGCCTGGTTCCCTCCCTCTTTGCCTCTTCCTGAAGCAGAGCTGGGACTTGGTCCTGGAGAGTGATCCCAGGGAGCAGATGTGGGCCAGTGAAGCGGGGGAGAGGAGGAACTGGTAGAAGGGAGCATTTTAGAGGTCTCTGCCCTGGGGGCTTCATTCCACCTCTGAGCATTATACAGAACGTCCCCATAATTGTCTGTCTGAAGAATGGGGGCCTGGCACACTTACCTGTAGCTCCCATCCCCAGTAGTTGAGGGCTGCCCCAAGAGGCATTAACTACATCCGATCCTTGCACTTGTACTTCTAGCTGTGCTTGTGCAAAGACCAAGTGGACCCTCTTTGTGTCAGGAAGCAAAAGAAGCATAAAAAGAATATACACAACTACCAAATAACCCCCCCCAACTCCCTTTATATAGAATGCTGAGGTCTAAAAATTAGTGTGGTAATTTCTCTAATGGTAATTCTTTCCTCTTGCTCAGATGAAATTTTGATCAAGTGTTATTTTTGTCATAATTGTTTGCTCATGAATTGTTTTATTGTATGTTGATTGTTTGCAAAAACCAGTAAGCCAGATTAGCTTTTCTGTTGCCATCTAGTATTCCTGAACTACTTTTCTCATAATTATATATCTAGGAAATAGATGTTAATGTTCGTTAGTCTACTTGATTAGATAAAGATGACTGCTTAGAATTAATTGGTGGAAACATACCAAAATACTGTTTCTGTCTTTCGCTCCGTTCTGCTGAGTCCGAGTAGTGCTCTGACACCCGTATCTTATAGCAGCTCCCTAGGTAGTTCTGATGATACATGCACTTAGCAAAATAGCCACGAGCCTAAGAAGAAGCTATAGATAGATGCCACCAAAGTGTGTCATTACTAGTAATCAATTAAAAATTATTGATGCATTATTAATAGATTACTTTAAAAGTATTTAGATTCTTTGCACCTTGAATCCACCTCACTAGTGACGAATGGCTGAATGTATAGTCAGAATTTGAAACCCTGTTGAGCAAAGTTTTAAGGAAAATTTCCGTATATTTTCTTATGTAAATGATTAATAACTATAAATGATCATGCATCGTGGCTTGATTTTTTTTTTCCCCCATAATAAAAAGCTATGTGCATTTTACACCATTTTAATATTTAATATACATTTACAGTAGCAGATGGTGTTTTATCATTTCCTCTTTATTAACAATGGACCATACCCTCCTTTTGGGAGATACAGTTCATTGTTAATTTAAAGAAAAAAAAAAGGAAAAAAGTTAATTAATTAGAACCTTGTTTACTTTAATTCACTATATTAGAAACTATTTTACCTATCAAGTTATGGTAATTTCCAAATAGAACCGTGATTAAAAGAGAGCAGAGATAACGAAAACAAGAACAGCCTGTGCAATCGAATAAGCCGTTACACTCTTTTCTGTTTTCCTACATGAGGGGTACACTCTGAAGTTAGATGAAGGAGGTAAAATGTTAGGAAAATCGAAATTTTCATTACTAGAGTTATCAAGTCATCTTCATTAACTGATACTTCCTCTAGTTATGGGACTGAACGAGACCTTGAGTGTTCCTGTTCTTTAGTTAAGAAAAACAAAGTGAAGCATGTTTTAGATGGTTTTAAAATAATTTATGAACAATGAGTTGAGTGAGATACAGCATTTCTTATGAAAAGAGAGTTTTTCTCTTGGGCTCCTCAAGATGAGGTGACTAGGAACTGCGGGTGGTAGCTGGTGTACTTCCTTCCACCAGTGCAGGAAGGCCGTCATTTGTGAAACGGATCTGATATTCACCTGCAATATGGATAATTGAGTAGCAGTTGTTCATCTTACTGCATTGTCTTTATGCTGTCCATTTATATACTCTAAGCTTTAAAAGCTTGTGTACAACACATTTCTAATATGTTTATTTGTATCACAAATTGATTATGTAATTATACTTCTGTATCATAGCAGTACAGAGGAAACTGGAGCTTTTCCCCACTTCTCCTGTAATAGTCTTCTTTGTTTCTCCATCGCTTTATTCTAGTGGCAACATTTTAGAACCGTTTGTTCATGTGAGGAGAGAGGAACTGGCCAGGGGAAGGAAGTAGATGTGTTTTTGTTTTTTCACATTCTGTATAACAGTTTTCCCGGATGTATTCATGTGTTTAATCAGGGATGTTATTGATAGTCATTCTGTACATGTGAGTAGCATGTGGAGGCGGGGAGAAGGTAGAACGCCTCTGAGCTAAACAGAATGGATTTGGGTAAGGTTTAATAGCGGGGGAACTGCCCTGTTTACTACGACGCGGCTGTATCCCCAGCCCTTTTTAAACACATTTATTGCTTCGAGTTATTGTTTGTTCTACTATGTTTATTCCAGAAATGTTCATTATTTTTAAGTGATTGCTGATAGCATGGTTCTTTGATGTGGTATTTTATCTTCTGGTAACGTCTTGTCTTTTCAGTTGATAAGCTCTATGAGCTCAGTAGCAGAGCACTGTCTCCCTTCCTTACTTCGCACCTTGTTTGACTGGTACAGACGCCAGAATGGAACTGAAGATGAGTCTTATGAGTATAGGCCTCGATCTAGCACAAAATCTAAGGGGTAAGTGGCTCATTTCCCACTGCTCTACCTGGGATCGAAACACTTCCAATGAAGGGGGTGATAGTATTATCAACTGAAGATTGTTATTGTTTGGTTCCTAAGCAGAAATGTTGATTGCTCTTGTTGTGACGTGATAGTAAGGGTAAAGGATAGTCCAAGCTTAAACTGTAAACCAGGGGGTGGTCCTAGGTAAAGCAGGTACAGCCATACAGTGCTCATCACTGGGACTAGTCATGCAAAACCAAATTTCAGGAGTGCCCTTTCAGTAGTGGTGAGGAGCTTTAATAGTTATAGAAGAAATTAAGAAAATATTCAAAGAAGGTCCTTTTCATGTGGTCTGTGAAGGGAAACAATGGTGGTGATAGAGGAAGACTGTCAAAACCCTGTGTTTTTTACCATGACACCCTTTTTGGTTCTCAAATACTAGAATGTGTCTTCACCTTTTTCAAATTTCACAGGGAGAACTTGGCTTTTAGTTAAATATCTATCTTTGTTCAGATGATGGTCCATGGTTGAGAAATGGACTTAGTAGTTGCCACTTGTGATTTTTCGACTTAGATTTGTGAGAAAGTTACCTGACACTGTATTTTTATCAGGAAAGTTATTTTTTTGTTTCAGTTCTTAATTAAAATAAACCCCACACTAATCAAATATGGAACAATGTTACATTTTCTAAATGAAATTTGAGATACTTTTCTTCCTCTTACTAATTTTTTATATTAGGTTTAATTTCTGACCTAGAATAGTGAAATGTGTATATAAATTCCTAATGTACAAATGAGAAAGGACACATAATATATACCTTGGGTTATTCAGAAAACTTGCATAATTTCTGTAGGACACCATACATTTTGGGAACTCAGTAAATAATTTGAACTGCTAACCAATACCTACTTTAAAATTTGTGTTCTTAATACAGTCCTAACTTGGGATTCTTGTTTCAGGGATGAACAGCAACGTGAGAGAGATTATCTTCTTGAAAGGAGAGACTTAGCAGTAGATTTCATTTTTTGTTTAGTTTTAGTTGAAGTTCTAAAGCAGGTAAGCACTGTTATTTCTTCAAATTCTGTATTTCTTATTTTTTTCTAATTTTGCCTTCATGTTTCAGTTTCCTTATTTGGGATGTTATGTCTAAAATTCTGGCCCACATAAATGGAATTCCTATAATTTAATTATACTTGTTTCAGTTGCCTGAGGCTTTCGTCTCCTGTACCTGTCACTCTCTGTTCCTTTTACCTTAGTATACCACCCAAGACATGGAATCATGTTAGCAAAATGGAGCTGAATAGGAATTTGGGTTACATATGGGCCTTTAGCTGCAAATATATTCACCTACTTCAGTCATTTTTTCCTTCTACTTTCAAAGAATTTCTTTTTCTAAGCCCTCAAGCCTGCATGTAATAATTCTAATAGTTGAGGAATGGGGGTGATTTGACATGCATAAGACTGAATTGTCAAAGGTGATCCATATATTTTCAGCTATTGTAGTGTTTTGAAAAAATTTAGGAAACCTGAAAGAAAAATTATATTTTGCATATTATTGTGATTGGACAGGGAGTTCTGTTTGTTGTGTAAAGTTGAATAGAATATATAAAATGACAGTAAACAGCAAATGTAAGACGTAAAAATTGATAGTCTGTTTTTTGACATAGCCAATATAAAAATATTTGAATTATGTTATCATTTATACTTTGCCTTTGTTATTTTACAATGTCTGTGAAAAGACATTGAAATCTGAATATCTGAAGTCTGCAAATTTAAAATATGTAAAATAGATAAATCAAAGGTAAAAATCACTTTAATTTGTATCCAATCAAAAGGTTTTTTAGTAAATGTGGGATAGCAATTTCTTCTGGGAGTTGTGCTAACAAGCCAGATTTGCTTTTTGTGATGTCTCAGTTTAGCTGGGAACTTAAGACCCTGAGGTAAGCAGAGGTAAGAGGAGCTGGGGACCAGAACTGGCCATCCATGAGTAGGCTCGACTGGGCTCGTTGTGGTTGATCCCTGGCTTCTCTTGTGTTTTAAATGCTGCCCATTTCAGTGGTTCCATAACCAGCATCTGCACTTCTTTGCTTAGTTGGACAGTATAGGGTTTCTTCCAGCAGGAGAAATTGCAGACTCCCTCCACTGGCATCCAGGATCAACCCATCTCCATTGTGCCGTTTCTCCTGTCCCCGTGACCTTCTCCTTAGCAATCAGTCTCTAGTCTCATCTCAGAGCCCTTCTGGTTGCACAGCTTCAGTACTTCACGGAGACGACCCCCGAGATGTCCCCCCGTTGTCTTTTTCCCTCCTGTTCATCTCTCCCTCTCCCTCCATCTCCTCCAAAATAATCCAGGCAGCTCTTCTGGTGGGAAAAAGATTAGGATCTGTAAACATAAGAATACGCTTTCAGTGGGCTCATTTTTCCAGTCCCCTCCGCAGAGTCCCTTCAGACCCATGGCTCACATGGATTCAGAATGTGAGAAAGGGAAGTGCAGTGGCTCTGATATCTCGTCTTTGCCTTGGGCCTGTCACCACATTGCTCCAGCCTATTGCTCCCTTCTCACTTACCCATGTCTCTCTTTTACTGTTATCCTCATATCTTTATTCAGATGCACCCATCAAAGAGTAAAATACATCATCGAGGACATAGGCACACTTTATCTAAAATCCTATTGAGGTGGTGTTTTTTTCTTTCCTAGTAAAAGGCATCTTTTTAGCTTCTTTAAAACTAATAAAACTACAGAAAATGAAGTAAAAATCAATAGAACTTTCTGAAATCTCATGACAAACTAACCCAATTTTCTTCATTGTCAAACTGATGTAGGGTTTAATAGATCCAGAGAGCAATCAATGTACTATATCTTGAATTTATTAAGACTTTTACTATGTCCCACATAACATGCACATATTAAAATGTGATTTAGACAGTCCCAGGAGCACTGAAGTATTGATACATCGGTGGTTCAGTCTTAAGGAAGAGTAAATATTCCTTGTGGGTTAGTCCTTGACCTCATATATTGGAAATTATTTGTTTCTTGAGTAATTTGTCATGTCTTCAGTGACAATCACACATATTTAGAACTCTTCATAACACATAAAGACTATATCCTTTGTATCAGCTGGTCATTATAATAAATTCTGGGAGATGGTCACAGCAAGTGTTTTCACCGCAGCCATCGTTTACTTGCTGTGTAACTTGGGCAAGTTATTACCCACTAACTCTTCTCCTCTGTAAAGGAAGGATGAGAATAGTACCATTTTTGTAGACTCAGGAGAATGAAATACAGTAAATCCTGGGACATGGAAAATGCCCAATAAATGTTACCTGTTATTTTCATTTTACAAATGAAGAAATATTCTTAGTTGTGGTGATTTACTGAAGCTTATAAAACTAATTCACTTTTTTACTCCAAGTTTTCTCCCTTTAATAATAAAAATATAAAATTATTGGTAAAATCAGAGGTGCGAAATTAGGTGAAACGGCCAGCATCTTGTGAAATTAAAGTTTTAATCATAACAAGTTAGAGAATTGAGTTAGTGTGATTCACTGTGGGGACAAAAGTAACTCAAAATATAGAGGAAAATTGCATTTTCTCAAGAAAGGCAGAAGAATAATTTTGGAGTCATGGCTGGCTACAGGTGTCAGTGTGGTAGTACAGGGGCTTTAAAGTCCACAATAAAAGCATGTTTCAGTGGCAGCGTAGCATTTAGAAGGTTTGAAGCCATTTTCTTTTTATACTGAGTTTTAGTCACTGAAGCAAATGAGAAGACTGGGAAACCGGGCTTGCGAGTCATTTCAAGCCCTTGGCTTAGTTTTATCAGTGCTGTGGTCAAGCATCAGAAGGTAGAGCAGACCTTCAGAATTTCAGATTTAACAGTACCACTGTAGACTTTGATAAGCAGCTCTGGAGGTTATGGGTTTATGTGTAATTTTGCGGAGACATGAATTTATTCTCCTTTGTGCTGAGAGCTGGTCTTAGGTAATGAATGAGTCCCGTTGACACCTCAGCATCCGGATCTTATTTAACCTAGTTTTGTTGTTTTTCCCTGTCATGATGTGATAAGAGCATTAAATTTTGGAGGCGGTAGTGGGAATGGCCTTGGAATGAAACTTGGATGTTCTTTAGGATGCATGCTTCTTGAATGTTCAAGTAGAATTAGAACTGTTTCTAAAATCACACAAATGACAAGATTTGAAAATTTTCTTGATATTAAAGATGGGAATATTATTCCATGAAAGGAGAACTTTTTCTATATAAACTAAAATAGTTTATATAGTATATAAACTAAAATAGTTTATATAGTATATAAACTAAAATAGTTTATATAGAAACCCTCCCCCGTCCCTTTTTTAAATTCTGTTTGGGGTGATTTTTTTACTATTGAAAATAAAGGGAGAAATAGGGAGCTCAAAATGTCTGTGCATGCTGATAATGTTCATTCTTTAGATAATTTTTTTTTAATCCTTACCTGAGGATATTTTTCCCATTGATTTTTAGAGATAGTGGAAGGAAGGGAGGGGGAGAGAAACATCGATTGGTTGTCTCCCACACACGCCCCTACCAGGGCTGGGGATGGAACCTGCAACCTGAGGTATGTGCCCTTGACTGGGAATCAAACCCGAGACCCTTTAGTCCACGGGCTGATGCTCTTACCATTGAGCCAAACTGGCCAGGGCAATTCCTTAGCTAAAATTTTTAGAGATTGTGTTTCCCCCCAAATTAAAGATAAGATATATTTCTTCTTTTACTTCTGTTTCTCTTCTAATGCGATAAAACAGAACATTTTCTCATTTTTTCATTTATTAAAAGCACTTTTATATGTCACACTGGGCGTACAGTATATTTTAGAGAAGTACATACAAACTTCAGAACTTCAGTTCCCTCACCTGTAGAATAGGGCACAAATATCTGCCTTGTAAAGCTGTTGTAAGCATTGTAAATAATCCTAACCTGGCACAAAGACATGCATAAAGGATTGATGGTGGCAGTCATAGGACAGTAATAAAGAGCACGCAACATGGCTAAGTGGTGTTCCAGCTGTCATTGTTAGACTTAGGGCATAACTGGAGCAAATAAAATCTGTTTAGGAGAAATTGCAGGGTTAAGTCCCCTTGTGTTGCATATTTCTGGCCTAGAGCATGCCAAATATCCCTGTGAAGAAATCAGTGTGTAAAACCGTAACAGAGTACAGTAAGTGGGGTACAAAACGTTAAATCATGTAAAATGCAGCATTGCATTCTTGCAACGTCACAGAAATGTCTTGGGCCAGTCTGTTGATTAGCGCTGTCTATTCTAGAGTAGGTTCTGGGAGTCAGCCACTTGATCCAAACATGCCTGTCACCCAGTGGTGGCGTCTGCTCTGTCTTCTCTGTCAATGAATGGGCTCATCTCAGGACTGACTGGGAGCTATACAGAGGACCACAGCAGTGAGTCCTGTAACTTCTTTTCTACCTTGGACCCATTTTTTTTGGCCCACTCCAGGGAAGATGAGGCTGGGAGAATATATCTTCCTCCCACCTCCCTGATAGGCTCTGGTTCCTTGTGGATTTTTTCCCTGCTAGGCTTTGTCTTCGGTATCTAGTTCTTTTGTCTCCCCTACATCATTCCCAGGAGGTAAGAATTTTGGCCTGGTCCCTTTTAGAGAAGGACCGGAAAGGTGAGATGACAAGAATCGGTCTCCAATTGCAATACACCAGATTTGGCATTCTCTCAGGGCTAGTAAGTGTAGGGTTCTACTCTTGTTATCTGCACTTTACAGGTGAGAAAGTAGAAACTTCTGCAAGGATACATAAGTAGTGAAAAGAGAAATCTTGGTTTGATTAGACTAACTCCAAATCCATCGTCTTTCTATGCTTTTATCATTACAGTGAAAAAATGTTTTTATTTATTGTGTAATGTTTTGGTTATAGTTTATAATAAGTTAAACAGCTTGGTGTGGATTTGAGGGAGCACTTTGGTACTGTTTTTAGTTTCTTCTTAATCTGAGATAAATTGTGTGGTTCTAGAAAGGGGTGCTTGAGGTACCAAGTAAAAGATTGCCGGGCCTCTACTTAGTTGATCAGCCAGTATTCTGAAATTCCTTTATCAATAATATGTGATTGTTATATTTTTATAATGATTAGACATGTTTGCCTATAAAAGGTTGAAGGCTTCTTACAATAATTCAGTCAATCATCAAATCCTAGTTAAGTATCTCTAATGCTAGAGAAATTCTGGGTTTAAAATTTCAGTTTACCAATGTGGAGCAAAGGTTAGTAAGACTATTTTTCTAGGGTCCTTGAATTATTGAACTTTATTATGTAGAATAAATTCCGTTTTTTTCCTGTTGTTAACATGGGATTTAAATATCTCAGCTTCCACGAAGTGATAAATAAAGTTCATTTCTTTCCTGTATCATCAGGTCACTTTTGAAAGGTTCTCTGAGACCTAGAAAGGTGGAGCTTGGGTTACAGCTGCTTCCTCACTTAATCCCTATTTGATTTTGTGATAGGGCAGTATAAGAATCTCCCTCATAGTGCGTTTTATTCAAATTGGATTGCAGGTACAGGCCTTTAGGACAGTCCCAGTTTCTAGGAAATGTGAGAGACAAATGCTCTTTCTCAATCTTTGGTCAACAACAAATACTGAGCCACTTAGCCGCAATGAGGCTCTGGTACAGCCATTGATCCGTAAAGGCTCACCATGAACCTTCTAACACTGTGTCAGTTCCCTTGCCTCCCTCTGCTTGGATCTGTGTTTGAAAAGTGGTGCCAGTATGCTCAGTGTTGTGTGAATTTAGTCACCTCACTGAGATGAGTAAATGGAAGCGAAGACGGTAGTTACCTATTAGAATTCTTGTCCCTCATTATGTGAGATTAAGTTTGTGTGATTACTCTTACCTCATGTCTGTCTCATACTTACTAGTTTAGAATTAGTTCCTGATCATTATTCAGGACTAAATTCAGTCTCCTCCTAATCAACTCCTGATTTGCCTTGGTAAGAAATACAGTCTTCCTTTTAAAGAGCTCTCCTTCAAACCCTCAAGAAGCAGTCTGACCATCTGAATAATTATAATTCTCTACACTACCCCCCAGTCTAGTTTTTTACTTTCTTGGTTATATTTAATATTCGATTACAATTTCATCCTATTGCTGAGGTATTCTGGAATCTATATTGTTAAAAATTTTAAGCAATGTAGCATTCTTCTGTGTTTAGTTTTAATTGAACCCTAGGCCCACAGAACTGTGTAAATTGTGATCCAGGTTGAAGATACACTATTGTCATTCACCTCTGCATGGCTGCCCATGTATTTGTTTCTTTACAATATAATAGTCACCTGTGAGCCTACCACTGACACTCTGAGAACTAGACTGTTACCTACAATGTAAGCCTAATTGTGCAACTCATAGTTCACTCACTCCCTGGCTACTCCCTTATGAGCATACTGATTTTTATGTTAATTATTCCTTTATCTTTAAAAAAAGCTTTGATATATATTTGGATAATATATTTAATTTTTTGGGACTTTCTAAAAAATTATATCATGCTGTTTATTGTCCTCTGGGACTTATTGCTTTAATTCAACATTATGTTACTAAGATTAATCCATCAAGTGTGAGGTTATACATCATTGTTTTCTTAAACATGTAATTGCTAGTGTGGTGAAACTCCATCCTCTTAGGTTTAGTACCTGGGGCCCTGCAAATTAAACTGGTAAGTGACAGATTATAGGAGAAAAGGTTTATTGTATATGCATACAGAGGCCTTCATAGGAAAGAGGTGAAGATGCAAAGAAGGGTTAACGAAGAGCAGAATACATTGTGGAGAAGTAACAGGACAAAGGAAAAGGGTTTGGGCTTCTGGGGTGGTAAGCTGTGGGAAGGTACATATATGGGGAAACTATTGGAAGATCAGGGCTGGCTAGTAAGGGTTATTTGTGCTGACCCATCTCTGTGCCAGCTTTCTGTTTCCAGTGATAATGGTTCTTCTCCTCCTCTTGGTACGGGAAAGGGGATAGGGGACAGAAAGAGGGAGAGTAGAGAGCTTTTCCTGTATCTGCTCAGCATGATACAATTTTTTGAGTTGCCTTCAGCTCAAAATAACCCTTATGCCAACGTGCCGTCTTTTGTAGGGGCACGCGTTGACCCTCTTCACTAGATTGCATGCTGTGTGAGTAACTGATTTAAACCCCCACCTGCAATGCACATGAAACCTCATTGGTTTGCATTATCTCTACTGTTTGGCTTTGTCAGACTCAGTTTTTTCCCACGAATAGGTGTAAAGTGATACCTTGTACATTGTTATTCTCCTTACTACTAATGAAATCAAGCATCTCTCCATGATCTTACCCTTAGGACTAAGTATAACAGAGGACAAACACAGAAAGTCATAAAACTCTGCCGAAAGTCTTTAAGGAGATGAAAAAATACTCCATCTAAATGTATAAGAATGCAGTTATTCCCAAATTGATCTAAAGATTCATTGCAGCTCCAGCAATCTAACAGTTATTGTGGAACTTGGAAAGACGACTACAAATGGAATATGGACAAATAATAGGCCAAGGGTAGTCAAAATATCTCTGAAAAAAAGATAAGGGCGGGGGGCTTGCAGTACAATACAGCCAGACTTATTAACAAGTAAGCTCTAGTAATTAAGACAGCCTGATTTTAGTACAGACATACACAGATCAATAGCTCAGAAACAGACCCACGCGTGTATAGAATTAGACTCCAGAGCAGTGGTGACTTGTGTAACCTTTGACCCAGCAGTTCCTCTTTTTGGACTCTTTCCCATGGAACTATACAAGTCTATAATGTTGACTGCACAAGATGTATAACATATACATTGAATATAGAAAATCTGGGCTGAAGTTTTCATTAATAGGGAGCTCATTAAATAAATTATATATCCTGAATATTTTAGGTCTGTTAAAAAATATGAGGAGCGCTAAGCACAGACATGGAAAATTCATTATTCTGTTAAGTAAAAATAAAGGGGGTGTGTGTGCATAACAAGTCTGGAAGGATATATACCAAGTTTTTTATAGTAATTATATATGGGGGAAGGGACAGGGATTTTAATTTGTATTTTAAATATTTGATTTGTTTTACAGATTAGGAACTAGCATGTACTTTAAAAAAATTTTTTAATTCATTTTAGAAAATATATCTTTATTGATTTTGGAGAGAGGAAAGGAGAAGGGGAAGAGAGGGATAGAAACATCAATGATGAGAGAGTCATTGATCAGCTGCCTCCAGCATGCCTCCCACTGGGGATCGAGCCCGCAACCCAGGCATGTGCCCTGACCGGGAATCGAACCGTGATCTCCTGGATCCTAGGTCAATGCTCAACTGCTGAACCACGCCGACTGGGCTAGCATGTGCTTTTTAAAGAACTAAACAAAACAGACATTTAAATGACAAACTTCTAATACTAATATATTCATAAATAGTTTTAAATTGTTGGAAGAGTAGATGTCCCTTTTGGACACTGTTATGATGGAAAATCAGGCTGTATGAGTGTGGTGCTAACTCCATCAAAGGTTGCTGTTCTATAGGTGTTGCAGTTACACATGAATGTGTTTTTAACTTTCTGGTAGTAACAATTGTAGAAACAACAATAGCTTTTCCCCTCCATAGTTCATTGTTCAATGATTTGTGATTATGAAGCTAATATTTGTAAATTTAGAGCTTGTTAAGTTAGATGTTCAACTAAATTAGAGAAAAAATAATATTTTTTAGGAAAAGGTTGACAGATTAGTAGTAATAGAGCATATCATGAAAATTAAAAATTGAATATTGATTTAATCTGGTGAAATTTAGGACTACTCGTAAAAGACTTGTAACCTATTTAGCTCTTACTCACTTGATATTTTTTGTTCTAGATTCCTGTTCATCCTGTGCCCGATCCCTTAGTTCATGAAGTTCTAAACTTAGCTTTCAAGCACTTTAAACATAAGGAAGGGTAAGTAAAATACTTGGAATTGTTTCTTTTCTCTATGGGTTTATACTGTTTAAATATACTGTGAACTCTCATTGATCCTTTGTTTTTAGCATTCAAAGCAAGTATCTTCCTTTTTTTTTTTTTTTTATCCACACAAAATACTTATAGGAATGATTTTGTAAAAATAATTCTAAAAACCAGATTGGATTTATAAGAATCAGAAGGTTAAATTTCACAGCAAATTAAAATCTAGAGATAGGAAAAAATTTATGTGGTTTTTATTATCCTATAAATGAATTTTCAGAGAAAATTCTACAAAAATCTAATAAGACATTTTTAGATTTATTAAGAGTTTATAGAAAAATTAATGAGCAATACATTTGTTCTCTTGTTATTTTAGATATTCAGGAACCAACACTGGGAATGTGCATATTATTGCAGATTTATATGCAGAGGTGATAGGGGTTCTTACCCAATCAAAGTAAGTTTCACTGATTTTCATTTGCTTTTTGTTTCAGAATGCTTCATTACTAATATACCAGACGCTGACAGTTTTAAACCTACTATGCTTTTCATAGAGTCCTTAGGAAATCAATTTCACCTTCTGTTACTAAGCTGCTCTGTTCCTTAGAGGATTCCTTAATTTCACAACTTGTTTTCATTTTGGATGTTTGTAGGGGTTTTTTTGTTGTGTGTTTTTCCCCATAAATATCTGAATTGAGGAACTCAGAAATTGCCAAGAATATTCAGGATATCACTTATTTTCTATTTTTAACAATTCTACAAGAAACAATTTTTTTAAATCTTCCTTTTAGAACTTTTTACAGAGCTAATGAATACTTTTCATACTTTCCAGTTGAGTGCTTTTATTTCCGAGATAGCAGTGCAGCCTTTTTCTTCTAATCCTCTTGTTTTAATACTAAACAGAACGTTGAATAGATAGAAGGGGTACCTCAAAGGAAAGCTAAAAGATACCAGGTTGCTCCATGGAAAGTGGTGTTTGGCAGGAGTTACAAGCATTGAGTTGTATTGAACCGTCATTGTAGTAAACACTAAAAAGATGTTTGTCTTTACTATTTTGTGTTTGCTGTAAAGTCTATGGAAGATTTTGAATTTGTTGCTACTGGGAAATTTGTAAAGTAAAAAGTATCAACTCAGATTTTTGTGGATGTCATTTAAAGAGTTGTTGGCTCTGAAATCATATAAAAACCTTTCTAAGTTCTAAGAAGTAGTTTAGATTTTAATATTAAGTAATATGTTTTATTTAGTATATTTTTTATCCTTTGTAATACACTAGGCACCCTTGCATAACCAGTGCTGTAGAACTTGGAATATAATTTGAGTGTTTTATGTGATTTGGACATAGATAATAATATTTTAATATGTCATTTATATTTAATTAGTAACAAATCCCTGTCTTAGGTATTATAAGCACAAAAACATGGACACAAGCAATGATTTATTTATTTTTATGACAAAGTAGTTCATGATTTTTAAATTCTTACCCAAAATGAATTTCTATCAGGAATATAAATTAGAAATTCTAAATAATACATTAGCAAGTTGGATCCAGCAGAACATTGCATCACTGCTGAGTTAATTCTAGGATGGTAAAGATTGTAAATCCAAATGGCCAAGTAAATTTATGAAACAATGCTTACCTTCATTGGACCCTTAGAGCAATGATGAGGTGTTCTCCACCCACACATACAATGAGCATGGAGGAAAATGCTCATGGAGCCACAGTAGGTTAGGCCATAGCCCTGGAACATTTGAGGAGGCAGGTAGTGAGGTGAGAAAGGGAAAGGCTTGGCCCAGCCTGTGTGGCTCAGCAGTTGATCATTGACCTATGATCCAGGAGATATGGGTTCTGTTCCCCCTCAAGGCACATGCCCAGGTTGGGGGCTCGATCCCCAGCGGGGGGTGTGCAGGAGGCAGCCGAGCAATGACTCTTTCATCATTGATGTTTCTGTCTCTCTCTTCCTCCCCCTTCCTTTCTCTCTCTGAAATCAATAAAAAATATATATATATTTTTTTTTTAAAAGAGAAAGGCTGGGAGGTGTATTATAATCTTGCCTAATGCATTTCCTTTGATTGTAGTGACATAATTATTATGAGATATTTAATAAAAGAAAAAAACCCTTGGATTCTTATACTATTGCAATGGCAAAGTATTTATTCACTTTTAATGTATTTTTTATAAAAACCAAAAGAATGGCATTTTATTCTCCAAGGAATAGATGAAATAGATGTTATACTTTCTGTCCTGTAGCTACGTTTTATTAATACATCATTTTCTCCCTCCTCACTGGAGTCGGTGACCATTGGAAAGTGTACTTCCTTTTTCATTTCCACTTTTAGGAACTGGTTTCCCCAAGTAACATTAACAGGAAAATCTTTGGTATTTTATAATACATCGAGGAGGAAAATGAAACATTATTGATTAATAAACTGTGAAATATCTTCCTCCAGTGTAAGCAAAGAAAAATTTGGTAGCCTTAACAGTTGTGGCCATGTGAAGCCAGGATGGTGCACACATTTTGAATGTTTCGATTCTTCAGCTCATACAGATTGTGAAACCTGTGGCCTCCCACTCCTCTTCAGTTCTTCTGCAGTGTAGTAAGATATGGATTTTAAGTGATAATTAATGGTTCATAATAGATTGGTTTACCTCTTGGAATAAATTTGTAGTCTCCAGTCCACTCTCCATAGAACTCAAATGGCAGACTTTATAAGAAGGATCCTTTAAAATTAGAATTGCTCTCTGATTTACGTGAGGAAATTTTATGGTTGGGTTATTTGATCTTATTTTTATTATGATTGTTATTAAATGGTATTGGTGCTGTATCAGTCATGCTATAGGAATAAAGAAACCCTGTTATTCCTCTTTAAGGAACTTCTGATTTTAAAAGAAATGAACAGGAAATTCAGAATAGCAAAAATTTTTGTCTTCCTCTGTATGCTTTTCTGGTCATTTTGACGAGGGCAGAGAAAGGAGGTGATGTGTAAACACCTTTTGATTTCAGCCTTAAATGACTCGGAGGAAATCAGTGTTCTTAACTCATGGAATTATGCATCTGTGTGCATTAAAGGTTTCAGGCTGTGAGGAAGAAGTTTATGACGGAATTGAAAGAACTGCGGCTAAAGGAACAAAGTCCACATGTGGTACAAAGTGTCATCAGCTTAATAATGGGAATGAAGTTTTTCCGAGTGAAAATGTACCCTGTAGAAGATTTTGAAGCATCGTTTCAATTTATGCAGGTGATATACCTTGTCAGTTGCAAAGATTTAGCCTAATAATGGCTTTTCTTGCTCTTCATGACTTTTTAAAAGAAACAAAATATATATAAATTAATGACATTGTTATGAATTCTTTATTCCAGTTGTTAAATTGTCACAGACATAAATGAACTTTCTTTTTAAATTTAAGCATGTTTTCACCATAGCTTTTTGGTATAATTACGAGTGTTTACAAAATGACTGTGATATTGAAAAGGTTTTCATCTTGGTCTTCCCGCCCCAGGAATGTGCTCAGTATTTCTTAGAAGTGAAAGATAAGGACATAAAGCATGCACTTGCCGGTTTATTTGTGGAGATTCTTATCCCTGTAGCTGCTGTAAGTACCTTTTTATTTTTATAAGCCCCTTTTTACTAAAGAAGTTGCTACGTGAGCTGTTCTCCCTTTCTGGTAACCCAGTAGGCGTGCAGTGGGAGCTTTGCGCGCAGTGTGGCCGCAGGGGGATGATTACTAGACGCAGCAGGGGAGCATCCGGCAGCCTCTGCGTGGACAGAGAAGCCCTGGACACCCCGGGGCTGGCGGGGCCCAGGGCGCAGCGGGGCGCACCCGGGCCATCGTGGCCTTCGCTCCTCACAAGATGACAGCCTTTTTAGTAGCCTCTGAAGAATTTAAAGGTGCTGTGACATACATCCTGGAGTTTACAGGACTGTAGTTGCTGTGACATTCATCATACCTATCAAAATAGGTACTCTGAATTATTTAGAAAATACGATTGCAGTAACTTCTAGGGAAACAAATTTATAGAAACTTTCCATGGTGTAAATGCAGAGTGTTATTCAAAACTAATTTTGCAGTTACTAGTAATAAACTATAGTAATGAAATTTATAGCATGCTATAAGGAGGTTTTTTTGTTTCCTGGTCTTCATCCCCCCCCCCCCTCAGTTTTTCTGTGCAGTATGTGATAATGCTACTCATTTTCAGTGTGCTGCACATTGTATAATTCATTCATATATATATATATATATATATATATATATTTACACACATTATTATTTTATTTTTAAAAGATTTATGAAGGTAAAATTGACATACAATAAACTACACATATTTAAAGTATATCATTTGACACTCAAGATAACATACATATCTATCACTCTAAACGTTTTTTGGTGTTCCATTTTAATCCCCACTCTCACTCCCCATCTCCTACCCCCTTGATCTCAAGCAACCATTGATCTTTCAGTTTCTCTACATTGGTTTGGGGTTTCCTAGAATTTTATATTAATGGAACCTTACGGTATGAAGTCTTTCTTTTCTGACTTCTTTCACTCTGCATAATTATTTTGCAGTCCAACTATTTTGTAGACTATATCAGTAGTTTATTCCTTTTTTATTGTTGAACAGTATTTCACTGTATGCCTATACTGTAGTTTGGTTAAAAGTTTACCTGGTTTTGGACCTTTTGGTTGTCTCTAGTTTTTAGTTGTTGTAAGTAAAGCTTCTGTGAACATCATGTACAAGTCTGTGTATGTACACATACTTTTATTTCCTTTTGGTAAAATCCTAGGAGTGGAATTGCTGGGCCAAATTGTAGTTATATGTTTAGCTCTTAAAGAAATTGCCAGACTGTGTTCCATAGTGGTTGTACCATTTTGCATTCCCACGAGCAGTATGGGAGAGCTGCAGTTCCTCCACATCCTCACTAACATCTTCCTCTGCCAGTCCTTTTCATTTTCGCCGTTATAATAGGTGTGTCATGGTATTTCATTCTGGTTTTGAATTTGCATTTTCATACAACTAATGCTTTTGAGTATCAACTCATGTCCTCATTTGCTTTCAATTGAGAAAATGTCTGTTGAAATCTTTTTTCCCCATTTTTGTATTGGGTTATTTCTTTTTTGATTGAGTTTTGAGACATATACTTTTAAAATATATTCTGGATACAAGTATTTTATCAGATATATGCTTTGTGAATATGTTCTCTTAGTTTATGATTTGTCCTTTCATTCTTTTAACTCTGTCTTTGGAGAAGAGTAGTTTTTAATTTTGATGAAATCTGATTTATCAGTGTGCTCTTTTATAAAGTAAGCTTTTGGTATTATATCTAAGAAGTCTTTGACTAACCCAAACTCACTAAAGTTTTCTCCTATATTTTAGTTTTAAGATTTAATTATAGGTCAGTGATCCATTTTGAGTTAATTTTGTATATGGCATGAGGATTGAAATTTTGTTTTGTGTAATTCCCCCCTCTTACCACCACCCAATTTGACTGTTGACAATACAGTTCTTTTCAGGTGCCTTAGTTCCTTTGTCTAAAAAATCAATGGACTTTTTTTATGTGCGTGAGTTTATTTCTGACTGTATATGTTCTGTTCTGTGTTTATTCTTAAAACAGTAACACATATCTTAATTCTTGTAGTAAGTTTAGAAGGCAGGCAGTGCACACCTCCCAACTTTATGCTTTTTCAAAGTTATTTTGGCTGTTTTAGGTTCATAGTATATATAATCTAATGAACAAAATAAACTGACGAACAAAATAGAAACAGAGGCATGAATACATAGAGTAGGCTGACAGGTCAGAGGGGAGGGGTATGGGGGAGACTGGATGAAAGAAGGTGAAAGGATTAGCCAGAAATCATGTGCACATAATACACAGACACACCGCCGTGTGGTGGTAGCCAGAGGGAAAGGGAGTGGGCCTGCGTGGAGGTGGGCAAAGGTGGGGCGATAGGTGCACAACACAGTGTGCAGAGCATATTTTATTGAGTTGTAAACTTGAAACCTATATGATTTTGCAAGTCAGTGTCACCCAATAAATTTAGTTAAAATTTAGAATCGGTCAATTAAGAAACCTGCTGGGGTTTGAACTGGGATTTGTTTACCGTCATAGATGGTAGGACACATCCTCGCGTTGGTCCTTGTCACTCAGGAGCAGAGCATCTTTCTCCTTCTACTCAGGTCTTTGTTTTCTCTCAACAGTGTTTTGCAGTTTTCAGTGTATAGGTCTTGAACATAGTTTGTTAAATTCATCCTAGGCATTCATTTTTATGCTTTTGTAAATGCCATTGTGTTAAGGTTTCATTTTCCAGGTGTTCAAAATTCTTTTCTTTTTTTAAATTTATTGTTATTGTTGAAAGTATTGCAGATGTCCTCTTTGTTTCTCCATTGACCCATTCAACCCCCCCCACACACACACACTCTCGCATCCCCCCCAGCTCACCCCCTGCATACCCGCCCCAGGCCTTCACCACACTATTGTCTGTGCAAAACAGTTTTCAATATGTATGTTTTATTTTATTTTATTTTCTCCTTACTGCCCTGGGTAGGACTTTTCAGTACAAGGATAAAAACTACGAGAGCAGACCTCTTTACCTCTTTTCACATCTTAGGGCTACAGTTGCAAATCTTACCAATAGGTATGATGTGACTTGAATGTTTTTCATAGACGCCTTTTATCATACTGAGGAAATTTATTTCCATTTCTAGTTTATGAAGAATTTTTTCAGGAAGGAACAAATGTTGTATTTTGTTAAATGTCCCTCTACCCTTGTCTGTTGAAATAATCATGGTTTTTCTTTTTTGTTTGATAATATATTGAATTACATTAATTGTTGAATCAACATTATGTTCCTGGGGTTTAAACTCTTAATCATGATGATTTTTTTTTTTATATTGTTAGAATTTATTTGATAAGATTTTTTTATTGAGAAGTTTTGCACCTATGTATGTTCATGGGGGCTCTTGGTCTGTGGCTTTTTGATGGTTTGGTTTTTTGTTTGTTTTAGTATCAAGGTAATATGTGTAGGAAGAGTTTGTGCAGAATTGGCTGTATGTCTCTCTTTGGCGTTGGGTAGATTATATCAGTAAGTCTACTTGGTCTGGAGTGCTCCTCATGGGAACCTTTTTAACTACCAAATAATTTTCTTCCAAAGACTGCTTTGCTCAGACTATTTCTTCTTGAATGAGCTTTCACATCTTTCTAAGACGTTTATTCATTTCTAGGGGAATTATCAGATTTATTGGTATAAAGTTGGTCATCTTTATACTTTATACTGTATACTGTGTACTTTATATTATCGTATCTGTAGTGGTAAGTTGTAACTTTTCGTCATTTTCTCCTAGTCTGTCTGGCTAGAAGTTTATTAATTATATTGACTTTCCCAAAGAACTAGTTTTTTACTTTATTGATGTTCTCTATTTTTCAGTTTCTGTTTCATTGACTTCTGCTTGGACTTTTATTATTGCCTTTCTTCTACTTTGGTTTAATTTGCTCTTTTTCTCCCCCTAGTTTCTTAGGGTGGAAGCTGAGGTCATCCAGACCTTTCCTGTTTCCTAATAAAAGCATTTAATGTTATATATTTCCCTCTTACATAGTTCTAAAGTGGCAGCTCACAAATTTTGATATCTTCTGTTTTCATTTTCATAAAGGTCAGAATACTTTCCAATTCTCTTCATGAAATCCATGGGTAATTTAGAAGCATATTATTTAGTTTCTGAACATTTGGTGATATTTCCAGAGATCTTTGTTATTCATTTTTAATTTGTGGTCAGAGAACATACTTTGTATGGCTTGAATCCCATGAAATGCATTGACGTTTGTTTTGGGGCCAGAATATCATTTATCTTGATGAATGTTTCATGTGCACTTGGAAAGACCGGGCGTACTGCTGTCGTTGGATGGAGTGTGCTGTACTAATTCGGTCCAGGTTGGCTGATAGTATTATTCGTCTGTGATAACCTTGCTGACTCCCTGTCTACCTGTTCTGTCAGCTATCAAGAGGAGTGTTGAAATCTCTGGCTGTGACTAACTGTAGCTTTGTCAGTTTCTCTTTGCAGTTCTGCCCGTTTTTGCTTTGAATATGTTTAAGCTCTATTATTAGGTACATACATGTTTAGAGTTGTGATATCCTCTTAAACTGACACCTTTATCATTTTGAACTAGCCCGACTTTATCCTTGAGAATATTCTTGGCTGTGAAATCCACTTTGTCTGGCGTTAATATAGCCGCTCCATCTTTCTTTCGATTGTGTAAGGATAGTGTATCTTTTCCCACTGTTTTATTTGTATCCTACTTTTGTTTTTATATTTAAAGTAATTTTTTACTTTAAGATATGGTTGGGTCTTGCTTTTTTATCCAGTCTGCAACCTCTTCCTTTTAGTTGGAGACTACATACCTTTAATATGATTGTTGATGCAGTTATTTTAAATCTCTTCTGATTATATTTTTTACATTCCCATCTGTTTCTTGTTCCCTTTTCCTTTTCTTGTGCTTTCTTTGGATTAATTGAATGTTTCTATGGTTCTCTTATCTCCTTTGTTCGCTTATTAGTTGTAGCTAATTGTTTTTCATAGTGTTATTTATCTTTAACATATCACTTTCTACTTCAAGCCGATATTGTACCGTTTGGGTAAATACAAGAATCTTACAACAGTATACTTCCATTTCTTTTCTGAAACTGATCGAGGCAGTAAGCTGGGGCTATTGAAGTGCTCACCTTATTTTTTGTTCCTTAGGTGTTATGTCTTTTGCTGACCGATGTACAGTGTTTTGCATATCATTTCATGTCCTGTGGTCATTGTCTTGGTTATTTCAGAGGGTGGTAGGGTAAATCCAGTCTCTTTTCCACTGCCTTGGATAGAAATGGAAGTTAGTTACATTTCTTTTATTCATGTTTTATTCTATTTAAAATGAAAAAAATTACTTTCATGTTGAAAGTCAAATTGAACTGTTTTTAATTTTCATTTTTAATATTGAATTAATTGACCTGTGATCTGTGTGTTCATATGAGTTGGTTGTGGTGTTCGGGCTCTATCTTTAGAGCATGTTTAGAAAAGGTAGACAGGGAATTTTAAGAAAAGTTAAGACTTTAAAATATTAATGATAAAGTAATTTGCATGGTTTTTTACCTGTCTTGAGTATTTGCTTATAGTTTAATCTTTGAATATTTTTTTAAATGGGTGCAAACATGATTTATATCTTTGTAAGTAGTTTGAGTCAGATAGCCTCCCTTTCTCATCCCAATTTTTGGCCTTGTGAATTAGGCTCATTTTATCAGAAAGAAAACAGACTAATTAATAAAATCCTGTCGGCTCTAGGCTAGTATCATTAGTACAAGTACTCTGCTTTCTTTTCTCAGAAATGATTTCCATTACTGCTTATCCATGCCATTTGTCATTTGTGCTTCCCCCTTGTCTGCAAATTTGTTTTTTGCCAGTTGTTTAACTTGGAATAGGTTATAGTTTTTAAGGTAATTCATCAAAAGAAGCAGGATGTAGGAAGTAAGACGCTTGACAACGCTCCATTATTCCTATGTTGACTAGCCCTCCTTTTATGCCATGTTTGCTTCTGTGGTTATTAGTTTGCTAGGGCAGCCCTAACAAAGCACTACACACTAGGTGGCTTAAATAATAAAAATTTATTGTCTCATATAAGCTCTGTCCCATGCCTCTCGCCTAGCTTCTGGTGGTTTACTGACAATCTGTACCATTCCTTGGCTTCTAGATGCCCAATCTCTGCTTTCATGTTCACATGGTGTTCCCCTTATGTGCATGTCTGTGTCCAAATTTCCCCCCTTTTAAGGACACCAGTCATGTTAGATTAGCTGCTACCCCCAATATAACCTCATCCTAACTTAACTAGTTATATCTGCAATGACCTATTTTGAAATAAGGTTACATGAGGTATGTGGGGTTAGGCCTTCAACACGGGAATTTGGGGGGCTGGGGCGACACAGTCTAACCCATAACAACTGCCTCTGCACATAGAGCCCCTTCTGCCTGGAACATTCTTGCCTCTCTAATGACCTCCCTCCCCCGTTTACCTGGTTGGACTCTACTTACTCATCTGTTGTATATATGGAGTGCTTTCTGGGTGTGAGGGCCTCTTCTGTGCATAGAGGATACGGTGATCTAGGTAGGAAAGCCTCCCTGCTCCCATGGAATTTACTGCTGAGGAAAACACTGTAAACTGACATGTAAAATACGTAGCGGGCAGGCGGTGGTAAGTACCATGGAGAAACGTAAAGCAGGGGAGCAGGAGAGAGTTGCTGAGATGGTAAGGGGGCTGAAATTTAAACAGAGTGATTAGGAAGATCACCACCTTAAAAGGGATGGTGACAGTTGAGCAGAAGCTAAAGGAATGGGGGAGTAAGACGTGTTCTGTCTGCGGGAAGAGCCTCTTAGGCAGAAGGAGCAAGTGCAGACGTCCTGAAGCAAGAGCACGCGTGGCGTGTTCTGGGAACAGCAAGGGAGCCAGCTAGTGTGTCTGGATCCCGGCGCAGGGGCGCAATAGCGAAATGCTGGATTCGGCTCGGGTGTGTCTGTGAAGTTTTCCCGCCGGGGCCCCTCCCGACTTCTCCAAGACCACAGAGAGCTCCAGCTTCCCCCTGCAGCACCGTTACACCGCCTGTTTACTGCCCGCTCGCTCGCTGTCCTGGGGCGGGGACCAGGTTTCTCTTACTTAGCATTTGGTCAGTTGGCACAGCGTCGTGCTTGCTTCAGTGAGGCCCTCAGTGAAGGAGGAGCCAGTTTCAAACCCTGCGGGAAGTTCTTGTACTTTGAGCAAATGTTTGTGACCATTTTCTTACTTTCTGCATTATCTTTTTACCTAGGCTGTTAAAAATGAAGTGAATGTTCCCTGTTTGAAAAATTTTGTGGAGATGCTTTATCAGACTACTTTTGACCTGAGCTCCAGAAAGAAGCATTCATTGGTATTGAGAACCATTTCAAACATTTACGTAGTTAATTAGCAGTTTAGTAATTGATTTATGAATCCAGTGGAGATTTAAGAGAATTGAAATCGTCCAGTATCCAAAGTGCAATATAAGGGAAAATTTTATATATTTTTCTCCTCTTTTAAAAACTTTCTATTCTTAATTTTACTAGCTCTGTATTTGATAGGTTGTTCAGACTTCATTCTAGGTTTTCACCTCGCTTGACAGGTGCTTTACAGAATGTGTTACAATATGGGAAAGGTTGAATGTACTCTTGTATTAAACTACAAATTCCTTTATTTTACATTATAATAAATTGCAATCTTGAAGCATTAAATTATTTAGGAACCAATGTCTATTCAGAGGTTCCCCTCCCCCCACCCCCCAGCACCTCTTTCATGTAACTTTGAGGGATTTCTCTGTAAATTTTCAGGCAACTTGGGGAAAGCTTGGAGAATTGGACAAATGCTTGACCACTTGAGATAGAGATAGAGTAATAAACATGGAGTTCCAGGCATCGAGCTGAGTGCTTTGCCTCCTTTGTCTTACTTCAAGCCTCACCACCTTGCAGGATATGTGTGATTATTTTCCACTTTACGTTTCAGGAAAGTGGGGCTTAGAGCTAGTAGTGTACCCCCTGACATCAGACGCCTGGCATATGGAAAGCTGAGACCTTGATGCCAGCCTGTCCTCTGATCCCTGGGCCCATGTCATAACCACTGTCCGACTGAGGGATTATGGCTCTGAGGAAAACAGTAGCCTGTCCTGACTCAGGGAGGACATGTAGACAAGAGACCTGTTCCTACAGAAAATGTGCCTGTTTTCATTCTTCGTTAGATTACTCTGAGATCACATTTCTTAACTATAAATGGGAAAAAACTGCTTAAAAGAATCTTCTAGTTTACTTGTTTATGAGAGTAAGTGAAGTGTAATTTACAAGTCTGGGGCTTTGTTGTGAGAAGTGTTAATTCTCCCTTTTATCTGTCTCCTTTAGGCTCTGTATCCACTAATTACCTGCCTTTTGTGTGTCAGTCAAAAACAGTTTTTTTTAAGTAACTGGCATATTTTCCTACAGAACTGTTTGTCGCATTTAAAGGTAAGATGTAATCTCATTTCTGACCTGTAAATACTGATTGTAGTGTATTCACTTAGCATGTACATTGAGTAGTACATAATAAAATTTTCGTTACTATTGGTATATTTGAATAATTAATAGTTTGCCATATTCCATTTCTTATGCATACTTCCTTCTATAGGGAATCAGTCACATATAGATGTGGAGAAACTTTGGATTGAAAATTTGGTTTGTCTTAATAAATGCAAACTTGTGCATTTTTTTAAAAAATATATCTTTATTGATTTCAAAGAGAGGGAGAGAGAGATAGAGATAGAAACGTCAATGATGAGAGAGAGTCATTGATCGGCTGCTTCCTGCACAGCCCCGACTGGGGTTCAAGCCCGCAACCCGGGCATGTGCCCTGACTGGGAATCGAAATGCGATCTCCTGGATCCTGGTCGTTGCTCAACTGCTGAGCCACGCCTGGCCGGGCAAACTTGTGCATTTTTAATGATTGATGTTTTACATTATCTTAGATCTAGCAATATTTGTTAATAAAGTCCTTTAGAATTGGAGAGTATTAATTAATCTTATAATACACTCCAGATACTTATTTTGTTTTGAGAAAATTCAGTAATGTTTGTTCAAGTCTGAAAAAATATGAAAAAAGCCTTGATAATGAAATATTACTAAAAGCACATTTATTGTAAGTATGCCCAGCCAAATTAAAGTGTGGTACTGGATCCCCATGGATGTAAAAGCTCCTGAAAGTATTCTGACTTGAATCAACACTGGCACATCTGTGTCTGTCTTAGTATTGAAAACAAAACTGTGAGATGGAAGGATCATTACCCTCCCAGGGTGTTCTGCTAGCAGGACCTAACAGGATCTCCTTTTCTTCTGTTGATAGGAGCACTGTTAATACGGACACAGAACGGGGAGTGTTCCTTATCTGCATGTCATGTGAATGCTTGATTTGAATGCTGTTTTGATACATAGATTAATATATTCAGCTATTTGTTTTACAAGTTATATAAATAGGCAAACATAACATTTCATTGTCTGCTACTCCTCTACGTTCAGGTTGAGACTGAAAACCTAATACTTTAAAGGCAGTGACAAAGCACAAACAGATTAAATGACTTGTCCCAGCCCCACAGCTCATTGTAGTCTTGTGAGAAATAGGGCTGCCTCTTTTCACACTCAAGGAGTAAGCCAATGGACGTTATTCTAAATATCTGTTTCCTGATTTTATGTTATTCATGTTTGGATAAGAATTGATATACTTTGCTTTATTTATGGAAATTCCCACGGCCAAATCAAGCTGATTAAACTCTATGACATGCAACCAGAAAATAAATTTTTATTTACTTAATTACATTATATACTGTTTTCTATCCTTATTTTGATGGTTTGTACACATAGAGGTACTTAAAGGGGATTGCTAATTTGCTGGGTAATGTGATGCTTCATACTTTCGATAAAATATTTTAAGATGCACATTTACGTGTTCTTGGAAGGTTGCTTTATTTTATGACAATTCATGTTTCTGTTGCTTGTTGGAATTTTTTTATATATCTACGTTTCCACCTAACATATTTGCAATTCTTTCGCAGTACCTTAACTTTTTATTTTTGTCTTAAGGCTTTCATTTAAAATGCTGTTTTCTTTGAGCCCTTACCTCCTGATAATTATTTCTGGCATGTTGTCCATTTTCATGAATGGCTGTGTCAGTCTGCCAGGCTAAAGGAGATAAGAGTCACTTAGCATGAATATTTGGAGTATAGTTGTCTTGGCCATTAACCCTTAGCTTACATTAAGGCTCTATTCAGCAGAAATTTTATGAATTGTTTCCTGTTTATTAGGTTTAGATTCTGTGACTAGGCTGCATAGTCGAGGTAAGGAATTGAGCATTCAGGGGAAACGACACTAAAGTACCTGTTGTGACAGGTGTAATAGTTTTTTATATCTAGGAAATACTGACTCAAGGTAAAGACCTTACCTAAATTGATTTTGTTTTGAGATTCAAGTAATCTCTTAATTTAACAAAAAAAAAAGGATAACAGTTTTCCATTTATTAGACCTACTACTTCTTTAAACTGATTTTTACTAATACTTATTGTATGCTGGATTCTCTGAATACAGTATCTCACTTAATTTTTATTGTGACAGGCTGAAAGAAAACAAATAAGTGACCCATGTTTAGGGAGCCAAAAAGTGATAGAGATAAGATTTGCATCTAGATCCACCCAGTGCCATAACTTGCTCTTTCCATAACTTGCTCTTTCTGGTCTACCATGCCACCTTTTAATGTACTATTAGGAATGACACTGTAATGACTATTTTAAGAAAATATTTTGGCTATAATTATAGGATTTTAAAAAGGCATCCTCTAGAGTCATAAAAATAAATATAATATATTTTTAAGGTACTTTAAGATAATTGTGCAATTTCTAAAAATTATTACACCAGTTTTTTAACTCAGGGACCATAAAAAATGGGCTTTAGTCCTGTACGCCCAGAAATAGCATGAGAGAGCATCAGTTTATTTTCACTGAAAATGATAAATCTGTTATTTTTGTTCCAAAGAGAATTTGGTAGTTCCCCGTTCCCTTTTCTTTATATCAACTTAGGTCATTATGTGAAAAGTGATTTTAAAGTTTCTGAAGAACAATTAAAAGAGGAATAATAAGAGTGCCTATCATACAAAAATATTTTGAAGATTGTTTGATGCTTATTTTCTTTAAAAATTTAAACTTGTTTGAACTCAAATGCAGTGCTTTGGAGAGGAAAAATTAGATAGTTAAAAATTTAAGTATTTTCTCTCAGTATGAGTATTGTAGATGTATCCCAGGATGCCCAAATTATAGCACTTTTTCCCGAGTGTTTAGCCACTGTATTGGAAATTTCAGATTTCTCCTAAATAGAGACCTTGGTGAGGAGCTGTCTTGTTTGGTGCTTATTTTCATCTAACATGCATGTGCTGCATCTCATGTTTATGTTTGCTGTCTCACGTTGCTTTATTTAGATGCCATCTAACAACAGTATCAGAAAGCAAATAGAAACCCTCCAGGTGAGTTGTGTCAATGTAAAACGTTGCTTGATCTCCTGTAAGTGTGGCTTTTGTTTTTTCTTTACCCATTATTGCATTGCATGTTTAATGTACTTGTTCCCACCTGCTTCCCGGATTGTGTAGCAGAAGAGTGTGCGGCAGGGGCTTTCCACAGGTTTCAGATTAATGAGGCCCCAAGAAAACGAATTTAAGATATTTGATAATGTTGATTGTTAACCAGAATCCTCAATTTTAAAATAGTCTGTCTAATTTACATTAGTTGTTATAAATAAAACTTTTTTTAAAATTCCAAACAAGTTCAGACAGTAGCTTAGATTTTGAATGTGATTTTAATACAACACTTTTTAAATTTTTATCCTAATGGTTTTTGTTTTAAACATATTATTTTGGGGGGGGTTCACAGTAGGAAAAAAGGGAAGAAACAGTAAAATAAATGCTGCCAAAGAGCATATTTGACTGACATATCAAAATTTGATTACATATTAACATTATTGGAATTTTATTCATGTAATCTGACTGTTTGCATTAGACCAAAATTGTAACAATGCAATTAGATATCTCTGTTTAAGGCTCAGATTAACTTAAGATATTTTTATTATTCGGGCATGATAGCAGCATTGCAGTGACCAAATAAACAATAATTGATTTTTATGACTTTTTATCTTGTTTTGCTGCTGTTCATTATAAAGTAATTCTGCTTTGTAACCATCGTAGTTCATCTTGGAAGGTTTGAAAATCAAGGTGTTGGGGTTTTTTTCATGCTAGATACTTCAGCACTTAAGAGAACCCACATACTTTATTAAGCATTTTAATGAGAATAATTTTTATGTGGACTTGGACTCAAATCTTTTTAATGTATAATTTATATTTTAAAAATACAATTTAATAATGTGAAAGTATTATTTGGAGTATACATAAAACTAATTGAATTCATCTTTTGATATTTGAGATCTTGAATTTGAGCAATAGAAAAGAAAGTTATACAGTAGAAAAAAAAGTACTACCCAAAGCGTGGTTGTTATATTAGTAGCATATATACAGTGTCTGTTATTTTAGTTACATGTAACAAATGAACAGAAAACTACTTGGGGAGTGTATTTGGAATTTGGGACCATTATGGATTTGTAATGGAGAGAGAGATTGATGTTAAGACTGACCAGCAGAGTGATATTCCATTATTAATTATATCAAATACTCATATAAATAAATGTCCAAAAGTATATATTCTAGTGGTTGTCTTTGGTAAAAATACTGTCAGTTGTTACCGTTTTTGCATTGCTTTTAGTCATAAGGAGTTAGATATCCGTTATTCTATGTTTCAAAACATAAAATAAAATGGCTAAATTACTTGGTATTTAAAAACTCCCCTTTGTCTATTGCTATATGTAAAATAATTGTTTAATAATAAGAAATCCCCCAAACCAAATGAAGTAAATGCTAATTTATAGCAATCAGTGCATCCTACAACCAACATAAAGAGTTTCTCCTAATAAAGTTGATTAGCTACATTTTTAATATTCACAATGAAATCTCATTACATGACTGGTTATTTGAGAACTTTATGTTTTATATATAATAGCTAGTATGAAGAAAAGGTTTGTCGATCAAATTGTGATTGAAATGGAATACTTTTCTGATTCTAAATAATTTAAATAATGTTCTGATTCTGAATAAAAAATTGAAGGTATAACACTTGACAGTTATTGAGCATTTATCATATACCAGGCAGTGTCTCAAGTGCTTTTCACATAATTTCCTAAATCTGTGGGAAGGTACCATATTACCATTTTAGACATGAGATTGTCACACCAAGTGATATAACAGTATCCATGGATGGGGTTTGGCCAGTCATTCCTAATTTCAGAGTCCATGCTCTTAACCCACTAGTCAATATTTCCTCTTGTTAGACTAATCACTAAATAATATTTTACATTATTGCCTAAATGCAAAAGTCTGTAACAACATTTGGTATTCTAGATTTTAACTGTATATGGGTTGCAATGAATTATTGCCTAATAAGATTAGCAATCCTTCCGCCATTATGTCAGTATTGTTGTGTGAACCATTTATTATCAAGTAACTTGATGTGTGTGTTTAATTTTGAAGTTCTTAGAAGTATTAGTATACTTCTAATATTTTATTATTTTGTTTTAAGAGTATAAGGAATGGCTCAGGATTTCCTTATTTATGGTTACTTTTGAGCTATCTGTACTTACCATATACAAATATATACTTACATATTTAAACGGGTTTTGGATTGAATAATAAAGAGAGGGTGAGGGCTTTTAATTGTTGACAGAGAATGTATCTGTTCTTAAGTGATTGTGCAAGTACTTTAACAAATAAACTTATTTTAATTCTCTCTTCTAAACAGAATAAAGATCCTAAAATGTCTCGAGTTGCACTGGAATCTTTGTACAGATTGTTGTGGGTTTATGTAATTAGAATAAAATGTGAAAGCAACACTGTAACTCAAAGGTGAGTGCCTTTGTTTCCAAGTGCATTTAAAATAAAATATTGGTAAAAAATGTCACACTAATGGAATTTGAGTTAACATTACAATACCTTGTGGATGAATATGAGTTCTGACATATTATGAATAGGAAGAATAGTTTGCTAATGTTCTGTTAATATTATTATCTCATTATGACTAATTTTTTCCCCCCTATAGTCGTCTTATGAGCATAGTGTCAGCACTTTTCCCAAAAGGTTCACGTAGTGTGGTTCCTCGCGATACACCTCTCAATATATTTGTGAAGATTATTCAGTTCATTGCTCAGGTGAGTGCTTCACCTCATAATACATGTGTCCACATAAGAGTAATCTGTTGCAGTAACTTGGAGTCTGAAAATTTGTTACACATCTAAAAGCATGATGGCCAGACATTTATTACTTTTGAATAGTGGAAGTAATAAATGTATGCTTTCAAAAGTAAAAAATAAAAGGTGCTAATGATTTTTTTTGTGTGTGTGTGTGACAAAATAAGTTTAATCATTGATCCTACACACGTGGAGAAGGAAAGGAGACCCATGGGTAGAGGAAGCACTTTTAGTTTAGGAAGGGGTCAGGAAGATGTCTCATAATCCTATCGTTAGTGCATTTACTAATTACCTCCTGAGTATCTCGAAAGATTTTTTTTTTTTATTGTTTTCATAATTTGTATTAACCTAGGTTCTTAGGTATAGATACTAGAAGCCATTGTAGCTAGTTGAACCCAAAGGAATTTTTAAGGAATATAAATAGTTCACAGAAACACTAATAGGCTGAATGATTAAGAGGAAACTATAGAATTGTTGTCAAGAAGCTTGCTACCTCCACCATCGTCAAAAAGTTGCCAAGTCAGGATGTCACCACAGATGCTTAGAATCTGCTGCTACCATGATCCCCACCAGTAAAGGAGGTTTCTAACCCTCCTTCTCGCATTCCCCATTCCCCAAAGACACATGAGTATATCACTTGGCAGGGTCTAAATCACGTTGTAAAGCCTGTTGTTACCAGGCATCCTGGGAAATACCATTTTAGCTTTCTAGCCTCTGCAGTAAAGGAAAGTGTTAGAAGGGTTGAATGGGTGCTGAATGATCAAATCTAGGGTTTTAATCACATTCCCTTTGGAACAGCCGCCCTGCAGAAGGATAGGTAAGCTTATCTCCTCAACTTAGGAAAATGTTTGATTCAAGAACGTTCATTGCGTTCTCTTTGAACTAAAAATCTGACAATTTAGGCCTGGCCGGCGTGGTTCATTTGTGAGTGTCCACCCATGAACCAAGGGGTCACCTGTTCAGGGCACATGCCCAGGTTGCAGGCTCAATCCCCAATAGGCTGTGTGCAGGAGGCAGCCAATCAGTGTTTCTCGCTCATTGATGTTTCTCTCTCTCCCTCTCTCTCTGAAATCAGTAAAAATACATTTTTAAAAGTCTGATAATTCAGATGGTCCATAATGTAGTTATTTTGACAGTGAATAAATAAGGAATATTTAAATAAAGTGAATACATTTCTATTTTCTAGAGCACAGAACTAATGACAAATAAGTATAAAATCTGTCAGTAAGATGAATGAAAGCAAATTATACTTTAGATCTACTATTCAGAAAACCTTTGCCATTAGGTTTTATCTTTTTTTTTTTTTTTTTAATATATCATTATTGATTTCAGAGAGAGGAAAGGAGAGGGAGAGAGAGAGACAGAATCATCAATGATGAGAGAATCATTGATCAAGCCCACAACCAGGGCATGTGCCCTGACCGGGAATCGAACCCCGATCGCCTGGATCCCAGGTCGACGCTCAACCACTGAGCCACGCCCGGCCGGGCTAGGTTGTATCTCTTTCCTCCCTCTCCCACACCCCCACGGTTGTACCCATTTCCTTGGATTAATCGCTTCACATCACCACTCCACCAGAACTGTAAAGCTCCTCTCAAACATCAGTTGATCATACTAGTTAACTTTTTTCTTGGCAGTTTCCTTCCTGGAGTCCTTTTTTCCTGTCCCAATACGACCTCACTCTGTCCAGGCCAGCTGCATAGCTGTTGTCATGGGACTGTTTCAGTATCATTCTGAGAATTCCTTCACTTAGATTTTGGATATGATTTTGGTGGATGAAGACTTAAAACTTTTTCCATTGGTTTGGATATTAAATCATTTGATAGTTAAATATCTATAATAACTTTTCAATTAAAAATATTTTTAATTACAGTTGACATTCAATATTATATTGGTTTTAGGTGTTATAATCATGTTTTTAACTATAATATGTATTTTTCTGTGTGCAACTAGATTTATGAATTTCTTATGGGCACAGACCTGTATCATTGCCATTATATGTATAATTCTTAACATGAAACCTGACATAGTTGTAGCAGGTTAGAAGGATTTATTGTTGTTGTTTTTCTAGGAACGTTTGGATTTTGCAATGAAAGAAATAATATTTGATCTTCTCAGTGTTGGAAAATCTGCTAAAACTTTCACCATTAATCCAGAGGTAAAAAATTATGTTGTAATACATTTTCCTCAACTATTTTTTTTTGAGCACTATTCCAGGAATCAGAGCTCTTAGGCTCAAACCCCCAGTTAGAAGTTCTGCTTCTTACTACAAGTGTGGTCTGGGACAAGTTATGTAACCTTTCTGATAGCTAACTGTGTGGTTTAAAAGTAGTTTTAAGCATGTTGGGAAATGCTCAAGAGAGGAAGTTTTTCAGGTTAGCCAGCTCCAGCTGGCTTCTAGAAGTTGTGATGTGAGCTCAAGTTTCATGTAGAAATAATGTAAGTATAAATTATATAAACAACATGCTTCTTTAATAAATATCATTCATTCAACATTTATTGAGGACCTAAAATGTGTCAGGTACTGTCATGCCTATAACCCAGGTATGTGCCTTTGGACCGGAATCGAACCTGATACCCTTCAGTCCACAGGCCGACCCTCTGATCACTGAGCCAAACTGGCTAGGGCTCTTCTTCTATCTTTAAATTACTGTGCTGGTTTTCCTCATGATCAAATCCTGAGATATATATTCATGTAGTTAACAGGATACAAAGTTACTGAAGTTATATAAGTTTATAGCATTTTTAAGATAGGGTAATATTTACTTCTAGGTTTTTCAAGTGAGCATACATGAGTGTTTTTATATATCTTATGTGGTTTTCAGCAACGAAAATCACATAACCCAGGACATTAAACATCCACTTTCAAAAGTATTTCCCCATTGAACAATTTTATTTCTAAAATAAGTTTTCCTCGCTGAAGCCCTCACACTAAGAGTAGAAAAAGTGTCAGTTCTGCTGTTTTATTGTTACTCACTTAGGCTTACTCTTTTAGGATCTTCAATCTACGTTTCTCTTCAGGAATCTTTTAAAGGGCTGTGAGAGCTAGTTTAGTTAAAGCCACATGAAAGTATCCATCAATTCATTTAATCAGATACATGCAAATTGCAACATTCTGAAAGAATGAGTGGGGGCAAGTCTGTGAACCCTGGTACATGTGGACGCTCCCACTTCCTTCCAGGTGTCTCATATGACTCTGTGACACGCCCATCTAATGTTTAGACTGAGGGAGGGCACCAGTACTGTCACATATTAAGATGAGTTATCTTATTTACATAACAAAAGATCTATTAATAGCTGTTTATTTTCTCCCCGGATTCCAGCCAGCTGTCTGGAATACCCACTGGGATGCACACACCTGCTGTAGAGCCCACTGGTGTAGGTCCGAGATGATGGCAGCCTGGGCTGAGATAGTGTGGTGCAGATGGAGAGAATATCGTTTATGAGAAAAGAAATGATGGGGAGGGATTGAGTTTTGGGGGAAAGTGCGTTTGGTTTGAACGTGTCAAATTTGAGACATCTTTTTGACATCCAGGTAGGAATGTCAGATGGGTCTGAGGGTTCAGGTTCAGAGGAGAAGTCAGGCTTAGAATTAGTGGGTGATCTGGTCTGAATGGTAACTGAGGTCCTGTAAATACACACAGTTGCTTTGGGAGAGATAGGTAATGATAGGCGAAGGCACCCTAGGCGCTCGTCTTGAAGCAGTCTAGCGTTTAACATCAGGTAAAGGAGGCCAAGCTGAAAGGCAGGCAGAGACCACACAGCCAGCAGTGGCATGGATGTGCCAAAGGGGGAAGTGTCTGAAGAAAAGTGCCATGCTGCGGAAGTCATGTAGGATCGAGGAAAAGTGCCCGCTGTTCTGGGCAGTGTGGTCACTAGTGAGTGGGACTTGCCTTGGGGAAGTACTGTGGGAAGGAGGGGTTATTAGGATAACTGGGTATAGCTGACAGAGGTGGGGTGTCTTCAGGTGAGAGGGAAATGTTGAGGATGCGAGAAAAAGGAGAAGCAATAGTATAATTTCCCAAAAATATAAGCTCCGGTAGGATTCTAAGGGCTAGAAAGACCAGCACCCACCCCACCCGCACTCAAGGAGCAGAGCAGAGGCGGCGGCATAGGCCCGGGGCTGTGGCCGGAGTGTGAAGGAAGCGGCCGGCCTCTGCTCCCTGCGAGGCAGACACCTGCCGGCGAGCGCAGGGGGCAGGAGGGGGCGCGGAGGGGAGCCGCTGAAATGCGCTCGATAGAGAGGGGGCGCCGCTGAAATGCGCTCGATAGAGAGGGGGAGCCGCTGAAATGCGCTCGATAGAGAGGGGGAGCCGCTGAAATGCGCTCGATAGAGAGGGGGAGCCGCTGAAATGGGCTCGATAGAGAGGGGGAGCCGCTGAAATGCGCTCAATAGAGAGGGGGAGCCGCTGAAATGGGCTCGATAGAGAGGGGGAGCCGCTGAAATGGGCTCGATAGAGAGGGGGAGCTGCTGAAATGCGCTCGATAGAGAGGGGGAGCCGCTGAAATGGGCTCGATAGAGAGGGGGAGCTGCTGAAATGCGCTCAATAGAGAGGGGGAGCCGCTGAAATGGGCTCGATAGAGAGGGGGAGCCGCTGAAATGGGCTCGATAGAGAGGGGGAGCCGCTGAAATGGGCTCGATAGAGAGGGGGGGCCGCTGAAATGGGCTCGATAGAGAGGGGGAGCCGCTGAAATGCGCTCGATAGAGAGGGGGGGCCGCTGAAATGGGCTCGATAGAGAGGGGGAGCCGCTGAAATGCGCTCGATAGAGAGGGGGGGCCGCTGAAATGGGCTCGATAGAGAGGGGGAGCCGCTGAAATGGGCTCGATAGAGAGGGGGAGCCGCTGAAATGCGCTCGATAGAGAGGGGGGGCCGCTGAAATGGGCTCGATAGAGGGGGAGCCGCTGAAATGGGCTCGATAGAGAGGGGGAGCCGCTGAAATGGGCTCGATAGAGAGGGGGAGCCGCTGAAATGCGCTCGATAGAGAGGGGGGGCCGCTGAAATGGGCTCGATAGAGAGGGGGAGCCGCTGAAATGCGCTCGATAGAGAGGGGGAGCCGCTGAAATGCGCTCGATAGAGAGGGGGGGCCGCTGAAATGGGCTCGATAGAGAGGGGGAGCCGCTGAAATGGGCTCGATAGAGAGGGGGAGCCGCTGAAATGCGCTCGATAGAGAGGGGGGGCCGCTGAAATGGGCTCGATAGAGAGGGGGAGCCGCTGAAATGGGCTCGATAGAGAGGGGGAGCCGCTGAAATGCGCTCGATAGAGAGGGGGGGCCGCTGAAATGGGCTCGATAGAGAGGGGGAGCCGCTGAAATGGGCTCGATAGAGAGGGGGAGCCGCTGAAATGGGCTCGATAGAGAGGGGGAGCCGCTGAAATGCGCTCGATAGAGAAGGGGAGCCGCTGAAATGGGCTCGATAGAGAGGGGGAGCCGCTGAAATGGGCTTGATAGAGAGGGGGAGCCGCTGAAATGGGCTTGATAGAGAGGGGGAGCCGCTGAAGTGCGCTCGATAGAGAGGGGGAGCCGCTGAAATGGGCTCGATAGAGAGGGGGAGCCACTGAAATGCGCTCGATAGAGAGGGGGCGCTGTTTGGGAGGCTGGCCTTGAAGCCAACGCCAGTGACTGGACCGCCTGAAACTGGAGCGGGCATGCCGGTGCCCGCCACCCTCCGTTATTTGACGAGGTGTTTTCAGCACGGAAGCCCGTCCCTGGGCCCGGCTCACTGCCCCGGCACCTTTCCCCGCAGAGGATGAACATCGGCCTCCGCGTCTTCCTCGTCATAGCTGACAGCCTGCAGCAGAAGGACGGGGAGCCGCCCATGCCCACCACGGGGCTCCTCCTGCCCTCGGGGAACACCCTGCGCGTGAAGAAGACCTTCCTCAATAAGACGCTCACGGACGAGGAAGCGAAAGTCATAGGTGAGCCAGAGTCCCAGGTGAGCGCGCCCGGCCGTGCGCTGGCTCTGGTCCCGGCCCCGGACGGGACGCGCGCTGCCCTCGGGTGCCTGCGGCGCGGAGGGAGGAAACAGCGAGCGCACTTTGGTACCTATAGGCTGTTGGGTCTCAGTCTTTGGGCTAAAAGTCATTTTCTTACACTGGACCATCGACCGCACTTTGTTCCATCAGGTCTTAGTTCTGTGTGTAACTTCTACACCTTCCCCAATGTACTAAAGCCCACCGTGGGGAGGAGTGTATCACAGTCAAAACACCTTCTTTTGCAACAATGAAAAGCTAGTCTTTTTTTTTTTTAATTGAATTTAACAAAATTATACAGGGGTCAGGTGCGCAGTTCCACAGCACATCATCTGTGCAGTGTTGCGGCTCACCACCCAAGTCAGGCTCCTTCCATCGCCGTTTGCTGCCCCTGTCCCTCTCTCTCCCCCTCTCTCCTCTCCCCGGGCAGCCACCACACTCTTGTCTGTGCCCATGAGTTTTTCTCTCATTTTCTTTTTGGCTCAACCCCTTCATCCCGCCCCCTCCCCCCAGCTCTCCCAGCAGCTGTCAGCTTGCTCTGATTAAGAGGCTGTTATTTTACAGAAAGTAACTGTAACTATTCCTTCTTTAATTTCTGGCATTTTATAACTGAAACTTTTCCCCCCCAGGAATGTCAATTTACTATCCTCAAGTGAGAAAAGCATTAGATAGCATTCTCAGACATTTGGACAAAGAGGTTGGGAGGCCAATGTGTATGACGAGCGTGCAGATGTCTAATAAGGAGCCTGAAGATATGATCACGTACGTAGTGAATCCTTTCTTTCCGCTGCTGTTTCAGTTTTTGTGAAAGAGTGTAGATGGTTGACTCATGCCTACTTGGTTTGGTACTTTCTCTTCCGGAGTTCTTCCGTATTGCCAGCTGCTGTGGTTATAATACAGCGATTCCTTCCATGTGCTCAGTTTTATTCTTTAAGGTGCCCTTGAACCTAGTACAGGTAGCCACAGGTGTCCTGGGTGCTCCGTCTAGTGTGTTGTCAGCAATGAAGCCCCATGCTTACTGCGAGTGATAGAAAAATCCTAGTTACTTAACTCCAGGTGCTTGGGGACTGATTGGTTTATTAAGCCAGACAAGTGCTTTTATTTCCAGGGACCTGATAAACAAAGAAAACCTGAAGATCTCCTCGGAACCAGGGGTACAGAAGAGGTTCTGAGGAGTTTTTTGAAACAGTACCTCGTTCTTCCCTCCCCCACGTATCCTTGTGGCTGCTTGTCATCCCAGCATCTTTTTCCCTTATTGTTAGGACGTCCTCCTCAAGAGAATGTATTTTATGGCAATAACTTCCTTCATTTGTTAAGTATCTACATATTCTGTAGAAGGGACATTTTCTGATACTAATATCTGCATTCTAGGTCCTAGATGACCAACTTGGAAGTGGGATCTCTCAATTTAATTAATACACAGTTATTTTAACACTAGTATATACTGATATCTGAGAGCTTCTCTGATGTGAGGTTTTTCCTGCGTTATCACAACCACTCTCCTCATTTACTTCAATAAGTTGCCCTTGCCAGGTTCCTCTGCGAGTCTCGAGCCTCTGGAGGTGGCAGTGTCGGGGTCCCCCAGGCAGCTGTCCCTTGTAACCCCGCCATTGCTCAGCTCCAGGTCACTTCTGATGACAGCACTTTTCCTTCTTTGCTCCATTTTGATCTTTGTTGGCCAGTTTCCTCTTTGGGTTATTAATTTTTGTAAAATGTCACCTGAGTTTATCCCTAGAGACAATAAACACCACCACTACACACTTTGTTGTCCGTGTGTGAACCAAGTGACAGATGGCAGTGACTTATCGTGACAATTTGAGAAAAGTGACCTGACTAGTCAGTGACTAAGGTGCTCATCTGTTAGCCCATCATGATTGGTGGGCTGCAGAGCTAACAGGGAAGCTTGTTTATGCAGTTACTTACCGTTATTGTGTGGTAACCAAAGATCTGACCATGCTGGGACTGGTATTGTTTCACTAAACTATAGTAACCAAAACTCATGAATACTGGAACCATGCAAAGAGAAGACAGACTGCATAAAAACTCAAAGTCGGTAGCATGCCCGTTGCCACTGTCAAGAATACTGGCCCCAAACGTTTAGATCGTCCAAATGCTTTTCTACGTAAGAATTGCTTTACTAGGCCAACTGAGGAGCAATTTGGATAAAATAAAGGAACTAAAAGCCTCACCTTGAAATATAGACCAAAATAAAAATTAGTGTGTTAAGATGTTAGATATTTAAAATAAATAAAATCATTGAATAACTAGAAGAAAATACAGTTGAATTAAATTGCATCAAGCCTCTGAAAGAACCAGACGAATCACAAAAATTGACAAATTTGATTACATAAAAATTTTAAGTGTATGTGTATGTGTGTGTGTGTGTGTGTGTGTACTGAAGTAAAATAAAAATACAAGAACAGACCGTAGCAACAGCGGTATATGAGAAACTGTTTTCTAAGAACCTTGTTAGAAAATTATATTAAATAAAAAATTTTTTGTTAATTTTATTGGCTCCCAAATAACCAATGTTTGGTTACTTAATATCAGTATTATTATCATTTATAGTTATTTATTAAAGATTCAATAGTAAATTATATTTAATTAAAATTTATTATTAATTTGAAGTACTTATAAGTAATTTAATATTTTTTACTTAAACCAAATAGTTCCTATGCTAGTTTTATAATTACTGAAAACCTTTTTTGCTGTGTTTTTCCTTGAATTATCTCTGTATTCTTTTGCTCGTTTATAAGCTGATAATTATTTATTGAATTTATATGTGCTCTTTTTTATATTAAATACATTAAACTTTCTGGGGTGGGCTCCTATTTTCTGTAATTTCTTTTCCAACTTTGCTTTCATTTCCCAGCGTATGCAGTATACATATGATGTCCTGTTGTGATATGTTTTTCAGGGGGGAAAGAAAGCCCAAAATTGATTTGTTTAGAACTTGCATTGCTGCTATTCCAAGGTTGATTCCTGATGGTATGAGCAGAACTGACCTCATTGAATTGTTAGCAAGGTAAACGAGAATTACTGTTTGCTGTGTTGACTCTTAACTCTTTTGATCCCTTTAAATTTCAAACCTGCCCTGTTACTATTATAACTAAAAGATACTACTAATAAAGACATTTAATCTTTTATTTGAGTTACTTTCTAAACTTCCATTTTGTCTTTTATGTTTTGTTAAACACCTTCTCCCCACTCATTTTTAACTTCTAAAGTTCTTTTAGATTCCCCTGCAGCTCCCTCACTTTCCATCTTGTAATATTTCCTGGGATCTGTAAAGCACATTATCCCTCAACACATGGGCATTATTAGTGTCCGATGATACCGATTGGGCAATTGATTTTTTTTGTTTGTTAACTCCTACAGTCATTTCTTTGGGCCTAGGGTGGTGACCAGGTCTCATTTTCTCCTGTTGCATTACCCATGGGGTTGAAGCTTTTGTCTCTTTGCTCTACTAGCATGTCATAGATCTAAGAAGCAAGTAAACAACATGAACCAAACTTAAATAACTAGCTTCCAAAACTAATTGTAAGTTGAGGTGGTGGCCCATTGAAACCCTGCTTTGTTGATGTGGTTAAGAATTCCCTAGATAAGGGGACCGATAGTAAATAATTTAGGATTTGCAGATCTTGTGATCTCTGTCACAACTACTCATCTCTGCCTTTGTGGTTCAAAAGCAGCCGTAGGCAGCATGTAAAGGAGAGGGTGTGGGTGCTCCAGCATGCACCCGCCAAAATGAAATTGCATCTATGGTGGGCAGGGCCTGGTGAAGGAGCAAACATCTGGACAGTGAATGACAGTTTGCTCTGCTATTTGCTGCTTCCCCCTATGATGTTAGTTTACTAATTAATTTACTTCAGCAGAAAGAAAGCTTCAGGGTCTGATATATTTTGCCCCCTGTTCCTGTCATTTGCAAGTGTGATGTCCAGGTTTTGTTTACTTAAACATACAGCAAGCAAGCCAACAAATCAAAGCTACATAGTAAATTTGTAGACCTGTAGGCTGTCTACAAGGAAAGTCAATCACATCCCCCGCCTTAAATTAGCCAGGCTACAGTGCTTTTCTCAGGCATTTATACCCTGAGTCACAGAGGCAGGCACAAGGAGATACTTACACATTCGTGGATCAAGGGATGTTGAAATAACCTTTACAGTCAGCATCACTAGGCAGTCACTCCCGCCCCTCACCCCCAGTACCTCCCTTGGTGCCACTATCAGAGACAGAATATGGGGCTAGAGACTCACCATCCTGCCCCGTGTGATGTTTCTGATGTGCTGCTGTCGCTGCTGCTCCGGGGCTCATTCCCAAGTCTTGTCTACTTGTAATACATTTTCTCTTCAGTCTCGCAGTCACTGCAGGCTGGCTTAGCAAAGATCAGAGCTGAGTTCAGCAGGGTGAAGCCGCGTTAGCTCCTTTCACCTAAACCACACGGCTTTCCTCCTCTGCCATTGAGGATGACCGTCATCCCAGCGTCCTGGGCGTGGACCTGCGGCATATTCTCAAGTGTTACCTTCCTGTCTTACTCCTCTGTTTCTAATTCCGATGCGTTTGCCTTGGTGGCCAGTCACCAAACTAACCCTCTTCAGCCCCAAATCAGAAGCGCACTCACACGACGTTACACACTGCAGTCACCTTTTCCATTGTTGTTGTTTTCTTTTATCATCGCCTTCATGTTCTGTTAAAATCCTTTAATATATATCACGTTCATGTCCCCATATTGTTTTGATGTCTTTAAAAGGCAGTTTTATATAGCCTCCCCTCTAATTTGTTTAGACGTAACACTATCTTTAGGGGCCTATGTGTTAGTTTGCCAAATTTTTATTTTTCTAGGTACACTCCATTTATGAGGTTACTGCTAAATTTATTCTCATTCTCACCTTCAAGAATTATTTTTGTTAAATTGATTCTATCTTGATTTCTTCTATTTCCTTTCTTACAATCAGCCATCTTAATATTTAACCTCAGCAGCATGAAAGGAACAATAGACATAAAGCTTATTCTTTCCAGTGACAGTAAGGGACTGAATAAATGTGAGATAGTGCTAAGATGTCATATGATTGCATATAATTTTTGATTCTTAAACCATGTTATCCTATAATTAAAGTATTTTAAATATTCTGATAGGTTAGTCTGTATTTTAAGTACAGCATATGCATTATGATCAAAACTATTCTGAATTATTGTAAAAATACCAACTAGTATTAATAGATTGATACATGAGTTTAAACAAATGAATGAAGGCTAGCCTAAGAATGGATATAACACAAAAAGTGAACATTGGTTTCTGTCTTCATACATAAGGGCCACGTGTATTAAGTTCTCAGTGTTAAGTTGTAGATGGTAAAGCGGCCGGCAGCTTTGCAGCTTGCTGACGGACTGTCCCTGGCAGGCTCACGGTTCACATGGACGAGGAGCTGCGCGCTCTGGCTTTCAACACTCTGCAGGCGCTCGTGCTCGACTTTGCAGACTGGCGGGAGGACGTTCTTTCAGGATTTGTTTACTTTATTGTCCGTGAAGTGACTGATGTCCACCCCACACTTCTTGATAATGCCGTAAAGATGTTGGTACAATTAATAAACCAGTGGAAACAGGCGACCCAGCTGCAGAACAAAAACCAGCAGGACTCACAGGTACCTCCGTCACCTTTGGTACTGTCCCTTTGGATATGGTCAGTGGTAAATGACCAGTGGTGTTAACGTCTCAAACTCTGAAATTTTTAATCTTTTTACTCGCTTTCAAAGTGGTCATTAACCCTTAAACTCAGTTTTCCTGGGGTTCATATATTAAATATGTAGGCTTGGTGTCTAACGTTTCTAACCTCCTTCCTTTGATAACAGTGAGTTTTGGATGAATGAAGATAGTGAGGCCTTTCTAGCTCACATTTAGGTTGTTTCTAATATATTTAAAGTTGATATAATAAAAATCTTTGGTAGCCTTTCATTTGAATTATTTGATTGTTTTGTCTTTGGCACCAGTCCCTATTTCTCATGCATAGTATGTATGCTCCTTAACCATTAGAGGTGCCCAGATTATTGATTTATGGTAATTTGTAAGTCATAGGACCTTGGAATTTTAGAGCTGGATCATCTAAGGCCAGGGGTGGCGAACGTCCGGCCCATGGGCCATACATAGTCCTCGAAATCATTTGGTTTGGCCCTGCCAAGGCAACCACAGGCAGGACTCGAAATTCAAAAAATCTAGGAGCTTTTGTTAAGTTGATAATTTTGTATGGCCCGTGAGTGATATTATAAATATCCAAATGTCCCTTGGCAGAAAAAAGGTTCCCCACCCCTGAGCCAACCTTTAATGAGTGTATAAGTTGCCAGGGGCCTAGGAATCCATTTCTAACAAGTTTCCAGGTGGTACCATGCTGCTGGGCCTCACTTTGAGTACAAAAGGGAAGATCCAGTCCCCTTACATTCCACATAGAAATGTTAGACCAAGAGTGATTGATAGTGTCAGCCCCAAGGTTACAAAGTAACCACTGAATGATAGAGGTTGGGTACAGAATTCATGTTTAGGCTGCCAAATAAATGGTTTTTCACTTTGTACCCTGTTATATTTTTATAAATTAAATATTATTTAAATTGCTTTAGCTAAGGCAGACCCATAGCCATAATTTCTATGATTTACTTTACTCTTATTTTACTGGAATGTCTGTGTATACATTTTTCAATTTCATTTTTAACTTCTATTTCTTTCAAAAGCATGGTGTAGCAAATGGAGCTTCTCACCCCCCTCCTCTGGAAAGGAGCCCATATTCCAATGTATTCCATGTGGTCGAAGGGTTTGCTCTCGTCATTCTCTGTAGCAGTCGACCTGCCACGAGGAGATTAGCTGTCAGTGTCCTTAGAGAAATACGGGCTTTATTTGCACTTTTGGAAATACCTAAGGTAAGATTTAGATATTTCATTTACTTCCCTAATGAAAATACTGAAAAACTATCCTTTTGTCTATCTTTATTACATTTCTGTTACTACCATGCAGGTATAACTTACTTTAGACCCTGTCTTTTTTTTTGACAGGGTCTAAACTAACCCACTTGCCCTCAATTCCATTTGTAACCAGTAGTGCTAAAGTGAATTTGAATGTTTAAGTTTGGCTACTTCTCTTAAACATTCTTAACTTTCACCTGGCTCATGTGGCTCAGTTGGTTGAGTGTCCCCCCGTGCACCAGGAGGTCGCCGGTTCAATTCCCAGTCAGGGCACATGATCCACAGTAGGAGGTATGCAGGAGGCAGCTGAACGATTGATTGTCTCTCATAGATATTTCTATCTCTCTCTTTCTATCCGTTTCTCTCTCTTAAATCAATAAAAACATTAAAAAATATTTTTGAAAATCTTAAATTTTTTTAGACATATGTTGTCTTTTTTATAGGGTGATGATGAATTAGCCATAGATGTGATGGACAGGCTGAGCCCATCCATTCTTGAGAGCTTCATACATCTCACCGGGGCCGACCAGGTAACTGTAATGGTTTCTGTAACTGATATAATGCAAAGCAATGATTCCAATGACTGAATGCTGTTCAGTCTTGTTTGGGAACTTAAGTCATATATGTATATGAATTTCCTTTACAAATGTAATGCATTAGAAAGCATTTTTGAAAGCTATACTTTAAAAATTTAAAAACTTAAAGTGACACATTAAAAAAAGTGACATTGGTTTATTTCTATGGTTAGTATACTTCTGCATAGCAATACAAATATTTTATCTTTGTAAAATTCTAGTCTTTCTGATCTAAGAAGTTTCTCTTAAATCTAATGTTACTATTGACTGTTTTTTTGCTGTTTATTATGGTATATAATATTTTTGACATATATACTGGTTAAAATACTATGGAAAAAATTTGTTGAAATTTGGAGCAAAAAATTGCACTCTGCCTTCAATAAGTGTATTTGTTTACTTTGCCACATAAGTTTAAATGCAATGTATTTTATGCTGGAGTCATAATGTAATTTGACTCATTAAAAAGACTTCATTTTTTTACATTACTAAGGAAACTTATACAAACTTGCTTAGTTGGATTTGAACCAAAAAAATAAGCCATATATCAAGATTTCAAGATTTATCTAAGAGTAACTATCAAACTTTAGTACTTGAAATTTTTCTTCTTCCTGTTTGGAATATGTGAACAAGAGGTTTATATGTTTTCTGCATAGCACTGGCTCTTAAAACTCACAAATTATGTGTAACCAAGGGAGATAATAAGAAAGCTTTATAAACCTAAGAGATGATTATAAATTTAAAGAACTCTGTTTTGGGTGATTAACCTGAATTATGTCAACAAAATCTGATGGATGGCTCTCTTCTAGTGCCTAAAGCAATGCCTGGTTCTTAGTGGGTGCTTTATAAATACATCAGTTAAACGATTGAGTGAATTGAGTCTCTGTTCATTTTAAGGCTCCATTTTTGTTGTTGTTTGTTTCTGTTGTTTGAATGATGTATATTTTGCTCTGAAGGTAAATCTCTTCAGTATAGGAGCTCAGAATATTATTGAGCAAATATTTATGAATGTGCATCTCTGGAGAGCAACCCATTTTCCAGTCTGTTCCACTTATGCATATCTAGGGCACATCAGTTTGAAAGTTAATGGTTCATTTTTGGGTTCTCTAGCTGCTTCAGTACACCCACGAAAATTGCCTAGTCATATATGAATTATGCAAGAAGTGGTTCTCAACCTTCTTGTTTTATAGATCCTTTTGAGGCTAAGGAAATCTCTTTCCAGAAAAACACATGTCTGCACATGCACAAAAAACCTTAAATGCCGTTTCAAGAATTTACTGCTCTCTTAACGCCCATCCTGGAGCTCATATTGACCTGTTTTAGAGCCTCTGTTCTTGAAACTACAGCAGGACACTTATAGTTTACAGCAGTTCATGTGGCAGAACTTTAGTCATGAAATGTGCAGTAATCATTTTTTTCTCTCTGTATAGACTGCTTTGCTGTATTGCCCTAGCTCGATTGATCTGCAGACGTTAGCCGAATGGAATTCTTCTCCTATCAGCCACCAGTTTGATGTGATTAGTCCTTCACACACATGGATATTTGCACATGTGACCCAAGGCCAAGACCCATGGATTATAAGCCTCTCCAGTTTTTTAAAGCAAGAAAACCTTCCCAAACACTGCTCTACAGCTGTGAGCTATGCTTGGATGTTTGCATACACAAGACTTCAGTTGTTGTCCCCGCAGGTTGATATAAAGTAAGTTATTTTCCTGTGTAGATGTTTTTGGTATTTCTGTATATACATGTTGATTGTATGTCTATGTAGAGCCTCTCAGGTATTGTGTATTGGGTTTTTTGTTTTGTTTTGTTTTTATGAAGATTGACACTTTTTACCTTGCGTAACATTTATGACCTTATCTTATTTAAGTCTCCTCTAACTACCACGTATGTATTTTTTAATATATCTTTATTGATCTTAGAGAGAGGAAGAGAGAGATAGAAACATCAGTGATGAGAGAGTCATTGATCGGCTGCCTCCTGCACGCCCCTGACTGGAGATCGAGCCCGCAACCCGGGCATGTGCCCCGACTGGGGATCGAACCTCGATCTCCTGGATCCCGGGTCGATGCTCACCGCTGAGCCATGCCTGCCAGGGCTCCCCTAATTACCATATTTTAAGTTATTAGTCCCTCTCCTACTACCACCTCCTATCTCCCCTTTTGCTCTATTTTTCTTCATTAAACTTAGCACCATCTGATATTGTTTTATTGGGGTTTTTTAATGCTTTAATTTATCTTTACTGTTGAACGTATTACAAATGTCCGCTTTTCCCCGCATGGGTCCCCTCCACCCTGCACCCCCACAGACCTTCACCACATTTTGTTTGTTTCTTTATTGTATATCCCTCCCAGCAAACATGATAGTGACAGTTTTTTACGGGTTTTTGTTTCCATTGTTTTTACCACTGTCACACATGCTCGGAACATTTTCTAACCTACTAAGACACTGTTGATGAATTAGTAAAGTTGTATGTGTGCATTACTCATCTTAATATATTATAAATCTTTTTAAGGCAAGGACTGTCTGTTAGCATTTTCCTGTCTTTGTTTTGCTTTTAGTCCATAATCCCAATAGAATTTGGTATTTGGAAAGATTTACGGAATTGTTCCAAAATGCTTTATTGGTATAACCTTTGAAGACAGACATTTCATAGAAGTTTTAAAAATGTGGATATTCTTTTGACTTTGCAATTCCTTTTTCAGGAATTTACCCTAGAAGATAAATTTTTATTCGAATTAAACATATATTCACATGTATAGTATTGTGTAAAATAGGGAAACGTTGCTGTGAGCTAAAATAACCCAACAGTGAAAGTTTGGCTATGTAAATCACAGTAACTTTTATAATGATATAGCAGTCATCACAAGTGATGTCATGGTATATTAACTTAATGGAAGATGTTTAAAATATATGTTAAGTATGAAAAGCAAGTATAAAACAAAACAATTATTCAGTTTTTATAAGTTAAAAGATATATCCATGAATTTATATACATGCATATGAATTAAACGTGTAGAAGAATATATAGTGTGGGATTAAAGATAATTTTCATTCTGTTTTTATTTTTTTCTACATTGAGTATAATAAGTTATAAAATATGGCCTAATAAAGTGTTAACTTTGGTTATAGGAATAATAGAGTATGTTAAAATAATCCTGTAATGTTCTAATTTTCAGTCTGATATTTCACTATGTATATCTTATAGAATTCCACAAAGATAGTAATAAAAACTTTATACCAACCATCACCCTCAAGTTGATAGAAATTTAGCATTAGTTTAAAATGTTTTCAAAAAATGTATTATTTGTCTCCACCTGGTTTTTCTTCCTTTTTCCCCCCTTAGTAGCCCCATCAATGCTAAGAAAGTGAGCACGACCATCAGCAGTGACTCGTACATCGGCCTGTGGAGAAATTACCTGCTCCTGTGCTGCAGTGCAGCCGCCTCCACGTCATGGTCGCCATCTGCGGGGTCCGTGCGGTGCTCTCCTCCCGAGACGCTGGCGTCTACCCCCGACAGTGGCTATAGCATCGATTCTAAAGTAAGTTTTCCAGATCTGCCCTTGCATTAGGATGGTGCCCAAAAGCGTTTCAAATATCTTTTCCAGGACAATACAGTACATTGGTTGAAAAGTGTATTTGTTGCTTGCACTGATAACAGAAAGAGTTCAGGAAATCCCATTACTGTTTTTACAGAGCCTTGGTTGAAATTAGTTTTATATATAATACATAGTTTTTCTTCAGGGAAAAGGGGCCATGCTCACTAAATTGCATCAGAATGAGTATTTTTAAAGTCATTTCCATCCATTTTCCCTTCTTCTGTTTCTGATAGTTCTGACACTTCTCAGTGTCCAAAAGGAATGATTTAAACAATGAAATACCATTTTAGAATTTCCCTAAGTTATGTAGTGATACAGATGACCCTTGGCGAGAACAGTGGCGTAGGCTTCATGATAGGACGCAAACTGTTGTGAGGTGGCTGAAGGAAACAGAAAGCGTGTATCGCCTGGGTATCTCGCTTGAGCCCTGATGACTCTTTTAGAAGTGCTTTTGTTCCTCTCGTTTTTACGGATCCAAAGCCATAGACTCTGCTGAGGGAGTATCTGTAAGGGTGTGTCTGGTAATGGTGAGTGTCTGGAAGAGATTGAGACCACAAAGCCCAATTCTGATAATGAACTTGAACCACTGCCTAAGTATTGAACTGTCTTAGGTTTTGTGCGCCACAGGTGAATCTTGAAGTCCCATTGATTCTAAAATTTCAACTCTCCATTGTCCTGGACCAGATAGTGTTGAAATGTCACAGTATTCCATTGGAGCACTGTCACCAGTGGGTGCTATAAAGGCACATATATTCTTCCAGGTTGTCGGAGTCCCGTCCCCTTCATGCCTGTTTAAGCACGTAGTCCCGATGATGCGCTCTGAGAGCATGGAAGTCACCGAGTCCCTTGTTCTGGGTCTTGGCAGGACCAACCCAGGAGCTTTTAGGTAATTATTTTTATTTGTTTTCTCTATGCACTGAAAAGGTGAATGTGGCTGCTGGGAGAGACGGTGTGGTAGAGTGCTTATCAGGGCAGTTACTTGTCAGCCCGTTTACTGGTTAACTAGCCATGTAACATTTAACAAGTCATTTAATTGACTTGAGACTTTACTTCCGCATTTTGATTGAGGAAATAAGACTTTACCCTATTTTCTTTACAGGATGATTATGAAAATTAAATATGTACTGTGTATAAATATGATCCAGAAATAAAATACTGTGTAATTCTTTAATATTCCTATCCAGTTTATTTACACAGTGATTCTACTAATGTGTAATCCTGATCTGTTGGTTAAAACTGTACTTTTTTCCCTCTTGCTTAAGAGAAGTAGACTATTTTTAAAAAATATTTAGGTACATATTTTATATTATTCTTGATGTTTTTGATGTGAATGAAGCAAATCCTTCATTTTGGCCCGAAGTTCTGCTTTGTTATTGCCTGCTGGGCCCTGAATTCATTATTTTGAGATTGTCCTCCATTGATATGAGGTGGTGGTTGATGTTCTGCCTCCAAGATGACATGCACAATAGAGAATAAATTGTGATATGTCTGTAAGTGTGGGAAGAGCATTCATTAAAAAGGAAGTTTTGGAAGATTATTTTATGACAAGTAGACACACTGTTGTGCTAATAGCAAAAAATGGGATAAAAAAATGATCTCAGCTTCTTACAGAACAAAATCCCATAAATAGAAACAGCCCTGAGGCAAATACTTTAATTGTCTGTGGTAATTTTCTATAGATGATAAAATTGTGGATGGATTTTATTTTCCTCTTCTTTTTTTATTTTCCCATCTTCTATAATAACTATTTTCCATTTTAAAATCAGAATATGAACAAAGATAAAATTATCATGTTCATGAAGTTCATACCATTTGATCCATTAATTCCATTTGTAAGAATTAATCCTAAAGAAGTAATCAGAAGTAAAGACAAAGATTAATATACAAAGGTGTTTACTGAGGCTGTATTTATAATAACAAAAATTACATAAACTTTAACGAATCAGTAAATGAAAATGTTAAGGAAAATTTTGTTATTTCACCATGTGATAGAATGCTGTGACTTAATTAGTTATGTATAAAAGTTATTATGCTAGTACTAAGAAAACAATAACATTCTATATATGATAGGGTTTCAGCTATGTAAAATGTATGTGGGCTGCAACGTGATTGAACAAAAATCTTGACAGAACTTATTTTTACAAATTGTAGTAAGTGGCCTATACCATTTTTCTGCTTTCCAAATGTTCTACAGTGTGCAGATTTGTTCTGTAACCAAAACAATAAACATTGTGTTTTAAACAGTAGGATTAGGATTAACACTTGTCTGTTTACCTCAATATATTAATATTTACATATTTGCACATCAGATTACATCTATTCAGCTATTAGTTAAAAGAATGCATATCATGTTTCTTCTAGGGAACTAATAGAGGAATTGCATCCCATCATTAAAGAAGCACTCGAAAGAAGACCAGAGGTAAACTGTGTAGTTTTCTATTATTAAATGTTTTTTGGCAAACGCTTACTTGTCTTGTATAGTCTACACATTATACCAAAAGTTAGAAATTTGGAAGTAAATAAGTAAAGTGCAGTTTTCAACATTTTTTTTTTTTTTTTAATATTCAGACCTCTTTCTTCCCCCACAGGAGATCTTATGCAGAAACCCATTATGTAAAATGGGTGTTAAATTGCTCTAGCTGAAGTGAGGACAGTTGGGTTCTAGATCCAGGTCAGCAAACATTTTTTGTAAAGGACCAGATAGTAAATAGTTTCAGCTTTGCAGGCCATACTGTCTCTGTTGCAACTACTCAGTTTTGCTGCGTAGACCACCGAACAAGTGGGTGTGGCTGTATTCCAATAAAATTTTATTTACAGTAATAGGCCAGATTTGGCCTGAGTGATGTATTTTGCCAATCCCTGATCTAGATCCCCTACATCAGGTTCTGAGCAACTTTTCAAAACCACAGGTCTAGTGGGACAGTCATGTGTGAACCATAGTTATAACATTGTATTACACACTGGGATGAAGTCATAGGTAAGGGGTTATATGAGCCAGAGAGAAGAAAGCCTTCGACTCTGCCTGTGGAAGAAGATAAGTCATTATAGATGAAGCACTGATACTTGAGGTGAATTTTGAAGTATGTTCCCCAGTGGATAAGCAAGGGAAAGGCATTCTTGACAGAGGAACAACATTTGCAGACTTTATAAAAGAATCTGGATATTGCATATTCTTTTGTGTGATTATATGAGGGGGAAAGTGATTGATTATGCTGGAAAGCAAGATAAGAACTACCTCATGCAAGACACCTGGTTTCAGCTGTATCTGGTAGACCAGTGTTCCCCATATGACACTGGCTTCTGAGAATTACCAGGAGAGCCTGCTAAAAATCTCAGGTTCCTGGGCCTATTGAATGAGAATTTCTAGAGTGGAACCCAGAAACTTCTTTTTAAGCATCTTGGTTGAGTCTGGTATAGAACATTGAGAATCACTGCTATCAACATTGGAGATCCACAGAGGAATAGCTGCTCTGTTAGAGACTCTACAATAGCACCTGCAATTCTTCAGTCACTTTAAGCCAGCCCAGCAGAGTAGTGATGGTATCCCCATGTTGTAATTAATTCAATTTTTGTTTTAGAATCATGTTGGTTACAGTGCAGGATGATTTTATTAGAGGGGAGTGAAATTGGAAACAAAATTAAGTAGCAGTATTTATATTTAATTTCAGGGGAAAGAAGTCATCTTAGCAAGTGAATAGATATGTACAGTGATGTGCCTTGAATGTAAGATGTATTTCAAGAGCATTAGATTCATGTTCTTTGTATGGAGACAAAATAAAAACCAATCAATTAAAACTGCAGAAATCCTCAGAGACTATTAAGAAATCATCCTGGTCAATATGAATGAATTGCTGTGAACTTCATAAAGAGCTGAAAAATTTTTTTACCTGTCTTAAGTATTTATTCTGAAAGGCAGAAAACTGGTTTGTCGACACAAAAGTGGAAGACTATGAAATATGTTTTTAATTGCTCTGTGTTGTGGAAATTACTGTAACTAAAATAATCTATAGAAAACATTGACACAGATCTCTCCTACTGTACCGGTTCCTGTTAGAGGCAGAATCAAGTTGAGATGTTGTACCTATTACTCTAAGCATTAGTACTTCACCCCTAGTCAGACAAAACATTTATTCCTACCACAGTGATCAAATGAAATTTTATTTTGTTCTTTATTTATTTTCTGTGTGTCAGAATTCCTTGTTAAGTGGAAAACTTTGGCATGACCAACACCTGGGGTCTCTTCTTTCCCTTCTGTGGTGTTTTCCCTGCCCTTCTTACCTATTTGGGGGAATATCTTAGAGGTTCTTTGTCAAAGAGAACAGTTTTACTAAACGCTTCAGTCCTTCTAAAGTCTTCAGATTAGCACATCACCTAAAAGTAACGGTAGAATTTTATTCTCTCCCCATTCAAGGGGTATCACCATGGAAAATGTCATGTGATTTTATTTTGCTCATTAATTTCAAACTATCCACACATATCTCTTTGCAGTAGCTGCCAGAGTGCTCAACATCTATATTGCACAACCAAAATAATCTCAGCCCCAAAGCTCTAAGACATTCACAGGATTCTTTCCAAGTTACACCAACAGGTTTTCTATCAACTCCCCAAAGGAGTTTTAATTAATGTCTTCGTGTCTTTGGAATAGAATATGAAACGGCGCCGGCGTCGAGACATTTTACGAGTACAGCTGGTACGAATATTTGAACTGCTGGCAGATGCTGGCGTCATTAGCCACAGGTCGGTACTGGATTTTGATCTTTTAACCTTTGAAATGATTAGGGAACATGTTTTTCCTCTCATAAAACATAACAGAAAAACACCTTTGCAACCAAAAAACTTGTCTGCGTTACTTGTAAACATTATTTACTAAAGTCAGTGCTGCATCCAAGAAATTAAGTAAGGGTAAAAAATGTATTTAAAAACCCACCACTAGGACTAGTTTGCTTCAGGCAAAAATGGGGTATAAAATCACATTTCCTTTATCATTTATTTTCTTCAATATTTTCAGTGCAAGCGGTGGCCTTGATAATGAAACACATTTCCTCAACAACACTTTATTGGAGTATGTAGATTTGACTAGACAACTTCTGGAAGCAGAAAATGAAAAAGACTCTGACACGCTGAAGGATATACGATGCCATTTTAGTGCCTTAGTGGCGAATATTATTCAGAATGTTCCAGGTATGATTTTTAGTTTCCTAAACCATTGTTGAATATTAAGGGACCAGCATATTTATTCTTCCACTAAGGGTCTATAATCTAAGTTGATAAAGCAACTTGTGAGCATACTAGGAAAAAGTGTCAGCCTTACATGGATGACAAGAGTTTTTGGCTTTGGAATTAGTGTCAGTGATTAGAAATCAAAAAGCAACCCAGCATAGATTTTCAGTGATCAAGACAAATGACGCAGAAAATTTGAAGAAATCAGTAAAATAAGCTCTTTGGACAAATTTTTCCTAGACATAATGAGCAGAGTGTAGTGCCCTAAATGATAATTGAGGGTAGAATTAACAAGATACTTTAGAATAAAGGAGAGGGTGTAGACCATAGACATCAAATACAGTGGTACTGTGTTACTGACTGGTTCCTTCAACACATGTGCCCCTGTTATTGAGCACATAACTGTATGTCAGGTACTGGTTTAGGAACTAGAAATACCAATACATGCAGTTACATTTCAAAAAGTCATACATTCTTTACCAGTGAAAGACACAAAAATGTGACTATAGTCTTTGTCATACAATGTAAATACAAATGTTTCTGTTTGTTTCTGGGGGGGAAAAATAAAGTTGTTACCTTAGGAAGTATAGGCAAACAGTTGGCTTTTAAAGTAAGAGCACAGTTGTATTTTATAAAAGGTTCCTGTAAGCACTTCTTTAGGTACATTATTTTCAAGTGTGGGAACCCTATTTTGAACTTTTGGGGCAAATGATGCTGTTTGGAGGAAAAGAGCATTTTTCTTCTTCTAAATTTTCTGATCTGAAGCTCACTAATGTAAAGATATAATTTAGTCCATTACTAAACACTTGTCTACAGCTTCCACATTGATTCATTATGGTACTGTTGCATTTCTTCAACAAGGATTGCTGCAGAGAACTTGTAAAATAGGATTTTAAAGTGGAAAGAATCCTTGGAGATCTTCTAAAACAAGTGGTTTTAAAATTATGTTCTCTCCCCTCTGGTGCCGTCAGCAAGAGGCAGCAGAATGGGTTTGGACTCCAGACGTCACACCTTGCTTCAAATAGATCAGCTCCCCTTTTGTTTGTTTTGTATATAAAGATGCTGCATAAGGATCCTTTTATAAAGCCAGCTGCACTGCTGAAAACATAGAGTTTAAAAGTAACGTATCTAGTTCGAAGCCCTCTCTTACCTTCCAGCCAAGGTCCAGAGGTGTGCTCATGCTAATGATGTCCTGGCCAGCCTCCCGCAGCCAGCAGGAGCCTGGGGGGAGCAGGCCTGGACTCCCAGCTCCGTGTCAGCCCCAGCATTGCTCCTGCACGAAATCCTGCTTGCCGAGAGGCTTCCTCTCAACTTTCTTACTGTGACTTGCATATGTGTAAATGATTTCTGTCACTATGGAGGCTTTAAGTTAAAATGAAAACATTTCTTTTTTACAATATTACCTATTCAATAGCAAACAAGTTGAAAGTGAAAAGAACTGGAAATGAATTTTCTCCATCTGTTCTTTCTTTGCAGTGCACCAGAGAAGAAGTATTTTTCCTCAGCAGAGCCTTCGACACAGTCTGTTTATGCTCTTCAGTCACTGGGCAGGTCCTTTTAGCATCATGTTTACTCCCCTGGACAGATACAGTGATAGAAATATGCAAATTAACAGACATCAATACTGTGCACTAAAGGTATTTACTTAGAAATCTGATTGCGTTTTTGTTACGTTGGGAGTGTAGTTAAGTTTTTTTGTCTCTCAATGCCTAGCATTGTAAAAGGCTAGGGATTTCTTCCAAGTACCTGAGAGTATTAGGATATATAAATTTGCTTGACGTATTCAAACATTTATACCATTAAGTTTATCTAAATACATAAAATACAATGCAAAAAAGTTTCAGAATCTACCCCAAATATGAATGCCATTGTCTTAAAGTGCTGAGGATCACCTCAAGGAAACACCTATTCTTTTCTACTTAAGTGCTTTCCCTTCCTGTTTTCCTTCTCTTCCCGTACCCTTCAAGCTCTAATTTGGTACCATGATACTTACTACTCATAATAAATTACTTCGTTTCAAAAATTACTACTGTGCTTCTATTTGTAAAGAAAAGAATTAAAGTGACCACAAAGCATGAGTAAAGTTACCCTGCCTCTTCTCATTAACGGACCAACATGTAACCTCTTAAATGTTTTAAATGTAATTCTGATATTATCGTTTGAAGGCTATGTCTGCTGTGCTATGTTGTGGCCCTGTTGCAGATAATGTAGGACTTTCATCAGATGGCTATTTGTACAAATGGTTGGATAACATTTTGGACTCTCTAGACAAAAAGGTAATTATTGGTGATTCCCTTAAAATTTCATAATTGTCATTGCATTATTTGGAATTATTATATGGACACTGAAAACAAGCTTTTTAAAAATAAGATGGTTAGAATTATATGCAGAAAACATATTACGTAAAATTAAATAGGATGCCATAATCTAAAATTTCTATTTCTTAAATTTCCCTTTTATATTACAGGATTAGTATAGTAGTGTGTATATAACTCACAGCAGGGTTTTAAGTCTATAGATACAGTATCAGTGTAGAATACATGGGAAGGAAGAAACATGTTACTGGCTGTGTTTAATTTCTTGTTTTTGACTACTCTCCAGTTAATCATTCTTTCTTGCACTCTTGACTCTGTGCCCTCCACACCTTCATAGTACTCACACAAAGATGTCACAATTTAAAATAGGACTTACATATTTCCCCCCCAGAATAATTTTCCTATTGGGTTATCAAAAACGAGAATAAAGCTTGATAAAAAGAACTGGAGTGGTTAGTGACTCACTTTCCTGAAAGCACCGCCTCACTGTTTGTAATGCATCCACTGCCTTTGGGGCTCTGCTGGAGGAGGGAATTGTCCTGCTAAGAGTCTTGTGTAACAAGCTAGAGTCCAAGTTTAATTTATCCAGGTCATTTTTTCTAGTGGCTGAATAAAATGAGGAGTTGAACGAAAGAGGACTGAGTTTTGTGATTAAATGCAATGAATATATGTACGATATTACTTTAGTAAAATGCAGAGAAGTAGACAGTTGAATAATACACAGCGCTCTCTATGCTGGGCAATTTTGTAACTTTACGTAGGTTCATCAGTTGGGCTGTGAAGCAGTTACACTACTACTGGAGCTGAACCCGGACCAGAGCAACCTGATGTACTGGGCTGTGGACCGATGCTACACGGGTTCGAAGAGGGTGGCAGCTGGCTGCTTTAAAGCTATAGCTAACGTATTCCAGAACAGGTATTCCCGATACTGGTTTTTGTATTTTATTTCGTTTTTCTTAAGAAAAATTTCCATTTGAATTCAGAAAAACTAAGAAACCAGTATTTTCTTAAGCTCTAACAGAATTTAACCAAAGAAAGGATAGTGATCATCATGCATTTGTTGTACCTTTTAGCCTAAAAAACCCGTCACCTCATGGGTTTAGGTGTCACATGGCTGTAGTCTTGCCCCTTGTATGTCATATTTATTAGCTTGTGTGAAAGCCTCTAAACATTTACCTAACGTGAAATTTGTCCCTAGGGATTACCAGTGTGACACGGTGATGCTCCTCAATCTGATACTGTTCAAAGCAGCTGATTCTTCTAGAAGTATCTATGAAGTTGCTATGCAGCTTTTACAGGTTCGTAAACAAATGTTCATGAAAATCTTTTCACTTGGGACTTAATGAAGCCCAACCATCTCTTCTTGCCTTGAAGGTATTCTAATATTCAGCTTTATTTTTAATATTGAAATATGGTATCAATTCCTGAAGATAATTTGAAGTAGAAGACAAACATGGGTCATTTAAGTCTATTAGTAACATAAATTGTTCAGAAGTTGTTGTGACGCGATTATGTGTATTGCCCCCACACACACACACACACACCCCTACCTGTGTGTGCCTGCCTTTGGGCCGGTACTGATAAAAATTGAGTGGTTAGGGCCCTGTGTGTAGGTAACTGTTTCTGTTCAGATAACAATGTGAGTCAAATTTTTTCTTTTTTTGAAAACCAAGTGAAAAGTAATTAGCTCTTTTATGATAACCTTGTATAATTTTCCTTTATTAGGCTGAGAAATATAGCCTCAAGAGTTAATTTGCCCAGCACGGATATGTCATTGTCACATAGCACTTCACTAACAGATGACTCACTGAGGCTCTTTACCCTTCCTCAGAGTTAAGAAGGGCATTCAAGTAGATGCTGATTTGTCCAGAGGGTTTGCAGTGGCACTGGTGGTGGCAGAGACCGTCTTAGGAGTTACACCCTAATTAGTGTCTTATTAAGAATGGTAATGGGCGCCTGGGTGAAAAAGGTGCAGGGATTAAGAAGTACTAGTAGTTGCAGAATCATCATGGGGACAGCATAGGAATATAGTCAATATTGTGATAACTGTGTGTGGTGCCAGGTGGGTACTTGAAATATTGGGGGCATCACTCTGCACATTATATGATTGTCTAACTGCTCTGCTATACACCTGAAACTAATACAAAATAATGTTGAATGTAGACTGTAATTGAAAAATAATTTTTTTAAAAAAGTTCAGTAGCATAGCTCTTTAGTGTAACGTCTAAAAAAAGAATTTTTAGTTTGTATTTCATATTTAATGTATGATTAACCTAGATCTATTTGAAGATTTTTTTCCACTTGTATGTGTTTTATATGGTCCTATATTTGAATTAGAAAGTGGTATATCTTTTTCAAGTAATTAAGTTGTATATTAAGTTGCTGAAGTTATTTCCAGACTATGCTACTAACCCAAAACATTGCCATTAAACACAAGGAATGTAATGCCTTGTAAATAGTTACAGATCTTTTGCAAACATTTCTTGGAATTTGAAATTAATGTGAAATATTTCACAATATATGCAGCAATATAATTTTTAAACTGGAATATTTCTTGGTAGAAGATTTCTTTTTTCTAATTATAGCTGGATTTTAGAGAACCCATAAAATCTTAAATTGGTGGTATTACATTCCTGCAGATCCTGGAACCAAAGATGTTTCGCTATGCTCACAAACTGGAGGTACAGAGAACAGAGGGAGTGCTCAGCCAGCTGTGCCCTCTGCCGCATCTCTACTCTGTTTCATATTACCAGTTGTCTGAGGAATTAGCAAGGGCGTATCCTGAGCTGACTCTGGCCATATTCTCAGGTATGATCATTGAACTGCTTTAGTAGTTTTTTTCTTTTTTAGCAATCATTTCTGAAACACTACTTCTAGGAAATTTTAAATATATGAAAGTTGAGGTTGAATCAAAACAAAACATGTATTTACATAAGACTCTTTTTCGTCAGTAAGAACTCTTAACACTGATTCATCATGATATTTAGATGTCTTATTAATGAAGTCTTTACAGGACTTATCGCTTTGTCTCACTTTGCCCTTCCTTCTCCACTCACCCCAGCAGAAAGCAAACTAAAAAAAAACAAACAAAAATGTAGGAGTGGTCTTCACGTGTAATTTAAAAATATTTCTTTAGTAGACGAAGAACTTCCCGAATCTTGTAGTATGTGTTTTGTCCGTGTACTGGCCTATGTTTAGAATAATGCAGGAAGCCCTGGCCAGTTCTCTAAGTGGTTAGAGTGTCAGCCAGGCCACAGACTGACGGGTCCTGGGTTCGATTTCGACCAAGGACGTGTGCCTCATTTGCAGGCTCCACCCCAGTTGGGGCGAGAGCAGAAGGCAGGCAGTCGATGTCTGTCTTTGTCTTTGTCGCCGTCTCCTCCCCCCCCCGCCCCCCCCTCTCTGAAAAGCAGTGGAGAAAATATCCTCAGATGAGGACCACGCGCAGGGGTCGTGCTCGGCCCGGCAGCACACACTAAGGTGAGGCAGGGTAAAGGTGCAGGTGTCTCTGTAGGTGAACCCTGGCCATAGGGAGAGGTTCTGCACTGCCCTTAAGCAAAGCTATCGCTGGGATCCCACACTGCTCCCTGGCCCGGTTTCCTTCACTTGGGCCAACAAATATTCCTGCCAAGGTTTCTGAAACATTAGTATATGTGTCAGGCATGATGTCGTATCTGTCTGGGTCTCCCAGGACTCAGCTTTAGGAAAATTTTGGGGTCCATCTAGTTTAACCTTCTGCCTAAAGAATACTCCATTGTATATGCCCCCATAATGCTTTACCCTTTAACTGAAATGTTTGTTTTATAACACAAAAGATTCAGCTAGTTTCCATGCTTTCCACCTGCAACAAGATCTTGTTTGCGTCTGGTCACTGGACATGCACCAGAACTGGCATTCATGGGGTTACCTGGTTCTGCTGTGGTCTTTTCTTTCATTTGGCTCAAGACAGAGTGGCCTCAGCCTTCTTTGGGTTTCTTTCCACAGTGCCTGTTTCAGCAGTGGAAATGGTTTGTTTCCCATACTTAATTGATCTGGGTGGGGAGGAATAACTGAAATTCTCCTAACAGTTCTTAAGCAGTTTTCCTGTCTAGTTTGCACTGGTAGATGGCAACTCCCAGTCCTGAAAGCCCTTTCAGGTTGGACGTGGACGGTCATCAGCGCAGTGCAGTGGCCACCACGAACACAGTTTTTCTGCTGCTGGGCACAGAAAGCACAGGAGACCAGCTGGGTCTCAGAGGCCATGGGATTGGTTGGGATAAATATACTTAACACTACCGAAATGTACAATTAAAGTGATTGCAATACATTTTACAGTATGTGCTTTTCGACACAATAAATAATGTAATTGTAAGATAAAAGATAATATTTGTACATGGAAAAATTGACACATGAAGAATCTCACGTATTTTGGTTCTATCTAGGGGAGATTCCCATGATGCACTTGTTACTTTTACATTCATCTCATTTAATGCCCATGACTAATCTGTCCAGCTCCCCCACACACTGACACTCTCCCAGTCAGGGTCTCCTCATTCAACTCTTTCAGAGCCCCAGGTCTAATATTTCATGCTGGAGGCAATAGCATCCATGTATTAATAGAGGAATTCTTACAAAGAGTAGAATTGAGTGTAACTGTATGCAAAGCACTGGACTGAGCACTTCATTGGCATTGTATTGAATCTGCACGTAGCTCCATGAGGCAACTACTTTTGTTGCCCTGTTTTTACAGAGTAATAAATTAAGGATCAGTGGTTGACAGGTTGGCCATAAGGCAGCTTGTTTGGGGCAGAGCTGGGGTTCAAATCCAGGTACTTGTGATTGCAGAGCCAGGTTCCAAATCACTGATCCTCTATGTTCACGCTTTCTAAAGAGTAAATAAGGAGCATGTAAAATAGGCAAAGAGGGTGGAAGAGAAAAAAGATGTTTATTTAAAGCGATATATGGCAAAATGAGCTTTGGAATCAACCTTGTGTTTGACTCCTCTGCTCATTGTCTGACCTCAGGCAAGTTACTCTGCCTCTCTCCACCTCACAGATTAGTCATGGGCATTAAATGAGATGAATGTAAAAGTAACAAGTGCATCATGGGAATCTCCCCTAGATAGAACCAAAATACGTGAGATTCTTCATGTGTCAATTTTTCCATGTACAAACATTATCTTTTATCTTACAATTACATTATTTATTGTGTCAAAAAGCACATATTATAAAATGTATTGCAATCACTTTAATTGTACATTTCGGTAGTGTTAAGTATATTTACATGGTTATGAAATAGATCTCCAGAAAATTTTCATCCTGCAGAATGGACACTGTACCCACTAAATAATAACTACCCTTTTCCCTAGTCCGTGGTAACTGCCATCCTATTTTCCATATAAGTGGAATCATACAGTATTTGTGTTTTTATGACTGGCTTATTTCACGTAGCCTAAGGTCCTCAATGTCCATCCATGTTGTAGCAGGTGACAGATTCCATTCCTTTTTAAGGCTCTGTAGTCTTCTGTTCTGTGGATATACCACATTAGGTGTACTTATCCATCTGTCGAGAGACATTTGGGTTGTTTCCACTTCTTGGCTGTTGTGAATAGTGCAGCTGTGGACATGGATATGCAGATATCTTTTTGAGACCCTACTTTCAATTCCTTTGGATATGTACCCAGAAGTGGGATTGCTAGATATGTGGTGGTTTGTTTTCACTTTTCTGAGGAGCCCTATACTGTTTTCACATAGTGGTTGCATCATTTTATAATCCCACCAACAGTATGCAAACATGTATTTATCTTAACCACCAAATGTATTTTATATAAAAAGTAAGAATGTGATATATGTTAGCTGTTAATTTTCTTTATGATGTCATCAAGGTCAAATTTATTAAAAGAAGAAACAGTACTCATAATTTTTAAATGCAGTGAATAAAATCTGTCTTTCTATTCTTTGATTGATATGTTGAAATTAATTACAAATCAAAGGGAAGCAAAATTATATCAGTTCCCTCTTTTGGCTTGTTTTACCTGCAGAGATAAGCCAGAGGATTCAGACAGCTCACCCTGCTGGGAGACAAGTAATGCTGCACTATCTGCTGCCGTGGATGAACAACATCGAGCTGGTGGATTTGAAACCTTTGCCCACAGCAAGGCGACATGACGAAGATGAAGATGATTCCTTAAAAGACCGGGAGCTTATGGTGACCAGCAGGCGCTGGTTACGAGGAGAAGGCTGGGGGTCCCCACAAGCCACTGCAATGGTTTTGAACAATCTGATGTACATGACAGCAAAGGTAAAATGGGTTTGAATTTGCTGTTGCTGCACAAATTTACTGCATTAGGAGGTGTAAACAAGGCTAGAAATACATAAAGAGATTAGACAATCCTGTGACAACCAAACAAATATGCATTATAAATTCCTTTCTCTAAAATAAACTTCTCATTAGATACAAAATACCTTCTTGGGGGGGAGCTAAATCAATGTAATTACAGTCATGCTCCACTTAATTGCAGGGACATGTTCTGAGAAATTCATCCTTAGGCAGTTTTGATGTATAAACATCAGAGTGCACTAACATAATAAACCTAGGTGGTATAGCCTACTACCCATCTAGGCTGCATGGGATAGCCTGCCGCTCCTAGGCTACAAGTGTGTACAGCATGTTACTGCACAAAACAACACGAGACTAAATCAAGCACAAGAGAGCGTGATACAGTCAAGAAACGCGGTACACATGAGGGGTCTGAGGCTGCTGCTGGCGTAACACAGCATACACTTTTACAGCTGACTTTTTTTTAATACGTAGAAAGAGTACACTCTAAAGTGATGATTCAAGTATAGTAAATACATAAACCAGTAACGTAGTTATTTACTATCATTATCAAATATCATGTACTGTACATACTGTATGTGTTGTACTTCTTTATGACTGGCAGCGCAGTAGGTTTGTTTATACCAGTATCACCTCATACTTGAGAGTAATGTGTTGCACTAACATGTTATGATGGCGACATCACTAGGCAATAGGAATTTTTGGCTCTAATGTAATCTTATGGGACCTGCATCATATGTATGGTCTGTCGTTGACCGTCATTATGAGGTGTATCACTAATGATATTTATGTTTAGATTTGGTGAAAGAAATGATTATTCCTCTAAAGTATGGAAAAGGTTGAAGCTGCCTGTAAAAGCGTTATTTTCTAATACTTCATAATGTGACAAGTTTGTTACATACTAGTCTTTTCTGAGCTATGTGTTATGTTTCCCACACCTAGTACGGTGACGAGCTGGCCTGGTCGGAGATGGAGAACGTGTGGACCACACTTGCAGATGGCTGGCCAAAAAACCTGAAAATAATTTTGCACTTTCTGATCAGCATTTGTGGAGTGAATAGTGAGCCAAGCCTCTTGCCTTACGTATGTGTTCAAGTTCATGTGTCTTGTAACGTCAGGGTATAGGCATCAGCAGACCAGCAGAGGCAAAGCGGGGCCAGGATAGGGACAGGAGGGAAATGGTGCAGGATTTACTCATGGGTTCGTTTAGCAGATACTATTGGCCAGTTCTTATTATAGGCCAGGTGCTCTTCTAGGTCTGGGCATTATAATCTGATGGATGATACAGATTTTACTTATTTTTTATTCATTTAATGAATAAATGAGTAATTTAGTAAAGTCCAGTCATGATAAGGGCTGCGAAGGAAAGTTGCAGGGGACTGAGAGTGCATAACCTTGGAACCACAGCTGGCCGGGAGAGCTAGAGATGATGCTCAAGAGAAAGTGATACTGAAGCGGCAACCACAACAATAGTTTTTGCTGCCATTGGGCTGGTAGAGCGAGGTGGTCAGTCCGAGCTCAGTGCCTATAGAATTGTGCCTAAAACTTCTGGAAACAAGGGGAAACTTGGTAAGAGGTATACACAAGGAAATAAACAGCCTTTGCCTTCTAGGGGGGGAAGCAATCCCCAAATCTGCTCATTAAGAAAATAGGAAATTATCAAACATGCAGGTTAAACCGAATATACACGCATGCCCGCAAACACGTGTGTATACATGTGGATACATCACATGGCAGCATCTCCTAGAAGTATGTCCCATGGGAGACTGTCTCTGGAGAACATTGCCCTAGAACTTCTTCAAACAGACCATTCATAGCCTTGCTTTTCCCAGCATGTCCCGAGTTAACTCGGTTACTGAGATCATTGTCTGGAAGGCATGTCGTTGAGTAGCACATAGAGCAGGGGAGGCGTATGGCACCAAGCAGTGTGATCTCATGTTACTTCTGACCACGTCTCCAGATATTCTCCCTGTCCCTGAGCCATACTGACCCCTTGCTGCCCTGCTCTCACTCAGGCCTTCCTACCTTGGGGCTTTGCACTTACTTTTCTCTCTCTCCCTAAATAACCACGTTGCTCGTTCCCTCACCTACTCGAGTCTTTCCTCAACTTCCCATTCTCATTTAGACCGACCGTTACTGGTTCACTCTGTCTTAAAACTGTAAGTGCCCCGCCCCCACACAGGACTACTTTTCTCTCCCGGCATTGTTGATTTTCTTCGTCGGGGTGCTGAACACAATACAATGTACAGATGATTGATTATAGAATTGTATATCTGAAACCTATAAAATTTTATTAACCAATGTCACCTAATAAATTTTCTTAAAAGGTGCCATTTTTAATGACAATAATTCTTAATTATCATTTTTTAAATTATTTATTATAGGCCAGGCATGGTACAAGTACTTCATCTACATTGTTTCACTTAATTCTCAGAATGATTCTGAGTTTAGTGAGATTACCGCAGTTTTACAGAAGATAAAACAGGCAGACAGAGAAGTAATTTCCTTAGTCACACAGCCGCTTAGCTTTATCACGTAGGAGAGCTGGAGTTCCAGACAGGTCTGTTTGTGAGGAGGGGTGAAAATTTCATGGAGAAGGCAGTGGATTTGGGGAGAGGAGGGCTCAAGGACTTGACAGGATTAGGGTGGCAGTGTCCACTCGGGTCTCCACAGCCAGACAGAACACAGGCACAGAGAGGCAGCAGTGCACCTGGCAAATAGAGCAGGATGGATGGATGGATGGATGGATGGTCGGACTGGATGGATGGATGGATGGATGGATGGGTGGATGGATGGATGGATGGATGGATGGTCGGACTGGATGGATGGGTGGATGGATGGATGGATGGATGGATGGATGGATGGATGGTCGGACTGGATGGATGGATGGATGGATGGATGGATGGATGGATGGATGGATGGATGGATGGTCGGGATGGATGGATGGATGGATGGATGGATGGATGGATGGATGGATGGATGGATGGGTGGGTGGATGGATGGGGCAGGAAGTCAGTTATTGGTGGGTAACTGTGATAAGACCTGTGGTGTGACAGAATACAGCTTGCTGTAAGGTCTCTCCAGAGGACATGTAAAACAGAGCTTCTCTCATGTCTGTGTGCATACGAATCGTCTGTTCCAATTCTGGAAGTGGGGGTAGGGCCCGAGATTCTGTATTTCTAGCAAGTTCCCAGGTGATGGCTATGCTGCTAAGACCACATTTTGAGTAAGGATAAGAAAATGGAAAAACATACATAGAATGCATACTACTGAAAATTTTTCATTTACTAACTCAATACTATGTACTGGGTTATAGTGCTTTATACATCTTATTTAACTCTAACAACTATATGAAGTTGGTGCTATTGCCCCATTTTGCAGAAGGGAAAACTGAGAGTAACTTCCCAGCTCAAATAGCTAGTAAGTGTTAGATCTACATTCCAATCCAGGCTCTGTGTCATTTGAGTTCAGTTTAGTTCTAGATCCTTCCTTCATCTCTTCTCTAAACTGCTAGGTTGAATATAGAGAAATGGAAAGGCAGAATAAAAGATAAATCTTGAGTTTGAAGCCTGCCTGACTAAAAATAAGAGGAAAACTTGGGATGATATCAATTGAAATTTTTTTCCATTAAAAAATAAACTGATTTATAGGAAGCAATAATTTTTTGCTTTTCTTTTTTTAATAAAAAGCAAAAATGTAAAGGAAGTAGGTAACGTTGTGGAAACCATTAAACAATATATCCAGGTTGTTCTATTAAGATATAATGTTGAGGGTTTAGAGGGAGGATAGTATTTATAAAGCCGATTAATTGGTGTCTTATTGCTGATCAATGTTGTATTCAAATTTAAATTATGCTTATTTGTCTACCACTTAAAATGGAACCTACTCTGATAAAATTTGTCTCAAGGTAAATTTATGAAATAAAAATTCTACTTTTTCTTTTTGGAATGACTTTTGTGACAGGTGAAGAAAGTTATTGTGTATTTAGGTAGAGACAAAACAATGCAGTTGCTAGAAGAACTAGTGAGCGAGCTGCAGCTGACCGACCCTGTCAGTTCAGGAGTCACTCACATGGATAACCCCCCGTATTACCGCATCACTTCCAGCTATAAAATCCCTTCTGTCACCTCAGGTAAGAAGCTATTTAAAGCTGATTATTTTATCTCAAAAGAGGCTTTACCTGATTGTTCATTTTAGTAAGCATTCGCTTTAAACATCATCAAAACAAAAGGAAATATGAGTAATGTATGGCAGTTAACTTGATAAGATTTTGTTAATCCTCACTTGAGTAAAGAAATTTGACAATGTAAGGATTCTTAATATTACAGAGGGAAACATTTATATACTTATTCAGAACTAGAATATAGATTTATATATTCTTATATTCATTTTAATGAATATAATTAATGTTAAATGCAGAAAATACTTGCTGAAATTACTCTGTAGTTTTATATTTAATTATTTGAGCATATATTATTCATAGTGTCCATTTTGCGAGTGTATATGTGTATACACATACATTATAGTTATTATAATATTTTGAATGGAAGAAACTGTGTCCTTGAAGGAATAACTTTCAGTGAAAATTGATGTAATATCTGGGCTATTGTAGATTACATTTTTATGAAACTCTTTGTCAGTTTATATTAAATGTTTTTGGCCTGTTAATTACAACATTATCTGTATAATTAGAAATCTTTTAAATTATATCTTTATAATGTATTTTTTGTCATCTATTTTTATCTCAGCCTTTTTCTTCTACCTTCTTAGGGGATTTCTAATAATGCTTCTACTGAATGTTCCATTTCCTCTAGAATGTGTTTAATTCCACAGAATTAGAATTAGAATTTCTTTAGTAATGCTCTGCTCATGTTTCATGATTGAACTATTTCCATATCTGATAAAGTTTTCTCTCAGTAAAAGTTCGTATTTTCTCTATATTGCTGTTTGTTTTGATTTGTCTTAGTAAAAGCTTTCCTCAAAAGCCTATGAGTTCTAGGTCTGTCTTTGCGTAAAGAGTAGGGTATTAAGAGGTTGACTGGATGTTCTGTAGGTATATATGGAACTGGTTGACTTAGTCATTTGTTGTACGATGATCTCTTTGATGCAAGTGTCTAGGTCTTTTCTCTTGGATTAATCAGACTTCCCAGACAAAACTCTGCTAGTCACATAGGGGGTGTAGGGATATGTGTAAGTGTGCAAATACATATAATCCATCGTTACACATATTACACACAACGTAGTCTTCAAGCCTTCTGGTAGTCCCATGGGGTAAGAATATTGCAGGGAGTACAATCTCAAATTTTAGTATATATATATATGTTTTCATGTAATGCCCCTATTCTCAGTGAAATACTTCCTCCCTCAATTGGACATGGTGTCCTAGTCCAGAAATCTTCTGATTTAGTCTCATCAGAAAAGACTTCTAGCAGTGGAGAGAGACAGGGGGATAGATCTTGGAGACCAACTACTTCTGCAATAGATTCTCAACCAATTCTGTCGTTGTTCGCACCACCTTCAACTCCTACTTCCAGCAGTACTTGATGCCACTAATTTCTTAGCCTTTTGGAGACTCAGCAGTATAGATATGGAAGCTTCTTGGTTTCCTCTACTACCAGCTTAGGACTCAGCCTTCTTAACACTTAATTTACTTCCTGTCCATTTGTCTTTCAGCATCCAAATGTTTGTTGCTGTTGTCTTCTTTCCTTCTTGGTCATTATAAGCACATTCCTTTTTTAAAATTCCTTCGCTCCCATTTTAATGAAGTTTTGACATCTGTATTTGATGTCTTTTCTTATTGAGTTATCTCAGGTTTTAAATGCACAGATACTGTTTTATTTCTTATTACAGGAACTACTTCCAGTAGCAATACAATGGTAGCTCCCTCAGATGGCAATCCTGATAATAAGCCCATAAAAGAGAGCATGGAAGAGAGGTAAGTACATCAGTCCTTCATCAGCCTTTCAGTTTGACAGATAGTGTCATCAGAACGAACAATGATTTCTGCATTGGCATGTATATTCATTGTGTTAGAATCCTAGTGAAAAATATATTCCCATTTTGGAAATTTTTCACCTTGACTGTTTCAACATTAAAGATGCTGACGTGCTAGATTCTAATATGCTCAAAGGGATGAACTGGTAGAGTGTGGTCAGTCACTTTTTGTGTTGCTTACATTTTGAAACTTCTAAATGGATATTTTACTCTGCCTGTTTTATATAAAACAGGTTTCACCAGAACATTATCATCACAACAATTTTAAGAAAAGTCTTCAGGTAGAAACAATTAGCTTAAAAGCTTAAGCTTTTGAATTGTGAGGTGGAAATTAATGCATATTATGGTAAACTTTTGTTAATATTTTGTGTACTGTGATTTTTTTTAAATGTAGAGAGTGTAACGTAAAGTACAAATACTGTCTTACTGTGAACCGTGACTAACTACAATAATCATTCCCGTAGCTATGTGCACCTAGACATCTACAGTGGATTAAACAGTCATTTAAATCGTCAACATCACAGACTAGAGTCTCGATACAGTAGCAGCTCTGGAGGATCTTATGAAGAAGAAAAAAGTAATACATTCCAAATGTTCTTTTATAACTACAATGGCAAGGTGTATTATTAATTATATTAATGCTAATATGTTTTTCCAGTAAATTGTTTTTAAAAAGAGTATTTAACTGCCACTAGTGGTGTTCCAACATAATCTGAAATAATCTGGATTTTAAGAAACAGTGTAAGTGGGGAAAATTTGTTTTAAAAGCCCAGGTTTCCTGTAGATAAATTAGAAGGAACTTAAGAATTAGTTCTCAAAGAGCATCATGGAACAGACACTGGGAACAGGTTGCTTTTTAAAACAGGTTGCTTTTTAAAACAGGTTTGCTCTTTCTCCATGGATTCCCATTTTATTAGGGAGTTCTCCCTTGCAGTTGCAAAGGAAGTAATCTACCCAAGTTCACTAAAGCACTAAGGTAGGGTCGGATGGAAGCACAAGCCTTCAGACTGGGAAGGGACCCTGAAGATGTTCTGGTCCAATCTCCTCACTTGGCACAGGATGGAACTGAGGTCCAGAGAGGTTAAGTGACTTACCCACGTCACACAGAACTCACATTTCCTGTTGGCATTTTTACCGCACCCTGCAGCCCCACTGTGGGGAAAGCAGATTTCCTTTTAAGATGGGTTTTTGTTGGCCCTATCTCAGGAAATTTAGAATTGAGTAACTTACCAGAGGCCCTGTCACAAGGCAGCTTCACCTGTAATGCGGTTACGTGGCTTGGACATCAATTATGGAATCACAGGAAGTGCTAATGTAGTTTCCTTTGACATAAAGGCTGGAACCTCAATTGGTATCTCTTTCTCTCTCTGATTTGCTTAATTTGTTAATATCTATACCCAGGTCTCCCTAGCAAACAAATGTCAAAATAGTGGGAAATTATTTTTATCACTCTCCAGTGCTATAAATAGTTGGTGTCTTACTAGAGTTTGCTTATATTGGCAGAAAATAGATGGTGTAGAAAATGAGATCATTTTATTTTGATAGGTGACTCAATGCCACTTTATTCTAATTGGCGACTGAAAGTGATGGAGCATAATCAAGGAGAGCCACTACCCTTCCCACCAGCTGGAGGCTGCTGGTCACCACTGGTGGATTACTTGCCTGAAACGTCATCACCTGGATTACCTCTTCACAGGTGGACTACAGCGTCATTCCTATTTCATACGAGCCAAATTCTGCTTAACACTTTCAGCTTTCTTGATGCTATCTGACAACACAGGATTAAAGCAATCTTTCTTTAGATACTGCAACAAATTAGATCAATGTGTTCAGGTTTTAAGAAATCTCAAAACTCAGAAATCTATCTGTATACAATTAATATTTTTCAATCTAATTGTGCTGCTGCTTTTCTGGGTGTCTGGCATAGTTACTTGACCTTTCTGGGACCCAGTTACTACATCTGAAAAGTACGATTTTATGGTAGTAGGCACTGTTATTTTGAATTGAGTTAAACTGAATTTTACTTAACAGAATCACAGGAGAGCAGTTACTGCATTCCTTGAAAATGTATTAATTCACCAACCACGCATTGAACACCTACTATGTGGCAAGGAGTGTGCCAGGTCTTAGGGTTGCAGATGAAGAAACTAGGGCCCTTGACTTCAGGAAGCCCTTAGCAGATGGTTTTTTCCTAAAACTATCACTTAACAGTTTCTTCGGCTGTATTTCTTTCCCTCAATTTTTCTTGAGAAGTTGTGGGGTGTTTTTTTTTTTCATAAAATGCAATATTAAAGTCTTCATGTGATCTGCATACAGTTTTCTCTAAGTTCGCTGTAGTGAAACTTTGATAACACTCATTTGTCGCAGGTGTAACATAGCGGTGATTCTTTTGACCGATCTGATCACTGACCACAGCGTGAAGGTGGAATGGGGAGGCTACCTCCATCTTCTTCTTCATGCAGTTTTTATAGGTAAAAAATACTTGGTTCTAATTCCTTCCTTTTATATTTCTGTGATAACTGAAAGACAGTATGGCTTTAACAAAGTTGCGACGTGTATGTTTCTATTTTTTCCGTGCTATTTCCATGACACTTGTTACTGTGATGCTTGTGGTCTTGTGGGGTTGTTCTTAGAGTCTCTTTTAGCCACAGGCAAGTCTATCCCCCTTCCTCACCCACTGCACACACAGATACACAGGCCCTCTAGCAGGAAAAATTCTGTAGCCGTTGCAAGAGTAGTTAATTTACCTCTGGGGTTGGAAACTTGCAGAGTAAGTGCAAAATTGAAATGGGCTCTAAGTGTTTCCCCAAAGACTTGGATTGTGGACAGTCTGATTATTACAGCTGAAATTCCACTGTGTCTTCTGCAACAAATATGTGGGACCCGTCGCATCGGCAGTACCTTTCATGCTTGTAGGATTGGTGTCAAGATAGCCATCTTCTCCTGAGTTTTCCTGATACGCACGTTTATATGTGTATTACTTCCTTCCTTCAATAATCAAGCATCTACTGACTTTCTATTGTGTGCTAGGCACAATAGACATTTGCCTTTTTAAAATTCATTTACAGCTAGTGTTATGTAACAGAGTAGTTAATTTCTAAAATGATTACATTTTGGACATAAAACTTATTGAAAACTTACCTTGATTCTCCCCAGTTCTATAGGACAGTAGGCTGTTGTAAAAGTGTGCACAAACTATAGGCCAATAAAAAACTTTATGTGGCATATCATTTTCCACAAAATATTTTACATAATTTCTGCCTTTTTTTTAAAGGATGCATTTGGTAGCAAGAATTCTTGTTATTTCTCTTTACTGATGATCATTTTCTACTGTTCCTTTTAGGGTTTGATCACTGCCACCCTGAGGTGTATGAACATTGTAAACGCCTGCTTCTGCACTTATTAATAGTAATGGGACCCAACAGTAACATCCGAACTGTTGCTTCTGTCCTTCTCAGGAACAAGGAGTTTAATGAGCCCAGGGTGCTTACAGTCAAACAGACTGCACACTTAGATTATACTTTCACAGGTATTTGCTTTAAATGTATTGTTTGAAAGAGGAATCACACTTCATTAAGTTGGAATTGTGCATTAGAGAAAAATCAAATAAATAAAAGTTGAAATACTAGAGTATGTTTTTTAAATGTAGTTTTTTAATTTTAAGTACCATTGACATTATTTATTGACCAGTAAAAGAAGGAATGCAGTTTGGGGTGTTTTAGTCTTTGCTGCCTTTAAGGATCTTCATCATAGAAATGTTAAGTTCTGAACTTGTAAGTTGAAGATATAATGAAAGAGTACTTAATTTACTCAGCACTAGTTATGAAAAAGATGTTGAACTTTTTATTAGATCCCTCCCAATATCAGGATCTGAAAAATTGACAAAGGAACACATTAAAATTTTTTTTTATTCACTTGATTATATTTACTGCATTTAAAATGTTATACTTTTTTTTTTTTTAATATATCTTTATTGATTTCAAAGAGGGAGAGAGAGAGAAACATCAATGATGAGAGAGCCGTCATTGATCAGCTGCCCCCTGCACGCCCCGACTGGGGATCAAGCCCACAACCTGAGCATGTGTCCTGACCAGGAATCAAACCATGATCTCCTGGATCCTAGGGCAGTGCTCAACTGCTAAGCCATGCCCGGCTGGGCAATGTTATACATTTTTATTGTATTACCTGTTCAGACATCTTTATTAAACTTGATTTCCTTAACTAAAAAAAAAAAAAAAAGTTATACATTTTGAAGTATATATTAAGTTTCAAATCACTCATTTTGAAGCAGTGAGGTCCAAATTAATGAAACTTTAATATAAAATTTATTTCACTGTTGATATGAATTAGTTTTTACTTTGAAAGTTATATTTACTTCTTTCCTAATAGCCATAATTTATTTATTCCACTCATCAGTATCCTTAGGTTAATAATAGATGATCTAGAAAATAGTTTGTTTTTAAAAACTCAAAATTACTTTTTAAGTTAAAACCATGTTATGTACTTAATACCCTATACTTCGTAAAACAACAATTAGGAAATTTATTAACCTTTAATTCTATGATTAAAAGAGGAATGGAATGAAGTTTGGTGCCTTTTTATGTTAAAGCATCTTTATTTAAAAGATGGTTGTTCTTGTTTGTTTTTAAGTTTCCTTTTAAGACGGACATTAGTCATAACCTTTAAAATATTCAATAATTGACATAATATAAATATTACAAATAGACTTTAAAATTGTCTTTCTTTAAGAAAGTAAATCAGAAAATATATAACCCTTTTCATAAGAAATTAAAATCAGTGCACATCATAGAAATGTGACTGACTTAATAAATGTTGAAATACACTGAAATATTGGGAAACTGCACTTTCACCTTTCGTCGGCAGATGGCAGCCGAAGACTGAATAGTAAATCCAAACAGTTAATAACAGGCTGTGAAATAATGTTTCCCAAAAAACTCACTTGGTGTAATTTGGTGTTTATAAGGCTCCAACAGAAGGAGCTCTGAGTCCCTTGTAATCTGTAAGGAACAGTAGTTCAATTCAGTCAATAGTGTGTGAGATTCTCTAAGGTTTGATATTCACAACCGGCTTTCTCTTTCAGCAGGTGTTAGTGATTTTATACCTGATTACCAGCCCTCCCCTATGACTGACTCAGGGCTTAGCTCAAGTTCTACCTCTTCTAGTATCAGCTTAGGAAACAACAGCTCGGCCATTTCCCATCTGCACACCACTCTCCTCAACGAGGTTGACATCTCAGTAGAGCAGGATGGAAAAGTCAAAACCCTCATGGAATTCATTACCTCAAGGTAATAGTTGGACCTCTTACCATCCGGCAACATCCATGTGTGAAGTTCTTTTAGCTACAGGGAACCCTATTTTTTTTTGAAGTGCCATTGATTAGAAATACACCGTTTGTGCTGTGCAATATTAGTAAGATTATGGTGCACCAAAGACTTGACTTTTCTTTGCATTCACACCACTATACCTGAGAAAGGCCTTAATTGTGTCTAGATACCAAGTACCCAAAGATAATACTGTATTGTCTAAATACATATCCCACTTTCATTAGCTACTTTACTAGTCAATTATCAAATATTTATTTGTAGTCTACTCTTTGCTTGACACTTTAAGTAAAGAAGAAACATGGGTGAGGAGAAGGACTGGTATTCACAGCAAGAGCAAGGTCTCGGGGCATGAGAAAACAGACTGTGATCCAGTCTGGCTGCAACACTGAGGAAAGTTTCTGGACAAGAAAGCTTGGGAGAATTCAAGCTGGAGGGCCATGAAGCCTAGGCCATAGGTTATAGATCTTTTATCTTTTTTTTTTTTTTAATGTATCTTTATTGATTTCATAGAGGAAGGGAAAGGGGGAGAGAGAGATAGAAACATCAGTGATGAGAGAGTCATTGATCGGCTACCTCCTGCTTGCCCCCTACTGGGGGGTGAGCCCACAACCCAGGCATGTGCCCTGACCGGGAATCGAACTATGATCTCCTGGATCCTAGGTTGATGCTCAACCACTGAGCCATGCCTGGCAGGGCTAGATCTTTTATCTTTCAAGAAAGGAGACGTTATTGAAAACCTTTGAGCTGAATTTGAAAGGTGGGAGACACAAATATGTTGAGATAATCATCCTCTTAGTGACGTATAGGATGGAGGGACTGGAGGCAGCGGCCACCGAAAAGGTTTTCAGGGCACTTTGGGCTGAATTCATTAATCAAGTGGTGGCTTGGAGAGTACAAAGACATTTTAAAGAAAGAATCCACAGGATCTTATTCTGCCCTAAACGGTCCCTGTAGCTTTCACTAGTAAATGAATTTCTTTGCATTACAATCTAAATGCCATCTGGCCTTTACAAATGCAGTGTTTTGGCCTGTAACACAGAAGCAGTAACCGATACTCTTCTCGCTTGGCAAAGTTTGTCATCTTTTCCTACTCCCCGTAAGTATGACTGTCATGGTGGCAGACTGAAATTATATATGACTTGGGCCTTCCTCTGCCTGCACCGCCCATTATTATCCATGTACAGCAGTAGGAATAGTAGCCGGTGCGACTCTGACACACTATTCAATGTACTCAAGCACGATCCTTTCTCATTGCAAAGGGGTATTTTAGGCCAGTATGAGTAAAACTGTTAATATAAGTTAAACAAGGGAAATATATCTGTTCTCTGTTTTCAGAAAAAGAGGGCCCCTTTGGAACCATGAGGATGTTTCTGCCAAGAATCCCAGCATAAAGAGTGCCGAGCAGTTAACCGCATTCCTGAAACACGTGGTTTCTATCTTTAAGCAGTCAAGTGCAGGTATCTTTCAGTATTTGAAATAATATCTACTTTCCAGGAGATATTTTAATGTGGTGTCAAAACTTCTGGTAATGTTTAGCAAAAAATGGACAATAGATAACGTTTAAAATTCAAGATTTTAGACAAGTTTTCTTTTTTAAGTTGATAACAGGTTTGTTTTTGTTTGAAGAAAAATTAAGTTACTACTTAAAAATAAAGCTGCTTGTGATTCTGGGGTGCTTAGTTTCGTGAATGATGGCATCATAAAATTAGAATACAATTGTGTAAGAGAAAAAATTACATTAAAGAACATATGCAGAGGTGACAAACTTAAAAATTCTTTTTTATATAGGTACAGGCATCTCTGATCTAAAATTTAAAACATTCTGAAAACTGTAGTAAAAATGTAGGGTGTCTAAAGCAGTGGTTCTCGGCAATGTCTGGAGACATTTTTGTCACAATTGGGGGGCAGGGGCAAGTGGTTACTACTGTATGTGGTTGGACAGAGGCTAGGGATGCTGCTGAACATTGTATACTGCACAACAAAGAATTATCTGGCTAAAATGTTAGTAGTGCTAAGGTTGAGAAACCCTGTTCCCAAGGGTGACTTGAAGATCAGAATGAGGAGTCATCTAAGTGCAAATAGAGTTTAAGGAAAGAAAACAAATTGACTCATAAGATGGGAGTGCCTTCCGGTTTGCCAAGGACCAGGTGGTAGATGGTGAGCCTCTGGTTGTGACCCCTATGTTCTGGAAAACAAGAACCACCTACTTGTTTCCTTTCTTTTCACAGAAGGAATTCATTTGGAACATCATCTTAGTGAAGTCGCTCTGCAGACAGCACTTTCCTGTTCTTCTCGACACTATGCTGGGAGGTCCTTTCAGATTTTCAGGGCCCTAAAGCAGCCTCTCTCTGCAGCTACACTTTCTGACGTTCTCTCCCGACTTGTAGAAACTGTAGGGGATCCAGGAGAAGATGCACAGGTATTCCATTAAATTTCTTCAGCAGTTGTTGATGGTCTGCTTATAGTCAAGGACTTTAGTGCCAAATATAGATCCTACAGGTAGGGTAAGATCGTGGTCATGGAGAATTATTAATGTCAGATGTTAACAAAGGTTTGTGATTAATATTTAATAACTTTAGTGCCTATTAGAGAAAGCCTTATCTTTACACACACACACACACACACACACACACACACACACACACACACACACACACACACACATCCCTGGACATTAGAGATAAAGGTAAAAGAGAGAAGGCAATTAAATATAAGGTAGAATGCTGAATTTCATTTTTTAAGATAAATTTAGTGAAATATTGCAATAGAGAACCTAAGTCTCTGTTACACCGTCCTGGACGCTGGGGATACATTAGTGAAGATGACCAGGTTCCTGGCATTCTGGAGCTCACATGCTACTGGGGAAATAAACCTCTAATCCATCAGGATTATACACCACAATTTTACCTAGTGATAAATGCTGATAATAATAAGGTAGAGTAACAGGTTAAAGAATGGTGGAAAAGAGGGAGTAATTTTTTTTTAATCCTCACCTGAGGATATGTTTTTTGTTTTTTGTTTGTTTGTTTGTTTGTTTTTTCATTGATGAGATAGAGAGAGAAACATGGATCATGGCCTCCCATATATTGGATGGGGTTATCCAGAGGCAGGAGATTGACAAGGTAGGCAGGTCTAGATCATGTGAGGCCTTGTACACCCTGGTGAGAGGGGAGTTTTACTCTGAATGGATGGGGAGCCACTCACAGGTTTTGAGATGAGGGTGATGGGAATGATTTGCTTTTCAAAAACTTGCTCTGGGGACTAGGTAGAGTCCTTAGAGGGGCAAGAGTGAAAGCAAGGGGGTGTCGGGTAAGAGGCTACATACTATAAGAGTCCATGCCGAAGTGGTGGTAGCTTAGATTAAGGGAAGCTGTGGAGATAGAGGAAAGGGGTCAGATTTAAGATATATTAAAAGTAATATTTTCAAGACTTGAAAGATTTAATTTAGACGTGAGAGAAAGAAACGAGGATGGCTCCTAGATCTCTCTCGTAAGCAATTTGTGGTGCCATTATAATCATTTTATGCCATTAATTTGATGAGTTTCATCAATCAGCAAGATCATGTTGCTTTAGAGTCTAATCATTTTGTGATGTTAATGTGGAGTTTGTCCTATTTTTAAATCTCATTGAGAAGCACACTGCGATTCCTTTTTTCCGGAGCATAATTAATTCGAGTCTGCCCTTTTTTCTAGGGATTCGTGATTGAGCTTCTTCTCACATTGGAATCTGCGGTTGATACTTTGGCTGAAACCATGAAGCATTATGATCTTCTTTCTGCCCTTTCTCAGTAAGAATTTAAACCAGGCAACCTGTAGATTCGTATATAGAACTTCAATGGCTAAATATGTGTAACTGTGAAACTATATTATTCTAATACTGGTAGTGAGAACAGTACTCAAGAGCTCGGGTAGGTAACCAGTGGGAAATGGGCCTTAGACAGTGAGGACGTGTGAAGTCACAGAGCTAATAAGTGGCCATGCTGTTCCTCTTGTGTCCTGGTCAGAGATGTGCTTCATTGACAAGCTCCGTTCCTGCCACTCTTGGCATCCCATTGTCCCCCCAGCAGGCCAGGCCCCTCGGGACTCACACCTTCCACATATGTTTCTTCTCCCTGGAGCTGCCTCCCTCTGGAGCCTTTCTCTTCCTTGCAGACCCTGAATTGACTGAATTGAAGTATCCTTCAAGTCCCATCTCAACTGTCACCTCCTGGCTAAGCTTTTCTTACTCCCCCAGGGAAATGCTAATTATTTCTATCCTTTGGGTTCTTACAGAGTTTTCTTTATATTTTAATAACAGCAATTAACAGGCTACAAATGGATCAATTTGTTTATACATCACTACCCTCCCGGTAGATTTTATCAAATATTGCTCACATTTTGCACACTGCTGGCACATACAAAAAGTCTTCTGTAATTACTTTTCAGTCAGTGATAATTGAATGTAGGGGAGGAGAAATCAGAAACTAACTTTTGAGCTTGGTTCTTTTGGAAAGAGTGTATATAGACAGAAAGAGGCCACTGGGACATTCTGGGGATAAGACAGATGAGGTCCTAACGGTATGCTGGACATAACGTTTGCTGAATCCCAGGCTGGAGTTATGTGTGATTACTACAGCAGAATTTTCACTTCATGTCAAACCTTATCCAACTCAAGGAAACAGTTGGCCACAGTAGGAAAGATACTGTTGTCCTTTCTGCTTTAATGTGGAGGGAAGAACTCAGATTTCATTAAGCAAAGGCAGGTACACTTAAGAATTATTTTCCCTGGTAGCAGTTACTGTTTTTCAGTGTTTTCAAGAGTAAAATTAATGCAGCAAAAGAAATGATTATGCATGCGTTCATCTTTTTTTTTTTAAAGAACCTCATATCATGATCCTGTAATGGGAAACAAGTATGCAGCTAACAGGAAAAGCACTGGACAACTCAATCTAAGCACAAGTCCCATCAATAGCAGCAGTTATTTGGGATGTAACAGTAATGCAAGAAGTAACTCTTTGAGATTAAGTTTAATTGGTGACCGAAGAGGTGACCGGCGGCGGAGTAACACACTGGATATAATGGATGGACGGATGAACCATAGCAGTAGTTTAGCGAGGACTAGAAGCCTGTCCTCTCTGCGAGAGAGAGGGTTATATGATGTGCAGTCCACTACTGAGCCTACCAACTTGATGGCCACCATTTTTTGGATAGGAGCATCGCTTTTAGAATCAGATTATGAATATGAATACCTCCTGGCTCTCAGACTTCTCAACAAACTGCTTATCCATTTGCCTCTGGATAAATCAGAGAGTCGAGAGAAGATTGAAAGCGTACAAAGCAAATTGAAATGGAATAATTTTCCAGGCCTTCAGCAGCTCTTCCTCAAGGGTTTTACCTCAGTGTCTACACAAGAAATGACCGTGCACCTCCTCAGTAAACTCATCGCTGTCTCCAAACACTCACTGGTGGATCCTTCCCAGCTGTCAGGTAATGTTCATAGAACCACTCCTACACTTGGGAAATAAAAAGAAAATGGTTTCTGTGAACCATTAAAAAATACCTTTAGCATTTAAAATGATGTGCAATAAAATTGGTTATTTGTTTGTTTTTTATAGGCTTTCCTCTTAACATCCTTTGCTTATTGCCTCACTTAATCCAGCATTTTGACAACCCAACTCAGTTTTGCAAAGAAACAGCTAGCCGAATAGCAAAGGTAAGCAAATGTTATGCTGAAAGATAACACTGGATGGAAATTTTTCTAGAGTTTATCCTCCGGGGGGGACTTTTTTACTGTCACTTCCTTTGTGAATTTCACATCTAAGTTTTTATTCTTTTTATGCATATAAAGGTGTTATATAGTAATGATTTCAGTTACAACCACTCAAATGACAGTGAATAAAATTATTTAATTAGAGTAACACTCCTCTGAGTCTGTCTTTTTCTGCTCCATTTCCCTACTTTACCCTCTACCTTTCTGGCAATTTCTAACTCATTCATTTATTCACTAGCAAATGTTTACTGAACACTGGGTTAGGTGCTGGAAATACAGTAATAAAGCAGATGGGATATTTACTCCTGTGGGCCTTAGAGCAAGGATGAAACCAAGGAAGTGGACGATCGCTGTGGAGTCTGGTAAGCGCAGTGAGGGCAAGTGCGCAAGGGGCACATGGAGCAGCAGCCCTCCAGGAAATCGTGGCAGCTCACACTGAAGGCCGAAGAGGAATAACCAGGGCAAGATCCCTGGGGAAGAAACAGAGCAGGGCTGAGGGTAAAAGTTTCCTAAGTAGCAGAAATGGCATGTGCAAAGGCCCTGAGGAAGAAGAAGGCAGAATATATTTTGGGGTTCTGAGAGTCTCTCTTTATGATTGCCCTTTTCCCTTTAATACTCTCTTCATTTCGCCCTCTGTATGTTCATTTCTTTTCTTCCTCATTTGGCTCCTCCCCTCCCACTAGACAGTTCTCAAATAGAAATGTAGCTATCTTTAAATGATCTGTTAGCATTTGTTTACAAGTGTTATAGCTCTAAATCTTTTTTTTTTTTAATATATCTTTATTGATTTCAGAGAGAGGAAGGGAGAGGGAGAGAGAGAGAGAGATAGAAACATCAGTGATGAGAGGCATTGATCGGCTGCCTCCTGCACGCCCCTGACTGGGAATTGAACTGTGGTCTCCTAGATCCCAGTCTCAACCACTGAGCCATGCCTGGCCGGGCCATAGCTCTTAATCTTAATTTTAAAAGAATATGATTGACATTTTATATTTTTAATAATTTCTTGCCTTCTGCTAACAATTCATAATTGTTATTATTTTTTGGTCACATTCAGTCTTAGAAGTAAAGCTTTTCAGACTAAAAATATAAACAGTTATAAGAAGGAGTTACATAAATTTATAAGTAATATACCAACAACAGGAAATTAGGTGAACTGGGGGTGGTGAGCAAATAGCAGTGTCAATAAGATAACTAACACTGGGAGAAGGGTCAGAGAAGTTTGAATCAGAAGGTAACAAGCATATGATAGCCTCTGAAAGAATCTTTTATATACGCAATGAGGGGGAAAAAGAAAGAAAAGGCTGAAATTCAGTCAACAAGTAGCACAGCAGGAAATGGAAAGAGCAAGGACGCAGATAGCCAAATAAAACACCACCTGTCCATGGCCCGAATGTCAGCACTGGTAAGTGCAAATTGATCTCGGTGCGGGAGTAGTGGGAAAGACTACTGGCCCAACTAACCCTTACCAGTAACGAGGAAGAGCCTTTTCATTGTCTTGATAGATGACACTTAATAAATGACAAGAAAATGTTTGATCAAATAATACTGTGGATTCCATTTTTTCTGTGGATTCCGTTTTTAATTAAATTCCTAAATAAAGTAGATAAGGAGAGATCCTGAACATAATTATTTGAAAAGCATGTATTTAAAAAGAAGAGTCATTCTTATAGTTAATGGAAACATATCTCAGTTTTGAAAACGATTATTTGCCTAAAAAACCCCCAACAAAATGTATTTGCATTAATGAGGTCGAAAAGTGATATGAAATACTTTATTAAAACAATTTTCATTTTAATCTAACAACACATTAGAAAAATGTAAACAAGAGGTTTTAGGGGTTTTTTTCTTTATGAGGGGTAAGAAAGAAAATATTAGGGGGGAAAAGTATATTGGCTTACTTTGGGATTTCAAGAAAACAAAAAGCAGAAACTCCCTAGTAAGGGAAGTAGGAGCATTGAAAGGTCTCAGCTGAAATGTGCTGAATAAACTCCCTGTTACGTGCTGGGTTCGGTGAGGAGCACGGCCAGGCCCTGCCAGGGGTGTGTGGAAGCTCCTTGAATGTCAAGCCGCCTCTGTCATAATTTGAGGCAAAGAACAGGAAATCCCAAATACCTTTTTTTTTTTTTTAAAGAAATAAAATATATGGCTTTCCATGAGTCACAAATCGTTTTTTAAGCCTGTCTTCTTCCTGTTGAGAAGCACACAGAGGTTCCATCTGCATGCTTTCAGCAACCTGCAGGATGTGGATTCAATTGTTTCTTAATTATGCTCTCACTTCAACTGTCGAGAGTAATTTTCTGCCATTATGTGCTTCCTCATTATGCAGATATCTCTGGGTCTACTGTTCCTGTTGTTGGAGAGCATAGAATTTCAAAATGAGACAACACTTAGGACAAATGTCCTTTTTAGCTCTTTGTTATGGGAGAAACAGTATGCTATAAACACTTGTTATAGGACTCTTTCTGGATCAGATTTTAACCTGGTAATTACAATGTAAGCCTAAGGCCTTTGGTTTATTATAAAACCGCACAGCTGTCCAAAGATCTTTTGTCCTTTTTAAAGACAGGTTTTAAAAATCATTCTTTAGGAGAAAAAATACTCTTTAAGAATATAAGAATTCTATAGGAATGTCGTAGTCTTCAGGAAAGAGTCATTAAACTATAAAAATTTTTCCTGAAGAATAACCAATTGTGAAATTGCAAAATGATGTGATTTTTTAAATAGTATGATAAATCATTATATTTTGAAATACCAATAAGAAATATCAACCAAAATTTTCTTTTTCCTTCCTGGTGCTGGTTTTATGGGTAGAAGGCTACTGCATGAAAGCTGGTTGTAACGACCTTTATAAAACTGTGTCTAAGGTGCTGTGTTAGTCTCTGCACAGTCCTGTGGACCTTCGTATCTCAGGCCTCTCCCGTCGTCACATCCACGTGATGAGTCAAAATCAAAGTCAGAGTCATTTGAAAGCTGAAATTACAGTTGATAGTCTAAAAGGTAACAGGCTCCTTTCTTTACTCAGTGCTCGAGGCAGTTTGTGCAGGTACATACAAAAGCATCAGTAAGACGGAAGAATAAGTGAGGAAAACAGAAAAAGGAAAATTAAAATAAGTTTAATTGAGGCTACCCTTCCTACAATAGAGAGAGCAGAGTCGTGTGGCCCTTTTCCAGGTCTGCTGTTCCCGTGTCCCCCGGAGGAGGTCAGGGGAACATCCTCACCTCTAGCTTCGGGCACAAACGGACCGAGCAGGTGCGTTTGGTCAGCGCGGCCCCCAGGTGTCCAGGTCCCGTGCAGTTTGGAGGTGCCTGGAAGTGACTGGCCGAGGACCTGGAGAGCTTAGGCGATTTCCTGAAGAGCAGTCTGAGGTCCACGTGCAGGGGCCAGTGAAGTCCTTGGAATATATCACGCACGCTGAGGCTTTTTGCAAGCTACTGCTCTCCTGAGGCCTCAGGCCGCTTGAGACTAAAGCACTTCTTTGGTGCTGCCACTCAGAACCTCCCAGAGGATCCCACTCGGAGCCTGTGTAGATTTCACAAAACAGAACTCTTTTTACAAAAGTTACAGAATGATATACAAGGTTTACAGAACCATGCATGGATTTTTACCACAGACAGTTTTACAGAGCGTCAGACTGAAAAAAAGCCATACTGTTTAACTCCTGTGGAAGAATCTGACGTATTAATCATCTCTCCACGTTACCTGCTGTTACCCTCTTAACATCTTGTCCTTTCTTCTCTTCTGCTTAACTTTTCTGCTGTATTGAAATGAAATGCATTGAACTTCAACATATACATTTAAATTACTTTATTAAATATGTTTAGTATGAAATCAGGTTTAAACTTGCATCTTTATTTTGGTGAATGAAATTATTATTTTTTTTTAGGTTTGTGCTGAAGAAAAATGCCCAACCCTTGTGAACCTGGCGCACATGATGAGTTTGTACAGCACGCACACATATTCCAGAGACTGCTCCAACTGGATCAACGTCGTATGTCGATACTTGCACGACTCCTTCTCAGAAACTACATTTAATCTGGTGACTTATCTTGCAGAGGTAAATTTACCAAAAAGGGGGGAGGGTTTTTTTTTTAAGTAGACTTATTTCTAAAAGCATAATACTGATCTTTAAATTGTCTTTAAGAGTGAATATAGATTACATCTCTTTTTAAAGAAACATAAATCATTCCTTTCAAGTATAAAGGAAGTTTTTATAAAATTTTTTTCTATTTTCAGTATTTATTTTTACATTCACTGTCCTTAAGTGATATAAACTCAAAATAAATTAAACCTCAACTTTATTTAAAATGCAAAATGGGCCCTGCCGGGCGTGGCTCAGTGGTTGAGCGTCGACCTGGGATCCAGGCGATCGGGGTTCGACTCCCAGTCAGGGCACGTGCCCAGGTTGCAGGCTCTATCAATGACTCTCTCATCATTGATGCTTCTATCTCTCTCTCTCCTCCTTTCCTTTCTCTGAAATCAATAAAGATTATATTTTTTAAAAAAAAGAAAAAAAGAATCAACAAGTTGATGTTTCTCTCCCTTCCTCTCTCTCTAAAATCAGTCAATAAATATTTAAAAAAAAAAAAATGCAAAATGGGTTTTTAGAGGTCTTGATCCTAGAAAATGGTTATAATATTTGTTTCTAAAGAATTAGTTCTTGACCGTGAAATCCTTTCTAGAATAAAACAGTGTGCAGAGGCATTCCTGCTGGGGAATTTTTTATTTTGATGATACATTTGCTTCCTAATCTAAAATATTTTGGTAGCTAAAAACAGAATTTTTTTTTCAAAGTAGCCCTAGAACAGCATAAAGAGTTAATATTTATCTGTTGAGGAAGTAACTTCATACCTAGTAAATTACTGAGTGTCTAGCCACAAAGAGAACCTCAAAAGGAAGAAATTCCTAGTCACTAAAAATATTTGTCAGCTTATAATAAACTCATACCTTCCTTTTAAAAAAGTTGACCTCTAGCCCGGCCGGGCGTGGCTCAGCGGTGGAGCCTTGACCTAGGATCCAGGCAATCGGGGTTTGATTCCCGGTCAGGGCACATGCCCGGGTTGCGGGCTTGGTCCCCAGTTGGGGGCGTGCAGGAGGCAGCCAATCGATGACTCATCATTGATGTTTCTGTCTCTCTCTCTCCCTCTCCTTTCCTCTCTCTGAAATCAATGAAGATATATTTTAAAAAAAAAAAAAAAAAAAAAAGATAAAAAAGTTGACCTCTAGAAATTAAACTTAAAACTCTGTGTAAACTTAAAAGACTATTCATAACTCAATGAACATTGTAAATATTGCTCATAACACTTTAACTTAGCTACGTGACTGGTGATGACTGTCATAAAATGCTTCAGGAGTGGTGTGAATTTTCAAGTGTTGGTTTCGATAGGTTTGCTCCCATCAGCTTTATATTTAAGAGGGCTGAAGTGTGAGCTATCTGCCTGGCAGCTTTTCAACCTGAATGAACACAAGTCTCTCAGTTCATCTCATACCTACCCCTTTAAGACAAAAGCCAGGATAAAACCAGTCCTAACCTCCTTAATCAGCTTTGAATTTAAGTGCCTTAGGCCAGCTTTACTTTGTGCCACCATAAAGCTCACCACTGAAGTAGCCCCAGTTCTCCCTGAGCACCAGTCATTGGGATCTAAGGTCTGGACCTGGCACAGTACAACTTACTACGTATCACGCATGGGCAACATTTGTCCACTCTGTAGAGAGAACACTTTGCCCCCAATGTTGCTCTTACTAGTGTAAATTATCCTTGCTGCATTATTATTAATAATTATCAAAGTATTACAACACTACTAAAGTGAGTTACATGTATTTAAAACTGTACGTTTAATTATCCTGCAAACACTAAGAGGTATATAGTATCACTGTTTTATTTTAAAAAATCAAGAGGCTCAGAGAAGTTAGGCAACGTGTCCAAGATCACATAGCTAATAAGGGGCTGGTGTGAATAGCTTGTGGATAATTATTTTTTAGTGGTGGTGGTATAGTGATTTTTCTCTTTTCCTAAAATAAATAGTGTTAAATTAAATTAGTTAAGTAAAAGAAAACACTAAGATTAAGATAATAGACTTTACCTTTTACCTTTATTCGTCTGTAGATTTCTAATCATCTCACCGTAAACTCCTGGCTTAAATCTATTATATTTTCAATATGATAAATGTAAATGTTGAATTTTTACTTTTAGCTGTTAGAAAAAGGATTGTCCAGTATGCAGCAGTCCCTACTACAGATCATCTACAGTCTTTTGAGTCACATTGACCTCTCTGCTGCCCCCGTCAAGCAGTTTAATTTGGAGATCATCAAGATTATTGGCAAATATGTACAGGTGAGTGACCACAAAACTTAGGTTAGAAGTGTTCATCTCAAAGTGATTTATAATCATTAAAAACCAGAAGCACCTTACATGTCCAAGAGTAAAGAAGTAGTAAGTCCATAAATCATGTTTTTAGGGAGAGTTACAACATTCAATAATGTTCTTAATGTAAGTGACTAAAAAGCAGAATCTGAATGGTATCTGATAAAAAGAACCAGATATTTAGAAAGTTAAAAAGTCAGGCTTGGTTTAATGTAACTGATGACATGTCAGCCTGGTCTGTACTGAATTTCACCTTTGAACTATCTGTTAAGAAAGGCCTTGCTGAGTAGATGAGTGTTTTGAGTACAACTTTAATTAGAGAGCAAACTCTCTAAGAACCTTCACAGAATAATATTTCTACTCCAGCCATATCTGCATTCTCTAAAGCAAAATGTGCAAGTGGAAATACTCGGCTAGCAATGAGTTTATGTCCTAGTCCATATCTGAAAATAATAAAATTATTAAAATGTTTTCCATTCCGTTAGGTAATACAGGTTATTTTTTAGATTCCCTTGAAAATCACTGATAGCAAATATGCCTCAAACTTAATAAGCCTTTGGTGACACTGTTTGTCTTCTCTATGTTTTCTCTCAGTGAGTAAAGCTTCACCAAGTAATTATTTTTTTTCTAAAGTACATTTCTTTTCTTATAGGGTAAAGAGGTTAACTCATCAAACTTTTAGCTGGATTTTCCATAGTAGCACATACCACATTGCATTACTATTTTATGAAACATAAATATATTCTTTTTGTTCGGAACCACAAGCTCGCATGCGCCGTGGGCCAGTACGTAACTGTAAGAGGGCATAGATTTGTATCTAAGTGAACTGCATGCATGTACATTCCCCACCTGAATGCAGCAGCACAGCTCTGCTTCCCCCGACAGTTGCCGTGTTGGAGTACAGCTCCATTGTGGCCACAGCTTCCATTTTTTTAAAGAATCTGGAGCTCAGTGGTTGAGTGTCAACCTATGAACTAGGAGGTCACAGTTCAATTCCTGGTCAGGGCACATGCCCAGGTTGTGGGCTTCATCCCCAATTGGGGGTGTGCAGGAGGCAGCCGATCATCATTGATAAAGTTTCTCTCCTTCTCCCTTCCTCTCTCTGAAATCAATAAAAACATTTTAAATAAATAAGAGAGAAGCTGGAAACCTGTTTTTCTCTAAAATCTCCTAATTTTAAAGTGTTCACTTATTTTTAAATGTTGTGTGAACCAAGGTCATATTTGGCAGATGAGTCATCATAATTAGTGGCTTCTGCTTTATTCAAACATTGGACATTTTACAGAATTGAGCTCCTGATAATCTTTTACATTTAGAACACAATTGCCCATATAGTTTGTGGAACTTCCTGAAGAAGTTTTTGTGTTTTATAATTCCCAGAGCCTCTATTTCTGTCAGCAAAAAAACAATGCTGATTTTGTTCAATATAAACTGTTTTTTACAATGACATGATTAAAATGTTTCAATATTATGGGATATTTTTATTATTAAATATTTTTTGCTTTAGGTGTCTTTCTATCAAGATGTCATTAACTAAATTGGACAGCTCAGTTCTGTGAAAGATTTTTCATTTCCTTTAGTTGTTTTAATGGCATCCCACCCAGAATTGTCAACTGTGTGAAACAATCTATATAATACAAGGTTGAGATGTGATAATGGTATCATAAATAAGAAGTAGTTTTTATATGTATTCTTTTTAGTAGATAGTAAGGGGAAGATATTATAAATTCTTTATTTGACATTAATCTTCTTTGCATATAAGTTTATCATGCAAATTATTCCTAAATTATTTCAGTAGAAACAAAACTAAGAAAAGCAGAAAATAACCCAAAAAACATAGCCACCATATATGTAGGGGAAAAAGCACCCTGTACAACTCAGTAATCCCTGAGAGCATCACTTTAGCACAATATTTACACGATTATTTGGGGCTTGGGTCATTGACAAAAATCTAGTATTTTTTTAGTATTTAAAATTTTTTTTATATGTATAAAGTATGTATTAACAAATGTTTTATCTCCAAGACTTAAAGTATTTAGAGTCATAAAACTATAAACTTCACTTATCTAGAAAGTTCACATATACAACTCCTTTGTTTACCAACACTAATATTTATAAAGCACTTATTAGGAGAAATGCAAGATACTATGATTTGGAAGCATTGTTATGTATACACTGTCTCATAAAACTATCAGTACAAATAATAACTTGTTTTCTTTCCTTTTGTAACTCAGATCCTCTTTGAGGACTTCAAAGTAAAAATGAATAATTTACAAGAGTTTTTATAGAAGCAATATTTTCATTATTTACAGTATAACTAAATTTTTGTTCTTAAATATGTATTTTTAACTCTTATATGTCTTATTACATTTTTAAATCAGAGTCCTTATTGGAAGGAAGCCCTTAACATATTAAAACTGGTGGTGTCTCGCTCTGCAAGTCTCGTTGTACCCAACGATAGCCCCAAGACCTATGGAGGAGATATGGGTTCGCCTGAAATGTCCTTCACTAAGATTTTTAATAACGTCTCTAAGGAGTTGCCTGGGAAGACCTTAGATTTTTATTTTGATATATCCGAGGTAAGATGCTCAGCAATTGATACAGATGCTCTTGTAGAAATTGTTACCTGTTCGTTCAACATGCATTGACTGAGCTCATGCTCAGTAGGAGACCCTGCGATAGGTGCTGTGGGATTGGGAAGGGGATGGGGAGAAGGCCTCCCCAGAAGCCTACAGTTCTCATGGGGAAATAGGCAAATAAAAGTTGTGATCGGTGCTTGGCTGGGTGTAAGTTAAAAGTACTCTGGGAGTACATGTAAATCTAACCTGATCTGAGCAGAGTGTTGAAAGGCAGGTAATGCTAGATGGACATGTCTATATGAAAGTTTGGAGTGGGGAGATTATATCCCAGAAAGGGCAGCATGAGTGAGTGGAGGCTTGTAATTGTGAGAAAGTGTGGTACTCTGGAAACTTCCAATGAGTGCAGCATATCTTGAGCACAGAGAATGGAGGTAGAGTGATGAGAAATGAAGCTGAAGGCATGGGAGGCAGGAGCAAGATCACAGGGATCTCACCTGCCTGAGTAGGAACTCTTAAAAGGATTTTTAGCTAGAGTAGGAAATATTAGGATTTGCATTTTAGGATAATCAATCTGGCAACAGGATGGAAATTAGACCGGGGAGAATGTGAGGGAAATTGGTAAGGAATCTGTTAGAGTAATTTGAGCAAAAGATTATGTTGGACTGTTCCTAGGCCACTGCAGAGGAAATGGACAGGGAAGGATGGGTCTCAAAAAGACTGAGGAACATTGATGGGACTTGATAGGAAGGAAAAGAGGTGCTAAGTGAGGAAGAGAGATTAAGGACAGTTGCTTTGACAACTGCATGAATGTTGGTCCTATTCAGAGAGAATGGGAATTGGAGGGGACAGATCTCAGCAGGGAAGGTTGGGTAATGAGTTCAGTCTTGAATATATTGACTCTGAAGTGACTAAGAAACATACTCACCTAGGTGCCTAGTAGTCATTTAGATTTTCAGATATGAAAGTTTTAGAAGAAAACTTTGGTGGAAGTAAAAATATTTAAGGGTTTTCAGTGTTGTATAAGTAGAAAACTGAAATCATGGAAGGAGCAACAAGGCTAAAATAAGCTAAGAAATGAGAAGCCCCATATTTTAGGGTAAGACAGAGGCAGGACCCACCAGTCCAAAAGGAAACCTGGGCCCCTGACTGTGTCACATTAATACAAATGTCATGTAAAGAATTTGACCCTTGCTGGGAATGCAAATTTTTTTCTTCAGCAATTGAGCCCAATCTTGGTGGCCTTGGTGCTATTGAAATGGTCTTTTACAATCCAAAGGAGGAATTTTTCAAGAGAGAAGTTATGGATCAAGTATTGAAGGGGATTTGAGAAAGATAAGCATGGATGATCTAATCACATTTTAATTGATTAGGAATTCATTATTTGAAAAAAATTTCTTGGCAGTTTGGTTTTGGTATTAGAATTTATCCAGAGCATATTGGTTTTTTGTTTGATTGATTTTAGATAGAAAGGATGTTTATTGTTAATGTTTTAGTTGATATCATCTGAGAATTTCTCACTTAGCATAGGAAAATGATAGAGTAGCTGGGCTTTCCTGTCCTTCCAGGTCAGAAATTGATGCTGTAATAATTTGTTTGAAGCAGTGATATGAATTCTCAAAAATTTGATATACTTAATTTCAATTTTTTCTTCAAAATTTCCTAAGTACCTGCTATGTATACACACTGGAGATAAACTAGAGGAACAGGGAAGAGTCACATGTGGTCCAGGGGACCCTTGCATAAGTAAGGGAGATGGGCACATAAACAGATCACCATTACATGGCAAATCGTCCAAGTATAATTACTGAGAGGTGGTGGTGGTGTCAGAGGAGGCCTCCTGGGAAGTCTGGAGTCATTCTTAAAAGATAGATAAGGGGCCTGACCAGCATGGCTCAGTGGTTGAGCATCAGCCTATGATCCAGGAGATTGTGGTTCGATTCTTGGTCAGGACACATGCCCAGTTGTGGGCTCGATGCCTGGTGGGGGGTGTGAAAGAGGCAGCTGATCAGTGGCTCTCTCTCATCATTGATGTTTCTCTCTCTCTCTCTCCCTTCCTCTCTCTGAAATCAATAAAGATATATTTTTTTAAAAAAGGAAAAAAGATGACTAGGGGTTTGCTTTGGTGAATATTCCATGCATAGTGGACAGCATGTGCCAAAACATAGGTCCATAAAAGCAAAAAACAGCAAGTTTAGCTTGGCTGGTGTGTGAAGTTCAGGGGAGAGTGGTAGAAGTTGAGGTTAAGGAGGTAAGTGGGCACCAGATCATAAAAAAGGACTTTTGTAACATGCAGATGAGCTTGAATATTATTTTCGATTGCAAATTCAAGATGGTTCACAAAACCAAATATGAGTTTTGAATCTTGATAGGATTTTTACTGAAACTTTGGAAATATTATACATGAGATTTGTAGTAAGATGCTGCACAGATATCTTACTCTTTGAAGTTGTTACCTACCTTGAATCTTTGCAAAAGTACATTACTGCAGTACAGTTCACATGCATTGAAAAAAACACCAAAATGTTAATAGACATTAAATCTGAATGGTGAGATTTTTTAAAAAAATCATTTTTACATTTTCTGAACTTTCAAAGAAGATATATTTTATAATCATGTGGGAAAAGGTTGGAGATGGTTGTTTTTAAAGAAAGCGGGTATATATTAAAAATAGGAATAGGCTCTCTGATAGTCTCAGAGACTCATTTTCAATAAAGCAAATGCTCGTGATTTTCAAAAACATCTTATCTTTGATTTTTATATCATCTACTGCATGCTAAGTAGTTTTTCTTCTTATGCTGTTTTTTGGTTGGTTGTTTTAAAAAATGTCATATACTATCAACCATTTTATGTTGAAATATTTGAGTCAAACACTGGCATTTTGCTTCTGCATAGACACCAATTATTGGAAACAAATATGGTGATCAGCATACTGCAGCCGGAAGAAATGGGAAACCAAAAGTTATTGCTGTTACTAGAAGCACTTCATCTACTTCCTCTGGTTCTAATTCTAATGCCTTGGTCCCTGTTAGCTGGAAAAGGCCACAGTTATCACAGGTACGCAAAAGAATATAAACCTGAACATTCATGGAATAAAAGAATCTGTTATATGTATGAAGACTTGAGAAACTGTCTTCTTTATCAATAACCCTAACGTTTGAATGCTTTTCCTTAGCGAAGAACCAGAGAGAAGCTAATGAACGTGCTCGCTCTCTGTGGCCCGGAGTCTGGCCTTCCGAAGAACCCATCAGTGAGTAGTCATGAAAGCATGTGTAAAGGTTCTAAAAATCATGTTATTCCATGAAGAAAGGGACGTCACCCTATCTCCTTGCTTGCCTTTTTTAACTTAGCTGACTTCTGGTATTGACTAAGCAAGAAAAAAATATGGCTTGTCTTTGTGACACCTGGCAGCTGTGCTAAGTATTCAACCAGTTAGGTGTTAACACGAAGACCAGTTAAAGCTCTGAATTCATTGACAGTTGAGGCCTGCAGTGGCTCTTAGGGCATGGATGTCCCATATGCAGAATGGCAGAGCTGACAGGTGGCTTTTTATTTTTATTTTTTTGTGGGGGGGTCAGGTGATATTTTCTTCTAACGAAGATTTGGACGTCGGGGACCAGCAGACGAGCCTGATTTCTGCAACAGAAGACGTAATCCAAGAAGACGAAGTAGCTGCAGAAGATAACACCAGTGAACAGCAGTTTGGAGTTTTTAAGGATTTTGACTTTTTAGATGTTGAATTGGAAGATGCAGAGGTAAGGATATGGACTTTCTATTGTAATATTTATAGAACAGTTGTAACTGTATAAGAATTGAAGATTTGACCGTAGATTCTTTTCTTATTAAGGTCAGTGTAAGGTCAAAAAGATAAAAATCGAAATTGAGAACTAAATGTGATTGGTACAATTAGTCCAGTAGCAGAATAAGTCTGAAATAAAACAGGAACATCTAATTTTTTGTCTTTATCTTTAAAAATAGAAAGTAAAAAATTGATTTCTTCAGAAGTTCTTTATTTTTTTTATTTTTCAATTATAGTTGACATTTAATATTAGTTTCAGATGTACAAAATAGTGGTTAGACATCCACCTGATACCATACGCAGTTATTACAATATTATTGACTATATTTCCTATGCTATACCAAAAGTATGTTTTAAATTTAGGATGAGCTTGGGCATAAATGTTTGGCATGTGATATAAAAATTAATGTGTAGCAAAATAGTAAAAAAATTAAAACTTATCAAACAATTTTAAAGAATGTGGCATTTACACTAATTTGACAATTAAAAAGGCTTTGGCTCTCTTAAAACTTTCCTATGGTAAGTGACAGAGATTCTTCCAGTGCCATTCCTCACCACTTTCTATTTGATGATATAGCCAGCTCTCTCAAATGCCTCACTTCATAATGCCCAAAGGGCTTTCTCCTCCAGGTTGATTTAATTTAGATCAAATTGATGGTTGTCTGTTCAGATGCTTTCCAAATGGAAAATCTAACTCAAAAGTGGATTTATTAGCTCACAAAACAGATGGGCAGAGTCAGGGCTTATTTAGATATGGCTCACTGCGGTCTCTGAGTCTCTCTCTGCAGTTCTCTAGGCTCTGCCTATCTCTCTAAGTCAGCTTGACCTCAGACAACAGAAAGATGGTTGTCACGCTGTGTGTGGGCTCACAGCCACAGTAGCCATGTTCAGGAGAAATGAGGGTCACTTCCAGGAATGCTCATGAAAGTAAAGAAGTTGCTTTCCTAAACTCTTAGCAAATTTCTTGTCACATCTCATTGGCCCACATTAAGACGTTTGCCAGTTTCTGAAACAGTCACTCAGGCAAAGCGATAGGATTGCCCTGGTTGTCTTAGGCTAGTCAGAACCTGTCCCTATAACTGAGGTCAGTGCCCTAAACCACAATCACCCAAACTTGAGAAGTTTATATTAAATAGGTCAAGAAAATGTTCATTCTAAAATTGTTATGAATATCTGTATTCGAGAGGCCCAAACACTTTATTAAGAATCCATGCCATGTCATTGCTGTGACTTTCTCCGAAGAATTTCAAGTCACCCACATAATGCATATGCATTCATCAACTCGCTTGAAGGAATGCTTCCTTTGGCTCTAATCGGTGAGGTAGCGGAATGAAGTGTAATGGCCTGCTCCATGTCACACCATTAGTTGATAGGAATCCAGATTAGGGAGGTTTCTTACATGCTTCAGATATGAGGATATGACCGCAGTTCCTCAGAATCAGACAAGTGCCTTTACACTAGCTCAGCAGCTATGCAGGCTTCTCTGTGATAGTTCGCCACTTATGTGTTCCCAAAGACACAATTGTACAGGTTGTTAGGAGCCCCACAGGTATTATTCTGCAACCTGTAGGGCAGTGGCTTTTAAACTTCTTTTTACTGTGATCCATAGTTAACACATTTTATATCACATCCAACTATAAATATGCACGCACCTTTAAAATAAAAGTTTCAAGAGATGCATCCTTACTAATGCTTTATGCACACTGATATTTTCTGTTCTCTTCCTTTCATTTTATATTTGATTTCAAAAGAGGTAGGTCACCACCCTCTAAAATTGATTTCAGAAAGTGTGATGAGTTGGAGAGACCTGCTGCCCTACCTCAAGGGCATGTGCAGCTGCTAAATTCTTTTGTAGTTATTTGCTTTTTAGAGTTCAGAATTTAAAATTTCTAAAGGTAGGTCCTTGACATTTTTATAATGATAAGATTAGTGTTCTTTTTTTAAAAAGCAAACAAAAAATATAAATGCTTCGAAGTTCATCCAGTACTCAAAAATGTCAGTGGTAATAAAAATGGCTTTTGATTACAATTTTAGTCAGATGAAATTAAAGGTGCTTATTGTAGGTCTGTCTTTAATTCAAGTGACAGTATTTCGGGAGAGTGATGCTAATTTCTGCCTCATAATTAGGCAAAATCAAATGATAGAGATTTTTCTAAAGTCTAAATATAGTCTTGCTTAAAACATGGTTACAGGAAAGACTTCGCTACAAAACAAACTTAACTGCTAATGAACCCATGAAAGCCCACAGTGTGTATTTATTCATCCGCCAAGTATGGACTGGGAGCTGTTACCATTAGTATGTGTTATGCTACATAATAGTATTTGAAATGTGTTTTAGGAAAGAGGCTTTTGAGACTCTGACCTGCAGAGCCGAGGGCTTCTAGGATATGCCCTGAGAAACAGGAAAAGATCCAAGGGCCAACTGGCTAGAGCTCCTGGTTCAACCAGAGGAACTCGGCTTTGTTCATCATTTTTATACAGTCGGCTTCCATCTTAAATTTCATTTGAAATAAGTATTCCTCTCCTTTATTAAAAAAGAAAAAAAGATTTGAAAACCTCTATTCTAGACAATTCCTCTTGAGTAAAGGAATACAAGTAAATCGCATTGTGCTGGCCGACTCGCATCAGGGCTTAGGAAAGAGTTGTAAGAATTATACCCTTACAAAAGGAGGTTCAGCTTAGAATAACAGGAACTTAACTTATATAAATCTGGGGTGAAATAGAAACTTGTCATGTTTCTGCTTGCCCTTTTGAAGTTGGCAAAAGTTATGTTTCAATTGCTGTAATAGCTTAAACTGTTTTATAACAAGAAATGATCTTTTGATTTAGTCAGAATCATGCTACGGACTCAGATAATTATGACCTTGTATGTTGTCCACTGAATGTGGGTATTTTAAGTCAGTTTTGTATCAAGTAGTAAATCTATGTGAATTTTGAAGATTTTCTTCAATTTTGTGTTGCTGGAGTGTATCATAGAAATGTTGTTTTAAATGTCTGTCTCTGACTTTTTCACCTATTTTGCATTGAGAAGTAATTTAAGTCACGTTGGCTTCCTGCACAAAGTTTAATCCAGAGCTTGAATCAGTCTTTGAGTTAGAGAAATCACAAAAAGTTTTCCCCAGAAGTGTAGTGTATATTTAAATGTTTGTCTTCGTTCTTTCTAATTCTGTGTGTTTTCCTTTTTGCTAACCAGGAGCTGCAGGTAAGTTGCAGCCTGGTGTTGTGGGTTGTTTACTTGTCGTCTGTGATGTATTTGTCGTCTTTGTGATCTCATTGTGTTTGTGTATTAGACTAGAAAGGCCTAGGTAGTCGATTTCATTGGTCCCCAGTAATACAATAAAGAAAGTTAAGAAAATCATTTTGTTAAAACAGGTTATCAACCAAATATTTTGATCTCTTGAAATATAAATATTTAATGCTGTTTTAAAAGTTTCAAGAAATTGAAGGGCTGATTGAAACTCTGCTTATGACAATGCATTAAGTATTTTTCACCTTAGTATGTGTTTTCCTGGTGTATTACATTTACTGCAGTTACAAGCATGTGTTTGAGGTCTTAAAAATCGCATTGCTTTTCCAGGGTGAAAGTATGGACAATTTCAACTGGGGAGTCCGCAGGCGCTCGCTGGACAGTATTGACAAAGGGGACACGCCATCCCTCCAGGAGTACCAGTGTTCCAGCAGCACCCCCAGCCTGAACCTGACCAACCAGGAGGATACGGACGAGTCCTCGGAAGAGGAAGCGGCCCTCACTGCAAGCCAGATACTCTCTCGCACGCAGATGGTACCCAGTCACTTCCTCACACAGCGGCAGCTGGTCTTGCCCTCTTAACCTCCAACCTAGTAATTACTGTTTCTTGATATTCTGGTTTTCATTTCAGTTTGGGTAAAACGCACATACTGAAATGAAAATGCAGACTGGCAGCAGTTAGGGAGTATTCTGTTCTCCAAGACAGGACTAAACATTTAAGTGGATACTGCACACCCACCAGCTAAGACAGGTTTTCTGGTGCTTCTCCCCTAGTGACGGCGAGCCGTTCTGGGCTCTTTTAGAGGACCACCTCTTGAATGAAACATGTTTTAGTATCAGCATGAACACCAGCACTGCTCAGTCCCTTGCCCGCTTCTTTCCTAGTTAATGTGGGAAGATTGAGCTCAACTTTGGTCTCTTTCACGATCAAGTCAGTTAGATGGAGGCCCTGACTGCAAGGGCCCGGTGGTGGAGTAAAGAGGGAGAGGAAGGCTGCAGGCAGCCTGTCCTCAGAGACATGGGGGTGAAGAAAGGCTGAGGTGCAGTGGGGGGGTGGGGGGGCACCAGGGAACACATGAGACAGAATCAGCCGGCGAGGACCAGGTGTAATCTAAGTTGCATGGCTATCCTGCAGGTGCTTTTTTTTCTTAAGATTACCGTCGTTTTTGTTTTTGTTTTTAATGCTCACCCGAGGATATTTTTTCCATTGATTTTTAGAAAGAGTAGAAGGTGGGGAGACAGAGAGAAACACTGATGCGAGAGAGACACATGGATTGGTTGCCTCCTGCACACACCCTGACTGGGGCCAGAGATCAAACCTACAACCCAGGTACGTGCCCTTGACCAAGAATCAAACCCAAGACCCTTCACTGCTCAGGCCGACACTCTAACCACTGGGCCACATCAGCCAGGGCCCAGGAGTGACTTTTCACACAGAGCTAAACTGGGCCTCTCTTTAGCTGGTGCCTTTTAGCTTTACACTCAGCCTTTGTTGGCAGTGATGTTGGATGACCGGCTGAGCTGGCTTTAGACCAGATGTAAAGTTGTTGGCTTGTGGTTGGCTTCCTGTCACCTCTCATTCTTTAGCATCTCATTGTTGCCCCAGTATGTCTGTCAACTAATCCCCCATTCAAGTATTAGAATGGTAAGAGTTATTTACTGGGTGTTTAAGATGCACCCGTCTCTGTTCTTGGTGTTTTATGTGTATAAGTCACGTGTAACTCCTGAACCACCAGATCTAAGTGTGGTTGTTGCATTCTGCAGATTAAGTGGCTTTTCCTGGGACCCACGGCTAATGAGTGGGTTTACCAGGCAGTGTGGCTCTAGATCCATGCCACCCATGCCTGGTCCTCCCTCTAGATCCATGCCACCCGTGCTTGTCCTCCAGAAAACTGTTTTCATGTAAAGGAACAGTTGAGTTACCGGCAACAGTGACAGTGAATGAGGCACAGGCCCTCCCTGGAGCCAGATTGTGGGCTCAGAGGCTGGCATTGCCACTTACCGGGTAGGCAGTGTAACTGGTCAAGATACCTAACCTGCCCTTTAAAACAGGACTCCTGATTATATCTGCCTCGTGGGAGTTTCATGAGGAGGAAGGCCACCTGGCCTATAGTAAGTGCTTAATAAAGGTTATCTCTCATGAGAGCCTTGGGGCAGAATTGACTGCCTCCTTAATAAGGCCAACCCCAGTCGTGGTGGTAGTGAGATAAAAAGAACTTGAAGTTGCGTCGTCCTCATGGGAAAAAGATTACTTTTACCTTCACCTACTTTGAATCACAGAGTTAATATTTCTTATGTTAAATATTGACCCTGAAAAATTTATAACCATGCTTAAAAGAGGGAAAAGTATAATATTTTTCTTTTTTTCTAATTAATTATACTACTTTTCAAAGACTGTAAACCAACTAATGATGGCCTGCCCTGACAGCAGCCTTACTGTCCTGATTCTTTCTGCATTACTGAAGTTCTGTGGTATTGATTTTCACTTAAGTAAACAGCCACTTCAGAATTAAAATTAATGCTGCTTCCTGAGAATCTATTGCGTGCCTGGCACCAAAGCCACAGAGAATAGCCCTGCCCCACAGATACTCAAACCAGCTGAAAACAGAGAACACTACCATAAAAATAGGAATTTCAGCCCTGGCCTGTGTGGCTCAGTTGGTTGGGCATCATCCTGTGCACAGAGAGGTCGCCAGTTCGATTCTAGGTCAGGGCACATGCCCAGGTTTCGGGCTCCATGCCCAGTAAGGGGCATGCAGGAGGCAGCCAATCAATGTCTGTCTCTCATTATTGATGTTTTTCTCTCTCTCCCTCTCCCTTCCGCTCTCCAAAATAAAAATATATACATATATATAATTTTTTTAAAAAATATGAATTTCAAGATGAATGCAGTCACATAGAGCTCTCACCCTTTGATGGTTTTTGTTTAGCAAAACTTAAACCTGTATAAAAGATAGTTCAGTTCTGCTGATGGGTTAGCTGCGTGCATTAATAGCACCAATTCTGATATAGACTGAATGGGGCAAGAGGCAATTTTAGGAAATCAAAGAAGCTCTTTCTAACTAAGCCCCCCCCACCTCCCCCCCCCCCGAAAATATCTTAAGATATAGAACACATTTCTTGTGGCCTTTGTGACCATCACTGATTCATGAATAAATTCCTTATTTTACTATTTCTCCTTTTAGTTAAACAATGATTCTGCTGCAGATGAAAGCACACCAGACCATCCTGATTTACTCCTTCAGTCTCAAGACTCCACCGGCAGCATGTCAACCGAGGAAGTGCTTCAAATCAGAGATGAGACCCCAAGTTTGGAGCCTCCTCTAGATAATGCTAACAGCCAGCTGCCTGAGGTGGGGAGAAGTGGGGGCTGGTGCATGGCCAATCTGGGCTCCTTTTAGCACTCTGACATCCCTGCTTTCCTTTCCAAAAGAGTTTTCATCTGATAATGCTAATTATATGATTTGTGTCCAGTATTTCTAACCTGGTGGGTTATTTTTCAATAAAATAGTCAAATCCGATGATGAAAAATAGTTGATGGATTAAGGAAATGACCTACAGGTTAGAAATAACCCTGAGTGTCTGTAATGAGCATTTGTGTTGCAGAATGTGATTAGGCTCATGTACAGCGCTTCTCTGGGGACGGTGAGCAGCTTCTGTGGCGCTGTCTTTCTCTAAGGATCGCTTTGGTTTTTCATTTCTTTTTGCTTTGTATTTGGGTTTAAGTAATTGGTGCTGTGATTGGGATGGAAACCTCAGGCCAGCTGTGTTAGCAGTTGTTTAAATGAAATCTTTTTAAAAAGACTTTGGAACTACTAGTGTTGTTTTTTGGAAAGGCCTGTGAGAAGTAAGCCAGATTCCAAGCTAATGACTGACTAAAAATAAGTAAGTATTAGTTTTCTTAGTGTTCTCTTTAAGTTTATTATAAATACTTTTTAAAACTGTCATTGTATAGCTCTGTCATGTGTGCTTTTATGCCGTGGTAACTACTAGGAAAATACTCTGTTTTTTCAATGTTAAACAAATCCATGTCGTTATTAGATCTCATCATTTTAGTAAGTTGATTTCTCACGCTCTTATTAAGCTGATAATGTATTTTACGTCTTTAACAGTAAACAGACATATTTTGAAATGAAGGCATTTTGGCAGTTTTTAATGCTCCTACTAGTATAGCAGAACTTTAGATAATTCAAGTCAACAGATACTGAGATTTTACTAGATGCCAGGCGTTCATTTAGGTGCTAGAGAGATGAATGAGGCATGAGCCCTGCTCTAAGGGAGTGCATTATCTATTAAGGGAGACAGGGGTTAAAAAGTAGCATTACATTTCAGTGTGAGCAGCTCAGTAACAGACATGTTCTAGGGAAAACTCAGGCTGATGAGCTGTGCATAGGGACAGCAGTGGTAAAGGATGGGCTTCATGGCAGTTGGGACATTCCAGGCAGAGGGACACCATATGGAAAGATGTGGCCATGTGAAATAACAGGGCAGGTTCAGGTAACGCCAGGAAAGTCCGTATTTCTGGAGAGTACAGTGGAGGAGGAGGGGCAGTAGGAGAGAGGGTTAGGGGTCTAAGACATGAAGGGTCCTACATGCCATACTAAAGACGTAGACTTTATCTCGAGAGGAAGGGAAGTCCTGAATCTTCATTCTTTACAGATATGCCTGTGACAGGCACTGTAACAGATACCGAGGTAGGGATACAGAGCACTCGAGCATTGAGTCACTTAACCGGTATTTACTGGGCCCCACCGCGGGCCGGGCACTCTCCAGGCACTTGGCTCATGGCACTGCATCAGACAAAGGCTCCTGGTTTTATGGAGCTTGGTGCCAGTGGGGAGGCATAACAAACAGGTAAAACGAATGAACTATAAATACCGTATCAGAAAGTGATCTTACTCATGTTAACAAAAGCTGACAGCAGAGTGGACTTGGTGAGGGGAAGGTTGATAGGGTGGCATTTGAGCTGAAGCCTAAGTGACAAGGAGGAGCCCATCCTTGAAGATGGGGGAGAACATTGCAGGTGGAGGGAGCAGCAGGGAACATAGGGGACACGGGAGCGGAGCAGAGGGGGTCGGAGGCTGGGCTCGTGATCACCTTCTAGAGGCCACGCAGGAGGCAACCATGGGAGGAGTTTGAGGAGGATGACATGATCTGATTATGTTTATTTTTTTAAATCTCAGCTTTTCTTACGGCAAAAGGAAAGTAGGTTCTTGTACCTGCCACATGCAGCTTGTGGCCTAGGTGCCTGTCATCGGGAAGGTTATGGTCTGACTTGTGTTTTATTAGTCTCCATTGTAGAGGTTGGGAGGCTGGGTCGGAGGAGACCGAGATAAGAATTTTTGTTAGCAAGAGATCAGGGGGCCTGAACTAAAACCAAGTGCCTGAACGTGAGAAATGTTTACAGGAGTGAACTGACGGGATTTAGAGGTGCGCCTTAAGCAGACTTTCACTTGTTGGGAGGCTCGTTAAGTGGCCATTAACACCTAGTTAATAACCTCATCTGCCATGTTAAAGGGTCAGTAGACATTCTCATTAGAAACATTGGAAACAGCAGACTGATACTAAAAATACCTTCTTAAGAAAAGCAGTATGGTTAGTGGTTGTATGTTTTAATATTGTTTAACAAATACGGAACTCTTTTATTTTTTGGTTATTAAAAGGCTACAGAGTTAACTACCTCCTAGAAATCATTTTTATTAGAAATGAATTGGAAATTCATATATTTCCATGTAGTATATTGGAAATTGTGTTATTTCAGATGGGCGTTCATTCATCCAACAGTATTTAATGATCTTACTTCCAAGGCACTAGACGTTTCCTGAGGATACTTTCTTTCCGTAAAGGAAAAACACTTCAGTTTGTTACATTAGTCTTTTCACAGTAGTGGGTTTCATTACTAGTATAAAACTTTGTGAACTGGGGGACGAGAATGAGAATATTTTTAAACCATAGTATTTGATTTAGAAACAGTTCTATTGACATTAAAACCATCACCCAAAAGAATGCTCTCCACAAGAGAGTAATACAAGTTTGTGTCTGTTAGTTATGTTGGCCTAATTTGTTTTTCCTGCTGTGCCTAAAAATGTCAAATGGCCCCAAGTTGCCCCCTTTTTTAGAAAGTATGAAAACTCGAAGATACTAAAATAAAACCATAACTCTGTTACTTACAGCATTTTCTGAAAATAAGGAATATAATTAATTTTAATAGGTGAACTATTTTACAAATAAAGAAAAAATCCATTCCTAGGAATGTTTTTTAATTTTTTCTCTTAAATTGTTAATATCAGGAACATGAAGCAGTAGGCTATAGTGTTTCCTGTAATGACAGAAATTCTGGACTGTAGAAGGGACCAAGTTCTGAACTTGTGCTTATTAAAGAAACCTTTACAGAGGATTTCTTCTAGTGTTTATAATAGTTCAGAGACCAGTTCATGGATGACAGAAATTCCTCATTGAATCTTTGAATGTAACAAAGTGTTTGTCTAATAAGATTTGATTCTCATAATCTACATGTAACCATGGAGTCCATTCCATTAGCCCAAAAGCATTATCTTCATGAAATCTAGGTGTTATAGAAAATTTTGGTGTATATTATGTAATAAAAATTACAGATAAAATTATCAATCTTAAAATTATTGTCCAAAAAGAAATGACAACCAGCTATAGGTTTAAACTGCTAAGAAATGAGGGCATTTAACAAGCAGTTTGGTAAATTATTTCAACCTGATGAAATTATTTAAACATTATTTCATCAATGTTTAAATTGATATAGAAGGAAAAATTAACACCAATAAAAATTCTGGGTGTAGAAATGTCTCTAGCACTGTCACATAACAAATAACTAATGGTTATTACCCTTTTAATGGCCACGTCATTAAAAAAAGAAAATTTCAGATGGAAACCTTTGAGTGTGTTGAATATGTTATTGGGATGGTTAAGGAATAATTGTACTATATTATTTTTTAAAGTATTATCGTGTGAGGACTCAATCACTTTGTGCACACTTTGTATTTTCTTCCATATTTCTGTGCCTTTGACAACTTCTGATTCCTTTTCCCTGAAATACTATCAATCTTAGCTTGGGCTGCTATAACAAAATACCATAAACCGGGTAGCTTATCAACAATAGAAATTTATTTCTCGCAGTTCCAGAGGCTAAGAAATTCAAGATCGAGGTGCCAGCCAGCTCATGGTCAGGGTGAGGGCTCTCCTCCTGGTAGCAGATGACGGTTTTCTTGCTGTGCTCACATGGTGGAGAAAAAGCTGGCTTGCTGGCCTCTTACAAGGGCACTGATCCCATCCATGAGGGCTCCCCTCTCATGACCTAATCACCTCCCAAGGGCTCCACCTCCTAATACCATCATGGGGGCTTAGGGTTTCAAGGTGTGGATTTTGGGAGGACAGACGCATTCATCCCCAGACTTTCTCTACCCTGTCATAGCCCATCACGTGTCCTCCAGCGAGATGAGCTTTGATTGCTTCAACCAGATGTGATCTTTCCCTTCTCTGAGTACCAGTAGTCCTTTGTATATCGCTTATGATATTCCTTATACTTACCATATTCTGTGTTATTGTCCTTTGCATATTAGCCTAACCCTATATTAGATTGTAAACTAATTGTGGTTAGTCATTAATCTCAGAGCACCCAGCCCAGAATCTGGTCAAAACCCTTCTTTTATTATATAAATGAATTTTACAGGTAAATACACTAAGGCCCCAGCTGGTCAAAAGTCAAGAGTTTTGACTTTCACTTTTCATATTTTAGAAGGAAAATTCTATTTTTATCCATGAAAACAAGATAAGAAACTACCATAAAACTTAGTAACCTAGGTCTAAGTACTAAAAGAAGCTGATCTTTATCCTTAAAACTGTAAGGGACTAATAGTGCTTATCTTCGAACTGATTAAACTAATATCCGTGCAAATTTTTATGTCCTTTGCTTGGGGTTAGAAGGATGCAGTCATGCTTTTATGAGCTTGTAACTCATTTAATTTTCAAAAATAAGTCTAAAATTTCCAGTGTTTTCTGAGTTGTAACTCACTGCTGAAATGAGGTATTGTGGTCTTAATACCCGAACACAATTCTTACGTCGCAACTAAGTCAGGAAGACCATGAACCATCATGGCTTCAGTCCAGAAGCCTCCTGGTTGGTCAGAGCCTGTTTCCGATTCATAGGCCGCCCCACAGGACCAGTGGGTTAACTATTGTAAATTACCCCCTTCCTTATATCCAGAAGTCACTGGACATAATGTTCTGGGATAATGAAAGAAATGACATTTTATGTGGAGAGAATCTACAGTAAGCTTCTTATGTATGAGAGAAGATATTTTACCAAAGAATGCATGTCTAAGTAAACACCAAAATTCTATTAAGAGAACTCGATGTTTCTGTGTGGCAACAGGTAATGCATGTTAATTTCAGTTTTTTTAAAACTGGGACTCTTTAAAAAAAAGTTTATATAATCAGAATCCCAAAACTCCTAAAATTAAACTTTATGAAAACAACTTAATAAAATAGGTGTATATTGATGGCAGTAGTCATTTATTCCATTTGATAAATGACCTGTTTTAATATTATTAAAGTACATAGAAAATCTGATTGTTTTTACAGGATACAAGTTCAGGATTAAAGGAGGAACAGGTTATTACAGCCTTTGAAGATGCAGGGGCATATGTAATTCAGGAACGGCAGGATGCTCTCGTGTGTCGAGGAATTCTTGATGTAGAGGAAACTGACATGCCAGAGCCTCTGGCTCCTGAAAGCTGCCCAGAGTCCATCTGTGAAGAAGACGTCACCTTAGCTCTGAAAGAACTAGACGAAAGGTGTGAAGAAGAAGGAGCTGACTTTTCTGGACCATCTAGGTGAGAACCGGCACCACAGACACCCCGAGAGAGGGCAGCTCCTCTCCCGCCCCTCCCAGATACGGCCCTGTGGTTCAGTTTGCTTGCTTTCATTTCTGTGTATGTTTTTGTCTACAATCATACTGTCTTCATTTTTAAAGATAAAATGACTTACCGTGGTGGGTTTGTTTTCTGTTACTAACATTCACTTAAAGAAAAACAAATAGGCATCTCTCAAAGCATAGTGGGTGGCACTGTGCATTTCGAAGCCCAGCAAATACCTATTTTGGCAGAATGCCTAACAGCCAAATGTTAAAATCAATACCGGGACATGGCCAGATCCAAGTGTCAACCTTATGGAATGAACCAGGATAAATCTGAAATGTACCTAAAAATTATTTTACAGTTTCATTATCAGTGGTCAGATTTTTCCAGTTTGACATACAGTGGGCGGAAGTGATCTCTCAGTACTGCCAGATGTTAGACTGTTCCTTTCCAGTGTTTGTGTAGTCAACAGTTTGAAGCTCCTTGACAATTATTCTTACACAAAAAATACTTAGTAATCATCAAGTATGTCAGTGTTACTTTGCAGAGGCCTCTTTTTATCTTTAAGAATCACCTAACACAGCCCTTGACACATATGGCTAAAACTTTTTAAATATCAGTTTGGTCCTCCAAAATTGACCATTTAAATGAACATTTTTTTAACTTATTGAGGTAATGTTGGTTAATAACATTATATAAATTTCAGGTGTACAAACATCGTAATTTGACAATTGCATATGCTTGCGTGTTCACCACCAAAAGTCCGTTACCATATATTTGACCCCGTTACCCAATTCATCCTCTTGCACCCCCTTCCCCTCTGGTAGCCACCATTCTGTTGTATCTATGAGTTTCTTTATGTAACGTGAGAATTCTAATCTGAATCATAGCCAGTACTGAAATTAGTCCATAGTGCTGGCACAGCATAGCACTTGGGTTGTTTTAAGGTAGTTGTGTGAAATTAGAGTTTCACACAAATGCTAAGTAGAAGGAACACAGAAATCTGCTTATTTGTGCTTATTGGTGCTTTCTTAGAGTCTAGTTTGTGCAGTCATAAGAATATACCTAGGATGACTAAAACTGTTCTAAGTAATTGGGTCTCTTCTAAGATGACATTATGATTATTGACGTTTGTGTTAACAGTCAGGATGAGGAGGAGCGCGACGGTTTCCCAGAAGCACAGACGTCCCCTCTGCCGACTCCATTTCTTTCTGCCATAATAGCGGCTTTTCAGCCAGTGGCCTGTGACGACGAGGAAGAGGCCTGGCGCTGCCACGTCAACCAGATGCTGTCTGACTCCGATGGGTCCTGTGCCGTGTTTACTTTTCATGTGTTTTCCAGGCTATTTCAGGTCAGAGAAGTTTAAGCTTTCGGAATTCATATTATCATTACCTGATAAAGTTACGTTATTTTGGTCTAAAATCGGTATCTCAAATGTTAATATTCCCACTGATTTTCTTTTTAAAAAATTTTTTCCCTAAGATAGTGATATTACTAAATTTACATTGTGACATTGTACTTACTGCTGGTACTTTATATACAATGACTACTCCAGATAGCTCCCTTACGGCAGTTAGAATAATCTTCAAAACAACTGATAAATTGTCTCTAGGATCCTAGGCACTATCAGGGATACCAAAGAAATATAAAGCATGGTCCCTGCCTTCAAGGTGCTTGCAGTCAATATCCTAAAACAGTTTAGATGCTAAATAATTAGTACTTTCATTACTTTGTGGGGACCTTAAAATTTTAAGGTTGCTTCCAATCCTAAAGATAATAATGATGAGCTAACATTTATTGTCTGCTCACTACATGCTAGGCCCCATGCTAAATTCTTTACGTATTCCATTCTTCCAACAGATTTATGCAATGTAAGTATACTTTTAGCATTCCGTAGCTAGGGAAACAGGCACAGAGAAATGCCACCATTTGTCATCGTCCTCTGAACTACCTACCATGTTTCCTCCCTAGCTAAGCCAGTTTTGGCCTGCCAAATGCCTACTCTCATTGACGCTTTCCCAACCATTCCAGCCTTCAGTCTCTCCCCTGGGAAGTTCCTTAGTGTTCACGAATTGGAGCATGGACTGAATTCTTTACTTCTGCATTGCTACTTGATTTCTGTTTATATTCTTTTCTTTCCTTTGACATTCTAAGTTTCTTGAAGCCTGGGATTGTTGTTTAGGCTTTTTAAAAAATTACTCATAATGACAACAGTGTTGTGTAGGTACACATTAACTATTCGTATAATTATACTACTAATATAGTCTAATTCACTGAGTGCTCACTATGGCTCAGACATCTGATTGTTTTATGTGAATGAATATTCTTAAGTTTTGAGATAGTATTTATTACTCATAATGCATTTTTATGGCTTTAATGATTAAAGTCAGATGGCAGCCCATAGCCAAGGATAGCACACTACATTTACCAAACATTTCTTTCAGGTGGAACTGCAGAAGAGTTAATTCCTCAGACATGTGAGGACTTTATTTCCAAGGGCGTGTAGCAAGAATTCCTCATGTCTCTCCTCATTAAAGATAATCTCAGGAATGGGGGGTGAATGGCATATGTCGTTACTTTTCTTTTTTCAGTAATACTTTTTTGTTAATATTTGATCGGTTTTAGAAATCAATGTTTCCTAAAGTAGGGCTTAAAAACATGGATTTACAAATCACTTACTAGAATTCTGTGTATAGCTACAATAATTTTAAAAGAAAATATTGCCCTAATCAGTAAATTATGCTTCTTTACTTAAAGATGAAAAGAGGCCTTCTTAGGAAATATTAAACTTTTTCATATGCTTTTCTCCATAGACAATTCAAAGAAAGTTTGGAGACATAACTAATGAGGCAGTCAGCTTCCTTGGCAAGAGTCTGCAACGCATTGGTACCAAATTTAAAAGTTCATTGGAAGTGATGGTGATGTGTTCGGAGTGCCCAACAGTCTTTGTGGATGCTGAAACAGTAAGTTTTTACATGAGGGCTCATTATAAAGACTGAATTTGAGTGGCATCATTCAATAAATAGGCTATTTAAAAGATAATTCAGAATTTTAAAGTGTAAAGGTTCATATTTTCAACTTGGTTATAAATATCTAGCAAAATACAATTCCGGTATATTATATGCAGTGACTTGTGACTATTTCTGATCCTGACCCCTCTCTGCCTGATCCTCCACAGAGTCCTAGGTGAGGCGGCTAACAAGTCAGCTCTAGAGATGTGCACTTTTTCATGATTCCTAAAAAAAAGCGGGGGCGGTGCTAGACCTCCCTCATTGAGAACCCAGGGCTCCTTGATCTTCCCACCTTGTTTCCAAGCACATTTGGACATTATGTATTAAGATACTTAAAGAAACCAAGGTTTAAGAAGCTTCAAAGGTGTTACTTGCCAGGTATATATACTGGTCTGACATGCTGTTTCTTGCCTGAGCCAGTTTTTGAAAGCATTCGAAGGCCTGCTAGTCCTTGCTGGCATCCTGGAAATTCTCCGTTTCAGTGAAAGGTCAGCCCTGAATGTGGAACAGAGTACAGTAAGGGACCCTGGCACCAAGTTTGGCCACAAATTAGCCAATAGGAATCCCATGAACCAAAAGTTGTTGGTCTCATGCCTGTGACCAGAAGTGGTAACCGGGAACAATGTGTTTGATTTGACAGCTGGTGTCGTGTGATTTGCTAGAAACACTCAAGTTCAGTGTCTTGGAGTTGCAAGAACACCTGGATACATACAATGCCAAGAGGGAAGCAGCTGAGCAGGTCAGTCTTTTTACTGTGTGAAACTGGTTAATAAGATCATACAGGTTTCAAGTGTACATTTTCATGATACATGATCTGTATGTTACACCGTGTGCGCACCACCCAGAGTCAGATCATCTTCCATCACTATATATTTGACCCCCTTTACCCCCCCACCCCCCTCCCCCTGGTGGTAGACTACGGAATAGGTGTTGCCTGCTGAGAGATTCTTCAACTGCCGTCTGACCCTGCAAAGCACAGTTCTGTTCTCTGAGAGTGTTTTCAATTGGCGGGGGCAGAAAAAACTTTAAAAAATGCTTTTCTTTTTCACACACACTGTATACAGTAGACATTTCTTTCTAGAATAGATGGGTCTTTCATTAATTAGTATTAAGTATCTATCACACGTAAAGGCCCATGAAAAATGAAGTTCAAAACCTGGCTCTTATTGATAAAAACATAAGGCACAAATACTGCATATGAGTAATTAGTAACAAAAGTAGTGTCACTTAGGGATAGCAATAAGTACTGGCAGTGAGAGAGGCTTCCCGGAATCATACAGGTCTAATGGAAAACTGATGCCATGCTGTGATCCCCAAAGAAAGGTCGCTCAGGCTAATAGGAAATGTCATGGAATAGATATGACCTTAGACCCTAAGAGATGGTAATTTTTGATTAGGGGATTAGGTGGAGCATGCTATGAGAAAATACTTCTATTAGGGCTTTCTCTCCTCATAAGGGAAAGGGATCTTTTATCTGGACTGAAAGAATAGTGACAGATTGGAGAAGAGGAAAGAGTTTTCAACATCAGGGAAGAAATAGGCAAGATCTGGCCGTCCTACCAGTGGGAGTGCTGTATACATTCTTGCACATCTTTTGCGTGTATATGTCTCGTGTCTGTGAGAATCTAGGAGTGGAATTGCTGGGTTGTGGGATAAACGTATGTTCCACTTGAGTTGGTTCTGCCAAGAACTTTCCTAAAAGAGGTTGTATCCATTTCCAACCCTTTCAGAAGTGTGTACAAGAGTTACCGTTGCTTCGTATCTTTGGTATGGACAACTTCTAAAAACTTATTCATTGTGGTAGTTGTGTGGTAGCATTCATGATACTATTTTGCATTTCCCGTGATGACTGTTTGAGTACCTTTTCATATAGATAATCTCCATTTAGATAGTTTGTGAAGTGTGCCTTTTCAAGTACTTCGTCCATTTTTGTAAATGGGTTATTTGTGGTTTTCTTATTGTAGTTCTTTGTTTTAAAGCAAGCCTTTTATTGGATGTACACAGTACAAATTTTTCCACTCTCTGTGGCTGGTATTTTCACTGTCTTGGTAGCATCTTTCAATGAACAGTTTTTTATTTTAATTAATTCCACATTATCAGTCTTTTCCATTATGGTGCCTTTTGTTTCTTCAGAAATGTAGCCTACCCTAGAAGCTGCGGTACATTGTTACCATAATAACCCTGTTGCTTGCCTCTGTCCACACCCCTTTGCTGTTCCATCAAGAGATGGTGTCCATTTCCCCACCTCTACATCTGGAATGGCCTGGGACTGGTTCTGAACAATCAAATAGAAACACTGCTGTGCAGCTGAAACTTCTGAGGCCTTTGGCAGCTTCTGCTTTTGCCATCATGCTGGTCAGAGTTAAATTGGGATAAATCTGAAAAGCTATTTGAGCTCATGTCTACTGGAGGATGAGGTCACTGAGGCGGCATCCCAGCTGTGGCAGGCGGCATGCCCGCTAAAAGTGGGGCCCACTGGGAACTGCCAGCCCCAGGTGAGCCATCACATGACTGTAGACTCAGGGTGACTCTAGACGTATAGATTTGTCTGGTTGTGTTAAGCCAGTAAGTTTTATGGTGGTTGGTTTTACAGCAATATGTGCCATTTGTAATAAGTAGACATCAAATACCTACAAATAAATCTAGTCAGATGCTCTAGACCTCCACACAGAAAACCCCAAATATCACTGAGAGAAATTAAAGACTAAATGTATGGAGGACTATACCATGTTCATGAATCAGAAGACTCAATAGTGTAAAGGTATTGTTTCCCCCAAAATGATGTGTAATTGCATCATTTTATGCAAAAATGATTGCATTGTTTAATGCAATCTCGTTTTAAATATTCTAATTTAGAATTGGTTCTAATACCAATCTCAGAGAGTATATTAATGAAAATTGACAGGCTAACTCTGCAATTTGTATGGAAACACAAACAGCAAATAATAGGGCAAAATAATCATCTTGAACACATTTCAGCAAACTATAGCCCTCAGGTCACAGCTGGCCCACTGCCCTTTTTTTTTTTATCATTTTTTAAATATATTTATTTTAGAGAGAGAAGGGAGAGGGATAGAGAGATGGAAACACTGATGAGAGAGAAGCATCATGGACCGGCTGCCTCCCACACGCCCCCCCACTGGGGAGGGAGCCCGCACCCCAGGCATGGGTCCTGACCAGGAATCAAACCGGTGACCTCTTGGTTCCTGAGTCGATGGTCAACCACTGTGCCACTCCAGCCAGGCCGCCCTCTGCCTGTTTTATATATTTTTTTAGAACATAGCCGTCCCATTTCTTTACATATTGTCTATGACTATTTTTGTAGTCCACTGCCTTAAATAGTTGCAATAGAGAATATATGGTTTGCAACACCTAAAATATTTATTATCTGCCCTTTGCAAGGAGTCTTCCAAACCTTGTTCATGAAGAACAGCTAGGTCTAAACAATAGAGTTAGACTTCCAGCCAGCAAGACCTATTATATCTCAAAAGAGGGTAGTACTGGTGTAAGCATCGACAAATAGACCCATGAATGTAAGAGAATCCAGTAACAAACCCGTATACACAGAGGTGAGCAAAAGTGGGTTTACAGTTGTGAATACATGGAACAGTTTATTCTTGTATTATTTTCCATATGAACTGTAAACCTGCTTTTGCCCACCCCTGTATATAGTCATGTAATTTACAGCAGAGGTGCTATTGCAATGTAGTGGGGAAAGAATGTCCTTTTTAATAAGTTATCCTGAGTCAATTACATATTCGTATTGGGGGTGGGGGGAAATGAACCCTGGTTCTTTCCTGAGCTACCGTCTCACGGTTTCTTGTCCCATCTATTTGTTTCCTTTTTTTTTCTCCTATCAACCAAGTTTTGTGGGTTTTTTAAATATATCTTTGATTTCAGAGAGAGGAAGGGAGAAACATCAATGATGAGTCATTGATCGGCTGCCTCCTGCACGCCCCCAACTGGGGATCGAGCCCGCAACCCGGGCATGTGCCCTGACCAGGAATCGAACCCTGATCTCCTGGATCCCAGGTCAACGCTCAGCTGCTGAGCCACGCCCAGCTGGGCAACCAAGTATTTTTTATTAGTCAGTTTTTCCCCTTTAATAGTTTTTCAGTTATACATTTCTTTTCCTGTTCCTTGGGTTTTCCAAGGATCATGAGTGAAAGCCCGAGTTACCAGGACGCCCCCATCTCAGCAAGGACTGAAAAATTTTTGTGTCCCCAGATCCATGAGACAGAAATCTCTGCTTACCTTTTTAAGACTTCTAGATGCTGCTCCTTGGTGCCTTAGCCTCTCCTCCTGCACATGATAAATGTAGGAACAGCAAGTTTCCCCACGGGGAAACTACACACCGACTGCCTCTGCAGTTCGTTGTTCTCCAGGATCCTCGCACCTCCCAACCCAGTGAACCTGTTCACCTGTATGCCTAGGGACAGAAGCACACACACTCCGAGTCAACACTGGGATCAGTGTGGGGCTCCCTCCTGGACTCGTACTCCCCGAGTCCTGGCTAATGGTATTCAGTTTCTACAGATGTCCTTGGAGGGCTGGCCTTATACAGGCGGCTACTCCTCCATTCCCAAAAGCCAAACCTTTCGGGTTTTAACCTTCTTTTGAGCGTTGAGTAAAGAAATCACCGTGACAGGAAGACAGATTAGATGTGGACTGAAGGATATTATGTACACAAACTACCTGCAGTGTCCAGTATACTCTGGCTGGAAAGGTGTGGGGCTGTACTCAGGACAATACACAGCCCATGGAGCTTTAGGGTTGGGGCTTGTCTTTTAACAGAATAAAAATCAGGAATAAGTATGTTCAGTAGTGCTCCTCAAATGCCTTATCACTGGGCATACAGTGTAAAAAATATTCAGTAAGAGGACCTTAAATAATCAATTGAAATTTTTTCCAAATGTATTGGTTTACTTGGACAAATTGGACTGGATTAGTGATGATTAAGTAATAAGCATTTTAACATTTTGTGTGAATAGAGTAATGCACAAATTCCATGGTCAATGTTGACTGAGTTTTGCTGATATAAAGAAACCTCCTGAGTAGCTTTGACAGTGGCTGCCAGCAGCTGTGTCTCTCCAGGAAAGCTTAACATGTTTTTGTTTAGAGGTGCTGTCAAGCAAAGGGCCCGAGGGTGGTGCAGTCTGAGGGCTGGGATGAAAGGGACAGGAGGTCAAAGAGATTGTTTTGAAATAACCGAGATGCCTATAATTTTAATTCTTTGCATGTGGAACGTTCAGCTACAATTGAGAATTTTAAACATCTAGTACTGAAATATTTCCAAAGGGTGAACTTAACATAGCTAATATTTTCTCCAAGTCCTATTGAAAACTGTCCTAATGTTTTGTATTTGTATTATTACGTTTAATGTATCACACCCAATAAAAAAGATCTAGGACATCAAAACCGAGGAGCTTGACCTGAGGCTCTTCGTTTTCACTTGCGCTTGGACATACTATGACTCCAGGGGTTTTTTCCTATTAAACCACAATGCTATTTTATATTTATTTGACCACAGAAAGGTACCTTAAATACATAGCCAGCTTTAGGAATAGTCCCTGGTAAGGAAAAACATTTGGCGTCTATATCCAATATTCTTTGGAGGTAACATATTTGTTATTCATTACTGTCCAAAAAAAGAAATAAAAATAAGATTTAAAATGGATTTTGGTTTGTTTCATTAATTAAAACTGGCACCAGTCTTCTGAGATTTACGCTTCTGATAAACGAAAGGACCTGGTTAATTTGAAGTTGTCCTTATTTAATTGTCCAGAGGGGAATCACATCTTTCATTACCCATCTTACATTAGACAAAGGTCAAGTATAGACTGTGAAGATTCCAGTAAAACCTGCGACATGCAGACTGTGTTGGCTGTGGAGCGCCGCCGTCCCCGGAATAGGCGGCCCTTCTGTTTCCGTTGGTCAGCGCGCAGAAGTGTGTGCGGCTAGTTACACTGCGGTGTGGCCCTGCGTGGTTTGTTGCATATAAACAGTGAAGCTCTAATGGAGACGAAAGTCTGTCTACAACCATTCCTAGACATTCAAGTTAACTTTTAAGTTTGTTGTTTTATGCACACAGGCTGTTGTATTACCAATGTCATTGTACAGTTACTGCATTAAAGTCACTGTTACTTATTTCTTTAGTGGCTAGACAATTGCAAGAGGACATTTGGTGCCAAAGACGACTTGTATAGGATCAACACAGATGCACAAGTAAGTTTCTTATTCTTAGTTATGCTGTATTTCTATATTGGGTAAAAAAATGTGCATGCTCAAATATCCTTATGTGATATTCCTAGAAATAAACAGTATTTGTAACACTTCATTTTTGCTATCAAAACGATCTTTGAAAAAGTTAGGTTCAATGAAATACTGGCTTAGTAATGAAAATTTCACTTTAATAAAAATGAACGACCAGCTTGTGACTGAAGCTTAATAACATTCAATAGATGGGTTTGATGGATATCTGGACAGTCCAAGTCACTTTTAGTCGCACCTGCCTCTTTGAAGAAATTTTTGTTCATTGGTATGCTGCAGATAAATGGTCTGGCCAGCAATGCAAACCCAAGAGTAATGTTATATACACTGAGATTAGCCTTTCTAAACGTGAAATTCTGATTGGATAAACTGTAATGTTTTTACTAGTATAAAATTCAGTGGAAATAACAGTATCTTCTTAGAGAAAAGTGCACATGTACAACACATACATTGTATTAAATGATACAGACAGACCTACACACTCCTCTAATAGGAGTGCAACTTCCTGTGGGGAAGATCATGCATCAAATAAAGACCTTTGCATCTCACATCCAAATTCTAATCTTTTTCAACATTAGTTATATTGTTAATAGATTTCTAGTCACTGTAAAAATGTATTTGAAGTTTTTTAAAAACTGAAATGCTGAGAAAATAATGGTGTACTCCCAATAAATGTTAACTATTTGCCAGGCTCTCTACTAAGTATTTCACATTCATTATCTCCATCCTGACAACTCTGTCTAGTAGATGCTATAATTATCCCCATTTTGCAGATGAGGAACTTGAGGCTCAGAGAAGCTAACTTATCTAAAATCAGTAAAGTAAATAGTTAGAATTAAGATTCAAACCTAGGCAGTCCTGCACTGTTACAAAGAAATTGTCAAGTTGTATGTGTAAAATAAGGAATTAACCCTGGATTAGATCCTTTGGTCTTAATTCTGTCTTTGCCACTATTTAACTGCATGGCTTAAGCAAGTAATGTAAACTACTTTTTTCCTATATAAATTAGGTGTTTAGACTAAGTGATTTCTTATATCCCTTCATCCTTGAAGAAAATGAGTTCCATCTCCCAGAGTCTGCGTTGGTTAATGTACCTCAAGGTTTTCTGCTAAGTGAAAACTGTACATTTAAGATTTCATTTGCATCTCTCTCCTTTCATACTCAGCTCCTTGAGAGTGGGGACCCTTTTTACGCATTATCTGCGGCCTGTGTACCAGGGTGGTCTTTTACATGATAAGCAATCTATAAATATTTACTTACAAATAAGTGAAAAGAATGTAGGTGCAAATTTCAGTACACTTAAAAGGCATTTTAACTTAAAACACACAGTGTTAGCATGTTTAGTATGATTTCTGGTAATTCAGAGCTATCGAATTAATTACATTTGTGTTATTTCCTACGATCGTGGTGACCATAAACTTTATCAGTGATTTCTTTTCCATTACATCCCTCAGTAGAGGCTATGGATACATGTGCATAGAGTCAGTTCTGTTTTATTTATGCCAAGAGAAGGGAGGAAAAGCATTTAATACTCAAATAGTAGTTTCCATATAAAACCTCAGAAATTTAGATATGCTAATAAGTTTGACATTGGATTGTGCTCAGCTAATGTTCACAGAATGACTGAGTGATTTATGATAAGCTGTAGGGAGCTAAAGTTCACCTTTGCTTAGCAAATCCTTTCTAAATGGAAAGGAATAAATGTTATATTATAAATAGTCCTTCCGAGGAAACTACTTAGAAAAGCAGATTCAGAAGGGGCTTTAGAAGCAGTATTTACATTATTGCAGTTGCTGTTGTAAATAGCAATCATTTTTCTCGGTTAATGAGTAGGTCCGAGTCATTGTAGGTACTCTAATGTAGTTGTTTTTAAGTAGTCCATAAACTAGATGTTTCACCATGTATTTTACATACGTTATATCTCATTTGATTCAAATCTAGAAGGGTTGAATTTCTGAAGTTTACTAGATTATATTTGGAATGCAGTTTAAAACACACATCTGCTTTCACTATTCTACCTTCTGACTCAGCAGCAGTTATGGCAACATAGGACCTAATTAGACAGTGAAAGGTAGGAAGCCTAGAATGAGCCACACCAAAGATAATCTCATGGGTAAGTATTACGTAAGATTATAAGCCAGCTCTTTCCTGCGAACAGTAATCTGCTTATTTTCAAATGAGAAATTTTCTCCTTTACTAAGAAAATTTTATGACACTTGACTCTTTATCTTTTTTTTTTGGAAAGGCTCTAAAAACCTAGATAAAGACTACTTATGAGAAAGCCAGATTTCCCAAGATCACATTAGTTCTATTTCTGTGTAAAACTTACAAAGAAAATCAACTATAGCCTAAATGTAATTTACTTAATTTGGCAAAGCGTTAAAAACACCCTAGATTGTTACGGTAAATGTCTAAGAAGTTTAATTCTGGAATAGCATCATACATTTTTCTTTGGGGTGTAATTACATGTTCTTCAGTTTGCCTGGGACATCTGTGACCCTAGTTAAAATGACCTCACACTAATTCTTGGTCTTTTTCTTCCTTTGTATTTTTGTGACCCGATCACCTTCTTGCTTAGCAAATGGAAATTCTAGCAGTAAGTGACCTGTCTTAATTTATAGACTACTTATCCATGTCAATCCATGTCAGACAAACTGGTTTTCATTTGCCATTTGTCCATTTGTGACCTAGCAGTGTTTTGTCATGGACTACTACTACTTTAAAAGTAGTGTGTGCTTCAGGTTCCCATAGCCCTAATCTATGAGATGTGGTCCCTGTAAAAATAATGCGATTTTATAATTAATGTACAACTAGCACTTGCCTTCTTATACATTTATAACTAACATCTCAGTTTCTTAATTTTGAAAATCAAAGTGCAAATGTTACTTTCATCGTCTCATTTCAACGAGATTGATTACACTGTTTTTTTTAGAAAAATGAATTCATTTTTAGCTAAGCAGCTATCCAATTTTACTTTAACAAGCACTATATTGGTAAATATAGTGAAATATTTATCTTGATGCGGCAAAAGTATATACATTTGAATTATGAATTTAAAGTCTTAAGTTATGAATCCTTTATATTGTCTGCTTTAAAATTCTAATGTAAAATGTGCTTCACACTAAAAATGAATTATGTAACCAACAATACCTTTAAATTTTTAATCAGTCCTCAAAGCGTCTTTCACCAGCTTTACTCCTTATTAACTTGCTTACTGCAGAAAAATAAATGCAAAGACAATTTTAACAACTATTTTACAAATTTATTGGATATATGTGGTCTAGTCAAATGTGGAAAATCACACCTAAATTTAATGCAGTGTTATTTATTTCTAGGAACTGGAGCTCTGCCGAAGGTTATACAAATTGCATTTTCAATTGCTACTTCTGTTCCAAGCCTACTGTAAACTTATCAACCAAGTAAATGCGATAAAAAATGAAGCAGAGGTAAATATTCGGTTGTACTAGGCACCAGTAAATGATTCTAGAATGTTTAAATGTACACATATGTATACCTGGTAGGAGAGCTTAAGTCCAAAGTCACACATAGTGAATCATTTTTTATCAGAATTGTCTTTTGAAATGATACACTATTTCCAGACCTATTAGTAAATAAGGCAGTAGATATCCAGCAGTCTTAAAAGGTTCAAGACCTTAAAGGTCACAGTAGCAGCAATGATCATATGCAATCAAAAGTCTCGTAAAGCACATCAGTTCAATAAATACATAAAACTATGAAACCCCCTAACACCCTGTATTATTTACACCAGGTATTATTTGTAGTCTAGTGACACACCAGAATAAACATGTCAAAAGCACGTTGAACGTTGGAGGGCATGTAATGAGTAGGTTCAGAGGTAGTGACTTTAGTCTTTTTTTCCCCCACTGTCAACCACTGATACTAAAACTGTCACTGGGAATGATTTCATCTTTTTAAAATGGTTAAATTTAAAAGGATACACACACATACTGGTGTATATAAAATACACTGGGTAAGTAAACTTTTAAAATAAAGACTTCCCTTTATTGTCAAAAAATGTTCATGATCTTCCCTAACAGTAAATGTATTTTTACTATCCAAGATGAAGTATAAATCATAGGTTAAAACCAATGTAAACATTAGTTACAACCTGTTTTATTACAATGTAACATTTATTACACTTATTACAACCTATTAAAAAATTTTTTTTAATTTATTGACTTGGGGGAGGGAGAGGGAGACAGAGGCAGACATCGACTTGTTCCGCTTCCTTACGCCTTCACTGGTTGCTTCGTGTATGTGCCCTGATCCGGGACGGAACCTGCAACCTCCGCACAACAGGGCAACGCTCTAACCAACTGAGCTACCCAGCCAGGGCCAACCTATTATTTTATCAAGAGTATTTAAAGACTACTATTTGTTGGCTAAAATTATTTATCCCTACCGAATAAAGAACTTAAAATACAATATTAACTGCCCTTTAAAAATATTCCCTGCCCTCAAGTATTAACATTTGAACATCTTTAAAATAAAATGCTACTACCATTAAATCTATTTTCACAGCCAATTATATGCTCTTCTTGTTGCTGAATATACAACTAGATCCCTTCAAGGTATGTTTACTTGTTTTAGGTCATCAACATGTCAGAGGAACTGGCCCAGCTGGAAAGTATCCTCAGAGAAGCCGAGTCTGCTTCAGAAAATGAAGAAACTGACATTTCCAAAGCTGCACAAACTACTATAGAAACTGCCATTCACTCTTTAATTGAAACTTTGAAAAATAAGGAATTCATATCAGCTGTAGCACAAGTCAAAGCTTTCAGGTAAAATGTGATTTCAAGATGCCTTTATACCAGTGATTTTCAACCTTTTTCAGCTCATGGCACACCAAAAAATTAATTTTTTGCCGATCTGACGACAAAAAAATTGGTATAATTTTGATTGGTTTATGCTGGATGGCCATTATTGTGTTGGCCATGTTTTAATCTGATGTCATGTTTTTATTGGACAATCTAAGGGAAAGGGGGTTAGTGCCCCTGACTAAACAGGAGTTGCACATTTGAAAATTCTCACTGCACACCAATTGAAAAATCGCTGCCTTATACGCAGACTGGGAGTTTGCAGTGATTGGGTTTTGGTTTTCAGTTGATTGAGTAGCAGGTCTTTGTGAAAGGAAAACATGATTTAGTTTTCTCCAGCGTCACTGAAATGGCCCCAGTGTTAGATTTTCTTCACTCTCAGTGATAAATTCAGTAATCTGTTTGCTCAAATATTAAAACATGCTCAGTGATTCACAATGGAATGTCGTTGTCATGGGTGTTAACCTAGAATGTAGTTAATCTTAACTGCTTGATGGAGTCTTGGGATTTAAAGTGCTGTGGATTATTTTCAGATCTCTCTGGCCCAATGACATCTTCGGCGGCTGTGAGGAAGACCCTGTGCAGACGCTGTTACACATATATTTCCATCACCAGACGCTGGGCCAGACGGGAAGCTTTGCGGTTATAGGCTCTGACCTGGACATGTCAGAAGCCAACTACAAACTGATGGAACTTAATCTAGAAATAAGGGAGTCTCTACGCATGGTGCAATCATACCAGCTACTAGCACAGGCCAAACCAATTGGAAATTTGGTGAGCACTGGATTCTGAGAAACTTCAGGCATTTAGGAAAGAAACTAAGCTGAAGATGACTGAGAATATTAACAAGCACCTTTATGAACCCTTGCAATTCACTGATAACTTTTCCTGGCAGCATCCACAACCAGTGTGACGAATGTCAAAATGAAAGATCTGAAGAAGAAAAAACTAATTGTTTAACGGCTGCCAATACCTCTCACAATAACTCTGCAGAAGGGATTTTTAAATTACTTAACCTGTGTGAACGGAAAAGGGCTAAACGTGATGCGTGCAAGTACAGACACTGCTTTCTGGAGGAGCAAAGTGTAAGAATGTTTGCAGCACTGGCCTCTAACAGACAGTGGAAAGCAGGTGAAATGAGGCTGAAATCGAGGCTGGTTCATTTTAGCTGAAGGCCTGCGAAGCTGCGTGGATTCCTAGCAGCTGTGAGCATAACCCACAATTGATGCTTAATTATCTACATGAAGAACGTCCAGTCGGATAGATATACGCAGAAACTGAGTTGCAAAAACCATTGATTTTCAACACGTGGGATCAGGGTGTGGGTGTTTTGTTTTTTAGTCTGTATAAGGAATTATGTGTGTGTGAGCTGGGGTGTGTGAATACGTGACAGTCCTATTTTCAAAGTGTGGATGTTGGTGGTAACATCTCAGAGCATGCCTGAAAGAGCACTGCGAGATTATTTTTGAAGAAATTTTATTTTATTAGATCTAACTCTTCATAGTGTGTAAATGTTAGAACATTTTAATAATATTTTAAAACTGGGCTCTCCCAGTATTTCAAAAAGAAATAATATATCTGTTAACGTTATTGGAATGCTGCTCAGTTCTCTGATCAGTGCTTATGTTACAATTGTTGATAACTAACCAAAGTAGATGCCTGCAGAGACTTTAAACTGTAAAATAAAGATGTATGCTGCCCGTCAGCTATTCTCATTAGAAAAGTTAACTTATTTTACTCCGTAATTATTATAGAAACTGTATAGATTAAAACCAGTATTTTTCTTGTACATTTGTGCAATGCACTGTTATACAAGAATCGGTGTACAAAGCTAAAGAAGAAATTGTGGTCGGTGATGGTAGAATATATGACTTGCAGGCTCTGAAGTCTGCAGAATTCAAGAAGAGAGATGCAAACGCATTTTTATATGTTTGTTCAGGACTCAAACGTTTTACCCTAAAGGAACCTGGGGCTGTGGGGGGAAATGAAAGGAAGCCTGAAGACTGGCTACCCAAACATGCAATATACTTTCCCACTGTCTAAGCCTGTAGCAGAACACGAACTGGATTCTCCTTTTTTAAATAGCATTTTGTAAAAGAAATGAATGTAGTCCCACAATTCCTCTGGTTTGAAAGGAACACCTTGTATTTTTTATATGCATCTCTTATCCACTGTGACTTTTCTTTGAAACTGGGCTCTGTGATTGCAGAGTTTGGAATGTAGACATGATCTGCTTAGCTTTGCCTTTTCTTGGGGGTGTGGGCCCTGCCAGACATGTAATTATGCTCAAGTGCATTAATTGAAGGCACTGTGCACCCTGTGGGGCTGCTGACTAGAGTTATGTTGCCTGTAAAATTCTGTAACTGGTCACGGCACATCCATAATCACTGTATTTTTTGACCCTGATAAAAAATTATTTTGATGGTGTTCTGGTACTGTAGATGGTGTCCTTTAAGTTATTTAATGACGTCTGGGTGGGGGGCAGGAAGAGAGGGCTGGTGTCGGGAGACACTCCACATTTACATCCTAGCTTACCATCCCCCATTTTTCCTCACCCTCCTTCTATCCTTTTTGTTAAAATAAAAAGCATTGTAGTTGTTGATCTGTGTGTGTTTGAAGAAAGGATGCATGACTAGTGTGCATCCTTCAGAGACTTCAGGTTACCTCTATCGTTTAATATACTTTTCCTTAAAGGGGCAGAACAAAATTAGTTGATTACCCAGATCAAACCTTTCAAACAGCTGAAATTTGCTTTTCACATTTTTTATATGTAACTATGTCTATTAATGTAATGAAAACAAACACACCTGCAGAAATAGATACAAGTGTAAAACCATTAGGATTGTCCTTTGCCAAAGGGTTTTCCTCACACATATACTTCTTTGCTCCTGATCCTCTAAATCCAAAGTTTGCGCTACTGGCAAAATATATCAAATGCTTAACTTACTAAACACCTTATTTAGTTCCTATCACAGCCCTGTTTTTGCTCGTACAATCTTTTTCTTTTGCCCACTAAATTTATCATTTTTAAATAGTTTGTAAAATAACACCAAAAGAGAAGAAATCTGGAAGTTCCCTCACGCTGCTTCTAAAATAGAAGGCCAAGGGGTTTTTACACGATGTAGAAAGATTTTCTACTTTAGGTGATGTAAAATAACAGGTATGGTTACAACCTACAAGCTAAAGTTTAGGAAACAGTTCCATGCTCTCTAGGAACAGACTCACCGGTCCAGAGCAAGCCTCCCTCCTTCAGGTCTGCGAGAGCTGCTCACACACCACAGCCGCGTAGCCTGAACTGCAGGACGATATCACAATCAATGGGATTGTTTTATGACTTTTTAAAAAATTTTCAAAGTAATCCACTGTCACTTTAGCAAATGTAGGAAATATGAAGAAAATTAGAATAATTTCTCTTGACACTCAGATCACAGTAACCTGGAATATTTCCTTCTAGCCTTTCAGTCTCTCTCGCTAAAAAAAAAAAAAAATCACATTTAAAATGTCTGGTTGTACACATACAGCTCGAACAGCGCCTTCTCATTGCTGGAATGCTATCACTGTAACTCATGAAAAAAAGGTTTTGTGCCACTTTGTTCAATGTCTGAATCCCCACTAAGTAAGACATCGTTTGATCCTTGCTTTCAACTGTAAAATAGGGTTAGCTGCTCTATTAGGAAAATTAACAGCAAACTATTAATAATTTACCCATATTAATAGCCGGACCCATTACAGGTATCTTCCTATTGTCGCCTCATTGATTCAGCAATTGCATGCCAGGAGTCACGCGCTTCCTGCCCCTACCTCAACTAAATCAGTAACAGGTGTCAGAATGAAACAGCACCTTCACCAACACCTGGAGTTCTTGTCACTCTTGCTTCTTTGACACCCCCTCCCCATTTGATCTGATCTTAGTCTTATTGGTTTATAGGGATCCACTGTACAGCCAGAGTGAATTTTATTATTGTTGACATTACAAATGTCCCCCATTCCTCCCTTTCAGAGGTGATTTTGTCACTGTACCCCACCATAACTTTAAAACCATTCAGATTCTCACTGATGACAGATAACTGAGCAGTCACAAAAGTGTTCCCATCTTGTCCTCCAGAGTATTCTACCACTGTGGCCTCCTCCTGGTCTTTTCTACCACTGGGCCTTTGCACGTTACCTAACCTAGTTCAACTCATCTAAACTTCAGCTTAGCTGAAGTGTCATTTTTTTAAGCAAGCCCCCCCTAACCTACCCCAGTCAGATCCCCTATTTATTACAATTTTACTAACTTGTTCTTCCATGTTAACATGGCAGAACTTCCATTTTACATTTGTTTTATGCAGAAATGAATGGCCACCTTACCCCCTACATTAGAAGCTCCATAAAGGCAGAGGCCACACCCATGTTTTTCAGTAGTAAATGCAAAGGTGACAACTGGTTTTCCCACTTCGATTCCATAGGCAACTCCTGGGGTGCTTGTTAAGCGTTGCTTTAGCGATTCAGTAGGGGTAGGGGTCTAGGAACCTGCATTTTCACAACCCACCTTCCTAGGTCCATATGGATGCAGAGAGCCTTTCCCATTGCTCTAAGGGCTCTAGAAACCTCAAACTCGGTTTAGGTTTTTATTCCTTACGTTTGTCTACACACAGGCATCCAAGATGTTAACAGGCTACTTGTATGACCCCTCTAAGGTGGCAAGGATTAACTTAAACAGGCTGGTTGGAAAGGCATAAAGCACCTGCTTCCTATTCTGTGCTTTCGATAACCACTAATAGCCCTTAACTCTGTTTTCATTAGAATCCCGAGGCTCCAGCTGAAGTGTCACCCCCCTTCCCACCCCCAGCCCCCAGGAGAGCTGAGAATAGGGCCTCTGTGTTTTGGGACTCGCTATTAGGTGCAGAGTTAGAAGGGAATCCTTAGGGTAGGTGGCGAAAACACTTTCCAGTTACAGAACTGCAAGTCAGTGAAAACAAAGGCTAAAGCCATCTTTGTCAACTCAAAAATCTTTAAGTACACTTAGGAGGCCTAGTTTTAAGGAGTTCCACCTGAAGTCCATTTAATGAAATTTAACATCTTAAAGAAGCTGCCCTTAGCAACCCTGTTCCAAGCCCCAGCTGTGAGATTGTGATTAAATACTCAGTTTCGTTCACAGCATGCCCCTCCCCGCCACCCCAGGAGTTTACCTACTGGACTCGTGGCCAGGATGCACTGAAGGCCCACCCACAGCTAGCCAGCCGCTCGGCTCCCCCACACTCAAGGATGGCTCTGCCTCCACCTTCAGAGCACGCTTGCTTCACGGTTAGCGGGCCTCTCAATTCCTAGCTTGCTTACAAGCTTGCTTCAGCCCTACAGACCCACATAAGCAGTAACCCTCACATCTGAGCCCCTAAGTTTTTTTCAAGCTACTAATACGCCTCAGAGCCTGGCTGCTCCCCTACGCAATGAACGAATATGATTAAAGTGACAGGCCCAGACTGTTAGCACAGGACAAGCGCTCCTAAACTTTTATTTTAAAGAACAAGATTGTATGCAATTGTTTTGCAATCTTTTATTTAAAGGCTTGTGAAAAACAGCCTTGCATGACGGGGGAGAGGCAGAAAGGAGAGGGGCATGCAAAAAGCTCACTAGTCTCCACTACGCACGGTCGGCAGGACCGGCGTTTCACATCTAAATGATATATTTGAAGCTGAAAGTGCTGTCGCAGGAGAGGCGTTTGCCTTTGCATCTCCCGCACAGATCCTGACGATGGGGCCGTTTAGGGTCAATGTGGCGGAGTTTTATTGAGCAGGAGCATCTAGTCTGTTTACAACTCTGAAAAATCAAAGTGAGAAGCACATTCAGAAGGTAAAGCCTGGGTGGTTTCCTAGAACTTGAAACGTTTGTTTTCTAGTCCAGTCGAATACTCATTGAAGGTGCTCTAAGCAAGGCCCTGTGCCCGTCTTGCGTCTGCGTCCCTTCCAACAACGACAGGGTTACCAACAGAGGGTGTGCCACCATTTGTTCTGGTCCCATGGTGCACAGGCTTTAGTGTGGAATTAGGAATTTCTTTTGAAACAGTTTTCTTACAAGAAGTCTTTTCCTGCACTTGAAGGGTAAACAACAAGCAAGCAGGGGAGAGGAGTTTAAAAATAGTATTTTTAAATAGAGTGTTTTTAAATAAAAGGAAGAGTACTGCAAAACAAGGAGAGCTAATGCGTGAGCCTAATGCCCAGCAGCAAGCGAGCGCTCGGGCCGGGCACCAGCGGCCCTGTCCCCCCACCCCAGCCTCCTGCAGGCGACCTCAAGCTGCGGCAGAGGCCAACCAGCAACGCTGAGCCCGCAGCGGGGGGACTAAGACACCCTACTCCAGAATCCGACCCTAACGCCATCCACCCTGTGCTGCTGATGTTCCCAACGTCCAACTTGAGCCAAGTGCGTTGATGAGGCTGAATCAGCGGGTAGGCCAGGCCCCACCCGCCGTGTGATAACAGGGGAGTTCGGTCACCCCTCCTCCCGGGTTATCTAAGCCCCTCAGCAGAGCTCAGGGCTCCGATAAAGCATACAAGCAATGTTACCCCCTCACCCAAAAAGCCGCACAACTCAGATTTTCAAACAAGTCATTCTCCTTCCCAAACCCAGGCAAGACTGAACCGTGAATCCCGTGCTTATGCTCCGTACCAAGCTGGGCGGCTGCTCCAGCAGCAGCATCGGGCCCAACGGCAGCCTCTCCCATCTCGTTAGCAGGCAGCGCCCGTGTGTGTTTGCTTTCTCTTACGTTAGACTGAGCAGGTGAGGCAAATGTTCTTCCATATTGCAAGTGAGGTGCCCCCTCTCCAGATGCTAAGACCAGTCACGCGTATACACGTGTTTCTGTGTCCGAATGTTGCTGGCTGGTCACGAGGCGACTCGTGTCTGCACTTACACTCATTTAAGTCATTTTAAACCCCTTGCTGACCAAAGTAGCCGGCCGAACAGGCGAGTTCTGGCACAAAATAGCTGGTCAGCAGGGTCCACAAGATTTGCAAGGGTAGAAGGAAACTGACACCCAGGACCTGTTTCCAAACTCCTGCCAAGAAGTTGTCAAAACCTGGAGGTCACTGGGAACCTAGCCTCTTTCAGGAAATACTCAACCAACTACACCAAAACCCTCCACCGCTACCCAGTTCAGACAAAATGCAAGCATTTGGCTTACCTGACAGGTGATGGCCTCCACTCGGTAAGGGTTGTAAGACTTCTGACAAGTTCTGCAGAACTGCTTAAAGTAAACCTGTGACGAGAAAGGAAAAACTTAAAGCGAAACCCTTCTGACACTGTCAGAAAGATGCCGGTCACGTGGTGTTTCTTACCTTGTTAGTGCCCTGCACACACCACACGTAGGCACTTTCCCAGCGGATGTTGCAGTCCTTACAGTGATAGTAGCCGTATTTCTGCTCCAAAAACTGAACAAAAGACCAGAGTTTAACCAATGTGACATCTGAATCATTTCAAAAGCTGAGAAGGATCTATTTGATATTTAAAATTGGCAACTGCATTCAGATGGTGGAGAAAAGTAGGGTCAGGTTCGAATTAGTCCCTACTAGTAATCAGGTGAGCTAATGGCCTAATTAAGCAGGTGAGCAAACACGGGCCCAAGAAGGTTTATACGCCAGGTTAACTTGGTTCATAAAGCTAATTATTGACAAGTTACTGAGGTGTTTTCCCTTAGGCACGGAAAAAACCAAACAGCCAGGGTTCTCTACACCTTGAGGTTCTTTAGGGAGCCTTTTCAGTGGGATCAAGTCCAGTTTTAGAACATAGACGTGAAAGTGGTTAAGCTGAAGAAAAGGCGTCAGACTGCACCCTGGAGCCCTCTGAGGCGTTTCACCCAGATCAAGTCCTCTGCGCTGTTAGTTCAGTTTCCACCAACCAGCAGAGCTAAGAATCCAGTGGTGGATAAGCCATAATCCATGCGCAACGCGAACGAAAGTAGTAGTAGTGCCTTGTTCTTAAGCTGTCTTCCTTGCCACCGACACACCAGTTTTGCAAACAAGTTTTTGGAATTAGGCCTTTAGAAGTGAAAGGAGCTGGGAGAGCACTCAGAGCAATTTCACAGGCGAGCAAAGTGAAGCCCAGGAAGGCTAGGAATTAAGATGGCCCGTGGGTTGTGCACAACTTCTTGGCTCACCGCTGCTCCTTCCCACTGCCCCCCTGCTTCAGCAGCCCGGGGGGGGGGGGGGCTGCGGGGGACACCCACGGCCTGCTGGCGGCTTAGGACCTACCCGTGCCTCCCACTTCCCTGGGTGACACCTGCGCTCAGCGGGCTCCAGCCCTCTGGGGTTCAGCCGTGCGAGCGGGCCCTGCAGGCCTGCCGTGCACAGCGGCCCCCCGCTTCTGAGAGGAGGCGCTATTTCAGGAGCGAGGAGAGGTGCTAAGGGGCACTGCAGCAGCTCTCGCTTCCAGCAGCAGCTCTGGAAACCCCAAAGAGCCGTGAGGGGCACGCTGCCCAGCACCCCTAGTAGCTGACCGGTGTGGTTTTTGCCACATTAAGTTTGGAAAAGTGAGCGGAACCCTTGGGAATCAACTGTCCCGCCAACAAGCCCACCTTCCGACGTCCAGCTAAGCGCCCGCCTAGATCGCCCCCGCGGGACAGCGCGCCCGCGCCCCGAGCTCAGAGCAAACGCCCAGAAGACGGAGTTAAGAGGGGCCTCCCCCGCCGGCCCTGGGGCTGTGCTTTCAACCCCCGGGATCGGGCTACAACGAATCCCGCTGGGGGGGGGGGGGGGGCGAGGTGCCAGCGGCCGCGGGAAGACACACAGGCGCGCCCCGGCTCCCCGCCCCGGGCCTCACCTGGAAGCGCGGGCGCGCTCGGCCGGGCTCCGGGCTCCGCGGCGCCGCCCTCTCGCCCTCGGCGTCCTGGGCCCCCCGCGCCGGCGGCTCCGGGCTGCGGGTCGCGCTCCGCGGGGCCGCCTCGTCTCCCCGGGCCTCCCGCGACGGCAGCCCCGGGCCGGCCGCCGGCTGCTCCCGGCTCGCGCGCACCGCGGCGGGGTCCTCGGCCTCCGCGGTCTCCTCCTCCGGGGTCTGCGGCCCGGGGGGCGCCCTCCTCGCCGACCTGTCCGCCCGCTCGGGGCCTCGGGGGCTGGGAGGCGGGGGCGCGCGCTCTGCACCCGGGGGCCGCTCGCCCGCCGCGGCCTCGGCTCCCCCCAGGAAGGTGGCGAGGCGCCGGGAGGCCACGGGCGAGTACAGCGCGACGGTGCGCGGGAAGCGCACGAGCCGCGGGCCGCCGCCGGGGGGGCTGCCGCGCTCGGGGCCCGGGGGCGCGGGGCCGGCCGGGGGCGCGGGGGCGCGGGGCCGGCGCGGGAGCGTGCGCCGCCCGAGCGCGCACTGCACCGACGCGTCGCGGCGCGGGTTCACCTGCACGGCCGCGTCCCGGCTGCCGGCCCTGCGGGGCCGCGGGCCCGCGCTCACCTGCGACAGCAGGGCCATGAGCTGCGTGCGCTGGTAGCTGTCGAAGTGCTCGGCGGCCGCCAGCTGCCCGCAGCCCGGGAAGGCCGAGGGGGCCGGGGGCGCGGGGGCGCAGTCCCCGCCGCGGGGCCGCCAGCCGCCCCCCAAGCCCTTGCCCCGGGCGGCGGGAGGGTAGAGGTGCGGGTACGGGTAGGCGGCGCACGCGGGGAACATGTAGCCGTCCAGCGCCTCGTCCCCCAGGGAAGCCATGGGCGCAGCCCCAGCCGCCGCCCGCCGCGGGGCCCTAAATAGGCGGCGCTGCGGGGGCGGCCCGGACCCCGCCCCGCCCGCCGCCTCCCCGCCGCCTCCCCGCCGCCGCCGGGTCGCCGGGTCCCCGCCGGGAGGGCTGCTGCCTGACCCCGCGGTGCGTGCACGTCTCCACACCCGCAGGTCCGCACAAGTGCCCTGAGGGTGTTCTGGAAAGAGGCCGCCTTCGCGACGCACGAACTGACTTGTAGGTGACCTGGCCGAGGAGAGAGCCATCACCTGCGCTGGCGGAGCCAGGTGGCCCCCAGGCCCTGATTCCCCCCCCCCCCCCCGTCTGCACCGCCCGGGAAGCTCGGGCGAGGCTGGTGCCTCCGGCTAGTGAGCAAATATTCGAAGGTTTGGGGACCTGCTCCGGTGGGGTTACCTATGACTCGGGTTGCAGGTTATTCCATTCTCTCAGCGCAGCTCCCAGAAGTCCACCCGCCGAAGCCTTGCAGTAAGTTCCGGGAAAGCGCCGGGGTCCGTACCCAGGCTCACTGTCTCCCCGGAGCACGTGCTCCCGGCCCCCACTCGCCCCCCACACTCGGGCCTCCGGGCGCACTCGGGCACCACGCGGTACTCAGGACTGGTCTGGGCTGTAGAGTAGTTCTGCACATTTCCTGATCTAATCATCCCTCCAAAAGATAAGTTGATTTGGGAGGGGTATGTTCACATACATGCAGAAGGCCGAGTCAGGCCCCAATCGAAAAGAAAATGCTTTGTCCACCAGAAAAACGTTCTGTTCATCACCAACAGATTCCAGATCAAGTAATCAAATGCATTAATGTATTCTTTTTTCTGACTTGAAACAGGTTTGACACTAAAATACTATATTTCATTGTTTAATTGACCTGTTTGGCGGGTTTTCTAAATACAGGTCAAATTTTAACATTGTCAAGTATTCATAAGTTGAGCTAGCACTTTTTTTTTTTTAACAACAATTATATTAAACTCAATTATGCTTTACAAATATAGCTTGTTACTCATATAAGATAGTGCACCAAAATTCTACATTTCCAAAACCCTATTTTCTAAGAGTTTATATCTTTGAAACAGTCATAGAAATTGGTTGATAAAGACAAACAGCACATTTAACTTGTACAGGTGTCACTTGAGCAGTCTCAGGTGCAAGTTATAATACAGCATTGACTTGTAATTTGTGAAAACGCTTGGTTAATATACCAAGGCAACCTTACAATGGGAAGATCAGAATTGTTACAAGTATGTTACTGTGAACCAATTGTATCCTTTATGTAAACCATATACACTGCCACAGACTATAAATATGAAGTAATATGGATGCTCCTGTGCATCTCCTTGTTCAGAGAGAAGTCTGAGTGGTTTCCATCATAATTAAGTTATCTGCTCTCACTGTGCCATAGGACGTGTCTGCCATTTCCTCTTCTTTTAGTTTCTTATAAGAAATATCTGTGTCTTCATCTTCATCTAGAGGATCTTGCTTGTGCAGTATTTCACTTCCATACATTTTATATATTAGCACAAAAATCCCTGCTTCTGCAGACTGGAAAAGGGCATAGAGCAAGGGGAACATGTACATGCTTCCTATGAGCCGTGGTGGAAAGGCCAGTTTGAGAATGGCAGTGCAGAGCTGCACATTCTGGCTGCCCGTTTCCAGGCACACAGTCCTCTTGCAGTTGGGTGGGAGATGGAAGAGAGTAGCTAAGCCGTAGCCTGAGGCGTAGCCTGCTAAAGGCATAAAAATCGCTACTATGTAAACAGTTGCAGGAATACTTGCCAGCAGTTCAGGTCCTAACATAGTGCCGGTCATTATGAAAAGGACCACCAGCGTCACTAGCAGAGACCACAGGGAAACCTAGTAATAGAAAATGGATAATGAAGTCATCAAAAATAGGATAGTTAAGAGGAATTCAGGCTCTTGGAAGAAGAGACCCATCAACTCTGACCTCCCACACAGAGTGGAGATCTTTGCCATCAAGTCTTTGGCAGAGTATTTCTGGGATGGGCAGATCACCTCATCAGGAGGCCTCCAACCCACGTGGCACAGCTCTGATTGTCTGGAGGCTGGTCCTTATGTCTAGTGACAATTTGCCTTCTATAACTGCAAGCCACTGTCGTGGACAGGCCCTCAGGAACAACATAGACCAGCTACTCCTCCTGCAAACAGCCTTCAAAAGTTTACAAAACAGTTATATGGGGAAGCTACTCTTCCCCAGGCTCTGTCCCCAGGCTTTCAGCCTCCATTGCATAGCTCTGTTTTGGAGTAGTGACTGTTCCAAGCACACGTTGAACTTGTGAATATGCCTCTGATTAACAGCAGTTAGAAATGAGCCCAATACACCAGGTATGACCTGATGAATAGAGTGTACAAATGGACATTACTCTCCCTGAACAGGACCTCATGTTTTCCATGAGAAATCAGTTCTGGTTTTACACCTGGGATAACAGGCTATTAAAATGTACGAAACCAAGTGTGTGATATTTTTCACCTTCAAAATACTTTAACAATTGTTAGCAATATCAAAGCAATTACTGACTCTAGGATCACTTAAGAGGGGAAGAGGTAAGTATAAGATGTGAGGCATTCGTTGCAGTTTTGCCTTTCCCCCTTTTCATCTATCTATTCATGGAAACCTCCCACCTGTAAGTCTCTAGCGATGCTTTCGGATTACTATAGTAGATGGATTTTCAATATAAAATAACTGCATAAAACACTGTGTCATCGCCCTGGCCAGTGTGGTTAAGTGGTTAGAGCGGCAGCCTGCCCACCGAAGGGTCTCAGGTTCGATTCCCGGTCAAGGGCATGTACCTGGGTTGCAGGTTTGACCCCTGGCCCCAATAAGGGGGTGAGTTTGGGAGGCAGCCAATCGATGTCTCTCTCCCTTCCCTCCCTCTCTCCCTTCCACTCTCTAAAAATCAATGGAAAAAGTATTCTAGGGTAAGGATTAAATAAATAAATAAAACATTGTGTCATCTTGACTGGTACATTTCACTCATTCAAGTAAGACAGACTGTGTAAATAGCAAGGTAGGAACCTAAAAATTCCTCTCCTAGTTCTTCAGGTTGGGCATTAGGTTGTTTTTGTAAATGGGGCTGGAGTGTTTGTGAGGGAGACTAAGATCCAGGAGAGCAGGTAAAGTGCTGTTTCCTGTCCCTGGGCATCTGGGAGGAAGCCCCTTCAGGGGGTGTGGGATTGGCATATATAGTACTTTAGACTTTTTCAAAAATTAGTTAAAATTTGTCTGGGCTGGTTAAAAAGTCTACCCTAGAGGATGCTGAATATTTATTATATAAGGTACTCATGCTACCAATGTACAATCAGCAGAAGACAAACTTAAAAATCCAAACTTATATTGGCCAGCCGGGCATGGCTCAGGGGTTGAGCATCGACCTAGGATCCTAGGAGATCGAGGTTCGATTCCCAGTGGGGGCACATGCCCGGGTTGCGGGCTCGATTCCCAGTCCGGGCATGCAGGAGGCAGCCAATCAATGACGACCCTCTCATCATTGATGTTTCTGTCTCTCTCCCTCTCCCTTCCTCTCTCTGAAATCAATAAAGATATGTTTTAAAAAAACCACAACTTTTCTTATATTAAGTTTCAAAGTGTGCCCACATCTAAAGCTTTATCAGAAAATCTGGATTTTCATTGTGGAGAAACTGGCTCCAAAGTTTCCTTTGCACTATTTTAAATCATTTGCGTGAGCACTGACAATGAATGCCCATTTTAAAGTGTTTGCAAAGGTATAAAAATGTTATAAAGCACATCCTATGAGTGTGCTGGTTAAGGAGTGGGGATAAATTCAGCTTAAACTCAAAATTAGCCAATCTTACTGAAGTGTGTATTATTTAAATATATTTATCTGTTTTAGCACAGAAATAACTTATTTGATTGACTTTCTCTTAGAATCCTAAGGTTTTATAGTAAATATCATCACATCAATAGCATTAGCTCAGTTATTAAGCTTAATATGTTCTTAATGTATCTCCAGGTTGTCTACTGATATATTAAGAACATAAAAATTATATGTATATTTACATGTACATATATATTTATTACATTCAAAATATAGTATAGACCACAATTCCTCTTACTCAAGGCTGGGTATATGTACAGAAAAGAACCCTCTGTTTTTTGTGTTAATAAAAGTTAGCAATGGCAATATAGTCTGCATTATTTATCCATGGCCTAATTTTATTTTGTGCTTTAAAGTTTATATTTTGTGCATTCTATTATATTGCCATGATGTAATTTTTAAATTACTTTTGTTCTTATAAGTATCAACTTATTTTTAGAAAATTAATAAAACATTTTAAAGCAACCGGTCCACAGAGTTCCTCAGAATCAGAGTTCCACCTTTAAAAAATAGAGTAATGAATTTCTAAAACACTGTACAAATTCCATTAAAATAATTTTATTTCACCTGCTTGTTTTGTAGTACATGAGTTGTTAATGGAAAATGTTTCCATTTTATGCACTGCCATCCATTTCCCACATGATGTTTCCTCCTATGAGTACTGAGTTCTCTTGTGCTGTTTTTAATCTGTGTCTTGATTAAGCTATAATTTTTGAAATTTGAAAAGGTGAAAGTTATCTTTGTGGCATAAACTTTTTTTAAAAAAGTGTATCCACACCCAGCCAGCGTGGCTCAGTGGTTGAGTGTCGGCCTAAGACCCCCCCCCCCCCCCCCCCCCCCCCCCCCCCCCCCCCCCCCCCGGCGGTCACAGCTGGATTCCAGGTCAGGGCACATGCCTGGTTTCCGATCAATCCCCAATAGAGGGCGTGCAGGAGGCAGCTGATCAATGACTCTCACTGATGTTTCTATCTCTCCCTCTCTCTGAAATCAATAAAAACATATTTTAAAAAATTGTTTTAACCCTCACCAAGAATATTTTTTCCATTGCATTTTCAGAGAGATTGGAAGGGAGAGAGAGAGACACGGGTTGGATGCCTCCCGCAAGCCTGCATCCAAGGTTCTGCCCTTGGCCGGAATCGGACCAGGGATCCTCCAGTCTCAGGATCTACACTTTACCCACTGAGCCAAACCAGCCAGGGCTAAAAAAAAAATTCTAAGTGTATCCGTGCAAGGACTGCCAAATCCTTTCCTTCCTTACCCCTTTGCACGCGTCCTAGCTTTGCAGCCAGGGCTCCGACCAAGGCCCGGCGGCGGGTGGAGCGGGTAAAGGAGAGCGGCCTTACCTTGACGATGTAGTCGGCCACCCGGCTGTACCTGTAGCGGATGAAGACGCCCAGCCCGATGGGGATGAGAGTGCTGCAGAGGGTCAGGGTGACCGCCCCCAGGGGCAGTAGCTGCACCAGGGGGGTGTTGATCCAGGCCCGGCTGTAGATCCACAGGCACAGGGGCATCAGGACGAGGGCCAGGAGCGTGGAGGAGATGGTCATGATGATGCTGCAGAAACGGGAAGGCGCAGGAGCCGCGTGGGCACCCCTCTATCTTGTACCGGAGTAGAGAGGAAAGGGGGGGCTGCGATTCCCAGCCTGAGGTCTGGGGAGCACCTGCTTCATCCCAGGCGAGTGCCAAGAGAGCTGCACGAACAAGTTCAACCGAAACACGACCCCAGGCAGGAAAAACAAACAAAACCAGTGCCCTGGGCACTGCCCCCCCCCCAGGCTTTGTAGAGCCTATGAAGGTGGTGACAGCCCCGATGATTTTGGGGGCGAGGGACATTTTTTTCTTTTGTAAGCCTTCAGTACACCCCGTTAGACACGGCAAAGCTGCTGAACTACTTGTTGGGCTGAACTCAGCGCCGGTGCCCTGGAGACGACTCCTGGCGGGACCACCCGCCCTGGCTGCAGGCTCCCCAGTTCTCTGTCTCCCAGGGCCGGAGACCCGCACCGACAGCCCAGCCCTCGGGGAGCGGGGGGGGGGGGGGGGGGGGGGGCCTGGGGCAAGCCCGCGGCCTTCGCGCCCCAGCCAGCCTGGGTTGGTCCCGGTCCCGGCCTGGCCCCGCCCGCGCCTCCCCTCCCCCGCCCCGGCCCTGAGCCCCCGCCTGGGGACGCGGTCGGTGGGGACCGGGCCGCCCGGGGGACGCAGCTCCGTACCTGAGGTTCATGTCGCCGTCCACCAGCAGGGACATGAGGTTGGAGAGGTTCCCGCCGGGGCAGCAGCCGCACAGGAGCACGGCCACGGCGGCCACCTCGTCCAGCGCGAAGACGAGCGCCAGCAGGAAGGCCAGCAGCGGCAGGAGGCCGAACTGGCAGAGCGCGGCCAGCAGCGCGCCCACGGGCCGCCGCACGTGCGCCCCGAAGCGGTTCACGTCCACGGTGCAGCCCAGGCCCAGCATCGTGACGCACAGGGCGGCGCCCACGAGCACGTTCAGCCCGTGGCTCAGCGGCGTGTCCCAGAACGGGGGCTCGTGGGGGGCCCAGGGCCGAGGGAACAGGGAGGCGCCCGCGCTGACCGCGCCGCCCGCGGAGCCGCTGGTCGTGGGCTCCGGAGTCAGAGCCGGGCCGGGGCTGAAACTGACGCCGGGACCCGGCCCGAGGCTGAGCCCGGGGCCGGCGCTGGGGCCGGGGCTGGAGGCGGCCGCGAAGTCGGGGCCGGGGCTTGGGCCGCTGGCGTTGGGCGGCAGCGTGTAGTTGTCCGGCTGCGGGGCGGCCGCGGTGAAGAGCGCGGCGGCGTTGCCGTCGTTCATGGCGCGGCCGTCGGGAGGCTGCGGGCCGGCTCCTGCCCGCGCTGCGGATTCCTGCTCCTCCCGCCGCGCGCGCGCCTCCCCCGGTCCTGCGGTCGCCGCCGACCGTCCGTCCGTCCGTCCGTCCGTTTCCAAGCCTGGGCTGCGCGCCGCTGGCGTTTCCGCGGCGTCGGGTGCGGCGGGTGGGTCTTGGCTCGGCCGCGGCTCGGCCGACACGCCCGCGGGCTGGCACTTAAGAGAGCGCGGCCCCGAGGGGGAGCCCAATCGCCGCCGCGCCCGCTGGCCCCGCCTCGCGCCGAGTCCCCTCCTTTTAATCTCCCGTGAGTGGCTCCGTGAGAGTGTAGCCAGGGGCGGAACAAAGGCCTGACAAAGGACCAGGAGGAAAGGCCGGCCGGCTGCCGACCGGGCTCCCGATGCGCTCGGCCTCTTCGGTAATGAAATCTGGAGACGCAGGCACGAGGCGCGAGGGGCGCGCACAAGCCCGCAGATGGCCCGCACCCCGCACCCCGCACCCCGCACCCCAGGGGCGGCCGGACTGGGCGAGCGCGTCCCTGGTGGGAAGACACGCTCCCTATCGGGCTTTAATCTGCAGACAGCTTTTTAAATAAGGTTTTTATGTTCAGACCTAAAGTAATCAACCTGGCGGCTTTGAGCCAGGTCCATGCAAATGCGAGCGCATGATTTCATTTGGTTCTGGGAGCAGAGCCCCGGGAGAGAGGCCGCGGGGCGACTCTTGCATACGAGGGGTCTGAGGCCGGGGGAAGCCTCTGCCTCGCCCCCAAACCCACAGGGGCCTGACTGCGCCTGAGGAGTGACGGCCATCGGAGTGCGGCGAGGAGCTTGGCTTAGAAAAGGCTCTGTGGGAAAGTGTGTGTTCTGTAAATTATTGGCAGACGGGGAGAGGATATGTCAGTGGCCATGGATTTATGAGTACAGCTCTGGCGTTAGGATTTAGAGAAATAAAGTGGGTAGAGTCTCTGCTTCAGACAGGTGTTATTCCCCAAACAAATCAAATCCTGAGTTCCTGGGAATGGAGACTCCACTGGATGCATCCACCTACACAGGGAAGGGGCCCCTGTGCATACCCGCCAGAGAAAGCCGCCTGACAGGCCCCGGCTGTCCCGAAGGACCACAAGGTCGTGGCCAGCAGAGCCGTGAAAGCCGAGGATCCGGGGTTCCTGTGTGGAGCTAAGATCCTAGAGCGAGTTTTTCCTCTTGGGGACTTGTTCCTACCTCGGCCTGTGACCAGAGGAGACTGGGCGACTCCCATTTCTCAATGGTGGACTAAGCCCAGGTGTTTATATTTTCTCCACCCCAAATCTCCTGAAAATGTCAGAGAATATGAAAAATAAGACTAAATTCACGACATACTGCATTCTTAATCACCAATAATTGATTTCTTCTCATTAAACCATAATTTCTATGAGGGAAGTAAGTGCTTCTGCAAGCATTCAGGAAAATAACATGCCTCATGCTTTTCCAAAACACGAAGCCCAAGAAAACAACCAAAATAAGTTTTCATTTGGGCTTACGTAAGCCAAAGAAGCACATTCAGATATACAATGAAACAAGCTACCCACGCCACTTTTGTACGTGAGCATATCCAGGGAGAGACACGGGGACAAGGAGGGGGCACTGCCCAGCCACAGGGTGAGATAAGCCGCCGTCGGGAACCGCAGAGGGTGAGCAGACGCACAGGGCTGCAGGCACCACTCCTGGCTGTCCCCTCCTCGTGTTAATGATATTAAACTCCACAATCACATTAAATAAGCAGTAATTACAGCCAGACCAACGCATCCAACTAGCTTCTCTCGAGGTTTGGGGAGGGGTTTGGGTGGAGTCGAACTCAGAAGGGGATGGACTTGGTTTGTAAACCAGCAGGACCATTCAGCCGGCAGTTGTGAGGGCTTCTTGGGGCCAGCAGACCTGTTTTCTCTCCCACTGATGTGGTTATTGCCAATGTGAAGAAAGCAGATGTTCTCGCCTCCCCTCGACTTTCCGAACGCCTTCACTATTTAGGAGAAAACCCTGGGATTGAGAAACAGCTCATTCCCCAGGTGTGGAGATGTTGGTGCGCTGCTTGGGTCCCAGCTTTCCCCACTGCCTTGCCTTTACTCGGGCCCACCCAGGGGGAGAGAACGCATAGGAGAGAAGACCACACAGCCCTCGGAAAGGATGCTATTTGGAGGAAGGTGAATTTAGACCTTTGTGGCACACCATATACCAAATCTAACTACAGATAGATTAAAGAGCTAACTTTAATAATGAGACTGCAACAAAATACTGGAGGGAAATATTGGCTAGTATTTATCTCATCTCTGGATAGGGAGGATTTCCCTAAGCACAAAAGTAACAGAACAAATCATAATGGGAGGCTAAGTAGATGTGGTTACATGAAAAATTTTAAACTTTGGTATAGTACAAACAGCACTGAAAAAAATTAAATGCAAATTACAAAGAGAAAAAAATTGCATCATATTTAAAACTGAAAGCTAAGATTGTTAATTTATGCAACAGTTTTACAAATTCATAAGAACAAACTACACTATAGGAAAAAAGGCAAATGATATGAATATGTATCATTTTGTGATACAAGATCACAAAAAGGAATGCAAGTATACTTACAGCAATATTCACACTGATCAGTAACCAAAGAAATTAAACTGAAAGAATTAGGTGTCACTTTTTCACTATAGGGAAAGATTGAAATAAATGATATTATGGTATGGTGGCAAGAATACCATCAACTGGGTGCTCCTTCTTCCTGCTCGTGGTATAGCCTTTCTAGACAATAACTTGGTAGTAGATGACAACAGCCCTAAGAATGTGCATCTCCTTTGACCCAGTCATTCTATTTCTAGGTGTTTATCCTAAGAAAATATCAGGAAATTTTTTAAAAAATAGAGCTACATTGAGTGCCTGCTATATATACTGAACAATCTTCTAAGCTTTCAATCATTGATCATCTCATTTAATCCTTACAATAAATAAGCTTAACGAGATTAGAAATGTGCCCAGTCGCCCTCTCGTAGGGATAGAGCCAGCGTTCAAACCTAAGCTTTGGGATCCAAAGTCTGTTCTTCTACACGGGATGGGATGTGGTTAAATAAATTAGAGTGCGCTAATGCAGGAGACTGAAGGGCTAAGTATCATAATTATAACCAGAGTTCTTTTTTTTTAATCCTCAGTTGAGGATATTTTTCCTTTTTGTGTGTGTGGGTTTTTTGTTGTTTTGTTTTATTTTTAGAGAGAGAGAGGAGGAGGGGACGAAGGAGGGGAGAGAGAGAAACACCCATGTGAGAGAGACACATCAATTGGTTGCTGCCCTTCCTGGGGAGGGAGACAGGGATCAAGTCTGCAACTGAGGTATATGCCCTTGACTGGGACTCGAACCCACAACCCTTTAGTCTGTCAGCCAATGCTCTAACCACTGAGCAAAACCAACGAGTTCTCTTTTTTTTAAATAAACTTTTAAAATATGTTTTTATTGATTTCAGAGAGAGGGAGAGAGAGAGAGAGAAACATCAATGATGTGAGAGTCCTTGATTGGCTGCCTCCTGCACGCCCCCTCCTGGGGATTGAGCGGGAAACCTGGGCAAACCAGGAACCAAACCATGACCTCCTTGTTCATAGGTCGATGCGCAACCACTGAGCCACACCAGCCAGGCCAGCCAGAGTTCTTAATCTAGAATCCATGGACAAATCTGAAAACATCCTGCAATGATGTATCAACTTTTCTGTATATGTTCTTTTGTTTTTTCTGAACAGTGAGTCCATGGCTTTTTCTCAGGCTCCTAAGAGGCTCTAAAATATATTTAGAGGAATATTTGATGACAAGGGGGAAATTTCTGGGATAAAATCTTAAGTGATAAAACAAGTTAAAAGGCTATACACACACACATGCATTTATATTCTAGTAAATTTATTAAATTTAGAGGAAAGTTTCCCAATGTATATTATATCTGAGTGCTAGTATTAAAAGTAATTTTAATTTTTTCTTTGTATTTTATTGTGTTTTCCAAATTTTGGACATAAATATATTTTATAATCAGAAAAACATAAATGTTATTTTTAAAGTATAAAATCCAGAGGAATATTTGGCATGAAAGTCTAGACATTTTCAGTCAGCGAGGGCCTCAATTATTACTCACAGTATATTATTGCTCACAGTAAGGCAGGTTAAAACATGCTCAAGAATGTCCAGGCAGACAAGAAGTCCTGTTTTGGAAACCTTACTGGTGGAATTGCCAGATGTAGCAAATAAAAATACAAGGTGCTCAGTGAAATTTGAATCTCGGATCAACAAGAAATAAGGTTTCTCGTAGAGACACATCCCAAATATTTCATCTGGCAACCTTACCTGGAGAAAGATGATGAGTGGTGGCCCCTGCGACCAAGATCTCCCAGCAGGTAGGAAACAGCCTAAACTGCAGGGGACAGAGCAGCTGGGAAAGAGGAGGTGCGCAGCTTGGTCTAGGGATGCTGTCCGGGGACTGGCGAAGAGGTGACGGCCCAGCCCGCCTGGTCCCTGAGGAACTTGGCCCGGTCCCAGGTGGAGAGGACAGTTGAGGCTCCCAGTTCCCTGCGTTTATAGCTGAATCACAGTCTCCTGAGTTGAAGGAAGATGTTGCTACACACAAGCACTATGGCAGCAGTCATTTGGGAGTGATGTGAATGTAAACTGGACACTTACAGAGTGGCCCTGGCTCTAGGAAGCGGGAAGTGAGCCACAGGGAGGACCAGAGGAGGAGAGTGGGCGCCGGGGGTCCAGGTGGAGGAAGCCGGTGGAGTGGAGGAACAGGTCCCTGCAGTCACTCCAGTGTGCTGGTCTCCACTGTTTTGCTCCCCAGGGCGCCTCCCCTATTCTCCTGGGAGATGGACCCCCCCTTTGGGCAGAATCCCACCTTCAACAGCTCTTAGCATAAAGTCTCCACTTGGACACTCCCCACCTAAAGGACCCTACTTCTGAGTTGTCGGTGACAGGGACGGCTCCCAGCCCCATCTCAACAGAATTCCAAGGAACCCTCGGCAGGGGCTAGATTTTAATGTCAGCTTGTGAGGAGAAATTCACATACAGGTAAAACTGTCCTTGAAAATCCTTTAAACACCCATAAAAGTATAATTATCTTTTCTTATGAAGGCCACGATGACATTGCCCCCACCCCCACCCCACCCTACCCCCACCATATTGAGACAAATGGCTGCTTCTTCAGCTGAGAGCCGGATAAAGTGGCCAGCTCGCGTTTAGGGGCCGTGTTATAGGAAATGACTCCCTGGACATTTGCCGCAGGTCCTCAGGCCGTGACAAGCTCTGGGAGCTGAGACCAGCCTCCGGGACCGCACAGCCACAGCTCTGGCTCACACTCTACTTGCATTGCATATCCATTGTCGCTCTCTCGCCTTTCCTTTATTTCACTCTCAGAGTTGAATTTGTGAAAGTTAAACTGTGCATGTGACGTGACTCTAGGAACCAACATTCTCAGCTCAGTAACTGATCAGGGGAGAAATCGATCCAACCCAGGCCAATTAGGGTCCTTCCCCTGTGATTTTTTTTTAAATGAGAGCTGTGGGGGAAAGCCCAGAAACTCATACTAACCATGGTTCCATTTTATGAAATCACCCAACCTGGGAAAATAAAGCCAAAAATAAAATCCTAAAGCAGATGAGAGGTGAGGAGAGAAAACGCAAGCAGCGCCAAGTCCCCCGACACCCCCCACCCTCCTGGTTATGCGAGCTAATTCTCCTTACCTTTCAGCCAATCTAGTTTAAGTTGCAATTAAAGGAGTCCCCAAATAGTAAGAGCATTTTCACCAAGTGGGAAAAATTGAGAATTAGTTGTTCAGTAATTTTACAGGCAGTGACTGGAAGTCAAAGGCTACTGTTTTGCTGGTGTCCGCGATACTCACGTTCCTGGGTTGCGGCCCCAAGGCCCAGTGGCCAGCGGGAGAATGGGCTGCGTTGAGCTGTTGCACAAACGGAGCAGCTGTTAACAAGGCTAACCCACCATCCAGGCCTGGCCAGCTTCCCATACCTAGAAAAGACCTTACTGCTGCCGAAAACACATAGTGCCTTATAACTAACCCAGCTCCTGTGCTGAAACAATCTTGGGATCTCAAGGCTGGTTTGTGTGTAGTTATCACTTCCAAGCCTTCTGTTACATTCTTTGAGGCTGTGATTCCTGCGTCCTCGCGTGACTTTCCCCAGCCTACCCTGCTCGCTCTGATAACATGTCAGCTCTCATACAACAGTCATCCTTGTCAACGTACCATCTGAGCTGCTCTCGAACCATGTGACTCACCTGTGCCTAGTCCCTACCTGAAGGCATCGGTTGAAATTTGATTTAATCCATGATCTCCCTTTCGGGTTACTGCAAAACCCTGTACCAGAGGAGCCCTCAACTGTCCACATAGCCCCTCGACAATCTAACAAGTATTTGCTTTACATGCAAAGATTGTTTTTTCTTTTCTATACTAATCTTCTGCTTTTTAATCAGGTCCATTCTTGTGTTCAACTATTCTTTAACTTTCCAGTCACTGCCAACTAACCCGAGAAATAAGAAGTCCATAGCTTCCTTGAAGTTCTAATATTTCAACGTGTTTTTGATGCATGGGAGGTTTTCCTAGGGATTCACACAGGGATCTTGGTGTGGCAAGAAGGCTGGTATCAGGAGGCATTTGTCATCTGATAAACTGAACAGGAAAAAACAAGATCCACAAAGCTCCAGCAGGATATTAAACGGAGAATTTATTTGATCTAAACGTGAAAAAAATCTCCAGTGATATTTTTCAAGGCTTCCAACTGAAAAATTACCTAGTGTTAAGTAACCAGACAACACAATAAATCGCCAAAGTGAGATGGGAAAAAAAGTTTTACTAAAATAGTCTCCACCGATTGGTTTGGATTTGGGTTCTTTTTCATTAAAAATTTCCATCACTCCATACAAAGTATAAAAGGCATCATTAATATTTTTGAATTTAGGAAATGTTTTTTAAAAAATTATTGATTTTAGAGAGGGGAAAGTAGGGAGAGAGAGAAAGAGAGAAACATCAATTTGTTATTCCACTTACTTATGCATTCACTGGTTGAGGCTTGTATGGGCCCTGACCCGGGATCGAACCCCCAACCTCGGTGTATCGGGACAACCCTCTAACCAACTGAGCTACCTGCCCAGGTCAGTTGTACAGGGTCACTCTGTACATTTTTTTAAAAAAAATATCTTTATTGATTTCAGAGAGAGAAACATCAATGATGAGAGAGTCATTGATCGGCTGACTAGCCCGCAACCCGGGCCTGTGCCCTGACCGGGAATCGGACCCCAATCCCCTGGATCCTAGGTCGACGCTCAATCGCTGAGCCACGCCCGGCTGGGCTGTACATTCTTAAGTGATTTCATTAACTCACCTGCCTTTAGCTATGACCTGCAGACACTTATTCCCAAATATCTATTTCTAGCTCCAAATATGAGCCCCCAAAATCCACCACAGATACTGCAAATATGACACAAAGTAGAATTTATTCCCTCAATGCCAAACCAGTGTCTGTTTTTTTCCTTAGTTAATGGCACCAGCTATCATCAGTGTCTTGCCTTTACATATATGTTTCTTTGACCAGAAATACATCCACACCTTTCCTTCATCTGGAAATATCCAATTCGTCCCTTAAATTTTTACTTCAAATCTCACTTCCTCTGTGAGCCCCTATAACTCCCTCTGGTCTCCCTGTTAGAGTTAGGTACCGTGTGGCTTTGGTTTCCATTGTTTCTCACCCATACCAATTAATATTTTTTTGAAGTCTACCTTCTCCAATAACTACAGGTCTGTTGCTAGCAGGAGCTGTGCTGGTGCCGTTTGTGTCCTGCGCTTTGCCTTTGCGTGGTTGCTATCCTGAAATAGGCCCGTGTTGAATACAGTTGAATGAATGGGCAGATGAATCAATGAATGGATGTGTCTTATCCAACCCGCACAGAGGGAATCAAGAGTGTGGCTTTAGTATTATATCGTCATCTGACGACAACATTCACTTCTGTTAAACTGGCTCCGATTTGTATTCTGGTATTGAAAGTGGAGTTACTACCCAGAGCACACTATCTGTTTTTTTCACTGTCTGTTTTTCAGCAGCAGGGTGGTGGTGTTGCCAATCATTGTCATAAAGCAGTCTCAACAGCTCTGCTCCAAATGACCTGATGCGAAACTGTCTGGGCTCTGGGTCGGAATATTAAATGACATTGTGTTTCTGCAGCTAGCTGAGCCTCTTGAGTCACAGCCGCAGTAAAAACATTTTAACAAAATTAAAATCTCTGTGGGGGGGAGGGGAAGGCAGAGAATAAAGAAGGTTGGCCATAATGCTGAGACGAGAGCAATAGCAAGAGACGCGGGTGCTGCCTAATTTCTATATTTAGTTATAATAGGAAAGTAGAGGCTAAGACGGAGAGGTTTACACTTGGGATTTTAAATCGTCTAAAATTTGTTCCCCGTTGAATGGAAAGAAAAAAGATAAGAATTTTCTGGAAAATACATACACTGAATTGAAAGGGGCCATGGGGCAAAGAAATAAAAGCTATCCCCAGGGGAGAGCAAATTGAAATAGATCAATTACCTCTTGTCACTTTTTATTTCCAAACTAATGAATTACTTTTTAAACAGCCTGGCTCTGTACACTGCTGCGTTTGGCACAAAGAAATTCCTGATGTGTGTCTCATGCAAATGGAAAATGAATGTCATGACCAAGTACTGCTGTTTCTTTAGGGAACCAACATAAACAATTCTTGTTCACATAGAAAAACTAGAACTTGAAAAACCTTTATGGTAAGTCAGAGGCCTGAGGAGCACGATGTGTTTTACTCAAAGGAATATTTCCAGTGTCATCTTGAGTACATAAAGAAAAAGGGATCTAAAAACCCTAAAATAGAAGGTCACTTTCTTTGGTTTGCTCCATTAAGAAGGGAAGAAATCACTTATTGTCTGTCCCACTGCTTTCCAGGCCCTGGGGGTGAAAGGTGAGTAAGAGGAGATCTAAAACTCACCCACGAATGTCAAAGGATGAGCTAGGGCAAAGCAGGAGGGTATCAAAGAGTGTCCAGGAGCCCAAAGGCAGGAAGGACAGCTGGGCCCTAGCAGGGATTAGGACACTGAAGGTCAAGAATCCACTTTTCTGTTCCTTTTCCTACTTCCAGGCAGAGGAACACACCTGTGCAGACAGAGTCATGGAAAGTCTGCTCTGTTCAGGCACAAGGGGACAAGACCTGGAAGGTTGGGGGAGGAATGATAGGAGGTGAGAGAGAGCCCCGGCTGGGGTGGCTCAGTAGGCTGGGCATCCTCTCCTGCACTGAAAGGTTGCTGATTTGATTCCCAGTCAGGGCACATGCCCAAGTTGCCCCTGGTGGGGGGGTGCCGAGGCAGTGGATCCATGTTTGATGTTTCTCTCTTTCTCCCTCTCCCTTCCTCTCTCTCTAGAAGTCAATAATTTAAAAAAAGAGGAGAGATAAACAGAGGTAAGCAGACAGGTCTTAGCTTTGTAGGCTGTGAAGGGATAAGTTTGTAAGCAAAGAGGGTGATATTTTTCAGGAAATTCTCTCTGGAAGCAACATGCACGCCAGCCCAATCCAGGACTCAACCTTTTTCCAGCGATGTCAATGTTGACATCTTCCCATTTCCCCACGTGTAATTGATGTGGGGGCTTCCGTGCTCAAGAAAGCATACTGACATGCAAGTGTGAGCATGACCTGGAGCCACTCCAAGTTATTTCAAACCAAATTTATCACACCCCTTTGGTCCTTCAGTCATTACTAAATCATCTGCAGTGGGCCTGGTAGGTGGTACTGAAGGAGCTGGGATGCCATGTTTGAGGGCCGCTAACGCAAGGATGGTCCTCCGTGCTCCACAGACACCTGGGGTTCAGGGGCTGTGCCTTGGGGGCTGCAGGGGAGCTCTGACCCCACCCCCACACTCTTCAACTAGAGCAGCTGCACTTTTATCTTTCACCAACATTTCCTTTCAGTAAGGTGCTCCCCTGCTGTTCTGCTGTCCCACTGCGCAGGCCCACCCTCTCCTCTAACTGCCTGGTGCCTTGTGTGGCCTCATTTGTCTAAATTCCCACCCAGGGTGCTCTCCCTCACCTCCAGCCTCACGCCTCCTCCCGGCCAGCACACTGACTTCAGTGGCAGTGCAGGGGCGAGGTGGTGGGGAGGTGGGCATCCTTTGCATGAAACGGACGTGCTGAACCCAAGTCCCACCTGGAAGGATGTGACCCAACTTCGTAACCAGAGGGACCAAGCCAGGACTTTACTTAGGAGATAAGGTTAAATCTGCTCTAATGCCTGATTAAATGACCAGTGAGGCTCCCAGAATTAGAATATAACAGATAACTTTAGTCCAGAAAAAAGGTATTTTGTTTAAGATATTAGATTTGGGGACATAAATAAAAAAATTTTTGCTACAAACTACAATACAGAAAACTACTGAGAGGGCTCATTCTGTGAAGTTGGGGGTATTAAGGGTTATTCGAACAGGAAAACACCCCCAGAGAAATGCTCGGCCCGCTGCCTGGCGCCCTGGGGATCCTTCCTTCAGTGATGTCACCACAGCGGGTGCCCAGCCAGCCTCAGCAGGAGGGAGGCCGCCCCCAGGCTGCCTCATGGGGGGGAAGGGATGCTCAATGAGGAAATCAGGATATCTGTCAGTGGTGGAAAAACATACGCTGAAAGAGTATTTTCCTCTCTCTTGTCCTACTGGCCAGTTAGCATATAATGATTCAAGTAGTTCAGGGAAATAAGGTTTATGACGTCAGCCTGTGCTGCCCTTTGTCTCAGCCGCCGGATTCCTAGGACTGGCTGAGCTCAGCAGCGTCACAAAGGCAGTGGGGTTAAACGGCATAAATCTCACTAGATGCTTCTTATTTTAGAACAGAAGAAATTCTGCCAAGAAATTCTACCGCAGTCTTTTTTTTCTTTAATTTTTATTTTTTAATTTTTCTACCGCAGTCTTAAATGAATTAATATGGCTCTGACACACAGAATTTGTTAACCATTGTTATGCTCCCGGTCGAAAGCTTGCTGAGAAGATAAAGTCCTAGATGCATCTATATCTATACTTTCAAGGGTCAAAATGACTACACAACTGAATTGAATCACGATTTGCTAATTGTCATCAAGCTGTTTTAAAGAGCTGGAATAATCGGGTTATTTTTTCAGACTTTTTCATTTGGAACTAAGCAAAATGTCTCTTATTGATGTTTTCCTGAAAGTCTTCTATTAAAATTATGAAACATTCACTTTGCTATTTAATAAATGCCTGATGATGATAATGGTTTATTTTTGAATGAAGACTGATTTGGTTTTTTAAAAACAGCATCAGAAATTTTAAGGTAGTGATTCTGATCACCAGTTCCAACAGGTGCAATTCTTTAACACCAGCTGGGTGTCCTACACTTCAGCTCAATTCTAACACTATCTACCATGGGTTAAGGGCTCAGTCCTACAAGACTGCCCCACCCCACTTCAGAAACCAGTTGCCAATGGAAAGTCCAGGTTATCAGCTGTGCTTCTGACTCACCAACTATAGATCAGAGGTTTCAACAATCTCCCCGCCCCCTCCCTTGGTGGGATTAATTTGCTAGAGTGACTCACAGAACTCAGAGAAACAATTCACTTACTAGTTCAGGGTTTCTTACAAAAGGATGCAACTTAGGAATAGCCAGATGGAAGTGATGCATGGGGAAAAGGCACAGAGGTGTCATCCCTTTCCTAGAGCACCACTCTCTCCAGATCTCCACGTCTCAACAACCTGGAAGCTCTTCAAACCTTCTCCTCTTGGGTTTTTATGGAGACTTCATGACATCGGCATGGTTGATTATATCATTGGCCATTGGTGATTGATTCTACCTCCAGCTCCTCTGCGCTCCCTGGAAATCAGGGAATGGGAGCGAAAGTTCCAAGCCTCTATTTCTGGTTGGTTCTTCTGACAATCAGCAACCATACTTAGGTGGATCTGAAAGTGACCTCATTAACATAACAAAAGACACATACGTTATTATTTTTTTGGTTCCGACTTAGGAGATTCCAAGGGTTTTAGGAGCTCTTTGCCAGAAACAGGGACAAAGACCAAGTATAGATTTCTTCTTATAAATCACAATATCACAGTAGCCTTTTGGGATCACTATGATGTAGGGAATGTCACCCTTAAGTTTCCTCTTCTTGGTTGGGCCCTGGGTGTTGATTCTGTCTCCTTTTCCACAGGAGGCTGGAGAACTCAAGACTAAATGTTCAGCATCAGCAACACCCTGAGCACAACGTGCTTTTGGTGCTCAGATACTTTTCCCTGATTCTAGGTTCAGGCTTTCTCCCAAAATTTAGCATGGCTGGTCCTGCTCTTTTCAATTCTTTACTGTTTTTAATGTGATTTTAAATAGATCTTATCTAACATTTTTCCTTTTAGAAAACGGTTGGTTCTTATTATGCAGCCCATCATTAATGGAGACTGAATTTCTGTTTGTACAGGACGTTCAGCACACAAACCATCTTTCTACCGCCTTTTAACGCTCTAGTCCGCCAGCCCAGCAGTGGAGACTCATGCTTGATCTGGATCTCATCATTTCAGCCACCAAGCAATGCATTTTCCGAAGTTGGCTCCCAGGTGCCCAAACCCTAACCATTAAAATAAACAAATTCAATTGTGAGCTCATCTGCCAGGATGTTTTGGCAGGAAGATACCATGCAGGGCAGAGGTTCCCTGAGAGCTTCATCCTGAGAGGGCCTGGAGCTTGCAGAGAAATACGAAGGGCTAGGCAGGGCGGAGATAGAACCTGGACTGTCAGTTCCAGCAGATGATTTTGCTGGAAGCAGAAGCAGTTAGAGGGAGCCCTAGATATCCAGTGATTAGAGAAGTTAGCTAATTCCAGCTTGAAGTGGGGACACTGGTTTCAGTTCAAGCTAGGCTGAGCAAGCAGGAGGCTTGGGCCTCCTCCGAGAAGGAAAAAGACTTGGTGGAAAGCAGGATGTGGGTGTGGTTAAAAGAGCAGAAGCTGGGCCTGCAAGAAGTATTTGCTAATCCAGGGGTAGAGTATAGGGGCTACTTTGGGGGTGTTTAGTGGTAGTGTTTTCAGAAGCAGAGGGCCTGGGAATGAGGGTCTGAATAGCTTAGAGGAGGCTGAGGGCTTGTTCCGCCAGAACTGTTCACCTGCATTTCTCTTCTGGCAACTTTTCTTATCTTCAATGGCTTTTCCTCTCTGCCATTTCTATTTCCTACCCACATATGTCTCCTTCTCTCTGCTTATCCAAACTGTGGCTATAGAAAGAGGTGAGTTTTCATGGCAGACACTGAAAATTAGTGTGCTCTAGTACCATGCTTCTCAAAGAATATGCCAATTCCTGCCGGGAGGTAGAGAATACCATAGGATATGGGAACCTCTTCCTCAAGTTGTACTTTTGTTTGGGAGAGTTGGAACACTAATATTTTCTTTATTCAAAGGAATCATCTACTTTACAGTCCTCTACTACCCACTTTCTTTTCTTATCTTTCTGAAGGAGGGCATTGCACAGCCAGTACCTCAGTTACCAGGGATATGCAGCTAACTCCCTGGTCTATATGTACAGCCTGGAAATCTTTCCTGGGCTCCAGGCTCCCCCATATCACTTCCACCTCAAGCTTGTATATATAAAACTCAGCTCAGTACCTTCTTCCCAAAGCATACATGTTCTCCTGCATTCATTCATTAATTCACTTGTTCATTCATTCATTCTCTTATCCAGATAGTTACTGGACTCCAGGTACTATGCTCCACTAGGCACCATAAATGAATCATGAGCAAGGTATATATGGGTCCCTGCCTTCATGAAGCTTCTATATTCATAAGTGAAGTATATTCATAAGTGAAGAAAATTTCCTACACCCAAAGAATATAAACTTCCAAGTCAAAATGACCCACTAAGGGCATGCAACAATTTTGCAAAAACTTAAGCAAGAAAATAACTGTGATAAAATATAAAAACACTTGGGACAAAGACAAAAGAATTTCTTTTCTCAGAAAGAAGGGGGAAGAGTCCATATTCAGAGGAACAGGAACAGAATGAGAGACTTTCAGTACCAACCCTAACTATTTGGAGACCATAGAAGAATGTCTTCAATATCCTGACAAACTATTATTTTCAAGAGAGAATAAATACTATATCCCTCAAACTATCAACTATGCATGAACATATTAGCTTCTCCAGAGAAACAGAACCAAAAGGATGTGTATTTACATAGAAAGAAATTTATTTTAAGGAATTGGCTCATATAATTATGAATGCTGGCAAGTCCAAAATCTGCAGGGTGGGCTAACAGGTTGGAGACTCAATTAGGAGCCAATATTGCAGTTCTAGTCTGAATGCCACCTGCTGGCAGAATTCCCTCTTGCTTGGGGGAGGTCAATCTTTTGTTCTAGTTAGGACTTCAACTGATTGGATAAGGTCCACCACATTATGAAGGGCAATCTGCTTTACTCAAAATCCACTTACAAAAATGTTAATCTCACCCAAATACACTCTCATGGAAACATCCAGAATAATATTTGACATATATTTGGGCACTGTGACCCAGCCAAGTTTGCACATAAAATTAACCATCACAATGAGGGAAGACTAAAATATTTTTAAACATTCAAAGCCTCCAAAAGTTCACTTCTCATGTACCCTTTCCTATGAGCCTCTTTAAAAGCTTCAGCAAAACAAGGGAGTAAACTAAGAAAGAAAATCCATGGGTCTAGAAAAAGGTTCTAACACAGGCCAGTCTCAGGACAACAGCTATGCAGCAGCCGAGGAAACCACCCGGGCAGGTGGGAGCAGCAGGATGGCAATATTCAAGGGAAAGGAAGCCAAAGAGAGATTCTCTGATGTTTTCTTGTATTTTTGCCTTTTGAGAGTCTCTAGGGTATTGTTATTCAGGGCACAGAAGCTGGAGCCATACTTCCTGGGTTTAAAGCCTGGCTTTATTCCTTTGTAGCTAGCTGATGTTGGGCAAGCTACTTAATCTCCAGTGTTTCAGTTTCTTCACATGTAAAATGGAGAAGATTACTCTATGTTTTGCTGGGGGGGATGGTGGATAGTCAGGATGAACTAGATTATGTTGCTCAACACCCCCAAATCCCAGTGGCTTAAAACCACGACGATATTTTTCTTTCTCATGGTGTATGTCCCTGAGGGTGGGCTGGGGGCTCTACACTGTCCTCACTTAGGTGTGCAAGCTGAGGGGGTCTCCATCACCTGGAACAACAGTGTTTTCTGTGGTAGGGGAAGAAAAAAAAAAAAGTAAAGTCCCCTGTCCAGAAATATGTCATTTCTGCTCATGTCCCATTGGCTGCAACAAGGGAATGGGCAGGGACATGCAATGGTAACTTATGCCCAGGTGGAGGGGTACTGGGATGTTCAAGGACACCCTAGTGACTACCCCAGAACCCCAAGTCCTTCTACCACCAGAAGCAATCCATGGTTCTAGGTAAGAAGTGGAGTGGGACCACCTGAAGGGAGGAACGAATGGGTCGCCAAGAGGAAATAAGGAGAAGGCCAGGGAAAGGGAAGGGAGCTGAGGCCAGGACAGTGGGTTTGAATTTTGAGAGAGAGAGACAGAGAAGAAATGAGAGAGCTCCTGTGAGACGTGGAAACCTGGAGAGCATGAACTCTGAAGGGCATTTGCAGGAGCTGTGGTTGGGTGGTGTGCCCCATAACAACACATATCAGAGAGGAACTCTAATAGCTCCTCAGGAAGTTTTAACAGACTTGTTAGGTTTCTTCGAGATGGAAAACCAGGGTAAGACGGGCCCCAAGGGAGCCCACGCGTATGAGTTAGTAAGAGAACCCAAGGAACTTCTCAGCTACTTGGCCCCGCAGCAGGCTGCCCCGCTCGCCCTGGGCGCCTCTCCCTCGTCGCCTCGGCTGCTGGGGGCACCCTGGTAGGAATCTGAGAAGCCCAGGTAACAATTTTTAAATATTTAAGTATTTTAAATGCATCTAACCCTATTTTAATATCTTCACATACTTCCCTTAGCAAAGTCTTTCTTCCTGATATTCAATTTCTTCTGCATATTGTTTTGAAAGTATTTTCCATGGTTAAAAAAAAAAAAAAAGCAGCTGTGGGAGAGGAAACAAGATGGAGGCTCAGGTAACCGCTGTGCCCGCCGCCTCCCGCAACCACATCACAATCACAACTAAAATACAGAACCACCGCCACACAGAGCCTCCTAGATCCGGCTGAACCAAAGCCCCACAACCAGGGAGCTGAGGAAGCACCGAGACCAGGAGGAGACGCGGGCGGGTCAGGGCTGGATCGAGGGAGGTTTCCCGGAGGAACAAGGGGACCCAGCCCCACAGCAGGCCCCCAGCCCAGGGCTCCATGGCCGGGAAGAGACGTCCCCACAACTCCGGGGTGTGAAACCAGCGGGGACTGTCCCTGAGGGTCCTGGAGGCTGCGGGAGCCCCAGCAGCTCCTCCTAAAGGGCCCAGCACGGACTCACTCGGACGCTCCCTCTGAGCCCAGCGCCGGGCAGCAGCCTGAAAGGACCCGGGACACTCGGGGAGGAACTAACCTGCCTGAGATCCGGGCGAGAGGCGGAGGGCGGCTTCCTCCAGGCAGAAGGGCTGGCGGAGGCCATGGCTCCCTTCTTGAGTCCTCCTCACACAGCCCGCAGGCAGGCACCATGTTTGAATCGCCAGCACCTGACTCCACCTTTGGCCCCGCCCCGTGATTCCCGGAGGCCCCGCCCCCCCACCTGCAGCTCATCCGGGCCATTTCCAGGGGCTTTTCTGTGCAAGTGGCCTCTCGAGCCTCATGCTTAGGACTTTCCTAAAATCTCTCAAACAAGCAGCAGCGGGCCCCATACGGCTTGATAAGTGGCCCCAGGCCTGGCACTAGCGGCAGCTGCATTGGTTCATAGCTTGGCCTCTCCTGGGCTCCTCCAAGACCAGCACAAGGAGCAGCCAACTACAGTTTGCTGTGTAGCTCACGCTGGGTGGCCCTGGGCAAGGCACTGGCAGAGGCTGACTTTGTACCTCCCGGGAGGCCCCAGAGACAGTGCACCTGGTGGTCAGACTCGACCACGCTGGATTACAACCCTACCATATCCACGAGTGACACACTCAAGGGTTGCACTCGGTGACCACCAAAGCCCCACTTAAGTAAATCCTGCTCCATAGGGGTGTCTCCAGCATAGCAGCTCTTTGGCTGTAGTTGCAACTGGTCCTCACAGCCGATTGGCTGGGGGGTCAGTTCCTCCCAGTGATGCCAACAGCAACCAAGGCTCAGTTACAACAAGACAGTGCACACAGTCCACACAGGGGAGCACCTAGAAGGCCCAGCTCAGGTGACTGGAGAGGCGGAGCCACTGGACCCTACACAAAGCCACCTACTACACAAAGCCACTCTACAAATTCCAGGAGGCATAGCAGCTCTACCTAATACATAGAAACAAACACCTGGAAGCAGCCAAAATGTGAAGGCAAAGAAACATGTCACAAAGGAAAGAACAGAAGAAATCTCTAAAAAAAGAAACTAAATGAAATAGAACCAAGCAAGCTAACAGATACAGAGTTCAAAAATTTTTTTATAAGGATACTCAAGGATATTAGTAAGAGTATTACGAAAACAACTGAGAAAAATCAATGACAAAATAAAGTACCAATTTGAAATGAAGGCTACATGAGCTGAAATGAAGAATAATTTACAAGGAATCCAATAGCAGAGTGGAGGACACTGAGAATCAAATCAGCAATTTGGAACATGAGGAAACAAAAAACACCCAACGAGAAGAGCAAAAAGAAAAAAGAATCCAGAAATATGAAGATAGTATAAGAAGCCTCTGGGACAACTTCAAGAGGTCCAGCATTCATATTATTGGGGTGCCAGAAGGGGAAGAAAAAGAGCAAGAAATTGAAAACCTATTTGAAAAAATAATGAAAGAAAATTTCCCCTACCTGGGGAAAGAAATAGACTTACAACTCCAGGAAGCACAGAGGGTCCCAAACAAGTGGAACACAAAGAGGCCCACAGCAAGACACAGCATCATTAAAATGCCAAAGGTTAAAGACAAAGAGAGAATCTTAAAAGCAGCAAGACAAAAGCAGTTAGTTACCTACAAGGGAGCACCCATACGACTGTCAGCTGATTTCTCAACAGAAACTTTGCAGGCCAGAAGGGAGTGGCAAGAAATATTCAAAGTGATGAAAAACATGGAACTACAACCAACATTGCTCTACCCAGCAAAGCTATCATTTAGAACTGAAGGTCAGATAAAGAGCTTCACAGATAAGAAAAAGCTAAAGGAGTTCATCAAACCAGCAGCCCAGGAAGTGTTGAAGGGTCTTCTTTAAGAAGAAGCTAGTGACAAAAGAATCTTACAAACGAAATAGATCCAGAGACACTGACGCATGCAACAGATGGTCCTATCTCAGAGGGAAGAGGGAAGGGGGGTGGAGGGTGGGAAGAGATTAATCAAAGAAGTTATATGCATATATGCATAACCCAAGGACACAGTCAATAATGGGGTGAAGGCCTGGGGAGGGTGTGGAAGCAAGGTGGAGGGGGTCAATTGGGGGGGGGGAATGAGGCACCTGTAATACTCTCAACAATAAAGATAAATTAAAAAAGAAAAAGAAAAGCTGTAATGGAAATTAGGTTCTGGTCTCACTCTTTTAAAATGTATTTTAAAATAAACTTTTTAGTTTTGGAATAGTATAGATTTCCAGAAAAGTTGCAAAGATAATAAGTTCAGAGTGCCCACATACCCTATGCCGTTTCTCCTGTTGCTAACATCATACATCAGTATATATCTGTCAAAACTAATGAACCAGTATTGATACATTATTAGCTAAAGTCTATCCTTTATTCAGATTTCCTTAGGTTTTTCCTAATTTCCTTTTTCTGTCCCAGGATCTCGCCCAAGAAACCACATTAGATTTAGTCATCATGGTATCCTCATTCTATTTCGATAAATATAAAGATCTTACCATGATTCGCTTGTACTAAAAAGAAAATAAATTGCATTCAGAGCTAGCTGAGGGAGTTGGGATTTAAAACTCTCCAAGAGAAAACAAGATCTCCCCCTAGTGTTCAGGATAGAAAATAGCATCTTGACTTTCCGCCATAGTGCTAATGGGGAGAACAAATAGTCCTAAAATTTTTTTTACATTAGAAATAGTAGTAAAATCATAGTTTAAATATCAGCAACAGAAAGAGAAGACACAATTACTAACAAAAATGACGAACAACCACAACAACAAAATGTTTTTGAAGAGAGCAGGAGCCTTGGACCTGGCAGGTGCTCATGTAGAAAGCCTGTGGAGTATCTCCCCTGCAGGGCCTGATGTAGTGCCTCCCACAGAAAAGGTAATCAGAGCCTGAATGAGCAGTTTTCTGTGGGGATGCATTCTTCATATTCATTAATCAGGATTAATGAATCTAAAAGGCAAGGCATTCAATCCTGTGCATATTTTTATCCTAAATGGCTGTCTACCTCACTAGTCTAGATGAGCTCTACAGTTAGGAGCACTTTTCCTTCCCCCTTGTGAACATCAATTACTGAATATCAGATTTCTGGCTATTCAAACATTTGAACATAATGAAAAATCAGGAAGGGTGCTGAAAGAAGCCAGTGAAAGAACAATCCTGAAGACAGATGAGCAGAAACTAGGCATCCATGTAGAAATAGACATAGTTAAGAACTTACAGGCTATACTTACATGAAATTCTAATTATTTGGATTATTTGATTTGGATCAACAGAAAAATCCCTACACATTTGTAAGGATGGCTTCAACACTGGCTCTCTGGCAGCAGGATTGACAACTGGTAGTGAGAGAAAAAACACATCTGTTAAATATGGAATACAGTTGTTAATTTTACTGACAAGTTTAAATCATCAAGTGACATTTACATCGTAATTAGCATCTTCTGTTTATGACAGCATCAGAAAAAGATTTTCATTAAAAAGTACTAACATTGCCCAGCTGGGCATGGCTCAGGGGTTGAGCGTCGACCTAGGATCCAGGAGACTGAGGTTCAATTCCCGGTCAGGGCACATGCCCAGGTTGCAGGCTGCAGCCGATCAATGACTCTCTCATCATTGATGTTTCTATCTCTTTCTCTCCCTCTCCCTTCCTCTCTCTGAAATCAATAAAGATATATTTTTTTAAAAAGTACTAACATTTAAAAAAGCTTTAGGAATTTAGGTAAGTTTTTATTACTTAGAAAATTTACTTATTTGTGACAGATCCTGTTAGTTGCTGATCCAACATCTATTCCCCATTTTCTCCCACTACCAAAATTTATTTATTAGGGAAGGCAATGTACTCAGCTAAATACACATTCCATTTCCCAGCTTCCTTAGCTAGAAGATGCTTTGTGACAGTTTTGGCCAATGACATACAAGCAGAAATCTGCTTGGCCTTTGGTAAACTTTTGTTTTCTATCTTTCTTCTTTTTCAATCCTAACCTGAGGTTATGTTTTTTTAATGGATTTTAGAGAGAGAGGAAGGGGGAGAGAAACATCCATCGGTTGCCTCCTGTTTGCGCCCTGACCGAGGATTGAACCCACAACCTAGGTATGTGCCCTGACCAGGAATCAAACCCACAACCTTTTGGTGTACAGGGTGACACTCCAATCAACTGAGCCACCTGGCCAGGGCAGCTTTTCTTTCCTTGATGCAAGGGAGCAGATATCCCTCACACTGCTCCTTTCCCTCTTATCTCTGCCTTGAGTAAAGATGTGATGGCTGGATCTGCAGCAGTCATATAGAATCATGAGGCAACAAGAATGCAGGCAAAACTTAACTCTAAGGATGGTGGGGCATAAAGTCAGAAAGAGCTTGTATCTCTGAAATTATAGTTGAATACTGAACTAACACCATCAGTAACCTAATTTAGACTTCTTGAGTACTTATATATGCCCCTGAAAATTAAGTTCTATTAGTCAAAGCCCAATATATACTGACCAATTAATATTACTCCTAAATGTTATTTTAGTATTAATAATTATAATAATTAATGTTACTGAGACCCAGACACTATGTGAAGCTCCTTATATGATTAGTCTCTTGTAATCTGCATAGTAAATTCATGATATAGATCTTCTGATCAAGCCCTTTTTGCCAGGGGTGGAGGAAGATTCTGAAATTTAATTAAGTGACTCAATAAGGGTCACACAGCTATGAAGTGGTGGAATGAGGACCTAACACAGGCCTGACCCAAGATGGTCTTATCTGCTCTGCCAGGCACTTACGATTTCCTCCAACAGGGTTGAAAATCACCATTTATAATTTTTGTAATACATTTTATCTGCAGGATGTAGTTTTCTATGTCTTTTTTTAGTTTAATGGACATTTATTCCTTTAGTTGAACAATCTCTACACACGAAATAGATGGCTTGATTTTCGAGTGGAAAGGAACTTAAGAGTCTGCTACATGTTTTCTGGAAATGATTTAATTGAGCCTTTTGAGACCCCCGAAGAAAATAGGAGAAAAATTGGTTCAAGGAAACCAGCAATTAGATTTTGGAAACATACTACCTATCAAGCCAGAAACCCAGAACTGGAAATTGGGGCAATAGCTCTCCTGTATCTCCTGCATACTCACGGCCACCCTGGGAAACAGAGGCCTAGTCCAACGGAAGACATGAGGCGAACAGAACGTGGTGTGCCATTAAGGTGGGCACAGCTGAGGGCCTGGACAGTTTGTGGAATGGTAGGGATTTTGAGGGTAGGCAACGCCTGAACGCAGCAATGAAGGACTCTTACGTCGAGCTCACCATGTTTCCCCGCAAAGTGGCTAGAGGGTTCATCGTAACAGTCACAAGTGAACACAACAAACCTTAAGGCTAATAATTCCCTCCTCATTTATCTTACGTTCGGTTTCCATCGGTTTCCATCCACACCAGTGATATCAGCGTCACTAACTGCTGGGCAAGATCCAGGACTCGGCAGACCCCACGGAGTCAGGGATCGAACCAGGAGCCTCCGCCTTTCATGGGGACGGTCAACGGTGCTGCAGAAACCAAGCCAGTTTTGTTGAGTTAACCGGGATTTGTTTCATTTGTAAGAACCCTCTTGCAACAGGCTTGTTCCGTTCTCCCCCAAATGGAGCCCTTCTTCTAAACTCTTCTCCTTGAAGCAGCAGGAAAGGGAGAAAAGCAGTTATGGAAGAAAAGAGAGAAAAATGAAAAACCCGACCTGCTTGAGCTTCCAGGAGCTCCTTTCTCCCTGGTCTTTTGGGGTGTTTCATGCATAGATTTCCCCCCCTTTCCTGTGGTTGCAGAGTCAGAGGAGCCAGGATGGCAGCTGTGCCCCCGGCTCAGGCCGAGGGGGGCGGGGGGCTCACCCCGGGGCCCCTTCTGCGGGCTTCACTCCTCCCCAACCTGCCTGCTCTGCTTATTTCTCAGAGTCGTCAGGTAGCTGCTTTTGCATTTTGTCCAGAAGCTTTAGGCGCTGTGGGTGGGAGAGAAAGGCTTTTGAGGGCTGACCCCCGGGCGATGCCCGAGGCCCAAGGCTGCGTTCAGTTTAGGAGACGCGCGCTGGAAACCACCCGCCGCCGCTCGCCCCGGGGGGAAAGCTGCTGCGTTCGAGCGACGGCAACGCGGCGGGCCCGAGGCTGAGAAAAGCCCCGTTTCAGCCTTTACTCAAAATGGGCAGAGAAAAATGACGGAGTGCACGGCTCCACTTACACGAAGTTCAAGAACAGGCCCCACCGGCCCGGGAGCTGGAAGTCGGGCGGCTGTGACCTTTGACCTCCGGGGGCTGCGAAGTCCCGGCTCCGTGCGCGCTGGTCGCGCGTAACCAGCGGTAATTCAGCGAGCGGGACATTCGTTTTGTACACTTTCCTGTGCATATTTTATGAATCAGTTAAAATTTTTTTTTGGGAAAAATCGACTCTTCCTCCTGGAGGCCAGTGACACTCTCAGCTCAAAGGAACCTCCGCCCTCGGGGGAATTTCGTCAGGTGCTGAGGGGCGCGGGGGCGGCAACGACCCGGGGCCTCAGGAGCCTGAGCCACGTTGCTGCGGGGCGCGCCCGCCGCCCGGGGTCTTTCCCTGCGAGCTGCGGGGTTTTCACTTAACGCCAGTCCCTTGGCGCAGTCGCTGCAGGACCCGCGCCCCCTCGGGGCATCCTGTCCCTAGAATCGTAGTCCTGGGACCAGAGCTGCTCATGAACAGCACTCCGGGGGCGGTGCAGAAATGCGCACCGGCAGCCCGGCAGGCGGCTCTAAATTTGAGAACTCTAGACTGTCTCATTTTTTTTTTTGGTACCTATTATTTCTCCAAAGGCATTTTGCTTTAAAATTGAAATTGTATTCAAACCAATAGTACTAATTCACAGTTTGGCAGACTGTGTGGAGCAGTTCAATAAAATATAGTGTACGGAGAACTATGATAATAGAGGTTTAGTAAAGTTTTGAAATTAATATTTGACTTTTCCTGGAACTGACTTTTTCCCCCAGCAGCAGAATCCATCTATAAATGAAGTTGTCAGTGACATCAGACTTAATAAAAAGTTACACTGTCAACCATGACTATGATGCCCAACTTCATAAAAAATAAATCTCAAATTTAAGTGATTACCCATGGTTAAGTGCTTTTCCTTCATTAAAATGTACCATATTTCTCTAGTTTTCTGTAATAAACATAATTTTTATAGGAGAAACCAATTAATGTTATAAAGATACAAACTATATATGACGGTTTTTTAAACTAAGGAGTATCTGCAATCGGGAATGAGAAATATGTGCCAAGCTTTCGTTAGCAGCTAATGCACACCTCTGTCCAAAGCAAACTCACGTCAGCACTGTAAGTGAAAAATATTACTCATCTTAAACAGAAGACTCTTCACCCTTCCACCTAATATTTTATAACCATGCCAGGCCAGCACTTAGAGATTTATTTCTAGATTGCAGGATCCCCAGGTGAGATGCAGGATCATTTTCACTTTTATATTCCTTAATATTTTCAGGTGGTTGTTTTCTTGAAGCAATGCATCCCTCTTACTTCCAAAATCATAAGAAATAAAACTTTATTTTTTGCTTCTTTTTAAAGAGAAAGTGTTAAAGTTACCCAGTGCAGATAAGGAACTGGTTTGAAACTGGCATCTCTCAGCATAGTTCTAACCGGGCTGGATTAAGTGATGTCTGTCCTACCCTCAGACCAGTAACCAGAGGGCCATTTCAGTCTCCTCAGACTTGTATTTAGGATCGTTCAAAATACACAACGCACTCGGGGTTGCTAACTCTGGCTTCATGCGCATGTGAACATCCTGCTCACTACCTCCCTCCAAGTTAGTTTCTCCAGTGTTTTTTCTGTTTGTGACTCATTGCTGGATTCTGATGCAGCAAATGCTCCACAAGGACCCCCACGTGGGTTTCCAACTGTTGCACTGGCAGAGGACAAGTTTAAGTAAACTTCTCATTCACCGATTGACAAGTATTTTGACAACTTTAAATGGTTCTTAAAAGTTTTTGTGTTGGATTGGGAGAAAAATTCAAACATGAAGGCTCATTTCTCTTAACATTCTTGTAACATAAAGGTCAGTAAAAACTTCTAAAAGGAAGGCAGGGAACTAATTAAACAGTGTACAAAACTTGATTTTTCCCCATTCATCCACGAGAGAAAAGATGTGCATGATCAACAAAATATCCATATTTGCTCTGTTGGAAACTCTTATAAAATTGGCATTTGCTTGTTTCATATATGCTAAATTTTTTTTTTTTTTAACTAGCTATCAATTTACAGCAGGTGAAAAAGTTCCAGGAACATACCAATTTTGAATAAACTATACATTTACTCCAAGTAATCTACATATGAAATCACCAGGACAGAGAAAATATAACGTGATACATTCCAACCTCATAAAGATCAAATGTGATTTGGGCTTGTGTGTTTAAAGAAATCAACTGAGAAATTTATTAAAACTGATTGTAAGCAACTGGCGGCGAGTGGCAGGGGGGAAAGGAGCGAGGGGGAATCTCACCACACCCAGAAATTAATAAAACACTTGAAAAACAAATATAAATTTAATAATAAACATTATGGTCAGGCTGTTTATTAAGGAGGCAACCACAGATACAAATTCGGCTATAAAATGTTTGCAAATCAAAGTTCATGTGATCTCAAAGGACCATGCATAATGTCAAAAACTGATGTCTGTACAGTCAATAAAAAGTTAATTTAAACATACACAGTCTAGATCATTCTAGAGTTATACAAACATCTGGGGACACATGTATCTAATTTCCTTCCAAAAAAACTTTTTTATAAAAGTGATGTATTGAGATAAACAATTTTAAAAAGTATCTGACAATTATGAATGGTCCCCAGTTTTACAAAATGTGATTTCCAGGGTATGAAAACTGAAAAAAGTCAACTCTTCAGAGAGTGTTTCATATTACAAACAAGTTCTGTAGAAAAATGATCCAGCAAATGCTTGAGTTAAGAATATTTATATTTTTTCCAATTCTTTACACTTTTATTAACACACAAAAAAATAACATTCAAACACCGAGAAAATTAAATAACTTCAGAAGCAGAGCTCATCTCTTTCTGCTTACATAGAAGTGACAAATCTGGGTTGTTGGCACAAAAAAATAATCAACATTCATAAAACCCTTACTACTGTATATCAAACATAAGTTAAAATCATAGGCACTAGTTTATCAAATCCACATTTCTCCTGTAAGACTAACCACAGTAATCCTTGGATTTTCCCAAATAGAAAAATTGGCAATACACAAAGGCTTTCTAGTAAAAAGGCAATTTTTCTCTTTAGGAGACCAAAAGCCAATACCTGTGGTAGTATAACAGCAGGTAAAATAATACTTTACCCAACTTAGATCCAAATACATTTTTAACAAGTGATGAAATATTTTAATTCAAAAAAATAGACATTTTTTTCTGATGCAGCCTTTTAAAAACAAAGTTAAATAACCTGAATACTCCTTTAGAAACCGATAATCTAACTTATAAATGTAATGGGTGTTTCATAATAGAGTTAAAATTCCTTTAATTACTAGATTGCAGCATGTATATATACTTTTTGCAATGTTGCACTGAAAACTGAGACCTATTTTGTTTTGCGTATATGTGGTTTTAAAGAGAGTGGCTAGTTCTTTCTTTTACTTAGATTTTTACGTGGGATTCTCCCCCACACACACCTGAAGCAGATGTTCTCTAAAAAGCAACATTTTAAATTCATCATCATGTGGAATTCTGGTGCCATCCTTTCCTGACCCACCCCCATCACCCTCAAATTCAAGGATAAAGTTCCTTGCATTATATACCGAAATGCATTAGCACTGGCAAGTTAAATCTCCAACTGCTGGTGCTAACGGAATGACTCCCTATGGCCAAGCTAACAGACTACCACGGTGTCAGTCAGGGCAGGACAGGGGTCTCTCAGCATGTCAACCTCAATGCTATCCTGAATATCAAGCTTCCCATTTCTCAGTTTCTTTTGCCAACTTACAGAATGTCTTTGACTAACAGAAAATAAACTTATGTTCAAATCCCTAAAATCCTTTAGAGGTGACTTCAACTGCCAATATTTTAGAGCTGTTCAAATTAAATATTTAAAAACAGACCTCTCAGTATGAAAAATGAGAAAGGTGCTGTAGGAGGACATTTTAGTCTGGTTAAAGTATAAAAAAACCCAAAATAAGTGATTCCCAGGGTATACATATGGGCCATCAGAGAGCAAGTATTTAAGGGTTAGAGTCACATGTACTGGGTTTCATTTGTTATAAAAAATTGACGTAAGGCAGAATCAAAGTCAAAAGAGACAGTATTTTCAAAGGATGTTTTATACAGTTACTCAGTTTAAAGTGGATCAATGTAGGCAGGATTCAGCAGGCTACTCTCCTACCACATAACAGACCGTTGTGCCATTTAATAGCAACAATACAACTGTCATTACCAGAGATTTTATAAGTTAAGTGCATAGATTTCCCCTCTCACTGTATGGTTTGCTGCAGGTTGTAAGCACCGAGGTGGTGTTTTTGTATAAAGAATAAAGACACGCACACTACTTGCTCTTCCCATCATGGAAGCCTGCTAATAGAAACAAGATCTCTTAGTTCTGTAACAGATAACAGCATGTGAAGAAGTTGGCTTCAACAGCAAAGGCTATCGTTCCTGAGCCAGGAGCTATAAAGTGTAGAAAGATTGTACACTGACACTGAGCCCTTTTGGCAATCACACCAAACACAGGAGCCTGAAGTGACAATGCGACGCGATGGATGCACGCTGCAACACTATCCAGCGGTGACACGTGAGCTACATCCAAAACTTAACATTAAACAAAATGACTTTTTTTCCTAATGAATCTGCAAAAATAATTTATAGAATTCTCCCAAATTTAGGTATCACATTTGAAATCTCTAGCCCAGGTTTTTCCCCACCCCCATCCTTCTGCATTTCAGTCTAGTTTCTTGGAGTACCAGTGAAACACTAGTGAAACATTTTAGATAATTAATCAGAATGTTAGTTCTCATTAACACAGTATTTATTGATACCATTTATACAGTAAATTAGGTTGAACGTGAAGTTTTGGATAGCTTGAAATCACCATTTGCTTGTGCACAAAGGTACTCTCTCATTTACAAATGGGCATTTTCTCTTTGGCATCCATTAGTTTTTTTGCCCAGATATTGGCCTCTGTCAAATAGTAAAAAATCAACTTAGTTTCTGTTAAACAAAACTAAAAGTGATTCCATGGAGAGTGATTGTATGATTACCAAACACATCTGATGTTAAATGTCATTAAAGTGCTGCTTGGTCATCTCTGTCAGTTTGTGCTAATTAAGACAGAGAGGGCTGGGACTTGACAAATCCCAAGAGTCTTATGTGAACAGTCTGCATATAAAAGTTGTCTTTCCGCCTGGTGAAGGGGTATCCATGAAGCTGTGGACTTCTGCTTTCTTCTCTTTGCTGGTCAATAACAGCCATCTTTCCAACTGTCATCTTTCATGCTACCGTAAGTTTTAGGAGCTGGCAAGGATCTGAAATAAAGCAATTTTATAAAGTGATTTGCAGGGCTTAAATAAAACATCACCATACCATCTCACACATAGGGTAATTACTTTGCAGGTGGCATCACAATCCAATGAAGGCTGTTCCAGGGGACTACTGAAATCAAAGCTCTAAACAGCTATTAGCACAACTATCCCACACTCAGTATTTCCACAACCTTCAAGTTTTACTGGACATCAGGTGACTTCGCTAACCTCTTTTTGCTAACATAGCTAGAGTAGTAAGAGAAAGGAAAAGATTGTCTCATCTTTTCCAACCATGGATTACCATCCTTATTTACCTCATTAAATTTCAATATTCTTCTCTGAAAATAGGAGTAACAACAGTACCTACACATCTCATGTTATGTAAAAAATATAAGATACATGTAAGTTATTTAGCACAGTACACAGCAAAAAGCTGTTGTACTCTACTACTGAATTCAGAAATGTAATATGTTTATCTTAAAATAAAAAGTATGGGCAATTTAATGCTTATGAAATAAATGCATTTTTTTACATGCAAATAAATATTTAACATTTAGTTTTGTTTGACACCTAAATTTACTCATGGTGGTAATCACATTACTGAAAGATAGACAAAAAGTACAGGTGCACAATTCCCAAACCAGCTGGGCTCAGAATCACCAGAAGATTAAACAAACAAAACCCAGCATACCCAGAGATTTTGGGCTTCATACCAGATCCACTCTTTGGCAGTAAATTTTAGGCCTCTATGTTTATACAAATTCCACAGAAGATTCTGAATTGTAGCAAGTTTGAAAATCACCCACTCAGATTATACTTGGACATGGTAGCTAGAAATTTTATCCTAAACCTCACTCTAGGAGATTAAAGATGGTAGTGGACTGAGTGGAAGCTACACAGACACTCTTCCGGGACCAATCTGGATTTACAACTAAAACATAGAAAAACCATTTTGAATAATCAACTGCAACTGCAGACGAGCTGGAGAGCAAACCTCATAACCAAGGAGGAAAGAGGAGACCACATAGACACTGGTAGGAAGTGCTGATGTTAGAGGGCTGGCTGGGGTCCCACAGGCAGTACCTTAAGGTCTAGAAGGAGATCTCAGCTGTGGGGGTCCCACTGAGGACTCTGGGGCCTAAACCCCAGTCTGGGCTTCCCAGCCAAGAGCACCAGAACTGAGAAAGGTGTCCACACAATATCTGGCTGTGAAAAGCAGCCGGCTTTCTGTCGGCCAGGGAGAGATGGCTGGAAATGCAGGCACCCTCTTAAAGAGCCAAGGCACAAAGTTTCATGTGCAGCCACTCACCTTGGGCTCCAGCAGAGGGAGGGCAGAGTGGATTGGAGCTGGGTGAGGAGAATCTAAGTTTGTGTAGATCTGGAGATAGAGCTCAGAGGGCACCCCTCTGGATTCTTGTGCCGGGTCTTTCCCCCATGCTGCAGAGGATATCTCTCTCAGGCAGACATTTTGCTGCTTTTGCCTGGGGTCGGGAAGCAATCACCCCGCCCTGCTGGAAAACCTCTGGCCCTACCCTAAGGAGTTTCTACAGCCTGAGGCTCATTAAGGGAATCAGATTAATCAGTCTGCAGGCAGAGGCAAACCTCAGAGGGCTTTGAGTCTGCCTGATCTGCTTCTGGACCCGGGCCTTGGAAAAGCAGACTTTGGTGTGCATCTTGGTCCTTTCAAACCGCACCCAGTTCCAGCAGAGGATACCTCAAGCCAAGGGTTGTTGATAGCTCCAAACAGGGTACTCAGGGTCAGTCACAAACTGCATCCGACATCGGCCTGCACCAGAGACCCTCCAAAAAGAGTGAGAGTCCTAGCAGATCTACTTAATACATAGAAACAAACCCAAACAGGCAGCCAAAATGGGGAGACAAAAAAACAAGCCCCAAATGAAAGAACAAGAGAAGTCTCCAGAAAAAGAGCTAAATGAAATGAAGATAAGCAATCTATCAGATATAGAGTTCAGAATACTGATTGTAAGGATGCTCAACAGCATGAAAAAAGATATGGAAACTATGAAGGAAATTAAGAATGACATAGCAGAAATAAAGAATACATTGGAGCCTGGCTGGACGTGGCTCAGTTGTTGAGCACTGACCTAGGATCCAGGAGATCACAGTTCGATTCCCAGTCAGGGCATATGCCCAGGTTGCAGGCTCGATCCCCAGTTGGGGGTATGTGGGTGGCAGCTGATCAATGACACCCTCTCATCATTGATGTTTTTATCTCTCTCTCTCTCTCTCCCTCTCCCTCTCCCTTCCTCTCTCTGAAATCAATAAAAGATATATTAAAAAAGAAAGAATACACTGGAAGGAATAAACAGCAGATTAGAGGAAGCTGAAGACTGGATCAGCAAATCAGAAGACAGCGTAGAAAAAAAATCACTCAATCAGGGATCCAAAAAGAAAACACAATTAAAAAACAGGAGGACAGTCTAAGGGAGCTGTGGGACAACATGAAACATAACAATATTCGTATTGGAGGAATGCCAGAAGAGGTCAAAAATAAGCAAGGGTTAGAGAACCTGTTTGAAGAAATAATGCTAGAAAACTTCCCTAACCTGGTGAAGGAAAAAGTCACACAAATTCAGGAGGCTCAGAGAGTCCCAAGCAAGAAGACCCCAAAGAGGCCCATGCCCAGACACATAACTAAAATGCCAAAAATTCATGACAAAGAGAGAATCTTAAAGGCAGCTAGAGAAAAGCAATCTGTTACCTACAAAGGAGCTCCCCATAAGGCTGTCAGCTGACTTCTCATCAGAAACTCTACAGGCCAGAAGGAAATGGCATGAAGTATTCAAGGTAATGCAAAACAAGAATCTGAAACCAAGACTACTCTATCCAGCAAGACTATCATTCAAGATAGATGGTGAAATAAAGAGCTTCCCAGACAAAAAAGGCTAAAGCAGTTTATCACCACCAAACCAGCACTGCAGGAAATGTTAAAGGAACTGCTGTAATTAGAAGTAAAAAGAGAGAGAGAAAAAGATAGGCATAAAGAATTAAAATGGCAATAGATAAGTATTTATCAATAAGTATTATTTGTTCAGGATACAGCAAAAGCAATCCTGAGAGGGAAGTTCATAGCACTACAGGCCTACCTCAAAAAGCAAGAAAAATTTTTAATAAATTATCTAACCCTACAACTTAAAGAATTAGAAAGCTCCCCCTGTGAAGCAGTCCAGACCAAGGCTTTTGTTTGATGGGAGTTTTTTGATTACTGCTTCAATTTCATCAGTTATCATTATCCTATTCAGGTTTTCTGATTCTTCCTGATTCAGTTTTACATGATCTCACTCATATGTGGAATCTAATAAATAAAACAGACTGAGGAACAAAATAGACCCAGAGACATAGAGGCATGGAACAGACTGATGAATCTCAGTAGGAAGGTGGGGGTGAGGGAGTGGGTGGGGAGAGATTAGTCAAAGAACTTATATGCATATATGCATAACCCGTTGACACAGGCAATAGTGTGGTGAAGGCCTTGGGGGGTGGGGAGGTGGATGGATGCGGGGTGGAGGGGATCGATGAGGAAAAAAAGGGAGGATATCTGTAATACTTTCAACAATAAAGATAAATTTTTTAAAAATCTCACTCTGCCCGGCCAGGTGTGGCTCAGCGGTTGAGCGTCAACCTAGGATCCAGGCGATCAGGGTTCGATTCCCGGTCAGGGCACATGCCCGGGTTGTGGGCTCGATCAATGACTCTCTCATCATTGATGTTTCTCTCTCTCTCTCCCCCTCTCCTTTCCTCTCTCTGAAATCAATAAAAATATATTAAAAAAATAAATAAATAAAATAAAAATCTCACTCTAAGGATTATATGCCTTACTATCTTTATTGAACATTATTATATTCAAAATAAACAAATATCACAACCAAATTGAGTGGTTCTAAAAATTTTTTCTAGGAGGTGTCTGAGATGCTTAATCATGTTAGGTATCTGGGCAAATTTAATCTGAACCAAAGTGGTAAAATATTCTAACGTCCCAAGTAAGGTTTTCTTTAAAACAATAAAGAAATGTTTTATTCAAATTGTACTAAGGCTAGTGAGAACCCAATCAGGACTCTCTATGTTCACTATCAAATGCAAAAATGAGTGTAATTCCAGTCTACCCACTTCCTAGGCTCAAGAATGTTGAAACAGTGCATCTGCCACTTACCTGCGAACAGGCTGTGCAAGTTTGCTGCGAGGCACTGGTATACCCCCAGCAGAAGGGGCACTGGGTCTGGGCAAGCCACTTCTCATCACGGTTGTCCCTGCAGGTCTGGTCAGAGTAGTGCTGTTGATATTGCTGGAAGGATTTGCTGGGACTGTGTTCTGAACCATGGGAGGCCCAGGTGAAGAGGTGGTCTGTGTGAGTTGTGTTGTTTCTTGACTACCAGGAGAACCAGAGCCATGATTACTAAATGCTTTTACTGGTTGCCGAAGAGCCAAAGGAGATGGTGCTGCAGGGGAGCGGAATTTCCCTGGAGAAGGTACTGCAGAATGGCAAAGAAAAATCAATGTTTTCAGTGGAAACCAAGTGTAAGTGAAACCACTGCTTTCTATAATACTTGATGACTGGGCACTAGTACACCTATATACACGAAAACTCACTCTATAGAAATGCAAAGAATAAAGAATATTTCTGGGCTAATAAAATAAAAAAAAAGATAACTGGTAAACCCTAAATAATCAAATCCTTACTCAAAAAAGGTCGACTACGAGAATGTTGACTAGAATTCGAAATACACTTTCCCCTCAAAGAAACACTCATGCAAAGTTTTTTTTTTAAATGTTTTTAACCAGTGCACCAGTGACGTCTTGTTGCATGGCACAACACTCAACCAACTGAGCCACACCGGCCAGGGCCATTCATGTAAACTTGTATTAACATCTGGTGGGTGTATCTCCAAGTCCGATATCACCTACAATGTAACTTAAAATTCAGAAACTAAACATTATTAAAAAACCAAAAACTGCTTCTATTGTTGTGTTTCACCAAATAGGAAAGTTATAAATCTACGGGCATATCAAGAGGTATATAAAGTCACATGATAAAGATGGTATATTTTTTGGAATGTCAATTCTATTAAGGGTCAGAACACTTATATTAAAACAAATATTGATACATGAAATAATAAAATGTATAATTTGCATTAGTTTTTAAGCCAAAATAAGTTCAAATAAATTTTATTATTGTGGTAGTCCCTTAGCATTGTAAGTCCTGATCTTCTGAGGACACTCATCCTTCCCTGTTTATTCTTTGTGGATAATTGACCTCTAAAAGGGCATCGGTTTTAGTTTCTTAGAATGCTCAAGGATGGCTGCACATAAATAAGTAAAAAATATTACCTTAACATGCTTTACCTAACAAAAAACTCTGAAGTGGGGTTCAGAGAGAATGGGGGGAGGGGAAGGAATCACAGGCAGACAGAGGTCACCCTATTCTCTCTCAACCTCCACTTGTTTGGGGAAGATAAGACTAAAGGGAAAGACTGGGCCAGGAATGTGGTCCTAAAACCGTAGAAATAGATTAAAACTCCATCCTTCTCACTTCTAATCCATCTAAAGGATACAAATAACTAAAAGGTCTACCACAGTAGTGAGTAGGAGCGGAAAGAATGAATGAGTTTGGCCACTATTTTCACTGGGTGTCTGGGAGGAAGAAAGGAAAGAAACCTTGGCTTCAAAACTCCAAAACAGGGGAAATTCATCTCCTACCATCCTTTCAATAAGGATTTTTGTACATAGCCTCCTTCCTTCCTAGCTGACCTTCCCTGCCTTCTGTCTGATTATAGTCCGAAATGTCAGCACCTCTGTACTTAAGATATACTAGGCCCCAGTACTTGATGTGCTCAAATTACCTCTACTTAGCACCAAAAACTCAAATTTGAACTTGACTATGTGTCAGAATTCTGAGGGACTTTTAAAAAAAGTATGGAAGCCCAGGCAGCACCCCCAGAGAATCTAGTTTGGAATGGAACTTAAGTATTTATTTTAAAAGTATCATAGAAGCTTTCTGCCATGATGACAGAACTGGGAAGGGGCTTAACCCTCTGCTGTAAACACCTATAAAACTGAACAAGGTATATAAACAGTTTTTATATATTGGACAATAGGCAGCACAGAACTGTAATCCCTGAGAGAAGGAAAATAAATGTAGTATGCCTTGTGTGTTTTGTGTGTGTGTGTGTTTTTTAGGGGGCAAGGAGGTCTGGAGAACTTTTTGGACTTCAGAGCAAGGAGGAGGACCCTGAGCAGATCAAAATTATCTTGTTGAGACTGGAAGACAAAAATTGGAATTGGAGGGGCAGGGTACTTCAGAGGAGGAGCTGCTCCCGAAGACCATCGTAACTCAGCTTAGGGGTCTGCTTGCGTCCTTGGCTAAATGTTGAATGGTGCATGCACTGAGTGAAGCGCCATGAAACTGGGCAAAGAAGGACTGGAGCACTGCAACTGAACAGATTCCAAAGCTCATAGAGGACTAGAGAACATGTGAATTTCAACCAGTTAGAGAATCCTTGCTGAACATCCAGGGCAATCAGGAGACGCTTCAAAAGAAATAAACTAGCCATAGAATACAACTCTAACAACACTTAAAAACAAGCCTCTAAAGCAAGGGTTAGCAAATTACCAGCCATGAGAAAACCAACTGTTTTTGTAAGTGAATTTTTATTAGAACATGGCAACACCCATGTGTTTATATATTGTCTACGGCTGCTTTCCAGCTACAAGAGCACAGTTGAGCAGTTAGAACAAAGACCAGATTATTCATAATCCTAAACATTTACTATCGGGCCCTTTAAGAAAATATTTGCTGATCCCTACAATAAAGGATCAAACTGATCCATAAATAACTGCTTGTCAAAACAAAGTCCAACACTATTTGAAAAAAGATAAAATCCAGCACAGAATGTGAAACTTCATAATGTCCACTATCCAATAAAAAATTAGTATACATATAAAGAAATAGAAAAGTGATAACCAAACCAAGATAAAAATCAGTCAAGAGAAACAGACTAAGAAGTTACAGGATGATTAAATCAGCAGGCAAGAACTTCAAGTTAACTAATACACATATGCTTAAGGATATAATGAAAAATATAAACATAATGAGGTGAGAAAAAAGTTTTTAAAAGAAGTAGAACTTTTAAAGACAAAAAATTTTCAATATATACAAAATAATAAGTTCACTGGATAGGAATCATTAGGGACTGCAGAAAAGAGAGGAACCTGAAGACATAACAAGAATTATCCAAATTAAAGCATATAGAGAATAAAAAGAGTAAAAAAAAATGATAAAGCCTCAGTGACCTATAGGTCAATATCACACGGTTCTTCTCTAGAGAAAGGGTATGAGTAGGACTGACAATATTTGAAGGAATAATTTTCTCCCAAATTTGATGAAAAGTATAAACTCACATAATCTAAGTAGTTAAAAAAATGGTGAATCAGGGCAAAAAAATCAGGGAACACCACACCCAAGGGACATCATGATTAATTTCCTAAAACTAATAAATACAAAATTAAAAAAAATATGTACAGAGAGGAAAAACAAGATGGCATGTAGGTAGCAGCTGCACCTGCAGCCTCCCGCAACCACATCAACATTACAACTGAAATACAGAACCACCATCACTCAGAGCCTCCTGAAATCTGGCTGAACAGAAGCTCTACAACCAGGGAACTGAAGAAGCACTGAGACTGGTAGAAGGGGTGGAGACACAGGAGGATCGGGGCTGGATCCGGGAGAAGCGGCCATGGGCCCACACCTGGTGCCGCGGGTAAACCTGGGAGGGAATCTCAGTGGTGGAGATTTCCCGGAGGAGTGAGGGGTCCCAGCCTCACAGCAGGCCCCCAGCCCAAGGGGCCAGGGCTGGGAAGAGAAGTCCCCACACCTTCAGGCTGTGAAAACAAGCGGAGTCTGTCGCTGAGAGTCTCCGAGGCTGCGGGAGCCCCCGGCAGCTCCTCTTAAAGGGCCCACACATGGACTCACTCGGATGCACTCCCTCTGAGCCCAGCGCCGGGTAGCAGCTTAAAAGGAAACTGGGACACTTGGGGAGGAACCAACCTGCCTGAAATTCGGGCGAGAGGTGGAGGGGCAGCTTCCTCCCAGGCAGAAGAGCTGGCAGAGGCCATTGCTCCTTTGGCAAGTCCTTCCAGCACAAAGCCGGCAGGCAGGCGCCATATTTGAATCTCCAGCACCTGACTCACACCTTTGGCCCCGCCCCTCCCCACCTGCAGGCTCATCCAGGCCATTTCCAGGAGCTTTTCTATGCAAGTGGCCTCTCGAGCCTCATGCTTAGTTAGGACTTTCCCAAAATCTCTCAAACAAGCAGCAGAGGGCCCCATACGGCTTGATAGGGGACCCAGCCTGGCACTAGCGGCAGCCTACACTGGCTCATAGCTTTGCCTCTCCTGGACAACGCCAAGCCCTGCACAAGTAGCAGACAACTACGGTTTGCTGTGTAGCTCATGCTGCGTGGCCCTGGGCAAGGCACTGGAACAGGCTGACTTTGCACCTCCCAGGAGGCCCCAGAGACAGTGCACCTGGTGGTCAGACTCGACCATGCTGGATTACAACCCTACCACATCCACAAGTAACACACTCAGGGGGCGCACTTGGTGAACACCAAAGCTCCACTGAAGTAAATCCTGCTCCACAGGGGTGTCTCCAGCACAGCAGCTCTTTGGCTGTAGTCGCAGCTGGTCCTCACAGCTGATTGGCTGGGGGTCAATTCCTCCCAGGGATGCCAACAGCAACCAAGGCTCAACTACAACAGGACAGTGCACACAGCCCACACGGGAAAACCTAGAAGGCCCAGCTGAGGGGAATGGGAAGGCTGAGCCACTGGACCCTACAGGACACCTACTACACAAAGCCTCTCTACAAATTCCAGGAGGCATAGCAGCTCTACCTAATACATAGAAACAAACACCTGCAAGCAGCCAAAATGTGGAGGCAAAAAAACATGTCACAAAGGAAAGAACAGAAGAAATCTCTAGAAGAGGAACTAAATGAAATAGATCAAAGCAAGCTAACAGACACAGAGTTCAGAATTTTGTTTTTAAGGATGTTTAAGCTATTAGGGAAATAACTGAGAAAATCGATAACATAATAACGTACCAATTTGAAATGAAGGCTACGCAAACTGAAATGAAAAATAATTCACAGGGAATCAACAGTAGAGGACGCTGAGAATCAAATCAGCAATTTGGAACATGAGGAAACAGAAAGCACCCAACCAGAAGAGCAAAAAGAAAAAAAGAACCCAGAAATATGAAGATAGTATAAAGAGCCTCTGGGACAACTTCAAGAAGCCCAACATTCGTATTATTGGGATGCTAGAAGGGGAAGAAAGAGAGCAAGAAATTGAAAACCTATTTGAAAAAATAATTACAGAAAACAGACTTACAAGTCCAGGAAGCACAGAGGATCCCAAACAAGAGGAACCCAAAGAGGCCCACAGCAAGACACAGCATCATTAAAATGCCAAAGGTTAAAGACAAAGAGAGAATCTTAAAAGCAGCAAGACAAAAGCAGTTAGTTACCTACAGGGGAGCACCCGTACGACTGTCAGCTGATTTCTCAACAGAAACTTTGCAGGCCAGGAGGGAGTGGCAAGAAATATTCAAAGTGATGAAAAACATGGAACTACAACCAGGATTGCTCTACCCAGCAAAGCTATCATTTAGAATTGAAGGTCAAATAAAGAGCTTCACAGATAAGAAAAAGCTAAAGGAGTTCACCACCACCAGACCAGCACTACAGGAAAAGTTGAAGGGTCCTCTTTAAGAAGAAATTAATGAACAAAAAGAATCTGACAAACCAAATAGATCCATAGATATTGACGCATGCAACAGATGGTCATATTTCAGAGGAAAGAGGGAAGGGGGGTGGAGGGTGGGAAGAGATTAATCAAAGAAGCTATATGCATATATGCATAACCCATGGACACAATCAATAATGGGGTGAAGGTCTGTTGAGGGGGTGAAAGCGAAGTGTAGGGGGTCAGTTGGGGGAAAAATGGGACACCTGTAATACTCTCAATAAAGATAAATTTTTAAAAATGTACATTTTTATGATATATGATCTATATAATGCACTGTGTTCCTACCACCCAAAGTCAAATCATCTTTTAAACATCTTAAAAGACCTTTTACTTAAAAAAACAGAAAAAAAACAACAGAGAAATGAAGATACAACAGAGTCACAGCTGGGAATGATGGCTCTTGAAACAATCATGTCCTGGTTGCCAATAACTGTTACACAGTTTCCTTTGGTAGAAAACTGAAGACGGTCACATGGTCCAAGTACCCCTGAATTGCAAATTTCATGATCTTCACAGAAAGGTTTTTTTTTGTTTTTGTTTTTGTTTTTTACCTTATACAATCCATCTTCTCCTTTCTATAGGTGACTATAAAAATATCTTCTCAATTCTCAATCCCATTCTCTATAGTTCCATCTGTGTCTCCCTTGCCAGACCAGTCTCTACCCAAGTTATTTCACCATTTGCTGGAGGCTTACTGGATAACTGAGGCTCCATGTCTCTAACTCCTTTAGTCAGCACCTAAGGGTGGAGCCTGGACCTGCTCCTTCTAGTACCAACTCCAGAAAAGCCATCTTCAGTCCTAGCTTTTACCATAATTGGGAGCCTTTCAACCAGGATTTTGTTTTGGTGGGGACACAGGTTTTAAATAGTAATGTTCAGAAGAGGGTCATGAGTTCCAAAGAGTAATTTGCAAAAGTATGGGGAGTTGGGAGATAGATGGAAATGAGGTCTCGTTAAGAGGTGCACTAAGACATTGTGAATGACAATCTGGTAAATAAGGGATGACTGAGGAGTCCTAGGCTTCCTTCTCATGGTGACTGATGTAAAGTGTATGGTGATATTAGGCAGATTATATTGATGAGGCTGAGTATATTTCATTTCTACATGACAGCCTTATAAGTACTGGAATATATCTGTAATGTTCTGAATATCTTACTCAAATCTTATCTTAAAAATAAGCTTTGTAAAAAAAGCATTTTTCCCTCTGGTAAAACTTCTGACCATCATTTTAACTATTAATAGTTATGTCAGGAAAATGGTTACCTCCTGAAATTTTTAAAAAATGTGAATCTCAGACTTCCACTTGGGAAAATGGGAATAGATGTATGTTTCCCTATTTGTCCCTCTAAGTGTAATTTAAAACCTTGGGCATTATGTATAAAACAGACGTTAAGAAGGCTCTGAAAGGTAGAGAAAAGAAAGACCACCCAGGGACACTGCAACCTGAGGGATGACATGGCAATATGTTCCCAAGGTTTTCTTTTTGCCTCCTATATCCCAGATTGGGGGTGAAGAAGAGGGCAACCTGGAAAAGCCATTGGGTATGATAGATCAATCAAGACTGCTCTCTCTAACCCAGGGTTGGGGAACCTTTTTTCTGCAAGGGCCATTTGGATATTTATAACATCATTTGCGGGTCATAAAAATTATCAACTTAAAAACTAGGCTGCTATATTTGGTCAAACATTTAATTAAATTTATTGAATTTTGAGTCCTGCCTTGGCAATGCCAGACCAAATGATTTCTCCGGCCGTATACATTGAGGGCTGGACATTCTCCATTCCTCCTCTGACCAAAGGACAAGGAAAGAAAACTTTCAGATAATAATTGCTCTACTCCAGCCAAATACCACAGAAAAACACTGTGGCCCTACTCTCACCCACACCAGCAAAGGCCAGTGGAAAACCTAGACTTCTATCTTTATAAGGCTTTTAGCAAGGCACCAAAAAATCCTCTCCAGAGAGGGGTCAGAGAAGGAAGTAATGAGGTAATATTCCCCCTCCCCTTGGATTGGTGCTTAGTGGAAACAAAACCACCCCACCACAGTGTGAGTGAAGACATTGTAGGGAGGCAGAACTCCAATCTTTGCCTAGCCGGTCCCTCCCACTTCAGTGTCAATAGAGACTAAGTAGAGAACATGGGCTTCTATAACCACCCATCAGTAATGAAACACCTTTGCCCCCCAGCCAATAAATGCCCAAAGAGTATCAGAGAAAGACATAAAAAAGAAGGCTTAAATAACATCCAGAATATAACACAATACAAAAATGTCCAGATTGCAGTAACAAAAAACTCATCATACTAAGAACCAGAAAGATCTAAAATGGAATAAAAAAGACAATCAATATATGTTAACTGAGATATATGACTGAGATGTTAGAATTATCTGACAAAGACTTTAAAGTAAAACTGCTTAATGACTAACTCTGAACACTTGAAATGAAAATAGAAAGTCTCAGCAAAAAATAGATGTAAAGAAGAATGAAATGAAAATGCTAAAGTGGAAAAATATATTTAAAAAAATACAAAAAACCTCAATGGATGGGCTCAACAGCAAAATGGAGAGAAGAGAGGGAAGAACCAGTGAACTAGAAGATAGAAAAAAGAAATTACCCAATCTGAACAAGAGCAAGAAAATGAACTGTAAAACAACAACAAAAACAGAGCTTCAGGGACCTGTGGGTTTATAACAAAACACTTAACATTTGCCTATCATCAGAGAGCTGGAAGGAAGAGAAAGAGGACAGAAAGTATGCTGAAAAATGTCTAAAAGTTTCCCACATGTGGCAAAGACATAAACCCATAGATTCAAGAAGCTTAGAAAATACCAAAAAGGTAAATCCAAAGAAATCCATGCCAAAGCACATCATAATCAAACTTCTGAAACTAAAGACAAGAAATCAGAGAGAGAAATAATATCTAATCTATAGGGGAAAAAGAATTCTAACCAGAGTAGATTTCTCATCATACCACATAGAGAGAAGAAGTGGGCACAATATTTTTCAAGAGCTGAAAGAAGCACTAGCCAGTTTGGCTCAGTGGTTAGAATGTTGGCCCGAGGACTGAAGGGCCTCGGGTTTGATTCTGGTCAAGGGCAGGTACCTCGGTTGCAGACTCGATCCCTGCCCCAGTTGGGGCGCGTGTGGGAGGCAACCGATCTATGTGTCTCTCTCACATCATCGTCTCCCTGTCTCTCTCTGTCTCTCCCTCCCTTCCACTCTCTCTGAAAAACAATGGAAAAAATATCCTCAGGTGAGGATTAAAAAAAAAAAGACCTGAAAGAAATGTCAATCCAGAATTCTAAACCCAGAGAAAATATTCTATAAGAATTAAGGGAAAGTCAAGACATTCTCAGACAAAAGAAAACCAAGGGAATTTGTGGCCAGTAGACCTACCTCAAAAGAATGGCTAAAGTTCTCTAAACAGAAAATGATTAAAAGGAACCTTGAAATATATGAAAGGAAGAAAGAACAGGGTAAGCAAATATATGGGCAAACACAACAGGCTTTTCCTCTCCTTGAGTTCTCAAAATTATATGAAAAGTTTGAGGAAAAAATTATAACACTGATATGGTTGAAAATGTACACAGAGAAAATATTAAAGACAATTATAAGTGGGGCAATGTAAAGGGACATGAAGGAAGGTAAGGTTTATATACTTGACTTGAACTGGTAAAATGACGACACCCATAGACCGTGATATCTATATATACGTACTATATGATAAGTTATGTATACATAATATAATGTAATGCAACCACTGCAATAACTATGCAAATATATATTCAAAGACTACAGATAAGTCAAAATGAATTCTAAAGAATGTTCAAACCCACAGGGAGGCAGAAAAAAATTGAGAAATAAAAAACAAAAAGCCAAAAAAAGGAAACAACAAATAACAAGGTAAACCAAAGCATATCAATAATTATGTGAAATGTAAATGGTCTACCTACACCAATTAAAGGACAGATATTTGGCAGAGTCCATTAAAAAACAGGACCTAACTTTATGCTGTCTACAAGAAACTTACTTTAAATATAACAATATAGGGAAGTTGAAAGTAAAAGGATGAAATAAAATGTTATGCAAACCATACTAAAGGAAAGCATGAGTAGGTATATTAATATCAGAGAATTAAAAAGAAAATTACCAGGGACAAAGTGAAATATATAATCATAACACAGCCAAACTATGAACAAGACATGATGACAATCCTAAATGTGTATGCAAAATGAGTGAAGGAAAAACTTAAAGAACTGAAAGGAGAAATAAACAAATCCACAATTATAGTTAAGACTTCATCTCCCTGTCAACTGATAGAACTGGACAAAAAAATCAGCTGAGATATAGAAGAACTCAGTATCACCATCAACCATAGGATCTAAAATTGACATTTATGTAACAGTCCACTCAACAGCAGCAGAATACACATTCTTTCCAAGTGCCTACAGAATATATACAAAGACCATATGACCAAGGGCCATAGAGCAGATCTCGACAATTTGAAAAGAACTGAAAATATGAAGAATACATTCTCTGATCATAATATCATCAAGCTACAACTCAGTAACTGAAAGACAACAGAAAAATCACTTGAAAAATAAACAATACTCTTCTCGATGGAAATTTTCAGGAACTGAATGAAAATTAAAATACAAAGTATCGCCCAGCCAGTCCTGGCTCAGTGGTTGAGCATCAACCTAGGATCCAGGAGATCACGGTGCAATGTCCGGGTTGCAGGCTCGATCCCCAGTCAGTGTGTGCAGGAGGCAGCAGATCAATGATGAATCTCTCATTGATGTTTCAACCGTCTCTCTCCCTCTCCCTTCCTCTCTCTGAACTCAATAAAGATACATTAAAAAAAATACAAAGTATCAAAATTTGTGGGTCATGCTCAGCCAGTGTGGCACAGTAGTTGATCATCAACCTATGAACTAGAAGGTCATGGTTCGATTCAAGGTCAGGGCACATGCCTGGGTTGTAGGCTCAATCCCTAGTAGGAGCCAGCCAATCAATGGCTCTCTCTCATCATTGATGTTTCTCTCTCTCTCTCTCTCCCTGAAATCAATAATAATAATAAAAATTTTTAAAAAAATTTGTGGGTCACAATTAGGGACAAAAAGTTTAAGTTAGTTAAGTTCCTTCTTAAAAAACTCAGAAAAAAAAACAAAAAATAAACTTAAACAAGCAGAAGGAAATAATAAAGAACAGAAATCAATAAAATTAAATATAGAAAAAAAATCAAAACAAAGAGCTGGTTCTTTCAAAAGGACAATAAAATTGAAACACCTGACAAAGAAAAAAAGAGAAAAAAAACAAATTACCAATATCAGTAATGAAGTGGGATATCGCTGTAGATGTTGAAGACATCAAAAGGATCATAAGGGAGTACTGTGAACATTCCTACAGACATTAATTTGACAACTTAGATGAAATGGACCTAGTCCTCAAAACACACAAACTACTACAACTCAACTGATATGTAATAGAGAAGTTGGAATGCCAAATAATTAAGGAAATTGATTTTGTAATTCAAAACCCCCCCAAAAAAGAAATCTCCAGGCCTAGATGGTTTCACTGGGAAATTCTGTGAAATGTTCAAAGGAGAATTAACACCAATTCTACATACTCGCCACAGGAAATAGGAGGAAACACATTTCAGTTCATTTCATAAAGTTAGTATTACCCTGACATCAAAACCATAAAAAGACAATATCAAAAAAGAAAACTACAGACCAATATCCCTCATGAATATAGATACAAAACTTAACAAAATATTAGCAAATAGAACTAAGTGATATATAAAAAAATTATATACCATGATTCAGTGGGGTTTATTCCAGGATGCAAAGTTGGTTCAATTTTTGAAAATCATTAATGTAATCCAACACAAAACAGGCTGAAGAAAAATCACATGATCATATCTATTGATGTAAAAAAAGCATCTGACAATATTCAATACATTCATGATAAAAATTCTCAGAAAAATAGGAATGGGGGAACTTCAATTTGATAAAGAGCATCTATAAAAAATCTACAAGTAACATTATACTTAATGATGAAAGACTAAATGATTCTCCTCTAAGATTTAGAACAAGGCAATGATATATGCTCTCACCACTCTTATTCAGCACACTGCTGGAAGTTCTAGATAAGCTAGAAAAGGAAATAAAAGGCATATAGATTCGAAAGGACGAAACTGGCCCTATTATTATTTACATAGACAATCCCAAGGAATCTACAAAAAACAACTTCTAGAAATATTCAGTTCTATAAAGTCAAAGGATGGAAGAGTAACATACAAAAACTGACTGTATTTCTATATACCAGCAATAAATACAGAAATCAAAACCAAAAGTGTAATACCATTTGTATTGCTCCCTGAAAAGAGAAAAGAAATATTCAGATTTAACAAAAACAAACCTCAGCAAATAGCATAGGTTAGGTGCAAAAATAAAATTAGTAATATGTGTGTAAATTGTTGGCAAATGTAAAATATTACACAAACTGTAAGATATATCACACCCATGCCTTCCTTATCTAAGGAATACGGTGCCTCTCAGCCTGCTGCAGCGGAGCTCTCTGGAAACATATGCAACAGCGTCATTCAGGACAGTCTCCTAGGCTGCCTTGTAAATTGACTAAAATAAAGGATTAAGTAAATTAGGCTCTATTGCCCAAATTAATCATGACAGTAGACTATAATTTCTCCTATCAAGAATTACGCTTGAGGCCCTGGCTGGGTAGCTCAACTGGTTAGAGCATCATACTGATATGCTAAGGTTGCTGGTCAGGGTACTACAAGAAACAGCCAATGAATGCATAAACAAGTGGAACAACAAATTAATGTTCCCCCCCCCCCCAAATCCATAAAAATAAAAATAGAATTATATTTGAATCAAGCCATAAAATAAAGTGTTATCTGCTCTGAGCAAGAATTAGAACTCTATCTATAATACTGACATATGACTAAGAATGCTAACCTTGGTTTCTAAGTTAGTCATCTCTAAAATGCAAGAGTGGGTGAAATAAGGATTTATATTTTTTAAATATTCATTTTTGTCTTTTAATAAGCACTTAATAAAAATCATGTTTGTTTTCTAATTAAGGTTTAGATTGTTCAGCAGATACTTAAAACAACTCTGAAATGGAGAAACTGAATAAATTATATGCTATTTTTAGCTTGATATTCACTAAATGTAAAATGCTTTATAAATATATCCTACATGTATCTAACAATATAAAAACTAGACACTCCAAGTGGTTGTCTTCACAGTGATATGTCCAACAAACTATAAATTATATCAGCTGCCTCCTGCACGCCCCCTACCTCGGATGGAGCCTGCAACCTAGGCATGTGCCCTGACTGGGAATCATACTGACACTAAACCGCTGAGCCATGCCTGGCCAGGCCCATTTTAATTTTCAATTAGACTCAGAAAGTTTATTTGTGAGGCTACTATTCTAAGCATGTTTCATAAGATATGACACCAAGGCATATTAAAGCTGTAATAGCTGACAAGTAATCATAAAAAAAAAATGAGCAAGGCACAGAAGCCTTTGATTTCTTCTTCCATCAGTGTACATGACTCACCATTATGTTTGTAAGCATACAGTTATCAAGAGAAAATTTAGTAGACAAAAGAGGCAGAAGAAAACCCTGGGAGTGGGAGTCACTAGCTTTTTTTCCATATGTGTAAAAAGACTGATAGATATGAATAAATAATCCACCAGAAGCATTATTCACAATAGGCAGAGAGTGGAAACAACTCAAATGTCCACCAATTGATTACAAGATAAGCAAAATTTAGTATATCATACAATGGAGTATCTGGCAATAAAAAGGAACAAAGTACAAAGATATGTTACAATATGATAAACCTTGGAAACATTATGCTAAGGTAAAGAAGCCAATCACAAAGATCATATATTGCATGATTCTATTTATATGAAATGCCCAGCATAGGCAAATACATAGCGATGGAAAGATTAGTGGTTGCCAGGGGCCAGAATAAGTGGGGGTTGGGGAATGGCGGTGAATGGGTATGGTGAGGGTGATGAAAATCTCTAACATCAGACAGTGGTAATAGTTGCTAAACTTTGTAAATATTCTAAAAACCAGACTTGTACACTTTTAAAGGATGAATTTTAAAAGTAGGGGGTGGGGTGGGATAAAAAAGAATGAAATACTACCATTTGTGACAGCATGGATGAACCTAGAGGGTATATGCTAACTGAAACCAGTCAGAGAAAGACAAACACCATATGATTTCACTTATATGTGGAATCTAAAGAACACAATAAAGGAACAAACAAAACTGGAACAGACTCATAGCTACAGAAAACAGACTGAGAGCTGCTGGGGGGTGAGGGGTGGTTGAGGGAATGGGTGAAAAAGGTGAAGGGATTAAGAAGTACAAATTGGACGCTGGCTGGTTTGGCTCAGTGGCAAGGGTGTCCACCCACAGACCAAAGGATCACGGGTTTGATTCCTGGTCAAGGGCACGTTCCTCAGTGGCAGGTTCTCCACCCAGGTCTGGGTGCATACAGGAGGCAACCAGTCGATGTGTCTCTCTCACATTGATGGTTCAATGTTTCTCTCTCCCCCCTCCTCCTTCCCTTCTACTCTCTCTAGAAATCAATTGAGAAAACATCCTTGGGTGAGGATTTTAAAAAAACACAAAAAACAAACTGGTAGTTACAAAACAGTCACGGGAATGTAAAATATAGCAAAGGTAAAGTACAGCATAGGGAATGTAGTCAATAATATTATAGTAACTATATATGGTGCCAGGTGGGTACTAGAAATCTTAGGGGGAACACTTTGTAATGTATGATAGTCTAACCACTATGCATACACCTGAAACTAATACAAAATAATACTGAATGTTAACTGAAATTGAAAAATAAAAGGAGAGGGAAATAAATCTCAAAATAAGCAGGCATATTTTAAACAGTTCTCTAAAACAACAAAAGAGGGAGCTCTAGAGCCATAAAATTAGAAAATCTTAAATCAAGTTCTCTAAATGTTTAGAAAAACAAATTTCACAGGAAAACGAGCAACAGAAAAGGATGGAGGCCAAATCCCACATGATGTTATTACAAGAAAAAAGAAGAAAACAAAATAACGCTTTGTTGAGGGAGTTGACCCATGAGCTGGATCTGGGAAACTGGAGGCTCCTCACCACCTCTGGTCCTTGGAATATGCATTCCCTGCTGGCCTTCCCCCCTCCCAGAACCTGCTCCAAAGGTACAGCCTTGAGACAGAAATGTGGGTGCAAGACTAAACCCAGTTAAGGCGTCCTGTGTATGTGACTGAGCCCAGTTAAGGACTCTGTAAACTTTTAATGTTCTGATGGGGGTGTGTGAATATCTGAAGACCAGCCTCATAAGGAAGTTCCCTTGCTCATTAAACCTGTCACCTACCAATCCGGAGTGGTCTGCCTCTTCTTCAGTCTCTCTCTACCCTCCACATAAGGGGTCCAATTTCAGATTACATATGGAAAGCTCATGAGGAGGTTGTGAATCAACACACTTTTATTAATGATGGAACCTTGTCAGAAGTTGTGTCCAATGTACACACACACACATAAAATGGTAAAAATTCAAATCTAACATTTCAAATTGTAGAAACATTTAAGGAAAGTATACAATGCCTGGCCGGGCGTGGCTCAGCAGGTGAGCATCGACCTAGGATCCAGGAGATCATGGTTCGATTCCTGGTCAGGGCACATGCCTGGGTTGCGGGCTCGATCAATGACTCTCTCATCACTGATGTTTCCATCTCTCTCCCCCTCTCCCTTCCTCTCTCTCAAATCAATAAAGATATATATATTTTTAAAAACCCAAAAACAAAAGTATACAAGAGAAAAAGAACATCATAAATCAGGATGGAAAACAACAGAAAATGAGATGAACGAACAGAAACGAATTAGGCATAAAATGAATCATTTCAAAATAAAGTCAAAGGCAGAAGGAACATGAGTCAACATACATCATAGATTATACTTTAAAAGAAACAAACAATAAAAAGAAACTTTTATAGAACAGGAATAAAGTAAGAAAGATGAAAAGGATTAAAGAGAAGACAACAGATACAGAAGACAGGCAAAGAACATCTAACCTGTGTCCAACAGTAGTCCCCACAAAAAAGAAAACCAAAGCAAAAGAATAGTAAAAACAATAACTCAAAAGAACCTGTGTGGAACTTAAAAACATTTGTACCTCCATACTAAAAGAACACATCACATATCTGGGGAAATCAACTCAGAATGGTCAACAACACTAAGACGTATTCTCATAAATTACTGAACATTAAAGGGAAAGAAAATATCCTCTGGATATCCAGATAAAAAGACCAAATGACTGTAACAGAAACAATTCTTTATTCCTGACAAAGATTGAGTAATATATTTAAGATAGTCAAGGAAAGAGAATGTGAGCCAAATATTTCACATCTAGATAATGATTTTCAAAAATAAAAACAGCAGACAAGCTGTCATCAACATGCAAAACCTCAGAAAATGGATACTGTCCCCATAACTCCGTTTTGGGGAATCTACTATGGAGTGAGCTTCAAACACGGAAAATGATTAGTGAGACAATAACATACAGACTGGTGGTCAGCATCAAACATATTTTTAAATACAAAGCTAAGAAAAGATGAGTCATATAAAGAAAAGTACGTAATAGCTATTTAATCTGACAATGTAGATATAGTATAACTGTAAATAAGAAGGATAGAGCATATGCAGAAAGTTTTATAAACTATTTTCAGTAATCATATTGTCTGGTTATCATACTAATGTTATCCCCAGAAAATTTTGTATGTAATATGGGATAAAGCAAACTATTAAATGTTATTCTAATTCTGTGTTGCTGAGTCAGGATTCCCAGAACAGGATAAAGGAGATCAAGATGTAAATTTAAAAAGATTAAGTAATTACCTCAAGCCCTTGCATCTGAATAGGAACTGTCAGTGTGTACTTTATTAAGGTATTCAATCTTAAAAAATACACAAACACAAATCTACACATATATTTACTAGCTCTAGTAACTGAAAAGACCTAGCTAGAAATAATGACCAACCCAGTAGCAATGAGCATAGCTAAAAACATAAATTATGGTTATGAAATACCATTTATTACCAAAAAAGCCAGGACTTTTTGGAAAAATGACTAAATCTAAGTCTATGGCAACAAATGCACAAGATGAGCATATCTTGTCATACCAGTTAGCAAGAAGTTATCAAAAACTACTAGGGTTGAGTCAAAAAAGTTGGAAAGCCAACTTGGAAGAAGCTTTCACCAAAGTTGAAAAAAATTCAGAATAGACTGAAACACACAAAAAGTTTAAATCCATATGTTCATAATGATACATATTTAAGAAAAATATTGGTCACCTTTGGAGGATGACAGCTTGCCAATGTTTCATTTTGTAAACTGGTAAATAAAGGGAAAGAAAAGTATTTATTCTGAATTTCCTAATGAAACTTTGCCATTCAGTGACCAAAGAATAAATATTTTGACAAATAAGAAAAAAAGGAATGCTAGAATTGGAATGACCCAATTCTGCAATACAGTAGCTCCTGCCTCCTCTGTGGTTTTGCTTTTCAAAGCTTCAGTTACCTGCGGTCCTAAAATATTAAATGGCAAATTCCAGAAATAATATTAAATGACAACTTCCAGAAATAAACAATTCTTAAGTTTTAAGTTGCATGCTGTTCTGGGCAGTATGATGAAATCTTGAACTGTCCCTGCTCTGTCCTGCCTAGGACATGAATCATCCCTTTGTCCAGTGTATCCATGCTGTATATGCTCACCCACTTGTTAGTTAGTCGTTCTTTTGGTTATCAGATCAGTTATGAGAAAGAGAAGGGGGGGGGGGAGAGAGGAGGGAGAGAGAGGGAGAGAGAAAGAAATCTGGCCAGAGTATAAACCACCACTGGGTTTGGATCCAAGAGCTATTTTCTGATTCAGCTTTGAGCTAATTCAGTAATTAAGCTAACATTTTAAATCCTATCACATACCTGTGTGTTTTTCAATTGATTCAGGACTTATAGTATAAAGTGGTCATCCCCAAGCCACAATACCAACCAGAAAATAAGAGATTAAACAAAATGGAACCACACAGATACATACAAACTTCTATCCCTTTACTAAATCAACTAAACAGCCAGAGTGCCAGGAATTAGCAGACTGGGCTTCCTGTCATCTTATCATAAGAATGTGGGCAGTTAGGTGGCTCAGAGTCACAAAAATAATGTAATCTCTATAGGCAAATTAAAAAAAAAAATTTAGCCAGAAGCTATGATCTTCTTAACCTAATAAACAGTAACATAAATCTTTAAGTTAAAATTTACAATTACTTAAACCTTCCTGATCCCAAAACACATTATGAAGCAGCTTAGAGAAGCACATAACAAATAAAATTTGTATCAACTTAAAATTCTCTACCTTTTTTTAGTTATATAGGAATCTCTTGCTCTGTTTAGACACCACAATCCTTTCATGCTCATCTGTTTTCACCCACCTCCCACACCTACAAATACTGGGGGGGGGAGACTAAAGTCCTCAAATAATTTGAGGATCCTTTTCTATAATGTCACCTTCCTCTCCATCAAAAGACCATAATCTACCCAGTCTAATTTCTGACAATGATACCAAAAGATGATCAACTTCCAATATTCAAAACACAAACATTCACATATCCTAATTTTCTATTTGGCCATTCTCTTTTCCTTCAGATTCTATTATCTAAAACTATTTCCCTAAATTATACTTAATCCACCAAATCACTGCTAACACTTTTGCATCAATGAACTTGCTAAAACACCTATTTCAGTACTTTTGTAACCACATTAACCAAATCTTTTTTAACAAAGCAAATCTCAAACCTCCTCTGTCCAAATAACGCCCTTTAGTGCTTTATCTCCCCCCCTCCCCGCCCTTGTTACTGAGTTCAGAGGCTATCAGGAAATCTGCATGTCCTGCACAGGGGAAATGTTTTTTTTTTCATTGCTTACATGTGTTCTGTCCCACCTCCTCTGAGGCTTCTGTTCATTCTTATGACTCCTGGTCTATCTGATCCCATGCTCCTCCTCCCAATTCTGCTTCTTTCTAGCACCCATATATCCAATCTCTTGGAACCAATACGATAGTTTTGGTGTCCAATCTTCATATATTTCTTCAACTCTCAGTTTTTATAAATATGGAGCTACCACTCCATAAATATTCTAAACATTATCAATTAACCACAACGACTTGTTGTTTAATGTCAATCAAACTTACAATGTGAAAGCATTCCCATTTCATCCTACAGAAAGGTAAATCCAAAAATCAAAGTCAGAAGAAAAAACATTACATATGGAATATAAGTCATTTGGTTCATCTGAAAGCATTTATTAGTTCATCTAACATTAAGTTAAAACAATGACCTTCAGTTTTAGGTTGTAAGAAGATAAATTCTCTAATATTAAATGCTATGTATCATTTATTCCCATTCAGAATAGCATCCCAATACATACCTCTGTAGAAAATGAGTTTCTTCTGAATTTATCCAAGTAACAGAGAATGAACGAACACTATTTTATTATTAAAAGAAGACTAAAATGTGTCCTATAGACATCAATGACTCAGTATGCCAAAAGGTATAAGATTTAACTAACCTGACCATTTGCTGAAATTTAAAACTTAGTAAGAGGTTGTAGTTACCTCTTTTTGTAGATGAAGTTTGAAGCAACTGTTTGGCTTTGAGGGAAGTACGAGGCAAATTTTTCAGCCTTTGCGAAGCTGTTGAAAAATAAGGAACTGTAATATTTGCCTGGAAGAACAAGATAAAGGCTATAGCTTCTGTAAACTTGAATATTTTAATACAAACTTGAAAATTTATCAAGAAACAGAAACCATAAGGTGAAAATATGTTAGAATCCTGAAAGCAAAGGAATTGTAAAGTGATGCTTAGTGAATTAAATTGGAAAGAAAGGGATGAAAATCTTAGTACAAAGTGCATACTTTCAGAAATAGTTTCTTATAGATGAGAAAATCTATGATATGTAAACCAATCAAAATATCAAAGAGAAAACAAACCACCAGCAAACATGCTACAGATGCAAAGAATAGAAAGCTAATTAAGTAAAAGTGATGAACACAAGCACACAGTAGAGAATAAAATAAATGTAGTATTTGTTCAAGGCAAAAAAAAAAAAAAAAAAAAAGCAGACTTTGGCAAAGCGGTTCTTGTTAGATGAACTGAACTAACACGAAACAGTAACCCCCATACTCAAAAAGGAGAAGAAAACTCAGAACCAGGCAGGTCCTCAAGGGAGTCACAATCTAGTGCCTTTCATATGTTCAACATCATCTTGCTGTAGAAAACAACTAATTTGTACTTCAGACTTTGTGTAGCAAAATATCTGGGCTGTGCAATATGCATATGGGGTGGGAAGGATATGTGTGTGTGTGTGTGTGATGACTGAGGGGTTTGGAGGAGTCAGAGCATCTGCTTTTTAAAGTGATCAATGAGGAGTCTAAACTTTCTTCAAAACTCCTTATCTACTAATGCAATAAATCTCACAAAATTGGCATGAAAGCAGCAGCCAGAGGCATCCACAGTTAAGGCTCAGTATGGTTCCACTGAGCTGATGAGTCCCACACCTACCAGTGCAGGCACCTATTTAAGCGGCTTTAAAATTTCACTCAATGGAGTCCGACTTTCAAGTTGATTGAGTGAAATTTTAAATATATATCTTGGGAGGAGGGCGGGGAGGGAGAAAGAGAGAGGGAGGGAGGGAGGGAAGGGGAGAGAGAGAAAGAGAAAAATCTGGCCAGAGTATAAATAATCATTGGGTTGAGGAAGGGAAACTTGATATATCATCAAAGAGAATTAAGAATTTCTCTTTTGCTCTATTGCTTAACCCTATCAACGCTTTCTGATAGTAAACATTTTTAAAAAGGGACAAATGTATTTGATTTCAAATTTTACAGCACTCCACATTACTGTAGCAAAATAGTATTTTACACCAACTTAAATATTGCCAGGCAGAGTAGCAAAAAGTTCTCCAACCCCAGCCCTGGCTGGTGTCAGAGCATGGTCCCGTGCACTGAAAGGTCTTGGGTTCCATTCTGGTCAGGGCACATACTCAGGCTGCAGGTTCGATCCCTGGTCAGGGCATGAACCAGAGGCAATCAACTGATGTTCCTCTCTCACACTGATGGCTCTCTGTTTCCCTCTCCCCCTCTCTCTCTACAATAAATGAAAAACATATCCTTGGGTGAGGATTAAAAAAAATTCTATAACCCCCCAAAATCAATTTCATAATACATTACCTCATTTATCCCACAGAAATACAGGATGCTATCATCACTGAATATTCTTCATGTACATATTTATTCATACATGCTTTCAACCATTTACATTTTCATTCATTTGTTCATTCTTTCAAATAATTATCTACTTTATTCCTGATACTATTTTAGGTACAATGAATTCAGTAGCTAACTACAGAAAAAGTTCCTACTTTCACAGAACTAACATTCTAGGAAAGGAGAAACAGATAATAAACAAAAAGTAAAATAGTTGCTATGGAGAAAATTAAGTAGGAAAGGGGGACAGGAAGTAGGAGACTTAAGTTGCATTTACAAATAGGATGATCAGGAAAGATTTCCCTAAGATGACATTTGTGCAAAGATCTGAAGGAAGAGAGGAAGTGAGTCGTATAGGTACCTGGGGAAAGCATTCTAGACAGAAGGAAAAGCAATGGTAAAGGACCTGAGAGTAGGAGTGCCCTTAGTATACTGGAAGAATAGAAATTAGGCCACTGTGACTGCGGTGGAGTAAATGAGGAGAAAAGGTAACCAACTATATGTATGCTGGCAACCCACAATATCTATTAACTATTAAAAAATTTTAAACGAGGGCTTAATATCAAACATCTTTAATCCACAGTTTTGGAAAGGTTCTATTTAAAATAAATAATTACGAAGTTCCAACATCTTATTTATCCCTCAAGTTTCTAGGGTGATGTCACAATGGCATCTATACACAAGTGAAAACTGTCCGATGGTAACTTGAAAAATCAGACTGCAAATAGAATCAGGCAATATACTCTAAATTTGCCTGATAAAGATGGAATAAAATGAACAACTTTCATAGGATACCACATAGTCACATGTTATCCAAAAAAAGAACAAAAACTAAATTTTTATCTGAATTATCAATCAGTTTTCTAAACACAAAATCATTTTTAAATGACAAAATGTAATAGTTAAACTGAAAGTCTCCAAATCTTTCTAATAAAATTCAGTGTGTTAGTTGCTTTAAAATACTTATGTTTTCCCTTTTTCCTCTTTTAATATTTATGTAATTTCAAATTAGCAAGACCCCACTGTGAGAAGCAAGATGGCACATTATTCTCTCATGCTATATTATGTAGGCTAATGTTTTCCTCTACAAACCAACTCCAAAAACCTCTGTATTTCTGTTAAGCATATAACACCATTTTCCAAGTCATTCTAGCTCAAAACTATCTTTAAATTCCTTTTATTCACCCCTGTAGTTCTCTACATCCCCTCCCTTATATCCCCATTGTCTCCTAAATACCTAATTCAGACAGTCATCACCCTATTTTTGGACTAGAACAGTGTCTCTTTTGGTTGTCCCTACATCCAATCCTTTCACTTCACTCATGTACATCAAAGGAAGGGTGGTAAAAATGCTGCCTTCCACCACACCACTCCCAAGTGCAGGCAATAAGTGGGTATGCTGTCTGTAAGAAAATTCAGGAATAAAAATAAAACCAGCTTTTTTTTTTTTTACCATGATGTCCCAGCAATAATAATGTCAGTGATAAAATGCTCCTCCCTAAAGAAAATAATTTGTTGGCCTAAGTTATAAACAATTGCTACAGTATGCTTCAGTTTTAACAACATATGTAGCTTTAAATTAGCACATTTTAATATTTATCCTTTAATAAGCAATGTATTTCATATGAAAGGTAATTAGGAGAACTCCCAGTTATACAGTCTCCCCTGATACAAGTGGGGCCAGCTACACCTTTCTTTCAAGAGTAAGCTCATAGCAATTTGAAATCATGCCTACTTCAGAAGAGTATGTGTCTAACCCCTGTGGTACAATAATATATTCCTATATTTAAACAGATTAGAAATAAACAATGATGGTACAATGATTATAAAATCAATGAAACAGAATGCAAGTTAGTCCAATTCTGTCATTATATATGACTTTGAATATGTATTTAATTTTTTAACTGTGAAGATATTTAAAAATCATTAGACTTGATTTCCAAAGGAACAAAGACATAAAAGTATCACAATTTCTGGAATTTAGTGTAAAATGGGATTTTATGAATCTCTGCCAAACTTATCCTTATGTTGAAGATTTTCCCTATTTGTATAGCAGTTACTTCATAAACACATACACACACGAATCTTTCAGAATTAAAAACTGAAGACTGTTCTTCAATCAATATTAATGAAGATAAGTTGATAAATCTTGGTATAGTGTGTACTGAGCCTAAATATGCAAAGAAAATCAATTCTGAAGAAATTACTGACAAATTTTAGAAGCCAAAGCTGTAATATTTATTACTGTGATCAACCAATATGTAAACATACTTTTCCTTTTAAAAAATATTTTGTTGATTTTATTATCTATTTTATTGAGTTACAAAATAGAAAGTGTGATAGAAGAATATTTTCATTGTCTGCATTTTTCTTAGCCTTTATTATTATTAAAATGTTTTTATTGATTTTAGAGAGAGAGAGGAAGGGAGAAAGAAAGAGAGAGAGAAAGAAACATCAATTGGTTGCCTGCCTCTCCTACACACCTCAACCAGAGACCGAACCCAGAACCTGGGCATGTGCCCCCACCAGGAATCAAACTGGTGGCCTTTCAGTGTACTAGATGACACTCCACCAACTTAGCCACACCAGCCAGGGCCCTAGCCTTTATTATTTCATTTTTTACAATTCATCCAGATCTTATTACCGCCTGAACCACTGCCTTTATTCAAATCATTTTTTGCCCAGATTATGCAATAGCTTTCTAAAGTCTTTCAACTTTAATTCATTCTCTACATTGCTACCAAACTGAGATTTCTAAGAAATAAACTTGATTAAAAGCCTATCATTGTTCCTCACACTTATAGGATAAAACTAAACTTCTTAATATGAAATTTAAAAACTCCCACAATCTGTCCCTTACCTACATCTCTCATCCTTAAGACGGCATTACTGATCTCACTGTTGGGAAAACTGCACCTCTTTTCTTCATGTGGTGACTCATAAAATCCTCTTAAACTGGCTGAGATTACCTTTCAAAATCTTTCCTGAAAACCTCTTCACATTGCTGAGAATCATGCCTCCCTGTTCCCATAGAAGTTCCTGCCTATCACTCCCTATTGAAGGGCTTGGCCATCTCATTCACATCTAATATTCTGAGTGCTTAGAACATAACATACACCCAAAATAAGTATCTGATGAATAATTAAGAAACACAAAAGTGACTGACAACTACATAAACTAAGCATTCAAGATGCTCTATAATCGAGGTCTAATCCAGTGGTTCTCAAACTTGAATATGCCCCAGAATCAGCTGAGAGACACTTCTGAAAAAGTAGAGATTCTGGTCCCCATTCCATATGTATTCAATCAAAATTTCCTGAAGAGCCAGAAAAACTACATTTATAAAATTGCTTCGAGATTAGATAATTGACCCAACATCACTGCACTACTTATGCTTAAATAAAAGTTCTACAATATTTCATCCATTCTTATATTAACCCGTTACACAAATTTATCATAGCGTATTTATTTCAATTTATGTTTTACAGTTTATAAAATTCAAGTATAACCATCTAGTGTTTTGGTTCCAAGTGAAATCTGGATGAAAATTCCTTCCCCATGGGCCTCTGGCTACGGGGTAAAGCTGACTGACAACTGATCCTATCTACCTTTTCTCTGGGGGTGTACTCTCTACTCTATAAAAAAATATTCTTCAATTTGGCTACATGTAAGCCATGGATAAGCATTACACTGAATGAGCTTGCTCTTTTTTAGCAATTCATAAAGAATCATACTCATTTGCAGTTAGGTCAGCATGATGTAATCCCAACAATGAGTAGGAGGAAATCAGGAGACTCAGGGAGGAGGGAGTAATTTGACTTGGTTTTGCCACTTTTCTAGTTATATGATGTTATACATACAATTTATATGGATCTCTGCTCCCTCTCTATAAAAATAAAAAACGGGTTATGTTCAACTGAGATAATACTTGTGAAAGTAACATTTTAAAATACTAACCAAAGTTTGAGTATTATTACTTTTTTTAAATCACCAGATTGTCTTAGATTTTTCTCCCTTCTCTTCCCCTATTTCTAAACAAATAATTCCTACATTTTTCTGAAAACTAAACTTTCTACTAACTCATGCTCTAGCTGTCTTACAAAGCAGGGCACTAGTCTTTTGAAAAAACTCTGTCCCTGACAAACATTCCTTCCTTTAGCTGGAGAAACTGAGAAAATAACATGTAACCGTGACTTCTGCAATGCTCTGGTTTTCTTAAACTTTTTAAGTTATTCACATCTTCCAAATATAAAAGTCAAAAATTAGTAATAGCCATAAAAATGAAAATATATAAGAACTCTCATAATATTCATATTTGAATGCCAGTACCCACAATAATGCAGCCACAGCAAATAAGCATATAAAACTAGTGATTGGCAGAGTAACAAGGCAAAAGAAGTGGTCCCTTAAGTGGAAATAACAGCAACCTTGCAAAGTTAGGTTCATGCAGATCAGCAAGTAAGAACCAAAGCTTTACCACTTAAGAGCTGAAAAACAAATACTTAAAAGAAAACAAAATGCAACATCTGTTACACTAACTATACAAAAATTAAAAAATACTAATTCATGTATAAAGTGTATGAAACTTGCTATTATATTTGTATATAATTATTTATCAAAATAAAAAGACTATTATAAAAACAGTATATAACACATACACACTAATAGAAAGAACACTTATATATATACATTTTTAGGTGTCAAGGATATATGTAAAATTTTAAGAAATATAGATAACATTTTGCTTCATAATATATTAACTTTAAATAAGAAACTTTAAATATTTTTATAAAATAAACTTTAAGTTTTAAATTTGCTAATATTCTAGATTTTCTACTTTCCAAATACATTTTTGTGAATAGTGCTATTCTACACTAAAATGTTTGTGACACTTCAGTTACAAATAAGCTTCACTACAGCTATAAATATAAACAAGTATATGCAATTTTAAAAAAAGGATGGTACCCTACTTCTGCCTGTAAATTATTCAAATATTGAAACACACCATTATGAAACTGCATACATATTTAAACACTTAAAAGTAAATTAGTGATTAGAATCTTATTATGCATCCCTATATATTTTCCTTAATTATCAACTTTGGGGAAGAGAATGAAAACTAATTCACCTACAGAAAATTCAGTGGTAATCCTATCACTAGAGATGGTGAATAATTATTATTAAGTTTAAGATATGGTTAACATATTTCTCTATTAACATTTTTATCCTAGTTATCAACCTTTCCTTTTTTCTTCTATTCTTGTGAAGAATTATTTTTCATTTCTATACAGCTTTGCGCCATTAGAGTAGTTCAAACAAGGAGCATGTATGAGGATAAGGGAACAACTGTGAGTAAAGAGTTGGTACTGACAGGGCAATAAGGTAAAGAAGATGTAGATGCAGCTGGATTTACCACAGAGCTGGGAAGTTGTTTGGAGATGTATTGTGTAAAGTTTTAAGAAACTCCAAACTTAACAATTCAAAGTATAAAAGCACCTTTGAAAGCCAAGTACACATGACGTTTTGGATTATTTGTGCCTACAGTATAAAAGTGTAGCTTACAATATACATTAGTTTTACTACTTAATCTTCTTAATAATATAAAAAAATTTTCTTTTCTGTTGTATTAACACTGGATTGCTTTTTGTTTCAGGCAAGTATATACCAAGAGGGGGAAAAACCCAGAAACAGGATTTCTCAAGTGTCAAATTAACTTAACTTGCAGGTTTGGAGGCACAAAGCCTATCACCAGTGTAGGGAAAAAAAGAGTTCAAACTGTACCTTTACTTTCATTTTTAAAGTTTCTGTGAATCCCTATTTTCTTTACCATTTCATGAGTGTCATAATGGCATTCCTACACAGTTCACAAGATCTAGAATACTAAGTTTAGAATTTAATTTGGTACAAAAAACATGTTTTTGCATATAACCAGCCAAATAAATGAAGTATACAAATCTCTGGATAACAATTTTCCACACTGCCTTACATTTTAGAGTTTATCTTAGAAAAAAAAAGAAAAACATTTCTGGATAATTTTTATGCCTTAGCACTAAACCATGGATGTAACAACTCTCTATGTTGACCCTTGATCAGGGTAAACATGGGTTTGAATCCTAAGTTGCCATCTATAAGCTGGTAAAATCATACATAAATTATTTAAGCTTCAACTTCCTAATTTGTACAAATGTGTTAATACTTGTAACCAATTCAAAGAACTAGTCTGAGAATTAAATAGGATTATGCATGTAGAGTACAATACAATGAGAAATTCCATAATATAAGTAATATCATATGCACTTGGTAAATAGAGAAAATTTATCAATATTTTCACAAAAGTCATTTGGGTTCAAATGTATTTTTTCCTGGACTGTTGATTTTTGAGCTACCAAGCAACATCAGCTAACACAAAGTACACAGTCAGCTAAACATGACAGAACAAAGGAAGAGTGCAAGAGAACTAAAAAAGAATTGAATGCTTTCTAAGTTGTATTACTAAATAAGCAAGTTACAAGCAAATAGAGTCAATAACCTCATGTTTGTATCTTATTCCTCAAGGCTTTGAGGAAATGAGGGAACATATCACAGCAAACACTGACAATAATAAGCTACAAAAGAACTGAATGAGTCAGGACTGATATGAGCTGTGGGATATAAGGCATAAATAGTGAGCATTTCATAAAAATAATTGTGATAGTTTAAAATTGGCTTGACTACTATCCTAGTTTTTGCAAAGTGTTTCATTCTTTTTTAATCACCTGTACAGTAAAGTACATGGTGCCCATCTACTTCATCACTTCTTGGTTCAGCGTGGCTACTCTTTCTTAGTTCTTTCTGGACGATTCTTTTTGATCTTTGTTTATGTTGCATATGTCTCCTTAATTCAATAGTCTCAACCCTTCCTTTCCAACAAGTCACCTACAACTATTTTTAAAAATGAAGTTCTATTATTTGTAGAGTATTTATTAAGAATTTGAATGGTTTTAAGTGTGCTAGTATTTTTATAGGATCATTACTGTTTTTATTAATGCTTTAGTAAGAAAGCTGCTTGGGTTTTAAGTGGTCTGTTCCAAGACTACTGTTCCCCGCAAACCCTGTCATTTTTAATGTGCAGTATTGTAGAATGTGAGGTTTTAAGAAATATATATATTTACATATTAAGTAGCTAGACTTTGCTTATTTTAAAATTTGGAGAGACCAGAGTTTCATACAGATATGAGTATTGATATAATTGGATGTCTTACAGGGACAACTTTTAAACTTTAATATAGCTATGATTATAACAAGTAATAATCACTACACTTTACTAAATAGTTTAGTACAACTATTCAGCACAAAATTAATATCTATAACATTAAAGATACTTACTAGCTGAAGCCTGAGGTTGCATACGAGGTATCCCTCCATTTGGCACTTGAAAATTTGAGTCACTTCTGCTGCTTTTCACTGAGTCAACTTGTGTATTAGATGTTCGGGACAGGTTTGGAAGACTGCGTCTTAGTTTTTCTATGACAACAGAATTTTAATTAAAAATAAAAACCATTTTTTCAGATGGAAAAAGAAAATATTAACCAGCATTCATAAGTCAAATTATTTAAGCATTCTGTATATTTTAGAAGAGCTAAGAGGAAGTACACATCTTATAATACACAACTCAACCCAGATCCTATAAATGAGTAGAATATGAGAAGCTTTAAAAAGAACTATAAATTATTCATTTAAATAAAAAGCTACATACAGATCATTTCATGAAAACAAAGCAAAACTACACAAATAAAATTAAATTCACTTTCTCCTTTATTTTTGTATTGATTCACTTTTTTTTTTTTTTTTTAATATATCTTTATTGATTTCAGAGAGAGGAAAGGAGAGCGAGAGATAGAAACATCAATGATGAGAAAGTCATAGATCGAGCCCACAACCCGGGCATGTGCCCTGACCGGGAATCGAACCCCGATCACCTGGATCCTAGGTTGATGCTCAACTGCTGAGCCACGCCCGGCTGGGCTTGATTCACTATTAATAAAATGATAAACTAAATTCTTGATCTACTTATCTGAAATACAAAACCCTGGAAAAAACTGTTATATTCACACTGAAATATGAAGGACAATTTTTTTTCTAACAATATTCTGATTACCTTCATTTTTCACATTGCTTGTCTGTAAATCCGTGGGATGGCCTTGAAGTGAAAGGCGAGGTTGCTGTAAGCGGCTAATCATAGGCTGTGGGGACACTCTACTATATTCTATTCCCCGAGCAGGAGATCGTGAACGAGGTGAATTTCTGGGTGACTGCTTAGGTGATGGTCGAGGTGAATTGCGTGGTGATGGTGAAAACCTGTTAACAGCAGGGTATACTGCATGATGCATACTGTCATCTTCGTCATCTAAACTTTGTGCATCAAGTTCCTGATCACTAAAAGTACCCCGTCTTGTAGAATTGCAAGATGAACCAGAACTGCGCCGAGATGTGGTGGCTGCATATTCTTGCCGGAGACCTGACGATAATGAACGTGTAATTTTATTTCTTTAGTTATATATTTAAACATTCAAATATTTTTAAGGTTTAAAAGCAAAAGATTATCACTGAGAAATTTAAATAGGGTATAAAGTGTAAAGGAAAACACTCCACTTGAATCATCTTAGACGTCCTCCCATATAAGGATGCATAAACCACATCTAAAAGGTATTTTTAAACTGAGTGAAGTTTTATAAACCTTTGTCCAATTTCAACATTTCTTCTTGAATCTGAAATGTATATTACAAGTAGAACCACAAATTTAAAAATATTTCTACTCCTAAAAACAGTAACCCAAACTTGAGATTAACATTAAAGGAATAGTAAGGGAAAATTCTCTCTCCCCTCCCCGCTTCCTGTCTCTCTAAAAATCAATTAAAAAAATCTTAAAAAAAACCACCCCAAAAACACAGTGAGTGTTTTTAGTGAACACTAAATCTTTGTGTTAATCTTATTCAAGATGATAAAGGAAACTTCTACCACACCTTTAGGAATTCAGTATTTGGGCATAAATGAAATTTCAATTGCTTCATAACCTAAGAGACTTCAATTAAAAAAGCTTAAATTCTAAGCCATGAAGTAAAAATTTTCAAAGGAGTCCCCTTTGTATCTTGATACCCTCAGAAACAGCCAAGCAAACTTAGCCCTTCAAACAGTACAAAAACTTCTAGAATAAAAACAATTGTCAATACATACTGAATGAGAAAAAATTCAAATTCAAAAGAATTTAGATAATATCTTGAGCAAGTTCTGCTGACTATTAACCAGTCTAGTCTAAAAGATATTAGAGTAGTATTCAAACTTTTAAGTAATATATTCATACAGTAGTCCCTCCTTATCCACAGTTTCACTTTTTGAGGCTTCAGTTATTTGTGGTCAACCATGGCCTGAAAATATTAAATGGAAAATTCCACAAATAAACGAGTCACAAGTTTTAAGTTGCATGCAGTTCGAAGTAGTGTGATAAAATATCACTCCATCCCACACCAGTCCTGCCTGGGATGTGAATCACTGTATTTGTTACCATATACAGTATATATGTTGTATATACAGTACAATAAGATACTTTGAGAGAGACCACATTCACATAACTTTTATTACAGTATATTGATATAATTGTTCTATTTTAGTAGTAGTTATTGTTGTTAATCTCTTACTGTGCCTAATTTATAAATTAAACTTTATCATAGGTATGTATAAATCAAAAACATAGCATATATACGGTACCAGGCATCCACTGGAAGTCTTGAAAAGTATCTCCCACTAAAAGGGGGGGACTACTGCACAAAGAAAGTGCTATCAATATGGTCCTCTAAAGTGGTGAGTGAGAAGCACACCAGCGCATCTATATGACTACAGACTCCCAGTGTCCACCTAGCCCTTCAGTCAGGTTTGGGGACCACTATAGTAACCAACAAATTACTTAGTGTCTTATAATAGCAAACATGGCACTAAAGTTACCTAACAAAAGACAACAGACCACTGAAAAGAGCTCTGTTTTAGAAAAGAAAAATCCAGATCCTAACACAGGCCCTCCACTAACAACGGGACCCTAAGGAAGTCACAATCACTATAGGACTGTGTGTCTCTCATTGTAAAAATGAGGGGGCTTAACCAGGCAATCTGTAATTCTACATTTCTACTGCCAAAAACCTGGAGAAACAATGTTGTGGAAAGGACAATCATTCTGAAAAGGAAAATCATTCTCTTAAAAAATACACTGGTGTTTTCAAGGAGGAATAACACACATATTTAGTATCTTTTTTAATTTAGCAGAAAAATAAATATTTGTACATGTAGACAGCTTAAAAAGGATTATAAAAGCAAGGCTAAAATTTCTATTATTTGTTACCAAAGCACAACATGAAAGCTATAGCAAGTAGTTGGTTGCGTTTCTAACAAAATCCTGGGGTCTAAAAAGTCAGGGTTCAAAGAAGAATTGGTGAGTTTACTGTAAGTTACAGTTACGCAGCATTCCTTACTCTCCTTTCACGTCCATGACCATAACTAGCCCCTCGCTAGCTGACAATACCATAGTGTCAGTGAGGTGTTATACAAAATTGCAGAAGAAGGGAGAGCCATGTTACTAGTTTCTAGTGCTAAAGAGAAATAAAGCAGCATCAAGTCTTCCTATCTTTCTAAGGGAAGCTGTGTGAAAATGGGAAATGAATCAGAATAAGAAACATTCTAGTTTCCTAATAAATGTTATAACTTAATAAAACTTACTACATATTTACATAAAAGGGTCTAAAACCAAGTTTTTGAACTAAATTACAGCAGTGTTCCATTACCCTCAGCCCACTGCCACTGTGAAATTTGTGCTTCAAAGGAACTTTTTATAATAAAGGCTAAAGGGATCACTTTAGAGAGACTGCTTATTGCACAGTTAAGTCCATGGCATCTACAATAAAATGTACAGGGAAAAATAATATTACAACTACACCTTACATTCAGATGAGACTCAGAGCTTCTATGAACCCTTGAAATAGTATGAAAAACTCTACTTATATACATTTTGGAATGACAGGGGACATAATTTTTATTGGATTTTCAAAGGTGTCTGTGACCTTTGCAGGGACCACTTTGCAAAGCAATTTCACATGCGTCATTTAATTTCAAGTCACAATTCCAAAGTTCTCATGAAGCTTTTTTTTATGTTCTATACCATACATTCTAAGGGAGGTGGTATTTGTTCCAAGGGAGTAAAAATTGCTTCGTGGGTGTGAAAAAAATCTTAGTTACTGTAATAGATCATGTCCCTTACAGTATATAAAGAGACATAGAGTATATCTGTGATATTAAAATTTCATGGAGGGGGAGGGGAGAAAAAATATCTAAAAAGGCACCTTAGAGGGGCAACAATGAAGAAAAGGTTGAGAAACACTGGTCTACACTAAGAAAACCCAGAGTAAGAGAGTAATAACTACACTAGTGAGTTCCAGTGCAGAGTAACATGCAGGATACGATTACCAGTCATAAAAGCAGAGCAAAACCTGCCTGTCTTTGCCCTCACATAGCAAACTGCTCTACATAAAATGGACTCTGAAAACAAGTTAAAGAACAAACAAGTCCATATGTTGAATAAGCCTCTAAAATTTCAACATTTCTACTCTTACTACACTACTATTCTACAACACTTTAAGACATATTTAATGCGCACAAAATTATGTTGTATGAAAGAACTCAACTTTAACAATTAAAATACTTACTTTCTTCCTGCATCCGAGCTAGAATCTGCACATCAGTTACATCATTTAGCTTATAATTGGATCCAATTGAATCTTCATCTAATTCTGAAGCACTTAGTTCACTGTCTATTGAGGATTGAGGACTGAGTGGAGGATTTCTGTCTGATGAACTTTTCAAATTACCTTAAAAAAAAATTCAAACTCTGGTGAAACAAAAATTAAACATCTGTTGCAATTAAATTGATATTATATCTTTTGATTCAGTTCATTACTATTCTGCCTTTTGTTTATAAAATCTCCAAATATTGAAATAAAAAATTGACTTTATTAAGAATAAAGAGGAAGCTCTGACTTTGGATGGTGGGCACACAGTACAATAGACAGGTCTTATAACACAGAAAACCACACCTGAAACCTATATGATCATACTAACCAATGTCACCCCAATAAAGTTCATAAAAGAAGGAAAAAAATGAATAAAGAGGGCTATGAAAAATCCTAAATACATTATGGCATAAGCATATAAACACATTTTCATTTAACTATAACTTAGTTATCCTCTTATAAAACAGATAATGCTCTCAACGTAGTTCATTTTCAATACTGCCGTTAGAGGACTTTAACTTTTACAAGATAGCCAATGATATTGCTCTATAAATAGATGAATATGATGCAGTGTTTTCTCCTTCCAAATTCACAGTCATTAGCAAACACTATCATCTTTTCCCCTGAATAAAAGCATCTATTTTTCCTAAACCAGAATACTATAATTTGAGGAAAACTAGGATTCCTTAGAAAGTTAGAAACAAACCAAAAAAAGAACACTAGCTCATTTCTCCTGCATTATGCCATGTTTACAAAATTCCTTTGCCAAACTAGAAATGGTGATCCGAGGAGTTCTCTGAAATTTAGTAGTGAAGCACAAAAATGGGATGAAGAAAACAACTAGTTAAAAACAAGTATTTTGCCGTTCTAAACCAAAAGGGGGAAGGAGACAGGGCAGAGGAATAAAGGACACATGTCCCAAAGCCTAATAACTTGTTCCTAAGGAGATGCTTTCATCAGGCCACCTTCTTGTGGGGAATAACAAAGTCACGGCAATGCCACTACTATTTCTAATACGAATTCATCTGAAGAGCATGTTTCCAGAAGGCGTCACTATAAGGGAAGCCTTCCAACATGAAGGCACACAAGAACAGGAATATGAAATAATGTTTATATTATTAAGAAGAGCATTATGCATAGGATATGGAAGGCCAGGCTCAAATAGTGCCTGAATAAAATCCTTTCTATTAAACAAATATAGCAGATTAAACTTTTTAGTAATGGGTGAAATACGTAGCAAGTAACAACCTATGTACAAAGCAAATAGCAAGGTCAATAAAGTCATCAGACTAGGGAGGACTCAGGTAAAAAATGTGAGATGGTTAACAATACTTTAACTTTTAAGGAAGTTATAATAATTAGCTGTAACAATAGTGGCAATAAGAGTAACTGAATGAGTGAATTTTAACAAACAGTAAGCTACAAAGTAACACTTCAGTCACAGAAAGGAACATTCTTTCCCCAATTTACAGCAACCTATCCCTCCCATGTCATTTAGGGCTCCAAACACTCTTTCAGCACACTCACATATAGCCTTATACTATTATTTAAGTGTAATATCAATATTAAAATCCTATTCAAAATTTTTAACTTGGTAGCTTTTTATAAGCAGGCTATGTAATAAGCACCTATTGGTTAAAGCAATCAAGCTTGGGACCCTATTTAATGAAGCCCAATTTAAAAACTTTTAAGTACATGCTAAAGAAAATTTCATGGATGTAAACTGGCTTATCTGTATCCCTGTGTATAGATCTGGTGCCAAGTAGCTCCTCAATGATATTTTCTCTAGTCAGTTAAAAGTTTCATAAATAAAAGAACTTGAATTACTGATGAATAAGGTATTTTCTCAGGTAGGGCAGTAAGTCAAACCCATTCTTTAAGCACTCCATTTCATTTCTCCTTACCTGAATTTCCAGGAAGTACTAGCTGTTTGACTACAGGAGGTCGCACTGGGGTTGAGGATGGAGAATTGAAACCACTGCTGTACGGGCTACTTGCATTTGGACTATAAGGATTTGAGTAACTCATGGAGTTGAAAGGATTATTATATAAATTCTGCCTCTTCAGAGCTGCATTAATGAGAAAGGGGAAATCAAATTTAATAGCTGAGAAAAAGTTAACATTTTAATACAAATTTTTTCCTATTGGAAATAAATCATCATCTATCTCAATTTCAATACAGAAACATACTTTTTAAAATTTTTTTTAAAAATTGATTTGAGAGAGAGAGAAAGGGAGAGGGAGAGGGCCAGAGATAGAAACATCAATGATGAGAGTCATTGATGGGCTTCTCCTGCATGCCTCCTACTAGGGATCGAGCCCGAAACCCAGGCATGAGGCCTGACTGGGAATCGAATTGTGATCTCCTGGTTCATAGGCTGACACTCAACCACTGAGCCACGCCAGCTGGGCCAGAAACATTCTTATAGTAGCAGGGGAAAATATATCCTATTAATAATCCCAACAAAATATTTTCATTACCTTAAATTGTGTTATGCAAGTAAAAGAGGAGCCACATCAAACCACAAAATAATATCATAGGAAGAATATCTCCTAAACAAATCACTAGCCACTAAATGAATGTACTCTTATCTTATTGGAAAGTTTATTCCAACTGTATCAACCTCAAATGGCCTTTGAAAATAAAATGAATGTAAAAGCATATTTGTATTTTCTCATTTTTTGATAACTGTATTGCATTAAAAACAACTATAAAATAATATGCAATAATGAGCTTTAAAAATAGCCTTTTCAAAGTTTGGATTGGGGGGGAAGCAATAATAACTAGGTTAAGGTCAAACATTCGAGAATTCTCTTAAAAAAAAAAAAGTCCCCCCCTTGCACTTTTTTCAGTATTCAAGAATATTTATGCCAAAAAAAGAGAGAAAATTGTGCTATGCATATAAAATAGAAACAGTATAAAAATAGGGCTAAGCTATCAAGTGCAATTATATACAAGAAAAATTAATACTTAAAATAGTACTTTCTTCTACCCTATTTCCCTATTCTAAAATCCACAGTTTATTCAATATTTCTGACCATCAGCAAAGCAGTGTAGAAATAGACAAATGTGACATGGCGCTCTTTCTCAAGACGCTTACAGAGACAAGTAGTGTAGGCAGAAAAAAACAATGATTTTAAGACAAAATGAAATGGGTATTATCATAAAGGTACAAAGGTTTGTGGAAATTATGAGATAAGAGTAAGTTATCACAATTGTGAGAAACTAAAAATTGTAAGGCTTTTTGGAAGGAGGGACACTGCTGCAGTATTGAGAAGATGAATAATTTGATACGCTACTGAAAGTGGCGAAAGAATGTGCTTTCATCTGTGTTTATGACATGAACAGAAGCAGTGTCTTGAAAATGCACAGTATGTTCAGGGAGTAAGAGTGAGTAATCTAGAAAGGTAAAACACATGGTGAGGGACAAAATAGGAAAATCCAGCTGGGGCCAGGTCATGGGAGGCCTGGAACACTATGCTCAGGAGTCTGAACTTTATTCAGTAGCAATGATAATGCCATCAGTGATTTTGGAGTAAAAGTGATATGATCCAATCAGTTTGGTGGGGGGGAAATGAATGGAAATTTTGATGTTGAATAGATTAGACTGAATTAGGCAGTATAGGTGACCAAAAAAAAAAGACATTATAAATTGGAAAGGATTACTAAAGGGAAAAAAATAAGATGACTGAAGTTACTGGTTTAAATACTGGCAGAGTAGTGCTTTTGGGAGGAACATGTTTTCTGTTTAGTTTTTCTGTTTTGTTGGATAGTGTAAAAAGTTGAACAGAGTAGTTTTACACATAATTCACTGAGACAAACACCTCATTTTATACCTATTTAGTATGTAGTATGTAGCATGATCTTTGAAATATCACCCTGAGCAGAAATGGGGCTGTTAACTTCTTCCTATCTCTTTACTCCTCAATCTCCTTTGAAGCTCATTTTCTTTTGCTTCACTATTTATTTAATCACCAGCATTTCATGTCCTCAGCCCACTTATCTTCTCACTCTATACCATGTTCCTTCCCCTGGGAAATCTTGTTCATACTCATGATGTTAGTTATTATTATATACCCCAAACTCCTCATCATTTATACGTCCAGTCCTAAGTTTTCCTGAGCTTCAGTCCCATATACGCTGCCCATTCAGTCTCCCCTGTGGGTATGGAAAATGTGCCCCAGAGCCAATATGTCCAAATCCAAACTCACAATTTTCCCACTAAAATCTCATTCTCTTCCTGGGGCCCCTATCTCCAAATAATAACAACATTCCTCCTGTCACATGGATGGAAACCCAAAAATCACTGTTGATACTTTCTTTTCCCCTATTTCCTCATATCTGGCTCATTCCTGTTTACTTCCACATTTTTTCACTTTCACTAACACTCTTTCACACACACTACCCAGCTATCATCATCAATCCCTCTCAAGAACATCCTACATTCACTTTTGGCCTTGTCTAGTCTACCCTCCATAGTATAGCTAAACAAGACTATCAAAATGTAAATCTTGTTTTCTCACCCACACACACCACACCCTTAAATAAAACCCTATGATACCTTCCCATTGTTTCTGAATAAAGTCCAAAATCTTTAACGTAGTCTGTCTATAAGGCCTTGCAGAACCTGGCTCCTACATATCTTTCTGGCCTTATCTCACATAGCTTCCTTCCTACAGCCACCCGGCTTGTTCCAGTTCCTCGTGTATGCCATGCTCCCTCCCACATACCCACACAGGCCTCCGCTACCTGGAACACCCTACACCCTCTTTCCCCTTTCCCCCAGCACACTTAAATCTTTCCAAATCTTTAGGATTCAGGTTAAATATCACTTCCTGAGGTAAAATTCCTATTTCTCAAAGCACTATATACCACTCCTTTATTACAGATCACCAGTTAAAATAATTATTTCTATTTACATTTCCCCTGCTAGATAAGCTCTATGAATGTACACACAATGTTAGTTTTTCCTCATCATGTATCCTCCACCCTTTCCCCAAAGCCTGATACATAAAAGGCTCTCAATAAATATTAATTGAATATACGCATGAAGGAATAAGATTTGAATATAGATGATACTGAATATCATATGAATGGATGAAATCATCAAAACAACCTTACAAGGTTCTTTATCCTTATGAGAAAACTGTTAAATAACATGCAGAGTCACACAGTAACTAAGTGCTAGAGTGAAAACAAGGTCTTTTTTGTTCTCAACTTGCATCTTTCTATCCCATCAGAATTTCCGCAAAGGTGGTAAGATAATTTCAGATGATACCAGACAAACATTTTTAAAATGATGATTTGCTTTAACTTGTATTAGGAAAAAAACCTACCATATAAAAGCCAATATTTCTTGAATGTTATTCTTTAGAATGGTGCTAAATAAAAATAAGATTGAAAAAAGTGAAATAAATAATAGAGCAAGGTTATGTGCATATGGCAGAAACTCATGATGACGTACACACACAATAAGATTTGAAAAATACTACAAAGAATTGTCTTCCCAAGAACATACTTCAACATATATCTGAGCATGTTTTGTTTTTTTGGTTATTTTTATTAAAGAAAGCAAAGAGATGAATTTACAAGTAAAATTATAGACATACCTGACATAGTTTGATCAAGTTTGTGGATAAGAGATTTTTTAGCACATTCAACATCAGGACTTGGGTAATCCAAAACTTGCCTGCACCAAACTAATGGGCTAACTGATTTCTGCATTGGTGTAAGTTTTTTCTTTGGTGATGAATACAGCCTAGAAGAGAAACAAAACCAAAACAAAAGGGTAACATTCATTATTAAGCACAAGGTTAAACCACAGGGATCCTTTTGGATAGATTTAAATGGAGGAGGGGAGTAAAAATAATGAACTATGTTTAAAATCACCCACATTTACTTTGTGCGCAGGAAGAAAACGACACTATAACCATCAATATAAACCCAAATCTCAACTATTAAATGAACCCAAATGAGGCTAACTGTCCAGTCCAAAAATGTCTTATTTTTCTCTTTTACTCTCTTTACAAAAACTACGAGGAAACATCTATCTTTAAAATAGTTTATTCTGTTTTCATTAGTATTTAATTAAATCCCTAATATAACCATATCATTAAGTCTTGTCTAGGAGGCAGAATGGAGGAGAGAAATACCTTGCCTTCCACTTCCCAGCTCCCTTCCTACCACAAACCACACAGAAATCTACCATTAGTAATTCATTCCTTTTAGTTAAGCAGTATCCAGTCTGTAGCCCTTTTTTCTAACAATATGTCAGAGAAAAGCAACCCTTTAAGTCTTTAATAACTTAGTATGAATCAATTTATGAAATTACGCCAATCTAAGGAAAGAAGGGATGGTATTTTATATGCCCCTGGGTAAGGTCTGCAAAAAGAAAGGAGAGCAGAAGAGAGGGGTGGGGTGTACTTAAATTTCCTACTTCATAATTTTTCCTCAGATTAGTCCCTATTATGTCAATTGATATTCATTTATTTCAAATGTGACTCCTTGTAAAAAATGCGAAGTTACTTGAATTTTAACTAGAGTGGTTTTTAAATTATAACACTTTAAGTTGATTTATGAAGTAAACAAAATTATGCTTTGATATATCTATATCTTTGAATGTCTCAAATAAGGCAAGGAGTTAATAATTTCACATTTTACATTAATGAAGTCAGGGGAATAAAATGAAGTGTATTCTGGGATAAACATCTCTCTACAGTACCAGGATTGACAACATACTTTCTAATGGCAGTGTGTACGTTTCCATCCCTTTGCTCTTCTTCACTCTCTATAACTTAGGTCTGCCACTCACCTCAATTATTTAACTAGAAACAAGACCATCAAGACTAACGGAAAATGATCATTTCTCTAGTCCACAATCCATATTCACTTGGAAAAAAAAAAAATGAGATAGAATCCCGATTTATCAAGTAACTTATTAGCAATTCAAAATGAAAATGAAATCAATGGGGTTCATTCTATTTCCAACTTAAATACTGCAAATGTCTTAAATATCTACCTCAGCATCCTGGCTTTCATTGTGGTAATTATCACATACTGATATTCTATGTTAGCAACTATTCAGCAAGCAGAGTCTACAGACGAATGAGACACATTCATAAAACCACTATGATATTATCATCACTCTTTCAGTATGTATCTTTTCCCTGCACTACTGGATTCACACAATTTACCCACATGAGTCACATGTACTTAGTATGTTCCTCTACTATGAGCTATAAAACTCATTCTAAAAAGTACAACTAACATGAGTGAGCCTCAAAAAAACATGCTCCGTGAAAGAAGCCAGACACAAAAGAACATATATTGCATGAACCCATTTATAAGAAATATCTAGAAAAGGGCATGGAGTAGAAAGTTGTTGCCTAGGGCTGGAGGTAGGAATGGGGATGAGGTTTCTTCTTAGGAATGTTCTAAAAATTACATGGTAGTAATAATTGTGGTAAGTGTCATGACTGTTAATACACCAAATTCACTGAATTATACAATGACTTTTATGGTACATAAATTACACAGATATGGGTGAATTTTATAGTATGTAAATTATATCTTGATAAAGCTGTTTACGAAAAAGCTGTAAGGTGCTTTTAGCATCTTTAAAAATACAGAAATTATTATAAACTAAATAAATTAAACATCAATAATTAAAATCAATTAAACTAAAATAGCATCATCTCCCCTATATCCCATGAATTGTAACTTTCCTGTTTTTGTCAATGGCACTGTAATTCTTTCAGTTAAAAAAGCTAAAAACTTAAGAGTAATTTTGCATTCCTCCATCTTTTTTATTTCCTATCCTCACCAAAAAGCTGAAAATAAGTCCTGCTGACCCTACATGTATAAACTACCTTTTGCCCCACGATCCCTACAATTACTCCCCTAACTAGCAGTAGAGAATGCTCCTTAAGTTAATGTGGCAACCATTCCATTCCTAGAGTGATGAAAAGGGGGAGACTAATTCAATAATCCCTGGGATATGCCAACCATCTTCTATCACTCTAGCCTCTTATTTCAGTGCCCCATCACTAACCCCACATAAAGTCGGAGGGTTCTGGCCCATATGGTATTGGCACAAAATTACAGTGGCACCTTGGTTTTCAAACGTCTCTGTTGACAAACATTTGGGTTTACGAACGTCGTAAACCTGGAAGGAAATGTTTCGGTTTTTGAACATGCCTTGGAAGTTGAACATGCCACGCGGCTTCCGCTGAGGGCAAGATCCTGAGGCCTAGCTGTCTGTCAGCTGTTGATCCCTCGGTTTTCGAACGTTTCAGACCTCGGACAGTCTTCTGGAACGGATTACATTTGAAAACCGAGGTACCACTATTTTTCAGTCAGGGAACCTTTGGTTGTGGTTTCAAAGTACTTCTAAACCTCCCAGAGAACACATGAGCTGGGTTGTAGGATGTAACAGGATCTTCCTTTAGCAAGACCAAGGTGTTCCATCCAGTCCCTGAATTTTAAACAGAAAATCCCAAGTTGTACTTTAAGACCAATGCAGGGCTGACCTTTCTCACCAGGCTTTCCAAATGCCAGTTTTGACTACTCTTTATCATCTTAACATAGTGCTCTACTCAGAACAGGTATTTAATAAATGTTTGATTACTCCTAGGATGACCATCCTCCCTAGTTTGCCCAGGGAGTCCTAATTTAAGCCTGTTGTTCTGGCATCCCAGCACTCCTCTGACTCTCAAATAGTGTCCAGGTTAGTACAATAAATTACACAACCACTTTAATTTTTCCTAATTTTCAGGGCCTTACTATTTTATGACTTATAAATGTATATGAAGCAAAGTTACTAGAATACAACAATACTTACTCCTGCAATAGAGCACTAAGTATTTCTGTTTTAAAGTTTGACACCACACTGTTACTATGCTTTAAGGCAATACTTGGGATGATTTTATCCCAGGGAACATCTAGCAGTGTATGGAGACATTTCTGTTTGGCCAGGGATGCTGCTAGACATCCCGCCATGGATAGAACAGCCCTAACAACACAGAATTATCTACCCCAAAATGTCAATACCCTCATATAAGAAAGTTAATAAAGTCAAAATAATATTTTTAAAATGTGAATGTTTTTAAGAGGAATTAAACAAATCTTATCCTTAATCATTTAGCTTGATATGAGGGTTTTCAAACAATCAATTATAAGCTGTTGGGATGAAATGTCAAGAGTATCACTATGAACTCAATACTTTGGTATGAATTGCAGTCTTGCCACACGCTTCAGGGCACAAGAGGTTGGTAAAACTCAGGAGCTCAGTTTTCTAGCCCATAAAGATAACTGTGCCTTCTGTTCCCACCTACATACTATTGCCACACTAACCTTTCCAAAATACCATTGTTAAGAATACTGCAACACTCGCCCTGGTTGGGTGGCTCAGCTGGGTTGGAGCATTGTCCCATACACTAAAGGTTGTAGGTTTGATTCCTGCTCGGGGCATGTACAGGAGGCAACCGATTGATGTTTCTCTCTCTCTAAAAAAAATAAAATAAAAAAGAACACTGGAACACTCAAGAATATTGAACACTCGAAAAATCTCCTCGGAGCTTTCACAGGCCATTCACAATATGGTCTCCTATGTAATGATTCAACTTTCTCACTTGCTCCCCAACAAACTTCACTTAAGTATCTTCATTGGCTTTCTCTTTATCCCACTCAAATGCAGCTTTTCCTATGCTCTTTGATTCTGACAGAACAGCAAGAAATACTCTTCCATCCGCACCTAAATCTTAAGTATCAGCTCTCACACTGAAGTCCATATAAACTTTTCTTCTTTGAATTCTCACTGTTGATTTCAGAGAACACTGTGTTCACTCTGTCTCCAACCAAAACTTGAAGCACCTTGAAGGCTTAGTATCAAGCTCCAGTCATTTTAAACAAATATTTATGTAGCAGCTACCAGTAGCCAGGCATGGTTCTAGACAGGGACTCAAAAATGAATTAAGACAAAACTATATTATTATACCTCACATAGGGTTGGTTGTTAGCCTTTCTCATTCATAGGCTACCATCGAGACCTACAGTGCCTGCTCATTAAGTTTCAAACTTCTAGATTCAGGTTTCTAGGATACATAAGGTTTTGAAAATTTTGTTTCTTAATCCTCTCCAGATTAGCCCTAGCTAAGAATAAAAATTTCACTATGACAAGTCATCCCAAGACCCATTATCTCCCTCTCAGAGGGAAAATTAGCAGGCCTACTCAAAAGATAATCACATTCTAAAATTACTAAATTAAAGTATCCTTTCTATATCTACTAGTTATTAATAAAGACATACAATCTAATCCCATTATAATGATAAAATATGTACTAATTAGGTACGTGCCCTTGACCAGAACTGAACCTGGGACCCTTCAGTCCATGGGCTGACACACTAACCACTGAGTAAAACCGGTCAGGGTGAAATTTTTTAAATACACATTTTAGCTTAGCCATATATCTAAGTAACTATAGCAATTATTTAATCTAAGCTTTAATTTCCTTATCTTTAAAATGGGGGTTAATAAGTTTGACAATACTGAGTTATTAGGAAAATACTATATGTAAGATGCTTAGCATAGTATCTGTAATACGTTAATGTAATACACAATTATTAGGTACTATTAAAAATAAAAGAGCAATAAAAATCACATAGAAGGATGTCCACTCTCACCACTTGTACCCAACATTTTACTGGATGTTCTAACCAGGGCAATTCAGCAAGTAGATAAAGTAAAAGGCATCCAGATTGAAAAAGTAGTAAAATTATCTTTATTACCAGATAACATGTTCTTATATATAAAAAAATCCTAAGGAATCCACACACACACAAAAAACCTACTACAGCCCGGCTGGGTGTGGCTCAGCAGTTGAGCATTGACCTAGGATCCAGGCGATCGGGGTTCAATTCCTGGTCAGGGCACATGCCCGGGTTGCGGGCTCGATCAATGACTCTCTCATCATTGATGTTTCTGTCTCTCCCTCTCCTTTCCTCTCTCTGAAATCAATAAAGATATATTTAAAAAACAAAAAAACAACAACAAAAAAACAAAACAAAAAACCTACTACAGCTAAAAAATGACTCCAGCAAGGTTGCAGGATACAATGATATCAATATACAAAAGTCAACTGCATTTCTATATAGCAGCAATGAACATTAAAAAAAATAAAATTTTTAAAAATTAAGAAAAACAGTTCAATTTACAATAGCGTCAAAAAGAATAAAATAGTCATAGCTGGTTTTGCTCAGTGGTTAGAGTGCCGACCTGCAGACTGAAGGATCTCAGGTTTGAATCCAGTCAAAGGCACTTACCTTGGTTGCGGGTTCAATCCCCGGTCCCAGTCTGGGTGCATGTAGGAGGCAATCAAAATGTTGCCTCTCTCTTAAATTGATGTTTCTCTCTTATCCTCGGGTGAGGATTTAAAAAAAAAAAAAAAAAGAATGAAATAACTAGGAATAAAATTAACAAAAAAATGCAAGATATACACTGGAAATTATAAAGCACAGTTGAAAGAAATGAAAGACCTGAGTGGACAGGCTCAGGGGCACGTCAGCAGAAGTCTCAAAGCACCCAGAGATCTGCCTCTGCCTGCAGACTGTTAGGCTCAGTCACTTAGAGCCTTAGGCTGTACTCCTTAGCTCGGCTTAAACTCCACAGGGTGGGGCAAGAGGGATTCCAATGGGTGGGCTATTGCTTCCCCTCAGGCTGATGCTGCATGAAGGTGAATGCTCTGCCAAAGAAGGATGGCTTCTGCAATATGGGGGAATGACTCAGGACAGGGCCCCTGGCAGTGACCTCTGGACCTTCTTCCCAGGGCCATCAACCCCAGACCCTACTCATGCAGCTCTATTCTGCTCTGCCCTCCCTCTGCCAGAGCCCAGGGTAAGTGGCTGCAAATGAAATTGTGTGTGTTGGCCCTTTAAGAGGGTGCCTGTGTTTCTAGTCATCTCTTCTGATGGAGAGAAGCCCCACTGCTTTTCACAGCCAGATGTTATGTGGACACCTTTCCCAGTGCTCTTGGATGGGGAGCCTAGCTTGGGGTTTAGGCCCTAAACTTCTCAGGGGGAATTCTGTGCAGCTGAGTTATCCCTCCAGAACTTCAGTTGTCACCCGTGGGAGCACGGCCAGCCCTCTTGCACCTCTGCACTTCCTACCAGTTTTGATGTGGCCTCCTCTGTAAGTCCCCAGTTATAAGGCTTCTCTCCAGCTACTCTTCAGTTGGTTATTAAGGATGACTTTTCTACACTTTAGTTGTAATTCTAGTTTGGTCCTGCGAGACCGTGAGTATAGCTTCCACCTAATCTGCTGCCATCTTGGATCCTCCCTAGGCAACTGACTTTTTATAAGAATTCCAAGACAATTTAATGGGGACAGAAAAGTATTTTCAACACATGGTAAAAGAACCACCAGATACTATCTACATGCAAAAAGAAATAAGTTGAACCCCTACCTCATATTATGTTACAAAATCAAAATGGATCAAAGCAAATGTTGGCAAGGATCTGGAAAAATTGGAACCCTTGTGTTAATGCTGGTCAAAATGTAAAATGGTGTAGTTGCTACATAAAACAGTATGGTGTTTCCTCAAAAATTTAAACATATCATTACCATTTGATCCAGCAATTTCACTTCTGGGTATATACCACAAAATAAAAGCAAGGACTTGTACAGATATTTGTATGTCCATGTTCATTGTGGCATTATTCACAAGAGGCAGAAGCAATTCAAGTATCCATCAATGAATGACTGGATAAAGAAAATGGAATAGATACAGACACACACACACAACTGAATATTATTCAGTCTTAAAAAGGGAAACCACATCATATGCTACAACATGGCTGAACCTTCAGGACATTATGCTAAGTGAAATAAGTGAGTTACAGAAATACAAATACTACATGATTCTACTTATGAGGTACCTAGAGGATTCAAATTTAGAGACAAAGTAGAATAGTGGTTGCCAGGAGCTGGGGGTGGGGGTGGGGGTGGGGAGGGGAGGTAAGGAGTTGGTTTTCTGTGAGTGCAACATTTCAGTCATGCAGGACAGGAAGGTTTTGGGGATCTGTTGTACAACAATGTGTATGTGGTTGACAACACCGAACTATATATTTGGAAGGCTGAATTTATGGAGGTTATTTTTGCCACAAAAAAACACATTCCACATTTGAATATAAACTTCATATATAACATATAAGCTTAGATTTGGGAACAGAAAGATTTAAGTGCTATTTTCTCTTGCCCATTGAAAATTAAGAAAAAACAACAACAACAAAAACCAGAAGGAAGGGAATTCTGAGACATGCTACAACATAATGAATCTTGAAGACATTGTGGTAAGTGAAAAAAGCTAGTCACAAAAGCACAAATATTGTTATGTCTGAATAATATTACCCAATTTTGTCTATCCATTCATCAGTTGATGAGGATTTGGGTTGTTTCCACCTTTTGACTATTATGAAAAATGCTGCTGTGAATATTTATAAGATTTTATATGGATACGTTTTCATTTTTCTTGGGTATATACCTAGAAGTGGAATTACTAGATAAAATGGTAATTTCATTTTTAACTTTCTGAGAAACTGCCAAACTGTTTTCCACAGTGGCTATACCATTTTACATTCCCATCAGCAACATATGAGGGTTCCAGTTTCTGCATACCCTCACCAACACTTGTTATTGTCTGTCTTTTTTGTTATTGTGATTCTGATTTGCATTTGCCTAATGACTAATGATGTCCAGCATATTTTCATGTACTTATTGGCCATTTGTATGTCTTCTCTGGAGAAATGTCTGTTGAAACCATTTACCCATTTTCTACCTGGCTTACCTGACTTTATTTTGTTAAGTTGTAAGAGTTCTTTATATATTCTGGATACTAATCCCTTGCGAGAGAGATGATTTACAAACATTTTCTCCTACTATGTGTGTTTTTTCCGAATTTCTTGATGGAGCCCTCTGAAGCATAAAGTTTTTAATATTATGAAGTCCAATTTATCTATTCTTTCTTTTGTTGCTTGTGCTTTGTGTCATATCTAAGAAACCACTGCCTAATCCAAGATCATGAGATTTACTCCTGTTTTCTTCTAAGAGGTTTATAACTTTACCTCTTACATTTAGGTCTTTGATCCATTTACATTTAGGTCTTTGATCCATTTATCATGCCAAAATATACATAATATCAAATTTACCACGTTCACTATTTTTAAGTGTATAAGTTCAGTGGCATTAAGTACATTCACATTGTTGTACAGCCATCCATCTCCAGAACTTTTTTATCTTTTCAAACTGCAACTCCAAACCATTAAACAATATCCCCCCTTCAGAGCCTGTGACAACTACCATTCCACTTTTTGTCTCATATCTGACTACCTTAGGTAACTCATATAAGGGGAATCATATAATATTTGTGCTTCCATAGAACACAGAAAGTAAATAAGTGGAGTTGGGGTATGGGGGAAATGGGAAGTGACTGATAACAAGTTAGAATGTTTTGTGGGAATGATGAAAATGTTCTGAATTGGACAGTGGAAACAGTTTCAAACTTCGTGAATATACTAAAAACCAGTGAATTATAGACTTAAACATCTAAATTTTATTGTGTATGAATTTTATCTCAACAAATAAATACTTAAGGAGAAAAAAAATTACATTGAGCCCTCGCCAGTGTGGCTCAGTTGGTTGGGCATCATCCAGGGCACAGAAAGGATGCCGGTTCAAATCCTGGTCAGGGCACATGCCCGGGTTGTGGGCTCGATCCCCAGAAGGGGGCTTGCAAGGAAGCAGCCCAGTGATGTTTCACTCTCACGTTGATGTTTCTCTCTCCCTCTCCTTTCCTCTCTCTCTAAAAATCAATAAATATATTTTAAAAAATTGCAGTTGAGAGGGTTAGTACAAAAATACTGTAGCAAAATATGCAATGATACTAGATACCAAAGAGTAGGCAAAAATATTCTTCTTTAGCTCCTGTTTTTCTGCCAATAGTTTGTTCAAATGGACAGGCTGAATAAACATTCTTCAAAGGAAACTGAAGTTGAGTTGAGGCAATGTGATAGTAAGCCTGAAAAAGGTTTAGCTCTACCCCTCCAAATAATGGAAAAGAACGAAAATACTGTCAGTCTGAAATATGTCAATCTGGAGTATCATGACAAGATACAGAGTGTATCTGACCCTAAAGGCTCATATTAAGCATAAGTAACAGAATTTAAAACTGTTACTTAAATATCTGGTTTCAAAATAATAGCATTTAATTCAAGCAATTATATTCAATATACATTGTCTGGTCAAGTGTCATCTAAAATGCTGAGTACAGTTCTGGGGAGAAGGTGTTGGAGGATCACAATCCAACAAGTCTTCAAATACTTTAAGGAGTCAATCACGTGGAAAAGATATACTTGGAAAAAGCAAAAAAAATAATGGGAACAGCAGAGGCTTTGACATCATAAGGACCTGGTTTCAAATCCAGACTCCATCACTTACTGTGTGTCATTTGATGCTTGAGAGATTATGTTTCCTTACCTAGATAATGATACCTACGTCATAAATGGATAAAAATTAAATGCAGTTAAGTGCAAAAATGTTTATAAGCTGCCTGGCATAGCCTGACACACTGTGATACACAATGATGCTAGTTACTTTCTTTAGACTTTTCCTAGTTGTTCTGGAATAGTGTTTTTCAAACTGAGAGTTACAATCCATTACTGGGTCACAAAATCAGCTTAGTTGGTTGTAACCAGCATTTTTTCTAAAGAAACAGAAAAGAAAATATCAGAGGGTACCACATGTATTAAAAGTAACTAGAGTTGTATGAAATTTTTGTTTCAATTATTCATATACATGTGTGTACTAATCTATGATGTAAAATGTATTTATCATGAAGCTAGACAAAAAAAAGAAGTTGTGAAAGCCACTGCTCTAGAGCACTGTTTTCCAAGTATGTTCTATAGATACTAGTTCCTTAGGAGCTGAAACAAGTTTAGGAAACCATAACACTTAGACATTTACTATATTCAATACACATTAGCATATCAAAAAGTCCAACATTTAAAAAGTCTGTTTATTTTTGTTGAACCTCGATTTTCCCATATGTATTTGACCTCAAACCCACCACTACTTAGTCGAACAGTATCTACTAACACACTCTGGACTGGCATTATATGGTATATACTTGGGGGAAAAAACATTCCTTTAGATGAAAAAGAAGGTATAATGGGTATAAGTTGCAGAAAGTAGATTATTAGCTCAATAAGAAAGAAAAAACTCTTGACTCTTTGAATCTTCCTCCCCACGCCACTAACACCCACCACTTCCAACTTATACTCCAAACACATGTCCCAAAGCACTTTAAAGATATTTATCAAACTTTCAATTCACACAATTTTTTTCAGAAAAAGTTTAAGACATCTACAATATCAAGAAATGTGGCTAGGATCAAAGCAGTAAGCAGGAACCACCCAGTCAAAAGCAACTTCTAGCATAGCATTTAAGACTTGCTTTACCTCAACAAACCCTGGACTCAGAAACCAAAGCTGCAAGATTTAATCAGCTTCTCAAAGTGGAATCAATGTGTTCTAATAATACATAATCTAAAATGGGCTGATGAGTGCATCTAATCCTCATTATTATCATCACTTGGAAAAGGCACGTGATGACATTCAGATGATTCTGGGTTCTTTTAAAGTATATACATACCCAAGATTCCTTTGGGAGGATGTGATTTCACACTAATATGAAACAGTCAATATCATAGTTCTAATAATATCTGTTATCACTTAATAAAATAAAGCCTTGATATATATTCAAGAGTACCTCTGTAATTCAAACCTTCCTAATTGGGAGTTACAAATATCTCTGCTCTAGCAGTTGTCAGAGCATAAAATTCCCTTCCCACTCTCCCTCCCTCCAAAGCTACCTCTCATCCTTCAAGTTGGCCTCAGCTACTTTGGACTATTATTTTCCCCCCAATTTCTGAACACTCTTAGTACTTTTTGTTCCTATCACTCTTTCTGGCAATTCACTGTATACATATATCCAGGTTATTTAACTACATAAAACTTGGCTCCCAACAAGCCTGTAACTGCTTTAATGAACAGTGATAGACTTTTAAGAATCTTTAGAATCTCCCCAAGATCTTGTAAGATCTTGTAAATATTTCTTGATTTAAATAACTAGGCTTAAGAGTAACAGCAGCTAGTCCTGGAGAGTTTACTACATGTCTGACCCAGTGCTAAAAGCAAACATGGATTATTTTAATCTCCACAACTCTGTAGAGTTAAGAACTATTATTTTCTCCATCAAATAAAGAAAGTAAGGCTCAGAGTAACTTGCCCAAGGTCATACAACTAGTAAGTGGCAGAGCCAGGGCCTGAATCCAGTAACCACCTCGGTACACTGTCAAGCTGCAGCCAGGCAATAACAGAGTCCATGAAGGATTTCGATTTCACTAACTTAGAAGTTTCCATTTCAACAAAGAGTAGAAACATTTTAGCTAAAAATTAAAACCTGGTAAATTAAGAGAAAGAATTTCCCATAGACAACTTTATGCGGTTGCAATAACATATGAGGGAAACCGTCTCCCACGTCCTTTCTATTTATGGAAGTGATATTACGGTGTGGGTCTCACAATTTTATCAAGAAGTTGGCTTGTGAAAATACAGCTTTGGCTTTCCAAGAGTCCTATTTAAAAATGGAAAGAAAAGATAGATGTGACAACTGTCCAGCTCCAAAAAAATGCCAGACCCAATTCTTGTATAAAAAATAAGAGCCAGGGCTCTAGTTCCACCCTTGACTCTCCACACAAAGCAGCACCATCCTCTACTCTCTCCACACAAAGCAAGCTTTACCCCACTACTCAAAGGGGAGTGCTGATTCACACGGTCTCCCCCTCGCCACGAGAAAGGTACCCCATCGCCCACTCGTCCAAAACACCGACCACTGCACAGGCTGAGGCAACTATTGTCTGCTCCCCGCTCCCAGTGATCTCTCATCAAGCACACCACTCCCCGACATACAAAATGCCCAGGCTACCATCCCAAAGGCAGTATTTCATTTCACACAAAGCAGTTTCCCACCTCCGACTCCTCCCACTGGCTGTGCCAACCCACGGACCCCAAAGGGATCCGAACCCGAGGGTCCACAACCCAGAGGAGAACTAGCTTCCCAGCCCTCTCCGCTCGCACGCCTCGAATCCCCAACTCCAGCTGACCTTTCCCGAGCCAGAGCGAGAACACCCCGAGTCCCCGCCAGGGAGTGGACCCAGCTACACAAAGCGAGGTGTCCCTACCAGGGGGACCCTCGGAAGACGCTCCCCGCCCCCGGGGCGTCCCCGCCCAGCCCCGGCCGGGTGCCCGGCGCTCACCAGCTCTCCTCCTCCTCCTCCCAGCCTGACAGGCGCTCCAGCTCCTCCGGCCGCAGCGGCTCCACCTCGTCCAGCAAGCCGCCCTCGCCAGCCGCCAGCAAGGAGGTGGCGTCCCGCAGCTCCTCGCTACTCGTCCGCCTCGGGCCCGACCCGGCCCCGCCGCTCGACTTGACGTTGAGGCCCAAGGGGAAGCCCCGAGGGGACGCCGAGCCGGACGAGGGAGTGGACGCGCCGGCCCGAACCGGGCTCCCGGGCCCGAGGGAGCCGGCGCCCTGCACGGCCCCCGAGCGACTCCTGAGCTGTTCGTTCTGCTTCTCCAGCTTCTTCACCAGCTCCTGCAGCTTCCGCACCTCCTGGTCCGCGTTCACGTTGGAGTTAACGTCCTCCATCCCGGCCCCGCCGCCTCTGCCACCCGCCACCCGCTCGGACTCACAGCCACAGGCAAAGAGCCTGAGCAGAGAGGCGTCGCCGCCTTCGCCGCTCACTCTAGCCGAGGCGCCGGCATAGAGCAGGGCCAGGCCCCACCGCCAGCGTCCCCCCAGCTCGGGTTCCCAAGCGCCGCTCGCCCCAGCCGACCCGCCTCATCTGCGCCGGCTCCAGGATTGGGGGAGGCGGCGCCAATATCCGGCTGCGGCCGCCATCTTCCCTCCGTCCCTCCGCCCCCCGCGGCCCGGCCCCGTCGCCGACCTCAGAGCGTCGAGGGTGGACTCGGCCGGGGCGGGCGCTAGGAGGGCCGGGCGCTAGGAGGGCCGGGCGCCGAGCTCGCGGCGGGGCGGGGCTGTGGGCGGGCCCTACGCCGGAAGGGGCGTGTCCGCGCCGTGGGCGGGGGTGGGTCGCCGCGGGCTGGCTCGGTAGAGGCGTTCCCGCCGCAGGCGGGGCTCGAGTCTTGGGGATCGACTCTTCCTCGGAGGGGAGTGTGCACTTGGCCCCGTGGGCTGAGCTCGCGAGCCCGGACTGGCTCATCCTCGCTGCTGGTCTCGGGTGAGGAGCGTGTGGAGTTCTCTGCCTCCAAAGGCCGGGTGATGGGCCAGTGGGCGGGCCCTGTGTTCCCTCCCCGCTGGTACTCGGTGGGCGCTCGGCCGGGCCGCCAGGAGACAGTTCACTTTGCTCGGCAAGTATACACTCCAGGCCTACTTGAAACAGGAGGTGCGGGGCTCGCAGGAGCCTCAGGGACCAGCTGTGACCCATCTCTGCAAATGGGAAGAGAGAATCCCGAATGATTAAGAGAGATCTAAGGTCAAAACAATAACCATAAATTGTTGACAGGCCAGACACTGTCCTAAGCGCTCTAAAGGCATTATCTCGTAGATTAAAACAGTTTTCCCGACTTAAAAGCGGGGCACGGAAAACAGCTCCTCTCTCGTTGCCTTTGTCCGTGAGATGCATAATTTATTTGGATCAGTTTTCTCCGGAAAAACTTTCTTTAAAAAAAAAAAAATCCTCACTCGAGGAGATGTTTATTGATTTTAGAGAGAGAGGAAGGGGGAGAGAGAGAGAAACATCTATCGGTTGCCTTTCCCTACCCTCCCCCGACCTGGAATCGAACCTGCAACATTTCTTACGTATGGAGGACTCCAACCAACTGAACCACCCCTTGGGAGCTGGAAAAGCTTTTACATAGTGTCTTGACTTTTTAAAAAAGTTGTATATTAAAAGTATTTAATAAACATGTTGACATATACGGATGAATGTTGAGAGATGTATGAACGGAAAAACCTGCCTTCAGTGGCCCTCGCAGCAGAATTACAAAAAACACTTAACATGCTTTGTTTTAATCACTTATTCTCCTTAATGTGTCAATTGTGTACTACTTGGCTTGTGTTTGCAGATTTCCTCTTAATTGCCTCCTCCACCCTTTGCTAATAATAACCGGGTCCTATTACACCTTGGGTGTGGGCTCCTAGGCCGTGGCTTGCTTACTTGCTTCTACTCTTCAGCCTTTCTGTGCTATATTTTCCTTGCCTGGAATATTGTAGCTGCCAAATCTGATTCCTTAAAACCCATGCCCATCCATCCAGGGAACCTTTCCATGACAATTCCAGATCTAGTTGCTCTGTTTACGTTAGCATTATCTGATCATTAGTTTTCAACAGATATCTGCAGTTTTTAAAAATTTGCTTTTTTTTTTTTTTTAAAGAAATCTTTTTCATTTGCTTTGATCTGTTCTTGATGGAAATGGACCATTCATTTTTGCTTCCCATGCGTAGTGAATTGTCTGACACAGTGGATATTCAATCCCTAGGTTATTGAAAGTTAGGTAGAATATAAATTCTGACAGATCAAGGACCAGATTGATGTTTATTTGTAGCAAAAAAAAACCCAAAACATTTAGTATTTTGAAAGTTTCCTAACCATAAATAAGTAGAGTATTTCCCAGCTGTGTAACCGAGTCAAAGGATGTCTTTGTCTGCTAACACAATAATTGTGAATTAAAATGTGTCATCTGTATAATGCACATCCAGGTATCATTGCTGTCTCTGACACATCTGAACTAGTTGCCAGAGTGTTAAATATTATGACTGTTTCACATACATGATTTCCATTTCATGGTTTGCGAAATAGAGTCCAAGAAGGCTGTTTTTGTATTGAGAACACTTCAAACATAATTCCTTGAAAGGAATAGTTCACAGGACGTTATGAAGTTAAACACTGATATTCCATGGGGTAAGGAGGGTTTGGTGTGATATGGAGCGATGAATTGAGAACCAGAGTGGCAGATTCTAGCTGTACCACAAACATGGTGCTTGACCTAATCTCTGGTCCTTAAGCAGGTCATGCTGGCTCTATATTCAAAATATGTCTGAATACTCTCTAGTGCCCCTACTACAACTCTAGTTCAATTAGCCTTTTCTTGTTTAGAGTACTGTGGTATTCTCCCTCTCTTTTTTTTTTTTAAAAAAAAAAATGTTTATTGATTTCAGAGAGAGGAAGGGAGAGGGAGAGAGAGAAACATCAACGATGAGAAAGTCATCGATCAGCTGCTTCCTGCACGCCTCCTACTGGGGATGGAGCCGGAAACCCAGGCATGTGCCCTGACTGGGAATCAAACCGCGACCTCCAGGTTCATAGGTCGATGCTCAACTGCTGAGCCACATCAGCCGGGCAGAGTACTGTAGTATTCTCTTAGTGGGCTTTTCCACTTTGCTGCTTACAATTTGTGATGCACACAGCAAACAGGTGATCCTTTGTGTATTTCAGATCAGGTCACTTTCCTGCTAGGAATCTTCCACTTCTCAACATGCTTAAAATCCAAAGTCCTTTCCTTGACCTTTAGGACTGGACTCTTCCTCATTCTACTTCAGCCACACTGGCCATCTTAACAATTTTCAAACCTGCCAAGCATGTTTCTACTTTGGGAACTTTGCACTTGCTGTTCCCTTCGTCTAGGGTCCATTCATCCTTCACGTTGTCCCATTACTGACGCTCTTCATTCTGGTCTCAGCTCAAGTATCACCTAAATTCATTATTCTCATTATTATCTTCATAAAATAGCATCCCTGTCATTCCCCATTCTTTTAACCTGTTTAATTTTCCCTCAGATACATTATATGTTTCTTCCTTTGTTTATTTCCTATCTCTCCCCCGTAGAATGTTAACTGCATGAGAATAGAGCTCACTGCCGTATCCCTGGTGCCTAGAATAGTGCCTACTATGTGGCAGGTGCTTAATAAATATTGAATGAGTGGATGAATTTAGGTCATGTGAAGCCTACTAAAAGAGAATTTCAGATGAGTGTGTTTTTTGTATCTCAAATCATTACAGTGGGAATTCCCAGTAATGTTGAATGATTGTATTTTTTTTTAAATGTATTTTCCTTTTCCAGAAGAGCAACATGTCACATCATATATGTCATCCTCAAAACTAGGTCATTCTCCACTTCTGAATGCCAACAGCCCTTACGAATTGCTGGGAAGAGAGAGCCTCGGGTTCTCACTAAAGTATGAGGACAAGAATATTTCCATTCTATCCCAAACTCTGTGAGAATCCTTCTCTTTCAGGTTTAAGTACAATGCTGTCTTCTCTAGTGACTCAAATGTTAGAGCATGTTTTTTAAAAAGTCACTCTAAAAGTGACTCTCTGATGTAGATATGATGAATAAAGCTGGTAGGTGAGGTGTCTACAGTGTGCACACAGCCCAACTCGCTGGTCAGGTGGTGTCTTTTATGATAAGCTTGCCTTGTTGCTGAATGAAGGAGTTGCTTCTTTTCTAGGTAGGTAGGTGTGGCCCTTTCCATAACTTGCTCCTACTTGCATGTTAGCTCTTGGTTGAAACTCCCGAGCAAGTGGAAAATATTACAAGCCACTAAAAGTATTCAGAGTGAAAATTATTACTCAATGACTTAAAGGTATATAGTAATCTTATAAAGTTAAATCAAGATTGTGTGTGTGTGTGTGTGTGTATACACAAAATAGTTTAGAAATTGCTAGGCACTTACAGAAATATTTGCATTTATTTTAAAAATTATCAAATTCTTTGAAGAAAACTACTATCCAGTACCCATTTTATCTTCACAGGCACACTCCTGACTAGTCATTTTCTCTGTGTCTCTCTCACCTATTCCTAGCCAGCATCCTTCCCCCAGATGTACCTCCCTCTGGTCTAGCACAGGGCCTCTTCTTCACTGCCATGGCACGTACAATTTTAAAAAGGTATCCTAGGAACTTTAAATGCTAGGTATACAAGGTGGGGCAAAAATAGGTTTACAGTTGTGAGAATCCTCTTTCAGGTTTAACTACAATGCTGACTTCTCTAGTGACTCAAATGTTAGAGCATGTTTTTAAAAAAGTCATGCTAAAAGTGACTTTTTCACAATGATTATGTGACAAAGAGGGGGGCACATACTAAACCTGACAAGTTCATGGGAGGCCTGCATGGCAGACTTACAAACTCAGAGACCTAAAGTAACCTCATAGAATGGTCTGAAATGAAAACTTTCTAACTATAAGCAAGTCACGGCAGGTAGTCATGTCCTACACAGGTATCTTTTTTGACAAAGGTCAATTTTTACCTTAAATGAGCCTTTCTGTAGTCTTTTTGCATCTATGATGACATATCTTTGGAAAGCCGGGGTAATTTCCTTTTTTCCAGACCCCTCAGGGCACAATCACCCACCAGAACACTAGAGAACACAATCCTTCATTGTTACCCTGTTCCCCACATGCCATTTCTCTGTGCTGTAAATGTTAATTGTTAACTATCCTATACCCGCCAATGTAAAGGAAGTATTTGTCTCCCCATTTTACGTATTATCCAGTCTCAGAGATTTCCCTGCTTTGCTTTATCCTGCCTTCCCAATCTACCACCAATGGATTTCATGTACACGCTTATGTCTCCTCCTTTGATTGTAACGTGTAAAATAAGGTGCGAAACTGCCATTCTCTGGAACATTTTCTTAATCCATTGAGATTTTGCTTTGTGGCAACTGTCATCAAGTTTGGCTCAAATAAACTCATAAAAATCTTACAGGTTTGGAAGTTTCTTATATCGACATTTAATAAATAATAATAGAAGAATAAACTGCGTTCCTCGTACTCACAACTGTAAACCTGCTTTTTCCACACCTTCTAGAAGAGGTTCTTAATTGAAATCTTGGGAGGTGTAAGGAAGAAGTGAAGGATTTGAACTTAGAATTTTTGCAGTCATCATTGAACAGATCTTACAGTTATGGCATGTCTCGAAAGTGCCCAGGATGGCAGGCATCACCTCCTTAGAGAGGTTCTCTGGCCAGAGGGTGGCCCCTTATTACATGGTTGAGGGCATGTATTATATTGATGCAGGGTTGGGGTGGTCCATGACTGGGGCAGAGGTGAACAGTTTTTTGAACTCAGGAGGCTGCTATCTCAGCCCCAGATGAAACTATACCTTATCTCTCACACTTTTTGTGGTAGCAAGTGGGAAGATAAGATTGTTTAATAACATGTTATTTCCTCCTTTCTTTAAGTAGTATATCAGCAGGACAGTGAAGTTGAAAAAGCCAAATATGAACCACTTCCAAATATTCATGATGTTCTAGAGAAACTACCATTCAATGATGGGAGAAAACTTATTAAGAATCATCCAAATGTCCACATTGATAAGTCCCAGCAATCTGATTTACAATTTAAAATATATTATCTGAATATTAGAGATGCTATACATACAGTAGACTATAATACAGGCTTGTTTTAGGCTAAAGTAAGTTAAGCTGTCATTGAGATATTTGTATAATCATTCTTCTACCAAGGAAGTTGCAGAGAATTCCATTCTGGGATCTTTGGAATACTCCCAGAACACTACACAGACTGAAAGTTATCATCAGCTATTCAATTTGCCCAAACATGCCTGGAAAGTTACTTTCTTATTCATCATCCTCATGTAAACATAGTTATATGTAATCTGGAAGTTTAATTCTGTAAATATCCAGGTCTCTCTGAATTGGCCCAATAATAACTGTAGCTAAAAATTAGTGACCACTTTAATGATATGTAATAATTCACATTAAACTCAAAATAGTCATTTGAGGTAGCTTCTATTAGTATCATCATCTCCATTCTATGAATGAGGAAACTGAGACAGAGAGGTTAAATTATTTCCAAGATCCCATAGCCAGGAAGCAGGAGAGCTGGATTTGAATTTGAGGTCTGACTTCAGAATTTGTGCTCATCCCCAATAGTGCATGACCAAGAGGAGTTCTCCATTGTTTTTCTTAAAAGACTATGGATACAGCCCCTTACCATCTGGGATGGGGGTTGAGGGGACAAGGGTTATGGCTTTTATGATACACAATGAACAATCCTCTTGCTCTAAGAGCAAGTTTTCCAGTTTTGAAGTTTCAGAACATCTGGTTCCCAACATATTGAAACAATATGTTCCTTAGAGAGGGAGGCAATTCCTCTATCTCCTTCTTAAAAGACTTCCTCGTAGCCATTTACTTGATGGTACTCTAGGTACTTGAGAGGTGGGTGGGTGAGGCCTGAGGACACCCTCCCCACCACCATCCCCCGTCCCCAGTGAGCACTTTGTTAAGGAGAAACTGCAGCATCTGAGCTTCTCCTTGGAAAGGCTGGTAGGCTAGTCCAGCCTGTCGGGGGTTTATGGGCAGAAGAGTAAGTAAAGTGAGTCTCTTAGGGCAGTAGTGCCACCAAAATCAACAAAGCGTGAAGATTTAAAGACAAAAGTCAGAATATAGTGGCAAAAGTTATAAGCCTCTACACAAGAGGAAAAAAAAATTTGAACAATTCCTCAAAGAAGACTAGAAGCAGATATTAAAAGATAAAACATAGAGCCAGGGGAGCAGTGGCTTCAACAGTGGAAAGCCCGGAGGGTGTGGCTCAGTGGACTGAGTGTGTCCCATGCACCAAGAGGTCATAGGTTTGATTCCCTGTCAGGGCACGTGCCCAGGGCAGGGGCTCAATCCCCAGTAGGGCGTGTGGAGGAGGCAGCTGATTGATGTCTCTCTCTCATTGATGTTCCTATCTCTCTCCCTTTCCCTTCCTCTCTCTCTGAAAAAGCAATAAAAACATATTTTTTAAAAAAATAGTAGAGAAGAGAATGATTTTTGGCAAATACTAAAACTAAGTGGTTGCAGGCTATTGCCTTTCTATGCCTTTTGTTGCAGGCTGTGTAGGAGGACCAGTTGCATTTAAAGGGCCAGTGATTCTGTTGCCTGGCAGGGTTGTGAGTTTCTAGCCTTGGGACAAATTGGTAACCAGATATGCTGGGCTTGGGCCCAATCTGCAAAGTTCCCCGATGCACAGGAGTTCACCATTGTGTCGATCTGTAAACAGATTCCACCTCCCCAAAGTTCCTGGAAACCAGATAGCTCTCATCTCACACCTGTACTCTATAGTCTAGAGAAATGAAGGCAGGGTGTCGGGCAGTGCAGGGAAGAGATGAAGAGTAGGGCATGGCACAGGTGTTTCTCCTGTTATCAGTGGGGATGGTTTACTTCAGACTGGGCACCTGCACATGAAGTGGTGGCTCACAGTTCAAACAGAGCTGCTCTGTCTGTTGGCATGGTTGCTTACTAGCGCTATTGGAGGACTTGTTTCCTCTTTTCTACCATCACAATTCTCCCAAATTGTTTGAGCTTTCACTATTATCTGTTTCTGCAGCCCAGGTCAGTGGATCAGGAGGTGTGGTCATGTATTTAGGCAACCTTCAATCATAAACAGCTATCAGCTGCTCTGTATAAGCATCGTCTGAGTCCTTGAATATTAGATCCAAATTATGGTGTGATATCATTTGTAAACAGCTTTTGAGAAAACCACCAAAATTTTGCTGGGCATTGGCAGCAGGTCAGATCATGGTGTTGACTGTGATCATCTCTGGCAGGGAGAGGGTATGTATCCTATGGGATAGCAGGGGAATGTGTATTGCTTTCAAAGATGGGATTGCAGGCTGTGTGGAAGGCAATGAATTTCTCCAGCCTCTCCAACAGGCAGGATAAAAGAGGTGCTTTTCTATTTCTCCACGTTGGATGCATTCAGAGCTACATCATAATGTTGCACAAGGTCCCCTCCAAGAGTGGGCGAAGCCTATTAAAGTCCAGGCAAATAAAACTCCTCCTACACTTAGCCAAAAGGCTAGCAAAGGCCACCACCTCCACACGGAAGCTGATGTGCTCCCTGAGCACAAACAATAACATAGTTTCCAGATTTTTACATGGCTGTGGCAATGGGCTTGACTCTGGAGCCTGGGATTTGGGCAAGAACTTTCTATCATCCCTTGAAGGGCCAGCCCAGCAGTGACACCAGCCAGGATTAGTATCATGAGCAGAGAATTTGGGCAGAAGCTATGAGAGAGGAGCCAAAATGATGTGCTGGGGAGCTCCAGGCTCATTTTTATTGGCTCAAATTAAAGCCACTGACCTCTAAAAAAATGATAAATATTACTTCGTTTTTGAGTACTTTCTTATAAGTTTTTACATTCAACCCTTTAGTTTACCTGGGATTTATTCTGATACGTTATGGGAGGCATAACTCTAAATGGGTACTTTTATATGGGGCTCCGTCACTTGCTGGATTAACCTACATTATTTATTCATTTGGTCATTGTTACTAGTTCAAGGTACACTGTTAGGAGCCAGAAATGATAAAGGTCATAAGGAATGTGCTCCCTGTTCTGCAATAGCTTACAACTGTCCATTTGAGGACATGAGGTGTACACAGATAACTATATATACAAAGCAGCATGTGAAAGTGCCATGTGAGTGATATGGACAAGAGAGAATGCAAGGTTTTGTGTGTGTGCGTGTTTTCTCTCTATTTTATTTTATTTTATTTTATTTTATTATTTTTGAGAGAGAGAGGGAAAGTATTAGTGGAATAGAAATAGATTCCTTCTGCCTGGGATAATGTTTTCCTAGAAGAAGTGTGATTTAATATGGGCCTTCCCTAATCTTTATGTGTTGGTTGTAATGAATAGAAAACAGTTTAAATCATCTCAATTAAAAGACGAGTTACTCACTTATCTCACTTCTAAGAATCTAATCCAAAAGTAAACTGGCAAAAACATAAACCTATGCCCAAGGCTATTTGTTATTTATTATGCCATTATTTGTAATAGCAAAGGACTGAGAGCAACCAAAATGCTATCAGTATAGGACTAGTTGAGAAAAGTTTGATACCTCCACACAGTGGAGGACTATGGGTCTATAAAAAGGAAAGAGGGCTATCTCCATATGTCTCCAGGGTAACTGGTTTGGAATGGTGCTGCGTGTAAGAAGCAGAGAGGTATATAAAATGATACATATGTGCTTATATTTGCAAAAAGAAACAACGAAAGAAGAAACCAAAACTCAATAAAAATGGTAACCAAATGGGGAAGGAAGAAACAGAGTGAAGGGCATAGGAATAGAATTTATCTTGAGTTTATCTGGTGACATGGTTTTTACTTTGGAACCCTGTAAGTATTTACATGATTAAAAAACAAAAAGAAAAAATAGGGAGCTATTAAAAGGCAGCATTATGACATCTGCAGATAAGTAATAGAGTGTGGCCAGGACACTTGAGGACTAGAACTACAAAGTAAGAAACCAAAGCAGTGTCCTCCATTTCCTTTAGTGTTTCACTCATTTATTTTTTTCAACATATTTTTGGAGCACTTACTGTGTATAGGAACCATTCTCGGCATTGGGCATATAGCAGAAAACCAAACAGAGAAAAAAAGACTTCATCTCACAGAGCTTACATTTTAGTGATGGCTGACAGACGAGATAAACACATAAGTAAAGTGTATAGTATGCCATATGATGATAGTGCTATGGAGAAAAATAAATCAGGAAAGATAAGGAGTGTGCATGTGGGTGCACAATTTTACATAGAATGATCAGGAAAGGCCTTGCAGAGAAGATGACATTTGAACAAAGGTCTGAAGGAGGTAAGAGAGCAAGACATACAGGTAATCAGGGAAGAGCGTGCCAAGCAGAATAGCAAGTGCAAAGGCCCTGGGGCCATCATGTGCCTGGCTTCAAGGAAGACCAAGGTTTGTGCAGCTAAACTGGAGTAAGGGGGAGAGCTGAGGGAGATGAAGTCAGAGAGAAAGAGGAAAGGTTTTATAGGGCCTAGTAGGCACTTGTAAAGACTTTGACTTTTACTGAAAAGAAAAGGGAGGATTTTGAGCCAAAGAGTAAGGTGTCCTGATTTAAATTTTAACAAGTTCCTTCTCTTCTCTGCTTGTTGTGTGCTTGTCAGCTGCTCCATTCCTCTTATTCTCTCTCAAAACTTCTGCATAGTCATGGCTTCTGTGTTCCCTTCATCACATCAGCTTACCTGTGGCCTTTGGTTGGGTGTTATAACAACTGTTGGCATTTCAGTTTGTGTGCCCACTGTGACTTCACTCAGCCTCTCAGTGTCCCAATCGAGATTGTTGGGTGACATAATATTAGACTCACATATTATTAGTCTAACTAATTTAGGAAACAACCTGTAATCCTACCAAACTATTATAGTGCTTGTAGCCACTTAAGAGTAATAATAGATGGCTTTATAATGCTTATACTAAAACGGAGCTTCCAGAACTATCTCTGGTAACAACGAGTTTCCTTATTCCCAATCCAGAGGAGAGTTATGCTTTTGTAAAATACAATAAAAATGAACTCCTGGAAAAATTAAATTTAAGCATATATAAAATTGAAGCCTAAAATTTAAGTATTAGATTCAACAAAGTGAAAAGTTGCTATAGAAGTCAAATTGCTATAGAAGTTTCTTTAAAACATTTTTTAAATTTATTGATTTGAGAGAGAGAGGGGAAGGGAGAGAAAGAGAAAGAGAGAGAGAGAAGAAAGAGAGAGAGAGAAGAAAGAGAGAGAGAGAGAAAAACATCAACTTGTTGTTTCCCTTATTTCGGCATTCATTGGCTGATTCTTGCATGTGCCCTGACCAGAGATCAAACCCGCAACCCTGGTGTATCAGGACACCACTCTAACCAACTGAGCTACTCGGCCAAGGCACAATAAAAGTTTCTGAATGTTTAGTCTCAATTTCTGTACGTATCATATACCAGTAACAAACTGTTCCATGCTTACGAGAGCACTGTATGAAAACTCACTATCTAAATAGTAGCTAAACTTTATGATAATGATGCAGATTAATGGCATTTCATCTTTTCAGTGAGCATGTTAAAGAATATAATCGTGTTGGGTTTTTTGTTGTTTTTTTTCTTTTTCATGCTTCTCAATAAATAAATATAGTGTCTTGCATGTAGTTTCTAATTAATCTTTGTTGATTGAAATATTTGTCTAGCTTAAGGACTATTTCATCACATGAAAAACTGAGTAATATATTCTATTTAAATTTGCTATTACAGGTTAGCTCTACAGCTAAATATGTCTGAAACAGGTTCAGTTTTCTTTTGAGTTAGAAATAGGAGAAACAAGAGAAAAAAGAAATTATCTTTCTTAAATTTCAGAGGCAGAAGACAATGAAAAAGTATTAACACTGAATTAGAGGGAAGAGTCCTTCTAAATACTCACCTGTCGTTAAGATCTAAAATCCTGGTTCTGTAATTCATTTGAGGACCATTTTCTTAACGTAGAAAGTATCTAAGTGCTTAATTGCTATGTTAAGTTCTCTATAAAGTGAATTAAACTGATTTAAGCTCGATATTTTAAGGGTTCATTATCTAAGGCAAACAACACGTCAACAAGTATATCTAAAGAAATAATAAACAAATAAATCACTGACTTGTTCACAAACTGCCATTTTACAATCATTGATCAGAGAGAAATCATAGGATAAGGTTACTCTGGTAAGCTTTGACTACAGGTTTATCTCCTGATACTACATGACTTCATTCATCCACAGAATTACAGGTAACCAGAATTTCAAATTTATGTACAAATATAATAAAAGTATCTGAAATGGTTATGGGGAATTAAATGAGGTCACTTAATTCCCTTAGTACACCCCTGGATTTCTTTGAAAGCTCTCTATGAAGGCTCCAAGCTTTGTTTTTATTCATACAGAATCAGAATAGTTCAGATTCCCTGAAGCAGGAAAAACATAAAACAATACCCCAGTTGACCTTTTGCCACAATCGACTCTTTAAAAAACAGAAAATTTAAAAAGAGAAACTATTTTTGAAGAATTGTTGTTCCAAATGCACCATTGCCAGGAATTTAAACTGCTCTCCTACATACTTGTTGTTGTGAAGGCATATTACTATTTTCAAAACCTTCTACTGTGTACCTTTTAGAAAGAGGTACCAATGTCTCTCTGCAGAAAAACAACTCTAATGGTGCAGGTTTATAAGGTGCCAATTAGTGAATATTCTCCGAGTTCATTTGTAAAAACTGCTAAACTTCTTGCCTTCTTCCTTCTAAAAGGTTCTCTGTTCCAGAGATGTACATAGGGTGGATGTCTATTGTTTTTATCTGCTTAGCTCTTCCTGTAACCCCCCCACACCACACACACACCTGCTTAGTGGGAGACGTTTCTCCCTTGATCACTTGCATTTCTGCACATCTTGAGTGAGGCTAACCTTGTTCTGGGTTATCTTTTCAAAAATGTTTTTATAGCAAACAGCCTTAGAATACAGAGATAATGTCTCTTTCTCTGGAGCAAAAAGCAGGTTTGTTTACTACCCGATATGATAAAATCTTCCTTTCAGAGCCAAGGACAGGCATGCATATGGCCCATTACAAAAGATTTGGGTTCCCTGAGCTTGGGGTTTCTCACCCATAACACAACCTGGCTCTCTTCACGTGGCCCTGTGAGAACTGGAGCTTGGAACCAGTGCAAATGCTGATACTCTGGCTAATAACTATTAGTGTGAATGATATACTGTTCTTTTTCTCTAACACAGGAATTTTGTGTCTTCTGCCAGAATCCATGAAACCGTGCCAGGCTTGGAAGTAGAGTAAAATATCTGGGTTCCCTACATCATCCCATTTCCTGCTTTGAGTTCTTTCCCAAGACACACCTGTATCTTTGCCCTTTGGTTTCCTGAGAGAACCAGTGTCTACATAATAAATCTCTCTTTTATTTAGGCATAAATAGGCTTCTGTTATTGCAATCAAAATAGTCCTGATAGAGCCAAGAAAGTCTGTTTCTTTCTGAAAATTGAACAATAGGGGGAAATAGTCAAGGGGTTTTCAAAGTGCTTTCATTCAACAAATCTTGGTTGAGTTACTGAGGCATTCCAGATATTATGCTGAATGCCGGGGCTACAATAGTAAACAGCATATGGTTCATAGAATTTCAATACTCACAAGAGAAGTAGCCTAAAATATAAGCAAATCAACACATAACAGTTGCAAATTGTGAGGAACGCTATGAAGAAGAAACAAAAGAGGGACAAAGGCAAATAATGAGAAGAGAGGAAACCTTACAAAGAGTGACTGGAGAAGGTGACTTTGAGAGGCGTGTTTAAGCTGAAGTGTGAAGGATGGGAAGGCACAAGGCTGGGACAAACTGAAGGGACAGTAAGTGCCAAAGCCTTGAGATGGGAAGGGCTTAGGAAATGTAAACGTTGAGAGAAAAACAAGTGTGAACAAATGTAGTGAGTAAGGGGAAGAATGCCAGGTGGTGCAGTGGGAACTTAGGCAGAAGCCAGATTAGTCAGGGCCGGACAGGCTAAGGTTAAGGAGCTGGAATTTATTCTCTGTACAATGGGAAGCTATTGAAGATTTTAAGCACTGAAGGACCCAATTTACATTGAAGAAAATGAGTTTTGTTGCATGGAGGATGGGTTGGAGGAAAGCACAGAGGCCAGTGAAGAGGTTGTTGCTTTGTCCAGGAGAGAAATGATGGTGGCCAAGAACACGTGGTGGCAGTGAAGATGGTACTGAGGAGCCTGGGACAGTGGATGCGGGTGGGGGTAGCAACCTGGGAGAGTTGTGGGGAGGGGAGGGGAGGCTGTAGAAATCAGGGTGACCATCTGGGGCTATGTTTACTATCCTATTGCTATGTAATATCCAATGTCGGTCCTTGGAGATGGGAGCCTAGAGTCAGATGCGAGGTCTAAGTTAGAGACACAAATCTGGGGTCATCAACATATACGTGGTGTTTGCCCAGGAGCCGAATCTCCAGGCTGCTTTCCGTTTACTCTCTTTCTCGAGCCTTGGTGCCCGCCCTCCCCAAATCAGAACACACAGAAACCTCTGAATCTCCTGCAAACCACCACAGGACATGAAGAACCTGGACCACCATCTCCAGGGTTCTTTCTACCCAATGACACTGCCATTACTTTCTCTCCTGCTATGGCTCTTCCATGTTGGTGAGGGTCTTCCTGCAAGGTGGCCTCCTCCCAGAGGCCCTGGGAGAAAGGAGCCTTTGCTTTCAGCCTCCACCTCAACTTCCCTGGAGGGTTTCTACTGACATGGTTTAATGTGATAAGATTCTGGGTATTTTCAGATTTGTATCCTTCCAAATTCACGTTTGTAAACTGAAATAACGTTCCCTTCCACCTCTTTCAAGCATAAGTGTTTCTTGGATAAGGACTGTTTTTTTTTAAACCATGTCATTCACCCATTTTAGATGTATGATTCAATGAGATTTTGTCAGTGTACAAAGTTGTGCAACCATCACCACCATCTAATTTTAGATTATTTTCATCACCTCCTAAAAATCTCTCGTGCTCAGATGCAGTCACTCCTTGTTCCCTCCCCTGCAGCCCCAGGCACACACTAATCTATTTTTGGCACTTTTTTTTGCCTTTTCTGACATTTCATGTCAATGGAGTCATACAATATGTGGTCTTTTGTGTCTGGCTTCTTTTACTGAGCATAATGTTTTTGAATTTCATCCAAGTTGTAGCATATATTAGCATTTCATTCTTTTTTAATTGCTGAATTTCCTTCTATTGTATATGGATAAACCACATTTCACTTATCCCTTCACTTACTGATGTCTGTTTGGGTTGATTTTGGCTGTTATGAATAATGCTGTAGAAATAACATTCTTAGGCACCAACCTCACTCAGATGTTGAAAGAATTACTTATTTTTTTAAATTGTGGGTTAAGATGGTATAATTTGGGGTGATTTTTCCTCTATTTTCTAATTTTTCAGAAATTTGTTTATTCTGTGTGTATAGTTTTAAAAGTAAATTTCATTCATTTGATTTAAAATTTATTATGAAATAGTTCGGCCATATACCAAGTCTTTCACAAAGGCATAAGAAACATAATAACACTCATATACCAACCATAGCTCAAGAAATACCCTTCTGTCCAGGAGATAACCTCTATTATGAATTTGTATTTCATCCCCATTCATGTATATGTACTTTTACTAACATATATACATTCTGACACAATATACAGCATTTTTGCAGAATTTTAGACTGAATGTACACTGTATGAAAAATAATGGTACCATGTATTCTTCCCAGTACTTTAGCACTAACTCATTTTCATTTTCACAATAAACTTATGAAGTAGAAACGATTATTATCCCTACTTTACAGATAAGGAAACTGAGGCCAACAGAGGTTAAGTGACTCGCCAAGGCCACACAGTTAATAAACAGTAGAGGTGGGTTTGAATTCAGTATCTGCCTCCAGAGCACCCACATGCACTCTTTCAAATGCTGTTATTCTGTGTCCTTTTGCAACCTGCTTTCCCCCTCCACATTATATTTGTGAGATTCCCCCATATGATACATGCAGCCTTAGTTTATTTCTTTTCATTCCTGTCTGGTATTTTGTTCAATAAATAGGCCACAATTCATTTATCTGTCCTGCTATTAGTAGAGACTATAACCAACAAGGCTGCAAGCACATTCTTGAACAGTCCCCCTGTGCCCATGGGCAGGAGCATCTCTAGGGCATACGCCTGCAGGAGGAATTTCTGGGCCACATGACATGTGCGTCTTCAAATTAACTAGATATTTCCAATTATTCTCCAAAATGGTTATTATATCATTCACTTTTAAGAAATCAATTTGTAAAAAATTATGCTGTCCATGGTTACAATATGAAATAACTAAATACTATAAGGACAAGAGAGTGACAAGAAAGAGAAGCTAAAACGGAGTAGTAAAGTAACTTGAATCTGCCATTTATAATTTCTCTCCTCCGAGTGCCAGCAACAGAGATGAAACTTTCCTCTTCTTCTTTCCTTCTAAGCTATATTCAACTCTTGGATCTTCCCTGAAAAGCATGAATGTGATATATTACTATAAATATTAAAAAACCCAAATTCTTTCTGGAGAGGTGAGTTATGTTAAAGTGGAGATCCTTCACAACCCAGTGTTTTATTGACCTGGCTCTTCCTTAAGTATTGTTATAGGTTTCTTTGCTAGCAACTTAAAATTTGCTAATTATTTTCACTCACAACTATGGAGCATTAAAGAGTTGAAGCTCTCTGTTTCATATACAGATACACATATAATATAGAGATGTAAGTTTTCTCAGTGAAGAACTATGATAAAATTGTAAGAAAATACATTCTCATCCAATTGTTTGATAATCTAGATGCATCTAACTGTAAACAAATCTAACACTGGGTATGTAAATTTGGATTAAAAGAAATATAAGCAAACTTTGGAATGTTCTTTTTGAAGTATTTTACCCTATTATTCCTTTCAAAAGCTCTCTCCCTTATGCATTTAATGCAGAGTTGAATGCAGCTTGCTTTTGAATTATGAGTGTCACACCTGTTCCTCTGCAGCTCAGAGGGACATCAAGGATGATACCTTTCAGGTATAAAGAAGAGGGTGGGGTTGGCAGGGGTGGAGGGTGGGAGGAGAGAGAGGTCCTTTAAGGTACAAGCTCCTGAAAGGTTGTAAACATTGCACTTTTATTTTTCTTGCCATGTAGGTGCCTTAATCCATTGGTCTTGGTACTCCCTTCCCCACCCCATCCCCCATGCTGTCCCAAGCTGCCTTACTTTCTCCTGCGCATTTCTTCTTTCATCAGTCTCTCCTCCTTTTGTCCTATGGTGGCAGGACAGGATTTACAAGGTGAATGTTCCCTTCTTATACTCTTTCTTTCACTCCATGCCCCCATCCCTAAAGAAAATTCGTATGCTCTTTCATCCCACAGATGCTTCCTATTCTTCTTAGTGTACCTTACAGAGCAGAAATTGCAACCTCATATGTTTGTAGGAGCCAGAAAAATAATTTAAGTGAGGTTGACCGGGCAGAGATCATAGAGAGCTGGAGTGATGCCCCATAAAAGGGGGTGGCTGCTACCAAGCTCCAGTTGAGTCTTACCATGGGAAATGGGATCCCGATGTTGCCAGGTCTTTTGATTTTTCAGAAGACCTGGAAATCCAGGTTTTTTGGTGAAATTACCCCACAAATATTGGCAACTAGTTCAATAAAGACAACAGCAACATTCTACAACTCATACAGCACTCTACAACTTAAGCAAATTTAAGTTGGAAGGTTGGATGTGACTTGTGGGAGGCCATTTCTGCCCCTCTGCTTTAAGGAGAGTTTTGTCTAGGCCAGCTTGATTCCCAGACCTTTTGCAGAATTGATGCTGCAGAACTGAAAAATGAGTAGAAAGAAACAACATCTGAAAGGTGAACTAAAATACATGAGGACCTAAGCAGATAGGGTAAGATGATCTAGCTAACAAAAAGTGGGGAGAGAGAGCAGGCAAGAGGAAGAGAGGCCCTGGAGTTGGGCAGTCCAGGTGTGGCCAGGTGGCTGGTTGTGGGTGTGAGGCCCTAAAGTTCTAAGAGTGAGAAACCTTCTCGGGGTGAAGGTGGAGAAGGAAAGAGCATGAATAAGTGTGAGTGACTACATATCACAAATGGGATCCCTTTGAATATTCTTTAGAGAAATTAAAGATTGAAACTTTTTTTTTTAATGCCGGATTGGGCTTTTACAATGTGACTTCTGGAGACCAGGTTCTTTCGAGCCCTGGGAATTAGTAGGGATAAGAGTCTTGGTGGTAGACAACATCATTGGTAATTTATCATTGGTAACAGCTCTGGGTAATTTAAGAAGAAAACAAATTGATTGGAAGGATATTGGCACATCAGAGTTGTTAGGAAAACTGGAGAAGCAGGCTCAGAGCGTGAGCAGGAACTGAGGGGACTCACAGCCTGGTATGGAGCCAGATCATACCACCGGAACAGTCTGCTTATCTTGTCACTGCTGGACACTCACTGTCACACCCCTGACTCTGCTCTCACTGCTGTCACTCTACTGGACACCGGATGCTGCACCAGCAACAGAACTGATGCTGTAATATACTGTTCTTGCTTCTTTATATCAAGACTCAGAGTTCTGAGTAGGGAGCTTCCAAATGGCTGACCTTAGGTCACACGCCTGTTCCTTAGCTGTGAGGAACCTGGGAGAACAAGTACTAGTTCTTTTTTAGCTCCCTTCCTGGGAGGCAGAAACTTCCTCCTGCCAAAGCTCAGGCAATGGTGACTTCCCCAGACAGGATGTTTATTTCTATGATCAAGTCTTGGGCAGCCACACATCTACTATAGAACCTCACTAGAGGTAATACATTGTGTGAAAGGATGATTGGGAGGTGGCCAGGATATCAGTCAGGATGAGATTTGTTATGCTGCAGTAACAAATGACTACAAACTCTCGGTAGCTTACAGCAACAAAGGTTTATTTCTTACTTGTGTCCATTAGAGATGGTCTTTACCTTAGGACCCAGGCCGATGAAGCCGCCTCTACCTGGAATATTATGGATCTCAGTGCAAGGGGGGAAAGAGCATAGCAGAGCACACACTGACTCTTAAAAGTTTATGCTTGGAAGTGACAAGCGTAACTTCTGCTCATATATTGCTGGCCAAAACAAATCATGTGGCCAAACTGATAGCTGTGGGGCAGGGAATATGACAGTACCCCCAAGGAAGGGCAATTGATATTTTTTGAAAAAGAATAAAGTGTATCCAGTCATTATTAAGGAAGGGGGAAATGTAGTGGGAATGGGCAAATTAGAGGCAAGAAATAGGACGGTGTTTGGGCGGTAACCATAAATAGCTTGCTGTTAATGATGTATAAGGCTCAAGGCTGGAGAAAGTGAGAGATGAAGCTGTAGGGACAGGTGGGGAATAGGTCTCCAGATCCTTGTCTTCAAGATAAAGAGTCTGACCCTTATTCTGTAGGTAATTAGGCCTCCTTGAGGATATTTAAACAGGGAGACGAGACGGCTGGATTTGCGATCCTGACAGGTCACTAGGTGAAGGGTGATTTGAGAGGCATCTGTTGGGAGGCTATTGCATTTTTTCAAATGAAGGGCGACAGCCTGAACTAGAGAAGCTGCTAATAGGGGTAAAGAGGTGGTGACAGAGAGAGGCAGAGTGGCTGGGTTTGTTGATTGATCAGATGTGAACGGTGAGAGGGAGGGAGGGAGAATGCTCCAAAGTGCCCAGTCTGGGCAATTCAATTCCCTTCACCCTCCTACCAAATGATAAAGCTGAATGTCCAGCATTGCCACAGCATCCAGAAGTCAGGGTCTTCTGTTTCCTTAGTTGTATACATAGAACAAGGCTAAAAGCTCCCAAGAAAATGAGAATGGCTAAGATTCTACCATCAGGCTCTAGTTTAAGAGCATGGAACTTGGAAACGAATGTTCTTCCTCAAGCCACTGCTTGATGTCTCTTTTTCACTCATTTCCCTTTTTATCATTTTGTTCTTACTGCTGTCCTGTCCTTTAATGCAGTGTTGTTGGAGCAAGGAAGGCACTCACCCTCACACGTGGCTGATGAGAGTGTAAGTTAGAGCAAGTTTTTTGGAAACCAATTTGGCGATGTGCTCCAGGAGCGTAACTATATTCGTAGACTTTGGCCAGATATTCTACATTTGGTAATCCAACATAAGAAGATAATTATCAACGACTAATTTTGTACACAAATGCTTATAATTGCAAAAACCAGGAAACAACCCCCATATAAAAATTAGGACATTGTTAGGAGGCATTAATGATGTTTTCATTAATGATATTTTCAAAGAGTTTAAATGAAGAATGATATAATAATATTAAGAAAAAGAGCATAGAGAAAACTGAAAGAAATTATATCAGAGAGTTTTGGTACTACGGGTGACTTTTGCTTTCTGCATTTTACTTTTCATTTTTCCCAAATTTCTAGAATGTAATGATTTTTTTTTAACAATAAGGAGAAAAGGCACTTTTCCCAACCCTACCCCATCTCTACCTCTTGGGCCAACTCTGAGGTGATAAGGCAAAGTCGCCAACAATGCAAAGTAGTTAAAACACAGGTACGGTTACTGGACTCCTGGAGCAAATTATGAGAAAAGTGAGCTCAGTGTCAAACTGAGCTGCACTCACCTACCCAGAGAAGCTCAGGAATTAATAGCTGATAAATGCTAAATGTAATACCTGCCAGAAGAGCAGAGCTGAGCTTTCAGCTTTGCTCTTTCCAGGTTAGGATTGGAAGGTAGAAGGTACCGACTGAGCCCCCAGTGAGGCTGAACTGACAGTTGGCCTCTCACCTCAGCCACTTCCTCCAGCCTTCAATCAGAACAGCTCTGCCTTCTGAGCATTACTCCACCTCGTGGGTCAGGACCAAGACTTAACTCTTCACATCTAATGTGGGGCCTTCTGAAGAATTATTAGGAAGAGAGCAAGCATGGCCTGGCCTGGGGAACATGTGGCTCTTTAACCAGAGTTAATAAGGCCCTTAATAATTGGTTATCAGTCAAAAAATATTAGAGGGAGAGGGAGAAAGAATATTCTAGATCCCACTGGCCAAATATGGGACAATTTGAGCACCAAAATAAATGATATTAGTGATATATTATAAACCATTGACTAAAATAGGAATCCATAAGTCTATACTGAGATAAATAGCTCAAAAAATGGAAATATGTACTTTATGGTAGAATGCCAGCTAGCTAATGGAAAAGGAATAATGGAATTTGAAGATTACCACTTGGTAACAACCATAATAATAATAATTGATTCAGGCAAAATAGTAGGTGAAAGTTTGATGAGAGAAAGGATAATTATATAGTTAAAATACTTATAAATTATGCTAATAACTTCAAAATATTTATTAATTAGCTCTGCAGTGGAGAAACAAAATGAGAATGATTAATTTTACCAATAAGACAAATGGACATTGTATGCCTCCTGATATGACACACTGAGGATGCTGCGTCACATTTGGGAGATGGCTGCTCCCCAAATTGTAACTTGAATCTAATCCTGAGGAAACACCAAACAGGCCCAAATTGAAGGTCATGCAAAGCACCTGGCCTTCAAAAAATACCAAGATAATAAAAGACAAGGAAAGTCTGGGAAACTGTCCAGATTTTGATAAGTATACTGTCATTTTGTAGAATAGTGCCCTTGTTTATAAGGCCAATGGGCATCATGTCTGTAACTTACTCTTAAATGGGTTAGAAATTACACATAATTCATATCTGATATATTTATGTGAGATAATGGGAAAGGGAGGGAAAGAGAGAAAAAAGTAAAGTATTACTAACTAGGAAGCCTGGGTCCTGGTGAAGTTTATACAGAATTTCTTTGTACATTTCTATCATTTTGATCTCAAATTAAAAAACACACAGAGATGCAGCTATTGAATATTGATAAACATATTCTTCAGAAAAAAATACCCTTGACAAAGTATTAGAAATAAATATTACTGAGTAACTGAATAAAATAAGTGGTGTGGGGAGACAGCAAGCTTCAGAGATGTGTTCCCAGTGCCCGCGTGGTGCAGCGGCCAGAAAGCAGATGTGGCTGCCTCGAGCCGGGTTACAGCTTCTTAGTGAAACTCTTCCAGTGCTAGTGCCCAGTTCCCTTCTCCAACGACGCCTGTGAGGAGTAAGAAGAAATGCAGCGGTGTAATAGGAGACTCAAAAGCCATTATGCACCATCTAGTGGCAAGAAGGTGACTTTCCCCGTTGGTTAAGGACCGTCGGATTCAAAAGGCTTGGGCCACTGTGCATACCTACCAGCAGGCTGTGGGAGTTTCCAAAGCTCCACATCTTCACCACGTTCCCCGAGCTCGCTCAGGGCAGACTTACTAAGTTTTATCAGTAGGCATGGAATGGTATTACCTATAAACATGTGGTTAGATTTAGAGGCTTGGTTAGGATACAGGTTTATTTATTTAGGCAAAGATACCTCATACGCAATGTTGTATGACTCCTATTATATCGCATCAAGAGGGACACAATGCTGGTTGTCAATCAATAGGTTCAAATGTGGTTGACATGATCCATCAGAACATATAATAATAAGATCCCTCATCAACCTTTCACCTAATGATTTTGGCAACTATTGATTATATGGCCCCGAAAATCCCCCATGCTCCACTTATTCACCCCTCCCCACCTTCTCCCCCAGAACTTCTGGCAACCACTGATCTTTTTACTCTCTCTCTCTCTCTCTCTCTCTCTCTCTCTCTCTATATATATATATATATATATATATAGTATATATATATATATGTTTTTATTGATATCAGAGAGGAACAGGGAGGGAGAGAGAGAGATAGAAACATTAACGGTGGAGAGCCATTGATCAGCTGCCTCCTGCATACCCCCTACTTGGGATTGAGCCTGAAACCCGGGCATGTGTCCCGACTAGTAATTGAATCCTGGCCTCCAGGTTCATGGTCGACTCAACCACTGAGCCACACTGGCCGGGCAGTTCTTTATTTATTATGGATTTTAATCCTTTGTTCTGTGCCTTGCACTTTCTCCCACCTGTAACTTGGTCACTTTTTTGGTAGCGCTTTGGATCAACATTTTAAATTTAATGCATTTAAATTTGGTAACCATATAGTTTCATTTGTTTAATGTCTTGAAGACCAGACAATCAGCATTACTTAGCATTAATGGATATTAGCATTAATATAACCAGATGAGACCAAGCTGTCTGTGCTGAACATTCCCTGGTTCCCTATCCCTACCAATGCCTATGGAGGCAGAAGTTGAGACAAATTCTTTGAGTCTGAACACAGTTGGGAATCCTAAGACTGGCCACAAGAAGCTGCACTTTAGGCAAATGTTTTCCCTGGGCTAAATGGAGGAGGGTCACACCAACACATAGTTTTAATATCAGTTTTTGTTTTGTTTTGTCTTGGAGAGGGCAGGGGTTAAACCAGGTAGGTGGGCTTTTGTTCCTGAACAATTGTTATCACTCACATTATTCCTAAGAAATGTTTTTGAGGCAAATGGGGAATATTAATTCAGAATATGCTATTCTTTAAAAACAAAAAACAACTGAAAGAAATATTAAGTCTGAGTCACATTACTGGATAGGAGTTGTCAGGATATTTCTCATAACATCCTGCCAGTTCCGTAGCTGACAGCTGGGGTTTTGTAACACCTGATGCCTAACAAGCTATTTGTTAAGAAATTTCTTCCCTGAAAGGATTAGATGGGTGGCTACTTTTCAGTCCACAGGAAACAGCTCACACCCAACACTGCCTCATTGAATGCTTGAATAGCAGAATGTATACAAAATTGATATATCTGTCCTGCTTCCACCAGGAATAATGGCTGTGAGAACTAGAAAAGTTACTTTGTCCCTAAGACTACCTAACTGAATCAACCCACGCTTTAAAATCCTTGGTGAATTTTCCTCATAACGCAAACTGTTTTAAAGCAGAATTAAAGAACAACTTATTAATTATTACTAATACTAAAAATTGTACCTCTGCTTCATTGATTCTCCATAAATAGAGGACTTAGCCCTTTGCAGTCGTTTGTCTGCTCTCAGCCACCACAGCAAGGAACCGTACGAATCTTAACTCTATTCATTCATGTATCAGTTCATAATTTCTCTTGTTTATCCTTCATAATCTTGCATGTTATGTATCACTGCTCTTTCAGTGGAAATTAATTCCGACCAGTACGACACCCATGTCCAAATTTAATATGACCGCAAAGGGTTAACTTCCAGATAGGTGGGGAAGAAAGAAACTTGTTTCAAGCAATTGCTTCCTTTTAATGCTTCCTGTCATGTTTACATGTGAGGCTTTCTTCATTTTTCATGATAATTTCTCTGGCCTGCATTAAGGACTGTTTTATTCTTAAGGTATTGAATTTTTATTTCTTACATAAAATTATTCTTTTAAATTTAGTAAAACTGTTAACAAGATTTTAAAAAATAACAATAACTTTGAAAACTTGCTCATAGAAAGAGTACATATGAATTGTAGAAAATGTAAACATATACAAAAAATATAAAAATCTATATGCATACCACCAGAAGTAACAACTATTGATATTTTAGAGTATATTTCAGTCTTTTTCCTGTGTATAAATCCATACATTTTAACCAAAGATGAGATCATGAAGTCCATTTGTTTTTGTTTTTGTTTTGTTTTTTGATGAGAGAGAGAGAAGGAGGGGAGAGAAAGACAGAGGGAAACATGGATTTGTTATTCCACTTATTTATGCATTCATTGGTTAGTTCTTGTATGTGCCTTGACCAGGGATTGAACCCAAAATCTTGACATATTGGCAAGACACTCTAACCAACTGAGCAACTTGGCCAAGGCCAAGTCTGTCTGTTTTACAAATTTATTTTTCAGTATATATTTTTTGGTATAGCATTTTGCTATATCACTAAATAATCTTCTAAAACATCCTTATACCTAAAACATCCTTATTTTTCTATATGCTATTACAGGGTTGGGTCATAATATATATAAATATACCCAATTATTACTAATTTTTATTTTACAAATTTTAACATTGATGAAAATCATTCTTTAATATCTTTTAACACATGTTCATGAATATTTCTTTGGGATATTTTCCCTGAATAGAATTGCTGGATTAAATAATACACAAACTTTTAGGGCTCTTGATATTTACCACAAAATTTCCCTTGATAAAACTTATATGATTTATGCACTTAGGAGTATTTTAACTCATAGTTTTTACTTTCTTGCAGATAAGATCTTAAATTTGTTGGTCCTACTCTCTAGATAATGCACATCAAGCTAGATAGTGCTTTTCAATATCTGAAGGACTGTTGATCCGTTAGCATCCATTTAGAACAGTGCTTTCCAGTAGACGCCTCTGCAATATACTAGGCAACCATTAATCTGAAAGGCACTTCTAGCATTAAATGAAGATGAAAAGTAAATTAAAAAACTTATTTTTGAATTAGTTCAATATATTCGGGAAAATACTTCTTTTTACAAACTATTATATCATTAGAGGATGAGTAAGAGATATAAAAAAGGAAGTTTTGAACAGTAACATATCTGTACATCATAATATAACCATCTTGAAACTATCCCTAAAACTGTAAGGCTGAAACTATAATAGAAATAACAAAAATTTCGATAAATTCATGGATAATTGAACAATGATTGACCCTGAAATTAAGTATATACAATTATTTCACAGAGCAACACTTTTCCACAAGCTAGATTCATCATAAACAGTAGATAGTCTACTAATTTGATCCCAAATGGAATTATATTTTATTGTCCTTACATTCATTTATTCAACAAACATTGAGTGCCTATATATAACATTTAAATACTTCAGTCTTTTTTTTTCTATAAACAATCTCCTATGAGCAATTTCATATTCTACATAGCAAGTGTTTAGGTTTCCATGATATTTAAATTACAAAACAATATAGAGAGTATTAAATCTTTGATATTAGTGGAGACAGATACGGCTGTTGGATGACTTCAGAGTCCTAGATATGAGAATGGCTGGGATCCCTCTTTCTGCAGTGGGAGGTGCTGCGTGAAAACGCATCTTCCCACCATCTCCAGATGCTGCACAGCCAGCTTTCTCAGCACTCCTCAAAACTGCTGGTAATTAAGCTCAGACTGCCCAAGCAGTCTGTTTGTCCCCATACCACTCTCACCTCATCTTGTTTAAAGACAGAGCAACAAAGGGGGGACACCCTTTAGTAAGAGGATGGCCCCACATTGTAACCCACTGTGTCCTGGCTCAAGTATGTCTCTTTTTAGGATCTATAAAGAAAGGAGACCCATCGACCCATCTATCTGAAATTCCTGCTCACTCTATGGGATGCCACTCTATGTGATGTCATTGTGGTTAACCACAAAAAAAAGTACCTTTACTGCCCTGGCCAGTGTGGCTCAGCTGGTTGAGCATCACCCAGGGCACCAAATGGTCCTGGTTCCCTGGTCAGGGTGCACACGGGAGGCAACTGGTGCATGTTTCTCTCTCACATCGATGTTTCTCTTTCTCTCTCTCTCTCTTCTTTTTCCTCTCTCTCTCTCTAAAAAAAATCAATAAAAATATGTTTTTAAAGTATCTTTATTTATTGTAAGTAATAATGTATTAGCTAAACTCTTAGTTGTTTATTAAAGCATTACTAAGCCCAGCCGACGTGGCTCAGCAGTTGAGCATCGACCTAGGATCCAGGAGATCTAGGTTCAATTCCGGGTCAGGGCACATGCCTGGGTTTCGAGCTCGATCCCCCATTTGGGTCCTGCAGGTGGCAGCTGATCAGCTGATCAATGACTCTCTCATCATTGATGTTTCTCTCTCTCTCTCTCTCTCCCCCTCTCCCTTCCTCTCTCTGAAATCAATAAAGACATATTTTTTAAAAAAGCATTACTAATTATGTAAACTTTTGCCATAATGTATCATAATATATTGGAATAAACATAAATAGTGATGAAATAATTTGTCTTTATGTTCTCAGTATCTACCAGACTTTTTAGCATAGGAGGCTCCCAATAAATGATTAACTAAATTTATTAAATTTAAGATATTTAAAATTATGATAATTTCTTAAGAATGTAAATTATTTGAAATATCTTGATTCTTGAAAAATATATGAATTAAAATCCAGATCGAGATTTTTAGATTAAAACAAAAAGGTCTACATCTACAATATGAGAGGGTTTGCCTGGAGGGTCTCTAACCCTTTTACCTTCTAAAAAGGTATGTAATTCTATGACTTTATAAACTCATTGGCCCACAACTGCCAAAATATTCAAAACTAATTATTTTTCATGTTTAAATATTGTTTCTTTTATTTTAAGAAAAACTAAAAAACAAAACAAAACAAAAATAAAACTCGCATATTTAGGCCAGACCTATACTGTCAATGGTAACAGAGTTGAGTAGTTATCTAGTCTAGTGTATTCAGAGAGCATAGTTGTGTGACTAGTCTAAACAATCCTTGCTCAAGATGACAGATGGAGGCTATTTTTACATACAGCGAGGATAATTTTTTTTAAATGACTCTGTGTTTTAAAGTCTTTTTCACACTCCATGTTGACTATGCACATGGCCTGGAATAAAACAGAATTAGAGTAAAGAAGAAATACTCTAGAGGCAGCTCATTGACAATCAACAGCTTTAAAAGCTTGGATTGTAAAATCACAGAAATTGACTGAAGAAAGGACAAATGAAACCTATTACCTAACAAAGTGTTCTTCAGCATCTAGTCCAGAATTGTGTCTAGTTTCAGTAGTGGTCCAAAGGAGCAGCAATTCAGACCAAAGTGAATCCCAACGAATCTGTTCCAGTTTGAAGAATCTATTCTAAAACAGGAGCATCCACCCCTAGTCTGGAGGTTCCTGAAACATTTTTGAAAAGATCCTGGGCAGTTTTAGGGTTGATAAGTAATCTCATTTAGTCTAAGATGACTAGGGATCCCTTAATATTTGGAACTCAGGCTTTGGAAACTCCAAAGGCAGTGTTTCCCAAAGTGTGATGCCTGGGTATTTAAGGCGATGACATTTTCCCTGCCCACCCGTCTGTGAATGTACTGCTATGGTATGCTCTGGACCCATGCTGTCCAATGTGAGGTTACTAGGCACATACAGGTGACCACTGAATACTTGAAAGTGGCTAATCCAAACTGAGATATGTTGTAAATGTAAACTATACACCTGATTTTGAAATCTTAGTACAACAAAAAGAATATAAAATGTCTCACTAATGATTTTTTTGTATCGATCACATGTTGAAAATATAAATAAGACATTATTAACATTAATTTTGTCTGTTTCTTTCAGTTTTTTCAATGTGGCTATTACAACATTTTGATTACATGTGTTGTCTGCATTTGTGGCACACGTATATTTCTACTAGACAGTGCTGCTCTGGATGGACACCACCTGCAAGAGCTCCTGTCCATCCCAGTACTTCACTCCCACAACATGCTGGGAGTTGTATCTGGGACCCCCTAGAGAAGCCTCTTGCTCAGGCCAGTGAGAAAGATTTATCTGATGGCCAACAGCAGGGGGCTGTGTTGGGAGCTTGGTGCTGGGTGCTGGACTGCTGGCTGCTGGGGCAGAGTCTGGGGCTGTAAGCAGATGAGATAGAGGGAGGAAATAACAGATCTTTGCACTTTCAGTTTCCTGAAGTTTCCTTATTAAGTAAATTTATTTAAGTGAAGCAAAGTGAGTAAATTAAAAAATATATTAGTATAGGTAAGTCTGTGGGTATGTAGATATGGCAATCCAAGTTTGTTTTATATATCAAAGTGACTGTGTACTTAAGAATCTTTGAATAAAACCATTGATTTTATATAAATATAATGTTATTTGCTTATTTTTATTGTAAATCCCTAACTTTTCTATTTCATACTAAATACAGCACAGGGTACATTTTCTCCATCACATCCATCACACCTGGCTTTGGGCCATTCAAGGAAGGAGAGAGGCTAACTTTTCTGCCCCACACTGTTTCTTCTCTAAATTTATCTATACCTGCAGCAGTCATGTTTTACACTAAATTGCTACTGACACACTTAGTCAAAGTGCCTACACTCAGGCCCTGTGAGAGGAGTTGGAAATATGCTAAGCTGCTCTTTTGAATGCTTCTGTCAGCCTCTGAGGACTCAAGTTGCATTATTATGAAAGAATGCTCAAGACCTTTCTGTTTAAATAGGGTACAAGAGTTCTACTGAAGACTTTTTTTCTGTTAAAGTCAACAATGCAGGGAATTATAAAAAGCAGAAAAACAGCTTTAGAATGAAAGCAGCTTTGAAAATAGAATTGAGTTCATTAACCATTTTCTTATACAAAGACAAATTCATTCATTCATTCATTCATTCATTCATTCATTCACTCATTCACTTGGCAATTTGGTGAGTCTCCCAGCTAAGTGCAAGGTGAAAGTATATAGTAAGTTTCAACTTCATGAAATCTTGTAAGCAATAAAGAAATCTTATGGAGGACAATTTTTAGTAATAACTGAAAACTTCAAAATCGAGGGACTCAAAATTGGCAAAGGGGGCAGAAATTCCTTTTAAAAAAGAGAAAGATGTTAATTTTTACCTCTTGGAAAAGATCAAGAGGGCTGCCATCAATTCTAGCAGATTCCCTAACAATAATGTGTCTGGCAGGCCAAATTTTCTTACTGGCTTTGTTCCCACTATTGTTTGGAAGCCAAGAATTGAGTTGAACTAAAGAAGCCTAGCTTGTTTTTGGTCATCATATTGTGTTATTAATGTTACGAAATAACACGTAGTGTTAGAAAAACAAGGGCAGGAAAAGGGAGTTCTTCAAAACTTCTTTATTTCTTAGGTATTTAAATTTTTCCTGTGGGGAAAGGGAACAGAAGAGGAAAAGTATTTCTTCCATTTTATAAACACATGTAACACAAAATGTCCTTAATTGGGAATTAATTTGGCTGAGCACCTCTGGGTGGGGACCCTGGGAGACGGCGTGGAACATGCCTTGATCGCAGTTTATTATACAACCAGTTGCAGCTATTAACAAGTCCATAACACCAGGGTGTAAAACACATCATAGTCCTTATTTTTCTAAATCCAATGTCATCAGCTTTGAGCCCTCACTCGTTTACCTGGCAGAAAATCAAATCTCAGTTATTATTCAGGCCCTTTACTTCCACGGAATTATCCTACAAGAATCTCAGGCTTCAATTGTCCCAGGAATGTTGGGGAGGATCTATATTTAGACCTTGGGTGGATGTTGACTTTATTCCCTCTGCTCCATCTCCCTGAAGCGGCTGCTGATTGCATCTTCTTTGGTGGGCAAGGGTGTAGACTTTGCTTGGTGCGGCCCTGAGTCCTCTTGGAGGAGCCACCAACACTTATCCTGGGTGCTGTACGTGAATGGGGCCCAAGTAGCTGCCATTCCTAGAACCAGATCCTACTTTTAGTCTGGGAGCAGGCTCTGCTTTAGCCTGGGTTTCCCCCAAAGAGTCATAAGGACGTTTATGCAGGCAGTGCGCTTAGTGATCCTAAGACACAGGAGTGAGAGAGTGGGAAGGGTGAGACAAGGAAGGAGGAAAAGCCAACATGAGGGTGTGTATAAAGGTCAATGTTGGGGGCGACAGGGCTTTGATTGGGCTGAAACCTTCTGAGTATCACAGTAAGTGCCTTGCAGAGTTGTCTGTTCGAATGGCTGAAGGCAGAAAATTCCACATATAAATCAGATATTGTCGGCCATTTGTTGAGAATTGCTGGATTGCCATAAAAAATACCACAGACTGAGTGGCTTAAAGAACAGAAATCTATTTCCTCACAGTTCTGTAGACTGGAAGTCTAAGATCAAGGTGTCCACTGGTCCGGCTTCTCCTGCGACCTCTCCTTGGTTTGGACATGGCCACTTTCTTGCTGTGTCTTCACCTGGCCTTTTCTCTGTGCCCATGTGCTCCTGGTGTTTCTTCCGCTTCTTATAAAGACACCAGTCCTACTGGATTAGGGCCTCACTCTTATGACCTCATTGAAGCTTATTTACTTCCTTGAAGGCCCTATCTCCAAATCTGGTCATATTGGAGGTTAGGGCTTCCACCTATGGCTTTTTGGTTCATCGCAAAGGCAGGGAAACTGGGGTATTTATCTTCCAGTCCTCATCTGTCTTGGCTGGTGGCAGCTTCCCGGGGATGTTAACTCCTCTGACATTTCCAGCCTGCTCCCTAGAGAAGAGTCAAGAGAAAACTCTCAAGCAGAAGTTGTCCAGAAATGACCTTGTGCACTCAAAGGAAAGGTGAATGCCAAGGGGATACCTGAGGGACACTAATAGTTACTACAGTGGGGTGAGGCAGGGAAAGGAGTAACGGCAGATAGTTTGGAAAAGGGATGAACTAAGTAATTAATAGTATGAGCAGAACTGATCCATGGGAAGATTTTATTTTTATTTATTTTAAAATTTTAGTTATTTATTTTATTTAAAAAAATTAATAAACATGCTGCAATATTAGCAGTATACCTATTTGCATTATTATAGTTACTTTAAAAATATTCTACAATTCAGACTTTATACTAATTCTAATGGTTGTTCTTCTTTGTTAGATTTAAATTAATATAGTTTTGATTTTTTTCATTTTTCAGGCACAAGGTTATGTCATATGCTAGGGTCTACTGGACCTGGTGGGTAACATCAATGGATGAGAGTGCAGCTAATGGCTGTACCTATAGCATAGGGTGGTTGGAAGGATTAAATGGATCAAGTGCTTAGAACCATACTTTGCATTAAGTACTCAATAATTGCTAGCTATTGTCATTATCAGCTGTTAATTAAAATTTTAATTAAACTTTTAATTTTGGCATAATTACAGATTCATATGCAGTTGTAATTTGAAAAGTACAGTGAGATCTCATATGTCCCAGCTTCCCTCAACGGTAATATGTTGCAAAACTATAGTACAATATCACAGCCAGAATATTGATATTGATACAGTCAAGACACAAAATATTTCCATGTCCTCCTGCATGGTTTCTGATGAGAAATCTGCTGTCACTTGAATTATTTGCCCCCCATAGGTAAGGAGTCATGGCTCTCTTCCTGTTTTTAAGATATTTTTCTTTGTCTTTAGTTTTAAGAAGTCTGACTGTGATGTGTGTTAGTGTGGATTTCTGTGCTTTTTTCCTATATGAAGTTTGCCTAACTTCTTAGCAAATCTGTAGGTGTATAGATTTTGCCAAATAAGAACAGTGTTCTGCCATTATTTCTCTGAGTACCTCTTTAGTCCTCTTTATCCTTTCCTGATACTCTGATGATAAAAATGGTAGATCTTTTGCCCGGCCATCGTGGCTCTGTGGTTGAATGTTGACCTATGAGCCAGGAGATCATGGTTCGATTCCCAGTCAGGGTACATGCCCGGGTTCCGGGCTGGATTCCCAGTAGGGGGTGGGCAGGAGGCAGCCGATCAATTACTCTCTCTTATCATTGATGTTTCTCTCTCTCTCTCCTTCTCCCTTTCTCTCTGAAAAAAAAAAAAAAATGTATGTGTGTGTGTATATATATAAGTATATATGTATATATATATGTAAAAGGTAGATCTTTTGTTATAGTCCCACAGAACTGTTCATGGTTTTTTTGTTTGGTTTCGGTTTTGTGTCTGTTGTTTGGATTGAATAACTTCTATTGCTCTGTCGAGTTCACTGATTCTTTCCTCTTTTCCATCCATTCTGCTGAAACCTATCCATGGAGTTTTAATATTTTAGTTATTGTATTTTCAGTTCTAAAACTTCCATCTGGTTCATTTTATATCTTCTGTTTCTTCACTAAGACTTTCTATTTCTTTGCTGAGACTTTGTTTTTTATTAAAAAAATTTTGTTTCAAGCATGTTTGTGATTGCTCACTGAATCAGTTCTGTGATGGCTCCTTTCAAATTATTCTCACACAATTCTAACATCCCTGACATCTTGGTGTTTGTGCCTATCGATTATCTTTTTCCTTCAGTTTGAGATCAGTTTCTTGGTAAAGGGTGTTATTTTCAATCGAAACCAGGACATTTGGTGCATTATGTTATGAAATTCTAGCTTTTATTTTAGCCTTCTGCTTTAACTGGCTTCTCTGACATTGCTTTGGCTGAGGAAGGGGGCACTGTCTTCACCATCTACTACTAGTTGTGGTTAGAAATTCAGGTTTCCCATTGCCCACACTGACAATCAAGGGGATGTGCTCCTATTACTGCTGGGTGCGGTTGGGAGTTCCAGCTCCTGACTAGGCCTCCAATGATACGTCCCTGGCTGGGAGGGATAGGAATGTCTTATTACCGCTTCCCCTGTGGCCTCCAGTGACTCCATGGGGTGGAGATGTGCGTGGTCTCAATAATTGGTTTTGTAGTCTTGTTTGAACCTATTTTGCAAATTTATTTTGGCCTCAAATATATATAAAATTCTATAAACATAAGCAATGTATAACTAGTTTTATATTTGTAAGTATTTAAGTGATTTATAGTGAAATCTCGTTTCAAAGGGCTTTATACTTTATTCAAGTTTAAGAAACACTGACATGGGTGACTATATGACCTGATACCCAAGTCAGGAGTCCTTCCTTCTAGGTCTTCTCGCCTAGGTGTAAAGATAGAAGGACCTGGGGCCCTGACACTAATAGAACATCATGCTAGTCTGACACTGACTTCTTACACATAAGACAAAAACTCTTAATAAAGACTCTGTTGCCTATTGCTGCTGTAACACATTGCCACAAACATATTGGCTTAAAACACAAATGTCTTCTTATCATGCTGGAGGTCAGAAGTTCAAAATCAGTTTCACTGGGCTAAAATCCAGATGTCAGCAGGGTTGGTTCCTTCTGGAAACTCCAGGGGAGAATCTGTTTCCTTACATTTACCAACTTCTAGAAGCTGCCTGCCCATGGTCAAATCTCTCTCTTGCTCTCTGTCTGTCCTGCTTCTCTCATCATGTTTCCTTCTCTGACTCTGATCCTCCTGCCTCCCTTTTAAGACCCTTATGTTTACATTGGGCTCACTTGGATAGTCCAGGATAATCTCCCTATCTCAAGATTCTTCATTTAATCACATATACAAAGTCCCCTTTGCCAAGTAAGTTAACATACTCATGAGTTTCAGGGTTTAAGGGCATCTTTGAGGGGCCTTCATTCTGCCTACTACAAGGGGATATAGATAAATAGTATTTTAAATGACTGTCCTTTCCACCAGACGTTTGTTCCACTATAAAGGGGAGTTTTGTTGCAATTGTTCACTAATGTTTTCTCAGCTTCCTGCTAATGTAGTGATGGTCACATTTTCACAACTGCCACTGCTGAGAAAATAGCAGCTTCAAAAAGCTGGTAATAGCCCAGCCGGCGTGGCTCAGCGGTTGAGCATCGACCTGTGATCCAGGAGATTGAGGTTCAATTCCTGGTCAGGGCACATGCCCGGGTCGTGGGCTCGATGCCCGGTAGGGGGTGTGCAGGAGGCATCTGATCAATGACTCATCATTGATGTTTCTCTCTCCCTCTCCCTTCCTCTCTCTCTAAAATAAATAAAAATATATTTTTTAAAAAAGCTGGTAATAGAGAATTCTAGTTAGAAAAAAATAGCACTTGCAAGCCATAATGCCAGAACTGGTTTTTAGTTATACTAATAATATGAAATATAACATTTTATGTGACATAGCTCATTTTATCTCAATCCTCATAAACTATTAAGTTGTTGATATATTGCACTCATCTGAAACACCATTTAAATTCTAATCCAAAACATAAATTGGCCAAACCCAGATAATTTCACTCAATATGTTTATCATCTTTACTTTTGTATCTGTCTCTTTTGAGCATAGTCTGGTTTTACCACTATGCAGTCTTTCTGACTTTTCAATTAAAAAAGTTTTTACTTACTATTAAATAAATGTAAAAACATTATAAAAGGAAATATACATATATTTAAAAAAGCATAATCTGTGATTCAAAAATAATTTTTTCTAGTAGTTTTGCATGGTTTAGAGTGTAAACTCTGGAGACACTACTCTATACTTACATCCTGACTTTGCTGCTCATTAGCTGAGTGACTTTGACCAAGTTACTTAGATGTATTCTGCCTCAGTTTCCTCATCTCCAAATGAAAATAAGAACTGTACCTACCTCACACAGTTGTGAAAATTACTGAATTAATCTAATACACTGAAAACAAAGCCTGGCACATAGGGATCCCCTCATAATTCTTATTTTCAACACAACAATTTTCTTCCTACATAATTTCTATTTAATCATAGGATACATAAAGCAGCGTGTTCTACTTTTTTTAACTTAATGTTCATAGTTTCCTCCGCATTTTTATTTTATTAACATAAATATTATTTTTAATGACAGCCTGACGTTTCATAATATTGATATATTTTGCTTAAACATTTCCCTGTTATTGGACATTTAATTATTTTATTACTAGTGATATTATAACCAAACTTTGTAATGATGTTTTTTCTTTCTTTTGAATGACTTATTTGGTAACTGTTCCCAGGAGTATAATTTTTTATTTTGTGTCCAACATTTAAAACTTTTTCCTTCTTCTATGCAGTTCCAAAGAAGAAACTACTTTTCAGTATGTGATAGAAAGGCAGGCACATCACACTACTGCAATGAAGTCTTCTTTATGTAGGAACAGACTCTCTATATAAGACTGATAGGTTTGCATTATCATCATCATTGTTGTCATCACTCATTCAGTCGACAAACATTTACTATTCATCTAGGATGGGCCAGGAAGAAAGTTACAAAAGGAAGCCAGAACAATGGTGGGGAGAGGGACTGGGGAGAGAGGTGGGACAGGTGGAATGGGTCATTGGGGAGATAAAGAGGCATTTGTAATATTTTAAACAAACAAACAAACAAACAAACAAACAAACAAACAGGAAGCCAGAGATTTACAAGAAAAGAGTTCGAGAAGCTCCAAATACAAACACCACTTTATTTACAAATCTTCCAGGTTGATTCTGTGTATCTCCTTATGCAAAATGTGGAAATCCACATGCAAGTTAAAAAGGGGCATTTTCTTCTCTCAAGGAACCAAAATTATGTCAATCTGATACTGCTCATCTAAACATACAAATTTTATAGAAGCCATGGGGATATTGTGTAAGAAGGAAGTTCCTGTATCTAAGAAGTCATAAGTGCCTTTTTTCCCTGTATCTCAATTTTATTAAAATAAAGAAGGCAGTGATAATATTATCTGAATCTCCTCGTTGGAGGAAGAGGAAGGCATTTTTTAAATGCCACCACCAGATTTCTTCTTTTGACAGCTGCCCAATGTAAAAGTTTGAGTTATATAGGCACAAACTTTGTACTCTGTTTTCTGTTAAAGCTGCTGAACTTTTTCACATAAACATTAAAGATTGAACTTTTTTTTAGCCTACCACATCCTGAATTCAGTTTTACACCTTTTCATTAATGTAGATGAAATTCTCTAGTAGCCTCTCTCTTTCTGTCTCTCTCTTTTCAATAACACCCTACTGAGAACAATTGCCCTTAGTCTTCATGACGTGCCTTGGGGATGACATACCTGTGGCAACTATCTGCTTAAACTGTTTGATTAATAATGTGATGAATGCTTTCTTCAGGAAACAGTAAAAGGTTATGGAAACTACCCCAGTTATCACTGATAACTATGTTGAGCCAGATGTTTTGTTTGTGGATCAGTCCTCTCTGGTTTTCTTGAGAACTAAGAGTGACAATATAGATATTCTCCTCTCTCTTTATTTTAAACTTTATGAAGGATTTGCTTTCCTTTGCATCAGACTTCAGAAACTTTGAGAGCCTCATTTCCATTAAGCCACCAGAATCACCTAACTAGCATAGGAAAAGTGAATTAGAAATCAGTTTTTCTAGTCACTACAATATCAGTTAACCCCCTTAAGACAGTTCTTTTTGTGATCAATGTGATGAAAGTTCTAAGTCCTCTCGATTCATTCAAGACCCTCACCAGAGTAAACAAGGATTTAAAATCAGAAGACCTTGATTCAAATCTGTGCCTATTCTCTGCCCCCCTCCCCCCAATTGTTGACTTTAGGCAAGTCCTTAAACCTCTGTGACTCTTAAGATGTTTCCCCCCTATAAAATGGAATCTTGTCAGATTTCTTCTCAATCTTGTATGATTAAAGGAGAGATAATATACAAAGGCATATTTTTAGGCCCAGACTCCAGAGGAGGGCTACCTGGATTTGAAACCCAGCTTTTAGATTTACTAGTTGGGTGACATTAGGCATGAGGTATGATACATTTTAATGCACTTGCCAGTTCTATCATTCAGCTCTCAGCTCCTCTGTCACCTCCTCAGAGAAGCCTTCCCACCGCCAGATGGAAAGTAGCCCCTCTCCCCATCACTCTCAACTCCATCCCCCTGCTTTATTTTAGTCAAGATACTTTTCACATAGGCAATCGTTTCATTTTTACTTCCTACTGATTACCTGTTATCTTTCTCCCCACACTAAAGTAAAACTCCTCGAGAGCAGAGCCCTGTCTTGTATTCCCTAAGCCTGTAACATGGTTCCAGCTCATGGGCCGTGGTGGACGCTCACATTTTGGAGAGTCAGGATTGCAGTGGGTTAGGGCACAGACTCCGGAGGAGGGCCACCTGGGTTTGAGACCCAGCTCTTAGATTTACTGGTTGGGTGACATTAGGTAGGTTAACGTCGCTATGCCTCACTTTCGCCACCAGTGAAAATTAGGGACTCTGATAACATGGACTGTATAGACACGTTAACGCATGTAAAGTACCTAGAACAGCGCTTGGCACATGTGGTCTTAGACTGTTTCTTACTCTTCAGTGAGGGGTGGGTGGGGTGTTAATACATCAAGATGAGCCCACGTGATCCTTCGTAACGGACGCGCTCAGGTTTGACAGTGAAAAGACGGTTTTTGGGAACACTCGCTGCCTCGCTCCACTGCGCCGTGTCGTCCTCCGGGCCCCTCGCCGCTCAGCGGAAGAGGAGGTGCGGTCCCTAACTCCGAGGGTCCCCTGTCACCCGCAGGTGGCACTGCTCGGGGTTCTTGCAGGCGGGGATGTCCGAGCCCTCGCGGGGAGGTTCTCCCGGGTAGGAAGCCCTGCCTAGGGAGGCCCAGCGCCGCGTCCGGGAACACGAGGGACGCTCCCGGGACTTCCCCGAAACTTCGGGCTGGGGAGCCGGGACGCGGCCCCGACCCGCTCGGCCTCTGGTCTCGCGGCGGCCGCAGGGCGGGGAGCCGGCCTCCGCCCGCGGCAGCGAGGGGGCGGGGCGGCCGGCGGCGGGCGGGCCGAGGCGCTCGGGGGCGGGCTGGAGAGCGCCCGGGTCCCGGCTCCGCGGCGCCCGCCACGCTCACTCCCCGCGGGACTCCGGGCGGCTGCGCGCTCCGGCCAGGTAAGGGCGCCGCGCCCGCGGGAGCGCACGGGGCACGGCGGCACCGGGGCGCGCGGGGGGCGACGGGCGCGGGGAGGGCGCTCCCACAGGCGCAGGCACTGACCGGGCTCTGGCCCTCGCGGGACGAGGAAGGATGTTCCGCGCCCCGCGCTGAGTGCGGCGCGTCCCCTCCGGCCCCGCTGGAGGCGGCAGGTGCGCGTACCCGCGCGGACCCGCACGGCCGCCGCCTCTCCACCCGGGAGCCGCGGCGCTGGCCTCTGGGAGGCGCCCCCGCCCGCGTCCCCGTCCGCTCGGGTCCGGCGAGGCCAGGCCGGGGCCGGGGCCGGGGCCGGGGCCGGGGCCGGGGCCGGGGCCGGGGCCGGGGCCGGGGCCGGTTCGGCGCTGGGTTCATTCCCAGCTGCGCGCAGGGTAGGTCCCTCTCTCTGCCTGGGCGGCCGCGCGGGCTGGATTGAAAGTCGGCAGAATCCACGCAGGTTCCGCAGCTGCACGTGTCCGAACGCCTCCCCCCACCAAGCTCTTTTTTTTTTTTTTTTAAATCTGGGAAATTGTGTTTGAATCTTAAAAAGCAGGGGTCGGCGAATGCGTGTATGGGAAAAACTAGGGCCTTGATCCAGGAGTGGGCACTGTTCCTCGGGTCCTTGGGCACTCTCACCTATGGCCTTTCGTTGGAAGCTGGCGTGTTTGATTAGAAGGGGCGATCGCAGTGTGAACTGCGAACAACAGGAGGGTTGGTGGCTACGTGGGTTTGAAAGTTATTCAAAACCCCTGTGTTTTTCCAGTGAGTGCCCATTTTCCTCTCAGGAAATTCTGAGAATTTACTCTCTTCCAGATGATTCTGCCCTAAAGAGCCGGGGAGATGAAACAGCCCTGGCAAACCAGCGGGCTTCCTAAACAAGTTTAGGGTTAACAGTTAATTAGTGACACCGGTAGCTCCTTAGCCAGAATCACACGTCGCATAGAATGTTACGATTTATGTGGAGAAAAGAAAAGTTTGTGTAATCTTCTCATTATGCATTTGAAAGTATTTTTTTTAGTTTAGTTACATTTTCAGTGTCTGGGGAAGACCTGTGCTTTCCCGTAGTCCAGTGAATCTGCTCGGTATATTCCTACTCTTGCCAACTCATGATGCTTACTGCAGTGTGCTTCTGTTAATGATCTTGATCCTTACAAGGATGTGTGCATTTTGGTTTGTGGAACTGTATAGGGCAAGTGTTGTAAACACATGCAAATCGGTGCTGTGCTCTAAGGCAACACCAAGAATACGGAATATTAGTGTGTGCTCTGGCCTGATGTTTACCTACTTATTCAGTATCAAGATAAGGGAATCATGCTTTCTCAGCTACTAGTTACTCACCACTGGCAGGGCCATGCTTTATCAAATCATAGTAAAGCTCAGAGAATGGCGACTTAATGCTTCCTGAAGTGGGCCCTTGACAGGATGGTTGAAGGGGTTGTGGGCAGTGTCTGGCCACTTTTATGCTTGGGAAAGAATTGTTGGTCTCTCTGCCTTCCTTTGGGAGGGAGCCTGGGCCTTGGGCCTCCAAGCACACCTCTGCCTATAGGTTCCTCCAGGTGTATGGGGTTGGTGCCTCCCCTTCCCATCCCAGCTCTTCTAGCTCCTTGGCTTCTACCCCCCTCCCTGTCCCAATTGCTATGCCTAGGGAGAATCACCTTATTGGACAGGGCAGGGAGACTTGGTCCACATGGTTGACTTGGTCCTCAAGCTTGGTGCTGGGCTCCCCATGGATGCTCAGTAAATATCTGTTGACAACAGTGTCACTTGTTCCAGAGCCCTTACATGCTCTCCTGTTATCCAGGCTACACAAGCATAGAGGAGTAACTGAAGTTGAACCCAGATCAGCCTCTTTGGGGGCTGTCTGCCTTGGTTGGATTAGAGTCATAAAGTGTATTAGAAAGGAGTGAAATTGGCCCATGGCCACTGGCAACTGTAAAATTACTCTGTACCATGTGATTATGCCATGAGAATAGCTTTGTTGAAAAGAACCCCAGAGGGGAGGGGCTTAGTCCTGTCCTCCATCCCCAAGCTTGTGTCTGCCTGGTCTTGACTTATTGACTCTGCCCTAGATCAACCAGTCCTTCCTTGGATTGGATTATAACTGCTCAATTTCCCACCACATTTGAATGCTGAAAACTCAGAGCTCATGACCACAGCTACTGTGGTCTAGAAAATTACATTTTCTTTTGTTTAGGGGAACATAGATTTCTCAACTAATCTCTACTGAGAGAGTAGCATGGTTCAGCCATGGCACTATACTGCCGTTTTCTCCCCCTTTACCAATAATAAACATTTTCTGATCACTCTGGGCATATTCTCTCACTGAGCCCAGTTGGGACCTCAAATTCCTTCTTTCTTTCTTATATATATATTTTTATTGATTTCAGAGAGAGGAAGGGAGAGGGAGAGATAGAAACATCAATAATGAGAGTTATTGATCGGCTGCCTTCTGCATGCCCCCTGCTGGGGATCGAGCCACTCCTGCCAAGCCAGATTCCTTTTGTCATTCTAATTATCCACTACCAATTGATCACAGTTGTCGTGGGAAAGCCTCACTCTAGCCCTAGCTTAGATAGTGTATAGTTACTGGTCATAGAGCCCTTGTTGCTATTTCTCAAATTCACTTTGTCTAGGAGTATTCATTCTGTCACCTTGGCCTCTAACTCTGTTACCTCTCAATGAAGTTCAGCTTCTGTAAGTCTAGTATTTTAATCTTAAAGGTGAACCTGGTGTCATTGATGGCCTTGTGGCCTCCATGGAAGTTACCATTGTTTCCTTTTAGAGGCCAGTTTATCACACAATTGCCTTACCAGAAGCAACGTCCTCTCTTCCTGTTTCAAAGCTCGTGCCCTTCTTGGAATGTGCACCAAGTTCCTGTTTCTGGCTGGGCTGAGCAGAGATGACTGGCCTGCCCTGCTCCTCGTGGATCATCACAACTTTCCTAACCCTGTTTTACCAGTTGAGTCATTTCTCAGGCTTAAGGCATGGTGACCTTCAAGCATTCTATCCCCGTAGCTTAATAACATCAACATGACTGTGGTTACACAGAGGAATGACAAGTCAACTTCCACTGAAGTGGGAAGAGCATTGTTCCCAACCCACCTTATCTGTAAAGGAAAAGCAAAGCTCTCCTCCCATGATGGGGGCTGTGCACTGGGGGTTCAGAAAACACCCGTGCTGGCAGTTGTTGCAGTGCAGCAGGTGCAGTGTGACTTGCTCTCTGGAGGATGACCGTGAAGGATGAGGTGATTAGAGAGCACATACCCGGCTAGAACCTGCTAGGTACCATTATGAACCAAAGCGTGGCCAGCAGGATACCTCTGCTGCTCCTTCCTTCTTCTGTGCTTCCATAGGCACTCTTCCTTTTCTAAATAAAACCTTTGAAGCCGGTGCAACCTCTCTTTCCATGCAGTACAGTTTTGCTCTAATGTGCTAAGTGCTTCAATAAGTTCTTTTTGTCTTCTCAGCTGGATTGTAAATTCTAGGGAAGAGCATAGTGCTTGATAAATACTTAATGCACTGAATGAATCTTCCAGATTATTCAAATAATTGTGGACACTTGGCAGTTAAAAAACAAACAAACAATGTTTGTGCATAATTATTCAAGTTGTACCCAATAGCCTAAATTCTTTAAGTTCTTAATTAGACTTACATTTCACTCTGGCTGTGTAGACTGTAGCATAGTGTGTTCAATTTAAATTTTCCCCAATATATTGCTTCTCATTATTTAGAACTATTCTTTATTGAAAACGTTCTTGAAAGGATACATATGCTATTATTATAATATTTTTCCATCCATATATTCTTAGCATAGTGTTGTAATTGTCTTGGTTTTTATGGCTAAGAAGAGTGGCTTTTGGAGGTTGGAGGGACGTTTGTGCTGATTAGGCTGTCTAGTCTGGTGAATTTTATGTTTCTAAAAGAGGAAGACCTTTGGATTTCAGCAATATATATACATATACATATATATACATATCCTTTTGGAACTATATGTCCTTTGTTTTTTAAGTTTAAAAACTTTTGAAATGCTTAACTTCATTGTATCAAAGTGACAGACTTTAAATTGTCATATGCTTTATGAGATACTTATAGTGTAGAATCCCTGTCTAATATCCTACTCCCTTTATCTTTAAATTTTGTGAAGGTCTAGCCTGATTTAATAGGAAAAAAATTAACTTCTCTATATCCTGAGTAGAATTCCAATGATGTCTTTCTGTTACTATTTCCTTAGAAACTCTCATGTCCTCATGTACCCCCAGTATTATGTTTCAACCACCACTTGTGGGATCTTCATTTCACATGATTGCCCCAAAAATGAAATTGTGGCTTTTTTTTTCCCTACAAAGGAGTGATTTCAGAGTTTATTTTCCTACAAATAAAACTTAAGCATGCAGTAAAGTCAGTTTTTACTATTGGGATTATTTTTGTTTCATGGAAGGCAGTTGGCTTTCTTTTTTATACTCCTGCTTTGCGTGATAAAAATGCTTTATCTTTTAACCACACAGAGAAACAGAAATACAATTTAACTGAGCTATGAATGCTGTTAGATATGTAAATTTAGGTTTGAGTGCTTTAAACATTTATTAAAGGATTTTCGACAGGATAAACTATCACATCCTTAAACCGGTTCTAGAAGCATTTCATGAAAGGGTTCTTGTTCATATTATGTTCTAAAGTTGTCACTGAATAAAAGCTTTTTGGGCTCAAAGGCTGGTGATGCATCCTCCTGCCTTCCCCAGACTGAAGATAGATCTCTGCATGCCACTGAGATTCTCCAGTTCTCAGTGAGCTTTCGGACTCTCCCTGCCATCATTTAAAAAATTATTGTTTTATAGAATTTTATATGTTTTCTGTTGAAAATGTAAACAATATGGGAGCTTACATAGAAGAAATTAAAATGACACCAAAACCATTCCAGAGAGAATACTGGTGAACACCCTCTCAATCATCTCTATCATCATTTGACTTTTCAAAAATCTTTAGCAACTTTCTAGAAAATAATTGACATAAGGAGCATTGTGTGGAACTGTTTATGTAACTCTAAATTCTATAGTATTTACATGTATATGCCATTACTTTATGAGGTTATAATGAGTTCGAGCATAATGTTCTTTGGGTAACATTATTTCATACAGGCATTTTCTTGCAGGAATAATTATCACTTTTAATAGCTAGGTGATCGTCTGCCATGTTAATATGCAGTGGCGTTTTGAACCACTTCCTAATTGTTGCACATTTGGGGTTGTTCCTTCCAGCCCTTTTTTTTCAGTAAGTAGTGTTACTATACTTTTTTTTTCCTTTTTGGGGGGATTATTTCCTTGGGGTATATTTCAAAATACCACCTGGGATTAAGGATTTCTAGCTTCTGTTGGCCATTGTCACAAGGACGCAAAATAATAATTTGAAAAAGTTCATTAGCTATATAAAGTTATATGAAGGTTTTCTTTTTTTTTTTACCTTTTAGGTCAACAGTATCTCTTGTATGTGAAGACACAGGTTTAGCTGGAGCTATGGAGGCCATGTTATGTACCCAGTTGTAGGTCAGGTATTAAAGCCAGGGTCACCTGGCAGGTCCATTTGCAGAGGCTGCATTCATGTTCATAATGTCCAGAGCCTCATTTCATTTTGTTGGATGTTTGGTAGGAAAAGTGAACAGGAACCAGTAACAAAAAGTGGAGAGGTTGTTATGTTATCTGTGAAACTGTGTTTGACCTTAGTACCTGGTCTAGGGTTCATGAACCTTCCAGTAAGCAGGGGTGAAGGCATTATAGTTCCACAGGGAACTCCAGCCCTCCCACTGATTTCCCCATTCCTGACTGCTTGAGGAAGAGGGGCAGGGCAACCAGCATGTAAGGGAATTTTGGATTAATGTAGTTTCTTGATAAAGAACTAGAGCGGAGTGCATTCCTTTTCAGATTTCCCCCCTGACATCTTTTTGTCTAATGTTTGGAGTCTGGGCTAGATTTCTAAGTCAGCTATTAACTGATAGTGTGTTCTCAAGCCTCAGGTTTTCCATCTATTAAACAAAGCATAATGACATATAATTAACAGTTCACTTCAGAAAGATTCATAATGCTGTAAAGGACTTTGAGCTTTCCTCAGAGTGTTTTATACACATTCATGAATAATGAGATGGCTTGCTCTGTTTGGCTTGCTCTATATTAAGCCCATTATATAGATGAGAAAAGTGAGGCTCATAGAGGATAATGGCTTGCTGAGAATCACAGGGTAAATTTAAGGTAGCATCTATGGAATTTTTCCTGGATTTTGTGGAACAAGTGGAATTGAAAATAAATTCTGCGTGAGTGTGTATGTGTCAGGAAAATGGATTTAATAGTTTTTAAGCAAATATAACCTTTCAGGGGGGAAGGCTACTTCTCTGTAAGGGGGAATCATGTTTGACAAATTTACTAGAGTTTTTAAAGAGCATTAAGTGATTATGGGAGCTAGGGATAAACTGACTTTCAAAGTGATTTTGAAAAGACTCCCCACAAAAGCGGTTAAATAAATTGAGTCAGTGGAAGGTATGGGGAGGGGACAAAGACAGAACAAAGGGTAGGTGTAGATGGATATTTTTCAGGATGTCACTGTGAGTAAACTAGTCTTATTATTATTTCTAAAAAAATAAACAATGTAAAAGAGGGAGTGCACAGTGGAAAGTCCAAGTGTACAGTCAACATGAACCTATTGGGACACTCAAAAGTCAAACTGCTGGTCTCAATTCCATGCAAAATGGCAGGGGAGTGGTAAAGAAGGCATTTAGGGAAGATGAATTCATCTGTATGTGCAGATGGGCATCCAGTTTTTTCCTCAAGAAAGAGATTCAGATGTTATTGTAAACTCTTCACTGAAGATGTCCACTAAGTGTATGACTTGGAACAAAAAAACCTAACTAGTAATTCAAAAATGCCATCTTACCCTGTTTTCATGATGCTTCAGCCTCTAAAATAGTTTCATCAATATACTTGAAAGACATAATGGACTTAGAGAAAAGCAAATGTATTATCAGCAGAACAGAAGATTGAGTAAGATGCCCTCATGCAACTCTTCAGCCTAGAAAGATCAGTGCCAAGGAGACATGTAGGCAGGGTGCGCCCTCTGACACCAGGGCCAACCTGGTGACACAGGGAGGCTGGCTGTTCGCACCATCCTTATCCCAAATATGCCCCACTCCCTCCATAGTTGGTGCTTATGGAGCACAGGCAGTGTGCCAGGCTCCATGGAAGAGCCTGAGCCCAGGAGAGTCAGAGAGATTTGGTTAAGTAGTGAAGCCAGAGTCCAGAACAACACAGTTGGTCTTCAGAGCGTACTCTTAGGGCTTTACTGAGTTGTACACACTAAGCTACATTCCTTTCCTCTCCCTCTCTTATTTTCCCTCCTGGTAAGCAGAGTTGAACAACCTAGAAGGAAATGTGAAGGTCTGCTTCAAAGAAAGCAAAAGCAACCATTCCTCTGGGTATCACTGTAAGCCCCTTAACCCTCTTGATCTTAGAGATGTCTTCATAGCAGCACTGTCAAATAAATAAAAATATTCTGTGAGTCAAAAATATAATTTAAAAATTGCTAGTAGCCACATTAAAAAGGCAAAATGCAATAGGTGAAATGTTTTATGTAACCCAGTATATTAAAAAATACTCTAATTTCATGTTATCATATAAAATTACTAATGAGATATCAGAAACAACTCAGGATATGAGCAATACAGTACAATGCAATACAATATAATATCATAAATTGTGGCTAATGGAAAATATTTTATACTATTATAGTTTTACATTTTAAATTAAAATTAAGATTAAATAACAAAAAAATTTAATTCCTTGGTTGTACCAGTCACATTTCAAGTTCACAGTAGCTATTCGTGGTGAGTGGCTATCATATTGAACAGTACAACTTAGCAGCAAAAGTTATTCTCTGTCCAGTGTGTTCCCTCTCTTGAGCATGCCTGAGTTTTCCCCCACCCTATTCTTTCCTCAGGGCCCTTCTTTTTCCTCTGTAACTTGTTTCCTGAGCCCATGCAGCCCAGCAGGCTCACTTCTTTCTACTTCTGTGACTTTCTAAATGAAATTTCTCTTAAAATTTGGGGGGGGAAAAAAAAAGTTATTCTCTTCAGGGGCTCCCAGATACTCCATCACCACCCCTAACTTCCCTCAGCCCCCATCTTATCTTCCCTGCCTATACACAGGGCTACCATGTACAGTTCGTGCAGGTTATACACTGCAAAACTCTGAGATGTCATTCACATTGACATCTAGTAGATTTGTTTATTTATTGTGACAGTTTTTTGGAAGATGGAAGTAAAATTTTTAAAAGAAGAGATACTTTTTCCTAATTCATACAAAGGTTTTGTTGTTGTTTTTTTGGGGTGGTGGTGGTGATAATTGTAGCCCTTCTGTTCCTTTCTAGCATTCTCGCAGTTGGGCCCAGGCATTGTTCTCTTGTATGCTCAGCACTTTCCCAGTGCCCACAGCCTGTGGTTGAAAGTAATGAAGCAGCTTCAGTCAACCACTCCTCTCCCCCCCAGATAATGTTACAAAGCTATAGTCACTCTTCATGGTAGTTTACTTTGGAGCCACATGTCTTATTCATAATTGTATCTCTAGTTCCTGGCACACAATAGGTGCTTAACACATTTATTGATTTGAATTTGTATCTCAGTGTTCACTCAGGCCCCTGTATTGTGTCCTCAGTTGCTCTTAATGAAACTTGATGCAGGGTGGATTTATCAGATGCCAACATAGCTGTCTTTCACCCAGTCACAGCTCATCCTTCATGTGGTACCCTTGTTCTAAATAAAAATAATTGCCATTATTGTTATTATTACTAATAATAGCTGCGATTTATCGATCACTTTGTGTCAAGCATTATGCCTAGCAATTTATGTGCATTGTTCACAGACATCTCTAGGAGGTAGGTACTATTACCTCCATTTTATAAGGAGGAAATTAAGAAATTAAGTAATTTACCCGAGGTCACACAGCTATTAAGTGTCAAAGTTGAAATTTAAAACCGGTTCTGTCTGACTTCAAAGCCCTTTTGTACTTTAAATAGGACTAGACTTCTCTTTTGGTATCTGGAACCTGACTGACAAGTGACCACATTCTAGTGGACTTATTATTTGCCCAGATTCCTTCCTTTGGGAAACTCCTCCATCCCAGTGCGTGTGGTTTGGGTGGGGTATACGCTAACCCCTGGGTGGTCATGTGACTCAGCTTTGGCCAATCTGAGAAGTGCTTCCACCTGACCAAGTGATTGCTTCTGAGGTTAGCACACAACCCAGGCTCCTTTTCTGCTCCTTAGGAAGGAAGCATTCTTTTCCTCTGGGAAAAAGAATTTTTTTGCTGCTAGAGTGATGGAACCTGGAGCTCCCGGTGGCCACCTTTCCCTGCTACCTGGAGGAAGCAGTCTGAAGTAGGAGAGAATGAATGAGGCGGGCGTGCACTGAGAAGCAGCAGTGAGCGGTGGTGCGAGCACAGATGGCATCCTTTGAACCCCAGGATCCAGATGTGCCTGAAGCATTTCAGCACTTCTTTGTTATGTGAGCCAACACATTCCTTTTGTTGTTGCTGACTTCAGTCTAATTACTTGCAATTGAATGAGCCTGCCTAATATACAGACTTTTCAGAAGATGACTATTTCTGTTGTGGATTCTACATTGCCATTCTCTACCTCCTTTTGGGTGAGCCCACTCCTTCCTGGGCCTTGGTGCCTGCTGCTGCTTGCACTGTGCCTGGATGCCTTGGATCCCTGTAAACTGCTCCTGTTGGGCGAACTTCCTCTCTCTTAGGTCTGTGAGCACTGCCCTAATGAAAGGAGATGCCATACCCAACCCGTCCTCACTACTCCCTCCACCCTTACCACCATGGCACAGCCCACACACAAGATTAAGAATTGTGCCATGAGCATGAGAGAAATCTGTTCTTCACAGACATTAGAAAAATTACTCATCAACCTACTTGTGACTGCTGATCAAAAACTGTTGAACGCCTAACTCATCTGGGCTCTGACACAAGCTGGGATCTCAGCCAGCTCTGGCCAAGGCTTTGCCTCTTAGCCCCAGTTTCCTTGGCGCCCAGCCTTTCTGATCAGCTGTTTTCTTATGTACTCTCAACTCCCCTGTGAGTCTGAACTTCCATGCTCCTACTGGCTTCCTTCCACATCTTTACAGGGGCCCTTTGGGCATTGTTCCATTGTGAATCAACTTTCCCACATCCCCAGCCTCCTCACAGAATGAGGTCACTCCCTTCTCTGCAGCTCTGTCTGCTGTGGCCTTCCCCAGGCTTCCCTGAGCTGCCTACAGGTCATGCAAAATCCTTTCTCCTTTAGAGGTCAAGGCATTCATGCAAATAACCTCCTGGTCTCTCCCTTTGCCACCAGCCTCTTGGTCACTGTCCCTGGCAGGCTCACCAGGTTCCTGGTCATCTTTCCCAACTCTGCCATCTCTGCATCCATCCAACTAACTTTATATGTCTGAGATAAGTTGTGCAATTGCCTGGGGGTAGTTAAAGGGAGTAGTTAATTGTGGTAGGAATGGAAAATAAGGGAGACTTCGTACAAGAGATTACCTGTGATCAGGACCTTAAAAAAATGAGTAGGGTTTCAACAGGCGCTCTTCAGGCAGAGAGAGCAACTCAGGCAGAAGCATGGAGATACGAGAATGTCCACGTGTTGACTTCTGTGAGCACCTGGAAATAAGTGATCGGAAGGGAAGCGGGAACCCAGATGGGATGTGACATGGTTATATTTACTTAAAATTAAGGAGTGATCCTAGGGAGGGTTCAATGTGGAGAAGGCAAAGGATGGGACAGATTTTGTTATAAAAGGGAGAAGTACTTTGAAAAGTTTTCAGAGGTGGGATGATATTGTAAATGACAAGATTGAACTTTTCTGGGTTCATTGTAAAGGGAGAAGGGGAGTAACTAAAGCAGTTTAAGAAATCCATTATAAGACTACAGATGTAGAGAGAAAGAGCAGTGCAAGAAGAGGTGTGAGGATTTGCAGAGCAGACTGGTGGCGAGGGGGCAGGGAGCAGAGTGGAAAAGCCTGGCAAGACACCTGCTGCTTGGGAGATAGGAGAGATTGAGGCACTGGCTGCTAATGGGAGACTTGAAGGTGTAGGATGCTGGGAGAAAACAGCTGCATACTAGATATGAATCAAATTAGTCGGCCTTTTAATTACCTTATGCATAAAGAGTAAGATAACTTTATTTCATGATGGTAAAAATCACTTAAATTACGTAAGCTTAAGATGTCTCTCAAACTATTTTTATAGGATACTGCAACTCTGGGAGATGTTTATAAGGTTCAAGGGAAATAGGAAGAGTCCTGTGGTTAAATCAGGTTGGGAAACACTGCATTCTTTATGATTCACAGAGTCTATTCACGCATTAAAGGCTCAGAAATGCACACAAGAAACCAGTTTGACATTGTTTAACCCAGCTTTTCCTGATTATACTTGTTCATTCATTCTGCAAGCATGTGGTAAGCACATACTGTGATAGTATGTTTTTGGCACTGTGCTGGCCACTGGTCCTACAGTAGAGAATAAAATCAGCCAATGTCCTTTGCCTTTATGAGATTACAGTCGAGTATAATCTGACAGGTTCTGAGAAACACACTTTGGGAAACCTTGAGTTAAGGTGTTTAGATATTCCTTGTTGTGCTCTGGAGTGGAATGGAGTGATTGATTACCTGTCTGTCTGCCTCCGTGTCTCTGTGTTATACCAGTACCTCCACCTCTTCAAAGAATGTCTCCTGCACCTCCTGCCTTTGGCATAGACAGAGCTTATGACAAGGTAACTTTCAGGTCTGGGAAGATGGTGACTTGGCCCAAGGTCACCCAGCTAGTTAGGGGCAGAACCAGAGCCAGGACCCCAGCTCATTTAGTTCTAGGTTCTATGATCATTTTATTTTCAGTGAGAAGGGACAATTTTGAAATGCCTGCAAATTTTTATCTATCTATCTATCTATCTATCTATCTATCTATCTATCTATCTATCTATCTATCTATCTATCTGTCTATCTACCTACCTATCTACCTACCATCTATCTATCTATCTGTCTATCATCTCTCTCTCTCTATCTATCATCTATCTATCTATCTATCTATCTATCTATCTATCTATCTATCTATCATCTATCTATCTATCTATCTATCTATGTATGTATGTATGTATGTATGTATGTATCTATCTATCTATCTATCTATCATCTATCTATCTATCTATCTATCTATCTATCTATCTATCTATCTATGTATCTATCTATCTATCTATCATCTATCTATCATCTATCTATCTATCTATCTATCTATCTATCTATCTATCTATCTATCTATCATCTATCTATCTATCATCTATCTATCTATCATCTATCTATCATCTATCTATCTATCATCTGTCTATCATCTATCTATCTAAGAGAGAGGAAGGGAGAGAGAGAGAAACAACGATGTGAGAGGGAAACATCAGTTGGTTGCCTCACTTGTGTGCCCTGACCTGGGTTTGAACCTGCAGTCTGAGTATGTGCCCTGATTGGGAATCAAACCTGCCACCGTTTGGTGTTCGGGATGGTGCTCCAACCAAGTGAGCCACACTTTCCGGAGGAAAATGCCTGAAAATTAAAAAACAACAACTAGGTAGACTCAACAGCTTGAGTAAGATACTATAGATTATGCCAGTTTAATCAATAATAGCAGGGTTGACTTAGGTACCACCACCACCACCATCATTGTCATCATTAATGTTGAGTAAGTACTATGATTCATGTAAGCACTTTATATCTATTTTCTTATTTAATTTTTACAATAACTCTATGAAGTAGTAATTGTTGCACCACCTTACAGATGAGGAGGCAAGCTCAGAGATGTGCGTGGTATTTCTGTGTATACATAGCTAGGAAGGAGCAGGGCAGAGTTTTCATTCTAGGTTGTTTTCAGAGTCCAGGCTCCTAACTTCATTTTATAATAGAAATATTTACTCTGCTTCTAGACTTCCCTCTCCGAATTAGTCTGTCTTTTCTCCCTTGCCATTTCAACATGCCTAACTCCTTCTTCTTTGTAAAAACCTGACCTCAGAAAGGAACTGATCATTTATTTATTCTATAAGTTAGATGTCATTCATCAGATAATTAATGAGTTTCTACTATGAGAAGAACTATTTTAGGAGCTGAGTATCCAGAGGTGAATACACAGACATAATTCTTGCTTGTGTGGAACTTACAATCAGTGGAGAGAGCATGTGATAAAAACAACCAAGAAAAATGCCATGTAGTGATAAACATCATGCAAAGAATTAAAATAGGAATCTCAGAATGACCAGTTGTCTACTTTATTTATTTATTTTTAAAATTAAATTTATCAGGGTGACATTGGTCAATAAAATTATGTAGGTTTCAAGTGTACAGTTCTATAACACATCATCTGTATATTGCATTGAGTGTTCACCACCCCAAGTCAAGTCTCCTTCCATCACCACTTATTCCCCCTTTACCCTCTTCTACCTCCCCCTACCCCCACCCCTTCTGTCTGGTAATCATCTTACTGTTGTCTGTGTCTGTGAGTTTTTTGTTTGTTGTTTTTCTTGTTTGTTCATTTGTTGCTTTCAGTTTTATATCCCATATATGAATGAAATCATATAGTTCTTAACTTTTTCTCTTTGACTTACTTTGCTTAGCATAATATTCTCAAGATCCATCCATGTTGTCTCAAATGGCAATATTTCATCTTTTTTTATGGCTGAGTAGTAGTCCATTGTGTACATGTACCACACCTTTGTCCAATCATCTATCAAAAGATACTTCTGTTGTTTCCATGTCTTGGCCACTGTGAACAATGCTACATTGAACATAGGGGTGCATATACCTTTGTGAATAAATGTTTTCAAATTTTTTGGGTAGATAGCCAGAAGAGGGGTCACTGTGTCATATGGTAACTCTAGTCTTAATTTTTTGAGGAGCTTCCATACTGTTTTCCATCATGGCTGTACCAGTTTACATTCCCACCAGCAGCGAAGGAGGGTTCCTTTTTCTCCACACCTGTTGTCTCCTTTAGATTGGGTAGTCAATGGAAGGCCTTTTTGTGAAAGTGACATTTAAGCTGAAATTTGAGTAATAAGAAATTGTGGTTAGAGAGAAAACTAGAAATACCAGATGAAATAATGATTTTATAGGTAGAGGGAACATCATGTACAATGACCCCACCCTGCCATGAATTTGCTGCATTTGAAGAACAGGAAGAAAGCTGGTGTGGTTGAATTATAGTGGACCAGTGGGAGAGTGGTACTAGATGTGGCTGGACAAGTAGGTGTTATGCTAGGTTGCAAAGATTGGGTTTTAGTCTAAGTGCAGGGAAATCATTAGAAGGCTTAGGACATGAATTGATTTATGTTTTTATAAGTTTGTGTTGATTGGTGAATGGAGAAATGATTATAAGAAGCTAAGGAAAGAAATAGTGAGGCCTATTAGGAGGATATTGCAATAGTCCTAACAAGGGATGATGGTGGCTGCGTTAATTAATTGCCCTAGTAATGCCAGGTAACAAATATCCCCATAAACGTAGTGGCATATAGAAATAAGGATTTATTTTCACTTATGAGTCAATGGGATGCCTGGGTAGTTCTGTTGTTCTGGGCCAGACCCAGCTGATTGTGACTGGTCTTGCCGGTGTGTGCATAATCAATTGTGGGTGAAGTAGGCAGCTCTATGATGTTGCCTGGGTTCTCTGATGTGTTTGGGGGGCCAGCTGACTGTCAGCTGTCTAGGATGGCCTCAGCTGAGATGGCTGGGACAACTCTTCTCTCTTCTGTGTTTATGTTACATCCACAGTCGACAGCCAGCTGGCCCCCCAAACACGTCAGAGAACCGAGGCAACATCATATTCTCATGGTAATCACAAAGAAGTGAGAGAGGAGATAGAACAAGCAAGCCTTAACTTGTGTCAAGTTTGTTCCTATCCTATTGGTCCAAGAAAGTGATATGGTGCACTCACACTTAGTGTGGGAGGGCATTGCTAAAGGGCAGGAATAAAGAGAGGTGTGAAAAGATATAGGGAGGTATGAAATATCAGGACCATTAGTGTAATCAATCTATTGTGCTAATGGGAGAAGAGTGAAATAGAGACTTGAATATTCAGGTTTAGAATATTTTGGAGATAAAGTCCAAAGAATGTGCTCATGGATTGATTTGAAGTATGAAAGAGGAATGAATCAAAGATAACTTAAAATTTTGGCTGAGCTGGTGGAGAGGTGGTGAGACCATTCACCTAGATGGTAATGACTAGGTAAAGAGCAAGTTTTAGGGGAGTATCTAGAGTTCTGTTTTAGCCATGATATATTTGAGATACCTGTTAGCCATTCAAATAAAGATGTTAGGTTTGCAATTGGATATATAAATCTGAGGTTCTTGGGGACAGGGCTGAAGATGTAGATTTCAGAGTTATCAACCTGTAGGTAGTATTTCAAGCCATGGAAGTGGATGAGGCCACTCCTGAAGAATAGATAAATGAAGAGGCCCAGCAAGCCCAGGATAGAGCCCTGGTACACACCAGTGTTTAGAAGGAAAGCAGAAAAATAGAAACCAATAAAGGGGGCTGAGAAGATACAGCCTCTAAGATCAGAGAAGAATCCAGGAAACTTTAGCATCACGGGGAACCAAGAAAAGTGAAGTATTTCAAAGAGAGAATGGTCAGTTGTGTTAAGTAAGATAAGAACTGAGGAGTGACCACTGGGTTTGACAACAAGTAGGTTCTTGGTGACCTGGACAAATGCGGTCTTAGTGGGATGCTGGAGATAGAACCCAACTGGACTGTTTGGAGGAAAGCACATGATGAGCAGTGGAGACAAGCAACCCCACTCCCAGTTTTCAAGAGCTTGTGCTGCAAAGGGAAACAGAAGTGACCTGGTATTTGGAGGTGAATGTGTGTCAAGGGATTGGGTTATGACTGGAACATAAGTGATGCTGCTGTGCCAAAGGGGATGACCCAGGAGAGAGGGATCAGGTGCTTCGAAGAGAGACGGGAACTGCAGGCCAGAAATGTTTGAGATGGCAAGAGACGATGGGACTGAGAATTTAGAATAAACTAGTCTGTGTATTACCTACTTCTGAGGTATTTGCAGTCTATATTTTATTTCTAATTTTGGAATGAAAGGGTATATCCACTACTTGGACAATTTCAGCCGTCAGCCAGAGTTGGGACATCTATGAGTTTTGTTGACACACTGGGCAGATTGAGTGCCTCTGTATTAGGCTCACTCAGCTACTATTGTGGAGAAGATACCTCTTTGGAATTATTCTGCTCTGTGGGTGGTGCTCAGTGTTTCTTATGATGATGGTGAAACTGGTAAATTCAGTTTCTTAGATTTTGATATGGAGAGCAAGTTGGGCAGGTCCTGAGCAGAGCTAAGAAGGAAACATGAATTAATGTTCTACTTCCTTGTCCAGGTTCTTATGCCAGCATGACTTGATGTTTTGATCAATATAAAACACCAAAAACAAACACCAAAAACAAAACATAAAAAAAAAGAATTACATCGTATAATATGTCCCACTTATCCATTGCTATGTAACAAACCACCCTCAACTTACAGGCACACAACCACCACCACCATTTTATCACCCTTGTGGAATCTGTAAGTTAAGAATTGGACAGCACAAGGTGTCTACTCCACAATGTCTGTGCCTTTATCTTAAAAATCTTGATAGCTGGGTGTGACTCAGACAACTCAGGGCTGGAATCATCTGAAAGTTTTCTCACTTATAGGTCTGGCTCCTAGGCTGGGATGATTTGAAGGCTGGGCTCAGCTGGACTTCTCCACTAGAACCCCTATAAGTGGCTTTTGCGTTTGGTGGGAGCTGGTTCTAAGAGGGACTGTCGAAAGAGTGAGAGTCCAAAAGAACTAGGCCGGAGCTACTTGGCCTTTTCTGACCTAGCCTCAGAGGTAACACAGCATCCCTTCTGCTGTACTGTATTTGTCCAAGGTGTCAAAAGCCCACTCAGACTCAAGAGAAGGAGATGTAGACCTTGTCTCTTAATGGAGGAGTCTTAAAGAATTTGCATGTAGTTTTTGCCCTAGCAGGTTTGCTCAGTGAATAGAGCGTTGACCCACAGACTGAAGGGTCTTGGGTTTGATTTCGGTCAAGGGCATATATCTCAGTTGCAGGTTCAATCCCTGGCCCTGGTTGGGACACATGTAGGAGGCAACCAGTCAGTGTGCCTTTCTCATATCAATGTTTTTCTCTCTATCTCTACCTTCCACTCTCACTGAAAAAGCAATGTGAAAAAACGTCCTCAGGTGAGGATTTAAAAAAAAAAGAATATGTATTTTAATTAATTAATTAATTAAATATTTTTATTAATTTCAGAGAGAGGAAGGGAGAGGGAGAGAGAGATAGAAACATCAATGATGAGTCATTGATTGAGCCCACAACCCGGGCATGTAACCTGACTGGGAATTGAACCTCAATCTCCTGGATCCTAGGTCGATGCTAAACCGCTGAGCCAAACCTGCCTGGGCTGTATGTATTTTTAAATTCAGGAGCATTGCATATCATAAATGGGCCAGAGAGCAAAGAGTAGGAAAGTACATTATTGATTTACTTCATTAGAAGTAGAACATATGGAGAAGGTCACAGGACATTTTCCAAACAGTAGTTAGGTCATGGTGCATATCCATGATACTCTTTTAATGTAGTTTATAATTTTTATTTGTTGTAAGTGATGTATTAGAATGTTTTCTATGGAACTAGTATTTTTATCAGTTTACTTTTTTTTCCTCTTAGAGATCAGGTATATAACAGCTGGGATTTTAGTTTGGGAAATTGTTTAATAACTGAGCTCCACAAGCCTTAGAAGTAAGGGTAATGGTTTCTCTGGTCAAATTTGCCTTCTTTGCTTCCATGCTTCCATGTCCCTGGACCTATTCTGTTCATCAGTTTATTTTGTCCATTAGATTCCACATGGAACAGACTGACAGATCTCAGAGGGAAGGGGGATGTGGAGGGCGGGAAGAGATTATCAGGGAATTTATATGCATATATTCATAGCCCATGGACACAGACAATAGTGCAGTGAAGGCCTGGAGTTGGGCGGGAGCTGGGTGGTGGGCGCCAAAGAGGGGAAGGTGGGGGACACCTGTAATACTCTCAACAATAAAAACAAATGAAAAAAAATTGCCTTCTTGTTTTAGTATGCTCTGTAGTTTCCGTTTTGATGGTTACTTTGGTGATCTTTTGAATGATTCTTTTATTAAAAGACTGCAGTTTGAATGTATGCACTTTACCTGACCGCCCACTGTGCCTTGGTACTTCCTTTTATCCTGCTGTCAACTTGAAAAGCCAACTTCTTTTTCCATGAAATTTGAACAGGGGGAAGGAAAGGAAATAAAGGGAAGGGAGGAGTTGCAAAAAGGACAAATGTCCCAGACACTGTGGTTTTATTTTTGGTTGCTAGAGATACACATTCCTGTTTGTCCAAGAAGAGGTCGCATCACATACATTATTTTGAGGCTCAGTTGACTCAAGGAATCCTTGGAAGAGCTTTCATGATGAGCTAGGTAGGGTGGTAATAGCACCCTGAGGGAGACACTGTTATAAAGGAGAGCTCACCTACAGGTTTTACTTTTACTTGTCTGCCCCCCTCCCTCCTTTGTCTTTCTCCTTTCACCATTTTCTGTTTCACCTTTTTCTGTTCTTTTTCTTACCAGTTCCAAAGTGTTGGAAGACAAGGACATGGGAAACCATTTATGGAAAACCCTTAAACATATTTTAAAATTTTTTTGTTATGGAAAATTTCAAACTTAAATAAAAATAGGGTAGTATTAAGACCCCTGTATCCATCACTCAGCTTCAATAGTTATTAATTCAAGAATAATTTTGTCTGCACGTCCACACATCCCTTACCAGATTATGAAGCAAATCACAGGTATTATTTTACCTCTAAATTTTTCATTATGTAGCTCTAAAAGATAAGAACTGTTAAAAATACATCACAATACCATTGTCACACCCAAAACACTCCAAAACAACCTAACACTATCTTGATGTGATCAAATCTTAATATCATCAAACAAATCTTACCAAAAATACTTAATGTCATCAATATCTGGTAGTATTCCGGTTGCCACATTGTCTCATCATATATTTTAACTAGTTGAAATGTCTCTCAAGACTTAAAATGTATTGAATCCTCCCCAATCTCTCTCTTTGTTCATGAACTTTTCTTGTTAAAAAGCTCTCATTCTGTAAAAAAGTTGAATGCAATAATGACTTGGATTCTTTATTCCTATTTTAGAAACAATAAGGAAAAAATATGTTGACATAGACATATGTTTCTCATTAAAAACCAATTTAGAATACTGCAGCCAAGGAACACATATTGGTATTTGATTATTTTATATATAATTTCCAAATTACTTTTCTTTAGTCTCATGTTTTCTTCTCGTAAGAGGTGCTGAAAAGCACTTTACTCACTTGAGATACTTGCTATTCATGCCTGTTTTCAATGGTTATTGTTTGCCTTTGAAATAGCATGAAGCAGGAAGAGAAATATTTGTTTTATATTGGAAATTCCCATCTGGGGAGAATTAGTGCCAGAATATTGTCACTTAAAGTGAATCCACTTAAATTTCATAGTAACTAGTAAAAGAGAAAGCCCAATATGATTCAGACTTTAACATGCTTGTTTTAGCTCATAAATGGCACCATTTAGATTATATTTGCTAACTCTTAGAACAAAGAGTGAAAGTATCCTTGAGATACTTTTTCTGATGGAAATGCATGATAAAATTTTACTTCCTTTACTTCTTATGAATTTGTCAGCGCAGTCTAAATAGGACCATTTTTCCCAAAAGTATTAGAAAGCTTTATCAGTTTTTGCAAGGGTGTGTCTGTTAGGTAGAATAAAGGTTAAGCCACTATAACAAAGAACAATTGTACGTAATTTCAAAAATAAGACAGAAGTGTGTTTATTTCTTACAGTGTCGGTCAGCTATCTAGACTGGTGGGGCAGCTCTGCTGTATGAAGTCATTCGAGGGCCAGATTCCGGTTCCATTCTATTCCCCCTCCTCTCCCTTGGGTGATGCCTGGAATGCATAAGGAAAGTTGAGTTTACCATGAGTACTTTCCAGCTGGCGGGAAGGTGGAAAATGCTCTAAACCCAGGGAGATTCACTTGTCTTTAAGTTGAAGATGATCTACATATCACTTCTGCACATATTCCTTTGGCTTGTTAAGGAAAAGAGACAATAGGTCAAAACGGAGTCACTTTTGTTAGGCCATGTCACCAAACCAAAACTTAGTAACTAGCCTAATTGCAGTTTCAGACTCCCCCAGGAGTGGAATCTCCTGATCAACACTGGTGAGAAAATCTGCCCGATAAGACCCTGCCTTCCCCTTATGGAAGCTGTCCTTGCCTGAAACAATCCACTCTTTTAATTTCTTAGCCCTACATTTTTTTTGGCCTCAAAAACGTTCTGTTTTATATAACTCATTGGAGTGCCCTTCTGGTTGCTAGGTGGGATGCTGCCCAACTGATGACTCACTTAATAAAGCCAATTAAATCTTCAGTTATACTCAACTGAATTTTGTTCTATAACAGGCTTTAACTTAGATGGCCACACCTAGCTGCAAAGAAGGCTGGGAAATATCTCTAGCCCATAGGTCCAGGAAGAAGGGGAGACTGGACTGGGGTGGGAAACGGAGCAAAAAGCACTCTTCCACAGTGTACCTTAACATTTTAATTGTAAATCATTCTGTATTCTCTTTTGACACTTCTATTGTGTTATTTTATTTTATTTTTTTACTAGCTAACTAACTGCAAGATTCTCATTTTCCAGGGGTATTGATGTGATTGGAGCGCTTCTCCAGTATCCATCTCATTGATTCTTAAAATCCTCATCTTTTGAATAATTGATATTTCATTTGCACCTGTATGGTTGACGGTGGCATCTCTCATTCTGTGAGAGAGAATGACCAGCAAAGCAGAACCTAGTAATGTGAAAGGGATATTTGATTGGGGCCTCTGTGGCCAGTTGATAAATGAATATTTTTATGTTATTATAACTTATGCTTTTCTCTAGAACCACTTAACTATGAATTTCCTGCATAGTAAATATATTTGTTGATTCTTGGAAGTTTTGCACATGGTTTCTGTTGCATTTATCTACACATCTGTTTTTCGGCCAATAGTGTACTCTTTTGATTACTGTTGCTTTGTAATGTAGTTTGAAATCATGGAGTGTGATGCCACCAGTTTTGCTCTTTCTCAAGTTTACTTTGGCAATTCGGGGTCTTTGTGGTTCCATACAGATTTTAGGATTGTTTGTTAAGGTCTCCCAACTCTTACCAATTAGCAGCTAAGGTAAAGAGAATAGTATTCTTGTGTTTAACTCCAATGAGATACAGAGAAAAACACTTAAAATTCAAAGTTGCAGCTTTGAATTTTATTTAAAGATGTTTGTAATTGCGAGTTGGTTCCTTTGTGCTTCTTATTTCTGAAAGGGTCAGCTATTTGTGGAGCAGAGAATCACTGGGAGATTAAGCTGGAGTGCTCTGAAATTTTGTTTTATCTTTGTTTTCTAATGAAGAACATCAAATCTATTATTTCCTTCATTCAGAGGGAACATCTCCCTTCAATTTTTGGTACTACGAGGTTGGCGCGCCTCTGAGTGATGCCTGGAAGTCATAAATGATCCCTGTTGAAATCTCGAGATTGAATCCAGTTGTTTTCTGGAAGTGGCCTGTCATCATGCCTTTCCTTCCGTTCTCCCTTCCCTTCCATCAGAGAGCCATGCAGTGGAGTGGCTAATCGTCCAGGCTCTGTGGTTGGTCTGCCTGGCTCTGACTCTTCCTTGGTGGCTTGTAAAGTACAGTTAGTACTAGTACCTGCTTCAGAAGGTTTGTTGAGAGTTAAATGATTTGCTACATATAAAGTGCTCGGTGCTCAGCACAGTGACAACACAAAGCAAGATAATGAAAGCTGGATAATGGTAATTATAATTTTTATTATTTTTTTCTGTATAAACAATAATTCTATAGGGATACTCCCTGATTCTCCAATGGTGGTTTATCGCGCTGGGTTTCATTGATCTTATCAATAGGTCATTCATTAGATTGACCTTTTAGCCTCCTTCTCTATTTTTGTCCAATTTTCACAATATTTGGCAGATATGTGTTTCATAGTTTGTAGTTTGGGGTTGAAGGCCATCTTTTGTTCATTGGAAGGTGGGATTATTTTCCTCTGGTTTTTATGTTTTATAGTTTCCTTTTCACTGCCATCTTCCAATAACTTTCTGATCCTCAGAGGCAAACATTTTTATTTTTAAAAACATTGTAGTACCGTCACTCTCTAAGTGACCCCCTCACGTTCCCACTTCTTGGTTTTCAGTGTGGGTGTGCTCTGTTGACGTCCTGCTAGCACTGTGGAGGCCGTGCGCTTTCACAGTGCGCTCCCCCCTCCACGAGCACACTTCCTGCACTCACCCCCAATGGATTTATATCAGTGGTAGTAAGATTATTATTTTTGCTTACCTTATTATGATGTTCTAGATGTATATAGCTGAATGCTGTAGAACACTGTGATTATTTTTCCTTTTCTGCACAATTTTTGTTTTCCCAGGAATTGATTTATTTTTTTATATTTGTAGTCAAAGTTTTATTAGAACACAGCCACAATCAGTTGTTTACATATTGTCTGTAACTGCTTTCACACTACAATGGCAGAGGCGAGTAGCTGCAACAGAGACCATGTGGTCTGAGAAGTCTTTTTAAAAAAAACTTTTTTATTGACACTAGTAGAGATGCCCCCGTTATCCCGCCCCCCCGCCTTTGCCCGCCTTCCCCCAGCCCCAGCCTCCACCAGCCCCACCTCCCCTTCCCCCTGGCCATCACCACACTGTTACCTTTGTCTATGGGTTATACAGATACATTCTTTGGAGATTTATTTTATTGTTTTTAAGTTGGCAAAGGTTTACTGATTTATTGTAGATCTCCCTCCAATACCTTTAGGTTCATCACCTGAAAAAGTTCTTTCCGTGAACCTTCTAACTTGCTATAACCTGGCTTAGTTGCTTTCTTGGCCTGCTGCTCAGTGTCGTCCTAGCTTTCCCTTCTCCATCATCTGGGAGATTCTCCTTCCCTTTCTGTTGTGCCGGAGCCTTTGTTTCTTGGATTCCGTGTATTACAGATCAGCAGTTACGCCTCTATTGTAGAGTACATCCTCAAAGGGCTTTTCGAGGAGGGCGAGTGAATAGGAGGTAACGTTTTTAAAGCCTTACATATTTGAAAAATGTCTTTATTCTCTTGCCTCCGCATTGATTGTTTGGCTGAGTATAGAATTTTGGGTTAGAAATCAATTTCCTCTGGGATTTTTCTCCATCATCTTCTAGCTTCCAGTATTGCCTTTGATGATTCCATTAGGAATTTCCATCCTTTCTGTGAAACGTACTTTAAACCTGCTGAATCACCTGCCCCTGGAGTGGAGACCTTTTGCCTCTGGAACTGCGGATGAGCCAGGTGGTAACTGCGGTGTCACTCTGGGGTGGGAACTACACATCTGCATAGGGCTTGTTTTCCAGTGTATAGCTTGCTTTTCCCTTATAATCAATTCTTGTAAGTAATCATTTTCACCCTGTGTTGAAGATGTGCTGCATAAAGATGAAAAGATAATTTTCCAAGAAATGGTATTTACAGATCAGCAGTTTCTCAGGAAAAAAAAAAGAGAGCATCAGAATTTTAATTTAGAATAAGGAAGGCCAACCTAAATGCAGAAGGAACAAGAGTTTTTCTCTGACTTTTCATCTTAGGATAGCTAAAGGGTTAATTGGTCCATTGTCCAACTGCTTACTGAGAGACGCTGTAAATACCAAGAATGGTATAAAGAGTTAGTGTAACAGCCCAGTCTCTGTCTTTAAGATAGTGGCTCTCAAATCTATTGCCATTAAATCATGATGCCTGGGCCTCACCCCAGAACAACTGAATAAAAATATCCACGTCCTGGATATCTGCATTAAAAAGAAAATCTCTGTAGGTTATTCTAACGGGTACTTAAGGTTGAGAACTATTCCTTTAGGAGCTTAAAATCTAGGTAAAAGTCCAAATATGTACATTAATGTCTATAGAACGTGGAAGATTATGATGGGCTCTATGATGAGTGAGACTTGAATTGGAAGGTTTTTGATTAATTGGAGTCATCTGGAAAGGCTTCATCAAGAAAATGAGTTTTGAGCTAGCGGAGTTTCTATAGGGCGATAGGGGACTCTCTCTAGGCCAGGGATTGAATGCCAGGTATTTTGACTGGTGTGGAATATTTGGAGAACAGTGGGAGTAAAGAGTCGACGTTAGGTTGTAGCCAGATTCTAGACCATCTCCAGGGTCAGACTCGTTTTGACTTTATCCTGCAGGTGGTAGGGAGGCTTTGAGGAGGCATCGAGGATTTCCGTTGAATGAAATGGCATGATCCAAGCAGTGTCTCTGAAGGGTGATCCAATGGGAATAAGTGGTTTGCAGTTTGAATGACATGAGGCAAAGCCTGGGGAAAGGAAGACCAGTTGGAAAGCTACTGTTACTAGTGTGGCCCAGATTGTAATCCTCTGAGCTAGGAAAAGAGCAGTGGAATTAAAAATATAATGACCAACATTTGTATAATGTTTTCAAAATAACTGAGTTTTTTCCCACATCTCATTAAACCTCACAATAACTTAGTGGCATTTTATGAAATAAGGAAATGATATACAGAGGTTAAACTGCTATAAAATAACCAAGTGAAAAATGGACGGGCCCAATTGGATGGTGACAGAGCAGTACATCGGGGTTGCAAGGGTTCTTCCGAGGTATCAGGCTGGGTGTGAAGATGGTGGAATTCCTCAGTGGCTAATTCTGTCAAGCCTCTGACTGTGGTCTCAGGTAACCTCTTATGTTCTTCACGTGACTTCCGTTGCCTTTATAGTTTGACACGTAATGATGTCTTACAAAGGTGTGGTGAAGGAAGGGAAGAAATGGCTGTCATCAATTCAACTTGTCTCACATAAGAATCTTCAGGCCTTTTCTGAGTATCCTTGGGTTTTCAGATAGTTAAATTTGGTTGACTATTAGAAGGCTTAGTCTAGGGGTGGAGACTCTGGATATTAGGCTCCAAATATGGGCTGAGTAAGCTAGCTATGACTGGGTTTCCTTTTCTCTTGTGGTTGAGAAGAGAACTGTGGAGTATGATAGTGTAGACATCAGAGAACATCCTTGTGGCTCCTGCTCTGGTGACTAAGATGTTTGATCAAGATTATATCCTTGCCAGAGCTGGAGATTGAATCACAGCCACCACTGTAGTAATTCATTTTGTTCACACCTTTACCATGTCTGTGTTCTTGTCCATTTTGTATACCAAGACCCTGAGGCTATTTAAATACCAGCTTAAACCAGCCATGCAGGTGATGGCTACAGATATCCATCTGAGATACTTGTTTCCTTGCAATCAAATAGCAGAAGAGTGTGCCGGAAAGTTAAGGGGTGCTGGGGAGGTATAAAGGAGAGAATCGCCATCATGGCAAAACTTGATTAGATTTTCTTATAAAATGCTGGGATATGGGTGAACAGAATGAGGCTGGGGACAGAGTGGAGGGTGAGCTTTGGTGCCTTGGGCATTCTCAGTCCAGGTACGTAGAATAACAGTCATTGGCTCTGGCTGTGATGAAGATTAAGTCTCTTTTGCTAATTTGAAATGACAACATCCTTGGAAAATTAAAGTGTCACATTTTATTTCAACTGTTCATTTTCTCACTTTAGAATACTGGAATCTTCAATGGCAGGAGAAGGAGTGATCAGAAGACCGAGATGAATTTTAACACTATTCTGGAAGAGATTCTTATTAAACGGTCCCAGCAGAAAAAGAAGACATCGCCCTTAAACTACAAAGAGAGACTTTTTGTGCTAACAAAGTCCATGTTAACCTACTATGAGGGTCGAGCAGAGGTAGGAGACACTCAGTTTTGCTTTGCTGCTTTCTATGTTGATATACTTTATAATACTTCCCCTACCCCCATCTTGTGGGATAAGCTTTAGGTTAATAAGTTAATAATGAAGTTAAGGTAATAATACGCTATCATTTGGATTTGAGATAAAGTTTAGGATGTGGATAGAAATTGTTCACAAGTCCGTTAATTATGGGTTTAGTATATGGGTATACATTTTATATGTAATGGGTATACATTTTGTATCAGCCCACTAAATTAATCTGTTACTGAAAAATCAGATCCTTATGGAATTAAGTATACTGTGTACATGGCTCTTTCCCATAAATTACTGTATTATATATCACAGTCTTTAGCTCATAGAAACTGTGTCTGTATCAATCATAAAGTGAGACAGACATCTGTCTTCTCCTGGTTCTCTGGACCCCAGGCTTCTTCGATACAATAGCAATAATTTTATTGAAATTCTTGCTGTTAAATACAGTTTATTGTGCTTGGGAAGTATGCTGAGAAATTCTGTTCTGGATGATGGGAAATTCAGTCAAGCCAGATCTTCCAAGTCTGACGCTGGAAAACCTGTGTTTCAGTTCCCATGATGGGCCATTCTTTGGTTTGTCCCCTTGTTCTTATTACTCCCAATTAGCTTGTGTTTTTATGTATTCTAATGAAATGGTAATTGATCTTCCTGGCAATTTATGTGGTTTGATCTTACTCATAATAACACAGAACAAAGGCAGTTTCATAAGTGATCTTGTGTTTGGGTGAGGGAACCAAATGACACATGGGTCAGATTATCTGACATCCCAGTGGAGGCTCTGTGTGGTACTGAGTGGGAATCCAGGGAAGAGCAGGGCTGGGAATTAATTAGGAAAAAGGCCTTCTAAATAATGGTGAGAAAACAAGGAGGGTGGAGATTTCTCTATGTTGAGATGTTGAATAAAACATTTTCAAGTAGTAAGTAAAACTGTAACTATTGTTAACTAAGAAATCAAGAACTTTTTATAATTGGACTTTGGTACTACTAATTTGGTTGGTGTGTTGTTTCTAATACTGCTCCAGTATGGAAACTGGCAAATAGTTTATAAAGTCGAGGAGCAGGGAGACTAGTTGTGTCAGGGATCCTGAAGGCCACCTCCAGGTTTGATGATTTGATAGGAGATCTCACGGGACTCAGCATATAGTTGTACTCAGAGCTATGGTTTATTTCAGTGAAAGGAGACAAAACAGAATCAGCCAAAGGAAAAGCAAATGGGGCAAGTCTAGAGGAAACCGGGCACAAGCTTCCAAGAGGCCTTCCTCAGTGGAGTCCCAAAGGGTGTGAGTAATTCCTTCAGCATCCAGTTGTGACAGCTGTGAAATGCTGTTACCAGGGAAGCTCATTAGAGACTCAGGGTCCAAGGTTTTCAGTGGAGGCTGGTCACACGGGCACCCTCTACCTAGCATGTACCAAAATTCAAGACTCCAGAAGGAAAGCAGGTGTTCGGCTCAAAACATACTGTTTGTACAAAGTTTAAGCTCAGTGAATTATTCTTATTGGTGCTAGGAATGGGGACCCTCCCAAAGTCCAAGTTCAGGCCAACCTTATAATCAGGTCATTCCCAGGACAGTAGTCTCGTAGGCCTGCTATGTTAACTCTTTTTTTGCAAATCAGTAGTAATAATGATACAGATTTTTGAGTACCAAATACATGCCAGGCATTGTGCTAAATACTTTACGTGCATTACTTTTGCCCCTCAAAACAGTGCTAAATTGTCTTACTAGTACCCCCATTTAAAAATGAGTGATATGAGGCTTAGAAAGGTTTAAAACTTGCACGAGGTCATACCTAATGAATTACAGGGCTGATTTCTTCAAAGCCTATCTTTGAAATCACCTTGATACTCCAGGGAAAATGAAATCTTTCTATAATACAGATAGAGTTTTATTTTAAAACAAGGATATTTTTATTACTTTCAGTTATTATTTTTTTGAATTTTCTTTGCGATAGAAGAAAATTAACACCAGAGAGGGCTTTTGTCCTGGCTCTGCCATTATCTACTTGGACACTATAAAACAGCGTTCTTCAATTTGTACATATAGTTTAGAAATTACTTCTATATACATTTTCTATCTCTTTATACTCTGAACTCTTCCTTTGTCATCACTGTTTCGACCCGAGCACGCATGTGATCTATTACCAAGTTCCATGAATTCTCCTTCCCTTTAAAGTTACAACTTTATTGTGGCTCCCACCCCATTCTCTTAGGTGGATCACTGCTGTCCCTGATCCCATTCATGAATCTTTATCTTCCATCTGCAGAGTCTTCAGAGTGATACTGAAAACCTGTAGCTTTGTATCTTCTCTAGGATCAAGTTAAAACTCCTTAGCTTGGAATACAAGGTGCATGATGCAATTTTCTTAATTGCCATGCCTTCTTCCTCCGGCCATAGCCACGTCTTCTAACTCGGTTGCCCTTTTTCATGGTGTTTTTGTTAATATTGTTCAATTTACTTGGAGTGATAGCCTCTACCTTCCTGCCAGGATCTGTCTGTCCATCCACTGTCCAATTGAGCCATCAAAAATTTGTTGAGTGCCTGGCAAACACTCATCTTTTCTGACTCAGCTCAATGCCCACCTTCTTTATTTTTTAAATATATTTTTATTGATTTCAGAGAGAGGAAAGAAGAGGGAGCGAGAGAGAGATAGAAACATCAATGATGAGTCATTGACCAGCTGCCTAGCCCGCAACCTGGGCATGTGCCCTGACCGGGAATCGAACCCCGATCGCCTGGATCTTAGGTCGATGCTCAACCGCTGAGCCACGCCCGGCCGTGCTCCCCACCTTCTTTAAAGCCTTTCCTATATCTTTCCCACCAAAGGTAGAATCCCCACGCCACTTCAGCCCTCTGTGCCCTGTCCTTACTTTTATCATGGCATCTTGGTTGCCAGACTCTATTTACATAACTGTGTCGTCCATTGGACTTGAAGCTTTTCGAGGGCAGGGCTCATAGCTTAACCATCTCTGCATTTCCAGTGCAGAGTGAGTATTCACTCTGCACTGGAGGACTGGCTGGATGGAAGGAGAGATGGGGAGACCACAGCCTTAAAAGCAGGCAGGACAGGTTTATCTTAAACATACATCATGAACCATGACAACCAGAAAGGTGGTCAGACTGCAAAGAAGTGGAAGAGTAAAATTTGAACCTTGATATTATGACCCCAAGTTCAGTGCTTTTTCCATAATGCCACAGGTGCCTCCCGTAGAATTTTATTCTGGTTGTACTGAAACTGAACATTCTTCATAATGAAATGTTTGAAATTTTACAGGATGGTTGAGGCAATCAGTTATGAGTGTGATGTGACATGAGCCTGTTAAACATCCTGGGCAAACTCTCATATTTCTTTGGAGTATTCTGGGTCATAGTAGGCTGTTTTCTTGACCAGCCCTGGGAACCTGGAGACTTTTAGTGACATAGGGATTAAGAGCCGGTTAAGGTCCTGAGTTGATCTGATGTTTCTCTCTTGGTTGTATCCTTAGACTAAGTGGACCTCTCAGTGGGAAGCATAGGTTTCCAGGACACTTCTAATCCCTACCTGAAGATTTGTATCTTTCAGCACTTCCTATGTTTCTGGAGAGTGGGTAGGGGGTGGGAAAAGTATCTTATTTATTACATGTCAGTTGGAAGCATTTGCATCAGATTTTATAGGTTACCAGACAGTTCACTAGTTTGTAAAAAAGTAATACAGCTCTAAATACTCAATAGAGATAGTACAGTGTTTATTGTACAAGGGAACTTTTTTTGGCTCTGAATATTCTCAACTGTTTTATCCCATGAAAATTCATTTTCTTTTATTATTTTTTAAAATTTTAATTTATTGGTTTGAGGGGGTGGGAAAGGGTGCTGCAGGGAGAGAGGGAGGGAGGGAGAGAGAGAGAGAGAGAAAGAAAGAGAGAGAAAGAGAAACATCAATTTGTCATTCTACTTACACATGCAGTCATTGGTTGCTTCTTGTATGTGCCCTGACCAGGGATGGAACCCAAAACCTTGGAGTATCGGGACAATGCTCTAACCAACTGAGCTTCCAGGGCCAGGGCGAAAACTCATTTCTTATAGGCAGTTGAATTTCCTTGTTTCTGAAATAAGGTAGTATCAACTTCCTCTCTTGTGTCTCAATTTCCTTTCTTATGTCTCTTCTTCTGATTCATATCTGTCTTCTTAATGTATTGTCCTGGATTTGAACTTCCTTGTAATCAATCACTTAGAAGGGTCAAGATGCAGGTCTGAAGTCCTAGAATCTGATCTATCCCCTTAATTTGCCAAATTAATCCATTTTCATTTCATAACATTTACTGTTTTTTTCTCTCTGGGAAGCAGAACCCATTTAAGACAGAAGGTGGGGGGATACCATTCCTTCCATCCAGATTCCTAAAAAATTTTTTTTAATAACTTTGTATTTTGCTGTAGTTTCAAACTTAAAAAAAGTTGCAAGAATAGTACAAGGATCTCTCAAGTAACTTTGACTCGGATTTACAAATTTCCTATAGTTTTGTCCCTCTTTCTTTCTCTTTTTCTCTTTCTATGTATGTTTTTCTCTGAACAATTTGAGAGTAAGTTGTAGACATTGCCCCTTTTATCACTAAATAGGTCATTATGTGCTGTCTAAGACCAAGATCATTCTCTTTTATACACACAGTACAATGGTCAAAATTAAGACTTTTAACACTGATACAGTAAATACTGTTATTGAATCTATAGTCTGTAGTCAGATTTCATTCATCTTTCTGCTGATATCTTCATAGCTATTTCTCAAACTCCTCCCGTTGCCAAGTCCAGGATCTAATTCCTGATCATGCATTGCATTTAGTTGGCCAAGACATAAAATTTTTAAATGTCAGTGGTGAAAGGAAGACAAATGAAAGGAAGAATGCTCTTCTTTTGTTGCATACTGTAAAATGCCAACTGTCTCATGAATACTCAGTGATGGTCGATGGGAGTCCACAAACATGCAGTCAGATTTAAAGATTATTGTAGTCTGTTCTCCTACTCTCATTCTCATGGTCATCGTTAGGATGACCATAATTTCCCAGTAAAGAAATTGTTTACTTTAGTCTGGTCCACTACAATGAGTAAAAATCACTTATTCTTGTTTCCCTATCTCTACTGCTGCCTCAGTTTTAACTTTTTGTTCTTCTGTGTTAAACAGTTGTTAGGCATGTAAAATATTTTATGAAGAACAGTACAGTTCAGTAATTACTAGTAAATGAAGAGGGAGCTTAACCAAAGGTTTGGTTCTCATGCTCTACTTAAAACTAGAAATAATAAAGAGATTCTAGATTTTGAGAAACACTCTAGGATCCAGCTATGATAGTTGTGGTTTACTCATTGATTATTTGTATTGTGATGAGAGAGACAAAAGCTGTAAGAAAAATCAGTGTTTTTCCCCAGAAATGATATTGTTTATTTTATTTTATTCATAAGACTTAGGTCTTAGCAATTTTTAGTGATATCAAAAAGTCAAATTTCCATCAAAGTTTTATTTAGCAATTTTGCCACTGAATATATTCAGAAGACTGTGCTGTAGGCACTGAAGGTGATTATGAAAAGAACAATTCCCAGGATGTTTGGGAAATGGCACCATAGTTAAAATAAACAGTGTTTCTCCCCACCTCTCTTCCCCACCTGCCTATTTTGAAAGAAACTTCTTTTAATTGGAAGTGTGTATAACTTGTTGCAATTTTTTTTTGTAAAAAAGAACTATATTTGACATAATGATTTTTATTTTTAACCCTCACCCAAGGATATTTTTTCCATTACTTTTCAGAGAGAGTAGAGGAGAGAGAGAGAGAAACATCGATGAGAGAGAGACACATTGACTGGTTGCCTCCCGCACATGCCCCGACTGGGGCCAGGGATCAAGCCTGCAACTGAGGTACGTGCCCTTGGGTGGAATCGAACCCAGGACCCTTCAGTCCGCAGGCCGATGCTCTAACCACTGAGCAAAACTGGCCAGGGCTGACATAATGATTTTTGTAACCTGAGTTTTATTTCTCTCTTGCATCATGAACTATTGGGCTGGGGATTCTTAGAAATCTTTGAAGCCACTTCTGTAATTATTTTCTATACAGTGTTTGTTAATGAGGATGGGTGTGATAGCTTTTTCTTGAGGGACAGTTGAAAAAGAGACCAAATTATATGAGTGGAGGAAGTTTTGGTAGAAAAGTATAGACTATACAGATTTGGGAGGGCTCGGTGCAGGTTGGGAGGGTTTGGGGAGGACCTCCACTTAGTGAAAGGTTGGTGTATGAGTAATGTTGGGCAGAGAAAACCCTTTCAATATAAAGAGAACGGAATGTGCAAAGGCCCTGGGGTGAAAGGGAGCTTGGTGTGTTTGTAGAGCTGCTCTGCTCTATCTACACCTATATAGATTTATGTAAGTGATAATTACCCATACAAGGGGATAATTTATTTTGTTAGTAATAAAAAAGAATCATATAATTTTAGACCTTGAAGGAACTTTAAAGAATGAACCCCAGCTGTTTCCCTTCTGGAAAATGAGCATCAGGAGCTATTTGCTCCATGTCACCCAGTAAGCCTATGGTAAGCCTGGACCAAAACTCAGATCCAAATGTGTCTGTAGCAGTCTCTGATTGCATTGCCTTAGTTCTGGAAAAGATGCAGCTTAAATAATATGGTTGTTCACAGAATGGACACCATCTAGTGACTGTTCAGACCCCTTTGCTGAAAAATACTTGTCATTTTTCTGCTTTCAAAGCTTTGCTCTTGCTGTAGCTAACAGTTCTCCTTCTCTCCTCTGTTTACCCATGTCCCATCTCAAGTCTTCTTAAGTGGGAGACCTTTCTCATCTTTCTGGTTGTCAATGACTTGCCCTTTGTGAATTACTATTAAATTTATGTGTTATTATTATTGCCTTTTCCCTCACCAACTACATAAAAATCGCGAGGGCTGAGGTTGTTGCCTCATAATTTAAACACATCACACAATACCTTGCACTTATTAGGCTCTCCAACAGTTTTTGTTAGTGATAATTACAATGGTGGTGATCAGTTAGTATTCGAGGAAGCAAAAAGATCTTTAGAGACCTGTGATAGTGATTTCCCATCCAATTTTGTTGCATTTTATGTTTTTGAGGAGATGCATTATTTAAGCTTAGAAATGCAACTATGTTTTTCTTTGGTATTTATTAGTATTAATCTCTCCTCAAAACTAAAATGTGGATATTATTTAAATAATCAAGATATGAACTGTCAGAAGAAATCACATAGCAATTTGAGAAAGTGAAACTCCATTTCGAGTTGTTTCTAAAACTGTTTTGGGGACTCTCGTAGCCACTGGTTGATGCTGGTCAGGTCCATGTAGAGAATTACCCGCAGAAGGGAGCTAAGGAGCACATGTCTTACTTAGCAGTTAACTCTGTGACTTTTAGGAGAATGCCTGCCATTATTGGCCTTGGGGTTTTGTGAAAGAAATATTTAAGTTTGATGATAACTACCTTAGAGAATGAAAAACATTGTTACTGTCTTTCACCAAAGCTCTTCCAGTGCCTTTTGCATTTTTAATCTTAGAGAACTGTCTATAATATTTGCATGATTCCACAGTGGCAAACACCTGAGATGAAAAGTTGCACAAAATATATGCAACATAACTTGTTTGTTAAATAAAATTCTGTAAGAGACTTCATTGAAATCTCTAGTGGGAAGGAATTTTCTCCTCATTATCCTAGTTGTATGAGAAAACTTTTTCCATCCCACCTTTATTCCAGGTAATCACATAGGTATAGCTGTGCCTTAATTTTATTTGCTGCTGCAGAAAGTAACATAGACAGGTGTAAGTCCCTGCTGGTGAGATTGTAACGTGAATTTTGCTCATTTTAGAGGAATAATATATGTGTATGTATCTGTATCTGTATGTATATGTGTATATGTCTGTGTCTGTGCATATTCATGTCTATGTCTATGTCTATGTCTATGTCTATGTCTATGTCTATGTCTATGTCTATGTCTATGTCTATGTCTATGTCTATGTCTATGTCTATGTCTCTATCTAAATCTACAGGGTGCCCCCAAAAATGTATACACAATTTAACAGCTGATAGTTCAATTTTGAAAGTGAAATACATTTTAATAAACACTGCCTTTATAATTATTCAAAGTGTGTGTATACACTTTTGGGGATTGTCTATGTCTATATCTATATGTCTATGTCTATGTCTCTATGTCTCTATGTCTATCTCTATCACTATATCTATCTATGTATCTAGCTATATCATCTATATCTACATCTATACTTATATTTCCAGACAGAAGAGAGTCTATACACTGTTGCTTGTTATATAGGACTCAGCTCATTTGTTTCAACTTATTTGTCATTTGTACCACGAAGATTTAGTGGGTATGTAGAGTATGCTAGGATGGAGGAATTAAAAGATGAGCGCCCCTGGTTTTGCTTAGCATGCAGTCTGATTAAGCTACCATTCTAGTTTTATGGGTTCATAATTGCGGACTATCTTATGCTGCAGCTACTGTCTTGGAGGGCGGAGGGGCCCCTTGAGGCCTAGAGTGCTTATCCTTACGTGCGCTGCCGTTTGCACTTGCGCACGCATTTCTGGATCACTTCCGACCCTTGAACATCTCTGGCCTGGGGTTGCAGTTGTGACACGGGCGGTTACACCTGCAGGGGTTCAGGATTTCCTTCTGTTCTTAAATTTTCCATCGCGTGGGTTTCACAGAAGTACAGGGGCTTTACGTACCTACTCGCCACACTCTGTTCTCCTTAGCATCCCTATAAAGGAGATACGCACTGAATTCGTCCACCCTGAATTTTACAAGGAAGACACCGAGGGACAACCCAGGCTCCTCCTCTGAAGTGGCAGACGTGCCGTTTGGCTAGATGAAGAAACATCTTATCTTTCTGGCCTGTGTGCTGCCAAACCGCATTGTGCTACTTCCCGCGGAGGGGACTTCCTTAAACAGCAGCTTCACTGACCACCTCCAGGCATGTGTTTCCTTCCTCCCTGCCCTGGGTGGCTTGAAAAGGGCCTCGCCTGACAGTTTTTCATTCACGTTTGTTTTCCCTCCCTGTGCCCCTGCAAGGTGGGGGCAGCCCTGTGCATTTCAGTAAACTAGAGCTGTGCAGAAAGGAGACCCACAGAAGGAAAGGTTTTCTGTGAGTGTTTATATGAAAGAAGTTGAAAAGGGTTATACTTAGTTCGAAACTCTTAAGAACTTCAAAGCAGGCTTGGTTAAAGTAATGTGAACGAAAATTCATTTCATAAATACTTGAAATGATTTGTTATAGAGAAAACTCACAAGTAACTCAAAGCTGAATTTATTACATTCATAGTCTATCCCCACAGGAGAGAACCGTGTTACAGTTGAAAATGACACTATAAATCTACCCTAATACATTAGTAAGTTAGCTTAACACTTTTAAATAGGAAAGTAAGCTGACTTTTAGATTAACTCAGGCCTGACTGGGATTGATCATAGTGTAATGTCAAAACAAATGGCAGAGATTTGAATTTTCTTAGAAAATGATGAGTAGCTTGATGCTAAAAATCAAATACATAATTCAAATTTTTTTTTTAAAAGACAGGGTCATTCCTTCATTTTCAGAAATCACAATCACTTTCTAAGTATACGTGTTATGACTAAAATATCTGTAGGAAACAAGACCAACATCCACTGGGTGAGATAATGTTTCTTCTTGAGGTTCCAGAACCAGCTTTTCATTTGTTTTCTGTTCCTTCTCCCTTATAGGGAACTTTAGTTCTAGTGTAAGGTTCATCTCTGAGTTGATGGAATTTCTGTGAGTTGAGAGTAGACTGTGTATTTGGGTTTAAATCTCAAATTTGTTGCTTATTAGCTGTGACCTTGGACAAGTTACTTAATCTCTCTGTGCCTTCGTTTTCCTTACCTTTAAACTGGGGCAAATAATGTTATTTCCCTCACAGGTTTTTGTGAGGAAGAAATGGGTATGAAGTAGTTAGGACAGCACCTGGCATATAGTTAAGTGCCTTGTAAGTATCGGCGGCTGTTATTCTAGGTAGGTTGTGTTGTAACTGACTTTTATCTTTTGGTATAATGCTTTCAGAGTTTCTGTTCTTGTGTCTGGCTCTTCCCAGATTTAGAAATTATTGCAATAAGCGTAACTGTTTCATTCTCCTAGTAGGTCACTAATTCCAGGTGATTCACTCTTTAAATTGGTCACTGTTGGTTGTTCCGTGGCATTCTGCTGCCTGGTGGAAATGTGTTCCTTGGGGTAGGATGGATTAGCATTCTGACATCTTTGAGCCCGTGTTGGTGGAACTCTTGTTAGGGACTAACAAGATCTGGGTTTTGGAAGCGTTTCTCTAGATGTTTATCGGTGGGCACATGACAGGGTGCTGGTGTGATAAATGTGGTGTTGCTTCAGTTTTACATTTTTGTAACAGCAGAGGTGGCTCTACCTTGAATCACATTAAAGAAAAGGAAGCATTAGAGCCTTTCAATTCCACAGCCCTTTCAAAGGTCCCTGAAAGGGCCCTAGCAATTTTGTTTCATAATTTTGCACTTAAAAAAAAAAGAGAGAGAGCCTTCTCTGCAAAGTGTAGAAGCTTTAGGTCATTCAAAATCTGGATCTCTGTGGAGCATGTAGGACTTGATTTGTTCTAATATATGATAATATCTACAGATTTTGTCAGTGAAATACTCCCAACCATCTCCACTGTAAAACAGCTAAAAAATCAAGGACATTTATAATTGGTTATATTCTTAAAAGTCTTTCTTTCAAGAGCTAAGTGATATATGTCTACTATAATCCGTTTAATTTATTTCCCTTTAATAGTTTCAGAGTTGTTTTTAAAAGTTTCATACTTTTCTTGTTAAATGTTAAATTTTCTGAATATTTTATGTTTATAGTTACTCTTATGAATAGGTTATTTTTCATGATATGTTTGTTGTAATTAGATATTGTTGATATATAATCAAGCTCTTGATTTTTATAAATCTGTTTTGTAACCAACTGGTCTACTATGCTATTTCTAAATATTGCATAGAGATATAATATTCTATTCTCAACTTTGCTATAAAAGAGTTATTTTTTTAATTAAACTTAATCCAAATTATGAGGAGAAAACAGTTAAAAATATTAGGAGAAATAAAAGCATTTTAAATTTTAAACAGGAAAACTTAAAAGGTTGGGATTAAATCTTTCTTTGCTGAGAAAGTTTTAAATTGTGTGTCTTGGACAGAGGTATTGATGGGAGATGGTGGAGGAATATACATAACCAATAACGTTAAACTTTCTGGATTAACTAAAATATAAAATTTGAAGTAGAGAAACCTAGATTTCGAATTCATAACTGCTACTGTTGGCGGGGTAATATGATGCAAACTCAGGCCAAGGAAGTCCTCAAGTAAAAACATTTTTTTTACTTGAATCAATTAATTTAACAACAACAAAAAAATAGTGCCTGCTTTGTTGCAGGTACTGTTCTAGGCTCTGGGGACACAAAAGTATATATAGCAAATGTCCTGCTCTTAGGGAACTTACCTTCTAGAGGAGAAAGATGGACAGTATACAACTTTACCAATAAATACCTCCCTGCGATGAAGAAAAGTAAAGCAGGATGGGAGGGGTGGGGCCTTGCATGGCTGGGTTTTGTGTTTTTGTAGGTGGTCAGGGAATGAAGACCTTAGGAAGAGCAAAGCAGTTCACATAGAAGCCTGGGGGAGGTGTTCCAGCAGAGAAGCCAGGAATGCAAGGCCCCGAGGGAGGCAGCAGGTGCTTCTTTGCTAAAGAAACAGCAGAGAGGCCCAGGGGTTGAAGTGGAATGGGGTGGGGTTAGGGGAAGAGGCCAGAGGCCTGGGGAAGATCATGCATGGATGACTGTGGGCTGGGAAAAAGGCTCTGTATTTTTTTTTGTAATGTGATAGGAAGATTTTGGAGGGTTATGAGTGGGATGTGACAAAATTTGACCCTTATATTCCTGCACATCCAGACAGGGGCGCACAGTGGAACATGAACTAGAAGTTAGGAGGTTTAGGATATAGTTCTGGCTCTGCTAATGTGACCTTGAGGACGTCAGTTATCCAGTCAGTGCCTCACTAGAGTCTCTCATGGCGAAATATAATTCTCAGATCTTAAAAGAGTAAGCACTCAGATATCTTTGCAGTGGCTGTTGGCTATGTGGAATAGAAGAGGAGACTTGCCCCTCCCGCTCTTTGTTCACACTTTGAGCCTTTCCTGTTCTCAGCCCTGAGCCTCACTCCTGCTTCTGGGTGGCCAAGTTGCGGTGTGTGTGTGTGTAGTGGTATTTCACTGTTTTTTTCAACCTGCATTTCTCTGATTACTAAAGAGGGTGAGCAAGTCCACATATTTTCATTGTCTGCTGGCATTTACTCTGTTGAAGTGCCCATTTAGATATTTTTCTTTTTTTTTTCTCTATTAGGTTTTCTGTCTTACTTGTTTTTGAAAAATATGAAATATATATTCTGAATCAAACCCATTGTCTGTATATCCTTTGCAAATACATGTCTATACTTGTAGCTTGTCTTTTAATTTTCTTAATGATATCTTTTTTTTTATTGAGGTAAAATACACGTAACTAAATTTACCATTGTAACCATTTTAAAGTGTACAATTCCGTGGCATTAAGTACATTCATAATGTTGTGCAACAGTCACCACTGTCTGGTTCCAAAACTTTTTCATCACCCCAAACAGAAACCTTGAGAGTGTTCCATGTGCACTTGAGAAGAATATGTATCCTGTTGCCTGTGGATGGGATGTTCTGTATATGTCTGTTAAGTCAGTCTTATCTATGTCTTGTTTAAGGCCACTGCCTTGTCTTTGAGTTCACTGACCCTTCAGTGGACTCTTTCTGTTTCATCCAGTCGGCTGTTGAACTCCTCTAGTGTATTTTTCAGTTCATTTATTGTATTCTTCAGCTCTGTGACTTCTGTTTGTTACTTTCTTATATTTTCCATCTCTTTGTTGAAATTCTCACTGCGCTTATCCATTCTTATCCCCAGTTTAGTGAGCGTCTTTGTGACTATTACTTTGAACTCTTTATCAGGTAAATTACGTATCACATTTCATTAAGTCCCCCCTCCCCCCCTGAAGTTTCATCTTGTTCTTTCATTTGGAACGTATTTCTTATTTCATTCTGCCTGACTCTCTGTGTTGATTTTTATGTAGTAGATGAAACAACTGCCTCTCCCAGTCTTGAAGAAATGGCCTCATGTAGGAAATGAACCTTGTCATCAGCCTTGCCCTAGCTCTTAGTTGTCTCTCAAATCTTGTGTTTGTCCAAGGAACCTATTATATTTTTAATAGCTCCTTGTAGCTGAGGCTATGCCAAGACTTGTCAGTGTCCTAAAGGGAGGATCTCAGCACCTATAATCAGGCTGATTGGAAGCCAGATCCACAGGCAGCAGTTTTTTAAAGTATGCAAATACATCCAGTTGTTTGGGACTGTAAGTTTAAGCCATGCTGGCTACAGTCCCAGAGCCAGGCAATATGGAGGTGTCCCCGGGGTAGCAGTGGCAAAAATTGGGGCTCCAGCTGAGTGTATAATCTATTCTCTGGGAAAAGCTCTCTTTTGGAATAGATCACGTTAGGCCACAAAACAAGCCTTAATAAATTTAAGATGATTGAAATCATATCAAACATCTTTTCCAATCACAATGGTATGAAGTTTAAGATTAATCGCACAAAGAAAATTGGAAAATGATGACTATATAGAGGTTAAATAACATGATACTAATCAACTGATGGTCAAGAAAAATTCAAAAGAGAAATAAAAGATCATGTCGAGACAAATGAAAATGAAAGTATATCAAAATTTATGGGAAGCAGCAAAAGCAGTTCTAAGAGGGAAGTGCATAGCAAGAAATGCCTACCTCAGGAAACCAGAAACATCTAAAATAACCTAACTTTACACTTCAGGAACTAGAATAAAAAGAGCAAACAAAGCCCACAGTTATTTCATAGTAGGAATGAAATAACAAAGATTAGAACAGAAATAAGTGAAATAGAAACCGAAGAAACAATAGAAAAGATCAATGAAATTAAGAGCTGGTTCTTTGGAAAACATAAACAAAGTTGACAAACCTATAGTAGACTCACCAAGAAAATAAGAGTGGACTTAATTAAATAAAATTAGGAATGAAAGAGAGATTATAGCTGATACCTCAGAAATACAAAGGATCATACTAGACTACTGTGAACAATTATATGCCAATAAATTGGACAACCTAGAAGAAATGAATAAATTCCTAGAAACATACAACTTACAGAGACTGGATCATGAAAAAAAAGAAAATATGAACAGATTGATTAGTAGTAAGGTCATATCAGTAATCAAAACCTCCCAACAAATCAAAGTCCAGGGACTGGTGAATTCTACCAAACATTCAAAGAAGAATTAATACCAATTCTTGTTAAATTCTTCCCCAAAACAGAAAAGAAAGGAACTCTTCAAAACTCATTTTATGAGGGCAGCATTAGCCTGATACCAAAACCAGATAAGATGTTATAAGAAAATTACAGGCCAATAGCCCTGATGAACACAGATGCAAAATTTTTCAACAAAATAGTAGCAAAGTGAATTTAACAGTGGTTGAGCATCGACCTATGATCCAGGAGATCGAGATTCCATTCCTGGTCAGGGCACATGCCTGTTTGGCGGGCTCGATCCCCAGTAGGGTGTGTCCAGGAGGCAGCCGATCAATGACTCTCACATCATTGATGTTTCTCTCTCTCTCCCCCTTTCCTTTCCTCTCTCTGAAATCAATAAAGACATATATTAAAAAAAACTCACCAAAAAACAAACTGTATGAGACTTGAATATATTTCGGGGGAAAAAAAGAAAATGGTGGTAAAGACATTTTGCATCTTCAAAATAATTAGTTATCACTGATGCTGATTTGATTGCCATTACCTGTAAATCATCTGCAAAGTCAGAAGATATTTGATCATATAAATCCCTGTGGCACAAAATTACATAATTAACCCCTGAAAAGCTGCATATAGCTTTGATCATTCCTTAAGCCAAAGTAAAAGTAGCTAGAAACTTTCAAGAACAGTCACTAAAATGTCAAAGGGATGAGCTGCCAGTGAAAAGGAATAGACATAGAGTCCTAAAAACTGGTACAAGGAAGGCCAAGAAAAAAAAGTGATAAAAAATAATAGTGATAAAAGAAACCTGGTACTCATTAAGCAGCCAGTCCCCATTCCCCTATCCTCTCCGCCCCTGGCAACCACTAATCTGCTTCCTGTCTCTATGGATTTGCCTATTAAGGATATTTAACATAAATAGAATCTATAATATGTTGAATTTTGTAGCCTGGCTTCTTTCACTTAGCATAATGTTTTCAAGGTTTGTTCATGTTAGAGTTTATCAGTACTTCATTCCTTTTTTTAAAATTTATTTATCGATTTGGGGGGCGGGGGAAGAGAAACATCAATTTGTTGTTCCATCTATTTATTCATTCATTGTCCTGACCAGGAATCCAACCCAAAACCTTGCGATATTGGGATAACGCTTTAACCAACTGGCCAGGGCAGTACTTCATTCATTTTTATAACTAAATAATATTCCATTATGTGTATATACCACATTTGGTTTATTAATTCACCTGTTGATAGGTAGTTGGGTTGTTTCCACTTTTTGGCTATTGCGAATAGAACTGCTATGAATATTCATGTACAAAGTTTTGTGTGGGCATGTATTTTCATTTCTCTTGCTGGGACATGTTTAACGTTTTGCAGAACTGCTAGGTTGTTTTCCTACATTTTATAGTCCCACCTGGGGCATATGAGGGTTCTAATTTTCCACCTCCCCCTTAAGATTATCTTGCTTATTCTAGCCATCCTAGTTTGTGTGAAGTGGTATCTCCTCGTGTTTTTGGTTTAAGTTTCTCTTATGCCTCTTAACATTGCAAATCTTTTCATGTAGTCTGTTTCTTTTTTAAAATGCATATCTACTTGCTGTCTTTGGTCAGGCAATAAAACCTGTCTAGGAGAAACTTCAGCTTTATTTGACTTTTTTAAATGAAGGGGACAAAAAAAAAAAGAAAGTAAATGAAGGGGACAGTGGTGTGGTAGTAAATATTTAGTAACTGGGAGTCCGGGGAGAAGCCCTGATTTTTAGTGTTTGCCAATATCCATGGTGTAAATACTCCCACCATGGCCGATTGCCACCACTATGACATTGAAAGTGGAGCAGGGAAATGGCACACGCAATAGACTCTCATGAGTTGGCATGAACTGACTTAAACACACGCCAGTGGGAGGGAGGAATGGTAAAGTGAGCTCCTTATGGCTGCCTGGTATTGTGCTTGCTGGGCACTGTACAACCATAGGGGTGCCATTCACATGTTAAAGAGAAAAGGAAATAATATTTATTGAATGTCTACCACAAATTTAACCCTCACCACACTCCTCTTCTGAAGCAAGATAGTTTTACTGTCTTATTTTCAGAGAAATCTAAGACTTAGGGAATTTAATTAACTCAGTGGTTCACAACTATTAAGTGTCAAAATTGGGATGTAAATCAGGTCTTTCTTATTCCAAAATTCGTTCCAGTTTACCAAATGTTTTGGAGTGATGCTGGGGGGCAGATCTCCAAGACACCCCCAACCCCAGTTTGATTAATTTTGAGCGGGACTCAGGACTCAGCATATTGTTAAACTCATGACTGTCATTTATTACAGCAAAAGGAGACAAAGTAAAATGAGCAAAGGAAAAGGCACGTGGGGTGAAGTCCAGAGGAAAACAGGCACAAGCTTACAAGAGTCCTTTCTCGGTGGAGCCACGTAGGATGTGCTTTAAACTTCCAGCAATGAGCTGTGACAGCACATGTGGAATATTGCCTACCAGGAGGCCCATTAGAGACTCATTGCCTGAGGTTTTTGTATTGGAGACCGGTGGGTTAAATAGGCACCCTCTGCCTAGCATGTGCCCAAATTTCAGACTCTAGAAGGAAAAGCAGATGTTCAGCATACACTGTACTATTTGTACAAGCAGTTTAGACACAATGAGCCATTTTTATCAGTGCTGGGAACAGTGGGAACCTTCCTAAAGGCCAAGTTCCAGATGCCAGCCAAGGGCCAACTGTAGAAAGGCCATCAGTCCTTTCTAAGAATAGCAGTTGCAGGCCTGCTGTGTTAACTCCTTTCTGCACACTAACCAGATGCAAAAATAGGAAAGAAAATTGAAAAAGCGCAGAGACCATGTCTCCTTATCATTACGCCCTCTCCCCCTCCCAGCTCCTGCATAGAACTGGATACACGGTGGGTTTCTAACAATGGCTCCCTGAGTTGTGCAGATCCTCATTGACACCCAGCCTGTGTGTCTGCATTGTCTGTACTCCAGAAGTGCTCGTCAAGTCTCTGTGTTAACCCAGAACCTCCAAATCATGATTCATTATGACTGCTTAGCCCAGACATCTCAGCGTGGCCTCATTACCCGGCTGAATTCTCAGTGACTTTCCTCCCTTGAAAGGCCTGCATTGGAAATACTAAGGTCTATTTGCATCTTCAGTGGAAATATTGGTTCTTTTGTTCCAGCGGCCCAGGCACACTGCCTCAGACTCACTTTTACATGGGTGAGCTTCGACTAAAAATGGAACAGTTTCCCCCACCTGACCTCCCCCGTGTCTGGGTCACATGTTGGGGTCATGCCTTCCTTTGTTCTCACAAACCCACTGAACTGTCGGCCCCGTATCAGGTTGTCACAAGCCCACTGCAGGCGACGGAGAGCTGACTGAAGCCCTGGTTCCTTTCGTTCTGAGCTACCAGACAGACCAGGGAACGAAAAGAAAAACGACCCAGCTTGATATCTATTCTGAGGTTGAAGAGTTTGCACAGGCAACTCCAAAGTGTCTGCAAAGAAACTCAAGGTGCCCCCTACCATTTCTGGTTCAGAAATTGTACCGGAAACCTGGAAGTTGGCCTAAACTTCCCCTTCTCCCTCACCCTCTCTCACGTCTGGACTTTCAACAGGTTTTGTTGATTCCACATTTTGAATAGGTCTCACTCCTGCCGCTCTTCATCTCTACCCCACCGTGGTCCCAGCCACCGCTGCAGACTCGGATGGATACAGCAGCCTCTGTGTCGGTTAGGACTGAGTTAGGCTATGTATCCTATAAAATCACTAAATAATAGTGCCTTAAACAGAGGATTTTTTTTTTCTTTCTTTGAATATGGAGAAGAAATACTGGAGGCAGGGCGTTCTGAACTGGTGTGGTGGCTCCAAATGAGGGCTCTTGGACCCTACCTTTCCCTTCCAGCATTCTGGCTTTTCTTTTTCATTTTGGCTCAAGATAGCTGCTGAATTTCCAGTCATCTTGTCTGAATTGTAGGCCGGATGAAGGGAGGACAGAAGAGCAAGAAAGGACTTCTACCTGAGTCCGCTCCCTTTATCAGCCTTCCCGTGTATTCCACAGAAGACTTCTGCCTGTGTCTCAGTGACCGGTGACAAGACTTCTGCCTGTGTCCCAGTGACCGGTGACAAGACTTCTGCCTGTGTCCCAGTGACCGGTGACAAGACTTCTGCCTGTGTCCCAGTGACCGGTGTTGAACCATGTGCCGGGCTTAGCTGCAAAGGGAGCTAAGAAAGAGACTGACTATCGTCAGAGGGAAGGCGGGGGAGGGTGGGAGAGATTAACCAAAGAACTTGTGTGCATGTGCATGACCGTGGACACAGACAATAGTGTGGTGAAGGCGGGGGGGGGGGGGGAGGGGACAGAGGCAGGGTGGAGCCAATGGGGAAAAAGGAGGACATCTGTAATATGTTTACCAGTAAAGATAAATAAAAAAAGTAATAGTCATTTATTCTGAGTATCAACATGCCCAACTAAAAGTCAGGGTTCTGTTACTGATGACAAGTGGACTTATGGGTCGATAACTAGGGATCTCTGCCGCAGTGTGACAGGCTCCTCTCTCTGCTCCTGCCCTCTCCAGTCTGTTGTACACAGTGGCTACAGCGATCATGTCCCTCCCCTGCTTAAAACCCTTCAGGGGCTTCTCACTATCCCCAGTTTAAACCTCAAAGTCCTCATGGGCTATGGCCCAGCAGCCTGCCCACCAGTCGGCATTAATCTGCGGTTCATTCCCTTCCTCCCTCTTGCCAGTCATTCTGTTCCTTGAAGGCGCCCTGCTCCTTTCTCCCACAGAGCATGGACCTGAGCCGGGTCCTGTGTTTAGAGTCCAGGTTCTCCTCCCTTGACTGGCTAACTCCTTCGGGTTTCAGCTGAAATGTCACTTCCTCAGGACAGCCTCACTGATCTTCCAGGTTAGATCAGTTTTCCCTGTATAATATCATCTAATGCTTTTACTTTGTACCACTGATCTCTATTTAATAAATTATTAGTACAGTTACTTTTTCAGTCTCTCTCTCTCTCTCTCTCTCTCTCTCTCTCTCTCATCTATTAGCTTCATGAGGCAGGCGAAGGCATCACTGGGCCCAATACGTGACCTATGGGAAATCATAAATGATTGTGGAATGACTGAGTGGGCATAATGATGGCTTTATTTTGAATCATCTTAAAGAGATGTGAGCGAAAGACATACGGAGAGGTGTTTTGCTAGTTAGAGGTGCAGGATCCGACGCAAGTAAGAGGATGTGATTAGGGAAGTACATTTGAGATGATCAGACCTAGTCCATTCGGTGCTGTTTATCCTACACGGAGGCATTTTCCTGAGGGAAATGGACTTGGAAGCCAGAAAGGTCTGCTCTGAGTCCTGGATCTGTTCATTGACCAGCTCTGACATTGGAGAGTTGCTAAAACTCTCTGAGTCTCAATTTCTTTATCTATAAAAGGAGAAGATACCTATCCTGCCAGGCTATTTGTTTGCAGATAGAGTATTATGAACTCTTCTGTTTGTCTGATTCAAAAAAACACACACAAAACACTTTAAGAAGGAAGTCTTCCTGCTTTAAAAACAGACACTGGAAATCATCTTCTTTTTTTATCATTTCCTGGTCATCCTGCATGTACACCCTTTGAACAGTGAAAGTCAGGATTGTCGTTTGGGCTTAAGAACAGAAGGGCTTGGAGGCCATTTGCAGGCTTTTTTGTTTGTTTGTTTTAAAGGTACCAAATACTTCTATCGTGATTACCATACCTTATGCATGGTCTTATGTGCTTTGCAAGTATTAACTTTAATCCTCTTAACTCTATAAGGTAAATGTAGTTAGCATTCCCATTTTACAGATGAGCAAACTGAAGGACAGAGAAGTTGAGCGCCAGTATGTGACAGGCCCGGAACCCAGCCTAGGCTGTCTGATTCGTGAGCCCTGAACCACTCATTACACTGCATCGCCTCTGGCTAACTTTGTGATACTTCTTGGCTGTCTTAAATTGTATATATTCATAGAATCAAACTTATATTAATCTTTATATTCTCCAGTACATGAAGCCCTCAAGAAAGCCTAACAAATTGGTAAAGTGTGTCTTTGTAATATTATTATTGTACTTGAAAGGAGAGGTGCTCTCTGCTCTGTGTGTTAAGAGTGTGAGTTACCAGTTGTAACTGTTTCTAACCTAAAAAGGAAGTGCTAATATAGCGGCTTGCTGATTCAGTATTGGTTTCATACTTTATGGCAACTAAAATAACAGCCTCAGAAGGTAAAAATAGTACAGTCACATGCAGCATTAATCGCCCTTTTTCAAAATAGAATTATAAAATCCATGATGTAAAGGTTAATTTTGTTATTGTTGAAAAGAGTGAATATGGGTAGGTACCGGTCATTTCTGTTACACCTCCAGTAATTTTAGGGAACTGATGATGTTATCGTCCAAGGAGGAATCTCATTCATGCCATTTTATTTTATAAGATACAGTCAAGTTGACATCAATCCTAAGATCTTCCCTGGCATGTAGAAGGTAGATGTGAGGGTCTTTCCTTAAACAGAACTAGTGGCTTTTGCTTTTATTTTCCCTAAGGACTAAATACTATTTGAAAAATAATATTAATAGTTAAATTTATCAAGCCCTTACCATTTGTCCTCTTTGTTCTGAGAGCTTAACATGAATGGACTCTTTTATTTCCTTCAACAAACTTATGAAGTTGTGGTGCTATTATTTATCCCATTGTATAGCTAAAGAAACTAAAGCACAGAGAGGGTAAGTAACTTCTCTAAGGAGACACAGTGAGTAAGTGGCAGAGCTGGGATTCAAACAGACATTCTGGCTCCATAGTCTTTGCTCTTAAGCAATAAACACTTATTAGAGTCTGCTAGTTCTTTGTCTGAGATATGAGGTATGTTAAACAAAGTAAAGTGGTTTATCCATTTATTTCTATTTTTAAAAAGCTGCCCAGTTTTTCTTCCTCCAAAAAAATAAGAGCATACTAAGCAACAGAGCCAGGCTCAGCTTTCTATTTTGACAGCCTGGGCCATTGCATGGCAAAATATAATTATTTAAGGCCATGGTTCCTCACTGCCTTGAAGATTAAGTGCAACCCCTTAGCATTACATACACACAGAGCTCTTCATAATCTGGTCCCATCCTGCACTCCCAGTCTCCTCTCCTGCCTCTTCCGCCTGTGTCCCTCAGTGCGTCTGAACACACTGTCACATTGCAATCCCCAGACCTCCTGTGCTCTTTTGTAACTGCCTGCTTTACTTTCAGTGTTCTCTTGTCTCCTTCCTTTGCTGGGAAACCCTTATTCATGAGTCAAGGCTCAGCTCAAAGAGGCACCTCCTGGGTGCAGCCTTCTCTGACTTGTCTTTGGGGAGAATTAACCGCTTCTGCCTTTGTGTCCCACTGCATGCGGTTCAGTAATGAGCTGTTCACACTGCCTGTGAGTAGTCATCTCTTCCCATCCAGCTGGAACATGAGCAGATGCTACAGAAATGCTGACTGAAAGAGCTGAGGGGTAGGAGGGGTAGGGAAGTTAACAGAAAGGTGTGAGGGTGTTTGAGTTGATTCCTGTCTATATAGTATAAGATGTTTTGATTTTGGGACTCAAACTATTTAGGGTAACCTGCTTTCTTTCCTAACGAGGAGTGAAAAGTTTACAAATGCGAGGTTCACAGTCATGACATCCACGAAACATGCAACAGTGAAATGTCTGTCTGGCAGTCAAAATAGAACATGATTTAAAACAAAAAACAAGCAAAAAATAATTGCTATTATTCTAGGTTAACTGTTTGATGTTTTAATTTGGCTATGCTAAATCTAATTCACATCCCAGCATTTCCCTGGATTGTCCACACCAAACATTGATTGAATTCTGACTGTGCCCGGTGCTGGCGGTGACAGCACCACATGGGTGCCAGGCCCCCACCTGTGAACCATTCATTCTGCTGTGGGCATCAGGTGCCCAACAAGAGTCTCACTCATAACAACTGCATTTATGATGTATAGAGGTTAGAAAAAGTATAGGTGGCTTCTATTACAGAGTGCGAGGTATTTGAGTAGGACCAAAATGTACTAAATGTACCTAGTGTATTAAATTAAACCATGGGAAATCACCAATATTTGATCACTTGTTGACATAAAAATGGCAATTTCTTATGGGGTGATCTAATGGTGCCTTAGTGAATAGATCACAAAAGCCACCTCTCTTTCTGAATCCACTTGAACGCCTGTGCTTGGTAATACGGAGGTTTCAGATACACTCAGTGGAGTAACTACAGTTACTCCTAGAAGTTCCTCGAAAGCCTTGTAAGACCAGTTGCCGTCAAGGGGGTGTGATGCGCTACTTCTGCACCACCAGAAGGGAGGGACGGGGTAAAGAGAAAATTAAACTGATAATGCCTCCCCCGCAGGTGCTGGTGGGCTCGCAGTGAGTGGCCTGGCTCTTGCGCTGTGGGGATGTTATATTTGGTATTGAGGGGCATCTCTTGGAATGTCCATATATCCTGCAAGTTGGATTAATTTTCACTAGAGTATTTGAGAGTTAAGGGCATTAGCAATAGCAAACTAAGAGGGCATGGATAGTTTAATTATGGCCCCCCACTGGGATAGCCAATAAAGAGTAGAGCTCTGCAGCCTGGAGTTCTGTATCTTCATTTGTCCTTGGTCAATGGGTTTAACCTCAGTGCCCCATTTACCCAGTTGTAAAATGCACATGCTGAATAACTCATGGCTTCAGCAGGGTCAGTATAAGTAATTCTGGAGATTGGTTGCAAGGGGCTGTGTAAATGTGACCTCTAAGAGCAGTTGTGTAAACATCAGGGATTGTTGTTTCCTCTTTTGAATCCAGGGTACACAGGATGGCCAAAGCTTTACTAGTAGCAATTAAGTAATGTGCACATCCCCACTTTTTACCAGTTTATAATGGTAAATGCCTTTCTATATTCTGATAAAAAAAAAAATTTATAAGTAGACCCAAGTACAACTTTGATCAGGATTTCAAAAAATGTGCTGGGGTGAAGTATTTTTTGACTTTTATTGTGGAAAGTTTCAAACATACTCAAGAGTAGACAGAATAGTACAGTGACCCCCATGAACCCACCATCCTACCCGATAACCCTGACTCATACTTTCCCCCACCTCCGTTAGCTTGTAGCAAATCCCTCCCACTCCTGTTATCTTGTCCCGGAGCTCTTCTACACATCATTTCTTCTACAGATGCTTCAGTATCCATCTCCACAAGACGAGAAGTCCTCATCTTCAGTATAACCTTAATGCTATCACCGCACCTCAAAACATATCAACAGAGCCCTGGCAGGTGTGGCACAGTTGGCTGGGTGTCCTCTGTTGCACCAAAAGGTAGCTGGTTGGATTCCAGGTCAGCAATCCCTGGTAGGGGGCATGCCTGAGGCTACTGATGGATGCGTCACTCTCATCTCTCTCTCCCTCTGCCTTCTTGCTCTAAAAAATCAATAAAAAAATAAAAAACAACAGGATATCAACAGAATGTCCTTGATGTCATCCAGCATATTCAGTCCATGGGAGAAACTGTTTTAAAAATAATTTTATCTCTAGAACATTCCCACTTGAGGGGCTGTGCTGCCAAAGTTTTCTATAAATTGATTAATTGTAGCACAAAGTGAATATTCCCATAGAAACCATAGTAAAAGCAGCGACTGACACTGATTAAGCCCACAGAAATCCATGGAACCAGGCTATTCCATATATTTCTCTTTGAATATCTTACTGATGGGAGAATTGATGGGCAATTCATCTTCTCTTACTGGAAACCTGGATCTAACATACACATTCTCTTTCTTGCCAGTGTTCTCATGGTGATTTCTTGTCCCCAGGTCCACCTCCTCACTCTCCCACTCACTCCCCCTTCCACTCCTTGAGATACCCCTAGAAGCAAAAAAAGGAACTTTTCCCAGCACAGCCAATTATCTCTTTGGGGAAAAAATAATAGGGGATGTTGTTCTCTCTGGGGCAGCAAGCAGCAAAGGGAAGCTGCCAGTATATGCAGTTTAATATTTTTAAGGTATTTGAAAAGCAACCTGCAGTGTGACCCCTTTAACTCTGAGAGGACTGGAAAAATCTTATATACGGTTCAGTAGAAGCTCATTTAAAGACCAGGTTAATGCTCTCCTTTTGCAGTACACTAGCAAAGCCCAGTTCCATTTTAAATCAATCACGTTTCCAATTCATACTTTGCTTTTCACTAATATCAGGTGAGCAGAGAGAGGGGTTTTTCTTAGTGGAGGAACTGGTCTGGTCTGGGCACTGTGGAGGTAAAGTTCCCTAGAGGCTTTGAGTCTCCCAGATTTTCTGTCCAGAACCAGTCCTGCCTGTAAGTCATGGGTCAGCCTCCTAGGGTGAGGCTGTGGGGCAGTGGTCACAGGGCCTTCCCACTCCCTGAGCTGTCATTTCTCTGCGTTATCACTCATCAATCCATTCGGCCATGGCCCGGCTACTGGGGTGGGGCTCCTGGTGCTGCAGCCGTAAGTTCATGCCAGGTGCACAGGCCACAGAGCGTGTCACTGTGTGTTTGCATTACTAGTTGTCACTGCCACCCACCACGTACCCCGGAAATTGCATTTTCTATCTTGCTTTGCTTGCTATCTGCAAATCTCACCCACCAGAAACTCAGAACTAATCTCCCCAAGTTCCTCTTGATAAGAGATTATGTTCATGTGATTCTAGTTATTTCCACTTTCATAAAGATATAAAAGTGTCATTAAAAAACAAACGAACCCTGAACACCTAAAGTGTCCACTGGGGAGCCCCAGGACACGCACCCACACACTCGCACACACACAGGCGCACAGAATCTTTAATACAGGAGCAAAGTGCTACTTACTAATAAGTGTTAACCATACAAACTCAAGAACTGAAACCTAGGTTAAGGTGCCAGCCTTGTCTTTTGCTGCTTAAAAAGATACACTGAAATTTGTAGTGCCGTCCGATGATGACCATCAAGGAGGGTCCCCGACAGTAGTTATAAGAATCTCTGAGGATCGTAACTTGACAGGTACTTCAGTAATTGGGTATTTACACTGAAGCAATGCATGCCAGTGGAGCAGGGGCAGAGGAAGCAGGGCCTCTTACTTCCTGGCGATTCTTGGCATGCCTGTGCCCACCCCGTATGGCATATGCCTGAGAGAGCAGTGGCAAAAATAAAGCCAGTCGCAACTCTGCTCTGAAATGGGTTAGTCGAGAAAAAGTGGTGGCTGTGCCTGGATATTATGAAATTAGACCCGAGGAAGGCCTCCTCTCTGCTGAGCCAGGCCCCTCCTCTTCGTTCATGCCCTCACTCACTCACTCAGCAAAATCACTGGGCATCGCCGTGTGCCCGACTGTCCACGCCAGGCTCTGCCGCTGGCACTGCGGGGCAGGTGGGCATGTCTTCACCGAGCCCTATCGTGCCTGCCTCGAAGAAGGGACTGATGAGAAAGCAAGAAAGAGAGGAAGATAGGATCAGGCCGCAGTTTGGGGGAAGGTGTTCCATTTATTTTTTAACCAGAAATTCACATAGTACTGGATGAATCGGATGAATGGAAGAGTTCTTTCTAAATTGGAATAAATCCTAAGGCTGAGCCTTCATTTAAATGAGAGCTGCTTGATTGCCTACTTCTGGCCCATTATAAACTGAGGTTATTTTGTTTCATCTTTGTACCTCTTGTTCTCTTTCGTTCTTTTTGTTTTTTCGTTTTTAAATCCGTGATTCAGAACACTAACGTATCAGCAAAGAAGGGCATAGTTTCCAACAGTCCCCAGGTTTCAAGGTCCCTGAGTTTTTCAACTTTATTGAGGTATAATCAATGTGCCATAAACTGCCTATATTTAAATTGTATTACTTGATGAATTTTGACATGTATATGTAGCTGTGAAACCATCACTACAATAAAATAATTAGCTTATCCGTCACCCACAAGAGTTTCCTCCTAGCTCTTGGTAATTCATTACTTCCCCTTTCATTCCCACCTTCCCTAGACACCATCGATTAGTTCACATACACTACGCTTCTAGAACAAACAAACGCATACAGCATGTGCTCTTTTTAAAATAGCTTTTTACTCAGCATAGTATTTTGAAATACATCCATTTCGTTTCACAGTATTTCACTTCTTTTTATTACTGTGAAGGATTCCATTGTCTGCATATGCCACAATTTGTTTATCTATTCAGGTGTTTGATGGACTTTTGGGTTGTTTCCAGTTTTCAGCTATTACAAAGAAAGCTGCTATTAATATTCTTGTATGTTTTTGTGTGGTCAGAGGCCTTCATTTCTCTTGGGTAAATACAGTGGCCATACTTTTTAACCGTCACATCTGTTGTGCTTAGCACATTATGTAGCATATATTAGATGCTCAGCAAATATTGTCCTAAGTAGTTGCTGGATTCTTTCTGCATTTCTATCGTAATTGATAGATAGAACTAAATTACTTTAAAAAATAGCTATTTAAAATACTGTTTTGTTTCAAGAGAAGGAGTGGTTCTGCTATTATCCTCTTTTCCTACTTCTGTGATATTTTCTGCACTAGAGTCAAACTTAATTGTCTATTCCTATATTTTTTGAGTTCTTGGAAGATTTATTGAATTCCTCCAAGGATCGAGTGAAAAAATACTGCTATATTAATCTAAAGAAACACTGTAAAAGCCAGTAATATTTAAAAGATCTCTGTTAACTTCTTTTTTCTTGCTGAGTCTCTAACAAAATTAGAGACTGTATGGTTGAAAAAAATTAAGGATCTATTTGTGGGATAAAATGAGTTTAATACTGAAAGATTTTAGAAGTCTTATATTTAAAGGCAAAAATAATTATACCAAATAGCTTATATTAGTAATTACATTGTGCCAGATATTGTGCTGAGTGCCTTATGAGCATTTTACAATCCTCACAACAATCTAGGAGATAGGTTAATATTCCCATTTTACAGATGAGAAAATGGAGACTAAGACTTTAATGAATTTGCATGGGGCCATGGAGCTGGTGTTTAAATGCAGGTCTGCCTGACACTGAAGCTGTGCTCTGAACCGTTACGACACATTGACGGTTATATTAAAACAATACTCAAAATATTGTGGCATATTCAAAACAGTAAGTTTTTTACAAGTCTATGTAGGCAGAGATTCTAGCAGTCTAGTCAACTGAGCATTGTTCACTTAAGTTTCCATAAAGTTAATGGACTTGACTAATTTCTTCCCTAATGACTTCTTTCTATTTAAAGCCACTTTTTATACTCTTCCTGCCACTCGTATTGGCCAGTCTGTTTCTGATCACCTCCTATTAGGCAGAATCCTGAGACGGAAATGTCCCATCCTTTTTTGTTTTACAGTGGAATCAGCCTCTTGTCTCTTGAACTTGTGGCTGTTTGGCATCCTGCGGGTCAGACACACCCGAGACAGTGGTTTGTCTGTGGCTACTCTTCTATATCTTGCCTGAAATTAAAAATGACTATTGGCCGGGAACCCTCCATTGTCCCATTTGGGCATCAAAATTTAAGTGTAGAAGGTGACTCTCTGTTTCTTTACAAGTTGGCTCCATGAGAGCTTAGTGTTTTGTTGTGCAATTAGTAGAATTATGTTTTAAAAACTGGAAAATTTTGGTTATAATCTGATAAACAGTCATCTGGTGTTTCAGACTCTATTAAACAAGTCTCCAGGTATCAACATACATATTCAAATTGTAGGAAGGTAACTAAGAGAAGTGAAGTATGTCTATGGCCTTGTGCTTACAAACCTAATGCTAATATATATAGTGATAGGAAGCACCCTGCCTTCCGATGATGTCTATAGCTCAGTGTGCTAAGCACATGGTAGGCATTTCACGTACTAGATACTGGCCAGGGGCTGTTCTTTCTCGCAGATCTGCCATGTGGGAACCCTTTCTGCCACTGTGACCCAGTTCCAGATTGCTGTTGATGTTTTTGGAGAGGTGGGGTGGCATAATGGTTATTAGAAGCCTAAAGGAATTAATTTATGTAAACTCATGGGGCAGTACCTGGCACACAGTGCTGTATAAGTGTTACCTATTATTATGTTTATAATTTGAATCTGGGTTAAATCAGAGGCTCTGATTTAGTATATTTAAGTTTACCCCAGAGAGTCTCATCATTTTTACCTATGCTGCCAGATTCAGAGCCTAAGTCCAACACTGAGTTTCATATAAGTTATTTGCCAGTAAAACACTTCTATTCTAGGCAGGAATTGTGTCCAGGTGGGAAGTCTGCCCCAGAAGCAAAATGTTGCTATAAAAATTCTGCATTTTCTGAATCTTATCAGTAAGGAATTGAAATTCGATGGCAGTAGGAACAAGTAGGCGTTTGGGATTTGTGCTGGAATGCTTGTCAGTGAGGAGAGGTTGCTGAGCATCATTATGTGTAACATTCCTGGGGGTTTTAGCTGAGTGTATACGTGTGGATTGCATCTTGTTCCACATAAATCAGCACTACTCCTAACTCATGCAGTGGGAGCTATACCAGGCAGGCCAGGTGGTGGAGTACAGTGGCAAGTACAAAATATCAAAAATCAAGGAATATGAGAATTGGGTATGAAGAGATAATTTAACCCAGTATTGCCTAAGCTTTAGTCTTTATTCATATGCCTTACATGATTTTGACATATATTCATGCCATCTGTATAGTAATGTAATTTGCTTAATGTTTTCCTTTAAATAATTTCAATTTTTTTCCTTCAATACACTGATTTTGAAAAGGAAACTGTGTTTGTCAGTAAGTGAAAAAACATTAATAAAAGGTAACCATAAAACTAAATACAATAAAAGTAAATGTTTATTCAAATTCCACCTGAAGCCACCTCAGTCACCACCATGTAGCATACTTTGGGAAACATTGATTTAGTTAAATATGTTCCCTTTCTGGATACGGAGTCTGAAGTACTGAGTAGCTGAGATTCTTCTTATTCTAGAATGTATTATTCAGGGTAGCTCACTATATAACATACAATCCCCTCAAACCCAATGCCTCACCCCAATAGAAAGTTTATTTCTTGCTTACGTTATGTTATGTATAATTACCTTCTACATGGTGATTCAGGGACCCAGGCTCCTTCCATCTAGTGGCTCCATTGTTTGTTTGTTTTTAAAACCACTTTATACATACGGTACAATTCACCCTTTTAAGTTGTGCAATTGAGTTGTTTTTAGTATGTTCACAGAGTTGTGCAATTATCACTACACCCCAAACAGAAATCTTGTACCATTAGCAGTCCATTGTCTTGTAGTCTTGTCTTGTAGAATCTTCCACTGGATCTTCCACTTCAACTGGGAGAGAAGGGAGGAGATGGAACATGGAGAGTGGTGTGAAAGGTTTTAGAGGAAGGAAGTGGGGTTACATCACTTCCCTCTACATTCCCTTGACTAGAGCTCAGGCCTGTGGCCTCGCCTAAATGAATAGAGCTGGAAAAATGTAGCCTAGATGGGCACTGAGAAGAAGGGAAAATGTGGCAATCTAAGATCACTGGCATCGTCACTGCTCCAAAGGATTTGTAATCTTTGGATTGAATGTATTAATTCTGGAATTCCTTGAATTTGGAAGTCTATTCCATGAAATCTATGAAGTAAGGACCTATATACATTTATTTCTACATAACTCATTCCAATTTTTACTAACTTTAAAAATTAAACTAGGTAAATCACTTTTAGACTTATTTCAAAACACTTAAACATTAGTATGTTCTACTTTCACGTGTCATAAAACATACCTGGTAATAGTTTTTAGAAGTGCCCTTGGGGAGTTACCAGGAGTATAGGAAAATCATAAGAGGAATGACCACTGGGGAAAAAACAAACAAGCTTTAGCTTAAGTAAAAAAAAAAAAAAAATCTCCAGAAACGTTATAATAATCTACATCAGCACAACCTAATATGAAGTTTATTCTGTCATTTTGGAAATGGAATTTTTTGCCTTTTAATTCCTTATAATTTATAGAGATTTTTCAACATCCTGTTTATATTCTGGATATTACATTAAAAGTCATAATCTTCATAATTAAACCTTCATAAGCCTTCATGCTTATGTATGTAACTATTGGCTTCTTGATGTGTAGATGTCTTTTCTTTCTTTTCTTTTAGTTTAAAAGCACTTGTAAAGCACCTATGTCAGTATTTACGATTATGAACTGGTTCAAGGGAGGAAGAAATATTAGGATGCCAAGTTTTTGCTTTCTTTGATTTTTCACTAGAATTTAGTCCTTGGTAAAGAGGAGGCATTTTATTACAGAATTGCCAAGTTGGAAGTGACTTTATTTTTTATTTTTTTGTTAATCCTCTCCTGAGGGTATTTTTTCCATTGCTTTTCAGAGGGAGAGCAGGAGAGAGGGGGAGGGAGGGAGAGACACATCGACTGGTTGCCTCCTGCATGTACCCGGACGGGGTGGAGGGGAGTGAACCTGCAACCCAGGTACGTGCCTTGACTGGTAATAGAACCCTGGACCCTTTAGTGTGCAGGCTGACACTCTAACCACTGAGCCACACCTGACAGGGCTATATTTTATTTATTCTACTTCTGATACCAGAAAGGTCTCTATCAAAATTATTCCCAATATCAACAGGAAAAATGTGAAACTCCTCCTGAGGTTTTCCTTGTGTCTCCTGGTTAACGTGTCCTGCTGCTTTTTCGGTCTATGCTTTTAACTGTTCTGAGTGGAAAGGGAAGAGCTACCCACATGCATAGAACAGGCTTTTTGGCTCATTTGCGATTTTTCGTGTGGAATGTGCCATCTTCTTTCTTTTTAAGAGTTGATTGGAACTCTATCCTTTTAGTAGTAACCCATCCGAACTTTCATTGTCGACACCATCATTCCTCTCCTTAATCTTAGCAAAATGTCTGGTTGTAAATTCCTTAAGAGCAAGAAATTTTGTACTTTTTAATCTCTATCATGATCCTTTGGCATCTGTGCCTTGCTGAAGGTGGAAGGGAGCCAGACTCAGTCTTTGGTGAATGTGGCTGAATGAAGGAATTCACGTTGGCACGCGGTGAGTGTTGGTAGGGCGTGCTGGTCTATCCATCTGGCAAGGACTCTAAGTTCTAGGAATTTTATTTATATATTATTGTATCTAATATGTGTTTTGTCCATATTCTGTGGAGGGTCCCTTGTCATTAATTTATGCCACGTCAGCAGCCATCTTGGGGTTGTATTTATGTTCTGTTGTAATTGTTGTGCCCGACTGAAAAAGAACAGAGGCAGAACGAACACAAGACAGCTTAGTGGCGCCAAAGGGAGGCCTAATGGTAGGATGGCAGGGTATGTGCAAGCAGAGGTTCCATGGCTGGAACTGAGAGAAAGGGCAGGAGAGGGCACCACGGGGCACACAGCACCTGGACACCGGGAGAACTGGCCCTGGGAGAAGGTTTCAGTGCCAACAGACACCCCTTCCATCCATCTCACTCGAGTAATGTGCTTAATTTAAATCTTATTTAGTGTATCGTTTTGTTTGTATTTAATTTGTGAACTTGCTTTGGTCTTACAGTTGTTAAGAGCCGTAAGTGTTAAGAAATTTCCACTCAGTTTATGCTTGTACTTGGTTAAGTGGTATCAAGTGTATGTGGCGCTTAAGAATTCAGGGCTGAAATTAGAGGTCAAATCTTGGTTTATTGTGACTTTTGGCAAGTTAACTGTACTCTCAGTTCTGATTGTTTCATATGTTAAATGGGGTGGCAAGAGTTCTCCCGTTACAGTGTTGTGAAGATTCATTGAGTTTTCCATGTGAAGAGGTAAATATAGTGCCTAGTTCATAGTGAATGCTCTATAATTGTTAGATTTTGACATCATTTTCTTTTTTTTATATTAAGCATCCAAAAATATTCCAGCTTGAGAGACCTGGAGTTAGGTAAAGGCGTCAGTGTTTTTTGAGAGATCTGGGTTCATTTCTGGCTCAGCCTCTTAGCCAATCTCATAACCGCTCTGATGCTGTTTCCTAACAAGTTCCAGGAATTGTTGTGAAAACTAATTAATAGCAAATGTTGCCATTTAGGGAGGGACTTCCCTGGGCCAGACACTGTACTGAGTACCTGTGTATGGCTGTCTTTATTCCTGCAAAAAGCTTAGCAAAGTGAGTAATATTATCCTGTTCCTACAGAGAAGGGAACTGAGAGGAGACAGCTTGCCTTCCTCATAAGACTTCTGAGTGGCAAGCAGAGGCTAGAGTCAGGATCTGCCTGTCTCCAAGGCCCATGCTCCCCACCTGAGGTCCTCTTGCAGTGCAAAGGTGATTCATCTAGTAAATTTCTTCTGCGGCAGCTGGGAATTGCCACATTAGGAATAGAAGTTGTGATGGGGAAAAGGGAGGGGTCCTTTGCAGTGTGGAGGAAATTTCTGGTATATCTTTCACTGTGCATAGAGGGGACTCAGGAAGGTTGGGGAATGTGGACGTGAGGGTGTCCTGAAGATTAACAACCGACCTCAAATTCATCTGGGGCCAGCCCTGGACATTTGTGTATATTTAAAATTTTTGATTTTGTCAATTTAGTATTGATACTGACTTTTAAAAAATACTGAGTATTCTGGAAATTAAAGGAAAACAGTGTACCTTGTAAGACTTGCTGGGGGACAGAATCTCAAGGACACACACACACACACACACACACACACACACACACACGTGTCCCAAAAAGCACATACACACACTTGTGAGTTGTCAGCTGTGGAAGTGTGCGTGCATGCTTTCGGGGCACCCTCTATAACCCTGTGCGCGCACACGCGCAGCGTCAGTCGTGCTGCTCTGCGGCCTGGCCCAGCACACGGTTTGATGCGCGCCTCCCAGCTCGGAGGTGAGCAAGAGGAAGTCGCAGCTTCTGTGTGACTGTCAGTCTAGTGGGCAGGGTGAAGGCTGCAGAAACAGAAGAGAAATACCATGTGAAGAAAGTAACGCTCTTGGATATTTCTTCTTGGGCCACAATATTAACAGGACTGTAGAGCACACTTAAGTAGTCATGAGCTAACTTTCTCATTGAAGAAATCCTAAGTAGTCCAGGTGGAGGAGAAACTGTGCGCTATGTGTCCTTCCTCAGTGTTAACCAGAGTGCGAGGGCCGGGGTGAAGCAGCCAGGGGTTTGGGTGTACGTGGCTTCTTTCAAATTTTTTATTAACTCTCAGGGTTTCCTATGGCGAGTTTCAGACCTTTCCTTCCAACCTTTTCTTCCCCGGCCCTGCCTGGCCTCTCAGGGTCACCCAGGGTTTGTCTAGAGTCGCGGGCTGCCGAACATCCTGTACGTGTCTCACGAGAAGCAGAGTTCTCTGGCCTGCGTGAGGACAGTGCTAAGCATCTCTGAGTTGAGCAACACCCCCCAGACATGTCCACCTGGCTGTCCGCCTGTGGCCTCGAGAGCATCCCAGCCATGCCCTCCCAAAGCGGGCTGTCCCCAGTATTCCTTCCTGTGGGCTATGTAGCTGTCCACCGGCCACGGCCATGGCCACGGCCATGCAAACTCCAAACCTCGGAGGCTCCCCATCCGCTCCTGCCCTTCATCCCCCTCTGATCGGTCACAGCTCAGGGGGGTCTGCCTCCCCACGCTCCCGCCTCCCCCTTTGCTCAGCTCCCTGGCTGCCGCCGCCGGGCTCCCGGCCTCCTGTACCCCGCACCTGAGCGCGTGCGGCGTGTCCACGCGTGCACCACGCTGCCTTACTGTCCTTCCTAAAACCAGCCCCGCTTCGGCACTCCTCGCTGCCCACTTACAGCCACTCAGGATAAATCCAGACTCCTAAGTCGGGCATCTAAGCATCTTTCTAATTTGCTCTCAAATAACCTTTCTGGTGTCGTTTCCTACACTGCCCCTGACTCACTCTGAGCGTCAGCCTCAATGAGTTTCTTTCTGTTCCCTAAATCAAAATCAGTGCCCCCCCCCCCCCCCTCCGGAACTCTCCTTCACTTTCTCTGCAGGAAACTCTCCTACTTATCCTTTAAAAACCAAATCACAATATCACTTCCTCCCTGAAATGTCTCCAGCCTCTCCTGGCCCAGTCACGGCCCCCCCACAGCCCCCCATGTGTTCGCTGACTTCACGATGAGTCACCCGCCCCAGCCCTTCCACCCACCGTGTTGCTGGGCACTCCTCTTGAGGAGACCCTTGGCCCCCTCCCAGAACTCGGAAGCCACTGTGCGTGGTGTGTCACCAGTGTTTGCCGGCGGAATGGATGACACGCTGAATGAGCAATCTAAATTTGCACTTTTCTCTGCAAACTTCATAGCAAGATATTTAGATCAATAAGCCCAGCTACTAATACAGTACACGAATAGATTATATATCACAGAACTTGAATTTACGGGGTGGAAGTAAACTCAGTATAAAAGCTATCCCCCTTTTCTGTGTAGACTGACCTGCAGGGAACAGCTGCTTTTAGGGCACGTGGTGGGCGGAGACGGTGTCGGGGAAGAAGAGCGCACAGAGCCTGCTGCTCCAGGGCGAAGAGGGCTGGGGGTGATCAGTGACCCCAGAGCAACGTCCAGTGACTTTCCCAGGGTTGGGGGTTATAAAGGTCATTTGATAACCCTTTGCTGTTAGTGTTCTGCACAGTGAACGCGTGTGGCTTGTTAAGAGGAGGGCGGGGCTCTGGCACTCCCTCTGCCCGTGAACTGGTGCAGGCCCAGGAAGGGTCGGGCCAGGCCCCTCAGCACAGCTCTTTCCCAGCTCGCTCCCTGTCCCTTCTCCATCCTGCCGCAGGCGCCCTGTGCATGGCCACACCAGCCTTTTTGTGCTGCTTGTTTATCTGATGGAGCGGACACTTACAGATACCCTACGATAGGCCAGGCACTCTCCTCAGCGCTGTGCAAATGCGAACTCATTTACTTCGCATAGCTCTGTAAGTATCTGTGAAGTAGATACTGTTATTATTTCCATTTTACAGGTGAGGCAACTGGGGTCATCCTGGAACACATTTTTCTTTATGTGTGCTGTTCATTCCCTCCCTATCTGTGCCCAAATTGTCACTGAAGTCTCAGTTCCTGTGTATCCTCTTAGCACCCTTTTAATATACAGTACTCACTGTATTATACAGGCTGGGGCACAAAAGTACATTTACAGTTGTTCATGTGGAAAATAATACAATAATTAATAAATAATAATACAAGAATAGACTCTGTGTTTCATGGACTCACAACTGTAAACTGACTTTTGTGCCACCCTCTGTAATAAATACTGTGTGTGTCTCTCCCACAGGTGAACTTGAGAAAGTTGCTTAATTTTAGTTTCTTCCCTCTGTAAAATGTGTCTAGTGTTGCTTACCTCACAGAGCGGCCGTGAGGATTAAATGACACAGTGTTTGGACTGCGAGCCTAGGACGTGAGCTTCCCCGATCGGGGCTTGTGTACTCCTTGGCACAGTGGCTGACACAGGACAGGTGTTGTCCTGTGGGAAACTGAGGCGAGGGAGAGAAGGAAAACCTGGAGGACCCAAAGTCAAGGCCACCAAGGGAGGAGAGAGTGTGGGCGCTCCCAGATGCCTCGTAAAGGTTTGAGCGGACGACAGCCGAGCAGGACAGTGGGGTTTGTTTATTGTGATGTTTTTGAGAACGGCGTTAGCAGGCTGTGGTGACGTGGGAGGCAGATCTCAAGTGGTTAGGAAGGAGTGGGTGGGAAGGAACTGAAAGGCCCGGCGTGTGGTCACCTTTTCTTTCAGGAAGGGAAGAGAAGAGTTAGTGCTGTAGCAGGGCCAGAAGAAGGGATGTTGGTGTGGCTGGAAGACACTACAGGCAGGAGAAGTAAATGCCTTAGGAGAGCGTGATGCGGAGATTGTCCCTCTCCTGGCTAAAAGCTCAGTCCACGCCCAGGATCCTTGTTGCCCTCTTGGGGACTTGGCTTCATTAATTCTGTCACCTGCCTGCAGCTGGGGCATCCCAGGGTCTAGTTGACTTTGGGGTCAGTTGGGGTCCTTGGGTTATGTGTTTAAATAGTCTGAGCTGCAGTTTCTTCATCTGTAAAATGAGGGGGATTTTGTGAGCATAAAATGAAATGACTTCTGTTAAGTACCAGCTATGGCATCTTAACGGTTGTATCCTTTTAACTTCTCTTAGAGACAGGATGAAAGAGAAGAGAAAAGGGTAAACCTTAGAGTGCTTTTGACCTGCAGAAGGAAAGAGTTGGGGGGGTGCCTGTGGAATGGCTGCTCTCTGCTCCATGAAGTAGTGGGACAGCTGTCCCCTGGGGTAAGGGAATGGGAAGAAGGGTTTGTAGTTCTGATGGGACTGGTGGTTCCACCAGGTTCTCTCCACTAGAGATACACAGAAGAACCGAGATGTAGCAGTGAGGGTCTGGCTAAGCATCAAGAAGACAGTATTGTTTCTTGACCTATAGCCAGGCATGCAGGAATAGGGAAAGGTAAGGATGGAGCTGGGGCTGCAAAAATGTCAGAGGATGTATGGGATTAGTATGTGGGGGTGAGGGGGGTTAAGGAGGAGAGAGAGAAGAAGAAGGGGAGGGAAGGGGACGGGAGGGGAGATATACTGGTGAAATGACCTCCAGAGTAGTCTAGTCAGCTGGGAGCTGCTGGCCTGGGGCAGTTGGCAGGTCTGAAAGTCCTATGGTGACAGTGAGGATGCAGGGCAGGTTCCTGGGAGCAGGGTAGGAGGCCCAAAGATTGTGGCCAGAGGGGCATTTCAAAGTATTAGATGAAGCAGTTTTGAATGACTGGGGCCAGGGAATGGCTTGGTCACCCCCAATACTGTATACTTCTTCATTTGTTTATTTTTTCTTCTATTCTTTATCAAGAATATCTACCCCCGTCCACCAAGTAGCCTTAGTCTTTATACAACTTTTTGTGTGGCATGTATCAATTAGTATTATGCAGCAAACGTTTTTTATTTCTACATTGTATTTGTAATATTTTTAATGGAAACAGTATATCAAGTTATCATTGCACATACTACTTTGTATTCTTTTGGATTTTTTTCCTGGGATAAATTCTCAAATGTGAGGTTACTCACATTGGAGTAATCTCAATTGGTGTGAGTGATTTGGGGCTGTGTGTCTTGATATGTCCTTAGTTACTTGCCGCAGGGAGGTTTGCGGTACACAGGGAGGGCGGGCAATAGGGAAGAAAGTAGAACATTCAGTAAGAGTCTGAGTGGAGGCTTTGTGTGAATGTGCTAAGGCCACCTCCAACCTCCTGGGTTCTGTGTGTTGGAGGGGAAAAGGTAACTGGCTAGAGTCTGCATCTATGATTGATGCTATTTTTGGGGGGCTGTCATCAAGAAGTTAAAGAAGTTAAGATGTATGTCTAAGAAAGAAAGGCGACAATAAGAGGGAGTCCATTTCTCTGTTCCAGAGCTTTTGGGAGGCAAGGACAGAACCATTTCATCTTTAGAAATTAAAGGATTTAATTATTGTGATTACAGTCCTCACGGTGTTAGTGTTTTGAATAATTTTAACAATAAAGGGATGCATGGTTTAATAATTATTAAGGAAATTGTAATATATTGAGTCAGTGATTTCATATCTTATGATTGTAATAGTTTTTTTTCTTCTTTCTTTTAACAGAAAAAATACAGAAAGGGATTTATTGACCTTTCAAAAATAAAGTGTGTGGAAACAGTGAAGAATGATGACGGTGTCATTCCCTGTCAAAATAAATATCCATTTCAGGTGAGCTGGTGTGTTTTCGTGGCAGTGTAATTCTGTGCTTTAGTCATACTATCTGACATTACAGTTTCCTGTCATTGCTTTAGTGGTTGTTTTCTTTAAAACTTCAGTTTTATTGAGGTATAACTGACACATGGGAATTGTATGTACTTAAGGTGTAAAATCTTGATGTTTTGATGTATGTATACATTGTGAAATGATCTTCACAATCAAGTAATTAACATACCCATCACTTCCCATAGTTACCATTTTCTTTTTGTGTGTGTGGTGAGACCACTTAAGATCTACCTTCTTAGCAAATTTCAAGTTTGCAATGCAGTACTGTTAACTGTAGTCACAATGCTGTGGGTGAGATGCCCAGAACTCTCACCTGGCGTAACTGAAACACTTGGCGGCAGTGACGGCACCAGGTCTTAGACCTGTGGAGTCAGACTGGACCTTGGTTCAGCAGCCTCGGTACTTGAGTTCTGGCTAAGAAAGAATTCAGAGTGAAGACTCAAACTATAAGAGAAAGTTTATTCAGAAAGTGGCAGAGGAAGAAGTGTGTTGTAGAATAAATGGGCTCAGGAAACAAGTTACAGAAGCCAAAGAAGGGGCTCTCGGAGCTGAGGAGAGAGAGAGAGGCAAGGAAAACTCGAGATGGGGCGAGGCGAGGGTGTGCTCCTAGAGAGAGCTGCACTGGGTCCTCGGTCTTGAGGGCATTTATCTGAGGTCTCGGGGGAGGATCCCAATAGAATATTCACCAGCTCTCCACGTGTGTCCTTTCAGGGTTGTGGTCTCCACTGATCGGTCAGCACCAGGGCAGGGGCTCATTAGGCATTGTGGCTGGTCCTGATGTCAGCCAGGGCGTCCCTTGTCTGCATTTGCTGCTTTTCTGGGCCTGGAGCTGAAACACAACTGAAGCCTAGATGTATTTGATGTGGGTCAGAACCTCATTGTCCTGGGGGCTTAATGCTTAAGGGCCATTCCCCAGCCCCCTTTTCAGTTCCCCCAGATGGGTCTAACCCACATGACTAGCAACATGCCAGGGGAGGAAAGGTCAGGGGAGGAAAGATCTGAACTGCATGATCACGATATGAAAGGTCAGGGGGTCCAAACCGCAGGAGCAGTGATAGGCTAGGGGAGGAAGGGTTACCTTTGGGGGCAAGGTCCTTGTTTTACCTATTGCTAGGCACTTGGGGCTTTCCCCGTGGTGACCTTCTGTACCTGGCCCATCGTCCTTGCTCTGCTTGTGTCTGTCTGACTGCCTACCACAGTACTCTTTGATCCACATTTCCCCACTTTCCCATCCCCCAACCCATGACCTCCACTGTTCTATTCTCTGCTTCTATGATTTTGACTATTTTAAGTTCCATATATAAATGAGATCATGCAGTATTTATCTTTCTGTGTCTTAGCGTAATGCCCTTTGGGTTCATCCATGTTGTCAAGAATGACAGGATTTCATTCTTTTTTTAAAGCTGAATAATATTCTGTTGTACATAGACATACACACTTTCTTTAACCATTCATCTGCCAGTGGACAGTGGGTGGTTTTCATGTGTTTGCTATCGCAAGTAATGCTGCAGCAAATATGGCAGTGCAGGGATATCTTCAAGACCCAGATTTTATTTCCTTCAGATAAATACCTAGAAGTGGGATTGCTGAATCACACGCTAGTTGACTTTTAGGTTCATTTGTACTTTAATAGTAGTTGCTTTTCTTCATGAACCATTTAAGACTTGGTTGAAACATTTTCTTATTAATTTTGGTCTGTTAGATGCACCCAATGCCCTGAGTTTCTAAGCCCCAGCCCTAACTTGCTAGTTTTCAGATTTATCCCAGAGCAATTAGGAGGAGTGGAGACTGAGGCTGCAAAGAGTGGGGTGAGGTGCTGTCTGTGATTTGAGGAGCTGAGAAGGGGCAGGAGTGAGCCACTGGAACAGAAATGAGATTAAAATGCTGCTCGTGATGCAAAATACGTTAGCATTGTTTATCGATTAAGGTGTACCTTTTAAAAAAGTTACGTTATCCCATGTTTTTCTTCACAATGATCCTTTTGCATGAGGGAGGTAATACACTTAAATTCTCATTTATGACAGGACACTGAGGTTCACAGATGTTAAATGCCTTGCCCGAGGTCATTTTGTGAGTGAAAAGCCTCCCTAGAACACACTCTCACCTCTTGCTACTCCGCGGGAGGATCAGTGTGGCATCCGGAGCTGGCCTTGTCACTCCCTGCAGGTCATGGTGCACACATGCCTTGAGAATGGTGCACACACGCCTTGGGAGTGGTGCACACACACCTTGAGAATGGTGCACACACGCCTTGGGAGTTGTGCACACACACCTTGAGAATGGTGCACACACACCTTGAGAATGGTGCACACACACCTTGGGAGTAGTGCACACACACCTTGAGAATGGTGCACACGTGCCTTGGGAGTGGTGCACACACGCCTTGGGAGTAGTGCACACACGCCTTGAGAATGGTGCACACGTGCCTTGGGAGTGGTGCACACGTGCCTTGGGAGTGGTGCACACACGCCTTGGGAGTGGTGCACACGTGCCTTGGGAATCAGGAGTGTGGAGTTGGGCCCTGCCGTTCCAGACCTTGCAGCAGACAGCACAGGACCCCCTCCAAGGCCTCATCACCCCCTTCTCTGGTTGAGGACATTTTTATGCTTTCCTTTGAGTAATGAACATCTGGGTAAAAGTCTCCTTTTACCCAGGGCTATGTCCTAAGGGGAAAGTTGCAAAAATCTTCTCAACGTAGCATCACAGTGGACAGCTTGTGTTTTTAATCGCTACTGTGAACTTTTGAATTACATTAGAAATAAACACTTACAGTTGGGGGGATTAAGATACTCAAACTTTAAAGCCTCATCTGGCTTATTTTCACTATGGTAGGAAAACAGTAGGAGAAAGGCCTACAATTAATTTTCCCTTTCCCAGTTCCTCATTTTGCATCTACTCTCTCTGCGTGAAGGGGGGTCAGCGTGGCGCCGAGAGAGGCACCTGCGAGGCCTCCGCCCGCCGGCCGCTGACGGGGCTGCGACCCTGCGCAGGGGGACCTGCTCCGTGTCCTCCGTGGAAACATGAGAAGGGTGACAGTACTGCTACTCGCTTAACACCGAGGAGATACAGTTTAGATACGCGGCGGGAGCAAGGGAAGCGTTAGGTTGTTGCTGGAGAAAACGGGTCCCTGCAGTACAGGAGAACTTCACGGGCACCCATGGGGAGGTCAGGCACCCAGGCGGGTCCCCTGGGGTGGAAAGAAAATGCGCCGTCAGGGTCAGGGAGGCAGGGCGGGCTGCAGCGGCGCCTGCCCCAGACCCCCAGGCATCCGCGGGCGTCGTCTGGGTTTGGGGCACCAGCAGGCTTGCTTTCAGACTTCCTCCTTCCGGTTCTTCCGGGGCTTGCACGAGGCCCTCCCGCATCCAATCACTTTCCTGGGTCTTCCATGTTCCAGGCCTTTGACCTATCAGGTCGTTTCCCCAGGCGAGGCTCCGCCCACTTATGCCGCCCGTTTTGGCCCCCACTGCGCATGCCTTCTGCTGTTGCGGGGCCATCTGCCTCCTACTGCGCATGCGTCAGCATTGGACTCCCCCTACAGGGTCCTCTCCGCCCTGCCCCTCATCCCGCCTGCGCCCCGCTGGTTTCCCGGGAGTGCGGGAAGCGTGTTCTTCCTGCCTGCCGGGGGATTGGGTCCCTTTCGTGGAGGAGGGGCCGCCCCTTCCTAGGGAATGAGTCTGATGTCCCTTGCTCCCCTCCTCTGTTAATAACGACTGTAATAATGATTATTGTTACTTCCCCTATTACTACTGTGAGCACTACACCCGCCTCCGACCTAGAAGCCGGCCCAGTTTAAATCCTGTTCTTGACTCAGTATGTTCAGTGCATATGTGCGGGTGTATGTGTGTGTAAGTTGAGCAGGACACGCGCTCCTGCCACGCCGGGTGGCTCAGCAGCCGCCTGCAGGAGGCCGAGGGCGCCCCTGCGCCCCGCTCGGCCGCTCGGAATCTGCGCCGCCGCGAGGGGGCGCCGCCCTGCGCCGGCGTGGGCTCTGCAGCGGGGGCACCTAGGGGACAGGCCTTCCGCCCCAGAGCCGTTTCTCATTGTTGAGATGAACAAATGCAAGAAAAAAAAACCATCTTAAAAATGAAGAAGAGGTAAACGTGAGCTTTAACTGTAACTGAAGCCAGCAAGATTTGAAAGATGAAAAATATCCTCTTATTGCAACAAGTAGAACTTAAAGTGTGGGTCCTGGTTTCCAAGTTTGCATCGCGTGCAGATGCCACACAGACACACACATACACACAAGAAAGAAAAAAAAAGAAAAGTAGAAGTAGACATTTTCGAAAGAGACCAGGAAACAAAAGGAGATTGCTTCCAGCCTCAGCATATTCCAGCCCCGGGAAGGAAACGAGGCCGTGGGAGGAGGTGCCAGCTTCTTCCTCAGCTGAGTCTTCTGATGGGGGGTGGGGGTTCCCCCGGAGGTGGCATTTCTTTCCTGAGGTTGGAACCCAGATCTGTGTGTCTGACAACTGTTAGACACATTGCCAGTGAAAACCTCTTGAATAAATGAATGAATGAATGAAGGTGTAAGTAGGAGGGAGGGTAACTGCTAAGTTAGGGTTGTTACCAAGGAGAGTATATTTCCTTCTTGTTGAAATGGCTTCTGGGCCTAAGGTCTGCAGAGCTCCCCCCCCCCCCCCCACACACCCTGTGCTGTGGCAGGATGACTCACCAGGAGATGAGGCGCACGTGGCTCCCCGCATGCCCTCTGCTAGGGTCAGCTTTCTGCGTGGGTGACACAGAAGGCGGCCTCCAGATGTGCTGGGGGTTTGTGGAGAGAAGGGCCCTGGACCCCATATAACTCACCCACCCGCTTGCCTGAGATGCCAAGTTAATGTTTATCATTTGGGTTGAGGGTGCTCTCTGGAAATTTTCTTTAGAAATGCAAATGTCCCATTTAGCTAGGTAATATATCTGGTCTTAGTTATCAGAACTCTGCATTTGGATTAGTTTTCCTCTGATTAGCTAGCCTTTAACAAAGTTTAACAAAGTTACAGGCTCACAGTACTGACATGAAAAGGGAGATTCTAGCAGGGAACTAACCAAGGGGCACTGTGGAGGTGTTTGGAGGAAACATGAATAAGAAGAACGTTTGGGGGTCAAGCAGATCCTACTCAGATGACTTAACCTCACCTACTTTGGTTTTCTCACCTGGAAAATGGGTATTCCATTGCTAACAGAGACATGGGCTGCCATATGGATTAAGTGAGCCCGTGTATGTGAAGTGCTTAGCCTGATACAGAGACTTAGTAAAGTGGATTATTGGAATGAATTATTATGATACACCCAGAATGATTGTTTCATGGTACATTTCTACCTAATTCTTACCTACAGAGTTGATTGCATTGATGAACCTGGATAATGTGTTAAGATTCTGACACCCATTTCCAATGTGTGTGTGTTTTTTAACACACCACCAAGCAATTCCCCGACACCCTGCTAGGTGATCTACAATTCATTTCAACTCTAACACCATCTGACCAAAGATAGCATCAATTCCATAGGTTAAGGGCTCAGCCCCTCAAAACTGGCCCCACTTCAGATGCCAGTCGCAACTCCAAGTTGTCACCTGTGTTTCTGATCTACTGGCTATAGATCAGGGGTTCCCACAGTCTCCTCCTCGGGTTTGAGTAACTTGCTAGAGTAGCTCATAGAATTCAGAGAATATTCTACTTACTAGGTCACCAGCTCATTAGGAAAGGATATAACTCCGGAACAACTAGGTGGAAGAGATGCGTAGGACAAGGCATGGGGAAAGGGTGTGAAGGTGTCACGCCCTCTCCTAGCGCACCGCTCTCCCCAAATCTCCACATAATCACTAACCCAGAAGCTCTACAAACCCTCTCCTTTTCGGGTTTTTATGGAAGCTTCATTACATAGGCATGGTTGATGACATCACTGGCCATTGGTGACTGAATTCAATGAGTTCCTCTCTACTCCCGGAGGTGGTGGGGTGGGGGACTAGAAGTTCCAACCCTTCTGATCACAAGGTTGGCTCCACTGGCAACCAGCTCCCATCCTTAGGTGCTTTCCAAAAGCCACCTCATAAGCACAACAAAAGACCCCTTTATCACTCCAGGCACAGGATGTTCCAAGGGTTTTAGGATTTCTGTGCCAGGAAACAGGATGAAAACCAAATAGATATTTATTTTCTTATTATAAATCACAGTATCACAGGTGTGAAAATCGTGGACCAAACCAGGCAACAAAACATCCCCACATCTCTCTTAGCGCTTTATCTTTACCTCTCTATCATGTCTCATTTTCTGTCTTGTTATAAGGTATTTCTATCCATGTCTTGAAAACAGGCTTCTTCTTTGATATATTTTTGTATCTATATAGCCCATCAAAATGCTAGTTGAATGAATTAATCACTAAATGTAATATAAACTATTTGTTCTATGGTGCTGACATTGCTGCTAGACTGCATTTATTGGATTGAAATGAATGGGAAAGAATTACGCATTGAAGATGCCAGCAACAGCCATTTATCAATGAAAGAGCTATTTGTGTTCAATCCGGTGGCTGTCAATGGGGTGCAGGGAGGTTTCTAGCCACACATATAGATTTGAACAATCACGGTGTTTCTACCTTGTGAAAGACATCAAGACCAATAATAAAATTCTTGGGTTAACTCCCAGGTTTAATTTTATTATTAATACTAAAACTAAAAATAATAAGACTATTTAGCTGCTCGACATAAGTTACTTCTAAAAGAAGCACTGTGGTTACAAGTTTGGGCTTTGGCATCAGGATCGTGGCTTTCTGGGGTCCCAGCCCAGTGATGACGGGCGGGTTAAGCAGCACAGCATCAGGGGCCCCATTTGCAGCGCATTCTACGTGATGGTGCCTCCTGGAGTTACCCAGGAGGGAGGGACCCGTGGATAGGCCTTAGTCTCCTCCTCTGTAAAAATACTGGAGTCCTTGAGTTGAAGTCTGTGAAGCACATAGCATGGAGTTAGGATAGCCTGTGCTTGATAAGTTAGCTGCTGCAGTTATTTACAGTGGCAAAAGGAAGGTATAGGAGTGATGTGGAAACAGTATAGTCCATTTATCTAAATGTTGTTCAGAAAAATACTGGATTAGAATCATCCCCGTCACACCCAGTTTACCTAAGGAGCTTTAGTTAATTAGGTCACGGGAAATAACCAGATTAGTGATGCATCCTTGCCTCTCTACGACTTCTATAAAACGCAGTCCTTTGGAAAATGTGTTTTCTACTCGGCGTAGACATGAAGAAATAGATGTGTTTTGTAAGGCAGGAATCTAGGTTCTCTGGATCCAAAGTAATTGACTTTTTTTCAGTTATTTGAGAATCATTTATTGGTGAATGTGGTACTGAGGGCTCTGTGCTGGACAAAGTGCTGTGTCTGAGTATTTCTCACCGACTCTGTCTTATCTTCTATTTTAGGTTGTTCATGATGCCAACACACTCTACATTTTTGCACCTAGTGCACAAAGCAGGGACCGGTGGGTGAAGAAGTTAAAAGAAGGTAAAACTCCTACAATGAAATATTAATCTGTGTTTAATTTTAGGATAGAACACTGTTATCACTAAAATAGAAACACAGCTAAGGTATCTTGCATTTATAATCCTTTAATTTACAACAAGTGTTTCTCCAAGGACATTCTGTTACTCTAAGGGATACATACTGAAGACAGCTTCTTTTTTGAATAATCTAATTCTTCTGGTGAGGTATACCCCGTTTCTAAGAAAAGCATGCTTTCATTTAGTGAATGATGCATTTGAAGCTGATAAAGCACTGGGCTTTTCTGATAACAGGATTTGGTATTTTCTAAGAAATCGCCAATGTAGCCAGCATTTGATGTAGATTAACTGACTTGTGCTTAAAGAGTTTAAAAGGGTGATTGTCTCGCACAACTCCCATTGCTGCTTCTGCAGAACAGAATGGTGGGGGGCTTGCTTCTGTGTTTAACCATGATAGTGTAGCTGAGATTACTTCTGCTAACAAGGGTGCTTCACCAAACAAAGGAGGCAAAAGAGAACCCTATGGATTTTCTGAATGCTGGGTTGTATGGTGTTATGAGGGTGTTCTCATAATAAATATGGAATCTGAGAAATAAAGAATGGTTACTGTTACCTATGAGACATTGTCATTTCTGCTTTATTTCCCTAATCATGTAATGTGTTTATGAATTACAGAAATAAAGAACAACAACAATATTATGATTAAATATCATCCTAAATTTTGGGCAGATGGAACTTATCAGTGTTGCAGACAAACTGAAAAACTAGCACCTGGATGTGAAAAGTACAACCTTTTTGAGAGCAGTAAGTATTCATTTTGTTCTCTGGTTACATTGTGCTCAGGTGTACATATTACTGGTATGGTGAGAAAGTGACGTGATTTTGATTTTGAGGTTGGTTAAGTATGTCCTTCACACTTCCTGGCACAGCATAAATATTGGGCAGGTATATTTTGTAAGAGTAATGATATTTAGTTAACAGTGGGGCCATTTCATGGAATCAAAAGGCCTGATCAATTTTTGGGACCTTTTATCACAGTGACTATTAAAAATGTGAGCCTAATATGGCGCCATCATCAGCTTTTTTTCTATTTTTCAACTTTGTTGAGGCATAATTGACGTATAAAATTGTAAGATTTAAAGTGTACGGTGTGATTTGATAAACTTATGTGTTGTGAAAGGATTCCTCCCATTGAGTTAACGCATCCATCACCTCACATGTGTACCTTTTTCTGTGTATGAATGCGAACATTTATGTTGTACTCTCTTGGTAAATTTATTTAAACACTGCAGACTTATCAAGTATAGTCACCATGGTATACATTAGATCCTCAGACCTTGTTCATCTTACAACTGAAAGTTTGTACCCTTCTATCATACCAACATCTCTATTTTCCTAATCCCAGCTCACTCTTCTACTCTTTGTTTCTGAGTTTACTTTTTTTTTTTGAAGATCACACATATAAGTGATACCATGTGGTATTTGTCTTTCTGTGTCTGGCTTATTTCACTTCATGTAATGCCCTCCAAGTTCATCCATGTTGTCGTAACGACAGGGTTTCCTTCTTCTTTTAAGGCTGAATAATATTCCATTATCTCTCTCTATCTCTACGACCATATCACATTTTCAACACACGTCTGTTGTTTCTATACCTTGGCTATTGAGCGTAATGCTGCAATGACCATGGCAGTGCAGGTATCTTTTCGAGGTACTGATTTCATTTCCTTCGTGCATGTGCCCACAGGTGGGATTGCTGAGCCATAGGGTGGAACTATTTTCATTTTCTTGAGGAACCACCATACTGACTGCACCAGTTGACAGTCCTGCCAACAGCACATGAGGGTTTCCTTTTCTCCACATTTTCACCAGCATTTGTTCTCTCATGTGTTTTTAATAACAGCCATTCTAATAGATGTGAGGTGATATCTCATTGTAGTTTTAATTTGCATTTCCCTAATGATTAGTGATGTTGAGCACCTTTTTATATACCTGTTGGTCATGTGTATGTTTTCTTTGGAAAAATGTCTTCAGCTCCTTTGCCCATTTTTAACAGTTTCTATTATTGCTGTTGAGTTGTATGAATTCCTTGTATATTTTGGATATTAACCCCTTATCAGAGATGTAGTTTGCAGGTATTTTCTTCCCTTCCATAGGCTCCCTTTTCATTTTGTTGACAGTTTCCTTTGCTGAGCAGAAGCTTTTTAGTTTGGTGTAGCCCCACTTGTTTACAAAGAATAAGGCATGGCCCCATCCCTCTGGCATTTCCAATCTGTTCAGAAAGGCAGAAATACAAACCAACTTGAAGATCGTTTTAAAATTCTGTTCCAAATAGTGATACAAGCAACAGGCACCAGAGTGAGAGAGTCAAAGTGAACTTCTTGCCTGTGTGTCCATTTTTGCTTTTCCTTAAAACTATCAGTTGACCCTTTTTTGTTGTCATTTTCAGGTATAAGAAAAGCACTGCCTCCAGCACCAGAAACAAAGAAGGTAGGTGGCCTTTAACTTTTGGAAGCATTTGTAGTTTACCGAGTGTGTCTATATTCATTCAGGTGATGTTGTTTGTCTCCCCTCCACCCCCATCATATCAGAAACAGATATGCTATAGCTTGTTTGATTTTTTTGGTGGCAAATAATATTAAATGTATCAGATAGTATCATTGGGGCCCCTACTATCATCTGGCATTTTGCCTGTATTTTGGCTTCAATAATTGTATAAGAGGTGGGACTTCACAGGAATATTTCAGTCTTAAACCACAGAATTATGACACCGGAGTGACTTTAAGGATTTACTGATACGCCTTTGAAGATGGGCTATGGTGGAAAGCGCAGGTACGTTGGACCCAGACACGACCTGATCCACATGAATCTGATAGGAGGGACATTGAGTGGGTTAATTTTTAAAATTTTTTTGTTTTTCATATATCTTCACTGATTTCAGAGAGAGGAGGGGAGAGGGAGAAAGAGACAGAAACATCAATGATGAGAGAGGCATTGATCGGCTGCCTCCTGCTTGCCCACGACTAGGGACCGAGCCCGCAACCCGGGCATGTGCCCTGCCCGGGAATCGAACCGCGATCTCCTGGATCGTAGGTCAATGCTCAACCGCTGAGCCACGCCCGGCCGGGCGAGTGGGCTTCTTAAACCCTTGTTCCCTCCGTTGTAAATGGGGAATTATGTATTAAGAGTAAATGAGAAAGAGTGTTCGGTACTCAGTGTGTGCCTTGCACACAGTAAGACAAATGCCAGTTCCTTTGAGTGGGAGGAGACCTGGTGAAAGTCTCCACTCCACAGTGTGTTTTCCCCGGTGTAGGCCATTCGAGCGGCGGGTCTACCTTTAGTCCTTCTGGTTTCTACTCACGAATTACCCTTCCCTCTCCCTGGGAAGTGACCCCTCACCCTGAGCAGAAGCCTCCTATATTTAAAGACAGTGTTTACTCGTGTCCTGCCTTCTGAAAACCACGAGAGGTCCAGTAGCATCAAGCTCCTGGGAGGTTCACCGGCTTACATGACATAGACTTGAGTTTCTGCTTTATTCAGTGGTGATGTGTGACTCACCCAGTGTTTTCCTTCACACAAAGGGAAGACTAACCTTCCACATTCTCTCTTTCTTAGCGAAGGCCTCCCCCACCGGTCCCACCCGAAGAAGAAGATAACAGTGAGGAAGTGGTTGTAGCCATGTATGACTTCCATGCGACAGAAGCACATGATCTCAGGCTAGAGAGAGGCCAGGAGTATATCATATTAGAAAAGAATGATGTGCATTGGTGGAGAGCAAGAGATAAGTATGGGTGAGTGCTCCCTCTCTGGGTGTGACCCGCAGTGGGTGGGCGGGAGCTGAGCGCTGGGTGAGAGGAGGAACGCCATAGTGCAGTGAGGGCTGGCTCCCAGGTTGCCTCGTTTTCTGTTTCTTTCTGCCCCAGGCTCCATCTCACACATACCTTGTGGATCTCACAGCCCTACTTTCAAGGTCTGTCCATATCATTTGCAAAAGCCACCTCCAGATATGGCCTGCCCCCAAGACCTGGGCTGGAAGGGGGTACACATGGCCAGCGTAATTTGCTTTCAGAGAATGAACCCAGTGGAAGGGCCCATGTTGGCCTGGGCAATGGGCGGAGAATTCTGGGCTTCTAGGTACCCAGATGATGGCCTGGAAGAGGTCTGCAAGGACATGGGCTTTAGGGCACTCTTGAAACTATGAGAGCAGGTCAGGGGCCCCTCTGGCCCAGGTCTAAAGATGGTACCAATTATGTAATTTCAATTTCCCTTTATTATCTCTAATCTATATTTTACAGTTTAATCAAGATTAAAACAAGGTCCACATACTGTGTTTTGGCTGATGTGTCTTTTATGTTTCTCTTTTATTCTACCATAGTCACCATCCTTTTTTTCATTTTTGATTTATTGATGAAACTAGGTCATTTACCCTATGAAGTGGGCCACCATTTGACTAAGCTAATTGCAGGTGTCATTTAATATGTTGTTATGTCCTGTATTTCCTGTAAATTGTAGTCTAGGGGCTTGATCACATTAGAAGTTGACATCTGATCATCCCAGGTATCATGATGTGAAGCTTAGTGGTTCAGATGCCAACCTTATCCCTTCATCACAAAGCTCTTCAGCAGTGTTTCACCTGAAGATTTTGGCTTCCATTAATGATTATTACTTAGATCTATCACTTCATTAGGAATTGCAAAATGGTGATTTTTAAAAAATTTCTGTCATTCCATCTGCACTTATTAATTCTCTAAAGAAGAACTGCCTCATCAACCAGTTCATTTATTTCATGCAGGAAAGGCAAGATAAATTATTGATTCTTTTACCAGTTTTGAAAATAATGAGTTAGTGACTGAGTTTCTGCTAATGATAACAATGGCAACCAGTATATTTTTTTTAGTGTTATTAAGGATGCTTATATATTTGGCTTTGATCCATTGTGATCATTATTATTGCTTGATTTGTCCTATCTTTGGTCAATGGTAGCCGTTTTGGGTTGAAGGGCCCTTTAGTCTTTCTTAGCTTCCTTGCTGTCTGGGAAAAATAAAATGGCTCAAGTTCACCTTGGAATTTTTCCAAGGAGTGCTAGCTCCTTTTAGTAAGAAATACTATTCAGAGACATCAGTTGGGTTGCTAGGATTCTAACTGCTACTGGACTATCACTGCTTTTAGGTCTTTCTCAGTGTAACAGAGCTACACATATGCACTTGTGTGTGTGTGTGTGTGATGAGTTCTTACTAATAGTTCAAATTCAGACTTAAGATTGCAAGGTTTTTACTGGATTTTTAAATTTTATCTTATGTGGAAAATCTTGGCTTCTACCAAGATTCCATCTGTTATAAGTGCTTCTTAAACTGTAATGGGCATAAGAGTCATATGGGGTAAAATCAAAGAGTTCTTGGCCTCACATAGGCCTTCTCAATTCAGATTTCTTGGGGTATGAGCCAAGAATTTGCCTTTTAACAAGCCCCCCAGATGATGTTGATGTAAAAATCGAGGACTACCTTCTGTGAGATAATGCTCCACATGGACTGTTGAGGTATTGGAGTGGTGGGTATTTTTATCCAGCACTTGAACTTTTCTGAAGTACTGGTTTCTTTAAAACATCCCAAGAAGTTTAGAATTCAAGAGAAGCATCATGGAATATCACGAAGGGCTTTTAACCTAGTCACAAGTTCAGAAATGAGATCAAGTGCTGGCCTTGTTGCTGGTAGTCTTGGGACCTTGAGAAAGTCTTTCAGTCTTTCTAAGCCTTGGTTTCCCCACCCGAGAGTGGGTACAATGATGCCTGCCTACTTCAGAAATTTTGTGAGGCTCAAATGAGCAAGCACTATGCAAAGCCTCAAATATTGACATATTGGGGTCAGCTAATCTTTCTTCTAAGCTTTAAGCAATCTTATTCTTTATTTCAAGAAGGCAATAATTTTTCTTTTAGTAACCTGTCAGTAAGATAATATCAATTTACCGAAAGTATTTTTCTTATTTCTAGGAGTGAAGGATATATCCCAAGTAATTATGTAACAGGAAAGAAATCAAACAACTTAGATCAATATGAGTAAGTAAATGTTTATTTTGTGAATGTGGAGAACTAGAAAATGTTTTCATTTTCCTAATTATGTAAAGACTTTTGGAGATTAATGGATATCTTTCCTTATCTTTAGAAGGTGGTACTAGCATATCCTTAGTTATCTAGGCTGTAAAAGATGTTGAGAGAATTAGTTTCTATAATACACTTTACTTGAAGGTACTATGTATAAATCGAGTTATACAAGCAATACAATTGAATTTATTTTACACAAATCACAGCTTACTTAGCTGACTTTGAAATACAGATAATTGTTCATTCATTCAAGAAATCAGAATATAGTTTCCCAGAGTAGCCTTTAAAAAAACACGTTTATTTTTTTCTAAGTATAATTATACATATGATTATAGTTTTAAAATTGTTTAAAAATAGTAAAAAGTTAATAAGAAAAGTTACTCATAAATAAAATAGAATTGATCTCTGTCAACATTAGTATGTTTTTCTTCAATCTTTTAAAAAACAGAATCATGCTGTATATACTGTTTTATATTCTGCTTATTCCACCTCATAGAATGTTATGAGTCTATTTCCTCATGCCATTAAGTAGTCTTCAGAAACACTTCCATAACTGCATTATATTTCATTGTCATAAATTCATCAACTATTTACTGAAACCTTAGCATGTATCAGGTACTGTGCTAGGCCTTAGGGGGTACAACCGGGCATATGGCACATGGATGTGCAATAATTTATGTAATCATTTTCTTATTTGTGTGGCTTTTGTGTAGGCATCTTTGCTATGTAAAAATAACTGGGATAACCTTCTTCCTGCTTACTGTCTTAAACTAGATCTCTAAAAATCCATGTACTGGGCTAAAGGCTAGTTATGAACTTGCTCAGACTCCTAATATGTGCTGTCAGATCGCCTTCCAGAGAAAGCAGGGGGCATGCTATTCATATGCCATGCATGGCCAGGTTTTAATGAGAGGCTCCTATATACCAAATACTCTTTTGTGGTCGTTCTGAAGAGGTGTATGGATGTTTCCATTTACTTCTTTTAAAACACCACCACCAACAACAACAACGAAAGGCGATTTCCTCTGTCCATGTCATTTCTTATAACTGAGTATAGCTTAAAATCCAGGAAAAAAGATTAATAGGTTCAAAGCTCACAGCACTTAGTAGTATGATCCCTCACGGTTGTCTCTAAGCAGGTAAGGGTATAAAAATGCACAAATAAAATAATGTCTCTATTCTTAAATAATATTTTGGGGAAGTGTAGCTAAATCCTTAGAATTAGGGAAGATGCTGAAAGGTGAAAACTGGGACCTGGTTTTAAAGGGATCTGAGAACTAACTGCTAATTTGGGGAGGGTGTGCTTGCCAACCAGATAATCCTTATATAAATGTGAGAACTCCTTTGCGACTCATGGAATTACAAATGAGGATTTTGTGAAGTTTATGGTTCATTGCTGTGAGTTTCTGGATATATCTGAGTTTGGAAATTTTCTCTTTTGAGGGACTCTCCTCTCTGGATGACTAAGTGAACTTGCTGTGTATGGTCTCCGGTGAGGGAGTCCCCTTGGCCATCTGCCCAGAGGTCAGGGATTCCTCAGGGCGTCGTGCCATGCCGGGCTGGATGAGAAAGGGGAAACCCGTTCTTAATGCGACAGTCAGAGTTCCCCTTCTGCTTCTGTCTTTCCACTCTTTGGTTCGTGCTGTTTCTTGCTATAGCCTGTCCTGTAAAACATCTTAAATGTCCCCAAGGTTAAAAAGCCTTTTGGCAGCTGTTGAGTTCTTCAGCTGTTCGTTTGGGCCTAGGAGGAGCCCAGGCAACACACTGTCCCCTGGGCTGGACTCAGGATCGCCAGACCTGAGGCTCCTGGGGCCTGTCCTACCTAGTCAGGCTACCAGTAACCGAGTTCTGACCTCAACACCCAGGTAACAATTTGGGGGGAATGCTGAGAGGAACTGCTGCAGGAAAGAAAGTGGGTTCATTGTGATGGTCAATAAGGTGTTCTTAATGGAAAGATGTTAACGGAAGAAGGCGGCAGAAACGAAAGGGTCCTTAAGCAGGAAAAAGTCTAACATAAGGCTTCGAGTTGGTGGCCAAATTAGAGAACTGGCAGATTGGTAGCTCTTTGGTTGGTTGGTTGTTTTCTGTTTTTTTCTTCGTTTATGCCTGTTTTCTTGTTACGATTTACCCACCTCACCCTGCCCAAGAAGCTTGGCTGGGATCCTACCTTTCCAGAAAGGACTGAGTCTCCCCAAATCAGACAGCACTGTGACGTCCTGCTCCTCTGGCGTGTTTTGAAGTGACTAGCCCATCTGCAAACCTCACTCACACAGGGGTTGTGATTTCCAAGAACAGAATGACAAGTTACAAGTCCTTGGCATGCTTTCTAGCTGTATAGTCCCTTCCTCGAGGCAAGCTACCTGCCCTCTGGCAGAGGCATTTCTCTGCCGGGCTTGTGCGAGCTGCATGCGGGCTGGCATCTGCGTGGCAGCACTGTGTGCCCACCACCCGGGCTTCTTCACATTTTACCCAGGTGCGTAGCTCTTCCTGTTGGGACGAATTCAGCAGAGTCACTGTTGCCCGGTGATACGTACCATGGAGGAGGGAGAGAGGCCACAAAGAATCGTTGGGAAACACTCACCACTAGTTGATTCATCTGTTTATGTGTCATCACTCCTTCCGCCTTTCCTTCCTTCATCATATCCTGAAAGCTCTGAGTTGAGATCCTCAGCAGGGAAAATGACCTTTCTGGGGAATCTGCAAATGCCGTAAAAATAACCCCTCGGAACAGCATTGCAAAGAGCCTCCCCCTTGTGCAGTGGGTTCCTGCTCTTCTCTCATTTCCTTTATCCCTTCCCAGGACCTTGAATATGCTAGGTACGGAAAGGACCTCTTTCTTTCTCTAAGTAGCTCATCTAATTTCCTCTTGAGAGCCACACTCTAGCCTTACTGATTTCTTGCATCTGAAATGTGAGGTGAACCCTCCATTGCTTACTCTCGCTGTGAAGATGGGGGTTGGATATTCTGTTATTAATGAAGAGATGTTTTTTCAATCTTTTTGATTATAATCCATAGTGAGAGCTCCAGTTACCTTTCCTTAGTTAATTTTTGGGACTGTTTTTAACATTCTGACAAATGTTTCTTGTACCAATGGAAAGGCTTTAGGGACAGAATCCATTCTGTTCTCATTTATTACACACACACACACACACACACACACACGTGTGTGTGTGTGTGTGTGTGTGTGTGTGTGTGTGTGTATATATATGTATAAAATTTGAGAGTATTACAGATGTCCCCCATTTTCATTTATTATATTTCTTAATTGCATTCAGAAATTGATCAGACTGAAGTTTTGTTGAACTTGAGCTCAGTTCATAAAGTGGGGTCCACAGCAGTGAGATCTCAATGCCCACAATGCTGAGGCCTCATTAATCACCTCAGGCTCCAAATGAAATAACAGTCATCAGCTTGTGTTGCGATTGTAATTTGTGTTTGGCCTCTACAACTGCATAAAAGAATCCAGACCAAAAAAGATCTTGCGTTGTATTTTGTTCTTTGTATTTTTCCCTTCCTCCATCATGGAAGGCCTTTGTGCTAGCTTGTCTCAGGGTATTTGCTGGGCCCCAAACAGCTGGCTCTTTTATAAAAGGCTGAACCAGTGGTGGAAAATTCAGATGTCCAGAGGGGCCAAGCTGATTTTATAACATCAGGAGCCTCAGGAAATATGACCTTGGTAGGGGGTTCTCTGCCCACTAAAAAGGTCATTGAAAACAAACAAAAACCAAAAAAATAAAGTTTAAAACTGAAGGCTAAAGAAAATCTGAGTTCATGTTCTTTGGCTTCCTTGCTTATGTACAGTTGGCCCTTGAACAATTTGGGCTTGAACTACGCAGGTCCACTTATACATGGATTTTTCCCCCAGTAAATACTGTAAATGTATTTTCTCTTCCTTATGATTTTCTGAATAACATTTTCTTTTCAGCTTACTTTTTTGTAAGAATATAGTATATAATGTACAAAATATGCATTAATTGACTGTTCTGTAAAGCTTGAGATCAACATTAGGCTATTAAGCTTTTGGGCAGTTAGAAGTTATACTCAGATTTTCTACTTTGGGGTGGGAGGGTGGGGTGCGTGCCTGCACTCCGAACCCCTGTTGCTCAAGGGTCAACTGGAATCTCACAGAGACATTGGGCTGGGGCAGCAGGGAGAGGGGAGCAGCTCTGAGGGTGAGGTGGATGATGCCAGTATCCATTCTTCCTTAGGAAGTTCCCAGGGTTAATAAGGGACCAGATCAGCAGGCGCTTGGGGCTGTGGCACAGGATGGTGGCAGGATCTGGTGGGAGGGCAGGTTCCACTGCTTGGCCATGGCGGGATTCCTACAGCAGAGCCTCTGGTGACCTCCAGGGCTGTGCTAGAACGAGTGAGGCTGAAAGAACCAGGAGGCCTGCTCTTCTGTTTTGCTCTGTTTCTTTTGACTCTTCCTGAAATTCAATGGGGAAACCTCCATAATGACTTGAGATAAAATCTACTGCCTGTTGGTGAGATGGGGGCTTTGGATAAGATTTAATTGAATTAAAGACAATAATGTAAAGTGACATTTCCTGCATGTTTGAGTCTGTGGAGGAAAATGTATTCTTACTATAATAGTAAAAAATCGGAAATGATTTTTATGTTAAATATGGAAGAATAGCTTACTTAAATTATGCAAAGATGTCAATTATGCAGTTATATGAAAAATTCAGGTTATGATATAGCAAGTATAGTTTTATTCCACTTTAATAAAACATAAGAATGTTGGCATACACAAGTCTTCATGAAAATATGGGTAGAAAATGTCTGGAAGTGTATATATTAAATGTTACTAGCGGTTGTCTATATTACTAAGATTATGAATGATGTCTTGTTCTTATTTATTGTATTTGTTACTAATTAGAAATATTACCTTGTTAATTCTAAAAAGAATAAAAAATAACTTAAGAAACCTGAGGTCTTAAGCATATCTTTTCTGTTCAGATGGTATTGCAGAAATACGAATAGAAGCAAAGCAGAGCTACTCCTCAGAAGTGAAGTAAGTGTCTGTACTCATTTCATGGGTTTGGTTTCAACACAAATTGATTAAAATGAAGCCAGTCATTTCACATACCTTTGTTCCTAAAGCCTAAAAAATACTATGATATAAGTACAGGGTTTTGTTTTCTTAATCATTTAAAAGTGAATACTGATATATTAGTTTCCTGGGGCTGTTGTAACAAAGTACCACAGACTGGCTTAAACAGTATTGTTTCAAGATTCTAGAGGTGAGAAGTCTGAAATGAAGATGCCAGCAGGGGCCCTGCCAGCATGGCTCAATGGATTCTGTCCCTCAAGAGGTGACCATTCAATTCCCATCAGGGCACATGCCCAGGTTGCGGGCTTGGTCCCCAGTAGGGGGCGCGCAGGAGGCAGCCGATCAATGGGTCTCTCTCATCATTGATGACGAGTTGGATTAGAAGATGATTTCTATAGTTCTCTGCATTTATGATCTAGTTATTCCATTGACTAATGGTTCCCAGTCTTTTAAACCATGCTTTTTCATTTTATATCCTGCTTATTACCACCAGTCAAGATTTGTTGGGCAATTGTTTCTGTAGTTTATGTTGAGAGAGCAATAGTAGGTGACTTTGCTTGATTCAAATGACACGTAACCACACGACTCCCCCACAGGATTCTTACATGCCCCCTGGTGACCCCACAGTTAGCGGCAGCTCGAGGTGTGTGGGTAGCTAGAGGACCTGGGGTTCAAATCCTGGCTCTGCTACTTACTAGCTGTGTGACCTGGGGCAAGTTATCCAACCTTTCTGTGCCCATTTTCTTTACCTGTGAAGTAAAGCAGGGATAACAACAGTAGGACCTACCACATAGCACTGTTTTGAGGATTAGTAAATCCACAGATTAGAACATATTAAAACAGAGTAAGTTCTCAATAAATATATGGTAGCTATTATACTTTTTACAGATTAACTATTATATCATTGTCCCTAATTGTTCTTATCAGATTTATTTGTGGGGTTTTATTGAATTCCATTGTCTTTCTTATGAGTAAGAATAAAATTTATTTTGTCAGGCATGCAACACACTTTCATCTCAAAGCAGTTTTGGTGCTAGAGCTTGACTGTATTTGAGGTATTTGAGGACCTAAGCTTCGATTTCTTGCTCTTTGGCTTGGAACCTGATCAGGATTTATCCTTTAGTCATTTATAGTTGGTTCTGCCCTTTGGTTTTCTCTGCTTAAGTTACTTGTGCCTCCATCACTCCTTTTGTAAAGAATGATATTTAACATCAATTTCCAAGGGAATTCAGGATTTTAAAAAGACATTCTTTTAAAGAGCACTGAGATACTTACAGGAAAAATGCTATTTGGATAGAAGAGGATCTTGGGTCAGGATCAAAGCTTATATCAAATATTAAAATTGTATGAAATGAAACCCAAATATTAAGAAATACATTTTCAGTATCTGTTTTCACCCTAATGTCCAGAATGTAAAGGAGTCGCAAAATCTTGTCCGTTAGTTCTGAAAGGGCCCTGAGAGTGGAGCTTGTGTGTGTGACTTGTGAATGGGGGATTGTGAGTGTGGTGCGTTCCTCTCATGGCCCAGCCTTGTCCACTGCAAGGTCATATTAGAGAACCCTCCTGGGAAGCTGTGCTCTCCAGAGCAGACTTTCTAAGTAAAGGATCATAATCATAAAGCCGTAAGATTGGGTTCTTGAATCTTCCCCGTGGATTGATATTTGTTACTGGATTGAAACATTTTTCTTAACTTGGATTTCAGGATAAAGAGGGCGGTTTTATGGTAAGGGATTCCAGTCAACCAGGCATGTACACTGTCTCCCTTTATACAAAGTTTGGAGGGTAAGTAATCCCACTCTCTCTCTCTTTTTTAATTTAGAGTTTTTGTGTGAAGTTCCTATATAGTTAGTATGGATTTCTAATTTTCAAAAAATATGTTGCATTTCAGCATTAAAAAAGAAAACCTGAACTTGATTTTTAAAGTCTATACTATTTTTTATATTCATGTTTCAGTAATTTTCCTCATAGTTTTCTGTATATATATTTGTTGAGAATGGCTATAGAAATGTTAGCAACATTGAACAGATAGTTACTGTGCACTGTGTTAAGCACTACAGATGCCACAGTGAGCAAAGTAGACAGGCCCTGCCCTCCAGTAGCTTCGTGGGAGCTTCAGAAAAGCAAATAGGGAGTGGGGGGAGGTAGAGGAGGGTAAAGATGGGTAAATGGTGATGGAAGGAGACTCGACTTGGGGTGGTGAACACACAAAACAGTGTACAGATGATGCATTATAGAATCATGTACCTGAAAACTATATAATTTTATTAACCAGTGTCACCCCAATAAATTAAATAAATACATACATACATGAAAAGCAAATAGTTATGATAGTATACGAGTAAGTGCTATGCTAGGAGGGCAGTGTGTGTGTGTTGAGGGGGGGATGGGGGAAATAGGGTACATAGCCCAGACACACCTGAGTTAGCCATTAATGTCTAGTGACAGGCTGAGACGTGGCGGGTGAGGAGGGCAGAAGTCGGGAGGAGAAAGGATGTTTCAGACTCAGGAAGCTGCCTGGGCCCAGCAGTGGGAGGGATGTGGTGATTCAGGAACTGACAGGAGTGTGTTGCCGCTGGACTGTAGAATGGGAAGGTCGGGGTGAAGAGAGAAGCCTGAGAAATAAACGGAGGTTAGGCCATGCCAGTGCCAAGGAGTCTGAGCTTTATCTTAAGAGTAGTGGGAGTTCTCTTTGAAAGATTATTAGCAAGAGATGACTCCAGAAGCTCTGTGCTCTAGAAAGATATCTAAAATAGACTCTGTGTTTTTTTACAAGTCTAGTTTATTCACTTTTAGGGATATAAGCCCTCTAAATATTTGCAAGTTTACACCAACAGCAGGGTCAAAAAGCAGTAGCCAGCTAAAGCTATTGTAAGACTTAACTGTTGGTAAATGGAGTTGGTAAAAGTTCTCTTTCGTAACCTCAGGCAAGGGACCAAGAATGTTGTCAGTGACCATTTTAGAAACTTCTACCTTTTGTGCAGCAACTAGAAGGGGCCATATGTAAGGGCCCTGTGGTGACCTGGTAGAAAACATCTTCAGAGTAAAGTTACCTTATTCCAACTTGGTTCTAACACATTTTGATTTTTGTTATAGAGAAGGCTCATCAGGTTTCAGGCATTATCATATAAAGGAAACAACAACCTCTCCCAAGAAGTATTATCTGGCGGAAAAACACGCATTTGGTTCCATTCCCGAAATTATTGAATATCATAAGCACAATGCAGCAGGTAGGTGAGCTGTTAAAGCCTATTTCAATATAAAGTAGCGATTAAAATGATCAGACATTGTGATAATTTCTTCTTGAGCAGTTTTATTATATAGTTGTAGAATGTGATTGATTTAAAATTATTGCATATTAAGGAAGTGCTATCTGTATACAGAGAAAAATCAGAAATAATACCAAGTTTCATAAAAAGGTCTGTCTGGACCTTAGGACATGAGTTATTCTCATTATATATGGTAAACTTCACATTTCTGGGTACTGACAAAGATTTTTTGCTTGACCAGACTGTAGTCAGGGTCCTGAACCATCTCCTAGGCCATCTGTGCGCTTTGTTGTCAAATCCAGTTTTAACAGCAGCCCTGCTAGGTCAGTTTAACCAGAGCTCCTACCCTCAGTATCTGATGCCTGATCGCCCTCAGTGTCCAATCAGATTCCTCATTGCCCACCAGCCCGCAGGGAATGTCTGACCACCCTGGCTTGTCTTCAGCAAGAACCCTGTGAGGAGATTGGTTTAACCAGAACTGCCCACTTCCCTTACCTCTGATGTTTTTTTTAGTGATTTTCCACCCACTGACCTCCACCCTGTTTCTTGGCTATATATTCCCACTTGCCCACATTGTATTCGGGGTTGAGTCCAGTCTCTCTCCCCCATTGTAAAATCCCATTGCGGTGGTCCCTAACCCTATCACAATGGTCGTGAATGAAGCCTGCCTTACCATCTTTAAATGTGTCATTGAGCACTTTTTTTCTTTAACAGTGCTAAACTAAACCCTAAGACACGCCCATTCAGAGTTGTCACAGAAACTGCCAGATGAGTCCAGAGTTTAGGCCTAGGCTCTGGGCTTCCAAAGACAAGGGTATTCATGTCCCAGACAGGGTTTCCATCTTTCTGAATCTCTGCTGCACTCACCACCAGAGTGGGTACAAACCAAATACCAGAAACCACATTTATGCCTATTGAGGCTCCACAGGATAAGATAGGAAAGGTTTCTCGCCTGTGACTTCAAAGATGTAACTGAGCAGGGGATAGCCAAGTGTCTAACCCAATTTATGGAAAATTAACTTTTGAAATTTTAGCGAAGGCACCTTTTGCAAAGTCTGTTGCTATTTGTGACTCTGTTCCAGTCATTATCTGAGAAAAGTGAACAGTTATTGAGATATAATTTACATATCACAAAGTTTACCCATTTAAAGTGTCCGATTCAGTGGTCATTAATATATTTATAGAGTTGTGCCAACTCTCACCACAATCTAGGAACATTTGGATCATCCCCCCAAAAATCTTGTACCCTTTCAGCAGTCCAGCCCTAGGCAACCACTGATCTCCTTTGTGTCTCCAGATTTGTCTTTTCTAGACATTTCACATAAATAGGATCATACAATGTGTGCTCTGTTGTGACTAGCTTTTTTGACTTACCACAGTGTTTTTGATGTTAGCCTGTGTTGTCACCTGATAAGTACCCCATTCCTTTTTATTGATGAATAATAAGTCATTGTGTGGGCTTTGTTTATCCATCTTGTTATCATTCATCAGTTGATGGACATTTGGGTTGTTCCCACATTTTGGCGGTTAGAAATCAGGCTGCTATGAATGTTTGTGCACAGGTTTTGTTGTGGAAATGTCTTTCATTTCCCTTTGATACTTACCTAGAAATGGGCTTGCTGGGCCGTAGGGTAATGCTGTGTTGAACATCTGTCCCCCAAAGGACTTTTTCGTAGCCCTTATTCTGTTATTTTTTTCCAGTGTTTACATTCCACTATTTCTTTCACCATTATCTCCATTCATTTAACAAACATGTATTGAGTGTCTAGTGCATGCCAGGAACTGTGCTGGGTCCTAGGGACACTGTGGTGGACTAGACAGTCATTGATTCTCTCTCCCAGATCTTCTGTCTCTCCCAGATCTCACCATCTGGCGGGGGAGACAGAGACGTATATAACAATATTAAGTTAGCATGAGATGTGCTGTAATAGAGGAAATTCAGTGTGCGCTAGGTGTTTATAGGAGAGATACCTACCATTTCTTCTTATTTGGTGTTGTAGCAATTTAGATGAAAGGATTTAATGTTCCTCACTGATTACCAGTAGTTGGTATTCCAAGTTATTATTTTAGAGCCTGATTTGTATGCTAAGTTTCTTAACATTGTCCAGTGAATCTATTTTTATTAGATTACCATAGTTCCTTTACATAGTTAAGATCGCATATTAGAAAAGAACAGGAAGTAATAATTGATAATAGCTGTTAGAAACCTCTTAACATCCTTTAAAATGTTTGAGAAGAGAATATGCTGGCATGGTGCCTGATAAACACTGTAGTATGTAAAGAAAGTGTTTATTGAATTGATAAAAGCATGTATATATATTTAAATTTTTGTGCTCCCTAAAAACATGAAATTGTCAGCTCAGATGGTAGGGGCGTCTCCTTCCTTCTTGCCTTCCTCTCTCTTTATTTTTTGCCAGCATATAGCACAGAGCTGTAAGCACACACAAAGGGTGAGCACTAAGAGACTAAATGAATGGATTTTATAAGTGAGTTTCTAGTTTCACACTTTACCATGTAGAATGATTAAGAATGAATTTAACTGCAATGCCTTCTTTAATTTCTAGGACTTGTCACAAGGCTGCGGTACCCCGTTAGTGCAAAGGAGAAGAAGGCGCCCACCACGGCAGGATTCAGCTACGGTAACTCATTTTGTACTTGCACCGGGGGATTGTCCTTGAAAAGAATCCGTTATCACAAGGCAATTTAGATGCATAGAATTCCACGTAGTGGAACTGTTTTTATAAATTTTATAGTATGGGTTTTTAGACGATTATATTTACAGCTGTAGTTATCCTAGGTTCTCTGTTTTCCTCCTAGTCATAATTCAGCAGAAAATTCTGTCAGTGGAAAATAGGCATTAATTACCATGTTACATCTAAAATGAATCAAAGCCTTTCCTGGTTCTCACTGGCTTTGTTGGTTACTCGGAAAAGTAAGGACTGTGGTAATAGAGAAGGCATCCAACGCCATTGTCTTTGTTGCTTCCGGCAGAAGCCTTTTAAACAGAGGTTAAATTATTTCCAACTCGCTGGAATTGGAAACAAAACAAAACAGCAAAAATTTGAGGGGAAAGAGTAGTAAAGGAGGAATTTTTTAAAAACTTTTGACGTTCAAGCTCTGTTGTTATTAGCCTATTATGCAGCATCTTCTTACCTCCTTCAGTCCCCTCTGCTCATTTTGTGACAACTTAGAGAGGGGTGCGTCCTCCCCAGAGGGTGGAAAGCACCATTTGCAGTTAAAAAACTTTTTTATTGGGGTGACACTGGTTAACCAAATTATGCGGGGTTTAGGTAGGTGCACATCATCTGTGCACTGTGCTGTGTGTTCACCCAAGTCAGGCCTCCGTCCATCACCGTTTATCCCCCCTGCGCCCTTCTCCACCCCCCCCACTGCCCCCCAACAATCACCGCCCCCCAACAATCACCACCCTGCTGTCTGTGTCCATGACGCACTTGCAGTTTCGATGCAGGTTGCACGTTTGCTCTGTTTTACCAGTCGTTGTCTTACCCTCTAACTGTGAGGTTATAATTCTTTGTTTCCCACCGACTCGTGCTGTGTTTTCCTTATTAAACTGTGTCTCACAGAAAAATGGGAGATCAACCCCTCGGAGCTGACCTTTATGAGGGAGCTGGGGAGCGGACTGTTCGGAGTGGTGAGGCTGGGCAAGTGGCGAGCTCAGTACAAAGTAGCCATCAAAGCTATTCGGGAAGGCGCCATGTGCGAGGAAGATTTTATAGAAGAAGCTAAAGTGATGATGTAAGTTACTGTGTCCTCTCCGCTTCCCCTTTTTGCATTAAAAAGTGGCCTCCCCCAGCATTCGCCCCCATGGTTGCTTTTCCTGTAGTAACTGTGTGTGTGTGTGGCTTCCCTCCCAGGAAGCTGACGCACCCGAAGCTAGTGCAGCTGTATGGTGTGTGCACCCAGCAGAGGCCTCTCTACATCGTCACCGAGTTCATGGAAAGGGGCTGCCTTCTGAACTTCCTCCGACAGAGGCAAGGTCACTTCAGCAGAGACGTGCTGCTGAGCATGTGCCAAGACGTGTGCGAGGGGATGGAGTACCTGGAGAGAAACAGCTTCATCCACAGAGACCTGGTGAGTCAGGAGCTGCCTGGCTGCCCCTTCATTGTTGGAATTCCTTTGCAACACTGGGCCAGCCCGTGAGCAATGATGTGTTAATCTCCAATTTATATTCTCGACAGTATTTCACTATTTTTAAACTTGGCGAGCTTAACGTGGCATAATTTTAACAGAAAGATCTTTTTAAAATCTAAAACATGTCATACATAATTACATAGGCAATTATTTAAATAATACATAATTACAAAGATAATATGTCCCAGCAAGTTACCGTGCATAGATTCTTTGATCTCCATAAGAATCTCACGAAATAGCTAGTGTTTCTGACCGACATTATTTTATAGATAAGAAAGTCAGCTTTAGAGACATGAAATGACTTGCATGTGGTGATAAATGAGGAAGTTAAGCTTGACTCATTTTTAAACTAAATCCTAAGCTCTTTTCCACCTCACACACTGTCAGCAGAAACTATATAACAGAAATCCTTGGTTTACTTTATCTCTCAAATCACTGGGGAAAGATGGGACCCCATGTTAATTCCTGAAAATACCAGACAAAGTAAATCTGTTACTGGTTCAAAATTATTATGATGGGGACACTTCTTAAGTTTTCCTGTCTTACTCTTTTGCCCTCTCTCCCCCATTCTTTTCCTTCCCTTTTTCCTCTCTGCTATTTCTTCCCAAATGTGTCTATTTTCAGCATGTTGGTAGGACCATCAGTCCCCCATCCCCTGTAACCACCATTTCATTTCTGTTCTTTTTACAGTTTTTACTCTTTTTTTAGATTTCACTCGTAAGTGATATCGCACAGAACTTGTCTTTCTCTGACTTATATGCTAAAGGTCCATTCATATTGTCACAAATAGCAGGATACCTTTCTTTTTCATGGCCGAATAATATTCATTGTGTATATATACCACATCTTTTTTTAAAATTGATTTTTAGAGAGAGAGGAGAGAAAGAAGCATCGATGTGAGAGAGAGACAATGATTGGTTGCCTCCCGTATGCGCCCCAACTGAGGATCGAACCTACAACCTAGGTATGTGCCCTTAACTAGGAATCAAACCCGAAACCTTTTGGAGTACGGGACAGTGCTCCAACAGCTGAGCCACCTGGCCAGGGCATATACCACATCTTTTTTATCTGTTCATCCATTGATGAGCGCTGGGGTTGTTTCCATATCTTGGCTGTTGTGAATAATGCTGCGGTAAACATGGCTGTGCATGCATCTCATCAAAATCCTGTGTTCTTTTCCTTTGGGTGTATACCCTGAGGTGGAATTGCTAGATCGTATGGTAGACCTATTTTTAATTTTTTGAGAAACCTCCATATTGTTTTCCATAGTGGTTGGACTAATTTAAATTCCCATTAACTTAGATGCATTAGGGTTCCCATTTCACGGCATTCTTGCCGGCACCTGTTGTGTCTTGTCTTCTTGGTGACAGCCATTCTAACAGGTGTAAGGAGATACCTCATGTGGTTTTGATATGCATTTCCCTGATGATTAGTGGATGTTGAGGGTCTTTTCATGTTCCTGTTGGCCATTTTGATGTCTTTGGAAAAATATCTATTTAGTTCTTCTGCCCATTTTTAAATTGGTTTGCTGTTTTTTGTTAAGTTGTGTTCTTTAAATCTTTTGGATATTAACCCCTTATCCAGTACATAGTTTGCAAAACTTTTTTCTCATTATGTAGGCTGCCATTTCATTTTGTTGATTATTTCTTTTGCCATGCAAAAGCTCTCAAGTTTGATGTAGTCGCATTTGCTGATTTTTGCTTTTGTTGTTTGTACTCTTGTTATGTATAAAAAAATCATTGCCAAGACCAATATCAATGAGTTTCTTCCCCACATTTTCTTCTAGGAGTTTTATAGTATCAGGTCTTACATTTAAGACTTTGATCCATTTTGAGTTAATTTTTGTGAGTGGTATGAGATAGGGGTTCAATTTCACTGTTCTGTATGTGTTTCTCCAGTTTTCCCAGCACCATTTGTTAAAGAGACTATTCTTCCCTCATTGGGTGTTTTTGGCTCACTTGTGGAATATTAGCTGACTGTAAATGCCAGGGTTTAATTCTGGGTTCTCTAATCTGTTCCATTAGTCTGCTTTTATGCCAGTACCATACTGTTTTTATTACCGTGGCTTTGTAGTGTAGATTGAAATCAGGAAGGGTGATACCTCCACCTATGTTCTTTTTTCTCAGGATTGCTTTGGCTCTTCAGGGTCTTTTGTGGCTCCACACAAATTTTAGGATTGTTTTTTCTATTTCTATGAGGAATACCTTTGGTATTTTGATGGGGATTATGCTGAATTTGTAGATGGCTTTGGGTGGTATGGCCATTTCAACAATATTTTTCTAATCCGTGAATTCGGGATGTCTTTCTACTTGTTTGTGTCTTCTTTGATTTCTTTCAGCCAAGTTTTGTAGTTTTCATTGTATAGACCTTCCACTTTCTGGGTTAAATTTATTCCTAAGTATTTTACTGGCTTTGATGCTATTGTAAATGGGATAGTTTTCTTTATTTCCTTTGCTGATGCTTCATTATTAGTGTAAAGGAATGCCACTTTACTGATAAGTTGATTTTGTAACCTGCCACTTTACTGATTAATTCCAACAGTTTTTTGATTGACTCTGGGATGTAAGATCATATTGTCAGCAAATAGTGACAATTTTACTCTTTCTTCCTGATTTGGATGCCTTTTATTTCTTTGTCTTGCCTGATTGTTCTAGCTAGGACTTCCAGTACTGTACTGATTAGGAGTGGTGAGAGTGGGCAACCTTGTCTTGTACCTGATCTCAGGAGAAATCCTTCCAATTTTTCTCTATTAATTATAATGTTAGCAGTGGGTTTATCATATATGGCCTTTATTATGTTGGGATATGTTCCTTCTGTAATCAGTCTCTTAAGGGCTTTTATCATGAAAGGATGTTGTATTTTGTCAAATGCTTTTCTGTATTTTTATCTTATTGACATGATAAATTATACTTATTGATTTGCATATGTTGAACCATTCTTGCATTCCAGGGATAAATCCCACTTGGTGATGCTGTATAATCCTCTTAATGTGTTCTTGAATTTGGTTTGCAAATATTTTGTTGAGAATTTTTGCATCTGTAGTCATCAAGGATATTGGTGTATGGTTTTCTTGTGATATCTTTATCTGGTTTTTGTATTTAGATAATGCTGGCTTTAGAATGAATTTGGAAGTGTTCCCTCTTCCTCAGTATTTTGGAAGAGTTTGATGAGGGTTGGTATTAATTCTTCTTTAAATGTTTGGTAGAGTTCACCAGTGAAGCCATCTGGCCCTGGACTTTTCTGTGTTTGGAGTTTTTTGGTTACTGACTCAGTCTCGTGACTTGTTGTTGGCCTATTCAGATTTCTTCCTGATTCCCTCTTGGTAGGTTTCTAGAAATGTACCCATTTCTTCTAGGTTATGTAATTTGGTGGCACTTAATTGATCATAGTAGTCTCTTATAATTTATGTAGTAACAGTTGAATTGTCTCTTCTTTCATTTCTAGTTTTATTTGTCTTCTTTCTTTTTTTCTTAGTCAGCTAAAGGTTTCTCGATTTTGTTTATCTCTTCAAAGAACCAGCTTTTTAATTTTGTCGTTCCCTTCACTGTTTCTCTGGTCTCTACTTCATTTATTTCTGCTGTGATTTTTATTATTTCCTTCCTTCTACTAACTTTGTTCCTCTTTTTCTAGCTCCTTGAAATGTAAAGTTAGGTTGTTTATTTTAGATCTTTCTAACTTTTTAATATATGTGCTTATTATTATGTGAAATAGTCCTCCCAGAACTGCTTGCTTTTGTTTCATTCCACACAATTTGATATGTTGTATTTTCATTTTCATTTGTTTTGAGATAATTTTTTATTTCTGTCTTGATATTTCCTTTGATAGTTTCCACATATTTGAACATCTCTCTTTCCTACATAATTACCTCTGTGTGTGTGTGGTAAGAGTGCTTAGGTTTATTCTCTTAGCAGATTTCAAGTTTAAATTGGATTTTTTTTTTTTTGCCATTGAGTTGTATGAGTTCCTTACATATTTTATATATTAACTCTTTATCAGATATTTGGTTTGCAAATATTTTTTCCTATTCTTTAGTGAGCCAGAAGGCTAGGTTTACTCTTGTGTATACAGTCAACCCTTGAACAGTGTGGGGATTAGGGGATCCAACCCCCACACCGTCGAAAATCTGTGTATAACTTTTGACTCCCCAAAATCTTAACTACTAATAGCCTCCTATTGACTGGCAGCCTTACCAAAAACACACTTAGTCAACATATATTTTGTTATTTGTATTATATGTTGTATTCTTATAATAAAATAAACTAGTAAAAAGAAAATATTAAGAAAATCAAAAGGAAGATACAATACACTTACAGTACTGTATGTATTTATTGAAAAAAATTCATGTGTAAGTGGCCCCATGCAGTTCAAACCTGGGGTGTTCAGGGGTCAACTGTATGTTGGAGTCATTCCCATAGGTGTACAAACAATTTCTGAAGAGGCATTTCCACCCTCTGCAGATGATGATTGGGTCATACTTAATTTAATATACATAGAACATACATTTTTCTACTTTTATTGTGGAACTTTGTAACTAATATACCATTATAATGTTTCCCAGGCTGCCAGAAATTGTCTAGTAAATGAGGCGGGAGTTGTGAAAGTGTCTGATTTTGGAATGGCCAGGTAAGTCTGAGTATATGTGAACATTTACTGTCAATTTTGGATTAAATTAATATGAGACTGTGACCTTTCCCTTGAATCTACAGAAAGCCTGAATTTTTCTTTGCAGTTTGACTGTGTCAGTGTCTTCCTCAGAAGCCTATTTGAGAGCTGTTTTGAATGTTTTGTTACATTAGCAAAATATTAGTAGCACTCATCATTTTTTATAGAGGAACTAATTGATTTTTCCGCTTTTTAGTGTTTTTGATATAAGGTAATAAAATAAATTATTTACATTTTGGAAGATTTCTTTGCCGAATGTGCCCATTACTGTTAGTTAGCTTTGGTTTTTTCTCAGGTAAACAAATTGTTGAGAAATTACGGTTGCTTAGTGCTTTGCTATGTGATATTCACATTAGCTTGTAGAACAGATAACCATGGGAATAATCTGCACTAATGAAGCAGAAAGGAAAGCTTGTTAGCTAGCTGTTCTGAGACAAATACATTCATTAAAATAAATGCGTATATACTGTGTTAATTATTGTTAATCCTCTCCACTAGGTGGTGGTATAGCCCGTTAAATACGCTTCTTCCTGATGTGGATCAGATTTCTAGAATCTTTTGTTTTTACAGAAATCTGTTTGGGGGTGTAGTTCTAAGAATATCCGAATCTGTAGTGTTTTTATTTGCTTAATTTTTGTAATTTTAATTTTTTCTTCTTTAGTTTAACCTTCTTTCCCTCTGTCTATTCATTCATGTATACATCCATCTGTAAGAAATGTGGTGCCTGCTGTCTCCCAGGCACAATGTTAGACTGAGCCATAGCAGAGAGAAAGACACACGAGTCCCCACCCACATGCAGCTTATAGTCAAGAGGAGTGTGAAACACAGGACCTGAGACACACACGAGGGAAAACACAGAGTGATGTGACAGAGCCCGGCTCAGGGAACTATGGCCCCTGGGCCAAATCTGACCCACCATGTCTTTTTGTGTGGCCTGCAAGCCAACAATGGTTTTCACATTTTTAAATGGTTGGGAAAAAGTCAAAAGAATATAACATGTGAAAGTTATCTGAACTTCAAGTGTCAGGGCCCATAAATAAAGTGTTACTGGGTCACAGCCTCACTCATGTGCTTGTGTGTTGACTGTGGCTGCTTTCACACCACAAAGGCAGAGTAGAGTGGGTGTGACTCTGGCCTGCAAAATCTAAAATATTCATTATCCGGTCCTTTATAGAAAAAGTTTGCTGGCCCCTGGGATGGAGAGAACTCGGGGTTGGGGTGGGGCAGGCGCTGAGTGATGGAGTGGGGTAGGGGTGATGGTGGCTCTTTTAGAGCTGGTACTCTGGAAGACCTCTTTGAGGCTAGGATATATGAATGAAGCCAAAAAGGCAGAAAGTAGCCAGTTCAGTGAAAACCTGAGGATAAAATGTTCCAGGTGGAAGAAACAGCAAGTATGAAAGTTTGAAATCTGGTGGAGGTGGAGGAGAGGATAGGCGGGATAAATGGTGATGGAAAAAAATAAAATAAATATATATATTGAGCTTGGCCTGCTCGAGGAACTGAAAGAGCCAGGTGGCTGGTCCATGACCAGCACAAAGAGCAATAGTAAAGGGAGGCAAGGACCAGGTCGTGCACGTCAAGTTTACTTCCTAAGGAAACTCAGGACCAGAGAGGTTCAAAAGCAGTGTTACTGTCAGAAATGGGACCAGAACTGCTGACAGTTAGGGCATGAATTACCCAGTGCCCTTGGTTTGCTTTATATAAAGATGTTCTGTATCTGACAGGCAGTCCTTCAATTTTATAAGTTCTGTTTTCATATGGTTGGCTTTCAGGAAATCTGTGCTTTTGTACTGTCCCCTCTAAAACACTCATTATACACTGAATTCAGACTCCTCCACTTGACAGACAAGTTGATTCAGTCCATGGTGGCATAGTCACCATCTCGGTCTACACAGCAAAGGAGGCCTATGTGATTATTAGAATATTTTCTCAAGGACTTTTTGGAAATTAACTTTGTATGTTCATGTAATACACAAACACATTCCTCTTATAAATACATATTGAACACATTACAGAAAGGGCTGAAGTTCCCATATGCACCACTCCAATCAGGGATTTTTCCCAAGACATAGCCAGTGTTACCAGTTTGTATGTGTCTTCCAGAAGGACATAAGTATGCTCTCACAGAAAAATTATATAACACTGTTTTGAGAGTGTGTATGTGTGTGTGTGTGTGTGTGTGTGTGTGTGTGTGTGTGTAGGAGCAATGTCATGGTTTCTAAATATATACTCTACCATTTACGTATGTCATTGTGCAATTTGCTTTTTTAATTTGCTGTAGTTTTAAGTTGTGCTCTAAAAGCACGTGTCTCCAAATGCCTTCACCACTTCCTTTAGCGCAGCTTTGCTTTAGATGTTTTACATGTGAGGTCTTTGGGTAAATCTTTGTAGCAGAATTGTTTACAAGAAAAGTTTGCCAACTATTTTATTGTATTCTGCCTCTATTGCCTTATAAAAAAGAAAAAACATACAAAAATGAAAGTACAGATACTGATGTTATAATGCATCAGTTCAAATACTTAAATGAAGCTGAGATGGAAATCACCAGGCGTGGCCACCGAGGCAAACATTTAGCTTCAACCGGATGCTTGTTGGACTTCAGTCAACTGTGTTTTTGATTCTAAGGGGGGGGGGGGGAATGAAAGAACATGTACTAAATGCAGATCATAGCTCAGAGGTGTAAGCTTCTGATGTGTCTTACTCTAGGTATGTTTTGGATGATCAATACACAAGTTCCTCTGGTGCTAAGTTTCCTGTGAAGTGGTGTCCACCTGAGGTGTTTAATTACAGCCGCTTTAGCAGCAAATCAGATGTGTGGTCATTCGGTAAGACCCCTGGTCCGTTCCCCCAGCTCTGCCCTGCAGGGGAGTGGGCACCTCACCTGGTAATCCTCGCCCTTTTCCAGGTGTGCTGATGTGGGAGGTGTTCACTGAAGGCAGAATGCCCTTCGAGAAGAACACCAACTATGAAGTGGTAACCATGGTTACTCGTGGCCACCGGCTCTACCGGCCTAAGCTGGCGTCCAAATATATATACGAAGTGATGCTGAGATGTTGGCAGGAGGTATAGAATTTTTTTGTGTCTTTTATTTTTGAGTCTCTCAAATATTTATGGATCTGGGGTTGGTAGATTAAGAATGTGTAGTCTTTGTAGCCTAGTGAGTTGGTGGATGTTTTGCACGACTCTAGGTAGGAAGCCAACGCTCTCGACTCAGTTCCATTTAATGGGAAGAAGAATGCGAAGGAGTGGAAAATGCTAGTAATTAAGATAATGCATTCAGGCTGCCCCACTCCCGGATGGGAACCTGCGACAGCTGCCTGAGTTAGGGACTCAGGGAACAAGCCTGGGAAGGTGGCTCTTCTCTGAGTGGGCGTCTCCTATAGTGGAAGTATTATCTTTCACCAGAGAGGATTTCTCTCTGCAAACCTCAGCTCTCTCAGGTCTTTTTACTCATGAGCTTTGGAAGTTTTCCTTCCCCCTGCATTGAAATGCCACCTTATAGAAGAGATTAAACACCAAAATGACTTTTGAAAGATAATAATAATTGTTATTAAAACTAATAACATTAGCTCACATGTATTGTGTGCTAGGCGCTGTACTAAATGCTTTAGATTTAGTTCTCAAAAAGAACCCTTGGAGGTGCAGTTACTTTTACTGTGACCGGTCTGTGGATGAAAACACTAAGACTCATGAAGGTGATGCTTGCCCAACGCCACTTGTCTGCAGACGACCAGAGTCCTGTCTGACCCCAAAGCCCATGCTCCCAGTCATTTGCTATAAGCTCCTGAGGGCATTGGTTGGGATGGGCAGAGGCCTTCCGGCCAGGAAGTGGCCCTGGGGGAAGGGGACAGCATGAGTGAAGGCAAGGAGGCAGTAACGAGCTTGGTGTGTGTACACGAGGGTGGAGATTGGTTTCACTGAGCAGAGAGTCCATGTGAGCGTTTCTCTGGGAAGTGAAATTGGGTGGCAAGGAGGTGGGGGATGGCAGGTTATAGGGGGCACTGCAAATTAGCAGGCCTTGATTTTGCCGCAGTAAGGCGCTCTGTCGGGGTCTTGGGTAGGGACGCAGCAGCAGTGGGGCAGAAAGCTTAGTCTCGAGGCAGGGCCTGCAGGATAGGCCACGCCGTCTGGAGGCGCCTGCATGTTCCAGCCCCAACGCGACGAGCGCCCTGCTCTAGTGTGCTGTGCTATCTGAGCTGGAGAAATTACTTTTGGAGTGGATTCTGGAACCCACCGCTTCTCTTTGCTTTTTAATTGTAGAAACCAGAGGGAAGACCTTCCTTTGAGGATTTGCTGCGCACGATAGATGAACTGGCTGAGTGTGAAGAAACGTTCGGAAGATAAGCAACGTTGTGACCAGCGGCTTCCAGATTCCAAAGCACAAGGAGGCAATGGCACTTAGTGGCTAACTTTTAATTTATTTAGCACTTGGATGTGTAGAATGTTTTACTTGTAAAGTGAAAACACCTAAAGCATCTGCTTTTAGACCATCTTTAGCTCCATGACTGAATCTTCCAGATTATGGAAATGCTGCCTTGGAGATGGTCATTAAAAGCACTCTTACCCATTCCACAGGGCTGAGTGCCTGCAAAGGTACCATGCGCAGGCCCCGGGGTTTGCCCATTTGAGGGGTGAACATGGGGCCACGTTAGTTGTGCCAGTGGAAGACCAGGGTGTTTGGGAAGGGCAAACATATTCCAGCAACCCGTCTCTTCCCTTTCACTTCTACAGAAATCTGGGCCTGGGGCATTGTATAGAATATGGGTTCTGGAGGAACCGGGAACCACATTGGATAAGTACCCATCATGTGTTTTGAAACATCTGTTTTCAAGACTGCCATTAGTATTACATTACAAAAAGTTTGTGTGCTGTATATATTGTAAATATATATAATATATAAAGTTATATATTTATAAGAAACATGAGTTGTCTTTTATTTTTTAATTTTTTTATTATTTTTTCAATCCACACCCGGATATGTTTTTATTGATTTTTAGAGAGAGGAAGGGGGAGAGAGAGAGACATTGATTGGTTGCCTCCCATACGTGCCCCAACTGGGGATCGAAACTGCAACCTAAGGTATGTGCTCTGATCAGAAATTGAACCCGAAACATTTTGGTGTACAGGTTGATGCTCCAACCAACTGAGCCACCAGGCCAGTACATGAGTTGTCTTTTAATTGAAACTTTGAATTCTGTAATATATGAGCTAACCTTCTTAAGACTTGGGGTGGTACTTTATAGCTGTCAATTCCGTTTCCCCTGGAGATCAAATACTCCTTACTGAAAAGAGTGTGGACCCTTCTAATATTAATGCCCCCTCCTCACTTAGGTAGAATGTTTGGGGGCCCCAACAGGGCCCATGTTTGGGCTAAGTGACCCTACCCGTGGTATCCACAGTTAATTGGAGTTAGGTAGAAAATTGAACTAATGGTAAACAGTTTCTGAAGCTTAGAAACTGTTTGCCCCAGGGCACAGAGGCTGTAAGTGGAAGTGCTGGGCTTTGGAACAGAAGGATCAGGTGACCTTCACAACAGAGGTGCCCCACTGTAAGCAAGACCCAGGAGCAAGCTCAAGTTCTGACAGACCAGGGGAAAAGGAGAGCATCGTGTATTGAGTTGTCTCCGATGGTTTTCAGGAGGCCTTTTTGGATTTGGGTTCCTGGCTCCGAGAGGTTGTGTATCACAGCCTCACAGTACACCCTGTGATCGAGTTTGTTTGAGTAGGTTTCTGACCTTTACAGTCTCTGACTTAGACACCTGCTGAGTGAGAGCCTTCACCTTTCTTCAGGAGCTCAGGGAAAAGAAACAGTCTCCGTCAGCAATGGCTGAGGCGAGGGATTGCCCCACACATTGTTCTTGCGGGTAGAAAGCCAAGCGAGACACGGGCCTTTCTTCAGGAGCTCTGTCTGCCCTGCCCGGGGGACTGCGCAGGTGTCCCCTGTGCTGGGGAGCATTGTGTGGACGCTCTGAGCAGCACCTCCCCTGTGACCCTGGGGACCCACGCTTTCCCTTTTGGTCAGTCCACCCGCTGAATGCTGTCTTCTGTCTTCCCTGAGCCCCCTTAGGATGGAAAAGTATAAAATATCTATCCTAAGTGTTGTCGCAGTCTGTTTGCCACCTTCCCCCCATCTTCCTGTGTAACTGTGCCCCCGTCACAAAAACATGCACACCTTTCAGCTGAATTGCAGCTCATTCGAGGAGCTGCTCATGTTCGAGTCAGACCGTCAGTGTCGCACTTTCTCCTTCCTCCGTCCCTCCCCTCGACCCCTCCCCATCCCGTCCCTTCCCATCGGGCCCCACCTGTCCCTGCGTTTCCCTTTCCACCCTGAGGAGCCCCGTGCACAGCAGCACGTCCCTGCACTGACTGTTCCATACACAAGGGACGTGCAAAACAAGGTGAGTAACCTGGCAACAGCTTTTTCCAAAATCTTTAAATATTTCACTAAAACTTAAAAAAAAAGGTTTTTGCATAGAAGCATAGCTAAGGCAAAAGGTGAGGTAAAACTAGAAGAACCCACCCAGGATGTTTAGAGGTCTTCCTCAAGGCAGGAAGTAGGAAGGGCGACGTGAACATGCTGTGTCTTCATTAGAGGTGTTCCCTTTAGTTTTAGTTAAATTTTATTTAGATTTTCCAGTGGGATAGAGTGAAACTCCTAAGTGCCTTTTTTATTATGTTGTTTTCGTATTTCTTGGCCATGTATAATTTTATTGGTTGCCCCCCCCCCCAAAAAAAACAAAGCTTTCCTCGTATGGGCCCTGAAGTGTGTGTACCGAGTGGAAGGACAGAACGCTGTGGCCTTTGTACTCCAAACCCTAGAATCTAATTCTGTTTCTACTACAAAGTGTGTCCCTTAGCCTACGCTTTCCTTTCCTTCTCTCTCCAGGCAGGACAGTTTGATTTGATTATTTTTAAGGTCCCTTTTACCAAAATTTTGTGATTTCTTGAAAACGTCGCTTGCTGGCCGCCCACGCAGTTGGGAATGAGAGCCGAGTGGCGCGGCTGTGAGAGATCGGATGCAGATTGCTGCACTTTCTGAGATGGGCCGCCGTGCTGTCATTCACACGCTTCTGAGGTTTCTGAACAGGAAAATAGGTGGGGTTAACCTTGCCCACGAGAACATCTTGGGTGAGCTATGATTTCAGTTGAAAGATGTGTTTTTGTGACTGGAGCACTGCTGAAGAACTGAAGACAGTTCTGCATGCTCCGGGCAGAAGCGCAGCCATGATTCTTTCCACCTGTAAGTAGGACGCTTTGTCATTTCTCTTTAGGGCTTGTTCTGGGCGTGTTCCTGATGCTTGAACACCAGAGGAAGTCTTCTCTAAGGCACAGGGCTTGTGAAATTTGGAGGATTATTCCCCCAGATGTGACAGGGTTTTGTTTGTTATTTAAGTAATCACTGAGGTAATGTAATTTTAGTAAATGTTCAACATTGAGATAGCAAAAGTAAGCAAAACAAAAACAGTGTCCTTAAGTTTATATGAGTTGGCAAGAATGCAGTTCAAAAGTGTTTGTTTTTAGAATGATATCCAGTGTCAGCAACTCAGGGCTGGGGCGAGGAGACCAAGTTCTAGTTCTGAATCTGCTGCGGCCTGGGTGGGTCACCTGTGGCAACTTCTTTATCTCAGGCTCTCTTATTGTTTTTCTATTGATTTTAGAGAGAGAGGAAGGGAGGGACACACACACACACACACACACACACACACACACAGGGAAGCATCGATTTGTTGTTCCATTTGTTTGTTGTTCCACTTGTTTATGCATACATTGGTTGATTCTTGTATGTGCCCTGGCCGGGGATCGAATCTGCAGCCTTGGCGTATTGAGATGACACTCTAAACAACTGAGCTACCTGGCCAGGACCTGTATCATGTTCTCATCTATAACATGGTGACTCTCTTTTTGCCCACCTTCCAACAAGTTGTCACAAAGAAATAACAGATAAAAACGACAGGTCCTTCCTGAACTTACTTTTGGAGTTGCTTTGGAAGACTAGTGCCATGTGCAGTTTTAGGAAATGCTTATTAATTTAGCTCTATGGCTCGAAGGGATTTATCATGCAAATAATTAAAACTATGGAAGAAAAATGGTCTTTGATTTTAATTCTGAATGACTAAGGAACCAAGCTTTAACAAAGATCAGTCACATAAGATTAAAACAATCAAAGATTATCTAACAAACTTGTTACATTTCTGATTTTTAAGTGGCAGTAGGAAAAAATGATTGCAATTTTAAAATGTTATCTGTTTAAGCCAAATCACGTGTAAGGACCCAATGCCTGTTGGTAGAATTTGTTAAAATATAAAGCAGGCTATTCCAGTTGTACTGACCTGAATATAAGTTATGGTCTTGATTCTCTTGTATATCAAAATGGGGCTACCTGATATCAGGAATGCAGGCCAAACAGAGCAAAGCAGAAGGAGCTAAGAGGCAGCAAGCAGCCTCTCCCACCTGCCCCAATGGCAGGACAGAGCTGAACAGTGATTTAATAAAAACCTTTTTATTAAAAGCTATGTGAGCATCTGTTCTTCATTTCCCCTGGGGTCAGAACTAGAGAAAAGGCTGTAAATTATAATAGGAAAGACTTAGTTATATATAAAATAAATAATGGTGAGGGTTGGGACAAGGGCTAGAGATTGCCCAAGGGATGAAATAAGGGACTACATATTGGAGGGATATTTTGAGGATCGTTCTGTCTGGCCTGGAGGGACATGGATTTGACAAACTCTCATTGTCCCTTCCGACTTCTGATCATTTGATTCGATGGTAAGAATGAACTGTTTGCTGCTGCTATAAACTACAGCTACACATGGCTCCTTTTTTTCTCTCTCTTCTGTGTAAAACAGTATTTACTGTTGACAAGGGAAAGCCAAGACAAGCCTCCAAGTGTGTTACTGCAAATTAAAAGAAATATTTGTGTGTGTCGGCCAGGCTGAGTCATTTGCCAAATATAGAAGTCTGGCTTCAGGTTGCTGGGGGCAGGAGTACCCGAGGAGACCATGGTGGAAGGCGAGGCGCTGAGCATACCGAATGGGGGGAGCCTGAGAGAGGTATCAGGCACTGCTCCAACGAGCTTCAGCCTGTGGGATGAGATTCGTATTGCTAGCGTTTCTGCCAACTAACTGTTGCCCTGAGAATAGGCCCAGCCCAGGAGAGTTAGGGCAGGGCCCAGGGAGAAGAGCTGGGGGTTCGAGAAGCTCACCTCTTACCTCCACACCACCTTTTCATCTAACTTCTCTGCCTTTCTTTCTTCCCCAGTTTATAAAGAAGGAAAAAGATAATTCATGTAAATGGTTCCTAGGCCTTAGCATGCCTAAAGCGTGCCTGGGATGCTGTTTAAATGCACATTTCTGGACTCCTGTCTGTAATTGGACCTGGGGGTGAGGTCGGGACCCCTTCCTTGCAGTTTCTTTCCAGGCCTCTGTTTTGCAAGCCCTCTCTTATTCCTTGTTGTATTTGATTCCCACACCAACCCTGCTAAGCTACTGTCTTCCATTATTATTATTACGCTTAATATGAAGGCAAAGAGGGTAGCCGTCTAGGGAGTCTCTGCAGTGGCCCCCGGGAGCGCCCACCTCCTGGTGTTCGCCCTGCTCAGTCTCTCTGCTTGAGTATGGGTTGGGCTTAGCAACTCCTCATGAACAGAATGTGGTAAAAATGATGGGGCGTAATCTCTGAGGCGAGGTTGCAAAATGACCGTGGCTTCTGCCTTGGTGCTCTTGGGCTCCCTGTCCCCCGGCTGACCCGCTGCCACCCTGCGAGCGTTCCCAGCAGCCGGTGGAGAGTCCCCATCGTGGGGAACCAGGGCACCAAGGCCTGCTGACTCCGCTGAGTGAGCTTCGCCGTGGAGCCTCCAGCTCAGTCCCTCTAGGCTGTGCCTGGACTTCTGACCCACAGAAATTGTGAGATAAATGTTTTATGCCTCTACGTTTGGAGATAATTTGTTTTCCAACAATGGATAACTAATTCAGTGGCAAAAGGAGAGAGAGCCATGGACCCAAAACATACCCGGCCACTTTTACTACCACTCTGACTCCAGCTGGAGTCAAATTCTCAAAAACAAAGAATTTCTCAATGTTAATACAGACATGAGCATGTGTGCCTTTTCTTCTGTTTGTTAATCATTTCATGATCACCCCCCTGCACTGCTGATCCTGGTCGTCACGATCACCATAGCCACTGTTCGCAACCACGTCTGTGAGGCTCCTGTGCGCTGACCGGAGGCTCCCCGCGGCTCCTCAGCAGGGCCCGCCTGGCCGCGCCACCTGCCCGCCTCCTGCCCGCCGCCGGCCAGTGGGCGCAGCGGCCCAGCGCCAGCTGCAACGGAGGGCGTGTGGTCCAGCACTTTCTCAGATCATAAGCTGGCCAGAAGTCTTGGGTATGATTTCTGTGAACACCTCACAAACTTTCAGCTCACAGACAACAGTCTTCTAGGAAATAGCTACATTGAGGCCTCGGGGTGGGCAGGGAGGACTTGTGTGCAAGGTGGCTGCATCAGCTCGTTACTGGGAAGAGAAAAATTCCTGCATAGAGCGAACAAGGGCTTCAGGGTGCTAGAGTGTTCCATGCCTGGGGGCTGCCCTGGCTGAGGCTGTGACCAGATGAGGAGTCTTCAGGGAGCCTCAGCTTTTCCTTTCAGCGCCCTTTACTCCCAGGAGCACTGTCTCCCCCTGGGGCCCAGTGCCCCCTCTAGCTTCCCAGGCTTCTAAAATCTCCTCTCCCCTTCCTCACACTTAGCACCCCTTCAGGCCCCAGCCAGACCAAACACCATTCTTCCCTTCCACCCAGATTTACCCTTTTCCTGTCTAGTGAGCTGGGTCCCCATTTTCTGTTAGTAAGCAATGAACCCCTTAGTGTAGTTACTCCTCTTACTTTAAGGTTTCACAGACAAGGAAAATGTTAAAAACCAAGTCTGGGATCTAACAGGGTTGTTAACTTATTTTGTCAATAGGTTAAAAAAGATTAACATCTCTGGTGACCATAATTTCTTAGAAGAATTGGACACTATACTGTCAAAAAGAAACACACAGGATTGTTCTTTGAGCATTCCTGTTCAAAGGTGTGCCCTTTTAATGTCCAAAGGAGGCACACACACAGAATGAAATAACACCTCAAATATATAGACTGTGGACTCAGAATAAAGCATAACTTTCTAAATTGAAAAAACATTTTTATGAAAATCTCAGTGTATTTCTCTCTCCCCCTCCCTCCCTCTCTCCCTCTCTCTCGTTACCCCCCTCCCCTCCCTTCCCCTCCCCTCCCCTCCCTTCCCCTCCCTTCCCCTCCCCTCCCCTCCCCTCCCCTCCCCTCCCCTCCCCTCCCCTCCCCTCCCCTCCCCTCCCCTCCCCTCCCCTCCCCTCCCCTCCCCTCCCCTCCCCTTCTCTCCCTTTCCCATCCTTTCCCCTTTTCATTCTTTCCTTTCTCCCTCCTTTGTTGGCGTGTGTTCTTGGCTGGGCATCTGGAAAGCCTCTTCTGATGCCTAATCAGAGGTAGAAATCCATGCTCAGGAAAGCCAGCTTTGTGTTACACCTCCCAGATAATAGGTTAAGTCAATTAAAAATGTGCCCTTTGGTTCAGGGCAGCTCTTGAAACAACCAGTAATTCATGTTTTCAAATAGAAATCACTAGCCATCTGTCAGTTATGACCAAATTCAGTAGGAATGAATTTCACTTGAACCACTGATTCAAAATGAAACTCTGACATCGGAAATGCCAGGGGATGAACACGAGGTTACACTGATATATAAACCTCAAAACATTAGAAACGGAAGGAACGGCACCAGCTCTGCTTCCCAGACAGCAGAGGCCCCACGGCTTTTCATCAAATGTTTATTTGCTGTGCTGAAAGGGGGCCGCGGGGGCTGTTCTGGGAAGGGGTGCTCGCATTTGCCCGATCCAGCGACCCTGGTGGAAATCGTTCCCAGACAGAGCCCTAGCGAAACCACCCACACGTCTGGGGGGGGAAGGAAAGCTAAGGGGACCCCTGCGCGGATGAAAGAAGGGGGAGCAAGCCTTCCCAGAAAAGAGCACAAATACCAAATAAAATAACAGGCTCCCCTGCCTAACCCACAAGAGATGAGCCGGTTCCTAAAGGTCACAGAGATTCTGCTGGAGGTGGTGCCCCTTTCCAGATTTGCTGGGACGTGATATATAATTAAAGATGTTTGCTGGGGAATTAGAAGCAGATGAAAAGAACAGCGCAGATGTCAACCTGGGAGAGGAAGCTCTGGCTCCTTCCTGCGATAATCCTCAACCCTGAATATATCCTTCCAGTGGGCAAATAGTCATGGCCCATCTCTGGGGCATTTTAGTGTTCCGGGCAAAAGCCCTTGATATGCATGAGTTCCTGCCTCCATTGGGAATTTTCTAAAGGTGCAAAAGTGCTTTCTCTCTGCAGGTTACTCTCTGCAAAACAATTCAAAGAATGGTTTCTGTAATCACTGTGCATGTGGAAGTGAGTCTCCACTGATTTATTCACCTGGAAGAGCTGTGGTGCTGTGAACTGAAAATGACCATGAATCTAATAATCATTGCTATCTGCTTTGGCATGGGTCAATCATTCAATCTATAAAGATGCCTAGTATCTTGGAAAGTCATGCCAAACAAGGGAATTCCAGGGAACTGTTCGGCTTTCACAATTTGCTCTTTACTAACTCAGCAGTTATTTATTGGGCAGCAACTGTTTGCTAGCAGCTGTGCTGGGCAGAAGGGAGGGAACTGTCAACAAGGCAGAAGTTGGCCCCCTAGCTGCTGCTGTTGATCTTCAGGCGAGAGAGAACAAAAACTTTATCATAATTAAAGCAGTGGTGCCTCTATTGGAGGGCATTGTCTTTGTTATTGAACTGGGAAAAATAAGTGTTTGAAAGGCTTCGTCCTAAATTCCAGGCTTCAGGAGAGGTCTAAGGTAACCGAGGGAATGTCACTGGGTTTATAATCCACTCTGCTGGGGTGTAGTCATGAATTGTGAGTTCAGTGTACAGGAAAAGGTTTCTATCCTAGTTCCAGATGTCAATTCTGCCTGCTGACTGATACCAGCAATTTTGCTTGGAAAGTTCTATGTATTTCATTTTAAGGTATTAGGATGGTTAATTTTATGATTCAACTTGGCTGGGTTATGATGCCCAGGTATTTGATCAAACATTATTCTGGATGTTTCTCTGAAGGTGTTTTTGGGATGAGTGTAACGTTTACATAGGTGTATTTGAGTAAAACGGGTTACCCTCCATAATGTGGGTGGGCCTCATTCTATCAGTTGAAGCCTTAATAGAACAAAGACTGACTTCCCCTGAGCAAGTAGGAATTCTGCCAGCAGACTGCCCATCCCACTAAGTTTTGAATGCATCAGCTTTCAGAACAATGTGAGCCAATTCCTTGAAATAAATCTCTCTGTTTACTCTAATACAGGTGTGTTGCTTACAAACATGGAAATGCCTTTAAAAGAAACTACAGTACAACATGTTTACTATGATATCATTTATACCTTAACAGGAATACGTTTCAGAGCCTCTCCTAAGAGCTGTTTTAATAGTGAGAGAGAAAGCCCATTAGAGTCGTGAATGGAAGGATCATTGGCCTCTGAGTCAGGCGTAGAGAATGGGCTCAGAACAGAGAAGTTGGGGGACTGAGGATTAGCTTTGGCTTACTTGGCCTTCTTCCTCTGTTTTGTCTCAGAGGGAGAACCACACCTGTTTCTATATATTTAATTTAAATATATCCTGTGAGTATCCCAAAAGTTATAAGGAATTGGGTAAGGGAAATAGGTTAAAGATTAAATGGTCAACTGCTATGTTCTAGGCATTTTGCCTCAGCCCTTTTTCTCCCTATCCTCTACATATCTCCTACCATATTTCATCAGTGTATAGTGATTCTTTTAAATAATTTTTTTTACTTTTTACAGCTGCGTAGTATTCCATGGTGTATATGTCCCACAGCTTTTTTATCCACTCATCTACATGAACAGAATAGATTCAGTGACACGGAAGCATAGATCAGACTGATGAATGTCAGAGGGATGGAGGAGGGCGGGTGGGTGGAGGGGGAGAGAGTAACCAAAGAATTTGTATGCACAGATGCACAACCCAACGACATGGACAATGGTGGGGAGAGGGGATGGGATAGGGTGGAACGGGTCATTAGGGAGAAAAAGGGACATCTGTGATATTTTAAACAAAAATAAAATTTAAATATTAAAAAATAAAATATAATTTTACTTTTTAAATTATAGTTGACGTACAATGCTATATTAGTTTCAGGTGTACAGCCCCATGATTAGATATTTATATAACTTACAAAGTGATCACCCCGATAAATTTAGTATCCATCTGACACCATATATAGTTATTACAATATTATTGACTATATTCCCTATGTTGTACTTAACATCCCCATGACTATTCTATAACTACCATTTTGTACTTCCAAATCTCTTCACCTTTTTCACCCATCCCCAAACCCCCTTCCATCTTGCGACCATCAAAATGTTATCTGTATGAGTCTGTTTCTTTTAAAAATATTTTTTAATCTATTTCAGAGATAGGGAGAGGGAGAGAGAGAGAAACATCAATGACGAGAGTCATTGATCAGCTGCCTCCTGTACGCCCCCTATTGAGGGTTGAGCCCACAACCCAGTTATGTGCCCTGACCAGGAATCACTCTGTGATCTCCCGGTTCACACGTCAGCACTCAACCACTGAGCCATGCCAGGCAGGCCTATGAGTCTGTTTCTCTGTGGCTTTTCGGGTTCCACATGTAAGTGAGATCATCTGACATTTGTCTTTCTCTGTCTGACTTGTTTCACTTAGCATATACCCTCCACGTCCATCCATGTTGCAGATGGCAAGAGTACTTTTTTTTAATGGCTAAATCATTTTTGATTGTATATATGCACTACTACTTCTTTATCCATTCATTTATTGATGGATACTTACGTTGCTTCCATATGTTGGCTATTGTAGACATGCTGCAATGGCCTTAGCCGGGTGGCTCAGTTGGTTGGAGCGTCATCCCGTACACCAAAATGTTGTGGGTTTGGTTCCTGGTCAAGGCACTTACCTAGGGTGCAGGTTTGATCCCTGGTTGGGGAGTGTACAGGGAGCAACCAATTGATGTTTCTCTCTCACGTTGATGTTTTTCTCTCTCCCCCCCTCTCTCTCCCCCTCCCCCTCCCTTCCTCTTTTTCTAAAAATCTATAAAAAACATGTCCTTGGGTGAAGATCAAAAAAAAAAATTCTTTAAAAAAACAACAATGCTGCAAAACATATAGATGCATATGTCCTTTTGATTTCGCATTTTGAGTTTCTTTGGATAAATACCCAGAAGTGGAGTTGCTGGTTCCCTTTTTGACCCCTGTTATAGCCTTTGTTTGAAAGTCTATTTTAAAGTCTGGTATAAGTATTGCTACCCCAGCTTTTTTTTTCCTTTTCCATTTTCATGAAATGCATCCCTTAACTTTCAGCCTGTGTGTGTCTTTTGATCTGAAGTGGGTATCTTGTAGACAACATATTTAAGGGTTTTGTTTTGTTATCTGTCTGGTTACCATATATCTTTTGATTGGAGCATTTGATCCATTTGCATTTAAAGTAATTGTTGATAGATATGTATTTATTACCATTTTATTTTGCATATTTTTTACCTTTTTTTTTTTTCTTCTTCTTCTTAAAGAAGACCCTTTAACATTTCTTATACTACTGGTTTGGTGGTGATGAACTGCTTTAGCTTTTTCTTGTTTTGGAAGCTGTTTATCTGTCCTTCCATTCTAAACAATGGCTTTGCTGGGTAGAGTAGTCTTGGTTTTAGGTTCTTGCTTTTCATACTTCGAATATTTCATGCTAATCCCTTCTGGCCTGCAAACTTTCTGTTGAGAAATCACCTGACAGTCTTATGGGAGCTCCCTTGTAGGTAACTAACTGCTTTTTTCTTGCTCCTTTTAAGATTCTCTCTTTTTTTTTAACCTTTGGCATTTTAATTATGCTGTGTCTTGGTGTGGGCCTCTTTGGGTTCATCTTGTTTGGGACAACCCCACACATCTTGTCCTGGACTTGTATGTCTATTTCCTTCAGCAGGGTAGGGAAGTTTTCTGTCATTTTTTCAAACAGGTTTTCAAACTTGTTTTCAATTTCTTGCTCTCTCTCTTCTCCTTCCACACATCCATGATGCAAATGTTGTTATGCTTGAAATTGTCCCAGAGTCTCCTTACACTATCCTCATTTTTTTTAACTCCTTTTTCTTTTTGTTGTTCTGATTGAGTGTTTTCTCTTTCCTTATATTCCAAATTGCTGATTTGATTCTCTGTTCATCTACTCTACTGTTGATTTCCTGTAAATTATTCTTCATTTAAGTTAGTGATCCTTCATTTCTAACTGGTTCTTTATTATGGTTTCCATGTCTTTTTTTCATGCTGTTGAGGTTCTCACTGAGTACCGTGAGCATCCTTATAACCATTGTTTTGGACTCTGTATCTGGTAGTTTACTTCCCTCCATTTCATTTAGTTCTTTTTCTGGAGATTTCTTTCATTCTTTCATTTGGGACCTATTTCTTTGTCTCCTCACTTTGTCTGCTTCCCTGTGCTTGTTTCTATGTATTTGGTAGAGCTGCTACATCTCCTGGTCTTGGTAGAGTGGCCTAATGTGGCAGGTGTCTTGTGTCTTGTAGGGACCAGTGGCACAGCCTCCCCAGTCACTTGAGCTGGGCACTCCAGCTGTGCCTCCCATGTGGGCTGTGTGCACCCTCTTGTTGTAGTTGAGCCTTGATTGCTATTGGCAGATCACTGGGCGGGCTTGACCTCCAGGCTGATTGCTTTTGAGGACTGGTTGCAATTATAGTGGAGAAACTGCTGCGCATGGTCCAACCCCACACTAGCAGGACTTGCTTCAGTGGGGCTTTAGTGCCCTTTGAGTGTGTCATGTGTGGGGGTGGTTGGGTTGTAATCCGGCATGGTCTGAAGCTGTCCACCAGGTGCACAGGCTCTGGGGACCCCCAGGAGGTGCAGGCCAAGGTCAGCCATTGCTTGTGCCCTGCCTGGGACCACCTTGCATGAGCTACAGAGTGACCTGCAGATGGCTGCTACTTGTGCTGGGCTTGGAAGTACCTGGGAAAGGCCAAGCTGTGAACCAAGGCTGACTACTCCTAGTGCTTGGTGTGGGGCCAGTTAGCAAGTGGTATGAGGCACGCTGAGGCCAGAGGCTGCTTGTTTGAGAGATTTTAGGAAAGTCTGAAACATGAGCCAGGAAAGGACGTTTGTATGGAAAAGCCACTGGAAACAGCTTAGGTGGGCCCGAAAGTTGAGTGGGGTGGGTCTCAGGGAATCACCAGGGTGGGGCAAACAGCCTAATGGAAAAGAGGTTAGTGCCCCTGACTAAATAGTCAGGTATTACATGTTTTAAAAATTCTCATGGCACACTGGTTGAAAATCGCTGCCTTAGACTGTTGAATAAAAAAATGACAATAGCCAGCACAGCAATAGTCGTCCAGTGTTCATGCCCTGTCTTGAACCATAAATATATAGGTCATATAATAGAGTTGCATCTTATTGGTCACATCACATAATAAAGTTGTGCCTGACTGGTTAATTCTTGGTACCAGAAATCCTTATATACAACTATAGGCACTTGACTTTTAAAAAAAAAAATCCTCACCTGAGGATATATTTTTTCCATTGCTTTTCAGAGAGAGTGGGGGGGGGGGGGAAGAAAGAAAGAGAGAGAGACATTGCTGTGAGAGAGACACATCAATTGGTTGCCTCACACAGACATCCGACCAGGGCTGGGGATGGATCCTACAACCGAAGTACGTGTCCTTGGCCAGAATTGAACCTGGGACTCTTTAGGTTAGAGTGGTTGATGTTCTAACCACTGAGCAAAACCAGCCAGGGCAGCCCTTGATTTTTTTAAAAAGTCACTTTGGAGCAAAAAGAATCAGTAATTATTATTATTATTATTTTGTAAACCAATCAAAATTATACCTAATTTTTTTGTCAGATTGGCAAAAAATATATTTTTTGGTGTGCTGCAGAATTTTAGTAATTAGGTTATGTTTGCCATGAGAAGGAAAAGGTTGAAAATCGCTGTCCTAATACAGAAAAAAATTGACCACCAGAGAGATTTCATCCATTTTATTTTGCATCTCATCATTTAATGCTTGGTTTTGGATAAATTTTTTTAAAAAATATATCTGGAACAAAAGTTAGACTTATGACCTAGTATAAGTGCTAGCTGAGGCTCCGGAAGCTCAGTTTTCTTCAACGCTGCTGTTCCACATAGTGGAGTAGTTGACCACAGAAGGACGTGGTAAGCCCCGCTTTCTCTGCGGCCAGCATCGAGCTGTGAGATAGCGTGTGCTAGAATGAGGTACTGAGCAGTGGAGCCCAGATGTAACGTGATCGTGTAGATATTGGGGAAGCCTTATTTAATAGTTATTTATCGAGTTTAGTTATGGACCAGGCACCGATGTTAGATGCTCTAAAGAAGACAAAAATGCAGTCCCTGAAATTGGAGAGCTTACGGTCCAGCTCAGTGGTTCCCAAGTAGGGGTAATTTTGCCCCTAGGGGACATTTGACAATACCTGGAAACATTTTGGTTTTCACAGCTGGGAGGAGTGGGTGGATGTGAGAGGGGTGGGGAGGTGTGATTGCTGGCATGTGAAAGAGGCCAGTGATGCTGCTAAACAACCTACAATACACAGAACACCCCCCTACAACACCACAAAGAATCATTCAACTTAAAATGTCAATAGTGGTTTGAGAAACCCTGTGAGAACCAAAACCTACACAAGGAAATTTTAATGACCATCTAATTAAGGGCCACAGGGCAAGACAGAGCTCATGATCTTTGGGAGCTCAAAGGAAGATAAATTGGGAGTGGATTGCAATGGCTTTTTTTCAGGCTGGGGGCAGGCAAGGTGTCGGCGAGAAAAGAACAAGTGGAAGAAGCTGGTGCATCTAAGAGTCAGAGTCGCGTTGGCCATATGATGGAAGGCCTTTACCACAGGGGAGATATGGTCTTGATGCCATGTGCGGTGAAGAGTCTTTCCAGATGCTGAAGATGTAGAGCAGTTGGCTGAGACAGATTTTTAAGGAAAAGAGGAAACAGAATGAACTGGAGGAGAGAGGGCTCAGAGGCAGGGCATTTGGCCAGTTCATTCAGTCCCTGAGCAAACACCGGTTGCACAGAGGTTAAGAGCAGAGACCAGGGAGTCTGCCTTCCTGGGGCCCAGTTCTGCTCTCCACTTACAAGCCCTCGACTCTCAGCAAGGAAGATCCTCTTTGTGGTTAAAATCCATCATCTGTAAAGCAGCACCTACTCGAGATTATGGGATTAAATGAATTGATGCAGAATTACAGGTGTGGGCTGGCGAGGGCTTGGACTGGGTTGGTAGCTGGAAAGACAAGAAGTAAAACGCCAAACAATTTGAACAGATTAATGGCAGGTTGAATACAAAAGATGAGGCTGAGAAAGGGTTAGAGATGTCTGTGGTGGACTCGCACATACACAGATGTGGCAAATTGAAGGAAAACCGTCAGAGTTGTTTTCTTATTGGCACTAGCAAGGAAGGTGATGATTCTGGTTGGGCACAAGGTAAGACTGGCTGAAATAAAGAAATAAAAAGCCTTTGCATCTAGCACTAAAAGTCATGTACATGTAAAAAGCTATTAATGCTAAAATAGGCACCTAACTACCTAACCCCCCATTTTACCTGATTTTCTGGGGATTTTACTTCTTTTGAATCTACACATTTTAGGTTTTGAAATATTTCAAGCATGTGGAAAATACAGAGAATAATATAACATGTCAGTGATTATTCAAGAAGTCAAGTGACCATTATTCACACTTTTTTGGCCTGGATGATATTACAGATGCTCCTCAACTTATGATGGGGTTACGTCCTGCTAGTGAAAGTTGAAAATATTGTAAGTCAAAACTGCATTTCATACACATGACCTACCTAACATCATAACTTAGCCTAGCCTACCTTATACGTGTTCAGAACACAAGATTCAGAAAACGCTGGCTGCTCAGTGCACTGTAGAATATCTTGTGTGATCGTGTGGCCGACGGGGCTGTGGCTCACGGTGGCTGCCCAGCACCACGGGAGGGTATTGCACAGCATATCACCAGCCTGGGAAGGGATGGAAGCCTGGTTTCTACTGAATGTGCGTCATTAGCATCTTGAAAAACTGCAAGTTGGACCATTGTAAATCGGGGATCGCCTATAAGTGGTTTTAGTTTCTTTTAAAACATGAGGCCATAGGTCACTGTTGCTCACCTTGCTGGGCTATCTTTATAAAGGAGTCTAGGCTGGAAACAGATTTACTCTGCGGTGGCCCGTGGCCAAACCGTTCTCCGTCTTCAGTAGCTAATAAGACTCCCTGCCACATAGACAGCCGGGGTCCTCTCTTCCCTTAGTTGAAGGACTTTCATAATCTCATCCCACACCCCCACTCTTACTGTTCACTGTGTCCTGTTTTACCTGCTTATTCTGTCCCCAAATACAGTTTTCATTTTCTCATTAGGACTGAATCAAGGCAGGTGCGTGCTCTGAAAAGGTTATAACTTGATGTTCCTGCAAACCACTTCATTTATACATTCACTCAATAAATATTGGTTGAGTAAGCATTTGTATCAAACACTGTTCTAGCCTCTTGGGCTATAACTGTGAACAAAATAGACAAAATTCACCATTTACCTTCTTGTAGAGGAGACAGACAGTAAAAAATGATAAATAAATGAATCGTATAATACATTAGAAAGTGAGAAATGCTATTTAAAGAAAGAAAAGAAAGGGTAGAGCAAAGTAAGTACTCCCAAAGTTAGGGAGCACAAGGGGCAATCATAATCATCCGGGGTCCTTGAGAAGGTGAGATTGGAGCCGATCTGAAGGAGCGGAGTGTCAGAGGTTGACCGATGCCTGGGAGAATGTGCAAAAGCAAAGCAAGAAGCCGCGGCGAGAACAGGCTTGTGTGCTCCAGAAGCGCAGTGAGGGCGCTGCGGCTGCAGGACATGAGCAAAGGCACGTTGGGGAGGGGAGGGGAGGGGAGGGGAGGGGAGGGGAGGGGAGGGGAGGGGAGGGGAGGGGAGGGGAGGCCGCAGGAGGCTAGGTCGTGAAGCTCTCAGAGGCTACTGTGAGAAGCTTGGCTGTAACTCAGTGAAATGGGGAGCCGCTGTGAGGTTTGGACATAAGTAACGTGATCCTATCTAGGTTTTAAGTTAATCGCTCTGGCCACGGTGTTGAGAATAAACTATAGGGGGTTCTGGGTAGAAGCAGGAAGAAGTTAGGGGGCTATCGGTATAATCCAGATGAGACGATGGTGGCTTAGACCATGGTCACGACAGAAGGTGGGGAAAAGCGATAAGATTCTGTGTGTGTGTGTGTGTGTGTGTGTGTCTTAAATAGTGGTGAAATAAAACATAAATGAAACAAAATAAATACATAAATAAAACAGAACAAAAATGAAAACATAAAATTTACCATTTTAGCTATTTGTAAGTGTGCAGTCCAGTGGCATTAAGTACATTCACATGTGGTACAGCTATTGCCACCATCCATCTCCAGAACTTTTTCATGATTACAAACTGAAATCAAGACAGGTGGGTGCTATTTTTAAAGCAGAGTCAGCATACTTTCCCGACAGATTGAATTGGGGTGTGAGAGAGAGGAGTCAGAGGTGACACCAAGATTGTTGGCCTGAGCACCTGGACACGTGGTCTAGCTATGGACGCAATGGAGAAGGGCGGGGAGAGCACATTTAGGGAGGAAGGAAGAGAAGGGGTTCAGATTTGTTCATGTTAATTTGAGGTATCTACTAGACATCCCAGTGGGAAATTTGAGATTGCATTTGGGTACGTAAGTCTGGAGTTCATTAAAACTGGGTTAGAGGTGTGTATTTAGGTGTCATCAGCAGATGTTTTAAAATTTTTAATTAAAAAATTTAAAGTTAAATGTATTGGGGTGACATTGGTTATTAAGATTATATAGGTTTCAAGTGTACAAGGTATCTACCTGACAGATGGTTGTTAAGCCTGCGCAAGGAATGAGGCAATCAAAGGGGGGACTAGGACAGAGAGGAGAGGAGGAACCAAAAGCTTCGGGGCAGTCAGTCTGGCATTAGGCCCAGTCTAAGCGCCTGGGAAGGACAAACGGACAACAGAGAAGGGCAGGGAGAAGAAGGAAAGCCCGGAAGACGTGGTGGCGAATGCTCTTGAGAGGTCAAGTAAATTGACCATTGGGTGTGTCGCCGTGGTGGTCACTGGCGACCCTAACAAGAGCAGTTTTGGGAAAGGGGTAGGGACAAAAACCTGAATGGGTTAAGAGGAAATGGGGGGGGGGGAGAAGTAGGGCAGCAAGTAAAGACTACTCCTTTCTAGATTTTACTATAAGTGGGGAACAGAGCTAAAGGAGGGAAGAGATTCAGAGTGGTTTGTTTTGTTTTGTTTTTAATGGGTGAAGTAACAGCATATTTGTACGCTGATGGGAACGATCCAGAGAGGGGAAAATAGTGATGTGAGAGAGGGAGTATTTAAAAATTTTTGAATTTGAAAAAATTCAATTTGACACAGCATTTTGGCACAATCTACACCATGCTTTGATCTGCTTCCCTCACTTATGTCACCTACATTTTACTTTGCACCCCCTGGCCTGGGTAGATACAGATCTTTATGAATAAGGCTGAAAGACAACCCTGGAATAGGTTGGTATGAATGTTAGTTAAAACCACTCCTGCCAGAGTAGACAGAGACCTCAAGTGCTAATGTACCCTCTTTCTAAGGAGTGTTTCTGGCAATTTGCTCATGCGGACACTACCAGGTGAAAAAAAAGAACGTCTGAAGCAGTTGAAATCCAAATACCTAATAATAAATAATGTCTTGCAGCTTTGGGGAACTTAGTAATTTATTTTATTTTAGTCTTCAGAAATAAATCTTGGGAAATGAGTGGTTCCTGGGTACAGGTAAAGGAAGAGAGAAAGTAATTAAATCAGGGGTGAGTGGTAAAACAGCAGTGGGAAAAAAAGAGGAGTCTTTGCCTGGACTTGCACTAAGACTCTGTTTTTTAGAAATAAGACATTTATCACTGGACCACCAATATGTCTGTAGTCCAAAGACTGAGTAATGGCTATTCCAAATCAGAGAAAGGCAAGTAACCAATACATGAATCTAGGTTTAGAAGGTCAACTTCTGTGAAAGGAAAGGGAACTAATATATATTAATTACTTTGCTGAATAGTTTTATTCTAATCCCCCCTGTCCTACCCTGGAAAAATGACCTATGGAGTGTAAATGTGGTAGCCAGCTTCCATGATGGCTTAGTGACCCCAATCTGTTGTTTCATTCTTCACCCCGAACTCTGTCCTTGAAAAGTGATCTGTAGGATTTGGTCCAACATGCTTCCAAGCCTCTGCCTTCTGGTTGGATTACACCCTCGGGGGGAGCCCTGGAAGGCAGTTGTGGTGAGGTTGTCTCAGGTTGGCTGTGTACCCCAACAGCAGATCATTGCTCCTATCAAGGTGGCCTCTGCTCCACTCAGTATTCTGTCCCTGTTCTGATCCTTGTGGACCTAGAGATGACAACAGTTCCACAACTGCTGGACCCAGGTTTCTGCACATCCTTTGTGGTTTCCATACCCCCATCCACACTTTTGTAATTAGTCCCTTTGAAAATAAAATTTCAAAAAATTATTTTAATTTAAGTATGTCATGTTTCATATTGGAATTCAGACTGGTACATTAATTGGTATCAGAAGTGGCTCTTGGAAACAGAACTGGTTTTGGAATTTATTTGGTCATATATTTAGAGGTCCAGGAATAGCCTCATTGCTGGGAGAAATAACTCAATTATAAATTACTTGAATTATCATTGGTGGTAGCCTGGGATGAAAGGTAAAATGTTGGCTATATAGAACTTCTGAAAGTCCCAATAAGAAAATCACAGCACAAACCCCTGGAGTAAAGACTTGACCCTGTGCTGATAAGTATTTTCAATTTTATTTTATTTTATTTTATTTTATTTTATTTTATTTTATTTTATTTTATTTTATTTTATTTTATTTATTTTTTTTTAAAAAATATATCTTTATTGATTTCAGAGAGGAAAGGAGAGGGAGAGAGAGAGAGATCGAAACATCAATGATGAGAGAGTCATTGATCGAGCCTGCAACCCGGGGATGTGCCCTGACCAGGAATCAAACCCTGATCGCCTGGATCCTAGGTTGACGCTTAACCACTGAGCCACACCCGGCCGGGCAGTATTTTCAATTTTAAAAGGAGCTTTTGCCTTGCTACTGGTGAAGACTGAATGCTTGACCATGGATCATGAAATAGTTGTGTAATCCAAACTACTGGTCATGAGCTGAGTTATCTGATTCACTGAGCCATAAATCTGGGCATGCACTGCAGTAATCCATCAGAATATGGAAGTGGTATATATGAAAGTGAGCCCCAGTAGGTCCAGAAGGCTCAAGAAAGCTTCATGAGAGGTGGCTTATATTCACATGGTACATGTGTTTTCTGCTTCTTTAATTCACACCAGACACCTCAAGAGAAATTCCCCACTAAACAGAATTTATAGATAGATCTGATCCTGAGCCCACATGAATGGAAAGTAAACAGCCATTGTGCTACAACTCAGTGCAGAGGTAGCCTGAAAGATAGTGCTGAAATAAAATCCTCCCAGAACTTTAAATACTTCCGTTTGTTCCCTTCGTTAGGGCAAGATAGTCTCAGGCACTGATCTACATTGACTCATCGGCAATGGCAAAAAGTTGGCCTGCTGGTTGGGAATGTTGAAAGAACAAGATCAGGAGAATGGTGTCAAGGAGATCTGGGGGAGAGAAATACATTTGAAACTCTTGCAATGGGGACAGAATGGAAAGATTTCTACAAGATGACCTATTCCGTGGAGTCTGCCTTTTCTTAGTTTCATTGGTCCTTGCTCAATGACCCTCTGAATACTCTGACAGTGTGTCCCATAATTCAGAAGCAGCTGGCTTGACAGGACAGAGGAAGGGTTTGCTAAAGGCTCAATTACTATAATATCTAGGAGACAGCACCTTGCGGTGTTCGAGTGGTGTCCTATAAGATGCCATAAACGTCTTAAACCAGCAGCAAATATGTAGCCAGGGTGCGTGAGTTCGGGAATGAAGGAGTGACGACTGGAGCGGCCCCTCTCACCATTCAACCTAATAACCCATTGGAATTCTGCTCTTTCCCTCTGATCTTGGGTTTGGAGGGTTTGGAGGGTTTGGAGATTTCAGTGGCCAAGAGAATTCTTTTCTTAGGGAATTTTGGAGGTTGAGACTGCCCTCTGGAGGTTCCTTGTATCGCTGAATAGATAGGCACAGAGAGTCAACGTAGCTGGAACGAACATCTTAATTACCTGGAAGAAATTAGGTTGGTGCTTCACAATGAGGACAAGGAGGATTTTGATGCTGAAGGTGGACTGCACTGGGTGTCTTCTGTTTGCACCCCTCTCCTATGTTCCGGGACTTTAGAGGTGATATCTAATTTAATCTTCTCAACAGCCCTACAATAATCGTAGTTCTTCTTGATTACCCTCTTGCTGTGTACCTGACATTGTTCTAGGTACTTTACACGAATTGATTCAATTCATCCTCACAGAAGTCTTACATACGAAATATCCTATGATTCTCATTTCACAGATAAAACTTAAGCACAGGACAGTTAAGTAACTTGCACAAACCCACAAAGTTAGGGATTAACTGCTTCCCTATAAGGCTTCTCAGAGAGGGTAGGTATGATGATCTTGTTCTTACACAGAGAAAAAGAAAATGAGAAGTAAAGGAATTTATCCCAGATATAGTCAGCTGCACATCTAGGACTCAAATCCAGATCTGTCTGCCCTTGAAGCTAATGTTCGTATCTAATGCACTCTGCTTCCATCGTGATACTCCATTTTCAGGTGTGATAGAAGAAAGAGCTGACTGTAAAATGCAATTCTATGAACATAAAACACCCTTTTGATAAATTCAAAATTTATTTATGGTTTTTAAGAAATGCAAATGATGTAGTTAGATCAGCGATTTTCAACCTTTTTCATTTCATGGCACATATAAACTAATTACTAAAATTCTGCAGCACACCAAAAAATATATTTTTTGCTGACCTGACAAAAAACGATAGGTCTAATTTTGATTCATTTACACTGGGTGGATATTGTTGTGCCGGCTGTTGTCATTTTTTTATTTGACAATCTAAGGGAAAAGAGGTCAGTGCCCCTGACTAAATAGCCAGGTATTGCATGTTTTAAAAATCCTTGCAGCATACCGGTTGAAAATCGCTGATCTAACTTAAATTAAAAAGATTAAGCTTGACAATACAAGCGTAAGCATGTCCCAGATTTACTAACCTAGATAGTTCTTCCTTTAAATGTTTAGCTTATATTTGGACGTACTCCATAGAAAACTTGAAAGCCAAAAAATTATATATATAAAAATAAAATAAGTATATTAACATATAATATATTATATAAAATGTATTTGTTATTTTATATAAGTGTATAAAATATATATTAAAATATTTTTTAAGGATGTGTGATGACCTAATTCAAAATCATGGCCAACAGATTTTCTGGGAGAACATTGTTCTGGAATTCTATCCTTTTGTACACTTGTTAGCTGTCATTAGCCCTGACCAAGGTAGGGGAGAGCCAGTGGTCATCGTTCGCAGACTGAGGAAATGCACAAACCAGACCCGACGACAAGAGCCTGAGAAGGGAAACCACATCGCTCAAGGTGCCAGTAACTTGCCTTAGCGGCAGGTTTCCATCTTCCGCCGGTGCAGGAGGGCACGGTCAAGGGTCTGCTTGCTTTTGTAACGATTCCTGTCGCTGCCGTCCTTGGGGATTTCCTCCTTTGGAGCAGCACCGGCACCCCATCTATCAGATATGGACCCCGGGCTTTCTGACAGTTGAGAATGCTCTGCTTTTCAGATAACACCATCCAGTCGATTTTCTGTTGCTGCTGCTGCTGTTCGGTGCAGAAGCGGTAAGTCTGCTTCCCGAGGCCAACTGCTCGGAAATGAATTCATTCCGTTTCTTTATTGTCTACTGAGTCTCCACGTCCCTTTGTATCTGCTGTTGCTTTTGCCTGGGAAACCCTTCTCCCGCCCCCCCTCCCTGCCCTGTCCCCACCCAACGCCTATTTATTTAAAAACATAGGTCAAATGTCAGGCCTCCTGTGATCCTTTCTTAATCTTCTTGGATTTAATTGCTCCTTTGATTGTGTTCCCAAAGCATGTGACTCGGTACTTTATTTAATATTTATTTCATGTATCCTATTTATATGTCTGTGTTCCACTCTATAATTTTTACCCTTTACGGGCAAGAATTCTGTCTTATTCATTTGAATATCTCCTCAAAACTATCGGTGTGTCTTATACTTTGTTAGCTGACGCTAATCATTTGTTAGCAAATGACTGTAAGAATACAATCCAGGGCTCCGTGGAAAGAGTCACAGCTAACATTTAATGGGGGTGTTCCTTATGTTAGATTGCGCTAAGAGGTTTGCATCTATTAGCCCGAGAAACTCTCAAAACTACTTATGGATTTTTACAATCCCCATTTTACAGATGAGGAAGTTGAGGCTTAGAGAAGTTACATTGCTGACCCAAGGCCACACTGTGAAGTGGTAGAGCTGGGATTCAAACTCATGTGCTTAATTACTATGCCATGTCTACTTATAACAATAGATACCATCAAATGAGTAACATATGTAAAATGGTTAACACTGTGCCTGATACAGAGTAAGCTTTTCATGATCATGGTTATCATTTCATGCCCTTAATATGCACTGGACTCTGTACTGGGCTTGTGACATATGTTTCCCTCAATGTTATTTCATAACAACTCTATATACTCTTATCATCTCTAGTTTCCAGATAAGAAAAATTAAGCTCTAAGAGGCAGTAACTTGCCCAAGGAAATGGAGTTAGTCTTCTTAGTTTCAAAAGCCTTTGGAAAGAGACTTGGATTGTTGTACTAGTTTTGTGATGGTCCGGTAGGTTTATAGATAACTTGAGTAAAAATAATCACTTGTAACGTGATTATTTTTTAATGTCAGGCAAGTGAGAACACAAATAAGCCTGAGCAAAGATGAAGAACTTTCAGAAAAATATACTCAGCCTCGCAGGCGGTGGTTCAGCAAGAAGCAGGTGAGTATTATTTTGATGGGGGGTGAGGCGGGGGTGGGGGGGGAAGCCCACCCTTTTAGGGTCTGCTCCATGGGGCACTCTTTGCTACCATGCCTAGAACCTAGCGTCATGCTTGGCACATAATAAATGCTCAATACATTTAGTGAATGGATTTTCTAGAAGAAAGCGAAAGGAAAAAAAAGACCAGTTAACATAGTCTGCCCCGCCGTGTTTTGGAAGAACTTGGAACTGGATGGTCAGCAGGAAAAAAACCAAACTGGCTCCTGCCGCTTTGAGGCTGGGATTAATTTTCAGTTCAGTGCAGGGAGGAACAGTGCTCTTAGGAAGCATGGTAAATCCAAGCACAAGCTTACAGCCCATGAAAGAAAAGGGCTGCTTTTCTTTTTCCAAGGGAGAAAAATCCTTAAGACACAGTGAAGCTATTGGGGAGGAAATCAAGTTTTAAGAACTGTGACCTGAAAAAAAAAAAAAAAAAAATCCAGTGCCATGCTGGCAAGAGAATGTGTGATCTTGAAAATTCACAGAATGACGAGTGTGTTGCTAGATCCGAAAGCTGTTTCCAAGTCGGTCATTTCCTATGTTTATCTTGCGCCGGCTTCTGCCCTGGTGCAGCGGATGGGAGAAAAGAGGCCGCAGGCTCGTGGGCCCACGCCTCTTCGCTAGCGCGGGTTATAGGGCAGCTAGAGCAGAACTCACTCCTTGGTCTTCACAGTCCAGCAGGGGCCGTGTGCAGCCGTCCAAGCGCAAGCCGCTGCCCCCCCTCCCAGCCCCCGAGGCCGCCGAGGAGGTCAGAGTCATGGCGCTGTATGACTTTCTGCCCAGAGAGCCCTGTGACCTGGCATTGAAGAGGGCAGAGGAATACCTGATCCTGGAGAAGTATAACACTCACTGGTGGAAGGCAAGAGACCGTTTGGGGTAAGAGCGGTGGCTTGGTTCTTATCAAATTCCTCCTCTTGTATCCCCTAAAGACTTCTGAAGCATAAAGAGGCCTGTGTACCGGCTCAGTTTCTCCAGGTTTATAACCTTCTTCTGTGTGAAATGAAACCTGCCCTCCCCCCCCCATCCGCATGAGAGCATTCTAGGGCCACGATTCCAGGCAGACTCTTAGAAGTAGGTACACCTGCTTTCACATTCCAGTGCTGTCACTAAGTATTGGGTCCCTTGGGCAAGTCGCTTACCCTCTCTGAGTTTCCATTTCTTTTTTGAAATTGAGCTATAATTGGCATATAATGTTATATTAGTTCCAGCTGTACAGTGTAATGATTCAATATTTGGATATATTGTAAGATGATCACCAGAATTAGCCTAGTTAACATCTGTCACCATACATAGCCACAGAACTTTATTCTTGTGATATGAACTTTTAAGATTTAATGTCTCAGCAACTTCCATATATGCACTATAGTATTATGAACTATAGTCAGCATGCTGTACATTGCGTCCCCAGGACTTATTTATTTTGTCACTGGAAGTTTATATCTTTTGACCCTCTTCACCAGTTCTGCCCACCCCCACCCTGCATCTCTGGCAACCACCAATTTGTTCTTTTATCTATGAGCTTTTATTTTTTTAATTTAAAAGCATTTTTTAGATTCCTCTTATAAGTGAGGTCATACAGTATTTGTCTTTCTCTGTCTGACTTATTTCACATAGCATAGTGCCCTGAAGTTCCATCTACATTGTTGCAAATAGAAAGATTTAAACCTTTTTTACGGCCAAGTAATATTCCACTGTGTGTGTGTGTGTGTGTGTGTGTGTGTGTGTGTGTGTGTGTGTGTGACAATTTCTTTATCCATTCTTTCGTCAATGGATACTTAGGTTGGTTCCATATCTTGGCTATTGAAAAAAATGCTGCCATGAAAATTGGGGTGCACAGATCTTTTCGAGTTAGTGTTTTTCTTTTCTTCAGATACATACCCAAAGGTGGAATTGCTGGATCATCTGCTAGTTCTATTTTTAATGAGTTTTTATTTCTTTATTTGTCAAATGGGAATAATGATTCCTACAATATAGGTTCCTATTCTGACTATACTTTCTCTGGGAATTTGACTCTTTTCCCTGTTAGGCTCTAAGGTAGGAACAGAAACAGTCTCTTCCTTGTTTTCATATTTCTACAATGACTAGCTTTGGAAGTAGGTGCTGAATTAAGTAGCAAAGGAAAAAAGCCCCTGGGATGCAAACAGACTTCATCGTGTCAGTTCCAGTGGATTGCTCATGCCCGACCGAAGCCCTGGGCGGAGAACTCTGAGGAGTCCCTGGGCTCCCTGGGAGGAAATACTGGTATTGATTCCTGATCTTTGTCAAGATTTGGAGATGAGAAGTATCTAAGATGCAGAAGTATGCCCTCTTTCTTTAAATTTTCCTGATTGTTGGCTGTCCTACCAGTTCTTAGCTTAGACTCAACATGTGATGGACACATTCAGTGGTAATAGAGTTATTAGTGGGTTCGGGACTGTGGAATTAGCGACTCCTGCAGGTGGCCTCTTGGCATGACTCAGACCAAAACAATATTTAACGTCAAAGTTAATAAGTGAACATAGTTTTTTATAATATGCAAGCATGATAAATAATGCCAAAATTCGGCTTTGCCACACCTCCAAGCCCGGTCTCTTTCTCAAAAGTAAGCACCGTGATTCATTTAGTGAATAGTCATTTTCCATGCACTTTCGTGCACACACTGAAATATACAGTATTGTTTGCGGATTGAATTTACCTAAATCTTAATCATACCTTACGCATCGTTCTGAAAGTTGCTTTTATTTCCCAATAATATGTCTTGGGGGTCTTTTTGTAATTTCAAATGTTGGTGGAGATGTAGGGAAGGAGAATGCCTGGCCTTCTGATGGGTGGGGAAGTCGGTGCGCCCTCCTTCCGGGCCATTTGCTGTATGTGCTGAAAGATGCACACGCTTGGGGGCCCAGCAATTTCCCTGCTGGTGTCTGTATTAGAGAAATGCTCCGACTTGTGTACAAAAAGGCATGTTCAAGTATTTCTTCACCACGTCTCTGTAATAGGGACGTGGCTAAACTGGAATACTTATTCTATCAAATACTCTGCAGCAATTAAAGAGAATTAAGCCAATATCTTTGTAATTGCTCTGTTGTTAACCTAGTCACTATGACGTGCCAGTGGTCCTGTAAGTGCCCCCTTTCCTTTTAAAAAAGCTTCTGGTGTCACAAATTACCTTAAACTACTCACATTATAAGTCAGAGTCTTACTATTTATTATACAGAGATTTTAGTTAAACGTGGAAACGAAAAACCTGCCTTCCTCTTTTAACAACTAAATCAGTAAAATGAATTTGATTTCCCATCCATCTTTGACATTTTACAAGACTTGTTGCCATGATAATGCAACAGATGTGGCCAAATTTTTGATTTTTGCTTTGTCTTTTGTTGTAGGAACGAAGGCTTTATTCCAAGCAACTACGTGGCTGAAAACAAAATAACCAACTTAGAAATATATGAGTAAGTGCCCTCCAAAATATGCCCTAAGGTTAATCTATGAAAATCAGGTACATTTTGGCAGCTTAGAAGTACAGAAACTGTTTTTGGTCTAAAAAAAGGAAAAGAAACTAACACATTCGGCAACTCTAGCTTAAGAGGTCTTTGATCCTTATAATGGTTGATTCAGAAACCTCTTTTTCTTAAACATATTTTTGTTTCAATTTGTGTAGCCACTTTTTTTTTGTTTTGACAGCGACAGCATGAAACCAAACACTAGTCTTGCACTTGTTTTACTACATGTCCTAAATGGAAAATTAACTATTTTAAAAAAGACATTAACTTTTCAGTGAGTAGCAAATCAGACTGAATTTATAGGCACATTACTATATTTTGTCTCATGTTTTTAAAAGTTTTAGAAGTAGCAGAAGATCAGAACTAGGCCAATGTAATTTGGAAGAATTCTTGGCATGTTTGCGAGAGTCCTGCTTAGAAATCTATTTTTGTTGTGTAGATTTGGAAGATAGAGGAGATCTTAGCAATTACCTTTTTAGCCCTTCATTCTGCAGATCAGAAAGTAAGGCTGAGAGATTAATTTATAGGCAGAGACTAGCAGAGCTGGGAGTAGTCCCAGTCTTTTATAAATTTAGGTTTAGCTGGAGCCCTTCGGTGCTTTCCCCCTACTTGGATACTTGTTTTGCAATTAGCATATGCTTCCAGCGGGTTGCGGTAGGTGACTCATTGAGGCATTAAGACAGGTATTTCTTTGAGAACCAGGCTGCAAATATAAATTTAATGAGAGACACCCCCCCCTCGGTCTGCCTTGCTACTAATTTAAGCCCACCTAGAGGCCAGACTCGGCATACCCTTTCCCTAAAACAAATCCAGTTTTAAAAGAGGTGGTGAATAATGTACACTTTCTTGGAGGAGAGAAACAGATGACCGCAGGACACATGACTCATCTATATAACTGACCAGACTTCTCTGTTTGTTATTTCTCAGGCTAGTTCTCTCTCCCAGGCCACTCCACTCTGCTCCACTATAGGGTCTCTTCTCTCTCCTCCCCGCCTTCACTCCCCTCCCGTGATCTGTGTCATTTAGCTCCACTCTGAAATTCTAGTCTCCAGTCCATTCTAGCCCTCAGGAGGCTGAACCCACCTTCCTTGGGAAGTATTTCCACAACTGTCTGCAGTTCCTCAAGGACGGCCCGTGGGGGTGTCACCACCATCCCCAGCTAAAGCTGACCAACACAAACAGGTCTCTCTCTCACTCTCTCTCTTTTTGTTTATCCTCTTAATTTTTTTGTTTTAATTTTTTTTCAATTATAGTTGATGTATATTATATTAGTTTCAGGTGTAAAACCCAGCGATTAGACATTTATATAACTTACAAAGTGATCCCCCTGATAAGTCTAGTACCGACCTGGCACCATACAGAGTTATGACAATATCATTGACTATATTTCCTAGGCTGTACTTATAGCCCCAGGACTGTTCTTTAACTCCTAACATGTCCTTCTTAATCCCTTTACCTTTTCACCCATCCTCCCAACTCCCTGTCCTTCTGGCAACTGTCAAATTGTCCTCTGTATCTATGAGTCACAAACAGGTCTCTTTGAAAGCCAGGTCAGGGAAGTCTTGTTTGGAAATCTCCTGTAAAGAAAAATTAGAAAAATAAGACTTTTTTTCATATCATAATCCCAACTTGGATTTTCCAGGAGATTAAAAGAGATACGTGTAAGGGTATGGAACAGTGTCTGGTGGTTAGTGTGGGCCCTGACCTCTCAGGGGAACGTCTATATTTAGAAATGTTTATTGCTGCTTTGGATTTAAATTAAGATTCAATGATCAAGAATACAATGTAAAAACCTACCTCACATATATGCAAGATGATTGTAGCCAACCAGACAGAGTTGGATATGTTGGATTTTTATTTATTTATTTATTTTTAAATATATATATCTTTATTGATTTCAGAGAGAGGAAAGGAGAGGGAGAGAGAGAGATAGAAACATCAACGATGAGAGAGTCACTGATCGGCTGCAGCCCGCAACCCGGGCATGTGCCCTGACTGGGAATCGAACCCCGATCGCCTGGATCCTAGGTCGATGCTCAACCGCTGAGCCAGGCCCAGCTGGGTTGTTGGATTTTTAAAAATGTGTCAATAGAAGCCCCATCCCAAGCCGCATGTCCACATCCTTCAGTATTAGTTTTATAATTAGTGTTGTCTGGGTATGAGTTATAGCCGTATTGATTTAAAAAACTGCAGTTTTCAGTAAACCTTCAAATTTAACTTGTAAATCTTGATATTCTATTTATAAATATAAAAATATGAACAATTACCTTATTTCAAACTCAACATATTAAATGTCTTTCAACAATCAGTCCTATTTATAAGCTCAGCTAATTAAATTTCCCGAAACATTTAACTTCATTAATAAACTGAATAAATTCAATTTCCTTTTTAAATACTTTGCATGCCAGACAGGGCAAATTTGCAGTTGTAATAGCCCTTTGTAAGTCTTTACATGATGCTGGATATCTAATAAATTAAACATATGTGAATCTAATCTAAACTTAGGTAAATCTAATAAATCAAGTTCTCTTAACCATACAAATATTTTTTAAATGAGTCAAATTCCCTTAAACTTCAAATACCAACTTTAATTATAAATTTTAAACCAGAGGCAAAAACTCAATATGCCAGATTATCTTAAAATTATAGACATTTAAACTATCAAACATTGATTATCCTGAACCTTATAAAAGTATGTCTGATCTATATCATTATCTCTACTGCTTAATATTTTCAGGGTTAGAGAGTCACTTACTAAAGGAAGCAGATTTACCTTCTCATGCCTAACAGGGTTTCTAGCTTGGAAACTCAAGAGCACAATACTGTTGCTTATTGATCGGATGTCTAAGACTGGGATGTGGGACCGAGGCTCACATATACGCAAGATGATTGTAGCCAACCAGAGTTGGATAGGCTGGATTTTAACAAATGTGTCAATAGAAGCCCCATCCCAAGCCGCATGTCCACATCCTTCAATATTAGTTTTATAATCAATGTTGTCTGGGTATGAGTTACAGCCTTACTGATTAAAAAAACCCCACTCTTCTAACTTTTACCATCTGATTTAATTCTGAAACACCATGCCCCAACTTCCATAAGTTATAGTCATCCAACCTCATTCCTGCCTGTGGCAATCCTGCATTATTTTAAAGAATCCTAAATTCATCATATATTTCTATCTGGCTCTTTGGCTAATGCATTCTAATGACATGCACACAGATTTTTAGTTTACATTTAAACAAAATAATGCATTTACTTATATTACTTATCACTATAGTAATACAAAGCAACAAAATTAACACTGATATGATGGCAAGTGAAAAACATTTAGAAAAAATGCGATTTATGTTAACTTCTATGCAGTCTCCTTTTCACAGATTCAACATTTTAGCGAGCTCTAATCGTCACCCTCCTTTTAGCACCCATATTTCACAGCTTAGCCGGTGGGACCCTTTAAACTGATAGCCCGTGTCTTTAACTCTGCAACAGGAGAGCTCAGACTCATCTTGAAATTCCCTCCACAACATGAATATTCATTAAAAAGTACTAATGATATTCACAGTTGAACATCACAGTTACTCTTATTCCTACTAGCGATAAGTAGTCATATTATTTTATCTAGGATCATCCATAATCATTCCTATTCTCTATGGCTCATCCTCTTAAAGGCTCGTTTTCATTTTAAGGGCGTTAGTATTTTCACTACCTGGCCATTGTAAGTTAGTGGCAGCCTTCCACCGCTGGAGGTTAGGGGAAGTCCGTGTAATAAGACTCATTCCATCCTCAGAGTCAGCTCTGAGTTTCGTTGAGCCACGGTCTGGCTCACCCGCTATGACTCAGTGCATGGCTCTAGGTGCAGTCTTCCTTCCACTGTCCATAAAGAGAGCATTTCTGGTAATATTAGATTAGCTGCTTTTTAAAATCTTGTTTTGAAACGAAAGTTTTTCCATTTTTCTTTCTCTCGCCTTGGTTCTACCATTTCCTTTCTCTTCTTATACAACGTTTACTTATGACTAGGTATTGTCATACCAAGTTGTATGTTTAAATTACAATATTATTTAATTATGACAACTATGCACACTTCTGGAATTCTAAAGCAGTGATTTTCAACCGGCGTGCCACAAGAATTTGTAAAAAATTTTTTTTAAAAGTATGTTTTTATTGGTTTCAGAGAGAGGAAGGGAGAGGGAGAGAGAGAGACAGACACATCAATGGTGAGAGAGAGTCATTGGTTGTCCGCCTCCTGCATGATCCCGCTGGGGATCCAGCTGGCAGCCCGGGCACGTGCCCAGCCCGGGAATCGAACCCTGACCCCTGGTTCATAGGTTGACGCTCAACAGCTGCGCCACGCTGGCCGGGCTGCCACGAGAATTTTTAAAACATGCAATACCTGACTATTTAGTCAGGGCCACTGACCTCTTTTCCTTTATATCGTCAAATGAAAAAATGGCAACAGCCAACCCAGTAATAGCCATCCAGTGTGAAAGAATCAAAATTTTACCTATTTTGTTTTTGTCCAATAGGCAAAAAAATACATGTTTTGGTGTGCTGCAGAATTTAAGTAATTAGTTTATGTGTGCCATGAGATGAAAAAGGTTGAAAGTCACTGTTCTAAAGTCTTATAGTGACATGCTTCATGCAGAGGTAATGGCCAGATCAGAGGCAGAAAGGGTGCGGAGAACTGGAGGGAGGAAGGGTCCCAGTGGGGGAAGCTCAGTGAGGGAGCAGAGACTGAGGAAAGAGGGGCGGAGGGGGTGCGGAGCAGGGTTATATGCTCCACTTAGCCTACTGAACTGCTAACTTTACTACGACTTAACATGCGTAGGAAAGTCAGATAAGTTAGAGTGGGTTTTCATTTTGAAAGGTAACATAGCAAGTACAAAAACATGCAAATAAGAAGTTCCAGAGAAGAAAGAAACAAGTATTTTTTTAGTTTGTCTACCAAAGCTCAGTGAAGTGTTTATTGAAGAAGAGGACTTCTCTTTTTATTTTTTATTTTTTAAATCCTCACCTAAGGATATGTATTTGTTATTGATTTTAGAGAGAGAAGAAGGGAGAGGGAGAGAGAGAGAAACATCGATCAGTTGCCTGCCCCCGACCCTGGCCGGGATTGAACTCATAGCCTGGGTATGTGACCTGACAGGGAATCAAACCCACACCTTTGGGTGTATGGAGCAACACTCCAACCAGCCCAGCCACACCGGCCAGGGTGAAGGTGATGAGTTCCTAACCACAAGCCTTTCATGAAAATTTTCAGGTTAAATTGTTCAAAATTATACACTAAGTGTGTGTCAGAAAGTTGCATTGAGATATAATAGAATAAACTTGCAACTAATGAACCTCCACTAAACTAACTGACCCATAATAGTACATTATTGCTTGTGTGAATTTAGAAAGCACTCTATTTTCTAAAAATCGGTTCTGGAGTAAGTTTTTAAAAACAAGGGAAATGGAGCAGGTGTTGTTGTGTGGTTTTTTTCTGGGAAAAAAAAAAAAGAAATAATAAAGGTTAAAAATTATTTTTATTGCTTTTACAGGTGGTACCATAGAAACATTACCAGAAATCAGGCAGAACGTCTTTTGAGACAAGAGGTAATTCAATTTATTCCTGAATAAATCTGTTAATATTTTCAAAATTTCTGTGAGAGCTACATTGTAAAGAAAGATCTGATTCAACTAAAAAGTTTTATTGCTTCCTGTTCTTTTTAGTTTTAAAGTATTACAATTTCATCTCTATACACATTTTTTGATGTTGTAAACTAGTTGTCTTTGTATCAGATTGTGTTTTCTATTGATTTTTACAATAATTCTAGATGCACATTTTCCCTGAAATGATTTCAACACCAACATTCTACAACTCCTTCATCACTCCAAAGTGCGCTCTACCAGTACAGTCTATGTTCGAATTGCCCAGATACCTTTGCCTAAATTCCAATCACATATACACCCTATCCTCATGAGCTTAGCTCATTAAATACACAAATATAGAAAAACACACGGAGCTGTATCTTCTTTGTTCTTTGGGAACAAAGGGAAGAGTAAGGTAGCCAAAATATCAAGCTCAGGTCAAAACTGCTCATTTAGGTCAAAACAAAACAAAACTGCATATAGTTTAAATTTCCAACTGATGGTAAATGTTAACTGTGGGTACACGTAGAGTCAAAACCAGAAAGTAGGTAAGAGGTATGTGTGTCATTATACCCTGCTGTCGGGTGTTGAGGAAATCTAGAAATATAAGTGAGAAAGAACCTGCTCCGTAACTAAAAACTCAATGCCAGTAATGGCTCAGGACGCAGGGAAGGTCCAGGTAATAGCGGGGGGATGGGCAGAGCACTAGGACAGGGACCCAGCGTCGCCTCACAGGGACCCCCAGCCTCGCCTCACAGGGGCCCCCAGCCTCGCCTCACAGGGACCCCCGGCCTCGCCGCACAGGGGCCGGCACGAGGCTGGAGGGCAGGCCTGGCTTCACTGGCTAGGAGGACATGGAGCACCTGCCTGGCCTGGTGACAGCAGGTGGCTTTCTGTAAAGTGCCCCAAAAGCCGTTGGGGATCCAATTCATAATCTAACATCAGACTTACTAGAATATTCCTCCCTCTTGCCATTTCCCTTTTTGTCCTTCCCATACCCTATAGAACAACTAAAATGGCTCTCCTTGCTCTCCCCTCCAGACTCCCCCAAATTTATTCTCTCTTCATCTTTCTTACAAACTCTGGTCTCTTTTCCCACCCCCATCCCAACAATTTCAGATGTATTTCTCCCTTCCCCCTGTCTCAAGAGTTCTTCCTACTCATCAGCTATGTCAATCTATTATCCTAATCAAATAACAAAAATAACTAAGTGGTGGGGACCAAGATTGTCAAGTGCAGGTTTTTTTCTTAGGAAAATTGGGGCAAAGTTTTAAAAGACTCATATATAATAAATCCTTGTCTTAATTATATTTTATTTTATAGGCAATATTTCTAAACCCGTGCTTGTAAAAACAATCTCATCCTTTTATAATAAGTCAGCACAGCTTTGGTTTTCATTACTGAGATGCAGATTTGTCTTTCTTTCTAATAAAACATAAACTTGTACAATGAATTGTTTTGCAGTCTAAAGAAGGTGCATTTATTGTCCGAGATTCAAGACATTTGGGAACCTACACAATTTCTGTGTTTACAAGAGATAGGAGGTAAGCAATTGTTGCTTTGGTCACTTTAGAAATAACAATCCCTGGGACAGCCCTTTACATGGTGGCACCATCACCTAGAGGATGTAAGTGAGGGCCTAGCATAGGGAGAAGACTGCTGGGCTGGAAATTAAGACAGCTGCCCAGTTCAGTTTTCAGTTTGTATCCCTAACAAGCTCTGTGTGTGGCATTGGATGTTACTTAGGCTCTCTTCTTTTCTCAACCATCAAGTGAGGGGGTTAGATTAGCAGCAGAGCTGGCGGTGCTTTCCTCATATGCCTTGGTCTTGCTGGATTTACCTGCAAGGAGTTCACCTGTACTCAAAAAGCTTCCTGTGTCTTTCTGCCCGAGGATGTTCTCTGGATGAGGGAGCTCATGGTCCCCACAGATAGGATGGAAAGGCCTGAGAATTAACATCGTAGGAGCGACCCTCCATTAATGAGGAATGGCAGTTGGTAGATTCAGTTTCGAGGTGTGTTCCACAGTCTCTCGGCTTCCTATGAGGATTGGGCTCCAGTTGCCCAAAGCAAAATTGCTCCCCAGGACACCCTGTGTTGTTTTCCTCCCTTCTTTCTCACATCGCCTCACAGTGCATTTCTGCATTCACTTAACCCATAATTGATAGTCAATAAACACTTAGGTGCCCATTCTGAGATCTAGTTGTCACCGAGACAACTCTGGCTGAAGTTACGTTTGATTCTAAGGCCCCAAAGAGACAGCTGAGGAATTTTCCTGGGATGGCGAGGCACCGGTTTAATTTAATCCAATCGGCTCTTCAGTGTGTAGTGTTGCCGGGCTCAGAGTTTGAGAGGTGAAATCTTGTTGCTGATTGAATTGACTTACTTCCAAAGCTATCTTTTCTTGTTTACTAATTCACATTTTATTGATTGTAGAACCCTGGAGCCTATCATCAAACATTATCAGATTAAAAGGAATGACTCAGGACAGTGGTACGTGGCTGAAAGGCACCTCTTTCAATCAGTCCCTGAGCTGATCTGGTATCACCAGCACAACGCAGCCGGTAAGTCAGGAACTTCAGGCTGGGAGAGTCGGGAGCTGGGCTCTAGAGGGGCCAAAGCATCTTTGGCCTCAGGCACTTTACCAATATCCCTGTAAAAATGTGTAAGGACTTGAAATGCAACGTGCGTCTGAACAGTTCTCTTCATTGACTCTTCTTTGTTTTTTTAGCCAGGGGGCAAGAGCTAGGTCAATTTTGTACATTTTTGCCACATTAGAAAATGATAGATGACAGAGAAGCAAAGGCTATTTAGTCTATTATGTATTTGTTCCTGAAATTTCCATAGGGCTAAGTGTAATAGGATTTCCAGTGTCCTAAAGAATCATGGTCCCTTTTCCTTGCCCCCATAAATCTCTGCTTTAGACTATTGCAATAGAAAATTGCCATTCTTAAATCTCTGTTCTTTCTTGTTTGGAGAAAAGAAAAAGCTACACAGAACATAGCCTCTCACTAATTGCACTTTGGCCTAAATATACTGGAGGAATATGTAAGCCCCCTCCCCAGCTATTGTTTGTAATAATTGCTATTTGTGCAAATCTAGCATCTATGGAAAGATACAGGATTCCAGAAAGTCCCACCACAACTGCAATCACATCTCTGCCTTCAGCCCTCACCCCACTTCTGCTAGACCACTTGGGGCCCGTGGGGGGTTCCCTTACCTCAGCACTATCGAATTTGGAACCCACTGGACCTTTCATATTGTTTTGACTTCTCATACAATATTTGTTAGATTTCTCTCATGGAAAGTTGTGTTGAAAAAAAAAATCTCTTTTGGAAAGCAGCCACTTTTCCATTCTAAATATCAGGAATAAATCCAAGGGCATTTTTACCCACGTATGGGGCGAGTCCGCGTGGCTGTCCCAGATGGTCGCGGGAGTTTGTTGGGAGAGGATGTGGCCGCGCGTCTGAGCGGGGCCGGGGAGGCCTGTTTGCAGCGAGAGGCAGGAACCTCCGACGGAGGCCAGTTCTGACTTTTCTCCTTCACGCTTCCCCTTCCTTCAAAGACAACATTTAAGAAGCAGAGTGGTTATGGTGCTGAGGTTAAAAAAACAAACGGGGGTAGGTCAGGATGTGCCAACATGAAAAGATGCTCGTGATAAGTTGTTTAGTGGAAAAAAAAAAGTACAAAGCAGTATATTTAGAATTAGGCAACTTCTGAAAAATATATACATTTACACATACGTGTGTGCATAGGAAAACTGTTGACATTTAGGTAATAATTTTTAAACTAATAAGATTATAACAGACAACAGGCTGTTAATGTTTACCTCTGGGGAATAGGACTTGGGGCATGGGAAGCTTTTATTTTCTGCTTTACAAATTGCTTTAGGGTTTAATTTTTTATTACAATGTACATAAATTATTCTTATAATAAATGAAATATCGTACACATAACTTTTAAAATAAAAAACCTGGATCAAGTGATAAAAACAATGAAAAACAGGGCCTGAAAACTTAAAACTATGGCTGCTATTTATTAAGAGAAAAGAAATAGTGAAAAAATACAGCAACAAGAAAGAAGGGGGATAAGAGGAAAGGCCTGGGACCCAGAAATGACTCATTTGTTGTGGACTCTCTTTGGGCCAGACCTGTTCTGAGTGCTTTTAAGTATATTTATTTACTTAGTCTTCAGAGCAGTCCTGTGAGGCAGGTACTCTTGCTATCTCCATCTTATAGATGAGGAAACTGAGGCATGAGTTGTGAGGTGACTTGCTCAAGGTCACACAGTTGCTGAGTATCTGCACTGACACTTGAACTCACAGAAATCTTTGAAACCACTGGAACCACTGAACCTATTAAATCCAGAGTCTGCATTCAGCTACTGCCATCACCTCCAGAAAGAGGCAAATCATGTCCCTGGAGACTATTTTGGAGGGTCCACTTTTGGAAGATGTTGTGAATGGAAGCCCATGACTGTCTTGTCTATTTTTTGGCCTCTGGTCAGTTTAGCTCCTTACCAGAAGTAATGACAATGCAGAGAGTGACTTCTTTCTGTCAGAGAGAGAGACTATCAAACCACTGGTAGTAATTCACCGAATGAAAGTACTGGACAAATAAAATCTTTTAAGTTAGAGGGAATTGTTGGGGTCTTAAGGAGAGTCCTCTTTATGTTTGTTTGGACCATTTGTTATAGACCCAGCTTGATGAAGGCTTGAACCGCAACTAGGTCTTCAGAGTCACTGGTGACTCTTTCATGTGTTCTGACTGGAGATGGAACCCGCAACCCCGGTGTATCGAGGCTGATTCCCTGATCAACTGAGCTACCTGGCTAGGGCTCCTATGCTATTTTTTAAAAAGTAAACTACTCTCAAAAAGAAGAATAGGTTAATGGTTACCCTCAAGCTCTGTTTGGTTGAACAAATTGGTACAACCTTTGTAGACACCCTTTGATCAGGAAACCCCATTTTAAGGAATTTATCCTGAGGCAATAATTTGAGAGGTGCATACATATATACATTCAAGACTATACAGCATATTTTACAATAGGGAAACCTTGGAAGTAACTTTAAGATCTCTTTATAGTCATTGGCATATATCAATTACATGTTGATTGCAAAAAATTTATAGCAAGACATTTACATTTCTGTAAAACGTATTGGATGTGTGTATGCTTTCAAATATGCATACAGAGATTTTTCCAAAGATGTTTATCAAAATGATAACAGTATATCTCTGGATGTTAATATTTTGTGGAGGGACCTTTATTTCATCTTTATATGTTCTTGAATTCTTTAATTTGTCTTCAATGAGAATGTATTATTTTATGAAAAATGTTTTTCAAATGGGAAAAATAAGCAAACAGACTAAGTAGGACACTTTTTTCCTTATTTATGTAAAGAATGGTACTATTGTCTAGCATGTCATTTGTATCAGTAACCAGGCTTGAGATCCGATTTCTCTTTCTCCCTAGGCCTCATGTCCCGCCTCCGCTACCCAGTCGGGCTGATGGGCAGCTGTTTGCCAGCCACAGCTGGCTTTAGCTATGGTAAAGTATACACACGTGCTCCAGTAAAAGACCAAATCAGCAAGGAATTTACCCCAAGTTCTCTCCATGTCCTTTAAATTCTCAGCTCTCTGAGATGTCTGTCAAGATACATTTCTTCTCAAAGTTTAAATCTCCTTTCTGAGATGTTTAAATATATGCACCTCATAAGGGCAATTTAAACTTTGGGGGGAAATGTTTCACTTTTACTCCATATTTCATTAAACATTATTAAGAGCCCTCTTGATAATTACAGTTCTTTCCATTTGGATGTTTGGGCTGTTGCTCTCTGGTTACGTGGGTGGCAGGGAAATGACCGCTGTCCAAGAGAACCTGTAAAAACGAGCTGCTAAAAGTATCCCTGTCTGGAAAAATTTTGATTTGAACTATTTTCTAACAAATGTGTTATTTGCAAATTTGTGAGAATACATGGAGCCAAAGAATCCTATATTCTAATTTGGTGACACTTTATTCCCTTAAATTTCTCTCACTAGTGGGACTCAGAATATACTGGGGAAAAAATAATAACACAATTATATTGTGTAACAGATAACCAGGACTTGGGGTCTCTATGTTAATTGAGATGGCAAGGTGATTTCAGGGTTTTACGGGTCCCTTGATTACTATACATAATATATATACTAAAAGTTCCACCATTATCAATTTAAGTTACAATGGTCTTGTTTAATTTTTTAAAACGAAACTTCTCCATTTGTAACATCCAGAACAGTGCACAATCCATAGGTCTACAGCTCAGGTAGTCTGCCCGGTTTTGCCTGCTTTGTGGAAGTGGGCTGGACACGCGCAGTCTTCCGGGCCTGGCTCCCCCCCCCCTCCACGCGCCCGCTCCCCGCGGCCCGGGGTGTGGTGGCGCATCGCGTGTCTGTACCGCAATGGACTTCTTTTTAGATGGCCACTCTGGTTGTAACTAATTTTTGTCTCTCATAATTAATATTGTTATGAACATTCTTGTATGTCTTTTGATGAATTAAGTACACATTTATGCTTCAGTGTTGGACATACACTTGAGAGCAGAATTTCTGGGTCCTAGGGTTTGCACTGACGTTTCAGCAGTTTTCCCAAAGCTTAACCAAATTGCGTTTCAATCAACAGTGTACGGAGTTCCAGCTGCTCCATACCTTTGCCCTTGCCAATATTCGGTATTTTCTTGTTTTTTGTTTGTTTTATTTTCACTTTAGCCAGTCTGATGAGTGTGTAGGGGTATCTCATTATGGTTTAAATGTGCAATTCCCTGATGACCAATTATTTTGATCAACTTCTCATAGGTTTAGTGGCCATTTGGGCAGTCTCTTTTGTAAGAAAATAAGATGTTCAGGTTTTTAACTCTTAAAAATAGGATTATCTGCCTTTTTCCAATTGATTTACTTATGTTCGGAATAGGCATTCTTTGTTGATCACATGCTTTAGAAATATCTTCTCCCAGTCTGTGACTTACCTTTCGATTCTCTTAATAGGGTGTAACGGATAAACAGAATTTTTACAAAGTGTAATTATGAATATTTTCTTTTATGGTTATATTCTGCTGAATAAGTCTATGCCAATCCCAAGGTCATGAATATGCTCTCCTATGTTACTTTTAAGACATACCCACTCTTGGGAGGGGAGCACTTTGCGAAGTTGGCCACCAGCTCTCACAATTCTTTAAAATGCATTATTTTAAAGTTCCAGCGGGGGGTGGTGTTGCTATATAAAAGGAGATACAAAAGATTTTATATTTCTCAGAGTTTTCAAGAGGGTTATTTAAAAAACATTCTTTCCCCTGATTTGCTTCTATAGGATGAGAAATATGTAGTAATGTAAATTTCACTTCAAACATACACTTAAATATGTGTGGGTTAGAATCTTAACATAGGGCACATTTATTAGACAAATTGATTAGACTTTTTTTCTAAAGAGAAGACTTTTCCAAGGCAGAAAAGTTGGAGTGGGCAGTAGAAGGAACTGAAAAGGGGGGGAAGGGAGAGCTGAAACTTTATCTGTCTCACAAGTTTATTTACCATGACAAAACCAGGCTGGGGATATAAATATTTTAGGTCCCAGGTCTAGTTTTGGTTGGTTTAGTTCAGAAAGGCACGGAACTGTTTTCTCCTGGGTCTCTGAAAAGAGAAAGCATGTTTTGATATCCATAATTCTTCTCTAAGTAAGTCAAGCTTGTAATTTTAAACTTGAATTCCGGAATTACACATTTAAGCCACAATGAGAGCATTAAAAATGATTGCAGGTCCTCTCGCTCATGTATACATTTTTAAACCTCTATATAAAAGAAGAGCATAGGCCTAGGTAATCCCTAAATCTTTTTTAGGTCTAAAATTTTAACAAGCTTTTCCCTACTTCTAACATGGAATTTTTACTTTTCAGAGAAGTGGGAGATAGATCCGTCTGAGTTGGCTTTCGTAAAGGAGATTGGAAGCGGTCAGTTTGGTGTGGTCCACTTAGGTGAGTGGCGAGCACATCTCCAGGTAGCTATCAAGGCCATCAACGAAGGCTCCATGTCCGAGGAGGATTTCATTGAAGAGGCTAAAGTGATGACGTAAGTATAAACAGTACCCGGAGAAGTTTCTTACGACACCCTGGTATCATGAAAAGAATGTGGATTTTGGAGTCAGTCACATCTGAATTTGTCACAACTCTGCTGAAGCTAGTTGTGTGACCTGAGCAAATTATTTAACCTCTATGTGGCCTGGATGAGTTATTTCACCTTTCCAAGCCTCAATTTCCTCACCTGTAAAATGGGGAAAACAATTCCTACCTTGCTGGACCAATGTGTGAATTAAATGAGATAATCTAGGAAAGTGTATTCTTTTCAGCTTAATAATAGGGTTCAAATAAGTGCACCTTTCCCCCCCCCTTTTCCCAGAAACAAAAATGTTGACTTTGTCTAAATAGTAATATAAGGATAAAGTATTTGCTTTCAGAGGATTTAGGAATCCTAAGCTTTAACAGAAGTGGCTCTTTCTAGACCATTGGATACTGCTCTTAACTTCTGTGATTTTCCAGATCATCATTTTGACTCAGTTGAACCTGTGGCTGTGTTTCATGTCTGCAAACTGGCCTGAACCAGAACAGGCCAATAATTTGACACAAATCAAGTCAACTTTCTCTAAGTATTTGTTCAACCTTTACTTAAAGGAGCATCAAATGTAGTGAAGAAGAAGAATCCAGATTACCTACATTCTGTTTTATTATCCACAGCAATTTAGTTCTGCTCCAAACTTGCAGACCTCAATTGAAAAAAACCAACAACCAACCAACCAACCAACCAACCAACCAACCAACCAACCAACCAAAACACCAGATGTGATTAACTGGGCCCATTTTCCTTTGAAGGCAGAGCAATACTGTCTCTTGGGCTCTAAAACCCAAACCCCAAATGTCCTATCAAAATGTTCTTTCCATCCACTTACAACAAAATGATTTTCAGGGAAAGTTGTGATAAGCAAAATTTTCCAGCGACATCGGCTTCCCAAAGATGTTTTTGTGCCCCTAGGCTTCCCTGCTGGCCTTTGCTCCCTTATGCTAACTGCATCTGAACATGGGTTTCCTGTATCTAAGACAAAACATTCCTGTGTTAGATTAAATAGGCATAGTAAGGAAGGAATAAATGGGAGACATATGAGTCAGGGAAAGTTGAAAGCATATTGGAATTCCTATCAAACGAAGAATTAGGGCTGTCTAATGTCATGATGAGGGGATTCTTGGAAGGCTCAAGCTTTATTGGGCATTTGGAGTGAGGATTTCTGAGGAGAGTAGCTTGAGGGTGATGGGAGATGCATGGAGCGTGGGGAATAGAAATAGCTCTTTTTAGTTTATGGGGGCAGGAATGAGGAGACTAAGGGCTTATTTTTAAGTCAGTTTAGATGGACATAATATTTTCTTGCATTTGCACACAGTTGATTTTTTCTGATTTTGTTTTTTGAAAGTGAGGCAGGAGCCCAGCTGACGTGGCTCAGCAGTTGAGCATCGACCTAAGATCCAGGAGATCAAGGTTCGATTCCCGGTCAGGGCACATACCCGGGTTGCGGGCTCAATCCCGGGCCGGGGGCGTGCAGGAGGCAGCTGACCAGTGACTCTCTCATTATTGATGTTTCTATCTCTCTCTCGCCCTCTCCCTTCCTCTCTCTGAAATCAATAAAGATATATTAAAAAAAAAAAAAAGTGAAGCAGGAAAAGCTCCCCTCTGACTTCTAACTGTGGAATGCAAATACATCCATCTTTAAAAATGTAAATAGGTGACATACATTGAGCTCTATCTGGCAAGCATAAACAGCTTGGTAATACACATATTACATTGTGTATGTGCATATTATACGGTAATATACACATTACCTCCTTTTTCTAATGGTTTAGTTTGAATGTCCCCTCCTTCAGGAAGCCTCCCCTGACTACGCTGTTTAATTGGCATCCCCATCCCCAAATGCTTTCTATTATATCACCTTGTGTTAGTTCCATCAAAGCCCTTGTCACTACTCCAAAGCTTCATGTATGTGTATTTGTTTTGTTCTCCCCCCAACTAGAACGTAAGCCCCATGATAATAAAACCTTATTTATCTCTCTTCTACAACCCGGTGAGTGCCTAAAATGATGACTAGCATGTAGTTGGTGTGAGAAAAATATTTGTGGATGGCTGAATGAGTTAGTGAACCCTTACAATTCTATGAAGTAGGTTCGATTAAGATCCCAATTTTTTAGATGAGAAAAAGGAAATCTTGTCTACAGTCTCACAGTAAAACATTGGTAGAGCTTCCGATTGAAATCAGGACTCTAAACTGTGGGCACAAAAGCCGTGATCTTAAATGAACTAACATAATGATAAACAGACATTTATTGGGCAACTACTGCAGGCCAGATCTTATAGCGGTTGCCATACCTGTTAACCAAACTTGTTGGCCTCCTGTGTAGCTTTTCCAGTTCAGTAAAATAACAACTTCAAGTCTCTTCTGTGCTCTTAATCATTATATTTTGAGATATGACCTAAATTAGGGGCCTGTACTCATGATGTTTCCAGAGCATCTGCTAAAGATGATTTAGAGGAATGAAACAAAACCAGTCTTTTCCCTCTTAGACAACGTAAGCCCATAAAAGCCTATTAAATTAAAACAAATTTAGCTACATATTTTTACCTTGGGTTTGTACTGTTTGTAATATATTCACATACACGACCTCATTTAACTCACTGGAAGGAAGAAGGTTCAGTTTCATTATCCCCATTTCACATGTAAAAAAAACTGAGGTTTAGAAAGTTTAAATAAGTTGCCCCTGGTCAGGCAGCTGGTAGGAGGTAAAACTTAAATTCAGCTCTTTTGATTACAAGCATTATATTTTCCTAATCATTTAAACACTGCATTGCCTTTAAGGGATTGTTCATTTTAGTTGTTGAACAATGGGTTTGTGTCTCTGGGTGTAGCTTATAAGTGGCAATACATTATATGAAGATATATGAAATAATTATATTTATAATAATAAAAGTATACCTATAGTAATTTTAATATCAAGAACTTTTTCACTTGTATCTCATTTTATTCTTTATTTCTACATCATCATATCTTCATGCTAAAATAATTTAGCTTTTGAAAGCAAAGCTTTAACATCGTAAGTTCATATTACACGGAAATTAATAAGGTAAAAACTGGAAACCCCTCAATCTTCTTGCCTCCAGCTCCCTAAGTGTTTTTCTCAGGGGGTAATTAATATTGGTCATAAAGGTTTTTAGTTAAACTCCTAGCTCTGATTACGTAAAGATAATTTAATTTAAATAATTTGTATTCCATTTTCTTTTTTATGTGTATCAGTCACTCTTTCCTCCCTCCCGTCTGTCCAGAATTTTTTGTCTGAGCAGCTACAGTTAGGAAGGTTGAAATTCAAGGGACAGAGATGAAAGGAGAAACCGAGCCGATGGGGCGTGTGATACTCCGCATCTGCAGCGCTGAGGCCCGGCGCCCTGGGCCGCCTTCCTCAGGGCGGACGGCGGGGGGGAGCTGCGCCGCTCTCGTGCTTGGGTCCATTTTCATCGTGTCTCAGGGATGAACATCATGCAGAGATGGTAGAAGCCCCCCGGGGAGCCCCAACACCCCCAAACGCACACTGTGTGTCTTGCGCAGGCGGCTGTCGCACTCGCGGCTGGTGCAGCTGTACGGCGTGTGCATCCAGCACCGGCCGCTGTACATCGTGACCGAGTTCATGGAGAACGGCTGCCTGCTGCACTACCTGCGCGCCCGGAAGGGGGCGCTCGGCACCGACGCGCTGCTCAGCATGTGCCAGGACGTGTGCGCGGGCATGGAGTACCTGGAGCGCAGCCGCTTCATCCACAGGGACCTGGTGAGCGGGGGCCGCCTCGGGGCGCCGGGGCTGCGCTGGTATTCGGAGGACGTGCCATACTGGGGATAATGCTTAAGTTGAAAACATTTTCTTCTTCGCGTAATTTGCTCGGAAGTGTAACTTTAGTATTATTTTTAAAAAATATGTTTTTATTGATTTCAGAGAAAGAAGAAGGGAGAGGGAGAGAGAGAAACATCAATGATGAGTCATTGAGCTGCTTTATTTTTAATTGCCTGTTGATGCTGTAACCGAAGAGTGTTACCCTAAATATGCCTTAAACTAACCAACCACCACACTAATTAACTAACGAAAACTAATTTACTTTTCTTTCCTCCCTCCCTCCTTCTCTTTCCTCCCTCTCTTTCCTCCCTCTCTCCCTCCCTCCCTCCCTCCCTCCTTCCTTCCTTCCAGCCCATAATCAAATACGCACTGAGTGCCTAGTAAGTGCCAAGCGCTCGGCCAGCCCTGGAGATACATAGCTAAGAACAAGCTCCAGTGGTTCTCACGGGTGAAGCTGCCCGCCGAGGTGGTCTGGTGCTAGCAGGACTGCATCAGCAGTACTGGCATAAATGAGGACTGGAAATACCTGATCATTCTGCTCTGTAATGTTCAGAACAGTCCTGCAAAAAACAAACAAAGAAACAAAAAAGAGTTGAGGCTCATCTTGCCCCAAATGCTAATAGCTCTGCTTTCTGCTTTGCTTTCTCCCCTTGAAAAAAGGTCCTATCTACTCCATATTTATTCATGATATTTATACTATTCCTCCTATGCTCTTCCATGTCTCATTTCTAAGTCCAAAAATTAACTCTGATGAGAATTCTGTAAGAAATCCCGGATACTGTCACCTAGAGGTAATCCTTTACTTCCATCACCCATGACCAGATGACCACATTACTCATCCAGGCTGAAATATTCTGGAGAGAGAAAGGAGGCATCATTTTATTGGCCCCCAGCACACCATTGCTTGTCCTACACATGACTTAGAACTCATGGCATTTCTTATTTCTACTTTGTAATTGTTTATAGTGTTTACCCAAATGCTAGACTCCAAACTCCTTGAGATCAAGGCCTAGGAGCTTTTAAAACATCACAATACCCAGATCATACCCTAGACCAATTAAACCAGAATCTCTGGAAGTAGAATCCAGCCGTCCATATTTTTTGAAAAATTTCCTGGAAGGTCCACTGTGCGGTCAAGATTGAGAACCACTGCTCTAGAGCTGGACTGCCTGGGTTGACATCCCACCTCTGTTTCTTACTAGCTAAAAAGCTAGTTAATTAGAAAATGGTAATAATTATAGCACTTCCCTAATATGGGCTTGTTGGGAGAATTGCATGGATTAATGTGTGCAAGCACTCAACACAGTGTCTGGCACAGAGAAGAGCTCAGCCATGCTCACTATTGGGATTACATAGCAGGGCTATTCTTTTGCACATTCCTCTGTCTAGCACGGAGTAGCTATTGAGCAGATTTTTGAGGGGATGGATATGACATCGATTCTACCTAGCTCACTTTCCTCGTCTCTGCAGGTTTGTCTTTCCTGACAAGGATTTGAATTCAAAACTCATGTGACAGTTCTGGTCATTCTATTTGCTCCAGGTGGCTTCTTACAGACTCTCCTACCCGTGGTTTCTTCCTTCACTGTGTCTTTTTGTCCTACTTTATCCACTGACATACCGCTTAAAATATACCGGCTAACAAGGAGGCTTGCCCTGTCAAGGGTTTGCCTTGTGGTCTGACTTTGAGGTCATTGCCAGCTCTTGTCAACTCTTCCCAACTGGCTCCTTCTGACTTACCATTTCAAGATTTTTGTTTTTGGACTAACTACACCACAAATTTGCTGAAAAAAGAAAAATTCTATCAAACCATTGACCTATAATGAGGCTAACTAACCCAAACAATAATTTTCTTGATTAGGTTGACTGCAAATGGATTGTTTGGCATCAAATAGATCATCTCTGCATTATATAGTACTATATTTAGTTCACTGTGGTAATTTTAAGAAATATGAAAGTTTCATTGTAAATAGTTATATTTGATGGGATGTAAGTTTTAATTTGTATCAGCAATGATAGGTCTCAAAGATGTGTAATGACTGTCCCTTATTTGTCGTTTATATTGGGCCTTCTTTTTATTTAAGATAAATTTAAAAATACACACTATTTTTTTATGTCAAGATTCTTAAATCCTCATTAAGATTGAGTTAATCTTCATATTTATCGGGGATACTTTTTGAGAAATATTAAAAATCTAAAAACAGAAAAGTGTTACAATTTTTTTCACTTCTTTTTTCTTTCTTTAAAAAATCATTAAAATCCACTATGTGAGGGCAAATATATCAAATCATATACAACACTGACAGGTGTTACCAAAAATAACATAGCTGCCCACACAGAGAAGTAGTGCAGGGGCCCAACGAAACCAAGGAAAAGGAGAGTAGGAACTCCTGAAAGAAAAACTTATAATATTTGAACTTGGGTTTTTTTTCTTTCATAGGCGGCAAGGAATTGTTTGGTCAGTTCTACAAGCATAGTAAAAATTTCGGACTTTGGAATGACGAGGTACGTGATATATTTTGTTGTTGTTTACTCATAAGACAGGATCTTGCATTTGTCTACTGACAAACTGAAAGGTGTTATTGGCTTTGTTGTTTTTTCTCTGTTAATGTGGCTGCTTGGCCTGCTGACCCCCTTTGAATTTTAGGACATGCACCAAGTTTAGCTGTGAGGTAAACAGATACTGTGGGCTAATCTGATCTTCTTTCATAGCATCATTAATAAAACTGTGGCATATCTTAGAATTAAAAGTAATTTCTCAGTCTACTCATTGTATGTGTAAGATTAAGAAAAAAAGCTTTTCTGATATCTATTTCTGAAAGGAAAAAGAATAAATTTGTTTGCTCAGCTCTGATTTTTTATGTCATCAACATACATTTCTATTATCAGGTGTAGCAGTCGACTTGAAGTGTACATTCAAGAGAGTAAAATATCTAACATTATTTTTTATAACTCCTTGCTGTTTATATTTTGAGCCCTTTCTTTCAAGTTGCTAGAAATTTAACCCCAGTCAATTTAGGGTTTCTCCTTGACCCTCTTCAGGGCCAAAATGCCAGTGTTGTGTGTTTCTCGGGGCCACAGTACTGACAGGGAGGTGGCCTGCCTGCGCCTTGTTATTGTCTACTGTCCCTTGGCACCGGCTTCCTTGCAGTCACCATCCTCTTTTTTTGTGCTTGGCTGGCGGTGCCCACAGGCGGCCGCCGACTCACCCTGAGTTTCTGTCGCAAGATTCCTTCATACCTGGCCTCCTCTGATTGGAAAGCTCCTCCAGCTACCTGATCTCTGCTAGCTGAGGCCCATTTCCATGGCACATCCACAGCGTCTTGTCCTCTGCGATCTTGCTCGTTTCCTGAGGCTCCACCTGGGCAGAAGGCACAGGCTGCTTTGCTCTTGAACCCCCCGGCCCACTGTGGGGAAGCGCAGGCCTCCTGCTCTGCCCTGGGACGGGGCAGCTCATGTAGGGAGCAGGGCAGGACCCCACCGCAGCCACCCACTACTATCTAATACCCCTTCCCTTTCCCTTCTCTTACTGTACTTCCCAGCTGAAGGAACCTTTTTCTAGAGAGAGAGATGGTAACGGTGGGGCGAGGCCTTACTCTTACTCAGGAGCCATCCTCCCAAAGAGTTGGTGGGTGATTCCAGCCTCACCCTCCGGAAAGCCTAGACTTTGGAAACGCACAAGCTATGAAAAATGGCTCTTCCTTCTCTGTTTTCTATGATTCATTCTTTCCCCTCGGTAGAATGACCTCAGGCTCAATAAAGAGTTTAAAGATGGGGTGAGGTAGGGTATGTGGGGAAAAAGTGGAACATGGGGAAGCATTAATAAAGAAATTAAAAATACTAGACTACATATTTAAGGGGCTACATAGCACAAGTTATCTATCCTGTCTTCTCTCCAGATGCCCATACTTGGATATTCCTGCAAAAAATTCTCGAGAGGATTTAATCTCTTTTTTATTTTTTAAAGGAGGTGGCAGATACTATTGATTTCTTTCCATATAGGGTCGTTTTAACACATTAGACATTTTCCACCTCAAATATATTATGTTCAAATACTTTTATTTCTCCCCTTCTCTGTCCCACAAAACACATGCAGAAAGAAAATAAGGCATTCAGCTTTGAATTTCTTCTTTTCTATTATATATTTATTTCCTTTTTATAAACTTGGTTGTTAGACCACTCATCATGCTTCTTTGCAGATTTTATTGTAATTAACATAATCAGCAGGGTATGTTTTGGACTGAAGAATGGCTATGCTTTTCTGAGACCCAAATAAAATAAACACAGTTGAGGCTTGGTTTGGGAAACACTGTAAGAACTGCTTTCCCACTTTGAAAACAAAAAGCGAAGGTATACAGAACTTTCCTGGGGTAAAACACTTTGTCTTCTAAAACTGAGTTAGCTGAAGGGATTTGAAGTAAATAGAACTTGGAGGTAACACAAAACACAATGTGCTTTGCAACCTGATGACCTCAGGTACGTTTTGGATGATGAATACATCAGTTCTTCTGGAGCCAAGTTTCCAGTCAAGTGGTCCCCGCCTGAAGTTTTCCATTTCAACAAGTACAGCAGCAAATCTGATGTCTGGTCATTTGGTGAGTGACTTTGATGTTCTTTTAATGGAGCTTGATGTCATAAAATACGCCAATCTCTTTACACTTTGATTTATTAATAGGATGCAGCATTTTAAGAAAGTCTTCTAATAACTGTGCTTTCTGTCTTAAGTGTTCTAAACACACCCAGCCTGTCTTTGGCAGCAGGTGTTCTTCACCTTCTTACATAAGTCTGCCTGTTGGATCTTTTCCTTTTCCATTGAGCACTTGTTAATAAACAGTAACAGGCCATAGAGTCTCCTGGTCTAGAAAACAAACTCAGCCAACATGTCCACGCCGCAGACTTGCAAGGAAAATTGATCTTATGGGGTCATTGAATTTTGAGTGTAATTAATAAATGTCATTGTCTAACTACCAAGAAACATCACCTAATTTACTTCATTACCTTCAAATTTTGTGGAATTTAGACACAGGCTTCCTTGGGATCTGTCAATTGACATTTATATTGGGTAATGTTCTCCACTGAGAAATAGACACTGTAGACCCATGTCCAATGGCGTATGTTCTTTTAATTGATTTTCAAAGAGTGGCAACAAATGTGTGATAATCTATCTATTCTCTTTCACCCAGACTTGCCTGGATGGCTTCTTGGGTTTGGAGGGACAGCTGTACCCTCAGAAGGGTGTGAATTTTATTGTCACAATAAGGTTAAACTTGTATTATTGATCTCATTAGCTCTCCAGGGACATGTGGTAGTCTTGGCAGGTGACATTTTAACATCTACTGGAGAACAGTTAAGTTTTGAGACCAATGGATAACAATCCAAGGGCCTCATCAAGTGGTTGCAGAACAATTACAACTCCTTGAGTTTTAGCCGACCACTTGTCTCCACCCTACACCCATCCCCACCCTTGGACAGTGAGGCTCTTGAGCACATAGACTGGTCTCATTCTTAACAATCCTCTGGCTCCAGCCTAGGCCTGGCCTCTACTTGATACCGAACACAATTTTGCAGAACAAGTGAATAATTAAATGAACTCAAATTGGGAAACTTGAAGAAGTTTCATGAATCAATCAATGAATCAATCAATGATTACTGAACGCCTGCTTATGCACAGAGCCCTTCTAGGTAGCCTGCGGCTCAACCCAGCAGTTGAACTTGCAGTGGGGGTGGGATGCATGCCATCTGCTGACTCGTAACCTCCTGGTCTTAGCAGGCAGCAGAGCCTCAGACAATTCTGTCGTTTTCTGTGGAATGGCGAGAAGGTTTATTGATGTCAGGGTGTGGAGACTTGAGAATGCTTAGAAACGAAAATGCGGGCAGCTTTTTCTTCCAATAGGGAGGCAGACGGGCCAATGGAAAAGGAAAGGCATTGTTTTCAACTGGAATATTTTCAGATTACAGGCCTGTTTGAAAACTAAGATGCACACAATCTGCTCCCCAGATGGGCCTGCTCTCATTCTGGGGGATTATAAGGCCAAGACTGGAAGGGGAAGATAATGCCATATAGACTGAGACAGTTCTTTCAGTTCCAAGTAGCCATTTCTCTCTAACCTCTGTTTTTTGTGCGCTGTATTTGCAGGAGTTTTGATGTGGGAAGTTTTTACAGAAGGGAAAATGCCTTTTGAAAATAAGTCAAATTTGCAAGTTGTGGAAGCCATTTCTAACGGCTTTAGGCTGTACCGCCCTCACCTGGCACCAATGTCCATCTATGAAGTCATGTACCGCTGCTGGCACGAGGTGAGGGTCCCTTACTTACTCTCCTGTGAATGTGGGCAGGCCCAGCACCTGAGAACAGACCCCACCTCAGGATCCCATCGTGGCAGGAAAAGGTGGCTGTTTCTCTGTACTGATCCCTGAGAGCCAGAAGTACTATTTCTATCTGAAACTCCCACTGCAAATTCATTAATCCATTTGTGTGTAACAATGGCCTTTCAACGAAGAATTCAGGGCATTTTCTAAGTCTTATCTTCTGAGATTGGCTCCTGCAGAAACTCTTGTCATTAGTAAAGCCTCAGTGATTAGATGGTTTACACCTCTTAGGAACTGGTGGGTGGAAGCTAAGGGTAGGATAGGGTTTGTTAAACTTCCACATTGAAAGAGAAGGATGGTATTTTTATTTACTTCACTCTACTTTAATTTGTCTTGCTTTTCCAAGGCTAAAAGTAGTGGGTTTCATCTCTCTTGGGGCACTCAAGTCTCCCGATAGAGAGATTAAACCAGAACAGGAATGAAGGCAGAAAGGGTGCCAGGAACTTCTACTCAGGAAATTATCTTTTGGGCATGCAGTTTCTCTTTTCCTTGAAATGCCAAAGCCAGAGGGGTTTATGCCTCGCTGCTGACTTTTCTGGGCATTGGTTCAACGCACCCCTCCCGTCCTATCAGACTCCCCTGTGATTCTGACAGCTGACAGTTTCAGCCCAGAAAAGACCACAGCTGGGGGCGGAGATTCCTCCTGGCTGAAAAACAAATCATTTGATTCCTGATCCACAAACACTGGGGAATTCAATATGCCAAGAGTGATTTGGTTGTTCACATTCCAGAGAAGTATTGATTTTATAAAGATACCTGGTATATGAAAATATTTTACATATGGCTAACTGCTCTGCAAGGAATCTTGAAAGCTGTTGGTAGCAAACAGCTGTCTTAAGAGCACCTTTGTACTAACATTGAAAATAGCTCAGGAATATATATTGTGTATGAAGCAATATACATATATATACAGTAAAATACTTATTGGGATTTTATATTTTGTGGGGAGGAGACAGAGAAGGGCAGAGAGGACCAAGTCAAAGACATCAAATTACAGTTGGAACATGGATTAAAACAGTGTTTTGGTTATGTTGATTTACTTGTTTGCAAAAGTTGATTTTGCCTATAACTTTTTAATATAATCTAAACAGCCCCAGGGGCTTAGGTGCCTCTAGATTCAACATGATCATAATAGCATCGATACACACATTTCACGCGAAAGCTCCACAACGCACTCCCGGAAGCTCAAGGATTCTCACAGGTGCTCACAGTTCTTCTGCTCTTTTTCATTGTTCATAGGCCACTAAGAGTGGTGCCTGCCCACTAACCCTGCTGTCTATGGCCTTGGTGAGAATGTGGCCACCACGAGTCGTTCCATTTGCCAGCAGTGCCATCTCTTCTTCCTCATGGAGCCAAAGCCAAACCACATCCCATGGTGAAATAGGAAAATGCTCCAGTCCTTGGCCTGTGGCCTGTGGCCAAGGACTTTGTTGACTGAGCCTTAAGACAGCACAGCTTGTGTTCTCGGACCTGCAAAGTCCCTCATGAAAACATGGCTTTTGCTTTCTGACTGCAATCCTTCTTTCCACAGGGGATCAGGTGTAGTAAACGACTGACTGAGCGTGGGAGCCTGGCACTCTAGACGCCCCCTCTGTCCCAGCTCTTCCTTTATCTCATGCATATCAAGTCATCCCAGGAGAGCTCGGGCAGGGCCGGCCCACAGAACCTTCCATGGTGATGGGGACGTGCTATGTCTGTGCAGTCCCATGTGGTCACCACACCTGGGCACTGAAGACTTGAGAAGTGGCTGGTGTGACTGAGAACTGAATTTTAAAATGTGCTTAATTTTAATTAATTGAAATTTAAGTAGCCACATGTGGCTAGTGTTTGCAGTTCTAGCCATTTTATCTTTGCAACCCTCTCTGCTCTTACATTTTCACACTCATATCTCGCTCCATGCCAATCATGCTTGTGCGATAGCCAAGTTATCTTTCTCTTCCATATGTGGGGAACCAGCCTGGATCCAAGTCCCTGCCAGCAAGTTCCAGAAACAGTGTCTGAGTGAGTCTTAAGCTGAGCTGACCTCCTCTGCTTCCCTTTTCCAGAAACCTAAAGGCCGCCCTACGTTTGCTGAGCTGCTGCAGGTTCTCACAGAGATGGCAGAAACTTGGTGACTTGAGTGGAATGCCAACCCAGAGGATCAGGTCACAAAATTATCCCAAAAGGAAATACTGTGTGGGCCATGGATGGTGGAAATCTTCCTTCAGAGTTGCTGACTCTTGGAAACATTACCAAGATCACAGGCTTTCCAAACTTTTTATAACATTTAAGAATTCCCTGACAATTCTTCTGCATGTTTGAGATGGACTTCTAAGCACTTATTTTTCTGTAACATTCTTCATGTCCCATATGTGAAGATGGGAAAAATGCTCAATGGCATCTATAAGAATAGCCCTGAGAACCCCCAAGGTGGAGGAAACATTTCCTGAGGAGGAGTGACATTCTTTACTTCAGTCGTCCATGCACAGAGATGAAAATAAATTCTGCCAATTCGCGGACTAAAGGAGCCTCCCCTGCAGACTCTCATGCTGTTGAGCTGTACAGATATTTATAGAAATTCACCGTAACTTGACAAACCACATGAATGTGAGCATTCTGGAACTGTCCAGTATAGTCTTCCCTATGTTATTTAATACATTACTTTTGCACATATGTGATACTCTTGGAGACAGTCTCTCATATCCCAGTTTTAAGCACTGTTGTAGGAGATAACCCACGTTCTTCTCTGAACAGGTCCTGGTGACGTTCCCATTTCCAATAACTCCCGTTGTCAGGGGCAATTCAGAGCCTGAATTTCAATTCCAAGATTTCATACTTTGTCCATGTAAAATAGAGCAAGTTAAGAAGCCTTATTTTGTCATGAAAAGTCCCTCCTGGGCCTTTCCGGAGATGACTTGGTCCTTCCACAAGAACAAGAGGGAGGCAGAAACAAGAAAACCAAGAGTTACATCAGCTGCTTTATTTCTGAAGTCCAGGGTTTTGGATTCAAGATGAAGTAACCAGTAATCATAACTAAATCTTAACTTCTCATGCACTGCTTGTAGGAATGATTGGACATTGATCTTGACCATTCTGAGTGCTTCAGAAGTTCCAGGGGAAAGGGGGGGCGTACCCTAGAAAGCACAGGTGTCATTACCATGAAGTCTAACAGGAGTCTATTATTTTTATACCATCCTGCCTGCATCATGGTTCTGAAGGAAGTTGTTTTATAATTCTCTTTAGATTCTAAGTTGCTGGCTGTCAGTAGTTGTGATTTTTAAATCATATTTTCCACTCTAAGAATGGTACCTTTGAATATCAATAGTACTCAATAAACATGCATTGAAATAATGAACATCAGGCACAAGAAGAGCCTTGAAAAGTCAAGTGGTGGCCTCAGAAATGTTTTTCTGTCATACTGTGCTGTTCCTGAGATTATCACACCCCTTTTCCTCATGGCTCCTGCTATGGGAAGGGAAGACAGAGGGCTCCTACTACTGAGACCGTAGTTCAAGTAAAATAATATGAAAGTCTAGCTCAAGAGGGCATAAGACTATTAAGCAGCAAAAGCCAAGAGAGGGAAGGTTAATGTTACACAGGAAATAAAATAGTACCAATAGATGCAGTAGGGAGTCCTTCTCAGATTTTACTAAACTTAGTTGTCCCCATTCTCACCCCAAAAGACAAAGAAAAACAAAAAACAAACAAACACTGCAATGCTGGGACTGATATAGAGCGCCTGCCATGACTATGGATGCAGTGCGGGGAGACAGGGTGCAGAGCAGAGCGGCCTCAGAGAGAAGTTGTTCCTGGAGGTCATAGGACACCAGCTGGAACATCTAAGAGCATATATTGCTCGTGTTAGGCAAGTTCTATTCCTTTTGTGTTAACACTTCAGGAAAGTTTGAGACACCAAATTAGGAACAGGAATCATGTAGGTAACTGAGACTCAGATAATTCGTAGATTTGAAATGTCTATGGACAGAAAGTCAGCATTCCCTGTCTAGCAAAAAAAAAAATAATTTTTTTTTCTGAAGTAGTCTTGCAACTCCTTCCTGCAGGAAACTATGTTTTGCAACCAATCTTCGTATTAGTTATTGTAATGAGAGCTCTGTGGGTAGCTTAACTAGTTTAGGGTGAGACAGTGCAATAGTTAAACAGTTCTGTATAAGAAGTGGACAGGAAGTTTAGAGGTTGGTTGCAGGTGAGAGCCCTAAAAAGGAGAAGACAGGAAGTCAAAGGAGTGAGGGAAGCTCAGAAAAACAGAATGAATTTGGACGCCAAACAGAAAATATGGTAGTGTAAATAACTATTTGGCAAGAATAGCCAAAGGAAGTTTTTTCTTTAGTAAACTTTGAATTGAAGCACAACACATGGTCCCACTATTGCACTGGTAATGTGGTAATCAAACTCACAGGACACAATAGCATTTAATCCAGCACTGTTAACTTAGCTTTTTAGAAGGATTCAGGACAGGAAAAAGAGTATGCATAGCCTTCAGTTTCAGGGGAAGCCTGCCAGGTCTCATGTGCATGGATGCCGGGCTTCCCCTCATCTGCCTGGAGAGTGTATGATTGCTGGTAAGGAGGCCTTGATGCGTGGCGTTCATCTCGATGCAGAAAAGCTCGCCAGCTGGTTTTCCCTGTAGGCCTACAGTTCACAGGCCTCCCAGGCCATGTGCGGCCTCACAGATCAGAGATTTCATAGTGTACCAAACACAGGTTTGGCCCTGGTAGCCAGCATTCCACATTTACCTTAACTGGGGACACATCCTAAAATCCTCTCAGACAGGTAGGTCTAGGTCTGGGAGAAAAACAGTATAGGCCTGCTGTTGACCCTTTGCTCACACACATAAAGTACAAAATCATGTGTATATATAGCTTAGTTTTCACAAAGTGAATACATCTGTGTAACTAGCACTAGATCAAGAAATGGTACATTCCAGAATTTCACAATCCATTCTCATTCCTTACTCAAGTCATTAACCCAATAGCAATCAATATCCTGATTTCCAGCTCCATGGATTAGTATGGGCTATTTTTGAACTTTCTAAATGGAACCCTATGGTATTGTACTTTTTTCTGCCTGGCTTCTTTTGCTTAATACGTTTGTTTGATCCATCCATGTTGTATGTAGTTAGTTGTATTTCATTCATTCTCATCTCTGTATAGTCTTCCACGATGTAATTTTACTACAGATTATTTATCTATTCTATTCTTGATGGATATTTGGGTTGTTTCCAGTTTTTGTCTATAGATTAGTGCTGCTATCAACACCTTTCTACATGTCTTTTGGTAAAAATATGTATGTATTTCTGTTAGGTCTACCTAAGAGTGGAATTGCAGGGCCAAAATTGATGTATATGTTCAGCTTTTGTAAATAGTGGATATAACCATCCTGTTTTCCTCATGTGCCCCTACTTGCTGGGTAGTGCTGGAAAAACTCAATTTAAGTCAATCTCCTAACTTTATTCCAGTGCAAAAATGAAAAGATTTTTCATAGTTGAAGTGGGTAATCTCTCATATTTTGTCTTTTCCTCCCTCTGTTTCTGCCAGATTGGCAGCTGGGTAAAGAAGGGAGAGACATGGCTTTATCCAGGGTTGATATTCAAAATATTTAACAACTGATTTGGCACAGACACAGACCAATCAGAATGGATATTAACTGTGATAATCAGTGCAGCCCTTCCAATGCTGACTATGACTGTCAGCCCTGGCAAGGTAACCTTGAGGTGGTGGCATGAATGGGAGGGTTGTTTGGATTGGAGCGGTGTCTCCTGGCACCTCTGGTCATTTCAACATTTCTTATCAGCCTGGCTGCTGCCTGACCTGCTGGTATTTGCAGACTAAGTTGGTGGCTGCCTGGGCTGGTCTCTCCTGGCTTGGTCAGGACACAGAGGCCTTTCCTGGCTGAGGTGATCTTGTCCTAGCTCCTGCTGGCTCTAGAGGCCCCTAGGCTCCTCCATGTGCCCCTCAGCATCACCTGCTGGTGCAGTGGCAGAGGCTGCAGGTCGCTTTGCCCTTGGAACGGTGGGTGCCATGGCTCTCAATTCAGCTTCCTCCCGAGCCCCATCTTGAGCACATTGGGAACTTCTGGGTCTTATCTAGATCGCGTGGGGACCGGGAACAGCTCAGAAAGTTAAAACTCTGCAACTCCACGCTCTGCCCCTACTCCCCACCGCTCTGCTTAACCCTGTTGTGCTGCGGAGTCCATCTCACGTGGCTGAGCTCCAGCTTGGACAGCAGCTGTCCGTGAGGCAGCCCCTCCGGGGTCTGACATATGAATCAGAGCAACCCCTCCCCCCCCGCTGGCCATGCCCTCCGCCTGGTCCTCCTGTCTCAGGGGCACCTTCAACCCATCTAACACACTGTCCCTCTTCCCCAAATCACTGGGCCCGAGGATGTTAGCTTTTCACTTTCTCTCGCTGGCGTGGCCCTCACACATTAGAATAACGTGAGACCTTTTGGAAAATACAGGTTCCACGTTTTCACCCCTCTTCCCCTTCTTATTTAACTGCTTTGAGGGGGACCCAGGCTTGGTGGTTTTAAAACAAACTACCCCAAGTGATTCTCACCCAGACTTGAGAACCACTGTTCTAGGTTCTCAAACGTCACTGCTTATTAGAATCTTTTAGGGAGCTTTTCAAAATCCCGATGCCCAGGCTGCATCCTGGACCACTTAAATCACAGTATCTGCGGCAGTAGTTTTAAAGCTCCTTGGGCTATTGCGATGGCAGCCAAATATGAGGACCAGTGTTCTTCCAGGCCAGTTCTTCTCAAACTTTAATACCCGCATAGTCGCCTGGGGACTTCGTTAAAACACAGGTTCTGATTCAGTAGGTCCACGGTGGGACCTCAGATTCTGCATTTCTAACAAGCTCCCAGCTGATGTCAAAGGCACAGATCCTTGAACTATACCTTCATCCTAGAGGACACTCACATCCACTCCCCACGCCCAAGGCTAACAGGATTCAGAGACAAGAATTGGCTTAAGGGAGGCAAAGGTATTTCAAGGCTGTTGTGCCCATTACAGAAGGCCACAGACAACTTTCTAGTAGGTACTGTAGGTTTATCTTCCAGAAGTCAGTTACTACCCTCATTCTTCCTGTTATGAAGGTTAAATATCAGTTCTTTAGGCTCTCTTGCAACAAGCATATCCACATGAGCAAGTTCCACATAATGAAATGCAACCAGAAGCACCTGGGGAGAGCTTCCCTTCCCCAATCAAAAGCCAAGACTCACCAGAAGGAAAATTCTTTTGCCTCTTCTGCTAATAATGTGGCTTGGAGACCTGGAGTTGGCGTGCCCGCCTGTGAAAAGGGAACAGAGGAAACAGGTGTGAAAAGGAAGGCCAATGAATGGTGTGGCCAGATAAAATATAGGATGTTCAGTTAAAGATAAATTTCAGATAAATAACAATTAATTTTCTAGTGTAAGTGCTGTCACCCCCCAGAAATGGATGGACCCCTTCATCCCATGTTTGGTCTCAGTGTTGACTGTTGACAACATACACATACCAAGAGGGTATGAGAGATTCGTGGCTCACATCTTGGGAGTTTCTGAGGACATGAGGGGAGGCTCCCCAGCTGATCCAAAAATAGCTTGAGAGAGATGGGGGACTGACTGCCTTGGGGCTTTGTGGTGATGAAGGGTGGGCCTGAGGTCAGGGGCTGGGGCTTGCGTGGTGTGAACTTCCAGCTGGTACCAAGGGAAGGAGCGCCCAGCCTTTCTGATCAGCTTGCTCAGGTGTGGGGCAGAAGGAAAAGGGAGAGTGATAGGGCTTGAAAGCTGTCAGCAAATGTCAAAAATGGAGTCAGATTCTATGTTCAAATATTGCATGGGGCATACTTATGCTGAACTTGTTTGTCTGAAATTCAAATTTAACTGATGTCTTGTGTTTTTATTGTTGCTATTAAATCTGGCAATCCTACCAAAAGAGCAGAAAAGAGAAAGAGCCTGGGTCCCTTCTAGGATTGACGAGCCACTATACCAACTCTAAATCCCCTACTTCCAGATTTCTTGTCATATGAGACAAATGAACCCCTATTTCTTTAAGCCACCACTAGTCAAATGTTCAACTACCCGAGGCCAAGACCATTCCTACAAGACACATCTCTGCTGATTTCCATCGACAGCTTTTGTACTCGACACTTCTACTCGGGTACAGATTATGTACCTTATTTCCAAGGTTGCTGAAATCTGCCCAATAAGTTCAAATCAACCACAATCACAGAATGTGCGCATATTATATTTCAGCAGTTTAAAAAAAAGACTGAAATTGGGATGTGACTTATAACACGTGGGGCCTTAGATCAGGTCTGTGGTTCCCAACCCTGGCTGCATATTAAAATCATCTGGGGAGCTGTTAACAAATAGCTGCCTGTATCCAGCCTTCAGATCTTGTGTTTAGTTGGTCTGGGGTGAGTCTCAGGCATGGTAAACTCAAAAAGCTTCCTTAGGTGTAAGTGATGTGCATCCAGGGCCAAAAATCATTTGATTAGCTAAACTACTTTATGGGGAATAGGTATGTTTACTCTGGGCCCAGGCTTCTCGTGAAGATTATTAAAAGGGGAGAGATGATCCATCAACGCCTGATGACTGACAGCTGCCCCTCGCCAACTCCCCATGTGCTTTACTAGCCCGCCTGCCAGTTCGCGAGTTCAGTCCCCAGGGTGGCTGCGGAACCGCAGCTCAGGCGAGCAAGCACGAGCCTTACAAAGCGCCAGGGACCTGGAGGCAGGGAGCTCACAGCTTCTCCTCTTGCTTTCAGCCCTAGCACATAGGTCTCTGGAGAAGATACTCAAGGCACGGAGAAACTGGTAGGATTCACTCTCTATATCTCATGGGGTGAGGGCCTGTGACACACTCCATGCCTTGGTCTGTTGTTCTGTGGCATCTGCTGGCTGGCTGGGGAAAATGGAAGTGGGTGAGTGGACTTCTGACTTGGAAGTAACCTCATTTTCTTACCTGCTTGGTAACAAAATTGAAAGTGTTCCTGCTTGGCTCCCTGTTGTAGATCTGGCCCTTTACGTCTCGTTCACGATTCGGGAGTCACGGCCTTTGGGAGGCCCTGGCCACAGTGTGTGGGGGGAGTGGTGAGTCCTCGCTCCGATGGACTGGAAACTATGTGGACCCTGGTGGGCAGACCGCGGGCTCCTCCCCGGGGCGCCTGCTTCATCCGGCCCCAGCCACCCCACGCGCGCAGCCCAACAAACGACCCAGCCCTCATCTCGTCCGACCAGTTCCTCCACGCTTTGATTTTCCCTTCTGCTGTGGCTAACCTTCAATCAGCGGGCACCTCCCAGAAGGAGTGGAATTGCTGTGTGAACCTGAATTGCATCGAGTTGCTTAAGGCCTCTCAATTCTGAACCAGTCTGGTTCGCATGGTAAACCATCAGGGTGCCCCGGGCGCGGGTCCTCGTGTGGCCCACGCCAGCTCAATCCCGCAGCTTCCCTTTGCCGAGTGTCTGTCGGTCTCAGTACTTGCTGAAATGATGGACTGACTGTGTTACTTAACCTTACACCCTGCAATTCTGAAAACAGACTCAGAACTGGTAGACAGCTTTGCTCTTTTTTCTGTGCATGCAAGATTATTCAGAAGGAATTTAGTTCAAGTAAGGTAACAAGAATAAATAAGACCCAATTCTACCCATAAGAATTTATTTTCTGTATGTTTCCTCTAAGGCTTGTATGCTATGACCGAGCCTGACAGTTCCATGAGTCAAGGAGAAGAGAGATCTCTTTTATCCAAATACATTTTATTTAAAACTCTTCTAGTAATATGCTGAAATGTTAACAGTGAAAATAAAGGCAAAATCTGATTGAGAGGCAGGGAGACCTGAGCCAGAGAGCTGGCTATTTTGCTCACTCCTGGTCTATGGAACAGTCTGTTTAATGGGGTTTAGGCTGCAGGATATCCTTGAGTTTATTTTCTGGTATTTGTTGGGCACAGTGAACTCCAGGAGGAGCCACGTATCATTGCCCAGGATTTATTCTAGGGGAGAACTGGAGGTTTTCTCAGTGGAAACTAAACAATCAGGGCCTGTATTTGGTTTCTGTGGTCGGTGAGTCCCTATAGAAGGCATTCACAAAGCAGCCTACAAGCTTTGGGGCCAGGTTGAGTTGCATGCTGTTTATGGCAGTCAGGAATTACTGGCTGAATCATAGAAGGCAGGAAGAGGGAGGGGATTGTGGGAACATGCTACCCAGAGCATGGCTTCTTTATCTCCACTACCAATGCTGTCCATCTGCTCCCCGTGCCCCCCAAGTTAAGCAGTGGCTGGGGCTACACGGGGTTGGGTGGGAGGGAAGTCCATGTGGTCTCAGGAGTACACCAGTGCAGAAAACTGGTGTGAGGCCTTGTCTCTTGAGGGCTGGACAAGCTCCTGAGCTGGTGAAGTACATCTTGGCCTGCAGAGGTTCCTAGCCCCTTGGTCCCCCAGCCACAGGGAAATTCTACATGTAAGAACTAAAATGCCTTCTAATTCAAAGGTTTTCTCCTATGCTAATGGCCTTTATAGAGATTCAGTTTTCCCTCAAGAAGAAAGGATTTCATCATTTGTAACTGAAGTGGGAAAAGGGTGGCTCAGGTAGTTCTATCAATAAGCTTTTTTGTTTTTGTTTCTGCAACGAATCAAAGCTTTTGGTTGGGAAAAATATGTTGCTCGTTGTTGTGAAATTTAACTCTTTGTAACCTAAGCTCACCTCTTAGAGGCTCCCCGTGCACTGCAGCAGGGTGCCGAAATGTGTGGGGTACACACACCCAGCGTGCTGGCGACAACCACAGTTGGCTCTAACCGCGGGGTAGCCGTGCCCTTTCCACGCCCTCCCCAGGCAGGCCTGTGTCCCTGGGTATGTGACCTACGGAATCGCATGTTATCTTCCTTTCTCCATTGACGAAACGACAGGAAAGGGGGTGGCGGGACACAGGCCTTCTGTACCCTGCACAATTCATTCCATAGAGACAACTGAGGGAGTCGTTGTCAAGCACGGGCCCAAATCAGATCAGGGAGAAGCCACCCAGTCGCGGGGACGTCGCTACGGGAAGCGAAGCTGCAGTCGCAGGGGCCGAAGGCAGCGCGTGGGCTTGTGGCGGGGGCCCGGGTGTGATGCAACGCGACCGAATACCTTCACGCAGCTCTCTCCTCCCTTTAAGTCTCTGGATGAGGGGAGATGTCATTGCACCGACTGCTCTGAGCTCCTGTCTTGTTCAGGGAAATCATGAGATAGTTTCTCCTACCTTTTGCTCCAGTGTCCAGTCAGTCCTAAGGGAGATGGTCTGTGGACAGCCCACTTCTAAACAACAGATTTTAATTTCAAGGAAAATAACAAAGCAAAAGTAACCTAAATACAGATTTTTTAAAAAACCTTGAAACTCTCTTTTATATCTCAAAACTAAGTGGGGATATTTTTGCCATGACATAAACTTAACTTCAATAAACTAAAAACTGAACCCCAACAAGCATAAATAAACCACATTATTTTATTGAAAATGAAAAATATACAGAAACATTAATTTAAATTTTGTAAACTTTTAAAAATGAATAGTTTTTATAAACATTTGAAAAATAGAAAACTTCATAACCACAGAGTTTACTCAAAACATTTGAGAACGTTTCACATATATTCATATAAATTACTTTTCCACAGTTTGGTTGGAATGTGAAGATTGCAGTTAGTTCAGTTTTATTCATTTTATTAAGAAAAAGAAGACATTTCTGTTGGAATCACTTTATATTGGTTTGTGTTGAGATAGTATAATGATGGAATTTGTTTTCACTTGGATTACTTAAAATGAGCTACTGTGACACACACTGAGAAAAGATGAAGAACGTATGAAAACTGGCAATGAATGGTTCTTGCCAATCTAGTTATAAGATTACAAGAATTAAGAGGTTCAGAGAGAACTAAATTTTACCAAATGCCTCATCTATCAGGCATGATGTAGCGTGCTTTCCATGTATTTGATTTAGTACTTTTAAAATAAAGGTGTTAATTTTGTGCTGCTAAAGCTGAAGGGTTATATGAACATTCTGCAATGTGAACTAAAAATAAAATCATTAACCATTGACCTAAGAAGAAAATTACAAGTCAAAAAAAATGAAACAAAACTATTATGTTTCTGGAGTTAGGAAAAGCGTTTGGTTTGGCTGTATGAGGACAACTCTGTAATCCTTAGTGATACATGTGCAGATATCCACATAATAAGCCTTCAGATATCATCTATGTGAGATAAAGAAAGTACATATATTAAAATATATACATCTGTGAAAGTACCAGTTACGACTAACATGGTTAGTCTGAAAATAGGGATCCAGCATTTTATTCCTCCTTGGACAATATATTCTTTTTAATTAATTATTTAAATCCTCACCCAAGGATATTTTTTCCGTTGCTTTTGAGAAAGAGTGGAAGGAAGATATATAGAGAGACGGAGAAAGAAGCATGAATGTGAGAGAGACACATGGATTGGTTGCTTCTGGGGATCAAACCTGCAACGGAGGTACGTGCCCTTGGCTGGAATCGAACCCAGGACCTTTCAGTCTGCAGGCAGGTGCTTTAACCACTGAGCCAAACCAGCTAGGGCAACAATATATTCTCATTTGGAAAAAATTATTCTGAGTTTGAGGTTTGTAATAACATTTTGGTTTTTCAATGCATACACCCACCAGGAATTTTTAAGAGTATTTAAAATATTTTACTGCTTCTCAACATATTTCAACTTGTTAAATTTTTCTGTCCTTCTCCTGGGCATATGTGTCAACACCAGTCTATTTTCCAACCCAGGGTACACATGGTTCCTGTGTTCCAAGAGCCTTCAACCTGAACACCATACACCAAGGGCAAAGTTTTCTAACAGGTGACATTTAAGAAATATCTGACTCTAAAATTTACAGCTTCAGGTTGGATGCCATTAATTTCCTCACCAAGAAAGTGTCCTGGAGAAACCAATAAAGTTTTCAATAGAAAAAGGAAAACCTTTAAAAGAATTTCTACATTTTTCAAACACTACCTTTTCTTACAAGTTTGTGTTCATAGCTTATATATCTGATATACAATTAAAGTGAAACAGCAGTCAACAGAGTAAACACATATTTGACCTGAGGTAGCAACCCATGTACCTTCCATGGATTATCAATTTAAAAAAATTTAAAATACACCGACTCGCACTCAACACTGAACTGTGCAGAAGAGACAATAACAGCACTTTGGGGCTTGGCAATCATCTCAGGTCATCACCGTGACATCAGTCCTAGTTCAGCAGGACTGGGGGAATGCTAACGGCAGTTTAATAGAATTCTGAATAACAGAATTTACTATTATTACCTAGGGTAGAGCTGAGCTAGATTACAAACAAACAAAACTGCAGAATTTGATGACAGAACAGAAAAATCCAGTTAACCGAGGGTTTTTGTTTTTTGAATGTCAAGCTTTTTTTGGTTAGGAGTTTTGTTCTGTTTTGTTTTGAGGGAAATAAGTTTAGAAGACAGCTAACTTCTCCTTTTCCTTTAAGTCAATGAGGGATCAGAAATCTGTCCATAAACAGTAAAGACCACCAAAAGTGTTATTCCCTCCATGCACTTGGACACAGGACCATTTTATGTAAATTTTAATACACAAAATGTAGTCCCTGAGGTCTTAATAGCTTGTTTTCTAGGAAGTTAACTCCTTTCTTATTATTCTAAAACACTTATCAATTAAATGTACAGAAAATGTGGTCAGGGTAATTCAACAGAAAAAGACAATCTACCACTTATTGTGGTAGGATATATATATTTTCTGAAAGGTTTGAGCTAATTATAATTTCCTTAATAGACCTGAAAGTGCCAAATTTCAAGAGAATGATTATGATAACTCATTTAGGTTTTTCAGAAAGGTTTTTCTAGTTGTTTCCAAACAGTCTGTGGAAAACTCATCCTTTGGGAGTTAAACACTTGAGAAAAACAGAGATTTACAATATAATCCTAAAATAATGTAGCAATTACTTTACAAAAGTCTCCACGTCAGTAAGAAAAATAACCTTTGGAATAATAGTAAAATAAAGGAACAAAATGAATACAAGGAATTCCAAAATTGAATTCACCTGGACTTCTCCAGAAACTCAATTTTGTCTTATGTTGTTCAGGTTTGAGTTAAAAGAACTTATGAATACAATAATTTGTGTTTGTTTCAGTAAAGAGAAAAAAAATTGCTTCATTTACTTAAGGTATAAAATATTTCCCTCCTCCATTCTCCCCTCCCCATTTTTTTTTTAAAATCCTCACCTGAGGATTTTTTTCCATTGCTTTTCAGAGAGTGGGAGGGGGAGAGAGAGAGAGAGAGAGAGAAACATTGATGTGAGAGGGACACATCAATTGGTAGCCTCCAGCATGCACCCTGACCAGGGCTGGGGATTGAGCCTGCAACCAAGGTGCATGCCCTTGTCAGGAATCGAACCCGAGACCCTCCAGTCCCTGAGCTGATGCTCTAACCACTGAGACAAAAACAGGTTAGGGCCACTCTCCCCTTTTTAATTGGTAATAAACTTCTATGATATGTCAATCAATTACAATTCATAAACTCTTCAGAGACCAATGTCTTGGCATTCTAACACACAAAGAGATTTCCAGAGCAGACCTATTTTTCTCTTTAACACTCTACCCTTCAGCTATCTGTTTAGATAAATGAAGTTGTGGAGGGGAGGAAAAGCATCAGTGACCTCACTTCTCAATTTCAATAATTTGAAACTATGACTCATCAGAGAATGATTGATACTCTGCTTATAGCACACAGTTAAGTTTATCTGTGAATTACTATGAGACTGAGAAGAGCAGCCGATGAAATGAAGAGCCACCTGGCAGGGTCAAATATCGTGTGGCCAGAAGGAAGAGATTACTCTGACTTCTTTTATACTTGGGACTATTTCAAGTTTGCAGAAATCAGAAACAGCAAAAGTCTTCTGGAGGATGATAAAAATCTTGATTTTCAAATGTGATGGCCAAAAATGAAGGCATTTTTTATTTGGCCTCACATCTAAATTATTAGTTAGAACTTTTAAAATGTCGGCTTTCCTAATAGTTCTTCCAAGAATCAGGTATCCCTTCTCCTCACCAAGTGTCTCTTATTGGTTCAAGTTCAGGGTTTGTAGAGGCTTTGATCACTCACGAGTCCTGCTAAACAAGGTGATGTCATCCTCGTATCCCAAGGTCGAACATTCTATATTGTCTAGTAAGACATACTTGTCATCACTGCCATTCAGAGAGGCGACTCCTTTCTGAGTCGTGGACGTCAGGTCACTCCAGGTAATGTCAGTGTTTTTGAAAGCATGTAGAAGGAAGATGCCACTGACAATGGTGAAGAACCCACTCAGGGTCCCGATGACATCTCCAGCTTTCATGCCGTACCATTCTTGGAATAAGATGGCAGAGCAAGTCACGACCATGGACGTGAAGAACACATAGTAAATGGGAGTGACAAGAGATGTATTAAAGGTGTCCAGTGCCTTATTGAGATAGTTAATCTGTGTCGTCACTGAAAGGACAAGTACAGCCAGCAAAACAAAGACCAGGGGGTTCTTGTAAACTGGCTTCCATTCCAAGAGTTCCTTAATGGCAATTCCCAGGCCCTTCACAGAAGAAACTGAAAACGCTCCGATCAACGAACAGATAGCGATGTAGACCAATATGTTGGTCTGCCCTTTCTTGGGAGCCACAATTAAAATCAGCACCAAGGCAATCGTGGTAATGATCACGGCAAAGGTTATGAATCCTGTTAGGAAGAGAAAAGAATTAGACTTCAGAAAATGCTCAGAGGCTCATGTCTTGGTGAAGTCTTATTAGTTATGAGTTTAGGAGCACAGGTGTTTCAGAAAGGGAAGTGAGATAAAATGAAAACAACAACACTTGACTGCATAGCTCTCGATATTTTACAATGGGACCTTCCCAAACGTGTCATTTGAATCTCACAGAGACTACTATGAGGCATGGCAGATACTGTCTGATTGACTTTTTTATTTTCAGAGAGTGACCAAATTTGGGTTAGAACATAAGTCTTTCACCTCTCCTCTCCTCATGTCTTCCTTTCACTGGGTAGGGGGAAGTGTGGACTCAAAAGTAAGTTGTGTCACCTTTTCAGAAGACTTGTAATACTCAGTGAATCCTAACTGTCTCACAACCCATGACTTGGCTTGTAGGAAGCCTATTATGATACTATTACAAATTCATTTGATGAAGAGAGAAAGTGGAGCAGAATTTGTGGAAAGTGGAGTAAGTGTTGCTTTTGGTAGAATCACAGACCTGGGTCTCGCAATTTCATTTCCATGTCATGCAAAGAAGCGACTTCCTCTTCATGTGGAGCATGGATAACCATCACAGTTGACCCCAATATACTTAATATGCAGCCTATTTTCCCATGAATGTTCAAGTGCTCATTTAAAAAATAGGAAGACAATATTGCGCTGTTGGGAGAAGAAAAATAAATCACTCTTGTTCAATTCCCATTTGATTCCATAGTAGCTCAGAAGTCACACTGTGGCACCTGCCACTCTGTATCCCAGTCAACTGATCTGAACGTGCTACGTGATATTGAAAACCCTGACTAATTTTAAAACTCAGGAATGATGGTCCATCAAATCTGCTTAACTGCTTTATATCTAAAGGGTTAAAATAGACATTCTATACCCCTCTCAACTTCCCATGACCTTTTAAAGAGGGTCCACTCAATCCATTTTCAATTTTCCCATCTTTTACATCTTACTGGCATGACACATTTAGAATACGCATGCTCATGAAAACTTCAAGGAAAGATATATGCTGAAAGGAGAATTACTCTGCTCAGGGGTGATATTTAGCTAGTACACATAAGTACAACCATATGGGTTGTCAAAGTATTGAAATATTTTCTTACCAGCTGCTACTGCCCCGATACTTTCACCTATCCAATGCTCCCAGCACTTTGGTTGCCATAGCCTCAGGTAGCTCCAGGTTGGCACCACCATGGACACCAGACGGTGCATCCTGCTGCTTCACCAGCAGGCGTGCTGTGGCTCCTACACACTAGCCTCCTTCCCTTGATGCCCTGGCATTCCCACAGGATAGCACCAGTACCCATTTGCACCCAAGACTGGTCAGTTACCAGGTGCTTTCCAAGAGTCGTCACCGTGTGGCCACTTGTGAGGACTGCAGCCTCAGCCAAAACACCGCTGCTACTAATAGATGCCATTCATTGTGCAGACAGTGTTTTAGTGTTTCAAGTGTTTGGCTCACTGAATTCTCAAAACAATCCTACAAAGAAGGTGAAAAGAAGTGGGTAGGCCCAGTCATCATCTTTCTATCAGAAGTGGATAGTGAATGGAGATAAAAGGAAAAGACAGACAAAATCGTTGCTTAGCTACAAAATAAGAGTTCATGGGCTCATTGGCCACATTTATTTGGGATCATAATAAAGACCAACTCAGAAATATCAGATCCACATTCTATGAATTGGAAATTATTCCTGTTCCCAGTACTAAAAGAAACGAAGAGACCTCCAAACAGAAGTGCCCAGCAGACGATGCAAGACTTTCAGCAAGAGTTGAAATTTAACCCAGACACCATCCTTTTTAAAATCCCTCTAACAGCAATGGCCATTAACCACTATGACAACAGGGAATATTGAAAGGGCTGTGGCAATTTGTTCAGGTGACAGAGAAAAAAAATCTGCTAGGCTTTGTTGAATCGTCACAAATATAACACACAGTTACTTTAGGTTAGCAGGAAACCAGGTTCACTCTCTTACAGGTTTTCTAAATAACAATAAGGCAACCTATTTCCTACTTCTCCTAAAATTTATTGTATAGTCATCTCAAATTATTTCTGTGATTTTTAAATTTTGTTTTGAGATATGCTTAGCAATATATTTCCTGTAGAGTTAAGTTCATCATGGTTTTAAAATCCCTACAGAATTCAAGCTCTTTATTGCTCACGTACCTGATGAGAACACTGAGCGCTCCCAGTGGTGTGACCAACGTGGCAGGTGCAAAAGCATACGCTGCAAAGTTCACAGCCTCTCCTGCTCCCACTGGAAAGCAAGCAGTGGTATTAATATAAAAGATGGACTCGTTAGTCAGAAAACACAAATGACAGATGCGAAGCAGTAGACTATGATTCCAAAGACACTGATAATTTAAGCAAAAAAGGAATAATTAACTTTTTTTAGGGAGGGAGGGAGAGATGCAGATTAACCATAATCAGGGATGCAGATAAACCATAATTACTTGGTGACACAAGCTCAACTAACACAAAAAGTGGTGATGGATACACATTTTAAATGACTTTCAATTAAGAGTTTAGCTATTTCAGTACCAGAAACATATATGGTCACTCTGATGAAATCTAGTAGAAGTAGCTTTGAAGTAAGCACAGAATTTGTCTGTTTGCTTGAGAATACCTATTACAGTGGTGCCTTGGTTTTCAAAAGTGATCTCCTGGAGCCCATTCAAGCTCTGAAATGTTCGAAAACTGAGGGATCAACAGCCGACAGCTAGGCCTCAGGATCCTGCACTCAGCGGAAGCCGTGTGGCGTGTTCGACTTTCCAGGCGTGTTCGAAAACCGAAGCATTTCCTCCCGGGTTTACGGTATTTATAAACTGAAATGTTTGCCAGCGGAGATGTTGGAAAACCGAGGTACCACTGCATTATGCAAATTAATAATAAAACAGCTTGTAAAACTGGAATGCCTTGTAGAGACCTACTGCGTAGACAGGGGACAGCCAGACGTGTCCACCACAGGCCCATGTAGACAGGCATCTCTGAATTGCAGATGACCTACAAGCATGCAACACTGTCTCCATAGCTCAGGGAGACCCATGCAGCTTGCTGAAGTCATAACCATGTGCTCCAGCAATGCCTGTCTCAGCTGAGGAACTCTAAACTTCTGTGAGCTACTGTGATGCAAACAGCTTCTAGAGAGAGAAAATTCCTCTAAGAGCTGGGCCCTGGTATTGGAGCCAAATTGTTCTCATGGGTCACAACTGAACAGTTGCCCATGGAATGTAGTATTTCACGCTGGCAAACTACGCCGAACAAGCTTATTGTAGAGAAAGCTCTGGAACAGATAAGGCACCAGACCAGCACGCTTTTTCTTTTCCCCTCTGGCTGCTATGCCCCAGCCCCACGCCCCCAGCCAAAGGTACCGGACTACTTAGCTTTAGGGAGACGTCGTAAGACAAGGAGAAACAATTAGGAGACTGCTCTCATAAGAGCGATGGCAGTTTTCTCAGGATATTAAGCTTTCTTGAATATTTTGTATTTTTATTTTTATAGAGGACTTCCCAGGAAAAGAAAGGGCTGTACAAATGTGAATTATTTTTATTCATCATCTTTTTAGATTCCACCGTTTGTTAAAGAAAAGCATGCCAATTCTTCCTGATAACAATATCTCACAAACACTGGAGTGGTGCGGGCAATAAATGGAGGTTTTCGGCTTCTGGCTGCAGAGGGAGATGACTGGCAAGTGGTGTGAAACTGCGACGTATGAGGTCCCACCTTTGGAAGGTCTGGGTTTGGGCTTTAAGAAATTCACAGGAGTTAGGAGGCAGGTGGAACTCTACAGAGGGGCCTGAGGGAGACAAGTGCCTTCTATTTGGACATCACCTAGCATTTAGAAAGGGCTTTCCCTCCTACAGAGTCCCACTTAATCCTCAGAGCAGGCCCAGGAGGAAGGGGAGTGCTGACCACCTTCATCTTCTCTCTGTGTCAGTGACTTTCCACCTTTTCCACCTTGCGGCACACATACGCTAATTACTGAAATGCTGTGGCACACACACACAAAATATTATATTTTTTGCCGCTCTGACAGAAAAAATAGGTATGATTTTGACCCATTCACACCCGATGGCTGCTGTTGTGTTGACTGTTGTCATTTTTTGACAATCTAAGGGAAAAGAGGCCAGCGCCCTGCCTAAAGAGTCAGGTACTGGGTGTTTTAAACATTCTTGGGGCGCACCGGGGGAAAATTGCTGCTCTGTTTGCTCAGGGCTGAGCAGCCAGAGGGGACTTGGATATTTCCATGTTTGGGAGAATGCACTAATTTTCTAAGGAGAAAACATGCAGCTAGAATAGTCTCAGATTTGAAATCAGAGCTGGGGAAGGGGGATGTGAAGCGTTTCCTTCCATTGTTATGGAGAACAGAATGAGAAGGAGAAGTTTGTGATAAAATATAATATTTCAAATGTTGGCTTTTCCCTTTGCAGTCCAAGGCAGTATTGAGAACATGGGGGTGGGGAAGGGGGGTAAAGATTAATTTGAAATACGTATGACTTATTTTATATGTAAGACAATATGTTATATCTGAAAAAGAGCTCCTAGACTTGAATGCCATCCTTACCAGGAAGCTAAATTAATCAGTTTTGAACAATTCCACGCAACTTACTTATCCTTTTACAAGCAAAGGACTTCTAAGGACTTACTTGAGAGTAATCCTGCCCACCACAGCCATTCCTTGAGGTAAGAATGTCCACCTTGACCTAGGAAAAGAATAAAAATTAAAATTAAGTTTTAAAGTAAAGGAAGAAGGTTTGGAGAATGGACTTCTAGGTACTGAAATATGGTTGGAAAAGGCAAGGATTGAGGCCACGTCAGTACAGCCAGTCTTTCAGCTCATGCACTTGGCCATTTCCAAAGATCTTCTAACACTTTCTATTATATTATATTAGTTGTTTAGTTAAAAGCGTTTCCAGATAGGATTTTTTTTTTGTCAATCCAGATAATCTCTTTCTTTATATAGAATAGTTTCTTCCTTTATCTTTATGCCTAGAAAGACCTTCTTTTATTTATTTATTTTTTTAAATTTTTTATTTTAAATTTAACTCTAAACTATGTAGAATTTATTTTGATGAATGGTATAGGGTAGAACTTTTATATTTTTCTCCTCTAATTTTTGCCAATTTTTTCAATACTTTTGAATGAATAATACATCCTTTCTCCAGTGGATTGAAATGGCACTTTAAAAACTCACACATTAAATTGTTGTATGTACTTGGTTCCCCGTATAAGTTTTTAATTATCTTTTATTATTTTGTCTTTTAAAATTAAGATAGCATTATATCATGTTTTATTTTCTGATGGTGCAAATCTCCCCTCAATAGTACACTCTATAAACTTTTTTGCACAATTTGCAGTCATTTATTTTTTCATATGAACCTTAGACTGATATTTAGCTCTGTTATAATATTCTTGACAAGAATGAATGAATATGAAATTCATGGTTGATGAAGTAGATTCAGGCAGAACTATTCAGCCTGTGAAATGTCAGTATTAACAGCAAACTAACTGTATTGCTATCCATTTGATTTAACAAATATTTACTAGGTGGAAAACACTATGCTAGGGAAGGCTCCTGTTCTTGTGAATCTACTATCAATAAATAAGTGAACCCACTGATAACAATAAATAGTAAGTGTCCAATGACAAGTTATTCTAGGTACAATGAAGGAAAGCGTTAGTGCAGTGACACAGAATAGCAGAGCATGCTGGTGGGGTACACCTGCCCAGAGAGAATGGTGAAGGAAGCCCTTCTGGTGATGATACTTAAGCTGAGACCTCAAGGATGAGTCAGTCAAAAGAAGGGCAGGGAGAGAAGAGTTCCGGGCCAAGGGGAAGGGCCTGGAGGTGGGGAAGAACTTAGCATATTCCAGGAACCAGAGAAAAGTACATGCCTGGGAGTGTAGCAGAAGATGAAGCTGGGAGGTGGCCAGGACCAATTCATGCAGGAGGTCAGAGTCTGTGGGAAGATATTAGATTGTATCCTGAGCTCTGCAAAGAAAGCCACTGATGTGTTTCAAGCAGGAGCATATATGATCTGACTTTGGTGCCTGAGACTGCAGAATAAAGCTATGAAAAGAAGAACCCATACTACACTCTAAACCTCCTGAAGCAAGATTTTAGACTTTCCCTAAAGGAGACACAGCTGGTTCAGTCCTGGAAACTGCTGGGCAAAGAACTGCTAAGAATCGAGATAGAAGCTACAATAAACAGACAGCAGATTCTGACTTACAGTAGGATTATTTCTGCAGTTAGAAACGTTAATTCATTAGTTGCATCCGTTTCTTACCAGCTCTAGTAACGCCCTTGTTGGCCAGTTGCAGGAGGCCCTTCTTTTTCAATATGAAGCTGGAGCCAATAAAAATACTGGAACTTACTGCCAGGACCAGGCCCACATAAAGACTGTATTTGTTTTCTACATTTGCAGAAATGCTCAAGTTGGTTAGGCTGGGATTCAGGTCCCTGTGGAGGACAGGAGAAGCCAGCAGCTGTGACACATTCGTGATCTCACACCAAGCCTGGGAGGAGTTCGGACAGACCAAAGACAGCACGTAACCTGGAAAAGAAGGAAAGAAGGAAACGTCAGCAAACAAAAGGGAGAAGCACTCATGTTTACTCCCCTTCTGCAAGAAAGAGTAACTTGAGTGGACGGCACTAAAACTCCGTTTTTTGTTGCATGAAGGGAAGTGCCAGCAGGTAGTCCTCAGGCCTGTGCATGTGTTCAGTTTGGCTCACACAGGTTCTTAACTTTTAAAAAAAACTTGTTTTAGTTGTCATCATTTAAATATGAGAGATTGTGCACCAAAGTCTGGATTCCTCCTATAAATTGGAAAATCTTGGCAATACTTGGTTCTTTGCTCTAGAAAAACAGGAACCTGCTCCAGCAGCAGGTAGCTGTTGAGACCTAGCTTGCGCTCCGATTCATCACGGTCCCTGCGCATCCACCGCCCATCCCCTGGAAAGCAGTATCTGCGACACCTGAATGCGGGGAAGGGGCACAGCAACCCCACTGGCCCAGAAATCACCACGATACAGGAAATTTATCTAATGCATTTGGTGGGGTATGAATTGTGCACTTCAGAAAATGTGTTTGAAAGCGGGTTTCACTTCCCTGGATAGAATGATTTTTCAGGTCTACTAACCCACCTTCTCCTAAATAAGACAGAGTCGAAGAGAAAAATGAATAAACCATCAGTAGGCTTTTTTCAAGAACACGATGCAGCTAAGCATGAGAATCTAGTAGGTCAGGCCCCTTATTACAGAAGTACCTTGGGATTTTGAGGCTAACCACTAAAACACAAAATGCAAACATTTTACACCATGTTGCAAACTTGTAATGTCCTCCACTTGAAAAGCTGTCAACAGCCTACATTGTGACTAGATTTTTTGACTGTCTTCTCAACTTTTTTTCATTATAAAGCTATATTTTCCCATTATGAATTACCCTAAACAAAACAAAAAAAGGGCAAAGAAAAATTAAGCGAGTACAATTTTAGAATTCAATAAAAAAATCAGTTTTACATCTCAAAAATCTTAAGAAGCCATAACTGAAATGAAACAAAACACAACAAAATCTCTGCAACTGGAAAATGAATCAACTTTGATTCAGAGATACAGGGTAAATTCTGAGACAAAACTTCTAAATATTCTGAGGAGAAGTGTATTACTTTAAGGATATTCTGTATCACTGACACATCTTCAGCCAGGTTGTTCTAGTAAGAACTGCAGTAAGTTTTCAAACAAGTTAGCCCTTAGCAATCCTGCTCTGAGCACTGTTCATTTCGTCTAAACCCCAAGAATGGAAAGTAATTTTTAATAGTAAGAATTTCTATTGGTTTCATTCCTGAGAAAACATGCGATTGACTTTCCAGCGAATTCCATGGCTGTGTTAGCATCACTCACTCTGCAGTAACATAACCATTCCAAAACTTCATCTCTGAAAACAGAGTGGGCAGATCTCATTCCAGTGAAACAATATTCTTTTTGAGCTGTTGACACAGCAAAATGTTTCCGACATTTTAGGGGGTGTGGGGGCAGAGGGTGCTAAGGGGGAACACATAATCTTTGCCGCATTTTGTAAGTTCTCATTGTAAGTGGCAGACATTAGTGATGCATGTTTTATGTCAGGACAAATAATAAAAATCTTGTCTAGTTACTGACCTTAGAACTGAAATTATTTTATGTTTCGGGTGTATGCTAAGGAGAGAGCCTGCAGCAGATGCGACTGAGGGAGGGAGTGAGGGAGGGGATGGTGAGCCGGGGGTGGGTGGGGGGTAGGTGGGGGGTGGGGGGGTGGGGGGGTGCGGAGTGTGGAGCAGAAGGGGAGAGAGGGGGGAGGCAGGACGTGTGGGAGGGACTCCGGAGAGCTCCAGGGGAAGCAGCGAGGTCACCAAATCAGAGCTGGCTTTTTAAGATCTGTGTGAGCAAAGCAATTACACAGGGAATTTAATCCAAACTTTATTCAACATCAAAAGAAAATCTATTACATTCATTATTTTTCATTTTAATAGACACTGTCAATAGCCCTCTAAAGTGACTGCACTGATTTATACTCCTGCCAGTAGGGAGCACACATTACTTTTTTGATGTTGTTATTTAGTTTTCTAAATCTTGAGTAATTGATATTTAGGAAAAATGTGTCAGTTACAAAGAAAAATAATAAACTCAGTGAATCAACCACACAATTAAGAAATAAAAAACAGTACCCCTCAGAGGTCATCAGTACCACCCTGATTTTCTGCTGTATATTTCTTTGCTTAGAAAAAGTTTCCCATATGTAATTATATCTTCAAATGATTTTTTTAGTTTTGCCTGTTTTTTGCACATATAAAAATATAATCATACAGTACATACTCTCTGGTGACTTGCTTGTTTTTGAGATTTATTGATGTAGATGCATATGGCTGTAGGGTTTGTTTTTTTCCCACTGTATGACTATTTCACAATTTTTGTTTTATTGTTGGTGAGCATTTGGGTAACTTACACTGTTCTTGCTTTTACAAACAGTACTGATAATTTCTCAGTTATGTTGAGCCATATGTACTTGATATCTGATAATTTTTAACACTACAAAAATAGCAGTTTCATGTGGTTCAACTTTATACATATCTTCTGTGTACAGGTGTGAATGTTTACTTACACACACACACAACTTAATAATTTAAAAACAATGTTACCTTTCCTGTAGGAACATGTGCCTTTTCTCTTCAGCTCTATTACTGTCTATAATGATGGGAAAGTTGAGTAATCACTCGTGGCTTCAGTCTCCTTCTCTCTAAAATGAGGGAGTTTGACTTGATTCTGAAGATGCCACTATAACTTGGTGGTTTGATCATAAGCTATCTTTGTCCCAAAAGCAATTTATTGACGATCCTGGTAGCTCATAAATGTTGCTGATGGACCAGCTTTAAATTCATAGGCACTTGTAGGTGGAAGACATTTTAAAGAAACTGATGTCAGGACACTAGTGACTTGCCAAAGTCATGTAACTGCCCAAACCAAGACCAAGGAGCCCAATTCCCAGGCTATTTTTCCTGTTTCAGAAAGCGAAAATGTAAAGTACAAACAAAGCCAGTTGAAAATTACTATAAATGATATACAAAGATAAAATACTTTGAATATTTTTTCAAGTACAATTTGCTTATAGAGGATAATTTAAATTATCCGGTTTATTACACAGAATAGTATATCTGGTTTCTAAGAAGTCAATGATTGAATAAAGCTACATTTTTAATCATTACAAGATATTTTTAGTTTGAGGAAATCGTTGTCTCACTATCTATTCTATGGGTTAGTTTGGATTCAGCAAACATTCACCCCCTTACCCTCACAATGTGGGCTGAGTACTCTGCCCCTGACATTGGGATGGAAGTAAGTTGGTCGCTAATGGGACATCAGAGGTGACATTGGCAGAGGTGATGTGCCGAGAGGCTCCAAATTCACTGTGTTTGGGTTTACTCTCTCGAACCCCTGTGTTGATCAGGAGTAGAGCTTCCCTGAGGAGCTGCTGCCCTTTTAGCCTGAGCCCCGGGATGAAAGCATATGGGACAGAGCTGACCTTACCCCCGTTACAGCGGGTAGGCAGGGAGCTAGGAGCAAATGGAATCAGTCATTCAGCCTGATTAACTAGGAAGGGGCAGCTTCAGACGCTCCAGGGAACAGCCGCCTCCTCTGCCAAGGAGAGGACCGGTCCTCCCCCAAACCCCGGCCTTCCAGTGTCCCCAGGGAACAACTGGCAGTTCGCAGACGACCCGGGGAGAGGGGTAAACAGCCCGGAGAAACTCCCCTGCTGAGGTGTGCGCAGCAGAGGCCAGGGGGAAGCAAAAGTAGGAGGCAGGCCCAGGAGGAGCCAAAATGGCAAACATAGACGGCAGGGGTCTGGCCTGGGAAATCTGGGGAAAAGACTGGGTGGGATGAAGGCTAGAAACCCGGGAAGACCCAGGAAAGGGTTGGATAGTGTGAGAGAAAGCCTGCTCTCGCCAAAGCCCAGGGAAATATAATGAAAGCTTAACAAACACCCTTCTGCGTAGCGCCCGTGTTTGTGTCGTCCCCCCCCCGGGGAACAGAGACTGTGCTGGACTAACGGCACTGCAGCTCTGAGTCCTGGCCCTCCTCTTGGGCTGGGTGGGGACAAGTGTGCGCCTGTGGCCCCAGAGGCTGGCCTCCTTTCGCAGTGAGATGGAGCTGAGCCACCTGGTCACGGGTGAGACATTGGGCACGGTGTACCTGGGGGCAGTCCTTTGTTTTTCCTCCAACAAATCTTGCCACAACACCTCAAATCCTCATATATGTGTATCCCTGAAATGCATTTTCGGTGATACTGTGGAAGAATCCTATTTCCTCCAGCAGCACCACCAGAAGGAGCCAAATCCAGGTGGACAGGTCGCCTGATGCAGAGACACCCAGGGGAACCCAGTCTGTATTAGTCAGGCATCAGCTTAACTACAGGCACATAAGCCAGGACATACAGGGTGGGGCAAACGTAGGTTTACAGTTGTGAGTACAAGAAACACAGTTTAATATTGTATTATTATTTATTATTGTATTATTTTCCTTATGAAAAACTGTAAACCTACGTTTGCCCCACCCTGTATGATTGTTGTTTTAGCCACTGAGTTTTGGGTTGTGTGTTATGTAGCAATAGCTAACTGATAACCTGCCTATGTATATTAGCAAAGCAAAGAACGAATGAAATTTCTTTGGGTCCCTTAAATTTATTCTGCAGATATCAACCAGTGTGAATCAGATTATGTCACTCCCCTGCTTAATGCACCCCTCTGTCCCCCATGATTTTTTATTGCAATTATAACAAAATCTCAGCTCCTAATTCTGGACTTTTTAAAAAAAGTTTTACATGGTTTGAATCTTGCACACCTCTGATATTATATTGCATCTCTCTCTCTCTCTCGTTCTCTGAAACAACTCTTGTCATCTTTTCACTCATTGATTCAACAAATATTTATTGAATATCTATTATCTGTCAGGTATCTTCTAAAAACTGGGGGAACAAAAGGGCATTCCTGCTCTCTTATAGTCATTCTACTGAGGGGAAATAAGATAGACAAGTGAACTAATAACTATATAATATGTTGGGTGCCATGGAAAATAGTAAAAGCAGCATAAAGAAATACTTTTTAAAAAAACAACATTAAATGGAAAACCTCTCTGCTAAGTGTGAAAACAAAAATCTTGAGGCGGGAATTTGCTTGAGGGGTGGGAGAGGCTGCAACCAGACTGGCTGGCTGGGGTGAGAGATTAGGTTGAAGAGCAGCAGGGGACAAGATCAGGTGAAATGAGCCTTTCGAAAAGCAGGTCCAGCCCAGCTGGGCGTGGCTCAGCAGTTGAGCATCCACCTAGGATCCAGGAGATCACGGTTGGATTCCCGTTCGGGTTGTGGGCTTGATCCCCAGTGGGGGGCGTGCAGGAGGCAGCCGATTGATGACTCTCTCATCATTGATGTTTCCATCTCTCTCTCTCTCCCTCTCCCTTCCTCTCTCTGAAATCAATAAAGATATATTAAAAAGAAAAAAAGAATAGGTCCAACATTGTCATTTTTCCTTCCCAAATTCTACAACGGCTTCCCTTCTCATTCAGAAAAAAATCCAATTCCCACAACAGTTTACAAGGGCCTTCAGGATCTTGCCTCCAGCTATCTCTGCAATCTCACTCTCTACTATGGGTTTTTTGTTTTTTGTTTTTTTTTACAGCATCTAGTTTTCTGTGAAACAGCCTTTTAAGTTTCTACTATTCAGAGCTCTTCCTCCTTCCCTCCCCCCCTTTCTTCTTCCTTCCACAAGCACTTATTGAGCATTTACTGTACTCCGGGAATTGCATATGAGGGGAAAAAATTTTCATTTTCTCTGTTTGTCGGATTGAACAGCCTGCTGGTATAGATAGAGGTCACTTGCTTTGAGCCATTTAGCCATCCGGAATGAATGAGGCAATGATATCAGAATGTTTGATCCCTCAACTCTTTTTATCTTTCAAGTTTTGAGTCCTTGCTGCTTTTGGCTAGATTTTGTTTTATGTCCACATAATTTACTTCCCTATGAACCTTGCTTTCAGATAGTTTTCAAGGTCACAAGATTTACTCTGTCTGCAAAGGGTGTTTCTTTTGTGTTTTTTTTTTTTGGTGTTTTTTTTTTTTTTTAATTTTATTGTTGTTTAAAATATTACAGATGTCCCTTTTTCTCCCCAATGACCTGTTCCACCCCCTTGTTTCCCCCTCCCCAATCCCTCTCCCCACCATTGTCCATGTCCTTGGGTTGTGCATATATGCACATAAATTCTTTACTCTCTCCCCCTCCACCCACCCGCCCTCCTCCATCCCTCTGACATTCATCAGTCTCATCTATGCTTCCATGTCATTGAATCTATTCTGTTCATCAGTTTATTAAGTTCTTTAGATTCCACGTATAAGCGAGATCATGTGATATTTGTCTTTCGCTGCCTGGCTTATTTCACTTAGCATAATATTCTCCAGGTTACTATGGGTTTTTTGTTTGTTGTTTTCTGTTCCTTTCTTAGGCTAAGTTCCTTTTTACCTTAAAACTTTTAAGTAACCCTTACTTAGCCTGAGTAGTGAAGTAGTAGCTGGCACACTAGCTCCTCCTTGTCACTGAGCTCTCTCTTAAAAGGCCACCTCCTTAGAAAGACCTTCTCTGCCTTCTCAATCTAAAGAAGCTTCTCAACCAAATTCCATCATATCGCCCTATCTAATCCTGCCAGACAAACTTCTTACAGTTGAATTCTGGCTTTATATATTAACAGCACTGTACATCCGTATAGCTATTTCATTAATTCATTCAACAAAACAGTTGTTGACCGCCTACCACATAAGCATTGCGTTAGGTTCTCATTTATTCAACACTTAGCAGACCTTCCCCAGCACTTCCTGTGAGCCACACCTGGTTCTAGGAACTGCCCAGATAGAGATCAGGGGGCAGGTGAACAGGTTTCTGTTCTCACAGAGCTGATTATTTTAGTGAGAGCACAAACAAATGAACAGGAATGAGGGGACCAGCATAGAAATGAGAAATAACCTAGAGAAAATGTGGAGCATAAGGGTGAGAAAGGATTTTGAGCAAATTGGGAAATCAAGTCATAGTAGACATATCTACGTATCAACTCTTGATGGCACTAGGGAAGAAGCCCATTATTTCAACTAACCGAAATAAAACTGGAAAGATACTACTGATTTTTCAAAAAGTTAAAAACCTGTATCTCTAAACAAGATCTTCCCACCATCAGTGTGTTTGGCAGCCAAGAGTTCTAAGAATTAACCATCAGATTTCCCACATAAACTGCTGTTTTCACTTTACAATCTGTACATTGTTAGTTACTAAATTGTTAAGATAACATTCCCTTAAAATTAATAAAATGATTAAATAATGAAGATGCAGGAAAAGCACTAAAAGACTAATATCTCAATAAGCATGCATTTATATCAAGGTTTTTAAACCTCAATACAGTTTATATTACATATTAAATTAAGCAATTAACAGCTGATTGTTTTCTGAACATTTAGTGGAGAATCTTTACTCCCTTTAAGCACTTTTGAATTTCAGCACTTAGGAAATCTATGGAAGGCTGGAAAAACAACTTGTACTTTTAAACTTCTAGTAAAAATCTGGAGGCAATCTTTTTGAGTTCAACATATAAGCTGCTATATTTTACGCAGAAAATGCAGCTTGTCCTGATAATAAAAGTTATATTCATTTGGTGGAATTTTGAGAAATGTATATGATATGGATGTTTTTAAAGAGTAAAGTCTCAGGATCATTAAAATGTATACCATTTAACCAAAAGGCCAGAGAATGGGGGTGGGCACCTATAGAAAAAATAAAGGACCAAGTAATTTTGTGCTTAGCTCAATCACTAAATATGAAACCTTATTCAATTCTCTGGGCCTTGGTTTCTGTATCTGTAAAAAGGATAATTATTACCTAATAAAACTCACAGAATTTCACATATAAGTGAAACCATGTGATACAAACTGAACTACCAAGCAAAACAGAGACAGACTTATAGACAGACAGCAGGCAGACAGCTCTGGTGGGGGGTGGAGGGGTTGAGCAAAGAAGTAAAAAAACAGAGAACTCATGGACATGGACAATGGTGTAATGATTGCTGGGAGGGAGGGGTGGAGGTAGAAGAGGCATACAGGGGATAAGTGGTGATGGGAAAATAAAGTAAAATTAAAATAAATGCATAAAATGGAAAAAATACAGAATTTAATACATGTGAGGGTAAACTGATAAAATTTTCAAAACAGGTTATAATAAAAATATAAGATTATATACATGAAAATGGAACATGTCCTAATTGATACAAGAGAAATACTGCCAGTTCTTAAAGAAGTGCACAGTTCCTTAATTTTCCACTCTTAAAACCATGAAGACAGGCTGAATCAGCTCTAAATAGCACCTATGTAATTTTTCACTCTGCTAGTTAGCTGCACCCTGGAAAGGTGGCACACTCAAAGACAACTCTAGAAACCACTGGATCTATGTCCATCTCCAACTCTCCCTCCTGCCAGACCAGGTCAGAACTCTCAGGAAGATGCACTGAGATGTTCGTGTTTGTCTTCCCTACAGCCCAGCCTTTCTGTCCTTTGTGTCCCCTGGCACATAACCTTCATGAGGTTGGTGCTTCACAGGTGATGGGTGTATTTCTCACATTCTATTTTTATCGTGTCATATTTTTATGTTAATCAAGCCTATTGGAGTCAAATTAAAATCTACAGCCCTGGCCGGTTTGGCTCAGCAGTTAGAGAGTTGGACCCGAAGGGTCTCAGGATCAATTCCCGGTCAAGAGCACATACCTGGTTGCAGGCTTGACCCTGCCCTAGGCGGGGTGAGTGCAGGAGGCAACCAATTGATGTGTCTTTCTCATGTTGACGTTTCTCTCTCTCTCCCTTCCACTCTCTCTGAAAAGCAATGGAAAAAAATATCCTCAGGTGAGGCTTAAAAAGAAAGGGAGGGAGGGAGGGAGGGAGGGAGGGGGAAGGAAGGAAGGAAGGAAGGAAGGAAGGAAGGAAGGAAGGAAGGAAGGAAGGAAGGAAGGAAGGAAGGAAGGAAGGGAAAGAAAGAAAGAAAGAAAGAAAGAAAGAAAGAAAGAAAGAAAGAAAGAAAGAAAGAAAGAAAGAAAGAAAGAAAGAAAGAAAGAAAGAAAGGAAAGAAAGAATTCTGTAGAATAGGTGACATAATATAAAAATCATAAATTTAGAAAACCCCTTCATATGTGTTTCTTTTTGGAGATAATTTTGGATTAGAAGGCCTTTCGAAGCATCTGTAGTTTTAAAAGTAAAAACCACACTATGGGGTTAACTTTTTCTGCATGGAAGTACAACTGGGATGCTCTGTCCTCGGTTCTTATGATGGACTCCTTGTCACTTGGGTCTCAGCTCGTGTGTTACTTTCTCTAAGGAGCCTTCTCTGCGCACCCAGTCTGAACAGCCCAGCTCTCTCAATACATTATCCATGACACTCGTGGATATTATCTGTCACCCACACAGTAAGCTGCATGGGAGCCAGGACCAGGTCCTAAAGTCTAGGACCAGACTGTCTTGCAAATCCCTCAGGACCAGCCCTAGGCCAATGCCTGGTACACAGGACTCTTATTAAAACTGAGCCTTGACTCCCTGTCAGGCTTCACATGTAATCCCACCTGCTTCTATCCCTCACAGCTGTAAACTGTAGGGTTATTCCCAATTTATAGACAGAGACTCAAAGAGGCTGAAATCATAACCGAGAAGACAGTGTGATGCCAAAGCCCAACCTCTTCCGGCCACTGCTGACGGTGGATTCTGAGTCTTCGCCACCAGTCTCCCACACAGTTAATTACCGCAATTAATGCCAGGTAGTAAGCACTGAGCTGGAGTATCTCCTGTTGGAACTAAATGTATTAGCAAAGCAGGAACCCCATCCGGGAGGTGCAGGGGAGCTGGTGTTACTCACACCCCTCCTTCCAGGTCCCTGGGTAAACAAGGCGGCGGCTGAGCCACGGTCTAACTCACTGGCTCAGGAGTCACTTCCACCAGGGCCACACGACCTCACCGTCTAGGACATCCAGGTCCAGCTGCCTTGAAAGCCACTTCCAAAACCTCGGCTGCTGAACAGCTTGGGAGGTCGGGGTTTTCTCTCTCCGTGCCCCGTTCCTCTCTCGCCATAGTCTTGACTCCCGACTGGTTCGCTGCCTTACAAACAGCAGCAGCAACTCTCCGCCCCAGGAGCAAGCTGAGGGCCCGGGAGCGGAGAGAGCAGGGCGATGCCGGCAGCGGAGGCGGCCGCGGCCCCGCCAACCTCTCCCGCGCGCCCCTCCCGTCGGGTAATGAAGCGTCGCCTTTCCCCCGGATCCGTGAGAACAGTCCGTTCCCAGGCGATGCACACCCTTCCCAGGCGATGCACACCGTTCCCAGGCGATGCGCCCCCCATGCCTGCCCCCCGTCCTCCTTTTATCCGGGCTCACAGGCCCCCGGGGCTGCAGGAAGCCTGCGGGTGTTGTAACTACCTGGGGGGGGGGGTGAACCCCCAGCCCAGCGAGAAACCTACAGCGACCGCGCCCAGTTCTCCCAACAAGCGACTGCACGGCCAGCGAGGCGCGAGATGGGGGGTGGGGGGCCGGGGCCTTTCATCTCCAACCAGAGGGATGTGGGCGGCCCGGGCGCTCCCGGGCGTCCAGGGCGCAGGACCCTCCCGGGCGCGTGAACCTGGGCGCCGGGAGCCACACGGGACTCCGCGGGGTCCCGGGCCAGCCACCCGCCACCCGCGCCCCCCCACGCTCCCCACCCCCCGGCGATGTAGACTGCGGACTCTGGAAGCTTCTTTCTCAGACGACACAGGGGAGCCTGCGCCCAGCACCCTGAATTTCCCCGTCACGAGCCTCTGCCCACTGCAGTCTACAAGGACCGCCGCGCAGTCCCGTCCACCCGTCCCACCCCCCCGGGCTCTGCCGCGGCGGCCGGCGCCCCGCGCTCCCACAAGCAGCGGCTGCCTGGCTGGGGGACTGGCTGGGGGACTGGCTGACTCCATGCAAGACGGGCGCATGAAGAGCCGAAGGATGCCCTCCCCGTGCCCGCGAGTACCCGGGGGAGCCCACCGCCCCCACGCCCCCGGGGCCCGGCTCGCGCACCACCCACCTTCTCGGCAGCGCGCGCCCGGAGGCAGCCTCACCGCTCCGCCCATGGCCCCGGCCGGCTGCCCGCCCGCTCGCCGCTCGCGCACCTGGCTCCGCGGGGTGGGTGAGGAGCCGAGTTTCGGCGGAGGCGGCCTGGGACCCCGCCCCCCGACAGCCTCAGCCAATGGGGGTGGCCGGGTCCCCCCCCCCGTCCCGCCCCGCGAGTCTCGCCCGACCTCCGGAGTGTGACGGTAATTCCCGGTTGGACGCCGCGGTGGCATCCCCTGGTCTGCGCTGTGACGCGTGGGATCGGATCGCGCCCCGCCCCGCCCGACGGCCGCCGGAGCCAAGGCGGGAGGCGCGGGCTCACCCCGCACAGCGACCGCCTCTCGGAGCCTGCGGCCGCGGGGCCCACTCGGGAGCTCGCGGAACGCGGACTGCGGGGCTCCCGCCCGGCGCCCGTGGAAACGCCGCCTGCCGCGGCTTCTGGGCGCCCTGCCCCTCGCCCCGCGCGGGCTCGGCCCGGTCACCACCCCGAAGGTTACCCCGGGCTTTAGAGCCGAGGCGCCCTTCTGTGCGTCCCCCGGCGGCCTCCCCGCGGCCCTTGGCTTCGCACCCACGCCCGCCACCCCCTTCCCTTCGTCGTATAGTTAGTTACTCGCAATAAGCCCTAAGTGAAGGCCGTGCTCGGACGGCAAGGACTTAACCCGCGAAATAACAGCAGTGCACATGGATGACGTTCTCGCTTTACCAGGCATGTGTAGGCGCGTTACATGCGCTAACTCAGCTCACCGCACAGCCCATTAACCCCTAGTTCACAGATGAGGGGCGGAGGCAAAAAGCGAGGTTAAGTCACTTAACCAACCAGTCAATGGAAGGCCCCGTAGCAGGTCATTACATAAGAACATGGAGTGGGTACAACGCCTGGGGGGACCTCGCCACAGGGACGCCCGGGCTTCCCTGAAGGAACGGCCTGCTCGCCTGGGCTCGCTCCAGGGGCCGTGAGCCGCGCTCCAGCCCTTGTTACCTAAGAGTTTCACAGCGCGGGCCGCAGGCTGGCTTTTCTTGTTCTGCTCCTGAGAGAAGAGTTAATCAGTCAACCTGATTCATGGCACACGCGCACCTGTGATGGCTCGGTGGAGACGGAGTGGGGGGATTTGTGGAGAAGGAGTGGGGGGCCTGGTGGAGAAGGAATGGGGGGGCTTGGTGGAGAAGGAATGGGGGGATTGGTGGAGAAGGAGTGGGGGGCCTGGTGGAGAAGGAATGGGGGGGCTTGGTGGAGAAGGAATGGGGGCTTGGTGGACAAGGAATGGAGGGGCTTGGTGGAGAAGGAATGGGGGGATTGGTGGAGAAGGAGTGGGGGCTTGGTGGAGATCGGAAGGGGGGAGACGTATGCCAAATTTGGATAACAAGCTCTAAAACTTAGACTTCTGTTTAAACATTTGTTTGGACATCAGATTTGGAAATCTTACCTTTATCAAGGTTGGCAATAATAGTAAACATAATCCGAAGTATTATTTTATTACCTATATATTTAATGGGCACTTAACTTGCATTTGTGTGCGCAAGCACAATTGGAAACACTTTACAAATATTTGCATTTTAAATCATCATAATAGATACTACTAGCTATCCTCCCTTTACAGATAGGAGAGGGAGGCAGAGAGAGAGTAAGTAGGGATGCTCACTAGCGGAAGAACTGGGATCTGAACCAGTGTGTTTAATACCCAAGCTGGTATTCTTAACTATTAAGCTAAACTGCCTCTCTTAGTGGGTAGTCTTATGGATGCTCCCTAGCCCGGTGCCTAGCATGTAATACCATCCTTTTTTTTTTTTAACTTTAAAAAAAGACCAATAGCATTTTCTCAATCTTGCACATTTTACATATTTTACACTCTGAGTTCTCTAAACAAAGAAGAGTTAATCGGTATTTAATAAATATATACTAATGAATATATTAATACATATTAGCTATTTGGGGAAGGCAAATTGATGGAACTCTGCCGGTGGAACTCATATGAGAACCTTCGCACTGAAAGGGCAGTGGAAGGCAGTTCTCCTGCTTATCTCCTTATGAACGCCGCTACTCTCTGACCTATGCAGCCCCCGCTTCCTCTTGGTTGAATCCTTATTAATAAAGTACATACAAGAAAACGTACATAGTTTATTGCTTCATTTCAGTGATCGCCAAGGCACTGACCTGCAACTGCTTATTTTCCAGACTGATGTCCCTCTGCCCCCAGTCTGCTCTTCTTGGTGTCCTTTCTATCTCAGGAGATTGCAACCTCTCCTTTAGTTGCTCAGGTCAAAAAATCTAAAGTTATTCTTAACTCTACTCTTCCACTCACACCCCACATCCAATCAAGCGGCAGCTCTGACTGCTTCAGTGTTAAAAACATAGCCCCTTCTCACCAGCTCTGCTGCTGCTGTCCTGCCTGCACCTCTGCCGCCCTAACGAGTTGCTGTAAGAGCCTCCTAACTGTTCTCTAGGTGGTCTGCCCTCTAAGTCCTTAACTGCCCCCCCCTTGCTGCCTCTTCCTTACCCGCGTGGGCCCCTTGCCGTTCCTTTAACGCTCCAAGCATAGTTCTATCTTCAGACTTTGCACGTGTGTTCTCGCCAGACAGGATCTTCCCCCTAAAGTGGGCCAGACAGGATCTTCGCCCTAACTCTGTCACTGTATTCAGGTCTCTGCTGGATCAGGCCTTTCCTGAATACCTCATCTAAAACAGTCCTGCCCTGTTCCCACATTTTCTATTCCCTTGGGTTGCTTTCTTTATGGTGCTACTAATCACTATCTGACTTCTGTTTACTGCTTTGTTTGTCTTTCCCACCCTCTTAGAATGTACATTCCACCAGGGCAGGAACTTAGTTTTGTTTACTGTTGATTTCCCAGTGCTTAGAAGAAGCCTGGCACTTAATAAATATTTGTTGAATCAATAACTATGCATGGCATTGAACTAAACACTAGAGATACAGTAATGAACGACACAGACACAGTCTGTGCCTTCATGGAGTTTACATTTCTCACAAGGGAGACAAACACTAAGCAATTAATTACATGACATTTAATTATTATGGTTATGAATCCTGCAGAGAAATCATTGACCACTCTGGCTAAAGGTCTTGGTATATTAGAAGACAGACTATCAAATATTTAATAATTTAGGGCCAAGAGCCAAAATCTCTCAAATCACATAGTCTTTGAAATGAAAATACAGTAGACTCAGTGTCATGCAAATGAGCATCTATAGTTAGAGGCAGTTTAAATAGGATTATAAGATTTAGAGGGAGCTGACAAAGCAAGACTGGGAACCAGACTAAAAGTAGCCTACTAAATAGATAATCCAATGTGGCCCTGTTCTTTCCATCAGTGAAGGTTACTGCAGGTCCCAGGAAACAAAATCCATTCAGATTCACTGAGTTAAGCTATTCTTGCTTTGGTGGGGAAAACAAAACAAAACTAAACAAAATCAAACACACTCTTACCCTTTTAAACTTGGGTAAATTGGGACAATATCCTAATATGTATGTTTTATATATGAAAACAACAATTCAATTTCAGTAGAGATAATTTTCCGCTAGAAGTCTTCTAGTCCAGTCCCTTTTCTCCCAAACCATAGGGCTCCTTCAATGTGCTTCCTCAGCTCTTGGTCACACTGTATTGTGAGCATCTCTTCTTTAACCTGTTTTCCTCCTCTGTACAGTCTCTAGGGAAAGAGCTTGCATGTGCTCCCAGGCCTTATTAGAACAGTGCCCAGCACAGTGCGGTGCTCAGGAATTCCATGTTGAAGGGGCAAACAAATGCTTCAACAAATTCCATGCCTTTATGAAGAATTATTATTTCTCATTGCTAAGCACTTTACATGCATAAAACACAGGTTTCCATTAAACATTTGTTTCTAAAAAATTACTATTTCATTTGATTGCACTTTGCTAGAATTGCATAATAAATTATTTAGAAATAAGGTATAAATAATGGTTCTGTATCTTTACATAAGTTAGTTATTTAATAGCCTGGCTATCAAAAGTCTCCCTGCAACATATTGGTGAAGCTAAGCAATGTGCTGCAAAGCTCCAGTTTGGGTGCTACCCAAGAGCTTGGAGGAAAGGGAAGGAAGAGAGGAAAAGAGAGCACACTTACTAAGTGTCCTCTTATATACCAACAGTGCACTGTGATATGTTATGATCTTGCTCCATTTGTCCTCACAAAAACCTAATTAAGTAGGTATTATACTTCCATTTTCCAGATAAGGAAATTGAGGCTCAGAAAGATTAAGTCATTCTCTCAAGACTATACAACTAATAAGCATTATCCCAAGAATTATAATATTCAGTTCATCCTTAGTTATACTTTTGGCATGGGAAAGGTTCATGAAGGAAGTGTGGGAGCTAGTAAAGGAAGGTGCATTTGAGATAAAACAAATGAGTCATTCAAAAGAGGTAAAGAATTGTGTGTAAGTGTGTGATTCATTGGGGGAGGAACTGTTTCATAATGACGAGTTCTATGAAGTTTTATGATGTCATCCAGGAGTTAAGTTGGCAAAGGAAGAAAGGTTTATTAGAATCGTTGCTCCAGTGGTTTTACTTAATTCATTAAATCATTTAAGAAAGTTTCAAATAACAAGAAACCACACAAACATGAACATTTCATTTCATTAAAAATAAGAAAATCACTGGGCCAGTGGTTCATGGTTGAGCATCAACCCATGAACCAAGAGGTCAGCCGTTTGATCGGGGTCAAGGGCACATGCCTGGTGCAGGCTCAATCCCGGGTAGGGGGCGTGCAGGGGGCAGCCGATGGATGATGTTTCTCTCTCATGGATGTTTCTGTCTCTCTATCCTCTCTCTTCCCCTCTCTCTTTCTTAAAAAAAAAAAAAAAAAAATCAATTAAAAACATTTTTTAAAAAAGATACCTACATATCTGGCATGGGAGTGAAAAAAGAAAGAATAAGAGAATCATTTTGAAATATTTTAGAGCAGAAGAAACATGTCCAGAAATAAGGAAATCAATAAATAAATTATGGAATAATGGAATGTGACAGAATAGTATGCAGTCTTTAAAAGGGTGCTTTAGCTAGACATTTAATAATGTAAAAGTGTTAATAATATAATATTAAATAAAATAAAAATAATTTTATTAAAAATATATATGAGTATAAGCCAAAATGTTAACATCAGTTGTCCCAGAATGGTAAGAATATATTTTAGTTTTCATCCCTTCCATATTTTACTTAAATTTTATGAAGCATGTTTTGTTTTATAATTAGAAGTATATTATCTAAAAATTCTATAACCCACAAGCCAACTTTCCAAAAGAACTCAGTACTCTGCTAATTCTCTTTGCTAGGCATCTTGGGGTATCCCTTCTTTTGATAGCTTCCTAATCCCACTGGGAGCTACAGCCACTTACCTGAGGCCATGAATGTTCCTGGGTCATTCAATGGCTGATTATTCAGGGGGGACAACCATTGCAAGTACTGCAGAGAGGATGGTGTGATTTGGAGCTGATAGACTGAAATGACTGTAGTTTGCTGAATGGAAACAGTATTTATTTTATGCCCATTCTGATTTTTAGCCATAAGGAAAAGTATTGTGAGTATGTAAGCGATCAAATGTTGTATTAAAAATTCTTAGGGAAATTTACTTTTAGGTTGCCGGAATAACATTTAGAAACTAACTGGCCTATTGATGATTTTTGCACATCTAAAGCATGAATTATTCTTTTAGACAAGCTCAGACTCATCCTTTCTATTTCTTGACCAGATATGTTTCAAACATGGAATTCTTCCACACAATAAACAAGCCAATAAATAAATAAGTGTACCCTACTTATATTTTAATAGTTTTTAATATTATGGTATACTATATTAAAATTTTTAATTATATTTTGTAAAAACCTAGAGCAATTCTTTCAAGACTGTAAACCTGGGTGAATTGGTAGTATAACTAATAAAATTCACATTACCTTTGGTTAATTTCACTTTCAAATTTGTTAGGTATAGTTCTGAGACACCCCTTTTATCCTTAACTCTCATACAGATTAATAAGCTCGGGCTCTAGCAAAGGATAATGGTGATTTGGTCACTGTTATTTTCATCAGTATATAAATCCGCAAATCCAGTGCTGACTTATGAAAATCCTTCCCTTGCCAATGCCATAGAATTGTTTCTTTCCCCAGAAATGATTACGAAAACTAGCCATGTGCGAATGTTTAAAGAAAGGAAAAAGAGCAGTATTTTTATTATTTTAAAAAATTAAGACCTGGATTTTGACAATGTCAAGATTTACACTCTCTCTCTGTTTGCTTTGGATACGCCACTGACTTCCATTTCTAGAAGACACAGATTCATTCTTAAGCAACCAAAGGTAAGAACCCAGTGGGAATTACAGTTGTATTTTCATGTGTGTTTACGCCTCTGTTTTGATTTGTAATGGAGCCAGAATTTAAATCACATTACCTTTTTTAATTCTTCATGATAAGCATGTATATTTTAATTAGGCTTTTAAAAACTGATTTCAATTACTGTCATGTTTTATTTTTATAAATTTAAAAATTACTCTTTCTCATTTTGTTATGCCAAGATCACAGGATTTTAAACATTCGTGATTTCATTCTACATTAGGAAGTTAGACATTACTAAATCAAGCTTCTAAAATGTTCCTGTCAATAAAGACACATCTTGAACTGACTTTTTACATTTTGGCCATTTTTGCTTATATATCCCTTAATTAATTTGTTCTACTGCATTCATTCTTTCCATAAATATCACTCACCCATGTCACTGTTAGATCAAGCAGGCAGACAAAAGAGGATGGTTGTGAAGCATCAGGGTATAAATAAAAAACCTAATAGTTAATGATGGCACTTTCTATCCCATAGAGAATACACCCTCTTTCCTCTTCTCTTGGAATACTTATAAATATTGATCACAAAAATAATCTCATTGAGGCAAAACAAAGTATACAGGCTACATTCTCTGGCCACACAGTCAAATAAAGTTAGAGATTAATAAGTAAAGTTTAAATGAAGGACCCTACCCCTTAGAAATGGAAAAAGGAAAGTATGGGGCAGAGAAAAACAATGTCAAATAGCTCTTTAATCAAAGAGAACAGCCAAAGAACTATTGCAGATCTCTTCTCTTTTTCATGGAGGTAGTTTTTAACCTGTGAAGTTGATATGTGCTAAAAACCAAAAAGCCAGGATAAAACAGATTATTTCCTACCCACAAAACATCTACATTTACATCAAGAAGTAAAAATTAAATTGAATAAAATTATGGGTAAAATTGGGAGTCCAAGAACTACCTCCAAAAACAGGCAGTGTACCTTAAATGTTTTTTACTTGTTAATTTATTCATCAAATATTTATTAACTACATACTATATGCCAGGTTGTTTCAGGCAGAAACCTTCCTTTGTTTCCTCATGTGTCCCCAATAGTATGTCAAAGAAATAAATTCACATAATGCTAGAGCCTTTGCCTTGGGTAAGAGCATGTGGAACTTGGGCTGCCATATTTTAAGTTTTGGCTACAGCATTAACCAAACTTTCTACAGCTGGTACTTTTCTACACCCCCTTAAAAGAGATATATAATGTAGCCTCCCATCAGCAGACAGCCATTGTGCCAAGATTTTGCTAATATAGTGTGGGGCAAGCGCTTATAATCACACTTAATGGTTCTCAACTGTGCAAATGTTCCAAATTATAAATCAACTTAGCTTTAACAACTCATATAGGTTTAGTTGATGAAAAGGTAACTGATAAAATTCAACATCTATTCTTGGTAAAATAAGAAATTAGTAATAAAAGAAACTTTCCTGAGTACAATAAAGAAAATTTATCTGAAATCAATAGACAAAAATAGGAGAAATTCTAGCAACTGAAACAAGACAAGGAGTCTTGATGTCTGTTATTTAACATTGTTCTATAACTTCTATCAATATAATAAGACAAGAGAAAGAAATATGTTTTGGAGAGATAAAATCATCTCTAAGGATAATACAATTGTCTACCCCCAAACCCAAATTAAAACTATTAAAACTAATAAGTTTGATCAGATGAAAGGCTACAAAAGAGATATATAAATTAATAGCTCTCCTATAAACCAGTAGTAACTAGTTAAGCAATATAATAGAAAACAGATCTTACAAATAAAAATTTAAATACATAGAATACATTTAATAAGATATGCGCATAGCCTGTTTAATGAAAATTAGAAAGACACACAAAGTAGATTCTTAAAAGTCATCAATAAATGAGGAGACATCCCTTGTCATGTGATTTAAAATATATTAAGCATATTGGTTCTCCCAAATTAATCCATAAACTTATTAAAATCTCTTCTAAAACACATTGTTTTCTTGAAAATTTGATAAAATTATTCTATTATGGAGAATAATAAACGTATACATTGTATTGTCATAGGAATAGTTATTTAAATGCAGTCATTAAAATAATGGAGTGTAGATGTTTATTTTTTTTTAATAGTAGTGCATGCGCAATAAAATAAACAACAAAAGTAAAACATTATTCTTCCTGTTGTTTATTATGAGCCAGGCATTATGTAAGATGCTGGACACATAATAAGGCAAGATCATCTGTACCTGCTCTCAAGTCTGGTGGGGAAGACACTGAAAGAAATGGATCATTATAAAATAATGGCCAATGTACTGATGACAAATGCTCCATATTGTGTGAGGGCTGAGGGGGAGCCACGAGCACCCAGGCATCCAATTCCAGCCAAGAGAAATATTTACTCTTTTCTTCATTCTTTGCCTTTTTCACATGCTGCTTCCTCAGCCAAGAATGCTCATTTCCCCTACTGCCTGGCAAACTCCTCCTCATCCTTCAAAACCCAGTTACGTATTCCCTGCTTTGGAGAGCTCTTTTGAGTCTCCCACCTCTACCGAGTTGGAACAAAACTCTCACACAAAAATTGTTACACAAAATTGTCATCTGGGAGTTTTATTACTTACAGGTTTCTCTTATGAACTTCTCTAGAGCTCAAAGCCTGTCTCAGTCAGCACCTGATCCTTCCTCTTTTCTTTCTCTCCTTCACGCCTCGGCAGGCTGCGTGGTGCTACTGTTTACAAAGCATTGCTCAGAAAGTGTTGAGAAGCAAAAACGTTAATTAAGCACAGGCTGGGTTATGTTATCTGCAAATTGTTTGCAAGTAAAAATATCAGTACTTTCAAATGTGTACCTTTTTGGTATAAGGTATTAATTAATTCAGGAAAAATTTATCCTGAATTTTGAATACTTGTGACTGACAAAATCTCTGTGTAACTGGAGTCTTAGGAACCTCATGGGCTGGATTCTAAATATTTATTTGCCTTTTTATGTATTCACTCACCTTTATTATCCTCATCAATAGTTTGTATTTGTTTTGTCTCAGGAATATAAAAAGAAAAGGAAATTTCTTTGCTCTGAAGAATCTTAGAGAATACTGGGAAAGTGGAACATTCACATGAAACATAAATGTAGCACAAGGAAGTAAATGCTTAGGCCAAAGGAATGATTTAAAAATGTAATCAACACATATGGTGAAATCATAATGAATTTTATGAAGATGGAATCCTAAGTTTGACTTTGCAAAAACACCTCTTGTCAACATGCATTTCTGAGAAATTCCCTTATGAAACAAACAGGATGAGGTACCCTAACAAAAAAGGCAAAGAAATCTTCAGTTAATCAGAACTTACTAAATTTTATGGTCAAATTTTAGAATTCTGAATACTTTCTGATTCAATGGAAAAAGTGAGAATAGTAACACATTAAGGCCTCCAACCACTGTGAAAAGTCTTTTTCTTACCCTTGACTAGTATGACATATTGATTAAAAAAAATATGCCCTGCTGGCATGCCTTAATGGTTGAGCATAGACCCAGGAACCAAGAGATCATGGTTCAATTCCTGGGCAGGGCACATGCCCTAGTTAGGGACTCAGTTCCCAGTAGGGGGCTTGTAGGAGGCAGCTGACGGATGATGTTTCTCTCTCATCAGTGCTTCTCTCTATCCCTCTCCCTTCCACTCTCTCTAAAAGTCAATAAAAACATTTAAAAAAATACTTTCTTTCATGATGTAGAGTCTTCCTCTGTTCCATCGCCATATGTGTAACTTTATAGTTATAATCAGTTCTTTAAGTTTATTTGAAAATTTTTTCTAGTTCTGGTCACTGGGGATGTAGTAGTGAAAAAACAGATATTTTATTTTATGATGGCTGCTTTGTAAACTTTCTGTGGATTGTGAAGGTAATGCTAATGATTGTGATAATAATGACCTTGGTGAAATTGTTTCTTCCTGAGAAAATATTGTGTTTTCTTCATAAGTTGAGAATAATTGACCTAACACGTCTGACAGGTCTCTGTGTTTGCCATGGGCATACATAGCAATAGTGTTGCGTCAGTTTTGTTTTCATTTTCATGGGATTACAGCTTGCATGTGATCCTATAAAGATAATTGTTAACTAGTTGCCTTGAGAAATTTGACTTCTCAAAGTTATAGTTCAAGGGGGGAGGGATTAAAGAAAGATTATTTTAATCATTTCAGCTCTGTTTGTCTCCATAAGAAAGTTGACGGTTGTCTCTCTCTGAGCTTGGAGATTATATAATAATGTCATCATCCTGCTTTTGTATAACTCTTCAAAGCATTCAGTATTGCTTTGTATATATTTTTCATTAGGTCCACAAAGAGGATCGTTAAAATAGGCAGGGAAGGTATTATCGTCTCTACTTTATGAAGAGGAAACTGAAGGTCAGAAAGGGCTCTGGGAAGGCCTCGCTGGCAATTTGAAGAGCTGAGGTTAGAACCCAAGTCCTCGCCAAGCAAGAGATGGCTCTTTCAGGCACTGGCTTCCTCCCTGTCGCAGAACCAGCAAAGCCTGCTGTGAATGGTTTACACAACTCTGGGAGCATCGTTAAACATTAAGAAACAATCTAAACTCTGCAATTGACTACTGAGATTGGGAAAGGACTGGAAAACATTATTTTAAAGCAAAAGTGCTGACACAAGTTATTTTTGCCACTAAACAAAAATCCCATGTAAAAGAACTACCTTTTTTTCCTCATTAAAAAATAAATGAGAAAATACAGAACACAAAGAAGAAAGTGAAAATACTTATGCCACCATTAACATTTTAGCATATATAACATTAAGGTGCTTATTTTTTCTGTGTACATATATACAATCTTTAATGAAATGAGATGATACTATGAATATTGCTTAACATTCTGCTTTTGTTGTTTAACACTATATCATGACTGTTTCTATAAGTTGTTAAATAATGTTCTTTTGAGAAAAATATTTTAATATTTATCCTTTTATTATAAGATTAATAAGTGCTCATTGTATAAAATCCTAACAATATAGAGCTCTGCTCTCCAGAGGTAACTATTGACTATGCCTTAGTGCATATTGTTCTGCACTTTTTTACAAGGCCTGCATTTTACTGGTTGCTTCGGCAGATTAGAATACCTTTTTAAGAAAAGCTTTGCAATAGAGCATCATATATTTTAAAAAGGTACATAGTTTACTTATTAGTGTCAATATAACAGATACTGTATAAATAACAAATACATAATTTATAGCCATCTTTTGGAACAGTCACACCGAATTCCACTCTAGAAAGCACCAATATACAGATATCCTTATACATGTTGAATTATCTTTGACCATCTGCAGATAAATAAGTGGTGTCGTTGCTCTGAGCTGCACAATATGTGACTGTCTTTGTTTAAAGATGATACTGTAAAATCTGAGTACTCCCAGCCTTACACACTGAATCCCTCCATTCAGTCTTCAAATGTATCCAGAAGTAGTTCACTGGGGATAAATAAACCAGTTAAAAGACTTACTCAAAGACAAGAGGTAACAAGCACCTGATAAATCCTAGTGACAATTAGGATGAAAGAGACCGATGCAAGCAAGAGCAATTGCAAAATGGAATATGCAGACTTGACAGAGTGACTGGGCGGGAAGGAAGCAGAGAGAAACACTAACTGCAAGTTCTAAGTGAATGTAAGTGAAGGAAAGGACGGTGGCTCTGCAAACAGGAGCAGGGAAGTCAGGTAGTACAGCTGGTTTGAGAGGGAGAGCAGTGAAGGCCCATTTCCACTTGACAGGGCTCTGAAGTGGATGCTTCAGAAATGAAATGAAAGGAACTTGGCCAATGGGAAGTATTGAAAATGTTTGGAATGAGTTAACGAATGTAGTACAGGAGCTAAGGAAGGTGGCCGGGGCTGGGCATGTGGAATCGGAAGGCTTCTGCGTAGGAGTGAGGCTTGTACTTTATGGCACAAAATGGGTACAAGTGGGAGGGAGTCCCACGCGTCCTCAGGAGTGCAAGGTGCTGAATGTGGGGGTGCACATATTACTAATTTCTAGAGAATAGCTGGCATTACCACTGCAGATGGAAGGATGCAGTGGAAAAAAGAATTGCTGGACTTTAGGAGCTTGGTGGTCCAGAACTTATTCCTGATGGATGAAAAAGTGAGATGCACATCGTTGCCACCTTTCTAGTGGCCACAGGATCATCAGATTTGAGTGTCCTTGTAATCCTGACCCATATGGGTTGGGGGAAAGTGACAAGCAGAAGAGACAGGGCAGCAGACTTTAGTGAAGAGTTTGGAGTAGAAGCAAAGCAAAGCAAAGCAGAGCGGGACTCCTTCCCTCGTCCCTTCCACCCCTGCCCCCTCTGGCCTTCATTTACTCATTTACTGTTTCTTTCCACAGACATCACTGGGTACTTTCTGGGTTCTGGATGCTAAGAATATATGAATGAAACACAAAACAAAAACTATCCCTTCTCCTATGGAGTGCAGCCTGGTGAAATTATAGAAAAATCCTTTCTGATATTTTTTCCTAAGGACAGTAGTGAATTCAGAATTTCTCCATAGTAGGGGCTTAGGAACAGCCACCTGGTGAGAAGTGGGGGCTAGGAACTTATTTTGAAGCTACATTTATTTACTAAACATACTGGTTTAAGTGTATTATTTGGGAGTGGCTTGGGGATCTTAAAGGATATCATTGGAAGTTAAAACTCCCAAGGCCACTCCTTTACTTAGTCAATGTTTTTAGACATGCTTTCTGAATTTATGTCACTGCATTGTAAATAATTGGCTGAATCCAGAAGACATACTTCCATGGAGAAGATGACACTGGTAGGAATGAAGCAGGGGCAAACAAGTGTCACTTGGGGTAGTTGGTGACTGAATGCCCATATCATGCCTTTTCTGTGCTGCACTGAGAGAGCTTGGGCTTTGCAGCCTGGTTTTGCATACCAGCTCTACAGGAAAAGTCACACGACCTTGAGCACGTCATTTAAATTAACTTCCCTGAGCTTCATGTCCTCCTGCAAAATGGAAAGCATAAAGCCATGCCTCAGATTCTTATGTGGATTAAATGTGCTCCACAAATCCTGAGCTGTAGCAGGCACTCAATAAACATTTCTTTCCTTTCTCACTTTGTCCCTATGGTCAGAAAGTATAGAGGCTGAAAGAGGTTGAGTGATGCAGCTAGGAGTCATTAACGCTTCCCAGAGGCATTTTCACAGAAATGTTTTACTTTAAGTCTAAGGAATTGTTTAGAATTTGGACAGATTCTGATGATGCACAGATTAGAAACATCTGATCTATGTAGAAAGAGGCTGATGTTTTCCTGTCTCCCAAGTGCCACTTCTAAATCCTTCACTACACCTTTGTCTTTTTTCACTAAAGCTTGTCTTTCTGATCTCTGCCTTGGGTCTCTCTTGACCTCCTTGTTGCTACTCCACATTCATCAGATGATTTGGTACCTACTGTAGCGATGCCCCTCTCCTACTGAGTCTCACTGGGATTCTGGGCGACCTCCGCAGCTATGAGATAGGGAGCATCCGAGATGCCTAAGTCCCTGGCTTCACAGCTTCTTGTTTTCCGCAGCTCCTGTGACCTTTTCCTTCCTCTTCTCCAGTGTGGTCCCCCGAGTCCTTTACTCAGAGCTGCTTCACCTCCACAATTGTAACCTTCAGTACAGCACCTCATTTTTAGCCGCAGCCTCCCCTTCTTCCAGCTCTTACTCTCTTTCCCGCTAGACCCATTCTCCAACCTTTGAGATATTTAGCCCCTTGACCTACAGTTTCCAAATATATTCCCCCTTCCCAGAATCCCCTTCTTTCCCCTTCGGCCTAAGACATGTGATGTGTTATTTAGATGAACCTCCTTACTTCCTTTGCCCCTTCATCCCTCTACCCCAGCTACTGACCCCAATCTTGGGTTATTCCAGATATCTGCCTTTTTGTCTCTTTCCCGCCTGAATTACTGTGCATGGTGAGAGAAAATTACAACACCCTATGCGCTATTGTATCAGTTGGTACCCCGGTGATCCCCTGTAATCCTCCCACCAATTCCTACCCTAGATCCTTCCTGTTGCCTGCAATGGGTATTGCATACCTGTTTCACAATCCCTAAAATCTCACCCAGTTGGAAAACTGGGAGTTTCCTCACTTAGACTCCCTCAATCGCTCATTCTCTTTAGGATAACAGAGCACTCAATGCATGCAGTGAATTAACCCTGCCTTCCTCTCCAACTCATTTATTTGTCATTTACTCATATAAACCTATTCTCTACCTTTGATCTGCTGTGGTTACCTGGAGGCACTGTGCTCTCCTACATGTTGGATTTTGTTTTGTTTTTTGTACTTGCTACTGCTTCTACCTGGAATCCTGTTTCACATTGTAATATGCTTGGCAGATGTCTACTCTTTGTCTAAGATCACTCTGGCCTTGCCTTTTTAGGAAGCTTTATCTCAAGCCCCCTGCAGAGGATTAGGCACATCACCTCTTGGTTCACACAGCAAACCTTGGCACTAACCTACTTCTAAGTGCTTGGTATTAGCTTTTGGCCCTCTGGATCCCTGTCTACCCTGTTAGTTTCTGAGGGCTGCTGTAACAAACTTACCCAAACTTGGTGACTTAAAACAACAGAAATTTATTGTCTCAGTTCTGGAAGCCAGAAGTACCAAGTCAAGGTATTGGTGGGGCTATGAGGCCTCTGAAGGTGCTAGGGAAGAATCTGCCCCATGCCTGTTTCCTAGCTTCTGATAGTCACAGCATTCCTTGGCTTGTGGATGCATCACCCCCATCCTTCATCTCCATAGTGTCCTCTCTGTATATCTTCACATAGTCTTCCCTCTGCATGTGGTTGACAATTACAAATACTTATTTTAGTTTCCTTGGTGGGTCCCTCATTAGTTCTGTGTGGTGGTCTTGTTCCCTGCTGCTAGTTCTTTGGGTTTCTTCCTTACAGCATCAGGTAGAGAACTTTGTACATGGTACACACTATTTGTTGAGTTGGGCATAGATATTAATCACTTGGCATGTGTGTTTTTCATTTTTATTTTCTTTTCTAATTATCCATTACTATTATACGGAAATAATATTAAGGTTTTTTTATATTAACTTTTTATCATGTGACCTTGCTGAGTTTGCTTATTTGTTCTATTTTTTAATAGATTCTGTAGGGTTATCTACAAATACTATCATGTCATCTGCAAATAGTTTTACTTTTTTCCAATATAGATGCATTTAATTTCTAGTTTTTGGCTTGCTGCAAGGGCTAGGACCTCTAGTACAATGATGAATACCTTTAGAATATTCTTGCCTTGTTCTTGACTTTAAGGGAAACATGTTAAGTTTTTTGTCATTAAGTATAATGTTAGTTGTAGATTTTTTTTTTTTACATGCTCTTTATCAGGTTGAGGAAGTTCCCTTCTATTCTTAGTTTGCTAGGAGTTTTTATGATGAATAGGTGTTGAATTTTGTCAAATGCGTTTTCTACATTAGTGGAAATGATCATATGTTTTTTCTCATTGTTTTTCTATTAATATAGTGGATTTCATTGATTATTTTACAAACTTAAACCTATATTTCTCACCTTAAGCTATGAAATTATTTTGTTGTTATAATAGTCACTTGTGAGTTTTGTCTTTGAGAATTGATCCTAAAGATTTCAGATTTGTAGATTCAAAATAACAGAGACCATTAATTTCTCTCCCACCACTGCATTCAGAAATATAGATGTGATTGGGATAGTGTGCCAACGGCCACTGGCATAGGGTAATGTTTTGTAAAATGTGTTTCAGGAACTGCTTGATCAGAATTACTTATGATGCTTCATGAAATTGTAGATTCCTGTTCCCCATACCATACTTCATTCACACTCTGAAAGCAGGGCCCTGGAATCTGCATTTTAAACCAGCTTTACAGTATCATTCACACTAAATTTAGAGAATCACTGATACATAGTTATGTGTGTATGTATTGGTCTATGTGTGTGTATGTATGTGGGGGTGTGTACATAGCATATCTTTTATATTTGATATAAAAGAGATATTATTATTCTGATTTTATAGTTGTGAAAACTGAGATTCAGTGAAGTTAAAAAAAAATCACTTGAGTTTGTTCAGCTAGTAAGCGGTAGAACCAGGTTTTGAACCCAAGTCAGAGCCTGATGTCAATCAATAGGACAGACTGCTCCCTGGGCATTCATAGTTCATGTTCTATATTAGTTTTGCCTGCATTATCCATAAGCTTTTCTCATGCATTTGCTTTGCTATTATTTGTGTAGTGTTTTACATAATTAAGTGAGGATTTTTTGTGATTTAACTAAAAATAAAAGTTGAAATTTACTTTCCAACGCAGTTGTGTCCCTTTGGTTCACTAATTTTGATACAAAGATTTGTGTTTGGGACGATGAATTCTCTAAAAGAAGAACTTTTTGCTTCTTTTTAGATGTCTTGTTAGTAGTCCTATGATACCAAAAAAGATGAAAAGTATATAAAAAAATAATAAATTACTATTTAAAACCCTTCCTCAAACTACAGATTAATTTTACCTTTTAATACAAATGCAAAAATTCAAAATAAAAGATTAACAGCTAGGAACCAATAGCATATGAAAAGAAGAATTTACCATAATCAAGAAGGGTTTATTCCACAACTATTAAAATAATTTATTAATATAGCTCATCATATTAATAGTCAAAGAAAAAATAAGATTATTTCTGTAAAAGCAAGAGTGCCTTTAATAAAAAATAAACATTCATTCCAATTTCTAATTTAAAAAAAAAATGGAAAAATATAAATAAATGGAGACATGAATAAAACATTGATCTCAAACCAACAGTTGGCACCAAGCTTAAGAGCAAAATTCTAGAAAGATTCTCATAAAGCCAAGAACCATACTACATATGTAAGGCAGCATTGATATCAGGATATCAAACTGTTACCTATTATATTCTGGGAGTTTTATTCAAGCAACTAGACATCAAAGCTAAATACCTCTACAAAAAGAGGAAAGAAAATAATGTTGTGTAAGAAATATGATTGTCTTACTAAAAACAGAAATTATTTAACATAAAAACTATTAGAAATAATTTTTGTAAAGATCAGTAAGGTGGCTGGTTTCACGATAAATAAAGAAAAATAATTTTATGACAGAAAAAAATAATACAAGGGGAAACTGCCCAAATGACAATAGAAACAAAAATATAAAACATCTAAAAATTAACAATAAAAATGCAGGACCAATATGTAGAAACCTTTTTGAAAACATAAAGAAAAATAATTTCCTAACTTATTCTATGATATTAATGCAAATCCCACCAAAATCTCAGTGGTTGGCCCAGCCGGCGTGGCTCAGCAGTTAAGCATCGACCTAGGATCCAGGAGATCGCTGTTCAGGTCCCGGGCAGGGCACAGGCCCGGGTGTCCCGCTTTATCCCCAGTCGGGGGCGGGCAGGAGGCGGCCAAGCAGTGACTTCACTCATTGTTGATGTTTCTCTCTCTCGCCTTTTCCCTTCCTCTCTCTGAAATCAATAGACATATTTAGGAAAAAAAATATCTCAATGGTTGGCCAGGCAAGTTAAGGAGGATGCATTTCAAACCAGTAAGGAAAAGATGGGCTATTGATTACTCATTAAACACTGTTCAGAATATTGGCTGGTCATTTAGAGAATATAGTTAAATTCCTTCACCCTTATACCAAAATAATTTTGAAGTAGATTAAAATTAAAATTTGAAAAAGGAAACCATAAAAGTAGGGGGGAAATATATTTGTAAATAAAGTCTGGAGTAGAATATTGACTGTCCTTCTTTTCTCTTTATAGTTTCCATTCTTTTTCTAGAGTTATTATGTATTTAAAAAGTGACTGTATAATTGTAAAAAGTTTTTCCTATGTTGAACACTTAGGCCAATATGAAACTTTGGGACAAAGGAAGTTATTTCTTTTTTGGGTCTGAGCGAAGCCCAGGCTTGGTTTGTTCTGACTGTAAGGATAATATTGTCTGTATTTAATTTTTTACTCACATGACTTTTTTCTATGTTGTGATAGATGGAATATTTATATATTCTTTATTTCTCAGTCATAAGTCATGAGGTCTCTCAGAGAGTGTTCCCTGATGACAATATGCTAGTAAATATAACCAGAATAGTCACTCCTCCCTTGTGAACTTGAAAAGGAGTTAGAGCAATTTGCCCCTTGAAAAGTGGTGTTGCTTAGTAAAAATTACTTTAATTATATTTTAAAATATTATATTTCAAATGTAGTGTGTCCCAAAAAATGTATACACACCCTTTGAGTAATTATAAAGGCAGTGTTTATTAAAATATATTTCATTTTCAAAATTGAGCTATCAGTGGTTAAAGTGTGTATACATTTTTTTGGGACACCCTGTATATGTACACATTCATTAATAAACATCACAAAAATACTTTACTGGCTGCTCTCCTTTTACATTTCCCACTCTGTCCTTTCCCTCCATTCCTTTCTCTCGTTTTGACAGCCATTTCAATGTTCCATAGCACCCCATGCATTGAGAATCAGGAAAAGAATCTATTTACTTGCAGAAACCAAACTGCACACTGGCCCTTTAAATAAAAAGCTTTAATTCTGTGAACTAGGTACTTACACAATCATTGGAAGGGCTGGAGCAATAGGCCCTAAGCTAATCCCCCTGGCATGACCTCAGAACAGCATCCCAAAACTGGCCTACTGGGAAGTTTCTGCCTCTCTCACAATCTGGAAGGTGGGCAGTGAGGAATCCCCCACTGGAACTGTATTCAAGAATGTGCTAAATTGCCTGGCCGGTGTGGCTCAGTGGTTGAGCATTGACCTATGATCCAGGGGATCATGGTTTGATTCCCTGTCAGGGCACATGCCCAGGTTGCGGGCTCGGTCTCCAGAAGGGGACATGCAGGAGGCAGCTGATCAATGACTCCTGGTCAATGACTCTCTCTCATCATTGAAGATTCTATCTCTCTCTCTCCCTTACTCTCACTGAAATCAATAAAAACTTTTTTAAAAAGAGTTAGCAAACTTAAAAAAAAAAAAAAAAGTGCACATGTTAAGTGTGATCTAGTGATCAGGAAGCCACTTCCTCTGCAATTATTGGCTCTAGAGCCACTCTGCTCCTGCTAGACCCATACCAGCATAAACTGGATATCCTATCTCTAGCACTCAGAAAGCTGGTGACTGCACAGGAATTGATAATTTAGGAACCCAGTGTCTCCCTGCCTGTTCTTGCTGGCACCTAGAGCCAGAGCTGCAAGAAAGTTTGGGAAATGTAGATTTTTAGCTCTTCTAGTCTTTGCAAATCATGAAAGCACATGAGGAGAGAAGACTAGATGTTGCATGCCAATCACCATGTCTGCTATGCTAAGAACCTTTCCAAAATTATAAATTCAGTGAGTGTTCATAGCTTCTAATGAAAATTCATGTAAATATAGTTTTAAGTTAAAAAAAAAAACAAGATTTAGTCACTTAAGCATCTATTGAGTACCTATTATGTGCCGGCATTCTGCTATGGTTACAAAGGCCTCCACCCTTGAAGGTCATAGCCTCACTGTAAAGATACATGTGCACAACAATTTACCATAGAGTGAAATAACTGAAATACATATAAAAGGTTACGGTTGGTGGTGCGCGGGCAAGCCAAATAGCCATCTCAGACAGTGAATAAAGAAAAATTGAATTTATTTAAGGAAAAGGGGATGGGGGATGGGAACATCCAAAGGGAAGGCTACACAGCACTGAGTCAAAAGGTATTGGGTCCATGACGGCAGCAAAATATACTTAGGACAGTGAAACAAGGAAGGTGCATGGAAGTAACAGGAGAGCCTGGGCTGGGCTGCTGTGGCTCCCTGAGAAGCCAGAGAAGGGAAGGGGGCCTCGGAGACAGGTTCAGGCAGTAAGCCGGGGACGAGCTGCCGCTGCCCATTGCTCCCCTGGTTGCAAGTCTCCTGGGGTCCCTTAGAGGGAGGAAGGGGGAAGGAAATGGCGCTGGCCAGCCCCCCCCCCCACTGGGTCCTTTGTCCTGAGGGTGTTTATCTCTGTCTTGCAGGGGAGAATCTTAGGGGAAGTCTCAGGGGAGGGTCTTAACAGAATATTCATCAGTTTTCTAGGTGTGCTCTTTCAGCTGATTGGTTGTTGCCAGGGCAGGGGGTCATTCATCAATGTAGCTGGTCCTGAGGCAGCCATGGTGTCACTTGTCCAGTTTTGCTGCTTTTCTGAGCCTGGAGCTGAAATACAACTGAGGCCTAAGATGTTATCTTTGGGGAGGAAATGCTCAGGGAGTCTAAACCGCATGACCAGTGATATGCTGGGGGAGGATAGGTTCCCCTGAGGACAAGGTTCTTGTTTTCCCAGTTTCGCCCCTTGCTAGGTGTCCTGGGCTTTCTGCCCTGGTGAGTTTCTGCACCTGAGTTTCTGTACCTGGCCCATCGTCCTTGCTCTGATCATATACAAAATGCAGTGGCAGAGAAAAGAAGTGATTAGCTCAGTCAAGAGTGGGGAGTTAGTGAGGAGTTGACCTTGGGTGGCCTTGAGCAATGGGTAATGCCCTTCTAGGACAATAGGGAGGTGGGCTTCCCAGGCAGGAAAGTGCATGTGCCAAGGTACAGAGGGGGGAAATGGTGTGGCTCAGTCAGGGCCATTTTGTTCCTTAGAAATAATAAGTTTTCATACCATAACCCAAGCTTTAAAAAATTATTACATGAATTATAAAATCTTTGTTTAACTAGAAAACACCATTCTCATTTTAAAACATGTAATAAGTAGTAAACCTTCTAAAATAACATGTCACTGATGAACTGGTTTAGTTACTAAGTGAACTAGCTATTGAGCACATACTAATTATATAGCATCATAATAGTCATTGAGGGAAATAAAAAAGAACTTTAAGAAATTGTCCTGAATTCCAAGAACTCAGGCGCAGAGGCACATACCAAAAAACTATTAAAAAATAAAATTAAGGAGTAAGGTGATATTAAAAATATTAACAAAGTTTACAGTTGCTGTACACTTACCATCAAAATGGATGCTGGCTATAAACAGCTGGTCCAGATGTATCGGTGAGCACCTTGAAATAGCAGCTCTGCTTGAATGTGTATGATTCTGTAACCTAAAGGTCCCTGGGCCCACAGTCTTTGGATCTGAATAAATTTGCATATCATTAACAGCACAGATAATTCCTGTTCCTGCCCACCTATACCCATAGGACCTCCAGTTTTACCACCCTAAAAGTCTTCCTGGGGGTTTTCTAGGGATTCCCTCATAGGGTGCCTCACATAGGGTGCTGTCTTTGGTGGAGGTTGGTATGTTGTTTTAAGCTGTGGCTCATGGAAGATGAAGGCCAGTCCAGGGCCAGGTGGTCAAGGGTAGCAGGGGTTTGGGAAGAGGAACATTCTCCACTCTGAAGCCAGGACCCCTGCCTGCCAGCCAGAGGAGCACCAGAGAACAGCATCATTGTCTTGGTTTTGTCACGCTCAAGGTGGGTACCTTCAGAATTGCGGAGAGAGTCTTTCTGAGGACCATGGAAAGAAGTCATCCACTGAGGGCAGCTGAAGTGGGGAGGGGTGGGCAACGCAGGTGACAGCAATAATATGAGCATGGTCCATGCTGGAAGCAGCTGGAAAATGAATCGATGTTTGGCCCAGCTCATTCAACCTGATCTTAAGAAATAATACACCCAGACAAGAGTTTTAAGCCAGCGTTTCTCAAAATATGTTGCTAGGACTATATGTGTCACAATAATTTAAAGGACTTGCTAAAAATGTGGATCAGTTGCATCCTTATGCACTCTAAAGTGAATACCACTCTAGACCCTTTTTTTTGAATGCCTATAGACATTTGTAGCTGGTATGCCCATTTTGTATTTTATTTTATTACTTTCCATTATTGCTTAATTGTTTGATATGTATGTAAAATCCTCATAGCTTTGTTCCTACACCCACGGTGACTGAGTATTTTTTAAAACTGGGTAAATCCAAAATTAAAAAGACAATTCTATCCCTCTATTATATTCTTGAATTAAAAAAAAATACACTAGCCCGGCCGGTAGTGGCTCAGTGGTTGAGCGTCAGCCTAGGATCCAGGAGTTCATAGTTTGGTTTCCGGTCAGGGCACGTGCCTGGATTTCGAGCTCAATCCCCAGTGGGGGGCGTGCAGGAGGCAGCCGATCAATGACTCTCATCACTGATGTTTCTCTCTCTCTTCCTCTCCCTTCCTCTCTCTGAAATCAATAAAGATATATTTAAAAAAATACAGTAAACACTGGAGAGTGGTACTTAAGGGCTTAGGCCATGTTTGTATTCTATTAAAGAATAATTTCCACATATAACTGGAAGTAAGATTATTACTACAGCCTTAGAAGAATGGTAGAGTAAAACTTTTGATTATTTATGTATATATATAAAAAATCTTCCTGCTAATAAGTCTTTTCCCTCCCCAGATGTTAAACTAACCATGAAGAAAAATACTATCAATACACAGCGCTCTTTTGTAAACATCCCCAGTGTGATTGTACCAGATATGGAAAATGAAATGAGAAGGATGGAAGATGGAGCATGCAGGTAACTATGCATTTTTCCAAAATTTATTTTTTAGTGTTGACACTATTACAGATGTCCCCCACTTGCTCCCCTCCGCCCAGCCCCCACCCCATCCCAGCCATCACCATGTGGGCTCTGCATATATGCATATCAGCTCTCTGGTTAATCTCTCCTGTCTCCCTCTGGGCTGATATCTGTCAATCTGTTCCGCATTTTTAATACCAGCCACCGTTCTGAAATGTCACTAGGCTTAATTTCAATTTAACTTTTAATTTGTAACCTTGAACTTTGTAATTTATTTAATATAGCAAATTTATTCAAACTTTGGAATTGCATAACTTGTATAAGAAATAAACATAGATATATGTGTTCATTATTTAGAAGCTTGTGTGCCAAATAGTTCCTTAGTCACTGGCAAGACCTTTCACTTCTAAAGGGATAGCATTGCCGTAGATAAATGTGAAAAAAAAAAAAAAAATACAGAGAGCAAAGTGCTAGCACGTTTTAAAAGTATAATTTAAAGCAGTTACCCTGTAAATAAAGAGAATGTGTATACGTGTGGTTGAATACATTTTTAATGGAAGGAATGTTTTTACAGGTTGGTCCATACATCTGTATAGTATGACCTAAAACACAGATATCACACTTTCTATTGGGTAAATATTAGCATAAATCAATATACCAAACAATAGAAATGTGGAAGACCTAGAAAGTATTTTCTTAACTACATCTCTCTGACTAAATTGTGCCTATAATTCTATGTATTCTGTCCAGTTCTCATTTTACTCTAATTAAAGTTTGCGGGGTGTTAGTTGGAGAGGGAAGGAGGCGGGACGAGGCAACAGTGCCCTATGGGAACTGGTGTCCTCCCCAGCTCCTTAGAACACTGATCTAATTCTCTCTCCCTCCCGCGGGACCGCAGCTCCCTTTCTGATGACGACGACGGTGCCTCTATATTTGAAAACTCTGAGAGTGAACACCCCCACGCGAGGGATCCCTTCAGAAGGGGGGGACCATCACAGAAGTGAGCAGCATGACCTACCCCTGCACCCTGGGTTTTAAACCGTTGTTTAGATGAAAGAAAGATCTGCTTTCCCGCAGGGGACTTGGCAAATGCTCCCTCTCCCTCGTCACTAGGCAGGGTCCCCGGAGGAACTCACCACTTCAGTTCCTGACCCTTTCCTTTTCTTGGGAAACCTGATGATTCATGTCCATGGGGCTCCAAGTAACCCATACTCTTGCTGGTCATTTTCCCTGAGACACGTGTCTGTCTCTTAAGAAACCTCACGCCCCAGTCCTCTCTGATTTCTTCTTTCTGGTCCTTCCTCCGGGGTCCTGAAGCAGTTTTTTGTCAGAGGGGTTGGCTGTCGTATTTTAAAATGCTGCATCCCATTTGACCCCCCTTTCATGGACGTAGAGCACTGGAGTGAGCAGCTGGAAGAGCTTAGAATCCTTCGTAGGAATAAAGCTGTCTTGGAAACTTCAGACCTGGGACTCTGGGTGCGGAAGGAGTGTGGTGTTGGAGGGCCAGGGGTTCCCATCCTAGGGAACATTCACTTTTGCTTTGCTGTTTGTCCCTTCTTTTTGTCTTTGGCTCCTATTTCTCTTTTCACTGACCACCTCCCGCTTTTCCACTATTTTCATTCGCTTTTCTTTCCCTTCTTCTCTTCCCAAGTCTAAGTCTTAGGTCTCTTGCTGGGAGTGAGTGGCATCAAGTTGGCTCACTGGAGACCAGGGGGGATGCTGCTTCTTGGTGTGAGCATTGATCACTAGAGCTTACTAATCACTTTGCTTCACGGCATGCTATTTGGCAACTCATGCTTCATGGAGGCCCTATATTTTCAAAAGTTGTCTAGACAATCATTAGTAATAAGTAGAAACTGAAAAGAATTTGTTCTTTAAGACTGCTTGCTTACCATGTCCATTATATGGATGGTGAGTACTGTGATTTCACTGTCCTTTTTCATTTCCTAGGGAGCAGTCCCTGCCTGGTGTCATCGCACTTTTCAATGTTAACAACAGCAGCAATAAGGAGCAGTAAGTACATTTACAATAGAAAACTAAAGCTTGCTTTTACAGAAAACCAATAAAAAGGTAGGGATATATCTGAACCTGTTATAGAACAGGTATTAGGAAAACTCCACCTAATACAATGGCAATGATATTATGTTATTTTGTTGTTGGTTTATGTACTTCTGAAAAATGTAGCTACCCATATTAAAAGTAGTATGTATGTATGTATGTATGTATGTATGTATGTATTTGAATACTATGAATAACTATGAATTACAATTATGGGACCCACCCCTCTTTGCAGAGTAAGCACTGACGTGGGTCTCTATTATTTCTAGATCCTGTCATCCCTTTTGCTCTCAGGGAATCCAGTTCTGTACCAGCATCTCCTATTATCAGCTCTGGCCTACAGAAGACAATACCACTGAGCTTCTGAGTGATGCTGGGCCGGCCTCACCAGCACATTTCTTGACACTTTTGCATTCTCTGAGTCCTCTTAGGGAACATAATCAGCTGGAGGGCTAGCTTCCTTCTGTAGTAAATCCACTTTAGCATCCCACTCTCTGAGTCTTTCTTGATACCTTCTTCTGCCATCCTCCATGGCATTGTATAGTTTCTATTTCACTTAGCATGAGCCCTCACCTTTTCTGAGCTTCCAAGAGCCACCTGAATAGTGCATCAAGACCGACCACCTCCCAGGATCGATGCTAGGGTGTTAGATCCTGCATCACAGGAGTGTGCTCCCATAGCAATAAATTCTCCCTTTTTCAACTTTATTCTCTGTTCCCTTTTGACAGGATGACCTTAGATGCCACGCCTCACTTTGCTTGTCAATTTTACCTCCTAGTTCTCCTCAGTAGCAGCTTTCCACCTCTGCTGGGTCATTTCTACACGAATGAAATTTATTTGTACATTTGCACCTAAACATTTTCCTCCCTTTAACACCCTCCCTCTTCTCAAGTTTTCCAACTCTTGCTCATACTTTGAGGCCTAGGCGTAGACCTATCTCCCTTTAACAGCCTTCTCTGAGGATCCTAGTGACAGTGAGATGCCTGTCCTTTTATGTCTGAATAATAAATCTTACCAAGACTTTGGAGTCAACAATGGCTGAGACCTTAGGTCTGTCTGTCTGACTCCAGAATCCATTCTTCTGCGGACTGAGAAAATCAATCATAGAAAGAGGCCTCTAATCACGTAGTCTCCACTCAAGAAGAAATTATATGTATATAAAGATCTCAAATTCTGTGAATGATTCTAAGAATCAGGATTCCATTGTGTTACCACAGAGTTTTTTGACTACTCATAAAACAATTGCTTTAGGCAGAATTAACCCTCTACAAAAAATTGATGGCCTTTCCTTGAAATTCTCAAAGCTCTTATTCAAGGGTAAATATAAGTAATATCAAGAATCTTATATTTTAAATAATTAAAAAAAAATACACATGGAGGCTTTGAAAGTATACTCTTTTGGGGGCTGCTGTTTCTTAAATTTCTCTCCTTGGGTTCATGCCTTGTCCTACCTCCGTGTTCTCAGCTGCCCACATTTGCCCACCCAGGGACTGCTGTTTGTTTGCTTTGTTACCCAGATGCATGCACATTTTTTGTAGAACTTGCCATTAGGAGACCAGATTTCTGGCTTCTGAGCACAGGGGCAGGCCTTTGAATACAAAGCTGAGAATTCTTGCTCAGTGGACAGGAAAGCAATAAGAATGAAAGTCAGAATGGAATTTGATTTTGTGATGGAGATATTGTTTCCTCTCTAGACAGCCAAGAGAAAACAAGAAAAAGAAAGGAGAGAAGAAGAGGTAAGTCAGACTCCCACATTTTCCTCCCACAACATTTTTGTATTTTAACACTAACTACACTACATCTCACCTTTTTCAGCAAGTCAGATGATAAAAATGAAAATAAAAAGGACCCAAAGAAGAAAAGGAACAAAGAGAAGCAAAAGAAAGAGGGAAAAAGAGACAAAGATAAGAGAGAAGAGTACGTTTCTTTTTACTCTCATTGAAATTAGGAATGCATTTGTGATGGGTTTTGGATCCAGGGGTAATTTCCCAAAACGTTATAATAAAAAGGCCCAATGTGAAGACTAAATAAATTGTTATTAAATATAGATTACATTTTTTTTTCTTATTTTCTTAAAATTAACAATGGAAGCCTTGTTCTTAGTTTTCTCATCAAAAATTGTCACTGTTATCATTAATTCCCTTCCCCAAGCACTGATAAAGATAAGCTTACCACTGGGAGATATTTAGGTTCCAAGGAGAATTGGACTCCTAGGATCTTAACATCAATTCTAAAAGTTGAAATATAAATTTAATGATTTCATTAACATTCTTGCATAATAAATACTGTATGGCAAATAATCCAAAGAAGTCTTATTGCAAAAGCCATGCCTAATTTCAAAAGCAAAAACACCAGCCATTTGAAAGATCCTTTTTAAAACCAACATTTGAGACTTGAGATTTCACAGTGGTAAGGCTGAGTGATATTTGCAAAGCTCTCTTTTTGCTTTTTATTAAAGGGAAAATTGTTCTCTAAACTTACTTAAAACTCTTTACCACACCATGGTTCAGTTATTTGTGCCTGTTAGAAAGTTGTTGAAGTTTGTGTAAAGGGAAAAGTTCTTAAAAATATGGACTTGATACTAGAAAGATTCAAAAATTTTCACTTGAACATACATTTTCTTCCTCCCTCTTGCCCACTCTTTCCTCTCTTAATCCTTTGTACATGCTTATGAACAACTACTTGTATTAGATTGTGTTATATTCGTCTTTCCATACAGATTAGAAAGAAGCCATGAGCTCCCCTCTCATAATAGAGTGCGTGGTTCTTTTGTTGCCTGGTGGGAGGCATGGCAAAGCCAGCATTTTTCCCAGCACCTAAAACCTACCAGAGGGTCCTGTGAAATGTCCAGAGTTTGCCATAATCTGCGCGCATGATTCCTTCTCTGTGGCTGAAGTGATAGAAGTGTCTGCAGCATCACAGTAAAGCAAGGACTTTAATGAAGGTCTAATATGTGGTTGAATGCAGGACTAGTAATTTAACTTTCTAGCCACACTTCACTAACTAGTTTCTTATGGCTCGTGCACTTATGTCAAGCTGATCTTCCCACCACAGGGTGAGCTCCAGCTTCCTTCTATTTCATTAATTGTGGGTGATGAGCACAATCATATTTGACAGGTAAAATTAAAATGTTTTTGTTTCTTGGTAACTTTCCCCTTTGTTTCTAATTGCTGCTAGGGAGAAGAAGGAAGTCATGGTTATTGATCCCTCAGGAAACACATACTACAATTGGCTGTTTTGCATCACCTTACCTGTCATGTACAACTGGACTATGGTTATTGCAAGGTTTCTATATATTTTTGTGGATCTCAGCTCATTCTGGTTTTTAAGTTGAATTACTTAACTGTTGGGCCTAGACCTCTTCAGGACATACCTCTTTTCTCCACTACGGGATGTAAGGAGATGCTACATTATACTCAACATGTTTTTTTAAGATCAGGAGTAGATGTTTTTGTTCCCAGTATACTTGGAAATCCAGTCCCAGGATGGGGGAATGAAGAGGATACTTTAACATTTTTGATTGTTCAATCATTTAATTAGAAAAAAAGTTTGCCAACATTAGAAAAAGGTCAAGGACCTATGTTGCTTTAGGGTAAGGTGTGTTTCTCAAATGATTTCTATGGTTCCCGTCTTTTAGACAATAAACAGCTCAAACATCCAGGACCAAGTGCAGTTTCTGGAAGCATTTGGGGTACTGACAGTCAATATGAACCTGGTTATTAGTGTGTATGATCCCTTGTATTTGACTTTAGCTCTAGGCCACTTATTCCTATTTGATGTGTTCATAAAGCTGACTAGTTTAATGGAAAGAATGTTGGAATTCAGAAGGGTAAGGAAACAAATCTAACCAGTCCGACATGGGAAAAGATTTGAGAAAGCCATGGTTGATTCAATGGACTCTAAGGACCCCTCCTAGCCTTATACTTTTTCTCATTATGATAAAATTATACAAAGAGGACTTTTACTTAAATTGGCCCCCCATTTGTTTTATTTATACAAGTTTTTCTTTTACAGAGCATGTTTTGAAGAACTCCAGTCTGATTACCTAGCATCCTGGCTCGTTTTTGATTACTTGTCAGATGTAGTCTATCTTCTCGATATGTTTGTACGAACAAGGACAGGTAAATATGTTGAGTTTGGGATATTTTGCAATTTTATGCTTTTATCTCTGTAATATAATTTGAAAATTTCTAATTAAAGCATTCTTCAAGATAAACTCACAAAAACCTATTTCAGAGGAAAAAGCACAGTTGAAAGCAAGAGTGCCGGATTTCCACCCAAGGGCTCAGGTCGCTCCAACTGATTCAGGAGGACGTTTCTAGGCAACCTTTTGAATGCAGTTGGTGGCGTTCCTCTGTTACCCTGTTCACTGGGGTTTATGCCAGATGAAAGGAATAGGAAGAGCAGAAATAGTCTGTCAGCCCTGTGGGAAAGGGAAATTGCTAGCTAACAGAGAGATTGAAGAGGCATGGGGGAAAGTGTCACTGTACCCAGCAGAGCTGTATTAGAAATTTTGTAAGAAACAGAACACATATCCTTAACTCCACTTTGTGGTCCTTGGTGAGGCATTATTGATCAGGGGGAAGGATCTAATAGCAACCTACTTGAAGTGCTCTTGTTAAGTTCATTGTTTCTACACTGCTCTCCACATGCAAATGTAACAGTGAACACAGAGCATGGCTTTTAAGAATTGTAATGTAAAGTAGGGACATTCTCTGTTGAAATAAAGAGCTTTTCAGACAAAAAAGGCTAAAGGAATTTATCACCACCAAATCAGCATTGCAAGAAATGTTAAAGGGACTGCTGTAATAAGTTGAAATAGAGAGAATGAGACACATGGGCATAAAGAAATAAAATGGCAATAGATAAGTACCTATCAATAATAGCTTAAATATAAATGGATTAAATATCCCAATCAAAAGACATAAGGTAGCTGAATGGATAAAAAAAACAAGACCCAAATATATGCTGTCTACAAGAGACCCACCTCAGAACAAAAGACTCACACAGACTGGAAAAAACGAAACAAAAAATTTCTGGAGGACTGTAAAGAAGAGATCGACAGCAATACAGTCATACTCGGGGACTTTAACATCCCACTGACTTTATTGGATAGATCGTCCACACACAAAAATCAACAAGGAAACAGTGACTCTATTTTTTTTTTTGTATATATATCTTTATTGATTTCAGAGAGAGGAAGGGAGAGGGAGAGAGAGCGATAGAAACATCAATGATGAGAGAGTCATTGACCGAGCCTGAAACCCAGGCATGTGGCCTGACTGGGAATCAAACCTCCATCTCCTGGATCCCAGGTCGACGCTCAACTGCTGAGCCACACCTGACCAGGTGGAAACAGTGACTTTAAATGACACACTAGATCAGATGGATTTAATTGACATTTACAGAACATTCCACTCTAAAGCTGCAGAATAGGCATTCTCCTCAAGCGCACATGGGGCATTCTCAAAGACAGACCACATGTTAGGACGCAAAACAAGTCTCTACAAGTTCAAGAAAACTGAAATCATATCAAGCATCTTCTCAGACATTTACACCATGGAATACTAGGCAGCTGTAAAAATAAAGGACCCCTTACCCTTTGGGACAGCATGCATGGAACTGGATACTATTATGCTAAGTGAAATAAGCCAGAGAAAGGGAGGTGTCACATGATCTTACTCATATGTGGAATCTGATGAACAAAACCGGTGAACAAAATAGATCCAGAGACACAGAAACATGGAACAGACTGATGAATCTCAGAAGGAAGGTGAGTGGGAGGGGAGAGATTAACATAAGAATTCATACACACATATGCATGACCCGTGGACACACACAATAGTGGGGTGAAGACCTGAGGGGAGGGGTACAGGGTGGAAGGGGGGTCAATGGGGAAAAAAGGAGACATTTTTAATACTTTCAACAATAAAGGTAAATTTTTAAAAAGTCAAGTAGGGACATTCTCTAAATATCATCGCACTGGAGGAATGTTTCAGTTGCTGTGCCCCATTCGCAGCGCTGATAGTCAGTGCAGGAGGAGGAGCGAGGTGTATTCCTAGTGAAATGTAGCAGTGCTGAAATTCTGGGCTTAAGCACAAGGCCCATGGCAGCCGTGTAGGAGGAGAGAAGACCCCACGTGTCTGAGGAAGCAGGGGAGGGTGGCAGCAGCCGGCAAGGAGATGTGCAAAGGCTGCCAACGAGGACACATGCTTCACAGCGAAGGAGCAAGGAAAGAATACATATAATGGTTCGAGAGTAGGGCAGGCACCTAAGTTTCAAAAACAGGGTTGGGGTTCTGTCAGGAGAGTAGCGTGAAGTATAAGCTCAGTGCTCAGGTGTTCAGGAAACTTTCCAAGAACACAGTTCATAAAAGCAATGGAGATACTGGACCTAGAGAGATTTGTGTATATACATGGTGTATAATTTCTCACTTCTGCACTTACAAAGTTTTACTTTTTATTTCTGCAAAATAATATTTTCTATAGCTACATGTTGATTGGCACATGCATCTTATTACCTGGCTAAAAGCATTCTTACTGAGATTGAGTTTTTGTTTTGAACTCAGCGAAGTTCATTCAGAGTTACTTTAGAAAAAGTCACAATAGCATAAAAAGAAAAAAAAATTAAATTGATTTTTTTTTCTATTTTAGGTTACCTAGAACAAGGACTGCTGGTGAAGGAAGAGCTTAAACTCATAGAGAAATATAAATCAAATTTGCAATTTAAACTTGATGTTCTATCAGTGGTACCAACTGACCTGCTGTATTTTAAGCTGGGGTGGAACTATCCAGAAATCAGATTAAACAGGCTGCTAAGGGTCTCTCGAATGTTCGAGTTTTTCCAGAGAACAGAAACAAGGACAAACTACCCGAACATCTTCAGGATTTCTAACCTTGTGATGTACATCGTCATCATTATCCACTGGAACGCATGTGTGTACTATTCCATTTCCAAAGCTATTGGATTTGGAAATGATACATGGGTCTACCCTGATGTTAATGATCCTGAATTTGGCCGTTTGGCTAGAAAATATGTATACAGCCTTTACTGGTCTACACTGACTTTGACCACCATTGGTGAAACACCACCTCCTGTAAGGGATTCTGAGTATGTCTTCGTGGTGGTTGATTTCCTAATTGGAGTCTTAATTTTTGCTACCATCGTTGGTAACATAGGTTCTATGATTTCCAACATGAATGCAGCCAGAGCAGAATTTCAAGCAAGAATTGACGCCATCAAGCAATATATGCATTTTCGAGATGTAAGCAAAGATATGGAAAAGAGAGTTATTAAATGGTTCGACTACCTGTGGACCAACAAAAAAACAGTTGATGAGAGAGAAGTCTTGAAGTATCTTCCTGATAAGCTAAGAGCAGAGATAGCCATCAGTGTTCACTTAGACACTTTAAAAAAGGTGCGCATTTTTGCCGACTGTGAAGCCGGTCTGTTGGTGGAGTTGGTCTTGAAATTACAGCCCCAAGTCTACAGTCCTGGGGATTACATTTGCAAGAAAGGTGACATTGGACGGGAGATGTACATCATCAAGGAAGGCAAACTCGCTGTGGTGGCAGATGACGGAATCACTCAGTTCGTGGTATTGAGTGACGGCAGCTACTTTGGTGAGATCAGCATCCTTAACATTAAAGGCAGCAAAGCTGGCAATCGAAGAACAGCCAATATTAAAAGCATTGGCTACTCAGATCTGTTCTGTCTCTCAAAAGATGACCTCATGGAAGCTCTGACTGAGTACCCGGATGCCAAAGGTATGCTAGAAGAGAAGGGGAAGCAAATCTTGATGAAGGACGGTCTGCTGGATATAAATATCGCAGATACTGGGAGCGACCCTAAAGATCTTGCAGAGAAGGTCACGCGAATGGAAGGGTCAATGGACCTCCTGCAAACAAGGTTTGCTCGGATCCTGGCTGAGTACGAGTCCATGCAGCAGAAACTGAAGCAAAGACTCACCAAGGTTGAGAAATTTCTGAAACCACTTATTGAAACAGAGTTTTCAGCCGTTGAAGGATCTGGAGCTGAAAGTGGGCCCACAGACTCCACGCAGGACTGAAACGCTGGCTGTTCACAAGGACGCGCCTCATGATCCTTTCAGTGGTGTGACTAAGTGATGTGATTAAGTTTGAAGAAGAGGAAGGTTCAGCTGGGGATTCCACACGGGAAATGTGCCTCGGTGCAGGGCACGAGGCCCACACGCTTGCTTGGAAGGTACCATGATTAAAGAATCATCGTATCTTAGGATTTTCCACAATGGATACTGTGCAAAGATATAAACTGATGAACTTGTCAGTACCTGATTTCCTCTCACATATGCTCCCTTCATGTAATAATGTTTGTAAAAGTGAGCAAGTGTCCCTCACTCTCAGGCAACTTACACTGCTGAGGAGCACCTGGAAGTACCGTGTGCATCATGTTCAGGATACTATTTGAAAAGAATTAGAATGCAATAAAGCAAAATACATTCTGAACCTGTAGTGACTATTATTTATTTGATAGTTTAGTGGGAAGTTTAAGATCTTGTAGAGCATCAGGGTCATTATAAGGATATTAATCATACCCTAGGCTTACAAAGAGTGGTTGAGAGAAACTTCTTACCGATAAAAGCATACAGATCAGACTTTACTGTACAAATATATGCATATATGTTACGTATAAAATATATAACATTGAAAATTATAACATTTTGCAGGAATTTTTAATACTAAATTTAAAATTTTTCTGATTATTAAAGCCTGACAGCAGTGACCACTCTGACTGATCAGCAGTAAGAAAAAGGGATACAGCTAATAACATTGCTCGGTGATTAACCGGGAAATTGTTGTTATGATAGACAAGGTAACCTGGGGGTTCAGTGGACCAGCATGGGCATCACCTGGGAGCTTCTTGGAAATTCAGAATCTCAGGCCTACCTACTGTGTCTGAACCTGCATTTCAGCAAGCCTGTTCTGCGCTTCTCAAGCTTTAATGCAGGCATGAGTCACCTATCTAGAGAGCCTGGAAGGAGCTGATGGGAGGATGGTTCTAGAAAAGAAAAGAGACAAGTGTGACAAGTGTGTGGCCATCGAGGACATTGCTAACCAATCACACAGCGCTTACTGCTGAGCCCAGCTGTGCTTCAAAATATTCTTCTTAACACAGATCACAGGAATTGATAAAAAACCTCTATCCCTGCCTATAATAACATGATTCAGTGTCGCTTCTCATTAAATTGACATGTGAAATACTTACATGGGCCTCCATCAGTGCACGTCAATGATGTAATTTATTCTTCTCTACCTCCAGAATGCCCCCTGAACTGCATAGGTTATGCCTCTGCAGTCTTAAGTTTCCCTTCATTCTGCCTGTCTCTTCAGTACCAGCTGGCAAGGGTTTCTTCACTGTCGAAGTGGCTAGTCCTGGAGTGGGAGGGCTCCCAGTCACATGGAACATACTACAAGTGCTCCTTTTCTTGTTTTCTTTCTTATTCTTCTCATTCCTTCACCTTATCTGTGTTTTCCTCTGTGCTCTTTCTTGCCTGTCCTAAAAACCTCTAAGACTGTGAGGAAGCCTGCTGGCTACTCATGCCAGGCTGACGTAAGGTAGGAATGAGTGAGGGTCACGCACCCAGTGAAGCAGCCCCAATCTCAGCGTTCAGGGCTGGGTACTTTGAGTCTGATCTGGGCTGGAGCTACATCCAAGGGTTCCGACTTGATGATTTCTGACCCGAAGCTCTATGAGTCTTGTTACGCTCACACCCATTGGATGGTGGCAGATTCTTGGTTTAACGACTTGGGGTAAGTGGGGCTTAGCCAATTCTTTTCTTGCAGCTTCTCCAGGTGGAGGCTCTGACAGGTGGCTGCGAGGGCTCCAGTTTAGACACCTGGAGTGTGATGCAGAGGTTCACAACTGGGGTTCAGCTTCAGCAGGGGATATTTCAAAAAGAGACAGGAAATGTGCAGCTTTGGGGAGACTCATGGTAAGGTGTTGACCTGAGTACATGTGGCTGCCAAAGTCAGGAGCTCACCTTTTAGAAATCCAGAGACCAGCCATGTTCCAGGCTGATTCCAGACTCCAGATGGTTGTCTAGAATGAGCATCTTAACATATTAAGACTAGGATAGGTTTGGCATAAGGACAAGGGAGGGCTGGCTGAAGTTTGGAGATCTTTAATAATTGCATCTGAGAGATGAGAGAGAGAATTCTGGGACTCATGGATGGATGTCAGATCAGTGGGGGAGCAGAAACCCAATCACTTAGTCCTCCCATATATCTGATGAGTGTCCCCCAGCTCTACCATAATGTAATTAATGCTACAGAGTTTTGCAGATCACTATAGAGTTTTGCATATATATATATTTTTAAAAAAACTTTTACAACTTGAAGTATGATGTGATTAAGCTTCTTACCATTAGGTGGCAATGTTGGTCTACCATGATCACCTTCAAAGCCCGAAGCTGAATATTTTTCTTCATAAAAGTTATAGGTAGTAAAATCAGAGCTCTTTGGGCAATAACGGGTAATTTTTTTTCTAACATGGATATTTCTGGAAGATTTTAGTATAGCAAAATATATACCAGCCTAAAATAAAAACATGATCAAATGGAATTTAAAATGCAAATTTAATAGATAAAGTAACAAGATAAATTGAAGCATGTTAGTATTTCTTAATTTTAGGAAGTTCATCAAGGCAATAATGATAATTACATTACAAGAAGCTTTTACAAACATGTAATATATGTATTAGAGGCAAACAAATGGGAAAAAGGAGCAAGCAGCAATTATATTGTAATTCAGTTTATATATTTTTTAAAAGTCCATTGTTTTAAGAAATGTGAAAACTACTGATCTATGTCAACAGTGTTGGAAGTATGCCTGGCTAAGACACTGTCAGTTTAGGTAACATTTTTCCTTATTACTAATGAAATTATATTATTAGATGTACAAGTTTTTAGACTTAAGAATATAAAAATACCCAACTGTAGGCTTCTAGACTCAAGTGAAATGGTTTGCTATTTACTGGGCTATTTTTTCTCTAGGTGAAGGGAGAGAGGGAAATTCACAGAAAGGGAATCAGAGAACATAGAAAGTGCAGAAAGACCCTGGAAACCATCTAGTTCACCCCTTCTCATTTTATAAATACAGAAATGATGAACAGGCAACACTAAAACTGGTGAGCGTGTAGACTATTAGGAACTTTGAGTGAGAGTGGGAATTTTTACGATATGTTCAACCATGATATGCTGATATCTGCTAGAACCCAAAGTTGGGCTCACCTAAAACCCAGACATGTAATTGTTACGCATAGTCACTAGAGAAAATTGGCCATGTGCACAAGGAGACATGCTGAAGAATTTTTATAATAGTAAAAAAAAAAAAAGGAAACAACCTAAATGTTCATCAAAAAGAGGTTAGATATATTAATTGGGATATTGGGATATATTCATACACCGATTGCTATAAAATGTTTGAATAGTAACAGATTATACTTATATAGTGCTTAGTTTGTGCCAGGTACTGTTCCAAATACTTCCCGGATGTCAATGCATTTAATCTTCATGACAACTTATAAGGTAGGTTCCATTATGTGCTCTGTTTAATGAATGAGGAAATGGATTCACCTAGAGGTTAAGTAATTTGCCGAAGACCCACAGGAAGTGGCATGACCACTCTTTGAACCCAGGCAGTGAGGTTCCAGGGTGCCTTCTCTTAACGCTTTCATTAGTGCTGGCTCTTATCTGTACACATAATATCGTCTACACAAAATTTACAAACATACAACACACTACTAAGTAGTGCTTATGGATCTGTGCCTATGACCTAACAGTTAACAACAGTCATGGGAGTGGTAGACAGCAGAAATCAGAATAGTAGTTACTCCTGTGGGGGATGGAGTGGGGCGGGCTGGAGGGAGAGAAATTCATAGGACTTCAACTGTCTGTGCTGTTTTATATCTTTTAAAACAATCTGAAGCAAATGAATCCAAATGTTAAGATTTGATAAACCTAGGTAAAATATAAATATATATCCTTTCTATAATTTTTGGTGTATTTGAACAATTTCAAAAGAAGAAAAAAGAGAAGTAAAGGAGCTAAGTCTGAATTCACATAGTTTAGTGGCAAAGGCTGGACCTTTGACCCTTGGTTCAGTGTTTACTTCGCTAAGAGGTTGTACTTGATTCCTTTCTACACAGACCAAATTGTGTGCTTTATGAGGTTCTACTTGGTGACAACATGCCTGTTATCTGTATGTTTCCACTTTAAGCTAGAGTGCATATTGAGTACATTCGAGACAGTACTTTCTAGAATTATATTTCACGTCTGGCTCTTGGTTTCCTGATGAATTAGAGGTAAAAGAATGCATTTTTCACCAATGCATTCCTTTGGGATTCTGAAAATAGCCATTTACCACAAAATTACTCACCAGCCTGATAATGTAGGCCCTGAAAAAGAGTTGGTATTGGATTTCTTGTCAGATTGCCATTTTTCTTTTCAGTTAGGTGCCTTTTTGTTTTATCTGGGCTGAACTTCAGCCAGTGGGATTTGGTCCAAGAGCTTCTTGAGTTAGTTCTTCAGAGATCAGGGAGCCCGTTTCCTGGGTTTGTCACAGCAATTCATGATGCTGAGGAGCACAAATATCCTGGTGACACCAAAGTCCATGGCGTTCCATGATATCCCCCATGGCCTCATTGTTTACACTTGGCAGAAAGAGAGACAGATAAGCCACCCAGAGCACTTGGGATATGAACATTTGCTACCATTATCTCAGGGGCTGTAGGGTAGAAATGTAATTTTTTCCACTCATTTTTTAATGTGATAAGTCATTCTCCGTAGTTCCTTAGCTTGCAAAAAAATAAAAATAAAAATACTGACACTTAATGGATCTATATTACAGGAATTTCCATTGCTCCATTCAGATGTAATATCAAAATACCCAAAGAGCACAAAATAAATACAATTATTAAAGAAATATACCACAAGAAATTAACATAAAATTTGCTTTGATTACATTCCTTTTATTTTATGTTTAAAATAATTGGGTGTTTGAAATTCATGGATTGGAGATGGTGAAAGAAAAATGAGAGTTGTTTTTTACAGAAGTAAAATAATGGATTTCTTTTTTCTCTTCAGAAATTCTTTACTTAGGTTTTGGTACTAAATTCAATGATAGAGACCTCTCAATTTAACACCACTGACCTAGTCTATTTACCTTGAGAGGGCACCTGCCGCCCCGGTCTCCACATCGAACAGAAACATTGCTTCTTTGCAGCTCAGGCAACCACTGATCTCTTCTTTAGGTCCATGAGCTCGGAGGTACGTTTGTTTGTTTGTTTATTTGATTCCCCCTATAAGTGAGATCATGTGGTATTTATCTTTTTCTGTCTGACTTATTTCACTTAGCATAATGCCTTCAAGGTGCCATGCACGTTGTTGCAAATGGCAAGATTTCCCTCTTCTTTAAGATGACAGCATTCATCGCGTATGGAACATCATTATCCACTCGTTCATCAATGGGCATTTAGGTTGTTGCCGTGTCTTGGCTGTTGTAAACAATGCTGCAAAGAAGATGGGGGTCTATATATCTTTTCAAATTCGCTTTTTCATTTTCTTCAGAGAAATACCCAGAAGTGGAAATGCTAGATCACATGGAGGTTTTATTTTTTACTTTTTGAGGAACCTCCATACAGTTTTCCATAGTGACTGTACCAATTTACACTCCCACCAACAAGTGCACAAGGATCCCTTTTCCTCCACATCCTCTCCAATACTTATTTCTTGTCTTTCTGATGATAGCCATTCTAATAAGTATATTTGCATTTCCCTGATGATTAGTGATGTTGAGCACCTTTTCATGTACCCGTGGGCTATCTGTACGTCTTCTTTGGAAAAATGTCTATTCATCTCCTCTGCCCATATTTTAATCAAATTGTTTGTTTTTAAATTATAATTTTAAAATGATTGGCTCTAAGCAATCAAATGCAGTAAAGACCTACATGAGGAGATTTGTAGCTTGTAATGTTCCCAGTGAGGAATTACAAAAATATCATAAAAGCCTGGGTTTCATTAGGAAACTTTAAGAAGAAACATTTTATTGCCTTTGTAGAAAGTCATGGGGCATCTGAAATTAGAAAATTGTATGCACTTCTATTTAGAGAACCCTGAATATATTGTATTACAGGTGGCTGGAGTGGAGAGAACGACTACAAGGGTGACGTGTGAATAAATGGGGGGAGGAGCATGGAACTCCAGTCTAGAAAGCAACAGGCTAAGAGAAATATGCTTAAAAAGCAAACAACAGCAACAGCAAAGAAACCTAGTTGATTACTAGAAGAATGGAATGACATAAAGTTGACTAACTCACCACATTGTCTGATACTCCATCTATAAAGTTTTCTTGGAAGCTGAAAATTCCCAGACCTATCTTTGATAACTAAGAGAAAAAGAACATCTTAAAGCTCATCTAGTCCTATAGCTGAGTGTGAGATAATCATCCAGTAGCCCCTGAATTTGCTCTATTGATTGGACTTTCCTGAGAGTTTTAGGACACACAACAGATAACATGGTACAAAAACTCCAGGAAGGCTGTTTTCACTGGGGAACACGTGATTCTCAGAAGTGAATATTCAGCAGAGTTTGGAGAGAAGGGAAAAAAATATTTCGAAGCAGAGAGAGGACAGGTGCAATAATGAGGGTAACTGTTTCTAGGGCAGTCTGTTCAAATTCCCTTGATTATGACCCATAATAAATGACCCATATAAAATGCACTTTGAATTGTGACCCAGAAAACACACAGATGTAGCAAACCTTTCAGAAAAGAATACTTCCCCTTATAGCGTGCAATGCACTCGGGAACTTCTATTTTAGTTCTTTGGGAAAAAATGCCTGTTGCAAATTACTAAATTGATTTCGTGATTAATTAATGGGCTACTATTGGCAATTTGAATTAAAAACAAAACAAAACGCTTTCAGAGACTGGTAAGTAGAATTGCCTAGAAGAGGAAAGAATTCACTGTAGCCTAAGCAGAAGTGAGGAAAAATCATGTTATAAGGAAAAAGTGCACAATAGCGGAGGTTCTGGAAGTCTCTTCATACAAAACATCAAGACAATAACTCCTCACAGTGCTGTCACTAAGAAGAAACATAGCTTAGAGTGGTTGCCTGTTATTTCTTGAGATCATAACATACTAATGAGTTATCCTGCTCCCAACTGCTCACTTGCATTCGCTCGCTCTCTTTCTCCTCTCACCCTCTCTTTTCCTCTCTTTCTCTCTCTCCCTCCCTCTCTCTCTTCCCCCCACCCCCTCTCATCTGAATGTCAATCCCACTTGCAGGTTGACATTCCAGTTTTTAGAAGATTTTCTTTCAAGACATTCAGAGAAATAGTGAGTCTTTTACTACATCATAGATGAAAGGCAAGAATGTTTTCCAAGGTGCATGGAGTTTACTCAGAACCAGGATTTCTGCTAGACTTTAACTCTGGGCTGGGAGGAGGGAAAAAAAATCTGTTGGTTCCTTGAGTGCTCCAGGGCAGCAACCCCAGTCTGTAACAGTTCCTCAGAAGAAACAAGTCAAGTGGAACACTGGGAAGGCTGGGTCCCTGACCTGGAGCTCCCAGCTCCAAACATTACACTGGCATTAACCACATGAACCCTCAGGGGGCAAGCCTGCATGGGGGCACGCCTGAAGGATGTCTGAGATTAGTCTGTTACAACAGACAAAGGCTCTAAGTTCCTAAGAAACTCCGTCTTTCACTTGTGCACAGGTCTCTAGACCCTCTCTTGTACTCAAGAACTTTGTTCTTACAATGAACTCCCCCTCCCCCTGCCTCCTTCCCACTATGCCTTATCATTTCCCCCTCTCTATGGGATTGTTCCCATCTGCGTGCGATGGCTCAAATGCAAAAAAAAAAAACAAAAAAAAACACCTACCTGGCACTTGACCTTGTATCTACTTCCTGCTAACACTTGCCCTGCTCCCCACCTTTTCTCAATAGCCTATTTCCATAGAACACCTGCTGTGATCTTAAAAACAAAAGGAGATCTTGTCACTTTCTTGCTTTATTTTGCTTAAAATTAAATCCAAACCCCTCCCTATAGCCCTATGTTAAACGGCCCCAATGACCTCTCTGGTTTGGTTTCCTACTGCTTTCCTGCCTGCTCTCTTTCAGTTGTATTGGCCTCCTTGCTGTTTCTCAAACATACCAAGTATATGCCCTTTTCTGGGTCTTATAGTTTCCATTTCTTCTTCCTGGAAAATTTTTTCCCAAGCATCCAGTGGATGCTGTACCTTCGGTCAGGTCTCTGCTCAAATGTCACCCTATTAGAGTATCTTCCCCACCTCTCTGATCTGAATTGAAACCCTCCTCACCTTACCTCCCTTTACTTTGTTTGCTTGTTTGTTATCTATCCCCTCCACTAAAACACAAGTTCCATGGGAACAGGTATTTTATTTCATTTGTTGCTCTATTTCTAGTGCCTAGAAAGTACTTGGAACATAATAGGGGCTTTATAGATCTTTGTTGAATAACTTAATAAATGCATGCGTTTTTCAACCAGTCCTGGAAAGACAAAACACAGCGTTCAAACTAAGTTGATTACAAGATTATGATTACTGAAATATGATTATTTACACATCTGAATTTGTAAGCTGAGAGTCATGCTGATTATAATTTTAATTCTAGGTAGCCATTCTCCCACAAGGCCATTTCTAGCTCAAATTTTATAATTATTTCTACATCAGTTTTCTTGGAAAACTTTTCCTGAAGTCACTCCCCTTCTCTTGAACCCCATAGTGGCTACTTACCGTCAAACTGAAACCAAATTTTCTACTTCGTTCTCAAGATTCTTTCCAACCCTATTTATACTTTTGCTTTGCCTCATTAATTACCTTTGGTATTCAACAGACTTTTTGCTTTCTGGTTCAAACACATGCCCTGTTTGTTTTTACTTCTCAACCTTGGCTCATGCTGCCCCTACCACTCTGAATGCCTCCTTCAGTCCCATTCAGATCTACTCTGTCCTTAATAATTTTCTCTTGTCAGCATCTTCATGAACTTCATCCTCTTCTGGTACTTACACTGAACCCTTCCTATCTCTGAGTTGGTACATCCAGTGCCTGACAGTATTAGAAATCTGCCAGACTCAATTACTTACTATTGGATAGATTATTTAATTGAGTATTTTTTAAATGCTCACATTAAATATGAATGGATATTTGCATGATTTTTGCCTGTGTTATGAAGGTTTTCCTAGAAAAAGTAAAATGATTTTAAAGAAAAATATTTTTATTTTCATGAAATTCACAAAATACAATACTATTTATATCATTCAATTCTGAGTATTACTAAGTAAAGAAAAAGAAAAAAGAAAAAAAGAAAGGGAATCAGTCCCCTAAACCTGGCTAGGAAAATCAACTTGATTACCTGTTTATATCCTTTACTTCCTTCTTAACACTTTTCCTTTTTTTGTTGTTGCTTCAGTTTGGTTGGTCATATCCAGTATTTCAAGGTAAACTGATATAAAATGTATACACTGCCTCTATCAATCTGGATCTAATCAGGAATGGAAACCACATAGTTGGTTAAGTTTAATATAAAGAATTACTGCCCTGGCCGGTTTGGCTCAGTGGTTAGAGCATTGGCCCTCGGACAGTCCCAGGTTCGATTCTGGCCAAGGCCACGTACCTGGGTTGCAGGCTCAATCCCTGGCTCTGGTTGGGGTGTGTGTGGGAGGCAACCAATCGATGTGTCTCACATGGATGTTTCTCTCTCTCTCTCCCTTCCACTCTCTCTGAAAAGCAATGGAAAAAATTTCCTCGGGTGAGGATTAGAAATGAAAAAAAAGAATTACTAAGCTCTGATAAAAGAATGACTAGAAGGAAACCACGTATGGTATTCTAGGGAGAGTACCCAAGGAAAACAAATTTGGAGGGGTCCACTTTTCCAAGGCTGGGGTTCAGATCCTACTGGAGGTGTAGTTCAGCCCACTGGGTAGCAGACAAGCTTGCTGGTATATTCTTGGCCACAGCTGTTTTGCAGTCCCTCTCAAGTGCAGGTGATCAGGACCCATGGGGTGGGTCTGCAGAAAGAATGGGAGCCTGGGCACAGGTGTGGTGCCCTAGTCTACAAGTGGGAGTGGTAGCAGGTGTCAGCATCAAAGTGAGCGTTGAGTTTGGGGGCCAGTGTGAGCAGGAGGCCTTGGGGTAGGTTTCCATACTGAGAAAGCTGCTGTGCCGTTAATGTCAAGACAGGCCAGACAAAGGCTATAAAGTTGCTGACCGGTTGTGCAGCGGCAGGAAATACCAGGAGAGCACCTTTCCTCCTGCAATGGCTCTCCAGTGCCCTCTGCTGAGAAAGCATGGTGCTCTCTGTGGAGGTGCTTGAAGGAGTTCTTTCAATTATCACAGAGCATATATATTGAAGGGTGAACTGAAGCTGAAAGGCAATAATTTGATAATTGACACGGAGAGATGTACTTGTCAAGAATAAATGTATTTGGGGACAATGTATGGATATGCTGTCAAAAAGAGTCCTTATCAGGATGTGTCTGTAATGGACAAACAAATACAATTAAATGGCTGCGCAATAGAAGTATTCAGATATATTATTTTTCCTAGTCTTTATTTTAGAATTCTTTTAAAAATTGGTGTATCATACATATAGTAAATCACAAAAATCATAAATGTATTTTTTTAAAGTTTTTACATATGTACACACACTTCCCCCATTTTACAGCTGAGTACACTGACACACAGATTAACTTGCCCTTGGCAATGCATATTATAATATAGGGAAACATTAAAATAAATGTAAAACACACTTTGAATAGTGACTGGCACTTAATGCTATCTAAATACTAGGTGTTATTATTCATGTAGAGGAATAGTTAATTAAGTTAAAGTGTTGTATAAGGATTGTGTGGTCCCAAGCAAGCAATATATTTCTCAATCTCAAATTCTGAAATCTATCTCTTATAGGAAAGAAAACTCAGAGAAGTTAGATTTAGGTCCGGGCTCCCAACTACGCTCCTTAATAAAATCTACTTTTTTCGGCCAGCTCAGGAGGAGCATATTGTCCATTATAAAGCACTATTATAATAATAGGCGTTAGATTTACCCTCTACAGGGCTTTAGCAATTCAGAAGAGCGCTTTCTCCGCTCCAGCCCCGTTACGCAACTCCCTCATCCCTGACCCCGAGGGATTTTTCCCGCCCAAGAGAAAGTTTTCGGCCAGATGGAAGTCCGAAGGCAAGGCTAAAGATGAAGGGCGGTCGATTACAGCCACTCCGACACTATCCGGACACTCCGACGGGTTTAGGCAGCTACATCCTATAGGGTAAAGAACATCTCGGGGGCGACCCATCTCCCCACCTTGCGCCCCCTTCGGACGAGGCCCCGCCCGAGACCCAGAGCACGCCGGGAATTGTAGTTTCCGAAGGCCCAGTTCAGTCAGCGCACGCGCTCGAACTGCGTCCCTATCTCTCCCCCGCGCCCCCGCCCTGCCCCGCCCCCGACACTCCCGGATAAGGAAGTGGCCAGTGATGCCACGCGTTCCGAGGGCCGCGGACGGGGGCTTCTGGGAGTTGTAGTCGCTGGGGGCCGGCACCGTCGGTAAGGAGACGTAGCCTTCCTCGGGGTCCGCTGCTGCAGTAGGTCCCCGCGGGAGCCTCGGGGTCAGTCTGCTGCTCTCCCCTCAGGGCGCTCCGCCTGAGGCTGAGGAGGCGCTTTCCTGCTCCCCGGCTCTCCCTCTCCGGTGCTGGATGCTCCCTGCCCCGCAGTCCATTTCTCTGCCTGGTTCTTTCCCTCCCTCTCCGGTCCATCTCCAAAGCCCGGGGTTAAGGGCACTCGCTCGCCCTCCGGGAGAGGCAGGGCCGCGACCTTCTCAAACCCCGCTCCCGCCCGGCGGGCTCCCTCCTCATTCGGCCCCTCGCCCGGCTTCCCTCTCGGCCCCGCTCCCCCTCGCCTCGGCACCGGGGCACTCAGGCTCCTTACACTTTTTTTTTTTCTTCTTCTTCAGGGATGGAAGCTTCCTGGCGCCAGGTGGCCGGTGGCCGAGGCCGAGCCCGAGGCCGGGCCACTGCAGCCCCCTCCTCAGGAAATGGATTCCATCTCCGCGGAGCCGGAGGGGGGCGAGGGAAGGGGTCGGTGGGCGCCGCGGCTCCCGGCCCCGGCCCCAGCCCCGGAGGAGCCGCGAGCGCCGCGGCGGCAGGTAGCTCAGCCCGGCGCAGCCCCTCGGGATCTGAAGCCCCGCCGACTTCCGTAGCCCCGGGTGAGAATGGCTCCGGCCCCGGGTCACCTGGACGCCGGCTGCGGCGCTGACACGGAACTGCCTCTTGCTCTCATTCACTTTCTTCTCCTTCGGGAGTTTATTATCGGCCCCACCTCTCAAGCCTTTCAGGCGACTGCTCTCTTGGGCATTCTAGGCAGAGTCACATCTTAACTTTAAAAATCTTTTAATTTTAATTGATATTAATCTTGGCTAATTCTCTGTCTAGTATTCTTCCCTTTACTCTTTTTGCCTACTGGCTTTCTAGACCAAAAGTTGCACATTGTGGTCCGGAGGTCTAGCCTATGCTGTAGTTTGGTTTGGTTAACGCAAGATTTTATATCTGAATTGGTTCTCATCTTTTTTCTTTTTTTCTTTTTTCTTTTCAGAAGTCTCATAAAAATCTGGTCAACTTTTCTTATAAAATAATATCAAGACTGCATGGCAACAGTCAGCTGATCTGAGTTGTAGAAATCCCATTTAGATTGAGTTTAGGTCTTTTCCTGCTTCTGTGGGCCAGTTGTCATTTTCCATCTTTACCTGATTACTTTAGTTTACTGACTTTAATTGTCTATGTCTTGTAAGCTTTTTAGCTTGTATTTTTCTGGTTCCTGCTAACGATCTTTTCCTGGATGTGGCTGGTGTGGCCTCTTCCAATATTTCTCTCATTCAAGGCTGTGTTTTAGTGGAGCCTGAGAGCATACACACAACACTAAATTGTCTTTACTAATGGAGGAGTGCCTGGGGCCACAGGAATAATTCCTGAAATCATCTTTCTGTGTGTGTTTGGAATGTATTTTTCAGAATATATTTTTTGGAGGGAGAAGCAAATTGAGCTTCCGAGTGCTTTTTCTCCTAAGCTAATTTTAAAATTAGGTGGTATTCTATTAGCTTGCAGTTACTGAGTTTATGATGGTGGTGGTAAACTTTGCAAGTTGGAGACCTGTGAACAGTTTTGGTAAACTTTATTGGATTTTGTGGATAGTAGAAAAGCATGCATTCTTAGCCTGGATAATTGAGATCTGATTAATAATTTATAGGAAGGTTGCTTCGTCAACTTTTCTTGAGATGGTCTTCTGTGGATACATTAATCAGGTTATGAATGTCTTCTAATTCAGTCTTTTAAAAAAATGTATCCTTAACTGCTAATTTCTCAGAATTAATGACATTTATTGTCTCTCTTGATATACATCAAGTTTTGAGTCAGATATCTTATAGGCATTACTTTTCTTCTAATACTAAAATATTCCTAGGTAGGCAGTGCACATTTTCCTTCAGTTTTACTTGAAATACTGCACAATCCCCAACCAAACTGTCTGCAACAAGAAAGGGAAAACATTTCATGAGGGAAAGAAAAGGTAAAACAGTAAGCTTATCTTAGTAGTGGCTCATCAGTTTCAAGCATAAAGTGAATTTTAAACTAGTAATTTAAATGTTTATTATTTTTTTAAAAATGTTATTGATTTTTTTAGAGAGTGAGAAACATTGATTTGTTGTTCCAATTATTTATGCATTCATTGATTGCTTCTTGTATGTGCCCTGACCAGAGATGGAACTTGAGACGTTGGCGTTTCAGGGTGATGATCTAACCAATTGAGCTACCTGGCCGGGGCCAATTGAAAATTTTAAATTAGTAAATTTAAAAGCCTCTCAATATGGGTACTAATTAATGCAGATCAATTCAGTATGTTTTTGGTTCCTTTCTTAAACTGTGGTTGCTGTCCATAAGAGTACATTAACACTTACTTAGTGCTCAAAGAAAATTCCCATGGTCCTTGCTCTTGAGGAGTTTGCAGTCTCGTTGGGAATGTACTATGAAGTAATCTAATTATTTTTGTATTATTATTTAACCAAGTACCAAATGAGAAGTACAGGCAGTGCTAAAGAGAATAGTGGAAGAACTAACTCAAAATTTAGCATTTCTCTTTGGAATGAAGTTGTCATAAGAAGTATATTCTCTGTGTTAGCAACATTTTGTGTGGATTAATGTTAAATATGTATGTTTTGTGACCACATTTTAATAAAGGCAAAAAGTCCTTGAGCTTTCTAAAAAGCAGATTATATAAATGTAGTGGGTGTACAGTGAATATTATTTGTTCAGTCTTCCGTGACCATGCCAGGCTGGGCTTTAGTGTGGAAGGGGGTGGTTTGAAAAAGCACCCACCTCCTGCTAATTCAGATGTGCTCCTAGAGGGCATGTTTCTCCCCTTCTTAAAAATCACTGTGTACAATTTATTTTTAAACATCCCATTTTAATTTGTGTGGTTGATCACTGTTTTTTTTTTGGCGGGGGGGGATACTTTTATCATACCTTTATAATTTTTTTATTGATATGTTTAGTCACTGTTTTTAGAACAGTTTGCTGCTTTCAGCAGAGTATTTTACAAAAATGAAAGTTTTTATTGTGGCATTCTCATTTGTTATGTGATAAGAAATTTGAAAATACTGTTTTCCATGGATGTTAGTAAAATAGAATGCTCCAAAGGCGACTTTTAAATCTGTATTTTAAGATGATATGTTAGTACATTATGACTCGCCTTTTGAGCGATTGTTTTGCAGAAATAAAATTTATTCTTTCTTCCTCCTTTAAGCAGAGGTAATGTCTCAAAGGAAATTTGAGGAAATCAAGAAGGCTAATCAAGCTGCGGCCAGAAAACTTGTTGAAGAACACTTTAGCTCTTCCTCTGAAGAAGAAGGAGATGAAGATTTGGAAGGAAAACAGGGGAAAATAGTTGCTAATACATTTATGACTTACACTACTCAGACAGGTACTATGTGATCTTTTATATTTAAACTTTTTTGATATTAATGAAAATATATTCCTGACTTTTAAAAAACACTTCTACTCTATATGGAGTAGCTTTTGCATCTTAAGAATGAGCATTTTTGTGTTGTAGAGTTGAATTTTTGTACATTTTACTGTTTGAGTTATATGTTGTATAACACTAATCTTTCTGTAAAGCAAATGTAACGGCAATGTCCCTTGCCTAGAAGTTCTCCTCTGTGTTTAATTGGTATTTCATTAGAATGCTGGGAGGGGGGTGCCAAAGCTCCCTGTGAGATGATTGGGGTCAAGATGTTCCTGATTATGATTTGATTGGACTTGAGGACTTTGAATACTCCATTAAATCTATTCATTTTTTCCTCTTTTTCATCATGTTAAATGTGCCTTGAAGTCATTTTCATTTCTTGATTTTATTTCTTTATTTTATATCTTACAACTTTTGACTCTCGTGCCTTATTTTTATATTAAGTATTCAGGTTTGACATTCACAATCACGTTATATGTTGTTTTATATCCTGGTTGCTCTTAAAGTCATATTTGTTTATGGGAGAGGGGGCCAAAGTGTTGCTGCTATGGATGATTTGGTACTAAGTGTAAAAACAGATTATTTTATTTTTATTTATTTTTAATTTATTTTTATTGTTGAAAGTATTACAGATATCCCATCCCCCCCCCATTGATACTCTCCATCCTGCATCCACACACCCCCTACCCCAGGCCTTCACCACACTATTGTCTGTGTCCATGGGTTATGCATATATGCATATAAGTTCTTTGATTAATCTCTCCCTACCCGCTCCCCCACCCCGCCTTTGCACTGAGATTCATTAGTCTGTTCCATGCTTCTGTGTCTCTAGGTATATTTTGTTCCTCAGTCTCTTTTGTTTATTAGATTCTACATATGAGTGAGATCATGTAAAACTGAATCAGGAAGAATCAGAAAACCTGAATAGGTTAATAACGACTGATGAAATGGAAGCAGTAATCAAAAAATTCCCAGCAAAGTTTATTAAAATTTTTTCTTGCTTTTTGAGGTAGGCCTGTAGTGCTATGAACTTCCCTCTCAGGACTACTTTCTCTATGACCCATAAATTTTGGGTTTTTGTGTGTTCATTTTCATTTGTTTCTAGGAAGTTTGTGATTTCTTTCTTGATCTTATTGGTAACCCATTCATTGTTTAATGACATGCTGTTTTGCCTCCATGTGTTTGAATGTTTTTAAGTGTTTTACTGTAGTTGATTTCTAATTTCATGCCATTGTGATTTGAAATGCTTGATATGATTTTAGATGTAAGTGCTTTATACTTTCCACATTTTATACTTAAAATCATTATTAGAAACATTCTTGCATGTATTATCAACATATGTTGCCTGAGTATATTGATAGTCTCATGAAGATAGGTACACATTGTCATGTAGGTTTCCAAGGAATTTACCATATATGTAAAGGAATTAAGATTAGAAGGCTTGACTAAGAAGCCTGGCTCAGCCAGGTAAAAGTTGATAAACAGTAACCTTAAGGTTATGAGGTACTTTCTTCTAGAGGACTTCATAGAAAGTAACCTTAAGAAGTTTCCTGCTTCAAGAGTACCTCACTTAAATCATTCTAGATAGACAGATTTTGTTTTAAAATAGGAAATTTAGTAGAATAACTCAGTATTTCTTCATAGTGCTTAGGAAACATTTATCATTTGTAAGTTTTGTTAATTTTTAATCTTGACTTTCATTTTAAATTGTTAAGGCAGTTTTTCTTATGCTGTTTTGTGTCAGTCCGTAAATATATTGATTCTTGTTCCATTGGGTAAGGAATGAAATTTGATCACTTGATTTAAGAACGAATGCCAGCATTCCATATCATGTTAGTGAATTGGACACCAGAACTTGATCAAAGAAGTTCATTCTTTTTCTCTGAGCACAGCCTTTGTACTTTTGTGATTCTTCTCTCAAATTTCAGACTTGTGTGGTCAACTTCTTGATGGGTATCCCTATCTTGCTGGCCCATGTACACATCAAGCATATGCTGAAAGATACCTTATTTCTTCTCTTGTTTCTTTTATATCAATTAGTAGCACCACAGTTTTGCTAGTCACACAACCAAACCAGAAATCTGGGAGCAGGAATGGCACATACATGACATGAATGTGTTTCATTCACTACCGCTCCTCTCTTCTGCCCATGTCAGACATCTCATCAAACACGGCATTCTTTCCTTCTTAATGTTAACATGAACATTGACTTTTAAAAAGAACGTAATTTAAATGTTACCAAGCCCTGCTGACTTTTACTTCTTAAGTTTCTTAAACCCACCCCTCTTTTCCCCATATACTAGCATTGCCTTAACTCAGGCCCCTACAACTATTTAATGTGTGAATTAAATCCACATAATAACTCTGAGGTAGATATTACTATTACTGTTATTACTGTTTTAAAGATGAGAAACTGAGACAGATACATTAGGTAACTTGCTCAAGCTCATTTTTTGGTTTATCTGCTGTAACTGCTTCTTAACTGGTACTTTATGCTTCTAGTTTTGGCCTCCTCATACTCATTTTTCTTTAGTTGCCAGAGTGTTGTTTTTAAAATGCATGACTTCAGATGCCATGCTATCCACCATGACATTTTGGGCAGTACACTTTATTGTTGCAGCCAAACTTTAATACAGTTTTAAAAGAAATCTTATACAAATCTTATAAATATAAGAGACTTAATTTTTGTTAAAGCCTATTTCATCTTGTTCTCACATTATGTATTAGCTGTTAAATTAGATGAAATTTAAAATATTTTACATTTGTTAAAGCCAGCTATGCGGAAAAGCAAAATAAGAACACAGAATATGATTATTAAGTCAACTTTTAAGGATACTCTTTGAACTTTAATGTTTATTTAAAATAAAACAATTGTCTTTAATAATTTTATAATTTAAAATTTTAGGAGAGCTATTATGTATATTTTGTTTAATAGCATACATTATGTTTATATTATGTAGAGCATGTTTTTATAAGTGCTGTGTTTCCTTAGATGATTTTAGAAAGTAAAGAATATCCAAGCATCCTGTTTATTTAATTTTTCTGTCTGGTAACTTAAATTTTGATTTGAACCATTTTATTGCCATAAGTTCTATACTTAAGATAGTTTATACTATTGCTCAGTCAACTTCTACTGAACAGTCTTTATTGTACTAAAGGCATGTAGGTTTATTTCTCCTATACTAAGGTGACTCAGATTATTGCCATTTTGGTGTCATGTGTGCTTTGAGTAGTTTTTCTGCCTTTCATTTTACTTTTAACCTGTTATTTTTTGGACCTTCCTGTAATAACCCCTTGCTGCAGCATAGCATAGTGATTAAGGGGGCTCTTAGTGGTTAAGAGTCAAACTGAAATTACTTAATTGTTCTGTGCTTCAGTTTTCTCATCTGCAGAATGAAGATAAAAATAGCTCATTTAATCCCACTGAAATACTAATAATACAGTGCCTAGCAAATAAATGCTCTAAATAATTGCTTGAGAAAATATAGGCTAATAATCTTTTTCTAAAAAGTTTCATGCTTCCTTTTAAAGCAGAAATAGTTATTATACTGTAATGAGCTCAGGATATTTTTATTCAACAAGTTTTTATTAAGAATATGCTATATGTCAAACATACACACACTTATGTGCTTATATTCAGGCTAAATGGGCTTTGACATTCAGTTTCTTTCACTTTGCTTTTGACATGCTTTCTCTTGTTACTTGACATCTTGCTGCTCTTGTCTATGGCTCTGCCCCCACCAAATTTGGTAAGCACTGTAACAGCATTAAAAGTATGCTCTGAGAGGACTGAGGTACTAGTTTTGAGTCAAATACGTAAGATTTAATGCATGGACTTTGTGACCTCCTGGCAGCTCGCTGGTTGGTTTTTTTAAACCTCCCATTTTAAGCTATATTTTGAGCAATTGATACTGCTAGACAGTTCTCACATACTGTATAGTGCTATTAATGAGTGTTTTATTTTCCAATGTTGATTAACATGAAGTTTTCAATTTTTAAATTTCAAGATGGAGATATACGTGAATTAGAGCGAACGAAACAGTATTTAAATGAAGCTTTTCAAGCAGGGGCTATGACATGCTTAATTTGTATTGCTTCAGTGAAGAGAAACCAGGCAGTAAGTTATTCTCCTTACCTATATTAATGTATCTCCCCAAAATATCTTACATTGCATTTACAATACTTAACCATTTATTATGCTTTTGCTTATTCTTGTTTTAAAAATGATTCGTTTGAGAATTTTTTTGATCTTTATTTTATAAATCTGTAATTTAAAAAAATTACCTCTAAAGGAACATCCAATATTTTTAGCACTGTTACTATAACTGAAGCAAGTATCTTCAGTTTCAATGCTCATGTCAATTTGATAAAGCATTTTTAATGTATTTGTACTTTAGAGATGCCCACAATACTGAAATGTTAAAATGGACTATATTTCATTACTTTTAGCAGGTTGACAAAAAGGTAGATATCGTCCCTGCCTTCAAGGAAGTAGAACCTAGCTGTGACCATGATTTATTAGTGAGTTTTTCTTGTGTTGAAGGCACTGTGGACAGTGACTGGAGTCATTGGGGAGAGATGGATTTAGACAAAACTTATGTCCGTACTTGTACTTTGAGCCCAGATGGCCAAATGGTGAAGTTATATGTATGTAAATTTAAAAGGGTGTTAATGGAGCAGTTAAGGGGAAGTGATGACTGAATATGATAGACTCAACATTTAGACCTCAGGTTAAACCACTGCTAGTATAACAGTATTGCCCAGAGGAAGAAAATCAGGCCAAATGAAATGGGTTGCTGTAGAGAGTCAGAAATTTCACATACATTGAATAGGATAGCATAGCAGATACCTTTGGTGCCCCGAATCACATCTGGTTGGTTTATTATGATTTCAGCTGTAATGGATGAATAGTTTCTCTGCATGCAGATACAGTCCTACCTTAAACACTTGCTGTGTGTGTGTATTTTTTTTTTTAATCTCAGTGCTTCCTCATTGGGAACCAACTCAGCCAGTACACAGGTGTAGTGCAGAAGCACAGGGGAGTTAATGCGCACTGGGCCAACATTCCACCACAGGGAATGGGTGGATGAGTGCCCCAGCTTCCTCACTGTTAGGAGTTGGGATTGGGGTAGTCCTAGGTATTTTTTTTTTAAAATATGTCTTTATTGATTTCAGAGAGAGGAAGGGAGAGAGAGAGAGAAACATCAATGATGAGAGTCATTGATCGGCTGCCTCCTGCATGCCCCCTGCTGGGGATCGAGCCCACAACCTGGGCATGTGCCCTGACCAGAAACGAACCCCGATCTCCTGAATCATAGGTCGATGCTCAACCACTGAGCTATGCTGGCTGGGCCCTAGGTATGTTTTGAATGGTTCTTTAGAGGGCCCCTGCAGGACTGAACTTTGGCCCTTATCAGTAATCGGCTCAATAATGGTACCATTTTTTGGCATTTCCTCTTCCGCATCTTGGCCTTTCACTTAGCATCCCAGTTCTTTTCACAGTCACTGATTGGGGAGGAACTCAGCTGAAAAATTGGCTTTTTTTTTTAATGCTGTTGTCAGTTTATGCATTATACTACATGTCTGATTTTATTAAACAGTTGAGAAATGTTATAATGAAAGGAGAACTAATTTTTGTCAGTTATAAATATGTCGGTAGGCTTTATTATTTATTAAGCTTTTAAATTATATATATATGTTCCCAAGTTTTTTGCTCACCTAATTTTTATTTTTTTATTTTATTTATTTGTTTATTGATTGATTGATTTTATCTCTTTATTGATTTCAGAGAGAGGAAGGGAGAGGGAGAGAGAAAGATAGAAACATCAATGGTGAGAGAGTCATTGATCGGCTGCCTCCGGCAGGCCCCCGGCTGGGGATGGAGCCCACAAACCGGGCATGTGCCCTGACCGGGAATCGAACCGAGATCTCCTGGATCCTAGGTAGATGCTCAACCACTGAGCCACGCCCAGCCAGACTTGTCTGATTTTTAGAATTTAGCATAAGTGTGAGACAAATAGGTTTTATATAAGAAAAAAAGCAACATAGAAATTATATGTACATATTTGTGTTTAAGGAATTCTTTGTAGTGTTATTTATAATTGGAAATAACCTAAGTGTCCAACAACCAGAAATGGGGTAAATAAATTATGGTATATAAATCTACATGATATATTATTATATGGCTATAAATATCATGTATGAGTATGTTTGATAAGGGTACATGCTTATACAGTAAACCCTCGATTTTGCAGACCTTGATTTAGCCGGACTTCAGATTTAATGGACAAAATTTCCAGTCCTTATGTCATATGTCAAAATTAACACCCTGTTAATTTTCAAATGCTTTTAACCAATATTTGCTTAATATTAACAGGTTATTTTTTTGTTTGTTATTAATTCATTGTTTTTAACAAATTTTAGCAAATAAGCCATATGTTAGAAAAAACACTGTAGTAATTTTGCCAACATAAATAAATATTACATATCGACAACTATAGTCTATAATATTTAAATCCAAGAGTCACCACTCATAAACAATGTCTGGTGAATGATTAGCATGTGATCACACTGCATGGGGCAAGGTAATTGATTCTGTTGTCTATAATTGGTTCTGTTGTCTTGTGATGTGACTTTCTTCAGTGGGCTAAGCCACCCCTCAGCCATGTGCATTTGTTTACTCCAAGTGACTGGTGAATGCACTCATTTACTAGACCTATTCAGTATAAATTAAAAATTACAGTAATACAGATAGAAAAATTTTCTGTGAAATTAAACTTTTCATACATAATTTTAGTTACACAAATGTGCCTACATAAGTAAAAACAGGCAAACTAACAAATTTGTCAATTTTTTTAACATACACATTTGGAAAACCTACTTTATTATATAATGGAATTTATTATACAGTGGAATTCCGGCTTTAACGGACACCCCTCTCCTGAATTAGTCTGTTATATTGAGATTTTACTGTACTGTGTTAAAAGAAAAGACTATGAAGTTATACATCAGTCAGTGTGGTATGAACTCATTTTAAAAGAAAGTATGAAATACATTTAAAAGAAACCTAGAGACTGACCAGAATGTTAGTGTTAGTTATTTCTAGCTGAATGAATCCGGATGATTAGTAATGTTTTTCTTTAAAGAACATTTCCCCTGTTATACTGGAAGGAAAAATTATTTTTCTTTCTTTTTAAAAAACTATGTGTTGTTTCTTTTTTAATTGATTTTTTAGAGGTAGAGAGAGAGAGAAACATCAATCAGTTGCCTCTTGTACGCACCCCGACTGGGGATTGAAACTGAAACCTGGGTATATGCCCTGACCAGGAATCGAACTGGTGACCTTTTGGTGCATGAGACGATGCTCAACCAACTAAGCCACACTGGTCAGGGCAAAATAATTTTTCTTTAATCCTTAGTTTGCTCTTGAAAATAATTTACTGTGGTGCTTATTTAATTTAATTAATTAATTAATTTTTAAAATATATCTTTTTTATTGATTTCAGAGAGAGGAAGGGAGGAGAGAGAGAGAAACATCAATGATGAGATTGTCATTGATCGGCTGCCTCCTACACGACCCCTGCTTGGGATCGAGCCCGCAACTCCGGCATGTGCCCTGACTGGGAACCAAACCTTGATCTTCAGGATCCTAGGTCTATGCTCAACCACCGGGCCGGGCACTGTGATGCTTATTTTAAAGTATTCTGTAATTATCAAAGAAAAATCATAGCATACATATTAATATCTGCTACTTTTGTCTTAGGTTTGGAGTTGTTCAGGATGTTTCTGTATATTTCACATGCCCTGTATCCAGAAGTGGGCTAAAGACAGCCAGTTTCTGGTATCTTCTTTGACGGATGATGATTTTGGAAAGAAAGATTATCCCTGGCCTTGGTAATTTTTCTTATTTGGTTGGAATATCAAGTTTTAAAATAAATGAAAACTGTAGCTCGTAAGTTGCTTTATTGGCAGTTTCAGTATCCATGTTTGGCCTTCAGTTAGTCACTTGGTTTGTAAAGATATGGGACTTGGTAATGGCTTTTATTTCCCAATAATTAGTAAGTCATTATTTAAACACTATTTTCCTCCTGCAAAATAGCTCCTTTGTTATTGTTTTTTTTTTTAAATTTTATTTTATGTTTGTTTAAAATATTACAGATGTCCCTTTTTCTCCCCAATGACCCGTTCCATCCTGTCCCTTCCCCCTCCCCAGTCCCTCTCCCCACCGTTGTCCGTGTCCTTGGGTTGTGCATATATGCATATAAATTCTTTGGTTACTCTCTCCCCCTCCACTCACCCTCCCTCCTCCATCCCTCTGACGTTCGTCAGTCTCATCTATGCTTCCATGTCATTGAATCTCTTCTGTTCATCAGTTTATTAAGTTCTTTAGATTCCACTTATAAGCAAGATCATGTGATATTTGTCTTTCGCTGCCTGCTTATTTCACTTAGCATAATATTCTCCAGGTCCATCCATACTGTCCCAAAGGGTACTCCTTTGTTATTCTTTTTAAAGAACTTTCAACTCTTTTCTATAGGACAGAATTCTTCATAATTCTGGTACTTCTCTCCTGGAGTTCATATTAGTATACATTAATATCACATTGTACAAAACTATCATCTAACATATTTTGATCATAAGCTTTTCAGTTTTATTCTCAAAATCTCTCAAAACTGTAGGTGTATATTATTCAATCTTATTAATTTTTCTACATTTATTTTATTAGATGGTTTATTATTCATGATTTGATCTTGAACTTATATTTCCAGAAAGTGCTGGAGAATGGAAATTTTATAAATTTGCTAAATAAAGATAATAATAAATGTATCCACACTGGCAACCGAAAGGGTAGACTGTCAAGATAATGAAGCATAAACTTCAGGGATTCTGTGTGGTCACATAAATATTCACTTTTGTAACTAATTTTATATTTGTAATTTTGAGTTCTTTTTCTTAACAGAGACCCCCAAATTGTATAAGATTCATGCTTCCAAAAAACTGGATCCACATCAGAGCTCCCCTTATTACCATAAGTACTGATATACAGGGTGGGGCAAAAGTAGGTTTACAATTGTTCATATGGAAAATAATACAATAATGTTTTGCATACTCAGAAGTGTAAACCTAATTTTGCCACACCTTGTATTTATAAAATTGTGGTTGTGTTTTTAAAAACACTTTTGACATACTAGTTACTTTGTAAAAATAATTCTCAGTGATTTGTGAGAGATTTTATTCCCATATTACCAATGGGGATATTGAAATTAGTTGAAATAAAATGATGTGTTCAGACTTCCCTTACTCTTACATGGTGAAGCCAGGATATACCTATAATCTAGTTATGTGCTGTTCAGTGTAGTAGCAACTAGCAACATGTGGTTATTTACATTTTTTTTTTTTAATCCTCACCCAAGGATTTTTTTAATCATTGCTTTTTCAGTAAAAGTGGAAGGGGGAGAGAGCGAGAGAGAGAGAAATATCTCTGTGAAAGAGAGACATTGATTGGTTGCCTCCTGCACGTGCCCCTACTGGGGCTGGGGATCAAGCCTGCAGCTGAGGTACCTGCCCTTGGCCAGAATCGAACCTAGGACCTTCATTCTGCAGGCCGATGCTCTAACCATTGAGCCAGACTGGCTAGGGCTTTTTTTTATAATTTTATTGATTTCAGAGAGAGGGAGAGGGAAATAGAAACATCAGTGATGTGTCATTGATCAGCTGCCTCCTGCACACCTCCTGTTGGGGATTGAGCCCAAAACCTGGGCATGTGCCCTGACTGGGCATTAAACCTCAATCTCCTGGATCATAGGTTGATGCTCAGCCACTGAGCTATGCCGGCCGGGCAGTTATTTAAATTTTTAAAAATTATAAATGTAATGTTGTTCCATTCTCAGTTGTGTGTGTTAACCACATTTCAAATGCTCACTAGTCATATATGGTTAATAATTACTATCTTGGACTTGGCAGGTATAGAACAGTTCCATTATCTCAGGAAATTATATTGGACAGAGCTGTTCTAGATGGTTGAAATTTATTTTAGTAAAATCTTGTTTTTCACTAACATAAAAATGGAGCAGAGAGTGCATTACATAAAACTAATTGAGTATACCATATTGCTAAGTATGTTTATATTCCTGTCTCTTGTGTCACTTTACAAAATGAAACTAACTTCAGTAATTCTTTATAGTCCAAAATGTAGGTTTGAATACAAACGATCTGACACACCTAGTAGGTACTATTGCTACTGTGGAAAAGTAGAAGATCCACCTTTAGATCCATGGCTTGTGCCTCATTCATGTGGTCAAGTATGCGAGAGAGAATTTAAACCTTCTTGTGGCCATAAGTGCTTACTCCTCTGTCATCCAGGTGAGTTATATATTATATTTATAATTGTTTGTGGATGATTATTTCTTCTTACGTTGAGGCAAAAAAAATTATGAAAGTTGAATTGAGAATTTAAGTTTATATAAGAAAATAATGAAAGGGAATGCCTTTTAAAGTATCCGTAAGGAAAGCTTTAGAAATCACTGATAGGCATAGGAATTGAAAGTTATCTTTCACTTCTGATTTTTCCCCCCTTTTATTGGATTCTAGGGCCCTGCCCTCCTTGTCCAAAGATGGTCACAACTTCTTGTTACTGTAAGAAAGCAAAACCCATCCCTCGTAGGTGCAGCGCCAAGGAATGGTCCTGTCAGCAGCCATGTGGGCGGAAGTTGCTTTGTGGACAACACAAATGTGAAAATCCTTGTCATGCAGGTGAAAAGCCATACCTGTTAACCAAAGTTAAAGCAGTCTCTATTGCCTTTATAATGTTTCTGTGCTAATTTATCATTGTGATTTTAGGAAGTTGTCCGCCCTGTCCAAGAGTTAGTAGACAAAAGTGTGTCTGTGGCAAACAAGTAGCTGAAAGAAGCTGTGCAAGTCCACTGTGGCACTGTGATCAAGTAAGTGTATATGCATTTTGAGGGAGGTGGGTATTAAAGAATATGGAAAACATAATCAGAAATGCTAATTAAGATTTAGCTAATTTGTTTTTATTGGATAAAAGGAGAGGAAGACTAGTAACTCAAATAACGTATATTTACATTTTAGGAAACTTTTCCAGTTTAATGTTTTAATTACTGGAGGGAAATTATTTTCAAATTAATTGTTGAATTTTGGATTCAGTGAATGTGTACTCTCTTTCTTGCTAGCTCTTTCTCCCTTTCTTTCCCCTCTTTAACCAACACCCCTCCCGACTTCTTGAGTTAGTCCAATTGAGGAATTGGGATTGATTTTGTAGATTGTGTATCCTAGAATTGGCATAGTTTTAGTACCATTTGGAAATCTTTGGTGGATGGCCATATGAAGCTGTATGTGCTTTTTTCCTGTATATTGTAAAAATACACTCCTTGGTGCATAGGAATGTGTGTGTGTGTGTGTGTGTGTATGTTTATATATATATATATATATATATATATATATATATATATATATATATGAGATACCTATGTAAGAAAAAAAAAACTATGAGGAACACGAAGTTGCTTATTTATGATTGAAAAATGGGTTATGTACAAAGAAAAAATGGATTACATAATATACAAAGTCTTTTGTTTTAAGGCCTTCACTAGTACTTCTTGCATTTTATTTTAGGTATGTGGAAAAACACTGCCATGTGGTAATCATACATGTGAGCAAGTTTGTCATGTTGGTGCTTGTGGAGAATGTCCTCGATCTGGGAAAAGATTCTGTCCATGTCAGAAGTCAAGTAAGACTATTTTTAAATCTTTAATGGGATATAATTATTTTTTATGCTAACTAGAGTACTTTCCTAATTAGATTTCCCTGTGAGTTCATAATTATAGTTTCAATAATAATACAAATTTGATGTGAGGTTTTTGTACATTTGGATGAGAAGACAATACACTGTGTGGATTAAGAACTCAGACTTTGGAATCAGGCATATCTGGGTTCAAATCCCACCTTCATGAACTCTTACTTTCTCAAGTTAAATGGAGACAATAATAATATCTTTGTAAGACGATTGTGAGAATTAAATGCTCATAAAACATTTAGTATAGTGCTTAGCATATAAAGGAAACCTAATAATTACAAGCTATTGTCATTATTGTATATTGGATTATAAGTGAATTTCGTTTTGGTTGCTTTGAGATAAAGGCATAGAAGGGTTGTAGTTTGAGTCTACTTCCTTGACTCTGCACCAATACCAGCACAAATGCTTATAAGATTATTGCCAGTACTTATCATGTTTATGGTGAAGGTGAGTTTCATAATGTTTTTACATCTACTTCTTTTTTTTAAATCCTGTGAGATTATTAAGAGCAAATTGTTTTTATAATTCTATATTGTGGAATTCTTCATAGAAGTTTACATCATATTATTTCTTCAGATAAGTATTTCTGAAATAGGTAGCTTATAAAAATGTGCTCCTTGAGAGTGGTAACTGGTCATGTGTCAACTTTTTTTTAACTTCACATTGTCTTTACAAATATTAGGGATTATTTTTATTAAAGTTAATTTTTTCCAATAATTATGTAGATGCAAAAATTCATAGTCTGAAAGGACTGTCATTCCTTAGGGACCCAAAAGGACATGACACACTGTTAGTGCTTTATAATAATGTATCTTACTATTAACATTGACTTTTTGTCTGCTCTTAGAGTTTTCTTTGCCTTGTACAGAAGATGTACCAACTTGTGGAGATAGTTGTGACAAATTACTTGAATGTGGAGTCCATAGATGTTCGCAGCGTTGTCACCGAGGTCCTTGTGAAACATGTAGACAAGTTAGTCATCTCCTATAATAATTACTTTTAAGAGCTTTCTATTACAATGTCAAATGGGATTGTTCTGTAATTGTTTTCCATTACTTAGTTTTAGAAACATCTATATCATGACCTGAATGAGTTTAGTGACCTAATGTATATGGTGAAGAAGCAGGAGAGTATGCCAGTGATCAAATCCAAAAATCACCTTTTGTTTTTGCTTGGTAAAAGTTTGAACATTCTCATTTTTATAGTCCAGAAGGGTTATTTGTTCCCAGTAGACATTCAAAGCAGTGATGAATTAGGCTTAGTGATGATGGAAAGAAGTGAATGCCTAGATGTCATTGAGACTTTTAAGTTATATATATATATGTCACTTTGGTTACAACCATACTACCAACTCAACAAATTACTTTACAATTTAATCCAATTAAATTGCTTAAAATTAATCCAGTTTTCTTGCTTTATTGAGATAAGATGTGCACATATCATGGTTATAACTACATGTAAATGATTTTAATGTGTGGTATGATTTTACTACTTAGTACTAAATTCCTACTAAATTTAATAATGGAAATTCATATGAAGTCTGGGAACAACGTAAGATATAAACATATTTTAGGAAATTCAGCTTTAGTTTTGGTAAAGTTTTCCTTTCATGTGAATTTGTTCTTAAAACTTTTCTGCTTCATTTTTCAGTAATTATAAAAATTGCAAGGTAAAAAAAAGTCATGTTAACAAAAGTCAGTTTTAATAGCATTTATTTGATTCTTCCAGGAAGTGGAAAAGCAGTGTCGCTGTGGAAAGCATACAAAACGAATGCCATGTCACAAACCTTATCTCTGTGAAACTAAGTGTGTTAAGATGCGTGACTGTCAGAAGCATCAGTGTAAGAGAAAGGTATGTGTAATAAGCTTGGGACACTGCTTTAAAAATTCTGAATTTTTCCTTAGTGGGCCAGTGATAAGCACTGTCTTGACATGTTCCTCAAATGTCCAGGCATATTCTATGCTTCTCATATGAAATATTAATAAATACTCTAGATTAATCCTAATTGTTTGTACTAGTGGGAAATCTTACCAAGATTTTTAAATGACAAGGGGCTTTTTTAAATCTTGTGCATAATTCTCTCAGCTTGGTTCTTAAGCTATTTTTGTTCCTTGACTTTAAAACATCATAGCAATGTTAAGAGTGATAGTTCATTTGCTGGAACGGGCTTAACTTTTATTGTTCAAATCTTATTTATAGACACTAGGTTCAGTATATGGTCAGCTGGAATATTTTATTGAGTTTGTAGATTTGCAGTTTTTGAGGGTCCTCTTTATTATTATGAATTATCCCTCTATCTGATGAGATTCCTATTGAAATGTAGTGATTTCAGCTTTCTTTTGCTTAGTGTTAACATGGTATGTCTTTTTCATTCTTTTACTTTTAACTTATTCATACTTTATATTTAAAGTGATTTTCTCATAGACAGCATTTAGATAATGTTTTATTTTATCTTAGCAGAACAATCTTTGTCATTTAATTTGGGTGTAGATAATTTACATTTAATGTGATCTTTAATATGGTTGAATTTAAGTCTGTCATTTTACTATTTATTTTTTATTTGCCTATCTGTTCTTTGTTCCTTTTCCCTCTTTTTCTAATTTATATTTTATTGAGTGTTGTCTCTCAGTGATTCCATTTCAATTCCTTTATTTGATTCTTATACATTTTATATCCAGGTATTTTATAAACCCCAAATACAATGTTTTTATTTTTGCTCTAAATAAGTATCTTTTAAAGAGATTGAAAAAATAAGAAAAAGTAGTCTTGTAATTTATCATCAAACTCATTATTTTTGGTGTTTTCAGTTTTTTTATATTAACTTAGGTTTCTATCTGAAGGACTTCCTTTAACATTTCTAATAGTGCTGGTCATTAATTCAACTTCTGTAAAATATCTTCAGCTTTGTAAAATATCCTTAGTTTGTGAAAAATATTTTTACTGTGGAATTGTAGTTTGACAGTTTTTTCTCCATTTTTTAAAGATGTTGTTTCACTAACTTTTAGCTTGGATATTTTCCAATAAAGAGTGTGCTGTGATTGATCATCTGCTCCTCTGTTTATGTCTTTTTTCCCTTTGGCTATTTAAAAAAATGTTCTCCTCATTACCAGTTTTTAGCAATTTGTGGTCTTCCTTTGTATAGCTTTTTCATGTTTCTTTAGTTTGATTTTTGTTGAGCTTCTTATATCCGTAGGTTTAAATCAAATTTGTGAAATTTTCAGTTTTTATTTTTTCAAATGTTTTCTCCCACCCGTTGCCTTCTGAGACAGCAATACTTATGTTATGGTACTTAAGGTCTCACAGCTCACCGATGCTCCATTTATTATTTTAGTTTTTAAAATTTCTGTATTTAGTTTATATAGCTTTGTCTTCAAGTTCATTAATTTTCTTCTGCTTTGTCTAATCCATTTTTTATCGCATCCTATGTTTAATCATCTCAGACATTGCATTTTTTCCATTTCTGAGTTGGGTTTGGGCCTTTTCTATATCTTCCATGTCTGTCCTTTCAGCATGCTCATGCCCTCTATCTTGATTATTGGGATGGGCTATACTTATAATGCCTATTTTAATGTCCTCATCTAATAATTCTATCCTCTGTCATTTCTGGGTCTGTTTCTGTTGATTGATTTTTTTCCTGCTTTTGGGTTATATCTTCCTGCTTCATTGTCTGCTTGGTAATTTTTGATTGGTATCTAGACATTGTGACATTTTGATTGGTATCCAGACATTACATATTTGGGTGCTGCATTTTTTTGGTATTCCTTTAAATATTTTTAAGCTTCATTCTGGGTCAAAGTTAAGTTACTTAGAAACCATTTGGTCCTTTAAAGACTGGAGTTTTGCTAGGTGCAGCCAGACTACCCTTTTATCTAGGGCTAAGTTGGCTCCTCTACACAGGCAATAACTCTTTGAAGTACTCTGCTAGATTCCCATGTTTTAGGAGATTCTTCTACTCTGGCCACAGGAAACACAAACTAATCCCTGACTTAAATAATCTTTGGAAATTGTTCTGTCTTCTTCCAGTGATTCTTTTTCAGGTTTTGGGTAGTTTCCTTTCACACATGTACAGACAGGTATTGGTCCCTTCTGGAGTTCTGCTGAGCTTTCTCTATATCTACCACTTATCCACAAATTCTAGCCACAGGCCTCTCTGAACTATGAATTTTGTCTACTACTCTACTTGGTGGGACCACCGGATTCTGCTTGTGATCTTTCTCCCTGTGCTGCAGCCTGGAAACCTTCAGGTCTAAGCTGGTGTTATCACAGGACTCACTTTCTCTTCTCTTAGGACTTGCTGTCGTGTGCTGCCTAATTGCCTCATATCTGAAAACTGTTGCTTCATATTTTTTGTCTGATTTTCTAGTTGTTTAAGGCAGGAGTGTAAATCTGGTTGTTGTTTACTCCACCATGGTCAGAAACAAAAGTGTCTAAAGGTTTATTCAAGTCATGGACCACAAAACCTTCCTTTCCCACACTGCCACTAGCAAAGTGATAGGCACATAGTCTTAGTAAATATTTGGCTAATTGAGTGAACTATGTTGACTTTTAGTTGCTTTTCAATAAAGTGTATTTTGCTTTGAGCTATTTTTATATACTGAAACTTGTTCTTAAGTAGATTTCAACTCTTAAGTTTCTTTAAGACAATTGTAGTCTGTATTTTCTTTCCAAAGTTTGACTATATGAGAAGTCAAGAAAGGAATAAGAATGGCAAGATGGACTATAAGTAGTTGCCTTTTGTTCATGAGTGAAAATTGGCACAAGTCATAGACAACTGTATTTTTTATAAAGAGGTTGGAAATCAGGGAAGTTACAAAATTAAGTTAGAAGTAAATAGCCCGCTCTGCTTTTCTCCTTTAGTTATTCTTTGATCCCTTGGTTTAAAAATAACTGCTAAACTAATCTATACATTTAACTGATTTTATTTTAATTAAAAATTTTAAATAACCAGACTAATTATTTGCCTGAATTGACTATAGGGTTTGACCAGATCTATTCTTTTGGTTAATGTTGTCAATCTCTGTATGGATAAGTAGAAATGAAATTATCTTTTGGGAATATTTTAAGTCATAGAATAATTAACAAATGATTTCATTAAATTAGGGCATTGTCTGTTTAAACTTACAAGTTCTTAATATAACATATCTACTTATCAGAAGAATGCTGATACTCGTGAATACTTTCATTATTATAATGAAAAGAAGTACAGTATCTTTTGCCTTCCACAAGTTCTGTGAATAACTGGTAATGATATTTATATTATACATGGTTTTCAGATGACCTGTTCTTTATATACTGCTTTCTCTTCAGTGTTGCCCTGGAAACTGTACACCTTGTGATCAAAACTGTGGACGGACTTTAGGATGTAGAAACCATAAGTGTCCATCTGTCTGCCACAGAGGTAAAATTTAAAATAGCTATAATTTTGTTTGTATTTACATCGTGTTTTTAAGGTTGACAGAGAGCTTTCGCATTTATTATCTTAGGGTGTCCTCTTAATAACTTTGAGAAGGTAGGGCAGTTGCCAAGATCACAATTTTATGGACAGAGTAAAGTTGAGAGTATTCAGTGACATATGTATTCAGGGAAATATCTAGTAAAACAATATAGCCAAGATTTGAATCCACGTCTTCTGAATATAAAAGCTTTGTTATTTCTATAACACCATGTTATTTCCTTACTTCCTTCCAACCTTCCCCATAGAATTTTAAAATTAATTAATATGTTCTTAGGTTTTTTAGTTTTACTTTGAATGTTAGACATTTTTATGTAAGTAAGTATAGTAAGGAATTGGATATATCCTAAACCAGTGGTTCTCAAACTTTTTGGTCTCAAGACCTCTTTATACTCCTGAGACCCAAAGAGCTTTTGTTAATTTGGATTTTGTCTATTGATACTTATTGTATTTTAAGTTGAAATAAAATGTAATGATATTTATTATTTTATTTAAAAATAGCAATAAAGCCCATTGCATCTTAAAATAGTAACATTTTTTGTGAAAAATAACTTTTCTGAAAAAAATTTAGTGGTATTTTTTTATATTTTTGTAAATGTCTTTAATATCTAACTTAATAGGAGATGGCTGTAATTACATAGTTGCTTCTGCATTCAACCTGTTTTGATGTCACTTATATAGCTTTTGGAAAACTTTACTTTCTGTGTTTGAGATCTTGCAGACCCCATGAAAGGGTCTCAGGGTTGCCTAAGTTGTTAGACATTGAAAACTGAGTTAACTTTACCCATTTGGAATATGTTGGTATGAAATGGAATCTACTAAATGACGGTATAAAATAGTGGGAAGAGCATGGTCTTAAGGTAAGAGGTTCTGGTTCAAGTCTGGATTCTGCCTCTTACTGGCTTTATGACCTGGGACAAACTACTCTACTGTTTTCATTGTCTTCCTTTGGGATTACATGCATGTTAGATGTTTAGTTAATGTCTCAGAGATCTTGCAAAGTATGCGGCACTACTGCTGTTTAATATAATAAGGAAACAGTCAAAGAGTCTATTGGCCCAAGGTCATACAGCTAGTTGCGGAGTCAGGATGTGAACTCAAACTTTAATGATATTTCCATTTTACCACATTGCCTCCCTATTAGGAGAAGTGACAGATAACATTAACCCCATAGACATTTTCCTATGGGTGTTCTCTGATTTGTCAGTGTCTGGATTATGAAGTTTAGAACCAGTTTTTCAGTTCTCACCCTTACAAAAAGGATCTTATTTCCTTTATAGTCATATTACATCATTGACTCATTAAATTTAAATTTCCTTAACATTCTACAATTAATCATTAATTTATTCAGTAAGTTTTTTTTGCATGCCTGCTAAGTACCAGGCATTGAGATTACATGAGTGAACCTTATTGACAAAGTGCGTGCTCTTATGGAACTTATTTTTTTTTTACTTCCTTTCAATTAGAATACAAGTAAGTAATCAAGTTAATACAGACTGTCAGGTGGTGCCAAGTGTAGAAAGGAAATTAGAGGAAAATTAAAAAGGTGACAGTGGGGATGGCATATACTATTTTATATAGTATGATCAGGGGAGGACTCTGAAAGGATGACATTTGAGAGGAGACCTGAGAAGTAAGGGATCAAGCCATGTAGCAGTAGGGGCGAGGTAGTTGTTCTGGGCAAGAAAGCGCGTGATTGCAGCGTCCCTCAGACAGGAGCATTTGAAGGAACTGCAAGGAGGATGGAAGCAGGTGCTCAAGGGAACAGATGGTAGGAGATGAGGTCAAAGAGATGAGAGAAAGGTGGCTGGGGAAAGGGGAATATGTATAGGGCCTTGTAGACCATTGTTAAAACACTCATCTTTACTTTAAGTAGAAAACCTGACTAGTTGTATGGCCATTAAAGAAATTGGATCAGTAGGTTAGAGTTTTCTTACCAAGAAAACACCAGGTCTAGTTGCTTTTTTTTAAAAAAATATATTTTTATTGATTTCAGAGAGAAGAAGGGAGAGGGAGAGAGAGAAACATCATTGATGAGAGAGAGTCATTGTTCGGCTGCCTCCTGCACATCCCCTGCTGGGGATTGAGCCTGCAACAAGGGCATGTGCCCTGACCAGAAACGAACCTCGATCTCCTGGATCATAGGTCGATGCTCAACCACTGAGCCATGCTGGCTGGGCAGCATAGTTGATTTTTACACATACTTTTTTTTTTTTTTAATCTTCACCTGAAGATATGTTTTTATTGACTTTTTTAGAGAGAGAGGAAGGGAGAGAGAGAGAAACATCATTGTGAGAGAGAAACATGGATTGTAGGTATGTGCCCTGACTGGGAATTGAACTTTTAACCTTTTGGTGTAGGGGATGATGCTCCAACCAACTAAGCCACGCGGACTTTATACATAATTATTATTATTTTTTTAAAATATCTTTCGTGCTTCATTTTTTTTAAAAAAAATCTATGTTTATTGATTTCAGAGAGAGGAAAGGAGAGAGAGAGAGAGAGAAACATCAATGATGAGAAAGTCATTGATTGAGCCCGAAACCCGGGCATGTGCCCTGACCGGGAATCGAACCCCGATCACCTGGATCCTAGGTCGATGTTCAACCGCTGAGCCACGCCCGGGTGGGCTATACATAATTTTTAACAAGTAGACATTTAAGGTATATGTAAGTTCAGTCTCTTCATAAACTATTTGAGAGTGTATGTAAAAAAGGAATGTGCTCCAACTCATCATATCATCTGAAAAGGAAAGTAAAAGTATAGGCCTATCTAACTCACAAACATGTTTGTGAAATACTAATGTTTTAGCTAATCAAATCCAGCTACCCAACACTATAATGTTAGCTATCCCAAACAAGTTGGGTTTATTCCAGTAATCTATCATAACCAAGTTGGATTTATTCCAGTAATGTCTGGTTGGTTTAACGTTAGTAAATATAATGTGATTCATCACATTAACATTTTAAAGGAGAATTGAGATCATCTTAGTAAATGTCTAAAAAACTGTTGATAAAATTCAGCATCCATATACAATGAAAACTTATCTAGAAATAGGAGGGTGCAGAAAGGCTAGAACAATCATCATACTCAGTGGAGAAGTGTTGAAAGCATATCTCCCTCATATTATTTTGAAGCAAATCCCATAAATACTTCAGTATTCATCTCTAAAAGATGGCTTCTAAACCTAAAAATAGTTAATATATTTCTTAATATCGGCAAATATCTGGTCTTCAGGTTTCTTGTCAAATAAATATCTTCAGTTTTTAATTCAGTTTGTATGACTGAAAAACCTAATAAGATTGGTGTGTTATATAATTGGTTGATGTCTTTGAAGTCTGTTTTTTCTCGCCTCCATCCCTATTTTTTTTTGGTCACTTATTTGTTTAAGAAACTAGGTTGCATTATTTAGTTTCACAGAGTCTGAATTTTGCAGAGGGCACCTTGTCGCATTATTTGGCATTTTCCTCAGTTTTTCCTGTAAATTGTTAGTATGATCTAGAGGTTTTATCAGACTCAGGTTCAATGTGGGTTTTTTTTGGCAGAGTGTTTATTTATCTTTTTAAAGAAACTTATTAGCTCCTAAAACAGTTTACCTTGATGGAAAGTATGTGGAAGACACTGTTGTACCATTCTCACCATTTGTTTAATCTCCAGTTATATAAGATATATAGAATCATTATTTCATACCATTTTTTATCATTCTAGATACCTTCATAATCAAAGTTTTACTATAACTCATAGGCAGAGGATGCTGACTCCATGTTTGCAGTATAAATATATGAACATTTGATTTATAGTTCTTTTAAGTTCAAGGTCACCTACTTTTATGCTTCTGGAATTCCTAGACTAATACCATTGTTGGCTATTGACCCACTGACCACTATAGTTACATTCTGTTTGCTGCTTTTTAATATAAAAAGTATTATATCTGAAGCTATTTTGTACAGGTAACTGTAACAAATACTGTTGATCAGTAGGAAGACTGTTCAGAGAAATTACCCCTTATTCTCAAAATTTAAACAAAAGAAAAAATGATACTGCAGTTTAGAGTGGCAAAAAGGTTGTATTTGATAAGTTCTTCTTTGAATTGCTGAAGATGAATTAAATTTATCATTAAGTATGGAAATTGATAAAATACCCTTAATGAGAACAGACTTAAATGTTGCTCCTACCTTTTAAAAAAATCTCGCTAATAGCTTTTTCTTTTGGAAAGCTCAAAATAAAATTTGGTCATGTGGGTCAGGATAACTTGACTTGCATTGCCATCAAGATAATAACTTCACTGAATATTATCCTAAGTGAAATAAGTCAGAAAAAGTCAAGGACCATATGATTTCACACATGTGAGATATAAAACTGAAAGCAACAAATGAACAAACAAGAAAAACAAACAAAAACTAGTAGACACAGACAACAGTGTAGCAGTTACCAGAGGGAAGGGGGGGGGGCTAGTTAATGGCAAAGGAGGTCAAATAAATGGTGATGGAAGATTTGACTTTGGGTGGTGGCACACAATGCAATATACAGATGATGTGTCATAGAATTGTATACTTGAAATCTATATAATTTTATTAACGAATGTCACCCCAGTAAATTTAAAGAAAGAAAATACTTTACTGGATTATTCTTTACTTATTGAAACACTAAAGTATAAATTTGATAATTTGTACAATACATATATGTTTTCCCCCTATGGTACTTTTTACTCTCATTTCCTTTTTCTTTGTTCATTATTTGTATCAAAATTCTGTTGTTTTAAAGAACTATTTTGAACTTTTAGAGGCTTTAACCTGGCTATTTTTCATCATTAGTCTGTTTCTTACCAGGTTAACTGCTAGTCAGTATTTTGCTTGGTCCTGACAACTAGGCAGCAATCGCTTAAGATACTCACTGCTTAGATGAAGACCTTAATTCCTTTATTATTTTATTTCAAATGAGGTACCTTACTGGGAAAACTAGAGTGGGAAGGAAGCCTGCAAGATGATGTCAGAGCCTTGGGGAGAACTTTATAGCCTGTTTAAAAAGGTTTCTTTCTCTCTCTCTCTCTCTCTCTCTTTTTTTTTTTTTTTTTTGTATTTCTACCAACTCATAACAAAAGAAGGTAAAAAACTGAAACCCAAATATCTTTTCCTTTTGAAATGTTTAGAAGAGAAATACTTGGAATTATAACTTAAGATGAGGGTTTAGAATTTCGTCTTTCACACAGTGTAATGGGAAATTGATTGTACTTGTTAATAACCTGATGTGAGAAGTTACTCTTTTTGTGGAATTTATCCAAAACTAATGTGCTTGAATAGAAGTATATAAGAAAATACGCCAAAGAGATTATCGTTAACATTAGATTTTCGATTTTCCAGAGACTTAGATCCATTTTGCTTACAAAAGAGTAATATGATTAATTTGTTATTTAAAACAACTTCTAGCAAATTTTAAAGAGAGTTCTAAAACTTTTATTGAAGTACAAATGTAGATATAGAAAAGTATACAAATCGTAATTGTTCAGCTTGATGAATTTTTACAAACTGAGCGTGTCCATGTACCCAGAACTCAAATCCTTAAACAAAACATTACCAGCATTTCCAAAACCCTTCATAACCATCATCCTGATTTTGAACATTATAGATTAGTTTTTCCATTTACTTCACTGAATGGAATCATATACTACATACTCTTTCTGTCTGGCTTCTTTGCTCAGTGTTAAGTGTGTGAGAGTCCTTCATATATTGTAGTTTCTTCATTCTCATGTAGTTTCCCATTGTGCAAACATACTAAACTTATTGATTCTACTATTGATGGGCATTTGAGTAGTTAAGCAAATTTTAAGTTTCAAATTTTTTTTCAGGTAGTTGCTATCCCTGCCCAGAAACTGTAGATGTGAAGTGCAATTGTGGTAATACAAAGGTGACAGTACCCTGTGGCCGAGAACGTACCACAAGACCACCCAAGTGCAAAGAGCAGTGCAGGTTAGTATGAAGCTTTGTACGCACTTACATTTGTGTCTTACCAATTTAAATTCATATTGATTTTTAATATTGTTAGTGTTTTTGATTTTGCTTTAGTGCATTAAAATATTAATATTCACAGTATGTTCTCATTCTGTATGGAATCAAAAGATATATAAATAGATATTTGCACTTCAGATATAATTCTTCAATGATCAAAAGTAATTTAAAAAATTGTTCTTTATGATTTAGTCGACCACCAACTTGCCATCATACAAGTCAAGAAAAACATCGCTGTCACTTTGGCCCTTGTCCTCCTTGTCATCAACCTTGCCAAAAAGTGTTGGAGAAATGTGGTCATTTGTGTCCTGCTCCATGTCATGATCAAGCATTGATAAAGCAAACTGGCAAGGTAAGGGAACAATATTATTAAGAGACAGTGGATTGCTATGGATCATATTTTCTTAATTTCACTTAGTCATTCAACAAGCAATAAATAAGTACTTACTCAGTTTTAAGCACTGTGATAGGTGCTGGGGTACAAAGTAACTAAGATTTGATCTTTTGTTTTAACAAGCTTACAATATAGAAAAGGAGAGAGACCAATAAATAAATATTTGTGAATACAGTGTGATAGTCATGTTGTCTTCAAGATAGAGATAAACTTGGCAGTCTTCCTTCACATATGTGGTTTGGGGTTATAGATATCTTCTGATATCCTCAAATTCATTCACATTTTTAATATACTTATTGAGTCCTTACTCTGTAAGCATTCTTCTCGGTGTTGGGGAGGCAACAGTGAGCAAAATAAATGGAGATAACATTCTGCTGGTGGAAGTTGGAGTTTCCAGTTCTATTTCTCATTTTCCCTTTGGCATATGAGAAGTGAAGGAGGCTATACTGCCTCTGTTCTGCCATTGAAAAACTGGAGTCTGCCTTAATTTTTAATATCAAGTGTGTGTAGAAGGGAACAAGCTGATAGAATACAGATGGAATAGAATATTCCAGTAATCACAGTTTGTTGATTTCTTAAAAAATATTCAATGTGCTTGGGTGGAGGATACATGAAACTGTTTTCTAAGATTCTTATAATGGCATGTGGTCTTATCCCCCTGACTTAAATTGTTATGTGTTTTACTTTTAGCACCAGCCTACAGGCCCTTGGGAACAGCCTTCTGAGCCAGCATTTATTCAGACTGCTTTACCTTGTCCTCCATGTCAAGTTCCTATTCCTGTGTAAGTATTAGAAATTTGTTTTAAAAATATCTTTGACATACTTCAAAGTGTATCTTAAGTCACCTTTTCTCATTTTCTTTGTTCAATTCATCATTTTAGGCCCAGCCTATAAGCTAGTTCTCTGTTTTCAGTTTCATTCTTTTCCAAATGTTTTTTGCATACTGCTTAAAATCTTCCTCTAGATTTCTTTTTCGAGTCTTTTCCCCAAGCTAGAGTTTGATACCCTTCTTAGCTTTCATAGCAACTTGTGCTTACAATTGCAATAATATATCCAGGAGATCATCATCTATTAGTTTCCCCGACTGATTGCCATGCTAATCTGTAAGCTCCTTGAGGACAAAGGAAAGCCGGGTTTTATGTAAGACAAACTTGAAGGAGAGTGCTTAAGGGAAATACTGAAAATGAAAGGAAGTAGTTTCTTGGATTGGCTAGCAAATGACCTGGACTGAGTCAAAGGTAATAGTTAACCCTGGAATGGTTCATACATCCAGCAGAGGTTATAGAAAATACAGGAAAAGAAGGCACAGAGCTAGGAAGCAACATAAAATTACAAAAGGGACTTGTCTACAACTGAAGTTCCAAATCTAATACTGGTATGTCTTGTATACATATTGGTCTTTTAAAGAGAGGGTTCCTGTTTTCTGTACTTTTAAAAACTCTCACTCCTCTTTTGTCCTTCCACAACTTTCAGTTTTTTGTTTTATTTATTTATTTTTAAATTTTGATTTTTGTTTAAAATATTACAGCTGTCCCTTTTTCTCCTCAATGACCCATTCCACCCCGTCCCATCCCCTCCCCAGTCCCTTTCCCCACCATTGTTCCTGTCCTTTAGTTGTGCATATATGCATATAAATTCTTTGGTTACTCTCTCCCCCTCCACCCACCCGCCCTCCTCCATCCCTCTGACATTTTGTCAGCCTCATCCATGCTTCCATGTCATTGAATCTGTTCTGTTCATCCGTTTATTAAGTTCTTTAGATTCCACATATAAGCGAGATCATGTGGTATTTGTCTTTCTCTCCCTGCCTTATTTCGCTTAGCATAATTTTCTCTAGGTCCATCCATACCATCCCAAAGGGTACAAGATCCTTCTTCTTTTACAGCTGTATAGTTTTCCATGGTGTAAATGCCCCACAGCTTTTTTATCCACTCATCTACTGATGGGCACTTGGGCTGTTTCCAGATCTTAGCTAATGTAAACTGCTCTGCTATGAACATAGGGGTGCATATATTCTTTCTGATTAGTGTTTCAGGATTCTTAGGATATATTCCTAGAAGTGGGATCACTGGGTCAAAAGGCAGCTCCATTTTTAATTTTTTGAGGAACCTCCATACTGTTTTCCATAGTGGTTGCCCCAGTCTGCATTTCTACCAGCAGTGTACCAGGGTTCCCCTTTCTCCACATCCTGCTGAGGAGTCATTTGTTGATTTGTTGATGGTAACCATTCTTACAGGTGTGAAGTGATACCTCATTGTGATTTTAATTTGCATCCCTCTGATGATTAGTGACGTTGAGCATTTTCTCATGTGTCTCTTGGCCATCTGTATGTCCTCTTTAGAGAAGTGTCTATTTAAGTCCTTTGCCCATTTCTTAATTGGGTTGTTTGTCTTCCTCTTGCTGAGTAGTATGAGTTCTTTGTACACTTTGGAAATTAGCCCTTATCAGATACATCTTTGGCAAATATGTTTTCCCAGACTGTGGGGTTTCTTTGTATTTTAAGGCTGTTTTCTTTTGCTGTGCAAAAGCTTTTTAGTTTGATGTAGTCCCATATGTTTATTTTTTCTTTTGTTTCTCTTGCCCCAGGAGATGTATCAGTGAAAATTCCACTATGTGGGATGTCTGTGACTTTACCGCCTATGTTTTCTTTTAGGATTTTTATGGTTTTGTGACTTTGTGATTTAAGTCTTTTATCCATTTTGAGTTTATTTTTGTGTATGGTGAAAGTCGGTGGTCTAGTTTCATTTTTTTGCATGTATCTGTCCAATTTTCCCAGCACCACTTATTGAAGAGACTCTCCTTACTCCATTGGATACTCTTGCCTCCTTTGTCAAATATTAACTGACCATAATGGCGTGGTTTATTTCTGGGGTCTCTGTTCTGTTTCATTGATCTATATGCCTGTTGTACCAGTACCAGGCCATTTTGATTACAATGGCTTTGTAGTACAATTTGAAGTCCGGTAATGTGATCCCTCCCGTTCTGTTCTTTTTTTCTCTAGATGGCTGCAGCTATTCGGGGTCTTTTTTGGTTCCATATAAATGTTTGAAATGTTTGTTCTAGATCTGTGAAATATGCTGTTGGTATTTTAATAGAAATTGCATTGAATTTATAAATTGCTTTGGGTAGTGTGGACATTTTAATGATATTAATTCTTCTAGTCCATGAGCATGGTATATTCTTCCACTTGTTTAAATCTTCCTCTATTTCTTTTTTCAATTTAAATAGCATCTATATTTTTCTGTATCAGTTGGGCAGTCAGGTTGGGAGGCAAAGTGTTATTGGGAGTTATATCCATGAATAGGGTGATTTTAGTCTGTAGATTTATTGGAGGAGGGAGATATAGTAAACACAGAAGTTCTTTATGTACATATTCAATTAGTAATTATTAAAGACTATTCTTTTACTGAGGACTTGTCATGAGGGACCAAGTTGTCTATAGGATCTCTTACTAGGTTTGAGTTACTAGTGATTATCAATGGCCTAAATTTTTCCTTTCGGGGAAACCGAAGAAGAGACATTGATATTTTGATTTATAGTCATTAAAATTGACATATCATAGTCAATTTCCTTTGAATTCCTTAATCTGTTTTATAGGAAGATTATTTAACATACATGTCAAACAGAATAGTTTCACCGCCCTAAAAATGCACTATGTCATGTTCATCCTTTGCCTCCTTCTCCCTTGAGGCCTGGGGAAACTGCTGTTCTTTTTTATTGTCTTTATAGTTTTGCCTTTTCCAGAATGTCATATAGTTGGAATCATACAGTATATAGTCTTTTCAAACTGGCTTCTTTCACTTAGAAATATGCATTTAAGGTTCCTCCAGGTCTTTTCATGGCTTCATGGCTCATTTCTTTTTAACACTGAATAATATTCCATTTTATGGATGTACCACAGTTTATCTCTTCACCTATTGAAGGGCATTTCGGTTGCCTCCAAATTTTGAGAGTTATGAATAAAGCTTCTATAAACATTCATGTGCAGGTTTTTGAATGGACAAACATTTTCAACTCATTTGGGAAAATATTTAGGAGTGCAATTGCTGCCTCATATGGTAAGCCTGTGTTTAGCTCTGTTAGAAATTGCCAAACTGTCTAACAAAGTATCTGTACCATTTTGCATTCACACCAGCAATGAATGACAGTTCCTGTTGCTATGCATCCTTGCTAGTATCTGGTATGGTCAGTGTTTTGAGTTTGAGCTGTTCTAATAGTTGTATAGTAGTATCTCATTTAATTGTCAGTTCTCTAATGACATATGATATTGAGCATCTTTTCATCTGCTTATTTGCCATCAGTGTGTCTTCTTTCCTGATGTGTCTGTTCTCTGTTCTTTCAGATCTTGTTCATTTTTTAATTGGGTGTTTGCTTTCTTATTGTTGAGTTTTAAGAGTTCTTTTTATCTTTGGATACAAGTCCTTTACCAGATGTATGTTTTCCAAATATTTTCTCCTAGTCTGTGGTTTGTCTTTTCATTTAAGTGTTTTCATTTAATACTTTTTCATTTAAGTGTTCTTTACAGAGAAGATGCTTTTGGTTTAACGAAATCCAACTTTATCATTTTCTTTCATGGGTCATGCTTTTGGTATTGTATCTAAAAAGTCATTACCAAACTCAAGGTCACCTAGATTTTCTCCTTTTTTATAGTTTTGCATTTCACATTTAGATCTGTTACCATTTTGAGTTAATTGCTGTGAAAGGTGTAAGGTCTGTCTGGATTTTTTTGTTCCATATCTCTTTGTTCCAGCACCAACCATTTGTTGAAAAGACCACTCTTTTTCTATTGAGTTGCCTTTCTCGTTTGTCAGAGATCAAGTGACTTTATTTGTGTGGGTGTATTTTTGAGCTCTCTCTTCTGTTCCATTATCTGTCTGTTCTTTCACCAAATACAATACTGCTTTGATCACTGTAGCTTTCTAGTAAGTCTTGAAGTTGGGTAGTGTCAGTCCTTTGACTTCATTCTTCTTCAGTACCTATGTTGGATTTTTTGTCTTTTCATATAGATCTTAGAATCAGTGTGTTGATATTCACAAAATATCGTACTGGGATTTTGATTGGAACTGTTGAATCTGTATCAAGAAGCGACATCTTAACAATATTGCACTTTCCCATTAGTGAACATGGAATATACCTTTATTTATTTAGATCTTTGATTTTTTTCATGAGTAATTTTCCTCATATGGATCTTGTATATATTTTGTTAGATTTATTTATACCTAAGTATTTCTCTTTTTTGGTACTAATATAAATGGTAGTATGTTTCATGTTTTCAAACTCCAGTTGTTCATTGCTGGTTTATGGGAAAGCAATTAGCTTTTGTATATTAACTTTGTATCCTGCAGCGTTTCTGTAATCACTATTTCTATATATGTTTATTTTTTATTCCTAATACAACAGATTAAAGTTAGCATCTTTGCTTTAGGTATTCTTTTTAAAGAATTTGTAATGTTTTTATTTCATTTCATTTTTTTCTTGCAGGCAGTGTCTTGGGAAGCACGAGGTGAGTTATAGGCACAAGTATTAAGTAAAGCTTGTAATCTGTACCTCTTCTGTACTAGGATTGTTAGAAATAATGTTTTCAGTGTTTAAAGACAATAGTTTGTCTACTAACTTTTAAAATATGTATACAGCCTGGCTGGCGTGGCTCAGTAGTTGAGCATTGACCTAGGATCCAGGAGATCGAGGTTCAGGGCACATGCCTGGGTTGCGGGCTCAATTCCCAGTGGGGTGCGTGCAGGAGGCAGCCAGTAGATGACTCTCATTGCTGATGTTTCTTTCTATCTCTCCTTCTCCCTTCCTCTCTCTGAAATTAAAAAAAATTTTTTTTAAAGGAAAAAAAATTACATATGCAGTGCTTTTTTTTGAAAATTAGTTTATGAATATGCATTTACTCTAGACTTGTATTGAATTTTCCTTTTAGGAATAGAATGTTTTGCTTCTTGGCAGTCATTTTGTGGATTTTTTTTTATAGGTTACTTTGGTTTTGATAATAAGTAGTATTGGTGAAAATGTGTCAGATAGACCTTTGTGAAACTTGTTATCAAATGATAACAGAGTTGTTTTGGAAACATGGATCTAGAAGGGTGTGTGTGTGTGTGTGTGTGTGTGGGTGTGTGGGGTGCTGATTTTCTTTCTGTCTTTTTTTTTTAAGGTGAGTCCACTACCATGCCATGCTGTAGGACCCTACTCTTGTAAGAGAGTTTGTGGACGAACCTTAGATTGTCAGAATCATAAATGTATGAAAGAATGCCACAAAATAACTGAAATTGATGCCTGCACTGGCAAAAACAAGGTAATGTTCTTAGGTTGAATGTGTAAATGCTTATATATCTCTGAATTTGCTTTCAAATATTTTTTAAACCTGACACGTATGATAGATGATGCTTGCAATTTTAACAAATTCCCAAACTTTTGTTGGAAGTAAAGTAAATAGCATCACAAATGCACAGACGTGTGTGTATATGTGTGTGAAATTCAGTAAAATCATTTTTGAGAAATTGACTATTCAAAGATCTCTCTAAAAATTGCCATTTTACAAGGAAAATCAAATGTAGTCAGTCAACTTTTAAATAATAATACATTTTATTTTTAAAGTAATTCATGTTTTTTCTTAGGTTTCCATTTTATAGGGAATCATAATAATAGCAAGTGTGTTTAAGATGAAGAGGCCAAAAACTTTAAGCTTCTTGTTTATTAAGTAACATTAAATTTACAAATGTTTAAATTGTTAATATGAATTGTGTTGTTGAAAATTTCAATTGCATTGTTAGTTTTTTGGTAGTTGTAATGTATGACTACATAAATATGCATAGTATCATTCTTGCTCATGTGTAGACATACATGTAAATGTGTTATAATTTCCTCAATCCATGCCTTGATCCTCAAAAATGTAGTCATGATAAAATGAAAAAGATGTTGGAATTATAAAATCAAGCTGAGAAATAATTATAATGATTCAAAACCACTTTAAAGTGTAGATGCTATATGGCATTCCTCCTCGAGGTTTTCAGAACATCAAATGAGTCAGAAAAAATTCATTTTAAGAGTTGATATGACAATGATTGGAGAATCCCACCATTGCTTCCTGGGCAGTGGATTTGGCAAAATATGGGTTATAAGTACTTGCAGTTTTTCTCAATTTAGCTACAAGTCCATTTCTATCTCTCACTTAAAGGCTACTGCAATGCAAGTGAGTGGAAATTACATTATTTTGGGGATAACTTTGTAATCACTCTAATTTATATATTAAAAACAAAATAATTCAGAAACTTTAAAATATTTTTTACCTTACTATACCATCTCAATTGAGACTCATTGGAGAAAGGCTCCTAGTATCTATCTCTCGACCCAAATGCCTCTGGAATTTTTAATGTAGTTTCTGCCTTCAGTTGTAGCACAAAGCCTACAACATAGCAGGTATTTAATAAGTGTTTATTGAATTGACTGGACTCAAAGCTCTTTTGCTTGCCTGACCTTACCCACAGATCTCAGTCCAATTGAGGCTATTATATGCAGTGGCTCTGATTGTTACCATTAGCAACAGATATTCCTGTTGTCTAATTCATTGGTTATAGTGAGTGGAACTGTGGTTGACTGGGAAAAGGTGTGAGGCTGGTGACAATTGAAATGCTATGTGTTTCCCAGGCAAATGTGGAATAAAATATCTTTTGAGTGAAAGAAGAAATACAATAATGAGAGAATTTTTGGGGGGGGAAATCTGTCACCAAGCATAGATAAAAAATAAAAAATATATGCACATACATAATCACACATACATACATTTCTATATAATTATGTATGTTATAGACCTTTGCCACTCAGAGTGTTGTCTGCAGACCAGCAGCATTGACATCAGCTGGAATCTTTTTAGAAATGCAAAATCTCTGGCCCCACCTCAGCCTTTTAACAAGATTTACAAGTGATTGATGATGCACAGAATTGTTTGAGAACACTGCTAAAGGCAGTGTGTGTGATGTGTCATGTTTCATTGATTTTTTAAAAAAAAATGAATTTCATTATAATCATTAAATTTGCCAAGAGACTAGAATTTAATTATTCCAACCACTAAAAAGAATGGATCATTCTGTAATGTGATAGAGATTCTATTATTATGCAGTGACAATCATATTACAATATATAAATGTATCAAATTAACATGTTAACACCTTGAATTTACACAATGTCAAATCTATTTCAATAAAATGAGAGAAAAAGTTCCACTTATCAGGATTAATTTTCTAATTTGTGATAATAACCCAAATATTTATTCTGCTTTTCTTCTTATTATCCCATTACTTACAATTAGGATTACTCTCCCTGGATTTCCAGAAAGTTGGAGGAATTGGAAAAAGCTCATTTTAAAAGCTAATAATGAAAAATGTTTAACCTTTAAGACTTAGTATCTTTATCTATAGCTCTTTTATTTTATCTCAATGTGACATGTGAAAATAAACAATATCCTGTAATAAAAATTTTTAATCTTTAGTAGACAGATACTACTTAAATTACTAAAGTACTAGAGCAGAGAGGTGACTTGTTAAGTTATAATTTTACAATTGAGATAATACTTGTTTGTACTAAATGTAATTTAGTTTTGCCTTATTGAAGTGCATTAAAAATAAACTGGTGGTCATGCTCCTTTTTTTCTCTATATGTGTTTCTCTTTGGCAAGGTGAGGACTATCTCCAGAACATTGAGAATGCTTCTTTAGTTTGGTGATGATCATACTTGTTAGGTGTAAATGAATTGATAATGTTTTACTCTGGGTTTTTTTTTCTGCCATTGACTATTCTTTAGGAAGTAATTTATATTTTAGTATAGATATTTTAATGTAATCATGTCCATTTTAAAGGTGAGGCAGTTTGATTTAGTGAGGTTTATAAACATAAAAATCTTTGCGAATAAATAATGGTCATATTGGTAATCTTGCTATTCATTTTGAATATTTTTTAATTGAGTGATTTTTAAATACAGTTAATACATTTTATTAACTATTTCTAAGAGCTGCAGAAGTACTTTGTTTTAATGGGATATATAAATTTTATAACTACTGTATAGAAATGTTAGACTTCTGTACTTACGTGTTTTATTTCCTTGCAATTTGTCAGGCTGGCCCAGAATGCCTTCAGTGTGAAGAAGGGTGCTCTAAATCACGGCCAGTGGGTTGTCCCCATCCATGTGTTTTGCCATGTCATCCTGGAGAATGCCCTCCTTGTATTCAGATGCTTAGAATAAAATGTCACTGCAAGATCACAACCTTATATGTGGAATGTAGGTAAGTAATCTGAAGAAATATTCTTGTTCTACTAAAATTATTTTAATTGATTTTTTTTTTTTGTAATTCAGAACCCTTTATATGTAGTTTACTGTGAGGAATATTTTTCACTGGTGGTCCTTATAGCCTAGAACCTTGGATTTTTCCCTAGAGACCTATAAGAATTGTAGACTGCTTCACCTTGTAGATACTTTACCCCTTTTCAACAAGGGCAATTCTGATTTTTTCCATTTGGGAATTCTATAGAAGATTTTGTTAGGGAAAAAAAATTGTATCACTGCTTTTAAAAAGAATAGGAGAAGCACTCCTATAACATATTGTTCAAATAACAGAGTCAAACTAGAATTCCCTTGGATCAAAAATTTATTTGCACATAATTACTTAGGTGTAACTTTTAAATTATAGATTTAAAAGGTAGAGTTTTGTTTGTTACAAATGTTGCTGTTATGGCATTTATCATACTCGTTCAGCTCCATTTCATCCAAGTCTATAAAGTGGGCTTCTTGTAAGTATATTTTACTCAAGTTAAATTTGGGAATGTAACTTTATTTCTGATTTTTTTGAGCATAAATACTTTTTGAAAAATGCCTGCCATTATTATCTTAAATTTGTTTTTGTCACATTCTAGATTCATGCTCTGTTAAATTGTAAAAGTCAAAATTATTTTGTTGAAATTTTAAAAATAAAATATTATAATTTTTAGCTTTAGACATTTTGTAGGGGGAGTTAAGAGGGCACTTTTGCTTTATTAATGGGTGATACTGACAAAAGGGGATTGTTTTCTCTGGCCTTGCAGGGTCCTGAATTTCCCCCTTACTTTTCTCTTCATCGTGTAGTCTTTAAAAGGTGCCTTTCCCTTTTTACCTTCTGTTCGTGGCTCCTTGATTGTTGTGCACTTTTCCAAGTCTCTTCCCTGTAGTTGGTGCTCTGATTACCAAGACTTTTTTAGTACTTTTACACTTAGGGTTGTCTTTCTTTTTCTGGAGTGATATTAGCTCCCTCTCTTTTCTGTTCAGTTTTTCCAGAACTTCACTGGCTTCTTGAAAAGATTTCCTATGGGAGCTTGAGAAATAGCTCTGCTAGGAATGATATTTACTTTTCTACTTTCAGGTAATTTGAAGTTTGTAGACATTTCTGTTTCTAATTATGCCAAAGTCTTGGGATTTGAGTGATTTTGTTATTAATGGGCTGAAGGGTTTTTTGGAGGGATGTGTGGATACATTTGATTGAAGTGGTTTCCATTATCTCAGCTATCCAGAGTTCATCTTCCCCTTTCTTGAATACATATTTAAAATACATGTTTTTATACAATTCTTTAGTCTTAGTATTTTGATAATTTTATTTGCTTTAATTTAGTGAATTATTTCATGTCATCTTTTCCTTGTAGTCCTTCTCTGCTTCATGTATATTTCTTCTGTAGAAATTAAATGTAAAAGATACAGACCTTGAAAAGTAGGTAATTTTTCTAATTATAGAGTAACAGGAAAAAAATGATTTTAACCTTTAGGTTCACAGATGAACACCATACTTGTAAGAATGAAAATATACAATGTTTAGTAAAGCTAGCATATAAACTTTGTTATATTAAGTGAAATTTTGCCAAGAAAATTGCCTATGTTAGAGTACAATTATAGCTGATTTGATATAAATATTAAGATTTCAGTTTTGACATTAGTGAGGCTAACCTTATGGTATATTTTGGCAATTACATCTAGTAAAGGGAAATAAAAAAGGAAGGAAAAGAAACAAAGAAAAGGAGAAGAAAGTAGCAGGGAAGAGAAAGTGAGATAGGTATAATAGGGATTTTTAGATTGTCACTAGTTACTGACTCATGCAGTATCTCTTGTGGTTCTGTTCAACTACCTGTTAGGAAGTGGGTTTATTCCTGGTGTTTATGACTATTTCTGAATTACCTACTGAGTCATATAAAAGCACGGACTGATCTAAAGTGATCTAATGAACATGAATCAATTTCTAACATTAATAGCTTATCCAAAAACAACTGAAAGCCCTTTCTAATAAGCTTACTGCATTTCCCACTGAATAGCCTAAATTTCTTTATTTGAAGTAACATATCAAATGACTAGTTTTTAATCCTTTATGTAAAGGCTTTAAGCAGAATTATAATTGTGAGTAATGATCTACCTATAGGGAAAGATAGTACAGGAACTTTTAAAGAGAGACCAGGTACAGAAGATACTTCATGCATGTTTTGTGCTTCCTTCTTGCAGTGATTGCCCTTTTGGAATTTGATTTGTTGGTAGTTGATGAAGGGCTGGAAGGTTTGATTTATCAGAACAGTAAAGTAATTGGAAGATAATTGTTACAGAAAAAGACACAATTAAAATATTTCTCAAGAAAAAAATAAGATAATTTTATAAGCATGTTTGAAATTGTGAGTTTTTTGAAAATATGCTATGAAATGAACTTAAATGTCACCAAATCTCCTATATCTAGGAAAATGACCACAGCTGATGTAAATGAAAAGAACCTCCTCAGTTGTTGCAAAAATCAGTGTCCTAAAGAGGTAAGCTTTAATAGAACCTTTTAAGTTGTATTTTTTGGGCACTGTATCTCTTGGATTTTCTCTTTTCTTTTTTGGACACCTTATTTCAGGTCTTTTTTGGACCCACTAAAAATGTGGGTCCAGAAAGAAAAACATGATGTCTGTAAAAATGTAATACATATGATTAGGGGGTAGATGCACATCTCTTTATGAAATTTGAGGAATATTAGGACTAGGAATTACCCTTTGAAGATTTTTTTTTAAAAGTAGTTTTAAAGATAGCCTCTAAACTTTATGCAGTAAGGTATCACCTAATGCTAACCTCCCATAATATGATTCAGGCGTAAAATATAAATAGATCAAGAACTGTATGGGCCTTAGGCAGTTAAAGAGTAAATTTGTAGTAGGTTATTTAAAAAAGACAGATGTGTGTGTGAACTTTAAAGCTCATTATTATTTTGAATTAATTCGTATAAAGCATTCATGTATAAAGTTTTGTTTTTAAAGATTTGGATGTTTGTATATACATTGTATTTAAACTAAAAGTATAAAAAGTGGCTCCAAAAAATTATTCAGAGTAAAATAGTAAACGTTCACTTTTGATTTATCCTGGCAATAATTTGAGAAACCAAGGTTATCCGTCTGTATTTCGCCAGTCCAAAAGTGAGGATTCTCCTTTTTGTTGTTGTTGGAGGTTGGACACTGGCAGTTATTTGATTTGCAAAGGTGAATGTTTATAAAGGAAGCCTTTTGACTTATAGATGTACTAATAGTACCTCTTTTCTTTTAGTTCTTGGTCAGGAAGAGATGCCAACAATTAGTCTCTTTGACTAAATAAAACAAATCAGTGCATGGTATGCCATTTTGTTAACAGTATTTTCTTTTAACTAAAACTTTGGACACTTTTTATGGATTTTTGTTAAAGGACTAGAGCCTGACAGTTTCAGAATTTATGTAAGGTTATAAAATAGATCATTTCAAGCATTAAATGATCATTTTAATAATCCTGTCTTTGTTAATGTAAATAAAACTAGAGGCATGGGATATTTCAAATTTAATTTTCTGAATTTTTCAAATCCTGAGTTTTTCTTGTTAAAATAAATTTTCTCCTGTCCAAATTCAGATTTCTGGTAATAAATAGTTGAGAATGATTTATTTTTTATCTGGAACAGTAACTTGGTATGATATTAGTTAGAAATAAGGTAACTTAATTCAGCAATTGCGGATTTGCAACTAGCATTGTCTTGACTATGGTAATCTGTAATGACATTTGCTAGTTCTAGATGAGTGGACACTGTTGATTTAAAAATTTGTATCTATGCTCATCATTTTGGATTCTAGGCCATTCTGGAGCCCCTCTTCCATTCTAGAGTCTCCTTGGGCTTTCTTGAAAAATATGTTCTTAGGCTGGGAACAACTCAAATGGCTCTTCTAGTTTGGAAAAACCTAGGAGTGGACAAGTGAGTTTCAGTACGTCTAATAGAACTCATTCCAGGTTATAGCCTCTTGACAGTGGTTAGGCTACAGGAATGGCTCTCAAACTCTAGTGTGCATCAGAATCACTTCAGGGGCTTGCTAAAACATACTGATGGGTCCCACCCCTGGGTTTCTCATTTTGCAGGCCTCTTACCTAATGGTGATACCAGTGGGCTACAGAATCAGGTCATACTTAGGATCAGCCAAGAATCTGTCACTTTAGTCTTCGCGCTAGACGCCTTGTACTAGGTTAAGGTGTGGGGTTCTGATCAATTCTGGTCAGTTCCTGTTTACTTTACTCTCCCCTTCCCAGATGGTAGGGCCGGTAGGGCTGTCACAGCACTCTGTATTTAATTCCTGGTGCACATATTATGCAGTTGATAACTGAATGAGATAGCCCTCTCAAGCTCTATTACTTCTCTGATAGTACTTTTGTCTTCTGGACGGTTGCATTAGGTTTGAATTTAACTAAAAGAAAATTTAAAGATCCCATTAAGAACTTCACCTTTAAACTGTGACCCACATATACATTTCTACTTTAAAAATATTTCTGATTTTGGTTTTATTATTACCACACAAGCTTTTCTATTTTTTACTTGGGCAAATTATTTAGCCTCTCTGTAACTCAGATTGTTCACCTATAAAATAGAAGCAATAATAATACCCACTGCAGAGTGTTGTCTGAGTATTAAATGAGTTAATAACACGTAAAGGTCTTAGTGTGTGGTAAGTGCTAGCTATAGTGATGATGGTAAATGTATTTATCCACAAACAATATTGTTCTGCAAGCCTTCTTTAATTATCTTTAAAGGGAGCTTTTTAAGTTACTGGCATTAAAGTGGAACATTTTGGACTGGACAGTATTGGTTATTGATAAGCCATTTGATAAGACTTACCAATGAGCTAGCAGAATGATGTTAAGGGCTGGTTTCGGGTAGAAGGAAACCATCCCACTTTGAGTGGAAAGGGTAGGGCATCTCATCTTTAAATGGGTGTCAAGGTTGGACGTTTTAGAAACCTTTTGCTCTGAAATCCGTAATGAAGGTACAGTCATATATTGTGTGTTCTAATCAGTTTTCTTTGTGACTGCTTTTCAGCTCTTTTAGAATATAGCCTGGCTTTTGAAATAATACTTGCACAGCTATCAGGGAAATAGTCATGTGATTGGATTATAGGTAAAGTTAATTGAAGAAAAAGTTGAAAAATTAGCTGATTATCCAGGATTGATTGACCCTATTGTGATGGACTCTTCTTAAAATAGGTGTTGCGAGGAAGGGGAAGTAGAGTATGACTAAAATATAAACATGTAACTGCTTTATTTTGGTTTTATTTTAGCTTCCTTGTGGTCATAGATGCAAAGAGATGTGCCATCCTGGTGAATGCCCTTTTAATTGCAACCAGAAGGTGAAACTTAGATGTCCTTGTAAAAGAATAAAAAAGGTAAATATTTTAAGTTATTGAAAGTAGTTTGTTTTTTTAATATATCTTTATTGATTTCAGAGAGAGGAAAGGAGTGGGAGAGAGAGAGAGAGAAACATCAATAATGAGAGAGTCATTGATCGGCCGCCTCCTGCACGCCCCCGACTGAGGATCGAGCCCACAACCTGAGCATGTGCCCTTACCGGGAATCGAACCCCAATCACCTGGATCCTAGGTTGATGCTCAGCTGCTGAGCCATGCCCTGCTGGGCGAAAATAGTTTTCTATGTACGTTATTTTTGTCTGTGTTTGGTAGTTCTTTGGCTTCATTTTTTTTGCCTTTTAATTTTAAGGTCTTATTTCTTAGACTCTTTTTATTATTATCCCATCTATTTTTGTAAATGCTTATTTTAAAAATCATCTTTGTTTGGCTAAAATTTAGTTTTCTGCAGTTTAATAGTAAAAGATTATTTTATGTTGGAACAAAGTTCAGTGTCCTTTTTTGGATAGAATCAGCGCTCTCTACACTTGTCTTTGTGCAAGGAACACATGTGAATAATAAAGTGAATTTCATGGTTTAAGAAATGGTCTAGAATTAACCTTTGTTGCTCTTATGAAACTTCTTTTGCTATCAGTATTATGTTTTGAAAATGTTGCCTTAAAAAGACCTCACATGCACAACCTTATAAAATTATAAAATGCAAATCTGGAGAGAACTCATTTTAATATAAAATAATGGTAACTGGAGTAAGAGGGCAAAAATTAATGATCGGAAAGCTTGATGGCAACAAATTACATAATGTTCAGCAAAACTCATGAAGGAAGAGTCTGAATTCTCAGATGTCAGTGGCTGAATGGTCTTTTTCCAGTTCTCCTTTTCCTTGACTTTCCTGTTGACACTGCTGACTCCTTTGAAGCTTTCGTTCTTGACCTCTGATTTTTCCCTACCTTGGTTTTAGTTGTGACTTCCTTTTGTCTTCATATTTCTATGGTTATTTCCTAAAGTTAGGCTCCTTTTCTTTAAATTTGCTCTTTTATTTATCCAACAAATATTTATTGAGAATCTTTTGTTTTTATTGAGGGTCTTTTCATTTATTTTCACAGCTCCTACTATCATTATCTGGGGTAGATAGGGTAGATAACTTCTGAATTTAAATTTATAGGTTGACCTCTTCTGGAGTTGAATTTCCTAAGTTGTAGGTATTTAAATTGGACCACTTTTACATGAAAATCAACACTTAGTCAAGCCACTTTTAATCTGGGCTGTCTCTCAAGTCTTCTCTCAAATGTCATGTTACTGTCCAAGTTCAGTTTGCCACCCATTAGAACTTTGGCAACAGCTTGTTCTTGGACTTTCACAACAGCTTTATAATGGATTTCCTTGCCTCTAATCATAGTACTTCTATATATGTCCTTTATTGGTTCTTCATCCATAATGAGGAAAAAAATATCATTTTATAAGAAACACATACATATACACAGACTTGACATACAAGAGAATCTATGATATTACCATTGCCTGCTTGTCCAGTCTCATCCTGTAGCAGTCGTCTCTGTGAATCTAGTACTTAAGCACCCTAACATTTATTCTGCACTCCCCTTTACTCTGTGAACATGTGTGTGTGTGTGTGTTCCTTCTTTGTAAAATACAATGTATTTTTCTGTCCTTTACTACTTTGCTCACAAGAATCCTGCTAATACTCAGTGTAAGCATTTCCTTGTTTGGGAAGATCTTCCTCCCTGACTCCCTTGGGAAGACTTAGGTGCTCCTTCCTCTCTGCTTTCTTTGTAGTGGGTTCTAGAGAGTTTTCTCAAGAGCTTTGTGATTCTGCACATCTGTAACCTTGTGTCTTCATCTGTGAAGTAGAGTTTATACATAGATTGATTGAAAGGAATAAAAGAGGTAATGCTTATAAAGCATTTATCCCAATGACTGCTATGTTTCATAACATGGGAATATGTTTAATGATTAAAACATAGCAGTAGCTACTAATAGTAGCTGCTATCATTATTATTAGTCTAGCACTTATTATTATGCTCTTTTTCTTATTATGTCCCCTTTCCCTACCAACACTTGGCAGGTAATAGGCACTCTATAAGTACCTTTTGAGTGAGAAAAGATAAAATCATTTTTTCAGGTTTATAGACTTAATGTCCACAAACACACACATTTACTTTTGTTTCTAATGTTTGTTCATGATATTTTTTCTTTTTTTGGACTATCCTTGGAGAACAGGACTTTATCACCAACATCAACCAAAAATGAAGAACTAAAGAGGCAGGGTGGAAACTCTCTAAGTAATAAAATTCCATTCTGTAAAGTGCTTTCACTAGAGTATATGCACTTTATTCATAGGAATTGGTGATCTTATTTCTTAACTCTGGTAGATTTGAACTAAAAACTAGAGTCTGAGAGTGTGATGACAGAGGAAAAATTTATATAAATAAATAAATACCTTTAGAGCAAAAGTCGCATCTGGCAGCAAGAAATAGGGATAAATAAAAGATCCACAAAATCAAAATCTAAGAGTATGTAAAATAAGGACCACTTAATTTATTATAGCATAGTACACAAATTGATCATAGTATTGATATCGAGTCATACAGAAAAGAGTAGATTAGTGTTTTTATTTCATTAAGGAGGCAGTGAAGTTTAAATGCAAACTTTAGAATGATTTTCATTTAAACTTACTAAAGGTTTACTAGTTGAGGGGAAAATTTGTAGCTCTTTAGAAGACTCTCTAGAATTGCACCAAATTGGTAGCCACTAGCCACATATGGCTATTCAAGTTTGAATTTTAATGAATTAACATTAATAATATTAAGCATTCATTTCCTCTTTCACTAACCACATTTTGAGTGCTCAGTAGCTGTATGTGATTAGTGCTACTCTATTGGGTAGTGCAGATTTAGAATATTTCCAGCATCTCAGAAAGCTGTTTGATGGCACTGTTCTGGAACCTTTTATTACCTGGAAGCTTTAGAAGATTAACAAGAAACAATAAAGAAAAACTGAAGTTTTCTCAGTAAATGGATGATTTTAATTTTATGGTATTTGATTTTTTTTAATTAAGAGAAAATAAAAAGTAATCACTCTTTGAACCAAGAAATTTGATACTTGCAACCATATCATTATTAAATTTTAATGAACATGACTGTTAAATAATTTGCATAACCTTAAGCTGTTAGGGAAATTTTGCTTTCTTTTGGCATATAGTTAGGACTTTGAGGGAAAAATCTTAAAATCTGAAATGTAAAAATTTTCATAGGAATTGCAGTGCAACAAAGTACGTGAAAATCAGATCTCAATAGAATGTGACTCAACATGCAAAGAAATGAAGAGGAAAGCCTCTGAGGTAATGTCATGTTAAATACTTTTAAAGTGCTGATGGCCTTTGCCAGTTTATTTTGTGCATTTCTTTAAGTGCTTATTATGAATGACTTGAAACCTCATCTTTTTTGCTTTTGTAAGTAAAGCCTGGTTTTATAGGACTACTTTGAATCCTCAGGTGTGCTTTTTATTGTGTAGCATGCACTAGATTTTCCATTCTCTGAACCAGTTAGAGAATGTGCTCTGGGACATGGTCTTTCATCTTAATGTTAGTGTAAGCCTCTTGAAAATTAGGTTAAAATAACAAAAATAAGGCTTTAGGATTCTTTGCTGTATTAAGAGAAAATAAAAAGTAATCACTCTGTTTCCCTCACTCAACCCATTCAATTAATAAATTCTTGATTTTATTTGAAACTAAGGTTTCCTTCAAAACATTTGAAGTAAATGGTCAATTTTAACTCTAGAAAGAAAGTGGTGTTTAATAATTTTGATCATAGCTACTTAGTATGGTTACTCAAGAGAAAAACCCCATTTTAAAAGCGTTTCAGTTTACAATACTGTAGCTCTTTGAATTGTGATCTAATATCTGTCAGAGTTATTAAATCGAAGTGTTTATTATATAAGGTATAACATTCCACCTCTCCTCATCCCCAGGCTGGTAGACGGTACCTTGATAACACTTTTCATCATAATATTTGCATTTCTTTAAATAATTTCCAATATAAAGCTTCCAAAAGTTGTTAGGGGTTAGTGGAGCCTCAGTGAGAAGATGTTAAAATTCTATATAAAATTTGACAGTTATAATGTTACTTTACTTTTAAATGTCTAAAAACAGATAAAAGAAGCAGAAGCTAAAGCTGCTCTTGAAGAGGAAAAACGAAGACAACAGGTAACTGAACAAAACACCCAGATTTGTGTTTCTTTGCATCACTGATAGTTTTTATTCAAACACAAAGTATATTCCAGGTATAAACTAGGGGTTAATCAACTCTATTCTGGATTGAGATATAGTTCATACAGTAAAGTAAGCCATTCACTTACTTTAATCCAGGTACACTGTACCTCTGAAGAAGCACAGGATCTCATATATACCCTTATATTTTATATATTCCCAATTTACTTCCTTTACTTCCTTGCCAATTTCATCCATTCTCCAGCCATAGAGTTTTAACTTCTCTTTTGGTTTGGGGATAGGGGTTGGGGTGGAGTGATGTCCATGTTAAAGCATTTCCTGGAGCCCATGTCTTCACTCATCTAAAATTATTTGAGTTCTGTTATACTGAATTATGGAGTATAACAGATAATTGCTGTTTACTAACCAAAACATTGGTTTTAATAATATATTTTCCTATTTCCCCATTAGACTCTTAAAAGCAGGCTTATTACCTGTTCTTTGTTATTACCTAGATAACAAGTACATTCCTGATAACTTCTATTTGTTCAAATACTATATTGATCATATACTCCAAAGAGTGGTTTATCTTTCTTATAGTGACATGTAATTATTTGTTAATTTGCATTTTGAGATGCTTTATACTTAGCAAGGAGGGTATAGTATTTGTTAAAATGCTGCTTTTATGAATGAGGAAATTAAAACTTTCATGATTTGAGGTGAGGGGGAGGACATTAGAAATAATTTATGTGGCAAATAAAGGTGAGCCAAAATGACCTCTGATATTTTATGGTTCTATAAAGTTGATTTGCCTAATATCCCAAAATAAGTTGTCAGAGGTTGTACAGTAAAACGTGTTTGCTGAACTCCTGGGAGATTAAATTATTAACAATAATTTAGAGCTTCCCTCACTTTTTTATAAACCTTTATGGATAGTGATTTTAAATACATTCTCTATTTACTGACTTTTTAAATAGAATATGTAGAACATAATTTAAACTATACGTATTGTCTGTGGGTCATCATTAAAGCATTGATTATTTTATTGTCCAGTGTTTCTCACGTCTGGCTGCTTTTAATATATTTTGACCTTTTTCTATATGTCAACAACCACCTGACCATACTCTGACAACTTGGTTCATTGAAGAATGTCACTTTTGATTAAATTAAGTATATGATTAGGTCTTCTTCAAATGTAGTTTATAGACAAAATAATGGCTGTATTAACTGAATTTTATATTTCTATTAATAAACATTTATAGAATCTTGCATGTATATTACATATATATATTAGTTACCTATCAAGTTTTAGTTAATAACAGTATATGTTACATTATCATATATTAAAATTTAGTAAGTTCTTAACAGTAAGATAAAAGTCCACATTTTATAATGAGGGCCATCGTTATCCTTTTTTTTAGAACAAGTTTTTGTATAATTCTACTTTCTAAAAATATTCATTTGATTTAAAGCATGAAGCATTTTTCTCCCGAAGAAATTTTATTCTAGGATTTTAAATGTATTCGATCAAGAGAACAGTTTCTGGTGGCTTTTTTTCTTTTTACTCACTTGAATTTCTTCCACACAAGCCATTAAAGTTATTTACCCACATTGTAAGAAACTAGAGTTAGTTTCACTGGACACCTCTTAGCACTTGCTAGAAGCTGTATGTTATAGTCTCAGTAGATTAATGGTGTTGAAGTATAAAACTAACGTCTATATTTTAGGGCACCCTGATTTAATCATTTCTGTATTTAGTATCAAAAAGTCAGGCCTACAGTCTGAAATGCTCTTCTCTTACTCCCCACTCCCCTCACTGCTTTCTTAAGCTCTGAATTTGTGGAATACAATTAGTAGTAGAGAGTTTTTTAAAAAAAATCAAATCAGTATATTTATTACATACCATTACTATTAAAACATTTCCCAGATTGATTTATTTTCATCTAAGTGTAAGATTTCAAATTAATGTATGCATTGGGTTTAATAAAAGTGATACTGTTTTGATTTAGGCTGAACTAGAGGCTTTCGAAAACAGACTGAAGGGTCGTCGGAAGAAGAACAGGAAAAGAGATGAAGTGGCAGTTGAGCTAACGCTGTGGCAGAAGTATAAATCTCACCTCCTTCCAGTGTGTGCGGTTTCGGTGTTAGTGATTGCATGGTACATAGCCCAGGGTGCGGATTAAAAGTTTTTGATGTTAATATGCCTCAGATTGGACTTAGGTACATTGTTAAATTTGGAATATTAGGAAATGTATATTATACAACATGATATATATTCACATTCATCTCTCTGTTCTCTTCCAGCTGTTGTTAGAAGGGTAGAATGTTAAGCTTTATCTTAATTAACATGAAAAGTGGCAGTATAACATGTTTGATATTAAAAGCATGACTGAAATTATAAAATATTTCATAAGGCATAGCTAGTGGCAAGGTAACATGTTAGTTCATTGTGCTTCCTTGTATTAACATAGTTGTTTCATTTACTATTTCAAACCAACATTTTTTTTCCAAAATTAAGATGAAACTGAGCCACATGTGCAGTAAGAGGAATATTTCATAATGTTCTGGTTACTTATTAGAAGGTACTTTTCTTCATCATGTAACTGTACTTAGAAAAAAATTCTCTAAAATACCTCATAAATTGTAACATGGAGTTATATTAGATTCCAGAAATTGGTTTATCAGTTATTGAAATAAATTTTTATGTATTGTGTTCCTTAGAGGAAAATATAATTATTTTCAAAATGTTCCAGGCTAGATTCCTCACATGTGGCTGGCTCTTTCTAGTGTAAGAAGCTTTCAACTGAAGTTGCCATGTTTTGTAAAACTTGTATGTGTCTTTTCAAAGTAATAAAAAAAGAAAAAAACTAGTATTTATGAGCACTATGTGCTGAGCACAGGGCTTATGAGCTTTATGTACTTTATTCTCATTTTTTCTTACCACAGTACTATAAGTAGATTTTATCTGGAAATAATCAGTTCTTATGAAAACAAGATGATAGAGAAATATCTATAAGCCAAATCTGTAAGTCATTTTAAATGGTTTTGTTATTTAATTTTTGTATGATTAATGTTTTCATTAAAGTTTTTCATATCATATTTGTAATTTAGAATATTTACTATTATCTAAAATATTCAGGAGCCTAGGTTTAGGCTACAGGTATTAGTATCAATGTATAAAAAAATCTCAAAATTTGATGCAAAACATAGTAATTGATAGATAGTGAAAAGTGGTAGAAATATGTTTTAAACAGAAGTACAAAGAAGGATTTTTAAATTATGCTAAATTATCTCAGGTTTTTTTTAAAAAATGTGTTGTTTAATCAAATACTAGCTGGTGTCTAAAATTAAAGGGCACTCATTCCTTTTTTATGGGCTTTGTGTTTTGATTTTAGTTTTTGTTTTTTTTAACTTTCCCAGTGATAGAGTTACTGAGTTGGTGTTTCACAAGCTCTAAATTAGAGCCCTCAAGTCATCACCTTACTCTGCTCTAAAATGAATATTAAAGCACACGAACAACTACCTGGGTCTACCTGGGAAGCTGTTTTCACATATGTCAGAATCTTGGCCTATTAAGCCTGAAGCCTAGTTCATGTCTTTTTGTTGCGCTTCTGATCTTGCAAATTTGTGGGGAAGTATTTAGTGAGCAGAGGAAGGATATTGAATGAATGACAAATTAAGCTGCTATTTTTTATTTGCTTGGCTATTATCTCAGAGCTTAATTTACCCATCATACAACTATTCAACAGATGGGTTTCCTCTGTGACAGATATTTTCTAGGTACTAGAGATAGCAGTGATCCTTCTCTTGGGGAGCTGCTACAGGAGTGGAAAACATTTTAAAAAATGAATATAATGTCATTGTGATAAGTGGTATTAAAAAATGAGAGAAAAGTTATAGAAAGCGGGGAAAGGGGGGTAGGGTGAAAGGGCACTAGCTACTTTAGATTGGGCAAGTCCCTCTGGGTTGGGTTCATTTCAGCTGTGACCTGAATGATCTTCACTTGAAGATCTGAGGGGAAAGTCTTTGAGGGAGAGAAAGCATCAAGTACAAAGTCCCTAAGTTGGAGAGATGCTTGGCATGGCTGAGCAACAGAAGGGCCGGTATGGCTGGAGCTAGAGAATGAGAGGGAGAGAGAATCTAGTGCCAATTCATATAGTGCTTAATAGACCATGGTAAGGACTTGGGACTTTTCTAGTCACAGTAGGCAACATTGGAAGGTTTTAAATGGGGAATTTAAAGATGGTTGGCTGCTGTGTGGAGAAAAGAATAAGGGAGCAGTTGTAAAAGCAGGTGAGTTTTTTAAAAAACCTAAAAAGAGATGAGTTGGCAAGCAGTCCAGGCTGGAGGTGCTGGTGGTACTCAGATTCAAAGATACATGCTTCTGGTTCCCATGGTTCCCTGTTGCCCAGAGTGAGTGGCATGAGGATGCTGCAGAAACCACTGCACGATGACCAGAAGGGAAATTAATGAAACTGAGTTTTTTAAGGTCAAAATGAAGTTAAATTTGGCCTAAGTACTTACAGTAATTTGTACTGAGGGAAATAAAGCAATACATGTCCTTTTTGCTTCTATCTGAACCTATTGGAGAAGGCATGGAAAAAGTTTTCAAATAGCCAGTAAGAACAGATAAAATTGTGACTGATGGCCTTAATTTCCTATTTACTTTTTGTCATAGAAGTTTGTTAGCTTACTGTTTGAAATTTGTGGAATGTTTATATTTAAATCTTTAAAGTTTTTCAGTTTGAACACTTAGGGATTGGCCAACACCCAGTTTTTGTATTTCAATTAATTTCACTATTCAAGTCTAAATTAAATTCAGATAATCCCAAATGAATTGGTATGTGCTTTGCTGAAATTGCCAAAGGAGCTTTATTGAACAAAAACATTGAAAATGTGCTTTTTGCAAAGAAGTCTGGTGGTTGAACTTCATGGCATGAGTGTTAAATCTTTTAAACACAGGTAAGTATCTGTGGTAGTGTTTAAAGATGACCTCTAAGAACCTTTTAGCTCTGTATGTTATTTCAGATAACTAAGGTGACTCCTCCAGTTGTTATGTTTGCGCCTCCTGAGACAGATGTCTAAGGTCAGAAGCTAGAGTTGACGTAAGGTAGCTAATGTCTTGTCTGGTCTGTGCAAGTTGCCCTCTTAATTGAATGGCAGCGTTTAGACATCCGTAAGCCTTGGACCTTAGGGGTCTGCCTATGAAGTTGATGAGCTTCGTAGAGGGTGGAAGAAGCAGAGTAATGATTACTGCCTCCTAGAAGAGACGTGAATTTGAGGGATTGGAGGAGCTAGGAACCCCTCTGTTCCCTAGAAACTTTTAAGGGACAAGAGAAACCAGGTGTCCATCTGGGAAGCCATTTTCGTGTATTTCAGAATCGTGGTCTATTGAGCAAGTTTAGGCCTATTGTTTACTGAGCTTCTGTTCTCCCTTAGTTTTCTTTCCAGTTACTCTAGGGGCTTGTATTTAAATGGTGCTGTGAAGAATTACCCATCTGCAGGATGAAATTCCACAGTTCAGATTCATTTAGTTAAAATGCCTCTAGAGAGACATTCCCTAACTACCCTTATCACCCTCATCTGGCTATATTCTATCTTCTTACAATATTTTCTCCTCATAGCTTTAAACAGGACCTGTCCTTGTATCATGTATTTGTTTACTGACTCTTTCGCTGGACTGTAGCTCCCTGAGGGCAGGAGTGCAGTTGTGTTATTGCTGAACTCCAGTGGGGGACCATCCCTGGCCACGTAGTGGGTGCTGGTGCTGGTGTCCTAGGGCTGCCATAACAGCTCAGAAGTTCAAAATCAAAGTGTCAGCAGGGTTGGTTCCTTCTGGAGACCGGGACACACACACACACACACACACCACCACCACCACCACCACCACCACCACCACCACCACCACCACCACCCCCCCCCCCCCCCCGGGACCTGGGACCTGTTTCTGCCTTTCTTCTAGCTTCTGGTTGTGGGTGTCAGTCCCTAGACGCATCACTCCAGTCTCACCTCCATTTTCACATGTCTCTGTGTGTCCTTTCCTGTCTCAGAAAGACCCTCTCTGTGCATAGGGCTCACCCTATTTTGGTATCATCACATTTTAGTTAATTACATCTGCAAAGACCCTATTTCCAAATAAGGAAGCTTACATTCTTAGGTTCCCGGTGGACATTTATTTGAGGAGAGACACTATTCAACCATTTGATGGATGAATGAGTGATTCACAGTGTAATTCTAGGCTGTAAACTCCTTGGGCATTTTTCATTGCTATCTTAATAATGGTACTACAGAAGGTAGGGGTTAAGAGGTTAGTTTAGTTCCAGATTGCCTGGGTTTGCATTCTGGTTCTGCCATTTTCTAGTTGTGAGATCTTGGGCAGTTATTTATTAACTTCTGTAAGCCTCCATTTCCTCTTCTATAAAGCAGTAGCAAGGAGAAATTACAATGTCCAGTAAGTGTTAGCTAATATTATGTGCTTGCAACTATTTTAAAACACTACATATTCAATTAATCCCCATAATAGCCTATGAGGTGGGTATATTATTATTCTTACTTTACAATAGAGGAAACTGGGTTTGTTTCAAGAATTCAAAACTGAGAAAATATGTGTCATTTTGTGAAGTGCCTGGCACATAGTGCTGAGAAATTCTTAGCAATAATAATATAGATAAATGTGACTTAATCTCATAACTTCAGGACTTCTCTTACAAATTTATTCATAATCACGAAAGAAAATTGTTGTGAAATGAAGCACCTCAGTTTTTGCTCATGGGATCATTGTCATTGAGGGGTTACTATTCCTGGGAAGACTAGCAGGATGGTGGCTAACGGTAGGAGCACTTGGGCAATCAAATTATAGTATGGAGCCCCAGTGCTGGGGAAAACTAGCATTGGGGGTGTGAGGGTGCTAAAAATACAATTCCTTTGAAATTTGTTATGGGCTTGTTCTTATTACCTTCTTTCCCATGACTACTCTGGTATATTAGAGTAGGGGATTGATATCCCAGAAATATTATATACAGCAAACAGAATGTCTGCATGGGCTCCTTTTACCATGTTTTAGTGTCCTGGAATATATTACTTCAGATATTTTGTTTTCACTTTTAATTAAACTCGTCTCCCTGCAACAGGTAATTGTCCAATTTACTTGTTTCTTGCTTTGTTCTTTAATTTAAAAATAAATTTAAATGCTTTGCATTTTTAGATCTCAGCTAAAAAATATCACATTCTAAGTCTTTAAAGCCAGTCCCACATTATTTGTAGGTATTTTCCACAGTTTATAGATTTGCTTTTACACCATCCATGCAGTAATCCATGCAGTTCTCAGAAGAACAGTATAGTTGTGGGACAGAGTGGGAGCCTTCTCCAGTCTCTCTCAAATTCAGGTTTTAGCTACTTTGATTTTGTAGTTCCTGCAGCACCTCCACCAGAGGGCAGAACGTGGAAGAGAAACCAGGTGAAATAGAAATTTATACTTGGCTTCAGATGCCTGTAGAAACCCTGAGAATTGAATCCAACCCTCATTTTATAAACAGCTAATTGTGGCCCAGGAAGATTGATGATTTATTTGCTCAAGGTAGAGCTGGCAGATAGTCGCCAGGCTCTTGATATTTGCAGGCCGGTGTCCCTGTGGTGATGACCTGTGAAGAGGCAATATCTTAGCAAGAACACAGCCCTGAAAGGACACTTCCCCTGGAGAATCCCAGCTCAGCACTTGCTAGCTGTGTCAACTCAGGCTGGAACTTCTGACTCCCTGAATCTTTTTCATTTCTAGAATAATAATAGTATACCTACCTCATAAAGTGGTTGCTAGAACTAAAAGAGAATACATGTAAAGTGTTTAATACAAAGCCTGACACTAAGAGTTTAATTTTTGTGAATTATGGTAAACTTGTCAGGTATCGGATTTCAAATATGATGTTTGGAACACTGATGGAATATACACATGCACTATTTTCTACTTTCTCATCATTTCAGAAACAAAATGGTGCAAATATGCCTCTCCCCCCTACACATTATAATATTCAAAGACAGGTGTCTGATACGTATTTTGTTGACTATGCATGGCCTCCTGCAGAATGATGGAGACGGATTTATTCAATAATCTCATGAGTAATTTTTGCAGTTTCCATTACATCGTGACTAAAGCTGGATGAAAAAACATTTCGAAGAAAAACGCAATGTAGTTTTTTTTTTCTTTTTCTGCCAAACAGACAACTCTTATCTACCTGCAGCGCCCCCCTTCCCCGCCTGGGGAGGAGGGGCTTCTAGTGAGTGCAGAAGGGCCCTGGGTGGCTGGGCGCTCCGCGGGAAACCTCCAGCCCGGTTTCTGGCAGCAGGCGGGGTCCCCCTCGCCCCTGCAGCCTCAGTGACGTCTAAGGCCGTCTTGCAAAAGCAGTTTCTTCACTGAACTATAACAGAAGGTAAGTTCCGTTTGCTTAATGCAAATAATGCTCGCCGTAGAAATGCTAAACCTTTTTAAAGATAAATTTGGCCTTTAATTGCCAGTACTTACGGCTATTTTGATTTGTACTTGGCTGTGCCCTGGCTAAAAGGGAAAGGTCTAGGATGTGATAAGGGGGTTTCGGAGAGCCCCGAAGTAACTCTTTTGCTCCCAATTACTCTGCCTCCTACAGCCAGACTTGCAGGTCTGGTCTTTTTCGCGCTGCCGTCACAAGGTTTAAGTTGGGGGGCGGGGGGGGGCGGGGCAGCATTTCACTCAGCTCCGAGACCCACCCTGAAGAATAACTTCTGAGCGCAGAGAGGTGGGGTAGCGGAGGATCTGCCATTTGGGCTTCTATGGGTGGGGCCCGGAGACCGGAACGGGAGGGAGCGGTCCACGGGTGGGGTCTGCCCAGCAGACAAAATGTGGGGGCCCCGTCCCTTGAAGTTCACCTTGTCTCTTCCTGAGCGGGGAGCACGGCATCCGTGGTTCTCTCCCAGGGGCACGCGAAGGGGAGGAAAGCAGCCCGGATAAGAGAGGACAGGAAAGAGCGCGGCATGTTCTCCGCCAAGCAGCCCTCCGCCTTCGCCCGGGACGAGCGCTACTGCCCCGCCGGGGCGCGCGAGCGGGTAAGACCCGAGTGGCTCTGCGGGCAGCCGGTCGGCGACCTCGCAGCCCGGGCGCACTCAGGGCTGGCCGCTCCTGCCCGACCCTCCTCCCCTTAGTTGCCGCCGCCTCGCCCCTCCGTGGGCGAGCAGTCCCAGCGCCTCGCTCCGCGTCCCGCCGCCAGTCCCAGGGCGCGCGCGCAGCGTTTCCGTCCGTGCGGAGCGCGGCGGCCCGAGGCCCCTTGCTCTCCAGCGGGACGAGCCGCGCGTGGCGCAGAGGCCCCACCCTGCGCCGGGAGGGCTCGGGAGCGGCGGGGAGCAGCCCCTCGGGGACCCGGGGCTTCCTCCCCGCACCTGTGCAGCCGGCTCCACGCCCGCGCTGCGGCCTCCCTGCCCCGGACCTACGCCTCCTCCAGCCATGGCGCGTGCCTCGGGCTTGTCCGTGTTAGAACCGGGAATGGCGCTCGGTTTTCCTACAACCAGCTGGTGCCCCGAGATCGCTGGACCATTCTGAGGGTTGGCAACTCAGCGCGGGTGGCACTGCAGGGAGCTGGAAACTCCCGCGTGCCCGCGCGCAAACTCTGTCTCCCGCGCTTCCCCGCCGGGGCACACGTGCGGCCGCCGCGGCCGGGGTTCCCAGCTGCTCCGGGTCTGTGGGCTCCGATTCAGTCCTAGGAAAGGACAGCCTCGTTCGTGAGAGGAAAGGTAGGGAGTATTGCCACGGATGGCCCCCACCGCCCGGAGTGCCCAGGAAGCGGCTCTAATTTGTAGCTGCCCTCCTTCGGTGTCAGGAAGGTCCCTGCGGCGCCGCGTCAGGTACCGGGGACCGCTCTGTGCCGCCAGGACCGAGGGCTGCGCGGGCGGGAGGAAGATGGTGTGAGGGAGCCTGCCGGGACTCATCCCCCAACGCCTGAGACGGGCGCCCCGCGCCTAGTGCCGCCCGCCGGGGCCGGTGGGTGGCGGTGCAGGCGCTTTTTGCGCCGCTGGCGGTCCCTGGGACGCCGCCCTGAGCGCAGGGCCGGGAGCTGTGCGGCGCAGCGGCGGTTGGCGGCCGGGCATCCCCAGGGAACCTGTCCCAGCAATTCGCTAAGTGAGGCTTTCCTTCCGCGGGAAGCTTCTGAAAACTGTGCACTCCGAGGACCAACTCCGGCCGGACAACCTGCATGACTACTGTGTGCACAGCTGTAGTTTGTGGGGGTTTTCCTTTTGTAATACACTGATGGAAGCCAAACTTTGTAAAGGAATGTCTGACTGCCCCCGAAAGGGAGTGAAGCCAGGGCTTACTGGGGAGCATTGGCCAAAGACAGGCATTGAGCCGAAGGTGTTGAAGTTAAAGATGACGCAGAACATTAATTTTGGGCATGTTCCAGAGAGAGTAAGAAGGAACAATATGTTTTTTAAAGTTATAAAATCAATTCTTCTCACAGTCACAGCATTCACCAGCTTGTTTGTATTATTTGGTGCCAATAGTTTTGTTGTGTGAAATGATGCTAAAAATCAGCCCTGGAAACCAGGTTCCTGGGGGTAGAGGCGTCAGATGTCTGCATGGACACGTGTGCATCTGGGCTGAGCAGTCAGGTTTTCCATAGAATCCCTTCCACTGAGAGTCGCTATCACTAGGATGAACTACTCGTGGAGTTATTTGGGTGTAGAATCTCATAAACCTCAAAACCTCAAGATGCTGGAAAGCTTTACTTAGGGGAACAGGGCTCCTCCCAGAAGGTTCCTTGCAGGATAGGATTACAGCCCAATGATGAAGGACTCCGTTAACCTTCCAGGAGGTTAAAGAGACAAGGATTGCTTTATTAAGCTCACCAAGTGTATTTCCAGGCATAGTGAAACTCTTATGAACGATGCAAAATTAATCACACCAGGACCTTCCCCTTAATGCTGCAGAAATCTGAGTTGCAATAGCTCAGAAGACATTCTGCCTCCAGCACAGACCAGCTGGGCTCTTGGGCGGGGAGGGCCGTATTTCCACCGGACTTCATCTGGATTTAGGCACTTGCTGACTGAATGGCCCAGGGTTGCCCTTCTCTATCGTTGGGGACAAACAGGGGGTTGCAGGAGATGCCTAGCCGCGCAGAATATCCAGAGAATTAGCCTCGCCACTCTCGGAAACCTGGCCTTCCAAATCTCCGTGTCATTGGTGAGGCACTCTGTTCGTCATCTCCTGCTTTCCCTTCCCTCCAGCCTCCCTCCACACGCGGGCCTGCGGCCTGAGCGTTTCTGAGTGTCTCCACTGCGGGGGAACAGGAGCTCCCTGACCACTAGGAAGGCTGTGACAGAGGATTTCTGCTGAATGTGTCCGGGGGAGAAAGGCTTCTTGACGGTGCTCCTTCTGCCTTAGTCGGTTAGTCAGCAAGTATGCAATCATGCGTCCTGTTGGCACCGCCGTTCTTGGCACTCCACTTTGTCTGAGCAGGTGGGAAATGGGGCTGGTCGGCCGAAGGACACTGCCCTGTGTAGAAAACTAGACCCACACTGAGCACTCAAGGACCCCCCCCCCCCCCGACTTACCTACTCAGACAGATGCACACACCTAGACACACTTTTGTGTTTGGAGTGTTCAGAGAGGGTGGGGATGGAGGAAATCACAAGAGTGAAAGGTGCCGTAGATGACGTGCCTTGGTGGATAGAGTATGGATTTTGGTGGCAAAGCTAAATCCAAATCTCTTAAAAGCTGCAAGGCCCTGAGCAAGTCAGATAATCTTCTTGAGCTTTGATTTCTTTATTCGGCCAATGTGGGTGATACTACTGACCATCTATAAGGACACTGAGAGGATTACGGAAATACTTATGTCCCGGGAATACTGTATATAACAGTAGTACCTTCTGTGAAGGCTCCCTAACCTGTTTGTCATTATGGAGCTGGTCCCACGTCAGACAGAATGAGTCTCCCAGGCCTCCCTCCGCAGCCAGCCCTCTGTGATTCTAGAGCTGTGCTGGCCCGTAGAGTAGCTGCCAGCCACATAAGATTATTGAAATTAATCACAATGAAATCTAATTAAAAATTTGGTTCTTCAGTCTCACTAGTCACATTTGAAGTGCTCAATGGCCACACGGACCGGTGGTCACTGTATTAGTGTAGACAGAACATCTCCTTCATTGCAGCACCTCCTCTTAGAGCTTTCTTTTGCCAGAGCAATAATTTAACGAGACTCCCAGATGACAAAAGTTTCCTGTCCAGCACCTCCCTGTGCTTCTTTTACAAATGCTGAGGCATTCGTTGAATGGTAAACGGCTGGATTCGTTTATAAATCAGCCAACAAGTGTGTATTAGTCACAAAATCCTTGGGAATTCTCCCCTCAACCTTGATGATTCTTGCTAACTTTTGGATCTTTTCCCTTCACAGTGAGCTTTATGGCTGATGGGTTTCCTGGGTTTAGGAACACTGACATAACAGAGGGAGGTGCTTGTCTTCCCCGTGTACCCTTACGTGTTGTACAGTTTCTCACAAGAAAGACAGGAGAATACGAGGCTCAGTGTTCGGATCAAAATTTACCGAGGGTTCGGTTTCTTCAGATTCGAAACTCGTACCACCTCGCTCCATAGGACCCCTTCCTGAACTTATCACCATTTGGCAGACTATATATTTTACTTCTTAACTCTGGCTGTTTTGTGTCTCCTACTCTAGATAGAAGTTCCGTGGAGGCAGAAATTTTTCTGTTTTTGTTCATTGCTAGAGAGCGTCTGGGGCGTAGTTGGTATTTACGAACGATGTGTGAATGAATGACTATGCTGAAGTATATTTGGAACTGGCTAAGAAAAATAGACACTGTATTAGCTCCCTAGAGCTGCTGTAACAAATTACCACAGGCTGGGTGGCTTAAAACAACAGCAATTTATTTGCTCACAGTTTTGTAGGCTGCAAGTCCAAAATCAAAATGGCAACAGTGCCATGTCCCTTGAAGACTCTAGGGAAGGATCCCCCCCCAGCCTCCTGCAAATCCGTGGCATCCTTTGCAAGGCTTGTAGCTGCACAGTCCAATCTCTGCCCTCTTAGTTACATCTCCCCTTTCCTGTTCCACGTGTTCTTCCTCCTTATAAAGACACCAGTCGTATTGGATTTAGGGCTCACTCTACTCCAGTATGACCTCATCCTAACAAAGTACAAAGGCAAAGACTATTTCCAAATCAAGTCACATTCTGAGGTTCTGGTGGACATGAATTTTGGGGACAGTGTTGAAGCCGGTACAGATGCATAGATAGGATCCTTTCTCCGGCCTCCATTCCTTACCCCTAGGGCTTTATTCTGTTTCCGGGGCTTTGCTACATCTGCTTGAGAGAAGTACAGTCCATGATGTTAATTATTTTTACAGACAGACAGTCGCCATGCAGGTTGGCAGATTATGTGTGCTTTCCACGTGGGTGTGGAGTGCAATGGATGCTCACCTTTGGATTGCTGGATCTGTGCCTGTCCTGAGCCTGTCACTGTCCCCAGCCCTGTCTCCAGTCTCTGCTTCTCTCTCTTTGCTCAAAAAGAGCCACCGTTGTGCTAGAGCACTGGCTTTCTGTCTGCCTTACCCCCGAGCATTCTGCAGCACTGTTTGCTCCGCGCAGAGCTCAGCTGGAGGGTACCCCTAAATTCTGTTTTCCTCTCAGCCAAATGCTGGCTGTTACCCCCTTCAGCTCACCTTGCAGCAGCTGTTTGAATATTCTCCTACGGTTCTATCTGTCCAAACCATCGGAGTGGATGGCGACAAGCGCAGTGTCAGTGTCTGATAGGACCAGAGTAGCTGGTGGTCCTGCAGGTGACCCAGCTTGCCCTTCAGTCTCAGTGTTGAAACTCAGCAGCTCAAGAGGGGAAGGGCCAGCCAGGCAGTCAGCTTAGGAGTAGGGCAGAAAATATAGGGGGAGTTCCAAAAACCATTTTGGTGCCACTAGTTTGTGCTTAGCTCAGGGCCTCTTCGAGCCTTTAGGCTGACAGCACTTGAGGAGTACCTGTTTCCAGCACTTGGCAGAGTTGTAAAGAAAAGTCCTTGCGCAGCTACGAAAATAACTGATGTCAGTCTGTCCACGAACATGCTGCTGGTGTCACCGCAGCATAATAAAGGTTGATAGCACCTCCAAATCTCAATCTGGGGCCCCATGAACTCTGTGAGTTGGAAAAAATTTCTATGAACAGTTCAGTGTGACTTTTTCTAGCGCGGGCACCATAACACCCCAAGAGGTTAAGAGCCATGTGCGAGTCCCAAATAACTTCGACTGATGAGAATTCAACAGTGCAGGCCGGACAAAAAGGAGGATTAGGTTCCTCCATTCATTCAGCAAACCTTTAGGTGCCAGGCACAGTTCTAGGTACTTGGGATCCACCAGCAAATAAAGATTTATGCACAGTGGGAAGCTCAGTTCCTAACTACGTGATAATCACTATGTCAGGAGAGGACTGGTGCAGTAGCAGGAGCCACTGGCTGTCATTCTACTCAGTGCCCTGGCGTGAGAGCACAGAGAAGAGAAGGGACTCTGCTGCTAGTTTCAGAACCCAGTGACTTTTATACGTGTCCGTCCTGCAGCACCAAGACTCACCCTGCACGTGAGGATCTGTGCCTTTTGTCATCTAACCTCAGGCCAATTAGTTCATCTGGTCCTCATCAGATGAACCTGACCTGTCTCTGGAAAAACTGACTGTGTGGGATTTACTGGCAGGAGCTATGCCGGTCTCCAGTGTGGCACTTTCCTAAGGATTTTCAAGGATTATTGCGACTGTACCTGACTTCCCCCCGCCCCGTGTGCCTGTTTCAGAGCCTCGTAATGCAGGAGAGATGCCACTCTTTCTGTGCAGTTTGGAAATCAAAGCAGGGTGGTTTTACTTAATATTTCTCTGTGACCTTTTAAAACAATTTGGTCCCAGTCAAACACCAGAAGTGGGAGTTCCAGTCTTTATCTGATGAGAAATTGCTATGAGACTTTACGAAAGCAGTTAACACTTTTGATCCTGGTTTCCTCATGTGTAAAATGAGGTAGTTGGACTAGACACCCTCCCAGGGCCTCTCCAGATCTGAAAGCTGAAATCTGAATGTGGCAGAGAAAAGGAGCGCACCTCGGCCGCTTTCCCCTCCCCTCCCTTGCTGGCAGTTGAGCAAGCGCTGCCTGGGAAAGGGGCTTCCTAGCCCAGCTTGGTCTGCTTCCTTCTTTGTGGGTCTTTGCTAATTCTTCTTAGAGCTACTTTCTGCCAAACTGCAAAATTGCTCCTTCAACTCCAAGGAAGACTGATCAGAGGAAATCTGATCATCGGGGCCCAGGTTTGTCTGCGGTATCTTCTCTGGTTGTGGGTCCGAGCTGAGCATTTTACCTGTGACTGCAGCTGTGGGTGGTGGACAGGCTGTCATTGGTGTCAGGGGGTCTTTCAGCAAGTGGCCCCAAGTAAAGCTGGATGCTAGGTCGCCTGTGGTGCAGCTGAGGAGTTTGACACGGGCTAATATCTTCTGAAAATAGCTAGGCAGGACATAACTAGGCAGGACATAACCCCTCTGCACTCAAACTTAAAAAATTAGAAATGATGAAATGTGTTCAGAGTAGCAAAGGAACAGAATTTTCAGATAAAGAGAGAGAATTCTGGGATCTCTGAAATTTGGGGAGATTGGAGGTAAAAAAACACACACACCAAAAACACCCTCATGAAATAGAGTGAGCCTGGTTAAATCAATAAGCCCAAGCCAGGAAATAACCTCAAGGGTTCTTGTTCATCACTTATTAGTTGGGTGCCCCTCTAGCAAGTAAATTTCCCTTAGGCTCAGTTTTCTTCTCTGAAAAATGGGAACAATATCCCTTACACAGGATTGTGATCAATGATTCAGTGAAATAATGCTTTACGAAGGTGCTTTGTAAGAACACGAGTTATTAGATAAATGTGTGAGTTTTGTTTTTGTGTTTTGGTTCCTGTGATTGATTCCTGTGATCTAGTGGAGAGTTATTATTGATGTGATCTAGTGGAGAGTTATCCATGATGTAATAATATCCCTCTTGATTTGAAATCTCAATTCCATGTAGTCAGTTGCTCCCCTAGAGAAGGTCGAAAGAAGAAATGTTGTTTTCAAAGTCTAGGCTCCCTTATAATTACAAGTAAGACAAATATAAAACAGCTGGAATTTAACACCACCCTGCTTCCTTTATGGTCTATAGTATCACCGTCCAACAGAAATACAACGTCAGCCACATGTGTAATTTAAAACTCTCTGGTAGCTATATTTGAAAAGCAAAAACAAACAGAGAAGTGTGATTTTAATAATTTATTTAATTCAACATATCTAACATTTTATCATTTTAGTATGGAATGAGTATGAAAATTATTAGTGAAATATTTTACTTCCTTTTTTTTCATACTAAGTCTTTTTTTTTAATCCTTACCTGAGGATAATTTTTTCCATTGCTTTTCAGAGAGAGAGTGGAAGGGGAGGGGGGAGGAACATCCATGTGAGAGACACATCAATTGGTTGCCTCTGGCAGGCGCCCTGACCAGAGCCCGGGATCGAGCCTGCGATTGAGGTATGTGCCCTTGGCTGGAACCCGCGACCCTTCAGTCGGCGGCCTGACACTCTAGTCACTGAGCCAAACCAGCTAGGGCCATGCTAAGTCTTTACACTCCAATACTCTTGTAGCATGTTTCAGTTCAGATGAGTCACATTGCAAGTGCTCAATAATCACTGTGGCTCGAGTCTACCACGTTACACAGTATAGAGTCACCAGGCATGTAGCATTTGAATAACGGTCCCCCAAATATATCCCCATCCTAATCCCCGAGACCTGTAAGTGCCACCTTAATTGGCAAAAGGGACTTTGCACCTGTGGTTGGTTAAGGCTTTTGAGATGGGGCGATTATCCCGGGTGATCTGTGAGGGTGTGATGTGATCACAGTGTCCTCATAAGAGGGAGGCAGGAGGGTGGGAGTCAGAGGAGAAGGTAATAAGATGAGGGTGCAGAGATGGGAGAGATGTGCTCTGAAGAGGCAGGATGGGCCGCCAGCCGAGGGAAGCAGATAGGCAGCCATCGGAAGCTGAAAAAGGCAAGGAAACAGATCCTCCCTCAGAGCACTCGGAAGGAAGCAGCTCTGACCACAGCTTGACTCTGCCCAGTGCAACTGATTTCAGACTTCTCACCTCCAGGATTCCAAGAGAATGGGTTTGTGTTGTAAGCCACTGTGGCAATTTGTTATAGCAGCCATGGGAAACTAATACATTACTAATACTCTAATAGTAACATCATTTTCAAGATATTCTTCATCCCCCCTTTTTAAAAATATGTCTTTATTGATTTCAGAGAGAGGAAGAGAGAGAGAGAGAGAGAAACATCAATGATGAGCGAGGGTCATTGATCGGCTGCCTCCTGCATGTCCCCTGACCAGGAATCGAACCAAGATCTCCTGGATCATAGGTCGATGCTCAACTGCTGAGCTGTGGCGGCTGGGCCCGAGACCCTTTTGAGAAGGCATTCCCCTGGCCACATGGTAGATAGTTGCAGTTGGCTTCGTCTCGGCTTGGCCGAGGGCACCCGGGTACACTCAGTCATTCCTAGGGCTGGTGTGCACTGCCGCCCCCTCCCTGAGCACCCGGGGCTGTTTCTTACACTGACTCGACTGTAGCCTTTGGTAGCAAACACTTGGTATCTTATCACTACCCTTGAGGATGAACAGGAGTAAAAGGTTTTTCACATTAGGGAACAACACAGGAGAAAACAATGGCTTAGAAAGTTACTGTCTCCCTTTACTATCTGCTCGATATTTTTGTAACTCTAAAAATGTGCTAAATATAATGTCTATTAATTTAAAAATATACTGCCATGTGGGTTTGGTAGGGATAAAGTTGAACTCTTTATACCTTTATCTATGAATGTTAGTGAATATGTGGTTAGGCCAGTAATTCTCAGAGTTTAATGTGTGTGAGAATCACCTGGAGAGCCTGATACACCACAGATGGCTGGGGCCCTCTGCCAGAATTTCTAACTTGTAGGTCTGGGGTGGGGCCCAAGAATTTGCATCTCTAACCGGTTCCAGGTGACGCTGATGCAGCAGGCAGGCAGGCTGGCAGGTAGGCAAGTAGGTGTGGGAGAGCCCCTCCAAACCCCAAGTTCGCAAGAGGAACTCCCAGGCCTCGCCTCCACCTGTGCAGGGAAAGACCTTCAGGCCTCCATTCCCTCCCCCACCGGGGACACCGAGTCCTGTTCCAGCAATAAGCTCAGCCATTGCTGCTGAGGGACTTCAGAGTCAGCACCACTCCTCTTGCTTGGCTCTGTTTTGTGTCTCCCACCCTGAGGTCTAAAGTAGATGACAATCCGGAGATCCCCAAGTCTCAGCTAAAAATATCTCATTTGCCACAGGCCAGCTGACTTCTCAGATTTCCCAGCTGGAGTGAGTCCCCCAGATCTGGAGCTGCCCCAGTGGAAAGTCAACCAGCAGAAAATACCCAGTTAAAAATAGCCCTGGGGAGGCCCCTCAAAGCTCTCATACCCCAGCTGCCCACTTGGGGCGACCAATTCTGGGTGTGGGGTGGAGGTGGGAGGATTGAGCAGGGAATGGCTGAAGGACTGCCTGGTGAGCCCAGTCCATTCCCTGGAAGAGTCAGGGCAAACTGGAGAGACCAGCACCCCCCCCCCCGCCCCGCCGCCCCCGCTCTTTATGTTTATTCAGTTTAAAACCCAGACATGGTAACTATAGTCCTACCTGGCCTATGGCAATTCTTATTCTGCCTTCTCCTGCACAACAGTAAAGCCGAGCTTCCCAACCTTTCCGAAATAAACAGATGAGCCTTGCTGAAGGTGGCCTTGGTGAGCAAGCGAAGTGGCCCCTTGGAAGGAAGGACCCGCAGAGAGGACTCGGATGTGCTGCCGTGTGTGCTCTGGGTCTGGGTCACCCTGGGACACCCTCAGCTAGCCTGTTTGATCCCTCCTGATAGCGCCTATGGTTCTGTTTGTATTGTTTTAACTTTACCTCTATCAGCTGAATGTTAAGAAGAGGAACAAAAATGCTCTCTATGTTCCTAACTAACAAGACTCTCCAATCATCTCATGTCAGAAACTCCTAAAAGCAGGCAACCCTCTCCCTCCTTGAAGAGAGCTTTGGTGAGAAGTGCCTTCTTCCCAGAAAAGCTATTTAAAATTTTTTAATTTTCCAATTGCAGCTGACATACAACATTATATTAGTTTCAGGTGTACAACATAGTGATTAGACATTTATATAACTTACGAAGTGATTCCCCTGATAAGTCTAGTACCCAGCTGGCACCATACAGAGTTATTACAATATTATTGACTATGTTTCCTATGCTGTGCTTTACATCCCCGTGACCCAGAAAAACTATTTATTCTCCTTAATGGAAGTAAACAAAACCCATGGGATGGTTTAAAGTATTAAAGTAATACTTTAATTTAAAAAAAATGACTTTTAAAAAATTTTAAACTCGGGCTTTTCTTTAAAAAAGTTTGTTGTTTTTCCACTTATATTTCGCAAAGAAAGCAAAAATATAACATTATCCAACTTGACTTTTTCCCCCTTAATAGAGTGCTGAATTCTGTGCGGTGAGGTTGGGAACTAGGTCAGTGTGAGAGGAAGAAATCAATGCAGAGCTTCTGTGATGGTCTGGCTGCTGGAGCATAAAACACGAAACACACAAGCTCACAACCTACTGACTTAAAAGAAGCCGAGAAGGCCCCTGGCCAGGTAGCTCAGTTGGTTAGAACATTGTCCAAATACACCAAGGTTGTGGGTTCGATCCCTGGTCAGGGCGCATACAAGAATCCTACCAGTGAATGCATGAATAAGTAGAACAATGAATCGATGCTTCTCTCCCTTCCTCTCCCTCAAATCAATTATAAAAAAGTATCCAAGAAGGCTGAAGGATCCAGATCTTGTGATTTTATTCCTCTTTTATGTTGTAAGTGAGAAAAGAGTGACAAAAGGAATAGCATCGATTGCTTTCTACAGACTTCAAACCTTTGTTTGGATTTTCCTATTCCTGGCCCATTGGTGAACAACTGAGTCCTGAATTTGTCCTGTGGGCGCAGCCAGGCGGGCTCCCCAAGGTGCCCAGAAGGGCAGCGCAGCGGCTGAGACCCCGCAGGTGAGGACGCCTTGGGGGGGCAGAGCCTGAGCAGGAGGAGGAAGGCGTGGATGCGCGGGCGAGCCGGGCGGGATGCGGGAGCTCCCGCAAGGTGACCATGGCACCCTCACAGCGCATGGTGCTGGGACAGTGGAAGATGCGTTACGGACTGCGGGACTGCTCAAATAATTAAGAATATTAAGAATAAGCCAGGCCTCTTGCTGTTGGAAAAAAGTTAAAGATAAAGAAAGGTAGAAAACTACATCTAGAAGCCTGTGACAATGGGATTAGAGTTGGAGATATGAGCGTAAATGTATATGTTTCAACATGTAAAGGTAGATATAGAACTGAGGGGGTTTAGGGGGCAGGTGAAAAGGGTAAATGGTTTTAAGAGGTACAAACCTCCAGTTATTAAAAAATAAGTCATGGGCATATAATGTACAGTATGGGGAAAATAGTCAATATTATCATAGTAACTTTGTGTGGTAACAGATGGTTACTAGACTTACCGTGGTAGCATCATAAGGGATAAGAATGTCAAAGCACTATGTTATACACCCCAAATTTGTACAGTATTGTATGCCAACTATAATTTAGTTTTAAGTATAAATGTAAATGTGTAAATAGCATGCCCTGTGAGTACCAAGGAACACCCAGATCTTGGTTTTAAATACCATTTTCTACAAAAAGGAACCAAGCTCCTTGGAGAAATGGCTGATTCCAACGATGAGGCAAAGAAAGTCCAAAGTTATGGGTTCCTGTTAACGGGACACAGAAGCCAGCTTGAATTGGCTCCCACGAGCCAAATGGAGGGCAATTTGACCATCAACATAAATAATGATAGAAACAGATTACAAACCATTGAATAAAATAGGAAACCAGGAGTCCATGCATATGTGAATAAAGGACAGAATTAACTGAAAGTTTGAAGAGATGGGATATTTACATAACTTTAATATCTCGCCATAAAATACTTATTGATTACCTGGATGGGAGGAAGGGGGAAAGTAATATTACAGCAGGGAGGCTTGGCAGACACCGTCTTTACCATGTGATTAATATGATTACCATTAGTAAAGGGACAAATTGATAGGATGCAGTGAGAATGTAGTATCGAGTTTGTGATATTGCTGCTAAAGATGTCTGAATTTAATCCTAAACCACAACTAAGAACGTTCTGCAAATAACTGGCCTGTAATTTACAAAAGTATCAAAGTCATGGAAGTCAAAGGAAGATTGAAGGAAACCAAGACACATGAAAATGTGAGTCTAAGTTAGACCCTTTTGCTGTAAGGGATATTATTGGGACTACTGGCAAAACTTGAATGGGCTCTGAGAGTTCGATGGTAGCAAATGCATCAATGTAATTTCCTGTGATTATGTAGGAGAATGTCCTTGTTTGTAGGAAACACCCACTAATTTTTTTCAGAGTGATAGGGCATCTGGTTAGCAATTCAGTATCAAATGGTTCAGATAAAAGGTTATTTGTACTGTACTTCCAACTTCTCTATAATTATGTGGTTGTTTCAAATTTTTTAAAAGGGGGAAAAAGTAAATAGATTTCATTTGATAATTTCAAAAGATTTTAAAAACTTTTTATATTTGTATCTACACTAAGACAAACTATTTATAATCATGGCAACCTTTGTAAAAATTAAATTTACTGGGGTAACATTGCCTAATGACATTATATAAATTTCAGCTGTGCAACTTGATAATGAGACATCTATGTACTCTCTGTGCTCACCACCTGAAGCCTAGTCTCCTTCCGTCACTATATATTTAACCCCCTTTGCCCTCTTAGTCCCCCCACCCCCTGCCCCTCTGGCAACCACCATTCATTCTGTTGTCTTTTCTATGAGTTTGTGTTTTTTTTGTTTGTTTGGCAACCTTTGTTTTGAAAGCGGTAAACAAGTTAGTGTACTGTTAATATACAATTTAATCTTACATTCCAAAAGAAGAATTTTTTCTAATTTCTTCAATTAAAAACAGAGTTACTTATAGTCACATAATTCACAATCATAATTTTTAACTGCATTTTCTTTGGAAGGGATAAAAGTCACTACGTCAAGGATAGGCAATTATTAAGCATTTAAAGACATCTTTTTCACTAGTTTAGTCTGTCTTAATTTGGATCCAGAGGTTTGCCTTTTTATAAACAAATTTGATACATCCATAACATTATACAAATTTTAAAACATTTGTCATTTATATGTTTGGTTTTGTCTCAAAGTGCAGACAACTTTAGCAATGGAAGGAAACTCAAGAGAATCGACAGACATTATTCTTTGTGAAATACTGTATTAGGATTTTTTTTGGATTATTTATTATTTTTTCAGAGTTAATATTTATTTATTATTTATTTATTTATTTTAATTTATCTTTATTGTTGAGAGTATTACAGGTGTCCCATTTTTCCCTCCCAATTGATCCCCTTCATTTCACTCCCACCCCCTCCCCAGGCCTTCACCCCGTTATTAACTATGTCCATGGGTTATGCAAATAACTTCTTTGGTTAATCTCTTCCCACCCTCCATACCCCTTCCCTCTTTCCTCTGAAATATGATCGTCTGTTGCATGTGTCAGTGTCTCTGGATCTACTTAGTTCGTCAGATTCTTTTGTTCATTAGCTTCTTCTTAAAGAAGACCCTTCAACTTTTCCTGTAGTGCTGGTCTGGTGGTGATGAACTCCTTTAGCTTTTTCTTATCTGTGAAGCTCTTTATTTGACCTTCAGTTCTAAATGATAGCTTTGCTGGGTAGGGCAATCTTGGTTGTAGTTCCATGTTTTCCATCACTTTGAATATTTCTTGCCACTCCCTTGTGGCCTGCAAACTTTCTGTTGAGAAATCAGCTGACAGTCGTATGGGGGCTCCTTTGTAGGTAACTAATTGCTTTTCTCTTGCTGCTTTTAAGATTCTCTCTTTGTCTTTAACCTTTGGCATTTTAATTATGCTGTGTCTTGTTGTGGGCCTCTTTGGGTTCCTCTTGTTTGGGACCCTCTGTGCTTCCTGGACTCGTAAGTCTATTTCTTTCCCCAGGTAGGGGAAGTTTTCTGTCATTTATTTTTCAAATAGGTTTTCAATTTCTTGGTCCCTTTCTTCCCCTTCTGGCACCCCAATAATATGAATGTTGGGCCTCTTGAAGTTGTCCTAGATGCTGCTGCTTATACTATTTTCATATTTCTGGATTCTTTTTTTTTTTTTGCTCTTCTGGTTGGGCATTTTTTGTTTCCTCATGTTCCAAATTGCTGATTTGATTCTCAGCGTCCTCTACTCTACTATTGATTCCCTGTAAATTATTATTCATTTCAGTTTGTGTAGCCTTCATTTCAAATTGGTACTTAATTATGTCATCAGTGGTCTCAGTTGTTTTCATAATACTCTTACTAAGTTCCTTCAGCATCCTTATAACCATTATTCTGAACTCTGTATCTGTTAGCGTGCTTGGATCTATTTCATTTAGTTCCTCTTCTAGAGATTTCTTCTGTTCTTTCCTTTGTGACATGTTTCTTTGCCTCCACATTTTGGCTGCTTCCAGGTGTTTGTTTCTTTGTATTAGGTAGAGCTGCTATGCCTCCTGGAATTTGTGGAGTGGCTTTGTGTAGTAGGTGGCCTATAGGGCCCAGTGGCTCAGCCTCCCCAGTTACCTGAGCTGGGCCTTCTAGGTGCTCCCCTGTGTGGGCTGTGTGCACCGTCCTGTTGTAAAGCCTTGGTTGCTGTTGGCGTCATTGGGAGGAATTGACCCCCAGACCAATCGGCTGTGAGGACCAGCTGCAACTATAGCCAAAGAGCTGCTGTGCTGGAGACACCCCTATGGAGCAGGGTTTACTTCAGTGGGGCTTTGGTGTTCACCAAGTGTGTCCCTTGAGTGTCACTCATGGATGTGGCAGGGTTGTAATCCAGCTTGATCAAGTCTGACCACCAGGTGCACTGTCTCTGGGGCCTCCCAGGAGGTACAAAGTCTGCCTCTGCCAGTGCCTTGCCCAGGGGCACCCAGCATCAGCTACACAGCAAACCGTAGTTGGCTGCTACTTGTGCTGGGCTTGGCGGTGTCCACGAGAGGCCAAGCTATGAGCCAATGCAGCTGCCACTAGTGCCAGGCCTGGGGCCACTTATCAAGCTGTATGGTGCCCGCTGCTGCTTGTTTGAGAGATTTTAGAAAAGTCCTAAGCATGAGGCTCCAGAGGCCACTTGCACAGAAAAGCCCCTGGAAATGGCCTGGATGAGCTGCAGGTGGGGGGGGGCGGGGCCTCCGGGAATCAGGGGGCGGGGCCAAAGGTGGGAGTCAGGTGCTGGCGATTCAAACATGGCGCCTGCCTGCCGGCTGTGTGCGGGGAGGACTCGCCACAGGAGCCATGGCCTCTGCCAGCCCTTCTGCCTGGGAGGAAGCCGCCCCTCCGCCTCTCGCCCGGATCTCAGGCAGGTTAGTTCCCCCCCGAGTGTCCCAGGTCCTTTCAGGCTGCTCCCGGCGCTGGGCTCAGAGGGAGCGTCCGAGTGAGTCCGTGCCGGGCCCTTTAGAGGAGCTGCTGGGGCTCCCGCAGCCTCTGCGACCCTCAGGGACAGTCCCCGCTGGTTTCACAGCCCAAAGGTGTGGGGACGTCTCTTCCCGGCCCTGGAGCCCTGGGCTGGGGGCCTGCTGTGGGGCTGGGACCCCTCACTCCTCCGGGAAACCCCCACCACCGAGATGCCCTCTGGGGTTTAACCCGCAGCACCGGGTGTGGGCCTGCAGCCACATCTCCAGATCCAGCCCCGACCCGCCCGCGTCTCCGCCCCTCCTGCCATCTCGATGCTTTCTCAGCTCCCTGGTTGTGGGGCTTCTGTTCTGCCAGATCTCAGGAGGCTCTGAGTGATGGTGGTTCTGTATTTTCGTTGTAATTTTGATGTGGTTGCGGGAGGCGGTGGGTGTAGCTGTTACCTACGCTGCCATCTTGTTTCTTGGTGATCTGTATTATGATTTTTTAAATGTTTTATTACTTGGGAATACTAACTGTGGAAAGATGTCAAACCAAAATTAAAAAAATATGATGGATGGACCAATGAGGTTTATACTGTCAAAAGCCGTGTTTTCATCAGCAGCTTCTTATCGTTTTAGGAAATGTTATGCAATTCTTAATACTGTGGACTCCCTAATCATAAATATTAAACATTTAGCACAGCTTATATTGTAAATATGTGTTAACATTATAAACACTTGAAACCATCAGTGGAAAGAAGCTGGGAAGGTAAATTATTTAATTATGGCTGAAATAATTCTAGTAATTCAATTTTGAGTGCTTATTAGTAATATTCATTAATATTCCTTGTCACTGAAGTAGTTTCAGTATTAGGCTGCTTCCTGTTGTAGGTAAGTGTTAATAAAAAGGTCAAGGTCAGTTTTCTATGTTCATTTTTCACATCACCACAAATTATTTACCTTGTACTTTATAGCACTTAGCACAATTACAATTAAATGACTACTTATATAACGATTTATTCTCTCTTGCCTCTGATAGATTGTGTGTTCCATGAATATTATTTTCAGTATCTGCTTGTCATAGCCGTCCAAACTTGAAGGCTTGCTTCCCTAATTGTTCTTGCCATGAACTGCCTGTCTGCAGCTTTAAGAAGCCAGCTTTCAGTAACTTTCCCCCTCCGAGCCTCTTTGGGGGCAATCAATTCATATGTTCTTTGAGATCTTGCCCTTCTTCCTCCATTTTGATATCTCCCTCTTTCTAATAGCTTATTTAAGAGTATTGGACCTCCCCTAGCCAGTTTGGCTCAGTGGTTAGAGTGTCCGATTTAATCAATCAGAAATTGATTGATTCTGTCAAGATAGAAGGTTCCATGCAAAGGCCTTTTGAGTTGCCTCTTTAGCTTTGCACTGGCAAAATTTTTATTGAGTTGTGTTCCTACTTCACCTTAAGGAGATGGGATACACTATGATAAGGCCACCCATTTTTTTGTTTGTTTGTTTTGAAGCAAACTCTGCCACCTTTCTCTGACTGAATCCGTGAATTGGGTGTCTGAAACCTAAAGTCTGGGTCAGAGGTTATTTAATGAACAAATCCAGAGTGAGTTGGGACCATGTGAAGGAAGATGACTAAAACTGGTGACTAAGCCCCATGCATCTGAGGTGTTGGTACCTCCACTTCTTGGTTTCTCTGCATGGCCCTGAATGTAGTTTAAAATAGCATAGCAAGCATTGGAATCTGAGGCAGCCCTTCCTCAATATCTATTCTGGGGGGGGAGCAAATAATCAAAACTAGAAGTTCACCTCTACTCCTGGAGAGCCAAAGGATCTCAGCCGTTTTGTCACTTTAAGGCCGCACATTTTGTTCTGTTCACCTCCAGGACCTACGAAGGTTTGATCCTACCTCAGCCTCACCTGATACACTGGGCCCAGCCTCACATGTGTAGCTTGGGGACAGTGGCTGCAGAGATTGTCCAAAGTCTAAAATCCTACATGGACCATGCTCGGTACAGGTCCACCGAAGCTGAAAGCCTCATGCCCTGTGTGCTTAAGAAATAATCACACTGCCAGCCCGTGTGACTCAGCAGTTGAGCATCGACCTAGGATCCGGGAGATCGCGGTTCGATTCCCAGTCGGGGCACATGCCCGGGTTGCAGGCTTGATCCCCAGTCAGGGGCGTGCAGGAGGCAGCCGATCAATGACTCTCTCATCATTGATGTTTCTCTCTCTCCCTCTCCCTTCCTCTCTCTGAAATCAATAAGACTATCTTTAAAAAAAGAGATAATCACTCTGTGAATATTTAATCCTCTAAAACACCACTTCTTGCTCTTCCTCAAGTTTCCTGGTTGAATGTAGTAGGTCAGGTTTTGAAGGACCTGATCAATTATGCCTCTCCTCTTTGATTGATGTTGACGTTGAAACCCTGTGCTCTTTCATGTGCCCTTAGGGCGATGATCACAATGAAAAGACATAATGTTTGATCTAGACGTGTGCTGTTTCTCTGTGGACAAAAGACAAACTCCCAGTGTGTAGTTAAGGACCTAATGTTAGGCCTTGCCTGTGGAGCATGGGGCGGTTCGCTAGCTCAGGACTGGACCTTGCAGCCAGCGCCTGGAGCTGACCGTGCCCTGCGCTCAACAGCTGCTCCTGAGCAACTCCCGTGTGCCCCCCCAGGAAGGCAGCGCCCGCGGAACATTTGGAAGTGATGGGGGACCTGCTGTGGGTCACGCTGCTCGGGCTGGGGGAGAGTTACTGCTGACATTTATTAGGTGGTAGCCAAGGGATGCCAAATATCCTGAAATTCATGAGAGAGTCCCCTCAGTGAAAAATTGTCCTGCTTAACATGTCCATTGTGTTGCTTCCCCTTGGCCTCCCTCCTCCTGTGATCAACCCCCCCCCCCCCCACACACACACACACACTTTGAGAGCCATGGGGACTAGTGCTCAAGAAATACTGTTGTTTCATCTTGGTGCGCAAGTAAAAATTTTTATATTTTAAAAAATATAGCAATGTGGGCCGACTGCGCCCCAGTCCACACCGCCCCTATGGTAGACGTGTAGTCCTTCCTACATATCTGTGATGTTGTCCTGTCCCAGGGCATTGGAGTCACCCGTGAAGTTGGGTGTCTCCTTGGAGTTGGGTGCTCAGCTCCCAGAGGACAGGGACTGTCTTTCTCACCTTTCTCTCCCTGTAGCGCGCCGCGCACAGAATAGGTGCTAAATACGCATGAGTAGGATACACCAAATTAGTGAGATTTGACATGTAGCATCGACATGTTTTATAACAGAAGCCTCAACAGTTAACTTCTCTGTATTTTCCAACTAGAATATTAATGAAGTACAGAGAAATATATGATAAGAGTGTTAAGTTTGCTTTTGCTCCAGGTATTCACAGAAATTGCTGCTGCATCCGAGACATGAAATCCTTACTTGTGCTTTTTTTTACTGCAGGATTCCTTTCAGCAGGTAGGTTCAGTAGGTTAAATGGTTTCAACATCTGTTTATGTTTTACTTTGCATTGAAATGCCTGAAATGGATTGTCGTAGAGCATAAAATCCATTTTGTCTTGTATGCGTTCCCTGATTATTTTCAGCTGTAGAAAGTCAATATTTTAGTCCTTTACTCACTTTGCCAATCTGTTTCAATTTTTAAAAGTCACAACATTTCCATCGTTATTGGATCAGTGAGTTAGGTCTCTGAGATTTGCACGAATTCAGCAGCATCCTTAGTGCTATGTGAACAATAGTTTTGGCTTCATTTGGTGATATGTTAGGTTCCTCTGGATTCTGCCATAGCTTCCTTGGAAATGTTGTAATTTATAATCAGGATGTGGAATTTAAAACTCTTTTATGAATAAATGTCAAATATTTAATTTCCTGAGGAATGAATATCCCAACCCTCCCTTTTCCCCCCGTAGCCTACATTGTTTCCTGAAAAAAATACTTTAAAACCCCCCACAAAAGACCTTTAAGACTGTTCAATATATGCAGAAAGAGTTCTGATAGTGTATCTGCATTAAAAGAAATCATTTTATTACTTTAAGACTTGTGTCCGCCATAAAATGATAAAGTTGACATGTTTGAGACTGGAGCAAAGTCATCTCAAAACAGGACACTGCGTCCTACATACCTTGCCTAGGCAGGGAGTTGCCTGCCGTGTCTTCCAAGGTCACCTCCTGGGGCTCTCACAGAAAGATGCCCTTCCCACCTTGCCCTGGAAAAAACCCTGGATTTACCTTAGAAGTTTCTCCCATTACCTCTGAAGACATCTCCTCACTTGAATAAAGATTATAACTTTCTTCCAGGGAGATTGAATTGAGCAAACTCCCATTATGCACTGGAGAGCAATCAGGACTTAGAGCTTTCTGAACTTGAAAGAAACATTATCACTGTTTTTTACTTTTCTTTTGCTTTACCAACTTCATTTTAGGGGGAATATTTGTGGTTGGGGCAATACATTTATTTTCTTTCCCTTATGTGCAGACATGGAAACATGGTCAGGACAGGGTAATGAGTTTATAAGGTCACCTAGATTTTCAGTGGTGGAGACAATATTGTTCAAGCTGCCTCTGAAATATTCCAGTCGTCTCTCTCCTATTTCAGACTTCAGCTAAACAATGCCATCCTCAAAACAGACACACTAAGTGATCCGATGCCTGAGTATTGGATTACTATTATCTAGGCTCCTCGACAGGAAAAGATTTTGTCGGTATTTAGTCTCCCCATTGAACACTCATTCTGGGATGTGTGAATGTGCAACTTGGGGGACGACTATCTCTTGCTGTTGTTATGATGTTAATTTTCAAAGGAGAAAATGTGCGCAGGGCTGGTTTGCAGAGCCGTTCTGGTGTGAACTGAGTAATTTCATTTTGAGAGAGGGCATGAGTTATTTGAACTTTGTACGCTTCAATCAAATGCCAGAAAATGGGATGAAAAGACTTACTGAAAACCAGATGCTTGTTCTTCCTGCCTCTTGGGACATTACAAACAAGCATCACAACAAAAGACATTGGAGTTTGGCAGGGTTCACTGGCAGATGACTTGGGAGGCATTGTGCTTATTGGTAGAGTGGGAGCTAATATTGTGGAGAATTGACAGATATCTGATTTGAAAAGTATCTAAGTCACTGACCTCTTATTCAATAAACCTACTTTTAATTCATGTAAGGAATTCTTTCACAGTTTATTGAGCACAGAAAGGAAAACATTTGCACTGGAAGATTTTCTTCTTAAATAAGAAGATAACAATGGGGCTCATTTTTGCTCAGTGGACAAGACAATTCAGATCACATTTTTAAAAAAATTATCTTTATTGTTGAGAATATTACAGATGTCCCCTCCCCGCCCCCAATTGATCCCCTCTACCCTGCATCCACCCCACCCACAGGCCTTCCCCATACCAATGTCTGTGTGCATAGCTTATGTATATAACCCCAGGTTGGGCAGGACAGTGTTTCCAAGCCAAATATCTATTAGAAAGTAGAGTCTTAGTATCTGCAGTTTTTTAGGACTATGAGGACATTAACATGTGACAGTGGAATATCCCCACAGAGTTTAGAGGGAGCTTCTGTTTCCTGTTCAGGCCACAACAATCAGAATAAGTTTGTCATCCTCGTAGGCTGTTTTCTGCACCATTGAAACTGCAAAGTGTGAATGCGTTTGCAGTTTATCACCTTCCTACCTAGAGAGCTAAGGTGCAAAATTAGCCTCAAAACAGCGCATATTAATTTTGGATGAATTTTTCTTTTTAATTGTTTTTAACATTGTAAGTGAATCTTTTGCTGTAGGACAGGCGGCCACTGAATTCTGCCATAATTTTGAATACAATTCTGTCCATTAAAATGTACACTCTCATTCTGGCTTAAGGATATTTTGATATTTTGACTTGGTCAAATCTTAAACGTCAAAGCAATAAATACAATTTTACTAAATCCACCAGATTGATATATGAATTAGGACAACCTTTGGGTAGTAATAGTTGTGCACCTAAAATTAACAGACTGTTGATTAAGCATCCTGTATTAATTCAGGCTACATCATTTCATAATTATATTTTAAGAATATAATCATTTTGGAATCTTAGAAAATCCATAGTGTAGTGTCACATTTTGAAGGGAGAATTAACCTTTAAATTTCCAAATACTCTGTTAAATCAGTAACAGTTTATATACTACTTCAAGTTTGCCTGATCTTTGGTTGTAATTTAAACAAATCCTAGTTGAAATAAAAACATCAGCATATCTCTATGTCTGATGCTATACCTTAAAAGTAGCAAGCTGATGTTAATCTCTTATAGACCATATCTTTAGGTGAATATTGTCACTTACCGAGCTATTGCAGGTGAAGGATGGCACATGTCTAGCAAAACTTTGAATTGGGAATAGGTTATTTTTTGTTGTTGCTAGTTAGATTTTTGATGTATTAAATATGAACTTGGATCTCCTTCTACATTAATCTTTACTATTGAAAATGATGTTTCTTTCACTACCTACCGTATACTAAGCAGAATGATATCCATCTTTTTCAAACCTGATGATCAGGGCCAATACTTACATGTCATCCTCAGGGCAAAATATTCTAAGCTATAGAAACTCTAGAAGATCACCCATTTTCCAGAAGTCTGTGTCATTCTCTGGAAATATCTTATAAATTTAATTCTTGATAATTTCCTTATTTTTGATGATTTTCTTTTTCTCCAAAAGATAAAGAATAGAACACTTCTGTAATTAAAGATTCCAGGTATTTTAGGTTTTGTTGGAGAGACTAAGGTTTTTAACATAATTTTGGAATGTGAGCTCTGGAAAGGAATTGAAAAATACCAACACAGATGGGCCATTTCTAAGACGTATCTCTTAGCGCCTACTGTAGTGAGGCGCTAATCTTCCATTCTGCTGTGTCTGGCCTGAGAGGAGTTCCAGAGAGATGAAGGCTCAGGAAAAAGTCTATTTCTTACCCTCCAAAGAGCAGTTAATTTTTTGAGGGAAATCCAGTAACACTCAGTGTTTGTTGATTATCAAATGAAATAGTAGCTTGACATAGTTCAGAGTTTCAACATTAAATTGTGCTGTATCCCTTTTGATGTCACCCTATCTTTATAAAGCTGGGTTCTTGGTGGCTGCTGTGTAAAAATTGTACCAGGCAAAAATCCATGTGGAGCAGGTAGTGCTTTCCAATCTGACTGCCAGCTGTGAGGTGCTATGCAGGGCCCAGCAGATGCATACATCCTGTTAGTAAGTGATTGTGGTGAAGAATGACATGAAAATATTTTCAAATTTTAATGTATGTGTAGTATTTTTTCAAATGGCTACTAAGTTTTTAGGATACAAATATTTATAAAATTGTTGGACTAAACATGCCCAACATGTTTAATAAATGGAACTGGTAGGCTTTTCTTTTTTTACTTAGGGCTACTGGGACAATTACCTGGATACTCAAGGTGCTGTGAACCAAGAATGTCTGGGGATCTCTGATATACGGGTTAATAGAGTTTCAAGGTCATTTATTTTCATGTTAATGTAGGTGATATTTTTTAAAAATTGTCTAATAAAATCAACAGTTTATTTTTCAAAACAAAAAATTTTCTGACTGATTTCAAAGCTCATAATGGGAAATGTGAGCATAGAATTGAACTAACAGTCCCAGTAAAAACTGATTTTATTAATTTTAGTATATTTTCCCTGAACGGAAAGATTTTTACTTTCTTACTAAATACATTTTCTCCTCCAAGTGTTTTTGGATGATTCAGAAATAGTCGTTTTAAGGCATATATCATTAAAAAAAAAAACAAAACAGCAGTTATTTGCATAATTATGTGCAGAGCAGTTTTTGTTCAGATGCTTTAATTCATTCATTTATTCAGCAGATATTAATCCATTTCTGACTGTGCTCAGGTGCTGTTCTAGATGCTGGGCTACACTCATGAGAGACGGGTAATAGATACACATACAGAGAGATACAGCTGTGTTAGTATTATTTATGCTGTAATATTTTTACAGAAGCAGGAATACATTTGTACTTTCTAGCTTTATAATCTTATGAGTATTTGTTGGTTAATATAGTTTATATTTCATGTGGCAGTAGTATTTCAGTTTGAATATCCCCAAAACTTGTCCCTGTGGAAGTCCAAAGCCTCCCCCAAACTCTGCCGGATCCACTGGACACATGGTTCTCATAATCAACTCCTGTTCCAGGCTCTGAATCTCCTGAATTAGTTGAGTTCGGGGATCATTTTTCATGTTGCCTTTTCTCACTATCCAGTGATACACAGCCTCTTTCTCACAAATTAAGGAGTGCAATAAAATAAGTTTTAGAGAACAAATTAGGGAGTGCAAGAATGAATATAGGTAAACCAGACAAGAGGAGGCCTTTGCAGTATTTCTCGGGAGACATGATGGTCATTTTTACAAGAATGTGGGAACTATGAGGCTAGAGATTTTTGCTTTGCACAGTGAAGGATCCCAAATGCCCAAACAATGCCTGACGATAAGTGCTCAGTTACTTTTTCCTGAGTTAGGGAACCCTGAAAGAAGACCAGATATGGGAATGAAGATTATCTATTTGGTTTTGGACATGTTAGGTTTGAAGTGTTTTTGTAACATCTACTGAGGGGATGTCAAATGGCCAGTTGGATGCAAAGGTCTGGAGCTCAGAGGAAAGGTCTATGTTTGCTATTTAATCACATGTGTAGGGCTGGCAATTGATGCCATTTGTGTGGGTAACATTGTGGGGAGAGAGTGAATGTGAGATAAGAGCTTACGGAAAGGAAAGAGCAGGAATGACCAGAGAAGTAGGAGAAAGAGAAGTCAGAGGAAGAAAGTGCTTGCAGAAGATGGGAGTGGCTGAGAATCTCTCAGATGATGCTGAGATGTCATTACAATGAGGTCCAGACAGTGTCATTTGGCTGGAACAACATGGAAGTCGTTGGGAACCACAGTGAAAGCTGTGGTACAAGTGACAGAAGTGGGTGCCAAATTGTAGTGGCCACCAGAGTAAACAGTAAGTGAGGAAATTTAGGCCATAAATATTAACTCCTAGAGCATTTTGGATGAGAAAGGAGGAGAGAGATAGGACAATGATTGAAGTGGGATATAGGCTTGAGGATGGATTAAAAAGAATTCCCTGGAAGAGACCCAAGCCTGGTAAAAAGCTGATGGCAGTGTTACGGGAGAGAGAGATGCTGTTACACACTAGGCACTGGAAATGTATGATATAACTTGAAAGGGAGTTTGGGACTCGAGAGATTCAGGAGACAGTTACACAGAGGTTCTAGTTCAAGGTCTGAAACTGTCAGAGGAGAACATGCGGGAGAGTCCTAAGTCCAAGAGAGAACCATGAGAAACACCTTCATTAAAGGGATCAGAAGAGTTATGAATATATCCAAAGAAACCTGAAACACTAATTCCAAGGAATATATGCACACATGTGTTCATTGCAACGTTCTTTGCTATAGCTAAGATCTGGAAACAGCCCAAGTGCCCATCAGTAGATAAGTAGATAAAAAAGCAGTGGTACATTTACACAACTGAATACTACTTGGCTGTAAAAAAGAATGAAATCTTACCTTTTGCAACAGCATGGATGACCCTGGACAGTATTATGCTAATGAATAAGCCAGTCAAAGAAAGACAAGTACCATATGATTTGCTTATGTGTGGGATCTATGAACAAAATAAACAAAGTGGAGACACACTCTTGGGTAAGGAGAACAGACTCACAGCCGTGAGAGGGGAGGGTGTTGGGGCTGGGTGGGAAGGGTGAAGGGATTAAGCAAAGAAAAAGAGACTCAGGGACACAGACAATAGTATGGTGATTGCCAGGGGAAGGGGTGGGGGAGGTAGAATTGGGTAAAGGGGGGTATAAATGGTGATGGAAGGAGGCTTGACTTTGGGTGGTAAACATAATACAATATACAAATGATGTATTGTAGAATTGTATACCTGAAACCTGTATAATTTTATTGACCAATGTCACTCCAATAAATACAATGAAAAAAATATATATGTATAAAGAAGAGTTGCACATAGTGGGTGATTCAAATCACTTTTAATTCCACCTCAGACTCCTGTCGAAAAAGTCACTGCATGAAGCTAGCCATTTGCAATAAATGACTTTCCAGACATAATTTCTGGCAAGAGGTTGAACTAAGCAAAATTTAAATATTTGAAGACAAGAACTGTATCTGAGCCATCGCTATTGCTCCTTATCACCCTCTCACCATGGATGGGCTCCCGGGGAGGTGTGAACAGTGGAGAATGTCCTGAGGGATCATCAGTGTTGGCCAACTGGACAGCCTTTTTTTTTTTTAAATTGTTCAACTTGTCACTAAATACATGGTCAGTAATATTAAAACTTGCTGAATTATGAATGGAAGAAAATTTATTTAATCCAGATTTGTGCAGATTTGGGTTAGCCCAAATTTGTTGTTAGCGAGCCTAACGACATTGAAGTCTGGATGGTGTCCACATCTACTCACCAATGTCTTATCCCTGTACTAGGCGGCCTTTGCTTACAGCTCTGGGCCAAGGTGAGTTCTTGCCATAGTTATTTATGGCCCTTTGGAATAATACCAGATTGGCAAATATGTTTAAACAAATCAAGATGCTATATTGTTAAAAGTTCATGCACTTCTGAAAAACATTTCAGAAACAGAGGATACTTTCCTGAAGGCAGTTGTACTGTTATTTGTTCATCTATTAGCGTGATTCGGTGACTGACTCTCATTTCATGGCCTAAAGTACACACAGCAGAATCCCTTAGGAATGTTGCTGCTTTGAATGGATGGCTGTAGGCTACAGGTCCATGCCATGTACTGAGTTGCTTTGCAATGTTAAAGTCTTGTTTCTTATTTACTTTAGGTCTTGGGGGCTGATGACGATCACGTGGGTGGCGGCTGCTCTCAGCAGCTGGTGACGGCTAAGGTTCTTCGTTTCCTCCTGCTCGTCCTGATTCCATGTATCTGCACTCTCATTGTCCTGCTGGTGATCCTGCTTTCCTCTGGTGGTGAGTGCGGTCATTATTTTTTAAAAAATGAAGTCAATATTAAAATTAACATGATTTATAAGAGTGATTTCTACTTAGTCCTTATGTAACCTAAAATATCAACTAAATAAGAGGGTTATCTGTTGACTGTCTTACGCAAATCTGTAGTTTTAGCCACGATAATCACTCTCCTAGTGACTATTAATATTAATTAATGGATTAATTCGTTCAAAACATTTAAGGAGCGATTACTAGGCAGCAGAAACTTTGAAAGTGCCTGAGAACTCAAGGATGTTTAAATTAGTCCTTTCTTAGGAACTCACAGTTGAGAGGAAGAAATGATTGTCACACAAGGCAACACATGTTAACGACAGAGGCATAGACAAGGTGCTTTGGGGCAGTCAGAAGGCTTCATGGGGCATTAACATTTTAACCTTTGGAATAAAGTTAATAGGAACTTAGGTTAGAAGGCAGTAGTACATGGGTCACATTTGGCTGGGAAAAAAAGCAAGGGTAAAAGGATAGCCCATGAAAGATGGAGGTGGACTTAGGAAACGGGGTGAAACTTGGGCAGTGGTGGGAAATGCAGCTAGGTTGATGCATAAAGTGCAAATGACACAGAATCTTGCCAGTTATTTGAAGGGATTTGGGTTTTAGCACCTAGGTTCATCGGTTTTCAAACTCTGTTCCATAGAGTCAAGGTTCTGGGGAAAAAGTCCCAAGGGTTATGCTTTGATTTTCTATTTAAAAAAAATAGATCTCAAATGCACACAAACTAAATATTATGTATTAATTTTGAACAGAGCAGAGGCCAGCAACCAAGTAATTGGTGCTGATAGATTCATTCATTTGTATTTGGATCTTGCTCTCCTTTTTGAAATGAACAATATCCTAAGTTAAAAGGTGAGCTGTTGTGGGGGAAAAATATGAATCTTTTCATTGATAGCTACTTATTGCTATGAATCAGAATTTTTTTCAACACGTGCAATCAAATAAAATACAAAAAAAAAAAAAACCAAGAAGATGATGCAGATCTCATTGCACTACCAATAATTTTGGAATTTTTTTATTTCATCAAAACTACATATTATTTTCTTATTGGTCAGTTCCTAAGTTCCACACTTAGGATTTATAAAGTAAATTAATCTCAACAAAATACAGCTCATGTCTATGTTATAGATATTCCATTAAAATCAACAGAAATCAAGGCTGATTGGTATGAGGGAGAAGTAGGAAGGAGTCAGCCTGTTTGATTTTTGTTAATGTAGGAAGTACAGGTGGAGGAGTGGGATGCAGGTAGGTGGAGGCAAGGTTGGAAGTTTAGTTTAGACATGGTAAGCTGGAGACACCTGTGGGACAACCAATACAGTGGACTCATAATTTAAGTGCATTAACTTAAGGAAATTCAACAGTGCAGGCTGGGCCAGGGCATGGACGAATATAAGAACTCCAACGTGTTGCCTTCCTAAGGCAATTTCAAGGGAAACTGTGACTAGACGTGGCTTTTTTGGCTGATGTGCTGACTTTAGAATTTAACCCCCACCCCACTGTTCCTGGTGTGAGGCCAGAGGTTGCAGAGGGAAGCCGAGCAGGGCTCCTGCGGCAGTCGTGATGGTGGGAGTCTCAGTGGTAGTTCAGCCACAGGAGGTGATCTGGGGAGAGAAAGTGCACCCATTAAAAGCAAATCCCAGGAGGGTGCTAGTATTTAAGGGAAAGACAACAAAATGGAAAGGAGTAAGAGACACAGGAAGAAGGGCCAGAGAGGAAGGAAAAGAACCAGAAATGCTGGGTGTCATGAAGACAAGGGGGGAGAGACGGAGCAGAGGTCGAGGGTGAAAGTTAAGAAGGAGACAGAAAAAATGCGTCGGCCCAGGAACACGGCAGGCTTTCTGCGGGAGCTGTAGTTGCCCTGCCCATGGGCCCACCGGTGGCCTGCTCTTAGGCTAAAGGCAGGAAAAAACCCTGAATCTCATCTCTGCCACTCTCTTCTTCCAAGACTCAGCTCCTTCCAGAGTGGCCTGCTTTTGCTTCCTCCCCGGTGCCCTCCAGTAGTTGCTTTTTTGTATTTAGTCCAGCGTTCATAGTTGTAATCTCCGGGAAGGTCTGTCTGGTAGAAGCTCCCTCAGTCATACCACTGTCATTTAAAAAACGTGAATTCTCACAGTCCTGTGTCCAGCGGCTCACACGCATTGAGGACTATGTTCTTTCATTCTCAGGGTTGAATATCAGTTTTAAAACATACTTTTAAGTATCTCAGTGCTTAGAGGCCTCTGAGCAGAGGAGGAATATTATTAAAACAGTGCTTTAAGTGGGCTTACTATCTGTTTATTTATTAAATGTTTAATCTTTTTTTTACAGCTTTATTGAAATATAATTCACATGCCATTCAATAGCTTTGGTGTGTTCACAGGTTAAGTGCGTGTCGCCGCAGTCAATTTGGGAACATTTTCATTACCTGAGAAAGGAACTCTGTGCTGTTCAGCGATCATCCCCTCTCTCCATCTCCCTTCTTTCCTTCTGCCTAAAACTAAGCAGCCGATAATCTACTTTCTGTTTCTATAGATCTCTCTGCTCTGGACATTTCGTATGACCATATGTGGGTTTTGAGACGGGCTTCTTTCACTTGGCGTAACATGCTTAAGGCTCATCCATGTCGTAGCATAAATTAGTACTTCATTCCTTTTTATGAGACCACGGAATAGTACGTTATGTAGATATTCCGCATTTTGTTTATTATCAATTGATGGACATTTGAGTTGTTCTGATCTTTTAGCTCTTTTGAACCATGTTGCTGTGAACATTCATGTACAAGTTGTTGTGTGGACACGTGTTTTCGTTTGTCTTGGGTTTATACCTGGGAGTAGAATTTTTCCCCACTAATGTGTGGGGTTAGGAGGTGTGCCAATTTGTAGCCATTAATTTTTTTTTCAAGTGCAGCTGACGTACAACATTCTATTAGTTTCAGGTTAGTTGTAATTTTGATGTGGTTGTGGGAAGATGCCAGCACCACGTTTTTCGACTCTGCCACCTTGACTGGAAGAAGTTAAAATCTGTAACCATTTTTAAGTGCTATTTTGGCCTCTATATAGGTAACCTTTGGAAACTGGAAGTTTTCCAGACATCTTCAAAAGTATTCTTTTTGTAATTCTGCACCAGTTGGTTTGATATAGATATATTGAAGTAATATCTGCCCAAATAAACATTTCCTTTTTTTATAACTGATATATTTGCTGTTGTAATGAGCAATAAAATCACTTTATATCTTTGTTTTAAAAACCTCTTTAAATTCTGCTTACTTTTAAAAATGTTCTGTTTGGTTTGAGTTTATAACTCCCTGCTCTTTCAAAGTTTTGTAGCTATTTCTGGGTCCACAAGGGTTGCTAAGGGATGCTGGAATGCCAGTTGTGTATCAAAGGGGCTCTAGCCTGAAAAGTCAAAGACATAATACTGAAAGGATTATTGATTAAGAAGAGGTAATAAAAGCTCTGTGCTAACAAAAACAGATGCACTATGTGTCTTTAATTTTGTCTATTTGGGCTTCTGTCATGCATAAAGTCAAGATGGTAAAAAGATTTCTGAAGATAAAAGAGTTGGACTTTATGAATAATTATTTTAGCAATAGGCTAGAGAAGAGAGCAGTAGCAAATTGTTTCTCACCTCAAACCCTAAACTGAAACTGGAGCTACAAATGTTCAATTTAGTTTTATATCTCTAAAACTGGCAGATAGTCTGAGATGCCCATTTGATTCCCAAAGATTTGAATTCTAAAATAAGGATTCAAGTTTTTGAAAGAAATTGAAAGGAAAATTAAAGCATGAGAAAGCTACAATATTATGCCTAGGTTTTCATTTCTTAAGTTATAGTCTAATGCTGAAGGGCCATATGACATAGAAGAAAGAACTTATAACTTGGGTTTAGCATCTTACTCTCCCATTTACTGGATGTGTGACTTTAGGTACCATATTTTACCTTCTCTGTGAAATGGGGACTATAACTCTTATTTGTTTCACAGAATTGTTATGGAAGTCAAATGAAATAATATTTGTCATTGTTTTTATAAATGACAAAATTGATTATGAAAGTAAAGAATTCGTTTTTGCTTATGAATATTATTATTAAATCATAATTATTTTAATAAATAGTTTTTTTTTTACTTAAAAAGAACTAAAATGTGTTTATCTTATTTTAACTCCATGCATAAGAATTAAAACCTTTGTACTATGAACTATTGTCATAGTAACCCCATAAACCCATAAACCAAGCCACTGCCACAACTGCCAATAAAGTATCTAGAAAGGAACAAAGCTGACTATTGGATTTGCAACATGATGACAAGTTTTACATGACTTTTATGCAGAGACCTGAGAGTCACTTTCAGAGGCTAATTCACTTCTAAGAATTAAACCTGCAGCAGGTTGCTCTGTCGCCACATGACTAGAAAAGTCAGCTTATGCCATGGAGCACTTCTTCAGACATTGAACTGATACTTACCCTAAATTATATTTATATTATATTATATTTGCAACTATAAAATAAAATTATTTTGATATGTTGAGAAGCATGCGTGTAACAGATACAGTAGCAGATACGATTTGATACTATTCATTCCTTTAACAACCATTTATTGCCTGTTATGTGCAAGGCCGTGTGCTACAGGCACTGGGAGCTGGAGTAAAACCTGCCCTCCTGGACTCACGGTGCAGTGAGGGAGGAAGGCATTAAGCAGAAGTCGCATAATCAATTAATTACAACAGAGGTGACTCCCATGTGGGAAGAGAGAGTTACTATGAGAGCTTATGACAAGGGATGAACCCAATCTGCGGTGAGGGAGGCCTTCCCTGAGGGAGTGGCCCTTTAAATATGAACTCCATAATGAGGCTGTTGGAGCAAGGGGGTGATATGACTGATCTGGCTGGGGCTTTTAAAAGGCGTCTTTATTCCACTCCCCCAAACCCTCTCCCCAAAGAGATGAAGGGGTTAAGAAGTACAGACTGGTAGTTACAAAATAGTCCTGGGGATGTAAAGTACAGCGTAGGGAATATAGTCAATAATATTGTGATAACTGTATAGTGCCAGGTGGGCACAAGAATATGACTGTCTAACCACCGTGCTGTATGCCCGAAACCAATACAAAATAATATTGAAAGTAAATAGTAATTGAAAAATAAAAGTTAAAGTGCCTTTGGCAGCTGTGTGGAGAAAGGGTGAAAGTAAGTAGTGTGTATGGCAGGGAAGAAAATTGGGGGGTTATTACAACAGACTTAAAACGTGGTCCTTAGGGATGGTCTGCATTGAATTTTGCAAACTATTGTTCATCTCAATTTAATTGCACCAAAGTTATGGTCCAAAACCTCTCATTAGAATGCTCTTAACCACCCCCACCCCCACCCCCCCCTGGCTGCTGAAGACTTGGTTTCAAAGGGTCTTCCACTTATCCACATGAAAAATAAATTTTCTTTGTTTTAGCTATATTCTTATGAAGAATGGCCTACGGTGACCACCCTAGTTGTCTTAATACTATGACAAGTCTATGTGTGGCCTGTTAATTGCTTGTTTTTGTCATGCAGTGAAGAAGAAAGAGAGAGATAGTGGTGGAGAGTATAGGAAACATGGCAAACAGTCCGTTTTTCTTCAGCTCCAGAGGGATTGTCCTCTGCACCAGTGACTGCCCTCTTCTCAAATGCCAGATGGACTGGAGTTTGTTGAACTGAAATACAGTTTTTCTCAGCAAATTTCTTAACAGCTTGTAGCTTTTGCAAGAACTCTGAATTATAAGGATCTTAATTTCCTAACTTATAATGCTGTATTTTGAATACCACTTTAAAATGGAAAACCTCCCAGATCTTTATTTCCCTACATATAAACTTTCAGACACTCTGTGACCTTTCATGACCTGACTCCACATTCCTTATTTAAACCTACAAATTCCTTTATAACCCTGGCCCCTCTGGTGCAGATTCATCAACACAGACTTCTCAAACTTGAGAATATATTTTCTTTATCTGCTCAGCCTGAGGTTATACCTAATATCTACAGCTTTTTGAAATGGTAGCCTAAGACCTTATACTCAAAGTGTGGTCCATGGACTAGCAGCACCCGCACCCTGGAGTCTGTGAAAGGCAGAACCTGGAACCTCGGGCCCCACTCCACGCCTGCTGAGCTGGCATCCTAACAAGATCCCTAGGCGACTCTGCACTTCCATCCAGTCTTACCCACTGCAAGGTGATCTTCCCCTCTTTTTCTTCTTTTCACAGTGGTGGATCCATCCTTACCAAAGCCACCAATGTTTTTTTATCCAGTGTGCAGCATTTTGAACCAATGTGTGCTGAACAGGACTTCAAAATGAAGATCCTGCCCTGGCCGGTTTGCCAAGTGGTTAGAGCATCGGCCCTCTGACTGAAGGGCCTCGGGTTTGATCCCTGTCAAGAGCGGGTACCTTGGTTGCAGGCTTGATCCCCCGCCCTGGTCGGGGTGTGTGTGGGAGGCAACCAATCGATGTCTGTCTCTGTCTTTCTGTCTGTCTGTCTGTCTCTCTCCCCCACTCTTTCTGAAAAGCAATGGAAAATATCCTCGAGTGAGGATTGGAAGAAAAAAAAAAGAAGATCCTTATGCCTTCTTCCTGTGCTCGCTGACATCAATTTAGAATGAGCACGCTCGCTGCCGGTTAGTGCGAGCATACTCTCTTCCGTTCGGGTGTGACAGGCAGACAGGATCTTGCTCGGTCGTCACTGCTCCTTTTTCTTGAAATGCTCCTCTGCTCTGCCTGCCGATGATCGCTTCCGATTCTCCTTTTCTCTGCCTGCTCTTTCTCCATCTCCTGAAGCTCGTCTTTCTCTACTTATCCATTAAATGTCAAGGCGTCTGTCCTAAGGGCTCTCCTCACTTCACACCCGCACCTCTCTTGGCGATGTCATCCACGCCCCTAACTCCCTTCATAATTCTTTCTCATCAGTGTCACTGTCTACCCTGGTGCCGAGCGTTCTGCTGGGCGTCTGAGATGCGGACACACGTAAAAAACCTTCTGCCTTCAAGGAGACGGAAAAGAAAAGACAGTTCCACTTGAGTGTATGTGTGATCTAAGCAGTGTGTCTCTGAGACACAAAGACACGAATTTGTGGGGGAGTCTGGCAAAGTGTTCTTCAGGAAATGTTCGGGTTGCTCCTGATTTACACTTTTCTCCTGATTTACACGTTTCACAGGCATGTTATGCTCAGTGTGTCTATAACAAGAACAAGAACAAAAGTAAGCTCCTGCAAATTCTATTTTTCATTTTCTATCATCCATTGTATCAGTCAGGATAGGCTATGTTATATTGTGTAACAAAAATAATCCCCAAATCCTAGTGGTTTAAAAACAACAAAGGTCAGTTTTGCAGACATGTCACATGCCATTTGCAGGATGGCAGTGGGGTGGGGATGAGGGGACGTGCTTTGCTCATTGAGGTCATTCAGGGAGTAAACTGATGAACCAGCCATCACCTTGAACCTTTGTGATTATTGTGTCAGAGAGAAAGAAAATGAACACTGGAGGCTCTTTCTTTTTTTAGAGTATATTATTAACTATAATCACCATGCTGTACATTAGATCCCCAGAACTTATTTGTTGTATAACTGAAAGTTTGTACCCTTTCACCAACATCAAAGATGTCAGGAGACAAGAGATTGAGACCAGAGAATGTAACCCAAGCTTGTGTCCTAGTAGAACGGGAGAGAATGGAAAAATATTTGATGAACAGCACTAATGACCACCACCTCTATCATGTTTGGGGGTACATTCCTTTACCCAGTAATTGAAACCTGAATCCTCTGATTCGTCCCCTTATGTTCTCACAGTTTTGTCTTGGAAAGCTTTCTCCCAACTGTGCCCTTTTATTCTCACTGCTTTTGCCTTGGCTCAGGCCTTGTTCTTCTTTCACTTGGACTATTGCAGTAGCCTTCTAACTATCCTCTAGACTTGATCCCTTTCAGGCATCATCCTGCTGCCAGAGTGATCATTCTAACATCCCATCCTATTTAAGATCCTTCAAAAGTTCTCCATCACAACTAGATCTATTCCAAACCTTTAACGGGAACTGCCCTTTGCACTCTGGCGCCCAGTCCCTCTCCCTCTTCTCTTGCCAGTCCCCCGTGTGCTAGCCATGCTTAATTACTTGCTGCTAGGCTTCTGCATATCTTTTCCACTTTGCTCTGTCTAGAAAGTTCTCCATTCCCTATCACCATGCCTCACCTCTCTCCTCCCAACACATGCTTTGCTCAAACTTAGAAAATCTCTTTTAAGATTTATATCGAGGATTATTTTCCTCTAAGAAACCTTTCCTGACTTTCCCAACTGGAATGACAGCTACTTCTCTATTTTTTGTCACCCGATTGTCCTATGCATATCATTCTCACAGCACTTGTAGCATGGTTTGTATTTTTAGACTACATGGCTGTCTCCCTCAACTAATCTATAAACATCTTGATGATAAGTGCCTCTCACTAGATTTTGTGTTCTCAGCAGAGAGTAAGTACAACGTTTCGGGCACATAGAAAATGCAGACTAAATGTGTTACCACATGGCTAGAGAAACAAAGATAGGCATTAATTTCAAACTCACATAATAGGAAGATAAATTTGTTTACAGGCATATGGTGGTTGATTTTTTTAAGGTGTGTACCTTGTCCAAAGTGAGAAGTGTTTGTGAGTGTATGTGCATGTGTATGTGTCAGGTCCCAACTCAATTCTGGGTAAGTTAAATAACTCTAAGCTTCAGTTTTCTTCTCTTTAGAACTCTATGAAGAAGAGTTAATTATAGCATCCGTTTCACAGGATTCTTGGGAGGCTAACTCAGCAGATGCTTACAGTGGGAATACTTAGCAAGGTGCTTGTATTTGTTCCCTATTGCTGCTGTAACAAATTATTGCAAACTTGGTAGCTTAAAACAACACAAGTATATTACATTATAATTATGGAGGTGAGAAGTCCAAAATAGGTGTCTCTGGGTTAAAATGAACATGTTGGTTGTACTGTATTTCCTTTGGGGGCTCTAGGAGACACTGTGGCCTATTTTTTTCCAGCTTCTAGAGGCTTTCTGCATTCCTTGGCTTGTGGCTCCTTTCTGTTTTCAAAACGAACAATGGCCCATTGAGTCTTTCTCACACTGCATGGCTCTGGCACACACTCTCTCACCTCCTTTTACTGATTATAAGGACCTTGGGCTCACCTGAATAATCCAGGATAAGTTTTCCATCTCAGATTCCTTAATTGACATCTGCAGCATCCCTTTTGCCATGTAAGTTATGTAAGGTAACATATTCATAGGTCCTGGGGCTTAGGATGTGGACAACCCACTCATGGTAGGTGATCAGTAAAGCTTGGCTATTATTCCTGGAATTATAGACAGTTTCTTAAACAGTGTTAAATAGAACTGAAACACTTTTAAGCCATACAACCTTGATACAATATAGTCTTCTATTAATACTTTAGCACGAAAGAGCCACCATTATCTCACTGCCAAAGTGGGTTAAGTGATTCACTTTTGAAAATTTCCTTAGCCATTTTTGCTTTGCTGGTAAAAGGAAATTGGTATTTATTTAAAAGTACTTTAGTAGCCCTAAGGAAGACTATTTTACTTTCATTACTGTCATTGTGTAGTAATGACTAGCAGTTATTGAGAACTTACTGTGTGCCAGGAATTATTTCAAGTGTTTATATGTGTATTGAGCAATTTGACTCCAATGACCAGCCCCATGAAGGGAGATACTTTTATTTTCCGTATTTTATGGCAGTTGAGAGTTTGTGCCAAGTTTCAGCATAGTAAGTGCTAGAGCTGGGATTTAACCCCAGGTGGTCAGGCTGTGGAACCTGTCCTTTTAACCACAGCACTATAAAAGAAGAAATGTGGAAGAATGAACACTCTACTTCGAACTAATAACTTAGCTTTTTTACAGCTCATCATGGTATAGCTTGAGAGTATTTAGTCTTATTGAGTTCTAATTTTTGTGCTTTTGAAAAAATGCATAACACACAGCCAACTGTGACTTGAGAGTTGGTCAGTTTCTAGGGATGCTTGAAAACAAATTGTCCTGTGAGTTCAGGCTTTTAGAAATAGGTCCTTTAGGCTCTTTCTGTTTTTCTATCTTTCTCTGTCTCTCTCAAAAGTATACTTTAGGAACATTAGCTGTAGAAACTATCATATATTATGTATTAAGTTTCTACTCTGCCAAGCTGCTTTATGCGTAAAATTTAAGAGCAAGAAAACTACCTTTCTCTTTTTTCTATGTCAGTGTTTCCTAAGAAAGTTGATGTTTCAAAGGAGTAACCACATATTACCATTTCATCTTAAGTAAAAAGATAAAGGAAAGATTATTAATAAGGCTAATCGTTACACACAAAATGCTAAGAACAACTGTGGATATTTCATACAGTAAGGATCTTTTTTTTTTTTTTTTTAAATATGTCTTCATTGATTTCAGAGAGAGAAAAGGAGAGGGAGAGAGAGATAGAAACATCAATGATGAGAGTCATTGATCGGCCGCCTCCTGCACACCCTGGACTGGGGATCGAGCCTGCAACCCGGGCCTGTGCCCTGACCAGGAATCGAACCCTGATCGCCTGGATCCTAGGTCGATGCTCAACCGCTGAGCCATGCCCGGCCCGGCTAGGATCTTTTTAAATGACTTACTCAGGGATGGGACTATGAGGAATTGGCATTTGCTACGGCATGTTGACAGAGCTGGATGCTCATCCACGGGGTTAGCATAAGTAAATCAACTTCATGGACCTTCTGTATTCATCGTAGCCACATTGGTGGAAACCACGTGTTATGTGAAAAATCTCTTTGTGCCCAGACAGGTAGAGAAGAGAGCAACTAACAAGTGGATGAAAATAACATTATAGCTAATTGATTAGTAACATTTTCTGTGTGAATGAAATGCATGTTATGTAGTAATCAAGTCTGTCACATATTTATTTTGATCCAGAATAAATTCTAAATCATTTTAAAAAACCGTTAAATGAAGGTTTTCATTTCACCTACTGTACTTGATAGTCACTCAGAATCACATAGACAGTTTAGATCGTGTGTTACCTGCACCACATGGTCATGATTTAGCTTTTACACGCCGATGTTTTATTTAGAACCCTTTGGCAGATGAAGCTGTTGACCTTAGTTAGTTAGAAAACAGCTGCTTTTCTATTTTGATTTGTAGTTAATGTTTTCCAAGTGTCGAGCACATGTAGAGACATTTTTTCCATAGACTGATATTAAACATTTTATTTATATTTCTTTTATTTTTAATGGTCCATGCATTGTTTGGAAATGTGAGAACCAATGAGAGCATTCACTGTAAATGTTTTTAGGAAAAAAAAAAAATCTCCCTTGGGCATTTCTCTAATGGATCAATATCAAATTCATTTATTTTAGTAGCATATTCAACTACATTGCTATATTCTAAGAACAGTCTGTTATCTATTTTGACTGAGTTAAAAATACATGATCTCTTTCAAATTTTTCAGAAGTTCCTGCCTAAAGTCAAAGCTAGGTGATCCCCAGTAGTCAGGTTTCACTCCTTGTTTTGTCAATGAGTGGATGAATACCTTGCGAAAATGACCAGTTGATAATCTTAGTTTAATGACTATTTTTCTAATTTCTTGTAATTATATGTTATACCTTCTGGTTCAAATGAAGGTGATTGAGTTTCTTCTTTTTTTGTGGGAATTAGAGTTTCACTTTTTGGGGATATATTTTTTTCTATAAGTCTTGGTAAATATATGAGCCCCATTATTTTTATTTTTCTGCTACGCATAGTTTACTGAAATCTAGTGCAAACTGTGAAGAAACAAAAGATGACGGTGAGGAGGCACTATTGTGTCCTTTGGTGGCAGATGGAGATTTGGGGAGCACGTGTCCTGGGTGCTGAGCAGCATAAAATGGTGGGAGACACTGAGAAAGAGAAGGCAAGGAGGAAACACTGTAAGATTCACCACATTTTGTTTATTTGTGGCGAGTCTCGGGTGCGGTGGAATAGCCCTCAATTCTTTGGGTACCGAAAATCTAGATGAGAAAGCAGAAGTTTCTTCACGGCTACGTGGTTTGCAGTAGGAGAGAAACTCTGCTGATCAGTGGTGCTGGCCGTTGGCTTTCTCTCTGTGTTTGCCTGGGTAGAATGTGACTTGGGAAAGTAGCTGTACAGCTTTTTTAATATATTAAAAAAATGAATACTTTCAGTTATGTTTTAAAAACATATATATTTTTTGTCTCTCAGGAGCATTACCAAAAGCCTATTTGAAATCAAGTGGGAATGAACCTATGGCCACTGATGGTGACGTTCAAGTGCCTGATGTTATTCTGGCAAATGCCGTTTACCAGGAGAGCGCTGTGACATCTCCTACCCCTCCCAACACGCACGTTCCAGCCTGGACCACGGATGCTTCTCTCCCACAGGACCGAGGCCACAGGAACACAAGTAAGTCTGAAGGTGCGGTGCATGTGCCCTTTAATGTCTGCGGAACCCACGGCAAGATTTTTGAGTGTGGCAACGGATGATCTTAATTCAGTCACTTACCGATCATACAGGCAAAGCTCCACTCCCTGGCCCGGCAAGCCTAGCAGAGTGCCCTGTTCCTTGGCATGAGATGCCCTCCGCCCAGCCATCCAGATAGGGGCGTAAATAAGTCATGAAGATGTATCAGTGTCATCCAACATTTCTCAGGCATAAAAATATTGACCGTTTGCCCCAGTATAGTGGCACTGATTTTGTGGTGCTTCACCTCTAAAAGTTTGTGCTTCTGCTTTGAAGTTTTAAGTTGCTTCTTTTGAGATGGTTAAATCAAGGTACTTATTTTGTTATTGGCACCTTGTAGGAGGGACCCCAGTTCTAGAATAGGATGCAAGTGATTTAACAGGAGCCACCCCCCATTTGCTTTTGACGTGTCCACGTGCTCTTGTTTCCTTGCTCCCCTCTCCTCCCTCTTTTATTGGCTGTGCAACTTACTGCACATGCTGGTGACTGACAGGCCATCTCACCTTGAGGAAAATGGCATGTGTGAAACTTCCGAGATTTGTCAGTCATTCCAGTAAAAGAGCTGGGAGAGAGAGAAGACAAAGTGTGGGGACTGGGTCGGCTAGCTGGTGGCACACAGTAGGCTCTGGAATGTGACTCTCTTCCTCAGTACCCCTCGGATTGTTTGGTAAAGTCACTAAGCGTCTGGAGTGTTGCTGGGAGAGGATCTGTGCGGACAGTGCCCAGGAGCTTCGGCTCTGCTCCAGTCAGCACTTTCTCTGCAGCCGTCTTGATTCTTATTTTCATCTTAAAGCAAAGTTGCGGGACTGGAACTCATAGCACGCCCAGCGCCCTGAGCATCTTCCTGCCCCTTCCTCCCTCTTTCTTGAAAACCCACAAGGGGAAATCACACCTGAGGTCCGGGATGGAGTGTTTATTTTCATTCTGAGCCCGGAAGGGAAGGATTAGGCCGACTCTCAGCTAGCAGTGCGTGCTTGCCAGTGTCTGAAGAAAAGCAGGATGATTCTGCCTCTCGAGCCGCAGGGAGACAGCCTGCTTGGATTCCGTTTCGCACAGCGCCCACGGGGAGTGGCTGTGCCTTAGACCCGGTGCTCACCAGCGATTCCTACGGATTTGTGTTCGTTACCTGACAGTAACGCTGCAAACCCGAATTATGCCAAGTGAAATTTATTTTCCTCCGGAGTTTAATTTTGAGGCTTTTTTTTTTTTTTTTTTTTAATATTTTGGCCATGACTTCAGCACTTCATTATTCTTTAGGACAGTATTTTTCCATCAGAAGTGCAAAAGTAATTTAAGCAAAAACTCAGTCCAGTTAATGTGGTTGCAATTACAGCCATTGTTATTTCTTTTGCTAAGTGGATTTGTCTCGATTTTGAAAGCTCCATTATTTGTTAAGATTCAAGTGGAGGCGACAGACACACAGTCGGAAGAGTAGAGAAACATATGGTGCTTGTTGCTCAGTTGGGAAGTTTGGTGGAAATCTGGTGGACTCATTCATTTTTCCTTCCTGTGGCTGGAGCATTGTTTGAGAACATGAATGTAATTCAACATGTAAAGGAATTCCAGGTGACATTAGAATGATGAAATGGAGAAAGGCTGAAATCTTTGAATATGTGTCATTCTTCGTTGGTAAGGTGCTTGACTGTTAGCATTGAGCGTTACTGTCTGACTACAGAGACCCTCAATAGACTGTCTCTATTAATTAAAATTGGATATTGCAGGGATTTCATAGTTTTTTATACATTCCAGTAATATTGCTAGCCTGTTATAGAACTTTAGGTAGTTTTCAGGTCATGTTTGAATATTTTCTCTGTGGTTCTTAACTGATGAGGTATACAGGATGTAAAATTGAGGCTTAGGGAAATTAAGTTGACTTTCTAATATCACTTGTCTCGTCATCGGTAGACGTGGAATTGGGATTCAGACCTTGGGACTCCTAGACCAGTGCTCTTTCAAGTATGTCATGCTTCCTCCCTCAGTTTTATTGCTTTTCTTGCAGTGGTAGGAGCATTACTGAGAAAATTTTAAGCTCCAGAAGAGTAGAAAAATAGTCTGTTTTGTTTTCTGCTGCCTAGCCCATGACCAGTAAAATAATTGTTGAAGGAATAAATAAATGAACTGCAGTCGTTCCACAATTTTAGTACCTGATTTATCACTTTTTGTTAGCAATGCCTAAGCACACTTCTGCGCTTGATAATTTAACCAGTTTTACTTAAAGCATCATTTAATGCCTTGTATATGTACTAACACCTAGCAGAGAATTTGCTTTATTTCTGTTTTCAATTATTCTCTAACGAAAACGTCATTTTAAATTCCAGGCATATGTAAAAGCTATTTAAGTCCACTTCAGTCCAAAAATACAGTAGCCAGACATTCTGTCCTACCCAAATATCCAGGGTAGGAAACCAAAGGGAGAACTCCTGGCAAAAGGTACCAGGAAATAGCCTTTCCTTAAGACATTTCATTCCTCCGGGGGCTGGGGCTGGGGGAGGTCCTTAATATCATGCCAAAGCATAGGATACTGCAGTTCGTAAAGTTTTAACCAGAACACCCCCCACCTTACACTGTGCGGCAGAGCTGGGCTTTGCGAACATGAAATAGGCTTTATGGACATCTGTTAACTTCTGGAGTTTCATTAGTTGAATTTTGAAAAGCAGTTGTAATGTGGAAAAGGAAAAGGTCCGTAGTTAGCTTTCATGGGATTTTTCTAGGTTGATTCTGTATTTGGATTATTATTTTCACTTTTATTCCTTATATATTTTATAAATATTTAAATATAAATTGAGTTTTAAAGAAAGAGAAAAACCAACCTAGAGCTTTTGGGTTAAAAATAATATGGCACACAATAGAATAACCTAGAAACTGATCTGGAATTACAAATGACAAGAGTGGGTTAAGGCACTGAAAGCTTAAGGTGTTCTGGTTTTGGTAACCAGCTCCTGAATCTCCTATATCAGATGAAAACACATTTACTTTAAAAAAAATGTTTTTGAAATAAAGCCAACATACCATGAAATTCACCCTTTTAATATGCACAATTAAGTTTTTCAAAATTGTATTCATAGAGTTGTACGACCACCACTGCTATCTAATTTTAGAACATTTTCTTCTCTGCAGAAAGAAATGCCGTATTAATTGCTCTTTATTTTCCCTTCCCCCAGCCTGTGTCAAAACTAATCTACTTTTTGTCTCTATGGATCTGTCTGTTTTGGACGTTTCATATAAAGGGCATCACACAATAAAGAAGCGGTTTTTGTGACTGGCCTCTCATATCTTTCTTGGATATGGGCACAGCTTTGCACACGTACCTGGCCTTCTACGATCCCAAGGCATACGTCAGAGCTTTTCAAAGGCCCCTTTGGACACCTCATTCTCCAGTTTTTCCTTTTAAGGCTTTTATCAGGCTCTTATTTCCAACAGGTATTTTTGCCTTGGGTGGTTGTGATGTTAAACAATTGCCACAGATTGTGCAGTAAGCGCCCCAGGGATAGAGCTGTTTGCATAGAGAAAGCTCTGAATCAGGTCATATAAAGACCAGCCCTGAGAATGGATCCTTTCCAGGGAGCTTCCAGATAGGTTGAATGGGGACAGTTCTCTGAGGATGGCTTTTTGTGGAACTTCAAACCTATTCTACCCTCTCCATTGCCTCCTAAGTTGCCAGTTTTCATAGTTACCCTGGTTGCAAGGCCATTGGTTTTCAAGGCTATCACAGAACTGAGAAGAGGGCAGACGTAACAGGGCAGGTTAAAATGCTAAAAGCTCATAGTTCTACTGTGATCCAGACATTTTTCTTGAGTAATGAAAAATGCAAGCCTTTGGTTAAATTCCAAAGTTCTGAAAGATTTGATAATTTTTTCCAGTGCTTTTACTGCTTTCACGGAGGAACAGATTTTGGAGGACGTTACCCTCCAACATTTTTCATCTCTTCCAGTATTGGGAGTCGATTTTCCTTCTTTTTATAATGCATAAATATGATTATATTACATATACAGAGTGTTCCAAAAAATGTATATGCATTTTGAATAATTATAAAGGCAGTGTTTATTAAAATACATTTTATTTTCAAAATGTAATAGAATCTACAAACACTGTGTGTATACATTTTTGGGGCACCCTGTATATTAATTTAAAATGTAAGCCTCTTTTCCCTTTTTGTGTATAAATCACTTCATTCCTTCTTCTTTTGCGTCACATTACTCTATCCTTACCCACAGTTAACCCATGTTAACAACCTAGCGTGCATGATATTATAGTTTTCTCCATGCTCATACTATTATACACAAACACATGTACAGAATAACATACATACAGAGATGATTTAGTCGTTTTTCAAAAAGTGGGATCACATTTGTTACATATATTTTTCTATGTAATGTTCTTCTTGTTCAAGAATGCTTCATGTGAATGTCTCTAACTCATTGTTACAGTGAACAGTATTCCATGCCATTGCACCATAATTTATTTTATTTCAGCCATTCTCCCAGTAGGGGGCGTTCATCTTATACTTAGTTGTGTTTTTTCTCAGTGAATTACAGTCTCTCTTCTGAAGATAAAATGACTGGGATCATGGCAGCGCAGCTGTGTAATGTAGTGATTTATTAGCACTGATAACTCTGCACCAAAATGCTCTAACCACATGCCCCAGACTTACTAAGTGTAGAAAGCTCGTGCACCGATCTGAAACCTTAAGGTTATTCTTTCTTCCTGGTTTTGTGTTGTTGACATGGTGTTTCTATTTGCTTGAAAGTGAATTTCTCGTGAAGACAAAGCTGAAAGGATCAGAGCTACTGTTGTCCTCCCTGGATTACTATTCATCAGGCAGCTGTCCAGGTGGGGACCTGAGGAGAGGGAGTCTAATTAGACATTTGAAATCAGGGAAGTCTTGTCCCCATTTTTCCTAACGTTTTCTAATCCCCTTAAGAATGACACCCTAAATGTTTTATTACGTTTCTCAACAGTCTGCTGTGCTGCCCTCAGAGCCATGCCCCACCGCTGTAGATCGCTTTCTGTAGGTGAGGGTGCGGTTTGGAGAGGGAGTCGGTGCTGGTGGAGTGCAGGTGGGTGGGCGAATGGCTTAGACGCACCTTAGGACCGTACCCTCCTCATTCCTGTTAAGTTGTTGGACAGCATTTCTCCATCTGGGGTGGGGGGACCTCAGATGTACTCTGCAGGATCCGAGAATTCTCCGTAAGGATTTCGTAAATGCATGCTTTCATTTCAATGGTAACAAAAATAACTAATGTAAGCCCACTCTCAGTCACCTGGATCGCCATCTCAGGACAAGTACTGAGGTGGGTTTTTGGCACCTGCATTTGAGTTTCTGTCTGTGGTTACGTTGCTGCTGAGCTATAGTGCTTAGACTGTTAAAAGATGCCTAAAGAAGACAACTTCGGGGGTCCAAGCTTTAACACTTCATAAAATGGACAATCTCCTTTAGGAGAATTACAATTCGGGGTTGACGGCAAGAAGCTTAAGCAAGATAAAGAATAAAGAACATGGAAGAGAAACATAGAAGGCCCCTGGTTGGCTGGAGCCACGTGGTCAGCCCTGTGCGGGGCCAGAGGAGCAAGGGAAGAAGCAGGGAGCCCGAGCTGGCTTGGGCCTGGAGATCGGCCGGCCGGGTGTCCTGCGTGTCTGGTCAAGCAGAGCGTTTACAGGGCCGGGAAATGATCTACGTTGCGATTTGCTGGCCTGGCACCCAGACAACAGCAGCTCCATCTTGGGCCTACCACATTATTTGAACAAACATTTTCCAGTCATCAAGAAAGGCACAGAGGCCCAGCCGGCATGCCTCAGCGGTTGAGCATTGACCTAGGATCCAGGAGATCAAGGTTCGATTCCCGGTCAGGGCACATGCCCTGGTTGTGGGCTGGATCCCCAGGTGGGGGGCCATGCAGGAGGCAGCCGATCAATGACTCTCTCATCATTGATGTTTCTATCTCTCTTTCCTTCTCCCTTTCTCTGAAATCAATAAAGACATATTAAAAAAAAAAAAAAAGAAGAAGGGCACAAAGGCAGACTCAGTAGATATTCTTCTCAGGTGCAGAACAATGTATGTGCTGGCATATTGTACAGAGGATACCTTGGTGGCCGTTCCCATAGACAAATGGTGACCATCTCGCTCAGCTGGGACACATGGTGGTACAAGCTCCCCAAATACAGAAGAACTTGTCCTCGGGAGTCAGCACCGTAGTCATGGTGTTTTAACAGAACAATGTTAATATTAATTCATTAATATAATTTATTTAAATTGTAATAGTTTTGTAATTTGTTTCCATTGAATGTATACATATTAATTTGATAATTATGTTACACCTATAGGCATACAGTGGTTTATATCTAATTTTCTGTAAATCTGCATAACTCCCTTCCTATGAAAAAGCCTGGGCAAATTCTTTAGCTTGCAAAATACTGCTTTAGGGAACCTGAGTTCTAGCTGTTTGGGTCACATCCCCGGAAAAAGCAGTGATGTTCTTTACCAAAGCATAACATTTTTTGTGCCAAGGACTCCTTTGGCAATCTGGGGAAGCCTATAGGTGTCTTCTCAGAATAATGTTTTGGTGCTTAAAATAAATAACACAGAATCCAAAGGAAGGCAATTTTATTAAAATCTGTTATCAAAATATTAGAAATATAAATTCATGCTATAGTAATACATGATATAGAAATAATTTTATCTAGCAGTAAGTCAATAACTAATTTTATAACAGCAATGAACATAAATAACATTTTATAATGATTGCAATAACTTCATGTTGATAGGAAAATAGATTTCTAATTTATTTTTCTTTGTTGTCTTCACTGAGAATTTAAGCAGGCTAAATTTCAATTAGAGGTTAATGGAAATAGAGATGCTATTTATCTCCCATCCAGGTTTTTCACAGACAAAAATTCTATGTATGGGCCCATTGGGGTCTTTGGACTGTAATTAAGAACACATATTCTAGACAAGAAGTCTATAGAGTTTTGTTTTTTGTTTTTGGGGGGTTATTTTTTGGTAACTAGGAGAGTCCGAAGCATGCCTAAGCCTAAGTTGTTTAATTAAGAATTTTTTCGGCCCTGGCCAGGTAGCTCAGTTGGTTAAAGCGTCATCCTGATATACCAGGGTTGTGGGTTCAATCCCTGGTCAGGGCACATACGAGAAGCAACTAAGGAACAAATAAATGCCTCTCTCCCTTCCTCTCTCTCTCTAAAATCAATCAATAAAATAAAATATGCAGTACATTAGCCCAGCTGGCATGGCTCAGTGGTTGAGCATCGACCTATGATCACAGAGACTGAAGTTCGATTCCTAGTCAAGGCACATGCCCGGGTTGCGAGCTCGATCCCCAGTCAGGGGCGTGCAGGAGGCAGCCGATCAATGACTCTCATCATTGATGTTTCTGTCTTTCTCCCTCTCCCTTCCTCTTTCTGAAATCAATAAAGATATATATATTTAAAACCCACGAAAAACCCCACAATACATTTAAAAAAAAGAATTTTCTGCTTCAAAATTTACTGGGTGCCATTCCCATGTGCTTTGCTGGACACCAGCGTTAGACCCCAATGATCAAGTCCATTTGGTTGCCCCCTGCTAGATATTAAATCATATTCTTCGGGTTTAAGGAACAGCGATGAGATTCAGACATGGGCTTCTGGTTAACATCAACATCTAAGCAAGGACAAGCAAAGCATGTAAGTGACTGTTGTGTGCGTGTCTGGTTAGCATTCTAGTAAATGGTAGCATTCTAGTAAAGACCGGCACGTTTCTTGGGAGGGACAAAGGAGATCTGACTGTAGGAATGGACTCTCTCTGGCTCTTTTTTCTCCCTGCTCTCCTTTTCTTCCTCCTCATTGCATCTTTAGATGACTCTGCCCCTAGGATGTATTGGGTTCCTCCCAGAGAGAACAGATTCAGTCACTTGCAGGGCTAGGCTTTTGCAAAGGGTAACGGAGTGCCTGTCAACCTCCTTTGGCCACCATCCTAGTCCTCTCTTCTCAGACATTTCTGGGCAGGACTTCCCGACCCTCTTTCCAAAACGAATCCTGCAGTATTCCACAGGTGACACGTGCCCCCAAAGGTAATGTGCCTATAGCACATTAATATAGCAAATGAGAGTTGGAGTTAAATAGTCATGTCAACAAAGGCCTGGGGCTCAAAATTTTTCTCTCCAGGTTCGTTATCACAGTTTCCTCTCCAGGAAGCACGGCCCGAATACCCTTGATCCATATGGGGAAAACAGTAGCACGCTGATAGTAGTGCTGCCAGAACAGTCCCAATCAAATTCAAGGACAAAGAATGTTCTAAAAGGCAAATTCTGAGATAAAAATTAAAAAATCTGTAATTTACTCTCTGGTTCTGAAAGAAAATTGGCACTGCATACATTTGTTTGCCTGAATCATTCAATCTGTTGACTGTCTCAGGGTTTTGATCTTTGTACAATATTATGTTGAGTGCAAAAGAGCCATCGTTGGGAATCTGTTTGCTGTTACTTGTGCCTTCGGAGAATATGCCTTTTGCCTTACTTGTAGATGAAATGAGTATGCTAATAAATTTTCCAAGCCAAAAGCTTTGCATCAATTCACAGTTGATGCAAACCATTCCTTGTCTTTTAGTGTTGACATATTTTATTATTCTATTTTGCTGCTTTGCATCATTAACCGGATATTTACATGTGGTATTTGCCTTGATGACTTGCAGTATTTGTTTATAATTATATTAATTGGTGCAAACTCATTAGGGTACTTATATACCCTTCCAGGCTTTATGAGACATGTCATTTTCTAAGAGCTTAGGTTAATATTCTGGGAAGCACCATTCATTCATCATCAGCTACTTATTGGGTACCAAGCACTGAGGTTTGGCTATGTATGTAGATTATAAGGATGGGTCAGATAGAAATCCTGTCCCTAAGTAGCCAAGTAATTACTGGGAGAGATGAACATATTATTTATAATTGAGAAATTCTATAAGAGAGGTTACAGAGATGAAAGAAAACATGACCTATTATAAAGTTTTATTGACAATTATAAAAGTAAATTTTCATTTAAAGGGTGGCCTGGAGTTTCCATTTTTAATCAGATTATGTTTTTTTCATTCTTAGATTTAAAAAGGTACCTATGATATAATTGTCTTCAATAATTATAGATAACTTAGATAAATCGAACAGAGGCTTTAGTTTTCAATTTTATGGGAAAGCCAGCCTTGCTTTTGTAGGTATTAATGAGAATTTTATCACCTCAGGAAGTGGGAGGTCTAGAATTCTACAATTCCCGCTTTGGAACTATTCTTCCATTGTTTATTAATTAATCAAGCACTGAGAGTTTGTTTCTGCTTGGGTTATATGTTTGTAAATGTGCACTGGACAATGGCCTTAGCATGTGAATTTCTGGAGACTGACTTATGATGACCTGATGGCTGTTAAGCCACAGTGACTATGTTACCGTATCATGTGTCCTTTAAAGCCAACAAAACATTTTAAAAATAAATAATGTGGGAGGGTTGTCATGGGGAAGAAATGAAGACCTTAAATCAAAACTCTTTGCTTGATCTAGAGTTTGGGGATTAGCCAAGTGGCCATGTTACAGGCAATCATGAGAGGCAGTGAAGCCCATTATTCGAGGCAGGGGTGGGGTGGGGGTGGTGACACAGTAGCACTATCAGTGTCCAAGTAGGGACCCACCAACCCTTCCTTCTTTCCTATTTCTCCCTTTTGGAATGGCGCTGTCTGTTCTATGCCTGTGCCACCATTATATTTTGGAATCACATGAGAATTTTGCTTCTGAGTGAATTGTACCTTGAGTCTCACCCATAATGAGTTAGGTGACATTTAGATGAGACTCTGGACTTCAGACTTTAGATTAGATGCTGGAATGAGCATCTTCCGGGGCTGTTGGAATGAATGAATGTGTTTTGCCTGTGATAAGGACATGGATTGAGGGGGCCGGGGGTGGAATGTTATGGACTGAATGTTTTCACTCAGCATTTCTGGAATGTTAAGATTTCATTTTCTTTATGGAGAGTTTAATTGTTTTCTTAAAGGAAGTTTGTTTTGTTTTGCAAAATATTTCTAAGTGTTTATAATGAGTTGGCTTTTGGTTTAGTCCACAAAATTTCAGAATCCTATCTTTAAAAAAATTACACAGAAACTTTGGATCACACACTAAAGTAGAGAGAATTGCACAATGAATGTCCATATGCCCTCTCTCAGTTTATCAACATTTTATCAATTTTCTCAGAGTCTCTTTTTAAAGCATTTTTTTCCTAGTGCTTCTTGTAGTAGAGTTTAAACTTGCTCTCATAATTGAGAGTTGGGCTACTCGCTGTACTGTTTACACAGAGGAATTTTAATAATAGCTAGTTTTTAACTAAAATATTGTACTTCATAGTTTAAAGAAATCACGTGGAGAAAGCGAAGGCTTTATGGAGCAATATGTTAAATCCTATATTAAATATCTAATTATCATTAAAATACATATTCCAAAATTTTCCAGTTGTAGGAAGAGTTACAATGTCCCCAGAAACAAAGTTGATTTGACATCTACTCTTGGGCTTTTTGTGTTGGGTATCCCGTGCCTCCCACAGCACCCTGCAGGTCTCCCCCTCTCTGGGTGAGCAGTGTGTCTGCCCTGTTCAAGCCTGGGGCAGGGTCACTAATTTTGACTTCAGCTCTTTGCTATTCCAGCTCTATAGGGCGTAGCAAAAGTAGGCTTACAGTTGTTCATATGGGAAATAATACAATAAATAATAATACAAGAATAAACTCTTTTTACACATACCCACAACTATAAACCTACTTTCCCCCACCCTTTATAATTCACTTCCATGTTTAAGGTTCCCATGTTTCTCTTTTTTAGCTTTTTGTTATCACAGAGCCCTCTATTCCAGTTACTTCCATTTCCACCCTAACTTGAAAATGGCAGGAATGGGGAAGTTTCAGGATTTATATAGTTCAGGGCCAGGTTTCATAGAGTCCTTCATTCATTCATTCATTCATTCATTCATCTGACAAGTGAATTGACATCATCTACTATAGTTGGTAACACGTAGGAGAAAAGTATTTCAGAATTTCCTGTTAGTGTCTTCTTGATCTAGAAGAAACGCTTTTCTTAATGCCCAACAAGTGTCTGCAGTTACAATTTGATCAAATTCCTCTAATCTATCCACAGTAGAGATATAGGATAGCCATTAATATTTTCCTGAGAAACTCCCTATGTATCAAAGACTCAAAATGACTGACTCACAATGGATTGGCCTTACTATGTACACTATAATTTAGAAGCAGGCATAAGCAGCAAACATTTTAGCAAAATAGTTGGGACCTGGCATTAGACCGTGCTTTTTCTCTCTTGGCTAAATTTGGGAGAGAAGTGGCTGCGTACAAGGGCAGGGCATGGGCTCCTCAGCAGTTCCAAGTGTGGGCAGTTTCCCTGGAGGAATGTGTGAGTCTCCAAGCTGGAGCTGAATGCGGTGTGCAGATGCATCTGGTTTCCCAGGGAGAGGCACTTTTGGAATGCAGTTTTGAATGGGTAGGCAAAGCCAGGGATGCTTGTGTGTTTGGTTATCTCTGCCTCTGACACTTTAATGTCACATGAAAAGGGCAGAAGCCTTCTGACTGAATCAGGGTCCCTACCAGCTCTTAAACTGGTCAACTTTAGTTCTTACCAAATGTTATAGAGAAACCCTGGGACTGCTGCTCAGATATTCCTGTGTGGAGAGGAACAGAGGTTCCTGGAGGGAGGACGCCTTCTCTAATCATTGGCCAGCTTCATAAGCTCGCTGGCCTGTGTGGGCGCACGGGCCCCGAGCAGGACTCTGCACATGGTGAAATGCTCTGCTGCCGCCTTGTTGAATGTTAGTAAACACTTACTGAGTATTTTTTTAAAAAAGTAACACCACCCAGCCAGCGTGGCTCAGCGGTTGAGCATCAACCTATGATCCAGGAGGTCGCGGTTCGATTCCCGGTCAGGGCACATGCCCGGGTTGTGGCTCAATCCCCAGTAGGGGGCGTGCAGGAGGCAGCTGATCAATGACTCTCTCATCATTGATGCTTCCATCGCTCTCTCTCCCTCTCGCTTCCTCTCTCTGAAATCAATAAAAACATATTTTTTTAAAAAAATTATGAAAAAAGTAATACCCAGCAGTGTTTTATTTTGCAAATAAGCAAAACTAATTAATGAAACTTTGAATTTTGCTCTTCCATGTATTAGTAATTCCCTCTGCCAAAGAATTCTTCATGGAATTCAGAGGAAATAGGCAGAACAAAATGTTAATGTCTCTGCCTCAGTTTTCCTACCTACATAACATGGGTACAAATATCTCTCATGCCTACTTCACAGAGTTTTCATGGGTCACAAGAAGATAATCGCAGCAGAAACTGTTAGAACTTGTTGCATGTGCCAGCGTTAGGCATTGCGTAAAAGTCATTTAATCCTCACAATAACCCTATAGCACAGATATTGTTGTCCCCATTTTGCAGATAGGAAACTGATAAACAGAGAAATCTGGTAACTTCTCAGAGGCTACACAAAGATAGAATGATAAAGGCAGGATTTGAATCAGATGGTGGAACCACCATACTATGTATGGGAAAGATGTTTTACAAACTTGAAAATGCCATACAGGTTTGAATTATTGTTAATAGTCAATCACTCATAGTTCTAGGATAGATAATTACATGGGGACAAGATGTGTAGTTCTTTTAAAATTAATGAAAAGCGACTGATAGATAAAGATGTGTCAGTTGAAATATTACATCTTGTTTAGTTCTGTGGAATGTGAATAATTAATTTACAATAAAATATTGACCCCTCACTGTGTTACGACCTTGCCACACTACATATTTGTTGAATGAATGAATTACATCAGGCTATGAGGCTTTAGCTAACATTTAATCATCTTAGAACCAAGTGGTACGGATATGAATGAGAGAATGACACACATAGATATGTGTAGGATGTGAAAGGCGGAAGCTTGGCCAGAGACTTTCACAAGAGACTTGAGGTTGCATTAAAAATGTTAAGTGTGGAATATATGAAAATATATAGAAAATATTAAAACCCAAATGTCATGATTCTTCTGGCAAGCATAGCTTACTCTTATTTAACTCTGGTAATTTACACCGCATTACACTAGGGACTTACATTTTTATTTCTGCACAAATTAGCAAGACATTGGCTTTCCTATGCCTTGTCTATGTAAAGACTTATAAATGTCACAAATGACTCAGTAAGAAAATATGTCTTACTTTCGTCTCCTTTATTTCTCTTATGAGAAATAAAAGTTACCATGTTTGGATTCAAAGATGTTTACAGAGTTAGTTAAGAAGCCAGAGGAGGCCCTGTCTTTAGCTCTCTGTTCCTTCTTATCTCTCTGTAACCCTCTTACAGACCTTCCAAAGAACACGGTATCTTTTCAGATTGTTTTTTCCCGAAATCATTCTGGCAAAATGTCACTTTTAGTGTGAGTTATCTAGAATGAAGAATGAACTTCATTATTCCACTCTGCTGATGTCGTCCTGACCTGGGCTGACTGTGTAGTACAGCCAGGAATGGACACTGAGCGTGCCCAATCCTAATTGTCCCCGGCTGAGGATGGGTAACCCATTTTTAACAGCAGATGCATTGTTTTCTTTGAGAAAGTGTAGCTTTTACAAATCTTGGGGAAGCCATCTATTGCTGGAATCAAAAAAGGTTCATTAAAATATTTTACAATGGATGAAGGAACTTTACAGTTTTTAAAATGAAATAGTACATTTGGCAGAATGACACAGTAGGAAAAAATAGCCTTCGGGATCAGAAAGACCTGGTTTCATTTTCAACTCTACAACTTAAAATGTGTGTAACCTTGAATCCTTTCTTACCCTCATTGAATCTGCGTCATCATCTGTAAAATGGGAATAAGAAGAGCATTTCCACATTGGTGTGGGAGGGTTAAATAAAGGGCTGTATAAAAAGTACCTGGCAAACACCCTGCCACCTAGAAGGCACTCCAGGATCTGTTATCTATTTCTTAATCTTTAAATTGGTTTATATTTACTATAAAACGGTAACTGGAAATGAAATTTAAATATCTTTTATATTAGAGACAACTTGGTTTATTTCAGCTTTTGTAGCAAAGTAAATTTATCTCAACCTCTCCTCTCTCTGAATTGTATGTTTTTCTTGAACATCAGCAGTATGAAGGCATTGTCTTAAGTCCTTTATCTCCATTGACAGCCCTATGATTAACATTAGTATTAAATTGACTCTACAGATTAGGTGGTTATACAGGTGAAGTAATTTCCCCAAGGTCACACCGCCTGTGGGTGCCGGGGTTTGGACCCAGGCTCAGTGCAGCCTCCTGGCTTCTCTTCCTCTCCTTGGAGTGAGCGAGCTGTCGCTTTGACAGTTAGAGTATCTGCTCCCACTCTTGGCAGCTGCAACCCTTGTCTTCACCCCACTCCCCTCGGAGCCCTGCAGCCTTCTAGCGCCCAGGTCTTTCCGTTCATCTTTCCCGAGCCTTTTACTTTGTCAGCACATTTCCCTTTCTTTCCTGCGTATGGTGGCCTCGTGCTAGGAGCAGCAGAGCATGCGTGAGGATAACAGGACATACAGCTTTTATTTTTAAAATCACTTTCAATTCTTATTTTTTATTTAAAACACATGAAAGTTACCTAACAAAAATATTTTAGGAAGGTAGCTCAAAGTCAAATAGTTATATTTTATTAAATTAAAATTATTCATCTCTTATAGCTTGTTTTAAAAATCACCTGAGTAACATTTTTACCTTTTTTTTTTTTTTTTTTAAACAAAGTGCTCCCCCAATAGTTCCAGTCCCCTGGGTGGAAAAGGTGAAGGGACTGAGAAGTACAGATTGGTAGTTACCCAGTAGTCACGGGGATGTAAAGTGCAGCAGTAAAGTCCATGAGACCCAGACCGTGCACCTTTTAGGAGAAAGGCAGGGCGGCTCCTCCTCTTGTTCTTTCACCTGCTGCAGGAGAGTCCAGAGCGGAGTCCAAGGTAGGACTCAGTCTGTGGAGGGGACAGGACAGGATGACTCCCTAGGCCCTGGGACACTCTAGGGAACAGATGATTGAAAACAATAGCAGCATGAGCCCTCAACACTAGTGCCCTCAGGTCTCATCTGGCCTTTTCATATCTGCTTCCATCTTGTTTAATAAGAAACCCTTTCGTGTGAAGACTTTGTTCCATTTCATTGCCTCATTCACTCGGGAAATGACTACTGGGTGTCTACTGTTTGGATTCCCAGTGGTTTCTCTTTTTACCATCTTTTCAACCGATTGTTGATTGTTTACATGAATATAATTCTGCTCAGAAAAACTCATATTTAAAACATGAAATTTTCTGTATATCATAAATAAGACAATTCAAGTAAAACTGCCCATTACTGAGTGTTTTTTAAATGAACTTATAAACATTAATAGCCAATAATATACAATCCACGGCAAGGATTCAGCATTCCTTGGATGTCATCTCCTTATGGTAAATAGTTTTTTGGGACAGCCTGTATAATCAGTTTTATTTATATAATATATTTTACTTTATGAACACATTGACCTTTCATATCAAATGAATTTGTAAACCTGTAATTCCGATGTGTCTGCTCCTAAATGGAATTATCCTGACTTCCCAGGTGCCTGCGTGAACATCACCCACAGCCACTGTCAGATGTTGCCCTACCACACCACGCCAGCCTCTCCCGCCCCCATGGTGAAAGACATGGATGTGGAGAAGTTCCTCAAGTTCTTCATGTACCTCCATCGCTTCGGCTGCTATCAGTATATCATGCTTTTTGGCTGTAGCCTTGCCTTCCCCGAGTGCGTCAGTGATGGTGATGACAGGTATTTTGGAACCAAAATCATTCCGTGATGAGTCAGTTGCAGCAAAAGTGTCTGAGAGGAACAAAATTACCCCAAGCTACCACATTTTGTTGTTGTTGTTGAAGGAGGAAAATACCCACAACAGCCCCACACCAGTCATAGCCAGTTGTAATTCTTTTAAACTGGAAATGTTTTGAAAACCTGGAATAATTTTATTAATGGGAAGAAATTATTCAGTATGTTAGATTGATGCTATCAGCTGTGATAGTAGCTATTTCAGGGAGGGACTGGCAGAGACAGCATCCTCAAAGGGGTGATGGAAAAGCGTTTATTGAAGGGACTATTTATGGAGGTGTGGTTGGCTTAAGAGAACAAATAACTGATGGGAGGCACCAGGGCCCCATAATAAGTGGATGCAGTTCCACCACTCGGGGCTTGAAAGGGGAAGAGCGTGGGCAGCACCGGGAGGGAGTTCTAGGTATGGGTGGGTCGGGGGGTCTCCCGACAGGCCAAGTGCTGCGACCCCAACCAGAGGACTGCAGAGAGAAGGAATAGATACCCTGACCTCACTCTCCTCCTGCCCTTCCATCTGCCAGGGCCTCCCACCACTGAACTCACCAACAACCATCGCGCAACTGTAGGCAATGAATGGGAGCTCAATAGATAAGATCCAAAAATCTCATCTAAATATCATCAGCTCACAAGCCTCATATCTCATCGTTTAAATCAGGTATTAGTGAGATGCTTGGTGAGTTTCATGGTCAACACTGGAGCTCAGAGCAGGGCGAGGAGGGCGAAGGGTTGATGCAGAGGGACTGAGACTATATCAAATAGGGTTAGAAATAATTTTCAATAAAGGTAAATCAATGAAGAGCATGTCAGGGAATATCTGACATACTAAGTATTCATTTTAAAAGCATATGTTAAAATAATAATCACAATTATTATCTGAATTGAAATGTTAGGAAGTTTTCAGAATAGTAATGTTAGAATGAATTGCATTTTCAAGTGCAAGTAGATTGCATGTTATGTGTACTAATTTAATTAGTGCGTAAAAGATAACTTTCAGTAGGCAAAGCCATTTATTATTTGAACTGGAAAAAGCCTGCATTGCCATAGACTAAATACTAGTTAGAATAGAAGTAGTAGATTCTGGACTGTAGAAGTAAGTAAAGAACTATTAGCAGGCACAGCATTCAGGAAAGTTTTGCTGGAAAGCACTGTCTGTAGAGGGTGCCTTCATGGTAACAGAGAGGCTCTGTTAGGTCTTTCCAGGGGTGAGAGTATAGATGGTAGTGAGGGGGCCCCTTATGTCCCTAGAATGATGGCAGTATGGCAGGGTGGTCGAATTCATTTCCTAGGGCTGCCAGAACAAATGACTACAGCTGGGTGGCTTCCACCACAGAAATGTATTCTCTCACATTTCTACAAGCTGTAAGTCCAAGATCTGGCAGAGCCATGGCCCCTCTGGGGATTTCAGGATGGGGGCTGAGTGACTCCCTTCCTTCCTTTGTCAGCCTCTGGTGGTTTCAGGCCTTCCTTGACTTGCAGCCACATGCCAAGGAAGTCTCTGGCTCTGGCTCCAGTCTCCATCCTCACATGGCCTTCCCTTCTGCATTTGTGTCTTCTCTTCTGTCTCTTATGGGGGCACTTGTCATTGGGTATAGTATTAACCTAAGATGATCTCATCTTCTCAAGGTCCTTAACTTAATGACATCCACAATGACCTTTTTACCAAATAAGGTCGCATTCAAGGTTCCCAGGGTTAGGACATGGACATATCTTTTTGGGGCCACCATTGACCATACTGCAGTGGCTGAGAAAGCAGGCGATGGAGCCACATGCCTGAGACTTTTCATCTGTAAAATGGAGATAACAGTTGTATTTACTTTACGAAGTTCACGTTAGGTTTAAATGACAGAGAGTTTGGAATAGTGCCTGGCTTTTAGAAACAGCTCAATAGATGTCAGTAATAGTTATCACATAGTGGATTGAAAAGAAGGGGAAGTACTGATAAAATTGAGGACACAAAAAGTATTTATAACATATGCTAAGTATTGAAAGATTGGAAAATAAACATAGAATACTATATGGATTAAAAGAAATTTAGGTAGAATACTCAAGGCTGCTAGAGCTGGATTCTAATTCCATTTCTCCTGAATTTCAAACAATTTCACTTACATCTCTTTGCTTTACTTTCCTGTGGACTGGCGTGTGCACAAACAAGACAATGAAAGAGAGAGCTTTCGGCTTCCAGGAGACGCTTATTTCACTTTGATCATCGTTATTGTAATTCAGTCTCAGCTCTCAATTAAATTAGTTGCAAAATTCTAGGTAAGTGGCTCACAGTCTTCAGGGCACTCTTAGGTAAAATTTGTTTTTCTCCTGACCTGGTTTGTCCTAAGAAGTGCTCTCATGTGAGAGTTTTCCAATTTCTGTTATAATGGGTAATAATTTATAGTCGGTTTTCAGATATTTTTCAGGGACTCATGCTATTTTCTGTTATTACATTTATCATCACATTTAATTGTATAATTACACTTTCAGACCAATTACTTCCTACTATCACTTATCATGTGCACAGGACCTACAAGCTAAATTCAATAAGCACAATAAGTTTGAAAAAAGTAAAACATATTATGGAAAATAATTCTAAAGTTGAACATATTTTTCTTATATTACACTACAGTGAATACTTTTATATTAATTTTCTCTACTATTCAAATAACAAAAAATTGCTTATATTCCATCCTAGAAAAAATAGCTACTTGATAACATTTAAAAATTAACTTAAAAAGATAGAGTGGGATGCCTAAATCATATAGTTTTTAACTTGATTCCTTTGAGACCTCAGATACTCATTAAAACTACATCATATAACAGTGAACTTTAACAGTGTCCATTTTAGACTAGGTTGCACTTTAATAAACGTGTGTGTCATGCACTATATAACAGGCTAATTGAAATAGAGTATACTTTATATGGATTCAGTGAAATGTAGCTCAAAATATGGAGATTTAGCTGATAAACCATCTGGGTAACCCTAAAACCATGTGGGATAGAAGGAGTAGCTTAGAAATATCAGCAAGTAGCTGGAGAGAAATTCATAATTCCCGGGCCAGGAGAACAAAGGTTTCTAGATGGCCTGATGCACAGGTACACTGGAGGTGTCTGCGTCTGAAAGAGGAAGCAGGTGTTGCAGCCCCATTATTTGGATGAGTAACCATCACCCTTTCTCACCTTGTTAAGTAACAGGTGCATAACTTGATCAAAGCTTGGAGGGGGGTTAATTTGGCCTGGAACATCCAGCTTTGGCTTTGCTTCTAGAAGACACCCAGGAGACCCTGCTGATTGTCATCACCCTCCTCACATCTTCTAATTCTTTGCAGAGAAACTCTGCTCATGAAATGAGGCCTTAACATTAAACACTTGACGTGTTTTGCTATTGATTTTCCCCTCTGGGGTGTTGCTTTGCTGCTGGCTCCTTAGCAGAAATTCTTAAAATCTGTGGAAATAAATAAAAATTTTATATAGCCACACGACTAGAGATTAAAGATTATATCTCTGTACTGTACTTGATCCATGTAGGATTGCTAGGAGGGTCAAATGCGTTTCTTCAAGTGATCTTTTCAAAAGCCCTATACTTTTTTCCAAATAAGTATGTTCATTGGAGATTAGAGAATTTATCTGGTGACTGCAGAGAATGTGCTTGAAAAACTAGGGGCAGATGAAACCTGATTCCTTATAGCTCTGCCAGTTGTCAGTTATAAGACCTTGGGAACTTTCATTAGCCTTTCTGACCCTCAGTTTCTTCATCTCCGTTGGATACTGATCATACCCACTTCATAGAGTTTGTGTGTATTAAACATGGCTTACATAAGGTGCTCATACGTGGTCTACACTGTCTGGTACACAGTAACTTCTCTGTGAATAGTAAGTACTGTTATTGCTGTAGGACTCAGGGATGGTGCGTGAGTTTCTGGGAGGGTATAAACTTCATCTCCTCTTTCAGAGATGCAAGATTTACATATTTTTCTCACTCTTCCCACCTTCTAATTAATTTTCTACTTAGCTGCCAAAGTGATCATTTAAAAATACAAATTAGCTCTGGCTGGTGTGGCTCGGTTGGTTGGAGCAGCATCCCAGACACCGAAAGGTCGCGGGTTTGATTCCCAGTCAGGGCATAAGCCCAGGGTGTGGGTCTGATCCCTAGTCAGGGTGAGCATGGGAGGCAACAGCCTATGTTTCTCTCTCTCTCCGTCTCCCTTCCTCTCTCTCAAAAATCAATAAAAACATGTCCTAGGGTGGGGGTTTAGAAACCCCCACAAATTAGATGATGTCATTCCCCTGCCTCTACTCTTTCTAGGGCTTTCCATTGGATATAGATTACAAGCTAATGGTTTGGAAGCCTTCCCTGCTCCCCTAGTGTCATCAGCTCTGCCCCAGCTGCAGTGATCTTTCTGTTTCTCAGAAATGCCAACTTTCTCATTTCAATTGCACATGTTGTTCCCTTTACCTTTAAGGATCTATCCCTCCCGCTAAGCCCTCTGCTCAGAAGACATCTCTGCAGAGAAACCTCCTCTGACTACCCTCGCTGGCTGCCCTGCTCTCTTTCATTGCTGCCTGGCTGTGTCTCTTTTTGCTCTGTGTATGTCGTCGGTCTTACTTTATACACTCCACAGTGGCAGAGCTTGACTTTGTACATCATTCTGTACCCGGTGTTCAGAACGGTGCCCCACACATAGTAGGTGCTCAATAAATATTTATAGGAATGAATAAGTAAATAAACTCATCATTTAGGGAGCCCTTCTAAATGTCTAGGTAAATGGGGGTTCAAAATATGTCAGCTGTTGTTGTACGTTGCTTACTGTAATTCACATGGTCCTGAAAGTTCACGTATAAATCAAATTTTATACATATAAAGCGAATAACAATTTTAAATGGAGTTAGATGGTATTCCCAGAAATGATTTAGCTTCTTTCTGAGTGAGCTTCAGATGGCAGAACAACCAGCTGAAATATAGTAACTTGCTCTTTTCAAGCTGTCTAAATCCTGGACCTAATACATGAGGAAGCACTGAATTATTTCTGAGGATTGGCCTGGGGCTCAGCACTTTCTTTTTAGTATTGACTACACGCACTCAGTTAAAAAGACTTTACAGGTCAACAGTAGTTGAAAACCTTAGACTTAAGGTTTAGATAAAGAGCAGAAGCAAAACACTTATAAAGTGTCCAGAGAATAATGACCAGGATCACGATTCGAATCTGTCCATGTAAAGAACAGCTGAGGAACCTGGGGGTGGGAGCCCGGGATGCACTGCGAACATCCTCAAACGCTTCTGGCCTGGCCTGGAAGAGGGGGCACACCTTTTCTGTATGTTTCCACGGGGCCAAGATGGAACCAATAATTGAAAGTCACAGAGAAATAAATTCTCATTTAACAAAAGTAAGAACCTTTTGGGTAATAAATTTGTCTACATGTGGAATTGTTGTCTCAGGAAATGATGAGTTATTATCATTGGAGGTAATGAAACCAACTATTGAGAACTTACTGGAGACATTTCAACAAAGAATCTAGCATCTTTTGCTAAATTAGTTTTTTGTTGAATTAAAGGGCAGGTCCATTTGTAGTGGCCCATTGCACTTGTTTGAGGGAGTTCTAAACACTTATGGAAAAAAGAGTAGCCCTGGCCTGTGGGCTTAGCTGGTTGGAAAGTCATCCCGTGCACCGAAGGCTGAGGGTTCGATTCCTGGTCAGGGCACATGCTCAGGTTGTGGGTTCGATTACATGCGCAGGAGGCAACCAATAGAAGAGATGCTTCTCTCTCTCTTTCCCTCTCCCTCTGTGTCTTACCAGAATCAATGGAAAATATGTCCTCGGGTGAGCATTAAAAAAAAGAGGAATTAAATTTACCATAACTTTTCTCAAGGATACTTTACATTTGCACTGGGAATAATAATGAGAGGATCCAGCGGGGGCTTTGTGGTGGGCTGTCTTCATGCCCATGGAGAGTATCTATGTCTTCACGCCCATGGAGAGTATCTAGTAACAACCGATGGTCACCCAACTGCCTTCCGAAAGGACGGGCTGAATTCACTGCAGGACTTCGGTTTTGCCACCTGGTGTTTGCCAGTGGGGACCCTCCCGTCCAAAGCCCCCTTTCTCTCCATTTGACTCTCGGGTTTTCACCTAAATAAATGTTAAACAAATATTTAAAGTGTATCACCTTGGGGAGGTGCTAAATTATCTACTTGGAACACCTGTGTATCCTGGGTGCCTTGGCTCGTGCTCAGAGTTAAACAGTTTATGGTGGAAAATAGAACTTCTGACCTGTCAATATCTGTCCCACTGTCACCCTGTTTCTCACCCTTAATTCTGTGAGTTTTGATTCTAAAACTCTGATAATAAATCAGGACTGGAACTCTGCTATGTTGCTATCTTCCATTCGCTGTAGGTTCATCTTTTGAACTTTTGCTTTTGCTAAAATCCTGATAGGTAAATAAAAGTTCGAGGCATATTTTTGGTTCAGCCACTAGGCAAGAAGAAAAAATATGTTAAAAGAAACAAGAGATATTTAAAATTTCCTTTTCAGAAGGCACAGTTTGTTAATTTCTTATAAATGCCCTAAACATCCTTTTAGAAGCAGCCGAGTTTCCTGGAAAAACGATCCTGCGTTTCAGTTCTCATTATTTAAAGTTACTGTAAAAGTTTCCTGTCATTTCAAACACACAATTGATACGTTTTTCCTCTTGTGACTCCATCATATTACTAAAATGGCCATAATACTGAGATGGCTTTGAGCTGAGTAATCCACATAGGCGCCAAAGTTGTTATTGGAATGAATTTTTAAAAGCTATTTGCTATGTGAGAATTGTAAAGCCCTGTCCCTCACCATCCAATTTATACTCACAATTTCTACTACCGCATATAATATTATATTGCCACACTATTTTTGAGTTGAATTTTACTGATAATGTTTTAATGAAAAAGTAACAAATTTGTCCACTTATAATGTCATTTTAGAAGGCTTACTGTGTTCTTAAATATGTTATTTTACAAGACGGCATGTGCCCATCTCCCATGTAAATGCAACCCCGAAATCATCTAAAAAGCAAGTTGGGAAATAGAGTTTGATTTAAAACATTTTTTGAAGATTTCAGAAGTTATATAAAGTCAACATAAGCTTTATTCTTTTTTTTCTAAATGGAGATTAATTACATACTGCTAATTCATTTTACTAAAGCTTTTATTTATGTCCCAAGAACTCTGCAGTGGCACATTTGGGAATAAATGCAAGCATTACAGAATTAAAATTTTTTTATAATCATAATTTTTAAAAAATAATATACATCAGTAGGCAAAGAAAAAAGATAAGCTTAGTTGCTATCACCAACTAACTATTCTGAAAGTCATTTGCCACTTCCTTCCCTGATTTTACCTGCTACCCTGGAAACAGGGGTCTTTTATTATTATTTCTAATTATTATTATTTTTAATCCTCACCTGAGAATATGTTTATTGATTTTAGAGAGGGAGGAAGGGAAAGAGAGAGCATAACATTGATGTGAGAGAGAAACATCAATTGGTTGCCTCCCTTACGCTCCCTGACCTGGGAGCAGACCCGCAACCTTTTGGTGTGTGGGACAATGATCCAACCAATGAGCCACCCGGCCAGGGCAACAGCAGTCACTTAGCCACGCCAGTGCTGGCCACCTCGCTGTTTAGGTGGCCGGTTACATCATAGTTGCTTTTCAGCCTCAGGCAACACAGATTGAAAATGCATTTTGGCAGTATACATAAAATATCAGTGATAAGTAAGGTTCCATTTTATGAGCCAAAATGGCTCCACATGTGGGTAATATAAAGTCAGATAACTCATGTCACTTTTATTTTACAAAGATGTAAAGCTAGAGAATCAGGCCATGACAGCTCAAGTCTTTCTGAACATGCCTTGTCATGTCACTCACAGTGTCTCAAGCTCAGTGAATTAGTTTGTTGACTTTTCAGCTCAATAATTCCTTGGTATTATGTGGATGTGGCTGGAATTTAGATTCAATACTTGTGATTCAATTCATTCAAAAATCTGTATTAAAGGTGCCATTTCATGATGTGCAAAAATCAAAACAGCTGCAAAAAGAATTTAACAATTGCAAGTTTCTTTGGTGATTTGTTAATCCTGTATCCCATGGGCCCTGGTGAGTATGCCAAGTAGTAATGAGAACCAGGTTCATGCCGGTTAGAAGGGTATAGAATTTTATATTCTCTTTCAGGGGTGGTTGTGTGGTTTTACATCATTCACACCCATCTTAATTTAAGCTGTGTTTATCTGTTGGTATTTCCTCAAGTTTCTCTATTTTAAGGGTGACACCCTGCTCTTGGCCTCTAAGTGAGACATTTAATTGTAGGGTTTTCATCCATAGCAATTTTACTGACATTTTCCTCTTACATGGGAATTATTTCAAGACTGAATAGCACGTGTAGAATTTGCTGACCTGATAGGGAGGGGATCAGGTGAGCTGGGACAGTGTGAGCTCTTATGCAGCCCAGGAAGTTGGCAGTTAGATAGTGATGGCTCTGCTCCCGGCCTTGCTACTGATAGCTTAATTCCAAGCAGGCCACCAAATTACCCTCTGAATGTGATTCATTCATTTCTCTAATAAATATTTATGGGCTGATGACTGTACACACTAGGGATACAGCAACAGATAAAACAGACAAGAATTCTTGACCTCATGGAGCTTATATTACATTGGAAGGAGAAATTACATAGGCAATGAGCAAATAAATAGGTAGCAAATAAATAAATAAATAATGTAGATCAGATAGTGGTAAGAGCAATGGAAAATAATCCAGCAAGGAGGCTTTGGGAGAGTCAGAGAATGGTGGCAAGAGATGCAATTTTAAGCAGAGTGTTGTTCAAGAATACCTCACTGAGATTACATTTGATCCATCAGGATAGAGTCATCTAGAAGGTGAGGGAGACCCAGATATTCTGAATGTCCTGTGGTCACTGACCTAAGTGGGAAAGACGGCCTGATGGAATCGGTCCTGTAAGCAGATACTGTTGGCTCAGATATTAGTGTTGAGGGCGTAGACGTAAGGGAGGGGTAGATGGTATTGCCACGCACATTCAGAGCTTGAGGGAGATCCCTCTCAGCTTCAGACATCAGCTCATTCAACAAGGGTGCTAGAAAGTTATCGATTTATTTATTATTATTTGTGGATACACTTATTAGCACCCACAATGTACCAGGCGTACCATTTGATGTGGGGGATGTAGAGATGAAAAACACACAATTTTGACTTCAAGAGACTCAGCATAATAGGGAATCAGAAAGGAAAATAATAAAATGGCTGTACAATGTGATCAGTTTACAAGGTGTGGAAGTAACACAGAGAGGAAGGAAGAACTCTTTTCATCTGGCACTATTAGAAAAGGCTACTTCCAGGGGGGCAATAACAGTTGAATTGGATTTTAGAGGATGAATAGAAGTTTGTCATGTGGAAAAGGTGGAAAAAGAAGGCATTTCAGGTAGAGAATTAGCCTAGATCTACTGTCTGTTAATGAAGCTACAACTAGTTTAATTTTACTAGAATATAAAACGGGGAGAGAACAAATGGATTTGAGGATGTTTGAGGAAGTAAAATTAGCAGTACTTCATGATTAATTTCACATAAATGGTGGGGTTGAGGGTGAAGCAAAGGTTTTGGGATTTGAGCACTTGGGTAGATGATATTACCACCAACAAAATCATGCATGTCAAAGGGGCAGTGGTGCTGGGAGATAATGAATTAACACCGACATAATGCCTTGATCTGGTTCAAGAAGTGCAAGACAGTAATTTTCCTTTCAATGGAGATAAAAACAGCTGTCCTTCTGTAGGAGATGACATGATTTATACATTCATCCAGTGGTGTGCTGGTAACGGGCTCCCTGAAAACAAAACAAAACAAAACTGTCATTTGTAGCATTTGCTGATTTCTGTGGTAGAAGCACTCCTAACAGATTTCAAGCGAACCAGAGTTTAAGGATTTCTGGCACAACACCGCACTTTATCTTTGACTGGTATTTGCTAAGCTCCCGCTGGGTGTGATGCATGCAGTGTGCCGCCTGTTTCTCACCGGCCTCCCCATATCCACTTCCCACCTTCCTCTGTCGGAAGGCTTTCAGATGGCTACTTTCTTGCTTCCTGTGGGGCTCAGCCAATGGAGCCACCGACAGGACATCAGAATGTAAGAAGAGAGTCGGTTGGGTAGCGATCCCTTAGTTTCTTCTTTGCCAGGTTACCCAGGCTGCTTGCATCCCATTAGGAGAGGCTATGGCTCCTATCAGGCAGCTTCCCCACGTGGCTCTCTGTAAGTTCTATTTTCTGCCCCTTCCCTTTGTTCCTGAAGTCTGGGATGCTAACAGCAACCTGTCCCAGCAGACTGCACTGACCCTGTTTTTTAAAGTTGCAGACTGATCTGACCCCCAAATAGCCTGACTTCTATTATTTCTCCTCAGATCTGAGAGACAATGACATGTACAAACATTTCCGTGAGCACTTTTCTACTTCCATGTCTAGTGAAGGTGGGAACCAAGGAAACCTCTTTCTGGCCACTCTTACACCCCATCTTATGAGGTGTCTGAAGGCCACCAGAACATGCTGACATAGAAAGCTGGAGTTGTTGGTCCATCACAGAGAGAACAGGCCATCTGTTGCTTCTCTGTGTTTCCCATCAGTGGAGATGAATTCAGGCTCCTGTGTCATTTGTAGACTTTTGTCCCTGTGTTACATGTGGCTCATGTTTGTGAAGAGAGGCCAGCTAGGTGAGGCATTTTGGAGCAGTGGACTGGAGTCATAGTAACTGCCTATGTGATCTCCTTTTTAAGTTTCAGATTTCTCACAATGTAAAAAGAAGAAATAGGGGTAAGTTATCTTGCAAAACCCTTCCAGCATTAACATTCTCCTCAAGACTAAGGCCTGCAGCTCTAGGAGCCCCCTGTGACTATGACTTTTTTTTTTTTTTTTTAAGTTCTATTGATTTCAGAGAGAGGAAGGGAGAGGGAGAGAGATAGAAACATCAGTGATGAGAGAAAGTCATTGATCGGCTGCCTCCTGTATGATCCCCGATAGAATCGAGGCTGCAACCCAGACATGTGCCCTGACCAGGAATCAAACCATGACCTCCTGGTTTGTAGATCAACGCTCAACCACTAAGCCACGCTGGCTTGGTGATTATGACTTTGTAAACATTGCTCACTGAACAACTCAGCCTAACAAAGACAGATTCAGAAATATGTTTTTAAAAAAATGATTGTGTGAGTCTCATCAATGAATAGACATCTAACTCAATAGCTTGCCTCTGACCAAGTGAGATACCAAAGAAAAGTATATCAGTTACCCACTGCTGCAAAGCACATTACTGCATGCACACTTAGCAGCTTAAAATAGCACATATCTATTATCTCATAGTTTCTGTGGATCTGGAATCTGGCAGTAACTTACCTGGGTCCTCTGCTTCAGGGTCTGTTATATGGGTACAATCAAGGTGTTGGCCAGGATTGGAGTCTTATTTGAAGGCTTGACTGGGGAAGGATCCACTTTACAGCTCATGTGATTGTTGGAAGAATTTCAGTTCTTCAAGAGCTGTTGGACTGTGAGCCTCAGTTTCCAGCTGGCTGTTGGCCTCCCCAATATGGCAATTTGCTTCATCAAAGCTAGTAAGGGAGAGAGTCTGCTAGCAATAGAGAAATCACAATCTTACTCTTATTTATGATGGAAATGACATTCCATTGTTGGTTGGAAACAAGTCACTAGACCAGCCCACACTCAAAGGGAGGGGCTTATGCAGGGCTTGAGTACCAGGAGGCAGGGGTTATTGGGGACCATCTTAGAGTCTGCCTGCCACAAAGACTCTTTTTTTTTTTTTTTTTTTTTAATGGAAAAAAGGAAAAGGGTTTTTCCCGAGCTCTCCTAATATATTTAAAGGTCAATTTTTCTGCCAAACATAAAAAGTGACAATTAAGTGTGATGTGGGATACTGAATGAAGATGTTAGGGATATTTGAACAAGGTCCTTAATTTAGTGAAAGATATTGTACCGATGTTAATTTCCTGGTTCTGATCATTTCTGTGGTTGTGTAAGGTGTTAGCCTTGAGGGAGCTGGGATGCAGAATATGTCAAAACTTTCTGTACTATTTTCGTAACTTTTCTGTAGGTCAAAAAGTAGTTTGAAAGTTAGAAAAAGCGATTTGTAAAACTTTAAAATTCCTACTTATATAAGCCTATATTGCAGCTATAGCTTATTCAATAATTTTAACATTAGGTCTTATCAGAATTTTGTTTTTGCTGATGAAATCTGAAGTTTTTTGGGGGGATGGAGATATGTTTAAAAGGGCATAATAAAGAAAAAAATCTGTAATTTTTTTGGTACATAAATTTAAAAACGTTTGGTAGATAAATATGCTTAAAAATATTTAGGCAAAATCTCCAAGTTCTTTTTTTTAATCCTCACTTGAGGATATTTTTTCCATTGCTTTTCAGTGAGAGTGGAAGGGAGAGAGAGAGAGAAACATCGATGTGAGAGAGACACATCAATTGGTTGCCTCCCACAAGAACCCTGACCACAACCAGGGCCAGGGAATGAGCCTGCAAGTGAGGTATATGCTCTTGGCTGAAATCGAACCCGGGACCTTTCAGTCTCAGGGCCGATGCTCTAACCACTGGGCAAGATGGGCTAGGGCATCCGAGTTTTTTATAGATAAATCTCTTTAGAACATCCTTCCTGATGGAAATACAATAAAAATCTCACTATCACTACCTAGTATAACTAATTATATATTTGTTTTCTGCTTGAACTTTAGTTGAAACATGTTAGAGACTTTGCATGACACCAACTGCACTTCACACATCAATTTAAAATAATCACCATTTCTAAAATAGTATTTGATAGCCAGATCCGACTCCTGCTTGTGCCGAGCACTGTTTTCAGATGTCGGTCTGCTTGTTGCTTAGATATAGACACTTATGTTCCAAAATAGTGTGGTCTATCTCTCCACACTGTTCCATGTGATGAAAGCAAAACACTTCAGCCCCTCAGAGGCCGTTGAATGTCATGTAAAGCAAGAGCAAATGGCTCCTCGTTTGCTCCCTGTTCGAAAGGGCTGCTAGTTATTAATACTCTCTCACTATTTCACTTGTCCTGGCCCAGCAATTTAAAGCTTATGGGTCTCCGTTGGTTACACCTCTTAAGAGAGCTATTTGGAAACACTCTAGACATTTTTCTTAGGACCTATTTTTAGAATGGAAGGCCTAATGGTATTTTAATGCCTCTATATATTCCCAGAACCAATCTCGAGAAAAAAAAAAAATGTCTGTTACCTTTTGAAATTTAGCAAAGCTGGTGGGATTATCATTGCTCCTCTGAGAAGCATTGTGTTAAAGGGTAAATTATGATTTACAAAATGTCAGTGCTAAAGGCATCATGTGAGCTCAGCTCTTCCAAATCCCTCACTTTTCAAATGAGGAAACTGAGTCTTGGTGTGTGTGAACTGTTGGCACAAGATCAGATGGTGAGGACTGGCCACGTGAAAGTTTTAGGGTGGTGGACTCATCCTTTCCCGCAAAAGTGACCACAGGAAGAGTCAACGAGAATGTCAGCTTCTGAGTTAGAGACACAGCTTTAGAACAGAAAACAGTCTGCTGGGCCCCTGCATGAAACTTCATTGCTCTTACTATAGAGGATTCTGAGAACAAATGTGGAGGGATTCAAAACTATGTGGATTCAGAAGTGAGGAAATGTCCCAGGACCACTTGGGAGAGTTGAACCTCGAGTGTTAGCTTTGCAGTGATCTCCCCACCCCACAATGTTGGATGCATTCCCCCCCCCCCCGCCCCGTAAATGGCATCTGAAATGCCGTTAATTAGAGATTCCTTTGCTCCAGCCAATCTTCTAATGACGCAGACACCTTTGGGACGGTTAAGTTTCCATCTCTTATTATAAATTACTCTGTGCTATTTTCATCTTTTCCCTTTGAAAACCTAATTGTGATCTGCTGCTCACTTGGGGAAGGTAGTTTTTACGGTAGGAAAGGAAGAAAAATGTTTAAGAGCAAGTAATGCTCTGGTGGAGGTGGCTGTCTAGGTGGGGTGCTTGAGTGGGGTCAGGATGGTATCAGAGACTGGGACCCAGGCCAGAGACGCAAAGGCAAGGAAGTAGGCCAAAGCCAAGCCTCGCTTGTCTTGTAGCTCTACTGTGGGCTGTCTCACACCTGGAACAGAAAGACAAACGGCTTTACCCTGCCCTTGTGTTCCTTAGCCCCTTTGGCAAGTTCTGATTCAGTGCAGGTTAACTGGGAGTTTGAAGAATGAAGGGAGAGCCCCCTCTGTGGATCAAGTTCTTAATCACCCTTGAGTTGTGCTTTGGAACACACACTCCTGAAGTAAGAATTGACGTGTAATAGAGCAGTTAATAGAGCGGGTGCTTGGGTCCATCTGCCTGGGTGTGAATCCTGGCTCTGACACTCAGGACCTCAGCGACCTTGGGCAAGTCTCTTACTTTTCCTGTGGTTCAGTTTCCTTACTTGGGCATTAGGGGTGACAGTGTTAGCGCTTATCTTTTAGGGCTGTAGTGAGAAATGAATGCGTCAGGGCACATGAAGTACTCAGACAGAGGCTGGCCAAGTGTGAGCTAGTGCACAGGAATCCTGTGTTCTCCACCTCCCTCAACCATGCGCCCATGTTTTATTTGAGGAAATAGTCTCTAACTTCTCTGGAATAGGATAGAAAATGTTGTTTAAGAGATACTTTCTTAGTCCCGTTAATACCTAATTTATTTTCTGAATGGCAATCAGTTCTCTTTGCACCAAGATACTTGCCTGGAACAGTTCGTGTTTTATGCCCCAAACCTAATCTTTCAAATGCAAAACCTCTCCTTTCAGATCTTCACTAACAAATTTAATTACATATTAATGTAGGTAGATAACTATGTGACTATCAGGACTCTAAAAGATATTCAGTTTTGACCCTGGCCAGGTAGCTCAGTTGGTTAGAGCATCGTCCCAATGTGCCAAGGTTGCAGGTTCAATCCCCAGTCAGGGCACATACAAGAATCAACCAATGAATGCATAAATAAGTGGAACAACACATTGATGTGTCTCTCTTTCTCTCTCTTTCCCTTTCTCTCTCTCTTTAAAATCAACAATAAAAAAAGAAATTCAGTTTTAACACAAGTTTCTGAGAGGAAAGTCAAAAGCACTCATATCTGAATGTAACTGCTGAGTACCCCTTTCCCACATTTTTAAGTATAACAAGATCTCTCTCCCAAGATTCTTCATAGGACTCATGTTTCTGTAATTCGTAGAAATATGAATGGGGTATTGTAAATGTGCTGTTTGATCAAAGACCTTTTAAAGTCAAATTATTACATCCTTATATGAGAACAGACAATGTAGGAAAGTAGATAGAGTGTGGACTAAAAGTCGAAACATCTGGATTCTCTTCCCAATTCTTCCATCAAGAAGCTACGTGACCTTCAGTCGATCCCAGAATCAGGTCCTGTCTCAAACGAAGGATTTGAATGAGGTGTTGCTTAAGGTTTCTTACAGCTCTAATATTGTGTGGCTCTGAAATATTTTAATGACACTACATTAATGAAGTGTGTGCTTTGCTTTGACTGAGATGTCTATTTTCTTTCCCACTTTTCTTAAAACCATTTGAGATGCCTTTGCTAGCTTGCTCACCAGCTAGGCTGAGAGATGCAGTCTGTAGCTGCAAAATAGAAAAGGCCACCTGGGTCTATAAGAACAAGTCCATGGCCTTGGCATTGTAGCACCCTAGGCCCCAGACACAGAGCTATGGAGCCAGGAGTGTTTGATGGCATGTCAGATAAATTAAGACAAGCTCCGGGGCATCATTACTCTTACCATTAATAGACAGTTGTCTGCATTTTTCTATTTTGCAGAAGATAAAATAGAAATCTGAGAAGATAAATAACTTTATAAGCTATCGACAAATACATTGTTTATAGCTGTAGATAAATAACTGAGTTGCCACTTGTCTTTATGCTTCCTTTCCAGGGAGGCAATGGAAATTAAGCAGCGGCTTTCTCTCTGCCTCTCAGAGATTCGTTGAATTTCTGAAAGGGAAAAAAGAGAAATGAAATTAACATATTTTGTGACCTACTTCTGCCTTTCCAATTTGGGGGCCTTCATTTCCATGTTAATTTATGCTTTTTGATATTAAGTAGAGCTCTTTTTGTGTTGATGGGTTTACTTTAATAACACAAATCTAAAAAAAAAAAAATTATTGGGGGAGTCAATGCTCCTACAGGAGATAGTTAGATGGTATGTTATGGAACTAGCTCACTCCCTCTAGAACCATGACATTAGGGTGGCTGATTTCTTATGTGATTGAGTGTAGAAATTTAAGTTGTTAACATAGTAAATATCAATTAAGATAATATTGCAACCCTTGTGGCCAACTTTAATTTCATTATTATTTCAAGTAGTAGTCTATAAAAATATTAATTTTCACCTTTCTCTATTCTTCTAGTCCCGGACTCCTGCCCTGTCTGTCCTTCTGTGAGGCTGCAAAAGAGGGCTGTGAACCAGTCCTGGAGATGGTGAATGCCTCCTGGCCCTATTTCCTCCAGTGCTCCCAGTTTAGCGACCAAATGGAAAGCAGCAACGTCAGCAGGATTTGCTTCTCACCGGAGCAGGAAAAAGGAAAGCAATGTAGGTGTCTGTGTTCTGTTGCATTTTTAAAAATTTTAATTGAAGTATATCATTCATACAAGGCTGCATGCAAATAGCATACACGGTGCAATAGATGTCATCAAAGTGACCAGACCCATGTAATCAGCATCCAGGTCAAGAAACAGAGTATTATCAGCATCTAAGACACACTCTCAAGCCCCCTCCCAGTCATCTCACCCTCCCAAAATAACCTCTCTCCTGACTTCCAGCACCTTGGGTAGTTTTGTCTACTTCTGAACTTGATATTAATGGAATCATACAGTATGTGCTCCTTTTTGTATCTAGCTGCGTTTGCTCAATATTATGTTGAGGAGATCCAGTATATTTTCAACTTCTAGTGGCTTGTTCATCCTCATTGTGAATAGTATTCTAACACATGATTATACCACAGTGTATTTTTCTTGTTGATGGATATTATGACTTGCGATGCTATGACTATTCTTGGACATGTCTTTGATTGAGCAGGACTATGTATTTGTTCAGCAAAAGAGTTTTTTAAGTGGTTATAGCAATTTATACTTGTATGAGCAGTGTGTGAAAATGGCAGTGGCTCCAAAGCCTCCCCAACACTTGGTATTGTCTGTCTTTTTAATTTTGGCAATTCTGTTGATAGTATTGTGGTATCTCTTTGCAGTATCTCTGTGATTTTAAGTTGCATTCCCTTATGAATTTGATTGAATTTTCAAAATTTTTTTATTTGAGTATCTCTTTTTGCAAAGTGTCCATGTATTTGGCCCGTTTTTAAGTCAGGTAGTCTGTCTTTGTTTTTGACTTACAGTTCTTTATGCATTCTGGATGTGCAGTCTGCTGGATATATGTACTGGGAAGGTTTCCCACTCTGTGGCTTGCCTTTTCTCCCTCTCGTTAGTATCTGTAATGGAATAGAAAGTCTTAATTTTAATGGGTCTACATTACTGATTTTTTTCTGGTCTTCAGCTTTTTAGACTCTCCTGCTCCTGAATGTAAAAGCCTCTTTCTAAGTTACTAGAAAGGCCCTTTGGCTTTCACAGATGAGTTACAATTGCCTGTAGCTTTGAGTTATCTTTTTCTAGGACATTGATTCTCAGCAGTCAGCCAACTAATCCATTGTCCTCTGTACATGTCAAACACTTGATAAGTTACCCCAGTAAGTATATTCCTTTCCATAAGCATACTATTCCAGGTCACCTCTGATGAAGGTTTTAAAAATTGGACCACCCCCTTAGCATCTATTTCCACTTAGCATCAACGATGTTAACTTCACTGCCATCCCAGCTGTGAGTGATCCAGATCAAGAACACCATCCTATCACCTCCTTTCTTGGATCGCTCCTGGGACCGTCACAAGTTGGGTTTTCCAGGAGCGGTCACTGAGATGGACTTTGTTGTACAGGGTATTTATTAGGTATCAGCAGTTATGTAAAGGAGAGAGAGAAAGGAGGATTGGGCAGAAGGAGACATTGAAATGAGATCCAGGCCAGGAAAGCCTCAGCTAAATCCGTGGGAGCTCTGGAGCACATGTGGCCTGAGAGAGCTGTTGCGTGCTAGGCCGGGGTAGCCGGGCCTTTACAGTGCTGTGCCACGTAATGATGTTTTGGTAGATGACGGTCCTCATCTACGACAACGGTCCCACAGATTATGATGCAGATGAGAAATTCCTATCGCTTAGTGACGTGGTGGCCATCATAACATCGCAGCACAAGGCGTTGCTCACGTGTTTGTGGTGATGCTGGCGTAAACAGCCTTCTGCACCTGTCGCATAAAAGAACAGCACATCCAGTTACGCCAGCACACAATGCTTGATAACGCTAATACGTGGCTGTGTTACTGCTTTGTGTATTCACTAGACTATACTTTTTAGCATTATTTTAGAGTTTACTCTTTCTACCAATAAAAAAAGAAATTTGTGGTAAAACAGCACGCCAGGTTATGCCGGCAGCAGCCTCGTACTTTTCCTGTTTACCGTGGCTCTTGATTGTATCATTTTCTCTTGCGCTTGATTTAATGGCCTGTTGTTTTGTAGAATCACAAACTCTGTGCAGTCACATGCTGTGCAGTAATGTTCTGTAAGATCTGTGGCCTATTCCGTGTAGCCTAGGTGTGTGGGCGGGACCGTCCGGGTTTGTGTAAGTGCACTCTGTGATGTTCACACAAGGACAACATTGCCTAATGACGCATTTCTCAGAACATATCCCTGTTGTTAAGCTGGGCGTGCCTGTATATCCCCGCCCCCAGTCCCCAAGCAGTCATGGATGTGGGCCTTCCCGGGAAGTGTGTGTCTTGGGCGAGGCAGAACTTGAAGGAGCCAGAGGCTGCTGGCTGACAGTGGGGGTAACAAATTCTCTCCCGAGGGGTAGGCACACGGAGGGCAAACGGATCGCCTGGCCCGATCCAAGACGGAGCTGATTTTGCGGTGTTTCTAAGGCATGTTATTAAGGCTCCGGCTACCTCTGGTTTGTTTCTGTTCTGAGGGTGCACTTCTCCAGTGGACCCCACTGAGAAACTGAGACGTTCACTGGGTTCTGCTCCTTTTCGGGGTCCCCCAATTCTGATGTTTTTCTTCTGAGGACAGCAGGATGGCTGGAATTTCCACCGTACTTTGCAGAGGTTTTCTGCTGAGCTCTTTAGCTTCTGGCTCTTTGTGGCAAATGCCTTGAAGGGAAATCCTTTCCATGGCCCACTTGTCTATGTATCTTTCCTCACTCCTTATTTGACCCAATACCCAGTTCCTTTGGCGGCACCAAAATGATAACTTTTGTCTCTAACCCTGTGGGATTGCCAAAACTCTACTGGCTTCTCTGCCTCATCTCCAGATTCTCAGTTCCCAACTCCATGCCAAGAACCAGCAAGTTCCACAAGGAAAACAGCATTGCAGAACCTAGATTCTTTTATTCTGTGCTTATCTTCTCTCTGAAATCTTAGCCACTCACCTCCTACTTGTCTCATGGGCTATCAGATGCCTTTAAATAGATGTTTCTTGTGTTTTATCTGGCTCTTCAGGTTTCATGGTGAGGGCATTGACCTGCCACAAGTTACTGTCTTGTAGCCAAAAGCAGAAGTTTGTTTTATTTCTTGTTAGCACAGTGTTTAGTAGAGGTCTGCTGCTAAATTAGGATTCCCTCCAAAAGATGGTATATAGCAATAAGCCATCGGAAGGATGACTGAGTGATTGTATCTGAAAGAGAAGTCACTCAAGTCTTTCTCTTTCATCTACATTTGCCCCTCTTTTGGTATGAACACTTTATTAGTGGTCATTTGGAAAATGTAGCCTGTTGATAGAGGACTTAAGAATCCACAGATAAAATGTGAAAATGAAAACCTCATCAGTGCTCTTCCACATTGATGGTCAAAAAGTACTAGTTCTTGAAAATCAAAATAACATCAGTAGTCTTTAATAGCTGAAGCTGAAATGCCACTTAATATAGGTTCTCCAGATATCTGATCTTGGAAAAGATTGATGATTTATTTATATTTGAAAACTTGTGTTTAAAGAGAATAGAAATTTCCTAAGTACATTCATCTGAGATCCTCTACTTTGTCATAGTCTTTTTAGAATTATTGGTTGTAATATTTTTTTCATGTAGAATTAATTCAAGCAGGATGCCAGCCATCATAGAAATGTTCATAATTTTTGTACTAGGGACAAAGCTACTGCTAGCTATGATCTTTGTGTGTATATAAGAATATAATTTCGGCCCGGCCGGGCGTGGCTCAGTGGTTAAAGCATCGACCTAGGATCCAGGCGATCAGGGTTCGATTCCCGGTCGGGGCACATGCCCGGGTTGTGGGCTGCAGCCGATTAGTGACTCTCTCATCATTGATGTTTCTATCTCTCTCTCTCCCTCTCCCTTCCTCTCTCTGAAATCAATAAAGATATATTTAAAAAAAAAAGAATATAATTTCTAGCACACACACACATAGTTACTAAAAATATGTTCATGTACTAAGAATCTACTTTATGCCAACTAGAAAAGTGTCATAGAATATAGTCTTAATCATATAAGGGCTTGTGATGTAGGGCCACTTATAAGTATAACCAATGAAGTCCTTTTCTTGTTTTTTCATTTATTCAGTGAATATTAATTGAGTACCTACTCTGTCTAGGGCATTTATCCAGGTAATCTGAAGAAATAAAAGTAATTACAGTGTTCATAACATTAATTTATAGCCATCTAGTGTGGTGGTTCTCAACCAGGGATGATTTTGCAGCCCCCATCTGGGAACATTTGGCAACGTCTGTCGACATTTTGGTTGTCATAACTCTGGGGAGAGAAGGAGTTGCCATAGGCTTCTAGTGGGTAGAGACCTACTATGCTGCTAAACAACCTACGATGCACAGGACAGGCCCCAATGCAAGAAATTATGTGGCTCAAAATGTCAAGAGTACTGCTTTTGAGAAACCTTGGTCTAGCACAGCACTCTATGCTTTTCAAATACTTTAATAATAGTAATAATAACAACAATAATAATAATAACCATGCTTCCCTCCTATAAGGAGTGTTAAACCTAATCTGGTACACCCATATGTGAGAAACTGTAAAAGGAACAGTAACTCCGACGTCACACAGAAACTGTAAAGGGACACAGGTTGAATGTCAGTGGAGCCGAGTGGAGCCAATTGCATAAAGGAAGTGTGAATTTTTGAAAAGGGGAGTGATCCCATTTGGCAAAGAGGAGGAGACAAGGGGCTCTGGTGTGGGCACTCAGCACTGAGAGCTTGTGTTGGCTGTCGGGTTCCCACTTAGCCCATGAAATGAGTGATGACTGAAAGTTGACTCCATCTCAGTCTTCTGCTTCTCACTTGTGAGATCATCTGCCCCAAGAAAATAGGAACCCCCTTTGCATTAGGGATCCCATTCTCCTTTCCAAAGTGCTTTCGCAGCTGTAAGCCCACTTTGCTTCCAGAGTGAATCTCTGAGGTGTCGTCATCTTCATTTAATAAGTTAGGGAGCTGAGAGGTGCAGGGAGGTTGGTCCAAGGTTATTTTAAATCCAGCCGCCGGGGCTGTAACCCTCTACCCAACAGTCCACCATCCTGGGAGGGACCATCCTGGTTTGATTGTTAAGCCTTGAACACTACCCCCTGCTCCAGCCCCCTTCTCACGAGAGCTTTCAGACTGAATTGAGCCAAAACCCACAACTTGCAACAGCTGCTTTTTCCAGTGCAGAGCTCTGTAAATTCAGTTCGTCTTCTCCGAGCATCCTTTAAATCCGTCATAACTCCGAAGGTACTTCGTTCTCGTATAGAATGATACACAGTTGTCTTTTCCTGTCCATCTCATGCTGATGCTGAGTCCTGGAAAGTAAATAATGCGCTGAGGTGATAATGCTGTGGGAACTGTTCTTCAGAGGGCTTAAAATAAACATTTGTGTGTGTTTCCACAGCTGAGCTGTGAGAACCCAGGGGGCTAGAGGTCAGGGCCCATCAATCATTCTGAGCTTTCCGACTAATCCTTTAGCCTACCTTGTCTGTAATCCTATATGGAAAGTAGTTTTTAAATGGTATCTCTGTGGCTCTAAAGAGATCCCCCTGTCATGGAACAACTTCGGCTATTTATTCTTTCATTTTCATTTTCCTTTCCTAGTATCCTTTTTGCTTTGCTAGCGCTGGTTGCTGATAGCAACCACTTCGGTGCATTAACAGCAAAATCGTAGTTTCAGGATGTTGGTAAAACACATACTCTGAATTTCTCTCACCGAATTGTGGGTTCATTTGGGAGAAATTATGCAATACTATTTCTTTGAGGTACTTAGTGTCATTGTTTTGTGGGAGAGAGATGATTATACATAGCATTGTGGTTACTAAAAACCAGCCATGCACTTTTCATTACAATAAATCGTCAACTAAAATGAGGTTTTCCTAGAACTTCAAATTTTCCTACATTTATAATTTTAAATTATTAAAAAATTAAATTACGAAAACATTTTCTTTCTTCCATATGTGGATTCTTCTTTTAAGGGCACCAAACTTAGATCTGAAGGCTTGTATGCAAGCTCTGGCTATTTTACTTAATAACTGTGTGGTCTTGAGCAAGTTTCTTAAACCCTTTTAACCCCTCTTTCCTCAACTGTAGAACAGAAATAATGCCTGGATGGTGGGATTGTTTTATGGGCTAAATGAGATAATGTATTTGAAAGAATTTTGGCAGCCATAATGCACTATGCAAATGTAAATGGTTCAGTTCAACAGACATTTAGAAGCATGTTCTATGGACCAGGCAGTTTACCAGGAACTGGAAAAGGAAAACCGTAAGACTGGGAACCATAAAAATCCAAGAAAAACGTAAGCCAAGAAGTCTTGGACATTTCTCATGGCAATATTTTTTCTGATATACCTTTTTGGGCAAGGGAAACAAAAGAAAAAATAAACAAATGGGACTGCATCAATCTAAAAAGTTTTTCAACCGCAAAGGACACCATTAACAAAATGAAAACACAACCCACTGAATGGGAGAACATATTTACCAGTGATACATCAGGTAAGGGCTTAATATCCAAAATTTATAAAGAATTTATACAACTCAACCCCAGGAAGACAAACAATCCAATTAAAAAATGGGCGAAGGACCTAAATAGACACTTCTCCAAAGAGGACATACAGATGGCCAAGAGACACATGAGAAGATGCTCAACGTCAGTAATCATGAGAGATGCAAATTAAAACCAAAATGAGGTATCACCTCACACCTGCCAGAATGGCTCCATCAACAAGTCAATGAACTACTAGTGCTGGGGAGGGTGTGGAGAAAGAAAGGGGACCCTCGGCACTGCTGGTGGGAATGCAGACTGGGGAGCCCCTGTGGAAAGCAGTATGGAGGTTCCTTTTCTTTTTCTCTTTGACCCCTTAGCTGTTAGCATTTCACAGGATTGTAATCGCAACCGTCTCTCCTCAACATTATGTACATTTTCTCTGGGGAATCTCATACTTGCTTGTGACCACATAACTACTGATAACTCTTAAGTCTATATCTCACCCCAAATTGTATTCAATTTTTCCAAGTTTCAGAACCATATTCCAGTGTCCTCACTTCTTCCTCTCAAGCAAATAAGATACTTTTTCGAGGTCTCCAAGGATTTCTCCCCATGTTGCTACTCTCATGGGAAGTTCTTAGTCCCCTGACTTGACCCCCTGCAGCACCTGCTGCCTGTAATCACCCCTCCTCCCTGATAAACTCTCTTCTCTTGGCTGCCCGGTATTTGCCTTCCTCCTTTGGCCACTGTTGTTTTTATTTCTTCTTTGATGGGTTCACCTCATTTCTCTCACCTGTAAACACCAAGGTGCCCCAGGGCTTAGTCGTTCGATCTCTCCTCTTCGGGGTATCTAATTCAGAATCGTGGCTTAAATGCCACCATGCGCTGACAGCTACCAGTGTGGGTGTCACGCCTGTATCTCCTCGGAGCTCTGGACCTGCATGCATAGCTGTGCTCGTCACACACGCATGCGCGCGCACACACACACACACACACACACACACACACACACACACACACACACACCTGCCTTCCATTTATTTCCACTTGAGTGTCCGAAAGGACTATGAAACATGATATGCACTAAACTTACCTAATATTGTCCCCATACCTGCTCCTCTCTCAGCTCCCCCCTCTTGGTCAATACCAAGTTCATTCTTTCATTTGCTCCAACCAGAAACTTCGGGTCACCCAATAGCTCTTTTTCTCCCAAGCCGTACCTGATCTGTCAGCGAGTTCTGTTGACTCTGTTGTTATATACACACAATCCAACCAGTGCTCACCCCCTCCACAGCCACTCCCTGGTCCAAGCAAGTCCCCGAGCCCGCGGGTGGGTTATCCTCCCAGCTCTTTATTCAGTTCCTGGAAGCCTCCCTATGGCCCTGCAGGCTCTTCTCCACACAGCAGCGAAATGATCTATTTTTGCTACTCAGATCCTATTGATCTCTTGAACGTTCACACCTTCCCTCTCCGAGTTTTCTGTAGGTTCCCGGCTCGCTCCATGTGAAAGCCACCGTCCTTGGAACGCTCAGGGCCCCCCATCGCACTGTGGGACCCACAACGCCAGGAGAGCAGCAGTCACACAGAATTCAGTCAAATGCTTCCTCTGAGAGTTGTGCAATGCAGACCTCCTGCCTCACATTATCTGGCCCGGTTACCTCTCTAACTTCTCTCTTAATAATTTCCTTTATGCTCTCCAGGTTCCAGCTGCCTGCCGTGCTCTTCCCCCAGGTATGGGCTCTCAGTTCTTTAGGGCTGTCTGGAGGGTTGAAACAGGCATATTAGGGAGAGTGGCCAAACATAAGGAAGGGAAGCTACCATTATTATTGCTGATTTCTGGTTAGTGATGCAGCTAAGCACATGGAAGGGTTCTTAATAAACTTCATAATCAACTTGTCTGGTACTTGGATTTCATTATGCTATGAATTGAAACTTGAAGTTTAAAAAAAATTTTTTTTAAGCCCCTAACAACTTCTTTCAATCTGTGAACCATGAGAAATGCTCATCTTGTGGACTTCCACTGTTTTCCTGTGAGAACCACAGTCTTGTTTTGATTTCACTGTGCCCCATACCGGCAAAAACAAGCAGTGCCAAGCAAAACAGATTTCTTGTTGAGCCTAAATACTACCTGTTCTCTTTGGGCTCAGAATTCTTGTTTACAGATAATTTGAGATTAGGTTTCTCTACTCTGCCAAATATTGCTTCGCTTGAGGTGGCACATTGGTTCCTAAACCAGAAAGAGGAGGATTTCTTTCCACACCTGCATTCACTCTTCTCGCTCCCTTTACAAGTTAGGCACATGGCTTAGAGGTTGATAACTCAGAAGCCCAAGTCACAGGTTGATCCCTGTACATCTTACGAGTATTATTTTGTTCAGTGGCTGGAGACCAGTGGCATCTACATTTTGTTCAGAATTGTGCCTTGCAATCACAAATCCACATTTGTGGTCTTACAGATTATGATTAAATACAGGAATTTTTAGCTACAAAGCAAAAGTCTGATTTTTTTTCAATATATATAATCATAAATACATAGCTCTAAGCCTGTTTTGGTCAAAAATCATATTGATCACTTCACAAGAACGCTGATCATTCACACTCTGGACAATTCAAAACATCATGTATTTTAATTCTAAATGCAGCTTTATATCCCCCATGGTGATCAATTTAATCATAGCAGATACATCTTTACAGAACCAGGCAGTGGAAAAATATTGCTGGGTTTTTTTCTTCCATATACTAGAAATATTAGCTTAGTTCTAAGTTTCATATCTGTCTCCAAAAATTCCTGAGATAGGGTACTATTTATGTCTTTTTGGTGGACATAGTTTCTTAAGCTCAGTTTTCCTTGAAATTGAGCTACAGTGATGTGGCACTTGCTTAGTAATTCACGCATCCGAGACTTTGACCCCTAAACTCTGGGCCGCCCACTGACACTAATATGTGACTCGGAGTCATGATGTCAAAATGTGTGAATCTTCTGGAATTGGACTTCATTATGCCAAACATCAGTGCTGCCTCCATAACTTTAATTTTATTGAGCTCAACAATTGGGACGTAATTTCAGTCTTCATTTTCATCTGCTTAATACATATGCTTACTTTGTGTCCTAAATCCTGCACATATTTAAACAAAATGAGCTAAATTCTTACTGAGGAGGGAGTGTAACATCATATTTTAGAGTTGTGGTCTTTTAAATATGTTTGCTTGTGTAACTCCAAAAGGATTTTGAAAAATTATGTGCCTCTTGCACAGTTTTAAGTTAATATTCAAACATTTTTAATGATGGATGTAAATAGGGACAAAGAATACAGTTTAAAGGATATTATAATTGACATGCTAAAATGAAAGTTTATATTACTTTTTAAAATCTGTCAGATGGAATTTAAATACCATAGTGACTTGGTATCCACCAACCATTCAAAAATTCCAAGCTCTTCTTTTAACATTCAGCAAATTTTACATAGTTCCTCTTTCTCTCTGAACTCTGATTTCTGTTACCCTTCTCCCACAGAATTTAATTTTGATGCAGTCTCTTTTTAATGCTTGTAATTATTTTTATTACCCTATCATATACCTCTAAAATAAAACCACGTATTAAAATGGAAATTATTACTTAAATTTTTTCCCCTCACTCATGAGACTTTGAATATCAACAATTTTTTATTAACTTACCATAAAAATTGTGATTTAAGTATATTATACGTGTTTATAAATAATTACTCAGCTTAAATGCAACATTTTTTGTAAATTTATCTAGCTGTATTAGATCAGATTTTTTCAAAAATTGGTTGTGTAGAGGCAACAGGTTTGGCATTGATTTGATTCCTATTTTTTTTTGTCTTCTGGACTGGAGTACTTTGAATATTTACATAATTTAGTTCATGGGAATAGAAGGAATTTTATTATAATAATGGATTTCAATTATTTTGAACAACTTTCCAGTTTATTGTCAAAAGTCACATGGTAATAATCTATCATTAAAAATTATTTTTAATGATTAGGTTGCAACCTGATTAGATTTTTCTTTTGTTTCTGAAAACACAGAGTTGGGAAGTATCGTACTTGAAAGTGAATTTGTTATTAAGTCATTAAAGTCTTCATGGTCTCAGTTTCTGAGCCTTTTTCAGGATTTATAAAATGTTTATGTATTATTCTTTTACTTAGAGGCACTTTGGTTCATCCTATATACTCAGATATAATTGGGAAAACAAATAATAATTTCAGTTAATCTTTGCTAATACAAGAGTTTTGATAAGACTTTCATATTCTCATGTGCTTTAAATATATGTATCAAAACTTTGAGCTGTTAATTTAATTCATTAAATTTCTATAGAATTTACCTAATTGGTAAAAGTCAGGTTTTAAATGTCAAACTAATTCACCAAGTTAAAATTACTTTCTGCCAGAAATAGGCTGACTTTATTTTCCAGTTTATATTAGTGTGTTAATGTGTGTTCCCATGATAAAAATATTACTTTTATTTGTTTAATTTTTACTCCTTAAGTTATACAATGAAATTCACTTTTTTCTTGTGTACAATTCTGAGTTTTAACATAGATTTGTGTACCCACCAACACAATCAGGATGCAGAACAGTTCTAACACCCCAAATGCCCTCATGTTGTCCTGAGTAGTCAAACCCACATTCCCACCCCAAACCCCTGGAATCCACTGACCTGTCTCTAAACCTAGAACACTCAGGTTTTTCCGCAGTGTCATATAAGTAGAATCCCATGGTATGTTATCTTCTGAGACTGTCCTCTTTCATTCAACACAGTATTTTTAAGATTCATCCATATTGTTATATGTATCAATGTTGTTGTTTTTTACTGTTCAGCAGTATTCTGTTGTGTAGATACACCCCAATTCGTTTATTCACTCACTCCTTGAGGCAATTACGAAAAGTATTGCTAAATATGCACTTACAGTTTTTGTAAGCAAATTTTTCTAAGCTGAATACCTAGATTGGTAAGTATCTGTATTATTTTATAAAAAACTGCCAAACTGTTTTTCAGAATGACTGTATTGTTTTGCTTTCCCATCAACAATGTCTATGAGTTCCAGTTGCTCCATGCTCTCATCAGCGCTTGGTATCGTCAGGTTGATTTTTGTTGTTGTTGGTATTAGTCATTCTAATAGATGCGTAGAGGTATCTCACTGTGGTTTTAATTTGCATTTCTCCAGTGACTAATGATGCCATCCTTTAACATGATTATTAGTAATTGGTGTATCCTCTCTAGTGAAGTGTCTGTTCATTTGCTCATTTTTTTTCTTGGGCTGTTTGATTTCTTATTGTTGAATTTTGAGAGTTCTTTACATACTCTGGATGTATTTTGTTATGTAATTTGGAAATATTTTCTCCCAGTCTGTACTTTATCTTTTTATCATCTTCACATTGTCTTTCACAGAGCAAATGCTTTTAATTTTGATGAAATTCAAATGATCAGTTTTGTCTTGTATGGAACATGTGTTTGTGTCATAAAAACTCTTTGTCTTACTGATATGTAGATATATTACCTCCTTTAATTTCTCCCAAGACTTTTATAGTTTTCATTTTATTATGATCATGGTAGGTTAATTTTTGCATAAGGTTTGAGCTATAGGTCAAGTGGTATTTTTTTCTTTTTGCTCATGGATTTCAAATTTTTCTAAGACCATTTGTTGAAAAGCCTACCATTTTCCCATTAAATTGCTTTTGCTGCAAACCTTTGTCAAACATTAATCAAGCATATTCACGTGGGTCTGTTTCTGGGTTATTTTGTTCCATTGATTTTTATGTCTATCCCTGACCAAAACTACTGTGTCTTAATTATTATAGGTTTATATTAGGTCTTAACATCTGGTAGTTGAGTTTTTCAACTGTGTTCTTGCTCAAAATTTATTTTTAGTTCTAGTAGTTTGCCTTTCTATATAAATTTTCAAATCAGCTTATCAAAAAATCCTGCAGAGATTTTGATTGGAATTGTGTTTAAGCAATAGATCAATTTAGGGAAATGTCAATTTGATATCTTAAAATATATGAAATCTTTTAAACCATGAACTTGGTTTATCCCTCCACTTATTAGGTCTACCTTAGTTCTCTTATCAGCATTTTATAATTTTCATTATATAGATCTTGCACATATTTTGTTTGATACTTTTAGAACTGTTGTAAATGGTACTGTTTTTAGAATATCGGTTTCCTATTGGTCATTCCTTGTTATGGAAAGCAATTCTAAGATGGTCCCCAAGATTCCACACCCTAGTGTACTCACCCTGTATAATCTCCCTACCTTTGAACATGGGTATAAACTGCATATGATGGGATAGCCACTCTTGTGACTGGTAATATTATATGCCACAGTTGACTTTAAGAATAGCAGAGTGATCTTGCTAGGGCTGACCTACTTAGGGGATCTCTTACGCTAAATCTTTCTTCTAGGTTCCTGAGAATTTATATTATGAAAGATGTTGAATTTTATCAAATGCTTTCTCTGCATCTGTTGTCTTGATGATGTGATTTTCCTTTGGTCTGTTAATCTGTAGATTGCATTTATTACCCTTTGAATGTTGAAGTAGCTTTTCATTCCCAAGATAAGCCCCACTAGGTGGATTATTTTGTGTCTAGCATGATTTTTTTTTTTTTGAGTTTATCCTATTTGGGTTTTGCTGAAGGGAAGATCAATTAATTTTAAGTTAAGCTTCTCTCTGGTGAATATGGTTTAAGGCAGTTAGAAATTTTTTTAAAAAAGTAATAGTGTTTTAATACTAGTGTTTAATGATGATACTGTTATGATAACACTTGCTGAGCATTTATTCTATACTAAGTGCCATGCTAAGAGATTTAGAGACATTATCTTATTTACTCCTCCTAGTGGCGCTGTGAGGATTATGGTTATTTTTCCTGTCATGGACTGCATGTTTGTGTCCCTCCAAAATTCATCTGTTGAAACCCTAACTCCCAATAGGATGCTATTAGGATGTGGAGCCTTTGGGAGGTAGTTAGGTTTAGATGAGGTCGTGAGGGTGGAGCCTCACGATGGAATTGGTGTCCTTTTGAGAAAAGAGACTAGATGAGCTTGCTCTCTCTGTGTGACATGCACCAAGGAAGGCCATGTGAGGACATCACCAGGAAGAAGGCCCTCACCAGGACGACTATACTCACAGCCTGACCTCAGACTTCCAGCATCCAGAACCATGAAAAATAAATGCTTGCTGTTTAAGCCACCCTGTCCCTGGTATTGTTGCAGCAGCTCAAACTGACTGAGACACTTCCCATTTTGTAGATGAGAAAACTGATGCTTAGAGAGGTTAAGTAACTTGCTCAAGATTATAGAGGTAGGACTGGACAGAGCTGCGATTTGAACCTGTTTGAATCTGGGCCTGTTCGAGTTCACAGACCTAGGACGTCACTGTTATAAAACAGCGCACACATTTTAAAAGGAGAAAAGAGGATTTCTGTGTACATTCAACTTCATAGCATTCAAAATTAGCACAGAATGGTGGTTCTGTGTACAAGACTACCTATTTAAAAAATCAGTCCTTACAAGTACCTAATTAGGATAGATTAAAGATTAGAGCTATAGCATTAGGCCCATAAAAGAAGAGAAGGGTTTATTTATACAAAAGTACATGTACAGGAACATTTCTATATATATGTAAATAGGACATGATTATATATATAAATCAAATACCCATTCATTAACCATATATATAATTTGTGGTTAGATACAATGGTTACCTGCATATGCCCCAATTGGCTTCTCTCTCTTTTCTTCTTCATGGGAATGTTCCTATTTTTCTTTTCATGGTTGGCAGTTTGAGTAAATCTCAGCACAGGACCAAAAACTGGCTCCCTAGTTTAGAACTGCTGATACTGACCTGGTAAGAAGAAGTTTAGAGTTTTGCTTTCAGTCTCTTCGGATAAGAAGTCAGAATGTATGGCTTAATTTAGGCACAGCTTTTGCATTGAATATAAGCCTGCCTGCTGACAGTCTTCTAATTGAAGAAAACACGTAATGTTCATATCTGCCCAGTGTAGAATAGTAGTGATAAAAATAAAAGAGCTTGAAATATTTTATTTCATTAAGTCTCATGAAGTCTCCTTTTCTGTAAGTCAAATACAGATGCAGACATGAATGTACTGACCTTTTATTTATTTCTGTTATATGTAGCACATTTTTGCTATTTTTATGAAACAAAGCCATGCAAAGTTGATTTGACTGGAGACTTGACACAAACTGAAATATTTGCAAGGAAAGCAAGAAGGCAACATCTGTGCTTTTGAACAGCGGTTTTCAGCCCTTTTCATCTCATGGGACATATAAGCTAATTGCTAAAGTTCTGCACACCAAAAAATACATTTTTTGCCAATCTGACCAAAAAAATAGGTATAATTTTGATTCACATACACTGGACAGCTATTGTTGTGTTGACTGTTTTCATTTTTTTATTTGACAATCTAAGGGAAAGGAGGTCCGTGTCCCTGACTAAATAGTCAGGCATTGCGTGTTTGAAAAGTTCTTGCAGCGCATCGGTTGAAAATTGCTGCTTTAGAACCTCTTTTACTAAAGTCAATCAAATGGAAACAGAGCGTTTCAGATGAGATGTGAGATTGGCCACTCAGAAATCTTGGGGAACATTTGACAGCTTACTTCTGTCCACTAAATAGCTTGTAGAAGGTCTGAGAGTACACCCAGCCAGTGGCCCCATGGGATCTGGCTTTTTACTCTATAGAATTTTATGAAATATTATTCTTTTGGGTTGTTAAGCTCCAGTTTTTCTCAACTTAGATTTCAGAAGACTCCCTGCTAAGTATAACTTTTGAATAGAGGATTTTTACAGATTTGTTATAGGCTAAAATCGGAAGGGTGGGAAGCGTCTTGCTTAACTGCGAGACTCAGCAGCGAAGGATTAACATTTGGACATTATAACAAAACAAACAGTATCTTTTCCTGGGAGAAAACAAAGCTGTTTCCCGTTATTTAACAGCTTTGTTTAGAAGATTAAATTACTAGAAAGATCTAAGCGAAAGAGAATGTTGTTTTGCTCCTGTTGTTTCCTGACAACTTGGCCTGGAGAAGCGCGCCACCCCGCGGACGGCGAGGGAAGCGTGCCTGCGGGTGCCGGGCGGCATTGTCTCCGCGCGGGCGCAGAGCTGCCCGCAGTCCCTGTGCCCAGGACTCACCCAGGGCAGAGTTAGGGGACCGGGTGCGGAGGGGGGAGGGGGCGGGAATGATGACAGCCAGGTGTTGGGTTGGGAGGGGCGGAAGGTGGTGGTGGCACCAGCTTGCAGAGGTAGAGACCACAGGGAAAACCAGTTTGGGAACAAGGACCGTTTGGACACGTGCCTTTTCTGGTGGCATCGGTTGGGCGGGGGCACCTGACACTCAGGGCAGAGGCTGGAGCTGAGGGGACACGAGCTTGGAGTCTTGGTGTGTGTATTGGTCTGAAACAGAGTGGGTGAGCTCAGAGGGTCGGCGTGAGGTACAGCAGAGGCAGACAGGAAGGGTGACGAATCTTCCGGACGTTTAAGGGGAAGGTTGCAGAGCAGGTCCGATGGCATCTGTCCTACTCAGACCCAGAGGAACTGTGGGACAGGCTCGGCCGACTCAGCCTTTAACTATAGACTGAGGAATCCTGACTCTTCTGCCTTAGTACTTCTGGATCCTTTATGTTTTCCCCCCACTTGATTATGAATCAGGCCAGCGCCCGACGAGACAGAGGAGAATCTAAGGCTTTGAAAAAAATGTGATCCATTGTGTTGATCTATAGGAAATAGATAATGCACATAAATAAATATTCTCAGTTTTAAAGATTAGATTTTACCGGTTTAGAGCTCAGATTAGGTTACAATTGCTGCTGCCATCTGGTTCTTATAGTAACAGTAATATCAATAACAAAAGTAATAGCTAACACATTGCGTGCCTGCTGCGTGTCAGTTGCTGGGTTAAGTGCTTTATAGATCTGTCTCATTAATTTTCAATACAACGTAATGGGTATGTACTATTACCTTTATCTTGCAGGCAAGGAAACCAAGGCTCATCATTTCAGGATATTTTCTGACAAAATGACCTTGATACTCAGTATATTTTTTGAGAGAATGAATAAAGGTGCTTTTTAGCAATGACGAAAATACCTTAAGGGGCATTAAATTAATCCAACCTTTTGCATTGCAACTGGGAGTCTCATTAGGATTAGTTTTAATGGCAACAAATTAAGCAAGCTAATAGTAATGTTTATTGCAGGAAGGAGAACGGACTTTCCGAAACCAAGTCTAACCTGAGTGATTCATGTCACTAATGTGTGTCCATTCTGGCACTTGGTACCAGTCGGATGCCCCAAGGCAGTTGTGCCTGGCAGGCTGAGCTCTGATATTTTTATTCCTATTTGGGACACTGTGCTCACTAGCTCCTCAGCCCCCCCCCCCATGTCTCTCTGTTCCTCCCCATCTCCTTGCCAAGTGACCACTTTCATGGTGGGATGTGGGGCCGCCTGTGACTTTGTTCCTCTCACACCTTGTGCCTAACCTCCCCAATTCCTTGCGTCCCGGCATGGTCCTGGAAGTTAGAGCCCTGAAATCCCTACAACCAGCAACCATAAAGTAGAATAGTGCTGCTTTCCCCCCTATATTTAAATATATTGCAGATGCTTTTTTTTTTATTCTGTACCATGTCTCATATATTTCTAATAGATTAAACATCATTGAATAAAATACTCTAGGGCCCTGGCTGGTGGCTCAGTTGGTTGGAGCGTCCTGTACACTTAAAAGTTGTGTGTTCCATTCCTGGTCAGGACACCAATTGATGTTTCTCTCTCAAATTGATGTTTCTCTCTCTCTCGCTAAAAATCAATTTTTAAAAAACACACATATCCTTGGGTGAAGATTAACATAAGTAAATAATAAATAAATGAAATACTCTAGAAATTTGTCACTGGAGTCTTGGTCCCATTTTATAATCTCTTTTGTACGGGGCTGGTGCCATTAGATTTAAAAATAAAAACAAGCCAATAAAAGCAATTGGTCATTTAACCTAGCGAGTTTAGGTTAAATCACATTTTAGGAGAGAAGTCGGTTGTTGAACGAACAGCTCGCACAGTGTTGTGCTGTGAGTGGCAGTGATGAAGGCTTGGGGGGCAGCGAATGAAAGTCCTAAAGGATGGATTTCTTGGCTGGAAGAATACAGGCTGGTTAGAGAGAGATGAGAGCTGGGAAAACTGGAGGGGGCCTTTGAAGCTAAAAAGGGGTCTGCTTTGGGTAAGGGGAAGAATCCTGAGGCCACTGGCAGGGAGGGGTGACTGGTCAGAGCTGTGGATGACAAAAAACTTGTTTTACCCCCTGGTAAAATTGAACCTTTACTATTTTTGCATGCCTGAGGCGTCTATTAGAGCCATTGTTGTTGCTGGGGGAAACTCTGAAGGACATCACAATGGAAAATAAATGAGAAACACCCATGGGTCTCAGATTTCTCAGTTGCCACACAAAATGTTACCTTTCCTTTAAGCAAATTAAACACAACTTCTCTTGTTCAAGGGGCAGGCATCCATGGTCTTGCCAATTTACTGTTAAAAAATGTACTTTAGTTCCGATTTTTAGCATTATTTCTATAGGAATTTTATTTACAATGTCAGTTACAACTAATAGGTGTTTCTCTACTTTCCGTTGTAATGTATAAATTCTCTCTACGTATTTTCAAACACATTATTCTTACAGTTAACATTTCATTTTTATCAAGTGTGAAAGTGACTTCACTTTCCTGTACTTTTCAGTAATATTTGTAAAGCATCAACATTTTTGTGTGATAATTGAAGCCTTCTTTTTTAAGTTGATGCACAGAAATAAAATGCCTATTGTCTCTATTAAAACATGGACGCTTTCCTAATAGCTGTATTTAGCTATAAATTATAGCTGTGTAGCAAGTGAACATACATGAATAGAAAAGTACTTTATATATTTTTAACAATATATAAATTTATAAAACATATGTATATAAATATATTTATAAAATATATCCACTTTATATATTTATAAAGTATTTGTATGAATAAAAATATAGGAAATGACAATGGACTACAATACTCAGACAACAGCTTTGTGTTTGTGTTTCTGACAGAGAACAAAAGTATTTAAATGTTTTTTGGCTTATAACATCCTGTTGACTCAGAGCCCTTTAAATTGTGGAAGTTGTATCCATAAAACTTTTATAGTTATAGCTCAGTCTCTTGTCCATAGATGCAGCTTCATTTTATGCCTTTCTTCTCCCAAAATAACGCAGTGAAACCAGAGTTTAGGTGCGTAAAAGCTCGAGGATAAATCAAGTATTGGAAGATGACAGTTGTTTGCACTAAGCACTGAATTCTCTGGATGAGTCGTCGTATAAACGGAACAGATGTTGGGAGCAAGTTGGCACAAAGTAATGAACTTCATTCTCATCGTATATCAGTGGGTTACTCTAGTGCCTCCAAGGGTAGATGTGCTGTTTAAACAACCAATTTACTTCTAAGGAACGGCATAAACATTAGGGGAAATAGAGTACTACATTTAGTTCAATTGAGCATGTCAAATGACAATTTGAATGGCTTCCTTAAAATTCAGATGTTGAAAAAGTCATCTCCTGCTTTCCTTCCTCTTCGGGGAGGGTACCTGATGCCAAACAGTTGCCAAGTTTTCGGCTTCTCTCAAAGGCTCCTGGAGGAAGCTTAAGCAGTGTCCCTTGGCAAGCCCGTTGCGTCTGCCACGTGCCTGGGTCAGGAGAAGTCTCTGCTCCATGTTGCAGACAAGCATTCCGTCGCATTAGCCCTCAGAGGACAAGAAAAGGCACTTGGGCACCTTCCTCCATGAGATGCCTCTTTATGTGTCTGAAGAGTATTATGAAAATTATGATCATGGAACTCTTGTCATCAGCAGGTCCTGACACAAAGCCAGATGCCCTTTTGGTGTGTTCTTGCTTCTGGTAGGTTATTCTGGGTCCCATGGTCATCCTCTTTGCTTCTGAAATTAAGGGTGTTTCCTGGCGGAGATGGTGATGTGTTTTCAGTTGGTGGTAGTCAGTAGATTCTGATGGCAATGTTTGCTTATTTATTTAGCTTAGGGTACTTTGCCTTTCCCTTAATGTGTTGTGTTTCAGTTACTCCAACTGAAATCAGTTGTATCAATTAATGTGATTACAGCACTAGTTTTCTTCACTGCTCTTATTTAGCCAAGAGAAGTTAGAATTCTTTCTCTGAGAATCCTCCCCTCTTTCTTCATTATCCCAGTTACTAATGAGTAAGATAATGACCTTGAGGCCAGGATTATCAAACATCATTTAAAAATATTAGTCACAATAGCAACATTTAAAACATATATATAATCACTCTTCTGAGTTCCCTTAATGCCATCCAGTTTTTACTGCAATGACAATAGATTTGTTGATTTGAAATTATACCCATCATTTTCTTTATTTATTTTTTTCCTCTTTTAAAAAAATCCTTACCCGAGAATATTTTTTCATTGCTTTTCAGAGAGAGTGAAAGAGAGAGAGAAAAAGAGAGAGAGAGAGAAACATCGATGTGAGAGAGACACATTGATTGGTTTCCTCCTGCACACACCCGACCAGGGGGCCAGGGATTGAGCCTGCAACCGAGGTGCTGGCCCTTGGTGGGAATTGAACCCAGGACCCTTCAGTCTGCAGGCTGATGCTCTAACCACTGAGCAAAACCAGCTAGGGTGCCCATCATTTTCTTTTTTTTTTTTTAATATATCTTTATTGATTTCAGAGAGAGGAAAGGAGAGGGGGAGAGAGAGAGAAACATCAATGATGAGAGAGTCATTGATCGGCTGAAGCCCGCAACCCGGGCATGTGCCCTGACCGGGAATCGAACCCCGATCGCCTGGATCCTAGGTCGATGCTCAACCGCTGAGCCACGCCTGGCTGGGCCCATCATTTTCTTTTAGCTAAAGAGTTTGTAAACTTGCTCTATATCAAGTGCTAACAAAGTATAGTTCATGAACCAAATACAGCCTGCAGCCATTTTTATAAATAAAGTTTTATTGAAACACTATGCTTGTTCATTTATATATTTTCTGTGGCTGTTCTTACTCTACAATGTCATAGCTGAATAGTTGCAACAAAGATTGTATGCATTGCCTAAAATATTTACTATCTGGACCTTTATGGAAAAAGTTTGTCAACCTCTGCTCTAGATTAATTCATATTTGCTTAAAAGCACTGTATTGACCACTAGGAAACCTGGGTTCTGGTCATGCCACTGCATTCTAATTAGCTGTGCGACTTTGGCCAGTCTTGTTGACTCTCTGGCCTTGGTTTCCTGATCTATAGGATGGAGAGGCAGGATTGTATGAGTGGGAGTCTCTTCCAGCTTTAAAATTCAGGGAATCTAATTAATAGTCTTTCACCTAAAGTAATTTAAAGTTGATTTTTTTTCTTACAGATTAAATTTTGGGTTTGCAATTATGATAATCCCTTTTGAGTATATTAGTATATATACCCAAATTTTCACTAAATATTTAATGATGTAAAAATAATAATATAGCCCACTACTATATGAGCTCTTTATTTGCCAAGTATGGAGGCAGGTACTTTACCTTATCTCTTTAGCCTTCAAAATACCTGTGCATAGTAGGTGTGCGTGTTCACCCAGCCAGAGGAGCTGAGACTCGAACCTGGTTCTAATGGTAAAGTTCTCTGCTCTTTCTATGAGAGCAACACTGTTTCATTTGCCGTCTCTATTTTAATTCAGTCATTTGAATATATGGTAGCATCTCACTTACCCAGAGGTTGCCACCTAAATTATTCAGAATACTACCAATGATTAAAAAAACAAAAAAGATTAGCAACTAAATAGATGTTCACTCTGTCATTAAAAATACTTCCCAAGGTCCTCTTTCATAGCCTGCTCACTTGTACTGTTGGAACAGATCTCAAAACTTGCTTTTTGGGGGTGGTTTCCCAGATCTCTATAATGAATGGCAAACAAACTGGAAATGGAGATGCGCAGAACTCCTGGGGCAGGTGTCTGTACCCAGGAGAGGTGGCGGTGCTGAGGCTGCGCCCAGCGGGCGAGGGTGGTGCAGGCCACGCGGCGAGAGCCTGAGGCCCAGGGACAGATTCGCCGCGGGGACCTCCCAGTAGCGCTGAGAGATTCTGCTGCTCGTCGTAAAGACAGCGAGGAAATGTTAAAAATTAGCGCACTCAGTTTCAGAAGTGTCACAAAACTCTAATAAAAGTATGAGTATGAAAAATATTTAAAGTGTTAAACAGACGCACGGCCGTAATTTGAATTTTTTGCCATGTGGAGTATTTCTTTCCTTAAAAGTGCTGAACAAATGAACTACTGCCAAGTCCAGATTGGTTAGGAAATGTTCCTCCAGAGCCTCGGCGAGATCATGCGCCTTCCCTGTTACCGTCCAACTCCCCGTTCACGCTCAGGAAACAGCGCTCCAGAGATAAGCAACTACCTGAAAGTCTCCCTTCTCGCTTTCCCCGTTGCCGGATTTTCTCCACACCGAGTTAAGTTTTAAGATTTTCCATTATCTCTTTTTATTCCCTCTGGCTTTAATGAAAGTGTTGTTGTTTTCCTTTCATTCTTTTTATTTTTTTCAAAGTAGCAGCCCGTTTTCTTTCTCAGTTTTTAAAAACCCTCTTGCCCTGATCCATTGTATATTATCAGCTGTAAGGTTAATCTTGCAGAAGATAATAAACTTATTTCTTCGAAACCAGGCTCTTGGGGGGGTGGGGGGAGTGGATCGGCGGCTCTTCCTTTCAGGTTTTTCTCTTGCACTAAATCCCTGGTTTCGTCTTGCTGATGAACAGGCATTTCCTTCCATGCCGATTTCCTACCTCATCACTTCTGGTTGTCTGCTTTGGTGAATATTTTAACACGTCACACATTTTTTGAGGTGATGGTTTATGCAGTTTATTTGTGGGAAAATGTGCGACAACTCTTGTGGAAGCTGGAGATTTAGGGACATTTAACTCATTTATCCCCCATACCGCTGTGTGTGGGACCAGGGGAGGGAGGGCTGCTGTCCACCGATCCCACAAGCCGGAGGCAGTATATTTCCTCAAAAGATATGCCTCCTTTGTCTGGCTGCCTGTTAAGATGTCAGTAATCATAAAGAAATTAAACTGAACAAAAGCTCACTTGGTGTCAGATACTGTGTCTGACGCTTTGCGTGTACTGTCAATATTCACCACAGAATTACAGGCAGCCTTCAGCCAATAACGGGCTGTATTTCAAAAGTATATGTGCAGTCAGTTATTTGAAATGTGAAATACATTTCTCCCTGCCTGGAGCAATGTTGTGGTTACATCTCGAGGCTGGGTGAATTAGGAAAGCCTGTTAGACTCATAGCTGACGTGTGTCCACGAATGTTCCTGTGGGAAGGTACATCCAGAGTCCTCGGTGGGACATGTGACGGACCCGCCTTCTTCCTGGGTCCTGACTTTCATTCCAGGGACGTGACTTTATTCTCAGGTCTTCCTCATGGACAGATGGACGATGGGAATGACACATCCCAGGGTCAAACCATTTGGATTAGCTGTGGAAAGACAAACATGCTGTAACAGAGGAGATCCTGAAATCCCGTGGCTTAACAACATTTTATTTCTGTTAGACAATAGCTCCAAGGTGACCTTTGCAGCTTGCCAGGGCAGGCCTGCCCTAGGGAGTCATGCAAAGACTTGGGTTCTACCCATTTTCTGCTTCATCGGCCTCTAGACCAAAGTCCTGATCTGAACCACGGAGCTGGCTGCGTCCCCTGTGCTGCGGCCTGTGGGGGCAGGGACACGAGGCACAGGGTAGCAAGCCCCCTCCAGCAGGCACAGTAAGTGAATCGCTTCTAGCGCGTTGTGGAGAAGGTGGTAACATGCCTACAGCTGGCCGCGAAGGGGCGGGAGGTGTGTTCCCTCGCTGGGCCACCGTGGATGCTCCTTAACTCCATTACTAAGAAGAGGTGGAGCAGGCACAGGAAGGATGGCATCAGTCCCTGGCACACTACGGAGGTGGTCCCCACGTCTAGACAGTGATCCAACAGGATGGAGATGCCGGGTGTGGCAGAAGAGATGTGGTTCGAGGATGGATACAGTGGCCCAGGGTTAGATCTCCAGGAACCATGAGATGCTGGGGCCCCTGACATTGTGGCTTCGCAAAAGGACTTGCCATAGGCTTTCGTCGCCTTCCCGTCGCCCTCCCTGCCTGCCTTGCCCTTTGGAAGGCGTAGGGCAGGGCCGGCCTCGGCCGGCGATGTGTGCGTGGCACAGGGCCCTGCGCTCACAGGGGCTCCGGGCCTGGCCTAATGCCCTGCTGCCACTGTCTTAAAATTCTTAATAACTTTATCTTTATACTTGTTTTATAAGCGAGGTTTGATGGGACAATGGGATGTGTGTGTGAGTGGCAGAGATATGCTAGGTGGGCATGCGGGCATGTGGCAACTGGCACAGCTGTGGGCGGTGTGGGTGCTGAGCAGTGGGCCTGAGGGCTGCCTGGGACCCAACGTGGCCCCAAGGTGGCCGGGCCAAGACCTGGGCCCCGATTGGTGGCCATGATGGTGCTGTAACTACAGAAGCAGGTTTGGAGGGTGGGAGTGGTGGCCTTGGCCCTGGAGTAGAGGACGGGCTCCTCATCAGGACCCGTGGGAAGCTGATTGTCCCCGAAGCCTTTCCCTGTGGCATCTGCGCAGATGTGAACTCTCCAGCCCGAACCTTGAGGCAGAGCTGCTGGTGCTTGGGCAGCAGACTTTGTTAGTAAATTAGTACACAATAAAAGCATACACATAAACGTTGCAATAAAGCATTTATCAGGGAGCTTTTAGAATTCTTCAAATGTTTTAGAATTCTTGGTTTCAAATGCTGAAACACTGCAAGATGAATAGTCACAGGCTTAGAAATAGAAATTACATTTAACCATTGTCAGTGGAAAATCACAGCCTGTTCGCGTGAGCTTCAGATGAACCTTTTATTAACAAGGAAAATAATATAAAATAAAAATTTTCCTAAAAATTGGCGATACAGCAATAGCATGTATAAGCAGGCATTTTGAATTATATACAAAATTTGAAGCCACTTTTGACTTTTTGTATGATCTCCACAACTAACAGGAAATAGAAGAAATATTGAAATACCATTGTATAGATTTATATTTAAACTTAAATTTAGACTTACAGTAAACTGATTCATATGAAGAGTTAAATCTTTTTATTAAAAATGCTCCATGATAATCATCAGCTCTAGACATTAAAATTGGTATTTCAGAATAATTTATCAGAAATCGATTCCTATTTGTAATAAACTATAAAATACTCTCTCTGTTTTAAATACTCCCCCGAGGATATGTTTTTATTGATTTTAGAGAAAGAGGGAGAGAGAGAGAGAAACATCATGTGAGAGAAACATCAATTGGTAGCCTTCCATACGCAACCCCACTGGGGATCGAACCTGCAACCTGGGTATGTGCCCGGACTGGAATTGAACCTGTGACCTTCCTGTGTATGGGACGACACTCCAACCGGCTGAGCCACCCACCCAGGGCCAAAATACTCTTAACGGCAACATTAAAAGTTGCATCTGAAAAAGGTCCTTGTCAAAATGAAAAACTAACAAAAATTGTTTGCAATCTTGCATTTTTGTCGAGCTATGATGCCTTTTTCAGTTTTACAGATTGAAAATAATGTTGCTAAAGGTATACATTTTGATGAGTGAATAAATGAATTAGTAGAAAAGTAAGCCAGAAAATCACATTAATAAAGTACTGTTAGTTATTGTATCATATTAAATTATGACACAAAAACATTAATTTTTGCAGTTTGTAAGTTTATGTTGTTTCTCGCGTGTCACTGTTACAGCTATTATGTTTTATAAGTAATAATATATTTTTAAAGAAAAACAAATTTATGTTTTTGCCCCCCTTCTTTGGTTGCTGATCCCATGTTGGCCTTTGGTTGTCAAAAGTCTGCCCAGGAGTGTCCCTGCTGAGGGCTCCATTCTTTAGATTCCACTCTTTACAACTTTTTCATACTAATTTTTCATACTAATAAAAAAGATTAAGCTATAAAGTACTATCTCTTGGGGTATGAATCACTGATAATGGCTCTGTCTCTTACAATTGCTGTAAGGCCTATGATTTCTGCTGACAGCCTCCAGAATTCTTGGTTGAATAAATGAGGAGTCCCCAGGAATTGCCTTTTGAGGACTTTTGGCTGAAATTAAATGAGTAAAACCAAACTGAGAAATTTCAGCTGGGAAATACTTTAGGCAGGGAGACCTCCCAGGAGCCCTTAGAATTGCTCCAAATTTTAGAAAGTATTTGGCCTCCTTTTCCGTCTGTCTTTATAAATGACCCCAGAATGGCTGTGACACATTTTTCTTAGGAGGAGAGTTGCTGAGAAAAATGGGCAGTTTTTTCTCCAGAGTTCTTAGAGCAGAGACATTGAGAGCTTATGATACTGATGCTTCAGAAGAACTTTTCTACAGTCACGAGGAGTTTCATTCCAACCTGGGTACCATGGTGAGACATTCTGACGGGCGTTTGTAATGAGATTATTTTGTAATGAGATCACCTGCTGAAAAGTCCATCTCAATTTCACAGCAAATCACATTAGGTGTAAATTACTGTTCTAAAAATGTATAAAAAGCCACTTGAAATCAAATTGGCTTAGTAAAAGCTGTGTTTCTGAACTTATTGGCTGTTAAGAGAATGGAGGGGTCAATTCTGAAATAAATACACAAAGTACGTACCAGTGTTCCCGAACGCATTGGTCTATGAGGATTCATATTTTTGTGTCTGCATTTGAAGTGCAAAATGACTTTTTAAAGAAATGTGATTTTATTTTAACCTAAATACTGCAAACACACAAAATACAGTTGTTTTCCAATACTGCCACACGCCTGGATACTCCCGCAAGGGTATTACGGGCTCTGCGGTTTGGTTGAAGATGTGGGCTCCCTCTAGTGGTTGGTGTAAAGAAAGGTATTGGCTTGAAAGGATCAGTCACCACTTTTCTTTCCTTTGGCATTTCTCTTAAACTTAAATCTCCAAAGCAGCTCCAGCAGTCTTTCATTATACTCCATTTAACACAGTTCAGACTATGTAATGTATATTTTGACCATTTCAGCCATAGGGGAAGCTTTCTTATTTTAACAAAAAAAAATTATTCAATCTGTAGTCTTCCCCTATGGCCAGATCAAAATCAGTTTTGACTATTAAGATACCTGATCTGATTTCCCTGTCTCTGTGGCCCATTTTTAGTGTTATTTTGGCCAGAATATGTCTCTTAATTTTGGTCTTGGTATTTTCCATCTGTTTTAGACAGGCCCTGGGTTGAATGCAAAGTTTGTTTAGCACACACCACATATATGCCACTCTTCTAGGTCTTATGGTTGTAGTAGGAAATAAAAAACAAAGACCACTGCCTTCATAGAGTTTCTGTACTATGACACATTCAACTATGGTTTATAAAAATATAAACCACAAAGACTAGTATATTTGACTTCACCACTATGCAAAAATTTTGTATAGTTAAAGAGACTACAAATTAAAAGACAAAGAAATGATGGCCTGGGAGAAAATAATTGCTACAAGAGGAGCTCCAATAAACGAATTAGGAAGAAAACCAATAGAGAAAATGTGCCTAAGATAGGAGTAGACTTCAGTTGTGAAAGACTTCTCAGTTTTCTGCAGTAATAACTGGCAGAAGTGGGATTTCAAATTTACGTAGTAATAGAAACAAGCAAAGGATGCTCCTTAGAAAAAAAGGTAAGTCACCCCTGAGTCTCCAAGTCACCCCTGAGTCTCCACAGGCTCAGGCCAGTCCTTGCTCGCAGCATCTATGGGCTGAGTAGGCTGCCATCTCGTGGTCCTGCTTGGAACTGCACGTTCCCTACCCTTTTCCCATCAGTATCACCTCCAGGCTAAGCTCAGCCCCCCAGCCCGTCCACCGTTGACGACCGTCACATCATAGTTTCCCGTGATTAATTTAAGCACATTAGGTTGATGAGTGGAATCTTTTAGACAAGGCGACATCACTGCTCAAATTGCAGTTATGAGAATTTACAGTGATAGGAACATAGGTTTTGACTTCCTGTTACCTGCAGCGTGTCTCCTGTCACAGATAGAGCAGACCATTCTCTACTTGACGCAGGGCTGACCTGAGTGCTGGATTATTTTCTCTACATTTCTAGTCCCTCCTGAAACTTTGGCCTCTCCTGAAACTTCGCCTCTTCCTGCCTCAGCTCATTCTGTCACCCTGACTGGATCTCTTTAACTTGTTCAAAGGAGATATTATTCCTGTTTATTGGTACAAAGGATCATACAAATCTCGTGAAGACTTTGGGAAAAAATTAGCAGTTCCCCCCCCCCCTTTTTCTGAGCCCTTGGGTGCTCTGTACCCAATCTTCTAGTCTCAACAAGTTGGCAGCTGGGCCTCTGGAATGCAAGTTAATTAAATTGTGCTTATATTTAGTTTTAGGCAAGGTTGACTTTTTCCCATGTTGGATTTAGTCTGTGTGGCTTTGTTATATGCAATCCTGGTAACCAGGGCTCCTAGGAGAGATTTTATGTAGCGGCCCTGTGAAAGGCATGCAGCGGCAGAAAGTGCAGGGAGTATGGGAGAGATTCAGACGACACCCCTGTTCCACCAGCACGCAGATCGTTTACCCGGACGCAAATGATTTAACAGTAAACGCCCGCTTTCCTGGAGCGATTGACTTCCTTTTTGTCTATGAGCCAAAGAAAAGTGAGGCTTTCCATCGCTAGATGTTATGTTTGTTTCTGTGTGTGGATCTCTTCAGAACTGTGTTGTTTTCCAGTTCTCTTGGTTGTTACAAGGAATCCAGTTGCCCCCACCTTCCAGGTCCCCTGTCTCCACAGGATTGGGCCCTCTAGTTATTTGCACGGTAACCCTTTAAGCACAAGGCATGTTTTGATATTTTGTGATGGGCATCCTTAGAAGTGAATGACCCACTTCCCAACCTTAGTAAACAGAACATACTGGGCTTTACCCAGTTTGGTGCCAGGTGTTTGAAATCCGTTACTGATTAATATCCTCAAAGACAGTCCCGAAGCAGGTAGAATTCAGATAAGGAAACTGAAGCTCCAAAAGGTTAAATAACGTCCCAAAACATCACAGAAAAGTAATGTAATATATTTATTATGTTTATTTTTAATAATATATATTATAAATATATTATGTAAAAGATTTATTGTTATATTTATTTAGTAATATATAATAAATAAATTTATCAAGTGGGAGAAACTGGGCCTTAAATAAATATAACATATAATAAATATATTACAGATATTTATATATAATTATATAATCTCTGGTATTATATATAAATATATAATATAATTATTTTTGTCTATACATCCAGTCAGTATCAGCATTGATATTAGGGTTAATATTTATGAACTAGTTTCCTCACCATTAACATTTAAAAATTATAATAGTATTTAGAATTCAAGTTACCTGAATATCTGGGGATGGTTTAAGTTTAAAGGGTCAGAGAGCAAGAAGTATCTAGGTTTTCCCAACCTTGCCTTGGCCCAGCCAATGGAATTGTGCTGTCCCCGTGGGCTACTGCATGGAGGCAAGTGAGGGGGTTGTTGCCATTGGTTAAGAGGAGGGGGAGTGGAGAGGGTCTCGGACAGAGCTCTGACCTAGGGCTTCAGAATCTTTGATCAGCCGTGGACTATCTGATCTGAAAAACAGGCGAGACCCTAGAGTATCCCCAAGATCAGTGAATTTTTAAGATTGACAGTGCTTTGGAATACTCTGTTACAGTAATTAACGATGGAGAGTAGGAGGAAAGTGATACATATATATGTGTGTGCATATATATATATATATATATATATATATATATATATAGTGCAGTCTTCATGGGATTGGAAGTGAATTTTTAGACATTGAGGTAGAGCTATAATCTGTTCTTGATAGATTTTTTTTTAAAGTTCTTTACACAGTAAATTCTAAATATATATGTTTATTTTATTTCTGGATCTTAAGCCACATAATATTACAAAGTCATAGACAATTTATTCCAGCATTTAGATTGTCAGTGCATAAAATGGACTAAAATAAAATAAACTGGGATTAGAAATAAATTTGGTTTGAGTTGCAAGTGAAATCCACGAACTATTAACTTGTAAAATGAAATCAATCCAATTTGTGTAGTCTTAGTAAACAGAACATACTGGGCTTTCCCTGATTTGGTGCCAGGCGTTTGTTTAATAACCATTAAAACTGGTTATTTTTCTTTGTTCATCTTTCTCCTAAGTCTTTCCATAGATGTTGTAACTGAGTTACAGGTTTAATAAAGATGTGGAAACATGTTAATATATATAATGTTTCAGATACTGCCACATGCAGGCGAGAGACTATTTTCTTTCCAAATCACATCTTTTCCCTTTCTGTTAGATTTATACACACAGCTAACTCTTTCATAGGAAACATCCTGCATTTTTTTGAAATTGGTCAAAGACAGTTTATAATATTGTACTATCATGATTTTTTTATGATTCATAGTGAATAATTGTAAAACATCATTTGAGACAGTGTTATGTGTGGAGAAAATCTCAAATAATTTTAAAGTGCCATTAAATGACAATTATTTGTTCAGAAAATAAAGTGTTCATTTCCTAAATCAAATTCAGAAAGTAGCACCCCTCCAAAGAAACCCAGAAACCTAAATATTTGAGTAATTAGAAACCTCTGCCTGCCTTTCAAGTCGGTAGATAGACTCTAAGCCTGCAATTTCTAAATTGTCTATGTTTTTTGGAAAGTTGAAGTTACATCCTTGTGCTAATTTGCAGGAAATTATAAATAACAGAGTCCTGGTGTACATCTTATTTTCCAACAATGTTTTCTTTTTAATCCTAACCCAAGGATATTTTTTTTAATTGACTTTAGAGAGGAACAGAGAGAGCGGGGGAGAGAGGGAGAGAGAAACATCAATCAGTTGCCTCCCGTATGTGCCCCCACTGGGGATGGGACCCCAAACTCGGGTATGTTCCCTGACCTGGAATTGAACCTGTGGCCTTCTCGTGTACGGGATGGTGCCCCATCCAACTGGGCCACCGCCAGGGCTTATTTTCCAATGATTTTTCACAAAATTGTTGCAAAATCCTGTATGTGACTTCTACACCAAATAGTAAACTAGTATATCTTTTTTAAAAATATATATCTTTATTGATTTCAGAGAGAGGAAGGGAGAGGGAGAGAGAGAGATAGAAACATCAATGATGAGAGAGAGTCATTGATCGGCTGCCCCCTGCTCCTCCCCTGCTGGGGATCGAGCCCGCAACCTGGGCATGTGCCCCGACCGGGAATCGAACCCCGATCTCCTGGATCCTAGGTCGATGCTCAACCCTGAGCCCCGCTGGCCGGGCTAGTATATCTTTTTAATTAGTCAATTACGGTTTGGAACTTTTCTCTTCCTTCCTCCCTCTGACCTTGCCTCCCTCATTGGGCATCTCTGTCTCTGTCTCTGTCTCTGTCTCTGTCTCTGTCTCTGTCTCCATCTCTGTCTCTGTCTCTGTCCCTCCCTCTCTGAACTGTTGAATGAATTAAGATTCCTATTTTAGAAAAAGTTTCTTTAAACTTCTGCTTGACAGTCTCTGCTCATAAAATTTGACTTCCGCTTCCTGCTTTTCTCTCTGCTCTTTCTCTACTTTCTACTCCTTCTAATAGACTTAAAATCTACTGAGCAAGGTTCTGTCTGATTCTGTTTTATATTGTAATTTTACTTGACATGTTGAATGATGACATGGAACTGCTTTTAAACTCAATTTACATTCTCTCCCTTATCGGAGTGTCACCAGTTACAGACCAGTTGTTTCTTGCTAATGATTTTTAGGTAATTTCACAATAACTGATTTTTCTATAGAATGATAGATCTTCCATCATGCTGTCTGACAGGCCATATGTATACTTAACTCTTATTTTTGGGAATTTAAGTGAAGGTCAGATGGTCAAGTTTACTTTGAATCAAAGCATAGCTTTATTTCAGAAGGAAAAAAAATGAGCTGAGGAGTAACTTAGTCTTGAGGACATTTAATTGTGGAAGTTGTTTTGGGTTTTCTTTGAATGTTGGTTGACAGATAGTTTCTCACTAACTGAAACATGCTCTATCATGGGCATTGAGCGAGTCTGAACTAAAGAGTTAGATTGTAGTGAAGGGACTAGTTTGACCTTGTCTTTGCGGCAAGGTGGTCACCACAGATTATAAAAGAGGAAGTCACTGTGGCACTTCTATTTTCAGGCTACCTAAGCCATCAGCCCTGTACGTGTACTCATTCAACACATTTACTGATCGCCTACCATGTACTATTTTGGAACAAAAATGTGTTCAAAGTTCAAAGGTGCTGAGAATGTTCTTTGCTTCCTCTACAATGAATGTAAAATCTATCGAACAGAGAAATCTCCTAAGAAGACAAAAAGGATGTTTTAGCATCTGTGCCTTCTCAGAAAAGGGAGACCAGCCTTGAGGAGAGAGGGAGTGAGCAGCGCTCATGGGACCATGGGGGGGGGGGGGGTAGGTAGAAGCAGAGGCTGTGGGAGAATCCCCTGAGGCTTGGCAGGGGGCAGCGTCTCGGCATGTCCCTCACTCACAGCGACCAGTGCCTGCTTGCGTGGGATAGAGGCAAGATCTCAGGGGCACACGCTGGCGGAGCCGCCAGGAAGGCTGGCGTCAGGGACTGTGGCCTGTACCCTGCGTGGCACAGACCTGACGGAGCCCTCGGTCTAGCGTAAACCCTCAGGGCTTAGAACCACCAGCCCTTCAGCAGTTCTCTAAGGCCCTGAAAGCTAGAGCCCCTTCCTCAGTTCTTCCCATGGGTCCTTGTACCACCCTACACACGGAGAGGCCCCTGCAAAACATGCCTGAATAATGTTTCTTATCGCCTTGTTGAGTGGGGAAGCATGAATGGACTTAGAAAGATAAAATGCTGTGGCATTTCTTGCACCACAGGGCGACCGAGTTAGATCCATGGCCCACGCCCACAAGTTAAGCCATTCTGAGCTCACCTGTGGTTCCAGGTTCGCTTCTCACCCTTCTCACGTTTTGTGCCTTTCCTAGACGGCTCCCCCCTCTCCGCCTCACCTCACAGGCTGCTTATTCTGTGTCCCATTCTAAATATAATGAAAAGTTAAACAGAGTATAATTAAATTCAGAACTAAATATTCATAGCCAGTAAAAGGACTTAAAATGTAAGCGCTCTCCGACTTTAATGAAACAGATAAAACCTGATGGGTAAAAGGGTGTTCAGACTTGTTTTGGGCAGAGCAAAAACTCATCTTTAAAGGGAAATTTACATGGATTCAAATGTATAAAGCGGACCACAGTAGAGCTCACCCCACTACACTTGAAGTGGGGTGGGGAGACTGAAGACCCCACTTTAACCCATAATGTGTCCCGAAGCCCCTTTCCTTGGTATCTTAGAGTTCTTCTGAAAACTACCTTAGCCCAAGGATGGATAATGCGGGTGCAGGTGTTGGGGGATGTTAGACACATCACACAGGCCCGTGGGGAAGACTACTTTAGGTAGCAGGGTCTTTCATACTTACTGTCCTAACATATGATCAGATGCTGCCCAGGAGCTAGGCCTGTCTGCAGGTGTGAGTGTTCCGTTGTAACGCATGGATCTTAATATTTCATCAGCAGTTTATTCCCCTCGCAATTAGACAATACAGTTGTAAGATACCTACTGCCTTTGAACACGTAAGACCAAGGAGTAGGAAAGATCACGTTGGCCTGCTAGGCGCCTGTGTTCTCAGCTCACTTATTCATTCAGCAGATGCTTAATTCTGCTCTAGGCTTGGGACATAGTGGTGAGAAACACCGATAAGGGCCTTCTCGCAAGGGGCTTGTGTTCTAGAAGGCAGAGAGAGACAGTAAGCCAACAAACATCGTGTGCTAATATGGATTATGCCGGCCATGAAGAAACGGGATTTCTTTGTTTGTTTGTTTAGCAGACTGTGGTCCTGATGGTGCTGAGCAGCGATGCTATTAGGAGCATCAGTGCTCCTCTCATTTCTCTTAGACATACGCCAGCCTGACTTTTGTCTTCGCCGCTCCATTGAAACAGCTCTCACCAGGGTCCCCGGGCCTCCCTGTTGCCAAACCCAGCTCCACTTCTCAGCTGCTTCTCACCTGAGTCCCAGCAGCATTTGAGACAGGGGACCTTTCTCTCCTCTTTGGTGCACTGGCCTTCACGTGGCCGCGGGGACACGGTGTTCACCTGCTCGCATTCCTCCTGCCACACTGGCCATTCCTCCTCCGTCTCCTGCTGGCTTCCCCTCCTCTCCGTAGCCTCTAACAAGGGGTTTAGCAGCTCAGCCCTCATTCATCTTCTCTCCGCCGCCCCAGTTCTTGCTCTTTCCTCTTTGCACTGACCGTTTCCTTGGCGACGGCCGCCAGGCACCCTGGCTTTCGATGGGTTTGTCGTTGGCCCCCACATTTATTTACCTTGTGGGGCTGCCCTCTCTCCTGGGCCTTGAGCGTCAGCACCCGGTTGTCCGCCCGCATCCCTGCTTGGGCGGCTGCCGGGCAAGTCAGACCCGACCCGTCCAAAGCCTAACCCCCGGTTTCCCCCACGCCTTGCTCCTGCAGCCGCGGTCCCCTCGGTCCCCTCTCGGGGGATGCAGCTCAGGCTTCTGACTGGCCGGAAACGTGGCGTCATCACTGGCGCTTGTCTCTTCCTTACAGCTGTCATCTAAGGGGCCAGGAAGCCCTCCTGGCTCTGCCTTCCTCCTGCACACCTGCAGCATCTACGCAGGTCTCCACCTCCACCAATACCCTCCACGCTGCCATCGGCTCTTTCTGGAAAACGCCTCCAGCCTCCTGACTGTTATTTCTACTCTTCTCCTTGCTCCCCTGAAGTATTTTCAACACAGCAGGCGGAGATCCTTGAGAACATCAGTCAGATCATGCCATTCTTTACTCAAACCTTGTAGTGACTTTTCTCTTCGTGTCTTATTTACAAGGTCCTTCCAAAGCCCTGTGCGGCTGGGCCCTTCCTCCCCCGTCTCCTCTCTTCCTACCCTCTCCCTCACTTCCTCTGCTATAGCCACGAGGGTCTCCTTGCTGTTCTCGACACCCGCCGGGCATGCTTCTGCCTGAGGGGCTTTGCATCGGCACATCTGCTGAAATCCACCCAAGATTCGGTTAAATCCCCCACATCTTTCAAGGTGTTGCTCACATGTCAGCTTTCAGTGAGACCTGCCTGGCACTCTAATTGATTTGGGGCCCTGTCCTACCCCTCTCCCACATCGCCTATGTTTCTTTAAAAAAATTTTTTTTAAAAAAAATATATCTTTATTGATTTCAGAGAGAGGAAAGGAGAGGGAGCGAGAGAGACAGAAACATCAATGATGAGAGAGTCATTGATCGAGCCCGCAACCTGGGTATGTGCCCTGACCGGGAATCGAACCCCGATCGCTTGGATCCTAGGTCGACGCTCAACCGCTGAGCCACGCCCAGCCGGGCTGTCCTATGTTTCTTAATCTGCTGTACTCTTTTTTCTTCTTCATAGCATTCATTACCTTCTGACCTAATATACAGTAATTTTCTTATTTATTATGTTCACTGATATTGTTTGTCTCCCTCGAATATAACCTCCACAAAGCAAAGGATCTATTCTGTGTTAGTGATGCACCCCGGGCTCCTACAAGAATGCCAGACTGGCCTAGTAAGTGAGTCGCAAATTAGAGAGCAACGTAAGCTGTGCTGATTCCCTACGGCAGAGGGAAGAAGTGATTACCCCTCCCATTCCTCAGGATGCAACTTGAAATATCCCATTAGATATTTCTGTTTTCCAAAGGGTCTTCTCTGTACCATGCTCCTCAGGGAGGCTCAACCAACTGTCTTATTCATGTTTCCCTCCTGACACTGCCCAGCACACTGGCTCCCTTCTCTCTCTCCCCTTGGGGATCCTCATTCTTTTCATACACAGAACTTCCTGATACCCCTGTGCATACCTACCCCACACATATTAATGTTTAACAAAATGAAGAGTTTTCCAGTCAATATGACTTAGAAGGCAGGGTAAAGACCAAGTTTGCTTCCTTGAGCATAACTTTAGATTTTTGCTCTACTCTGTCGCATCTTATCCTTCATCCCAGTGATTTTATCAACCTATTAGGTCCAAAGATACAGATCTCTCCTCAAGAGGAATTCTTCTGTTAGCTTCTGGAAGATTACACTCATTTTTCTTCTTCTAGTCAAATGGCCTTGTAAAGGTAAGAGCGATACGGTTGGCAGGCACTGAATTTCAAGCATCATGTTCAATGAAGGACTGAAGAGTTCTTAGTGTACAGGCTTAGGTGGTGCTGCTCTGTGCCAGGTCGGCTTCCTCTTCAGGGGTTGAGCTGAACTTGAGCTTCACACTTTAACCAAGGGCTCCAAGACAGGGTGAATGAAGACCCTATACAGTCAGAAACTGGTGAAATTATTCTAAAAGTTAACAACCAGAGTAATGAGAACATTTACCAATATAACTGCCGCCTATAATACACAGGCCGAGAGAGACGAGAGGGTTGGAAGCAGACAATCTAAAGGTCATTTCAGGCTATGGATGTTATTTCAGCAGTCAGTTATCAGACACAAAAATACTGAAGAGAGCTGGTCGTCCTCATGGGCATTTATTCTTCAGCATCCATGGGATTTTGATGTCCAGGTGATTCGTGATTGATCTCATCATCTGGACAGATAAAGTAATGTCTTAGGTGGTGCAATTATCATTGCATTAATGTTAATTAATTATCACACGTGTAAATGGAAGTTAACCTTGGTGATGACTTGTCTTTAGTTGGTAAAAGTATCTTTATCAGGTGATGATCAGTAGAGTATATGCTCCATGAAAGTGGGGAATTATTTTGTTTGCTTTACTGCTGTACTTCTAGGAGTTAGGATAACGACTAGCACATGGTGGATAGTATTTCTTTAATTAATGAATGAATCTTCCAATGATCAACCTGCCACTTATTTAAAGCCCAATGTATACCTCTTAGAATTATAGGTGATGTTAGCGGAAATGGTCTCAAGATTATATAGCATGGCTTTGCCCCAGGGAATTTCTTTGTCATCTGAAGGGCTAAGCCCAAATAAAGGCTGATGGCAGATGATTGTTATAAAGCAGTAAAATTTATGGTTGAAAATCTCTACAGAAACTTGTAAAGAGCCCTCTCAGGATATTCTCCAAAAAACCCAGAGCTGACATGAAATGCCATCCTATCTGGTCCAATTCACCCAAAGGACAAACATTTATCTTTTGTTCAGAGAGAAAAATAAAGGCAAGTTCGAACTTTTTTCCTGACACTGGTGCCCTGGAACTGACCACATATCAAGTGACTGCATAGCTGCCTCTGTACTAGAAACAAGGATTGGGGATGGTGTCAAGGACTGAGCCTGGAGCAGGGGCCTCACTATTCTGGGGTGATTTTCAGTTTTTCCTGGCCACATGGCTTTGGGCAATTGTTGTCTTAACCACAGGACCCTCTAGCTCCTCTATTCGTAAACTACCACTTCCCCCAAGGAAGGTGCGGTAGAATGTCTACCTGTCTACTTTAGGGGGCTGCTGGGAAATTCCAAATACGATGGGTTTTAAACACTTGGCTAGTTGAACAGTTTCACACAAATAAAAGTGGAAATTCTGAATACAGGGTAAGGAGAAATCAGAGTGTATACAAAAGTTATTCTAATTTTACAAAAGTAACACTGATTAATGAAACTATGAACTTCTAAAGAAAGAATAAAGAAACAATTGACAATGTCCTAAAGCCAAGGGCAGCCTCACCTCCCCCTGAGGAGCCACACAAAACAAGTCAGTTTCTGCCGAATCAGCCAGGACGCCACCCGAAAGCGATCATCAAAACAATGCAAGCAATGCTGTGCTTCAGATCTGATCCAGATTCCAAATAACCATACACAAGAAATGCCTTTTAATGGAGTGAAATATAGAGGGTCTTAAAGATGAAGTCTAGACGTCAGGAGACACTTAGTGCTGAGCTCTCAGCTAGATGGCCAAGGAATCATCAGAACCAGAAGGCCGGGAATGCGGTAATTCTTCAGAGGCACTGCAGTTGCTGAAATGCAGACAGCTGGAGTTTATGCGCTCTCTAGTCTAATACAGAAACAGTCCCACAATAGGATAAACACTTACTCCTTGAACAATTTCCCCTAACCCTGGAGAGAGGATATTGCATAGACTGGCTAGTACAACCTAAGTGGTTTTCATTTTATATCTGGTTTCCTCTGGACCCTTTAGGAGTCTGTATCTGCAGCTATGGGAGTGCAGTCCTGTGCTGCATCCTCTAGGACTGTATGAAATATTTTGGCAGATGAAGTCCATAGCTGTAGTCTGTATTGATGTGGAAATCGTGGGCTATAATGGAAAACCAGACTGTCTTTGTTGATATTGTGAAGATTGCACACGATCGCATCGTAAGAAACTGATCAAATCAACTAGTACTTCATCTCCAAATCGAAACTCTGGTTTCTTTGATAGCACTGGAAATGAATCCATTGATAGTATTTTTTCTTTCCTTGTGGCAGTGTATTTTGCTCCATTAAGATTGAGGCAACTTGTGTCCATCAAATGCGAATTAAGAACCTCTTGGGTGTCAGCCCCTCTGCTGGGGCCCAGGAACGTGGGGGCTATGACAGACTTGGGCCTCAAGGCCTGGAGCTTTCAGTCTCCAGTTTTCTGAATTTCAGTTTCGGAGTAAAAATGTTGCATGTTTCCTGGTTCCCTTTCATTGGCCAACAAGGTTCATTTCATCAAGGACTTTGTGGTTCAGGGAGTGGTGACAGAGAGAGAGGGAGCCAAAGAGGGACGGAAGTTTTCGAGGGTTGTATTTATCTACTATTACTCTGAATTGAGAACTTATGAAAAAAGTTAGTGGCGGTTGCTTTGTTTTTAATTCACAAAGGGAGATGTGGTCATTATAAGAACATTTGTAAAATACAATGAAGTTGTATAATACAATGAAGAAGATAAAAATTACTTTTAATCCTAATACCAGGGGATAATCACAGTAACCTTTGATATACTTCTTTCTAGACCAAATTATATTATGCTTTTTTAGAACCATATGCTGTTTTTCCACTTTAATTATCTTGAACTTTGTTCCAGAACATTAAGTATTTTCGACAATATACTTTTCGACAGCTGTAATGGTATTCCTTCTTATGGAGGAAATGTGTTTAACCAATCCCCTACTATTTATTTAACCAGTCCCCTACTATTGCACAGTTGTTATTCCGGTTTCCTCATTATAAACCATGATGGTATGAATATCCTTAAAAACTTGCATTTATTCATAAGAATTTCCTTCATATAAAGTTCAAGAAATAAGATTGTTGGATCAAAGGTTATGCACATTTCAAAGGCATTTGATACACACTACCAAATATTTAAGTGTATTTTAATACTTGTTTTGTGGAACTGATTTATTCTTTTATTAAAGAAAGTTCCTAACTTATATTTATTGTCTACAATAATTTTGAAACAATTGATTATTTGTTGAATTTTGAGAAGAAAATGAGCACCATAGTATTAAAAGCAAATAATACCAAAATGCAACTGTGTTAAAGAAAATTTTTAAAAAATGAAAATATTATTTGCTAATGCTATTTTACATTCTTTATGCAAGAAATAGACTTTGACATTTTTACCTGGCATTTTTATTAAGGCAAGTAAATATATTTTAAATACAGGGGCATGGAGTCTATGCCTGTGTTGAGTACACATCAATTGAATATTTTACTGTTCCTTTCTCTGTACAACATTGGGTAGTGTTTTAGAAGTTAAGGTTTTGTTGTTTGTGTGTGTGTGTGTGTGTGTGTGTGTGTGTGTGTTTATAATCACACGTACGTGGTTTATTTCTGAAAGGTTTTTAAAAAAAATATTTGTTCAATAAATAGCACTTCACTTTGAAATACTTTTCAGTTATTAAGAAAAATACTCCCATTTGGTATTTTCCCCACGGAAGTTGCACAATTGAGGCTGCTCTCCTGTGCTCTGAACTTGGATGCGTGGCACTCCGTAGGCCCGCTGGTCCATGGCCTTTTGCTTTCCTGAGGCAAACATTCTTAATATTATTCCCAAGTAATTTCGCAATTAAGGCTCTAGAGGGCCAAAGAAAAATTGGTAACAATGCAACTGAGGGGATTTAGAAACAAATCTGTTGAACAGCAAGGGAAGGTTTTCTTTTGGTTCTTTATTTGTTTTTCCTATTTTTAAAAGGAAACAAACAATCCTTGTTCTGACATTGCTTTTCTGCCTTTTTTCTAGTGATCTGTAGAGGGGGCTTTCTGTGTGGCAGCGGACTCTGCATCCCCAGGAAACTGCAGTGTAACGGCTACAACGACTGCGACGACTGGAGCGATGAGGCTCACTGCAGTATGTGACACGCTGTTTGGGGGTCGTCTGGGTGGACAGGGCTTCTATTCAGGGGCCTAGAAACCAAACCATTCCATTGTCCAATCCTGACAACTGTTGGCATTTGCATAGACGACTTTGAGTTTGCTTTCCTAAAGTGAGCAAGCGTGTTTCTCTGCCCCCATGCGACAGCAGTGTGTTTGCACACCTCTCAAAGGCGTGATTTCATTAGGAACTCCACAGCTAGGTGCCGAACTGGCACTGGAATAGGTCAGGGAATGAAGTATTTTTGCATAGAGGGTCTTAAAATTAGGAGAAGGCTTTTCGTTTATTTTGTTTGGGTGAGGATTTTTGTTTTTGTTTTTAAAGCTTTCTGAGTATAAAGGTCAACTTTTTAAAAAGGACATTTTAATAGGAAAAATTTTCACCCTCATGATTCTAAACATTCATGACACAGCAGACGCCGGCCTCTTGTTTGTTTATGTTTCCTCTGAACCTGAAGATAGTCGGTGGCATTAACTGTTTTATATCCATGGATTGGTGGGTTCAGTTTCCTTACCATTGATTTGATTAGTTGTTTTCACTGAATTGGTCTGTGGTTTGTCCAATATTGTATTCGTCTGCTTGGGCTGTCACACAAAGTACCTTAGACTTTATGACTCACAGCAGGAATTTGTTTCTCACTGTTCTGGAGGCTGGAAAGTCCAAGATCAAGGTCCATCAGGGTTCAGTGTCTGGTGAGAGTTCTCTTTGTGGCCTGTAGGCAGCTGCTATCGCCCTGTGGCTCATGTGACCTCTTTAAAGGGAGAGAGGGGGAGAGGGGGAGCCACAGGGGAAGAGGGGAAGGGAGATGGAGGGGAAGATAGGCGGGGGGGGGGGGGAGAGAGAGAAGTTGAGAGAGGTTGGCAGAATGCTCTCCTATCTCATCCACTATTTATAAGGGTACCAGCCCTATTGGACGAGTGCCCCGCCCTTATGACTTCACTCAACCCAAATGACCTCCTCACAGGCCCTGTCTCCAATTGTAGTCAGGTTGGAGTTAGGGTTTCAACATACAGACACTGTAGAGCATAGACATACGGTCCATAACAAATACATATTCAGATTTCAAGTTATTTTACACTTATGCAACAGACAGAAAGGAAACATTAGCCTCAAGAATACAATGTAGGATCTGCATCCACAGAACCATATGCTATTGTGTCCTAAACTGCTTTTTAATGGTTATGTGAGCGGCAGTAGTTACTATGGGAAAAGCTGTGTTTTACTTGTAGAAGTTGCCAAGGCTTTATAAGAGCTCATGATGACTGACCAGATTTCAGATTCCTCTGGTCTGTTTGCCTGGGGGACCAGCTTTTCCTCCTTCTGAAGGGTTGGGATGCTTATTTGCCATACGTTTTGAAAGGCTGTACATATATCATGGCAATATTTCAGGTCAGTGTTTCCCAAACTGGTGTTCCATAGTACCCGAGTCTTGAAAAATGCTTAGAAAGAAAAAAAAAAGTTTGAGAAATGCTGTCTATCAGATCTACTTCTTAGATAGTTACAATACTTATTTATGCCTTAAAGGCTCTAAGAAATCCTGCAGGTAAAAAAAAAAAAGACATTAATTTTGCTTAACTTGGTATTTCCTCCAAATTATTTGTTTATATATGCCCTCACCTGTATATATTTATTTATTTATTCACTCATATACTGATTTATTTTGCAGAATAATCTAGCACCTTATGGAACTTCAGTTATGTCACCTATATTTTCAGAAATGTTTTCACTAAGACATTTGTTTTTATAATTTGGGATTCCCTCTTCAGGAAAAACTATGGCAGGCGATTTTACATAGGAAACATTTTATATTTACATTAGGGAATATAGCCGTGGACTTACAAGAAAATATCATGCAAAGCACCCACACGGGAATTTAAAATACTTCCATAGACTAGTCCAATAGGATGATATCCAATTTTCGGCACTTGTGTTTCTCTGCCAGTTCTGGCCCATGTTCCGGCATTAGGTGCCTCTCCCCAGTGGTGAGCCCTCACTGACTTGCTCATTGTGTCCTGTGTTGCGCTGAGCGTTGCACTTTAAACAATAGGAGCTCTCGGCTGCATTGGTTGAAACTGGATTCGAAGGAGTAAGTTTTCCGACCTCAGTGCCCAACAAAGACGGAATTACTACTCTGGAAGGTTAGCAGTGTCCCGGGAGCTGAACTGTTGATTAAAGAAGATATGGGCTTTCCTCATGAACACCCCTCGGAAACGTTGCGGTCTGGTCCGTGGGGGACACACATTCCTGAGAGTATTTGTCTATGAAAATGCTTAGATGGACGCTGAAGTCTTTGCAGTGCAGTTGTTTCTGACCGTACACGGTCATCTGCCTCTGCACTTCAGGAGTTTCAGCATGCGCGTTTACAGCGGGTGCCACCTCCTCCTGTCCCCACCCTGCAGTGAAGGGACAGCGTAAATCGTACATCGGAGTTAGGGGTAGATGCAAATCAAGAGCATGAGTGCAGCCCACAGATAAGATACCGCTGAGGGGAAGGAAGCTTTGCTGAACCTCCCAGTGAGGGGCAGGAGGACGTGCCTGGTTCCCAGGGTTCTGGCAAATACAGGAGGAGGCCTGCCGTAGGGAAAGGATGGGGAGGTATATTTTATTTGTAAGTTCCCTAATCACCTGTGCGAGAAACATTTGCCTACATGATTTGATTTAATTTTCAGCAAAGAGGTATTCTCATTCCCTTCTGTGCAGATGCAAAGCGGAGGCTTAAGGCAATGAAAAAATTTGCCCGTGGTTCCAAGTGCTAGACTTGAACCCAGCATTGAATGGCTTCAAATCTAATGCTGTTTTCTCTAAACTGAGCTGCCTTTGCCTTGCCCTGGTCCATAAAAATTCAGATTTGGTGAACAATTATATTTTGATCATTCACATGACAAATGTTTATTTTGGATGCTCTGTTAAGCTTGGGAGGTAACTGTCTATTACAGCGCACTCCAGGTATCTGGGACTGCTTCCCGACTTTCTCCCCTAACTCATTTTGCCCTGCTTATCGGTCCCATCCTAAGTATTTGCAGAAGCAACAGATTTCCAACCACCTGGAACAATTTAATGGTGTAGCAAAAGGAACGGGGGTGCTACTGGCATTTAGTGAGTTGAGGTCAAGGATGCTGCTAAACATCCTACAATGCATACGGCAACCCCTCCCACAACAAAGAATTAAGCAGTCCAAATTTTCAACAGTCCTGCAATTGAGAAACCCTCATCTGTAGAGGTAGAAGTCAGTAGTCAAAAGGTGAGGTGGGAAGCCTGGCTTCATCTCATAGTTCTGCTATTGAGCTGGGCAACTGTGGGCAAACCACTTAACCTCTCTGGTCATCTGAAAATGAAGGGATTTTGGGGTAGTAATTGAGCATCCACACTTGAATCTTGAAATGAGGCAACACATTTATGTTTATAGACTCATAGAGACTGAGCAAATTGAGTGAAACCTTTGATAAAAGGTTTTCTGTTCCTTAGTTTTCTCCTTTAATTTAATGATAATTTCAAGAGACAAAAGTTAATAGTGTGAGATGCCAAAACTGAAATAAATATTAACATGCAAGAACTTCAGAAGTAACAGCTTGTATCCCACTCTCATTAAGAAAAATGATCTGTATCTAGAAAAACATCTACCCCAGGTCATGCAAAATTATGTTTGTATTGAGCAAGAAAATCACAGCAAGTAGCTTTTGAAAATTTTGATTCGTTGGCCCCAAATTACACTGACAACATTTCTTTTCAGTCCAAATAAACATTTATTCCAATAAAAGGAGGCACTGTGATCTTTGCTGTTTGCTATGTATTTCTGGCTGGGCAGTGCCTCCGGTTAGGTTTTGTGTGTTTACTCGTCACACAGACCTTAGGGAGGTAACAAGTTGTTTTCCAAATGTAGCTAATTGTGTATCTAACCTCTGAGAATGGCTTCTAACCAAGTAAGCCGAACAGTGGGAACAGCGGGACCTGAATCTGTACCTGTTTCCTGTGTGAATAATGAGGATTTTTTTTGCTTGCAGCATCCCTATTTATGAAATCATTTAATAAATGACAGCATTAGTTTTAAAAGATCTCAAATGAGGTGTTAGTATGAATTACTGGGAATCCTAGAACAGGCCTCACAGAGGACACGTGAATCACTGAAAATTTTTAGTGTGTTAATCTGATTCTGAATGGAGTGTTCGGTGCCCCAGTCCTACAGTGGACAGAACTGAAGCGTACAGCTTTAAAAAAAGCTAACTCAGAGGGTTTGAAATGTGTCACCCCTCCGCCTCACCGCCACTTTCGGGGAACGCAAGTACCTTTGCATTAATGGTCAAGTTGAGGACCCTGGTTATCAGGGATTACAGATACTGCTTCACACGTCCCACAAGAGCAATTTCGATGAAAACAAAACAAAACTCAAAAAGACCTTTTACAACTTCCTAAGGAAACATATATATCTTTATGCACAAATTTCCCAGCTCTGCTTGGTGGGAAAGAACACACATGTCATAAGCTTTTTCAACCCAGCTAGCCCGTTCGCAGTGGTCCCAGGCCTAGGCCAGCGCGAGGGTGTAGGGTGGGGAGTGAGCACCCTCTGCTGAGCAGGAGGAAGTAGTTCAGTTCTGTCCAGGCGAAACTAGAACCTCTTCCTAAGTTGTTATGTTTTCCCCTATGATGGTCAGTCTCATTTGAAAATTACTCAGCCTGGGGCAATTAAAAAGAATACTTACAATTTCTGCACGTGCACGAGTGTGAGCACATGTGTCCACACATGTGTGTGTTTGTGTGTACACACATACACACCCTCTTAATGAAGGTGCTGAACAGATGACCTTGAAGGCCCATTCCGTTTCTAAAGTGATGTGATTCTAAAAGTCTTTAAGTAACTTATTTTAAAAGAATAGAACCCGTTGTATGAGATACAGGCTTCTGTTCAGGAGGAACAGTCAGCTGGAATTCAGGAGGCTTGGTCTTCACCAGCCAAGTAGACTGATCCTCAAATGTGCCCTCATTTCTCACCCTGTTCTCAGTATCCCCTCTACCTGAAATGTGGAGAAGAGTTTTTTTCAGTGTATTTTATTTTATTATTATTATATTTTTTAAGTCCTCACCTGAGGGAGGATATTTTTGCATTGCTTTTCAGAGAGAGTGGAAAGGACAGAGAGAGAGAGAGAGAGAGAGAGAGAGAGAGAGACATTGATGAGAGAGAGACACATCGATTGGCTGCCTCCCGCATGTGCCCAGACTGGGGCTGGGGATGGAGCCTGCAACCGAGGTCCGTGCCCTTGACTGAAATCGAACCCAGGACCGAAGCTCTAACCACTGAGCAAAACCAGCCAGGACAAACATCGAGAAGTTTTAATTCCATCCACACTACTGAAATCCTGCCCACCTTCCATGATCTCTCTTCAGACTTAAGAATCTGTTTTTTGCACTTAATTCACTTCAGATAAGGGAAAAGATAATACATTTCAGAAATCTAGTTTCTATTCAATGCAGGGGTTTTTGTGGGATTTTTTTACATATACCAATTTAAAACATTTTTACAGTCTTATTGAGATATAATTTACAAACCATAAATGTATCCCATTGATTTTTAGGAAATTTATAGAGCTGTGCAACCATCACCATAATCCACTTCTAGAACTTTTTCATCTCCCCCCAAATTTTCCTCCCACCTATTTGCAGTCAGTCCCCAGATAACCACTTCTACTTCTCCACCCACAGAGAGCCACTGCTCTGATCTCTGTCTCTATGAGTTTGCTTTTTCTGGAAATTTTATAAGTGGGTCACACAATATGTAGTCTTTGTGTCTGGTTGCTCTCATTAGCATAATTTTTTGAGGTTCACCTGTGCTGTCACATTTATCACTAGTTTGACCCTTTTAACTCTGAATAGTATTCCATCACATGAGTATTCTACATCTTGCTCGTCCATTCGCCAGTTGAGTGTTTGGATTGTTTCTAGTTTTTGGCTATTATGAATAATGCTGTTATGAACATGCACATACTAGTCTCTGTGTGGATATATGTTCCATTGCTCTTGGGTAGATTTCTAAGGGTAGAATTCACAAATCATGTGGTAATGTTATAGTTAACTTTGTAAGAAGCTATTATAATTTGACATTCCCACCAGCAGTTTATGAGAGTTTCAGTTTCTCAAAATCCTTGCCAATACTTGGTATTGTCTGTCTTTTTTTATTATAGCCATTTTGGAGATATGTAATAGCACCTTATTGTGGTTTTAATTTGCATTTCCTTAATGACTAATTATACTGAACACCTCTTCATGTACCAGTTTGCCATTTGTATGTCTCCCGTGAAAACTTTCTATTCAAGTCTTTTGCTAATTTGTAATTGGGGTTTTTTTATTATTGAGTGTAAGAGTTCCATATGTACTCTCAAAGTAAGTCCTTTAGCAGATACATCATTTGCAAATATTTTTTTTAGTATATGGCTTGTCTATCTTTTCATTTTCTTTTCTTTTTTAAAATTATATTTTATTTATATTGTTGACAGTATTACAGATGTCTACCATTTTCCCCCTTTGCCCCTTTTCACCCAGCCCCAGCTCTCCCCTCCCTCTGGCCCTCACCACATTGTTGTCTGTGTCCAAGGGATATACATATATGTTCTTTGGCTATTCTCTTCATTTTCTTAACAGTATTTTTATTTTTTACTTTTAAATGATGTTTATTAGAAAGAACTTCCATTTAAATAATGTAATAGTTGTGTAAAATAAAGCTTTTAAAGAGAATTAAAACCTTGTTTTGTTTTTATAAAATTGAAGCATGCTCTGAAATTCAAATAGTACAGAGCTTACTAGTATTTTTAGAAGCACAAATATTTTTAACTTTGTGAGGTCCATTTATTAATTTTTCTTTTATGGCCTGTGCTTTTGTTGGCATATCTAAAAATTCTTTGCCTAACCCAAGGTCACAAAGATTTTTTCTCCTATGTTTTCTTCTAGAAACTTCATAATTTTGGCTCCTACACTTAAGCCTATGATCCATTTTGAGATCATTTTTAAGTATAGTTTGAGGTAAAGGTCAGTTCAATTTTGTAATGTGAAATCTAATTATCCTGCCACCATTTGTTGAAGAGGATTCTTTTCCCATTGAATTGTCTTGGCATCTTACACAAATTATTTTATTAATATTTATCTCCAAGCCCTAGCAAGTAACTGATCTTATCCCAATTTCATAGATCAGTTCACAGACTCATAGATTTTTAACTAATACACTCAAATTCCCATGGCTAGTAGATGTCAGAACCAGGATAAGAGTTCTGGTTTGCCCAAGTACAAGATCTATCTTCTTGTTAAAGTTTCCTTGCATATTATTTATTTCAACATTAAACTCTATGCTTCCTGAGGTTGCTTATCACTTATTCTTATCTTGCCCCATGCTCTAGGACAGTATTTGCTTATTTAACGGTCATGTTTTGAACCACTCCATTGACTTAAGTGATAATGTTTGTGTGAAAGTAAGTAATGACTCTAAATCTAAATAAATTTTTCTCTCCATTATATAAATGCTTCCTATGGTCAAAACTAGACTTTCATTGCAAAGGAAACATTTTTAGGAAATAGCTCTTCACCCTCTATTAAAGTCATTGCTTCTGTATGAACATGAACTTCATTAGGAATTATAATGAATTGAGAATGTCTTTTCTCATATTTGACTATAAAGGAGCCTTCAGGTGACATAAAGTGAAAGTCATGGGAGGACTCAGAAAGTGATAAAAAGCACTGGCTTGGGAGCCAGAGGGTCCTAGTCCTGGTTCTGCGGTAACTTGTTATGTGGCCTTGAACAGTCATTGGATCTCTCTGCACCACAGTCTCCTCACCTGTAAAACAGTAGATGTGGACCAGGTTGCCACTGTGGTTTCCCTCCCATTGATTTGTTTCATAAAGTGCTACTATAACCTCACGTTCTGTTCAGATGACACACGAGTGGCTTGTCTTCTTTGCAGGTTGCAGGGAGAATCAGTTTCAGTGTCACACAGGCAAGTGTCTTAATTACAGCCTTGTGTGTGACGGATATGATGACTGTGGGGACCTGAGTGATGAACAAAACTGTGGTAAGTAGCGTTGTTTTCCTAAATGCTTTCATTTAAAATTACAGGAATTTATAACCAAGAACTTGTAGCTTGTTCCTTAATATGATCAAAAGCAGGTTAAATTATAAAATTGGTTGGTTTCTAAATTTTAGAAAGGGAGGTTTTTTCCAATTACTAGTCTCAATTATGTCTTATGAATAATGTAATACTTCTTTAATACACAGTCATACTAAGGAAATGCTAAAGAAGTGGAGTGGAAAAGCAGCTACAGGTTGTTAATATGTTAATATTATTTTCTCCTTGAAAGTGTTCTGTTTTTTCTCGTGTTTAGATTTTGAGCTCTTGAGCAAAACTTTGCAGACAGACAGTGTTTGTCCCTTGATTCCCCTTATTTTACATAACAAAAGACCCCTCCTTGATTTGATCACCAAGCAATACAGAGATTACTTGTGTAGTAGTGACACATAGGGTTAGATAGCACGTTTATTTTATATACAAAAGCTGATCTTATCTTTTCAAGAATGAACCTACTTTTTAAAGGGTCTTGTTCAACTTTGAATGCCGTCTCGTGAATTCAAACCAGCAAACTTCCTCTTGCTTGTTTACCTTTTTGACTTTGTGATTAGCTTCGGAAGGTTTAGGTAAGATATTACGAAAAGACACAGGAACTTTGTAGCATGAACAAAAGGCCAAGCTGGGATGGCGAGGGCACTGGGCAAATGACGTGAGATAGAATAGAGCATTGGAGAGGATGGGGAAGAACGTTGGGAGAGGCCCAGGAGTATGATGGAGGAATGAGGAATGCCTCAGGGTGGCGTCAGAAACCTCCAGGCTGTCCCAAATACACCACGTGGGCTCTCTATCTTGTGAAATCCAAATCACATTTCAGTTTATTTGAGCCAGTGCAAAAAATCACAAATTTCTCATAAGGAAAGAAAACATTGACAAAACAAAATGAAAAACAAACAAAAAAAACAAGCCAAACTGTGAGTCCTGGCAAAGCTGGACAGTTTTCCGTCTGAAAAACAGATAGGTCATCGTGGAGGTGCCTAGTGGGCCGCAGGCTTGGGCGGGAGGTGAACTGTGCCAGGCCCGTCACAGGAAAGCTGTTGAGGTGTTAGGACAATTGGAGTAGTTGCTCTTCAGTTGGAACCAGGAGCCGGACTTTCCAAGTGTCCATCAAGCTGGTTCTCTGCGTCCCCCTGGACGTTCCCTTTCTGCAGACTGCAGTCCCACGAAGCAGCATCGGTGTGGAGATGGGCGCTGCATCGCGATGGAGTGGGTGTGCGACGGTGACCACGACTGTGTGGACAAGTCTGACGAGGCCAACTGCTGTGAGTGCCCTGAGGTTTCCATTTTGCTTAGTTTTCCATTTCTTGCCTGTGTAGGCCAACACACTCAAGGTTCGCTACCTAACAGCCTTCAAAGGGAAAGATCCTTATACTTTGGCCCCTGCCTAGAGAGATAATAATTGAATAGTGTGAAGACAATAACCATGTAGTGTACCTGACTTCCACACTTTGCTCTCCAGGACGTCAAGCTTTATTTGTTCCATCTGGCCCAGCAGGTGTCTGTTTTCTCTCTCCTTGCTCCCCGTGTCTCCTTTGTGCATCTGTGACTTTGTCAAAGGGGGAGATCTCCCAAGAAGCTGGAGGACTTTTCTTTTGCAGATGATGTATGAGTGGTTGAGCTTTCTTGCAAGAGCCTCCAAAAATGTTCTCTGGCACGATTTGTAGGAAAACATGGAGAGAACTGCCAGAGAGGAGAGAGCCTTCAATGTTCATAGACTTAAACAGAAAGCGTGATAACAATTATCATTTTAGTGCCTGTTGTTTTCTGGGTAAGCGAACAGTCTTCAGGTGGGTGTTACATTAACTAGCTAATAAAATCAAGAATGGCTATTAATCCTTTCTTTTCCCTCTAGAAACAAATAAAATTATCGAGTAGGAGCAGCTATGTGTTAAAAGCAAATAATTTGACCTGAAAGAGTTAAAATGATGCGTTTTATGCATAGTTGAATGAATTAAACTTTTTATTACATCTTTTGCTGTGCAATAAGAGTAGGAGAAAGTTGATATATGGGGGATTGAATATTTAATTTGCCTATAATTTGAGGCAAAAATAGAAATGCAGAGTGCATGGTTTTTATTTTGACATAAGAAAAGTCATAAACGAACAAACGCAATGCCCAACTTTCCCCTCCCCTGAATTGGAAATGAACTGGAATATCCCCCGATCCTTGCTCTGTGGGACACAGCGGACCAGAGCAGACTGCATCTTGACCGATCCGGGGAAAGCCAGGACATGATGCTCAAGTGTAACAGTTCTGGTGCTGAGCCTTCATTCAAGAATAGGGACTTTTAAAGTTCAACAGTAACTCGGTGAAGGCTGAGGTCATATAAAACATGGTTTTTGATGCTCTAAAAACAATAGTGATAGAATTTAGATAATGTTTAGGAACCAGGAGATTAATGGCCACTAAACCATTCCTTTCAAATGTCAGATGTCAAAAACAAGTTTTGAAATAACGTGTTTATTGTGTATTAGGTACTATGCATGTGCTTTTATATGTGTCACCTCATTGGCTCATTAGGTCAGGCTGTATGGAATGACATGCTGGGGCTGGGACTCAGAGAAACTTGCCCGCACATTCCCTTTTAACAGCCATGTGACTCTGAGACAGCTACAAGCTCTCTGAGCTTCAGTTTCCTATGCTAAGCCAGGTGGATAATATCTACCTTGCAAATCCTTACGAGGATTTGGGATTAGATATAGATGCTCCTAACAAAGTTATTACCATAGAGTAAACCTTTAAAAAATATGTATGTTTTTGTTGATTTTAGAGAGAGAGGAAGGGAAAGGGAGAGAGAGACAGAAATATCGATGAGAGAGAAACATCGATTGGCTGCCTCCTGCACACCCCCCACCAGGAACTGAGCCCAAAACCCGGGTGTGTGCCCTGACCAGGAATGGAACCGGTGACCTCTTGGTGCATAGGATGATGCCCAGCCAATTGAGCTACACTGGCCAGGCTCCACAGAGTAAACCTTGAATAAATTATGGCTTTTATAATACTACTTCCCATCCTGAGGTTATAAAAAAGTTAATTCGTAGTAAGTGCTATTTAGTAAGTCATGAGAAATTCTAAAATGAAAACTTTCTATTTCAAAAATCCTGGGAAATTTTTAAAAAATTAGTGATGCATTCGTTCCTTGGTACAGAACATTCGGATAGTCAGGACACTTCATTTCCTGGCGAGGGCAGGTAAACAGGAGCCTTTCCGTGCTCTGCAGACTGAGGGAAGCACTAAGTGATAACTTAGCGTGGCCCCTTCTCCTAGCCTGCGGCAGCCTGGGCCTGCTGGAATGCAGGAGCGGCCAGTGCGTCCCCAGCACCTTCCTGTGCGACGGAGAGGAAGACTGCAAGGACGGGAGCGACGAGAAGAACTGCACTCACGGTGAGTGTGTGCTCGGCCCCGGGACGCCTTACCCGTGGGCCTTTCCCTGGGAAGGCAGCAAAAGGCTGGAAGTTACCTGAAACTTAAGGGGACCCCGCACGGAGAATCCCAGATTGCCCACCGCAGCGGTCCTCACGGCCCCCCAGCCAGAAGGCCCTCTCGTGTGGGTTTCCTCGGGGGGCTCACGCTGAAAGACCACTCCTGAGGCCGAAGGGTTCGGGTTAGACGCTTACACAGCATGGGAGAGCCAGTCACCTGTTTGATGGGGAACGGCAACGTTGTGAGAAAGAGAAACGATTCGTATCTAGCATTCGATTAAATTAGGTTAGATTCCGGTGAGAAGGAACTGGCTTCTGAAATTAGATGTAACAGCTTCGCAGAGTCACCACATTCAGAGAAACAGTTTAATGCTTCATGTTACCAAGCGCTGTACCTAAACACACTTTGAAAGGAGTCTGATCTCCATCTGTGAAACTCAAAGGGAAGAAGTAAATCAAATGAACTGGTCTTTCAAATGTGACCATTTTGTCATAGAAGAGGTTCACACTGATTGTTTAAGCCCTGGTTTGTGTACAAGCGTCTCTCAGTGCAGGGCTGGTAAGAATATTCCTAGACTTAAAATCACCACCTCTGTGCACTGGCGACCTTGCCCCTGACCTCCACAGCCTGGCTGTAAAGAGTGTGGTTGGTCGTCGCCACCCAGCTGCCTGGCTCAAGCCCAGCTGTATTACCTACTATCCGGTTGACTTTAGGCCAGTTACTTACCCCCTTATGTCTCAGTTTCGTGTCTGTAAACTCGGAATAATGATGACATCATTATTGACACGTGGTGAGAACTCAATGTTTGCTATTATTACGTGGCCTTTATGTTGGGCTGTGTATGTCTATCTCCAGCTAATGAGATTGGTCACCTATATCTGAATTATTTTTGTCATCATGAATATAGATCATTAGAATAGCTTTAATGAAAAAAGCATTCAAGACCTAAAGGGAGAGCCTTTTACTCACAGATTTATTACATTAAAAGATACATAAGGAGTGCTAAGTTTTATCAATTTTAAAATTCAGAAGGAAATCCATTTCTACAACCAAGATCCTCCCTTTGGATCAAATTGCTCTTTCTTCCTACATAATTCAACTTGTTTGAAATAATTTTGGGTTCTTTACTATGCAATGGCAGGATTTGTAAACTGTTTCCTTACGGGTGTGACATGTAAGAAAGTCACATGATAAAATGGATCAAAAAGTAAAATTGTAGCATCTTTATATTATTTACTCTAATGAACTCAACTTAATAAATGTGTATTGTGGTGCTAATATGTGGTCAACCACTGGGGATTTAGTGGCAAGTAAAACAGCTTCAGGCCCCAGGAGGAGACAGACATATTACCAATAATTATGCATGTAGGTGTCTAACCATGAAGTGACGGGTGCCAAGGGGAACGGCAGGGTGCCGGGAGACCATATATGGGAAGCTTCGCTGAGGAAGAGCTATTGCAACTAAGATCTGGAGAATGGGTGGAGTTAACAAAGGAGCATGGGGTTGGACCAAGCATTTCAGATACAGGGAACCACTTGGCCAAAAGTCCCAAGGAGGGAAGGAGCAGGGCATATTTAGGATACTGGGACAAGGCCACTGGATTAGAGGAGCTTGCTACTACAGAATCATTGTCAACAGTGTCTACAGGCTGGTTCTGCTAGACAGGGCTGGGGAGGAAAGCAGGGACCACTTCTCCCCGGGCTTTGGGTCCCATTGGAAATTTAGGCCTTGACAACCCTCAGGCTGGGCCTCTGCCTTTCCGTCCAGTCTCCGTTAGGCTCCAGCGACTCCAACCTCTGCACTTGCTGGCCCCAGGCCTTTGCATGTTCTGCTGTCTGCCTGGGAAACCCATCCTTCCCTCCTATCCTAACTTACCCCATGTGCCTGAAAAACTCCTGTGAGAAGCTTTCCCCTTGCTGCCCTCGTTCGCTTCTACTGCTCCTCACACGTACTTCCAGGAAGGCAGCGATCACACAGCGCTGTAAGGTTCTTTCATGATGCTATCCCTAACTACCGCATAAACTCTCGTCCATTTTTACTTGTAATGCTCGGGCCTTACTTGTTGCATATGTTTGTCACATCGCAGGCCCTTATGCACCGAAGTAATGAATGCATGTTGTCTTAATACAATTTCTTTAAGAGATGAAACTCGTGGAAATTAGCCTGGCTTACCTTCCAAAAAAGCTAGACTCGACTGACGTTAAAAAAAACACTGACATTTCTCTTCTGCAAGGCTATGATCTATTGTACATTAATGGTACTGGAAAGGAGGGAGTCCAGGATAATAAACATTGTCTGAGAATTATAGATAAGAATGACTGTGTGTGTCCGCATACTATCATTTATATTTAAAAATGCCTTGCAAGATTTTCTAGATTCCAAATGATGTGTCTGAAAGTAACTTAGTGTAGTGGAGGAGAGATGGAAAGAGCACAGGCAGGAATTTATTACCTTATCCATTTAATCTACAAACGACCAGGAAATCAATGGGAAAACCTGTTTCCTCTCTACATGCCTTAAGGAAAAGCCATTCGGCTGACGTTACTGTTGTCATTCATTTGGAAACAAGAAACCCAATTCTCAGGTCATCAGGGCTAGGCCAGCGACGCTTTCCAAGGGCAGACAGAAAACACGGGTGACGGCTGCGTGGGCCCCGGGCCGTGACAAAGTGTCCTTACCGTGTTGGGGCGACGCCCTGCTTAGCACTGGGAAGAGCATTTTCTGTTAGTGGGAAGACTAGAGTTGGGAGCAAATGAGTCTTTAAAATAACATCATTTAATATTCAAAATTTCAGAATCTTTATATTGGCCTCTCCCTCCAGTCACTTAAACTATTTTGTAATCAAGTATATACATCCTTGTAAATAGAAAACACTACATTTTTTTTCTTCTTCATTAAAAGCAACAAATACCTGTGTTTTGTTGTTTTTTTGGTTTTGTTTTTAGGATAGGTTGCCTCTTATTTCTTCATTCCTACGGAATCCTTTTGGAATAACTGTGTCTCACTTAGCTGCCAGGAAAACTAACCCAGAAAGCACCTATTCAACATGTGTTCAGCATTTTTGGAGAAATTGGAAGGAAATTAAAGTTGTGTCATTCCTCAGCTCCACCAGACATTCTCCATCCTTCATACCCTAGTGTGGGGAGTTTACAGATGATGAAAGCGAATGTGCCTTTCCCCCTCTGTAGGTCAGACTCCATGTCAAGAAGGCGGCCAAACATGCCTCTACAATTCCTGCCTTGATTCATGTGCTGGTAGCTCTCGTTGTGACCCCAACAACAGTCTGAATAACTGTAGTAAGTACAGCAGCTGACAAATGCAATCCCCGCGGCAGGATGTGCATTTGCCTTTGTTCTTTCGCATTGACATTGAAACGCTGAAGTCTGGAATCCCTCCAAAAGTATATGTATCTATTTCCCTTTTCTTTTTTAAAGCTTGCATGGGGTAGCAGAAAAGAAACAAAATGTCTTAATGAACTGAAATAAGAAACAAACGTGTGTCGTTGTGAATGGGCTATAAATCCGCATTGCTTAATATCATTACCATTAGTTTCACCTCAGCATTGGCTCCTATATATTATTTTCTTGGCTCCCTCTGCAGGCAGATGCTATCTTTCTTCCCCTTTAAAGCCCAGCTTCAAAAAATGGAAACTTTATTCCAGAAGCAAATGTGAAGTTCATCTAAATAGCTTCATAAAACTTTGGCTGTCTGTTCTTTTAATAAAATTTATTTTCACCTCTCCAGGAACTTTGCTGACTTAGGATGATCTTGCAGCCATTCTGTTGATGATTTGGTGACGATGTAACAGCTCCAAGGGTGCAAACAGGGGCCTCTCTAGACCTGGCTTTCAGGAGGAATTATTCAGGGAGGCAGAATGGGCAGGCGTAGGGAAGGCCGTGTAGACTCTCACGGGGGTTGAAATGATTCAGAAAGCCTCGAAAGACTCTGACTCTGACACTCACTTCTTTCACTTTTTCTAATTAATTTTTGGCCTCACCTTCAGTGTGGGGCTTGAAATTTGGGAGCAGGTCTGTCAGCTTTCAGTTGGCAAGAAGGTGACTTTTAACACATATTGTCTCAGTTGAAGGCCATGGGAAGCTGAGAGGGTGAAAAAGTGAAGGGGTTGGGTCCTTGGAGTTGCCCCAGTTTTAGGGCCCTAGGTTTACTTGGTGACCTCCCTGGGTCACTGTGGAGCTTATTGGGTCAATATGGAGCTTTCTGGGTCAATCTGGGGCTGCCCTGTAACCACTAGGGAGTCTCAAGGGGTGGAAACAGTGGGCTGGGAAGGAATTCGAGGGGGGCAGCCACTGAAACCCAGCTGACGGGACTTCTGTTTTCACGAGCGCTTAATAACTGGCCGAAACCATAGCCAGCCCTCCCCCACTTCCCGCGTGAAAAGTGAGCAGCGCGGGCAGGTATCAGCCTGACCACGGAGACCCACTGCTCACTCTAGACTGGTTCAAGTGTGTGTGCATGTGCGTATGTGCGTGTGCATATGTGTGCATATATGTATTTATGTGTGTGTGTGTATATAGGTATGTTCTGGGACTATTGTTTCACTTCGGTTACCTCCCAACCTGCTCCAGAACTTCTGCAGAATTATTTTACTTCACCTTGAACTTGAGATGAGTGAATTGGAACAGTTGACAGTGTGATCTCAAAGACAGGTGTTTATTGTTAAAGTTTTGGGCATTGTTGATATGGAATGGCACTTACTGTTAGACTCAAAACAAGTCAGAAGAGCTTGTGTCACGTTTTGGTGAAGATTATGTTACCGTAGTTTCTCTATATTTGAAATGTTTCAAAATTAAAATTTAAAAAGTATGCTATCTGTCAAAAAAATAAGTTGTAGAAGGTACTAGATAGCTCTGGTTCATACATTGAAGCGATATTTACGGCATGGGTACAACGGTCCAGGCACGGGATGGACACTGGGCGCTTTAATGGTGAAAAGGAGAGACATGGTCCCCGCGCTCCTGCGGGAGCCGTTCAGTGCGGAGGCAGCTGCCGCCTGCCCGGCCGTCGTCACCGCTTTGCTTTGCTTTATTTTCTTCAGATACACGCAGGTTCCCCGGTGTCGCGCTGTCTCGTCAGCTTCCCCATTCACCGTAGACTCTCTGGCCTGGTTCCGCCCACGTGTATTCGGCACTTGCACCCCCTCTTCTGAGCGCAGGCACCGGGCTAGTCGCTGGTCCCCATTCCCGCTGGTCCCATTACTTAGAGCAGTGCGCATGCCTGACTTCCAGTTGGGAGTAAAGATGTTGGGCCTTATTTTTCAAACAGCTTCAGGATCATAGGCGTGTGCTTGGTGTTCTGAAAAGATGGACTGCTAGCGTCTCCTCTCAGAAACTCTTTGCGCACTTGAAAAGTGATTAATTATTTGAGGATCTATCACGGGAGAGACTGTTGTTACTTAGATTCTGAGTCATGACTACACAGAGCCCTTTCTCGGGCTCCTTCCCGTGGAGAGTGTGAATTGGGAGAATGTGGATATTCTGTCTGCTGGAGCCAGTGCGTCACTGGACTTGCTGGGATTCTAGTCCTTGAACACACTGGTTCTTGTCATCCTATAAAATATTATGTAACTTTCTAATGATCCCCGGAGATACACTGGGTGGGACCCAGGCATCAGTATTTAAAAAAATTCCCAGGTGACTCCAGTGTTCAGCCCAGTTGAGAATTGCTGCTGTAGTGGCCTGTTCATGACTAGGCTGCAGGGGTTTGTGGCATCCCCAAAACTGGTTGTGAAAAGTCTGAATTTTCCAAGAAGGTGCATAGCATATCTCAGATTCCCAGAAATGCATACAATTTTTTTTTTTTAGCCTGTAGAATAGCCGAAGAACATATATGCATAGCCCATGGACACAGACAACAATGTGGTTAGGGCCAGAGGGAGGGAGGGTGGGGCCTGGGTAGAGGGGGGCAAAGGAGGGGAAAATGGGGGACATCTGTAATAATGTCAGTGATAGAAAAAGGCCCACAAACCACACGCCCGATGATACCGTGTACTGACAGCTTGAAGTATCACAGCATCACCTCAGCAACTCATAGCCCAGAATCTTTAATATATTTGCACCCTGCTCAGAGGCAAAATTCAGACATATCCTTGCCCCTGGTGTGGAGGGGCTAGTCCGTCACTTCTGCCTTGTACTATGCAATCCCGACATCTGGGGGACCTGGTGGAGAGAGCAGCTTTTGGGCGCATGTCTCCCCGCTCTCCGCTCCCTTGATCGCCACGGCTGTTTGATGCTAGGTATGACTTCATGCCTCAGGGACTCTCCCAAATTTTTCAGTGTTCCACCAACCTTTAGTTCTACGTGTCTACTCCTGCATTTTCTTTTCTTCAACGCCAAGGGAGAAATGAACAGCTTTGCTCTTTGAATAATTTGCCAAGGTTTATCAATTTCCTGCCCTCTCTTTGCACTCCCTAGTTGGAAGGAATGAATAGCATGGTGGGTGGTAAAGATCCAAACATAATGGTTAGGAACTTTAGTCCTAAGGAGGAAATAGTAGCTGAGAGCATTCCCAATCAGAAAGAGAAAAATAAATGACTGAATTAGGATATAACTATTTGGTAACACAATGATTTAAGGGTTAAGGCAGTGAGCATCTCCAGCTGCGGATGTTACAAAAAAAAGACTCAGACACGTGTCTTCTGATGAAAGACACTACAGTGCCTCCTGCCAAGGGGATGAAACCCGACCAGGCCTCTGCATCTGTATTCAGACATTAGTGCTCAGGAAATAGGGGGGACAGTGGAAAGTGTTTAAACTTCACAGAGCCTGCAAGCAGCAAACTCCGGCACACTCTACAGGCCCACTCCCTGGGCTCTTCGATAGTTAAGCTATAAGGAAAAATAAAGGCACAGAGGGGGAACCTAGATATTATAAGGGACTTAAAAGACAGACAAGTTTTTTAAAAATGGCAAGTCTAAACTGTAATAACTAGGGGTGGTGCACTCTTAGGTAATAAAACTATAAAGAAGAGCAAGGACGTGGTGCCTCTGAAACTCAGTAGTTACTTTGAGGGGAGAGGAGCTTGATATTAGACAGGGTATATGAAGAGCATGCCTGGCAAAGTTCAATTTTTTGACCTGGGTGAAAATTACAGGGGTGTTGACTTTATAATAACTCATCAAACTATTAACAATAGTAACATACATATGCTGAGTCATTTAGTTGGACACCCGCAACTACTATAATATGCCCATTATATCTCAATTAACAAATAATGATAAAGAGAGACTTCGAGTGTGAGGCAAGGATAAATCTTAGAATATTATAGATGCCAATGGGTGTTGAAAAGTGACATTGGCTCAAGTAAATGACCATCATTTAATACATGATTTCCAGTAGCTTCAGAGTATTGCATCATGGCAAGGAGGTAACAGCATTTAGTTAACAACTCCGCCTTTGGTTAAGGTAAATAAATCTTGTTTCAGACTTTGAAAGGTGGGATATCACTGAGACTCCAACTGTATCATTGTTTTTTCAACAGATAGTCATTAAATCCCACTTAGGTTCAGGATACTGTGCCCGGCACTGCATCCAACTCCCCCTGGAAAGAGTCCTGTGGCACATGAACATCTTCACATGTTTGTGACACGATTGCCCTCTAGTGGCCGTTGTAACCCAGGCCAGGGAGCGAGTCTAATGCAATAAAAAAGCTTATTGGTATCATCAATCACAGAATTTAAGGTTGACAGATATCATGAGAGTTTCCCTTACTCAACACGGTGTGAAGAATGAATTATGAAGGAATTAAACAAGATTCTATTAATCTTACCACATTCAATAAAGATCTTCAGAATAATAAATGATCATAACTTAATCCATTCATCCCCCTTGGTTTTGAAACACTTAAAGGTTATATCTTATCCCAAATAAAAAGCGACTAGTTCTCCACACATCAAGAGAGAAAAATTACCCATATGATATATCTATTAATCAACTAAATGAAATACACTAATAGAAAGTTTAAACTTGATAGGGCAGTAGAGGAAGAGAGAGAAAGGAAAGGCCTATGCAAGGGAAATGAGACTGCGTCAGAAATCTATGTGAATGATCCCATTTTTGTGAAATTGCATTTTTAAAATTAGGAAAAGTATAGAGTTGAGCTATATCTACTGACTCAGAAATGGTCATGATAAATAATTAAGAAAAACAAACAAACTTGCCCACAGAGTGTGCGTTGGCAAAACAGACACCCCCTCCGTCCGTGTGTGGGGAGGCCTGTGTGCGTGCAGATGAGCAGCGAGCACACGGATTCCCGCTCAGCTCATGGTTTGCGGGAGGGAGAGAACGGGGCGTGGGGAGGTGATGAACTTTTACTTTATGCATCTTTGTATTGTTTTGATTGTTAAGAGGAACATTCATTTTTAAAACAATCTGCAATAAAAGTATGCAAATGTTCGCCCTCTCTCATAAACAAAGGAAATGATAAACCAACCCAACCTCATACCCTGCCTGTGCCTTCTTTTTCCTTCTTTTCAATGACAGCTTACGCTCAATAGTGTTTTATGTTAGCTTCCGGCCCACAGCACAGTGGTTAGACAGTCATCCACTTTACCAAGTGTCCCCTGATATTTCCAGTACCCACCTGGCACCACACATAGTTACGACAGTGTTGCTGACTGTATTTCCTAGGCTGTGCCACCCTCTCTGTTTCTTTCTCTTCTTTCCACCCTGTACTCACCCTCAAGATTGTGCCAACTTTGCAATGTCACGTCTTCCCCGGTAAACTGAGAGTCTGTTACCCTTTGTCCATAATGATTTCCGTCTGGCCAATGCCAGGCTTCTTATCAACATAATCTCTCTGAAGCCCTTAGATTCTTGAAGACACTGGAGCTGTGTTAATATTTCACCCCAGTTCTGATTGTCAATCTATTTGCGTGCATATGACTTCCTAGTAAAATAATTATAATAATTACTGTTACTAAGACATGGAGCCTTTGGTCTGCTTGGGCTGATTCTAGGAAGACACTTACTTGACTACCCTCTCCTCTCCGGCACGTCTGCTGTGGACAGAGAGGGACCAGGGGGCCTTTGTACGGCATCCCCTAAACCGGCCCAGACCCCTGGAAAGCTTCCTGAACCACCCTTGCTCCACCTTGTCCCTCTGAGCTCCTTGCCACTGTCCCGGCCTGTCCACGTTCTGCTACAGCAGCTGGCATGTGTGTCTTCCCGTGAATGTCGTGGAGTGCCTTAATGGAAGGGACTATATTTTTTATTATTTTTACATAGTATGTGCTTAAGATAGTTCCTGACGCTTTTTCTTCCCCCCTTTCCTTCCTTCCTTCTGCCGCTGTCCTTGGTGCTGACCTTGAGATGAACAAGTGTAGTCTCATTCCTCAAAAACCTTCCATTTGGGTGGGGGTGGGGGGCAAGTGAGTAAAGAATACAGCAGAGAACAGTGAGTGTATGGCAGGAACACGCCTAAGATGCCACGGCGCTAAGCGGGAACTCAGACTGGGGGTGGGAAGCCTTCCTGGAAGAGGTGTTTATGACAGGTCCTGCAGACGGAGGAGGGGTTAGCTCCATGGGGAGGATAGGAAAGGTTAGTCCAGGCAGCGAGCACTCTATTTACCTGGCAGCTAGGACCATGACTGCATTTGAGGGGTAATTACAAGTATGCCAAGAAAAGAGGGGTAAAGAGGAGCTAACCGGGCTCACAAAAGCATGCAATTCTTAAAATATCCAGCATTGCCAAGGAAATACTGCTAATGGGATAGTCATAGGCAATGAGGCTGGAAAGTTAGGGTGTGGCTGGAATATGGAATAGCGTTGGGTGCCAGCCTAATGGGTAAGGATTTTATCTCATTGGCAGTGGGTAGCTAACAGATCTTTGGCTGCTCTGCCCCTGATATATTATAGCCTTCAGTTTAAATCCATTGATCAACAATGAAATGTAGAAAAATCACTTAATTGCCTACTTAGCCAAATTGATTGTTTTTTAATGGCTGTGATGATGATAAGGAATATACTAGGTTAGAAGTAATGAATACATCAGAAGAAAACATTGAAGTGAGGGAAAGGATCATGAAAGAGCCGCTTTCGGATAAGTCGGGCCAAAGGGAACCATGAGAGACTTTCTAAGTCACGCGTGCTGGGCACTGAGCTGGCAGCCACGGGTACGGAAATGAGGAGTGAATCTTGGTTTGGCACTTCACTAATCAATTGCTTATCTTTTGATAGCAATGTTATATACTGCTTGCATTCTAGTCTGAGCTACCTTAAAGAGAATGCAGACTTTAATTTCATAAGTTTTTAAGAAATTGTTTCATATGCAAAATTAATATACGTATGTGTCTGTGTATGTGTTTCCTCGGTAGGTCAATGTGAACCGATTACGTTGGAACTCTGCATGAATTTGCCCTACAACCATACAAATTATCCAAATTACCTTGGCCACAGGACTCAGAAGGAAGCATCCTTCAGCTGGGAGTCCTCTCTTTTCCCTGCCCTTGTTCAAACCAACTGTTACAAATATCTCATGTTCTTTGCCTGCACCATCTTGGTACCGAAGTGTGATGTGAATACAAACCAGCGTATCCCCCCTTGCAGGTAATACAGGGGGTCCCTCCTAAACATCCTCATTTTCCCTCGGGGAGAACCAAGGGAAGGAGGACTTGTCTCAGTTCAGACAGAGCGGTATCTTGCTAAGGAGCTCGGTGTGTAACAAGTAACACATCCCAGAGGTGGCGGAGGAATGCTAGAATGAACAATTGAGTGACAAATCATTCCTGGAGTACCAGACGAGGGAGGTATGAACTGCCTTTCACAATAGTTTCTGTACTTTAATCAAATAAAATCACATGTGTCATCTTAGTGGATCAAGAAGCGTTTTTAAGGGTGTGAGTTAGCAGAAGACCGGGCCCACCTATCCGCCTCTTCCTCTGGCGGCATTGATGTCCAAATGCTGCCTTCTCACAGCACTCAGAGGCTAGCTATGTGACACGACGGGTGGCCTGAAGGAGACACACCGCCAGCTTCACTGGCTGGACGGGATGCGCATCCCTGACGATTTTTCTACCTGCTTGAATGCGATAAGGGACAACATTTTCAAGTATGCAGCTTGCACTTAGGATGTGAGTGATATCCGATGGGTTAAGAGCACTGCTGTGGAGTCCACTGCCTGATTCAAGTCCCGGCTCTTCTCTACTTGGTGTACAGCCTGAAGCGGTTGCCTCAGTTTCTCCCAGCCTCGGTTCCCATACCTGTAAAATCAGGAGAGTCATAGCTGTTGTGAGAGTAAATGAATGTGCATAAGTGGAAAGTGCTCCCTAGTGATTGTAAGCCCAGAACAAGCCACAGGCCTGACGGCCGAGCAGGAACTCAGCTGCTCAGCGGCGGGTCCGTGCTCCGTGCCACGTGTGGGCTGCAGTCAGGAAGGCGCGCGCACAAGGCGGAGCGGGTTGCCGCTCTCCCCAGCGCTGCTTTCCGTCAAGGGGCGAGGCTGCAGGTGTGCTTGTCTACTTGTGAGTGGTAACTATGGAAACCATATGTTGGGATCAGAAGTCACTTAGAGGTTTAAGAAAAAGCAATAATATCAATATGGTGGACAGATGGGAAAACGATAAATTATATACTGAATATCAAGTGGATGACAAGGAAGGGGCACCTATAGAGTGGGGCAGGAAACAATAAAATTTCAAAATGACTTGCGGCACTGAATAATATATACAAATAGAGTAAAACTTAATGTTGGTTCGTGCAAACATAATTCTGAAGATTTCTGTTAAGTTTTTTTTTTTAAGTATCACTAATAAAATACCTACCAATTTTTTGTTACATATTTCTAAATTTTATTTCCCTTTTGCTAGGCAAGGTCGATGATAATGAATAATTGCTTTTAAAAGTACTTAACACATTCTTGTACTTGACTTTCTTTTCATATGTATATAAAAATTTCCCCAATGCAGTATTTTCTGGAACAAATTTACATTCACATATAATTTATAATTTCAGGCTTAAATTTCATCTCAAAAATGCCTAAGATGAGACTGATCCTGAAACATTTTGCAGTCAACATTTTGGTGAACTTCTCTTAGATATTTTAATTCTGTTTCTTAGGTTTATACATACACATACACCTTTCATTTTCAGTGGATATGAAAATGAATTTTACAATTTGATATTTATTTAGAGGAAAAACAAAAATAATTTACTAATATTCATGAAGCAGTACATAGTTGCTTTTGTCAAGCCCGTTTACTTAACATTAGTTTTTAAGTTATGAGTCAGAAAAATCTAACATTATCAAGCCCTTACTTTGTGCTAAACACTTTAAGGTACTTCTGCTATCTCATCCTCAAAATCACCTTTTGAGGGAGACCCCTACTATCAGGGCTGCTGTCTGTGGCTGAGCACCACAGAGCTAATGGTAAGGACACTGCCCCTTGCAGCTAGCATGCTGCGTGTCGTAGTATTTCCACTTTACAGAAAAAATAGGAAATGGTAGAGTCAGGCACTACACAGTCTTCCATATAAATTAGGCATTCTGTGAGTAATTTAAAATAGCAGCAGTTGAGTTATATACACTTTTTATAAATCTACAACAAACTGTTCAATCCAACAGAAAGTTATCAAACAGTAATTGAACTTCCCATTTTTGCAAAACAGATTTGGGGACGCCTTGGCTTTGCCTTCTCCCCACATTCCTCGGCTAAACCAGCCTCGAGTTATGCTCTGTCTCGTCCTGACTTAAATCAGACAGAACTTTCTCTGAAACTTCCTGATTCGATGGCTAATCATCCCCCACCTTGTTGAAATTAACTTACAGCTTAAAGGTTGAGACTTTGACAAATAAGAATGTATTTAAAAGGAAATAAGAAATTTGCCTCGGAACTTACTTCAGATGTGTCTACTTTTTTAAAAGAAAATTTAACTAATTTCTGGTGATGTATTGAGGCAAACCATGTTTTTTCCCCTCATAGGAAGTAAAGATCCCTTTCATGAGACATGTTGATACCTCAGTTGAAAAATATTCTGGGTACAAATGAGAACACAAATGAAAGCACTTAGTACAATGCTGAGTATGTCTTTTCTTTAAAAAAAAAACCACCCCAACAAACTTTGTTTTAACCAGCTTGAGCTCAGCATAGGTGGGTTTGGGAGAAGCAGCTGGTTTTGCAACAGTGTTGGTCTTAGTTGGAGGAATGGAGGCACTGAATCCTCAGGTGAGCCAGGCAGGCCATGAGCGGCCGCACGGCTGCTCGCCGGGGCGGCCTCCGAGCGAGGGTGCATCGTCCACGGCCGGCGGCAGGCTCTCCAAACAGATGTGGGGGCTTCCCAGCTTGGAGCGAAAATGCTGGAGAATGTGTCTGTCTTAAAAAATAAAGAGAGGAGAGGAAATGAGAAAGGCAAAGTGAAGAAGGGAATGTGTGTTCTGGATGCTGTTCCAGGTACAGACTTGCGACTAGTAGACAAATAGGTCCTAGAGACCCAACGCGCAGGCTAGTGATCGCAGACAGCCGTCCCGTGTCGCGGTCATCACACTACAGTCTAGAGCTCACCTGAGGGACTGGGGAGGGGGAGGGGCAGGGCGGAACGGCTCATGGGGGAGAAAAGGGGCATCTGTAATATTTTAAACAAAAATAAAATTAAAAAATTAATTAAAAAAAAGTTTCTGAAACTTAAAAAAGAAAAGAAATGGTAATTATGTGACGTGGTAGGTGTGCTAACTATAGCCACAACGGCGATTTTATTACAATATATAAACATATCAAATCAAGAGGTTTTTCTTGTTAAATTTACACAATGTTATATGTCAAAAATATATCTATAAAACACATAACAAAACAAATCTCTATTTCTGTTTCTGCAGTGACATTTCTTTTGATGAAAGTATGTTGCTGGAATGTATTCCATTTGTAGAGAGACTACTCATTTTGGTTTCCCTAGTACCTGTTATGTGTATGTGCATCTATATACAAGGTGGGAAAAACTAGGTTTACTGTTGTTCAAATGGAAAATAATACAATAATTAATAAATAATAATACAAGAATAAACTCTGTTTCGCATACAACTGTAAACCTACTTTTGTCCACCCGTGTATACACACACACACACCCCAAGGACACATACCACACAGACGCAGACACCCACACAGTATTAAAACCCTACGTAGATTCCTAACATACATTTCAGATGTAGTTATTTCTGCTTCTAATGTTTTGTGTTTCTTGCTCTTTCAGAGCACTGTGTAAACATTCCAAAGAACGCTGTGAATCTGTTCTTGATATCGTGGGCCTACACTGGCCTGAAGACACAGATTGCAACCGGTTCCCAGAGGAAAATTCAGACAATCAAACCTGCCTAATGCCTGATGAAGACGTGGAAGGTTAATTTTTAAATTAATTTCAGCGGGATATCTAATATGGATGAATATATTAGCTACTGTTTTGAAGTCTCTCTGCTGCTGTTGTTTTTTCTATTTAGTTGACAATCAGACTGCATAGGTGAATGAATCTACAAACTTGATTGCTCTGAAGAATTTGGTACTCACCTGTTAGACATGGGCTTCATTTTAAAAATAAGTTGCAGAGCCAAGCTGGTGTTGCTCAGTGGTTGAGCGTTGACCCATGAATCTGGAGGTCATGGTTCAATTCCGAGTCAGGGCACATGCCTAGGTTGGGGCTCGATCCCCAGTTGGGGGCATGCAGGAGGCAACCAATCGATGATTCTCATCATTGATGTTTCTATCTCTCTCTTCCTCTCCCATCCTCTCTCTGAAATCAATAAATACACTTTTTTTAAATTGCAGAGATGAATTTAATAATCCAAGTATTTATTTTAACAATGTTTAACTCACAGAGCCCATCATATATGGATACTGCTCTTACGTTAGGGATTCTGAAGGTAATGGTTAGGCCTTGGTTCCTTCAAGTGCAAAGCATTAGGAGATCTTGGCAATATAGGATCTTCAGGTAGAGAAATGGAATTGGGGACCCATCCACCAGGTGGAAGGATTAGAGTGGGAAACAACTGTGACATGTTAATGGCAGCTGGGAAGTTAGAAGCATTGATTCCACAGGACATTTTTGGCCCTGGCAAATGTTAGGATGTCCATTCAAGAAGATAGTTAATTACTGGAAAGTGTAAAGACATTGAACAGCTGATCTGGAGAAGGGATGCCATGGATGCAGGAGGAAGATGCTAGTAAGCAGACAGAAGAAAGCCACGTTAACTTTGGCTGTTTCAACTTTGCAGAGGACCAGCCTTATCTTTAGTAATAGCCTTTTGATAACATTCCACACATAAATAGGTAAATGAGCTGATGGATCTGTGTTTTCTCTTTATTGACGGTAATATATCTCATTGTTTTTAAACAGAATGCTCACCTAGTCACTTCAAGTGTGGCTCAGGACGGTGTGTTATGGCCTCCAGAAGATGTGATGGCAAGTCCGACTGTGATGATGACAGTGATGAAGAAAACTGTGGTATGTATGTGAGATGGCACTTTCCTTGAATACACTAATAACTGGTTAGGATAATGTCCACTGTTCACTGATCATTTTAAGTAGTGACTAGGATTGAGTGCTAATATATTTTCTTCTTAAATTATCAAATGGCAAGGCATGAATTGATGTGTTTTTCCTGTTAACTCTTGATTTTCCCTAAGTTACACTTCTGTTTATAACCTTGATGATATTTGTGCAAACCCTTAGTAGAAGGAGAAGCACTTCCCTAAAGTAAGGAATTATTTTTGTTATTAGAGATTATAAAGCAGTTGTCATCCGTCTTTGCGTATGATTCCTGTTGTTACGTAGGCATCTAGATACACAGAAACAGAGCGCAAGCTCCCATGTTCTCATTTAATGGGGATTTACTGGGGATTTATTTTCATGGCCTCTCTGATTTTGTGTCTGTTGGCAAAGAATAAACTCTTCCTGGCATTTCTGCCATTGAGCTCCAAAATCACTTGTGGAAAGGCCAGAAATGCCAATAGTAATTTAAGTGGAGCTAATTCCCATTTTATTTCTCTGTAAACCTTTGTACTTGTAACCTCAGAATGTCAGGGAACAAAAAACGGACAATGCTTTTTACTAAACAGTATTCTGGAGAAAAGCAAAACAATTGAAGGGCTGTCCAAAGACTAGTTTGGTTATGATTACTTAGCTTATTCTGCTTTAAAAAAAAATTGACACCTGTTTTACCATTAAAAGCTCATAAGGCAATATATCTTTTAAAATCATTTTATTCTTTTGGCCTTTTAGGTGTAAATACTACCTTGTTCCCCCAAATGAATCTTCCATAGTAAACATTGGCCTTCTGGTCTAGACAAAATGTCGCAATCAATCAACTGAAATCCTATCAGCTGCTATAAATATGGATAAGTGAATCCTCTAGAAAATTAGAGCTGTCAGAACATGATACAATCACCAGGGGTAATTTTGTTAGGGAGGAACATACAGTGTTTTGAAAAGCTACTGTTGTTTGCTTGTTTGTGGTCTTTCTGCAGAAAAATAAATAAAAACTCATTGAATATGCCTAATATGAGTGATTCGTTGAGAATCCATTGGATTTGTTTGCTAAACTATGACTTTGATGGGTGATGGTATGCTAAGATGAAATTTTAAACAGATTATTTTAGGTGATTCAAAGTGGTTACATGGTATCTACTGGGGTAGCTAGACCTAAATTTGCAGTAGGGTACTAAATATTTGAGAAATGTAAAAGTTTAATTTAAAAAGATAGTCTTACCAAGACTTAAAAATCTGAGGTCTAGAATATATTCTGCAAAAAAAGAAATTCAAAGCACTATAGGGTTTAAAATCACCCTAAAATATCAGGTTTCTAAGTAAATAATGCGTTTTCATCAACACTTTAATCACACAATCAAAATGATAGAAGAAATTGTCTAATCCCTAGCAAACTCTCAAAATATCAATGGTACTACTGAGAACGCTAGTTAAGGAAAGTTAAAAGAAGGTGGGGTGGGGTGGGGTGGGGTGGGGTGGGGTGGGGTGGGGTGGGGTGGGGTGGGGTGGGGTGGGGTGGGGTGGGGTGGGGAGGGATGAATACATTTGAAGTTACATTAATTGTTCCAACAGTATCAAGTCATGAGAAAACTCACTACCTTTTTCAAAGTGACTGATAATAAAAATTCACATACATTCCCCCTTGAAGTGTATGCACACATTTGAATGGGCATGTCCAATGCTCCGGGTGGGCACACACTCAAAATCAAATAAGGAAATCACCTGGAGAAAGTCTCAAAAGAGGACTTTTGGGAAATCACCCAGGTCCCACTTTGCCTGCTTGCTCAGTTTGCCTCTGTTTCCACGCGCCTGCACGGATGGAGCATCTGGCAACGCAGCCACCAGCTCTGGCGAGGTTGGGTTTTGCCCCAAGCTTCAGGTCTGTGTGATTTATTCCGCCCTCTGTGGAGCTGAAGGCACATCAATGCTTAGGTTTCACTGAATAAAGCGACAGTGAACTATTCGCTCTCTCACACCTGCAGTTCCCCCAGAAGTTCCAACAACATTGCTGCGTTTCCCCTCAAAGCAAGACTTTAATTTAGTTATAAAATAACTGATGTTTTGGAAATCTGCTTGTGTCTTTTTGGCACGTGAGCAGGGAAACATGGTGGCCAGAGCATACCATTAATAAATACACTTTAAAATACATGCATTAGAACGTAGCGGTGAGCTATGTCGTCTCCTGCTCCGTGGTAGATTTTTGCTGTCGAGGTCGTTTTCCTTGTGTAATTGCTAATGTAAACAAGAGTTGAAAACCTGTCAGTAATAGAAATGTTTTCAGCAAGTCTTTGGAAGAATTTTGCAAATCTGAACACATCGTTCCAGAATTGGGAGGGAAGCCTAAACAATGGGAGTGACCGATAGAATCAGCGCTGTCGGTACAGAAGGCGTCCTTGTCCTGAAGGCTGATGCTTTGTCATTCCTGGGACCTATACTATATAGACGGGGCTGTCGTGAAACGAGCAACTGCACGAAACAGGCTGATTTTCAATCTAATATTTTCCAAGCATTAGTATCTAAGCCGTGGAGAAAAAGGTGCGGAACTGGGCAAAGAAATGAACACGGATGACATAGAACAAACGAGAGCTAAGGAAAGTAACAAGGGGATTATGTTTCTGAGTTTTGCCTTCATGCTATAGATCTGAGTTTGTGAGGCGGGGGTGAGCTTTCACTAAACCTGTGGCCACAATTTGGGTGAGCTACCAGCAGGAGCGAGGTGGTACCTGGGCTGTGGTGTGAGCAGCAAGTCTTCTCAATGGGGCATTATGAGCATATAACTAAAACAATTCCTTTAGAAATAAAACCCTTTATTACATGAATATAGCACCGTGGTTCCTAACTGGTCACTATTCTATACGAGAACGTATACACCATCAGGAGGAAAATTGACCGTACGAATGCCTGGGTGTGATTATGGGCCTTTCTATTTCTCTTCAAATAATTAACAATCATTTCGTCATCTATCTCTGATCTCCTCTTGGGCTCAAATGGAATAAAAACTATAAATATAACCTGAACCTTTTCTCGGAGTCAAAACACCCTCAGGCTGTGTTTAAAAAGCCTTTGACTCAGATTTGTGGGTTTTACTGCTTGATTTTAAGAGTTTTCCAAAGACTTTCTATTTGGACTTTTTAATAGCATTTGTGTAATTTCTTTCACAGAAGGGCTTTTTTTAGCACTCTAAACAGCCAGTCTCAGCGCCTTTATATCTCATTGCCTCTGCTTGTGGGAGAGACCGACTCCGTCCTTGCTCTGCGACCAGCAGAGACAGAGTGAGAATCGTGTCCATATCATGTCACATACCCACAGCGTGCTTTCTGGCTGAATCTTTAGGCTTGACTTCTGATCACGCAGTAGGGTTAATTTTTCCATGTTAGGAGAGTCATTCTCCTTCCCTCTCTATATTTTGCTACTTTTTAACCCTTTGCTGTCTTATTTGGTATCTTGGGCAGGCAGCCTGGAGTGGCAGAGTGCTCTGCATCTTTAAATCCTGACTCTGCACTTAGAGGCTGTGTGACTTTTGGCCAGTCACTTAACTTCTCTGGGCCTTGGTTCTCTCACCTGTAAAATGTAGAGAACACCCACTTCATCGCCCATAGTTTGGGAAGCTTATAACATGTGTTAGTCAGTCCTCAGAAGGCAATCTCCAAGAACCCACCTGCCACAGTGCTGGGAAATCCAGGAGGAGATTCCCCTCGAAGGCCACCCAGGGATCTCCCTTGAGGGCAGGAGTCCTGTCTAGTTTGTCTGGTCTCTGACAGACCAAGATCCTGTTTATGGCAGAGGACAGCAGGCTGGCGTGTCATGTCCAAAGCATGGGCTGGGCAAAGTCCCTGATTCATATGACTAACATAGGTGGTGGGGAGGTGGCTTGTCCTGGAGGTGGCACTTGTTTTGGGGGCACATGCCCCCATCTCCAGGATTATAGTCACTGAGGGCACCCCCTGCTTGCAGTTCAGACCCTTTACATTTCTTCATCATGCCTCTTCACATGTTGGAGAAGATGACATGTGGATGGTGCTCTTAAACGTAGAGGTGACTCGAGACTTGGGAGGACTTCTAAGACTCTGGTTGACGATGGGAGCTCTGTGACTTGCGCTGGTGTTGCTACTCCTGATGATCAGACCCTGAGTCAGTGGGGAGGCGGGTCCTCTGTTTGGGCTCCCTCGCAGGGGCAGGAACAGAGTCCTCTGTGGCCATTCTTTGAGATTGTGAGATTGGGGCTTCATCGCCCAGGGTCACACGCTCTGGAGGGCTGAGCCTCACTGCTCCAGAACCTGTGATCACTCTTCCCGTGATCAGCCACTTCCCGGGGCAGGTGCTGGTCCAAAATGGCTAGTTCCAGGCCCCAGAACGCCTCGCCCCCTTCCCCTTACAACCAGCTCCTCCCTGGAGATGTTTTTTATTCCATGTGGCTCAAATGAGCAGACCTAAGGAGTGGGCCTACTTACTGTATCTGCATAACAGAGACTCCGACAGTATAAGCATCTGCTTTAAGGTGGTTTTTGCCTTTACCTATAATGACCACTTTTTGGTGGAGAAAAAGGTGCCCCAGTTCAGGTGGGACCTGCCCCTGTCTGGGAACCCTGCTTCACAGAGTTTCTGTGAAAATGAGAGTGAAGAACCCAGCAGAATGCTTGCTCACCTAGGCTGGCCAACCACCCAGTCTGTCCTGAGCTGAGCGACATTCTTAGCACAAGGAACATTCATCGTTCAAATCTGGAAAGTCCCGGGCAAACTGGGATGAGCTGGTCACCGTGGCCTTGATGAGTGACTGCTGGCCTGCTCTCTGTGCCAGGTGGTTGTTATCCTGACATCAACAATTATTTGGTTTCATAACCTACACCTACGTTAAATATCCCATCCCATCCATACCTGTTTTTGCTTTTTAATGAAGTCATACCCTTTTCATTTTAAAACATACATTTAAAACATTATTACAGCCCGGCCTGGCGTGGCTCAGCGGCTGAGCATTGACCTAGGATCCAGGCGATCAAGGTTCAATTCGTGGTCAGGGCACAGGCCCGGGTTGCGGGCTTGATCCGCAGTCAGGGACGTGCAGGAGGCAGCCAGTCAGTGACTCTCGCACCATTGATGTTTCTATCTGTCTCTCCCTCTCCCTTCCTCTCTCTGAAATCAATAAAGATATATATATATTTTTTATAAAAGGTAAAACATTATTACACCAAAAATGTCACTTTAAACAGAGGGCAGTTTCTTCACAGAATAATAATCTACCTTCCATGTGATTAACGTCTTGGCCTTTCCCTCCTCCTTCATACATACTTACCATACTCTGCAAAGGAGGAGTGAGGCCACACAAACTGTTATTACAAAAGAGAAGACACAGAAGAGTAAGTTAATGCTTATCAAGTGCTCCTTCAATCTTTAGAGCAACTCTTTGTATCAGGCATTATTATTACCATTTTAAAGATATGAAACAGGTTCAGAGAAGTTAAGTAACTCACCCAAGGTCACACAGCTAGTGAGATCGGAGCTAGGTTCACACCCAGGTGTCTGACTCTGAAGCTGTGCTTCCCTCACGCCTACCTCATGCATGCTGTGTATTCTCACTTTAAGGGAGGACAATAACTGAAGGCTTGTGCCTGGATCCTAGCTGGATCTTTCTTGATAAGGCTGGAATTGGAGACATTTATTTATTTTCTCTAAATCTCACTTGTAAAATGGTGATTGTAATACTGTCATTGTGGTGTTCTTGTAAGAATTAAAACTCAGATCTAGAGTTTATAGTGGACAATAAGTGTCTCTTATTATCATTACTCTTTCTGAGATGCAGGCCTTATGTCTCAAGATCTACTTTTGTGGTCTTTCATTAGCTCATTCCAAAAGTCTATGTTTTTCTTCCTACATGAAGGAAGGGAATCTTGTGAATAGTCAGGAAGACTTATATTTTTTCTCTCATCCTCTATGGGCACATGGTGGGGTTGTAGCGAGAGAAGCAGCCTTCAGAGCCTGGCGGGCACCGTGGGATGCTGAGACCTCTGTCTGGATTTCCCTTGCTCTGAGGTGGAACGAGCACACTGTGCCGCTTGGCAGGAGCTAGGCCATGAAGGGCAGACTTCCGGCTCCTCAGATCTCCAGGGACCCCAGGGGCTGCCATTGTCAGGCATTCCAGATGATGTCTGTCTCCTCCGCTAGCTGAAAATCCAAATAATACCCCTGTGAGTCCCTGAAATAGACATCCCTGGGCCTAAGACCATTCCAAGTGTACAGCTAGCTCCTCTCACCATTTATTTCCAATACTTTTAATGCTGAAACACTTTATAATTTATCTCATAGTAAAAATTCCTCTTTTGGCACCTTATTTTGATAACTGTTCTTAATAAGAATTTTGAAAAAAGCAGGGGTTTTTTTTTCTTATCATAGATTTCAAGAAACATGAGTCAATCATCTACGAAATTTCTGTGAATTATTTGTGCTAAGTCAGATGTGAATAGCATTTTTTTTAAAAACTCCATATTTGATCAGTGCTTTGCATCTCAGTCACCTTAAACTAAATGGTCTTTCCTGGAAACAAGAGAGACTCTTTGTTCCTTACACTAGATGAAGTTCCATTTAAAATACACACATGTTGAGGGCCTGCCAAGTGCGAGCCACTGTTCTCGGCAGGAGTGAAAGGTACCCGGGCACGAATGCCCTGTGGTCTCTTCCTTCACGCACCTCACAGCCTGGTGAGGGCCACGGGTGTAGCTGGGGTGATAAGAACACATTAGACTCCTGGCATGTTTTAGCAGACGTATGACACGCACTGCCTTAGACTCAGGTGGCACTAAGTTTATCACATGTGCTTCTATTTCACGGGCAGATTACAGTCAAAGCTTATAGTCTCAATCTGACGCAAGTTGTGCTTATTTCCAAATTAACTGGTAAGTTTTTAACCTTAGATCTCTGGCTGCATTTCTAAAGTAAGTAATGGGTTTCGTACCTGGCTCTTAAACTGGTTTTGTAGGCATTTGGCTTAGGAGGGGCCTCTTTTGCCGCACACACAGATGACCTCTACATGTGTGGACTGAAATTACATTTTTAGATAATATGCATGTAGTTTTGACATATTTGTTTAAAAACATAGCTCACCATTTTATAGATGAGTCTTATGTGTTGGTTCAGAAAGGAAAAGGAACAGTTAAAGGTGAACGTTAATATATGATTGCTTTTTCATCCCTCCCCCCCTTTCTATATGTCACATTTGATCTCTTAGCAGAGCTATACTATTTATATTGCAGTGTGGAGATTATCAAGTATTTCTGCTTTCAAAATTACATTTATATGGTATACAGGAGTCAAAACTCTTTAAGAAAAAAGAAATCAGGCCTTTCTGATGTAATTTTTCTACGTTGCTTGATCAAATTCATCTTTATTTTCACCTTCACATCTAATACAGATGACTTGTTCTTCTGTTTCCAGGCTGTAAAGAGAGAGGCCTGTGGGAATGTCCATCCAATAAACAGTGTTTGAAGAACACACTCATCTGTGATGGGTTCCCAGACTGCCCTGACGAGATGGACGAAAGAAACTGCTGTGAGTACTTAGAGGAACTTGTCAACACACAAAATTATCTCTCATCTTGAATATAAGCTAGAAATGTGGAGATATGTATCAGAAGCTTTTATCATGTTCAAACTTGTTGACCAAAACTCCACTTGTAAGAGTATAGCCAAGAAGACAGGTCAAACATGTATAAAATACATGCCCAATGATATTATCCTAGCATTATTTGTAACACAGAAAAATTAAAATGCTGCAGATATTCAAAAATAAGGGACATAAAATACAACCATAAAGTGAAATAATATGCAAAAATTGAAAATCGAGGTAGAAGAGTAATTTCTCCTGGGCTCATTACATGTCATTAGGTAAATAAAACAAAATGCAAAGTATTATGTGCACTGCTGTCCTCAGTTTTGAAAGTACATGGACCCACATATAGAAAAAGATCAGAAGGTCACAATAAAAGTTTACAATTACAGCCCCTGGGTGGTGGGATTAAGTTTTTGTGTGTGGTTTTTTGGTGTTTTTGTTTTTTGTAGTTTCTACCTTTCCTAAATGAATGGCCACTTTTTTTAGAATCAGAAAAAAGTTACATCTCTTAAGATGTTTTGCCTACTGGTTATAGAAAGTCCAACTCAAGTTGACTTAAAACAATAAAGATACTTGCTATCTTTTATTACCATCTATATGATATGTGACATATTATCACAGAAAAAGTCAAGTGTAAGGGGGAGTCTTGAGGTCGGATGCGGGAGCTTGGCCTTTCGTCTGTGATTCTCTCAGTGCGGCTCGACCTCGGGCTGACCCCCACCAGGGTCAGAGGGAGGCTGCCAAGAGCACCCGGGGCGCCATGCCTCCTTCATCAGACCCGGGGAAGGAATGGGCACCTTGCCCCTCTCTCTCAAACATCAACAAGGGATTCGCTCAGATGAGCCGACTTTGAGCAGGGTCCCTGCTAACAGGAGCCTTTGGGTGGCTCAGAAACGACCCCACCTAGACCCCACCTAGACAGCTGAAATGTGGCCCCTTAGGGAGAACCAATCGGAAAAGAGCCTGGGTCCCCCAGGCCACCGCCTTCCAGGCGGGGACACTGCCTGGCCAGCAGGTCTGGGCAGGAACGCTCTCACGGAGCGCAGCCCACAAGCGCGTGGGCCAAGGCCCTGATCTTGCGTCACATGTTCCCTCTTGGACTAATAACTATATTCAGAAAAATAAAAAATACTTGTGAGCAGAAAAATGCCATGTCCCACTTAAACTAATCAGGCTCTTCCTCTGGAGCTGGGGGTGGGGTGAGGGTGGGGGTGGGGGTGGGAGGGGTCAGTGAACGAAATCAGTCTTCCTTACAAAAGGAGAGAGAGGAGAGGTTGCTAAGTAGGCAGCCAAGGAGTTCCACTGTGATTTTTAAAAAGCTGAGAGAGAATTAGGTGTGACTCAGAGAGCCACATGATAGTCGAGATTTTGAAAACGTAGACATTGTCCACATACGTGGACAGAGTTGGTTTCCATCCCGTGGTGACTTCAGTCTGCTCATCCTCTGTGGTCTGCTCACGACCCTTCCGATGCTAATCCTGTTCTCTAATTTTGGATATTTCTGGTGCTCAGGTACCACTTTTTCAGTCCGGTTGTTAGAACAAGAGAATCTGGTCACTTGGAGATAGTAGTTCTGTCTAAATACCTGCTATTTGTGTGGATTGACATCTATAAAATGAGGTTTAACCGATTCTGTTAGTTTGTGTTGCCACGTGTTTGGAGGCCTCAGTGACCCCATAACCCCTCCCCCCCACCCCCCCACACACACACCCCTCCCCCACACCATCCGGCGCTCCAGAGGAAGAGCCTGGTTAGTTTAAGCAGGACATGGCATTTTTCTGCTCACAAGTTGTTGTTGTTTTTCTGAATATAGAGTTATCAGGGTCTTTGCGTGTTCCTGCTGGCAAATGGTAATGTGCGTGTTAGTGACAGTCACATCTATTTGTGCAATGTTTCTGTCTTCGTGTCTCTTGTTCCCTGTGCAAGCATTTTGTCAAGAGGATGAGCTAAAGTGTGCAAACTACGAGTGTGTGCCACGCGCCCGCTGGTGTGACGGGAAAGCCGACTGCGGGGACAGCTCAGACGAATGGGGCTGTGGTAAGTGCGCGGCCTGCATTGCTGGACGCTCTCCAGGAATCTAAATGGCTTCACAGATTTTACTAACCACACTCGTCCATTTTGCTTTACTATTGTAAAAGCTGACAGTGGTGACTCACATACGTTATTTGCAAGTCACAGAAAATACCCCCCACAACTGACTGCTCTATTTGAAATGTCTGTATTATGTGTAAACACATAATATTCAAATTGTTATGGCCATATAACCGCTAGATTATAACTTCTAAATGACCTGCAGTTTATTAAGTACAGATGGTGTTCTTTTATATAATAGGAATTAGTGCGTATACCGAATGAACCCCAAATTAATCTCACCATTGCACACTTGCATTCTCATATGCTTTCTTGAAAGGTAATGAATGACATAAAGGAAGTTACAACTAGCTCCTTATAATTACGCAAATCATCGGGTAAACTCACAGGAATGGGCCCTGCCTCTGGCCATCTTCTAAATAAAGATGAGTTAAGGACTACCTGTCTCTTTCACTGGACCTGCCGTTTTGAGGGCAGAGAACATTTCTAATTCATTTTTTCAGTTCTCCACCACACTGAGGGCAGCAATTTTCACAGGGCAGGTATTCACCAAATGGTCCTTAACTAAAATTAATAAAGATGAATGTATGCAAGTAAAGAAAGGCAGGTAAAGTTACCATGAGAGGAAATATTTTAAATTAAATTTTTCTCTCTTTTTTTTCAGTGACCCTCTCTAAAAAGGAGAACTCTTCATTGCTGACTGCCCACCGATCTGCCACGGAACACCACGTGTGTGCGGACGGCTGGCAGGAGAGCTTGAGCCGGCTGGCCTGCAAGCAGATGGGTTTCGGGTAAGGTCAGTAGTTTGTAGCACTGATGACTTTCTCAGAGGGTGCGTGGAACTGAGCTGTAATATCTTCCTTATGAATGCAGAGTGGCAGAGTGCTCTCAGACAGAGCCCTCCACAGCCTGGGACATGAACCAGGCGACAGGACCGCATTTAATGACAGGCACCTGCTCTGAAGAGTCTGGGTGGAAAACCTACTTTGATGAAGCCTCTAAAAGTAAATGAAGTAATTGTGTTTTAAGCACTTCTGAAGTGAAATGCTTTCATTATTTATAAAGGTATTAAGATGGTTTCCTCTGAGGAAACTGGATAGGAAAATTGTGTGATATAACCCAAGAGGTAATTGAAAATTACTGTTTAAGCAACATGTTTTTTTGTAAGTTGAAAAATAGAACTTAAAGTTACTGGTATCTCAGTTTACCCCAAGTAATGCAGGAAAACTAGATCAGGAAACGGTTACCCATTTTTGCTTCCTAGTAGAATGAAGACACTCACTCTGGCTTTGATATAAGCACACTGAAATCGATACTTTGAAAGTTGTATACTTGCTCTTTTGTGGGGGTTTTTCTTTCAGTTCTGTCAGGGGTGGAAAGCAATAATTGAAGGGTCCTAGAGTATGTGTGTGTGTGTGTGTGTGTGTGTGTATCTCACTGATGTATGTGAGATTTTGGGAAAATGTAGAAATGAGATAAATAAAAGACAAAGGAGTTATAAAATACAGTACTAGAATAAAAAATTGTACTCAATGGCATTTCCCAGGATTCCACTGAGCAAACTTGAAACAATTTTATAATGATGGGCCATTCAACTGGAGGGTAACAGCTAGCAGCATTTTTAAAAATCCCAGTTTAAAGGATTATCTAGATCCCAGCATCTTCAGCCCATTTTTCCCATGTAAAAACCCACATCTTTGGAAAATTGAGTAACCGTTGTAATCAATAATAAAAGAACTTTAAACTTTGCCAGGGTGGAAAAATTATATTTGCCAAGACCTATTAAATTATACTTTATTTTCACAACTTCCTTATTATGTCTAAATGAAATGGGATATGATTTGATTAGAGAAAAATGAAAAGCCCTTTGAAAAGTGCTTTATTTTATTTTTCTCTCACCAAGACAGAAGATTATTTCTTAATGTGAAAACTAGATTACATGACAGCTAACTTCATTGAGAGTTCTGAGGAAAAGTCAGAACTACAAAGATTTACAACCAGAAAAATTCCTTTGACAAGACACCCTGTTCTACTACAAATAGAAGGGATCTTGTTTTAAATATTCTACTTTATGCTTCTTCTAATTTTTTTGCATACTGGATTTAAGATTTTTATTATGGTAAAATACACATAACATAACATTCACCATTTAACGTGTTAAAGTGTGCAATTCAGTATTTAGTATATTTACAATGTTTGCTACCATCACCATTACCTGGTTTCTTTCACTTGGCATAATGCTTTTATGCACCCACATATTGGCACTTCATCCTGTTTATGGCTGTATAATACTCCACTGCATAGATATACCTCATATTAAAAATCTATTCATCCATTGATGGACATTTTGGTAGTTTCCTCCTTTAGCTATATTGTGTACAGTTGAATTTTTAAAAAACCCTCTTTACTCCATTTTCTTAACCTGGTGGGAAAATATCATTTTAATATTTTAGATATTTTTAGAAATTTAGAATCTAAATTGACATTTAGATCCTTTAAAAGATAACCTTATTTCCCAGAAGGACTAGGAAAATCTGAGAGAGCAGTATGGCCGGAAAACCATAACCATTATCTGGCTCTGTTAGTGGATAAGTAGTGATAAGTCTCCCGAGGAAATGAGTAGGAAAGGTAACCTTAGTATTTTTTATACTTTCTGATTGCCTTCAAGTTCACTCTTCAGTTTACTTGGATGCCTTATGAATTGACAGAAACCTGGACAGCCACACTGGGGCAGGAATGAAGATTATGAGCCAGATGAAACCAAATTCCTGCTGAGGGGATGGGCCGCTTAGGAAGCGGCTGTTAGCACTGTCCCGTAGACCAGCTGCTGTGCTGTGAATTCACAGTTCTGCCACTGACACCTCAAATTAACTTGAAGTAGCCCCCGCCGCTGAGTCATTTTCTCCAGACTCAAAGTCCGCAGGAGGAGGGTCTTCTGGCCATGGCTAGTCCTTGAGCTACACTTCAGCTGCCCGAGGGAGGGGATTCAGAGTTCAGTCCTTGAGCTTCTGGAGCGAAGTGCCCACCACACAGGCTACCTTTATCCCTTCAGACATACTCTGCATCAGAAACTTCAAGTTATATTTTTAAAAAACCCAACTAGTTCTATTCAGTGCCTTTTCCCCGTTCTCTCTTGAGTCCCGGCTCCGGGCCTTGCGGGGAGCAGGCCCCGTTGCAGGGAGGGTGTAAAGGAACAGCTCCATCAAAGAGCTTCCAGGGGCTCGCGACCAGGAGCGCGGAGGGAGAAGCAAACCCCAGCCCCTTGGTCATCTGAGGACAGTTCATTTAGAGCACGGCACATGGCGCTCCCATTAAAACCATGAGAGAAAACTAATCCGCTCTAAGGTTATCTTAGTACTATAATTTATTAAATTATTCATTTATTCATTCAGTAAACGTTTCTAGAGAAAAGCATTGTAGTGTAGTGTCCAAAACAAATATACCCTAACTCCAAATAGGTCATTCAGTGACTGGAGGCGTACATTTTGGAGCTAGTTCATGAAAAATGCAGGTCTACACCAAATTACACGTCTTGCAGGGATTCTCCTGAAATGCTTTCCTGATAGAGGCAGTTGATGAAAAACACCTGCATTTACAGTTTTTCAGGCCTTCCCTGTGCAACAGCAGAAAGGCCAGGCTGTCAGCTAAGTGCTTGTCCAAATGAGAAGATTCAGAGTTCTTTGCTGAACTTGAAAAACTTTTTACCCCCACCTGCAGGTATCTCTGGAGTTGACCCCGCTTGGAAGTAGGATGGTTATTTGATTAGACAAGGGTATAAATCGAGTCCCTAAATTCTCATGACAGTACATGGACTTTGCTACCTGCATGTCCAGTATCAAAAACATATGGACATTTCTTTAATCAATGATACAAGTCAGAATTTAAACTGCCCTCTAATACTTGCCAAATGCTCAGTTGAGACATCTGGTATTTGAGGAAGTTGTTCGAAGGGGATGTGATGACTCTCTGGGTCTCTTGGTTTCACAAGCTTTATCTCTACATAAAGTTAGATCATCCAGAAATAGGCTGTACTACTACTTTGACAAAATTCCTTTATGGAGTTTAGTTTCAATTTGATTTTATGCTCTAATCTTTCAGAGTTGGTCAACAGGAGAAACATGCTTCAAAAACATGTTTCTGTGTCGTGGGAAAAACCACAAAGGCAACATTATGAAACCTTACTGTCCCTGATAAAAAGATTTACATTGTAGTATTTTCCTCCTCCCAGGAAAAGTTTCTAATTTCAGATTTTATTTGTCATGTACAAACTATTTAATCCAGGATGATTTCCTTATTGATTGACTTCCATGATGCTCAAAGACAGTTAGTTCTTTCCCGTAGTAAATGCAGTGCAGGTTGCTAGAAGCTCAAAACTTTTTAGTCAGCTTTAAAAAATTTAAAAATAATTCATATATCATAAAATTCACTCTGTAAAGTTTGGTTGTTTTCTGTATATTCACAATGTGTGTAATCAGCAGCATTGTTTAATTCCAGAACATTTTCATCAGCTGGAAAAGAAATCCCATGCCCACTAGCAGTCATACCCTGCTTCTCCTTTCCCCAACCCCTGACGAACACTAATTTACTTTCTGCCTCTATGAATTTGCCTATTGTGCACTCTTCACACGAATAGAATCATACATTATGTGCATTTTTGGCCTGACTTCTTTCACTTAGCATAATGTTTTTCAGGGTTCATCTGTGTTATAGCATGCATCAGTACTTCACTCCTGTTTATGGCTAAATAATATTCCATTCTTTAGATATAAACACATTTTGATAATTCATTCATCAGTTGATGAGCATTTGGGTTGTTTCTACCTTTGGGCTCTTATGAATAATGCTGCTATAAACATTCAGATACAAGTTCATATGTAAACCTATGTTTTCAGTTCTCATGGGTATATACGTAGGACTAGAATTACTGGGTCAGATGATAACTCTATGTTTAGTTTTTTTAATAATTCCCAAACTGTTTTCCAAAGGAGCTGTACTATTTTATACTCCCATCAACAGTGTGTGAGAGTCCATTTTCTCCACACCTTCACATCTGACTAAAACGGGTCACTCTGGTTGTTGTATTGAGCGTGGGCTGGAAGGGCAAGGGAAGAAACAGGAAGGTTAGTCAGGAGGCCATTGAAGTAATCCAAGTGAGAGGTTTTGGTGACTCAGATCAGTATATTAGCAGAGGACACGGCGAATAAATGGTTTGATTCTGAATATATTTTAAAAGTAGAGCCAACAGGACTTTCTGACAGATAGATGTTGATTGGGGGTTGAGAAGAGTTAACAAAGGGAAGAGTTGAGGACGACTTAAAGGTTTTTGGCTGGAGCAGCTGGAAAGATGCAATAAAAATAAACTGGATGGGGAAGACTGTGGATGGAGCAGGTTTGGGGAGAAAGGTCAGGTCTGTTTTGGACATGCTAAGCTCGGGATGCCTAGTAGACATTCAAGTGGAGATGTTTATAAGGCTCAAGTCTAAAGTTTATTCGAGAGGTCTTGGCTGGAGATGCGTATTTGGGAGTCGCTGGAATACAGATGATATGTGGATTTATGGGACTGGGTGACGTAACCAAGAGTGAGTACCGGTAGAGAATCTGATGTAGGGCTGAGCCCCAACATGAAGAGAATGAGAGAAGAGAGGTAGCAAGCTGAAGGAGAGGAGAAACACCAACCGGGGTGGGGTGGGTAAAACTATGCGATATCCTGGAAACCAAGTAGAGAAATTGTATCAAAGAAGAGGCAATGGTCAGTCGTATCAAATGCAGCTGAGAAGTCAAGTAAAGTGAGGACTGAAAAGCAGCTATTGGTTTCAGCACTGTGCATGTCATGGGCATGAACAGTTTCAGTGCAGTGAGGGGCAAAAGCCTAAAAGATAGTGGGAAGAGAGAAATAAAAAAGTAAGTATAGAACATATGTTGAGGGATTTTGCTGCAAAGGGGAAGCAAAGAAATGCAGTCAGAGGCTGGTGGGGAAGTAAGAGATACTTGGTATCTCCATTTCTATGGAAGCGCTCACTGTTCCACGGCTGAATTCCTAATAGAGCCCCACCTGCCATAGTGTGAGTGTCCCCCTGCCCCCATAATTCATATGTTGAGTCCTAATCCCCACTGTGATGATATTAGGGGGTGTGGCCTTGGGAGGTGATTAGGTCAAGAGGATGGAGCTTCATGCATGTGATTAGTGCCTTACAGATTCCAGAGAGCTCTCTGGTCGTTTTCCAGGTAGATGGCTGTCTGTGGACAGGGATGTGGGTCTTCACCAGACACCAAATCTGCTGGTACTTTGATTTTGGACTTCCCAGCCTCTGGAACTGTAGGAAATAAATTTGTTTTTTCTAAGCCATCAGTCTATGGTAATTTGCTATAGAACTCCTAATGGACAAAGACAAAAAGAAATACTTTTCTGTCAAAACTCATCTTTCATTCCATACTATTTTTAACCAAATAAGTGTGTGCTACTTTTCCCAGCTGGTGGGCCTACCATAAACTAGTTCATCCTTCTGCAACTTCATATCCCTCCATACGCCGCTTCTCTTCCTGACTGGTGTATCTGTGTGCCACAGGCAAATCCCTTCTTGCCTTTCCCTCTGCCTTCATATCGGCATCATTTCTATGCAGATCCTTCGGGGCCTCTCTTAAGCCCCAAGACTCCGATGAGGCCTTTCTTACCTCCTTCATCATATTTTTTTCTAGAACTTCCCATAGTATCTAGAAATCGGTACTGCATAATTTCTCTCCTAATTCTGCAATGCCGTATGTCATTTATATATTTTTTATTCTTCATCTTATTTTCCAGATTATTTTGTATTTAGGTTATATAAAATAATAAATGACCAAGCTTAATTATGTGCCATCCTTTTCTGAGCACTTGATATGTGTTATTTAGATTTATCCACATTATAATCCTGTGAGGTAAGTAGTAGTGTTATTTTTACCTTACACATGAGGAAACTGAGATGGAAGAGGTCAAGGAACTTCGCTAGGTCACAGAAAACACAGAGCCGGATGCAAGTCTGAACACGGGCAAGGGTCATCCTGAGCACTAAGAGTAGGTCCCCTACACACCCAGTTATTCAATAAACGTGACCTCAGTGATGTGGCCAATCAGCTTCTCAAACATAAATCCCTTTTAGTATTGCTTTACGTGGGAGTGTTCTGCCAAGTCTTCGCGCCACCTTGTGACCTTATCATTGTATGACTTTTAAGTAGATTGCAGTGAGGAGGTAGGGGTTGGGGAAATTTATCCTGCAGGAACACAATCCAAGTGTTTTTTACTTTTTGAAGTGTCACTTAGAGCAATCAGTAGATGCTTGACATGTTCTAAGTAGAACTCAGCCGAAGCAAACTCATAAAGTGTTCTTTTCTTTCACACAGAAGCTTTGTAGTTTTCTGGCAGACGTGTAGCTTGGGCACAGGGAGTTCATTTCCTACCCGTTTCCAAGAAGCTGCTGGTTAAATGCCTGCCTGGGTGAGAAGAAAGCCGTAGAGTCCAATGTGTGGGTGTAGTGCTTTCTGGATGTGCTATTCTGGGGTGAGGAAGAATAATGCTTTTCTTGAAGAAGTGTTACATCCTAAAGAAAGGGGAAATGTTTTTAAAGTTCTCCCATGAGACCATTGGGTGTGAAGCTTTAATAAACAAAGCAAGGCAAGTCTACCGGTTGTCCTGAGAGCATTTCCATATGACCACTAACAGCAGACTCTGGCAAGAATTTGGATGCTTGTTAGCAAACAAAATCTCAAACTGTCAGTTGAGTTAATGAATAATTTATGAAGTTGAATGGAAACTTCTCAGTGGTGTAGAGAAAGTCACCATTATTAACTGAATTGGAACTATGTGAGGTCCTGAATTAATTAGATTTTTTAAAACTGTCTTACATTTCATTTTGTGGTAAAAAAAAAAAAAAGTTCATTAAAAAATTGATTCACATCCTGATTTAGAAAATTAAAGATGGTTTCCACCCGGCCGGGTGTGGCTCAGCGGTTGAGCATCGACCTAGGATCCAGGCGATCGGGGTTCGATTCCTGGTCAGGGCACATGCCTGGGTTGTGGCTCGATCCCCAGTTGGAGGCATGCAGGAAGCAGCTGATCAATGACTCTCTCATCATTGATGTTTCTATCTCTCTCTCTCCCTCTCTTTTCCTCTCTCTGAAATCAATAAAGATATATTTAAAAAAAAAAAAAAAAAGATAGTTTCCATGGGTTCTCCAGAAATAAATACTTTCAAGACCCAGCTTTTAGCCAAAAATATCAGGGTACTTGTAAGCAAGAAGATTTTGGAATTGGAAGAATTAATCTCCATAAAGTCTTTGGGTGCACCAGATTCCCCAGTCATAATGAATGTAGCATTGCCATTAGATGTGGATATGAATGGGTCCTGGGAAAATAAGAACATGATTTATAACTTGAGCAATCAACCCATCAGGAGTTGACCAAAGGGGTCTGAGTGACTTCTGATAAAAGTCACACTTATATGATGGCAACTTCATTTTGGAAGTATACCAGGAGACTCTTGGTGATGACATTGCAACCTACTGCAATTTGGCTTTCTTTTATCTCCAAGGTAGGACTGGTAGTCAGCAGTGATATCTACATGGCAAGCCTACTGGCCTTTTCTTCTTATTCATACAGTTTGGCTTAAAAATCCAATTTCTTACTCTGGCATGTAAGACTGCATAATGTGGCCCCTGCCTCCCTCCCTTACCCAATATTCCAGCCCTCTCCACTAGTCCACTAAACCTTAAGACACATTGACTTTATTACTGTTGACCCTGAGAAAGAATGTACCTGCTAAGAAGGACTCTTTGTGGTTAATCAGGCCCAAATTCGTAATTGGAGTCTAGCAGCCTTTGTTTATGTGGCCTCTCATGCGTGCAGTATTTCAGTCAAAAGGCACAGACCGGGCGGCCAAGCTCCCTGCGTTGTGCCCCTGTTGGCTGAGCCGACCCTTATAAAGAAGTTCCTGGGATCATGTTTTGACCAATAGGATTGAGACTCTTTAGGATACAGTTACTCTGATGCTTAATCACTGGGAAAAATATTTTTTGCTCTCTATCCAACAGGATTTCTTTAATTTGTCTCTTGATATAATATGAAAAAAGATGTTAAGTCAAATGAATTACTAATTGCCAAATATAATTTGAGCAGCATTTAAGTTCCGGATACCTTTTAATGGCATGGTTTATATTTTATACATATAATAAAAACTAAAAAATACAGACACACATATTCTTGATGAGTATGTAAATTGGCATTATTCTTTGAAGGGGAAATTCATACTGTTAATAGAGAATTTAAGTTTTAATTCAATAATTTTATTTCTAGGAATTTATTCTAAAATCACTACTGCATATAGGCAAAGGTGAGTGGTTAAGGGTGTTAGCTGCTGTATTTTTGTTAGCATAGCCCAAAATTGGAAACAACCTCCATGCGCATCAGGAGTGGACTGGCTAAGTAATGTATGCACATCCATATAAAGGAACATTATGCAGCGATGAGAAGAACATGGCTTGTGCTGTTAATGGAGGTGGGCCACGGAGTGTTCAAAGCTTTAGGAGTGGTAACCTGACGTCAGACTCTGGGATTCAAGTACCAGCCCTGCCATCTACTTGCTGTGTGACTTTGGGCAAGTTACTTATTCCCTCTTTGCCTCAATTTTTTCATCTCCGAAATGGAAACTTCCAAAAGCAAACTTCACAAAGTTGTTGAGAGGATTAAATAAGATAAAACGAGTTAGTCTTTTAGTGCTTGGCATATAGAAAGTAGTTAACAAATGTTATTATGGAAAGAATTCCAAGGTGAATCGTTAAAAGGAAACATCATTACCACCACACAGATTAGTGTGTATAGGCTAGAAATAGATGAGAATCTATGCATGAATTACAGACAAAGTGTGGCAAGGATACTCAAATGCTACTTCCAGAGGTCATTTCTATATATCTGGAATGAGAAGAATATTGTTTCATTGAGTATTTTTTCTATGTATAAGTATTCTATGATTTTAAATTTATTTTAAAAAAACAAGAAAAACTAAAAACACATAGATGCTCAGATTCTATAGGATGGCAGAAATAGAACCACCTGGATTCACTGATATATTTTTAATGGTCAATCGGATGACATTTTTAGAGCCAAAAGATCTATTTTTGTGCACCATATGTACACTAGTGTTTAGGATTTCATGGAAAACTAATTTTTATAATGATTCTCCCCTCTTCTTAATGATGAATTTCTTAGATTTTCCACTTGATGTAACAGAGATTCAAGCTAAATTGCCTTTCTTGCTGGAAGCTAAGGAATGAAATGGAAAAATGCCCCATGTGCAGTGCTCAGTGGAGCCCTTAGGGTACTGGAGGGGCCTTCTGAGTTGAAAGACTGAAATGTCCTTTGCAATGACTTTTCTATCCAGCATCCGTGTAAATCCTATGCTGAACTGTCCTTCTTGTGTAAGTCCCTGGTGGCCCTGTGAATACCCGCCTACAGAATGACTTGATTAAACAAGTCTGAAGTTGATCTTCCTTTGGCTTTTTGCCAACAAAAGGCCTGGATTTAGGAGGCCGAGGTTGTTCTACCACAGAAAAGAATTCTCAGGATGCAGGGATCAGGAAAAGCACCGTGAGTGTCCCCCACACCTCCACATTCAGGCTTCTGGGGTTGCTAGAAAGCCAGGCTCTCCTTTTGGTCGAGGAAAAGAAAAGTTCCCATGTCGCAGTAGGTTTGGTGACGCCATCAATGACCTGACAGTTCATCCAAATTTCCACATAAATTTAAATCCTGTGCAACAATTTTTAAAAGTGTGGTCAGGGTTTATGCCATTTGTCTTAAAATCAAATGATCACAATTCATTCATTATTAAGGACTCTGTTGTATTTTGAGTCATTGGCTCTTACTCTATCATTAAGGGCTCTCCTTAGAGGATTTCCCCCTCTTTAAAAGTAAGAGGATTTGGTGAGGTTTTGTTCTTTCATTTTCTATTATGTAATTATAGCTGTCTTAAAAGAATTAATAATCCGATGACATTATCATTTTCTTTCAATGCCACTAAATTTAACTTTTTCCTTTCCTGCCCCCCCCTTCTTTTTGCAAAAAAAAAAAAAAAAAAAAATGGCAGCCTGTTATCAAAAATGAAAGTCCCTAAGCATGCAGACTTGATGATGTCACCGCTTCAGGGCTCCCAGGTCCACCTGAACCCCCCGCGCTGCCTGCCATGCTGCTCAGTATCTGATGCGTTTCTCCAGGGAGCCCCACCTGGATGTGCATCGCCTCCCCCTCCAGCAGCCCTGCTCCTCGGCGTCCCAGGAGCGCCCCCTGCCTGACAGGCGGAGGCCCCGGTTCGAGGCCTCACCATGGCTCCTGTCTCCCCCTCGGCCTCCAGCACAGGCCCTGCTGCCTCCCCCCCTGCCGCCTTCCTCCAGCGCACACTGACTGCTCCGCCTCTCCTCCCCTTTCCCGTCCGGCGATCAGGTCCCAGAAGGTCGCACCAAATGGGGCTCGTCTGAGCTGTGTCATGAGGGAGGGGGTACTTTACACAAAGACCTAAATACTTTCAAAACCTGAGGTTTTATTTCTTGGATGGAGTGTAACCGTGTTCATTTGAGTGATTGAATGAGACATTCATAGGAAAGTTGAGTGAGAATGTAGGTCAAGGACAAAATAATGTTGTTTTTAACTCTTGTTTCCATTTTCCAGGGTCCTTCCTAATTTGTAGTCCATAATGATCTTACAGTATGTTGAAAAAAATTCCACTCAATTTTATGCCATCTAAGTAGACACTAAATGGCCATTTATTCTCTTTAGTTATTATTTATTTTTATTTAAAGGTATTGCTACATTGCGGGATAACATTGGGCAAGAAAATATAAGAAAAAAGCAAACAGCCAGATACACTTTCTTTTATTTTTGACCCCTGCCTAAAGTTGTTCTTAATTTTTACATATTGGAATTTTTATATCCTATACGTTAGAATTCTAGCACCTCACAAAAGTTCAAATACATGTCAGCAGATGCAATGACTAAAACAGCTGTAATAATTTGGATATTTTTTTTTTGCTTCAGTATACTTTTAGTAACTCTTGCTGATCACATTTCACGCCGAATTTCAAATACAAATCCCCCTCTTGAAACATTGATTTATAATTTAATGCTTTAAAAAGAGAGAGAGAAAGAATGAGTGCCAAATAATGATATTGCCTGGTCAAAGGTCATTGTACTCAGACTGTTTAACTGGCATTTACCCTTCCATCAGAGAACCGTCGGTGACTGAATTAATACCGGAACAGGAGCAAGACCGGCAGTGGCTGACCTTACGCCCCGACTGGCAGAGCCTCAATGGGACCACTTTGCACCAACTGCTAGAAAAAGGGTAAGAGACCCTTCCCCAGAGCTGTGTAGAGTGAGCGCATTGTGGAGAGAGGCTATCATCAGGGCCCTTCTGCTGTTTCTAACTTGAGATAGTTCAAACTTGTCACATCAATAAAGAGCTTCCATAGAATGGTTGCGGGCCTTTATACTTCAACATCGTTTGGCTTTATTTTTTTCTTTCTAGACATAGATTTTTTTCCTCTTGGCTATGATATTTTTCTTTAATGATGATTATAGAAACTATCAGGTGAAGGAGGAAGAACTTGTGTTCTAATCTTGGAGCTTTTCACTTCCTACTTGAAATAAATTCTCATGTGTGCACTTCTTACTGATGCTACATGTGACTAGTTAACCGAGGGAAGTGAAGTAATGAAAGCAGATACAACTTGAAGGGTCTGAGAGAAAAATGGACATGGAATGGAATTAGAATCAAGTAGCCTTGAAAGTACACTTGTGGGGAGTTTTGTCTAAAAATGATGGCAGGAAGATAAATGGGGACATTAATGCTTATTTAAAGTTTATTACATTATGGGCACATAGCTTTAGAATATATAAATAACTTGCTCAAAATTCACTGCCCACACATGGGAAGGGATAGTCTCTCAACTCAAACCAGGTTTATCTGACTTCAAAGCTTTGAATAAGTCTTAGAGACTCCACCTCTTAAAAATTCCAAAGAAGATAACTAAAGGTGGGCCATTTTTCTTTAGAAAAATCTATTTTCTCCATATTCCAAACTCTGCAGCCAGATTCCTGAATATTTGTCAACTGAAGTACTTCCTCCAGAACAGTGACCTGAATCTCTCAAGAGAATTATATGTTTCCCCAAACTGAGAATGCCAGAGAAGCCCTCTCAGGTCAAAACAATAAATGAAATATCCATTCTAAATTGGGAGTTGGTAGAACTGGCTCTAGTCCTGGCTTACTAATTAGATATGGGATTTTATAAAACCATAATTTCCTATAAAATAAGTAATTGAGGTGGACAGTCTTTGGTGTCTTTTCCTATTTCTACAAGCTATGATTTTGGACCTAACAAATAACAACTAAAAAATTATTGAGTATCACTTCCATGCCAGGTTCAGTATTAAGCTCTGAGGGGATGTAGAAGTGAATTTGGGGGACAAGGACCCTGGTCTCAAGGAACATACATTGTATAGGTGGGCAGAGAGACAATAAGCTATTAAACAAAGTGAATTTCAGATATTTGGAAGCGCTACAAAGAAATTAAGGATAAGTGGGGGAGGGGAGGGGGGGAGATACGACTTCAGTTTGTGGGAAGGCAAAAAGCAAATGTGCTTTTTCTGTATTATATAATTTGTTGTATACAAATAATTACACAGGTCACGAAAATTTAGCAAGAAATGAAAATACAGTAAATCTTCAAAAAGAAATGTAGAAATGACATATGTAGGGATGGATATATATGTATATATATATATACACACACACATTCATATCTATATATGTATATATTTTTTTTCTGAGAGGTCTAGGATTCTACATCATAGTATATTTGACAGTCCAAAATATTTTTTGTCTTTTCAGTTTACACTGTGAATAAGTGCTTCATGGTTGGAAAAGAGCTTTGTAATTAAAGCTCAACATACCCTAAACTGAATTCTCTAGTGCAGCCACATTGCTAGATGCTTAAACATGGCCCATGTTCTTGCTTTGAAAGGCTAACTGCAATTTTTAGTAAGTTCTTCTTTTCCTGAACCCACACTGCCTGTAAATTCCACGTATTAGTCCTCCCTGCCATCTAGAGTTACCCGGAATGAAGCCAATCCCCCCTTCTTCCCATCAGCCCATCATAGACCTGTAGTTTAATATCAAAAGTCTCGGCAAGATTCCTTTCCAACTTAAATATTCAGTTTCTTTATTTATTCTCTAACTTTTTAAGGTAATATTTTATTTCTTTCAAACTATTTCTCAACCTTTTTTGGATATGCATACCTCTCCATGAGCATAAAAATCTGACATGGTCCCCCTCACTGCAGATTCCAAGAAGCAGCCCAATTCCCCCCCTTTCTTCTCCCTACTTTGAAAATCCTGGTTTGAGTTCATATTGTGGGTGGGGCCACCAGCCCAGATGACGTGGGAAAGTTTGCTAACAATAGCTGCTCTCCTCACAAATATGAAATTATATTATGATATTAAATAAACTAAAAAAAAAGTATACATCCTTTGTGCTCCCCACTCCCGAGGTGATTCTCACCACAGCCCTGCCTTGAGAACTGCCCTCAGGTAAGAGCTGAACCTATGTCTTGCTTCTCACTGGTAGCATTTGAAGTGAGCAATGAACATGTAACTTAATATGATACCTTTTTATGTTTCCAGATCTAAGCAGTCTTGTCGCAGCAGAAGTAAGATTTCTCTTCTGTGTACTAAACAAGGTGAGAGAATGAATGGTGTCCCAATGGGATATAAACTTCACTTAACTGGGTTGGTTCAGGGGAAAAATAACCACTTGCAGGTGACAGCAGAGGGCCAAGCATCTAGCTGGGTTTGGGGGTGAGTCACACACACCTTTCTTGCCCCTTGGTAGACTGTGGGCGCCGCCCTGCTGCCCGAATGAACAAGAGAATCCTCGGGGGTCGGACGAGTCGCCCTGGAAGGTGGCCCTGGCAGTGCTCCCTGCAGAGTGAGCCCAGTAAGCACATCTGCGGCTGCGTCCTCATTGCCAAGAAGTGGGTTCTCACAGTCGCCCACTGCTTCAAGGGGTGAGCTGCACCTTTTCTTTTTTGCTTTGCCTGGATCTGATCATTTTTTCACTTGGGCATTCTTAGTGAAGCCACTTTGTGCAAAAGTCACTGTTGATCTACTTCCCGGGCCTTTATCTGCTTAGATTTTTCTACCCTTGGTGTAGTCAGCCTGCATACGTGCTGCTCATTTATTGGCGATGGACATCTCTTGCTTACGATTTACGTCCTAAAGAGGGGGGAATAGGAAGAAGTGTGGCAGATTGACTCTCCAGCCAGTATTCGTCTCTTTTCTAACCCCTTTCAGTACGTTAAATATATGGGAAGTTGAACAAGGTGGTTTACTCAAGGGGATAGTACAGTGAGGGGAGGGTGCTAGGGGAACTGGTGAGGAATTTGGGAAGCAGAGTTAAAGGTACAATATGTGTGTTAGGGTTCTACAGAGAAATAGACCAAAGAGAGAGAGATTTACTTTAAAAAATTGCTCACATGATTGTGGCAGCGTGGCGAGTCCAAAATCTAATGGGGTTGGCCAGAAGTTGGGGTAGAATTGCAGATCAAGTCCAAAGGCAGTTGGCTAGTTGAATTCCTTCTTGCTCAGGGGAGGTCCGGCTTTGTTTTATTAAGGTCTCCCCACTTATCGGACTGGGCCACCTACATTATGGAGGGTAATCTGCTTTACTCAAAGTCCACTGATTTAAATGTGAATCTTATCCAAAAGCATCTTCACAGAAAAATCCATAATATTTTGGCACCATAGCCCAGCCATATTAACACATAAATTAACCACGACACTGTGACTAAAGGGAGCAGAAAAGTAAGACCAAGGGGATGCCTACCACAAATTGACAAATGTCCCTGCAGAAGGTGCTCATGTGTTCCAACTATCTGTTATGTAAGTTAGGAGCAAGAAAACCAAACCAAACAATAACAACAAAGAAAAAAACCCAAACGTGTTATGCTCACAGAAGATTCTGGGAGTCAGACACCTGGAAGAGCATAGCTGGGGTACTTTGTCTTTGCCCAGTGATGTCTGGGCGTCAGCCAGAAGGGTCTAAGGCGAGGGGCCACCTGCAGTGTGACAGTCAGTGCTGCCTGTGGGCTGGGGCCTTAGTTCCTCCCCATGTGGGATGCACAGCATCGCGCCTGGCACCCCAGAGTGAGCTTCCCAAGGAGGGAGCGAGCAGATGCGGTGTCCTTTTGTGACCAGCCTCCAAGGACACACAGCATTGCTTCTGCTGTGTGGCTGGTCAGAGCCCTCCAAGCCCCACCCAGAGACAAAGGGAAGAAACACAAAACTCTCCTCTCCAAGGGACGAATGTCAGAGAATTTGAGGACACTTTCAAAATGACCATCATACCACCAGTTTTACTCATTTTATTTTTAACAATTTTACTTTATTGAAAAGTCATACTAAATAATAGCAAAAATTTAAAACAAAATAACATAGTTCTATCACCTGATTATTTTCATCTGATGAGGTTAATTTCTAGGAAAAAAATGCAATTTCATTTTTGTGTGTGCCTATTTGCCTATTATTTTTTCTCAGCTTTGCCACTTACTGTGTGACCACAGGCCAGTTCATTAACTTCTGTGGGCCACAGTTTCCTCCTCTGTTAAATGAGGGAAATAACAGTCACAGGGGTGGTATAGGCATTAAGTGAGCCTCTGGAAAATCTTGGGAATCATGCCTGGTATCAATAAGTAAGACATTGGTAAGACTTTAAAAAAATTTACTACTAAAATCATGCATTCTAACTTTGCCCTTAGCGCTATGGCATGAGCAGCTTTGCGTTTTGCTCGCCCTATTTTTATGTTTTTATCGCCTCTCACACTCGTTTACTTCCCCCTCATCTTCACGGTACCCTCTGTTACAGCCTGGCGAGTGTTCCTCCACAGCCGTAGACAACGACACCTTTCCCAAGGTGTCCCTGTTGCCTTTTACAATCTGGAATCAACCCTATGCTTGAGCTCGCGAGGCGACGCTCTCATGTAGCCGTACACGGCAGACATCCCCCAGGTCATTGATACAGCCCTAGCTCATTCTTTTCCAAAGCTAAGTGATATTCTGTAATACAGATTTGCCATAACTTTTCCTGTTATTCCCCAGCTGATGGACATTCAGGTGAGTTCCAATTTGCTACCAGTTTAACAATAGTGCAATACACCTTACACAAAGCTACTCACCCACTGGGTGCCCTTCTTGCTGCAGGAAAGAGGCCTAGCATGTGTGTTTAGTTCTGTGCAGGGCTTACAAAGATGAATACACAGTTCCTTCCTTGGAATGCTAACCGAATGAGGATACAGGCATTTAAACAAATTATTAGAATGTAATGTGATAAGTGATTACAAAATGGAAATGTACATATCCAGTTATTCGATTGTTCTTTTTGGGGATATAAAATATAAAACATCAAGCCAGTACCTCCTCTGGAGAACATTTAGTGTGTAAGACCCAAAATGATTTGAAGAGTCTGTGTAGTCTGTCAGGAAATATGCGGCAATGTTATTGCTTCGGAAGAGGCCAGATGTTTCCAGATGTCTTTTCCAGTTCTGATTTATGACTCCATGATAAGCAGAAGATTAGGCTAGCAAAAGTACATTCATCAAAAGATGATTACCTAAATGAATCCAACAGTTCTTTGAGGGAAACACATTCTTCACATGCTAGTTCATCCAGGTTCATACCCGACTTTTGTCATTTCCATATGTGGCGTCTAAGTTTCCTCTTTCACGGGCAGATCTGTGCAGTTAAGAAGAAGCAACAGGGAAGAAATATGTGTTTACAGTTAAGGAAATGGATAAGATATCAAAGGCCTTGTTGAAATTTTATGCAGCATTAAACTTAACAGAACTGTCAAGAGGGGCCTGGCTTACCCACGAGAAACTAGAAATTGCCCAACTTCAAACAAGCCTTTGTTTGAATGTGTGCTAATAACTCTGATTCTATTTTACAGTCTCTCCAGTGGCCCTGCAAGCTTCTGAGAACTTCTAATTATAAGCCTTGCTCTCTGCCGGAGCCATCAATTGCTGCAATTAATGGGATTTGCTTCATATCCTGATCCCATCGTTGGGCAAAGCCCCTTGTGACCCATCTGTAGGTCTTCTCAAGCCTGTCTCTTTTAATTATATTGGTGGAAAAAACCCACACATTTGTTTTGCTCTTCCATAGAGAGGTATTTAAAAATCCCAAATGAAAATTAAAAACATGAGATGCTAAGCAGATCAAATCAAGTTCCATATGCCCTAGTAACAATTCAACTTCAACCGTTGTAAGGGAGAGAAACATTTCCTTCTGGGGGTAATTTTACAAGCAGTTTTCCCGTCTCCTTCCGCCTGTGGGAGATGGAAGCTGAACTTCCTAGGCAACTGGTAATTGTCAGAAGCATCTGTCTCCAGGAGGCCCACACGAACACTGTCATCCTCTATGACCGTAATCCCTACCCCTGCCAGGCCACCCTTGCCTTGACTCTCTGACAGGACTTCTGTCGCCGTGTGCACTCCCCCGTTGTCTCAGTCCTTCAGCCCCTCACCTCCCTCCTTCCCCCAGCTGACTGAGGGCCCCTGCTCGGCACTTCAGCCCTCTCTCCGGGCCTTCACCTTCCCTGTTCCTACCTTTCAGCCAACACGTGCCAGGCAGACGTGTCCTTACCTAAGTCATTTTACAGGCTCGGGAAAGGAAGTGAGGGATTGGGCCTGACTTCCTGCGCTGAACCAGCGTTGTGTCTCCATGGTTACTTTTGTATCTTCTAGGTGCTTATGAGCTACGCCAGTCATTCACCTTTTTCTTTTCTTTTCATTTTACCGACTTGAGGGATTCGGTTCATTCCTTTCAGTAATAATATCCACTAAAACAGGAGTTTTCCCTTTTGTAGCCATCCCTCCCCTGGGCTGCTGTTTTCTAGCATCACTGGAGAGTGAGCATCGTGGTTGTAAAAAGCCCTCGGTGTCTCTGACCTGACCCTGCTCTCCCCACTGTCCTGTCCCCCGTGGAGGTTATTCTGTGTGTCCCTTCCCTCTCCAGTGGAAAATGTCTGGGCCTAGGACAGCCAGCAGCTGGCCTAACATACGGGCCAATCCATAGTTTCTGGGGCTTGCCGAAACCCGGAGCCCTTGTCCTCTCACCCTCCATAGCTCCCTATTTGATTCTGCCAGGGTTGCAGCCACCTCTCCGGGGACCCTGCACCCGCACCCGAGCCTCTGGGCGCTGCTGAGCATCGCACCCCGACTGCCGATTGGGGTCACGTCGGTGTGTGGTCCTGAATCTCAGCTGAGCATCTCCCACATGGGTCCTTTCCAATATATTTCCGCAGTAGTCGCTTTTCTGTCCTCAGAAACAACTCTGTGACATCTCCTCTCTTCTCCACCGTCCCCTGATGTCAGCTCATACTTCATGGAGAAAATAGACACCATCATAGCTTTTCGCCTGGTCTCATCCCCAGTTCCAACAAATTACTTGTATCTATGGCCACATCCCTGACTGTCCCTTGAGTGTGTCCCTGATCTTATTTAAGGACAATTATATCCCCTCTCGTCTTTTCAATGACTTTACTCCTAAAATCTTATTTTGCATCGTCAATTTTTTTTCTGCTGCGTCATTCCCTTCAGCAAACTTCCTTTCATTTCTTAACTTAAACCCCCTTCTCTTGACTTCACAGCTCTCTTCAGCTATTGCTCCCTGTCAGCTACTGTTCACAACCCAACTGCTAGAAGAGTTTCCTGCAGTCACTGTCTCCACTTTTCCATCCCCATTTTCTCCGCAACGTACTCCAAATGGGCTCCCACCAGCATCACTGCAAGAAGTGGCGTTTATCAAATCCTTTAATGACTTCCACCTTGCCACATCCGATGGTGAATTTTCAGTTTCCAACTCACTAGAATCCTCCCCAGTATTTCATCACTACCTGCTTCTTCCTGTTTTTATATATTGAATTTATCAGGGTGACACTGGTTCATAAAATTATATAGGTTTCAGGTGTGCAATTCTATAATGCATCATTTATATATTGTATGGTGAGTTTACTGCCCCAAACTACACCCTTCTTGAAATACTTTTTTCATTTTTCTTTTAGTGTAACGAAACATTTCTTGCTTCCCTCTTATTTCACTGACCGATCTTTGTGTTTCTATCTGTCATCTTCCTCTCTGTTAGGCTACTAAACGTCTTAGTGCTCCAGAGCTGAGCGGTCTGTAGCTTTGTGCCGCTTCAAATTCACAAGTTGAAACTCCAGCCGCCAGTAGGATGGTATTAGGAGATGGGGCCACTGGGAAGTAAATTAGATTATGAGAGTGGGGCCCCATGATGGGATTAGTGTCCTTAGAAGAAGAGGCACAAAGCTTGTTCTCTCTCTGTCGTATGAAGATGGAACAAGAAGACAGCCCTCGGTAAGCTGGGGAGAGCCTCTCCGTCTGATCTCCGACTTCCAGCCTCCAGAACTGTGAGGAATAAATCCGTGAAGTTTCAGCCACCCAGGCTCTGGTAATTGGTGATAGCAACCCAAGCTAAGACAAAGGTCCAATTCTTGGCTTTCCTATCTTTCTTCACTCATTGAATCACATAATTTCAAATACTTTTTCATATTTGAACAAATATGAATATCAACTATTTGTTCATGACTTCCGAATTTGTATGTCCAGCCCTGCCCAGATTTTTCCCCCAACTACCACAACCCCCACCAACTTTAAACGGATATATTTAACCGCTTAGATGATATGTCCATTTGAATGTGTAGTAAACATCCTTCTTTACAGGATCAGGACAAAACTTGATTTCTTATCTTTCCCATTGATCAGATAATGGTGTCCTTCATGAACTTTCCCCATCTGAGAAAAAGGCATTATTTTCCATTGAGGAATCGTCCTTAATATCTCTCACATTGGTTCTCACAAAGCAGTAAGTTTTGCAGGATCTTTTTCCAAAATAGAGCTCTAACCCAAGCACCTCTCACCATCTTCATGCTAATATCCTAGCCCAAGCCACCACCATATCGACTCTTCACTCTTGCATTAGTTTCCTAGGATGGCCACAGAAAAATACCAGAGACGGCTGCTTGCACAGCAGAAGTTTATTATCTTAGAGTCCTGGAGGCCAGAAGTCCAAGATGAAGGTATTGGCAGGGCTGGTTCCTTCTGAGGGTTGTGAGTGCCAGTTCCTCTCACCTCGATCCTGATGTTACTGGCAATCTTTGGCATTTATAGGCCTGTAGAAGGATCACTGTGATCTCTGCTTTCATCTTCACATAGCTTTCTCTTTGTGTGTGTCTTTCTCCGTATTGCTCCTTTTTATAAAGACACCAGTCATATTGAATGAGGGCCCACTCTAATGACCTCATTTTAAATTGATTACTTCTCTAAAGATCTTATCTTTAAATAAAGGCATTTTCAGATGGATGGGGGGTTAGGGCACAAACAATCCATACCAGCGATGAAAACAGTCTCCTGTTTGGTCTTTTTGGCTTCTCTGTTGTTCCCTTATTGTCTCTTGTCCACACAGTGGGATAGTGATCTTTCTAAAATGTGAATCAGACCACATTGCGCCCAGTACTTAAAGCCCTACAATAGCTTCCCATTATACCAAAAATAAAACTGTCTTCATAGCCTTTCAAGATCTAGTCTTACTCCTTTGACTGCCTGTCCCTCTATTCTCCCATCCATCAGGGGCTTTTTTCCTTTCAGGATAGCATGTAACAGCCACTCAATAAATATTAACTGACTAAACAGCCCCTGCTTGGTGTTTCTTAACAACTGTCAACAGAAGTGTTCAAACCTGCAGAGAATTTTCATGAGTTTATTTGAGACAAATGTACAATTTTTAGGAAGCAATGGATTAAGAAAACGCTCTGTAAATTGTGCTGCTATGAACATAGGGATGCATGTATTCTTTCTGATTGGTGTTTTAGGATTCTTAAGATATATTCCTAGAAGTGGGACCACTGGGTCAAAAGGCAGCTCCATTTCTAATTTTTTGAGGCACCCCTATACTGTTTTCCAAAGTGGCTGCATTCCCACCAGCAGTGTACCAGGGCTCCCCTTTCTCCACACCCTCTCCAGCATGTGTCATTTATTGATTTGTTGATGGCAGCCATCCTTTTTTTTCTTCTTTTTTTTTAATATATCTTTATTGATTTGAGAGAGAGGGAAGGAGAGGGAGAGAAAGAGATAGAAACATCAATGATGAGAGAGTCTTGATCGGCTGCCTCCTGCACAACCCGGGCATGTGCCCTGACCGGGAATCGAACCCCGATCACCTGGATCCTAGGTCGATGCTCAACCGCTGAGCCACACTCGGCCGGGCAATGGCAGTCATTCTGACAGGTGTGAGGTGATACCTCATTGTGGTTTTAATTTGCATCTCTCTGATGACTAGATGTTGAGCATTTTCTCATGTGTCTTGGCCATCTGTATGTCCTCTTTGGAGAAGTGTCTATTCAGGTCCTTTACCCATTTTTTAATTGGGTTGTTTGCCTTCCTCTTGCTGAGTAGTAGGAGGTCTTTGTACATTTTGGAAATTAGCCCTTTATCAGATTCATCCTTGGCAAATATGTTCTCCCAGACCCTGGGGTTCCTTTGTATTTTGAGGGTGATTTCTTTTGCTGTGCAGAAGTTTTTAGTTTGATGTAGTCCCATTTGTTTATCTTTTCCTTTGTTTCTTTTGCCCAAGGAGATGGGTGGGTAGGTGGGGAGAGATTAACCAAAGAATTTATATGCGTATTTGCAACACCCATGGATACTGACTATAGTGTGGTGAAGGCCTAGGGCGAGGAGTGGGTGCAGGGTGGAAGGGGTTAATGGGGAAAAAAGGAGACATCTATAATATTTTCAGCAATAAAGATCAATTAAAAAAGAAAAAGAAAATGCTCTGGAGAATGGCCGTTTTGCAGCTTATTTTATACATTAGAATCAAAAGAGGAGAAACAGGGAAGGTAACATGAAATCCATTGGTGGTGGATTAAGGGGCAGGAGAAAGCAAAGGGGGTGGATCTCTGGGATTGTTAAAAAGTAAAATGGAGGGACACACTCTTTCACACTGGTGGGTACAGGATAGTTGATGACATTTGCAGCACGTAGAGATGGCATTCGGGGAACAAGGTAACGAGGAAGGTTCTGTGGTCTCCGGCTCTGGTGGGGTAGGATGACCCGCGTGGTCTGGAAAGGGCGGTCATGCTGACACCCAGGACGCTGGCCGCCCTTGAACCACGGGGACGTCGGGCTGCTCCGGGCACTTCCACAGGACGGCAATGAACAGGAACGCGGAGGGGCGATGGCCCTGCGGGTGGACAGGGCTGTGGCCCGACACAGGCCAGCCCCTGCACGCATTTACTTCGTGGTCACCCTGTTCTAACGTATATTCACTATATGTGCTGCCGAGAATTCTTTAGAAATATCAAGGACGGAGCACGCTATTAAAAGTAAGACATCCGTGATATTTATAGAACAGCAATGACACTGTTGTGTGACATTTCTCAGTACCAATTTGGTAACCTCTCAACTATCTCCCAATTTCCACTTGATTATTTCCGAAGTAAGACAAAGCAGGGTGATTTCTATTACAGGCAGTAATTATAAATATTCATTTTCTTTTCCTAAATAGGAGAAATAGTTAAGATACGAAAGCAAAATCAAAAGGGTGAACAAAAGGGAAATTTTGTGCCCTCAAGAGAAGATAAAGGTAGGCAGGCTCTGGACCGGCGCCGAGCGGAGGGAAACGCGCCGCTTCGCGTCCACGCCGAGCCGGCGGCGGCAGGCGGCAGACCCAGGGCCCGGCCGTGCGCGGCGGCGCGGTGTCGGCTCCCCCGCCGCCCGGCGCCCGAGACGCGCGCAGCCGCGCTTCCTTCTGGGGCGTCCTGAGGCCAATGCTCCCGCGTCCCTGTTTCAGGAGCGAGAACGCCACGGCGTGGAAGGCGGTGCTGGGCGCCGGCCACCTGGGCCGGCCGTCGGCCTTCGCGCAGACGCGCCCCGTGAAGACCGTGGTCCTGCACCCGCGCTACCGCCGGGCCGTCATGGACTACGACATCGCCGTGGTGGAGCTGAGCCGGGCCGTCGCCGAGACCAGCTACGTGCGGCCCGTCTGCCTCCCCCGCCGGGAGCAGGCCCTGGAGCCCGACACGTACTGCTCCGTCACGGGCTGGGGGCACACGGGCGACAGAAGTAAGCCGGGCGGGCGGCCGCGCCGCCCCAGCGTGGCGGGGAACACCTCGCGCTGCTTGCTGGCCTTGGCGGTCATTCCCGTTGCGCTCCTCCCAGGGTAGGCAGGAACGGCAGATCCCGAGCCCCTGTGTCATGCTTGGCCTTCCGGGCAAAGGATAGAGGTCAGCACGGCGCTTAAGCCTGCCAGGCTCAGAGGCAGCCCCCGAACCTTTCTCTGGGGAGCCGGTGCCAGTTTCGGAGCTGCCAGGCGAGGTGGGAGCGCGCAGTCATCCCGGGGGCCGTCGCCGCGGATGGCCGCACGCCCCGCAGGCGGACTCGCCGCGCCCTCCGTCTGGCGTTTCCAACCCTGTGTTATGATTTGGTCTTGTCGACCTTTGTAACACAACCTGTAAGTCCTTCTACAAAGAAAACTGATTTGCCATTTGCCTATTTAAATGGACTAAAATAGTTGGGCTCCCTCGATGGTTTAAACGGATAAAACACAGAAATTTAAACATTTGTTCTACTTACTCCGAGCCCCCAAATGGACTCTCATTTTGCTTGACCTCTTAAAGTTTAGAATAAGAATTGAATCCACGAGACATTTTCTTTCCAAGGCCACTCCGTATCAAGCGCTCTCAGGAATGGCGAGGCAGATGGGTGTCCTGTTACCTACCTTAGCCACTGCCAATGTGAAGGACATTTTTATTTGGAAGTTCAGTCAGATAAGGTTTGAGCTAAGCTGAGTTTCCTTTCTATATGATCAACTGAGGACAAAAAAGAAAAATTCAATAGAAGTAGGTCAGTGACGTCTGAAAAGCTCACGGGTAAGAACTTCACAGGCAGTCGGACATGATGTCATGTTCCTGCACATCTTGGTTTTTCAAAGCTACAGTTAGTACTGTGATATGAGATGGGAGCAGTGTATATTTAATATTGCCTCTACTGGTATTGCTCCCACAATATCCATATCAGACTGAGAGCAGTCCAGTAACATAGCGCACATGCCACAAATAGAGTGCAGTGTGAAGGGCGAGGGTCCAACCTGGGTGAGAAAGGCCTGACTGACCCTGACTGCACCACTAACTCTACAGTGGGGAACATCATAGCAGCTGTCAAATGACAGGGTTGTTGTAAAGACTGAAGACGACAGGCCCAGAGGATGGTGCGTTTAGGTGCCTGGCCCACTGCTAGGACCCAATACATGCTAGTGATTGTTCTTACTACCATTCTTTTGATAACTCCTGAGACTTTCACTGTCCTCATCACATTGATTTTTCCAAACATGATTCTTTCTCCCAGTAAGGGGCCCTGTACAACACACAGCTTCACCTTCACCATCCAAAAGGAGAGCAGGGGTACCTTGTAGAATGTCCAAACAATGAAAGATTCATGCTTCGAGAAGTCAATTGTTATTCTTTGAGAACTTTCCAACAAGATGGATTCACATGCTCCCCTCTGACACTAAGGGATGTCTTTGTCCCTTTCAACATCTCTCTCATATCCACTGGGATTAAAGGTTCTTGCCTCAAATGATGGCTACTGTAGTGCATGGTGAGACACATTCTGTAAGCCCAGGAGAGGGCCGGCCTGGCCCTGCCGGACGCACCAGTGTGTGTCCTGCGGGAGAGCGGGACCGGTGTGCTGAGCTGACACTCAGCTGGCCGCCTCTTATTTGGGGCAGAGCTGTGGCTTGGTTATTTTCCATTTCATTGCCATGGCTGTTGTTTTTATCGCAGCATATATAATAAGAGGGGGAAAGCATGATCCCAGTTACCTAACCAAGTGACTTAGCCATTCCTGTGCCTTGCTTTTCTTAATAAAATAAAGGGGGTTTGACCACAAAGGTTTGTCAACGCTTCTAATTGGACAATTCTGATTGCAAACAAGCTTTGTCTTTGAAATAACATTTTAAGAATATGGTTTTGGGATATAAAAACATAATCATTTCATATATGGCTAGCATCATTTTTGAGCCATTTAACCCTCCAGTATATTTTATTTCTCCTAAATCCCCAGTGCCTTTCAAGCTGCAGGAGGGAGAGGTTCGGGTGATTCCTCTGGAGCAGTGTCAGTCCTACTTTGACACGAAGGCCATCACCACCCGGATGATATGTGCTGGCTATGAGTCCGGCACCGTTGACACATGTATGGTAAGTTGTTTTCTGATTATCGAGGTGATTGAGCTCAGCAGTAACTTCGATGGGTTCATATAAACTCATTGTTATTCATGTGAAGCCCTTTGGGAACATTTTTGGAAAATCATTCGTTAGCCGATGTTTATGACACTGTGATTTCCTCCACCCAGTACCCTATGAACCCCCTCACTTGCTGTCTCCATGCTCTTCGCTCACTCAAGTTGCCTTCAGCTTTCTTATCTGCTCTCGGGGAGCAGCACCTGTGTCAGCAACAGGAGGGAAACAGCTGTTCTGCTCCATCTCATTGGACCACTTTAGGGGCCACCAAAAGTGTCATTTTATTATGTTAGCTCGGTGGTAATAGCACTGTTGAATTTCTAAGAGGAGCAAGTGGTAACCATGGCTTCAACCAGGCTGCCTGGGAAGCAGGGGGACCCCAAAGGACAGTTTTAGCCATCGGGGTGAAAGCTTTAACGCACACACAGCACCCCAGCTCCTGGGTGTGTCACAGACCCCTCTTTCTTAGGAGGTGATCACACTGGCGTTGTCTGGGCCTGCGCTTGATTGCCAATGTGTCTTCAAATGTCACTGAACGCGATCTTCAGGGTTCCTGGTCGCAGCAGTTCATAGAACATGCTAAGGGAAGCATTTTTATTTTCACTTAATAAACACTCATTGAATATTATACTGGACTGGCTCCCAAGGAAGGATTAAAAAGGGCAAGTTGCCAAAGACGCTTATAACAGAGTGGGGACAGCAGTTATCCTATGTCCCAGCTAAGGAGCACCTTCGTTATTTCATTGCTTTGGAGCAGGTCCAATTGTCCCCTCCTCCCCCATGCCACACACACACACACACACACACACACACACACACACACACACACACATTTCAGAATTGCAGAAGAGATGCAACAGTGCTATTACCACTGAGCTGACATCATAAAACGACACTTGCGGTGGTCCTGCTTCAGAGTGGGTAACTCGGGACTGGGAATGGCCCGGTGGTGATTCCTTGGACAGTTGTCAGGGGAAAGAGGGAGGCAGACAGCTGGCTCCCTTGGAGTTTCACTGAGGCCACCTTCCTTCTGGCCCCTTGGCCACAAGCCATCCAGCGGAGGTGGCCAGTAGTAGAGGAATCTGCCTTCCACGCAAGAGTCCCAGGTTTGATTTCCCAAGGCAAAAAACAAAAAAAGGCCGAATGGTGTGGGGCTTAGGACGTAACATTTGCAGCCTGAAGGATCTGGGTTGGGTCCCATCTCTGCCCCAAAGAACAATGTGACCTGGAGAAGTTATCTAACCTCTCTAGAAAGTTTTTTCATGAGTCAGTGGGGACCCCGCCTAATTTCTGGGGTGTTTTGAGGACTGAGTAAGTTCATATGAAAACTCCTATCTTTCGCACATCAGCGCGGGATGCCTGGCATACACGCAACGAAGGGTAACTATATGAATATTAACGTCTATCGTTTGGTGGTCACTGTGTAGCAGGACCTCTTCCAGATGCTTGATAACAACTCATTTAATCCTCACAATTTCCTGTTGTGGCAGCATCAGTGTTTTTCCTAGATTACAGACCAAGAAAAGAAGGGACCCGAGAGGTTAAGTAATTCGCCCAATTTCACCCAGCACGAAGGGGGGTAGAGTGAGGACGGGAGCCCAGGCAGCGCGGCCTCCGGGCCCAGGTGCTGGGCACTGGGCCGTCCTAGTGGCGGCCAAAGAGCAGTGCCTCTCCCCTTGGTAACTGCCAGAGGGGGCAGGAAGGCGACTCTTGAAAGAGAACTGAAGGCTGTGCAGGGGCAGGCGCAGGCTGGTCACATCATGATGTCTAATGGAAGCAAGTCCCCGGCTTCCTCAGCAGTGGGATCCGGCCCTGGGGGGCCTCAGATGCAACCAGAGGTCCTCTCACGACTGCACAACTCCAGGCAGAAGAGGAAAACCACAAAGCAAGCAAAAGCTGCCTCTGACTAGGTCTGGGGTTCCTCTGACTAGGGGTTCCCCAGAACCCCTCATTATCTTTCCGATTCATCAGTGGAGCACATTGGAAGCTGTGGGTCCCTCTGGTAAGGTGTAGGAATCATCAGGATCAATCCTGAAGCCAAACTAACTTTGGCCCAAGCCCAGTACCGCTGAGGGGAGGGGCCAAGAGGCAGACCGACGGTGCCTGAGCCGCGGGCTCCCCGTCGATTGAACGGCTGCCCCCCGCCTCCCGTTTTCCGCCCCAGAGCCCGCGGCCTCGCCAAGGCCGCCTCGAAACCCCCGCTCAGGCCTTAGGAAGGCGCGTCCGCCCCTCCAGCTGGAAGGGCTTGTTCTTTCCTCTGACGATGCCTTTACTTAGGGTCCTTAGATCGTGCTTTCACGTAAAGGTGTTCTTGTCACCAAAGCGGACTTGTGGCCCCTCGGTGACTAAAATAGTGCCTTCACCTGTGTGGACTTAGCATGAACCTGCAAAGAGCAGGTGCTAAGTCTACGCTAAGTTTCTCACCTGCAGGTGTAGCGCGAGCCTGTAACACGCTCCACTTTGATCACTCTGTGGCATAATGAGTAGCTCAGCCTAAGTACGTCCCATCTTAGTATTTCTTCTATACAGGGGGTGGTGAAAAAACTTGTGGACTATGTCTCATGAAATGTTTCCAGTAAATGTCACTTAAAAATGATCCATTAGGCTTTTTAAGCAGAACAAGTTACTCAGCTCCTTGTGTGGTCTACACTCACTATTCAGGCTGCGGCATTGCTAACTTACGAATGTAAAGCTCGCCGCCCCCAGGGGAGCACGCAGCACGGCCGACTCCGTGTCGCTTTGGCAGCGGTCTGTGCACCGACGTTTCTAAGCAAGAGGGCCTGGGAGTTAGAGGTTTGCAGTCGCGCTGCTAGCCTGGCGAGTTTAAATCGCAGCCCTGCCGATAAACAAGTTATAAACCTGTTGTGCTTCACTTTTGTTATCACTAAAATAAATATAATAATAATAATTATATCACATAATTATCAACTCATACGGATTTTGTGAGGATTAAATGAGCTAATACAGCAAAAGTGTTCAGAAAAGTATCAGTAAACATGATTTTTCTTCTTTAATGTTGCCAAGTGGGAATGGCCATGGATATACTTCCAAGTCTGAATCTCTTGCAGGGCTAGGAGTATTTCTCGATTTCCTCCATACTTGCTCCCTTCTTTTCTAAGGTATCCATCCTTCCCTTTGAGGCACTGCGAGACACACCGTCTAACCTACTTTGATATTTTCAGATGTAGCAAATATTGACTTTATAAAGTCATAGTGTCTTAAGGTTAATTAAATGCGGCAAAAGAACTGCATAAAACCCAAATGCAACACCTAAACTTGTATATCAGGAATGAAAATCTATGCGTGTGAAATCCAATGTAGGTTATAAATAAATAAAATACCTTATGGTAAATCACTCTTACGTGGTATTTTCCATGTAAGCATGCAAACTGAAAAGGTCCTAAAAACTATTAAGAAATGCAGTACGTGGTCCCTGAGTATGTTTTTCTTCATGCATTCATTCACATAGCAAGAATCTGAACGTAGTAAGTTAACTTAGAATACTTTTCTAGTATTTCTTATGGGAAGAGAATCTTTGAATGTTCCATTTTGGATACTTTCTATATTTATAAAATGGAACAAAGTTAAAGAATGAGATTATGAGATAATTTATTGCAATACAATAAATTTTAAAAATATATGACATTTTGGTAAGTACGAGAAATGACTAAAAATGTATTCTAATTTTACGGGAAGAAATAATAGAGCCCTTTCCCAAGCCACCCCTGTCCTTTTAAAGATGAGTTTAAAATGTCCATTTGGAAGGTCCATCGATGTGGTGGGAAGCCTGTTCCTGCCACAGGCTGGCAATAAAAGCTCTGTTGAAATTTTCCAAAAGGTTAAGCTGGGTTTGGCTTTATTTTACCCTCAGGATAACATGGACACCGTTAGGGCTCCGAAAGCCCAGTGCCTAACGTCCCTTGCTATTCATTACAGGGTGACAGCGGAGGACCTCTTGTTTGTGAGCAGCCCGGGGGACAGTGGACATTATTTGGTTTAACTTCATGGGGCCCCGTCTGCTTTTCCACAGTCGTGGGGCCTGGAGTTTATAGCAATGTGTCGTACTTTGTCGAATGGATTGAGAGGCAAATATACATTCACACCTTCCTCCTAAACTGATTCCAAAGATGGCCAGAGACTGCCAGCGACACTCAAAGAAAGTGGCCTTCTTGACTGTGGGGTGCTTCCCGCGGAGAGCTGTACAGAGAAGCACTTCCTGGGGCAGGGACGCTCCACAGCGCCCCGCGCGTGCTCATGTTTGTTTTGGTCTAATGTTATTCAGCTTTTTCCCCCCAGCTTTATTTTTCTCTTAATTCAAGTTCAATGAAAGTCTTTTAAAAAAAGAAGCCAAGCAGGTTTGGTGTTTTGTCAGCCTATTCTTGACTACTGGCGCAAAATCGTAGACTGGAGAGGTGGGGTGTGCAGGCGCTAGGCTAACAGTTACAAAGCTCCCTCTTAGCCAGTCACAAAAGGACACAGATCCAGGCTGGCTCATCTCTGCCAGCTTTTGTTTCTCAAGTACAATAGTAGCGGCAGCTTTCAATATTAACATCAGTGACCTGCTTTTGATTTTTTAAAAGCCAAGATCATTTACATGCTTAAATTATGTACTATTACTCTTCTAAAGTTTGCAAAATTTTGAGCACTTACGAAAGACAGTCAGAGGTGAAAGACAAGTGGCACCCCTGTAGGTAGCTGCAGTAGCAGGACATACTGACTGCAAAGCTCTGTAGACGTCACTATTAGCCTTGACGTCGGAGGACTGCCCATTCTGAATGTAAGCCAAGGTTGTAATGTGGTAGAAAAGTCTCCATAGAACCTTCCCTATAGCTGGCGTTTGTTCAGTGTATATCAGTTGGCCGACTAAGATGTCAACGTATTTTTATTTTGCTTTTTTATTAATTATATTTTAATTATATTTTTATTTTGTTTCACTTATGTGACAATGCATCTGAGATTATACTTTACCAAAGGAGAACTTACTTGAGACTGGAGAGATGCAACAGAAAAAGATTAAATTGCGCCCTACCCCCAATTAAATATTTTCCAGTTTGTCCCTACCAATAAAGTACAGAAATGTATCTCAAAGCACAGGAAAACTCTGTATAACATTTTGTAATTTTCCTTGAAAGATGTTTAATATCTGGTGTTGCCGTTTCTTCCCATCGATAATTGAAACAAAAGTTTAAAGATGCTTTTAAGCACTAGGCCACTTTATCCACATTGACTTCTGAAGTGATTAGTGGTTTTTTCCACACTAAAAAGCTTCAAAACACAAATCATCACCTGTACCTAATTTGATTTAGTCAGGCACCATTTCTGCACCATCCGAATGCCTTTAGAACAAGTAGGATTGCCTACTAACCGCCACCAGCAACCTGGACTGCCTCAGCATTCCACATAGGGACACCTGCACCTTTAGACATGTATTTTTGTACTCTTTTCTATGTGTACACATATTTGAAATTCAGAGAGTTGTCTAGACCTTTTCCATGTTAGTGATCTCTTTTTCTGCAGTTTGTATGCACCTATTGAGAATGTGAAATCCAGCGATTGAATTTTGGTCACAATTGTATGAAAGTTTAAGAACATGTCAGTTTTTTACAGTTGTAGATACATACTTAATGTAACAACTTTTAGCTTTGCTCTTCTTATGTTCAGTGAAATGTACATAATGTACTTATTTTAAGTAACCATTAATACAAATAAAATGGTATAATCTTTTTTCTTTTTGATGTATATGGAACATGGACAGCAAGTCCCAGCTGATGGTTGGCATCAGCTTCTCACCAAAATAACTGTCTTACATCTATCCAACTTTCACAGGAACATGCTCTTTTATTCATGTTTTTACTGATTTCAGAGAGAGGAAGGGAGAGGGAGAGAGAGAGAGAAATATCAATGATGAGAGACAATCATCGTTTGGCTGCCTCCTGCATGCCCACTATTGGGGATCAAGCCCGAAACCTGGGCATGTGCCCTGACCGGGAATCATGACCTCCAGGTTCATGGGTTGACACTCAACCACTGAGCAACACTGGCCTGGTGGAACATGCTCTTTTATTTTGGATGACATATAGCTCTTCGATTAGTCTGGAATTAGAGGCTGCTAATACTCTCAAATTACCCATTGAATGTCCAAGGGAAACTTTAGCCCTGTAAGAGTGTAAAGATCTTTAATGTCTAGACTACATTTCAGGAAACTGATCCAATTCTTTCATAAGTCTGTTGGGGTAAAATTACATCCCAAAATATATACTATTAATCACTTTTCTTTGGCTACTAGGAACAATGATATTAATCTCTCAGAATTTGGTGAAATATGCTGAATACCAGAATGTAACAGTTCATGTCAGTTTGAGTAACTTGTCTAAGAGTTATTTGCTTATAAATGAGACCATTTAAAGGCTTAATACAGATCCCAGCTCTTTTTTACCTGAGGGCCAGATGTGTTTAAGAACCCAGAATTTTTCAAAATTTAAAAAATACACTTTAATATCCAGCAATAAAATACAACTTCTGTAGCAAATATATAAAAATTATATTAAGTATATAAATAGCTTCCCCTCTGTTCAGGGCATTGAGTTTGTGCCTAGTTTATGTATATATAAAAAATTCAGTTTTCAGTGTTCTTTGGATTTTGGAGTTGTGGTCCCATAACATGAACACTCAAGAATTTCATCTACTCATATGTACAGACACCTACAGTTTTTCTTTTTGGCTTCTTACTTTTATCCTTGGATTCTAACCCCTTATTTATTAGTAAAAATCTCTTTAAACTTTTAATATGAGAAGATGATGATCTCAGGGAATGATGCCAGCTACTAGGAGGATAACAGATGATACAACATCAACTCTTCTGTATAAGAAAAAGCCAAAACAGTATTCTGGTAAAAGGTGTACTTTGGAATTTTCCTTCTAAGTTCTGGTACCAGTTACAGTTGGATTCAGTGAGTATCTACAAGAGTGATGACAGTTTTTCAGTACACATTATTTATTAAACAGTTTATTTAAAATAAAATAAAAACTATAAGGAAGCTGAAAGCAACTTCCATTCGCTATATGGGATTTTGAAAGTTCTGGAAATTGGGCTATGTAAAAGACTATTTGCAATAATATCAGAAGGCTACAGAAAATCAGGCCAGGACAGTAGGCAGCAGGCAGAAGACAAAGCCCTGAGAATAACAGTTTGATGGTCATTAAGACAACTTTGATATAAAAACAAAACATTAGCATGGAGATTTCATGAAGGAAATTCTGGGCGATTGGAGGCTGACGATTTTCAGGCAGACAGATACAGAATTTTTAAAGAACTCAACAACAACACCTGGCCTTATTTGATATAAACTAATGCCAGCATACATGATTTGAACAGCAAGTGTATTAAAAAAACATTTTTCTATGAACCTCAAGGAATCCTTCTGAGAACCACCCGTATTAGTCTCAGTTCATATCTCAGTTTTAGAGGTTACACCACCAGAAAAGGTGTAGGTATTGTAAAGATGATGAACCGTCAAATGGTCTCTTGAAGACTGTTTTGAAACTGGTTGTCGAATCCCCACCAGGCTATTGTCAGTTCTAGAATACAGGACATTGCCAAATGGGCTATAGGCTCGGCTGATTGTCTGTCTTACCCATTCCGCACACAGGCAGGCCTCCAGAAAGGTCTTTCATTGGCTGGAAGCTGGTTCCTATCACCTGCTGGAACCCTGGCATCCCCCCCCTCCCGATGAAGGCTCCACATCAGGAGAACCTGGAACGAGCAGAGAGGTAGCCTAACAGCATCAGTCAGAAGGCCAAAAACTCCTCATAGGAAACAAAAAGCTATTAATAACTAATACATTTTAAATTGTATCATCCCATTTTAGGTATATTGTTCTTTAAAGGGCTCTGGTAACATGTTTCCTCTGGAAATTAGCCATTTATAACATTTCTTTTTTTCATGTAGAACTCTCCCAATTCTAACTAATTAATCTAAAGCTGCTTCTTTTTTCTTAATTAAAAAAAAAAATTCAGATTGGAGTCTGCTCAGTTAAAGCATTTCTCTGGAATCTGAGATCTCACAGTAAAATAAATATATCTCAAATGAATCTCCTTGAAAACATTTATACATCTAAGACAATTAAAATGCTTTTACAAAAATCCAGAATGTTTCATAAAAGCTTTCAACTCTGAATTAAATATTTTACTTCCCTAAACTCTGTCCAGGTCAAACTCCATCGTCTTTTACAAATGTATCAAACACACAAGGAAGGCCATCACATTGGCTTGTTCAAACTAGTAGAACGTTCATGACCCTTAAGGAAAAACCCAAGTCATTCTTGCTTGGTAGAGGTGCTTCTTCAAAGACCCTCTTCCAGACCTGAAGGAACAGTTGCAACTCCAAACAGGGTGTCCTGCTCTTTTAACCCTTTGGGGGTCCAGCCATCCCTCAGGTCTTAGTTTCAGAACAGTCTGAGTCTAATGCAGTTTCAAGTACAAATAAGTTTCCTTGCTCAATAGAACAAGTTGTTGGCGTCATTGCAAAGACAGCAGAAGGGCCACACGTGGGTCCTCCCTCTGACCTGGCAGCTGAGTGGGCAGCATACTTAGACGTCACCGGACCCAGCTGTCCAGCCCCTCTCCACTTCTTGAGGGCTTCAGTCCTCGCCTCTGGAGTCAGCCTGTCAAAGTGCTTCGCCCTCAGGACTGGAGACGGAAACAGGGATCCCTGAAGCACTCGGTACACAAACCTGGGTTACAAAAAGCATCACGGGATTACATTCACCTCAAATGCATCATGGGACACAAAAAATACTCACCAATTAGAAACAGTAAAAGGGTGGTCTGGTGGCCTCCTTGAGGTAAAGGGGTAGGATAAGCAAAATATAATACGTAGATGATAACAATATTAAATAAATTAATATTTGTAAAGCACTTAAGAAATAGTGAGTGCCCTATGAGTGCTTGTTAAACAAATAAAACAAAAATCTATAATAGTAGAGATACCAATTGTGCTACGTCATAGGCATGATGTTAGGTTAAATAAGAAAGTACATGTAAAGTAGGCAGAGTGTTGTTGGCACATAGCAAATGTTCAGAAAATGTTAGCTATTAATGCCTTATGGCTACTGTAACAAATTACCACAAATTCGTCCTGAAGATGGCAATGTTTATGCTGTTACAGCATTCTCAAAAACTTTGTGGGTCACCAATATATGTCGTGGAGATTTATGGCATTAGATAAGAGGGTCTTCCACAGATCTTTCCTGTATAATCCCATCTCCTCTCTTGATGGCTGTAGAGGTGGTAGAGGGGATCCATGAGTCATGCTCCTAAGCTCTAGCAGAAGGTTGTCCAGCCATACTCTTGGCCTCTCTACAGCATACTCCTAACAATCAATCTCCTGATTTTAGCAACTTTTGAAATCTGGATAGGCTGAGGATTTCCTAAATCTGCTTCCTTCTGACTTAATAGTTCTTCCCTCATCAGGTTTCTCTCACAACTTACCACAGGCAACAAAAGGAAACCAGGCCAGACCTTCAACATTTCACTTGGAAATCTCCTCAGCTAAACATCCAAGTTCATAATTTACAAATTCTTGTTCCACATAGCAGTAGTGTTTTTCAGCTACATTTTCTGCCACTGTATTTCCAAGATCCGCTTAACTCAAATTTCCAATAACACATTCCTAATTTCATTTTGAGTCCTCACCAGCAGAGCCTTAAACTTTCACATTTCTAGCCATGTTCTGTTTATGGTAATATATGGATTTTCTAAGATGATACAGGCTTTCCCTATCATGCTTCTCACTTTCCTCTGAATCCTCACCAGCAAGAATTTATGTCCAGTATTTCTCTATGATGTGCCTCAAAATTCTTCCAGTCTCTGCCCACTACCCAATTTTTAAAGCCACTTCCACATTTTGGGGTATTTGTTATAGCAGCATCCATTTTTCTGGTACCAAAACCTATATGTGTTTCCCGTGGCTGCTATAACAAGTTACCACAAATTTAGTGGCTTATAACAACAGCAATTTATTCTCTGGAGGCCAGGGATTCTGAAAGCAGTCTCACTGGGCCAGAACCAAGGTTTTGGAAGGCCCATGCTCCTTCTGGAGAATCCACTCCTCGCTTCCGCCAGCTCCTGGTGGCTGTTGGCATGCCTTGGTTTATGGCCAAAGAAACTCTGGCTCCATGGTCACAGTGCCTTCTCTTCTTTTTTTTTTTTTTTAATATGTTTTTATTGACTTCAGAGAGAGGAAAAGAGAGGGAGAGAGAGATAGAAACAAATAGAGAGTCTGATCGGCTGCCTCCCGCATGCCCCCTACTTGGGATCCAGCCCAAAACTGGGGCATGTGCCCTGACCGGGAATCGAACCAGTGACCTCCTGGTTCATAGGTCAACGCTCAACCACTGAGCCAGGAGGGTCGGGCTCTTCTCCTCTTTTGTTTGTGTTAGATCTCCCTCTGCCTCTCTCTTATAAGGACATGTGATTACATTGAGGGCCCACACAGGTAACACAGGATATTCTCCCTGTCTCAAGATCCTTAACTTAATCACATCTGTGAAGAACTTTTTTTGCTACATAAGGTAACATTCATTGGTTCCAAGGATTAGGGCACGGATACCTTTTAGGGGGTCATTTTTTCAGCCTACTACAGCAATATTAGATAGAATTGTACTATTAATACTCTTAAAGGAATTTTTGAAGGCTATAACTTTAAAGTAAGTGTTTCTTCATGAATTCTACAAGCTTGTCTTATCAGTATTTTAAATCTGAAAGCTGGTAACAACAGTGAACACTACAGAAACACCTCAGTTTAAGAAAGAGTGTTAAGTATACAACTATAACCACCGTAGAATGACTCAGGTGGGCTTTCCTTGTGCATTTCTAGAAGGGATGCCCATTAGCAACAAAGGTTTGTGGCCATGGTGCCTTATGATGGTGTCACAGATTGGGGTTGGGAAACTTTTTCCAATGGGCTAGGTCATAATAGTGCAGGCTTTGGGAGCCAGACTGTCTCTGCTGTAACTATCCAACTCTGTTGTACAGCAAAAGCTGCCACAGACAATAATTAATGAGCATGGCCATGTTCCAGCAAGACTTTATTTACAAAAACAGGCAGCAGGCCAAATTTGGCCTGTAAGCCACATTTGTCAACCCTGTTAGAGAATAATATGAAATCGCCATTTTGACTCTCATATCATGTTTAAAAATACAGAACAATGATTTGCAATAATATTTTCAGCTAAACAGATAGATTTTATAAAACTGTAAAGAGGAAGAACCCTAGCAGAGTTTAAAGAACCTATAGATTAAAAACCCATGCATACTTCTCAGCCATTTCCATCCCATGCCATATTAGAAATCAGTTAAGCTAAAATGGGAAGGGTAACTGAGGTCAGAGAAGGAAGGAAAGTTGTATAGTTTTAAGTGTTGACAGGTTGTAGTAGGTGGGCTACTTGTCCCTCACTTAGCACCCATTCTCCTCCCTCTTCCTTTCAGAAAGCCCCAGATTTAGCTACTCAGAGTCTACATGCCAAGGTTCTAGTTAACAAGATATGAGCAATGATGTGTGCAACTTCTGAGTTATGTTCTGAGAGAGAAAGAGAGAGAAAGAGAAAGAGGAGGGGAGGGGAGGGGAGGGGGGAAGGAATGGGAGGGGAGGGGTGTGGAGGGGGAGGGGGAGGGGGAAGGAATGGGAGGGGAGGGGAGGGGGGGAAATCTGGTCCTCTCTGTTTTCTTCATCCCCCTGAGCAGCACTGATGTGCTAATGGTGAGTCAGCTCCAATGGGTGCAGATGAGGGCAGCTGAAGAGGGCAGAACAAAAAGGAAAGGATCTCGGTCCTTGGATAACCCTGAGAAGCAAAGCTGCCCTATCCCTGTGGACTGGACTCTCAACCAGATTAAAGTTTCCCATGAGAGAGAAATAAACCTTCCCTTTGCATAAGCCACTTTTGTTCTCTGGTAAAAACAGTTAAAAACAGTATTTTAACTAGTACACAGACTGACTTCTTCATTTCTGAACTGGATGGTCTATCATCCACTCTTAGCAGTTGCTCGGGGAATTCTAAGCCTATGATTTCACTTATTGTCTTGATGATAAAATAAATACTATACCTGGGTAGAAGAGCAATGCAGGTTGTGAGGACACAAACTAAGTAGAAAACTGGATCCAGCAGGTGCTCCTGCATAATCCAGTACGGGTTGGAAGGCGGGTTGCAAGTTACACACATGGCCCCAAAAGCCAAGGCAAAGATGAAATAAGACAAGATGCTACCAACGATGACCATCACGTGGATCCAAGTCTGCAAGGTAAGAAGCACAGGGGAAATGAACACTCTCACTCAGAGGCTTTGCGGCTTGTTGCAGAGACAACATGTCTAAGCAGTGGGTGGATGGTGCAAGAGACCTCAACGAACGAAATAGAAAAATCCTGAAGAGCTAAGATAAGAGCATCTTTCATGAACAGATCATAGCACTGTTTGAATTCTGTGAAACTAAATCAAATGCCAGAGGTAGTTCTGATGACTAGTTTATTCTGCATTGTCCACAAACCATGAGGTGTTTGGATTTTTTTCATTTTTTTTCCATATAGTCTCACTCATTAGTCTGTTTCTTCATTATGGTAATACCTTAATCCAGTGAACCTCAAACTTCATCCATTCACATGGCTGCTCACCAATATTCTCATTGTTTTTCCCAAATAAGCATTTGGAAGGATTATACTTCTCCCATTCCCTTGAAAGTAAGCCCGACCACAGGTCTTGCTTTGACCATTGCAATGTGAATGGAAGGGATACGTCCAACTTTCAGGTTAGAAGCAAAGAAGAGCTGGCGTGCAATTTTCTATGCTGTGGCGTGCAATTTTCTATGCTGTCTCCTTTCCTTCCATGTTGACTAAGAAGTTCCCCTTGGGGGCAATTCCAGATAGAGCTACAAGACTCAGCCTGGGTCTTTGAGCCACCCCTCAGGACAATTGCTCTAGAGCTATCTAGAACCTTAGTTAACATTATATAAGCAAGAAATAAATCTCTGTGGATCACAGCATAACCTAACTATGTTCATATTCATGTATACCCTGCAATATTATATTTTAAAATATTTTTCTCTAAACTGGCTCACTATTTAACTTTATTTAGAAAAAATAATCAGCTTACTCCCTTAAATGTAACATCATCAACATAACCTGTCATAATAGTGCTGAGTCTACAGTCTGGTCTGTTTTGTTACAAAGGGAAATTAGCAAGAATTGTTGTGATAAAACGGTAATAGCCCCAAACAGACTTCCTCTCTGACATAATCCAAAGTATGTGGAGAAAAAGCCCCATCGCATTAAGCAGCACTCAGTTATTTACTGCAGCGCACACAGTCCCACCTAAATCACAGTGTATACCTTGGTGCTGTATGTTATGCTTCTGCAGGAAGCACTCCCTTTATTAATCTTTGTTATTTCCCACCATTATGCTTTCCAAACAAGAGCCAATTTTCTCCTTCACACTTAATCTGCAAAGTCCTTCCCCCTGGTCGATATCTTCACGAGAGTCACAAAGACCACAGAGACTGCTTTTTTTTTTGGTAAAACATACAAACTGCTTAGACAGTGTGGGCTAAATTCTTAAGATCACCATGCCTCTAAAACAATGAGGTCCTTTTCCTTCCCAAACGGCCTTCCTTTCCACTGAGCCCTGCTGCCCGAAAGTTAACATGGGCTTTGGCAAATGAGACAGTGCCTCGGCAGAGTTGACACATGAGAATAAATGATACAAGAAAGTCAAAGTCAAGGGAAACTGGTAAAAACCAGCAGGGAGGTGGGAGGTGGCAATGAGATGGTGAGCAAGAGGTGAAGGGAAGCCAATTCAGTCTCCGAACGGCTGACTTAATGAAGAGGGACCTTCAGAGGCCCTGAGCCTAAGAAACGACTGATTCTTATGCCAGGGGAAACGAGCGTTAGGGGACTACTCATTCCTGGCATGGGAAACAATTCTTTAATGAGGCGCTCTGTGTGCAGCAGCCACTGTTTTTCTTGGCGCTTGGCTTTCACGTCCCTTCCTCTTGCTGAGGACACTGGCATTATGCACAGTCTTGGCAACATTTCCTCCTCTGGCCAAAGCCTGTGACTGGAGCTAAGGAAATAGAAGTCTGTCACCACAGAATAAACTTGGAGCACAATGAGGCAAGAGCAGAAAGAAGACGACTGGAGCCAATCAGGACAGAGAACCACCCTGACAAGCCTGTCCACCAGTCTCTGTCCCCTGGATCTCTGGACCCACTTTGGTTCTTGGGAAGTTTTCATTTTGTTTTGTTTTACGATGGCTCTCTGACATATTTCTAATAACTTTCCTATTTGCTCAGGGCAGCCAGGGCAGATGGCTGCTGCTCATTACCAGTGAGCTCACTTTACATGTTAGATCCTTCGGAACACTCGTAAATGTCAGAATTTACAACACGTCCTTAGGCAGTAACCAAAAGTACCCACACGACTGCTCAACAGTGAACTTAAATAGATAAAACAATGCCAAATAGTTTACTTCTATAGTTCCCTTTATTCTCCTCACCTGGTATTTGCAGATATTAACCTTTTATCACACTTTAGGCTTGTAAGCAGGTTATAGGCAAAGTGAGGGATTCCAAAAATACTCTGCCTCACTTTAGAAATCATTATAAATAATTTCATAATAGCTCATGGAACATATTAAACTATAACCTCATTTAGCTATTTTCTGTTTGAAATGCATGAGTAAGTGGAAATGAGGCTGGACACAGAGGTAGAGGTATCACTGCATGAAGTCTTACAGGCCATCTTAGGACTTTCAGATTTTATTACAAGAACATTTGGTTAGTCATTTCATCATTCATTTATCCATCAAGTATTTTTGAGTATGTACTGTGTTCCAGTGTTGTCACAGATAACGGTATGCAGTGAACAAAATAAACGTGAACCATGCCCTCAAAGAGATGATAATCTAATGTGGACGTGAAACATCAATCAGATAATCACATAATTAAATGAATAACTATAAATTATTATTAGAGCTATGAATAAAACAAGAGGATGATATGAGAAAACTGCATGGTTAGGGAGAGGCTCTTGGGGGAAGTAGCATTTTTGCTAAGACCTAAAATAACATATGGGCTGGGTAAATAGGGATCCAAGAGGGAACAAGGATTACTCCCATCAGAAGATATGGTAACTGCTAAAGCTCTGATGTGGTAACGAGCTCAATGTATCTGAGAAACTGAAAGAGAGACAGTGTGGTTCCAGCCCATGAGTAAGTGGAAATGAGGCTGGACAGAGAGGTAGAGGCATCACTGCATGAAGTCTTACAGGCCATCTTAGGACTTTCAAATTTTATTACAAGAACATTGGGAAATCACTTAACGATTTTCACCAAAGGAGAGCAAAAAGATATGTCTCAAAAGGATGAATATGGTTGTTTTGCAGAGAAGGGCTAGAGGAATCAAGGGCAGAGGTAGGAAGACTAAAGAGGCTGTAGCAACAGTCCAGGAAGAGAGGACAGTGACTCTGACTAGAGCAGAGACAATGCCAATGGAAATGAGTGAGCAGCATAAATAATCACAGAAGTAGTTTATTCCCCAGAGGTGGGTGGGATGTGCTTCATCTGCAAAGGAAGGTTTACAGTAAAGCTCTCATCTGAATCTCACCCTTTAGCTTTGCTGAAGAGGGCCACCTTGCAATCATTTTGATGAAAAGACTTAACTTTATCATTAACTCAGCAACTAAGTTCAAAAAGACCTAGGTTTAAGTGAATGGGAGAAATTCTGGAGGAAGAAAAAGATATTTATTTTGTATGATGAGAAGAGCATAAAATCATCATTTACTAACTAAGGTCAGTATACCAGGATTACGGCATTATACCTCTTTTTATTTTGGTTGAAAGGCATCAGCTTGGTCTTGAAGAATGCTGGCCACAGAGGGACAATTGCTCATCCGGCCTGACCCACCCCTCTGTGAACCATCCCCCATGGACACCACCGAGGGGACCAGGCAGGTGTGTTCCACTTTCCCTGGCTGCATCATGGCACTGAGCAATCAACAAGCAACAAGCCATGTGTCACCCTTCTTCCATGGAGTCATCACTCTTCTCATTACCACCTGTCTTCTAGGCATGAAGGGCTTAGCAGGGCCCCTGCTAATAGAAGACATTTCCCCCAGCACAGAGAGTTCCAGGCTACTCTGGAAGCGGGAAGTTCACTCACCAAACTCTTGCTTTCAATGACCAGATGAAGGAGAATGATGAACAGAGCAGCTGTGTTCAGGGGGTTTCCAAATGTAAAGATGTCAATGTCTGAGCCCTGGTAGGTCTATAAAGAGAGGACAACAGGTGGTGATCTTGGAGAGCTGTGCACACTCAGTGGTGTATCACTGCTTTATTCTGCAACTCAGCTGAGCACTGAGTCCCTTTTACAATGTTCCTAATAACTGGTCATTAGGATAAAACTGAACATTTCTAGAAAAGAGAGACCGGCTCTTTCTTAGGCCATCTAATCTGTGAACTTTTCAGTTGGAATTTCTCTTTATTCTGAATCATAATTCATCTTCCTGGAAACTTCCACTCATACTTCTAGCTCTTTAGTATGGAGAAATATCAAATATGTTCCATGTAACAGAGCTGTAAACCTTTGAGACAGCTACTATGGCTAACCTGAGTTTATATCTCTGCTAAGTAAATATCCTCTCCTCTTCTATGTATATGTTTTCAACTCCTTAAATTATCCCTCATATGACACAATTTTCTGATCTTTTAAAATTCTAGTTATTCTTTTCTGAACACACTCCAGACTGCCTATCTATATTGCTCTTGAAATGCAGTTTATCCAGAATATTCCAGCTGGGAAAAGTCCAGTCATTTTATTTGAATAAAGAACTAAAGATTAGAAATGGTTAACTTAGAATATCATCTTTTTCATTCTACTGTACTTTTGTTAACACAATGCCATCCATGATCAAACTATTGTTTTCTTCCAGGGATGGGTGTGTGTGGATGGGTGGCTGTATCATGCTGCTTTGTGCTTGGTGTTGGCCTAAATTCTTTAATTTTTACATGTTCTTTGCTTAGTCACATTTCTTTCATTCTTTACCTGTAAAAGATTTTTTTTCTTTTTTTAAAATATATCTTTTATTGATTTCAGAGAGAAGATAGGAGGGGAGAGATAGAAACATCAATGATGAGAGAGTCATTGATCAAGCCCACAACCCAGGCATGTGCCCTGACTGGGAATCGAACCCCAATCGCCTGGATCCTAGGTCGATGCTCAACCACCGGGCTAAAAGATTTTTTTTTTACTTTTGGGCAAACTATTTATAGGAGCTTAAATTTAATACCTTAATGTCATCCTGGAAGAATTAGTCCAGCACTCACTAATAATAGATTTTGTATTCTGGCTTTGCCTCTGATTTTGGCTCATCTAATGATACTGATAGACTTTCAATTATACTTAAATCATTGACAAAAATTATCAAGCAGTACAGGACCAAAGAGAGACCTAACAGGACTCTACTAGGCACTCTTTCCAAATTTAATCCATTATCTAACATGTTTTTTGGGGGGTATATTTTAGTCAGTTAATAATCAATTTGATTATATGAGCAATCTGCCCTAATATACCCATTCCATATACTAATACCAGCTACAAAGTACAAAGAAACATCATCAATTCATTAACAGCAAATCCTTTGAGTGAACAAGGACTCACATAGTAAGGCACAAAGAAGCAGACCAGGCTTTGATAAAAGGCATCCAACAAGGTGATCCAGAAGGTGAGGGGTAAGTATGCCTGAAAATGAAACAGATATCAGGGAGGGAAAAAGATTAATATGGGCCAAGCAGAGTCAAGGAACAATACAAGCCAGTACTTATTTTTGCCTCTCTGGGAGAAAACTCTTATTTTTTCATTCTTTCACTCACAAAGCAGGTGGGATTTGTAAATAGCAGTAGAAGAATGCGGGGGGATAATCGAATGACATAAATTCACAGGTGAAAAAAACCCTGAAGAACTCTTTAACTTGTATTGCTTTAATCATTGCATCAAACTTAAATGTACCTCAGATAGGAGAGTAGTACTAACTTTCCATTTCCTATTGGTCAGAAAATATTGTTTCAAATACTTTTCAAAATTCATCTACTTCTATCTCTACTACACTCTTCATTCTAATTCGCCATCAACTCTATAAATGACTCGGTAGCCACCTAACTAGCCTCTCTGCTTCCTCTCCTACCCTAATCCAATCTTCCCACAGCAGCCAGACGTTTTTTAGAAACTATAAATCAGGTCCTACCATCTCTCTAACTAATCACAGTGACCTCCTCCTATTCCTCCAATCACTTCCCACTGTATTTCCAATACAATCTAAGTTCCTTCCTATGGCCTATAAGGTCCTATAGGACCTGCTCACTGGAGTCCTGCTCTCCAGGGTCACCCCTACGATTCTTACCCTCACTCCCCATGCTCCCACCACACAAACTTCATTCTATTCCTCAAACATGGCAAATCCCTGTTTCCTTGAGTCTTCACTTGTGCGATTTTCTCTGCCAGAAATTCTTTGCCCTGCACCTCCCACACCACTAGTCCTTCCCTATTCATATCATAGCTCAAATATCACTTCCTCAGAGAGGCACCCCCAGACCAGTCTAAAAGTAATGCCCACTCAAGCACTTACTATCAGAGTATCCTTAGAAGTCTCTCATCACCATAAAAAATAATCGTATTTGTTTACCTAATGATTTTCTGGTTCTCTCAAGAGAATGCAAGTTTTTTAGAGTGGGATTTTGATTCTTTTACTCAAGTGTTTAAAATAGTACCTGGCACAGAGCAGGTACTCAACAAATATTTGTTGGGATAATGAACTACTCTTATGTAACTTTTCATGTGTTAAACTGCTTTGTACCAAAAGCTTATAGAGAGAAACAGAAAGATCAAGTAGAGACACTAGTCACAAGTGACTGAAAACAGGTTTTCAAACAAGAACCCACTTGGACTGAATGGTAACGGATGTGCAGAAGGATTCTGAGGCCGCATTCAGACCCAGCGGGAAGGGTAGTGTGCTATGGTTTACCAGCGATGTCTGCCATGGACAAAAATGGCATCACATGTAGCATATACCTGAGCTAGTCTCCTTTTTGCTTAACATGTTCTTAGTTTTATTCCCTTCCAAATGCCAAGAGAGGCTGAAATTTCCTTGAAAACGTTTGTCTTCTAAAGAACAAAGCTTAATAAATACACAAATTCTCCATATACTTCCCTCCATTCTTCGAAGGGCTGCACTGTAACTTTTATACCTATCCTTGTTTATCTCTTTGTTCTCTGGGAAAATCAAACAATGAAAATTCACTGTTTCCAGTCTACTTTGCCCTGTCCTTTCTTTCACTGTTTCCTCACTGGAAATGATGGAATCTTCTCCCTGCCTTTCTTCATCCGAGCGTCCATAACACCTAAGCGGGAGCACGATCGAATGTGGGAGAGAAGACAGCAGAGTCAAGGGGCGACTGGAACACCACTGGGCAAGACAGGCAGTTTGGGGGTGAGTTAATACACAACTTTGTGCTCCTCGGAAAGCAGAGGTTGCTCAAAAAGCCTACAGCTGAGAGGTAAAAAAATATAATTCCTCTACCTCACGTGAGTAAGGGGACTAAGGGAAGCAGAGAGAGAAGGGCCAAGGATTAGATAAATGAGAGGCTGAAGGGATATGGGACCTCCTGGAAACCAAAAGGCAAAATCTGGCCACGAAGTCTGAGCCAGAAAGGAAGACAGGGTGGGTGATGAGAGACGGGTAAGAGACGACGGCTTCTTGGAAAGGAAGCCTCTGACTGCAGCCTTCCAGACGCACCTCCTGTGGAGGAGAGAGATTCTCTATTTCTGGACAGGATATTTCATGACACTGAAGATGAGAAGTGGCCCAGTTATAAAACAGAATTGGTTTGGAGGCCAAGTTCAAAGAAAGGACAACTCTTCTGGAAGGTCAAGTCAGTAAAGTCCATTATCTTTTATCAATAGCCACAGGCTGGGACTCTGCCCATTACTATGCACTATAAAAGTGGCCAGCTCAGCTCAGTAGAACCGTGTATGCAAAGGACTGATAACAGGGTGGACAAGAGGAAACAACACTTCAGCTCTCCCAAGGGTGAGGACCAATTACAGTCTTCAGCTGCACAAAGCTCTGAAAACACCAGCTATAAAAATTCTGAAGGGCCCTCCTTCCCCCCTCTTTCTCCAATGGACCTGGGACTTAACTGAAGCCTGGGGTGCAGGGCAACCTTCATTAATATCAAATGCACATTCCTGCATCCTGGCCTTGAACTTTCAGTCACATTGGACTCCTTTAGGAAAATCACATGTTATTGTTTGATCTGAATGGATCGGATAACATTAAAGAATCATAAGGATTTCTTCTCTGAAAGCTGAATGTGACTTCTCTATGTTGGCTGTTCCACATAACCTATGGGCATTAAATACTCTCCCATCTGGAAAGGCAGTTCAAGCCAGAATAAAGTTGGACTAACAAAAATAAACACATCATTTTACATTTTGGGTTTCCTCAAATTTCTGGTTAATTTTGGGGGTTAAAATATAACAATATTGAGAGCTAGAGCTTTTACACATACTATCTTACTTAATCGTCACACCATCCCTATAAAGTAAAGAAAATGAAGGTCACACACCACAGAAATATAATTTAAACTCAGGCTAAACATAACCCATAATTTCTAACGCACTGATCCGTGTCACTGTTTCCAGAACAGCCACTGAGGCCCCACACACAGATTGTACGTGGTGGGTCTCGATAGTGGCTGCCCAGTCCTTCTGCAGGAAACCCTTCTTCCCGATCCTGTCCCTGTGGTTCAGCCCTAATGAGGACTGACAGATGGTCCAGGCCTGGCCAAAGAGAAAACATGCTTTGTAGCCACAGTGATAAACACAGGGAAAGGCCTGGGACTCCTCCATGGCCAATGAGGTATAACTGGAAAGGAGGACATTTACAGTTGCCTCAAGAATAACAGTGTTCTGTCACCATTACATCTGGTTTTGCAGCTATATGAGCCAATTAATTTCCCTTCCTCGTTAAGCCAATTTGAGCAGTTTTTTTGTCACCTGTAACTGAAACAGCCTTGCCTAACAGAGTTCTCTTCTCAAGACTAGACTATATGACTAGACCAATCCCTCAGCATTGTTCCTGTCTAGGTATCTTTAGGAGACTGGTCCACCTCAGTTCCTGTGATCCTGACAATGCACTTGTGAGAGCACTTTGGATTTCTGGCACTAAATACCATGGTGTGTGTGTCTGTGTGTGTGTGTGTGTGTGTGTGCCCAAGGACTAAAGATAGCATCAGTGTTCTTTCTGCAGCAAAGCATTAATGGTAGACACCCTGGGCTCAGGAGCAGGGGTTCACCTCTGCACCACACCCTAGCTCTGGGGCTTGGGCAGATACTTAAGGTGCCTCCCTGTGCCTGACTTTCCCCACCTACAATGTGGGTAATGATAGTATCTGTCTTGCAGGGTGATTTTGAGGATTAGATTTATGTATGTTATGCACTTAAAACAGTGCCTGGCATATAGGAGGCATTACATAAGTGCTAGTAAATGCAATATTAACGATGATTATTATTTTTGTGAAAGGTGAATTAGAAAGAAAAGAGTTTTGTGACAGCTAACTCAATTAATCGACAAGAGACAACAGGGCAGTGAGAGAAGGGTGGAAAGGGGGGACAGATGTAAGTGATATGTCACTGGTAGGCTGGCAGGACTAAAACATCAACAGAGTGGAGGCAGGGCATGGTTTGAGAGGGAGGGAGCCATTAAGATCACTCTCCTGTTTTGTGTGACAGTAGAACCTGGAGAATTTAACTTTGGCTTTGGAATAAGACTGAGAAGGGGTCTTGCACTGGTTCTGCTATTTTCTAACTGACATTTTTGGAAAAATTCCTTAACTTCTTTGAGGTCCAGATTCTTCATCTTAGAAAGGAAACAATACCAGGTTCTCTCTCAGAGTGTTTTGTGAGATAAATGAGACAGGGATGTTTAGTAGTTTGCACAATAAACTACTAAACATCCCTGTCTCATTTAAATACTAGATATTATTAGCTGTCAGGTCTAAACACTGGATTTGCTCTTTAAGTACTTGAGGTCTTTCATAATTTTACCTGCGTTCATCATCAGGTAAATAATGTAATACCTGAAGCGAATAATGTAATATCTGCCATGTTAACAGAGATCTTCTGAAACAACCAGATGATTTGAACTGTTGTTTTTTTAAAAATTTATTTTAGTTTACATATGTCTTTATTGATTTCACAGAGAAGGAGGGAGAGGGAGAGAGAGATAGAAACAGAGCCTGCAACCCAGGCATGTGCCCTGACTGGGAATCGAATCTCGATCTCCTGGATCCTAGGTCAATGCTCAACCACTGAGCCGTGCTGGCCTGAATAGTTTTAAATAGTTCTGCCTGTACCAAAATATTGGAGCTGGGCCACCTGAAAAATGCCCCGACTTCGACATCAGCTGTGCACTGGTCTCAGCATCTTCGCTTTAGCACCTACCTCTGACTCCTGACCACTCCTGTAAAGTTCAGGCAGTAGCATGAGGGTCTCTGAAGACACGTCTTTCTCCAGAACACCATAGATGACGGGAGGGGCAGATGTGAAAAGGAGGTTGAAGAAGATCAAGACCCAATAGTCAGTCATGGATGTTCCTGAAAACCCACAAAAGAACTGGTACCAGAAAAGGAGGTTCACATAGGCCTAGGAACACAAAGAGGAACATTTGCATCTTAGAAACCACAATGCGAGCGGGACCACACATCCCCACCCCGCCGGTCTCAGCCGTGTGAGCGCAACCTCGGCGCAGTTTCCGTACTTACAAAAGGAAGACCACATCTTACCATGCAGCTGTTTCGGCGGGGGGCAGGGGACAAATGTTTTATTAAATTAAAGAACACACACACACACACACACACACCCCACATACCATGTGGTGCTGGCACAGTTCTAAGAGCTTTACAAAGAATTCATTTAATCATCACAACAACTTGGGAATTTTTCTTGTCCCCATCTGAGACTTACCCAAAGTTACCTGGCTAATAAGTGGCAGCCCGAGTATTCAACTTGAGACATTTTGGCTCTAGATGAAAAGAACTTAGACCAGTGCCTGGTATGTAGCCAGCATATAACACATGTTGTTCATTCTCTTGCCTTTTGGGTTCACAATTATTTTTTAGTGATGGAATGGTGGCAACAGGGTGGCCAACCATCCCAGTTTGCTTGGGACTGAGGACTCTCCCAGGAGATGAGACTTTCACTGCCCAAACTGGGACATTCCCAGGCAAAGCAGGGCAGTTAGTTACCCTGGAGGCTAGGGACATACACCTGCACTCTTTCCTCCCTATTTTGTCTCAGAGAAACTAAGTCCATGAAAGCAAAAGCTCTGGACTTAGATGTAGGGGGCCCTTTTTCAAGGCCTGGGGACATTTCCGTTTGATATGTTTAACTTCAGGTCATTTTCCTAAGCTCTCAGAATTTTGGTTACCTTGTCTAGAAAATGAGAATTACACCACTCAGGGCTTAGTATCAAGATCAAGTTAGAAAGTGCTCATGACCTGCAAAGTGCATTACAAATATTAAAATGCTGTCATCACTGGCATCACAGACACGCCAGAGTATCTTAGGACAGGGGCCACAGTCCTAAGAACAGCGTTTCTTAGTCTAGGGTCCATAGAAATGCATCATGCCCAGCTCCTATTCATCTGAGGTACACGTGGTTTGGGACACTGTTCTGAGGAGTGAATCCACAGTTCTCATCAGTATTGAAAGGTTGTCCAAGACCCAGGAACCACAGTCTACGAAAGATAAGCTACTCAGATGGCCCTGGTACCTGCCCCTTTCTCCGTAGTTTACAAAGCATTCTTGGGCTGGGTAAGTAAGAGAATAAGCTGAGAGGGTGTTAGTGTGAATGGCAGCAAGGGTGACGGAGCAGAAAGACCACAGGGTCCCTGCTCCCTGGTGATGTATCTCTGCTAATAACCACTCCCTCTCTCCAAGGGCATGTAGCATCTCTTTCTATTAGTGATTCCTAACCCTTGGGTTTAGTCTGGGGTTAAAAGGAGGCGGGAGGGGAGTGGGCTTTAAGTACCTTTTCATTTTTCTACCTTCTCTATTGAAAATAAGGTAGAAAAATGCAAAATTATTAAAAAAAAAAAACAAAATCAAAAAACCTAGAGAAGGGCTCCTTTTTAAAATTCACTGACCAATAAATTCTGAAATTTTTAATTGTAAATCCCAGCTTTCCCCAGAATCACACACTTGGACAAAGACATTATACATTTCAAGAATTTTCATAACGTATCAAAGTGTTATTAAACTTTGACTGAATGTGCTAATTCTAATTAGTGAAGTACTGCGAGTTTCCTAAAAAGTTCATTGTGCTTGAGGGGGAAAGAATGCTCCTGCTGACAGGCAGACAGACAGACAGACAGACACACACACACACACAAGCAGCTAAACCACACATGAAAGGTATCCTAAAAGTGACCCATCAAAGTTGTTTTTCCCTAAAGATGGCATTTCAACAGCGTGATATTAATTTATGTTTACTACTAACATGCTAAATCTGGACTTTAAAGACAGAATAAATTTGGTATATAAAACATGACAGATTTACATGATCACCCCACCTAGAAGGGGGTTCAGGGAAAACATGGTTTTTTAAAAGAAGAAAATTACATTTAAGTGGTGTGCCAAAGATTAGAAGCCAGGACATTTCATCAAATTTTGCCCTTTTAGGAATTACATAATCAAAATAAAGTTTCTTTATTATCCAATAACTACCAAGCACAAATATATTTTATAGGCTTGCTAGAGAATTCTCCCATTGTGAATGCCAGCTAGTTATAGGCTAAGGCATCGTACTGGGTTTTCATCTGTATCTTCAATGCTAACACAAGGGACATCAATTTGGGGACAGCGGATATTTTTTGGTGGCTCATGTAAAATGGAAGCAAACCCTTTCATTCTCTACTGACAGGTAGTATTAAACATTTCATAATGCTGCTTGTGGCAACCCTTATACGGAAGGTCAAAAATTGGATTTTAAATGAACTAGACAGGCCTTAATTGAATTTAAATGCACAGGGAATAGGACATGCTAGCAGATGGACAAGCCTAGCAATTGGCTGTCAGCAGCTGAAACATAGCACAGTCCCAGATTATTTCTGGTGAGACAGCAGGGGTGCTCCTGCTGCCCTCAACACATCAATGAGAGAAGCGAGCTTCGGGTACGGCACTTCCTTTTCATCCCCTAAGCGGGCAGCATTGAAAGGTGGGAAGGGATAAATTCTCTGGAGCTACATACCACGTTCTTGTAGAAAAAATAGAGAATCATGTTGGAAAGTCGTGTGTAACACCAGTGCCCGTGGACGAGAAGGAGCTTGCTGAGATGTTTAAACTGAGAAACGGCAAAGTCACTGGCCATCACAGCCTGCGGAGGCAGAGAAGAGAAGGCCACCCTGAGCAATGGAACATGTTAGAGCAGACACAGCACAGCAGCCCGATCACCTCCAGGCTCAGATCAGTCAAATGCGTGGTTTAAACCTTACATGCAGACCAAAAAAAAAGAAACACCTTCCCAAAAACAAAAACCCCCAAACAAACAAAACCCTTACAAAAGCTTTAACGGGTTGCCTCAGGTTACTACTCAGCTTTCCAATATGGTCGAATGAAACATGACTTCTTGGTTACTACTCGTGATGTAACTTCAGCAAGCGTACTTTCCCTAAAAAGCAGCTCTCTTAGCAAGAACTTCTGTAGCATTCACTTCTCCTCAACGATGAGAATATCAAAATTGCAGCCAGGATTTTATGTATAAAGTGTCTAGCAAAGAGATACTTGAATTTCTAATCTTTTGTACAGGTATTGTAATCTAGAATTTTGGAGAAATCCTAAGTCTCACAATTAATCTTCCTCTGACAACAGTTGCACAAAAAGCAATCTCTTGGATAAGCTTCTATCTGAATTTTGTGTCTAAAACACTATCCAACACATAGGAACCCACGCATACATGCATGCAAATGGGACACTCCCACCTCCCTCACTCTGTCGTCTTCTCCTTCTCTCCCTTTCTCTTTAGGATCTTTAGATCTTTTATTCAAATCCTCAGCTGTTCTTGTCAGTTGCAAAAGTCACATTGTTATTGCAGGGCTAACATGTATATCTCTCCCTCTATATATATATACATCTATATATATATGATCTAGATCAGTTATATTTTTTAAACTGAGCAAGTAAACCACAGAGCTAAAATTAGCCTGGAAAATACCATAATACTTACCCAGTAAATAATCAGCAAATGATTGGATAGACTTCCTGTCTCCCGCTCCTGAGCTAACCAGACAGCCTCATTCTACCATAAAACCACAGAGCTTTTACCATGAAGAATGTTGCCTTGGGTGGGCAGGTCAAGTTCATGGAATTTGGGTGCACGACATCCACTCACCTGCATGCCTTCTTGACCTGAGATCCCTATCCCAATGTCTGCCACTTGTATCATGCTAACATCATTGGCACCATCACCTTATGGGACAGAAAAAAAGGTGAGAAACATACGAGGAGTAAAGAAATGATGCAAACTTTGCAAATCAATATTAACCATTCAAGAAAACAAACACATCCTTCAAAGTACATCCCATGTCTCCAAGTTACCTGGAAGCTAGTTAAGCAGAAATTAAATGTGGCATCCCACTGCCATCAGGATGAATTCCAAATTCAATACTGCCTTAAAATCCTTCATGCTATGGCTTCTTTTTGGACTCACCTCTCCTTTCTCCATGCCACCCACTCTACTTTCAATTTTCCAGATATAACCTGCTTCTTTCAGCACTGCACATGCTGTTTCTCTATTCTTTTTTATTTTTATTTTTAAAGATCTTTATATTGATTCTTAGTGAGAGAGGAAGGGAGAGGAAGAGAGGAGGAGAAACATCACTGTGAGAGTATAACATTGATCTGCTGCCTCCTGCACGCCCCCTACTAGGGATCATGCCCAAAACCTGGGCATATGCTCTGACCAAGAATCGAACTGGCAACCTTTTGGTGTACAGAAAGACGCCCAACATCAATTGAGCTATCTGCTGTTAAAGTGTGTATACATTTTTTGGGGACACCCTGTATTTATGCTTTTTTGTTTTATTTCATTTGTTCATTATATGCCCTCCTACTAGATATAAGCTCCTTAAGAAATGGCCCTTTGTCAGTTGTATATACTCTTGTAGCTCCACTGCCTAGAAAAATGCCTGGCACATAGAAGGCACTCAATAAATATTTGTTAAATAGATAAATAAATGAATTGTTCATGTCCCTGAATTAAACTTTCCGGAAGGTAGCACTCCTAGATTTTTTCAGTTCTGTGATTCAATATATTACCCTCCTTAACCCAGATGATTTGCGTTACTAACATGCAACCCAAAGCATCTTGACTATTATACTGTCATATCCCCACCACCTGGTTCATAGCAGGTGATCAAATAGGTGATGAAGGAAAAGAGGAAGGGGGGGGGAGGGATGGAGAGAATGAAGGAAGAAAAAGGAAAGGGAAAGCACAACCAGCCAGAAGGGTAAATACAGAGTGTCCCAAAAACATATACACACACTTTAACAGCTGATGCTCAATTGATGTTCCTTTCTTTTTAGCCAGGCTAAGCTTTGAACAAAGGAAATTCATCCTAAAATGCTACTGAAAGTTTGAAAATGCAGTTGAAATACAAACACTGCCTTTATAATTATTCAAAGTGTGTACACATTATTCAAAGTGTATATACTCAAAATGTGTATACCATGTATACCCCCCAAATGTATACACACTTTAATAGCTGATAACTCACTTAATTCTCACTCCTTTTCAGGTTTAACTGATTTGAGATAATGGGTGAAGCCAGACTAAGCTTTGAACAAAGAAAATTCATCCACTAGACTTTTTTATGGGGATACATAAAAGATAAAGTTTACGGTACAAAACTGGCAACAGCTGATGAATTGAGGGCGCACAAGTACCAAATGAAATGATTCTTGATGTTTGTGATTCCATTGCTTCATGTTATCAGCAGTGCGTGGACCAGAATGGTCATCAGTTTCAAAATAGGCATTGATAAAAAATAAATTATTTCTTTCTCTATATTCTTTAAAGTTTTAAAAATGAACTGTATGTTAATAAACACTGACTTCATAATCATTCAAAGTGTGTATACATTTTTTCAGGACACCCTATAGATAAACAGAAGGAAGAACAGACAGAAGGATCAGCCCGTGGTACGGCAGGAAAGTGAGAAGCACAGGGCAGGGTTCCATCCCCACTCACCAATGGCCAGGGTCATCACCCGGAGATGGTTGCGTACCAGTTTCACCACCTCGCTTTTCTGCAGGGGTGTGGCTCGGCAGCAGACCACAGCTTGACAGCAAGCCGTCAGCTCCAGGAACTGCCTCTGCAGACTCTCCTGCAGGGCAAACTCCAGGGTCTTCCCAGTGATAACGAGTCCAGCACGCAGCCCTGAGCCCTGGGGAGCAGAAGGCTGGTATAAATCCTTGCTTAACGATGCTTGCTTGGGGAAGGCTGGATTCTTCTTCTGAAGTTCTTTCAAAATTGTGCCCATCAGCATCTCACAGGCATCCTTGAAACAAGAGGCAAAGACAGTTAGCCTTGGGGCTCCTTGGTGGCCACATCCAGCTGAATTTGTCATTGTCATACTTCAGCAATTACTGCATCAAGGCAATCCCTGGTCACTTTAGAAGACCTGACAGCTCTTTCACAATGACTTCTGTGTGCATGTGGGGAGCAATTAAAAGGATGGGGTCATCTCATGCCCAATTCTACAGCTAAGAAACAGCTATAGAATTCCTTTATTTGTGGAATTTACCTTCTCAAATAGTGAATCTCAAGAGCCCTTTGGTCTTATTCTGCCAATTACTAGCTGCTTGACTTTAGGCAAATCATGTAACCCCAAGGTTCTCATCTGAAAAATGCAAACATTGTCTACATCATAACATTACTGTGAGGAATACGTGAAATAATGCATAAAAAGCTCTTAGTGTGAGGCATGACACATAGCCGAATTTAAATCAGTAGTTATTGTTTTTATCTTCTTTTTGATTAAATGCATTCATTCACTCATCCATTTACTCACTAAGTATTTATAGAGGAACTACTGTATGTTAGAAAGCATTCTAGGTGCTGGGGCTATGCCAATAAACACAAAAATCCCGGCCCTCACGGAGCGGATATTCTGGTTGAGATGTTCTTAGTGGTGCTTATCACATGTGGTGGGTGCGCATCCCTCCACTCGCCTCACTCACACTAGTTAGGAAGTTCTTCTAATGCCTAAAAGGGCCACATCAGGCACTCAGTCAGTATTCACTGAATAGATTATACTCAAGACTAACAATCAACTTATCCAGAAATTGTGTCAAGTGACCCCTAAGAACAGAGCCAAGTGAAATCCAGGAGCAGTGCATTTATGTTTATATGCTAATGCTAAACTTGAAATACTTTATTCATGAAAGAGTCCCTCACTCAGAGGCCATTTATTCTTATTTCAAATGCTATTTTATCAAGCATTTCTCAACCCTCAACAAAATGAGATGGGTAGGGAAGAAGCAGATATGGGTATGTAGGCATGACACAGCAAAGATTAACTGCATAAACTATAAACAAGAGATTCCACTTCAAAATGGAGATACCTGGCAACCTTTACCTTTGGAGCAAATCTGATCCCAATTCTACAAACACAGTCTTTGTAGCCTTTATACGCTCACAGTGTACAGGATGCAGTCTGAATGGATGCCTTCCAAATTACAGATGCAAATTTTCTGTAGTATTATGATTCTAGATTGATTACACAGATGGTCTAATCCTCTTATTTGCATATGTATGTGTTTAATTTTATAAATTAAAGGTACTTTCAGAAGTGTGTATGTACACAAACAGGTAGTTGACCTTCATTATTTGTGGGATTTGTGATTTCACCTACTTGCTGAAATTTGTCTGAAATCCTACAATCAATACTCATGGTGCTTTTGCAGCCATCTGTGGACACGGACAGAGTGACAAAAAATGTGAGCCTAAGTCGTGCACCTTTCCAACCGAAGCTGAACAAGGGGACACTCTGTCTTCTTATGTCAGCTCCCAAACTGTCCACAAGTGTTCTTTCCATTATCTGTTTGGTGACACATTTTGGTGCTTTTTGTTGGTGATTTCACTGTTTAAAATGGTCTCCAGCCCGGCCGGGCGTGGCTCAGCGGTTGAGAGTCGACCTAGGATCCAGGCGATTGGGGTTCGATTACCGGTCAAGGCACATGCCCGGGTTGCGGGCTCGATCCCCAGCCGGGGGTGTGCAGGAGGCAGCTGATCAATGACTCTCATCATTGATGTTTCTATCTCTCTCTCTCCTTTCCTCTCTCTGAAATCAATAAAGATATATAAAAAATAATAAATAAATAAATAAATCAAATGGTCTCCAAGTACAGCCCTGAAGTGCTGTCTAGTGTTCCTATGCACAAGAAAGCTACAATGCCCCTCATGGAGAAAATACGTATGTTAGATAAGCTTTGTTCAGGTATGAGTTACAGTGCTGTTCAATGTTAGTAAATCAAATGTGTGTGTGCATAATGAGGTGTTTTTAAACAGAAACACACATGAAACAAGGTTATGTATTGACTGGTTGGCAAAAAAGTGTGACCAGAGGCTCATGAGGTCCTAATCCTGTATTTTCCCAAGGGGTAATGGATCACTATTCACTAACTCAGTGTTTGTGACAACTTTACATAACTCAATGAATAATTGAGAGTCAACTGTATATAAATATATAGACAGATAAATACAGATTATGTAATATATACAGTTCTATAGAAAGCAGACTTGACAAGTAATCAGATAAATACAGATTATGTAATCTATACTGTTCTATTAAAAGCAGACTCGACAAGTAATCAGCTGAAGGTGCTTAAGCAAATCATCAGAACTACTATGTGCCTGGCATTTTACATGCATGGACTTGAGTGATCATAAAACTAAACTAAGCCCACTGTGTTCTGTTTAGTTATTCTGAAATTCACACAGGTAGAATAGCTATTGGTAGCACTCAGAATAGCCCACAGTTGATACGCTGTGAAGCCTTCTTGGATTGGTAGTGTTAAATGCTTTTACCATAAATTGTATATTTACAAATAAATTTCACAATCTTAAACATGTTACTGCTTAAGAAAATGTCAAAGTCAAAATCAAACACCAAGAACTGATTACTTTTCCTTTTTAATGTTCATTGAACTCCTTGCATCTGCCAGGCAAAACATTAACCAATTTACATATTTTCATTTAATGTCTTCATCGACCTCATGAAATAGGCGTTACTCTCAGGTTATAGGTAAGGAAAAAGGCTCAGGAGGGTAACTCCCCAAGGTCACATACCTGGTCACTGGCAGGCCAAGTATTTGAACCTGGGTCTTATCAGCTTTAGGGTACACCCAATTTAGTGATTACAATGACTAAGCATTTTTTTGTGCCCAGCCCTGGGCTGGTACTGGGAGGTGGCTGGTAGTAGTGGTTAGGTGTCCCTGGGCCACTGCGAACTAATGAAGAGAACCTACTCTGTGTGGATTATGGAAAATTTTATTTCCTTAAAGTGTACAGTCTGGTTGGATATTGACTGAGGCCTGATCATAAAAACATGGCTAACATGGCTAACTCAACATGACAGCCTGTGACAAAGGTCAAAACTAAAACACGATCAGATGAGAAGCTCCAGAGATGTGAGAAGCAGGCTGCCGTGACTGAATGGACGTCAGTGATTAAGTCTGATTACTGAGGAAGGCATGAGGAAGGTTTTCCAAGCTAATTAAACAACATGCGTAAATCTTAGACTATCACTATACTAGAAGTCTTCTGAAAAAAATAAGTAAAACGCTTGTTTATTGATTAGAACATTTGTGTTAGAGATTGGGTGGGGTGTGGGGGGATAGGAGGGAGAATGTTGAGAAAAAACAGTTGGGTCCAAACCTTCAAGTTCCTTTTCCTTAAAAAAAAAACAACACACAAAAACTACCCATTTTCCCTTCCCATAAAGTTTTTCAAACTTTTGAAATTCTCAGGAGCACTATACAAGAATCACCACTAGAGGGCAAGCTTACCCTGAGAGTCTATTTTTAGAATTACCATGAAAATATTAATTTATTCACCTGATTCCAATAGAAATCATCACTTCCCCTCAACTTGAAAGGGAGGTAGATTCCTGTTCCAGAGCTTGATATATTTTGTCATTATGGGCTAAGTTTTGTCAAATCCCTGGTAACCCACCCAATAAGAGATGGGGGGGGGGGAGGGAATTAAAAAGAAACTTTCTTTTAATCCCTTTATTCAGCAATGATTCCTCTGAATCATTCTGATGTTTCACCAAGCCTTTGGAAAAACTCTGATGCCCTCCCCCAAGCATGAGCTAGGCTGCTGGGTAGAATAAATAATTATCAAGGAGCTAATAGTTACCGGTTTTTCTTTCTCCTTACATTCATCAAATCACAAATGCTCCACTGGCTTTGAAAAAACAAAAATGGCTGGTTTAATCTCATGACACATACTTTACTCTGGGTGTTGAGGATAAAGAGCTTGTCATCGGGCTCCAGCAATTTGCATGCATAAGCGATGTTGACAGCTGTCTCCTGCTTGTCCCCTGTTAGCATCCAGATCTTGATGCCGGCTTTGTGAAGGGCATCTATGGACTCGGGGACTCCCTCCTGCAGACGGTCTTCAATGCCAGTAGCACCTAAAAATTCACCAGAGTGCACAGGGCTTGTAAGAAACTAAAGCCAGCTGAAGGTCACCTAGGCTATAACTGAACCATATCTGTTAGCCAACCCAATCTTGCTCCAGTAACTTCCAGGGATCCACAGGAAGTGTGAAGACCCAGACTAAAATCATATACAAAGTGATATTTTCTGAAGGAAGCCTTAGGAATCAAAAAGTTTATCAAACTCACTTGTTCTCCTTTTGGCTAGCTTTCCTCTCTGTAAATTGAGGGGGAATTACTTCAGTTACTTTGTAACCTTGCTCTACAATTTTATAATTCTATGATACTCTCAAGGGTAAGGGCAGACTTTTAAAGAATGCTCTTGTGACATGAAAAAGTGCTCAATGTCACTAATCATCAGAGAGATGCAAATTAACACCACAATGAGGTACCAGCTCACACCTGTCAGAATGGCTGCCACCAACAAGTGCTGGCGAGAGTGTGGAGAAAGGTGAACCCTGATACACTGCTGGTGGGAATGCAGACTGGGGCAGCCACTATGGAAAACAGTATGGAGGTTCCTCAAAAAATTAGAAATGGAGCTGCCTTTTGACCCAGTGATCCTACTTCTAGGAATATATCCTAAGAATCCTGAAACACTAATCAGAAAGAATATATGTACCCCTATGTTCACAGCAGCGCAGTCTACAATAGCTAAGATCTGGGAACAGCCCAAGTGCCTATCAGTAGATGAGTGGATAAAAAAATATGGTACATTTACACCATGGAATACTACGCAGCTGAATACTATGCACCTTCTTTTTTAAGATTTCTTACCTTTTGAGACAGCATGGAGGGACCTGAAGAGTACTATGCTAAGTGAAATACGCCAGTCAGAGAAAGACAAATATCACATGATCTCACTTTTATGTGAAATCTAATGAACAAAATAAACTGAAGAACAAAATAGACCCAGAGAAATTGAAGCATGGAATAGACTGATGTATAACAGGGGAAAGAGTAGGGGGGTAGGAAGAGATTAACTAAAGAACTTATATGCATATATACATAACCCATGGACACAGACAATAGTGTGGTGAAAGCCTGGGGAGGGGGCAGGAGGAGGGGGGAGGGGTAAATGGGGGGGGAGGGGACATCTTTAAAATTTTCAATAAAGATAAATTTTAAAAATTTATATATATACATAAATATATATATATATATATATATATATAGAATGCTCTTGTCAGTAAGACATAATATCAATTTTCAATGCTCTTTCATAGTATAAGTCCACAGATCCCTTTTCTGCAATGGGGCAAGATAAGTATTAGAATTCAAAAGTTTTGCAGATTTTATAAAGGTAATAAGGTGCATATATTATATTTTGTAATATCTGATAATCTAACATTAATATTTCTGCAGCAAAACATATAAATGTTCACACTAATTAGGGTAATGACTTATAAACACTCTTATCAAATCAGGCCTGCTTTTGCTGCCACATGAGTTCTGGCCCTCAGCCCACAGAGCATTTTCCAGTTTGGAATTTCAGGTGAGGAAATGTGGACCCCGAGTAGTCACCGTGGCACCGAGAAATGACTGAGCAGTGGGCATCACCACTCTATCGCCCAGATGCTAAGTGATCCCTGTTCTCCTCCCAACCAGAGGAATGGGGCTCAGTTGGTCTCTTGGTGTGTTAGTGCTTATGTTGGAAACTAGATCTCCAGACTCTAAGGCAGTGGTTCCCAGCTTTGTCTGCCTCTTAGAATTACTTGGGGAGCTTTTAAAAATTCAAAGGTCCAGGCCACACATCAGAGCAACTGAATCAGAACTCCTGGGAAAAAGATGCAGGCACCAGTGTTTTTAATAGTGCTCCAGAAGATTTCAGGATGCAGCTCAATCTTACACAAGAGGTGCCCGTTGTTCACTGAAATCAGGAAAAGAAGACAGAGAAATAAATTTCATTAGTCCAGCTGCAGGTGCAAACTAAAGAACACGGGCCCTGGAGCCAGGAGGACCAGAGTTTCTTTCTAGCTTTGTCAGTTGTGAGCTTGGGACTTTGGACAAGTCATTGAAATGCTCTGTGCCCCAAGTTTCTTCTAAATAAAATGAAGACTTGTTGTGCAGATTTAAAAAGATAACATATATTAAGTAACTTATCTACTGCCTGGCAAGACACTTCGGCTTTCTTCTCTTGAACAAGGATATTTATTGGACTTTGTACTCTATGTTAAGTGTTGGGGTTTTAAATGACCTTCTTAGGAAAGACCACCCTGACTTGACCACAGCTGAAAGTCGAGCTCGCTGCAGTGGGAAACAGAATACAAAGCATTGGAAGCTGGATAGAGATGAGACTGGACAGAGTGTACAGAACCACATATATCTACTAGATCAAAGTAGGGGGGAAAGGCGCCGGTGAGTAACTTAGAAATGGCAAATGTTTTTCAAAATTCTGCATTCAGAAAATACAACATAGTCTACCTACCAAGTAGAGTCAGTTTGTTCTCCAACCTCCTGGCAGATTCAAGCAGTAATTCTTCCCTGTTGTCAATGCTGGTTTCAGCTAAAAAGTGATTCCTCAGCCACTCTTCATATTCAGTGTCACTCATGACCTATGGGGGAAGGAAAGAGCAGAGAGGCAGGCATGTGATGAGCTTGTCAGAACTGACTCCTGGAGAAATGTCAAGCCATCGACTTATTTTAGGTATTCCTCTCTCTGGGCACACTCATGTCAGGTCCATACCCTCACATACCTCGTCATAAGCTTCCCGAATTCTTTGATCAGCCTAGTGTAACACTGATGATGGACAGACCCTATAGCTCAGCATCTCTGGAAAATTCTAGGCACCATACATGAGGAAATTGGGTTCATCTATTTAATTAAACCAGAAAGTATGCAGTGGGGAGAAGTAGCCACTTAAAGTTCAGGATGATTCTAATGGTGTCAAGATTGTTCAGTTTGAGGTGTATGAAGTCAGCGGCACCTCTGATGTCTTCTGATAGTTGGCTTATGGGGTTGGTGAAGCAAGAAAGTAGTGTTCCAAATAAAAATAAGTGGAATTCCTTGAGAAGGAACAAATGATCCATGTTCCTTTTGTCTTTAGGTTGCCAGAGGGAGAAATCTACTTTTAAGTTCTTATAAAGCAGCTGGAGTAGAGGGCAAGGCACTTTCTATCTATTCCAACAGTTGTAAGAATGGGGGGTTCAAGATCAAAAGAGACCCTCTGTCTTTTCAGTGAAATGATCCTACACCTGATTAAAATGTAGCCCTGTGGATGTCAGGTTCTCTTAAATCAAATTACCTTGAGGGCAAGAGCGGTAGTGTGCTAAGCAGCCTCACCTTCTTTGCTATACATAAAGTGCGTAGGCCTCGTTTGGCATAGTCATCCAAGTGTTTCTGCGTTTTCTCCCTTATTACCATCTGTTGTTTTTCCAGACTTGCTCCATCTGAAATAATTAACAAAACACAAGTGTTGCCATCGGTCTGCCCAATTATAGACGTATTTTTAAAAACAATAACAGCTTAACCCACAACAAGCAAAAGGCCTTGTAGTTTGAATCTCAAATGTACATTTATAAAAGGGACCCTCAGAATTAATCTTTCCCTTGTTCCTTGTCTCCCTGGGGAGAGAAAGGGGAAAATACCAAGAAGGCCATACCAACACTGTTCCCTCACCATCGATAACAGCAATAACAATAGCTACAATAATGCCGCCAGTCACTCGTCGGGCACTTACACTTTGCTTGGCATTGGGCAAAGGCTGTATATATTGCATACAGTATGATGTTAAACCTCTGAAGGACCTATAAAGAAGGTACTATCACCCCCATTTACTGAAGACTTAGGCACAGAAGTCATATAATTTTATCAAGACATAGCTAATGACAGAGGCCACATTTGAACCCCGGTCTAGGTAGTCCCAAAGCTTAGATGCTTTCTCACCCAATCCTAGCGAGCCTTCCCTACTTCACCAAGTGTGACTGATCCCCACACAGCTGCTTGTTTGCTTTCATAAAACCAGACAGTGGTCTTTTCGTCTAAGCCCTTCATCTCTCCACCCTCTCAGTTCCATGTGAACCCACCTGCGGAAGCCACGGACAGCAATTCCATGATTACAGAATCAGCACCCTTTGTGTACACCACAACTTGGTTGGAAAGAGGGTGCCGGACCACCACAGACATTCTTTTTCTCACTGAGTCGAAGGGCAGGATGTGTAGGAGTTGAAATGTTAATGGTCCCAGAGCAGCGAAGTCCACCATGACCTGCTCTGGTGTCCGGGACTGTAAAGTGCACTGGTAAGCCCGGGCGGCGTACACCAAGGCCGCCTCATCCGGGCTCTCGGCCTCGTAACACAGACTGGAGGTCACGGGCTGTCCAGGGAGGGAGTCTGCCTTGCCACTGGTGATGCCTGCATCACCATTTTGTTTCTCTTTTTCCGTAGGGCCAGCTGAGCTACCAGAACCCTGAGGGCTGTCTGCTGTCCGGGACACCTCTTCCTCCACAGGCGAAGCCAGTTTTGTTCGACTGAAGAGAGAGAGTTTGCTCACGAAGGCGTTTTGGACCCCAGGAGATGGCTCTTTCCCACTGGCAAGAGATGGTGAACTTGATCTTCGGACAGATAGTCTCTGGAAAAGGTTTTTAATCTCTTCCAAAGACTTAATGGGCATTCCACTCAGTGAAGAGAGTCGGATCTAGGAAAGAATTTGGGAAGGTCAAAAGCATTTTAAGACAATGGTGAAGTCAAACTGGGGAAAAATCAGATACAAAGAGTTACCACTCCCTTAAATAGATAGCAGCCTGCTTCCTGCTTATAACTACCACAGAAAACATTATCAAGAATGAAAATAGCCATAATGAAAATGATGTGCTAATGTTGAGGGTATTATGAATTTCTACAACCATTTAGAAGAAACTTGACAAATGATAGCAAAAGACATAAAATGCTAATATTGCTGGCAGTATGTGTACTTATTAGCAATTATTCCTCATGGGCTAATTTATAGAAAAGTCCATAATCTTTTTTTTTTTTTTAATATATCTTTATTGATTTCAGAGAGAGGAAGGGAGAGGGAGAGAGAGAGTTGAAACATCAATGATGAGAGTCATTGATTCTACTGCCTCCTTTATGTCTCCAACTGGGGATGGAGCCTGCAACCTGGGCATGTGCCCTGACCGGGAATCAAACTGTGATCTCCTGGATCATAGGTTGATGCTCAACCACTGAGCCACACCCGGCCAGGCAAATCCATAATCTTTATTGTATGCATCTTAGCAATAACAATTTAAAAATTGTAAGCAAAGTAAGTATTCAATAACAGCATATTAGATTAGGAAGAGCAATTAATTGGGTCCTAAAAATTTCTCATTCAGAAGTGCCCAAGGAATTAAAAAGCTTTCTTCTAAAATTATTAATTTTATGATAGTTTGAAGAACTCATGATGGTCAGCTTACAAACTGAAGCTCAATCACAGATGAGGTTTCTGAGTTTCACCAGAATTCTGATTAGTTCCTTTTTCACTGCCTTCCTATCAATACCTTGAAATATTATGAAACTTGGGCTCCTATATTCCTATAGAGATTTTACTTTTGGCCATAGAATATTATATTCTTTGGGGATAAAGTACCAATGTTTCTTAAGCAGGAAACACCAAAAGATGTCTACTTGGAAATAGATGTATATAAAGTGTTATACTGGGAGAAAATGGAATCCAGCAATTCATTCTCTAATTATACAATCACTTTGCAAAGGGCAACTTTCTAGTTGAAATCTTATAAAAATACAGTTTCTGATCAAATGAAAGCTTAATTGGAAGTAAATTATTTTTTATGTTAAAGTTGACCACCCCTGAAGTTGCCAAAAGAAAATGATCTGATGGAAAATTAAAATTTAATTGGGTTGTGCTGCAAATTGAATTTTAAGTGGATGTGTGCAAAACGGGAGATAGTTATACACAAGGAAGCCAGCACAGCAAGTGGTGAATCACCAGGCTCTAAAACAAGTTTTTCTTTTTAACTGAAAATGAATTTTCCATGAATTCTAAGCTACAGATAGACTTTAGAAATCCAGCTTTTGTGGGAATTGCAGAACCTTGGTATATAACAGATGCATCGGATTTTAGATGGGTTGATTTAAAACTAACTCAACTGCTACTTGAAAAGGTACATTCTCATTAAACATGATAATAAATACAATACTTTGTATCTTGCTCGATGCAGTGCATACTATGTTGGGGGGTCTCAGAAATCTCAAAGAAAGCTTCCATTTGGTAAGAAAACTAAAGCAAGGTGAACAGATCCACATTCCACAAGAACCACTTTCATCAGCTACCCTCCTAGAGGCAAAATAGTGCAGTAGCATTGAGCCACACTTCCTGGGTTCAAATCCCACCTTCCCACAAAACCATCCTATGAGTGGGCAAGTTATCTAACCTCAACTGTAGAAGAGAAAATTACAGTAGAGTAATAGTACCTAACTAATGGGGTTGGTGGGAGGATTAAAGACGTTAATACCATAAATCACTTAGAGCATGATAAGTGCAGAACACAGACCAACTGCTGTATAAATGTTAAGCTGGTACTACTAGTTGCTACTATTATTATTAATTACTGTCCACATAACAAGACCCATACAGGTACATTTAAACCCAAGGTTCTCTTCTGGAAGGTCACTTTGGTTTGCATTAGAGACCTTACCTTTTGCCGTGGTTGGTTAGGAGCAGAAACCACTACTGTGTTGCAAATTGCCAAAGCAATAAAGAAGTCGATGATGTACCAAGTCTCCGGTGGTGGATTTGGGAGAGTCTCATCTAGTGGGGCAAAGAGCTGAGGTGTAATCTGACTAAACTTGTCCAAAAGCCTGGTGTCTGGTACCACATCTGTTTCCTGGAGAGCCAAGAAGACAAAGCGTTATTATAACAAGTATCTAAAAATGAGAGTTTTAAACTAAATATAAGTGAGAAGCAGGTTTTATAACTAGAATATATGAAGTATGAGACAGTGAACTTTATTCTTCTAAAAAAGATTTATTGTACATGATATCATGGAAAGAATAGGGAAATAAAAGACAAAAAATGGAAAATTCAGAATGCACAGTATTTATGGGGACTATGTTGACTATTAAACTAAATAGGAGATAGGGACAATGTTTTTCACCAAAATCTAGCTGAATGAGTTTTTCTTATTTTGAAATACACAGTACCAGAGCGATACATGTTATTGTGTCTAGGACTCTCCCTTGGGCACAGATTCATCCAACAGCAATGGATGAGTACCAACTCTTTTTAAAGTGAGGGCATTGTTCATACCATGTTATTTTAGCAACATATTTTATGACTTAAGTCACTACTACTGTTCAAAACCAACCCTCCAAAATAAAAATTACTGTGAGCAGGCTACCGGATTTAACGAGCATTTCCTGGTAGTAACATTCTAAGAGACATTCCTGACGGTTCCTCCGAGAGATTTCTGATCATCACAAATATATGGCAACTCTACTCTGTGCCCCCCTTAAAGATTCTTTGTACAAATTGGCTCTAACAAGTTCTGTTATTAAAAAAAAAAGTACTCCGTTTTGTTTAACACGGTGCTTCTCAGACTTATTTAGGAATACTAGTTCTAACAAAGAATGTTGTAGTAAAAATCTGTTTATAACCCAGTAACATATAGTCGACTGCTTTAGAAATTTGTCAGATGAGTCAAAAGAGGGACTTCAAATCAAGCTTTCACACAAATGCTATTGTATTTTAGGAGTCCCTAGATGCAGTTGGTGGGCAAAGCATCCGGAATGCACGAGAGCCAGGAGAGGTGACCTACAGGAAAGAGTAAAATATGGAGATGTGTGGTATCAGACTTGGAAAACTGTGGCATGCATTCTCTGCATAGGAGTTTGGTGAGACTTAGCACAGGCTTAGTAAGAAGAGAGTATAGGCTGGAAATCATACGGGTTTGGGTTCAGGTCCTAGATGCACTGCCTACTAGCTAGTGGCCTCAGGCAGCTTGTGAACTCTGAGCTTCACTTTTCTCTTCTGAATCACGGCCAAAATAACACCTAGCTCACCGGGTGGCTGTGTAAAGCAAAGGAGGTAGTGGGTGGGATAAGGCCAGCACAACAGCAACCCAAATAACACAACGTTCCTTTTCTTTCTCAAATGACACACTCACCTTCAGGAAGATTGCTGGGCTCACAGTGGGCTTTAAAGGTCCATGTTATCTGCTGTGACAAAACAGTCTTAAATTTCTATCTAAACACATCTATATCTGCTGTCCTGTGGTATCTGACTTAGCACAATTTAAATCTTGCTGCGGTTTGATGGAGTTCACAGGCACTCGTAATCTGGTGGCTGTTCCTTAATGGGTTGCCCACATTTCCACATGCCTCAAACATAGTAATACTGAGCTGGTGCCTGAGCTAGGTCCTTGGAACTCGGAGAACAACCCTTTCTTCAAAGTCAGTAAAAGAGAGTAGTAAAGTCTGAGAGACATCTCAATGCTTAGTCAACCAAGGGACACTCGGGAAACTTGTTGCATGGTATTTATCAAGGCCCATGATTACACAGCCAGCTAGTGTTTATCAGACTCCGTGGATTGGAGCAATATTTCCAGAGGCATCCTTTTCAGAATGTTAACAGATATTAAGCAACAAAACAAAACAAAAACAAACAAAATCCCAAAACCAAACAAAGAGCTCCATACTGAAATAAGTTGAAGAAATGTTTAAATTAAACAGGCTTCTTTATTGCAGCACTTCTGAGAGAGCTTAATGGGTACTGGAAATCTCCAAGAAGAGGCTGGTATGAGCAGGCTTCTCAAATTTCGTATTTCAGAGATGTGTGTTCTATGAAACACGCTTGGGATGGAGTGAGATCTTAAGAACTAATGATGTCACTGTACCAATGATCTCTACATTGACTAATACCTGGCTTCAGAACCTAAGGATTACTGCATTCTGAAGTCAATCTCAGACTAATGAAAGGTTTGTAACTGTCATCTTTGTGACAAACACTATTGACCTAAGTTAATCCAAATACGTCATCTGGGAAATTTGATGACTGCACGACTGTGCCTGTGCTGTAACTACGACAACAGAAGCCTTTTAGAGCTGGCCAAAGCTGGGGCTCTTGTCAGCAAAACTGTGTTTACAAAAAATACTCTCAAAATAAATGTGAGAAAAAGCCAGAAACGCAGGTCCATACAAGACCCTAAAAGTATCATAAAACAATACATAAAAGATGATCCCAGAAGATTTGAGGAAAGATCCATATCAAAGTGAAGCACGGAGCATCCTTTCACTTTAGCTGGCCTCTCTAAAAATAAGTCGATTCCAAGTAGAATATTTAGCTGCTGAATTGAGGAGGAAGTATAGGGTTATCCCACACAATTCTTATTTATCTGACTGTATCTATAAAAATTTTTCCTAAGACCCAAATCTTCCTCTTCGAGAGCCTGAATTACAAAATTGACTCTTGCTCTTTTCTTCTGTGATGGGCAGTTTCTGCCTTCTCTGTACATCTATTACTTTGAGAACTAGGCCCACGTCAACATGAGTCAAACTATGGTAAACTTTAGGTGGGTGGAAAATGTAAAAAATCAGTAGTGGAAAAGGTAAAAAGGTAAAAGAAAAGAAAATCTGTATTTCTGATATAGACTTAGAGTATAAAGAAGAGGTTATGTGCATTCCTTTCCTACTTTTTTAATAGGAGTTGGAGAAAAATTATGTCTAGATGCCTGGAAGAGCCTGACATAAGGCAAAGATACAATGCGACAGGTTTTATACCCTTAGTGCTACAGAAATGAACTAAATGAGGCTCACTGAGATGATCGCCCTCCTTGCTGCAATTTTTGTTTGTAACTTTGAAGAGAGCCAGGAAATTTTCCCCAAGGCCTTCCCAGGACAAATGAGAACCCTGCGGGCTACTCAGATCATGTCTCTACTATGAAAATCATACAATAAATTCAATGCAAAAATACAGTTTCCCCAAAACGGATTCATCCTCATTAAGCCACCTATTTTAGAGATCACCTCATCTTGGTAAAACACAAGAGTTAATGAAATGTGGAAGGCAAAAAGGCAGTTGAAGTTTTATAGAAGTAATTCTAAGTACAGCAAAACTTCTGATTTCTAATTCTCTCATACAAGTGTCTTTCCTGTGCTCGTCATCCACATGGTCCGCAATATTTTCCTGCAGTAAAACAGGTTTGCCAATAAGTGTGCCTAGACAGTTCCCGAAACTTCCTTTGGGACTCAGGTACACACCCTGTTGAGCTCTAAAACCAAAATATTAGAAAATGCCTCTCTGAGGACTAGAAATGGGGAAAAGCACCCAGGTCTGGTGGGACTTGGGAGGAGATTACAGAAAATCAAAGGTCTTGGAGGGTACCAAGGATTTAGACATACCCACCAGTGCACGAGGTAACTCTGGCCAGCTTCTCTGAGAGTGAGCTATGGTCCTTACGGAAGGCAGCCTTCTTCAGGCTCAAACAGGATTGGCCCTCATTAGAAATATTATCTTTTTTTTTCACTCTTCAGAAATGATATATTATCTCTCTCTCAACATTGAAGTTACCCCCGAAATTAGGAAGTTGTAATATTATACTGCCGATGATATGTGTGGCACTCACACTGACCTGCAATTATGTGGTCTCTTCTCGGGTGGAGAAGACAACAGTGTTTGGCTCTGCTATAATTACGAGCAGGCCCTGCATTACTCACTGTGAGTGGACAAGAGTCACGTCACGCACACACTCACCATGGGGCTGCTAAAAGCAGCCTGCCTGCAGCGAGGACCTTCGCCGGCCCCTTCTCCACCTCCTAGAGCGGACCAGCTCCCAGCAAGATGCTTCGAGGGTTTACCTCCCAGAGGCCCGCTCTGAAGCGTCCTGCCGCTGGGGGCCCTTGGCTTCGCCACATGGCTAAGGGAGCCACTGGGGGTGCCTGCGAAGTCCTCATCTTCAGAGGCGGCTTCCTGGTAGGACTCTAACCTCTTGGCTAAGGGGGGAAAATCACACCGCATCATTACCTGAGAACCACTTGCAAGCTGAATAGTCAGGCATTTACTTAAACAGCTATTTCCGACCATCTCTTTCCTTTTCAAACCTGGCCTCCAACCTCCCCTCCCCCAATGGCCTTGGTTAATGAACTTATCTCTGGAGAAAAGGGGAAGCAGTCAGATAGGAACTCCTTTCTTTTCCCATCACTGAATCTACCAGCCTACCTGCATTTGTACCCAAACTCTCTGTCTTCCCTCTTCCCGCTACGGATAAGGTTCAATTGCCAAACCCTCCACTCGTGCTCTGCATCCACGCCTCTGGCTTCTCAAGGGCTCCACCCTTATAATTCCCCCCTCTTTCACCTACACCAATCTCTCCTCAACTAATCTCAGGGCTTTCTGTCCCTGTCTCTCCAAGGACACTGCTCTTGTCGAGGTCACCCACAAGCTCCCTGCTACCAAATCCAATGATCCCATCTGCCTGTATTTTATTTGAACTCTTAGCAATATCCAACAGAGTTGACTATTTTCTCCTTGAAATGGCTCTTCTTGTTTCTCTGACCCCAACTTTCCTCCTACTTCAAAGGCTGTTCCTTCTTAGTTTCTCCTGCTACCCCCCTCCTCCCCAGTCCTCAGATATTAGGTTGCTGCAGAAGCTCCTTCCCTTCTCCACCTATAAGTCTTCCTTGGTGATGTCATCTGGTCCCATCTTTGAAATATCATCTCTATGCGCATGACCTCCAAGCCTATACCTTCAACTCTGACTTCTAACTGGAATCCAATTCTTCATTTAATACTTCCAATTAGATGTCGAGAGGGTTCTCCAGCAGGTACCTATATGGCTCACACTCTTACTTCCCTCAAGTTTCTTATCATGTCCCTTTGCCAGTGAAGACTTCCCAGATTTAACCACACTATTTACTATTTACTAATCCTGTCTCAGCAATTACCCTAAGATATATATGCACTATATAGCTTATTTGCTTATATTTTTTATATAAACTCCAAAAGGGCAGATAATTTTATCTATTTTTGATATCCCCAGAACCCAAAGCAGTGGTTGATAGATACTTAATAAGTACTCATTGAATAGTAAATAATAATTTAAATTGCACCTGTGAAATAGAACTCTTTTTCTTCTCCCTCAGACTTACCCTTTGTCTGTCTTCCCCATCTTTGTAAATGATACCTAACTATCTAGTTACTTATGCCAAAAATTTAGGATCCTCCCTGATTCCTCTCGTCTCCCCCAGCCCCCACTGTCAAAGCATCACCAACGGCTGTCCATTATTCATCCAAAATACATCCCAAATATCTTGACTCCTCTCCATCTCCGTTACCGTGGTCCAAGCCATCCTCATCTCTCAACTGGACTAGTGCAATAGCCTCATAACTGGTCTCCTTGCCCCTCAGCAATCCATTCCTCACATAGTAGCTAGAGTGACCTTCCTAAAAGATAAACAGATCAGATCACTCCCTGCACAAAACTATCCAGTGGCTTCACAACTCACTCAGAGTAAAATCTGAATCCCTTTTCTTGGCTTACACAACTCAAAACAACCTGACCTCTGCTGACCTCTCTGGCTTTCTTGCCCCTTCTTCTCCTGCACTTCCACTAAAACCCAGGCTCACCAGCCTTTCTTAAACTTTGAAAATTGCCAAGCTCATTTCAGCCTGAGGGCCAGACTAGCTGCTCCCTCTGACTGGAAGGCTTTTGCCCCTGAACTTCAAGATTATGTAATTTAGATCTAGGCTCTAATGCCCCTCTTAGAGAGGACTTGCCCAATCACCCAATCCAAAATAGCCTTCCAACCATTCTGTATCATATCACCCCATTTTAACCCTTTGCAAAGTACTTTTTACTATTTAAATTTTTTCTTGATTTAAAAATTCATTTATTTGTGACTATTTTCTCCAACAGAAGCTCCATGAGAGCAGGGGCCTTATCTGTATTATTTATCATTATGCCCAGTGTCTGGAATATCCAGTGTTGGACTGCTAGCTGTTTGCATGCTGCTTAGTCCATGGACCAAATTTCTAAGTTGCAAGGTTTTAAAACATAAAATAGTCTTGTCATATGTGTTTAGTCCAATTATATATGTGTAAGGGCTATCCCAAGCAGCAGTATTCTTTATGGAAATATCTCCTAGCCAACACTTTTGCTAGTAAAACCTGAAGGGTTAACTTGTTTTCATTTCAGTTAAAATAATGTGTCTCAGAATTAATAATATGTCTCCCCAGAATTAAGTTCTTGGGAGAACTGACCTCTACCATCACTCTCTTCAGCATTCAGTGTGCGTGTGTGAGTGTGTGTGCTGTGAGTGAGTGTGTACGTGGACTCATTTTTAAGTCATTGCAAAAAATGGACCAGAGACTCTAGATGTATATGGTAAATAAGTGCTCACAGGCAAAGTCAGCACTTTCTAGAAGTAGTACAACACTCTATGGTTCACAAACAGTTATCTTATCCATTATACGGTTGTCATCACAGCATCTGATTCTTAGGCACTTGGTATCTTCTCTGTATGAGGAGCCACAGAAGAGAAGCACTCACTGGGCAGGAGCGTGCATGTTCAGGGACTGGGGTGGGAGAAGGCTGATGCTAGCCCTCTTAAAGGTCGCAAATACAGTTATAAAAAACTCTAGCCTCACAAATGGGCATAGAGCTTTAGCCACAGGGATGTTCACTGCAGCACTGTTTATTACAACGAAGGACTGCTGACAACCTAAGCTAATGATGGATCAATTGCATGTGCTACGGGAATTCTTACTTGCCATACAGAAGAACACTAGAAGAACCACTAGAAGAACAAGGAGATAATGGAAAGGGGGTCATGATGAAGCCTTAAGGAAAATGTGTATAAGAGTAAAGGTGCACTGTGATGCCCCTTTCGCTTAAAAAACACATATTAATGTGTACATGAAATGCAAACTCAAAAGAAATGCACTAAAATGTTGACAGTGGTCCACTTTGTTTAGTGAGGGTTATTGATGACAAAAATTTTCCTTTTTTGGCTTACCTGAATTTTCTATAACACTCCTTTTGTAATAAAAGGACAATAAAAAAAGATGAAACATAATGCAGATTATCATTACGAGACTAGCTATTTCTTTAAAATTTAGATAGTGATTATGTGATACTCAACATTTTACCCCTCACACTCACCGGTAACAACAAAACTGGCTTAAAAATATATATACCTAGGAGAAAATATAGTATAATATATATTTTTAAAATTTGGGCATGGTGGGATGTCTAAGTATAACACTGTGGGCAGAAATCATTTTACTAATAATCTTACCAATATTCACAATAATTGACAAAAATATTTAATGAAAATATAATACCTCTAACAAGAACAGACTCCCTAAGTGAAGTTAATAGACTGTGGCGGTAGGCAGAATTCTAAGACGGCCCCCAAGATTCGTGGTCGCTGGTGTATACCCCTTTTGAGCATGATGAGAATCTCACTTCTATGATTACATTATGTTTTAGGGCACAGGTGGAGGGAATTTGAAGATGTGATCTAGTTCCTAGTCGGCTGACTTTGAGTGAATGTGAAAGAAGGCTACCCAAGGTGGATCTGATCTCATCAGGTTAAGTCCCTTAATTGAGGTGTCAGTACTTCCCTGAAGTGAGGGAGACTCAAAGCTAGAGGGTCTGCTGCTGGCCTTGAAGAAGCAAACTGCCATGCTGAGTTCGGCTGCCTCTAGGAGCTCAGAGTGACTCAGGCTGAGAGCCAGCAGAAAAGACCACAGCCTTATAACCTCAAGACTCAGAATTCATCCAAAAAACCGAATGAGCCTCAGATAAGATCATGGCCCCAGTTGACACCTAGACTTCATCCTGGTGAGAGACCCCAAGAGACTCTTGACCCACGGAAGCCATGAGATTGTATATTTGTGTTGTTTTAAGCCACTAAATTTGTGGCAATTCATTATGCAGCAATAGAAAACTAATACATTGATAAATCATGAACCAGGAAAATACTTGCTATGTATAGAAGAAAGGGATAATATTAGGGCTGATAATCAAATTATTTAACATCTGGTTCAATCCAAGTGCACAAATGAAAATGGATGCGACTGACTTAGTAGATAAAACCCTCCTACGGATGACCAAGAATAAGAAAATTAAGTCTTGTAATAAGAAAATGACATGAAATTCAAAGGACCAATAAACACATAAAAAGTTAAACATCTCATTATTAATTGAAAACTAAGACAGACTAAAAAGAATACCTTCATCCCATTATGGCTGGGCATGAGAAACAGGTATCTTCTTTTATCTTATCTATCATAATCTATCATAATCTTTAATCTTATTTGTCTGTCTCCTTATTCCAAATCCTAAGCTACATGAAATCATGGGCTAAAGCCACATATTAGGAGCTCACAAAATATATGTTGAATGAATAAGTGATGTTAATTGAAAGTACTGTTATAAGAGCAAACTGAGCTCGGCCACAAATAATGCAACACTATGCACTTAATGTCATGAAATTATTTGCAAAAAAGCCCTCGAGATATTGTTGAATAAAAGAAGGAAATTGCAAAACAATATCATAACATGTTCTAACTTACGAAAGGGAAAATGTGTAAGTACAGGTACATATAGAGGAATATGCATAAAGAAATGGATGGTTAATTAGTCATCAAATTGTTGACCTTTAGAGAGCAGGGTTTTTTGTTTTGAACACTTCTCAGAACTATCTTCATAGGAATACATATTACTTTTATAAATAAAGTTAAAGTTCAATTCTTTCAGGAAAACTTGTAATTTATTTATTTACTTCCTTAGTGTCAGAAGTTCAGCTCATCTTATTTATTCTTAAACTAGGTGTCCTTAACCAAGAATCAGTGAATGCCTCCAGGCTGAATGCTGGAGTTAGGAGAAGCCTGTAGACCCTGTGGAAATATTTTCAAAATAATTTTTAGGGATATGGTTCATATTCTCATTAGATTCTCAAAAGCATTTATGATGCAATATTATTGTCACTATCTACAACCTCACCTTCTACTTCTATTGGTAATTCACTTTCCTTTAAAAGAAAATATGGCAGTAAATTCCTTGACTTTGATCTACTAACTTTTGAAGGGATGACAATTAAGCTTAATGCCCATTAGTACCCAATGCTTAAATACAGCACTTTTATACTAGAATTATCAAACTGTTAAGTGGGTGTCGAAAGATCAATGTTAAGGTTTTCACAGACACCCAACACTCACCATTTTCTTCATGACAGTAATCAAAGCCTGCCACACTACATCTTCGAAAAACCATCTTATTCTCAGTGAGGGTTCCTGTCTTATCAGAAAAGAGGTACTGAATCTGTCCAAGATCCTCAGTGATGTTCAGGGCTCGGCACTGAATAGTAGAATCCATTTTCTCATTGTAGAAATCCACATCGCTTTGAATAAAGTATATTTGTCCAAGCTTTACAACTTCAATGGAAACATAGAGAGAAATGGGAATCAAGACCTAAAAAGAACCAAACAATTTTTAAAATGTTAAAGGGAGAAAAGGTTGAGAAACAGAATAGAGCTGGATAAGTAACAAAGATCTTAAAATTCTATGATGAGCTCAACAGAAATTACCTGTAACAAAATGATCATGGTCCAAAACATGTAGAATCCTGCCAACACTGGTGATATGACATGTCCATTAGGCTCAGGGATATTAAAAAAGGGTATGTTTCCATATCTACTCAACCAGATTCCATGACCTTTCAAAAAATACATGAATATCAAATGGATGCTAAGTATATATTATTCAAATATAAAACTTTATTTCTAAAATAAACAGGGATGAGAGTATTTATTTTGGTTGAACACCAATTATTTGTTATTGGAAACAAATTCAAATTCAAAATTCTACACATTCTCTTGTTTCTGTCTCTATTTAAATTCCTTCCCAGGTCCCGTCAGCATTGTGGCACGTATAATTGAATATAATCAACATTTAGTGCTGTTGAGGCCAAAGAATGATATTAGGATATATCGGGGGGAAATCACAGGCAAATAAAACCTTCTTTATAGAAGTCAGACATTCATACATTTTGGAAAGTAAAATACTTTTAAATAAATATCTTGTTGAAAAGATGCCTGCAAATAATGAAATTTTACGTACCCAAGGCACCAGTTAAACACATTATAACCAAAAGCAGAACACACCAGAGGACATCTGTATTCGCTCTTCTTTCTAACTTGCTGCGCTTATACCTTGGACCGCTGTTGTTCAGCATTGCTTTGGTTTCATGGCCTAAGTAAGTAACATAATATGTCAGATACTGTGCAAATTAAAGCCAGGTGGCAAATATCATAGTTTAAAATCTCTCTGGCAGATAAGTTCATAAAAAAGGTAGTTACATAATATATTTTGTTAATTTAGTTTGTTTTTGTAATCCATTTAGAAAAACAGAGACCAGCCCAGCTGGCGAGGCTCAGCAGTTGAGCCTCGACTTATGATCCAGGAGATGCCAGTTCAATTCCCTGTCAGGGCACATGTCCTGGTTGCGGGCTCGATCCCCAGCAGGGGGCGTGCAGCAGGCAGACAATCAATGATTCATCACTGATGTTTCTATCTCTCTCCTTCCCTCTCCCTTCCTTTCTCTGAAATCAATACAGATATATTAAAAACAACAACAAAAAAAACAGGCCAATGATTAAGTTTATCAAGACAATATTTCCTTTCTGCCTTTGAAGATTGCATTTCAAGTGAATGGAAAATATTAACATGTAGGAAAGCACAGAGGAGACAATGGTGAGAACCGACCTGCATAAACCACAATGCCCACAACAGCCTCTGTGTTTCTAATGGTGCATCCTCTGAGTAATAAATTTTCTTTACCGAGACCCACGCGTTCCTTGTTGGAATGTTCTCTATAAGGAAGACAGCATATAGGTTCATTTTTAAATAGAAAAAGTGGGGATAGAAAAATAAAAATCATGGTTTTGAGTGTTCTTGATTAGAGTATTAAGTTAGGCAGTGCACAGAAAAGCTTTCAAATCTCTGGCCTATTTGCTTTTGTTATTTCAGAGTTATCTGCTCTGGCTGAAAAAGATATAACAAGTTTCTAAAAACCATTGTTTTCTACTATTTTTTTGTTGTTAACTTCTAGTTTTATAGAAGCTCAAAAATATTCCCAATAAGTAACCTGCTTCTTTAGCACAAACTGTACTTCAGGTAATTAATAGTTGATGAGGGAGTTCTTGATAGAATTGGAAAATCATCATTTTCAACCCAGATGAAATCACGAATGGTTCTAGGCAATGGTAACTGTTGGCAATGGGGAACTTGATAGTAAAAGAGTAAGACTGACAACACTGATCTTAACAGAATTACCAATAGGACAAGGGGACACAGAGTGAACTACAGAGTTATGGTCAGAACTAGAAGTGTCCTTGGGTTTAATCTAATTCAGCATCCTGGTTTTACAATAAGGAAATTAAGTCCCAACATTCCCATTCCCAGGCAAGCACCACCCAATCCTCAACAGTATAGCATGTGTTATCCCTAAACCCTTTATAGGGACAGATTTAACATACAAAAGCCTCAGTTCCAAAGTGCCTTAGTAAATATAAAAATGTTTCCCCCTGGGATCCTTATTTTCATCATCACATCACTCTAGGTTACCATTAGATCAAAGCCCAGCTTCTATTTGGTTGCATCTGCTCAGATGCTAAACATGTCCTGCACCTGATGGGTGTGTGATATTTGACACTTATGGCATGAGACCTTCGGATTCTATATGAAGCACAGACTAAACACATACAGCTCGCATCCATTCAAGAACCTATGTAACATCTACTGTGTCCCAGCACTCCCACCAGATGCCGGGAATAGAAAAATGAACATACACAGTCTTGGCTCCTGTGATCTAAGAGGAGATGAATGATATAAAATATATAAGTGTAATCAAAAGATTATAACTATTATGATAGAAATATGAGAGTTAGCATACAACGTGGGCAAAAATAGGAAGGAAGTCAGTTCTGTTTGAGAGTAAGAAGATCAGGGAAGGCATCTCATAGAGTGTAAGCTTGAGCATCTCTACTTTTGTTGCAATCTGAAAACAGACAACAAAGTAAGAAAAGTACAAGGAGCTAGTTCAACGGTTAAAAATAATTCCACAGAAAGTCCCTGGGTCTTCCTGGGCTAATTCTCTCATTAAATGCTTCTCCGAAAATTAGTGAAGCCAACTCTCAATACAGGGATCAACAGAAAAGACCCAAGTTAGTCCAAACACTTAGGAAGAAATAATCTGAGGGGGGTTGGAGGGAGGAAGCAGAGAGTATCTTTTAGCTGTGGATTCCAGGAGGAAGACCATTTCAGTGGTCAGACCATGCTAATCAGAAAGTAAGGCACCACATGTTGGAACAAACAGACATCAAAAGAACTTATCAAGAATGGAGGAACCAAAGGGTAAGCAAATGTGGCATCCAGGAATCCAGGGGCAAGTGATAATGTGGAGAGCCAGGAGCAGAAAGGGACTTGGGACTAGGTAAGGATTCTGGGGCAAGACTCAGTACCTAGCATAGCAAGTGATGCTCTCATGTATCTGTTAAAAAAGAACCATGTCCAAAGTGGATGAAGAGAGGGGCTGACAAAGGTAGACCAGGCAAGGGCTCTAGTCCCAGACATTTGGTCAAGTTCACACCACAGTGAAAGGATCCAAGGTAGCAAGAGATGGAGTCTCAGGTATTAGACAAGCTGTCAGAATTGGAACACAGGATCAGAATTAGAGTGGCAACAATGCTTTTATAATTTTTAAAAAATCTACTAATACATGCTCTGCCCAGATTCAGGGCAGAATTCTATGCTGTAGTTCACACAGTGCTAGGCTATGTTCCTTCCTGTTTTCTCATGTCCATAAACAAGATTCACCCTGCCAAAGGAGTCTGATTTTGTCAGGAGGGTCAGCATTCCCAGCTGTGGGGAGAAGGTTGTATAGGCTGGACCCTAAGACAGATCTGACATCAGTTTAAAAATGGCAGCTCCTGAATCTGACATTTACAAGAGGAAACTTTACAAACTGTCAGCAGCTAAAGGAAATAATCCTAGAAAAGCACTCATCCTAGGAGATGGTTTATGAGCATGTTTCTGATGAGAGGGGTATCTGCCTAATGTCTCTTCATGAAGACCATCTAAAATTTAGCCATGGAAGGATTTCTCTAATGTTAACCCCAATGACTTCAGGATAAATATTTCATCTTAAGCAAAGCATACAAGTTCCTTCAGGATCTGGCTTCTTTATGATCTCCCTTATTGCTCACTCACATTCCAGACATACTTAACCACTCACAACTGAACAAATGCACTGTGGTCTCAGGCCTCTATGCCATTGCCTATGTTGCTCCATCAACCTAGAATATCAGTCATTCTTGGCAATGAACTGCCTACATGGCATCTTCACATTCTTGAAGATTTAATTCTGGCATTATCTCCTTACCAGGACCAAGCCTTTCTTTATTCCACTGCATAGTTCCCATCTCTGCTGGACAACCTGTCTGTACAGATGCTACTTAAAGATGCTACCATTATAATCTACAATTACTTACATAACTCTTATGTTTTATAAAAATTTAAACAACTTTATTGAGGAATAACTAACAAGTATCATCTGCCCATATTTAAAGTATAAAATCTGATGTTTTGACATGTTTCCCCTGTGAAACCATCACCACAATCAGGGCAATAAACATATCCATCACTCCCAAAGGTTTCCTCATGTCCTTTTGTAACCCATCCTTCCCACTTTCCCCATCTCAGCACTCAGTCATCTGCTTTCTAACACTATGAATTACCTTTCATTTTCTAGAGACTCTATAAATCAGATCATATAGTATACACTCTTTTTATGCCTGGCTTTTCACTCATGGTTATTTTCAGATGTATTCATGTTGTTGCATGTAGCCCTTGTGAATTCTTTTTTGCTGCTAAGTAGTATTCTACTTATGGATATACCACAATTTGTTTATCTATTTCCCTGTTGATAGACATTTGGGTTGTTTCCAGTTCTTGGCTAATACAAATAAAGCTGCTATGAATATTTGTGTACCAGTTACTATACGTTTTCTTTTCTCTTGGGTAACTACTTAGGAGTGGAATGCCCGGGCTACACAATGGGTGTATGTTTACCTTTCTGGGAAATTTCCAAACTGTTTTCCAAAGTAATTGTACCATTTGAATTCCTACCAGCAGTGTGAGTGTTCCAGTTCCTCTGCATCCTCACCTACATTTTGTATAGTTGATCTTTGTAATTTTAGCATTAGAGATCTGTGCTTTTTACTTACATCTTTTCACACAAATATTTGTAATCCATTTATTTTCTCTGCTAAAGTGTTCAAATTTTTTTGACCATTCTAAAAATTGTATTGTTTGTATTCTTATTACTGAGTTTTGAGATGTCTTTATATTTTCTGAATATAAGTCCTATATCAGATAAATGCATTGAAAATATTTTCTTCCAGTCTGTGTCTTACATTGTCATTTACCCTAATAGTGTCATTTGAAGAGAAAAGGTTTTTAAATTTGATAAAGTTATTTTATTTTTTACCTTTTTGTGGATTGTACTTTTAGTGCTATAGCTAAGAAATCTGTGTCTAACCCAAGGTACAAGATTGACCCTATGTTTTCTTCTAGGAGTTTTATAATTTTAGGTTTACATTTAAGCATAGGATACTTATTTAGTAAATTTTTTAATGGTGAGAAGTGTGGACTGTAGTTTATTTTTTAAATATATTCAATTGCTGCAGCATCATCTATTAAAAAAACTAAACTTTCTTTACTAAACTGCCTTTGCATCTTTGTCAAATACCATGTGTCCATAAATATCTGGGTTAATTTCTGGGCTTCACAACATTTTCCATTGATCTATTGGTTCATTTTTATGCCAAAATGACACTGGCTTGATTATTGTACCTTTATAATACGTCTTGAAGTCAGGTGGTGTTAGCCCTCCAACTTTCTTCTTTTTGAAAGCTGTTTTAGTTAACCTAGTTCCTTTGCAGCTCCATATAAATTTTTAGAATAAACTTGTCAATTTCTAAAAAAAAAAAAAAGCACACACACACACAAAAAAACCTGCTGGAATTTTTTTGGGATTACACTGAATTTATAGATCAATTTTGGGCAAACTCACATCATGAAAACTATTGAGTCAATGTATGAAAAAATATGCCTCTACTTTTAATTTAGGTCTTTAATTTCTCTCAACAGTGTTCAGTAATGTTCAGTGTGCAGGTCTTTCACATCTTTTGTCAAATTTATCCTTAAGTATTTTATTTTTACTGATGCTACTGTAAATTATATTTAAAATTTTTCAATATCTATTTGCTCATTCCTAGTATACAGAAATACAACTGATTTTTGTATGTTAATCATATTTCCTAGAACACTGTTAAATACACTTATTAATTCATGCAGTTTTTTTAATAGATTTTATCAGACTTTCTACAAAGACTATCACACCATCTATGAATAAAGGTTTTGCTTCCTTCTTTTTATTTGATTTCCTTTTCTTGCCTGACTGTACTAGCTAAAATCTCCAGTTCTTGCCCAGCCAGGCATGGCTCAGCGGTTGAGCATCGACCTGGGATCCAGGCGATGGGGTTCGATTCCCGGTCAGGGCACATGCCCGGGTTGTGAGCTTGATCAATTACTCTCTCATCATTGATGTTTCTATCTCTCTCTCCCTCTCCTTTCCTCTCTCTGAAATCAATAAAGATATATTTTTTTTAAAAAAAAATCTCCAGTTCTTGTTTGAAAAAAAGTCGTCAAGTGAATACCTATGTCTTGTTCCTGATCTTGGAAAAAGCATTTAGTCTTTTACCATTAAGTATGATGCTATCTACAGGTTTTTACACAAATGCCATTTATCAGGTTAAGGAAGTTCCCTTCTAGTTCCAGTTTGTAAGAACAAAAGCTAGGTTTTGTCAAATGTTTTTTCTACATCTATGAAATGATCACCTGGATTTTCTTTTTTAATTTGTTAATTATGGTTTATTAATATGGTGGATCACATTGTTTGATTTTCAAATGTTAAATCAATCCTGCAATTTTGGGGATAAGTCCCACTTGGTCATGATGTACTATCCTTTTTATACATTGTTGGATGTGATTCGGTATAATTTTGTTAGAATATTTGCATACACGGTTCATGAGAGACACTGATCTTTTCTTAAATGTCTTTGAATGCTTTTGGTATCTGGGTAATGGTATCAGGACCAATTCTGGTTCTCGAAAAAACGAGTTGAGAACTTTTCTCTACCATTTTCTCACAAGATCACCACTATGAAGTAGGTCGAATTGTCTCTTCTTAAAAATAAAGAAACTAAAGGAGTAAATGAGTTGGCTCAGTGCATAAAGCCATTAAGTGGCATAAGCCAGGCATAAAATTAGGTAAGACCCCAAATTCTAGCTGCTTGTGCAAAAGAGATGTGGATAGCACAAGAAGCCTCCAAAATGAACACTGTCATTATTTTTCATACTTCTTCTTAGATGTGTTTCCAAATCACTACCTAAATTTTGCCAACCAGAACTGTCCACATGCTACTCTAATTCTGCAGAACACCATCCTATCATGTCACCTAAGCTGTCAGTTCTGTCCAAACACCTCCTTCCAAACAACTAACATGTTTTTGGCTTAATGTGGAGCTTATGTAAGACATTCTTACACCACTGAGGTTCTAGGATTAGTTTAAGAAGAAGGTTTGGTTGTTATTTTGAAAATATACATAGGTAAATATTTACCAAATTTATAAGGTGTCTAAACATATGACCATTAGTGATTCAACTTGGATATAAGTACACAAAGTTTTATCAAGTTAAAAATAGCTGCAACACACAATTCTACCCACAAAGGTAAGTCATGTATCACTCACAGGAAGCCTCGGAATCTGCTGAGGTCATTGTTTGGACTTTCACATTCTATCCTACTGAAGAATTTCTCAGGATCAAGTTCAGAGTCCTAAAACATATATATTTATACATGTATATTTTAAAATCATAAAACAAGGAGAATTCAAGGTTAAACCCTTAAGATTTAAGTGTTTGTTCCTTCACCAATTCTTAAGGTAAAACTAAGGCATCCTTGCCACAAAGTTTATGTCACAAATTGCCCAAATGAAGGAAAATACAGGCATAATTATGGATGAATAAATTGGATCAGAATGGTCCTAGAGCATTAATAGTCATCAGCAGGCAATGAGGATGTCTGAATCCTATACTGGAATCCATGCAGGACTCTGCAGAAGAGAGCTTCTATTCATACAGTCAACACTCTTATCGAGAAGGCACAAGGCTGAAAACACTGTTGGTGTTCTTCAACCATGTAGGTAGTTTCTGAGAGTAAATGTACATGTGAATACTTTGAACACATAATGCATTTGATTCCAGCAATTTAAAAAAAAAATTTAAAAATAAGCTGGACATTAATATCTTACAAAATACTCTAATGGATCAAACAATAATTTTAGAATGTTTTATAAAACCAATGAGCAAAAAATAAGCAAAGTGTCTTTATAGAACATAGGCATGGACTCACTATGAACAAGCCACGCCAACCCTATCTTATTTCCCATTTTATTTTCATAAGGCCTTTTGGCTAACAAAAAATGCTATTGATACAGCTCGTGAAACATTTATAAAGCAAACATAATGGAAAATATGAGTTATGATCATATAATTCAATTTGCTAATAATATTTTTCAGTTCTTTTGATGTACTAGAATCTATATTATGCACTTTAAATATGTTAACTGATACCTTCTTTCCAACCCCATGTGGTAATATAATTAGGTATAATTAATAGATGAAGAAAGAAAGACACAAAGAGGATCAGTAATTTGCTAAAGGTCTCAAAACAAGACGGAATTTAGAGACAGGGTAACAACTGAGGTCACAGAATACCAGAAGGCTCACCCTTAATTAAATCCAAAGTGTGCTGATTAATTAGCTGACATCACCCTCAAAGTAGGTATTTAGTGGTATGTAATAAAAATCCAAGTTGTACAAGGCTTTTAAAAATGTCTTAGGTGCAGGAATGCTTATAAAAGTGACAATGACAATAAGCTCAGAGGCCTATCAATCACAGAGGATCTAAATACTAAATACATAGGTTGAAAGATGGGCCCAATGTGACATCAGGTGATGAAATTTACTAAAGATAAGGGTATTCTTTGGCTAACATATTCTCTGGCTTACAAGTATAAGAGGAAGAAAATCTGACCTATTAGTAGTTCATTTAAAGGAAGGCCATTAAATTTTAAAATCCTTCATCTCAAGTGCTTCCAGAGAAAGGGAAGGAAAACTGAAACTTAGGCATTATGTATGAGGCTTTTACAAATACTACTTCACTTGAGTCTCACAGCAAGGCTAGTAGGGAGACATCTCCATTTTAAGATAAAGAAACTGATGCATAAAGTTGCTCAAAGTCAGACAGTAATGAACAGCAGAATTGGAATTCATTCAAACTCATGTTAATTAATGTAACTTCAAAGTCCTTGTTTCCCTCACCACAGCCCATGAAAAGTCTAGAAGCTCTGTGGCATGAGGAGCTACAAGCCTTTAAAAGGTGTTGGTATATAAGTAATGACAGATTTTTAGGAACAATGATCTATTTATATCTCCAGCTCCAATAACATAAAGTCTAGGCTTAAAAACGATAAATTAGAGGGTGATTATTTCTATTACAAAATAATTTTCCAAATTGCAAAATAATTCTTTTTAAATTAAATTTATTGGGGTGACATTAATAAAATCATAGGTTTCAAGTGCACAAGTCTATGATACATCATTTGTATAATGCATTGTGTGCCCACCACCCAAAGTCAAAATAATTGTTAGGTGCTTTTAATTCAGTTCCAAAAAACAGATGATTGCAGACTGAAATTCATTAACTCCAAAGTCATCATATCCTATTATCTACAAGATATAGCATACTTCCACTGATATCGGGAGCTATATTAAGCCTTCTGGGATTCTATTTTTTAATGGTAAAAATAAATTTTAAAATCTCTTTATCTATACATGTAAAAATAAGCTTAGTCATTTTCTAAAAAGGAAATGTTAATGTCACCAACTGCAAACATGTCATTTACCTGCTCTGCATATCCCCGAACCACCTGCCTCTGTTTTAAATTGCTCTCTCCATCAAGACCAGAAGTCTCAATATGGCAGATTCCATCTGGATCAGTGGAAAAGAGTAAGACCATATCTGCAGGAATGACCTCATTACAGGAAAGGCGAATAAAGTCCCCAACAGTCACATCTTTCCAGCACTGATCAAGGTATTTTTTCTCTTTCCTAAAATTGAAAAAAAAAGTTTAAAAAGAATATCAAGCCAAAAACATACACAGTAGTGGGTTTTTTAAGTTTCACCATATGAATTAAAGCACGTTTAATGTATTAGGGTGAATTTTAATCCATTAACTGCTAAAAGGGAAGCCCCAGAATTAGAAAACCTAAATTCCACAATGTGTTTTACCTGAAAATTTAGTTACCAGCTGCTAAAACATATTTTTCAGCTCTACTTTTCCCGTGAGATTTTGAACCATTTTGCTATTTGAGTGTAAATCTGGAACAAAATTAAATTTACTCTTTGATGGAGTTATTCATATAGGAAGCAATTTCTGCATGTATGCTGTGGTCAAGTGTTGGGATCTGGAAGGGCACAGACACATCTGTTCTCAGAGGGCTTCCCACGTGGCAGAGGGGACAATTAAAGACGACGGCGACACAAAAGAAATGGAATAAATACCCAGACACAACATTTTAAAAATCATTATACCACTATATTAACAGTTACACTTATTTAATAAAAATCTTAGACAGCCCCGAGTCTGTTGCAATTGATTCCTACAAAAGAAACTGGCAAATTATATCCGTTTTCAAAAGTAGTTTAGCTATTCCACATATTCAAAAAAAACTTTAAAGGAAAGATACGGTGTTTGAGCTTGATTTGCCTTAAATACTCTGCTTTATGTTAATGTTTTTGCCAAACTTCTCATGCCTTTCCATGCCCACAACATCAATTATGCCCCAAAAGCATTTTCCTTAGAGTAGAATGGGGACATTTGTATTACAGAACATCCTATCGGCCAGAGAAGGAGCATTTCCCATATGCTGCTGCCAGCAAAGGTTAGGAAAGTCTGTCTCATTCCCCCATTGCCTCCCAAGTGTCTATAAAGAACTGGTACTAGTCACAAATATACATTTATTTTAAAGGTGGAGATTTATTTATTTATTTATTTATTTATTTATTTATTTATTTAAATATATCTTTATTGATTTCAGAGAGAGGAAAGGAGAGGGAGAGAGAGAGACAGAAACATCAATGAGGAGAGAGTCATTGATCAAGCCCGCAACCGGGCATGTGCCCGGACCGGGAATCTAACCCTGATTGCCTGGATCCTAGGCCGACGCTTTAACCGCTGAGCCACGCCCGGCCGGGCAAGAGATTTATTTTCTATTATATTTATGGGGTTAAATATTTAAATACATTGTCAAAGAAGCCTGGGAAATAATTATATTCTCAGTTATATGACCTATATATTTTTAAAATTAACACATTAAGTGAAATACAAATGCCACTTTGGGTTAATAGTTATAAAACTTCTGCTATACAGAATTATGATATATTTTAAGAAATTTAGCTTAACGAGCTAAGAAGTACATTTTTATAACATATGCTCCCAAAATACCTAATACACCAGGTTGAATCCAACTAAAGGAAATCTTTGATTAGCTAGAGTTTATTAGTTCACAGAGAAAGGTAAATCAGTGGTTTATTTTGTCTACCAAACTTTTCCCTAATGTTTGTGCGCATCAGTTCACTCTTCCATGCAGGGAAGTAAGAGAGAGAACATCAAATACGTAGGCAGAGGTCACATTTTGACGGTTCAGTCCTACATGCCATATGGTGGAATAGACATTTCATTCCATAGAAAATGGACTGATGACTTTGAAGTTTCCCTCTGTAGCCTTTCCTTCCTTCCAGAACTTCGCCAGAGTTCCTATTTGCCCACTGGGCATTTCCACTTGCATGCCTGTCCTGCTATAATTTCCAAGTCATTTCACCTGAGGTGAATTTAATGCTCCCTATTTCTATGAGTGGTACCTTTATTTTCAAAAGCTCAAAAATCACAGAAGTTCACCAGATTCAATTGGGTTCTTCTTCACAGTGTCTCTGCTCTGAACCCCTTCCTGCGCTTTGCGTTTACTCCCAGTAATGCCCTAGACTGATCAGTGGAGAGAAACCTACTCTAGTAGTAGAGGCTGTTCCCATGATTCGAGGAGACCAATATTCCTAAAGCACAGCTTTTACCACACTACTTCTCTGCTGAAAAGACGGATTCTCTACCACCAAAGGAAAATACCTATGATGGTTAATTTTATGTGTCAACTTCACTGGGCCACGGGGTATCCAGCTATCTGGTTAAACATTACTTCTGGGTGTGTCTGTGAGAGTGTTTCTGGAGGAAATTAGCATTTGGTCTGGTGAACTGAGTAAAGCAGATGGCCCTCCCTGGTGTGGGTGAGCTTCATCTGATCTCTTGAGGGCCTGAATAGGATAAAAAGGTAGAGGAAGACAGAATTTACTCTTTGCCCGACTGACTGCTGAACTGGGACATTGAACTGCTGACCTCAGCACTCCTGGTTCTCAGGCCTTCAGACTTGGACTGAAACCTACATCTTCAGCTCTCCATCTCTCAGGCTTTGCAATAACACTGCCAGCCTTCCTGGGGCTCCAGCTTGCGGATGGTGGGGTTTCTTAGCCTCCATATCATGTAAGCCGATTTCTGATAATAAATCTCATTCCTGTTGGTTCTGTTTCTCTGGAGAACCCTGACTAATACAATGTCCAAGCAGTAGCCTGGTGGTGAAGTCCCTCCACAGTAGGCCTTAAACTCTCTCTTTAACTTTTTTTTTTTTAATTTATCTTTATTGTTTAAAGTATTACAGATGTCCACTTTTTTCCCCATTGACCCCTTCTACCTTGCACCCACCACCAACCCCAGGCCTTCACCACAGTATTGTCTGTGTCCATGGGTTATGCATATATGCATAAGTTCTTTGGTTAATCTCTCCCCACCCAACCACCCATATTATTGCTTCTTTTTTTGGTTAATCCCCTCAGGCCAAGTTAATATATTCATTACCCCCAAAATACTCCATAAACTTTCCTACCTCTGAAATGAAAAAAAAATTACACCATAAACTTGTTTATAAATGAACATATTTGATTCAGAAATCTGTTCAAAAAATTGTTCTAATGATGACTTCTTAAAAAACCAAATACAGTTCTCATGAAAAGGAACTCCAGAGAATTAACATTATAAACTTTTTGATTCATTTTCATAAAAGCCACACAAATAAGAACTTAAATGCATCCCTCTTCTATGATCTAGTAATTCTAATTATATTTCTAGTTATAATGTTAAAATAATCATAAATCTTCAAAACCTTTTGCTCACTGAAGCATAATTCTCAAAATACTCACTGAAGCATAATTCTCAAAATAATACAAATGTAGAAAATATTTTTTTAAGAATTTATTGATTTTTGAAGAGAGAGGAAGGGAGAGGGAGAAAGAGAAACATGAATGCGAGTGTGAAACATTGATTGGCTGCCTCCTGGATGGCCCCTACCAGGGATGAAGACACAACCCAGGCTTATGCCCTGACAGGGAATCGAACCAGCAACCTTTCAGTGCATGGGCGATGTCCAGTCAACTGAGCCACACTGGCCAGGGCTGGAAATATTTAAATAAATTAGTCATATGAGAGACAATGCAGCTATTAAAATACTTTCCTGAAGGATAAAGACATGGGAAATGTTTATGATACAATATTAGGCTAAAAGAATGAATGAGAAAACAATAATGTAGTATTATCTGAATTTGGTAAAACAGACACACAGTCTGCACACGACCTGAAAAAATATCCCACAGTATTATAAACAGTTGTTTCTGGACGCTAGCATTGTAGATATATTTTGTAAATGTAAGAATATAATATATAGTAAAGTTTAAAACTTATCTTATTGGCCTTATTCTTGGCTATGCAGCTTTCTAGTTCATAAATATTGGAAATACAAGTCTCTAACAGCAAATACACTTCTGAAAAGACCTCCTATTATGAATGCCCTCTGCCGTTGCTGCAGCAGGAAGGGTTTGATCAGCCTCTATGTTTATGCCACCAAAAACACTTTTTCTCCATTTTTCAGAATCCCTTTCTGAAAAAGGTAGCTCTCGTCTTCTCTTTCTCATATTCCATCTTGTTTTTCATATCCATATATATTTTTTATACCCCATCTTCTTCTAATCCCAAACTGTAACATTTAGGATTTAAAACTATCTGCTTGCTTTCCTTCTGATGGTCTGAGATTTAATTTTTCAGTTTCACTTTTAAGTCAGAGAAGTTTTTAACTCCTGGTTGGCAATGTCTCATACACTTTTGTTTTCCTATGACACATTAATTAAATTCACTGTAGGTCTTTAATACGTATTAGTTGAAAATGTCACCACCACTACCACCACCACCACCACAAAAAAGGTCCTGGTGACACCTAAGCGGGGAAAGCAACAATATGCATGTTTCTAAGTGATACATGTGTATTCCCTAGGACAGCTCCTGTTACACTTACCTACTGTAAACTTTTGTTACTAAGTTGTTGATCTGCTTATCAATTTTGTATTTTCGGTAGTCTTCCAAGCCATCCTTAATAGCAATAATTGTAAGGACCACCACCAGAGGCAGCATCGTAATTTCCTTTTGGAAGGCTTCTACCAAAGGCACCCAGTTCAGGACGACTAGAAACAGGAAATATAAATTTGCAGCTCTGCAAACAAACACACACAAGGAGGTGTTAACAAATCGCATAAACACCTAAAGCAAAAGAGGCAAAAAATACCTTAGGCTGTTTTTCTACAAGTTTCTATTAGCTGATTTTAGATGCTATGGAATAAAGAACTAGCAAAATCTATCAAATCTGAACAAACAATATATTACCCCTGTAAACATCTACCTCAATCAAGGTTGTACTTTAATAGATGAGAGGTATTACGTATTAAATATATAATGGCAAATATTGGAATGTGACAGTCTTGAGTTGTATTACACATGATATAAAACATAATAGGAAATACTATTTTCTTTTTAAAAGTTCAAAAAAGGTAGAGGAAATTCATTGTTAATGCTTTGTAAAAATAAATTTTTAAATGACCAAGTTTTCTACCCTTCAGAAATTAATCTGTATGTCCAACCATAACATTCAAACAAGGTCAAAATAAGTAGAAAAGCCTGAGAGGTTTTTTCCCCCTTGAGACCAACCCTTCTATTTCTGATTTTATGTTATTCAGAACCACTATTTCAGGACTTTCCTCCATTCCTCTATTTTATATATTTAAATACTCCCACTGGCCCTGAAGATAAACTCAAGTCCCCCTTTTCCTTAAAAAAACAAAAACAAAACCTCAATGCTGCATAGTCCCTTGAATTTTCATCGCATACTTTTCCTGTTAACCATCCAAGTTTTCAAAATAATCTACACACATTTCTACTTCCTCACCTCCAACTCCTTTTACTCTGAAAAATTTCTTCCTTAACCCTTTTTGCTACTTTCTTGGCTTCAATTATTTCCCTGTGGACTGCATCCAAATCTACAGTGCTGACTCTGAACTCTTCAAGGTTCAGATTGTAATTCCAGCAAGTGCAGTAGATTGCAAACTCCACAAAAGGCAGAAATGCCCATAGCATTTAAATCCATTAATTCAACAAATTCATATGTATACTTTATTTTATTATTTTTTTTAATGTTTTTATTGATTTTAGAGAGAGAGGAAAGGAGAGGGAGAGAGAGAAACATCGATTGGCTGCCTCCTGCATGCCCCCTACTGGGGATGGAGCCCACAACCCAGGCATGTGCTGACCGGGAATCGAACCGGTGACCTCTTGGTGCATGGGAACATGCTCGACCAACTAAGCCACACTGGCTGGGCCACATGCATACTTTAAACACATTCACTGCTCAATAAATGCATTTGGAACATATATAGACTGAATAATGAGAATGAATATTTGAATGTTGAGAAGTTCTGTACTCACATTAATATCTCAAACTCAACATTTACAAAAACAAAATAATCATCCAGCCAAGATTCTTTTTTATTTGTCTTTCATTTTTCTGTTAATCCTCTTGGTCATCTCAGCTCAACATGGTCACATCACCTTTAACTTAGTTCCCCATATCTAATCCATAGTATCTGTAATAGATTATCTTTCGTCTCATTCCTACATTGATTTAAGTTCAGGTCTCCATGACAACTCATCAGGATATATACAGAATCTTCCTGAATATTCTCTCTGCCTTCATTTTGCTTCTCATTGTGTTAGTCGGAAAGGATTACTTCCCAGGCCTCAAGAAAATCTCTGTGTTACTGCTTTGCATTATCCTTCCCCCACGTGAAATGTGCTTTGCCGACACCTCTGCTGTGAATATCTCACCCTCCCTCCATAATTAAGTTCAAATGCCACTTCCCCTTCTATTGCTCTAGCTATCAGCATTATTTTTCTTTTTGAGGCTTCCATCCTACACGGCAGCACTTTATAATACTCATCACACCCACTATGTCTTTCACTGTTATATACACTTCTTGTTTCCCTTGCTAAACAGCGAGGTCCACAGGAAAGGAGCCCCATTTAGACTTGCATTTCCTTCAGTGCCTAAATTCTTAGGAGAGATTCAATAAACATATATTAAACTGAATTTTATTGTTGTTTCACCTAAAAACATATTACATTTGCATTTGCTTCAGACCTCTATTTCTCCATATTACCAAGTAAGAAAAAGTTAAAATTAAAATGTGACATGGTTTAAAGTAGGGAACACAAAAGCAACGGTGAGAAAAGTCAAAGCTATAGCCCCTACTCTGCTACTTAATCGCTGGAGTGACATTGGCTAACCCACAATGTCAAACCTAGTTTCCTGATCCATAATATGAGTATAACGGTATCTTCTTTGGTCGAGAGAAAGCATCTTACCAACTGCGAAGTGCGACGTGAATGTAAGTGTCAAAGACCAGTCACAAGTCTTAGCCTTACGTAACACACAATGTTATGAAAATGAAAAATCTAATCTGTCACCTAGAATGACACAAACAATCTAGGATGTTTTTCAAAAGCTAGAAGTACCTGTGAAACTGTTCAAATAAATTTCTGGGCACAAAATTCAGAAGCGTGTACTTGGTGGTTCGTATTCGGTTGTTCACGTAGGTTCCAGAGAACTTTTCATACTCTTCCTTGAAGGGCTGGAGGTGGGGAACGACGACCCGGTGCCTGCCTGCCAGCCTGGGGGTCTGAGAGGGCTTGCCCCCACAGGCGAGCAGCGTGGAATAGCTGTACCGCCTCTCATCGCCGTCCCTGGCTGGGCCGCCCATCAGCCGCTGCCAGTGATATCTGGCCCATTGAAGGGGCTCAGTCATGTCCAAACCGCGGGATCCAGGCTGTGTAGGCGATCTGGCAAAGAAAACAAAGACCCACTAAAGCGCTCCTCATAAGCTCTTGGAAAGTCTTAAAGAACAGTAAGGATAGTAAAATTAAATTTTTCTCTATGCCAAATAAATATATGGCCCAATGGATCAAGGGATAAAAAGGGGAAAGTAAAACTAATATTTGGAACTCCATTTTAACCAAAAATCTTTATTAAAGGATACTCCTTCTCCTCATGGGCTGCTCTTCTGATCATCTAAGTAGCAAGAGGCAACAGGTAAAATGCCATGCCATAACTTGAAGCAAGTAATTGGGGCCAAATGTATACAAATCTCTTAATTTATCAAATTATCAGTTTTCTCTTCTTTGAAATGGGAAACCGCACGTGTGAGAAATTGTTGTAAGGACCAAATGAATACCGAGTACCAACATAAGTGACCCAGCATAAAGCCTGATACAGAGTAAGTAGTCATTAAAACCCTTTCTATGGTGCCCAGCCGGACGTGGCTCAGCGGTTGAGCGTCGACCTGGGATCCAGGCAATCAGGGTTAGGTTCCTGGTCAGGGCACATGCCCAGGTTGTGGGCTCGATCAATGACTCTCTCATCATTGATGTTTCTCTCTCTCTCTCTCCCTCTCCTTTCCTCTCTCTGAAATCAATAAAGATGTATTTTTTTTTAAATTTTAAAAATAAATAAAACCCTTTCTATGGAGATTACAAAACTGGACACAAATTCTTTACCTCCCTCTATGCACATCCCTTCACCCATCAAGTCAGGGAATCTCTCTACCCATTGAATCTAGACTTGACCATGTGCTTTTGTTTTGGCAAATGAAACACTAGTAGACATGGCTTGAGCAGAGGCTTGACATGTGCTTGCTCATGGGGCTCCCACTGCTCCTGAGGACCCTGTGGCCACTATCATGTGCATGAGCCCAAGCTTGTCTACTAGATGATGCATACACATGACCTACTTACCTTCTTTGCTCCTGTCAATATGTGGGTGAGGCCACTGACTCCCAGCTGGCCACTTACATGAGTGTGCCCAGATGACACAGTCTAGAACAGAGATGAACTGTCTCAACAGAGCTCAGGCCAAATTGCCAACCCATCAAACTGTGAGTCAGTAAAAGTTACATCACTGCCCTAGCCAGTTTGTTCAGTGGTTAGAGCGTCGGCCTGTGTACTGAAGGGTCCCAGGTTCAATTCTGGCCAAGGGCACATACCTCGGTTGCATGCTCATTCCCCAACCCTGATCAGTGCACGAGTGGGAAACAACCAATCAATGTGTCTCTCTCACATTGATGTTCTCTCCACCCCCCCAAACTCTCTCTGAAAAGCAATGGAAAAAATATCCTCGGGTGAGGATTTAAAAAAAAAAAGTTATATTGCCAAGTTTGGGGTGGTGTATAATAAAACAAAATTTAACTCTTATACAATCTCTTCCTTATTGCCAAGTTTTTCTCATTTTCCAAGAATTCAGCCCTGCCTATAATGTAAGCTCATTAATTGGGGGGAGGGGAAGATAACATTATTAAGAGTAGACTATATTCCAAGCACTTTGCAAAGCACTTTACATTCATTATCTTACTTAATATTAACATCAATCTGATAACACAGGTATTATTTTTATTTTACAAAAGAGGAAACTGGATTAGAGAAGTAAAGTAACTTGCTGAAATTCATATGGCTGACTCAAACCAAATCCTTCTAACTCAACAGCTTCTGCTTTTTAACTGTTCATGTGTCTCATTTATCTTTACGTCCAGAGTAGCTACCACTTAGTGGATGCCCAATAAAAGTTCATCGAGTAGCTAATGAGCATTTCAGCAAACGAGGAAATGTGTGGAGGGCAGGGTCTGGAGGCCTTGCTTAATCAATTCCATTGCACGTACTTATCATCTCAGATTAGCGCTCACCTCCGGAGATTCTTATTTAGTAATTCTGTGGGTGTGTCCTGATAATCTGAACTATTAACAAAATTCCCCAGACAATCTAACTTAGGTGGCCTACAACTTCATCTGAAGAAAATCTAGATTATGTGCTAAGAACTACAATAGGCTAGAAATACAGACATGATTAAAACGGAGATCCTCTTTTCCAGGAGCTCAGGTCTAGGCAAGGTGATAGGCATGCAAATATGCAAATACAACCCCAGGTGCAGAGTAATATTCAAGGCACTGAGGTAGTTTGGACAAATTATTTAAGTATGTTTCCTTCCTAAGCTTCATTCTAAGTTTATACATATCTATTGATTCTTTTCTCTAAAGTGTTATACTAATCAGAAATTAATAGTTTCCCCCTAAGGACATGATACTTGTGTCCAGCTTTCACAGGTCTGAAATCATAAATCATTACCTAGCAGCATTAGAAGATTTGGCCTAATTATATTCTAGTACTGTTAGTGAATTCATGTTTTTAATAATGCATTCTTGCTAACACACTTGTTTACTATACTTCGGTCTTCAAGCAATCCAAGAGATTACTTAGATAGCATCACTTCATCACTGTGTTTGTAGAAAATAAGTCAAATCACAAATAACAATCTTCTAAAAGTCCATCAGATCTTTGAAAATTATATGATCTAAATCAAAACAAAAAAGAGCAGAGTTACATTTATTTATTTATTTATTTATTTATTTATTTATTTATTTATTTATTTATTTTTTAATCCTCACCTGAGGTTTTCTTCCCCATTTCTTTTTCAGAGAGAGTGCAATGGAAAGAGAGAAAGAGCGAGAGCGAGAGGGAGAGGGAGAGGGAGAGGGAGAGGGAGAGGGAGAGGGAGAGGGAGAGGGAGAGGGAGAGGGAGAGGGAGAGGGAGAGGGAGAGGGAGAGGGGGAGGGAGAGGGAGAGGGGGAGGGGGAGGGGGAGGGGGAGGGGGGGAGGGGGAGGGGAGGGGAGGGGGAGGGGAGGGGGAGGGAAGGGGAGGGGGAGGGAAGGGGGAGGGGGAGGGGGAGACACATTGATTGGTTGCCTCCCACACACGCACTGACCCCTGGGGACCACCAGGGCTGGGGATCGAGCCAGCAACCAAGGTAGGTGCCCTTGGCCAGAACTGAATCCAGGACCCTTCAGTCCGAGGGCCAACACTCTAACCACTGAGCCAAACCAGATAGGGCTGAGCAGAAATTTACTTTTAATGGGAAAAATGCAATAGCTTCCAAACATGTGTATCTGGATATTGGACCCAGAATACAGGGTGGGGCAAAAGTAGTTTTAGAGTTGTGAGTACATGAAACAGAGTTTATTCTTATATTATTATTGCATAATTTTGCATACAAACAACTTGCATATAAACCTACTTTTGCCCCACACTGTATTTAGCCTCTATTATTAGTGAGAGAAAATATCTGTAAAGTCAGTCTTACCTGTTTTATACTAGCACATTGTTTGCGGGTAGTTTTTATCGCGCGCTCTACCACCAGTCAATGTAAAACGTATAAATACGTTTCCCGCATTCAATGTGCTAGTAATGAAAACAAGAAAAACACATAGTTCTATCTCTATCGAATTCTGTCCTTTGGAGTTTGCTAATATCTTTGTTCAAGTAGAACTAAATCAATAAACATTGACTGGCCAAAATAATTCTCAGTATCTTATCAACATAATGTTTTTAAAGTCTTCCTCTGAAGTGATTTGAAAAGCCTGCTTTCTCACTTCAGTATTAAAAAAATAGCTTCTTAATCTAGATTAGTGGACATAGTAACAAATGTCAGAAGCTTTTTCACTGTAGCCCCTGCCCCTCATCCCACATTTTCTATTTCACCTATTTTAATTGAGTGAATGAGCACTCTGCTCACCATTCCAAAGAATCTTCTAATTCCTCCTGCTCTGTAGACCAAGGCTCAAATATCAGTTGCATCGCTCATTAGTTATGTGACCTATGTAATTAACCTCTGGGCCTCAGTTTGCTAATTAATAAAATAAGATAACATTAAGAGTCATGGGAACCCTGTAGATGGACAATGTTCATTCTAATTCCCACTGTCTTCTCTGGCTATTTTTCAGGTCATAAATAAGTCATAGAAACCCAGTCAAATGATCTGAGGTCCAACTTTCAGTAGACTGCTTTCAAATTAAATAAAGTTGCCCAAGTCAAAGCAAATGCTCAGTTCCATGTAGCTGTTGATACCTGAGAAGTAACCAGCACTAAGTAGGATACAAACAGAAAACCAATCACGAAAGACAGGCATGACATAAAATAACCTTCGTACCACCTCATCTCATCCTCAACCATTTTCTTCAAAATTCACTCCAATTATGTTCTTGAACAAACTCTATTCCACTTGTCTGGTGCTTCCCAAGCTTCCCTGGTAAGAATCACCCCCCTCCCCCGGGCTCCTGTTAATCACAGTCGTCCCCCCCCCCCCCCGAGATTCTGATTCAAGAACTACATTGGGGCCCATGAAAGTGGAATTTAATTAGTAGCCAGGTGACCTGTCAGGGAGGTTGCAAAGCACAGCCTGTGCCCTGCGCCTTTGGAAATACTGCGCTCCCTTCTAGAAGGCTGGTCAATCATGTCACCCACCCGCCACACCAGCCCCTCTTCGCACACTAGACTGTTGTAGCTTGACCTTGGTGTTGCAGAGACTGAGAAGGATCCGCCCGGGAGATACAGTCAGGTTCTCCCTGCCCTATTCCCATGACGCCCCTGCTCGTGCTCAGTCACTCAGTCACTGCACTTGCTACAGCCACTTCAGGTGACTTCATTCTTCAGAGTCAGGGGCTTCTCTCCTTTCCAGACTCCACACGGTCTAATGCTTGGCCAAAGTCAGACGATCAACAGCACAGTACATATAGGACTTGGTACTATCTTCGGCTTCAGGCACCCACTGGGGGTCCTGGAACATACCTTCTGCAGATGGGGGGGACTGCTGTACTTGTGTTCTCTCATCCTTGGACCTTTTACTCCTGCTTCTAAGGAAGGAAAGCCAGGCTGAGCCCTGGAGGAGGGAACGGGGTGTTTTTACTTTCTTTTCCCACACTACCTCTTAACTGAAGTCTGCCAGGCAACCAACTAGCTAAGGACAGTAAAACCCTCTCTCGGCCGTTCCCAGGGGTAAGTAGAGCCTCCCAGTAGACAAAAAGCTCTAATGAACAATATAGGATGAAACGTTTTTAGTAGTTTTCAAGAACGTCATTCATAACCCTAAGATTCAGCCCACTCCACAAAGAGCTGATTTGTCATGGTTTTCTGATAATAAATAAAACAGTCCCGCGCTTTATTTGACCTCATGTTATGCCACTGATTGGAACTCTCCTAGAGAATTAACAATAAATTTTCTTTTTAAGAACACAAAGAACCAAGTGCTTAAAGTTCAATTACCATCACTTAGAATCAGAAAGAATGTTTCAGGTCTTGATTGTCTATTCCTGAGTGAGCTGCTGTCCTTAAAGGTAGGGAGATTTAACATTTCATTAAAAAATAAAATAAAATTATAGTTTACCTACGCTTTTTTTAAAGTCTCCATTCTTAACTTCATTTTTAGTTTAAGAGCAACTACTAGTATATGAAAATTTGGATTATAACAAACTTCCTGCTGGTTAGTGATGGAAAATACCATTAAAGATTAACTCTATGAAAAGGCCTGCATGTTCCTGGGCTGAGTTTCGCAACTGGAAGCCCAATATTATCCAGAAATGCAGAGTCAAAGGACACCTGACTCTGGACACCTTGCTTTAATTAACTGATATTAGCATTTTATCTAGAATGTAAAAGTTAATTAATATGAGCACAGATCCTAAAGATCAAGATTCTTAACATACATGTTAACACTGGGAGAGAGGGACTAGATACGAAATTAATTCAAACCAAATGCTATATACACCCAATTTGCAATACTTTTTGACAGCAAGGCAATGATATAGTAGGAAAAAAATAGTTTCATTGCAAGTAATCATTTATCACCATCACAGAAATATCTATATGTACTAAAAATATGTATGAGCAAGTTTCTTTATAATTGGCACAAGAAAATTATAAACCAATTTCACATATGAATATTGTTGGAAAAACTCAATAAAATTTAGCAAACTAAATATAACTCTGGCAATGGGAGTGTGAATTGCTACAATCTATTAGGTATCTCAAAATAGGAATAAAAAGGGAATAGAAGGAGCTTGTTAACTTTTCTTTCTTTGTTACAACGAAATGTATTGATTTATAATTTTTAAAAATTTTCAAGTTTTTAAAGGAAGAAGTTATAATTACTATTTATGAAACAGTCTAATGCTGCCCTAAGCATTAGGTGTACATGATGCTACATGATCCAATATTCCATTCACTCACAGGAGCTGCAAAAACCTGTAATTAAAGTTCTAATATCTATAAGCTATCAATTTTAGGCATAATATCAATTAAGGTAAAAAATAAAGAAATATAAACCAAACATTGCTTAGAAAATAAGTATATATAATACTTTCATAATAATTACTGTTTACAAAATACATTTCACATGTCATTTAATTTAATCTTCACAACTTGGTATGAAGTTTCACTTCCAAGTTTCAGAGGAAGAAACAAAAGAGGTTTCATAACTCAAGGCATGCAATATTTGACTCAAAAGTCATGCCTTTCCAACTATATGATTCCATTTATATATAAAACTTAAAATAATCAAATATGATCATTTAAACCAGATTATTTCTAATTATAATATATTTTTCTAGACTATATTAAAAGCTACAATCCTTCAATAAAGAGTGTACCAAAAATAACAGATACTATGTTCCTTGTTGTGTACAAATGCTCTTGAAATTAGACAGTGTTCAAAAACCCTGTTTCCCTTCATGAATGCTTAAGGGAAATTTTGGAGCAGGACGGATTATCAAAGGTAAATATGGGATAATGAATTCCCTTAGGCCCAGTTAGTAGTTAAAATTTTCTGAGGTCATCACCAGCCAACAAACAATCTGAAATATATACATGAGCTCACTTGTCTAAAAGAGAAAAACATTCTGTTTCAGCAGGTCTGGGGTGGGGCTCAAGAATCTGCATTTCTAACAAGTTTCCAGGTAGTGCTCAAGCTGGTCCTTGGAACACACTTTGAGAACCACTACTCTATGCTAAGTAAATTTATTTCAATATGTAAAGTTGAAATTAGAATGAAGAGTTAATTAGTATCACTCCCATTATTAGGCAATCTTTATTCTTTGAGTGGACAGACCAAGGCTATGTACCAACGACCTGACAGCCAATGCAAGCAGGCCCTCTCATCTAAAACCAGAATGAACTAAAATAGCAAAAGTCTGGTTTACATACAAAAATCCCCAGCCGTAGGCAATGAGGCCTTCCGTAATGATTCTTTCTGAAAATTTAATACAGTCATAATCAGTTTCAACCAACATTTCTAAAAGTTTGGCAAAGGAGAACGCTGGGCCCTAGCCTTCAAGGGAGAACAATGGATCCTGGCCTTCAAAGGACAACAATGGGTCCTGGCCTTGACAGACTTAAAACCTTTTTCTCAACCAAGATGAGAAGACACTAACAAAAGATCAAAGTTCCTATATGCTCCAAACCTTGAAAGAAAGAGAATTTGCCTATCAGGATCAATAAAAAATAGAAATGTTATAGCTGTAAGTTTCACAGGAGACTCAAGATGTGAAAGTTTTCTTGACCTGCCCATCACAGGTAGCCCTCTCTGAAAAACAGTCAGCCCTGATAAAACTAAGGCTTTTCCAATCTGGGTCACATCTGACCTACTTGTCCAACTCTCTCCATAAGGAGCTTATTACCTCAAGGAGACCGATTCCTTATCTGACAGGTAATAAGCAGTAAGGTGGCAGTAAGATCATTTGAAATCTTTGCTGGTTTCTTTATTGCATCAGATGCCAAGCTGATGTGCTGGCATGTCTCCCTGAGTAATTATTATCGTGCTCTCTATAAAAGGAAAAAGTGCTTTTCTTGACCCCACATAATCTTTGAAACAGAAGGTAAATATAAACAGTTGTACGTGTATCTAATATGGGCTTTGGTGATGACAAGGGTTCATTTATATAGTAGGAAAACTGTGGATTCTGAATGATAAAGTTACATATCTTCAGTGATCTCCATTGAGTAGGAGGAACCAGATTTGTCAAATAGTCATCTTAGAGCTCTGTGTAGTATTTAATATTTTCTGTTCAACTTCTTGAATACAATCCCCAGTAGAGGTACACATTTTGTAGTTTAGATACGTACAAGAGGACAGGCAAGGGTAATACATTACAAAAAACATTAAAGTAATCACTTTTGATATTGGTAATTATTACCATGGGAAGTACTATGTTGGTATATAAAAAACTAAGTCATAGCATCTTTCACTTTTACCATTAAGAAAGAATTCTTTTTGAGTTATGTCATTTTTAGGATGCTAATGGAAAAAGGTCAATTCTAATCAAGCACACAGACCTTATGCATCTTTAGAAAAGAGTGCTTAAACCAAGCTCACTCAGTCCCAATTCATTCAACAAACAAGACCTGAAAATCAAACACTGTGGTTGATGCTGGGGAAATAGAAACCAAAGACCCAGCTCTACATCACAGAAGCAGCCTCTAACTCAGACCGAGGGAAGATACCCTCCACAGTAATGAGCGACATGTTTTTATTTCATTGCTGATGAAGAGTCAATTTAGAATTTTCAAGCATGTTCATTTTGAAAGAAGACAGAGGTATAAAATATGATTATAGTATCTAGATGTACTACTGTCTACTGCAAAAAGTTGTCCATTCTTAATGTTCCCAATACATTAAATATAAAGAGATTCTTCAATTTTCTTGTGTGAAAATTAAGTATTTATGTGTCTATCCAGACACTGAAAACTTTATTACCTCTCTTCTTCAATATATCTCAGCTTTTTCTTGAAGGGACCATACCTCCAATGGAGTTACCTTTTGCTAATGCTTAGGCTCAAGACTGGGTTAAACTAGCAAAAAGGCAGGAAAAGTGTTGCAGTGGTATGAGTGTCTCTCCATGTTATTGGAAATTAAAAAAAATCTCACCCAACCAGCTGGCATGGCTCAGAGGTTGAGCACAGACCTATGAACCAGGAGGTCATGGTTCAATTTCTGGTCAGGGCACATGCCTGAGTTTTGGGCTTGATCCCGGGTAGGGGGTGTGCAGGAGGCAGCTGATCAATGACTCTCTCATCATTGATGTTTCTATCTCTCTCTCCCCCTCTCCCTTCCTCTCTCTGAAGTCAATAAAGATATATTTTTAAAAAAAAATCTGACCCATACTCATGGTAAGTTGCCAATATGTCATAGTCTATTCTTAAAACTAGAAGAGTATAAGCATATATTAAAATTTTAATTATAGCAATCTTTAATACTAAGTTCTGGCATTGATAATCCTGGATACTCCTAAAATCTACGTTATTGACATGACAGAATAGCATTTTTTGAAATTCAGTTATTCAATTCTAATACAGTATTAATAATGCAATAAACCTAAGATTGTAACAATATCTACCATTTAAAAAAACATGCCAAGTTCTTTGCTGTGGATAAATACACATTAACTTTAATCCTGACAACAAAGTACATGTTTTTATCTCCATTTGGGAAACTCACCCAAGTGACACAGCTTGGTAAATGGTTACCCAAGCTTAATCCAAATACCTCCGATGGAATGAGAGCCTTGCAGCTAGTAGAAGGCTCTGATACAGGGCAGAAACTCTTAAGCAATAAGTTGGTAGAAGGCACTTGGCTTCTGTCAGCCTACCAAGGAATGTGAGGGTTGGGAGAAAGAATAGGACTAGTATAAAAGATTTGAACTTAAGTCATTTAGGGGGAAAAATACTAAAACCATGCTTCATTTGAAAACAACTGAAATTAAAAATCCAAATATTAGTATTTAACTTTAGATACATTTGATAGAAAGCTCTTTACATGTATTTGAAATACGATTCAATATATAAAAATAAAATTTACTTTTATTTTATTTTTAAATATGTTTTCATTGATTTCAGAGAGAAGAATTGAGAGGGAAAAAGAGATAGAAACATCAATGATAGAGAGAATCATTGATCAGCTGCCTCCTGCATGCCTCCCACTGGGGATCGAGCCCGCAACCCAGGAATCGAACTGTGACCTCCTGGTTCATAGGTGGATACTCAACCACTAAGCCAGGCTAGTCAGGCCAAAATTTGCTTTGAAATAAATGATCCACCTTCAGCCTGACTTCAATATCATCTGACCCCACAGGGACCTATAAGCAACTGACCCACCATCTTTCACTGCCCCTCCTTCTTGTATGGCCTCACTTCCCTGCATACATATTTTAAATTTTATGGTCAATATTATGATCATCTCCTTGTATATTCTCTCTGCCCCTTAGGTTCTCTCTCACTTCTTGGTTGTCAAAGCCTTTATCCTAGTTATATTCAAATCCATTCTTTCAAATCCCTATATACTCTATTCCAAAACCTACAGGTTGAATGTGCCTAGAGAGAAACACATAACACGCCTGATTAGTGTTACTTTAAATTATTGACCATGAACTACAAGTTGGCCACACATGCCAGCTGCAATAATACAGGATTTCTAGTCTCTTTGCTTTCACATTTTAATAGGCAACTGTTTCATACCTTCTCTAACTTCCTTATCTCCCTCCCAACTTTCTTCTTGCTGATAATCTTGTTTCTATTTTACTGAGAAAACTAGAACTTCTACAGGTTCCCCCAAGTAACTACCCTTCAGCTCAGACCTCTTCTCCAAACTCCAGACTCATACATCTGACTGCCAACCAGGCAGCTCATCTCCAAATGGTAACATGTGAAACACTGAGCTATGGATACTCCCCCCAAAACCTGCTGTCCCCCACATTAGCCCTGTCAGCTGACAGCAGCTTAACCCTTCTAGATTCTCAGCCCCAAAGTCTTTAAGTCATTATGGGGTCCTGTCCTGCCTCAAAACCTACACACAGTCAGTCAGCAAATTCTGTTGGCCCTACATTCAAAATAAATCCAGCTTCCATCTCAGCTGCTGACATGCCATCCAGACTGAGGAAGACCCGGAAACTTTGGGGCCACGTGAGCCGGGGGCCACGTGAGCCACAGCCACGGCCACATCAGCAAGCACTGGGGAGGCCGAGGGAATGCTGGTGGTCTGCATCATCACAGGATCAACTTCGACAAATGTCACCCAGGTTACTTTGGGAAAGTTGGTATGAGGCATTTCCATTTAAAGAGGAATCAGAGTTTCTGCCCAACTGTGAACCTTGACAAACTGTGGGACCTTGGTCAGTGAGCAGACACGGGTAAGTGCTGCCAAAAACAAGACTGGAGCTGCTCCTATCATTGATGTGGGGCAATCGGGCTACTACAAAGTTCTGGGGAAGGGAAAGCTCCCAAAGCAGCCCGTCATTGTGAAGTCCAAATTCTTCAGCAGAAGAGCTGAGGAGAAGATTAACGGTGTTGGTGGAGCCTGTGTCCTGGTAGCTTGAAGCTACATGGAGGGAAGTTCATTAAAATGTCCACGGGTGCTTTTGTGAAAAAAATAATAATAAAAATAAATCTAGAATCTCACCTCTTGGCATCACCTCCACCACAATCACCCTAGTCCAATACTAACACACCTACTCCTGTTAAAACTTAAGTTAGATCCTGACACTTCCACAATATAAAACTCTCTAAAGGCTCTCGTCTTAATTATAGTAAGAGCCACCAGTGCCTCACTATCTGCCTCTCGATGTCCTCTCAACCTATTACCCCTGCCCTCCTTCACTCCACTCCTACATAGCCTTGTCTCAGCAATCCCTATTTTCTTTCCCAGTTTCATTTCTCATAGAACTCACATCACTTTCTAATAATGTATAATTATTTCTGTATTGTAGCTCTGCCACCTTCCCCCTCCATCAGAGGAGGAATTTTTCTCTCTTTTGTTCACTGATACAGCCTAGGCCTAAAACAGTAAGCATCAGGCACAGAGTAGACTTTCAATATGTATTTGTGGAATGACCACATGAATAATAAAATAACACCTCTCACATGCAGAATATCTGTAACAATCTTACACACAATGGTTCTAGAAGTGATATATGCTTAGTTATTTTATGATATCTCATTACAGCTTATATTATGCATGCTAACGTTATTACAGTTCATATTAAAATATATAGCATGTCAGTCTAAAACGGCCACTAGCAAGACTGTAACAGGAAGACATAAAAACGGAAATAAAACAAGTAGAATCTGTTTTTAAAAATAGCCAAGGTATGTAAATTTCAAAACTCTTAGGAAGGAAGTTCTTCTGAGTGACCTATTTTTTTCAGACAGCTTAAGGTTAATTCCTTTAAGTACCTAAACAATTTCATACAGGATGGAAATAATTATAAATGTGTTTTCAATTTTCCTATACTTTATATAGCATTTAAAATAAATTTTCTCCTCTAAGAATTAGGCACCAATGCGCATTGCACCAATTACTGCAAAGTGCTCTATGCAGTGATGCCCTGAGGGTCTTCTGAAGCCTATCCATAGGTTTCTTCCAGTAGTTGAAGACCTCCTGTTTTGAATGCTCAGGTCTAATTTTACAGGTTTGTTTCTCCCTTGGCTACCCAAATATCTGCCTTTATCAAGACTTAACTCACACTTCCACTACCTTAGAACAGTTCATAAACATAAATAAATTGAATTTATGATCTCAATGGTCCTCAGTGAGCAGAATATAGAAACTTAATGAGACTTATTTAGTGAAACCTATTTTCACTGTTCAGAGATCTCTTTTTCTCATATCTGTGTAATAAATAGGTACCAAAAGGCTACCATGTGTCAGCCATGAACCTTTCCAGGCACTGCAATCAAAATGATGAACTGTCCTATGTAAACTCCGTGCTTCTTGTCTTTAAGGAGTATATAGTCCAGTAGAGGGATCAGATATGAACTTCACGAGATTCCCTCATTACCTAAAATTCTTCAGAAGTTAATCCTCAAGAGACAGGCTTGGACATGTTTATGGCCAGCTTTCAGAACAGCAAACACTAAGAACATTAAAACACTAACCAACAGATAAACAACTAAGTTCTGAAATGAAGTTCTGAAATGACGCTAGCCCCCAGATAAATGCTCATTTTGAAAACTAGAGCCAAAATATCTTTTCAAACTGGCAGAAGAACACAAATTGCCTGGTTTGCTATCTTGATTCATTCATAAGAAGGACGGCAAACTCTAGCTTTATGTGATAAGCTGTGTGTGTGTGTAAAACATGATCAACACACTGGACTGTGATTCTAAAGATGTGCTTTAAAAGATTATTAGAAAAATAAAGGGAAATTACCTATACTTATTTGTTTAATATCTGCTTCCCCTGCAAGACCATCGTGTTTACTGTTTTAAACAGTAACTGGAAAATGCCAGGCACATGGCAAGTACTGAATGTTTTTAAATAAATTAATATTCAATCAAACTCATGATGGTATATTATGCATCCTGGGAATGTGAGTACTGTACTCTTCAAACAAGAAAAATCTTAAGACTTTAAAGGCTAAGCAGTCAATAGGTGTGCAAAAAGTATTGCAAAATGATGGAGTGGGGTCTTTTGCTGACATTCTACTTGATCGAATTTCATGCTGACCTTTGAAATCCAAGTTGGCCCATTTGCCTGTCTTTGCCATAGATAACAATTATATTTGTCCTCGTACTATTGATGACTTGGGTTGTATTAAATCAATGGTCCCCAACTGTGACAACTGCACCACCCCTCCCCCCCGCCAGGGGATACTTGGCAATATCTTGAGACATTTTTGGTTGTCATAACTGAGGGTGTGTTTATGCACAGATGCCATGGATGCTGTTATCATGCATAGGACAGCTTCCCAAAACAATAATCTGTCCCAAAATGCCAATAATGCTATGCTGAAAGCCTTGGTTTAGAGCAGGGGTGGGGAACATCTGGCCTGCAGACTGTTTTTGGTTTGGCCGTGCCAAGCTAACCACAGGCAGGACTTGAAATTCAATAAATTCAATTAAATGTTTGCCCAAATATAGCAGGCTAATTTTTAAGTTGATAATTTTGTATGGCCTGCAAATTACATTATAAATATCCAAATGGCCCTTGGCAGAAAAAAGGCTCCCCAACCCTGGTCTAGAGCAAGGCACCACATTTGTTCAAGAGAGAAGTAAGTAGCAGAGTTGAAAGAGAGGAGCTTTTCAGTCAGTCATAGGTTCAAATCCTGACCCTAAGTATTCCATCTCAGTGGGATTTTGTATAACCCTCAGTTTCCCCATCAGGGAAATAATAACTACTCTTTAGGTTTGCTGTGAGGAGTTAATGAGCATATATGCAAGGTCCCTGGCATACAATAGGATGATAAATGGCGGCTATTCTTACTATTATGAGAGCACTTATCATTTGATGCCAACATTTCTGCCAGGTAGGAAAAGCACTGTAAAGATCATAAGGTTTAGCAACTGAAATAGAAAACTCAGAATTTTAAAGCTGGAAAAAACTTTTAAATATCTAACTAAATACTTTATCTATACGCACACACAGGTTTACAGACAGTAACTTGTCCAATATTACACATCAAGTCAGTGACAGCTCTCATAAAGTAATCCAGCCATTCTCTCCACTACCATTTTATTACTCATACATATATAGAAAGTCTTTTAATAATTCCTAAACTGCATCATTATTTGTGAATGTATCATAAACTGCTTAAGTCAATTTGAATACTAGATTTTATGTCTGTTAAAATTTTATATGATCACATGCTTAGACTCTAAAATAACTAAGATTTAGTCAGCTAAAATTTTCACAGCTAATTTGCAGGATCTGTCCTATTGTCTCAGTTTCATTCTAATAAGTCCTTCACTGCAATGGTCTACTTTTTACATTGATACTTTATAAAAGCAACATTAGAAAGTTTTCATCTTTGGTTTCAATATTTGCAAGAAGAACATACTTGGGGAAAAGAGCATGAACAAACACACAGAGCTGACAAACTACAAATAAATAGGAAAAAATATTTTCAATTTCACTAGTAACCTATGAAAAGCAATTAAAGCAGAGTTAGTACTTTTTGCCCTAAATGTAGCAAAGAGTTTCTTTATTCATAATGCTCAATGAAGGCAAGTGTTCATATAGTGCTGGGGGAATATAGGCTGCTTTTACTTTTCTGGAGCCAAAGGAAATATGCCTTAAAACTGTTCATTCTCTTTGGCTCTGAGTAGAAAGATAACCAATTGACCATTGGAAAGGGCACTAACACAAATGTCCAAAATGGCAAATTGTTAAATTGTGTAATATCTAAATGAAAATAATGCAGCTAATAAAAGCAATTCTTAATTTTATAAGCAAAAATTGCTTCAAGCTTGTAAGGTTTTAAACCATGATTCTGAACTGTAAACAGGTATGATCTCAACTAGCATATATATGTAAACTATTTTTACATAAGTTTGGAATTAAATATTTTTAAAACATTTAAACTGGTTATTTTGAGGTAGAATATTAATAGATAATTTTTATTTTTAAACATCTTTTGTAACTGTCCATATTTTTACCATGAATATACATATGTGCTTTATAATTAGAAAACAGATCTTCAGCCCGGCCGGGCGTGGCTCAGCGGTTGAGCGTTGACCTAGGATCCAGGCGATCGGGGTTCGATTCCTGCTCAGGGCACAGGCCCATGATGCGGGTCGATCAATGACTCTTTCATCATTGATGTTTCTATCCTCTCTCTCTCCCTCTCCTTTCCTCTCTCTGAAATCAATAAAGATATATGTAAAAAAAAATAGAAAACAGATCTTCATTTCAATTAAAACTGTTTCAAAACTCTAATCTCTAAACTTTATTTAATCACAAAGCCTATACTTATGATGGAGAAATGCATACATGGAAATTAATGTAGTTTCTACATTTAAATTGCAGGGAAAGACACAATTCTTTGTTTTCATTTTGTTTTAAGAACAATCTTATAAAATATAAGACAAGCATGCTGCCTCAACACTGAAAAAGAATATTCATATATTCTTCATGTATGTGTACTAATAATACTTGATATTTTATCAGAGAAAACAAGAAAACCATAATTTAGTATATAAGCTTCATCATAAAGGCAAATATGTGTGTCCCAAGAAATCTTAAATATAAATTAAAATGTTGCAAAGACAAAAAAAAGCCTTGATGTCTCTTTTGCACAAAACACAATTACTGAAAATATCTTAGATACAGCTGGTTAAATTTTAAGAAGTAGCTTACTTAAATGCCCAGATAGTTTCAGAAGACTGTCTTCCTCATGAAAATTAGGTGTGAAATAGAATTTAAGTGATATCCTGCAAAAGAAAGTGCAGGTAATTGTTGCAGTAAAACATATACTTTTGTAGGACATATACATGTCTAGATATCAAAGTAATTTCAAAAATCTCAAAAACAAATGTTATACTTTTTAAATACCACCTTTATTGTTCTTTATATTAGAAAATTTAAGTCAGTGGGAAGGAAAAAAAACACTCATTGGTCAGAAGGTTCTCAACTCCTACTTAAGAACCTGTTTCAAGCCCAGCCAGTGTGGTTCAGTGGTTGAGCATCGACCTAAGATCCAGGCGATCGGGGTTCGATTCCCAGTCAGGGCACATGCCCGGGTTGTGGGCTTGATCCCCAGTAGGGGGCATGCAAGAGGCAGCCGATCAATGACTCTCATCATTGATGTTTCTCTCTCTCCTTCTCCCTTCCTCTCTCTGAAATCAATAAAGACACATTTTTTAAAAAGGGGGAAAAAAAGAAAAAGAAAAAAGGAACCTGTTTAATTCTTTCTGCCGATTCCTAATATCGTCAGAACATGACCAATTCACAATATTCTGAAATGACCATGTTCAACATCATGTGGGTCTGGTAGTATAAACAGAGATGGCAAATAAAATTACCATCAATACATGAGAGACTTAATCTAACTTGATTAAATCTAAAGTATATTAAAAGAATGTAGCCCAAGTTGTATATAGATGTACTATGAAAATACTTTTACACTACTGTAACTTTATATAGAATTAATTACAACTTTAATGATCACTGTGGGAATCTGTATCATTCCCTACCTCTACAAAGATACTCAGGTCCTCTGGCAAGAAAACTGGACTCCTAGGCACAACAAACTCTCTGCTGAGAGACATGAAGATTCATATTTCTTTCCTTAATCATCCTCCAAAAATATGCCTGAGATCAAAGGATGGGGAAAATGCCCCCCTCTTGTTTCTTATGAAACACTAGCAAAAATGTTTAGTTTAATTATGTCTTAAAAGGGAATTTATTTCTAGGAAGTAAATAATAAAACTAGCCAGCACAAATCTTTAAGTATTAAACCTTATCTTTCTGGACTGTTTTTAAAGTTTTAATGTCTCAAAGTAGTGGCTTCTGATGTCAGCTCAGTGATAACACAGAAGCTTTGAAGTGGCATGCAGGAAAAGTCAATGGTATTGTCTTTCCCGGAGGCATTTTAAAGTAGACCAGATACCTGCCTACCAAAATCCAAGGAACATGGCCTGCTCACCAAGGGTTATACCCTAAGCCTATATTCTCAATATTCTCGAACTAGCACAGACCAGAATCCCCTGGAGAGCGTGTGAAAACACAGATTCCACCCCCTCTACACACACACACACACACACACACACACCAGTTTCTGATTTGATAGGTCTGCAGTGTGGCCTGAGAACCTGCATTTCTAACAAGTTCAAGTGATGCTGATGCTCATGGTCTGGGGGCCACACTTGGAAAGCCATTAACCTAGGCACCTCAGCTGTGGTCTAGAAAGACTTATTTTTAATTTCTAAATATATTTTCTCCATAAGTTCATTATCATTAAATATTATTTTTGTGTAACTAATCATTTCTCTCCCAATGGATATAACAACATATAATTGTTGTTTCAATAATTAGTGAAATGACTTTTTTATATATAAGAAATAGGACAATTATTTTCTGGATGAGCAACCACAGAAATTTTTCAAAAGTAGAAAAAGAAAAAATAACATGCTTAAAAGAATGAGAAATGACAAGAGAAAAAAATAAATAGGAACTTAAAGTTATTTTAGCAAAATGGAAAGAATTTAGCTGCTGAATGATGACATATATTTATAAAACTAAAGGTTAAATCAATAGAGTACATGAAATGTTTTCTAAAGGTCTCTTGTAGATTATTTACATGAGCTATAAATATGAATCAAATAAACATATCAAAGACTAAAATTTTAAATCATATATCTTTTCTTTGAAGTATATGGTATTACTGGATATATGATGGAGACAGGTTTACTTTAGTTCATCTATAAAAAAGGATACTTCAGTATAAGAGATGAGAGGTTTGTGAATTTCTAAAAACTATTTGAAGATTCACTTCTGGAAGCATTTGGATGACTTAAAATAATTCCATAGAAAGGTGTTATTTTATAATAGCTAAAAACTACTTCATCATGTGAATTAATGTAATGAAAGCATAGATTGCATGTGAATTATTTAAATTGTCTCAATACATATATTTAAATTGTCCCAAGGCCTGTAAGTTAAGTAATACTAAGTATAGTATGTAAACACCAAAAAGGGACAGGTGAAAGCTGTAAATGGTATTGAAAAGAAGTTGATGGTATTCAATTGTTCAATGAAATTATAAAATAGATCTATGATAAATGGTCAGTTCCAACAGTTACTCAACACTACCCACTCTCCAAAACACATTCATTTTGAATAAGGATCTGTAATATCGTCAGCTGTTTTCAAAACAGCAACAAATGTATCTGCAGTAGAAAGACCCAAACTCTAACAAGTTCAAGTGATACTGATGCTCAGTCAGATGCAGTCAGCCACTTACCACAAGCTCAGCCTCTCTGAGCCTCAGTTTCCACATCTGTAAATGGAAATTACATCACCTACCTCACAGTTTTGTAAAAAGGTTTACTAAATAATGCCCTGTGCCTAACACACTGAAAGTGCGCAACTTCATTCTCTTAACTAAGATTTGTTCAGCTCCTACTATATGCCAGGCATTGTTAGAGATAAAAGAGAGAAATCACAGGGGAAAAACAAAAATCTCTGTCTTCTAGGAGCTTACCTTCTAATGTTCATTTATTTTACCTTGTCTTAGGTACAGCACTGGACTCTTTGAGAATAAATAAAAGTGCCCAGAACAGGTCAAAATATTCAATTCAACAAAAAATATAACACTGGGGTATTCATGTAGTATATCAATTCTGGGAATCAGAAAGTCCTACAAGAAGGCATGACATGAGGTTGGAAGATGGAAAGGGAAAAGAGGTAGTCCTCCCGGAAGAGAGAGCACTTTAAATGAGCTTTGGGAAATGTTGATAATCTGACAGGAGAGATTCATAGATTTTAGAAAAGGAAATGTGAATAAAGGCAAGGAGGCTAGAAAACCCTGTGTGTCAGTAACATTGAGTAGTACAATATGGCCAGAGTTTCAAGTACAAATTAAGAAGTGATGGGAAACTAAGATGGAAATTTATGTCAGAACCACATAATTCCTTACTTATTAAGATGAAGAATTTACACTTAGTTTGAAGAAAATTGGAAATCAAAGAAATTTGAGAAAGTGTGGTATGATACAGACATTTAAAGGATTTCTTTTCAATAGGTGTGAAAGACACATTGGAACTGGGAGAGTAAAGTCAGGGAGACTAGACTGGGAAAACTGAGTGATGTGCTTCAGAACACAATCTACCAGGAACCTAACCTGGAGTGGGGTCATTAGAGATTTCCCAAGGCCTCTGTGACAACAGCAATACCAACAGCTGGAAAAGCATGAGCCACAAGACATGTTCCCCACTTGGCTCTGTCCTGGCCGCATGCCTCCCCTCCACCTGCTACCAACACTGCATCCTTCATACTGCATACCTCACCCACACATTCTTATCACCACCCCTCCCATCCCGACCGTGACCCAAATCAAGCAGGCAAAAACTAGGTGACAAATCAGGCACTGGGGACCACCACACACCATCTTTTGCACTAGTATGGCTCAAATGAAATGTGACAGTTTGGGAGAGGAAAGCCAATTTAGGACTCAGAGCTAAGAATTACTTTCACAATATCCTTGCCCCATTGAAAGTATTTCACTTTTCTCTCAGTCCTTGGTTTAGGAATCTAAAAGTATAATAATGCTTCAGATTCAGGCATTTTTCCTAATATGTCAAGGTAAAAATATTAAGTTGTTGACTGAAGGACACCACAGGTAAGTAGAGAGAATCTTTGTGATGAAACACCTGAGAGCACCTCTCTAGCAAAGACTTCAGTAAAGAACAAAGGATATTATAATTAAGATTTTTAACTATAACGTTCAATATATTACCATTGTCTAAAAGGGTAATGAGAATGTTTAAAAATGGTGCTAAATAATTATGAGTAGTATAAATTAAAGAAAAAGACTTTACAACATTTTTGAATAATTTAAAACTGATTTTCACCTTCCTTCTCATTACTAATTTATTATGATTTTTTTTACTACCTATCCTACATAGAGCTGAAATTTTGTACGCTTGTTTTGCTAACAGAAATATAATTGTGCTCGTCTTCCTCATTCAGAAAGGCCTTACATGGAATCAGCAGGTTTTAAAAAAATAAATTAAGGAATACTTAAATGAAGGCCTATCAGCATGAGGCCTTAGCAGATGTGATCAACAGGAAATGAAAAGAAATAAAGCTCGAATCAGTCCAACACTCCTTATTATTCCAGAAAACAGCAGAAAAGAGAAGAGTGGATATGACTAGAATCAGTTTTACCTAGTGGGTTCCCCTAGAAATCAAATGTTCTCACCAGCAAATCTAATTCAGAAACAATGGCACCTGACATGGAATTACACACAACAGACTGTGGCTTTGCGAAAGGGGGGGAAGGGAGTATTGTCTATGTGCTCTTCATTCTAGGACAAATTGATTTATTAGGATAGAGACTTTTTTCCCTCATAACTAAAATACGTTTGCTGTAGAAATGTTAGAAACTACAGATTAATACCATGAGAAAAACAGAAATCATATCTACCCCACCACCCAAACGTAAGTACTATTAACATTAGGTTTATTCTCCACCAAGAAGTAGTTTCTCAACACAATCACTGGAATTTTTTCAAAGGTAGGACATCATTTTGTAATTTAGTTTTTCATTTCTCATATCATGAACATTTTTCCATGTTATTAAATAGCCTTCCCAACAGCCTCACACATTTTGAGCTGTTTTCCATGCTTGTTAATGTGATGTGTGAAAATATGGTAACGTGTTTCTATGCTGAATACTCTCCGAATGCTCCCTAAAACGTCAGAAAGGTCAAAATTGTTTTTCCTTTGCGAATTGCCCGTTTATGTCTGTTTTCCATTGGGATCATCTTCTATAGGGGTGTTAATCAATCTCACTGGCTTTTTGTAATATCTTTTGTAAAGGGCATACTGGCATATAAAATACTGAGCTTAGAGTCGGTCCTTTAAATTTGTCATAGTATTCTTGGTAACATTTTTCAAAACGGTGTTTTTGTGATTATAAAAATAATAATTGCTGTAGAAGATTTGGAAATATCAGGAAAATATTAAAAAGAAAAGGCTATATAACTCTACCACATAGGAATCCAATTTTTTTGGTATGTGATATATCTCAGGTTATATCCACTGATACAAACAGGAACTTGTATGCAAATGGTAAGTGTGACAGCCTTGTTCAATGCTGTTCAACATTTGTTAATTTAGAACAATGCTTGATATGTAATAAGAGCTTAATACATATTTATTGAGTAAATTATATTTTATATGTATTTATATTTCAAAATTATATTCTATACATTCAATATGATATGGTATTAAATATTTCTTTTTTTTTACTCCATATACTGCAAAAATCTTTCTAAATCATAAAATTTTAAAAATATATTTGGTAACCTAAAGTTTCTCAATATAGATATATAGTACATTAATTTATTTTAAAAGTTTGCTATTGTGGAATTAATTTTGTTTTAAATATTTTCCATATCACAGGTAACACTGTAATGAACATATTTATAAATCTTCATATAGAATTCAGATGATTTCCTTAGGATATATTTCTAGACCAAGAACTATGAGTTTTAGTACACAGTCTCATATTATTACCTCAAATAATTGTATGACTATACTCTTCATTGGGCATCATAAAATGAGATTCCATCAAGGCCAGCACTCTTTTAGCAAACTAGTACCACTATCACTTCTTACTCCAATAGTAATACTAGTTTCCTGACAAATACTGTTTCTATGACTTTGATAATTTTTTAAATGAAATATATCCATCTAAGATAACAGGAAGGGAATAATGTTTTCAAGAGATACACTCACAACAGACCTCTTTAAATGATAAGGAAAGCCCTAGCCCATTTGCCTCAGTGCACTGAAGGGTCCTGGGTTCAATTTCGGTCAAGGGCACATACCTGGGCGGCCAGCTCGATCCACCCCAGTCAGGGTGCGTGCAGGAGGCAACCAATCGCCATCGATATTTCTCCTTCCCCTTCTCTCTTTCTCTCCCCTCCCTTCCACTCTCTCTGAAAAGCAATGGAAAAAAATATCCTCGGGTGAGGATTAACCAAAAAAATTAAAAAATAAAATAAATAAAATAATAAGAAAAGCTGCTCGGCTGCTGTAACTATTGTCCAGGAATGATGAGAGCATCCACCACACACATAATTGTTACAAGACTTGATAAATCGAGTCTCCTTGTTTCAAGCACTGACAAGCTACTAAATTTATCTTCACCAATGCACTGGGTTTTAACAAACCCTAAGTGATCTCACTTGTACCATTTTCTTTGATTTTCCTTCCTTTAAAAAAATACTTCTAACTAGGTCAGACAATACTTCTAACTAGGTCTAATGAAGACCTGAATATGTGGTCAATTTTTACATCTTAATTTTTAAAGTTGATTCTAAGAAGTACATTTACCTAACAATGAGTCATCTCTGTTCTATTATAAATTATAATAAAATGCTGAGCATTTCCTTCATTTTACTGGCATCAAAATAAGTGATGTCCTTGGGTGAGGACATCCAAAAATATAATTACCTACTGACTGAATAGAAATTGAATAGGATTCCATTTCTATTCAGTCAGTAAGTTAATTATATTTTAAAAGTATTCAGTTCTTTTTTTTTTTTTTAAATATATCTTTATTGATTTCAGAGAGAGGAAGGGAGACGGAGAGACAGAGATAGAAACATCAATGATGAGAGAGTCATTGATCGAGCCTGCAATCCGGGCATGTGCCCTGACCAGGAATCGAACCCCGATCACCTGGATCCTAGGTCGATGCTCAACCGCTGAGCCACGCCCGGCCGGGCAAAAGTATTCAGTTCTTGCTGTGCAAAGGTCAAATATTCCTGACACCCATCCTGGTTTAGACTGCCTAGATTCTCCATCTTTTTCATACAATTTAACAAATGTTAAAGTAGCAGTTGCAGTATTATTTTTTAAACTCCCTAAAACTTTTGAATGTTGTTGTTTTCCAATATATACGGATATCCCCCGCTTTTCAAAAGTTTGCATTACACCACTCATTTTTACCAAAGACCTACATTAGTACCTGTTTTCACTAACCAAAAGAAATCCGAAGAGGATTTTTAATTTTACAACAAAAGGCAAAAAGCGAAAGTAGTGTTCCTCTGTGTTTGGCAGCAACCATTATAAGGCAGTGGCATCCCCCACAGTGAGAGAGGCCCCGCCAAGCTCCTTCCTGGGAACTACACTCAGCATCTGAGCATCAAGCCACCAGAGCTGTAAACTGTGTCTGTGAGCATCTGTGCTTTATCTCAGTTTATTTGGTGCATCTATTAGCAAGATGTGTCCTAGAATATCAGAAAAGCCTGAGTGCTCGTACGGGTGTTACACTGAGTGTAAAACTGGACATAATTAAGAGTATTTGGTATGATTTGGTAGGTTATTTTTTTTTAATCTGGGAACACTCAAATTTTTTCCCATATAAGTGAATGTTAACTGCTTCCTCACTTTATGCCTTTTTGGCTTACAATAAGGTTTCATAGGAATGCTCTACTTTCAGATGGTGGGGGAAACCACTATAGTGTCTACCTAAATAAAGAGGCAAGCTCAAGACTGTAAAAAATTAAAAAGTAAAAAAAAAAAAAGAGAGATGGGTTTAATGGGGAATAGCAGAGGAATTGCAACTTGGAACACATACTGTAGCAAGCTATGGGCAAATCCACGGAGGGCTTGGGGTAGGCTGTACTTATGGGTAGGAAATAGAAAGTGGGGAGAGTTTAGAGTCTGTTAAAATCAAAACAAACAGAGACCAGCTTTGAAAATTTCTCAAGCAGACAAAACCAGTCCAGTCATACAAATAAAGCTCAATTTAGACCAACCTGTGAGACCAACGCAGCCTGGGCCATCTCGTTCACGTTTCTGGAAACAGATGTTTATAAGCTTATGGTTTATGAGCAAAACCGTCAAGGTTGATATGAGACAACCTCTGATTAACTCCCTAATATTTAAGAAAATGCCACTATGATCAGTTTTCTGTAAACCATGCATTTACAGGAAATCAGTCTCTCAGTCCTTAAGTTTTGTTTCTCTAGGGGCACGTGCATGAGATTTTCCACTTTATATCCTCTGGTCACTTCAGACTGAAATTCTTTCACAACAGTATGACCTCATTTTGATAAAAACGAACTGTCTTCACCTAGGCATATAATACGTATTTGTAATGGAAACAGGAAACAGTCCAGAAGGATCAGACATTACCTCTTGCAGTAGATCGCTGTGGGGGCTCACCGCAGGGTAATGAATGAGTTTACACTGTTACAATGATTAGGTGTTCCACATTTGCTCTTAAAAAAGCCAATCGAGATGTTTTTTATGATGCTCCTCTTCACAGAAATGTGGCCTAGCCCAATCTGAAAATAATTATCTACTCTGGAGTTAGTTTTCTGGTACAGCATGTCATAAATACTGGTGGATAAGGAGCCAATCCTTGCGGGTCCATCTTTCAAGGCTGAGTTTAGTCAAAGGCTTGCTCTCAGACTATAGAATTATTTTTCTCCTTGCAAAGCACGAAGTGCAAAGAAGCAAGAAGAAACTCTGCTCTTATTCAGATAACACTGTAACGACTGCGTTAACGTGCCCTTACGATTAAGAGTCGCTTACACACATCCTTGCCACAGGCACGGGGAGGTCAGCCCCCCACAGCGGCGGGTGTCGCCAGCCAGCCAGTCTCTCTGCCGCGCACAGTAGAGTGTGACTATGTAGCTTGTAAATTACAACGAAGGATGCCCCAAACGACTGCTAGGTTCTGCAGTTAGCATTTGCTTGGAAGAACGCCCCCCCCCCCTTTTTTTGGCAGCTCTCCCTTAAAAACTCTTTCTGAGCGAGGTCCAACACAAACACTTTTCTTTCCCAAGGGAATCAACTCAGGGTTTTTCGACCCCCATCCTCTTCATTACCTTTGAGACAGCGCCAAGCTTGCCTTAAACTGCCGGGTTTCAAAACGAGATGGCAAAGGTAGGTGTGCGGGTGTGGGTGTGGGTGTGGGTGTGGTGGGTGTGGGTGTGGGTGTGAGCGCCCACGAGCATAATTTACCTTTTCACAAAACCCAGCACTCAGAACAGATGAAATAATTCCTCTTTGGAAATCAAAGGACGGAAAATGGTGTTTCTCCTTAAAAAAGAAGAGTTCAACAGCCCTGAACTCTAGTTTTGGGGCGCTTCATCAAACCTGATCACGATTACTGGAGGAGGGGAGAGAGACAGAGCAGCCGGGAAAGGGAAGCGGCGGCAGGGACCAGCCCGCGGGCTCCCGGCGCCTTACCGATTCCTCCTTCGCACACATCACAGCATGACGATCCGCGTCCCAAGGCGCAAGAGAAGAACCAAGCCCGGGTCCGGGGAGCGGAGACCAGCTACGCTTCCGCGCCAGCCATTTGCCTTGGGGGTTAAAAAAAAAAGAAAAAAATCACTTCTCAGCTCCCAAACTCTGAGGAGGCGGAGCGGAGCCGGCCCGCGGCCTCCTCTTCCCGGGCCCGCCCCTCCCTCTCCGCCGGCCGCCGAGCAGCTGCGGCCGCAGCCAATCGCCCGCCGCCCCGCCTCCCGTGACGTCGGGGGCGGGGCCAGGCGGCGGCGGCGGCGGCCTCGCGGCTGCCGGTGTGGGCGGCAGCCGCCACTCTCCCGGAGCCTGCTGCCCTTTGGTTCATCTCGTTTTGCTGGAACTCTGACAGTTCATGCATTTTCCAAGGCTTGAAACGCTTGGCAGTTGTGTTTTGGAGTGTAAAGCAGCCCAACTTAAACATTTAATGTTATTGTTTTAGAAGCAGAAAAGAAAACGTAAGAACTAGAAAAGCGGAGAAACGACTCCATTCTGATGTGGTCTTTTTTCTCACTCCTGGCATTTATTCGATTCTCCCTCATTCAGTATAGTGTGGCTTTGTCCAGACACCTGCCAGGCTCTGTTAGCTTAAAACTCACAGCCTAAAAATATATACATATATATATACATATATATATGTATATATTTACCCCTAAATAAATTCCAACAACCTGTCTGGTGGCTCAAAACTTCTGACACACCCAGTGCTTTGAGAAAGGAAAGGGGCATCTGTCGAAGGCAGAGCCAATGGCGGCGGTAATTCCGACCAAGACCTCGTACTCTGGCTGCCAGTTGCTCATCCCACAGAAACAAACTGAAAAGGGGCGCGAAGCCCCCGCGGCCGTGCCCGACGGCGTGTCTGCCAGCTCCTCACACGTGGGGCGAGGGCGAGGAAACCACACGGTCACACAGGCGTCCCAGCGGCAGGGGCGCTCCCGGCGACGCGCCCCGAGAGGCCGGACCAGCGCCTCCGCCCGACGGGCCTCTCCCGGCGGCGAGGAGCGAGCCGGGGGTGTGGCTCCCGGCGACGGCGACGGCGACGGCGGGGACCCGCCGAGGCCCGGGCACATCTCCAGTCCCACCCGTCAGGAAACGAACTGGCTTCCACGGCCTCTGCAATCCCTGGCGCTGCTTACACGCTGCAGTCAGGCGACCGTCCCTACCCTGACCTAAGAGAAACCACGTTTCCTTGGAGCCGGTCCTCGGGAAGAGACTTACGTGCGAGGGGCCGCCCGCGCCGACGCCGCGGTCCCGCGGGGGCCCCCTGGCGGCCGGGCGCCGGCCCGCGGGCACAGGCTGCGCTGGCAGCCGGCCGGGCCGCTCGAGCCCGTGGTCTAACCAGCTGCGCGCCGGGGCAACTGCGGAGCCCGACGCCAAGGCCCCGCCCCGCCGATTAGACCGGAATCTCCGCGCCGGGGCTCTGGCGGTTTCTTTTTTTCTTTCCTGAGCTCCCCAAGTGATTCTAATCTGTAGCATGCATTGAATCACTGATTCGCATTTAAATCATTGTCTTAGAGGAGCATCCACGTTATATCTAAGTAAAACTAAAAATGTAGTAGCAGAATAATGTGAAACATTTTGAAATATGACTTATCCTTACATATATTCTTTACATATTTGTATATTTTAATATACATGTAGAAAATATGTGGTAAGATACACATCAGACTTGTTTAGTCGGTGGAGAAGAGTGGAAGAGTGAGGGGGTATCACTAGCTTTCAATTTGGGTCTGTGTCATTTGAACAAAAGGAGTAGGTATCTCATTTATGATTTAAATACATGTAATCAAGTTTTAAAAATTAATACTTATATGCCCAGCCGGGCGTGGCTCAACAGTTGAGCGTGGACCTAGGATCCAGGTGATCCGGGTTCGATTCCCAGTCAGGGCCCATGCCTGGGTTGCTGGCTAGATCCCCAGTGGGAGGCGTGCAGGAAGCAGCCCATCAATGACTCATCATTGATGTTTCTCTCTCTCTCTTTCCCTCTCCTTTCCTCTCTCCGAAATCAATAAAGATATATATATTTTTAAATAAAATAAAAATTAATACTTATAAATATCATTGCAAATAACCATTGTGAACGTGGGCTTCAGTTTGTTCGTTTTGCAAATGTTCCTCTAATATCTAACTTTTCTTATAAAGGTCATTTTCATTTTGTAACAGTAAGTAAATAAATCCATAAAATCTTTGATTTAACACATTTGCTACCAAAATGTAAGTATTAATCCATACAGTCATTGCCAAACTTTTTGTATTCACTTTCTTGTAATTTCAGAAATATATTCAATTTTTTATGTACCTATCTTCTCATGAAGTTTTAAAAAAACAAATATTCAAAGTATATCATATAGATGTAAGAAAATTTCATCTTTTCCAAGTGAATAAGTGTTTGTAATTAGTATCTCAATACTTATAGCTTTATAATTAATTGACAGTAGGAAACATATGACATAGTATCTAGGTCTGATCTGGCTTTAAATCTTAGTTCTGCAAATTTTCAGATATATGATCTTTAGTACCATCTCTAAGCCTCATGCAGCTAAAGTGCTCATGAGTGTGTAAAGCAAATAATAGGTGCTTAATAAGTGATAGTTATCAATTCACTGACTTCTATTTTTTCCTCTCTTTTAGTGGACTAAAATTTTATCAGAAAACATTTTCATAAAACAGTAAGCATGATTATTCCTGTGACCAATGATGCAGCTTCTTCAGTTATATGTGAAAAAGAAACATATTCTTTCAGGCCACTGCTTTAACATGTAACACATAAAACAATGTTTTATTTGTTTGCCTCAAAATATTTGACATATGCCACTGTTTCCTAAACACGAACTGAGTTTGCATGATTCATAATCAACCTTTCTGTCCCCCTGTACTTATTAACAGAATGTAACTCAGATGAGGATCAGCTTTCTTACTTTTGGACCAAAAAAAAGAAGAAGGGGGAGAGAGAGAAGTCAATGCTTCAAGCAATAGGGGCTTATTACTTACAGATGAACCCTGATTTTAATAACATCATCACTGCATTTTTTCCCCTCTCTTTTTTATTTCCTTACTATTTACTGAGCAGTAATAAAATATTTGTATGTTCTAGGTAACTATTACCTCATTTAATTCTCTTATCAGCCCTGAGTTCAGTGTTCATTTAGAAATAGAAATCTGACAGGCAGAGAGACACATGGCACAGCTAGCAGGTGAAAGACATGAGGACCCACGTTCTATTGTGGACTATTCAGGAAAGCATTTGATGACTTTGGAAGGTGAGTGTTAGAAGATTTTTGTTGGGGGAAGGTAAAATGATGCTATGACTAGAAGTGTGTTGTTGAGAGTAGAAATTCTATATATGGAGTGGGCAAAAGTAAGTTTACAGTTGTTTGTATGGAGAAAGACATGCAGGTTATAATTATTATGATAGTTATATTAACTTAAAATAATGTCATAATGCAACTGTAAACCTACTTGTGCCCACCATTGTATTTTGGAAACAAGAAGAATATATCTACATCATTGTTACCAGTTGTAAACTTGGCCTTAATTTTATGTGTGCATTTCTTAAAAAGAGGAATTACATTTCCTTCCCTTTATGCCACGTGTTTCACTTCCCTCCATATGAAAACAAGATGGCTTTTAATCTTCTAAAAACCCTTGAAATGCAATGATTACACAGAATACCAGAAAGGGAAACTCTGTAATGGTGGAGATTCATGCTGGTCCCAGAGTTCTAGATCGGTCCATTGACCCCTTCTTGATCTGTCTGTAATGTGATGAAAAACCCTGTCAATAGGACAGTGGCAGAATTCTCACGGGGATCGATGAGCCTTTAGTTCAGGAAAAATAATTCATCAGTCCCTTATTTAGAAGAGGTAGGCCCCAGCTTTTGTCTGAATTTAGGTTTAATTAAGACACAGATGTATTCATTTCTCTGGGTATTACATATTTTGCCTACTGGCCGGAAAATTCAGGAATCTAGGAGCTTTGGATAGGTGAGAAGATGGGTGATAGCTCTTCCCAGGGAGCAGATGGGATCAGCCTCTAAGAAAGGGCATTCAAACTTGGAGCAGAGGCGGAGGAAGGCTGGTAGAGGATGACTAATTTCCTGAGACTTTAAGAAAGTGATATCTGATATTCAATCTTAAGCTGTTTCCATTTCTGTGGTGCTACATTCCTTACAAATGAGAGCTCTCCAGACAACATGCTATGGATGTGTTGCAAAATAACAATCCCTCGGCCCTTGAGGCTGCTGCATGGGACCTGGGCGGCGTCTGGAGATCATCAGGAACAAGGAACCGAGGAGCTGGTGAAGGGGTCTGTGTTCCAGGTTCCCACAAAACAGTGACTAGGCCGAGGGAATATCTGTGGGGCTGGTGAGGAGCACCACTCCAGGCCTGGTCCAAGTTCTCTCTTTCAACATACCTTGGATACCTTTCTTCACTTTCAGTTGTGGGGACTATTGCACCTTAGCACACGTGTTCTGCAAGTTAGGGCTTGATATGAAAAATTGAATTGGATTAAAAATCCATTCACATTATCACAAAGAATTTCAACATTACATTACTCAGTGAAATATTAGGTTGAACCATATGCAACTGCTAATATTCAATCAGTTGTGACATCCAAAAATGGCAATTTTATGTGGTTTGACTACTTAACGGAAGGGCTATTAGAGTATTTAAATATAATTTCAACTCTTGAAAATTCTGGTAAAGTTTTTTTTAAAAGTTTCTCATTGATGGTAATTTTGAAGAATTTGAAGAAATCATTATATTTACCCAAAATTATATGTAACCATTTCAAACATAAAACTTCAGATAAAAATTCCCATGGAAAAAGAGTAGACACAACAGTCTATTTATTGTACGATTCCATATCTATGAAATGCCCAGAATAGGTAAATCCACAGAGACAGAAAGTAGAATAGTGGTTATAAGGGGCTGGGGAGAGGAGGGACAATGGGTACAAGGTTTCTACTTGGGATGATAAAATTGATCTGAAATTATATAGTGATAAAGATTGTACAACTCTACTAAAACCACTTAAGAGGGACACTTACTTTAAAGGGATTAATTTTATGATATATGAATTATATCTCAATAAAAATGTTCATTAAAACAAGCAAAAGATAAGAATTTTAAATGTGCTTTATAAAGAAACTTTATGTAAAGCTAATGTTTTTAATACCTTGAATTTTAAAACTTATTATAATTCTGTTACATAAAAAAGATGTGATGAAATTTGATACCAAGCCCCATTTAGATCAACTAGTTTACCTCATTGGGCTGTACAAATATCATTTTTCTATGACTGTCAACACAGATAATGTGATGAAAATCTCTGTGCTGTATTATCCTCCAACTTTTAATAAAGGTCTGCATGCCCATCAGGCTCTATTAATAAGTTTGGGAAATTGGACAGGAATGTGTATGCCTGAGGGGGGTGGCCAGAGAAAAGATGGCAAACTCAGAGACAATGTGACCAGCTGGGATTGCAAATTCTGGGAGAGCACAAAATCAGGGCAAGAGATAGCCAGCCACCCTTTCCCTAAGAACTTGTAAACAAGAGGGAGTTCTACTTGTTTTATTTTATTTTAAGGGATAAAATTGCCTTAGGAGGCAGGAAGAATTTTAGACACTTTGGTTACAAGTCAATTCTACAATCACTAAAAAAGTTGCAGTAAAGTGAGTCAAGTCTTGGGTTTGAACCCCTCTGTGCCCAGAACTCCCTATGTCTCCATTTATTCAGTCACTTATTCATTTTACAGAATTAATGGAGCACGCAATATGTGGTAGGCACCATTCCAACTATGGGCAATACAGGATTAAATAAAACAAACACAAAACCCTGTACTTATTGGATAGGAGTAAACTATTTAATATGTCAGATGGTAATAAATGCTATCGGGAAGGCAGCAAGGAAGAGGAAAAGAAAGTGCCAGAGTTGGAGAGAAGATGACTTTCAATTGTTGGAGATCATAACCAAGAAAGTCACATTTGAGCAAAGATCACAGGGAAGAGAACAAGCCACGAGGGTATCTGGAGACAGTGTTTCAGGCAAAGGGAACACCCAGTGCAAAGAGCCTGAGGCAGGGCTGTGCCTGGAGTGTTGGAGGGACAGCAAGCCCCAGTGTGGGTAGGCAGCATGACTGGGGCACAGTGCAGTGGCAGAGGGAAGCAGTAGAAGGTGACAGAAGAGATGTAACATGTTGGAAGGCCTTGCAGTTCTCTTCGAAGACTTTGAATGTTACCCTGAGTAAACTGAATGGGCCTTATGATATGAGTAGGAATGCCCTGAGGGAGAAATAAAGGAAAGGCCTCTGGCAAAATACAAAACAACAAACAGGTAAGAGGAAAAACACAAATACATTGGAGGATGTGGTACCTTTGAGAATTTGTTAGTTTTTATGTGACCAGTGCAGAGGAAAGGAGAGAAGGAGCACTGGGACTCCACTGTGAAGGTTTTGGAGAGGGAGAGTTGTGCTAATCCAAAAGTCATGGATAGGATAGACACTACAGAGCTAGAAAGATGAAGTGTCGCCCTGAAACAAGGAACCCGCAGTGGTGTGGAAAGGAAGGATGCATTCCAGAGTCTTTACAAGGTCAAACTTTCCCCGTTTTGATAAAAATGAGAAGGCTGCAGGAATGTTATTGCTCTGCAGTAATGGGTTCAGTCAGAGGGTCCTGAGCTCCTCAGAAGAGCCCAGCCTGGGCAAGCTGACTGGCAGGGTCCTATCTGCTGTATTTTTAATCTGACAGGTGATACATGACTTAAACTGTGACAAGAAGTTACATTACTCCATTAATTCAGGTGCTTCATTAAGCCTAGTGCAAGTCTCCATGCTGAATGTAGTGATATTCCTGCCATCTACTGGGTAAAGCACCAAATCTCTTCCTTTAGTGATTTTGCTGATCAAGTATCTCCATTACCAGGAAAAATCACACTAGAAAGTCAGTATGACCAGGATGGGGCACACAGTGGACCTCAAAGGTGCTGAGGATGTTCTATTATTTCTTAAGCTTAATGGTGGTATATTAGTATTCTCTAGAGAAACAGAACCAATACCATGTATAGAAATATACAGAGGGAGAAAGAGAGAGAGATCGAGAGATTTTAAGGAATTGACCAACACTATTGTGGGGACTGGCAAATCCAAAATCTGCAGGGTGGGCGGGCAGGCTGGAGACCCAGGAAAGAGGTGATATTGCAGGTTGAGTTCAAAGTCGGTCTGCTGCTAGAATTCTCCCTCTTTGGAAGGTCAGTCTTTTTCTATTAAGGCTGTCAACTGATTGGATGAGGCCCACCCACATTGTGGAGATTAATCTGCTTTACTCAGTCAGCTGATTTAATCTCACCTAAAAAATTACCTTCACAGAAACATCTAGGATAATGTCTACCCAAATACCTGGATACTGTGGCTTACCATTTGACACATAAAATTAACCATCACAGGTGGGTACATGGGTCGCTCTTACACTGTTAACATACATTAAAAATGAAAACAAAGTCAGCATCTTCCTTTCTCCTGGAGGCTGAAATTACAATATAAAATACAAGCCCCCAGGGCTGGCCAAGACAGTTGTAAAAGTTCCTTTGAGCAAATAATAAAATAGACTTAAAAAAAGGTATGCCAAATAAGGGCGTCTTGGAATGCAAGGGTGGCAAATATGTAAAGCAGCACCGCCAAAACAGAAGGGCTGGGATGGCAGGTCTTTCCCGCCCTCACGTGCTTGGTTCTGGCCCACATTATCATCTCCCGTCAACAAGCTCCCAACTGGAAGTTCAGGGCCTTTGCTGAAGTGTTGGTTGAAACCTGAAGGAAAAAATTTAGAAAATATCCTAGCAATTGCCTTTGTGGATCAGACACGCAGAATCAAGAGGCAGAAAAGAGGGTTGGCTAGACCCCAAGTGGCTGACTCCCTTGCTGTGCCTGAAACTGCTTCTGTTGACGCATACTGGTGTTGACTAGTCCTCTGAAAGCTGTTATTGTGTAAGTCTACCCAGAGCATAATGTTTAATGTTCAGACTAATTTGGGCCATCTGTCATCTAGGAGAGACACATTTACTAAACGCACAGTGAGTGTAGAGCAAGACAAATATTTACTTTTCTGTTTACCAAAATAATGTTTCTTAAAATTGATGTGCTTGTTGATGTTCCGTAAATCAGTTTATTTCACATGCCCTAGAGAAGTTCATTAATAAAGGAGCCTGGTAAAGAATCCTTTTATACTGCTAAATGTTGTTACGTCTCTTTTCTTAAAAGAGGGCACCAATCATGTGCAGTGTCCCATACGGGCCTGCTAGGTTCTGAGCGCTCCTTCACCTGGTCCCTCGATAGGTTATTACTGTTTGCATAAGATCCATGTGCTGTCATTGACGTAGGGCTTTTATAAGAATTCTTAAAAATATCATGTGTGCATACACATCCATTCAACCAGCTCTTACAGACCCTAAGAGGGCTTATGTTATCCTTTTTGTATGTTCTAAATTTGCATAGTTTAATCTGTGCTAAAATTTCTTTGATTTTTAAAAAACTAATCTTTGCATATAGATTAGAATAAAATGGATTTAACAGAAATGAATTTACAAAGTGTCTGTGTTTTACTTGTGGATTTAAAAAATTTACCATCTAGACTCCAGACCATACATTGCGATTTCCACTCATCATTCTCCTTACCTTCCAGCATGGCCAGTGGCTAACTCTGTTTTACTTTAGAAGAAAGTCAGACATGATTAGTCTTACTAAGTTGTGTTCTGATGCTTTAGTCAGAGTCTGCATTGGGCTTGACCACTGGTGGCTTTAACTCCTAGGAGTTTGTTTCCTCTTCTATAAGAGGAAGTGAGATTAGAAGCCTTCTGAGGTTAGTTTGGCTTCAAACACTGTAATTGCCTGAGTTTTTTGTTTTGTTTTGTTCTGCTCTATAATTTAGCAAAAATGCCAACAGATGGGCTATCTTAGAAAAATCTAACTGCTTTGCTCTGGATCTGAATATTTCTCATAATACTTCATATAGAAATCTTGTTTTTCTTGGCATCAAATTTTGATTTAAAAATTTGCTCATTTTTGGATATATTCTGACATTTGGTTTTATTATATACCCTTTGGGTTTGTGTGATTACTTACAACTAAACTTCTATGCTCATCCTTTCTGCCTATGGATATTCAACCCATCTTTCAAAGCCTGCTAATTCTTCTACCAGAATGAGTCTGATTGTCTTATAGTGAGTTTCCCTTCTCCTAGCTTGGGCCTATCCTGGGAACTTTGCTTTAATTTTTGTTTTGCCTTTGGAAATTCAAAAGATCTAGAAAAATATAAAGAACATAAAGCAAATTTACACTATCCTACCATGCAGAATTAATTACAGTTACCATTTTGGATTCTGTGCCTTCAAGCTCTTGTTTCTTTAATGGAATATTACAGATCCTTTTTAGCACTACTCCAAGTCCCATTTCCAGGATCTGTAAGTATAAGTTGTGTAACTTTCCAGACCTTTTTAAATGATACACATATATAGGCTGTGGCGTGTGTGTGTGTGTGTATGTGTGGTGGTGTCTTTTTGTTGTTTTTTTTTGTATTTTAACAATGTATATTGTGGTGATGATTGCACGACTGTATAAATTTATGAAACCCCAAGGAATCATACTTTAAATGGCAGGATTTTATGGTGTATAAGTTACAAAACTATTTTAAAAAAACAAAAGTGTAGCACATTTCAACTGAAAAATTATTATCAGTCAAAATTTCCTGGGGTGACTCTAATGTGCTATCTTCTTGATTAAGAATCACTGGCTGAAATCCTAACAGCTCACAGATGTGGAGCCTTTCAGTACAGTGATTAAAAGAGGTGGCAACTGAGAAAAGGGAGGTCTTACAGGCACGGGAACCTTCATCAGAAAGACTAATTGAGCAGTTGACATGCCATCAGCGAAGACTGCCAACCCCTGAGGACATTGTGTAGATTACAGTGCATTATGTCTAAGGCCCAAAATTGCAGTTCACTCAAGTATCTCACTCGAACAGAGCAATTTCCAAGCTTTTAAGATGTTGCATTCTTTAGTGGCATACTGAAGTAACTCCTGTATGATCTCTACTGTCCTTTTAAAATCAAAATGTCTATTTTTCTCAAAGAACTCTTTAATGGAGAATTCAGATGGCTTGAAATAAGAGTATTTTTGATAAACAAAATATGGAATAAAGAGCTGTTAAAAGCCTTTCTAAATTATGTATACAGCTCAGAAAGAAAAACACAGGCCTTCAATTTCTTACCAGAATGAAACGAGAGATTTATCCAACTGACTTTCTAAGAAACTTTTTCTAGGCAGCAAAATCTATCAGAGTTTATACAGACAAGATCAAACCCAATACCTCCCAAATCTTTACAGATTAGCTATTTATAACTTCTTTCAATGCAATAGAACCAAAGCCAATGTAACATTTAAATATTTCCTGTATGGTGATGACAATAAAACTCATTTGAACTTGAAGGCCCTTTTCTCTCAACAATTTATGAACAAGAAGAATTGTACATAGATTGCAATGCAAATCACTAAGCATATCTGTATTGTAACATATCTAACGAAGGTGAAGAAATTAGTCAATTTTAAGTCATAAGATGACCTAAAAAGCAGGTTTGAACTGACTGACTAGGTGTAGAAAGCCACAGACCATTTCTTTTATTAGAGGATGCCATAAACTCTGAATAATGAATAGTTTTTCTTGATTCCTTGAACATGTGTCAGAAATTATAATCACTGAAGCTAATGTTGTCAGTTCATGGGTGAAAGTAGGGAGCCCCAGAATTTAAGGACAAAGGAAAGTCATTTAAAATTTACTACTAAGATTCAGCACACAGTAATGCAGAATAGAAATTTCCAGAGTAACCCTGTGGAACAGAAGTGCTCCCTAAATCTTGGTCAAGAGTCTACATGAAACGATTATATGGGTACATGGCATCTGGTAAAAAGGAGAGTCAAAGAAACAAAATTTTTTCTTCACAGTTGAAAGAATGCTTTGCTCTTTCTTTACCCAAAAATGTCCCTGGAATGAAAAAGGGTGATTAGTTTATCATAATTTGAAGGGAACATGTTTTAGATCTATTGTTAAGGTAGTTAACCTTCTCTGCCTAATGCCGAAATTTGTATGAGTGAAAGACTGCTGAACCACAACCTAAAATAGGTAGTTAGGGGTTGGCAGCAGCCTGAAAGCTAGGATTCATGTTGCGCAGTGCCTTTGACAATTTGGAAAGCAGAACCCATGCTGAGACTGTAGTTCTAGGCAACAGGATTGGAAAATAGATAATTGTCAATGTATTTTGGTTGTAATTGGTTACATTTAGCATGGAGTTGGAAGAGGAGGATGAGTTCAGATAAGATTTGGCTAGTTTTAGAGCAAAAATCAAGGTGTTGCAGGATTGGTTCCTCCTGCGGGCCGTGAGAGAAGGATCTCCTCCAGGCTTCTCTCCTTGGCTTGGAGAGCCAAGCCATCTCCCTATGCCTCTTACATTGCTTTCCCTCTGTGTGCACCTCTGTGTCCAAATCTCCCCCTTTTGTTAGGACACCGATCATACTGGATTAGGCCCCATTCGAATACCCTCACATTAACTTGATTAGGGTCTGGAAAGACCCTGTCTCCAAATAAGGTCACGGTTGAGGTACTGGGGCTTAGGACTTCAACATATGAATTTTAGCAGGGACAGAATTCAACCTGTAACACAAAGAAGAGATATTGGGGGACAAATGGTAGTCTGTGCCACAATGCCCAAATTATGATGGCTCTCAGCTTGTGTACAATCCATCTCCCCCCTGCCCAAGATTTATGGGAGTTCACAGGGATGAGTCAGCTCCATTTTTCTCATTAACTTTCCTTATCAAGGCACCTCACCAGGCCCATTAGCATAGGGTGCATGTGTGAGTGTTTCACTGTTCCCAGGACTCCACACTACTACTGCTAGCTAAAAACAACAGTTAACCTTTACTGTGGGTGAATTACATTCTAGGTGCTATGCTGAACACACTGTAAGCATTATTCCATTTGAACCTCACAACTTTATTAGGTGGGTGGTAGCTTCATCCCCATCTTCAGTAAAACCAACCTGAGATACAGAGAATTTACCCAAGGTCATGTGGCTGGTAAATGGCAGAGATAGAATGAGAGCCCAGGTCTCTGACTCCAGAGCCTGTGCTCTTAACCACTGTACCACACGGTTCCTCAAAAGTTTTCCCTAATGTGGCAGCTACGGTTTATGGCTCAGTCAGGGCCTGAAACCTTGGTTTCAAGCTAGATCAGAGAACACATGCTTTACCTTCTTCTGTGATCTGAATGTTACTTCTACTCTCTCCCACGCGTAGAAAGCAGCCAGCCTAATATCACGTCCTGTAGATCTTAGCTCCAAAATGTATTTTGGGTCTTTCCATTTGTACATGGTTTCCCCTGACACCACCCATCATCTAAGCTCCTAGGATTCAACAGTCTGTGGATGCAAATTAAGTCATATTAAGTTTAATGCCTATATTAGTTAGGATTAGTCTGGCATATCCTCTAAGCTGGTTCTCCCACTTTCACTTTTGCTCCTGAGATCTAGTTTTCCAAAATAAATCTGTTTGAGTATAACTGTTTAAAAATGCAAGCTAGCTCATGTCAGCTCACTGACTGAAATCTAAGTCTCTGACATATCTACTTCTATTTTTTAATCTTTTGAAAAGTATTTTTTTTCAATTACAGCTTACATTCAATATTATTTTGTATTGGTTTCAGGTGTACAGTATAGTGGTTAGGCAATCATATACTTTACAAGTGTTTTCCCCGGTATTTCCAGTACCCATCTCTGCCTCTCTTGCCTTGCTCACTACAATCTGACCACACAGGCTATTTGGTTGTTGTCTTGGATAAGGCAGGTTTTCTCCTGCTTCAGGGCCTCTGTATTCTACTAGCAACTCTCTTTCCCCAGATGTTTGCCTTAATGTCTCCCTCTCATCCTACATGCCTTAGTAGAAATGCCACTTCTTGGCAAGTTACTCCTTGACCAAGCTAAAATATGTTTCCACCATCCCTCTCTATTACATTACCCTGTTTCATTTTTCTAAGACATTCTCAAAAGCTGACATTATCTTAATTGCTTATTTGTTCATTACCTGAGGACCACCCCCCATCCCCCTACACCAGATACAACTAGATAGTAAATTAATGTTCTCTGCTTGGTAGATGTTTAACCAATAATTGTTTTAAAAAAATGAGTGAATAAGTGACTCTCCCAAGGCATGGTGCACAAAACTCTTCCTTCCTTCTACCTTAAAATTAAAAACAACAACAAAACCAATCAAATAACTTGAGAAAGAAGTACCAAATTAACAGTCCCACAAACAGCCAGCTTGAATTCTAGTTTCAGCTCAGCAAATATATCCAGTGAGGTTTTTCTGTGATCACTGACCTATATTTCCTATCCAGCACTCTATAGCAGCCTAGATGAGTTTTAGAGGCAGATCACATTCTCAAGGCTGAGACTGTCCAACATCCTGCTTTCTGGAAACCACTGGCCTTTGGCTGGAAAATAGGGAAGAAGGCCACTTAGAAGGGAATCTAATGTTTTCTATGTGCCAGGTCAGACTCATTTCAAAAACTTTATGTACATGAACTAACAACGTCTCTGTAAATTCTGTGCTGTCATTATAACCAATTAAAATGAGGAACCAGAGACACAGAGAGGTGGAACAGCTCACCTACCATTATACAGATAGTAATTTGCAGAGTTTGGGTTTGAACTTTAATTTAGCTCCACGATTTTAACTATCATTACAATTAAAATTTGGAAGATGGGGACTAGAACACTAGCATAAACAGGTCTAGAAGAGACAGAAACATGTCTTGAAAACTTCCTGTTACACATGTAAGAGCATCCTCTTACTAATCAAAAAGCAAATATTAAGCTCTCTCTCTCAATTTGTGGGCTATTTTAGCTATATTTGTTAAAAGTTAAATTTTGTTACAACCAAATTCCAAAGAAAAAACAAATTCTTCTTGGTATCCGGTGTTGCTTGAAAGAGAAATCAGGACCTAATTCTTTGTCCTCTGACTAAATTTTGTGCCCTGCTTTTAGTAATCTATTGTATGGTATTAGGTAAGTCACATCACCTTACAATGCCTTTCCTTCTTCATTAGGGCCAGTGAAGCACACAAACGGAGACCACCAGTTCCAAACTACCAGTGACTTTGCAACTAATACCTATGTGACCTTGGACAAGTTCGATACTACTTCACCAAGTTTGTTTCCTCATCTTTAAAGTTGGCATAATACACACCCCACAAGGCAGTAGAGAGGATTAATAAGATAAAATATATAATTTGTTTGGCATATAGTAAATTTCTGATAAATATTTTTTGCAACTATTACAATATGTAAAATTTAGTTTTGTCTTAGAAAACAGGCGTTGTCTTCAGTATACTTATTAGCAGACATAAATTTGATAGTTTTCCAGATTACTCCTCATTTATTAAATATTACTTGGGAAGCTCCTATGCACAACGACAAAATGTCTTAAGACAATTATGTTTCACCTGGGACAACAAGAGTTGTACATACTTATCTTATTGAGAACTAGAAAGTAATATTTTAAATGAGGAACAGTCATGAAAATTCAGAAGAGGGAGAAATTGCTTTCACCTCCAAGAGGTGGGCACAGAGTGGAGAAAGGGACTTTGAGCTACACCTTAAAGGATGTCACTAGTGAGTAATTTTTTTCTGCATAGCCCTCAGACTAAAATAATTACTTTCTCCTCTATGGTATGCTTCATTACTTTGCAGCATTTTTAAAAGTTAAATTTGTATTAGACTGTCATTCCTGTTTCTGTCTCCTCCTCATTGCGCACTCTGGATGGCGGGGACTCTCTTATGACTGCTGAATTCTCCAGCACCTGATTAAAGGAATAACTGTAATAATGAGAAATTACAGAAAAGCTGTTTGGGTTTTAGGGTTAGTCCAGTGTTGAGTATGGCTCTAGAGTCTGACTGATTTTAACTTCAGGCTGTGCCTCTTAGCTCAGGTAAGTGACTTTTAGGATTGACAGATTAAAAACAGGACACCCAGTGAAATTTGAATTTCAGATAAACAACAGTACATTTTTGGTATAAGTACGCCCCATGCAATCATTATGGCACACTTATAGCAAAACATTATCCATTGTTTATCTGAAATTTTGTATTTAACTGAGCACCTGGACATTTTACTTGCTAACTGTGACAACCCTAGTGGGCCCTGGCCGGATGCTCAGTTGTTGGCTAGAGCCTGGTCCTTAAGCCAAGGCTGCAGGTTCGATCCCCAGCAGGGCACAGACAGCAAGCCACCAATGATGCATAAGGGGAACACCACACTGATCTCTCTGTCTCTCTTGTCCTCTCCCCTTCTCTCTCCAAAATCAACTAAAAAAATAAAAATAAAAAATGACAACCCTAGTGAGGTCTCTCGTATCTGTTACTTGGCAATGGGATGAAAATAGTACCGTCTCAGGAATTACCCTAAGAAGCATCTCACCCACTGTAAACCTTTATTTAATCCACCTTCCAAATCAGGATACTTTAGTAAGACATGAATATCAAGGCCCTGGGCACCCCCAAATACGGTTGCCCCTCTAAAGAGCGCAGAAGGTTCGGCAGAACTGAACAAGGCCGCAAACCGCTTTGAGATGCGCGAGGCTTCATCTTCAAAGGAACGAGGCGGCGGCGGCGGCGCGGTCTCCTCGGCGGAAGCACCTTCCCCAGGGAGAGACGGGCCTGCGTTTCTGCGCACGCGCACAGAGCGCCGCGCCTGCGGGCCGAGGCCGCGCCGCCCGAGAGTCACGTGCGGACGGCGCGACCCCGGCTTGTCACGTGACCCGGGCCCCGGCTTCTCCCGGGATGGAGCCGGAAGAGGGGGCGCCTCTTTGGCGGCTGCAGAAGCTTCCCGCGGAGCGGGGCCCGCAGGTGAGGCGGCGGCGCGGGGTCGGGCTCCGGGACGTCCTGTCCTGGGGGTCAGGCCCGTCCCCCCGAGACGCCTTCGCGGGGCTGGGCTCGCGGCCCAGGGAAGGGAGGGCCAGGGGCGTGATTTCGGGTGGCCGCCCCCTGCCGCTCCCGGGGAGCTGTGGAGGCCGAGATTGGGGGCTCCGCCTCCGTGCCGCCGCCTGCGGTTCCCTCTCCCGAGGCCGCGCCCTGGTGGCGGCCCGTCTGCTCCCCGGCTTGGCCGGGACCCAGAGGCCCTGCGGCGGCCGCGGGGCCGCGGCGCAGCCTCTCAGACTCAGGTCGTGGAGCCGGTGGTTTGCCGCTTCTCACTCACGTTTCACTCATTTACCCAACACTAACCTCCCAAATGCTGCCTACCTGTAGGCACAGTGCTGGGTGCCGGGGTGCCCCGGTGCCCTGGGGAAGCATACCTGGCCCTTGAGGGAAACGGAACAAAAGTGAGGGCTACCGGTGACCGGGCGGCCCTTCCCTCTGGCGGTGGCACGGGCGCTGGCTGCCAGCCTGCGCGGAACCCGGCCTGTGAGGAGCCGCGGGGAGCCTCGCTCAGCCGTCCAGCCCGCGTCTCCCCGACGCCGCTGCGCGCCGGCCGCCGGTGGGGAGGTGAGGTGTTGGATGCGACCCAGCTGCGCCCGGGCGAGCTGGCCGCCCCGGCAGGAAGCCCAGAGTTTTCCAGTGGTGAGCTTGGGGGCGGCGTAGCACCCCAGAGTTGGAGGGGCTGGCAGGAGCGTCTAGATTTATTTCTAGGTTTAGCCCTGAAGGATGAGCAGGAACCAGACAGGCTGGAGGGGAGAGAGTGTTTCAGAGGAATTGGAGCTGCAAAGGCTAGAAGCGGAAAGCGCCTCCCCCGCGCTCCCTGCCGAGGGGCGCTTTGGGGACCTGCTGAAATTCTGAGCGAGAAGCGGAGGGAGGCGAAGGCCAGGCTGGTGAGCAGGAGTCAGAGGGCTCAAGTCTTTATATGCGGTGCTCCTGTGTTTAGCCTTACTACCAAAGGCATTGGCATTTTAAAGTATTGTTTTAGGCAGCAAAAAAATTTTAGTGAGTTTGAAAGGTGAGAGAAATGTGGAGACAGTGCATAATTTTGACTGTGATCTGTGAAAGGAGGAAAACCCAGTGGTTGCTATAATAGGAAAATCGGACTGAGAAGTGTTTTTTTTTCTTTTTCTTTTTCCCGCTTTGAGCTTTCAAGCAAAAAAACTTTGCGCCCCAAGTATTAGACCCGAAGGACATTTGCCAACCCATGAAAGAAAGCGATATGTGCAATGTGGAGCTTCAGCAGTAGCTTCGGGAGCTGTGATTCTTTTTGCCCACTCACCTCAGACTACTGGCTGACACTTGGTATTATAATTAACATGTTAATATGTTTACTCCCACCATCTCTATTCCCCAACATTTCAGGCCTTATGAAGTCTTTGAACACAACTTCTTAACTGGTCCTCTTGCCGCTGGTCTCTGTCTTAGTCTGAACTCCTTCAGGGTAGATACTTGTTTTATATCACCAATTCTTGAGAGTTGTGTCTGACTCAAGGTGCTTCTTAGATCAGTCTTTGTTGAGGAAAGGAATTGATTAATGTAAATTAAACTCAGTTTATTATTGGGGCAGTCATCTGGATCCCAAGCTTTAGTAGGCTGGCCTTTAGTGTCAGTGATGGGCAGCTTTGCATAAGTCCCTATTCTGTACCATCTACTATGGGTGAAGGGTGGGCATGGGTGCTTGGCCTACATAATGTGAAAGAGGGGTATGTGGTAGTTTTTATAAGTTCTAAAGTTTGGCCTTCCTTTTTCCTCTGTCCCATTTTTAATGGGGAAAGTGTGGGGGAGATAGAAGGGAATTAACTTACTTAATTCCTACCAGGATCAAAAAAACGACTTAACTCTTCTCTGATTTTACAAATGAGGAAACTCATACAGTGCATTAGCCATCGTTTAGAAGTGGCGTCACCGGTTGCTCATCTCTGGTCTGATAGGTGTGGTGTGAGAGAGAAGGAGTTACTGCTTAAAATGGAGTGGAATATGAGCCAGGGAAAAGAGTTGAAAATGCTGCTAAAATGTTATTTGGGTTGAAATACTCTTATAAGACATAACTATCCCCTGAGAAAGAATACCGTGTTAATCATTTGCCTAGAATAGTGCAGGCATAGTAGGTAGTCAGTTAATATATGTTAAAGGCATGGAACATAATAGTAGTAGTAGTAGTAGTAACAGTGATAATAAATAATAATAACAATGTCTAGCAACGTTTAAGTGCCTTGTATAAGCCAGCAGTATGCCAAGTGATTTGCATGTATTCTTATCTAATCCTTACAACATGATGAGGGTATTGATAGTATCCTCATTTTACACGTGAGGAAACAGGCACAGAACTTTTAAATAGCTTGACAAAACTAGTTAAGCAGTGGGACTAGGATTCAGGCTGGCCAGTTTCATTCCAGAATCCACAGTCTTTTTTTGTTTAATCCTCACCTGAGAATATTTTGTCCATTGCTTTTCAGAGAGAGTGGAAGAGGGGGGGGGGGGGAGGGAGAGGGAGGGAGAAACATTGTTTGGTTGCCTCCTGCATGGGCCCCAGCCAGGGCCGGGGACCAACCCTGCAACTGAGGTACGTGCCCTTGGCTGGAATCGAACCTGGGATCCTTTAGTCCACGGGCTCATTCTCTAACCACTGACCCAAACCCTCCAGGGCCAAAATCCACAGTCTGCTATGTTAGGATTTCCTTTGCTGATATTAAGGTAGGATAGAGAAAAAGGAATGTAAAAAAAGGAAAAGAAAGGTACTGAGGACTTCCTTGGAGTGGGCCAAAGCAAGTAAGTATAACTGTTGTGAAAAATGGAGGCAAGGGAAAATGAAGTCTGTAGATCTACTGGAAAAGACTTTGCTCTAAGAGTTATACACTGTTGTTGTAGTTACTGGTATAAATATTTTTATACTCGCCATCTTCCTTTCAGTAACATTGGAAAAACAACAGTATATCTATATAACTTTTTAGTTCCTGAACATGGACAAAATGGTAGACTTTTTTGTGTGTGAAGTTCTAACTTTTAATTAATAAAATAATGTTAAAAATAGTTACATTTCAACCTCAGCTGTTCTTGCAGATAACATGACCTTCTCCCAACATTTGTTTGCTGCAAGGGAGATAAATCTGTTTTACAGTTTTACTCATAATTAACATTTATTTCCTTTTTTCTCTCTAGCTTCTTCACAAAATAATTGATGGCATTTGCGGCCGAACTTATCCTCTCCACCAGGATTATCAGAATGTTTGGGATTCCACAGAATGGATGCATGTTCTAGAAGATATTACCAAGTTTTTCAAAGCTATTGTTGGTAAAAATTTATCTGATGAAGAGGTAACTTTAGTCTAAATTTCTATGTTACAATAAATAATAATTGCTGTTCAGATTTTTTTTATTAACTTGGTCTTTAGGACATTATATAATACAAGGACCATCATTAGTAAGTAGCTAATAAGAAAAGCCTCATTATTGTAAGTAGAAAATCTGATTGTAGAAGTTCTGGGTTTTTGTAGTTTTGTTTTGTTTTTGGTGGTTTGTATTTTTTAACTTGTGAAACATTTAAATCATATAGAAGAAAACCTAAAGTTAAATAGCTGACACCCCATTACCACAGTTATACAGTTGTTTACATTTCTGATGTATTAATCTAGCTAGACCAGCTTTTTTTAGTAGTCTCTGGATGTATTCACTTTCATGCCCTTCATCATTCAGCCCTTTTCCTTCTTGTTTTGCAAAAATTTGTTAAAACTTCCAGTTTGCTGGTTATGCATTCTCATCTTATTCTTTTCATGGTGACAGAAGTATTTCTTTTTTTTTCTCACTTACCACCATTTAAAAGGTATGTGAAAGGAGAGTACAACTATGTGTTTACATTTTAAACAGAAAGGACCTTTCACTTATAACCATTTATTTTTATTTTCCTAGATATCTCAGCAGTTGAATCAGTTGAATTCATCTCATCAAGAAGCTATCATGAAATGCTTGAAAAGTAGAAAAGATGAAATTAAGCAGGCTCTGTTAAATGAAGTAGTTGATATTTCCTCTGCACAGCTTCAGGATTTTGATTGGCAGTTAAAGGTGAAAAATCTGTTTATGAGTATGTTTTTTATTTCAGTTTTTGAATAGGAAGAAATGTTTATTTTTTTATAATACACATCTAAAATTTCTGTTATTTTGAGAATGCAGTGTCCCATAAAGGTATCAAAGATAATTAAAATTATATCTTTTGTATTAATTGTGCATCACTATATTATAAATATCCAAACCATGTATAAAACTTTACAATTATAAATTTAATTAACTGGAGCTATAAATCATTACATGTTATAAATAGTGGAGCAGTATGTATGTATTTAACATTTATTTTTGGCTAGAACTTTCTAATCTTCCCAAGATTGGCAAATGTGATTCTATCTCGAGGGAGAAATCTATAATGTTATTAAAACAGCATTTAAAAATGTTTTTTAAAGGAGAGTCATGATCAGCGAGTTTCATAAAGCACAGTTGTCGTATCTTAGACCCATTGGATGCATATGTACTTCCCAGCCATAACTCTGCTCTAGATTTCTGCTTCTGTCTGGTTGTCTCTTTCCTAATCTACGTTCTCACTTTTATTCACTCTCTTTCTGTTTTTTAGATATATGTTGGTTTGGCTTGGGCTTATTTTTTTTTTTAGTTCTTCCACCTTTCCCTGTACTTGACAGTGAACAGGAGTACTTTATTTATTTAAATGTGTTGTTCATAAGCTCTGATGCATATTTAACATGGTCCTGTTTAGTACCTATTAATTACTGTTTTTCTCATTTTAAACAGCTTGCACTTTCCAGTGACAAGATTGCTACATTACAAACGCCACTCTTAAACCTCCATCTAGACGTAAAAGAAAATGGTGAAGTCAAACCATATTCTATCGAAATGAGCAAAGAAGAGCTGCAGAATCTAATAAATTCCTTGGAAGCAGCTAATAAGGTATTTGTTTTAATTTTGTTTTATGGTTTAAAATGTTTCAGTTTTGAATGATACCATTAGAGCCATGAAGAAAAACTCATAGTTTGCTTTTAATATTTTTCTTCCTGATATTTTATGTCAAGCACAGAAATTATGTTCTGTATCTTTTCGACATTAAATTAATTATAACTTGTAATTTTAATTACTTAGTTTTGAGCATAATTTGTCAAGTAGTTATTTTTGAAAGAAGAATAGTGCTGTTATAACGGCTAGATTTGTTTTGCTCCAGTGCACATTAATGATAAAAATTTTTTTTTTTATCTTGGGGCTAGGATGTTAGTTAATTCTGAAGAGTTTTTGTGATTAAAAATAGTATGATTTTGAAGAAAAGAGTGTCTTATTTAACTGAACAAATAATAGAAAATTGCTTTAACTACAGGAGACCAAATATGCCTTGTAGTTAGGGCAAAATCATGTTGAGACAAGATAGAATTAATAAATGACTAAAAGCTTTACATTTACAAAGGAATGGCTGAATAATAGTAACCATTCCTAGTGTTCAATTAATGAGAAAAATAATATTTAAACGGTAGAAACCGCTGCTGTGAGGAAGAAATAAAAATAATTATCTTTGTTATGTATATTTCTTTCATTATTGCTCAGCATTTTCTCTAGTGATCGAGTCTCAGTTATTGAAGTCAGTTTTTCTTACCAGTCTCTTGCCACTAACCAATCTTCTTGGCTCTGTCTTTTTTTAAACCCTGGTATACTTCAGCTTCCCTCCACACTCTGTAGTTACTCAGCCATTTTGGTGCCTCGTTGACTGGTCCACATGCCCAGTCACCAAACGTACTGGCTTGCCTTTGAACGAGACTAAATGTCTGATGGGGTGTGTGGTAGAACCTGGTGTAAAAGTGAAATGATTCTGAACCATGGATCCTGACAGGCATGTGCCATGGGTTACTGAGCAGTGCACTTGTTATAAATTCTTGAGGCACTTATAGAGATTACAAAGCATCTCATTTAGCAGATGTTGGCATCATTCTGGTGTAAACTGATTCTCCCCTCCCTCCTTTGTTTTTAAGGTCATCCTGCAGTTCAAATAACTGGAAATAATGAAGACCAACATTATCAGATTCCACTGCTGCAACTGATATGACAGAGCGAATACTGTGTGTTCAGAAAACCTGCAATATACTATTATGTCGAGCTCAGAAAGCAGCCGTGTTGAGATGGCAAAGATTAAAAATTTATCAACTTCCCTAAAGAACAGGAAATTACATGGTTGACAGGAAATGCATTAAAAAATTAAAGATAAAAAGCTATAGAAGCAGTTTATATTTTCATAATGTCTGTTCGGCCTCATTTATTAAATATTTGAGAACTTTATCGATAAAGTTTTACTGAAAACTAAAAATAGGCTCAAAAGTAATGTAAACATACAAAGCACAAATAAACTTGAATCTTGCTAAAAGAAGTATGTGACTAGCAAGGATGCATATTATGGATATATATGACTAATTTGTGATATTTTTTAAAAATAACTTTTAAAGAATGTATAAGCTATATATCTCAGGAGATTCCATATCTTACTCATATTTCAAAGGAAAGATTATAAAATGTAAAAATTCTTAGAGAAAGAACCTCTTCAGACATGAACAAGAAAAAAGTAAATCTGTGTGAACAATTTTGAGTTTATGAAGTCTAGAAACTAAAATCTTACATTAGAACATAGGAAAAATGCAACAACACTGCTACTCTTATATTTCTGGGTCTGGGAGAATAAGAGCTGATAAAAAGAATGTATGTCATTGTGTAGTGTATATATTTCTATTCAAATATCAGGTAAGATATATGTGTCCATTTTTGTTATAAACTCTTAATACTGAATTTAACAGTTTTGGATGTTTATTGGCAAACAAATTATTTTTAATTTCAGTTAAGTTTAAAGATAAGCCTTCTGAACAAATAAAAAATACAATTTTATTTTAATATATTGCTTTATTTCAAGTGACTTTCTACATAATGCAATAATACATAATTAATTGAACCTGCTATTTGCAAGCTTTATAGATCATTAGAGTATGAGACTATTTGAGGTGTCCAGAGCAATTATTACTGTTCTTGTCATACAGATGAGGGTAGGCTTAGGTTCATGCATACTGGAGTGTGACCTAGATGGTGCTCTCAAAATGTATCTTAGACTCATGCCAGTCTATGAACTGCTTATTATAGGTCAGTGATAGATGAGCTGCTACCAGAATGTTCATCAATATGCTGCTTTCTTCACTGGGAAATTTTGGTTATGGAAAAAAGTATACCAGCTGAACTAAACAGTGTGCTTAGAGAGGTAGTTGATTTATCTTCCTGTGCAAGTTTCTTATCATTATGGACCAGTAACAGCACTAATAATGCTGTCATAGGGCCCTTCTGAATTTCAACCCTCCAAACAGTACTTCCTCTGAGAAGGAAAAAATCTTACTCTACTTTGTTCCCTCTCACCACATTGTCACTGCATTAGCATATTGGAATGCTTTATTGAAGTCTGATACACTATAACCTGCACATGTTTAAAGTTTACAGTCTGACAAGTTTTAATATATGTACGCCCAGAAAAGCATCACCTCAATCGAGGTGGGGAGCATCAATCCTGAAAGTGTCCTGCTGTTCCTTTGTAACCCCTGCTTCTGCGCCCTTCCACCAACCCAGATGGCCCCTGATCTGCTTCCTGCCATGAAAGTCTGATTTGTTCACATTTTCTAGGGTTTAATGTAAATGGAATCATGCAGGATGTACGCACACGCGTGTGTGTGTGAGAGCGAGTGAGCGAGTTAGCACCGGCTCCTTTCAGCATTATTTTGAGTTCATGTTGCATATAGCAATAGTTCATTTCTTTATTGTTGACAAGTGTTCTGTTGTAGAATTTTACCATGATTTGTTTATTCACTTACTAATGGACAGTTTGGTTGTTTAAAATTTTTGACTAGTACAATACAATGAATGCTATGAAATTCTTGTATATGTCTTTATATGGACATTAAACTTTCCTGTGAATAAATAGGAGTGAAAAGGCTGGATCATATGGTAGGTTTATGTTTATCTTTTCAAGAAGTTGCCAAACTGCTTTCCAAAGTGATTTTACCATTTTACCTTCCAGACCACAGTCTATGCGCGTTCCTCCTCCACTTCCTCACCAACACTTGGTATGGGCAGTCTTTTTAGTTTCAGCTATTCTAATAGGTGGATAGTGGTGTATCATTGCGGTTTTAATAGAACTAATGATACTGTCTTTTCATGTGCTTGTTTGCCATCTGCATATCTGCTTAGATCTGTTGCCCATTTTTAAATTGGACTGTTTTCTTACTGAGTTTTGGATGTTCTTTATATAGCCTGGCTTTAGTCTTTATCATATATATGTCTTGCAGGTATTTTTCCCCAATCTGTAACTTGTCCTTTTCTTTCTATAAAGAAACTTTATTTTTTTTAGAGTAGTTTTGAGATCCTGTCTACCACACATGCATTTCCCCAGACTATTAATGTCTTATATTAATAATATCTAATATTAATTTATTATAATTAATGACTTAATATATTACTTTAAATTAAATTCCATAGTTTATTCAGCCTTCCTAAATTTTTACCTAGTGTCCTTTATCTGTTCCAGAATTCATATTATATTTAGTTGTCATGTCTCCTTAAGCTTCTCTTGCTGTGATTTTTTTCCCCCCATACTTTCCTTGTTTTTAATAATGTCAGTTTTGAGGAGTGTGGGTGAGGTATTTTTTAGAATGTTCCTCTACTGGAATTTAATGTTTTTCTCATGTTTAGACGGGGGTTATTATGGGTTTTGGGGAGGAATATTACAGAGGTAAAGTGCCATTCACATCACATCCTGTCAAGGGTGCATGCAATTAACAGAATTTATGATGACGTTCACTTTGATCACCTGGCTGAGGTAGTGCTTGATAAGTTTTTTCCCTGTAAAGTTGCTCTTATTTCTCCTTTTTCTATACTGTACTCTTTGGAAGGAAGCCACTCTGTGTAGCCTATACTGTTCTTAAGGAGTGGGGAGTTCTCAAGTTCAGAGTATATATCTGGAATTCTGCACAGATTTGTCTCATCTCTCCTAGTTATTAATGTATTCATTTATTTATATAGTGTGGACTCATGGATATTTATTTTACACTTTGGGTTATAATCCAATACTCATTTTATTACTCAAAATTATTTTAGCTTTTGCCATTGGGAACTCCCTCAGTTGGTTCCTTTGTCCCTTTGTTATCAGTGGAGTGTGGGTTTTATTTATCTATTTTTATATTATTTTATTAACTTTCTGGCCATACAAAGATGCTCCAGGCTCATGTTGTCTGTTTCCTGTGCAGTCCTAGAATCAGCCATTTCTCCAAGAAGCCCTGGTTCGTTTTACTGAAGAATGGTACTAGAAACCAAGCTAGGTGTGCTCATTGCTGCTGGGAAGTTGTTTCTTTTAGACCCCCTCAGCTGACAAAACAAGTAAATATATGTGTGTAAACTAACCTGCGTGTATACACATTTATAAATAGTTACATAACCATATGTATATTAAGCTGCACCAGTTCATCCTGATGTCTCCAACCTGAGTCCATTACCATGTGGGCCATTCTAGTCTGCTCCCCTTAGCAGCAGTGAGGGGCCTGACCCCACCAGCCACCACCCATTCGCGCAGTAGTCCCATCCCAGTATATCTACACAGAATCTCAATTGTTCGTCTGTCCCCGGTGGGAAACAACTTGACCTAGGAAGGACTTCAGTGCATTTCCTTTTCCCTTAAGTTTTACAGACCACAGTCATTTTCAAAGTTACTTAGGTCAGTACCTTTTCCCTCCGCTCAGTGAGGTCGTTTTACATATTTGTAATACAGTTAGATTTTATTTACTTTTTAACCATCGTCTGTATTCCTTGCTGGGATCCCTTGACTTCCTAAATGAATTTTTAAATTTGTGTACATTAAGGTTCACTCTTTGTGTCAGTGCTGAGTTTTGACAAATGCCTAACAACAAGTATCCACTGTAGAGAATAGTTCAGTGCCCTAAAAATAATATTCCATTGTATGTACATACATTTTCTTTTTCCATTAAGCCATCAATGGACATTTAAGTTGTTTCCACTTCTTGGCCATTGTGACTAACGCTGTAAGGAGCACAGGAGTGCAAATACCTGTTCACGATCCCGTTTCAAATTCTTCTGGCTAAATACCTGGAAGTGGGACTGCCGAACCTAATGGTAGTTTTATTTTTACCTTTTCAAGGAACCTCCATACTGTCTTCCGTAGTGACTACACCCTTTTACATTCTTACCAACAGTGCGCAAGGGGTCCAATTTCCCACCAGCCTTGGCTGATACTAGCAGAAGGTAGGTGCGCTAGCTTCTTATTACCTACAATCCTTATAGCAAATCCTAAACATGCTACAAATATATTTGTTCTTTTTCTAATTTAAATAAAACTGATGGCCACTCATTTCTTCCGCTGTATAACTGTCTTCTGGAAACAGTAGCCAGTGTAGGATGTCTCTAAACCCCCCAGTAACACTGCAGGCCAAGGACCTGCTGATAAAGGGCTGATTTCCCATTATTTGGCTGGATGGATGTTAGTCCTCCCTACTCCGGAATTTAGACTCTTACTAACCACCGATTAGTGGCTAAATAAGCCCCACACCTTTAACCTGTTAATTATTTTATTGTCAACATGTTTCTGAAGGGAGAGAATGAGTTTGGAAGTTTTCAAATTAGGAAAGAATAACAAATAGGCCAACTCTAATATTCATATTTACAGTGAAGATTTTAAAAGAAATTTGACATAACGCACCTCACGAATGGGTGCTATTAAAGTCCGCTTTAGGCATCATTTTGGAATACAAGAGGACTTCAGTTTTTTCCCTAATATATAAAGTTTCCATTTGTTCAAATGTTCATAAGGTGTGTTATCTTAAGTAATACAATTTTTTTTAAGTCAAAGTGGTACAGAATTATTTTTACTCCTAGAAAAGTGCTAGTGTTTTCCCCCAGTTTAATAAAACTGCAAAGAATTTCTTCCAAGAAAAAAAAAAAAAAAGATTTTGCTTTGTATTAAATTTTACCACAAAAGCTCTCAAATGATAGATTCAGGATTTTAAACATTTTAAAGGTTATAAAAAGATACGTGTGAAACCTTGCATTTTTTAAACAGTACAAAGTAAACTTTTTATATGTAGGCATTTTTTAATAAAAAAGTTTTATTTGTTTTAGGAATAAACAAGCTAACATAAATAGTACATATTTACAGCAATAAACTACATCGTAGAAGCTGCACAACGGCTTTCGTGGGAATAGCTGATGGTGTTTGACATCAGCCTGCAAATGGGTTTTCTTTAATTCTCTGCAACATTTAAAATCTTGTCCAAAGTAAAGAAAACAAATGATGTTATAGCAAAGCCACATCATCAACACAACTACTGAGTGAGCTACAGTCCTGTGACTGCTAGGGTATCTGTGAGTCCTGAAATTGAGGGCACAAGTGTGTCTTGTGTCCTTACCTGATTGCATGTAAGTTGATTTTGCATTTTACAAGAATACATGATTACTCAATGAATGATTAAGAATAGAAAAAAAGGCCATGAAGGGTCAAAGGGTCAGGAATCAGAGGATGCCGAGCAGTCTCTTACTGATTCACTGCGCGGAGGGAAATCTGTTTCTTCTTTCATGTACATAAGTCACAGTCTACAGGCGTCACGGGTTTTGTCCACAGTTAGTTTTTGAGATAGCAAAGACATAGCATCACATACTTTAAGCACATAAGAAGGAATGGAAGAAACAGCTAGAACAATTTAATCGAATCTCTAACAGAAAGGGTACAATCAAGCACACTTTATGAAAGTTTGATCCCAAATGTAAAAAGCAACTACAGAAAATCACGTTTCATTAGATAGAACAGCAGTTTCAATCAGAAAATGCAGCATAGATTGATACAAAATAGAAACTTGAATTATAAAAGGAGTCCACCTTTCCTTTCTTAACATTTGTTAGACTTGTCTCTTTATTAAAACGTCTATAGGTTTCCAGAAATACTCCTCTTTGCCATTTAGCTTTATTTGGGGTCTAGTAGATATATAAAAGTATCTGCTATATAAGAAAAGTGCTTATGTCAAAAGAGCAAAAGAAGATTAAAATATTGTGATTTATGTTTCTTTGCAATATGAGGAGTTCTACCTGCTGAGAGGGAGAAAGCGTTTAAAGAACTGTAATGGCCATCTGGATATGAACGAGCTAAATCATATTTGGTAGGAGGGTGATTAGACAATTCAGAAAATTGATTAGTGGAGTTTTTAAAACACAAGGAATGAAACATTTAACATTTTCTAACATATTTGGTGAGTTCAGCATAATGGATTTGGAGCGGCGACGGAAATTATGAATTTCTTTCTGTATATACGTAGCACCTGCTTTGGAAAGCCCCAGCTATTTAGTACAGGGTGCTATGAATTAAAACAGCAGGAGGCTGATTTGGAAAGTTTAGCGGATTTTGGGATTTAATCAAGTTTTAGGTGAGGTGGTAGCCAAAGAGGTGTTCCATTGCTGGCAGGATAGTGATTTTCTCAGCTCTTTAGCCTAATGAGTCCTGCTTTCCCATCAAGAATCACCATACAAACGCCTTTGCCTCAGGTCCCCCTGGGCCAAGTCAAACGAGTGAAATAAGTATTCAGAAGTGATGGACAGCCGAGAAAATTTTTTAAGCAAGCCATCCTAACCCAGATGCATTTCTCTCAGAAACAGTTTTATTTGTATTTATACAATATTACACTTTCCAAGTTACATTTCCATTAACCTTTTAAATGACATGACAACATCCTTTCACATTAGCCATTAAGTTCCAATCACAATGGCACAAAATGCTGCTTGGTGGTCAAAAATAAAAAGCTTATTGAAAGATGTCAAAAAGTTTTTGGTCCTTGTAAACACTTAGATCGTTTGGAATTTCCAGAAACTTCATGCAACCTAATGACTTCGTTATAATGCCACGTGGCAGTTTTTATCAAGAGGGTTCCTGGTCCTCTCTAGAATAAGTAGAGCAACGCAGTCTCTGAATATACATATATCTAATTACGAGCTTTCCTCACTTAGAAGAGTAGTGGGTGTTCTGAATGTGAGATGCCGCCCGTGTGTATAATTCTGCTTTCCATGACGCTGCAGTGAGAATCATCAAGGGGCTTCCTTACAAATGTCTAAGGGGTATTGTTGCAAAATATAAAATATTTCAAGCTTTATCCAGTGAGTATTTAAAAAAGATGTAGGAAACAGACTAATGTGAGTTGATTAGCATAAAAAAAGTAGATACACTGCAATTCAATGTATTTTGGGGGAATATCAAGTAGAAAAATATGTTATCTAGTAAAAGTAGGGTGGCTGGTTGCCACTCTGAGGTAAGGCTTGCAAATGATGTATTTCTTATGCTAATATGTGAATAATATAACAGGAGAACAGGAAAGTTAACAACTGAAAGGGGGGAGAGAAGGTATTTTTCTGTACATCTTCGTAGGCATTCTTGAGGGATGGTAATGAATGTTAAGAACTGCCCATTCCTCTCAGGTAGCTCTAAACCTTCTGTTTATTTCTTGGCAGGAATGAAATTTAGTGTGCAAATTTCTCTGGAAGTATTCTCTGAATTCTCAAGTGTCCCAACTCTGCAGTACATGCGGCCTCAACTTTGAGCACAAACTCCCCACAGAACGTAGTTTTAAAAGGCTTTTAATGAGGCAAACGTGGGTAAATAGAGGGAAAAAATGAACTTTAAATAAAGATTTTCCTTTTTCTATAAAGGAAAACCAGTAGTAATTAGAATAGAAAGTTGAATTCTGCCAGAACTGGTAGAATCTAGCATGGCTGTACTAGGATTCAGTGTTCAGTCATAAACAGTGGGGTAAAAATCTCAGTGACCACTGGCACAGACCCCAGCCTGGGTTCAATGTAACTCTGACTGCAGTTTTTAAATCCCCTTAGAGATTTGCAGACATAGGCTCTACAGAACTGAAATAACATGGCGAGAATGCATAGACGGCTCCTGCTTCATGAAGTATCTGTAATGCTGAAGAATTGCCCCTTAGAGAAATGTTCTCTGTGGCTGCAATGACCAAGGTGGGTGGCTTAATCAGCACTTACAGGCCTTCTGCCATGTACAGAACAGCTGCTTGGGCAATACAAAAAAATGAGAAAATGGGGCATTTACCCTTTAAAACCTTAGACTTTATTTAGGGAGGCAGAACATCAATTTGCAAAAGTAATGGGAAATGCACAAACGCAATACCTACTATTAGGACAAAGTGGTCTTAAGAATTGAGGGAGGGCTAGCAGGAGAGTGCACAGAATGAGGAAAGGTTGCCAATGGATGGCTTTTGGATGATGTTGGCCTGATTTATAATCCCACTGGGAAGGAGACAGGAGGAGGAAAATCCGGGTAATGGGAATAAAATGTAAAACTTCAAGCACAGCAACAAGAGCGTTTTGGGATGATGTGTGGCTGTTGCAGTGTAAGGGGAGGAAAAACCTGAGGACTAGCTTGCTTGACGCTGAGTAAGGGGAACAAGGAGAATAAGGTGAACGTGAGTGGGGAGAAGACAGTCAGGCTTCACAAATGATCCATAGGGAGCCAAGACACATACTTTCTCCAAGGTGTTAGTATTAATTTATTAATATTTCTCATACCCTCCAGGCAAGAGAATTATGAGAGCCCATTACTAGTGACTACATAATTTCTTATGTCAGTGGACAATTTTGAGAGAAGTGGCTCTATGATAATTACACACCACGGGGACTGTCTTACTGTCTTAGGGAGGCTGGGTCATATGATCCCTGACAATGATGTTATCCCAAAAGAACCGGGGCACAATCTACGCTATTTCGTTGCTGTGCAAGCAGGTCCTTCTACGCTTTCCCTCGAGAGGAGCCAAAGGCTTTAGTGTGGCCTGGGGGAAGGGTGGAGGAGAAGCATAGAAGACCAAGGCTGTTTACTGGTAGCTAGCTGTTGGGAGTGGAAATTGTTCTTTCCTCCTACTCTCCACTCATTTTTGAACTAACCCAAACCTGGCTCATTGAGGCAGAAAGGACACAAGACAGTGATGGGGTCCAGGAGTGGGGAGCAACATTGAAGGGAATTGCAGCAGCATTTCTGCTCAGATGTTACTTAGAAGTTGGCTTTTGCACTCACAAAGGGTATTTCTTGGCTTTTCTGAGTAAGTGAGAGAGCTAAAAATAGAAACCACACTGATTGACATCACCAGAGAGTCTCCAATGCTCTTAAAGGGAAATACTGTATTATAGACCATTACCAAAATCATAAAATGATTTTTTGCCACTTGCCTGTCAATTTAACTTTAAGTTCTATATACTTTTTAAAGGAATATGAAAAAGTATTGAATTCGATTCACCTGATAGCCTGCTGGCTTACTCCCAAAGACACCCAACAAGGAATATCACTCAACTTGTAGGGTTACGTCAGTGGAGGCCATGGTACTCTATCTTTCTGGGAATCTCCTATACAAATGAAAACAACTCCCTTTGAAATTTAGTTCTGGAAGGGAAGTTGGAGCTCATCTGCTGGCATGTCCAAAGTCACATACCAGGGCAGCGGCAGCGACAGGATAAAGGCCAGGTCACGCACTGTGAATTCAAGGTGTCGTCCATCCCACTATACTTTCCCTCTCCCCACCATGCAGCTCATTTATTGTTAATGTTTAATGTTAGGCTGCACGTTGCTTGGTATATGTTTAAAGAAAACTCTGTTCTCTAACTATAGAAACGCTATCTAGAGGGAAAAGATATTCTACCTATTTTATAGGGGCAGTTTAGACAGTCTGCATTCTGACCGCCCAATTACTAACCAGATTTGATGTCTGCTAGACTCTCAAGGGGGACTAGGGAGGGTGAGGCACAGAGGTGAAAATCTGTAACAGGAGTAAGACGCAGAAAGAAAAAAGCTGGCCAAGCTCCCGGAGGACAGCCTGGAGCCAGCGTGGTGCGACGTGAATGATAAGCACCCTGGGAGGACTAATACTAGATTTTTAAATGGTGTACAAGTAAGGCTGAAGGAGGGTGTGAATAAATGAGTTTGATGAAAAAGAACCGATACTGTATGAATTCACCACATTACAACTATAATGTAGAGAGATGATATTATTGTCAAACATTGGTGTAGATAATATAAATTTTCCTAGGCTTCAGCTAATAATTTTTATTTTCAGTTTCGTTTGAATTATGCTGGGAGAGAGAAGGTTTGTGTAGACACACATGCTCTTTATAAAAGGGACTGAAGAGCAGAAAAAAATAACCCAAGGCAGTAAGAGGAGGCTACTTGTGAGGACACAAGCTACCTCCCAAGGCCTTTGAAAGGCAACAGGAGTAGGTATTTGGAAAAATTATTAAAATTTATTACTTTTTGTGGATTCAATTGAAGATGTACAATATAAGTCCATGGAAGCTGAAGCTTTCAGCTATTCATGGGCAAGATAGTTTATGAGGTTTGAAGTGAGAAAAAGGAAAAGTAAATGAATCAATTTCATTGGGTTAAGGCGTGAGGGTCAGGGTTACGTGGCGCCAGGAAGGAATGAACACGAGAGGTAATCTGTTTCACGCAGCCAAACCCGCACAATGCGCACACCACACTCTAACACTTCCACTCATGAAAACTAGACTGGAAAATGCCCCCTCTCCCATTTCTCTTCAGAGGGAAACCCAGGGAGAAGTAGGAGCCAGATAGCAGCACTGATTGCTCTTATTTGTCCTTTGGCTTCCAACTGGGGCTGTTTTAAGCCAGTGAATCTGTGACCCTGTATACCTAAGGCAAATGCATAGAGTTATTTGGCCTCTCTTTTATTGATTTATTTTTCTATTGTTTGCAGAGGAAATGCAGGTAGAGTTGTTCAATGGAATGGTTTTCTTTCCCAGCTGGTTCAGATAATACTACACCAACTTTTCCCATGTTTAATTCCTACTGAAGCCCTTGTGATGAGTGCTGGTTGCTCCAGGACGTGCAAAGTGTGTAGGGGTCCATCAGGGATGGTTGTGAGCCCCTTGATGTACCAAGGACTTTTTGATTAGGAAAAGCAAAACAACTGTTAGACGTCTTGAGTTCAAATCAGGGAATTCTTGCAACTGTAGAAGTAAAAGCAAACTCCAAACTCTTTCCCTTACCCTTCTAGGAACTTAGGGTTTTCTCGTTTGCAACTCTTCTAAGAGGCATTCATTCCCTTTCAAATGCTTGCTTTTGAGTTGTAAACTCTAACAATTAATTTTCTGTCAGTGTAGTTGATTTCAGTTAACTAGAAAAAGCATGATTAAAGTAAAAAGCACAATGTATTTTGAACCTAGAAATTGATTAGTTTCAATGGGGCATTTTTCTTATTCAGTTGATGGTGGACCCTAGTTGGCACATTTTGGAACCAAAATGTCTCACAGTGATGGTTCCCTGCATCCTCCTGGCACTTAAAATGCTGGCACAAAAAGCCCTGTCTTGCCAAGTTCTTACCTCTAGGAAAGACATTGGGCACTTAAAATATTACTAAGGAAAAAACCAATCTATGTCCCTGCTTGGTTGGATATGTGCATTTCTGTGGATACTATCACTCTCCCTGGGACTGCCAGTTTGCATGGAAACACATCTTATGGCATAATATCCCACCATTCTGAATTTTTTTCAAGAATATCAGGACTGGGGAGAAATATATTTGAGAATACTTAATTATCAAATTCTCTTTTAAGTTTAGCATATATCAAACATATTCTGGGCCCCCAGCTGAAAAAAAACCCACACATTTGTTTTAATTCCCAATATTTCTCTTTACCTTTAAAAATAGTGACATGGTTACCTCTGCAACTTTCAGAAATGAGTCAGCCATCTGGTGTTATCAATGTCATTTGCTATCTCTTCCTTTTCTCCTTCCTATCATTTGGGCAGTTGACTTTTTACCCTGACCAAACCCATCCATCCACTTCTAGTCTTATTAAAAGTTCTGGGCAACACTGAGGAAGGAAAAAAGTTAGAAGCTAAAGCCATTGGTACAAATGAAGCTTTGGATTCCCTGTTGATTTTGATGATCTCTCCCACTCCTTACACCCTGAAAAGCACAGATAATTCGGTATCTGAATATATAAATAGCCACAAATGACTCAAAAACACGTCCACTTTTCAGGACACATTTCCAGGAGCAGCTCGTTATAGTTTCTGTCTCTGCTGGTGCACTGTTCCCGAGCCCCACGGGCGTGCAGTTACTGCCCCTTTCAGTGGGGTTGGGGCATGAGGCAGTGATCACAGACACCTGGCAGAGGTACACAAGTGCACACAAAAAATGGCAGAGAGAGAGCAAGAGCTAAAAAAGATTCTGGTTTGGACCCAAATCACTAGTCATTTCACTTCATGAATAAAAGCAAGTGCCTTGAAGCTACATTATTTACAATGCTCAGATTTTTCAAATGTCCACCCAAAGCCAAGGACCACCATGCAACAGGGAACAGTTCAATGAACTATGTACAGAATTTACAAGGAAGTTTACATAATATTCTACATTCCATTTCCAGGTTTACCTTTGTGTTTACTTGTTTGCTTTCAGAAAACTGAGACAGTTTTGTTTGTCCTAATCCCGGTAACTGCTGAATGAACCAACGTGAACAAATGCTCGCACATGTTGTTCTTCCCTCTGGGATATCCGATTACACTTTGTTTAGGAGATAAGATTGTGGCATATCACCCTTTGGTAAGATGCTATTCAAAATTGTCCATGTAAGAAATCTTGGAGATTGTTTCCTTCTAGCATTATAAATATATCTTATTTTTTGTTTAACTTGGCAAATTTTGATTGAGTTCTTTTTTAAATGAATATAAAGTAGCCATTGATTTTAGAAAGATGGAATTTAGTCAACATTTCTGTGTATTGTACATACTGCTTGTTTAAGGATCCATAAACCAAAGTTTATTCTCTGCTCCACATTTTTCTCTTGGCACTTTTGAAATCCTTCATTGATTGTAATGCACAATTAGATGGTATGTATGAAAACACATTTCATTTAATCAGCAGAATTGACAACCAGTCTGCTGTTTCTATTTGCAATGTAGAGGGTGGCGGCAATAATCCTGGGTAATTCAAGCCAAAAATATGTCTTTACCTGGGTCTTTGCTTCACGAAGCTGGTAAGTGTAATGCACATGTCACCCCTGATATTTTAAGCCAAAGAACAGGAGCAGCAGGAATGAATGTGTAGTCATCACTGTCAAGTGAAAGATGGGATTCATGCTGGGTCTCATGGGTGACGTTTATGACACAATATATGTCACAGTTTATGAGTCGTGAACATGGGGTCCCTGGGACATGACTAGAGCATAAGATAGTCGACACAATTTTCAGCCTCGCTGCTACTTCAGTAATGAAGGTGATTATGGCTATTTTCATGGCAAAAAGAAAATAACCAAATAATAGTTGAACGGTAACCCCTCTATTACGTATCGATCTGAATCTTTCAGGAATGGGATCAGTTTGAGGGCACTTAAGAATGTCTAACAACTTTCATGTCTTATGTACATTATTTGGGGCAAAATGAGTGAAGGAGACAAAGAAGGAAGGACTTTTTCCCCATGAATTGTTCAGCCTGCAAGAAGAGTGGGTGGGGCCTAAGGAGGGGAGGATTTGGCTAGGAGGCATCCAGAAGAAAGAAGTGGGGACAGGGGTCATAACCAGAAATATGGCAGCTTCTCTCTCTCTCTCTCTCTCTTTCTCTCTCTCTCTTTTTTTTTGCTGCCATTGCCTCTAAAGTCAGAGCTATTTAACAGGATTTGCATAATGGTGGCCGTGACCCCTTTACCGTCCAGGAGGGCACACAGTGACACCATTTTGTGCCTGATGGAATATTCAGGCTGACAAATTTTACATTTTACAAAGGTTAAGATATAAGAATTCAGAATGTTCTTTTTTTCTTAGAGCTACATCCTAAGCTTCAAGCATACAATTCTATAGACTTTTAAGGCAAGATTAAAAAAATAATAAAAATATAAATTACCTCAATCTTTTCCAAGAATGATCTAAACAGATAAAGAAAAGTTTTGTTGAGGAACATGGATTACAGATACTTCCTTTCTGATTCTGCATTTCATCCTTAAAAGTTTTTTAAGGAACTTTGACATCAATGTATTCCTGTTAGGCATTAGCCAAAAGCCTCCCTTTCTGTGTTTGAAACAGATGTCTACACAGTGGTTTCTGGGTGGTCTTTGGGAATATTAACCTTGCAGTCACTGGTACAGTCACTTTCCACTCTATTTGGGATTTTTACAATGGCAAAGCATCTCACCCAGCCAAGGAACCAATCAATTTCAATGGGTCACTTATCCCCAGAGGCTCAAGATTTCCTTGGCCAGGGAACTGTGATTATACAATTAAAACCTAAATAAAAATGTGGTCCCCATACCTGCTTAATTTCTTATGAAACCACTGAGATAATTTTTCCAGTTCAAGAAGAGTTGTTATATTTTTACTAGTGTATATTATCTATAGCCATAACCATTCATTTATTCTGGGATGCTCTTTTCCTCTTGCTTTCTAAAAATATCTTATAACTTTCTCTCCTTGGGCTCATCAGTAGGTATTCACCCTTATCTTTCAATTAAGACTGTTTTCTAGCAGTCAATGCTATGGTAAACATGGACCTTCATCATAGCCTTAGGAAGAAAGCCAGATCTTCAAATGAGGCAATCATCCTCTTATTTCCTCAACCCTTATTTTACATCCGTAGAGTAGGTCCCAATCGTCTCCATAACTGGTTGATAAACTTAGGATTTCACACAACCTTGCAAATAAACATACAGAATTTTTTAATGCTCAAGCTAAAGAAGAAAACAAGCAATGGGTCTTTCACGACATAAAATGGGATGCATCTCATCTGCAGCTATTTGGACATATTCAGAATCATGTATTGGGCTACTGAGAGATGCCCCTTCTCTGACGACCATGACCAAAGCAACCTATGAACAGAGATAAGGCAGAGCAGTGATGACAGTGATTAATGAGTGCAGACAGGGTCTGGTGTCAATGTTTGAAGGCCCAGTGAGTTTGTCATTGTTGTTATCTGTGGTTTTGCCCTTCGGAAGGTTTTCTTTAAAACAGAAACCCAGCCTCAGAGAAGTACCACACCAGAACGGGTGTATGCGCATTTCCAGAAGCAATCGATTGGTATATTGGAATGCAGAGCTCAGAGAGCACAGCCTCAGGTGCTCCCCGAGGCCTGTGCCACCAGCCTGTCGCCGTTAGACACTGCTCTCTGGAAGGCTAAGAAATATATACCATTTGATTTAAGATTTGGCAGTTCAGGTAACTGCCCAGGCACCCTTTTCACAGCACATAAGTCTTGCCTTCTTCATGGGAAGGGCAATATTTTTCTCGAGCAAGAGTTGCTCATGACCCCCAGCTTCAAGCCCTGGCCTCCCAGCCCCCTCCTCTCGCTCTCTCTGGAGCAGGGGCCCGGGAACTGTGATGGCCCGGCCGCAGGGCCAGCGGTCCGGAGAGTCCAGGCTGCGGGATGAGTTCAGGGCCGCCCATTTGAAACAGTGAGAAAAAAAGTCGGTACTCCCCAAACTCCTTACTCTCAAGAAAGAAAGGAAAACCTTCCCGACGGCTACCAGCTTGGATTCTCATGCTAATTTCAAGTCAGCCTGGACGTGTGAGAAAGAGGCGTTTTTCAGAGCAGCGGGCTGGCCGGCGAGGTGGAGCTGGCCGCAGCGGGCCCGGGGCCTCCGCCGCCTCGCCGCCCCTCCCCTCCCCTCCCCTCCCCTCCCCCCTCCCCTCCCCTCCCCTCCCCTCCCCCTCCCGGGGCCGAGGCCCTGCCGCTCCGGAGCCAGGGGCGGAGAGGAGTCTCCCTTCCTCCCCTGGGCTCCTTTCTGCTCTCTCTTCTTCCTGGAAACCTGTAACTTGTCAATGGCTTTGTGTTTTTTCTTCTGAGATCCTGGAAATTGTGTTGTTTTTTTGGCAGTATGAGATTGTTACAGTTTACCAGGAAGCAGTTTGCACAGAGAGCCGGGTCCTCTTTTCATTTTTATTGAAAAACAAGCCAATGCAATCCAGGGCAACTAGGAAGGGCTGCTCAAGAACCGCCATCTAACGCTCTCCCCGCGTGTTTGTAAACATGGCAATTAATAGGGCTCCGAAAGAGCGGATAACCTGGACCACAGTAGACTGGAAAAAAAGAGTTTTTTTGTTTGTGGTTTGTGTTTTTTTGTTGTTGTTGTTTTTTGAAGTAAACATGGTGCAGTAATAAAATCGATATGCAAAACCTAAAACCAATTAGATGGCTGAATGTCTTACCTCAAAAAGCGCAGCGGTACCGCCGCCGGGGACCTGTGGGGTGAACACCAAAGGGGAGCGGGAAGCAGTCGCCCGGGAGCCGTCAGGATGGACCTTAGTGTACATAGTAAAGCCAGTAAACGACGTTGAAAAGGGAAAAGGTGATGGGGAAAAACATTCGGGACCACTTGTCTATGGAGTTCACGTCCGTGAGGTCGGGGATCTTGACCTTGAGCTGCGAGGCGCGCCGGCGGAGGCGGCCCTGGCCGCGCGCGCCCGGCCGGTCCAGCGCGCGCCCGCACGCCTCGCGGCCGCGCGCCTTGCGGCAGTGCGCGCGCGCGCCGTCGTAGGGCAGCGCGGCGGCGCCCAGGCCCGCGCGCGCGTCCGCGCCGCCCGTCTCGTTCCTGATCTCCAGGGTGCTGAGCAGGATGTTGCCGTGCGCGTCCACCTGGGGGGAAAGGACACGCTCAGCGCCGCTCCCGCGCGGGCCCGTCTCCATCCGCTCGCCGCCCGCGGCGCTCGGGGCTCGGCACACGCGCCGGCTAGACGGCGAGCCCCGCGTGCCCTCCGCGTGCCTGTCTGTCTGTCTGTCTATCAACTACCCATCTATCACCTATCTAATCTGCATCTATCTTCACCATCATCCATCTCCACCCACAAAAACGTGTGTGTGTGTGTGTATGCATAGACATATATTTATACTTATACTATTTTTGTTGTTAGTAACTACCATTTATCGAATCCATATATGTGCGTGTATATATATATATAGTTTGCACATATGTATACATACATCAGGGTAGTTTTTCTTGTTACAAAAGTGGCACATGGAAACTTTTAAAACTAGAAAGAGGAAACAAAAAATAAAAAGTAAATATCCATTATCTCACCACAACCGATTATTTTTTTATTTTTAGAGACCCTTATTTTTAACATCTTGCTAGCTTTCCACTCTTTTTTCTATTCATATATATTTACAAACACAGGCTCTCTGGGTGTATTTTGCTTTGCAACCTGCTTTTGTCAGTTGATAGTATAACCTGGTCATCTCTCCATGTTACTAAATATTCCTCTGTGATATCATTTATTAACAGCTGATATGGATAAACCATAATTGAATTAATCTAATGTTAGAGGTCAAGACTTGTTTTACTTTTGTATTACCATGTAAACAAGTCTGCAAGGAACATCTTCAAGCTAAGTCTTTGTGCATGTCCATAATTATTTTCTCAGGCAAAATTGCCAGAAGTGGGATTCTTGGGTCAAAAGGACACCCCTGGCTATGCCTTGACTTCTGCATTTTCACCACTGTTCACTGTTGCTTCCTGCCATTTCAGTGACTCCTACTGGAAGACTTTCTGGTTCTTCTCTGTGCTATGCCACCACGCACACTTTTGGAACTAAAAGAAATGGGAGCACCTGTGTCCTACAGTGTGGCTTTGTCTAACCTTAAGGTGATATGCTTTGCAAATTGATTTACCTGGAGGAGACCTGGTTCATTCATGCAAATGAGTTTGAAATACTTCCAAGGGCACCACAGGCAGCTGTGTCTGAATCTAGTGTTATTAGCACAGTACCCAATTTACAGGAAATGCTCCATAAATGCTTTTGAAGGAGACTAATCTCAGTAAACACTTATTGAAAGCCCAGGGTAGAGGTAGGCAGGCAACAACCAGGTTACGAAGAAAGAGCTAGAAAAGCACAGGAGGAGGTAAAGGCAAGCAAGAGAGAAAGAAAATAAAGGTACAGGGGGTGGGATGTGATGTTGGTACATCACAGATGAGAATTAAGATTTATCGTGTCCACCATCACGGCAGACGCTTTGTATATATGACTGTAATACTTACAACAACAAGCTGTCTCGAGTTTACTCCCTTAGGAAGTGCCAGGCCTGAGGCTGCAACCCATGTCTTGTCTGATTCAAAGCTCATGTGCTGTTTGCTGAGAAAGGACTACTTCATAGCCCTTGGCCTCCATGACATCCCGCAGTGAATTTAGTGATGCAGCAGATAGCTTTAAACTTCGAATCCATTGGAGAGAAACGGTGACTGAATCTGTCTTTTCTCTCCATTTTCATCTATAATCATCTCCCTCTGTGAAGCATTTTGCTCCAGTCTAGCTGAGGCCCCATTACGCCCTCACTTCGGGCTTCCTCATTCAGGGAGTTATTATTGACTTTTGTTGTTGTTGATACCAACCATTATTGAATCCTACTGTGTAACTTATCTCAGTTATTTCTCATAACAACACTATGAAATATATGATAGTGTCCTAGTTGAGCAGATGGGGAAATGGAGGTTGACAGGACTTAAGTAAATTGCCTAAGATTAAACAAAGACTAAGGGCCCAATTTGGGATTAAAGCACAGGATACTCTGTCTCAAACATAACTTTCCCTCCTCTTTGCATGTTAAGCAATATGTTTGCTTCAAAGCTCCATTTAAATCCTACCTCCTCTATGTACCTTTCCTCACCAAGACCCCTCTTTCTTCCCCCGTCTCTCTCAACAAACATTTATTGAATGCATACTATTTTCCAGATACAGTGTACGTGACAAGCATGTGTGTGTGTGTAATATATATACACATGTAGTAAGCCTATGGTTGAAAGAGTCATGTATATGAAAGTTTAGGTTATTAAAGAGGGTGGTATATTTGAAGTGACAAGGTTAAAGTGATGAAAAGGGACAAATACATTAGGTGAGAGGGTGTTGGACACGATTTTGCTAGGTGCTGTGGTGTTCCAGTCAAGAGAACCATAATACATGGATTTTGTCCTTTGGATAATAATCTTAGAGATACAAGAGTAAGACATAATAATGGAGGTTTTTAACCAAATGATAAATAGTACAGTACAGACCATGATTAGGGGTTCATAAAAGTGATAAATCATGGGGGTCAAGGAAGACTTCTTGGAGGAGGTGCGGCTTGCACTGGGTCTTGCAGGATGGGGAGAGGACAGAACAAAGGAATGGACATTGAAAAGTGTCTTCTCATCCTGGTTTTATTATAACTCAGTTTCCTCATCTATAAGTGAAAGGTTTTCACTAGGAAATCTTAAGGGTTTATTTCCAATTTTGACAGTTTTTGAGTATGAAGAATATTCCAGGCAGAGGACACAGCATACTAAAAAAATACTGGTAAAATGGAATCACTTGATCTGTATGCATCATTAAGTTACATTATTGTGAAATCTCTCTAAGTAAACAAGTTGCTGCAATTTAGAATCAGCCAGTGAGGCATACAGATGCTCCTCATTAAACAGGAGTCATGGCAAACATGGTACATTTTATTAAGATATTTTGGTTAACCTTGGTGGAGGCTCACATGTACTTTCAAATTGCATGTGGTTTATTGGTTTGTGCAAATCCCCCCCAAATTCTGTCATTGAGCTAGAAATCATGGCTTTAAGTGGTATGACACGGAAAATAATGAATCCATTTCTGCAACTACCCATGAAAGCTTATTTCATTATTGTATAGTTAAATCAATATTATCGTTAGGAAAATTTAAGAAGTATCATATAACAATTCTTGCCCCTCTCCAGTATCTCTCCTACCTCCTACACAGTCTAGGTTTTATCCTAAAATCTGTTGTTACTGACTGTGTGTGTGTGTGTGTGTGCACGTGCGAGTGAGAGAGAGAGAGAGAGGGAGAGGGAGAGGGAGAGGGAGAGGGAGATGGTATGCTCATGAATTACTTCTGAGTTGTGAGATTTCATCCCTCATGCTTTAAGCTTTTTGCTGCTGGTTAAACTGGATGTGTGGTAACCACACCACTGCTGACACCAGCAAGATTTTGGTTGGCTCTGCTCTAACCACTGCTTTTTGGAAAAGAGTGGTTTTCACTTTCTCTCAAACATTAGAAACATCCAAGCTACCCTAATATCTATAGTGGGCACAGCTTTCCAAAAGTAATACCCACAGAGAAAGTGGCCATTGTTGTGCATGGCTTCACTGTCTGCAAAGGTCAAACACAGTCTAGTTAATAAGGAAATGTTAACATCTGACTGGGGCCCAATCTAGACACTGAAGACTTTCAAACCTTGAAGTAGAAGAAAGTGATGCAAATGAAAATGTCAACATACTGGATTTCTAGGGCACGCACAGACCAGTAGCTTTCCTAAAGCACAGCTGATGTTGAAATAACTGTTCAGTGAGATAATCATTCTCTACCCCTCCTGTTGCCACACAGGAAGGGACTTTCCAGTCCAGCCCCCAGGAGAGAAGCTAAGAGAGGAGCACTTCCAGCTTCTCTTGTTCTCTGCTCTCCCACTGCTCCCTGCTCGCCTATCTGATGGGTACAGGCATACTTGGCTCTGTGCTTTCTGGATTTTTCTCTTCCTCTGATCTGCTTACAGAGAAGGTGAAATCCAGGTAAGGATGTTCATGTTGAACCTCAGTGTTGGTGGGGAAGGCCTGCAGTTACCAGGTGGCTCCAGTGATTGGGGAATTAAGACTGTCTAATAATGGGGGGGATGACTGTATTATACTCACCTCATAGTCCTCAAACCAATGTCACTGATTTTTTGTTTTGTTTAGGTTAGAGTATCACTGAACCTAAATTTAAAGAAAATGAATATTCTTTTTAATAACGCTTCAAGAAGGCCAATAAATGAGCCCTGTCCCAGATAGATGGTCAAAATGCAAGCTTTAGATGACTAATAAAGGGGAGCAAGGAATGAGGCTTGAGGTCTGCAGCCCCAAGGGCTTGCTAATACTTTACCCATACCCCAACCCCTATTAGGCATGTTTTCTGTGCTATAAGAGGTAATTTTAGGTGGATCAAATGTTTAAAATGTTAATAGTTCAGTCATTCACTTATTTATTCAATGAATGCTTATTGAGCGCTCACAATGCGTTAGCACTCTTCCAGACGCTGGCGAAGAAAGCAGCCTCTATATAAGCAGTAGGACATCATAGCTTAGAAATTTGAAGATCTCAACTAATAAACCCTCTTAATCTTGTATCCTTCTGTACAAACCCTGTGACTTCCCCATCTTCTATTGATTCTCAATGTCTTATCAGACAAATACTATGACCTCTTTTAAACTCAGGTTTTTAGTTCACTTCTCAACAGACTTTTATAAGTTTGTTCACTATGACCACGAGCTCTACCTTCTCCTTGCCTGATGAGCCTTTCTCCCATCTTCCCTCCTGAAGGTCATGGTACCTGACCTTGAGGCCTGCTGACCGCAGGCAAATCTTGGAGGCATTCACATATAAAGGAAAGCCTGGGGTTTCACTGCGTAGACCTGGGTTAGGAGACCCTCTCCTCCCTTCCTGCAGTGCCGTGGTTAACAATCATAACTCTTGTTTTTAAATTCTGAGGACACATGGTCCTGGGAAGATCTCAGTGAACAAAACAGGCGAGTCCTTGAACTGTTGGTGCTTACGTTCTTATGGAGAAAATCATTCCCACTATGGGAAACAGTATGGAGCTTCCTCAGAAAATGAAAACTAGAACTACCATATGACCCAGCAATTCCACATCTGGGCATTTATTTGAAGAAGATGAAAACACTGCCTCAAAAAGATATCCGTGCCCTGCCGGGCATGGCTCAGGGGTTGAGAGTCGACCTAGGACCCAGGCGATTGGGGTTCAATTCCCAGTCAGGGCACATGCCCGGGTTGCAGTCTCGATCAATGACTCTCTCATCATTGATGTTTCTATCTCTCTCTCTCCCTCTCCTTTCCTCTCTCTGAAATCAATAAAGATATATTAAAAAAAAAAAAAAAAAGATATCCGTATCCCATGTTCATTGCAGCATTTACTATACCCAAGATATGAAACAACCTGTGTCCATGGATGGATGAATGGATGAATAAATTGTATATATATAATTCAGCCATAAAAAAGAATGAACTGTTTACTTTTGCTACAGCATGGATGGACGTTGAGAGTATTATGTTAAGTGAGATAAGTCAGACACAGAAAGACAGACACCAAATACCAAATGAGGGCACTTATATGGGGAATCTAAACAAAAAACAAAAAACAAAAAACAAACCAAACCAAAAAACCAAAACCAAAACCACAACAAACTACCCCAAGCTCCCACAAAGAGAAGAGATTGGTGGTTGCCAGAGGGGTGGGGGATGGGAGGCGAATGAAATGGGTAAAGGGAGTCAAAAGATACAGACTTCCAGTCATAAAATAAATAAGTTGTGAGGATGTCATATACAGCATGGCAGTTATAGTTAATAATACTGTATGGTTGCCCGGCCGGGCGTGGCTCAGCAGTGGAGCATCGACCTAGGATCCAGGCGATCGGGGTTCGATTCCCGGTCAGAGCACATGCCCGGGTTGAGGGCTGGGCAGCCGATCAATGACTCATCATTGATGTTTCTGTCTCTCTCTCTCCCCCTCCTTTCCTCTCTCTGAAATCAATAAAGATATATTTAAAATAATAATAATAATAATACTGTATGGCATATTTGAGACTTGCTAAGTGAGTAGATTGTAAAAGTTATTATCACAAGAAAAAAATTCTGTAAATATATATGGTGACGAATGTTACCTAGGCTTGTGATCAGTTCACAATATATACAAATATTGAATCATATAGCGTACTTCAAACTAATATAATGTTGTGTGTTGATTATGCCTTAATAAAAATAAAATGAAATAGAGAGAAACTATGTGAAACCTTAACATCTTAAACAGAATTGGTCAGATTAAAAAAAAAATTCTGCTGCAAGACTGTAATATAGGAATTCTGCCTGAGTTTCTGGCATGTCTTACAGATTTCGGACTTGCCATTTTCCACAATCACATGAGCCACTACCTTAAAATAAATCTCTTTTTGTGTGTATGTTTGTTCTGTTTCTCTGAAGAACCCTGAGTGATAGAAAGGGTAAGGAAAAATTCATGAGGGTGGTTTTCAAATGACTAAAGTCCAGTCAACATTGATCCGATGGCTGTATTTTATCTCCCAATAGAAACCCTACGCGAACATGCAATTCGTTTTCTAGCTTGGGTCTATCCTTCCTCCCACCCTCTCACTCTCTCACCCTGTTCTGCCCTCAATATTCCCCATCAGTGCCTTAGGCTGTGAAAAATGTTGCCACTCACTGAATTTAATTGTTCCGGATATTTTCAATATATAAACATAGCAGAACTCATTTCAGTGTAATTGGAATAAAATATAATCTTGTTTTCAGTGGCAGTTTTAAAGCCCTGTTGAGAAATACCTCCGGGCTCAATCTACTCTGCAGACAGAAACTTATTTCCTTCTTGCTAACTGATTCAACTAGATTCATAATCACTAAGTGGGTCTGAAGCACGGGCAGGGAGCCGAGTGAAGCGATGCTGGCCACAGACTGCGCAGTGAAGCTGCCCTTGGGGATGGCTGCCTTCCCCACGGAGGGCGGACAGCCACACAGCCACGGCTCCCACCTGCCATTCCACTGCTATAATGTGCCACAGTCACGCTCTTGCTGTCACTCATTTGTTCTCACTGGGGCTGCCAACCCTCAATCCCTTGGCCTCGAATTCCTAAAACCTTTCTGGGGGGCGGTAGGGAGAGTGCAAAGGGGATCATAGGCTTGCTGGAGAAGATTTGCATATCTCTTTGCTCGTCTTGACAACTACTGGCAGAAGTGGAAACTTTAATATTTCTAGAAGCAATAGAAGGTTAAGCACAAACCTACCTCAATCTAAACAACTGCACATATTAGTCAAGAAGTAGAGAAGATAAAAATGAAGATAAAATGAAACAACTGGCCATTTTCCAGAGCATTGCTCAGGTAGATACATTTATCCTGGATTTCCCTGTTTCCCTCATTTCTCTCAGTCAATGCATTGGCAGATCCTAATGGCTCTACTCTGGAAAACAGCCTGATTCTGACCACTTCTTGACACTGAGTAACTGATCTTCTTTTCAGGCATACAACCCTCTAATATTTTTTCTACAGAACAGCTGGAGTGATCCTTTTAAAATGTAATAGAAATCACGTCTCCTCTGTTTGAATCTTCTAGCTACTTCCCAAGACAAATAATAAATCCACAAAGCTCCATATGATTTGGCTCCTACAGGCACCTCTGCCCTCTGTTCCTACCACTCTGTCCTTTGACCTCTCTGCTCCAGTGACACTGTCCTTTTGTTCGCTGTCCCTGGAAACTAGATAGAATTAATCAAAGGCTGAAGGACAAAAAGTGAACCAAGCCAGATTTGATTTGGGCAGGGATTTGAGGGCCAAAGAAGATCATGAATTGTCAACACAGATTTCTTCAGGATCCAAGATGCTATGTGAAAATAGTTAAAGTTTCATCAAAGGCTGAGGGAAGTGGCCTGGTTGGCCTGAGGGCGATGCAGTGATACGGGGCCTCCAGGCCGAGGCTCAAAGGCATTATATAGATATCTCGATGTTCCAAGTTAGACTTAAGGAGAGAGCTGTTTACTTTCATGATGCACTTTGTATCTTGGAATTAGTCATAACACAAAACTGATTTGCATTTACAAATTTGTCTAAAAGTGTAGGTGTCTAAAATGTAGATGACTCACCACAGAATAAAAATGGGAGAAAAGAGCCCATATTACAGTATCAATATCTAATTTAAGGGAAAATTCTATTTCTTGACTATTGGGATTGCAACTGCACATTTGGCATGAATCTTTGGCAGATTCTACCCATGTCCTCCATGACTTAGAATGATTTTGAATCAATCTCTGACCACACCATCTATGCAGCAACCATTTAATCTTAGGTGGATCAACTGGCAAATGGGCAGGCATTGTGGACAGCAGATACAACCACGTATGTTCCAGGTTAGTGTAAAAGTGGCCCAGAACCAGAAGTGGCTTACTTACAGCCTACTTGTATTGTGAAATGTGTCTTTCAAAACTCTAAATACCATCTCTAGTTTCAAATGATGCCCGAGGGGCCCATGAATTACAGCTTTTATCACCTTGGAGGTTGAAACTCTCCTAATGTCTGGATTCAGCATCTGTACTCATCTAAAAAGATGCTTTAGTGCAGCTGGTGGCAAAATAAATCAAGTCAAAGCAAGCACTTCTGAGCTTCAACACAGCTATCCCTTGACATAACTGCCCAGCTAAGGCCATCAAAAGTAACGTGTAATAAATGATCAATGCCACTCTATGCTCCAGGGTACCAAGGCAAATGTGAGGGATCTCTCAGACGAAAGTTCTCTGGGACCACAGCATGTATGTCATTTGAATTCAACTGTTTACAAGTATCTAAAAAGAAAGAAGATCAACCACTAAATGAAAGGAAAAATCACATATCATTTTCTAGTTGTTAAATTCAACCAGGGATAGCATTTTAAAATACCACACAGGTTGCATAATCATCTAAACTGCTGGAGATGATACACTGAACAGATGAAGTAACACATGTGCACTGTTACTGACACATTGTCTGTCTGAGGCCTGACTTTAGAAGAGAACAAGACAGTTAGGATCTGGAAAAGCTGAGGAGCTGCAGGATGATTATAAATTGCCCCAGATGGTAACACTGTGCTATTATTTCATATAAATATGAAGAAGTTTATAAAATCTTAACCATGACACTCCTTTGAAGATTATGTTTATCTGAAGTCATAGGACAGTGTGATTCAGAAAGAATAACAGAGGTTGATATAAAACATGCTTTAGGAAATGTTAAAAAGAAAAGTGATAAAAATGGTAAGAAAATCAGAAGCAGAGGCTAAAGTGGGATATGGTCTCTTTTTCTTACTTATTATGAATATGTAAGGATTTTGTAAAACATTATGATGTACCCCTCAAAACCTTGTGTGGTATCTAAGAACTCATCTTGAATGGAGGCCTCTTTAGCATTCATTCATTCATTCATTCATTCACAAGTACTTATTTGGTATTTTCTCTGTTCCATCCGCTGAGGAAAGAGCAATAAACATAATAGAGTGCCTCCCCTTGGGAATCCTGCACTCTAATAAAGAGAGAGACATTAAAAATAATTACACAAATAAACATATACTCACAACTGTGATAAGTCCCATGGAGAAATGGCACAGGATGCCATGAGATGACTAATAAGGGTATCAAATATAACCCAACAGAGAAGTGTCAGCTAAGGCATCTCTTGAGGTAGTAGCATTTACGGTAAGAACTGGTACAGTGAAAAAATTGAGAGAAGGCCAATGTAGTCTTCAATTTCACTAATCCTTTCTTCTGCTGTATAAAATCTGGTGCTAATCCATCAAAGAAGGTTTTTCAATTCTATTTGAAAAATAGAATTTGAAAAATAAAATTTCCACTGGCTCTTTTTTATAGTTTCTTTTTTTCCCCTGAGACTCTCCATCTCTTCATGCATCTTATTAATCTTTTCCTCTGGTCTTTATTTTAACTTTTTTTTGGAAATTATTGTAGATTCCTAAAAAGTTTCAAAAATAGCAGAGAGGTTGCATGTACACTTCACCCAGTTTCTCCCATTAATTACATCTTAGTTAACTATTGTATAATAGCAAAACCAGAAAACTGACATTGGTGTAGAATGTGTATAGATACGTGTAGTTTTATTACATGTGTAGATTCACATAAGTGCCACTGCAATCAAGATAGGAACTATTCCACCACTGCGAAGCTCTCCCTCACGCTATCCCTTTATAATCAATCACACACCCCCTCCTATCACTAACTCCTGGCCACCACTAATCTGTTCTCTATCTCTATAATTTTACTTGAGGAGTGTTATATAAATAGAATCATACAGTATGTGATCTTTTAAAGACTGGCTTTTTATACTCAGCATAATTCCCTTGAGAGCTATCCAAGTTGTTGCATGTATCAATAGTTCATTTAAAAAATATTATATATATATTTAATTGATTTGAGAGAGAAAGAGAGAGAGAGATAAGAGAGAAACATGGCTTGGTTGCCCCCCCTTCACTCCCTGACCAAGGATAGAACCTGCAGCCTTTTTGGTGTTCGGGATGATGCTCCAACAAACTGAGCCATCCAGCCGGGCTAGGTGGGAACATTTAAATTATTTATTAGCCAGTCACTAAGTCCTTTTCAGAGCAATATATATAATATGTCTAGATATGATATAATATATGAGACTTTCCTCCTGCCTTTATTTCTCCCTTAGCACCTTAGAAAGTTCTTATATCCTGGTGTGGAATCATGACAAATGCCCCAAAGGGTTTGGTTAAAGTTTGTTTTATAACCTCTATTTTATTGGAATAAATAGATTTCCATTTGCTTGACCTTTCCATTTAATTACTCTCTATAGAGCATTGCTTTCATAGCCAATTGAAAGGCCATTTCCTCCCTTTTCCCTTCCCAATTCTACCTATCTTTTCAGTGTCTATCCAGTTCATACCTTCTGAATTTCCCTCCCAGTGGAACTATACCACTTTATTTACGTAGGGCCTTCCCCCATGATGTAGCAGCTAACACACATTCCAAGCTATGCAGAGACCAGCTAATAGGGTTACAGGCAACTGAGATGGGGATGGGAATAGAAAAGAGGTGGCCTTGAAAACTATGGCTAAAGTACTTTTAAAGATATTAGGGTTGCAATCAGACAGTGGGAAGCTTCTTCCATTCAGATATATTCCTCAAAATAAATGCCATCCTGTCTCATTTGATATTCTAGTCACCTCATATAAGTATAATTTTCTTACCCAGCAAGATTAGAGGATTGTAGAGGGCAAGTATCATGCCTATTCTTTCTCCATTAGTATCCAGCATAGTGTTTCACTCAAGAATAAAAATTTAGCCCGGCCGGGCGTGGCTCAGCGGTTGAGCGTCGACCTGGGATCCAGGCGATCAGGGTTCGATTCCCGGTCAGGGCACATGCCCGGTTGTGGGCTTGATTGATGACTCTCTCATCATTGATGTTTCTGTCTCTCTCTCTCCCTCTCATTTCCTCTCTCTGAAATCAATAAAGATATGTTTAAAAAAAAAAAAGAATAAAAATTAATGAATGCATTGCTTTGCATTTTGACCATGTGGCTGAGTCTGTATGTTTCCTTTGCTTGTAATTTTTAATTATCTGACAGTGTTTGTCCAAATTTGAGATCCTACTAAAGAGCATGAAGATACACCTTGAAGATTCTTAATTTGGCTTCTGCCTGATTCTCCAGCCACATCTCATACTACTTTATTTCTCTTTCACTTACCATGCTCTCGCTACATTGGTCTTCTCTCAGTACTTTAAGACACCAAGCAATTCCTGCCTCTGAGCCTCTGCGCTTATTGCCTTTGCTTAGATGGGACATGGCATGGTTGCTTCTTATCTCTGAGGTCTCTGAATGATAATTCCTCAGAGATATCTTCCTGATCACCTGATCAAAGTTCCCTGTTCCCTTGAACCTGAACGAAATCATTCTCATCCTCATTACTCTGTTTTACTTTCTTCATAGCACATAACTTTACCTGAAATCATCCTCTTGACTCTGGTTTGTGTGTACATTGCCTGTTTTCTCACATTAGAATTTGAATTCCATGAGGGCAAGAAACTTCGTCTCATTCCGAGTAATGTCCCCAGTGCTGAGAACAGTGGTTAAATGAATGGATATTTGAGTTGTTACCCTGTGTGCCACCTTGAAAACAATTTGTAGTGAATATGGCATTTCAATGTACATAGTTTTAAACTGATTCTAGTGAAAATGGCATAGAAGTAGATGTTTTAAAAGAATAAATGGTGCATTAATTGCATTAATTTTAATTTAATTTCACCCAGTGAGCATTTTAGGTCATAAGATCTACTAATAAAAAGAAAAAGAGTGACAGTGTTTTGTATATAATGATAACAGCTAATACTTACTGAGTACTTGCTATGTTCCAGGTATTGTTTTAAATACTAAATATAAAAAAAGAAACCTTATTTAGTTCTTATAACAATTCTGTGATATAGGTATACCATAATAATACACATTTATGGATGATGACATTGAAAACTGACATTAGATGAGGAACTACATAGGTTGATTGGCCTAAAGTTATAAAGCCAGCAAGTGGCAGAGCTGGGAATCGAATCCAAGCAGTTTGATTCCAGTCTGTGGTTGTAACCACTGTGCTATATTATCTCATTTCCACTTCTAAGAGCAGAGTTTATTCATTTTAGTTCTCATTTATTTATCAAGCAGACCTGGAATTATTCTTTTGCATACAGTTTTATATCTATGTAGTTTAGAATAAAGAACTTGAGGTTGAATTTTAGGCCCAGGTATGTTACTAATCTATGTAAACGTGAATCTAACTTCTTCCATCCTCAGTTATCAAATATGCAAAATGAAAGATTGCTTGAGCCTTATTAAAAATAAACCAAATTTTTTTTTCTATTATTGGAGCCCCGAGAGCACATGCTGCTGCTAAATTTCAGGAGAATATTGTTAGGAATATTTAGCATGTTACCTGGACTTTATTCACCTCCAGTTTGTTCTTGTCATTGGCGCTCTGGTTCTGTTTGCCAGCTCCCTTTTTCTGAGGGCCTTTTCCGAAGAAGATGTAATTTACGAAGGCATATTCCAGCAGAGCCAGGAACACAAACACAAAGCAACCCATCAGGTAAATATCAATCGCTTTGACATAAGGGATCTTTGGCAGGGTCTCCCTGAGGTGAGTGCTGATGGTTGTCATTGTCAGCACCGTGGTGATTCCTGTGAATCAGAAAGACACAGCTTAGCTGAACACACTTGTTAAGTTGCTCTTTTTGAGACTCAGAGGACAGATGCCATTCCCTTATTGAAGCCTGAGGATGATGGCGGTAATGCAATAAATCACTGGGCAGAAAGGGCAAACATTTTGAAAGACAGGACTGCAGACTCCTTCTGTAGTCCATAAACAAATCACAGAGTGGGACTGTGTCATTAATGGAGAGTTAAAAACCATGAAAAAATAATGCACCAAGAAAAAAGACAAGTAGATGGAAAAGCATATGAAAATACCATTGATATGCCTACTGACTAATGCCAAATATCCCTCATTCTGTTATGTGCTACATCTTTCTTCTTCCTTCTTTCAGCATCTCATTTCCCTTCTAAACCTGTCCTTGTGATACTAATCCCCACAGCAGCCACTACCAAGCTGAAAGTTGGTGACCAGTTTGAGGAAACCTATTTCATTCCAAGAATCTGTAATACACCTACGTCACAAGGTGTATTACATTTTAAAATAGCAGTATTACATTTTAAAATAAATTGAGTGAGATAACACTAAAAGAAGAAGCATATAAGAAAGTTCATAACTTGCATTAAGCATTTGATTTATGTATTTTTTAGATATAATAAAATCTTATTGCTTTGGTTTTCAGATATTACCTCTAGTTTCTTGATTCCAGAATCAAGAATGAATTAGTTCCTTGGAGCCAAGCAAAGACTACTTAAAAAATTCAACTTGGATTTGTTAAAGAAGTTTAAGGCAATAAGTTCTTAAAAGGAAGATTACACATTATCTACTTTGTTAAATAGATAACCATATAACGTTTGTGTAGCTGCATAATAAATATTTGGTGTTGATGAAATGGTAACTGGAAAAAATAAGAAGTGTAAAAGAAGTTGAATCTCATGTAGAGAGTTTGTGCTGTAATACTAATATTACATGTTTGTTTAGTGTTTTATCGTTTTAAACACTTTGTTATGAATTATCTTATGGGCCATCGTAACAGCTTGCTGAGTATGATAGGGCAGGTATATTATTTCCGTTTTATAGCTGAATAAAGAGAAACTCTGAGATTGGTTATTTTGCTGTAGATCGCCCAGCGAGGGGCAAAAAAAGCAAGGAGCTGTTAAACAAAGGCATTTAAAATAAAAGCAGAGAGATGAAAAGGAAAAACCTGAAACTTGATAGCAGTCCTTAAAAATAAAGGCAGAAAACGTGAAATGAATATTACAGACAAAGGAAAACTGGCAAAGTGTCTGGATGGTAGGAAATGGAAATGGAAAAACTAGTTTAGCACTCATTTGTCAATGAGATTATTCTAGATAGATTCCTGATTTGACTAACTTTTAGGAGAACAGATAAAGCAGGAAGTCAAGATTACCATAAAAAACATTAAAGTGGTTTAGATATGTGATAAATTCAATTGTGCTATACTAATATGAAATGCCATCATGAATGGTCTTATGTTGGAATAAAATTTTAAATTTCATCTAGTATAATTCTAGCTAATGAGCTTGAAACAATTCATTTACAAGTTCACTAATCGCATTTCTGCTTTTAGTCCTTGGTTTAAATTTTTTAAGCAATCTAGGTTAGTAAATGAATGTCTTCTTTACTTAGATAAGTATTAAAATATCACAGGTTTTACATTTCAAAGTACAGGATAAGTCAGCATTCTTACATGCTGACATCTCTAATAAAAATAGCATTAGCTTTGAGGATGGAAGTGCAAGGAGAACCACAATTTATAGCCTGGGTAGTTGTTATTCTTTGCTGTGGACATCACCCAGTGAGTTTCCTTAACCACAGCATACACATCTTCATGTTCACATCCAAATAACATGCAGATACATACATATGCTATGATAAACTATTTGTCTACTTTCTTTGGTCTTGGAATGTTCAAATGTTGATAAGGGACTGCCAGCACTTGACTTGACTTTGTGAGCTTTAGGTACTCAGTCATTAGAAATAAGCTGTAGAGGTGACAATTAGCCTAGGTAGGAGAGGGTATGCGGGTCATCTTACCCAGTTCAGTAATCTCAAGAGAAGAGATGTGTATGTCAGCTTAGCCAGAAATTTTATACTTGCGTGTGTGTGTCTTTGTGTGTGTGTATAAGCCCCAGAAAGTGACAACTGAAATGGCTCTATGATAAACAATGAGACAGACCCACACACGCTCTGATTCATCAAACAGACCTTATACATTCTAGCTTTCCAAGGAACAATTTAAAATCTCAAATATAGCCTTCCAGCTTGCAGCAACTACTCGACCATGGCAAGATTAATCTTGAATTTTGTTCCTCCAGGAAGGAAACCATTTTTATTCTGTGCTGATCACAGATCATTAATACAGCTGATGACTTGTCAAGTGTGATCAGCTCCATTTAAGGGAGACTCAGATCAGTAAGATTTAGCTTCAGTTAATGTTCTAGAGATAGTATTTCCCAACACTCCACATAGCTTGTTAATAGTCATGATGTCTACCTTCCTTCAAATCCATTTGAGAATAATACCTTGTAAAGATTCTCCACTGTAAAAAGCAGGGACTGAAGAGAAAATCATCAGACAGTTAGTAAAAATTAGTGTAATAAGAAATTTTAAAAAGACTCTAAGAAGCACTTACATAGTATTGAATGGCCTCCAAGATCTTTTTTTTTTTAATTTTGGTAAAATGCTGAAAAGATAATACATTGTAAAACATTCACTCTGTAAGTGCTTACACATAGATGCTTATTACCCAGCACTCTTATGTTAATCCTGTTCTTTGGCTTGCTACGAGAGAAGGCCCTTGCCTGTAATTCCAAACTCTGGTTATTTGTTTGAAGCTAAATCCCACCAGCTCTCTGCGGTGCTGGCCATGCATTACCTAGTGCGACTCTGGCTGCAGACGCATCATAGTTGATCCAAAAAGACACCCAGGACAGAATCGTAATCAGCGTGGAAGGCATATAGGTCTGCAAAATGAAGTAACCAATGTTTCTCTTTAGACGAAAACTTAGTGACAGTCGTGGATACGAACCTGAGTTGAAAAAAAAAATCAGAAAAAAAAATCAGATCATCATTTGGTTGAAAACATCTTCTTTCTTTCACAGGGCCCTTAGTTTATTTGGGGGGAAACATCCTCACCGGTTGTGAACTCCACCTTCTTGGATACCATCTTGTAGTCGACAATTGAAAACTGAGGAAGCTCAATTTTATTTACTCCTGTTACTGCTCCCTCTCCTCCATTCCAGTAAAACTCAATGTCATCAGTGGTATAGCCATCTGAAACCAAGAAACACAGCATAGTTAAATAGAGTTCAGCTGGTAAGACTGGGAGCTGAAGAGAAAATTCCCAGCAAGTGATGGTAAGATGACAGTGCTTTAAACCAGGATCCCACATAGGTCCCATGATGAGTGCTACTTCGGATGGGTTGCTGGGAGCTGCACTGAGAAGATGGATGCACCTGGCTTCAGTGGACATAAGTTCTGTGATCGTTCAGTGATATCTGATATCACTGCTGCATGTTTGTTCTCCTTGTATTTACCAATGAGCACTCTTTGGTTAGACTGGGGGCGGGGTTGGCTGGGCGTCGGTTTTTATTATGCATCATTTACAAACCAGTGCAATAATAATAATTGAGCACGTATTTGTTAAAAGGGAAACAGAAAGGGTGAAAGATGGAGTATAATGAAAGGCCAAATTTGCACATATCCATTAAATGATTGAGGCATTAAAAAATATATTTCTTTGAAAAATTAGGCAAGCTTTTATTCATATACTGTTATTATTTCTAATATGGAGGTGAAAATTTTAAGAACTATATGAGTTCTTGATAATATATATATACTTTTAAATATATCTTTACTGATTTCATAGAGAAGAAGGGAGAGGGAGAGAGAGAAACATCAACAAGGAGAGAGTCATTGACTGGCTGCCGCCTACACATCCCCAACTGGCCACCGAGCCACAACCCGGGCATGTGCCCTGACCGGGAATGGAACCCCGATCGCCTGGATTCTAGGTCGACGCTCAACCGCTGAGTCATGCTTGGCCGGGCCTGGTAATATTTGAAGCAATATAAATGCCCCTCAATAGAGAAACAGTTAACTAAATTATGGCGCATCAACCAATGAATGCACAGGTAGGTGGAACAACAAATCAATGTTTCTCTCTCTCTCTCTTCCTCTCTCTAAAATTCAAATAAAAAATATTAAAGCCATAAAAAAGAATGAGGATGTTCTGACAAATAATATGGAAAACTCTCCAAAAATACTTTTAATTAAAACAACAAAAACAAAGTTCAGAACAATAATGTTTATAACAGGCCCACATGTGTGTGAAAAATATGGGAAAAGCAAGAATACATTTATATGTATCTGTGTATGTACAAGAAAATTATGGAGAGTCAGATAACACACTAACAATTATTTCCTCTCGGGGGTCTAAGTTAATGGGTCATAGGGATGGGAGGGAAGTTTTCACTATATATATATCTTAATATTTTTAATTCTTGAATCATGGAAATATATTAACAAATCAAAACATTACATTAAAAACAAGAAAATTCTATGTGGAATCTAATGAACAAAGTAAACTGACGAAAAAACAGAACCAGAGGCATGGATACATGAAACAGACTGACAGCTGTCAGAGGGAGGGGGTTGGGGGGACTGGATAAAAGAAGGTGAAGAGAGGAGCCAAAGAACCTAGATGCATAGCCCATGGACACAGGCAACAGCGTGGGGCAGGCCAGGGGAGGGGGCTGGGGCAGGCGGAGGTGGGCAAAGGGGGGGCCATGGGGGGCATCTATAATAATGTCAACAATAAAAGTAAGGTAAAAAAAAATTCTAGAATCCTGTGTATTTTCTACATGTGAGCAATGAGGTTTCAAATACACAGCACCCGTGTGACATAGGAAATAAAAAGAATGGAGTGTATTCGAGAAAAACACACCAGCAGAGTCGTAGTGCAATGCAAATTTCCCCCAAATTCTCATTATTCTACAGCTAAGGCTCGTCAGAGGTGGACTGAGTGCACTGTGGCAAGATTTCAGTACAGCAGAGCTGCGCCTGTAATGCTGTGCTTTTTATGGAACCGGATGGACATTTGCCTGATTGTGTGACTGTGTGATAATGGAGGGTCCTGGGGGAGGAGGCGGCCTGGTCAGAAAGGCATAGCCTTAGGAGCCCAGCAGCTGGGACCGGCCTGTGCTTCTTTCCACTTAATTCAGATCTACTGAGTCTGCTCTCTGCCAGGAAGGAGAAAATGAGCTTTCAGGATCATTCAGAACTTTTTCTCTTCAGAGCCATAAAAGTGTCTTTCTATCAATACACAATCAGATCATTTAAAAAATTCAGTGTCCATGAGAAGGAAACAAACCAATTGCTTTAGAAGAAGTGCTGATGCCAGGCCTAGGGGCAATTTTTCCTACGCATCGTTTTTAAAGGATGAAAAATGCCCCAACATCATCCATGTAGAAAGATGGCGTGAGAAGAAAGCTTTTTCAAAAAGACAGATGGAATCAACATAAATACAATTTATTTTTTTTAAAAAAATCCTTTAAGGAGCCAAGACAATATGCCCAAGATTTAAAGTTGTCCTCTTGCCCTACTTGATCTGAATGTGGGTCTTTCACTCACCTATCTCTTACTCTTTGCTCACTTTATTTGGGCTGGGGTGGTCTTTCATTCAGGCAGGTTCTTGACAGGCTCCTCACATTTCACAAATCAATAGCTGTCCTATTCTGAGCTAGACTGAATGTGAATTTTCTTTTAGCTGGCAACATAGAATATTTGAATTGTTAGTATTTGTTAGGGAGAAAGTTCTTAAACCCAGTATCTCTCTGTGGAGAGAGGCACTATTTACAGGTCAAAGCCTAAATGCCAGCCTTTGCCCTTGTCTCAATTAGGGGCTGGATTCACCTACATTTTATGCCTCTGTCATTACATTGGTGGCCCGGGGTGTCCCCTTTGTAGTAGGCAGTAAAAACAGGGCTGATAGAACACAGGGCCCATGTGCTGCCCAGCAGAGGCACCTGCTCGCTCACTTCCCCTTCCTGAGCTCTAGGACGTGGGCTCTGCTGACTCTTCTGTGCTGCCATGGACAACTCTGGACTCAGCCTCTCGTCTTCCTAGACATCCATCAGGACTCCTGCTGAAGCACAGGACACCATCACCTTTAAACCGGCAAGGTAAATCAATGGAAACTATATGTATCTGACATCCCACTACACATGTTTTGAATGCCTACTGTGTGTCAAGCACTATTCTAGGCACTAAGGATATAGAGTGCCTAAGAACAGGCTTAGCCCTGCTTTTCAGGATCTCATGGTCCAACAGCAGTCTCAGCAAAGTGTTGGCCTAAGGGAATTAGAGGTGGCTTTGCAGGGGAATTGGCCCGATGGCTAGAGCAGGCCTGCCTGGCAGTGAGATGAATATACAGGGTGAAGAACACAAAGGAGGCCGATGTCAGAGGGAAACCGATTTACTTCATAAAGTTGACAATATGAGCAACTTAATTGTAGCAAGAAAACAGCAATTTACAGGGGAAAGTTGAATATATGCAGGTACTGTGACATCCTTAAACATTTCAGCATGCAAACGAGAAACCGAGCTGAGAAGAGCAAAGCGAGGAGGTGGCCGTGACTGAGTGCAGGAAGAAGCGTGGACAGGTACCCACGGCAACTACTCACAGCGCTTCCTGCCCACAATCGCCTTTGATCAATTAGACGATGTGCTCGCCTTGAACAAGGCACGAAACCATGTGGAATTTCACTTGCCTTGTCTGTCCTTCTCCCACCAGGCTCTGAGTTCCTTGGTCAGGGACCAGTCCTCATTCCTGTCTGTACCTCAGCGTCCAGCGTATGTAGCAAGCTCCTAGCATATGGTCAGTACCCAATAAAGCTTGTAGAACATTGCATTCTTGCTTCTCATTACCAAGACTCCTGGCTTTGTGTTACCAAACTTAACTTGACAACCAGGTATCACCCATGTACATGTCTCTACTCATTCCTCGAACAGATATCTGAGTGCTGACTAAGTGTCAGGTGGTGGAAAAGTCCTGAGGGTGGATAAAACTGGCCCGGCTCTTGTCCAAGAGGACATTTGCCATCTAAAATATCATATATCTCACAAAATTCCTTCTGTGGCAGGTACTGTGTGGATTGGCTTCCTTTAGCATGTGCTCTCATCTTTGGGAAAGATACAAACTACAGATTCCCTCGCAACTAAGGTTGTGGAAATGATTTAAGTTCCCTGGATCAGGTTAAGTGATGTCAGAGGTGGTGCTTGAGGCACTCATTTTGTTGATGCAACTGATAGAGTGTAGGTGGCTCTGGAACCTGGCATTCTGGTTTTAGCTTTTGTGGTCCTCAAGTCAACCCCAGCTTCCTGATTGTGGTGGAGCTATGAGCCCCCTGCGAGGGCCAGTCTGCACTGTGGTCTGGGAGTCATTTCCAGTGGCCCAGCCTAGAGCCTACTATGTTAGACCTTTAATTTCATAAGCACCACTTCTCTGTATTAAATCTCTTTCTGCTTAAGCTGGCCAAATGGTCTCCTGTTATCTGCAACAGAAACTGGATCGATGCATCCTCTCTTCTAGGGAAGTTATTTGCTCCAGGTTTGGGATTACCAGAGCTTTACATTAAAACCTCTGTTGCGGCTTGTGCCAGCTTTTCATTTGATGTTTCTGAACCTCATATCTTGCTTTCTACACATTGCTCGGGACTGCTGGTCCTCAGCTCCCTGTCTCTCTGGCTTCATGTTAGATGCTGCCCTTTGGAGGAACTGGCTGGAGACTAGAAGGTGGAAGGGGGAGGAAAGGCGCTTGGATCTCGCCCTGGGAGTGTGGTGGTGTCGCAGTTGCTGTGATTGGTGCCAGGGCAGTGGAGTGATTCCAGGCTCTCACAGCTGGAGAAGGGGCAGCACTCTGTAGGCAAGTCGACAGACACCCAGCAGAGCATCTCATAGGATCACAGCAGCTTCAGGCTCGTGGCGCCAGCACAGGGCCGCTGGCAGCTTCTGGCTTCTGCACCCTTTTGCTTTTCCAGCCATTCCCCTTTTTGTAACCAATTCTCTCGATTAAATTCCCTTTTGGAAAACCTTGAGTGGTTTCTGTTTTCCTGATGGAATCCTGTCAGTTGTACAGTACATTTTATAATGCAAATATTTCATCTGTGTACGGAACTTTGAGTTTACCTCTGCCTTTGTCATCTCCATTGTATATTATTATTATACTATGTTATATTATATTATAAACTTATGAAAGCAAGGTCATTCTTTTATTCATTAAAAAAATTCCTCATGCCTAGGACATATTCTGTTTATAGTAAGTATCCCATACATATTTTTGAATCAATAAATTCATGAAGACTGTTTGCTGCTTGGAATTCTAAATTTTTTTGTCCCAAACCAGTAACCTGATATAGGTAATTTATTTGGTAGCATTCATGAGCTAGATTTATTCCTTGATAAAGATGATTCTGTTCACAAAGGGCTTATAGGTGGATCTGGGCACCAAGGAAATGGAAAAAGCTGCTTGTTAATTTTAGGCTTACTGAGTAACTAGGTGACAAATTACACGTCAAGCTGGTTTTTGAGTTATGAAATCCTAGAGGAGAAACATATAAGCAATAATGAGGGTTGAGAGTCCAGAGATGGTTTGCAGTTAGGGGGTCAGAGGGGCAAATGCAGTGGGTGAGTCACAACAGCACTCCTCAATGTCTCCCACCTGTGAAGGGTGGCTCAGCACCTCAAGCCATGGACAGTCAAAGAGCTGAATTTGGCTATCAATCAATGCAGATTTTAATAGTATCCAGCAGTTTGTATAGTCAGTGGTCTGGGTCTAGATTTCCGAGCTCACTTGCACTTTGTTTAACTAAAACCTGTTAGGCTTTAGTGTTCAAGGCACTGAGATAATTATGGATGATTTGGGGGGAAAAAAGAATGCTCACTTCATTTCAGGCAGAAGTTTGAGTTCTCATGGGAGCAATAATGGCAGCTGGATTCTAAGGGAAGAATAAAGGCCTAGAAATACACTATTATTCAAAGGTTACACAAGAACATTTGCTACAGAGAGAGAACATCAATTTACTCTCACCTAAACAACCTATTTACCAAAGGTTTTCCTTTATGAACCAGTGACTTCACACAGTGTCTCAAAGCCAGAACACTTGGATACCAAGGATGCTGTTTCCTAGCAACAATAACTACATAGAAGCTCTCAAATTTTCCTCTCAGTCCCTGGGGACTTCTTAGTGGTGCAGAAAGTACAGATAAAATTAAGTTGATGTCAGTAGATAAAGATGCATGGAGCTAGTACAAATGCAGAAGTATCTGGATATTATTGTTCCTCTTTGCTCTTTAAAACACTCTATTTAGGATGCATTTTCTAATCTGGGAATAAAAATTACTCCCCGCTGTGCTTAATAGAGCTAGGAGGATGGTCTAAAATTGTACTTAGCTGGCTTTTAGATAATGTAGAAATTTAAGCTTTTAATCCATGAGTGAGCCTAAGTAAAATGTATTTCCCTTTGTGGAGCCACTGTAGCCTCATCTCAAATTTATGTGTGGGGCTTGATTGGCTTAGGCCAATCATTAAAATATCACCTCTGTGGTGTTTTGCTATGGTGACTGGCTCAGGGTTAGGCAACAGCCAGGTCTAAGACAATTAGTTTATAGCAGTCCCCCTATAAGCCAAATTAATTGCTTATAAATAGGCATGTCACCCACGTTGGTCCAGTCCTAGAGAAATCCAGGACTTTTGTTCAAACATTGGAGAACAGAGATTTCCCCCTCTCCTTTAGCTGTTGGCAAACAAGAAATGCAGAGTGGAGAGTGGATGGGCAGTTATAGGAGCCAACGTGTTCCCTTCCTGAATACATCAGTCATTACTAGCACCTAATTGAAGTTACACTCATGATCAGCATTTCTGTTTTTGTTTTTTCTTTCTTTTTAAATTGAATTTATTGGGGTGACACTGGTTAATAAAATTGGTTAATGAAACTATATTTCAGGTATACAATTCAGTAATGCATTACCTGTATATTGTATTGTGTGTTCACCACCCCAAGTCAAGTCTCCTTCCGTGATCAGCATTTCAGCTGTGGTTAGAAAATGACCCATTGAAATAACCTCAGTTGTCTGCCACTCCCCATTTCCTCCTACTCCTCCCACATGAAGGCAGAAATATTAGAAATTTATCACTATCTCTGCTCCTGTAGCTGTGTAGATCCCTTCCATGACAAGGTTATTAGACATTTGTAATTGTGCATCTCAGCTGTGGATAAGAAAGCCAACTGGATCTAATCCTTCCAGTGGCTCCATATCTGTAATGACATTTATTCTAAAGGTTATTTGACATTCCTTTCTCATTCATATCTGTATCTCCATGATATTCTAAGAAGCAGCAAGCAAACCATGGAAGCCAGATTTTTAAAGCATTTTGACAGCATCAAAAACCCTTAAGTACAAATCTATACAATGATTCACTTACTCTTTGGCTTTTACCTGACAACCCACCTTGACAACCCCCCATATGTACTTAGTTGTGTTTTAGATAATGTAGAAATTTAAGCTTTTAATCCATGAGTGAGCCTAAGTAAAATGTATTTCCCTTTGTGGCAGCTGTAGCCTCATCTCAATCTTTAGAGATGGCCATCTCACTATTTTCTTAGTCAACTCAATAGTTAATTAGGATTTTAGGTAATCATCAGAAAGCATGTCCTTATAATAAGTAAAAGTTCATCTTCTGGGACAGCATTCACCATTCGTGTTAGCAGAGGACAAAACCAGTATCTTTTCTACACGACAAATAGCACCTCCCATTTTTGAGGACACCTCTCACGATCCCTTTTATTTTTCCCTTCTTCAGGCTCTGGTCTTTCCCAGGACATCCGCAGTCTATGAAGCTTTTCTCTGCTTGGTAGTTCCCAGTTTACTTTTCTGCCCCTTGAAGTGTGGAGTCTCAAGCTGAGAAGCCGCCATGTCTACCTGGCTCATCTCCCGCTGAGTTATCTGGCTCCTTTCCCTGTCCTGACTCACTCCCAAAGTTACTCCTGCTCTGGTCATTGAGCCACTCCTGACCAATTTAGGAATTAAGCAGCAACGGATTTGGAATTCCATCATGTCCTTCAAATTTGGAATCTTAGAGTCCAAACATGTTTCCTGGATCCTTAAGGGTCCCCCTTATTTCCAGCCAGGCCTAGGACCTTATGCACCAGGAACTAAGTCAGGATTCTCAGATTTTCCCCATTCCAGTCAAGCCTTGGCATCCCCTATGTGTGGCCAATATGTAAATTCTCAGAATGACTTTTCTAGAGTCTGCTCCTTCATATCTGATTGCTTAACATGGCCTGGTCCACTAATCCTTGACTATACCAGACCATCCCCATTTAAGGACTTTTAGACCCCGGGCACTTTTGCTTTTGGATACACCTTTGCACAGTATATTAAATACATTAAAATGCATTCACAGTCCATGTTAAATATTATTTACTTGTCACTATAAAAGTATTAGATTGGAGCTGACTTGATACCATAATGTTATATTAGTTTTAACGTTGAGTTTTATTTATGTATTTTGTAGCCAACAATTTATTTAAGACCCTTGGGAAACTCATAGCATGTAGACATTCTGCCTGTAGCGCTTGACGGCAAAATGATTTGGCTGACTGAGCCCCAGATACCAACAGGGCTCTAGCGCACCATCTAAGGTCTCCTTCCAAGCTTTCTGTGTTTGGAATATATCTAGCTCCTCGTAAGTTTCCCTCTGGTAGGAATCCTACTGTCTTAGACGGATCCCTTGACCCCAACTGAGGCCCATCTTGACTTCTAAATTAGCCAGCCGCTTGAAATTTTTCAAGATCAAATTGCCTGCCAGGTTGGACTGCATGTAATAGCTATCTCCTTGGGTTGTCCAGGTGCCCTCTCTGGGCCTCTGTCTGATCCCATTCTGACCTTCTCTACCATTTTTCTGGCCCCATGCTGATACGATTTTTATATGCTTTATGCTATGCCTGTTCCACTCATTATGTTCTTGGTGTGGGTGGCTAGCAAAGATCAGGACTTTTTTATTCTAGTCACCGGTTTTCTATTAAAGTAGCACACATTCAAATTAGCTTTTGACAGTCACATTCTTATTTTTTTCCTTTGGACTCAAATATATGTAATATTGTCCCCATTATATTTTATCTAATTCAATTTGACTCAGTGTTCTAGCCTGTTTTTTTGTGTTTTTTTTTAATCCTTATTTGCTCACTCTCTTAGTTTCATGTTATCTCCAAATTTGACAAACATGCCTTTTATCATTATTTTCTTGATTGAGACAAATGTGGAATGGCAGAGGCAAAGACAGAGCCCTGTAACACCCTCTTGGCAATATCCCTGTAGGTTGATATCAAACATCTAATCAGCATTTTGCAGGACGGCGCCGTCATTTATCTATTTAATATTTGCCTAACTGCTTTAGCCTCGAGTCTGTATCTCTGTATTTATCACATTTTCCTGAGTCACTGATATTGCAATCCTATCAAGTAAGAAAGTGAGGTCTGGCTTGACTTGTGTTTAGAGAAATCAGGCTACTTCCGTAGATTATTGATTCCCCTTCTGTGGAATCCAGGGCTAGAATCTTGCCCAGACTCAATTTCATCAGCCTAAGTTTCTTAGAATTTAACTTTCTTACCTCTGGAATAATGGCATGGTGTATTCCATTCCATCAACACTAGTAGCCATTTGGTGTACTAATTTAAGTGTATAGGCTCATGATTCTAACCTTCCCTTTACAATGTCTAACTTCCTTTAATCAATGTTAATGGAGCTATAGTGCATTAATTTATGCAGGTGCAAATGTTTTAGGAAAATTATTGGTCACAGATAAAAAGAATCAGTGTTTCTCTATGGCCCAAATCAGTGGTGGAGTAAATGATAATCACACCTGGAAATGCTAAAATCTTATTATTGAATGTTTGTCTTATATGGTTGTTACCAATAAAATTTTCTCAAAACAAACTGCCATTAGCCATGTACATCTTATTTGTCTTAAAAGTCAAGGAGAGAATATTTTATGTCTCAGAAAACAATCCTTATCCATTTCTTTCCAACTTAAATTAACAATCATGGAGTAGATTTTTCTGGGATACTTATGGTCAGATTTTCTTTTATAGTCTTGAAACCCTATTGCACTATCTATACATTTAATGACCATCTGAACTCCTTGCACCCTCCCTCCTTTAGAAACGTAATTTGGGCAAAAGATGGAAATAAACTATGACTGTTAAATCTTGTTCTGAAGTTCTGCCAAGATCTGGGCACAACTTTCTCAAAAAGGTGAACTTTACACTACTGAAACCAAATGAACCCTGTACTCCTCACAAAGTTAAGTAAGAATCTCTGTTCAAAACTTGAGACAGCCTTTTGCTTAATACTGTCATCATGGAGTGGAAAGGGCCTTGCTTGTTCAACTCGCTCAAATGAGGCCTTGGAGCTATTGTGATTGACGTCATCTCGCCATCAGATAAAAGGCAGATCAAACCCCTCTCCACTCTGAAATAGTTGTTTGGTTGTGGGCAAAGGCCTTCACACGTGTTTCCTCTAAGGCGTGGAGTGACCACATTCACTTGAATGCGTAAGAAAGAATTTACTCTGTAAGCAGGGTATCCAATGCAGTGTGTCAAAATCAGACAGTCATTTAAGGTTGTTTTAAAATCTGCTTTAAGACTGTACATTACTTAAGGATGCCTGACCTATTTGACATCCTTAAGGACGTGCACCATTGTTTTATCTAAAAGAATATAAAACAAAATCAAGCCTGGTCTAGAGAAAGGAGTCACCTCTGATTTGACAAGCAACTGATATGCCACATGTGGCTTCATTTTCTAAAGTGTAAACTATGTCAGAGGATAAATAAGATCATGAACAAGTATGGTGGAAACATAGGCAATTACACAGTTCAAATGCAGTTTTACCTTAACCTTACTGCTCTGACAATATTATTGTTGGCCTGAAACCCTAGATTAATAGTTTAGACGCTAACACCAGTTATATAATTTAATTTTAATGACCACTTTATATCTGAACTATAAAAAAATTATTCATAACATCTTTATGATATTTTTATTTGCAATCCTATCAAATAAAAAGGTGAAGTCTGGCTTGACTTATGTTTAGAGAAATCAAGCTGCATCCATAGATTATTGATTTCCTTCCTGTGGGATCCATTCCTTAGTGGTTACTGAGTTTTATTTTATTTAAAAAAAATTCTTCCTCTTCCCCTCTCCCCTTTTTCAGAGGGTCACTTTTCACTGAGAAATTCTGATGATAAGAAATGATGATTGGTCAATAGAACACATTTTGAGGTACTGCATTAAATTTTTTTTTGTTAAAAACCCACCCAAACAAGTCATAGTAAAATGTTTACAGTATGTTTTAAGAAAAAAAAATCTTAAAAATGTATGTGCATATATATATTAACCAAGACTATATATGAAATAGTTAATAGTGGTTATCTCCAAATGTTAGAATTATAGATATTTTTTATTTCAAAATTTTATGTGATGAACATGTAATTCTTAAAAAAATAAAATCCCAATAACTTATTTTTATGTTCTAAAATTGCCCCAATATATTTTGGGAGAGTAAACTTTAAATCTGTGAAAATTATTTAAATAACCTGTAGAGGGCACTCAAGACCTTCCAGATTCACAGGCAAAGGGATATTGTCTGAAAATTTATTCCTTTCAGTTGCAGGAGTTTTAGATTTTTCGTGATGATTTTAGCTTTGGATCACTGATTCTCAAAAGGTTTTATTTTTAAATTCATTTATGTGAAATAACACTAGAACAACTGTGATTAATACACTTTGTCACAAATTCAGATTTCCAGCTAGAAATATCCACTTATATTTGAATACATGCAACTCTAATCGATTACTAAAGTAACTATAAAAAATAGCCTGTTTTGCTGTATTTAATGCTTAAGTTACAATCTTTTCACTGATGTCTGCAAGGGACAGTCTATGCCATTTTAGCTGAGCAGATGAGTGAACAAGTATCTATGTGCAGCAAGTGATATGGACTCATTCTTCGTATCTCAGTTATTATGCTTATGCAACTAGCTGGCTGCAATAAAATACACTAAATTAAAAATTACCATTCTATCAGATCAGGGTTTATTTTCAATTTTTTCTAATTTATTTGTCTAGTTTCTGATTTCTTTTAGGTATAATATATGTTTTTTAGTTTCAGATCCCTACTCACTCACACTTAGATTACATTTATTGAGACCCATTCAATTCAATTCAATTCAATTCAATTCAATTTCTAAACTTGATTGACGCCTTCCCCATTTGTGGATACGGAGTTACATAGTCCCTGCCCTGGATTTTCACAGATGTATTGCATACAACCTATGATAATCATATAGTAGTAAGCTCTCATCTTTTAAAAAGGTGTATTTCATTTGCCAAAATAGATATTTCCGGCAATTCTCATCCATCTTAAAATATCCCATATTTTTTTGGATCCCATCTAGGATCAGGTTGGATAGCCCTAGCAAACACAAAGCTGTGTGCTTTTTAAAAAAACCCTCACCTGAGGATATGTGTTGTTGTTGTTGTTTTTTAAATCATGGACTTTTTTTGTACGCGGCGGGGAGAGAGAGAGAAAGAGAGAGAGAAACATAGATGTGAGAGAGAGAAACACCCATCAGTTGCCTCCCGGATGCACACTGACCCGGGATCGAACCCGAAACCTAGGTATGTGCCCTGACCAGAAATCAAACCCGCAACCCTATGGACGATGCTCCAACCAACTGAGCCACCCAGCCAGGGCTGAAACCACGTGCTTCTGTAATTCCTTGACCTTTGAAATTCCTGTGAATAAAGTGTAACAGAGCCGGCGGTTCAGTTGTTTGTATCTCCAGCTTATCTGCAGTCATTCCCAAGTGCTAGATTGGTGTCACAAAGGTTACTGTGGTAGGCATGTTGGGCACATTAATATCTGCTTTAAAAATTGCACTGTGTCTGGGCCTGATGGGAAAAGACACCTATTCGATTATTCCTGGTTTTGCTGGAATTGATTTTCACTCCGTGCAATCCGGCGGTCCCATCGAGAGGCCTGTGCTCGCTGCCACTGCATTCACGCGAAGGCTTGCTTTCCCACGCCCTGGATGGGGAGCCTGGCGCAGGGGCCTGGGGACGGTGTGCGACGGGCGGCTCCCTTTAGTCCTCGCCCCATCTCGGGCACGAAGGGACACGGGGGTGGCCGTTCTCATTTTCCAGAGGGGAACTGAAAGCACAGACTCCCATGGCCTGACTGGGAAGCTGGCTGCTCCGAAGTCTCCGTCTGTGGACACGGGGCGAATGCCCGGCTCCCCGACTCCCAGGAAGGGTAAAAAGCTCGCGGGGCGGGGTTGCAGCCGCAGAGCGCTCCTTCCGAGCGCTTTACCCTGGGAATACTGAGAAGCGGGCCGCAGGCATCACAGGCTGCTCCAGGGCGGCTCTGCAGCAGTGGGTCTCCACGGGGGGTCCCCCACCCGGGGACATTTGGAAACACTGGGAGCCATTTTTCCTTGTCACGACTTGGGGGTGGGTGCTACTTAGTATCTAGTGGGTAGAGGCCAGGACAATGCTGAACATCCTACAGTTTTCAGGACAGCATTCTACAAGAATTATCCAGCCCAATATGTCAATAGTGCTGAGGGTGACAAAACCCGGCCCACAGCTAGAGAACGCTGCGGCCGGGAGAAGGGTTCATATTTAAACCATTTGTATGTGTGATGTAACCAGCGGTTCATAATAATCCCTAGGTCTCATTCTAACTAGACAGTGCTTTGGGGAAAGAAATATACAAAATGTTCTGCAATCAAATGGCAAATGGAATTTCTCCACTTATAACCTAAGGGCCTCCTCCCCACCTCTGGCCTAGGTAATAAGACTATGGTCACACACTAGTGGGGGTGAGTAGAGGAGAAAGTGTCCTTGGGGACCCTAAATAATAAGCATGGCAAATTCTTGGCTCTTTGGTTTAAGAGATACCAGTCTGAAACTCAGATAGAAGGATGTCTACACATGCAAACTTTCTGAAGAATTCTCTTCACTCTAAACTCCCATAACACACTAGTTAAAGACACTTCAGGAAGGGAAGAGGGGAGAGAGAAGTAGAAAGGAAAAAGTCAGATGTGAACTTGGGAAGCCCTGTGTCTGCCCCTTCAAGCTGGGCTCTGGGGCAGTATGATGCTAGATGGCCTCTTAAAGTTGTGGATATGAGCAGAGCCTGGGCTTTATGCTGAAGGCAAGCAAGGTGTAAGAAGGCTTTCTAGTCCACCATTTGGGAGGTAGGCAGTATGGTCTGTTAAGGCTGCAAAGTGCCAGAGACCACTCTGTCTGAGTTTCTTGTGCCATTATAATAGTGAGGGAGGATTTCAGAGGGTCTCTGGTTGTGGACTTGCAGTGGGAGGGAACTCGTGGTCTTCTAAGATCTCAGGGTTACCTCATTGGAAGGATGCAGCAGGCACAGGGATCAGAGAAAGGCCCAGTTAAGTCTTGGACACATGAATAGTGCTAGAGAGTTGAGTGGAAGCTGAGTCAGCACCCACAGGATGTCCAGTCACCATCACAGCAAGACCCGGTTTCACCTCTGCTGAGTCCCAAACAGGACAAGTTACCTGTGAGGTAACTTGAGGTCATTCAGAGGCCCAGACCCAACAGACTGAGCATGAGAAGCAGACACCCCCGTCACCCCGCAGGAAGGATGTGTCTGTAAGAGTTCCAGAGCTTAGAATCAACCACAGGGGGACGGGTGTCACAGCTGAAGTACGAATTGACTAAAGCACATCTCCTCTGTCTTCCTAGTAGCATTTACCCTGGTGCCCTCTGAGTCACTGTCAATGCCAGTGGGAAGAGAAGGAAGATGAAAACAACCAGGTGTTTCTGCACAGGTTTATACCTGAAGCATCTGAGAAATTCATTGCTGAATTTAAGAGAATATTGGACATTATTAGATTGAGCCATATACTCTAAAATTAAATTGTAGAAGACAAAGAATGCATTTTGACACATTTTAGTTTGTGGACTGACACTCTTACTCATTGTAGCTGTATCTATGAGAAAAAATGTACAGAGATCATAAAGTCTAGTCTATCCAATTTCCATAGAATATCCAAGGACCATATTAGAATTCTATCAAGAAGGCATACAGTTAGATTACCATGAAGCAACATGGTTGGGGATTTAGGAGTAGATTGAACTACTTTTTCTCTCCCAAAGAATCTCCATTTTCATCTTTCTCAATTATATAGATGAGTGCTCAATTTCCAGAAGTTCATGTTACTAAAACATAAATTTTAAAATAAAATAATACTGTTATTATTTTCAGAAACTATTCGGTTTTGTCCACATACTGCTGACCAAAGAACTTGGGAGTGAAGATAATGCTGGCCACTTATCTAGATTGCTCTTGGAGCAGCCATGTCTTGTTATTAATTTTCATTTCAAAAGGAAGATTTTGGCTACATTACTTTTCTAGAGCTTAGAGCAGTCAATGCTCCTGAGAATTCTTTGAGAAATTTCATATACATATTTTTTCTTGAAACCCTACTGCTTGGCTAGTGCTTTCCTGGTGAAGATTACGTTTTACTAAAATGTATTACTTGGCAGGTAACTGTTTGTTACATGCTCCATATAGTGGATCTTTTAATTCTGAGGCAAGTAATATGCATTATTACAAGAAGTTCCAAAGTAATAATATAAAACACATGTTTAGCAAGTTAGAAATTCTGCTCCAGAATAAACCCTGGAAATAAATATCAGTGATTAAATAAACACCTTATATTGAAAGCATCCATGTCCCCTTGTGATCATAATTATAGCTGCTATTGATTTAATGCCACTTATGGGTCAGATCTAGAGATAGACATTTTATACATGTGACTATATCATTCAATCTTACAACAGCCATTTTGGAAGAAATTATTATTTCCATTATAATGATTAAGAAACTAGGTTTAGAAAGTTTAAGTAACATGGTTAAAAACCTTATTAGTCCGTTTCCAAAATCTTTCTTTCCCACAACACTACTTAGTTCACACTAATTAATTTATATCACTAGTTCATACTTTTAGGCTCATACTGTAGAAAGAACTACTCTATATCCTGTTAGGTTGAATCATATGAAAATGCTGATATTTGACCTTTTTTGGACATAACACAGCAATTTCATATGGTTAATTTTAATGCAGTAGAGTATGCAGAAGCTCAGCCCAGTCACGACTATGGGTTTGGGCACTGTGGGAATCTGCAGACTGGGTTTTTTGATCTTTTGTGCTATCCACAGCTCAGATTGCAATGCTAATCTTGAACAGAGTGAGATATTTGAAAAGCAATGAATAAGTAATTTTGAATCCATCACCCCAGGAGAACAGATGTCAAAGTAGTTCCTGTGTGATGAAGAGAAATGGGCATGGATCGAAAGCCTGGATTCTGGTCTCAGCTCTGCCACCTACAGCTGGTGAACTTTGGTAAGTTGTAGCCACCCTGAGTCTCAACAGCCTCATAACTACCTCACAGAGTTGAGACGATTAAATAATTTAATTTTTTACTGGACCTAGACAATAATGTGGAGAAGGCCTGGGGGGATGGGGAGGTATGTGGGGTGGAGGGGTTCAATGGAGGAACAAAAGGGGACATTTGTAATACTTTCAACAATAAAGCTAAATTTTTAAAAAATTTATTGCATGCTTACTATGCCCAGGCCTTGTGATGAGCTTTTGGTATAAACAGATCAATAAAATCTTTCCCCATCTTTATCCCAAAAGAGCTCATTGTCTTAAGAGAGATATGAGAAATAAATGAATACAATATGATGTTAAAAGTGTAAAATAAAGGAATGTACAAAATGTTACAGGAACAGCAAAGAGGAAATGTAACACTCATCACTAAAACAAAATCTCAAGAGAAGAAAGCCCATGAGCCTTGTTTACGTTCTAATATTGGCCAAGTGAACGAATGATTCATGGGGTTGAGGAATAAACCTTCACTTTCTTTGCCTCTTGCATTTCGTCACTGCCCTCTCACTGGTCAAATCATGTCGGCCTAGCTTGTGTCTACTCTTTTCATCAACTTTTTTCTGCAATAGCTTCTTCTTTTTTGTAATTCAACCAAGAATGAAAATATATTCCCAGTGCAGTTTTAAACTGGCAAGACTAGGAAATATTTCCAATACCCAGCAAAAGAAACAATCAAACAATAGACAGTGAAAAGGCAACCTATGAGATGGGAGAAAATATTTGCAAACCATTTATCTAATGAGGGGTTAATATCCAAAATATACAAGGAACATATACAATTCTATAGCAAAAAGCCAAATAAGCCAATTAAAATGAGCAAAGGACCTGAATATGTACACATTTTTCCAAAGAAGACATACAAATGGCCAACAGGCATATGAAGATGTGCACAACATCACTAATCATCAGGGAAATGCAAATCAAAACCACAAGGAGCTATCACCTCATACCTGTTAGAATGGCTGTTATCAATAAGTCAAAAGATAACTGTTGGTGAGAGCGTGGAAAAAAAGAAACCCTTGTACACTGTTGGTGGGAATGTATGTTAGCACAGCCATTACGAAGAGTCTTCAAAAAATTAAAAAAGAGAAATACCTTATGATCCAGCAATCTCATTTCTGGGCATATAGTCAACGAAAATGAAATCATGATCTTGAAGAGATATTGGCACTCCCATGCTCACTGCAGCACTATCCACAACAGCCAAGATATGGAAACAATCTACAGGTTTGTCAGCGATTAAATGGATAAATGTAGCACATGTACAATGGAATATTTTTCAGCTTTTAAAAATAAGGGAATCTACCATTTGTGACTGCATGAATGAACCTGGAGGACATTGTGCTAAATGAAATAAGTCAAAGAAAAATACTGCAAAATCTCACTTATATGTAAAATTAATGAATTCCTAACTGCCAAGTCAACTGGGCCCCTTTGAGCCTCTGTATTACCTGACTTATTAGTTGTGTTTGCTGTTGCTGATTACTTTTTCTTAGAAACCCTGACCTCACTTTTTTTTTGAAATGACATTTCTGAGTACTCTCCTGTCCTCTTCTTGGGGTTTTCTTTCAATAGAATTGAAATATAATTGGAAGGAAACCCCCCTTAGGTTCTCATTACCTAAGGAACTTCTTGGAAAGCAGTTCCACTAGTGGTTTTACGGATTGATGATGATTCCTAAATCTTAGTCCCAGGATGTCATTCTCTTTTAAGAGTTAGATATTAAATTCCCAACAAATCTACCAGTCATTCTCAAATGAAAATTCCATTCTTTAGGCACATAGAACTCAAGATGCTCAAAAACGAGAGTCATCTCATCTCCCAAACATTTTGTCCCTCTTCTGGTACCATCACCCTCCCAGTACCTGGTACCATCATTCACATAGTCACTGGTGGGAAACATTCTCAACTTTCTCTTCTTCTTCACTTGTGGTGTAGGGTGTTTCCAATATTTGGTCTTCCTCCCATTCCCAGGCACATGGAAGGCCATATTTCCAAGACCCCTTGCAATGAGCCAGGGCCTTGTGACTAATTTTGGTCAGTGGGCTGTAACCAAAAGTGACAGGTGTTACTTCAGACCAAAGCTACTGTCTAAATCTCCATGTTCTTTTCTCTTTTTGTAATGACACAAGAAGATCTCTTTTTTAGATGGTGCTACTATAAGATAACAGAATCTTCATCATCTGGGTGATTCTGTGGAGTAGAACCACTCCCCCCTTCCCACAAATCAACATATGATAGACGTTTAGTGTAAACAGGGTAGAAACTTTTGCTGTGGTAAGCCCTTGAGATTTTGGTGCATTTCTGACTGTAGCATGACTTAGCTGTCCCACTGATGTATTTACCTCATCTAATACGTAGAAGCTTTTTTCAAATTTTTCTTTTTCCTGTGTCTGTTATCTTATTTCTAGTCATATTTGCTTTTCTGGATTGCTTCCACAGCCTCCTGGCTGGGTTCACTAAATACTCAATATTTTAGCCTTTCAAATTTATCTTCTACATATCTACCAGAGTGTTTAATTTAAAATACAAATATGATAATGTCACTCCCAGCTTGAATCTTTTAATGATCTCTCATTACTTATAACAGTAATTTTTAAAATTCATTCCCTGGAACAGTTAATTGGTGTTCTGGAGAAAAGAAAAACACACCCTAAAAGACTAATGTCCTCGGGTTCAAAAAGGTTGAATGAATAATGTACAGAGTCTTACAAATACACATCAGTAAAATATTATAATATCATGTGGTAATAATTAGTATAACATGTTTTAAATTGTCTTTCCCTGATTACTGGACCCCTAACCATTTTTAGAAGAATATCTTTTAGTATCAGAATATCAGAATATTGTCTCTTTTCCTGTCCCCAAGGCCCTTTATGATCACCCTCTGTCTATCCCTCCAGCTTCTTTTCCTATACCTTCTACTTCACAGTTTATGCTTCAGCAACATTAAATGCCTAAAGATCTTGCATACACTATGCATGGGAGAAATCTGCTTTCAGCAATGCTGTTTATTTCAACTGGAATGCTATGACTTCAAACCCATGGCAGTCACGCATATAAGTTACGGTCAGTCTGCCAGACCAAGTTCGGATGATGTTTGCTGCAGGAGGCTTTGGTGTAAGACCTAAAATTCAGGCTTAATGTTATGTGCTGCCTTGATGTCTGTTGAAATCAGGAGGGCCTTGATCTGTTCCTGTGGATATGGTGCCCTAGACAAATGACCCTCCTTATCATGGGGACCAGGCACCGGCCCTGCTTATCCCTGAATAATGGGTTTCAGTTCTCTGCCAGCCTGTGGAGTTACTCAAACAAGACAATCACACCCACACCTCCTCCCTGTGGAAACCAGGGGGCACCTCACCCTCTTGATACTAAAAAGCTTACCTCCCAGCCCCCGATTGTCCACTATGTTCCTGCGTATAACCTTCATATGACCTTGCATGGCACCTATATGACTAATAAACTACTTCTGATGTCTTCCACCTACTGTCAGGTATCGTGGGCTCAGCCACCCTAGGACAGGAATCCTTCTCTTGCCAACAGAATGAACAGGAGGTAATTAAAACAGAGATCTTCAGAGACATCTTGCCTCACAGTTCCCTTAGTTCAGCCTGACCTAACAAGCACTTTGGGTGCATCCTTCCCTGCGCTTGCCACATTTTATTGTAATCATGTCTTTATGTGTCTGATTCTATATTAGATGGCAAACTCCTTGATGTCGGACACCAATCCTTACTTACCTAGTGTCCTGCACATTGTTTTCACACTGCTCCTTTTGAATCTGATGGAAATGTTAAATAATGTGTCTTAATGAGCACGTTTATAAGTCACAGCTCAAGACTCCACAAGGTTGATATTGTCCTTATCGTAGAGATGAGGAACTTGAGCCTTAATTGAGCAATCTGCCTTAAAACCACACATTGTCAAGAGGCAGAGCTGAATCTTGAACCCAGGGTCTGTCTCTTAAGACTGTGGCCTTTGTGTGTGGACGGCTGTGCTGCTCAGTCCCTGCGTCTGTGATGTGCCGAGTGATTAATGTGTCCAGTCTGGAATGCTGCTGTGGGGGTGAAACTCAGGCAAGTGTGACTTTGCCTTCATCCCCCAATTGGCGATGTAATAAAAAAACTGGGCAAAAGAGGTACAAAGTACCTCACATTCTGAAGATAACTACAAACAGGTGGGACTACAAGTCTCTTCCTAAGTGTTCAGCAGACATTGTCATTTCTGTCACCACTCCCACACCAGCCCAAATAAGAAGAATGGGAGAAAGAAGAGAGGAAAGAGGGCGTGGAGACAGAGACAGTACAGGAGGAAAGGACCGCTTGAGATAATTGTCAGGGCGCGAGTCGTCAGCAAGCGAAGGTTACGGCTCTCTCTTCACCTCTTCGGGGGAGACACAGAGCAAACTATTTAAAGAACTTGCAAGAAGACCCGAAAGAAACACTTTGCGCCTCCTCCCTGCAGGGACTGTTCACTTAGGCCACAGGCTGGCTGACGTGCCCCTGTGCCTGCAGGAAAAAGACGCTAGACCGGGTAGAAAGAGGGAAAACAGGGCCGCGGCCTGCCCTCCACGCTTTAGCAAGGTCAAGTTTCCAGGGGCTCAGTGGGCCATCTAAGAGGGCTGCCCGCATGGCAAGTGGGCCCAGCAGGAAGAGGTATGTGTACGTGCGTGTGCAGGGGTGGCGGTGGGAGGCTGGGAATTGGTGGTGGTAGTTGTTTAGCTTCATACCAGGGAACTGTGGAGCGAGGAAGCCCCTACATCCCCAGGACCTCCACCCAAAGAGAGAGGCCGTCTTTGGGTGCCTGCCGTGCAGAGGGCGTGCTTGGTCAGGCTGGGTTAGCTGGAGGAGTGTCGCCATCTGGCACAGGGCTGCAGTCACTCAGCCACGGAGCAAAGGCCATTCTCTTTCTTTATGCACAGTCCTCCCCCAATACCTGGTCCCAGAGAGGAAGGCGGGTGACAGCACAGACCCGGCCCTTCCCCTCCCACTGCAACTCCTTGAGCTACGGGGTGGGGCAGGGAAGGGTGGTGGTGGGAAGGGACTGGAATTTTGTCTTATTTTATTTTACTATATGAATAAAGAAGCTTTATATGACAAAGATAAGGGCAGAGAATGGGATTGGAATTTTAAACAGGACAGCACTTGGTTGGTAAATAACTGGATGTGGACAAGCGGCCTGAAGTGAAAAGGTAGAAGAGGGAGAATCGTCAGCACATGGAGGGCCAGGGCCAGAGGGAAAAAGAAAACTCCTGTTTGAATCCAGCAAGTTCTGGCTACTGAGTTAACCAGCTGCCTAAAGAGATTGTTCAAGTGAGAGCCTCCCTGCTCCACACAAAGGGAATTTAACTCGGTGGGTGGAATGTGGAAGAAAGTTCTGTCCGTCCTCGGGGACCGCCTGAGAACCGTTCCTGCCCACTCTAGAGATCCGCTGAGGGCAGCTCTGCGTCCCCGGGAAGTCAGGCCCCGAGGTGCAGGCGCCTGCTTGCCGCCTCTGCGCGCTGTCCAGCTCTGTCTCTACTGCCCCAGGCGTCAACGCACACCTGGGACGCAACAAACATCTGCAGGTTGCCCGGTGCACACAGCCACTTCCCAGAAACCCAGAGGCGCACATATCGTGAAGTTTCCCTCATTACAAACCTTAATGTTAGCCAATTTAGGCTTTACTGGGTCATCATTCTGAGCATCACCTAAAGCCTCCCATGATGTATTCTTAAACTGAAGGTGAATTACCGGGATGCAGAAAGATTTGCTTACCAAGTCCTAAACAGCCGTTTTTGCAAACCTTGAGGACAAAAATAAAATTATGTGTGTGTACTTTTTTACGATATAGGAAATCAGGTTTGGGATAGTTACTTAGGAAACTGAAGAGAAGCATCCCTATGATATATCTATATTTAAATTAGATTCTTTTTGCTCTCTTTCTTTTAGTGTGGGTTGTAAAATAGAGTGAAAATGGAAAACAACACCTGCAACACAAAATCACAAAATAGCCACCCTTTATTGCATGGCTCATCAGTCATTATTCTAGAAGTTATAGAAAATAGGCATTTTTCTACTGTTATGTCGTACAAAGCTGACGTCTTCACTTGTGAGGGTTATTCTGTTTCCACGACGCCAGTCATCACACAGGCTTGGCAGGGAACAAGGTCAGGCTGGAAGAGGTTCTGGGTAGGCAAAGTACATCAGGACTAGAAGGGAATTTGGAAATTGACTCTCTCACTTCGCCAAGTGGAAACTAAGGCCCAGAGAGAGTACGACTTGGCTGAGCTTACACAATTAAGATGAGAAATGGTAAGTTTGAAATTAGAAAAAAGGATTAGATAAGAATACGGATAGATCTGCCAGTTGGCTTAATAAATGTTGTTGCAAACTACTACTGGTTTAATTCTAGGGAATGTACATTTATCTCAGGAAATTACCTCTTTTGTAGAAGTGAGTGTGTGTGTGTGTAAATAGAAAAAAAAAGAAGTGAAAGGTAATTCTTGCAAATGGGAACTAGACATAAAAAAACACTTTAGTGACTACATGAGTTCAACTTTTCTTTTAATGAATGGGAAAACAAGCTTGGAAGGGCTATGATTTGCTCATGATCACACAGCTGGTTAAATGGCAGAACAAGATCAAGAACTGGTCCCCAGTCCTGTGCTCTGCCCACTAAACTGACTGCCTATACTCATTTTCTGTTAGTATTGAGGACAAATTTTAACATTCCCTAAAAGATAATAAAATTTTATTTCACTCAAAAAGACCAACTTAAACAATGTTAGTGATCATAGACTACTGAGACTATTAGCTTGTATAAGAACCTGGACTAAAGGTCTGAAGCAGTGTTTGGTCAGAAAAACAGGCCAATTTGTAGATAAAAACACACACAACATACTGCCAACTACAAGAATCTCCTGGGAGCTTGGGCCTGGCTGCCTGTAGCTTTCTGGGAGGACTCAGGACTGTCCTAGAGCAGGTTTCTCAGCCTTGCCACAATTACATTATATGCTGGATACTTCTTTGTCATAGTGGTGTATGTGTGTATGTGTGTGTGTGGGTGTGGGGGGGGTGTTCCTGTGTATGGCAAGGTGTTTAGCACCATCCTTGGCCAATAGCATCTTCTTTATGACAACCACAAATTTCTCCAGACATTGCCAGATGGTCCCTAGGGGTAAAAGTGCCCCAATTGAAGAACCACTGGCTTACAGTGTTAGGCCTGAGCCCATGGGTGCTGTAGAGTAGATGATACTGATTAGATACAGGGCCAAGGGACTGGAGAAAGGGAACAGGGAGTAACTGACACCTTCAACTATAAGATATTCATATGTTAACTCATATTTAGGCTGCACATACCCACAAGCTGGGACTGAGATGTTAATTGTGGCACATGCTTTGGGGTTTTCACATACAAGGGCTTTAGGGTTCTGGGTGGTAGCGGTCGGAGCACACTGAGCTTGGAGCCTCCACCCCCTGAGCACAGCCTGCCTCCCTGATGTCCACAGTTAACCATGGCTGACAACATGGAGAAGGCATGAAGACCTTACCGGGTGACAGGGACTGCTTGAAGGAAACTGGTTGCCCTCCACTTCCTTTCTCCCCACTTTCTGAGGACTAGCATGTGAATATGATCAGCCAGCCTTGACCATGTGGATAAAGACATCTCTTAGGGGATGGCACAGCCAAAAGATAAAAGGAACCTGGGTCTCTGGACATCCTATTGGAGCAGAGCCACTTACTCATCCTGGACCACTCACCTACCTCTGAACTGTTATATAAGAGAGAAATAAGTGTCTGTTTGAGCCGGTGAATTGTGGGGTCTATTTGTTCTTGTCATGTAGTCTGTGTCCTACCTACATGGTGACGTGACAAGATGAACAGTGAGGAGATGAAGGCTGAAGACAGGATGGGAACTACAACTGCTGCCCAGCGGCACAGCAAAGGGGTTCACTGGATAGAAGAGTCCATGAAAGGTTTCTAGGGAAAGCAGAACATTTATTTGGTTAGACTTTTCTTGCATTAACTGCCTTTGGTCAGGTAGAAGGTCAATTATCAACCCTTTCCTTACTGGAGCAGTTTAGGGTCTCTGTGAGCAGATACAAGAAGTATAGTGAAGTTGTCCCTTTTCTGTCAGGTTGAGAGGTCTGCCTCCTGAGAGCTGCCTTTTGTAGATAGAGGAAGGTTTGACTTGAGCTATAAGTTATTTATTGAGCTTCTATTTTCGGTCAGTTCCTGGGATGGTGTCCTGATGCGGGATACAAAGAGGTATTAGACAAGGTATCTCCCTAAAAGCACTTACAGTCTAATCAGGGAACCCTGACCTATATTAAGAGACACACGCAATAATGTAGTATATGAAAAATTCACCAGTCCACAGTAAGGTGTCTAGGGAATGGTGCTTGAAATGAGTTTTGAATAGAAGGTAATAATGGTAATGCCTACTAATTATTTAGCACATGCCATGTGCCAGCAGTATTTGGATAAGCAGACAGGAAGATTAAAAAAACATTTCAGGCACGGGAATAAAGAGGCTTGGCAGGAAGGAAGTCAGAATGTAGACGGTGGATCTGTCCAGGTTGTTGCAGAAGGAATGCAGCATTGGGTTTGGGAGACAACACAGTCTTGGTCCCCCAGGAGATAATCCACTTACAACGCGACAATCTCATGTCACGAAATCTCAAAAAGCATTTTAATAGTCTAAGAAGCAATAGAAACTGAAACTTGATAGCACATAGAATCGATTAGGTAACTGAAGCGTAGGTGACAGCACTTTTTTCCATAGCAGTATAAACCTTGCAACTTTTCATCATGATAGAAACTGAAGTAAAAAAAAAACTATGAATGCACCTCATGGAGGAAGGAGTCCTCTCCTGCCGCGTGATGCTCTTCTGTTATTGAAGAATACGAGGAGAAAAGTCAGGGTGATGCTGAGTCTCTACTCCCCCAATGCTAGGGCTCTCTGTAATGGTGGAGAGAGCTGAAGACTTGTTTGAAGCCAGATCGTGAATCTTATATTGTTGAATTTATCCCTCGGACAATGAGAAGCATTGGAAGCTTTTAAAATCAGTTGGTGGCATAATGAGAATGTCTTTATAGAGAAATTAATGGGTGGGGGACAAAACTGGAGGAAGAGATGCTAGGTTTTTTTTCCCCCCAATGAATAATTCATTTCAATGTAATCTGAGGGCCATTAGGAAACATTCCACTTCCAGGGCGACAGATGATTCATTTTCTGGCAGAGACCAGTTACAGGGATTCACCTGCATGGACAGTGAAGAGATCTGGGTGTTGGAAAAATGGTTCATTATATAGATAAGTGTGGACAAAAGAGGAAGCCAGACACTTTCTAGATGATGCAATGGTCCAAGAGGTATGTCAAACGGGGACCTAAGGGCAGCCTGTGGGGCAGTGTGAGGGCACTGAATGTTACAGTGGAGACTGCCAAAGTTAAATTTGCCTACGACATACTTTTATCTATTGTGTCGGTCAGGGTCCCAGCAGAAAACAGATGTCACACTCAATGTCTGAGAGTTAATAAAAGGGCTATTTACACCCTGACAGGGATAAGAGAAACCAGCAAGGGCCAGCCAGCTAAGCATTCCAGGACCAGTGACAGCCAAGGAGCCAGTTGCCAACCACTCGGACTGAAGGGTCAAGAGGAGAGTAGGTTCCCTGTGCTCACAATCCAGAGGTAGAGATGCTGTAGGGAAAGACTTCCAGCAGGGAATGTGTGGCCTTGGCGGAGGGATGGAGTCAATCCATGCCAGTGAGGGAACCACAGGAGTAAATACCTTGACCTCTCCTCTCATTCTCCTATATCCTGCCCATGCCTCCCCTTGGTAAAAATCAACCAGAAGGCTGAGGGTAGGCGAGGCTATGGGCACAGTCCATGAAAGTCAACCTCTCAGAACACAGAACAGAGTGGAGAAGGGTGCAGAGAGATGGGGAAGGGTGGAGGGTGGTGGGGGTGGACCACAGGGAAGACATCTAACAGGAATCTTCCTGATGTTACTAATCACTAAAACCCAGGATGGGAAGAAATGATCCCTATCCCAAATACCTCTCCAATGGGCCTCCTTTTAAAATGAAAGATATTCTGGAAGTGGTAGAATTAAATTAATTGAAACCAAGCAGTAATTAACTAATAAATGAAAAATAGATTAAAAACCAAGAAAGGGAAAACAAAAACATAGACTGAATGTTTTGCAATTTTTCCTAGGACTTGCCATACCCAAGTTGCTGAGGCTTTGTCTGTGTTTCTGATCATAAGCAGCTGGAAAGGCTGAGCTGAGGATTTGATAACAATAGTACTGGCATACCTCGTTTTACCGCGCTTTGCTTTTTTCATAACAATAGTACTGGCATGCCTCGTTTTATTGCACTTTGCTTTATTGAGCTTCGCGGACAGAGTTTTCAACAATGTTGGGGCAAGACTTTCCACCAACAAAAAGATTATGACTCACTGAAGACTAAGGTAATGGTTAACATTTTTTTTAAGTAATAAAGTATTTTTAAATTGAGGTAGTATTTTTAAATTGCTTTTTTAGACCTAATGCTATTGCACACTTAATAGACTACAGACATAACTTTTATATGCACTGGGAAACAAAAAAATTACTGTAACTTGCTTTATTGTAATGGTCCGGAATCCAACACACAATATCTCTGAGGTGTGTCTGTATATTTTTTGTCAGATGAGGACTGAAGAGGTGAAAGTATGGACAGGAATGAAAGATACACTGTTAGAGTGGTTTACTAGGAGTTCATTTCTTTCCCTTCTTTGGTTTATGGCTTTTGTTTCCTTATTGCATCAAGAACATATGCTGAGGTACAAATCAGCATCTCAATATTTTAAAATTTCTCGTTGCCATGGTGTATGCTGATTACTTCATTTTTTCCTCTCTTTCCATTTTAGTTTGTTCTGCTTAATTCTTTAGGATTCTTGTTTTTCCCTTGTCTTCACTTTCTATCTCAAATTCTTTTCTATTTTAAGAAAAAACAAGTTTTAAAGTCTTTGAAAGAATTTTATGCTCAACTTGTAAGTATCGCTTTTAACTTGGATACACTTGTTTTAGCTTTTATCTTTCACCCCTCTGACTTCCATGCTTCTAGTTTTTTTTTAATCTCACTGGCTCTAGGTCTTATGTTTTTTTTATTTACGCTGGGCTTACCTTTAATTTTTTATGCCTCCTATTTTCTTGTTTTGATTTAAAAAATTACTGGTTTTAGCTTTTTTTCTTCTATTCCTTAGGTTTATCTTTGATAAACTTTATATTTTTAGACCAAGTTTGTTCTTTATTTTATTACCCTTTAATTTTATTCTTAGACTTAGTTTTTTGCTTTGATTTGCTCAAGTTTCTTCTCTGCCTTCATCATTTTACTGTAACATTCTTGCCCCCCCCCCCGCACTCTCCTGCCCCTTTCTTTCTCCTAATTCTTCTTTCCTTGTTTTGTACTTTGCTTTTGTCATTTCAAGAAGGCAGGAGGCTTGGTGACAGGAAGAAAGCCCATAAAAATAAATGGAATATTCCAGGCTTTCTTCCTCCCGCCTGCCCCTCAGCCCCTTAATGACCTCTCAGTTCCCTGGAAGACCATCTCCCCCAAATCCTCTCCCCAGAATCCTCAAAACAATGCCCAGGGCAGTACCAGCTCCCCTTCGTCCCTCCGGAGGCTGGGAAGCCGAGACCAAGGCGCCAGCGGCTTCCTCTGGCTAAGTCCTGCCTCCTGGTTCGTGAAAGGCCACCTTCTCGCTGTGTCCTCACAGGGTGGAAGAGGCAACAGAGCTCCCTGGGGGCTCTTTCTGAGGACACTAATCTCATTCGGACCATCACCCTGGGGAGCAGATTTCAATAGATGAGTTTTGGGGGGCTATGAATATCCAGTCCACTGCAGGCCTAGGGATAAAGCTTCTGGAAGCTGCTTTCCTGCTGCATGCGGTTTCCACTGTGTGATTTTAGGCCCTTTCTGCCCTCAGTGATTAGGGGAGAGCAGCACTGGGGGAAGTTGATTAGCCTCTGTCTTCCCTTGACCTTGGGGCTGTTCCTGAGGCCCCCAGCTCATGAGGTAGAATTTTCTTCGATACTGGCTCAGTATTGGGGGAGCTAGCCATGACTGAACTTCATGCGTGCCTGCCCCCGACGAAGTGAACGCCGCTTGTCTTCTCTGATCTTCCGTGTGTCTGTCCTTGCGGCCCGCTGTGGTGTGAATCACCTACGTCCCCTAAGTGCCAGGCGGCGGGCGGTCTGATGGAGCCTAACTTGGAGTCATTAGGAAGGAGCAGGATCGCCGCTCTGTGAGCCGTTTTTCTCAAAAGGGACTTATTAACCTAAATAGAACATTACCCTCCAGTCCATCCTTAACAAACTTTACCTTAAGGTGGACAGAAGCTGCTGGTCATCCTACTTCTGTGCTACATTGATTGGTAATCTGGTGACCAGAATAACAGATTCTATTATGATAAGCCCCTTTCTCCTTATTAATACCCTAGAAGTAATCTGGGAGAGCGGCCTTGCCTCCTTTGTAACCCAGGGATAGCTGTTTCATCACCCCGCAGTCAGTGGAATTAGAAAACACTGTCTGCAAAACCCTGCGTGGCAGGCTTCCTCCCGCCTCCGGCCTTCTCCCACGAGCTGCCTCACTCTGACGTCAGCCACCCTGGTCTCAGCTTCAGCTCCTCAGACACCCATGTTTCGTCCTGCCACTGGTCTGTTGCATATGCTGCTATTTCTGCCTGAATCTGGAATATTTTTTACCTTATCCCTTTATTCCGTTGGCTAGTTTACTATCAGCTCATAAGATATTTTCATAGGCATGTTTCATTAAGTCCCCAGGAGAAATTTATTTTATTTTATATTAAGGCAAGAAACCAATAACACTTGGAGTTTCCTTGACCTCTTTGTTTTATTTTATTTTACTTTACTACTGCAGGCACAATGAACCATGTAATGTGCCATGCTTCCTTCTTGCTACCAGCTTCTCGAGTGCCCACGTTGTATAGTGGTCATTGGCCAAGGTTCTGGGTCTAAATGAACTAGGTTTGAATTCTGGTTTCTGTAATCACCAGCTGTTTGATCCTTGTAAAGTTACTTAACCTTTGTGTGATTTCATTTTCTCGTTTATAAAACAGAAATAATAATAATAATAATACTTATTCTTAAAGGGTTGGTGTGAGAAGTAAATGAATTAACATGAACAAAGCATTTAGAATGCTGTCTGGTGCCTAACAAACACTCAGTAAAAATTGGTATTATTATTATTTTCCATCTCATCACAGCTTGAATCACCAGGGAGCTTTACATGAAAGTAACTTTTGGGTCTTAATTATATGAATTCTTGACTTAAAGCGCTATTTTACTTTGCATGTAATAACACATATTATTTGAAGAATAGTTTTGATTATTCAAATTCAGATTCTAAAGAAATACAATAGACTCCCCATTGTAATGATAGACATTTTATATTAAAATAGGAAGGATGCTATTTGTAGGACTAACTGTAAAGGCACTAGGATTTGCTCCATAGCAGTGCATAATCAAATCAATAGCAGAAAGTATCTTTGAAGTGAGGGTTTATCTGCACTCCCACCTCCACAGAACCACGGCTGCACATCATATTAGAATCCAAGATTGGAGGCATGTTATATTATTAACACAGACAGGGCCTTCTACGCTTGTTATATAAAATAAGCTATTGCCTCACATATTTTAAGAGATTGTATTTCATTTTTGAACACCAAATAAACAGGAGGGAAAATCAAGTCTGAATTGCAGCACTCCAGCAATCAATCATTTAAAAAACATATGGCCAAAAAATACAGTTGTTTCTTAGATTTTAAATCCTAAAAATGATCTTCTACTCTCTGTACTCTTTGTATTTCAGGAAAAAAAAAAAAAAAAGATCTTTCTTATCCCACATCACAGATGTCTCCGTAGCTACAGACTTCACCAGCAGAATAACAAGAGGATTCTCAAGATTATGCTGTGTGTTCATTTTTTTTTTTTTTTTTTTAAAGCTTTCCTGCAGACTTGAAACAGCCTATGCCTTTGTTGTACATCGTGTAATTATATTTGGACAAATTAGGTGATCTCCTGCCCCCCCAAGTTGGTCAATGTATCAGGCTCCAGAGTGAAACCCAATGGAAATTCATTTTTACTGCATGTCTGGTTCAGAAGGCACTCAGGCAGAAACACAGATCACTATTTTGTTTAAAAAAGAAGTCACCATCTGCTTTGTGTAGGGAGAAATATTTGGACCTCATATAATAGTGACAAGTATTTTCAGTCTAGGATCTTTTGCCACAAATTGCCCTCAGTATCTCTTTAAAGGGAATACATAGGTTTAGATATTAACAGAAAAGCAGAATGGGAACAGAGGCACATTTTTGTCTGAAAATCTTAATAAGGTAAAATTAGACTTAAAAGCTAGCCCTAGAAAAAACGGTGTTAAAAATGAAGTAAACAGTAAGAGAGAAAATCTTGGGATAATGCCCACAGTTCCCTTAAGGATTTAACTTAGTAGCTTCCCTATTTATGAATTTGTGTAATAACGGTGCCTTGATTTCACAGAATGCTTTCAGAGCAATTTCCCCACTTTGCGTCATGTGTTTTCAGCTCCTAAAGTGCTCTCTAGGATCGTTAGTCACGTTGGGAAGCTGATTTAACTTTTAGGCCAATCAAGGACCATTTGGATGAAATGAACTAATGCATGTACAAGCACTTTGGAAGTACAAAGCACTCTACAAATGCAAAGTGGCTTCGTGGCTATTAAATCACTGATGGAAGTCTCGAGGTGTCTTTTCCAAACACTCGTCTGCACTGGCAACCACTGAATCACAAATGTGCACATGAAAAAAATGACAAATGTTCCTATCATGATGTTCATTGCTAAGAGGTGTACTTCAGGCCTCACAGCCTCACAGTGCTGCCTGAGCCCCTTGTGGTTTGAAACCTTTGCAAAACCTGTGAGGTTATAGCCAAAAGCCATCATGTCTTGAACAAGAAGACTATTTTGAGTAGCCGTGTCACTGTGCCCTAATGCAGTCTATTTCACTTGATTCTCCCAATGGATTAAAGTACTGGGAAACTATAGTGCAACTAGTTCTTGGACTTTTTGTGGAAAACACAATCTAAAATGTCCTTGTGGCTGGGCATCATCAGACCTGAGCTTTTTAATCGGGACACAGGAGACCTTGGTTACGGATAATATTATGGTTACCATATATATATATATGGTTTATATATGGTTACCATATATATATGTATATATAAAGGTTTTGTTTTTATTTATTTTTTATTTTTTTGTTTAAAATATTACAGATGTCCCTTTTTCTCCCCAATGACCCATTCCACCCCATCCCATCCCCCTCCCCAGTCCCTCTCCCCACCATTGTCCATGTCTTTGGGTTGTGCATATATGCATATAAATTCTTTGGTTAATCTCTCCCCCTCCACCCACCCACCCTCCTCTATCCCTCTGACATTTGTCAGTCTGATCTATGCTTCCATGTCATTGAATCTATTCTGTTCATCAGTTTATTAAGTTCTTTAGATTCTGCAGCGCAATTTACAATAGCTAAGATCTGGAAACAGCCCAAGTGCCCATCAGTAGATGAGTGGATAAGAAAGCTGTGGGACATTTACATCATGGAATACTACACAGCTGTGAAGAAGGATCTCGTACCCTGTGAGACAGTATGAATGGACCTGGAGAATATTATTCTAAGTGAAATAAGCCAGGCAGAGAAAGACAAACATCACATGATCTCGCTTATATATGGTTACCATTTTGATGGTGGTTATGGGAAGAACTGGTCTTTTAAAAACTGAGATCCCATCCCCCAAGAAAAACACCTCTAGGCATATCATCCAAGCTCAGAACATGTTTGAAATTACATTTACATCAGGGTGCTTTCCAAAATGTTGCATTGAAATGACTATTATTATAGACTAAATTATGTCCACTCCAAAATTTGTATGTTGCAGTCCTAATACCTAGTACCTCAGAATGTGAATGTTTTTGTAGATAAGCTCTTCACAGAAGTAACTGAGTTAAAATGAAATCATTAGTGTGGTTCCTGATCCCATATGTCGATGTCCTTATAAGAAGAGGGAATTTGGATATAGACACCTACAGACAGAACTCTGTCTAGGGACTACCTCTGGACTGAGCTGCAACATTAATTCTTCTCTGGGTCTCTAGCCTGCTGGCCTGCCCCACAAAATCAGACTTGTCAGCATTCACAATTTTGTAAACCAGTTCCTTAAAATAAATCTCTTGTTCCACACTCTGTTTGTTCTGTGCCTCTGGAGAACTCTGACTAATACAACTACCTATAGACTTCGCATTCTTAACAAATATGAGTACAAACTAAAATTATACACTCAAGTTGAGTGACTGAGTGAATAGATTTTGGAGTCACACCGATAGATTCAAATCTTGGCTCTGCCACTTTCTGCAACAGGCCTTTGAACAAGCCAACTAGCCTCTTAGCTTCCTCATGTGTAACATGGGACTAACTGGGTTGCACTGAGGACTGAAAGAGTAAAATGCTTTGAAAGCATTTGGCAGAGGGTACGGTCACATCATAAGCTCTCAAGTAATCTAGTTATTATTATCATTACTGATATTTATCTATTGTTTCAATCAGGATTCTGAGTTGTGGGCAGTAGGAACTGAGGAAAGCTAGTTTAAAATACAAAGGAATTTACTAAAAGATGTTTGGGAACTCAGAGATTCCCTGAGAGTGTCACAGAACCAGGATCTGAGGTCACAAAACCAGAAATCATTGCCAAAATTAATGCCATAGAACTGGCCCTATGAGCCCCCACCGCTGCTGCCCTGGACATCACTTCTGCCGCTAACGCCATCCCTGCTGGAGACAGAGGGGCCACCAGAACCACGCTGGCAGCTGTTGTTGTGAGGCTACTTTTGTCGTGGTGGATCCTTCACGTTCCTTTATTCTTTACATCACTAATTTCTGATTTGATGTTTGCTACAAGTGTGAGTAGAACTAAGTTCTGTCTCGTGTCCAGATGCAAGGGGTTCTGGGAGAGTGAGTATTAGGTATTTTCAATTTCGATAGCAAGAGACAGGCTCTGCCTTACAAGGTGGGAGGGTACATAGATGTAGAATGCTGGGTGTTCAAAAAGTGACAAATATTCACCACATGCATGAATGGACATTTAAAACAAGCTGACTACTTGTCACAGAACCTCTTGTCTTTATTTCTAATTATTTTCCAATCTTCTCTCTGTTTCTTTCTCAACCACTGCTACCTATAACTCCCATACTCTTACCCCTAGACTTCCTAACCTTTTTGTCTATATTGAGTTGGTTTAGGAAATTTGGCGTGACTGGTGTCACATGAAGGTCTAACATTATTTCATTACCTGTAATGCTATTTCATTATTATTACAAGAAAAAGACACGCATTATTATGAGAGAGAAAGGTATTAAGAAGCGTGAATACTGGAATCAGAAAGGATGGGGCTTGTGTCTGGGCTTTCTGCTTAGCATCATAGAGACCACTGGAATGTCTCTTACCTTTGTCTTCATCTCTCCATTTGTAAACAGAAGTAACAGTAAATACTGACCCTGAAGGATGTCTGTGAGAATTGGACACAGTGTATTGAAGGATGTATTGTAACGTATTATATAATGTAATGTGGGACTGGACAAAACTGGGACCTATTGTAATCATTCCTTAGCCTTAGGGGCATCAAAAAGAACAAAACCATATTTTTCATCTGGTTTGTTGTAAGGTTTGTATCCACAGAAAACAACAAATAAGTGTCCATTATTTTTGCATGGACCCTTTTTTTTCTGGGTGACTTTACTGGTGAACATTTCATGATGAAAAATTTCTGGATAAAAGAACCAGTTTTTTCTTCTTCCAAGGCATTTTTAAGGTTTACAACCTGCTTTCTCATCACACAAGTAGCACAAAGACCATCTTATCTAGGACAGGTACTTTCCAACTACTAAATACAGCAGTTTCCCATTTCTCCTTTTGTCCTTCATACAAATGCAGCGAGAGAGGGCATGGCAGACAAGATTGAGTGAGTGCCTAATTGGCCATTGTCAGTCAAGAAACCATTGCCTAAAATTTGCTTCTTGAAAGAGTCTGTTTGGATACCACACTTTGAGGAACAGAGGATGCTCTTATAATGGCAAACTGACTTTCCTAAATACATGCACTTGATAGTAGTCTTGAAAAAATTTTTTTTACATCCTGAAAATTAATGTGAAAAAGGTGTATCTTTTTGCTGATTCCTTTATTGAAAAATTTATTTGATGAGAATTTGTCAATTTCTGCTATGAGCCAAGCACTTTGCTTGGCACCGGGGATATAGGGAGTTGCAAGAAGGCCTGGGGAAGGGGTGGGAGCAGGGAGGAGGGGGCCAATGGGGAAAAAATAGGACATCTGTAATACTTTCACCAATAAAGATAATTAAAAACAAACAATCAAACAACAGCAACAACAAAATCTAGAATCTCTCTACTTATGGAGTTTATAGACCAGTTAGGGATCCAGATCTTAATAGAATTCAGTCTTGTTGTGAAAAGGAAGTGTTCATTCAATTCATTCATTGAACAATTATTTATTGAGTGCTGACTAGGTGCCAAGCAGTATGAAATGTGCCAGTTAATAGCCACATTCATCGCATGCTGATTATGTGCCATGCCCTGTACTAGTTGCTTTACATACATTTAATCCTTACCACAAACCTAGAAAGCACACATATTTTATAGATGGAGAAACATAGGTTTAGAAGGGTTAAGTAACTTTCTTAAGGTGATATAACTAGAAAGTGGAATAGCCGTGGGGTGTGTGCCACTGCAGGGCCAAACTCAATCACTGCTCCACGGCCTCTCGGGAGAAGTCCATTTTGTGACTCACACAGTTGATGAAGCAAATGACTAGATCAATTTAAGTGTACAGCAGGAGAATTACTGCTCCCTCAGGGCCCTTGATGGATCTGCGTTAATGGTGCTAACAATTTCTATAAATTAGGAAAACAGCAATTAGGCCTACCGAGTTGAAATCCAGAGGCAGAAATGGTATTGTAATAGTTATAGCCACAGTTAGGGAGGCAAAAGCCAGAAGAAGAAATGCATTGCCTTGCTCCATGACCCCAGGAAGTCTTTGGAGCATTTTGTTTTCTGTTTCAGTCTCTGAAAGAGTAAACAATTCTATCCCCCACCCTTTAATTCTAAGATTGTTCTCATTTGGGAAAACTGAGTTGCTTTTTTCTGAAAGCATGTGATCAGAGTCTGGAAAAGTACAGTGGAAGTATATGGGATGAGAGTGAACTTAACCAAAGACACCTAGATACTCAAGCAAGTGCTTCTTGAGTTTGAAGATGATACTGCTATGCTACTAAGTGCTGAACAAAAGGAACTCTGGATGTCAGAAAGGAGATGGTGAAGAGGTAATTGTTCTAGCACATTCAGAAAACCAGAACCTAAGATGTCAGTGGGGGGCGGGGGAAGGCTAAGAAGCATCCAATTTTCATAAGGAGTCTAAGAAAATTTCAGCACCAGGGAGCACCAGGTACCTTTGAAGTCAGGGTGACAAGTATTCAGCTACAAGGAATTTCTTAACTTAGTCATGGTACATGTACACAGTGGAACATGATGCAGCTGTACACAAAAATGGGGAAGAGCTTTATGATAAGATATAGCAAAATACCCAAGATTTACATGTAAAGATTCAAGAATCAGAATAGCATTGGCTGTCTCAAAAGCAATATCAGAATCTTGCCTTCAAAAACGAGAGGGGAAGTGATTTCTTACATAGGAGTTTCTATATGTTAAAATTCCATCAGTTGTCAGGAGAGAATAAAGACATCGTCATACATGCAAGGAATCAAACATTTATCTTCCTTGCAGCCATTCTCAAGGTGTTAATTAAGGAAGACGATACTGTGGGATTCAGGAAACAGAGGCTCCCATGCAAAAGTCAGACAAAAAGTCCCTCGGATGAAAGGAAAGGAGATCTTAAGATGACAGAAGCGTAGGGAGGCCTGGAGAGCAGTTCACTGCAACCGGAGGGAGGGAATACAGAGTTCCTGGAGCAATGTCCCTGGGAAGATTAATCTGCTAGAGTGCCTGTGTGTTGGAGAGGAGATGTCACCTAGAGCAAAGGGTTTGTGAATAATATAACAATGGGGAAGAGGCAAGTTTGTACAGGAAAGGAAATTTAGTTATAATATACCAAACGGCTCAGCTGTGGACAGTGTTTTCAGAGTTGTAATAAGGTGAACATTGAATATCAGTATAACCAAAAATTGGCATATAACCAGAGATTATATTAAAAATATTAAATATTTACCAACTGGTCTGGTCTGGGCCATAAACCAAGGCATGCTGGACACTGGGTAGTGCTGAGAGCACCCCTCTGTGCCAGGCATTACTCAGTTTATTGCTCAATTGTGGAAGGAGATTACCTGGGGTTCTAGGGGTGGGGCTGGGCTTATAGAGTGGAGGTGTCACTTGGAAGCCTCAGAGAAGTCACTATTTTCCAATCTATACAGGAGGTTTTCAATATGTTAATCCTAGTGAATACTGGTTGACCATTAGCCATCAATATTAGGGAGACGAAGGGGAAAGGGGTGTGGTGTGTGTGTGTGTGTGTGTGTGTGTGTGTGTGTGTGTGTTGGGGCATGTGGGAGCATGTGAAAAAATGTATAGTGTGCAAACCTGAAAAACCAAGAAGTAGCGTGATCAGTAATAATATATTTAGAAATGTGAAGGTAAATAACAAAATAAACTAAAAGGGTTTTAATCAGTTCCCACTGGTAATGGAAATGGAGGGGGATGGGCCTGCTGTTTTTATAATAAGCCTTAGAAAACGACTGAATTCTTAAACCGTGTACATGCATTACTGATAAAAATAAAAATAGAAAGTGAATGCTGACAATGTGCCAGGCTCAGTGGTAAATCAGTATAGGTATTGTCATTCTCATTTTACTATAAGGAAGCAAAGGCAATTGATGGACTTGGTATCCTTTCTCCCATTCTGTTTCATCTATCAACATGGGAAAGGGAATATTCTTTTATATATTGGAAGAAAAATTCAAGGCATTTATAGCAATAAGATTTCTGAAAGCACTAACTTAATTTAATTAAAAATTGATCTTGATTCACCTTAAACTAACATTGGCAATAATTAAGTTATATACTTACTTGTGATGGGAATATCAAAGGAATCACTTAGCATGAACTCCCCCAAAATGTGTCTTGATCTCACTGTCATAGAAAAATATTGAAGTGAAAGGACCTTTGATGGAATTCATTATTACATTTTTATATTTTTTAGTATATAAAAATATACTAAAATATGTTTAATTAAAAACATTGGAAAGAGACTGGATCTAGGAGTATGCCAGAAAAGATTTCTGAGCCTCCTATACTTTCTCTTCATTAAACACTCACTACTAGGAAAGAAATAAACAAAATGTCCAATATAAGCAAAGCCAAATGTACAAACCATAAAAAAAGTGTGACTGTCAAAATTTCAATCAACCAATAGGGAAATTAGAATGTACCTATATGCTTAGAAAAAAACAGTATCCCATAGAAGACAAAATTCTATGGTAAAGTTAAAAGAAAGGAATCAACAATTTGTCTTGATATTTGGTTTGAAGAGATTGAATAGTTTTGTTGGGGAAACATAATAGACATATTTGGCCTGCAATGGAAGGATAGAAATAATCTTGTGATTATCTGGTTCGCAATTTTCCTATCTGGCTCTATAGAGACCTATAGAAATGATTTTCTTTTTAACCATTCTGGCAACTAATTTGTGAACGACGCAGTAGGGCACTGTCTCTGTTGGGTTAATGAAGGACAGCACTGATTTTCCACAGAGCTCTGAAGTTTGCACAATCAGCATAATCTCTAATTTATATACGTTTCCTAAAATATGAGAAGAAACTATTATCTCATTTCGTTTCATTTATTCATTCACTCAACAAATCATTATTGAAGGAATTCTGTGAAAGCCTCTCAGTCGGGCTTCTTTTCCTGAAAACGAGTGGAGGAGATACCACCACTTTCTTCTGTCGAATCCGATGGAAGGAAGCCTCCACATTGCCCAGATCATGAAATGTTTCGGCTCACAGGCTATGAGATGATCCTAAACCCAGAGCTGATTTGCTCTCAGTGTCATCAGGGTTCATAGCGCTCTGAATATATTGAAAGCCGTGTGATTATTTTTCTGGATGGCATACATGTTAGTTAACAGCTTACAAAAAAGTCAAAATTTGTTACAATTTCAGGTGGCAACTTTTGCATTTCTGAAGGCTACTATCCTGGCTTCCTCTTATTATTGTGATGTGAAGAAGGTATTAACATTTATTGAGTAACATTTATTATGTGTGGTAGACATTTCCTTAGGGCAACGTCCTGATTAAGTATAATTGTCTCTGTTTCACATGACGCACCAGGCCCAGAGCAACATAATGCCGACCTGTCCTAGTAGCGAAGTTGGGATCAAACCCAGAGACGCTTGATTCTTACACCAAGGCGTTTCTACTATGCTATAGAGGAGGTGGCCAGTAGGGCTTGTTATCTTTATAATAAGGCTAGATATATTAAAATACACACATAAATTTAAGTTACTTAAGGAAACATATTGAAAATCCAGTCTTTAATATATTGAGATATATATTCATTAGTGAGTGTCTTCAAATCTCATTTTGTGTATCTATAATCTAAGCCCGAGAAAAATATTTTAAATAATGAGAAAATAAGAACTGATGCTAAGTAACACATTTTTCAAACATTCATTTAGCTGAGACCAATAAAGCACATGGCAGTTATTTTTCAAATGAGCTTCTTATACTCTATGAAGAAATAAACAAAATTTTATTATAAAAGTATATTGAAAAGTATAAATTATAATATTCCATCCCTAGCATTTTCATGAACACAAAGTCAGGAAGTATCTTTAAAACTGATAAATAACAGAAACAAAGACTACTACATGTGAGACAGCAATAGGATGTGCGTATAAACGTATCCTGATATTATTTTTATAATTTTGATGAGAGAAATATCACAAACACTGAGGCTTAAGGTCTGAGAATTAGCATCAGAGCTTGGATTCAAACTCCAGGCTCTTTCCTCTATTCCATTTTAAGGCTGACTAGAAGGATGTGTAATTTTTCTAATAAAATATATTTCAGGTTAGAACTGTTGGACTTAAGTTTTACTTTATTTTCTTCCCTTGGCCTCTGAAATGCCACACTCCATGGTTTTCTCTGGCTGTTCCTTCCTTGTCTCCTCTCCATTCTCCTCTTATTCTAACCAGTCATTAACTATTAGACTTCCTCAGGCCTCCTAAACCCTCTTCATTCCCCACTTTGCATCACCTGCTCAGGGAAACTCACCCATCCCTTAGCTATAATTATTATCAAAATATTCAGGTGATTCACAAATTTCCATCTTTGGGGCAAACCTCTCTCTGTGCTCCATACCTGTATCCTACATCAAGAAGTCCAAAATTAAACTTGTGATCTCCTCCTTGGCCCCCATTCAAATCTTAAACATCCCTTTCTTCTCATTTTTGACTAATAGCATCTTTATTTACCCACTAACACGAGCAAAACACCTGAAAGTAGTAGAGTCATTCTCCATTCGCCCATCTTTATCCTTCATCCTGAATCCTGCACAGGTCCCACCTGTCTCTACCTTCTAACTCTCCCTTGCATCCATCTCTTTCCACTTTCACCCTGGTTTAAGCTGGTACCCTCTCACCCTGGTCTCTTCTGATATTTTTGGCAAAATGTTTATTTGCTTTCTCTACCTGCAACACTTTATTCTCAACACTACAGCTAGAGCATGATTGTTCAAACACAAATCTTATCATGTGACCCCTTCCTTTCTTCCTTCAGTTCAAAAATCTCCAGGGATCCAATGTTCTTAGGATAAAGATAAAACTCTCACAAGACCTTACAAGGTGAGTCCTCTGCCTATATCTCCAGCTTCAACTCACAGCATGGCCTCTTTTTCTCTTGCTACTACAACCTCATGTTTGCCAAGATTCCTCTTGCCACAGGTCTAGTATTTAATGTTCTCTCTGCCTGGAATGTGCCTTCTTCCCTTCTTTGCCTAGTTAACTCCTTATTTGTTCTTTAGATCTTTAAACAATAGACATTCTCAGGAAACTCTCCTGACCTCCATAAATCCAGTCTCCTTAACTTACCCTTGAGTAGCACAAATAGCATAATTTACCCCTTAATGGCACTATTAAATGTTTGCTGGTGTGTTTTTTAAACAAAATTAAGAGATGCTTAACTAAATTCAAATATAAACTTCATTAATTTTAAAATTTAAAGCATATACAAATTTTATTACATTTTTTCAATGTTTACCTTTATTGGTGTAAGTCTCTGATAAATGCCTATCTCCCTCCCCTACCTGGAAGCTCCATTGGGGAGGACAGAGGCCTCTCTACTTTGGCTCATCACTGTGATCTAGCACAGTGCCAGGCTGCACCCAGACTGCAGAATGGATTAATGAAATAATTAACGAGTTAACCAAACACTTCCGATTATTGGATGCCAAGTCTAGAAACTACTTATGTTTTCAAGAGAAGATATTTCATTGTTCAGGGAAGGGAGGAAGTCACATCTTTATCAGATCAATAAGATTGATTTCAACCTAGTGACTTAAAACTCTCTCTATATATTGGTTTTCCCCCCTCCAAATGATAAACAATCACTCTTTAATATTCTCTTGGTCTTCAGGATCTTTTCATAACAATGCAGAAAACCAGCTTCTAATACTCTAACCATACAATACAATGGTGGCACCTGAGTGAATATAGTAAAGGGTTTAGGTTCCCTTTTATACACCCAGGTTCAGTTATTTTCTCACACTGTACAATTGCTGACCAGCCCCAGAGAAGACAGCAGGAGGCAGAGTTGAGCATAGTAAGTGAACTGGGCGGCCTGATGGTCTGTTAACTAGCTGCAGGCCTCTGCGCTGCTCACGTTTGGTATCTCATATCCAGAATTAGAGCGTTGGGTTGATGATCCCACAGATCGCGTTAGCCTTGATATTCCATGATTCTTTTCCTAGGAATTGTTTTTCTTTATTGTGCTTTATACTGTCAACCAAAGTACTTTAGTAATATAAAGCAACAGCTCCAAAAATCCAGGAATCTATATTATGTAGAGTCAGAGGTTTAAAAAAAATCACTAGCTTTTGAGTCAGGAAAGATCTGGATTCAAAGTCTTTGACATTAACTAGCCATGTAACTTTGAGCAAGTTACTTAAAGTTTCTGGGCCTTTGTTACTACACCTAGTGACAATTCTTTCTTCATGGAGAGGTGGTAAGGATGACAGGAAACATGTACTGCATGCAAAGCACAATACCTGGCACATAGCCTACAATTAGATATTAATGTAATTAAAATTTTTATTTATAAAAAGAGATAGTCCTTATTGCTCCCTCTGACCCTATGTATGCTCTCTAGTAAGCATAGACATTGTTTTCTGGTATATATGAGACATACCAGGCTACTAATTTCTGAGCCTCATTGTGGAACCAGAGTCCATCAGTCATTGTCAGCCATTCCCTGAATCAGAACAGCTGACAGAATCTTCAGTGAGGTTATTATTTTTAGCTTTGGAACTGTTAGAAAGTCTGCAGGGGGTTTACACGGCATTCAACAAATTAGCAAAGGTCATCAAAACAAATTCACTTACTGAATTCATTGGCTGCAAATCCCATCAAACCAGTGCTGTCATATTAAATTAAAGAATTTTTTACTGGAAATATTCCCATAAAAGGATCAAGCTTTCTGTTTAAATTGGATCAGGCTTTCTGTTTAAATTTGCTCCATGGTCACTGCATTTTAAATTCACAAATTTTGGTGGTGAATCTACTTATTTCCTATCTGCAACCTCCCCATCATGTGTTCATGTGATTTTTTTTCTAGTCTCTCTGCCCAAGTTTAAGCTCTACCTCTGTCAAAGCCATTCTTAAATTCTCTAACCTCTGATCTCAGGTCTTTTTTACTCTTGACTCAGAATAGCCCCTCCCCCCACTTTTACATGTTGGCTGGTGGGATTTTGACCTTAGTGAGCCCTGAACAAAGGCATTAAACATGACCGGTAGGCTCCTACATTTTCACAGATGCCCTAATGCCACTCATCTCTGCTTGGTTGATTCTCCAAGCTCGTGGAGTAGCCATCAACCAGCATGGCAGACTATGCACGCCATAGACGCTTGCCAGACATTACACTGTTGAGCTCCTTCCTTTCCAAATTGCCATAAATAATGTTTGGAAGAAATACGTGAGGGCAAGGTAATTGATCCATTTCTCTCCATACCCTGAATGATGCCTTCAACTCGAGCCAGACCACACGGTTGCTGGATCCTTCAGTGACATCATTTTGGATTAAACAGAATTGCCTTACTGAACTGTAGTTTGGTATTATGCCAATGGACCACACTGGTGGATTGTATAAGAAAGAACTAGAGAAAACTCAGATCTCTTTCTGAATATCTACTGGGGAAATAACACTGTAAATTAGGTTTTGTCTTATGAAAAATTTGAATCTTATAAATTGTTTTCACTTTGCCTTGGCAATTTGAAAACTTGATATATCTGGAGGCCATTTCTTTTCACTGTATATTTCACTCCTAATAACAGGTATGGCTTTATTATTTTTCTGCCCATAGTTTTCCTTTGCACTGGTCACTACACCTGCTTACCCTAATCCTTTTGCATTGAAAGTATATTTTGTAAAGGGCCTCACATCTTTTGTATAATGAGGTGGAGATTCAAAATAAATTCCTGATCTATTTCTTCAGTGAATTACAGCAGTTCTAGCTTGTGGACCATCATTTAGCAATTATTTCCTGCCTTGTGCTCTTCTTTCATTGTTTTATGTCCCCACAACTTGATACTGAGCCAGAGAATAGTCTTAAACTTTTCTTATATCTCCCCCACACCCTCACACACACATACTGGCAGCATAGTAACTCACTTAATCTTTAAACCAGACTTCTGCACACAGGTCTGCTTCTAAGTAACTGTCTGTGTGACTCTGACCTCGGTGTCATTGAGCCTCACAAGATTTCACTCTCTTCATCTCTATATGAGAGAATTGGCCTAAGTAAACCTCAGTAGCCTCTCTTGTTCTAAGATCTGTCATAAGTGCTTGTGTTCCCTGACAGGGAATATCTGTGTCTTTTTGCCAGACACAGATATTTCAGGACAGATCTGACTTAATAAACTACTCATAGATAAGAATGTGACCAGGTGGCCTATTTATTGCAGAGGATGTTCATGAAAGGAAGGGCTCTGTTCAAGGGAGATTTGCTCATTTTTTTCATTAAACAAAGGACACTTTTAGACACTTCAGTTCAGAATGTAAGCTGGAAGAATAATTACAAGTGGGCAATAAAAATGATTTAGAAGGCCAGGGTCTTCAATTCTGTAAGTTCATATATAGCAAGTGCTGATTCCAGTTCTTTTATTACAACGAGGCAGTGGGATGCTGTAGCAGGACGCTAAATTGAGAGATAAGACCTAGTTTCAAGTCCAACTTGGTCAACAATTAAATAAATAATTTATTTCCCTTTTCTGTGTCCTCAGTTTTTTTTTTTTTTTAACCCTCACCTGAGGATATGTTCACTGATTTTCAGAGAGAGAGGAGGGAGAGAGAGTGAAAGAGATAGAGGGAGAGAGAAATAATGATGTGAGAGAGAAACATAGATCAGTTGCCTCCTGTACGTGCCCCTACTGGGGATCGGACATGCAGCCTAGGTATGTGCCCTGACCAGGAATTGAACCCACAACTTTTTGATGTACAGGACAAGGCTCCAACCAACTGAGCCACCCAGCTGGGGCTGTGTTCTTAACTTTTTTTTAATGAATAGAGAAAAATTATTTGCCCATATCTGCAAGATGTTTTGTGAGAGTCAAACATGACAATGCTAGAGAATATCTTTTAATAAGTACAAAGTGCTATACAAATGTAGACTACATATTGTGATAATTTCCTGAGAGCATGGCTGTCAATCAAGAAATGTCATCTGATGACTCAGTGGTATGTTGAATTGCTTTTCTGACTAACCTGGATGATTTTGCACAGTTGGTCATTAAAATGGCTGAAGCAAGCTTAGACTCTTGATGCTCCCCCCAAATTTGTGAATGACTCTAGAACATATAAGCCCCCCCCACCCTCAAATGAAAATTCAGTGGAGTTGAGGACAAAGTGTTATCAAGATGTAGGCTCCATAATGGCTACGTCCATATCTGTGTTGTTCATTGCACATTAAAAGTTTTATCAAATATTCATTAAATACATGGAGGAGAAGCTGGATGGATGGTGAGGTATCCTCCCTGGCTATGAGGCTTGGTCTTTTATTAGGACATAGGATTCTACGTTGTGCTTCAGAAAATTTATAAATAATGAGACATGGAATTTCGTTATCACTTTGACATGCCTGTGTTAGATTGCTCATTGTCAACTTGGCATCATCACCCGAAGTACTTTTGAAGAGATGTTAGAAATAATTTTCCCAGAATCTTTTTCTTCAGGTTAGAGTTTTCCAGAGAGAGGCACTGGTACCAGATTTTAGAAGATGGCAAAGTAGAGACCATTGTTTTCTGGAGGCGATTGTTGCCAGATGTGTGGGCAGATGTGAGATTTGCAGGGACTTGCTGGGAGTTCCTGAGCACCTCTACCTCACTGGTGGGGGCTTCCCAGAGATCCTTGAGTACTGGTCTGTCCCTGCCTGAGTGCTTCAGGCTGAAATTGCAGAGGCTGACCTCTTTGACCCCTGCTCGCCAGCTTTTCCAATCTGTGTATGCTCTTAGTTTCCCACATTAAAGCCTTTAATAACTTGAATATATTGAGCGGATCTTCTGTTTTCTTGACAGAGCCTTGACTAACAACAAAATCTTAAATGTTAAATTTGGGAATGTTAAGGTTCAATCAAATGCATTTATATACACAAAGTTATAGTTAGCACTTTAGGGGGGGACCATAGTATTTTTTAACCCATTAAGATATTATTTAATAAACTACTCTTTTCAGCATCCAGAAAAACTTTTGAGACCTAAGAAAGTCAGTGAAGTTTTCCAGAGAGTCGTGTATCATTCTTTTAGAAGAACCTGGTTCCACAGGGCAAAGTTTCCTACAGTGAAAAGGGCAGATTTTAAACTCAGATAGCCCTAACTTAGTCTGGGCCCAGCCACTTTTTAACCCTGTGCACTCGGCAAATTCATTTAACGTCTCTTGAGCTTGGTGACTGCATCAGCATGATGGGGGTCACGACAACTATCTTGCTTTCTTTTCCTATAGGTCGTTATGGGACTGAAATGAAAGCATTTCATGTATATGTATATGTATATGTATATGTATATGTATATGTATATGTATATGTATATGTATATGTATATGTATATGTATATGTATATGTATATGTATATGTATATGTATACGTATACGTATGTGTATGTGCATGTGCATGTGCATGTATATGTATATTATTATTCCCTAAGCTCACATTTATAATCAGTCAAATGCAAATAATAACGGAGATTGATAAAGGTTCAATAAAAGCAACTTTGAGAACACTGAAGCATTTCTCTTACCCTTGAGGGTAAACTTTGTGGTGATTGTGTGCACACCTACCACCTTGAGACCTAGCCCATGTGGCCTGTCATCGTGAGGGGCAGTGGCTGAGGGAGGACATTATACTGTGGGGCTGAGAGTCCATGGGACAACAGCGGGAACCTTTGCTGCTCCAGTATTGGACAGTTGTCCAACTGCTTGAGCCATACTTGATACCACAAGGAGCGAGGTGTACACTGCTCTCCCCTCAGAAGGTCACTGTTAAAGTCATATTTTATCTGGAAGTAATTGTGCAGGGGCATCAAATATGCTTCTCAAAGCTACGAAGGTAACTTCTAATTCTACATACTCACTGGCAGTGACACTGTCCTTATGTTATTGAATAAACATGGTTAGGATTCCACACATGTGACTTATTTAAAGCAGGCTCCTTTTGAGGCTATAATCAATAATATTGTAATAACTATGTATGGTGCCAGGTGGGTTAAAATCACTTTGTAATGTATGTAAATGTCTAAACACTATGCTGTACACCTGAAATAGTATAATATTGAATGTCAACTGTAATTGAAAAATAAATAAAATTTCAAAAGGAAAAAAAAAAGCAGGCCGTTTTTATTCATTGCACTAGAGCAAGGGAAGAAGGCAAGAGCCAGCAGTTCAGAATTGCTGAGTGTCCTGGTGGCACTGAACAGATCTTTCAACACCTCGGTGCCTGGTGTTCATGCTCATAAAATGTAGACACACTATAGCTTATCTTGCCTTGAGCAGTGTTAAAATTATTGGCTTTTCATAACTGCCCCCTTCAAAACAGTGTGCATGTATGTCTGCATATCTTCACACACCACACATCTCTCCATTCCTCTCTCCAGTTTTTCTTTTCGTCAGCATACCTGCCACCGCATAGGATGCTCCCGCATTATATTTTATGTCAGTGACTTTATTTAGATTATTTTCTATTCCCTTATAATGGCGAGTATGTTACACCTGAGCAGGAGCTTCATTTTTCCTAGAACAGTTCATAATACATGATAAGGACTCTAGAAACTTTGTGAGTAAATGAATAAAGTATGAGTGTCTGAATTACTAATCAAGATTTTTTTTTACATTCTGCTTGATTCTCTAAACTCTTAGCTAGAAATAGGACTGTTAAATCCACAAAAGGATATATATATATTTTAATGTCCCAACAGATAGACCCCCCTATTTTCCACCCTTAAGGAAGTGGAGGCTTTATCTATAGTTGTATGGGGGCCACAGTTCTTCAAATGCAACAAATAATAATCATTTCCTTCCTGAGAATTAGGGAGAGGAACCATGGACCAAACTCTTTGTCACATCACTTCCTTGTCTATAAAGCAAGCAGAGAAATCATCTGCATGGTGCTTCATACAGCACACAACAGAATGTTGAAAAGTAGTCTACTTAACAATGAGATGCACAGAAATATGCTGAAACCAGCAGCAGTATTTAAGCTGCCAATGACAGTGAGAAAGATGTGTCCACAGAGTCTCGTCAAGTGATCTCAAGTTAACCTAGAAGGAATTGAGTCACTGGCCTGTGATTCTGATAAGGAAGTGCATTGGATTTCAATGCTAAGCTAAAATATCAACAACGTTCCTCTAGCTACTGGTCAATGATCTAGCTTCTAATAATCTAAAACTCTTGAGAATGACATTAATGCTTCTGTACAAATGCTACTTTAGGAATGCAGCCTTTGGGGGACTATGATACAGTCATCTTAGCCTAGAAATTTGACAGTGCCTGAAATGGTATCTGCACAATAAAAACTTGTATAGGATGAAAGGATCAGAAACCTCTGGGAGTCTAGAAATAGACAAATAGAGCCAAGGAGAGCGAGACAAGCAGTTGCTCCTGGCACTCTGTCATCAACCAGCTCAAGAGCAGAGGAGAAGAGGGCTTTGATTGCTTGGTGATGTACAGAGAGCTTGGCTCTCCAGGTAAAAGCCAAGAGAAATGGGAGAACATGGTTAGAAATGAAGAGGGGAGAGTGATGAGGACATTGACAGCAACAGTGGCAACAATCAAAGTGATGACAAGTGTGACAAAATGAAGAAAAGCAGCACTCATGATGTGCAGAAGTTGGAGCAGTTCAGAATTTGGGGGAACAAACATCTGATTGCCTTACTTTGATGATAGTTGTGACCACCAGTCACTGAGTAGTTAAGATGTGCTAAGCACTGTCCCAGGCACTTTACATGATGTCATAATGAGATCCCATAAGGATCTATACGCCTATTCTGGCCCCATCTCCCAGCCCACCATGATTCCCAACCCCCCTCCCACCATGTCGAATGAAACCCACAGTTCGGCAGAAGCAAAATCCCCTCTATCCTCAATCTCCAGTCCTCACTACGTGCTCTCACCAAACCCTTGCTCTCCCTTACAAACACAGCTTACCCAACAGCCCTCTCAAAGTACTGGCTGCTTTTCCTGCATCCCTGGCATTGGGCCTGGAAGCTGCCTTAAGTGACTCTGGGCTCCTCCTTGTCCCTTCTAGACTATTCTCCCTCTGTTCTTTCTAAAAACCTCTAACTTTGAATCTCATGTCATCTGTCAATCCAAGGGCAACTCTTCTTTCTCTGTATGTTTAACTTCTTTTCATCTACATTGGATTCTTTGTGAATCCAATATGCATATAGATTATTTTTCTGTACACTAGATTTTAATTCTTTGAAATTAAATGTTCACTTCCTACAATGTTCATTTCCTCCATTTCATCTTACTTAAAAATGACATCTTGGCTGTCTAAGAAAAAACCTACCACAAAAAGATGTTTCCCATGTGAATTCTGTTGGGCTGATGCATGAGTCCCAGAGCTGGTGTTCTGTGCCATCTTTGTCATGTTTAAACTTTCTGTGTGCATTCATGTCCCCATATATATTCAACATATAGTTCACCTTGACCTAGGTGAGCTTGCCTTAAGCCACGTGGATTGCCTTTTTCATGGTTTAAATTTCGGCAAGTGAACACAGTATCCGAGATATCCTATCTCAGCATGATTTTGCTTTAGCTTTTGCTACTTTTATCCTAGCAATTCTACTATTTATTATTATTATTTTTATCACCATCACCATTATTTAATTATTATTATTGTTATTACTCTGCAGTCTCAAATGGAACAAAAGATAGAATTTTTAAGACTGTTTATGAATGAAATTATCTTCAAAGTAACATTTTAGGAAGAGTACCTATGACCAGGAATCACAGTAGCAGAAAGATACTTCTTAAATTTCATGCAACATAGGAAGAACATTTAGTTTGATTATAACTGTACAGACTGGTCAGGAAACTGAAAATTTAGCAAAGCCAGACTTGACCTTTTGATTATGTTATTAGATAAAAGGTCTGAAGTAAATAATCAGCACAATAGTGAGAGTATCATTTTGCATTTCTTCAGGGAGACACTTAATATTTCCAACCTAATATTAAATAACAATTATGTAAAATATCTCCCCTCTAAAAGAACAAGTTACTGTTTTGACATAGGTAACATGTGTAGATGTAAAGAAAGAGAGATAAAATAATGGCAGGATCAGTAAGAATAGGAATGGTATGTAGAAAATCCTTGCAACCCAGGAATGGATACTGAGTGAAGACAGGTGATTTGAGAGCCCGTCACCAGGGCAGTCAGAATGAAGAAGGTGATAGGAGGCGAACCCTGAGGGTCTGGACAATGGCTGAGACCCTCAAGCTAATGATGTATGGGAGCTAATACCATTCTCTAACGATGAGATTAGATTACTTAAAATGAGAACTATGCCAGGAAAACACCTTTGTCTTAAGCTGTAAAAATATGCCTAACTGACTAGAGATGGACATTGTTTTTGTTGGCACATTAATTGTGTAGGTAGGAGATTTCATCACTCCTTCTAGGAAGACACAGCAAGGCAGGCCTTAAGGCCACCCTAAGGATCAGAGTGTAAACCCTGCTCATCTGCCTTTGCTTCAGAGGAAGCTATACCTTCAGCACATCATGAAAAATGCTCAGCTAGAAGCCTGAATCATCAAAAAAGAATAAGCAATTTTTAGATTTCTCTACTGAGAAAGACACATCAAAATAGTTAAAATAAAGTCTGGGAAGCTTGCATTCTTCAGAATGACTCCCAGATGTCTAGCTAGCAGAGGTGGAGCAATGTGTCCCTTCCACTAAAATTCCTCATGAATGGATATAGGGTCAAGTAAAATCATTAGAATACTTTACATTATTTTTTCCTTTACTAAAATTAAATCATTTCCATATATAAAATATTCGTCCAAATATAATCTTTAATGTGGACTTCAGAGTACTAGTGACACACTGTCTCCGGAATCTTCTACATATAATAGAGTAAGGAACAGAAGTCCCACACCCGGGTATTTAACAAAACCAAAGCTGTTCAGGTTCCAGTGTTTTGGAGTCATTCAGGTCACCTGAAAATGACTACCTCAGGTAATTTAAAACTCAAAACTCTCCTGAATCAAGTGCTGAGCAACCAGTGTGACAAACGCTCTTAGCTAATTATTTAAATCAGTAGGAAGCAAAGAGGCTGGGGAACACAGGTGAGACAGGGTTGTTTTTTTGGAGGTTGTTTTTTGTTCTGTTTTATTTATCCCAGGTTCTTACTATTCATGTGGTTCATGGACCAATAGCATAGGTATCACCAGGTAACATGTTAGAAATGCAGACTCTTGGGCCCCAGCCCCAGCTCACTAAAGGAGAACACATTTTACCGAGATCCCTTTAAGCACATGCACATTTGACAAGCACCGCAGGGAGCACATCAGACAAGTGATGGGTTTCCACTTTGACAGTTTCTAGGGTAAGAGCAGGCAACCCTTTGGCTCTATTCAGTGACATGTTTTGTCTGAACTGTAGGTCTACAGAATCAAAGAACTGAGAATACAATCTACTAAGAATCAATGCAGACGTTTAGTGAGAGCTCTGTGAGAAATCTGCCCTTTTACACAATCAAATAAGTATAGTCCATGCCCATGGGACAGGGTGTGGGGAGATAAGAGTGAACATAGAAATTATGATTATATTATTTTTATGGGTGAAACAAATAGACTGTGCTTGATTTCAGTTTGATTAAACTCTTCCTGGAAAGCCTGTTGATATACATTCATTCAAATGCATATTTTAACTAGCTTTTTTCTTTACTTAACATGATAGAGAATGTTACTAAAAGCATTTCATGTTCTCTCTCTCCCAAGCAGCTAACTCCATTTGCCACAGACAGCTTCATTATATAAATTAATGCTTTGTTGATTGCATTCATAATAGTAATAATAATGTGGTATTTATACTAGGGCTATTATTACAAAGATTTGGATATCTGGTTGAAGCATTCAATGCCAATGAAAAGCAGGGTCTACTGGTCTACCCATTTATTTCAAGGCATGCACTTTTAAATAAAAAGGAAAAAATGGAGTCTTTTGCCAGAGAAGATAAAAGAAAGAGTAGTTTAAATTTTTCCTTTGATCATTTCAATGATTTCTTTCTTTGAAAATCATGCTATTTTCTGTTCTCTACTGTACTTTCTTCTCTTATTTCTGTTTCCATTCTGCTTCCCATTTAGAGAACTGGGTCTATTAGAAAAAGAGAAGAGCAAAAATTCAAAGCATGACAGCCTTCAAGCAGTGCCTGTCAAACTTGGCTGCATATTGAAATCACCTGGAGAGCTTAAAAAATGCTTTGCAAGGGCACCTTCCACAAATTCTGTTTTTGGTCCAGGGTGGAGTCATGGTATCAATATTTTTTAAAAGCCCCCTTTAAAAATATTCAATCTTAAAGATGAAGATAAAGCAATTTAAATGTTGAAATTGACACCTAAATGAAAACTAACATATATATTCTCACATGGTTCCTATATGGATGTGGTTCACAGAACAATCCAAGTCAAGGCCTCTCAAGAGAATATGTCCATTTTCAAGATTATAGATGTTCATGCAACACAATTATGAGACATGAATGGACTTTGAAACTACAGCACCGCTGTGGTCAGTCAGGCCTAACACAGTACTAAAACGATGTGAGAAATAGTACCAGTAGCCATCTAGAAGAAAAAGGATTTCTGACCGCTGTGATTTGTTGCAATTATAGAAGTGACCTGGTAAAATAATGGTTATCCTTAAATTATACCAGTGTTCAGTTTTGCTGGCAAGAGGGTCAGAAAATAAATGATCATGTAGAAACTGAACTGAGAGAAGAACCAATTAAAACCTGCTTTGTTCTCAGCTGAGGGATGTGCATTCACATAGAGCATACCTAATAGTCACCCAGCTCACACGGTGGGAAAGGAGAGTTTTATGAGGACACTATTGGAGATGTTTTCTTAAGAGAGGATCTACTACAAGGGTTAAATCTTAGACTTTCAAGTCAGATTGCTGGAGTTCAAGTCCCATTTGGACCATGAGTTTTGTGACTTGAAGAAATTACTCCTACCTTGGTGCTTTGATTTCCTCTGCAAAATGGAATAGAACAATAGAGTTCAATGGGAAATCTTTGTTAAGTGTCTGGCCTATAATATATAATCAATAAATATTACCTGTCATTATTATCAAGTTTTGATCTCAATTGAACCAAAGCCCTCAGTTTATCAAGGGTGTCTAGTTCTTGAAGATCAAAATTAAATTACAAAATGTCTCTTTAAGTGCTTAGTTACTACCTAAAACCTTTATGGAAAACAATAGCTTTGTTTTGACTTTCTCTTAAGCTAGCAGCAAAATGGTCATTCATCAGAGCACCTTGGAGAAAAGAAACTTCCAGAAATGTAAACCTGTAAATCCGAGATATCCTCATCAATCTATGAGCCACTTACTCATGCATGGCAAGTAAACTTAAACTGTCTCTAAGGCTGAAGTGAGTAGCTATGGGGCTAACTCTATAGTCAAACTGATTGCAAAACTAATTTTCATAAAAGGAACGACATTCCTTCACTGGCTTTTATTTTATAACTTAAAAAGATCAGAGACTTCTCAGAAAGAGTGTTGTTGTTTTTTTCAGTTTCAAAGAAGCAGTCTGGAAAAAGGAATAAATTAATTCAGAAAAATATTTCCTTCTTCCCTACACCCACTCCCTCTGCTCATCAGAAAAGCCACAGGCACTAAAATTCATTAACAATTCTAGGAACATAAATGTGAAATATTCATTTTCATTAAGCAGTCTACTGAATGCAGCGAAATCAGATTTATCTAAGGAGATAGCCAGTGCTGCCAATTTCCTTGACAATGGGGACATAGCAAGGAAAGCCATGAATCATTCATGAAGTACAATTTACTTCTGTTATTTTTGGTGTTTAGCATCCGTGAATAGAAAGTGTGCAGCATGTTGAGGATGCTATTTTTAAATTACTTCAGATCAGAATGAATGATCTGGCAGGGCAGCAACAAAGTAAGAATGATCTGAAGGCTGTGCTGGGGATTGTCCTGTATTTCACATTTTTCTCCTGAGTGTTTACATGCTCACGTATTCACGATATTTTTGCTGTATTCTAATACCCTTTATGAATCGGGATTACTTTAGAACCATCATTTCAGGCAAGAATGTAGAGTAACTTACTGGCAATGTAACTAAATTGAATAAACTTCCAGAGTTTTAGATTTTAGGGCTGAGAGAGATCTTGAAGGTTATATAATTAACTGGCGTCTTGATGAGGAATGTCTTCTACATTAACGCTGGTAGGTGGCCATTTCCAATTAGTTGAAGTGTCTCTGTGGGAGGGGATGTCTTTCTTAAAAAGAGACTTATTTCATAAATGGGGACATTGGCTCATTGGAAAGTTGTGGTTTGTTTTTCAATTCTACATGTACCTTATTTTAACTTCTGCTCACCTGTCCGCTCAGTTGCTGCTGTGCCAACACTTATCACACTGAGTACATGTAGTCACCAGTTAAGAAATGCTAGTTGAATTGGATAGAATTGAATTGAATGGGTTCAAATCTAGCATTGAGTGGGTTACTTTTATGGGTCAATATGAATGAGCCTCGAAGTGCCTAGATATTTGATCAAACATAATTCTTCTTGTTCAGTGAGGGTGTTTTTGGAAGGGACTAGTATATAAATAATAAGGACAGTAGACTGAGTAAAGTAGATTGCCCTCCTAATGTGGGCAGTCTACATCCAGTTAGTTGAAGGCCTGAGTAAAACAAAAAGACTGACCTTCAGAGTAAGAGAGGATTCCTCCTGCCTGACTCTTTGAACTGGGACAATCAGCTTTTTCCTGCTTTCAGACTTAAATTGAAACATGGGCTCTTCCTGGGTCTCAAGCCTGCTGGCCTTCCAACTAAAACTACACTGGCAGCTCTCCAGTTTGCCAACTCACTATGCAGATCTTGGGACTTATCAGCCTCTATAATTATATGAACAAATTCTTTATAAAAATCTCTTTCTCTCTCTCTATGTCCTACTGGTTATGTTTCTCTGGAGAATCCTGACTAGTACGCTGGGAAACACCAAACCTAAGGTTTTCCTTCTATATGAAAGCATTTAAAGCATTCAGCAATGGCTATTATGCCTCCCGAAAGTCTCCCCCCACCCCCACCCCCAGATATCTCAGTGTCCTCCTCTAAAGGAAATTACTTTAATACAGCATTAAGAGCTGGGCACAATTCTCCACATGTGGCTTTACAAGGGAAGACTTCTGTAGAATGGCTCCTGCCTCATGTCTGGACATTACACTTATTTTGATTTTATTTCCAAGTGTTAATGTAACACATTATATAAATAGAACTTAGCATTTCAACTGCAAAAATCACATTTTCACAGGGAATTTTCCATGGTTAAATTAGGCCATTTTATTTAGGTAGATACATTTTTCTTATTACTTGCTATTTTTATGAACAAGAAAACATTGAAATCCATGCAATGACAATATTCTAAGACTAAGAGATAGATTGAGTGGGTGATTCACTAAATTGAACACATTAGGACAACACCTAAATTAAAAGTTTCCAAACCAGTTTTTTAAAAATGAGAAACAAATATAAAAATAACCAGGTATCACTAAATGTTACCTTTGCTTGATAACTTGGTTGTGGTTCAGGTAGGAGGGATGTAGAGTTAATGACTCATATGAAACAAAAAAATTCACTGGGATTTATCATATTTACCAGCCTGTCAAAATTTCTAAAGTAATTAAAATGTTAGTTTTCCCCATAACTAGCTCTTGGTTGACACTACAATCTTAAATTTTGAGACAGTCTTAAAGCATGGATATAAAATTGTACAAATGGAAGAATATTTTATGGGAGGTAAAAATTCCCTGCCTTAAATCTTATCTGAGGAAATTAAAACCAGACTTCTATCTTCTAAAATGTAAAAGACTTGAAGCGAAGAAAGTTAGCATATATTCACTCCACAAATATTTATTATTAGGGCTACACTAAGTTTTAATTATTCTTGTGAACAAAGCAATGATCCTTTTTTTCACAGGGTTTATTATAATCCACAGAGGTAAGAAACAATAAACACACAAGCATACAAATACTACTCAATGCTATATGGGAAACTAACAGAATTTGGAAAGATAATAGTAACTTGGGGTTTGTAATTTAGATTGTATTCTCAGGAAAGCTCTTATTGGAGGTGCCATCTTAGGGGAGAACTGAAGGATGAGAAAAGAAAAGTCAAAAGAACCATGATAGATAAAAGCATTTTGAGCAGAAGAAACAAGGTGGTGAAGACAATGGGATAGAAGAAAGATTGCTCTGCAAGAAACAAAATCCGTGGTGGAGTTTAGTGTAGTAAGCAAGGGAAAGATGGCCCACTGCAGGAGAAAACAAAGGTACCGAGGGAGGGAGGTCACCTAGGCACTTGAAAGTCAAATTAAGAAGTGTGGAACTCTCCAACCTGGGCCTGGGGGGACAGCTTCTGCAAAAAGGGGTGCTGAGAAAAAGGGCCATTCTGCCATCAACAAGGTAGTGGGCAGAGAAAACACCGTCAGCATTCAGAAGTGTGCCGGTGGAGCGGGTTTCAAGAAGTGTGCCTCCAGGGCACTCAAAGATATGGGAACTCCAGCTGTATGCATCGACACCAGGGTCAACAAAGCTGTCTGGGCCACAGGAATAAGGGATGTCCCATATCGTATCAGGGTGCATTTATCCAGAAAACGTAATGAGGGTGAAGATTCACCAAACAAGCTCTGTATGCTGGTTGCCTACATACCTGTCACCACTTTCAAAAATATACAAGCAGTTAATGTGGATGAAAACTAACTACTGATTGTCGAATAAAGTTATAAAACTGCAAAAAAAAGTATGGAAAGTTTTCTTGGTACAATGGGGAATCTCTGAATATTTTCAAGTGTAGAATTAATATGATCCAATTTATATCTTGCAAAGATCACCCTGGATGCTGAGTAGAGAATGGGTTGAAGGAACTCAAAGATGAAAGTAAGAAGACCAATAAAAAGACTGCTACAATGATACTGGGAGAAGTAATGGTGGTTTGGTTGCAGTAGGGCTGGAGAGAAGTAGAAGGTTTCAATAAATATCTTGCAGGTACAATGAATGGTACTTGACAATAGATTGGATTGGAGGAGTATAAGGGAGATGTCAACAATTAATCTGAGATTCTGTTTGGATAGTGAGATTAAGGAGACTGGAAAGGAAACTCATTAGGGAGGGGAAAAAAGATAGTTAAGTTTTGAGTCTTTGAAACATAAAAATAGACATACCAAGAAGAGTGCTATTACATAATCTGGGACTTAGAAGAGATCTGAGCTGGAGATATATATGGGGGTCACTGGAATAAAGATGGTATGTAAGGAGAGGTATATTGTGACCTTTCTGAGAATAGTGTCAGTGCAGGTGAGAGATGGGTAGACAAGTTCTAGATTACAGTGGGTTGAGAGGAAGTTGAGGTACTAGACAACAGATATAGACCATTATTTCAAGTAGCTTAGAGAAAAAGGCAGTAGAGAGATTAGGAAAAGATTAAGAGGAGGTGTGGGAGTAGAGATGTCTATGATGAGAAGAGTTTTAAACTTGTTTTTAGGCTGTGAATAAAGGCCTAGCACAGAGGGTGAGATTGAGGATGTAAGTGATCAGGGGTGGAAGTGTGTGTGAACTTGAAATAATCGATTCTTAGAGGAGGAAGAAAGATAGAATTCTGAACACAGCAGCCAGGGTCAGGCTATAAAAGAAGTAGGAGCACTTCTTTCTCTGAAATACAGAGGGCTAACTTAGAATGGTGAAATTATAAGAAAGTTTAGAAGAAGATGGGTGAGCCCACTGAGAGAATTCAGGCCCGAAATGGCTTCTACTGTTTTGAAATACAGTGACAAGTGATACTATCTTCTTATACTGAGAGGATGAGATTAGGGTCAAGATCTTCCTCAATTATTGCTGCAGAGAATGGGAAAAGGCACCTGAATCCTCCAAGATTGTTATCCCAAGCCCGTCTATGTCCCCATGAAGCTTGTGGCTATCAAACCTTTACATGAAAGCTTTATTGATTTCAAATTCCAAATCCTCTTAATACTAGTTTTCTTGATTGATTTTTCTATATGCCATTAACTGTTTTTGTAGCATCCCAGGGCCAGAAAGCTATTAATCTGCTCCAAATTCAACTAAAATTTTAATTTAACAAGGCTTTATGGCCTTTCCAATTTTACTTGATTAGATGACATTGAAGAAAAGCAAAACATCTTTAATTTTTCTCAAACGACCTAACCGAGCAAAACATTGCCCCATCCTTGGGATTGTGATGGAAGAGAATACAAACTAGTACATTTTGTAAGGTAGGTACCCTTTCTATTCTATTGTTCACAAACAGATGGTCCATTGAACCTTATGTTGGCGGAACGTCTACCTTTTCATTCTTATTTCCCAACAGACATGGAAGCCTCTCATTTGTAATCAGTTTAAAGCTCAGTTATAGTCTTCATAAATTCAGGGAGAGCTGCTTCAGCAAATAATGCGACACATGTTTCTCCATGAAGAGTTAAAAACAGATGAATAACAGGTTCTGTATTTATTGGTACCTGACTGCATATTGATTATGTACTTAGGCAGGAACAAGCAAAGCTCATCTGAACCCCATATGATTACCACAGGTTACTTCGATGCTTAGAGTTATTCCTCTGAACAGTTAAGATCTCTTTACCCTGATTCATCTATTGTTAAAAAGGGATACATTTTAACTAAAATATTACAGCTAAATAATGTTGTCATTTGAGGCTTTTAATTTTTTTTTAGGTTAACATCGGTGGAATCAAAGACTATTTGGTTTCCTGCATCCACAGGCCACCACCTCTACAGTTGCAATCATTTCACCTTCGACTTAAAGCCAGTTCTGCCTCAGCTTCCGGGCCCTATTTTAACCTTTATTAGGGATAATTTTAGGAAATACAGATGAGTTTTTGGCTGATTCAGCATCCTCAGCCTAGCTGAGAGTGGTTCCAATTGGTTCTGTACTTCTAATCATGATGTTCTGTTCCCTTGCTCACCTGCTGATTGAAGGACTCTACGATTACCTGGGGTTGAATCCCCGCTTCACCACTATCCTTGCCCTGGGTAAGTTATTTTACTTCTCTGAGCCTCAGATACATCATCTCTCAAATGTTGGTAGAAATGTTTATGTTACAGAGGTGTTCTATTCATGCCTAGCAAGTAGAAGGCAGTCTGTTTTTCCCCCCTTTCTCCCAAGTTCCTGCCTTTATAGACTCCTCATTACATGGATTCTTACAGACTCGAGTCTCTGCTTTGCTTTAGGTAAATATATTTAGGGACTAGAGTCCTGTGATCTGCTGTTGGGTCACTTTAATGATGGCCACCATCTGCCTGCAATCCTACCTATTAGCTGACTTTAGGGTCCCAGTTACTCTGCCTCATTCATCTGTCCAGACAGATGATTGCATCTTACTAAACTGCCTCAATGATTATCATATGCCTGAGCCACCACCTATTGCCTGACACCATATTTTATGATTATTTTGGACTATCTGACTGTGCTTCCCCCATCCCTGCCCCACAAAAGTTACATTTTATTTCTGCCTCACTTATAGTTCTGTTTTGGTCATTATATGATATAATATAAGGATCTAAAAGTCATCTATTTTCTAAATATAAAATAAATTTCCTACTTAAAGAACAATATAACCTATAATAATAGAAAAACTCAATATCTATTATAAAATAAAATATGCATTTTAGGAGAAAATAAATGCTGATAATTTTAGCACTTGATAATTTACAACACGGAACAAATTCAAGTACTTGTCAAATTCATTACTTCTTTAAGTGAATGATGTAAACCATAAGGTCTTTGAATTTCGAAAGGATGTCATATCCTACAGCTGTCCAGCAGCAGTAAAGGTAAAAAAGTCGCAATCCATGGAAGAGACGTCAAGGGTAAAAGGCAACCCATTGAAGCAACCCATGAGTTAACCTCTTTCCATGTCAGTTCCAAAAGCTAATGGTTTACTTGCTTAGCTTAAGTTCTGCCTTATCAACGATCACTGGCCATTAATAAGTGATTGAGTTCATATTTCATTTCTACCTTTTGAATTTGGTTGTCATTGGCATTTACACCAAAAGTCATCATCAATACGTTCACATAATAACACCTATCAACAACTTATTTATATAATGCATTTTAAAATTGGATTATTACTTAAATAGCTCATGAATTTTCTTGTTCATTCTAGTTTCTAGTGGTAGTAGATCAACATCTATGCCTGAATCTATATCTACATTAGCATCTTTATCTATTTCTATGTCAGCATTTAACAAAACTAGAAAATTAATGTAATCCCTTAATAACCAGATAATTGGGAGTACAGAACATTTATTCTTTAATAATATTATGAGGTCACCTGAAATTTTCCTATTTTCTTTTACTGTTTTGATGTTTGGATCTAGGAAGTATTTGAAATGATTTAAATAAATATCTATTTCTCACACTACATTAGGTGGTATTGTAATGCTCTGAATTAGCTACTGTATCTTAAGGTGCCCCTTAAAACCAGGAAATAGCCTAGGCCTGGTATTAACAATAAATGGACTTAAATGCCTGTTTGTTGATGGCTGTGAAACGATGAAACAAAGTTAATCAGATTAAATCTAAGTGACTAAAATATTCAAATTGTTAAGAAAGCAATCAATGAAAAACAGTCCAAGAGGACAAACCAAAACATATCGAGTCTTTGGCCCTATGCGCCAGCATCACGAAGCTTGTTATTCCTACAAAGAAAGACAAAGGCACACAAGACTATACCGTAGTGTTTTCCTGAATGGGAACAATTTACAGTCCTTCAGATGGGCAGACTTTAGAATCAAAAACAATTTCACAAAATCTTTACACATTAAAATGTTGCTCCCACTTGTTAATGCAGCTTGGGTATTAGAACGCCCTGGGAGAAACTCTACTTTGAGAAGGAGAAAGCATGAGTTTATAAATTGTCTACTTAAACTGAGTAGGCTTTTCCTAATGGTTCAAAAATTTAACTGCATTAATATGACTGTGGAGCCACACAGCTTAAGGGAAAATGTCGCTAGATTGGGAAACCCTTAAAAAGCTGGTAGTATAGCTGAAAGTATCCTAGTACCAATTATTCAGGGCAAGGTTGAATTTAATTGAGTCAAGCAAACACCCCTCTTTCTCATTCCCTTGTCCAAGTAACTCACAGCTTTCAATCTCCAGAGTGCAGTTTTGTTCATCCAGAGGATATCTCCGTAGATCCATCATACACGCAGCTGTGGTTGTGATTCTGTCAGGATGAGAGGGAGAAAGATAGCATCATAAGGTGAGGCTTTCATTTCCAGGCTTCCTAGCCCTGAATCATGCTACCAGTGGGCATTAAAATTTTGAGGTTGAAAATTTTGAAGACAGGCAGATTGAATTTGAGTCTTGCTTTGCTGCTGACTAGTGGTATGAGCTTGGGCTATTTAATTGATCTCCATGAGCCTCAGTCCCCTTATCCATCAGAATACCTACTGCAGAGAATGGCAGTGAGAATTAAGAGAGATGTGTGCTCCACAAGCGCTGGTCATTAGTATAGCTATTTTTATCCCACGGCCCTTCTTGTAGCAGCCTGGCAACATCTCTGCCAATATGCGCAGCAAGTCCCTCCTATGAACAGCTCATCTACATTATGCACCAAAGACTACCTTCCTCTCCTGCTACAACCTAATAATAAAACAATAAAACAACAACAACAAAATCTGCCCTCCATAACTTTTGGTGCCTAACATTACCCACCATTAGAGAGATTTGTCAGATTCATCTCTGAGACCCTGGTCCCCCTATACTCAATCTAACCAGAAAAGGAACACTGTTTTAGGATTGGTGTTCACACCATATAGTTGCCAATTTCGGTTTAAGCAAACCTCAAGACCCTGACTCTAGATATCTTACCTGGGTTTCCCTTATCCCTCCATTTTCACTTGCCTGGGCTGTTTCTCTAGACTATGGAATCTGAGAATAACTAAAATTCTTAGGCTATCTACTCTTACAAACATTGCATATTACTATGGAATTGAAAACATACTTTTCTTTAAAAAATTTACATGCTCCTCTCTTACAAAGTAGTGTGTAATCATAATTTAAAGAATTTAAAATATTCAAATTTAATAATAGAAAGTTTCCCTTCTACCTTAATCTCCAGGAGCTACAATACTGGAAATTTTCCATAAATATTCCATGTAAAAATATAAGCACAGCTATATCTTCGTATGGGATGACTTCTTAGACAGCTGCCTACCTGTTCTGAACCTTGCTTGTTTTCATTAACAGTGTATCTTGGAATTGGTTTTATATCAGCAAATAATAAGCTGTCTTAAAAATTTTACTGTGATGTGTTCAGTTGTACGGAAATACCATAATTTATTTTCCCAGTCACCCTTTGATGGGCATTTACGGCTTCCTGTTTTTATTTTTACAAATGAAGATGCTCTGAATACACTGGTAGACTCTACTATGTCTCATTACATCTGTTGGCTATTTCTAGAAAGAGAATGGTTTAAAAAAAGGTAAATGTGTTTTAATTTTTGTCACATTGCCCTTGGTAGAGGTTGTACCAATTTTCACTCCCATCAACAGTGTATCTAAATTTGAAAAACTACTCTTCGTTCCTATGTGTTTTCGAGGCTGCCAAGGTGACTTATTGCTTTGGTCATGTGTGTTAACCTAACAGGAACCTTCTTCTTAAAAACACTGTTACACAAAACCCTAGCCCTTTCCAATTTCTCTTTGGCTTTCCTCAGGAAAGATGAAAGCTCACAGCATCGACACTGGGACATTCCCTTTGAAGCCTTTCTTAGGCAGGATGGTGGTCAGTTTAATCAGGTTTATTTGAGCAATAGGCAAGAACAAAAAAAATGTCAAGTTCAATTTTTAAAAACATTTCTTCAAAGTGTTTTACAAAAAATTTAAAGACTAGTTGTATTCCAGAATTTAGCACATGAAAGGATTTATGGGATAAATTCCTTCTTTCTGGATTCCTTCTTGCCTCTTGCTCCCATAATTACAGGAACTGGTTAATTTTTTTCACTTAAAACTATATCATACATATCTTTTGTTTTCTAAAAATACAATTTCACATTATTTTTATGGCCTGCATAATGTTTTAAACACACTTCATGAGACAACACAATAAATATTTTTAAATGCTTTAAAAAATTATCTTTCTCCCCTACCATAGTATTTGTTTAACAACTTCTTATGAATAAAAAAATGAATATTACCTATATATTACTAAAGTGTGGCCAGCTCTATGATCTCATGAATTAGCCAGTGGATAATTTTTGGAGATATCTGACAATATCTGTAGACAGTTTAGATTGTCAGGCTGGTGGTGGAGGCGTGATGCTCACATCTAGTCGGTGGAGACCCAGGATACTGCTAAGCACCCTGCAAGGACCAGGAAAGCCCCCAACAGTAAAGAATTATGTTTCAAAATGTTAGTAGTGCCAAGGGTTGAGAAATTTGGCTCAATTGTGGTTTTTAAACCTTTTCCCTTGAGGAAAACACTAATGAAACATCTTATACAGAGGTTCACTATATAAAATACAAATGAATAAGTAAAAGCAGTATTTTGTTAGTATAAAATTACCTTATAAGTTCAAATGCTGACATCTATTTTAATGAGCACACAAATTTGAAAGCAGGGAATATAATTAGGGCCTTAAATCTCACTCAGCAGCAACATTTTTCTGTTGTATTTTATTAGCATAGTATTGAGAAAATCCTAACAGTGAAACATTTGTTTCTAAAAATCTTACATGACCAGCCATAGGCTACCCTGAATTAGGTGAAAAACAAAAGTCTGTGTGCCAAGTAACCACCTCTATAATCAATGACACCTTTATAAATGGTTAGATACATTCACAAGTAGTTGATCTCTAGCAGGTGCTTAATGATGAATTAAAAGGAAGCTTTACTCGTTTCAAAGCAAAAATGCTCCATGTGCTGCATAAATTAACCTGGCTGCATAAGTTAATAGTGTGGTGGTTTTGAATGAATTAAAATGTACATACGACACAATATAGTGTACTTATTTTTTATTATAGTTTTAAATAGTTATAATATTTTAACATAAAATTAGAATTAATTATTATTTGTAAGAGTATTAAAGAGCTTAAGAGATACTTGAGAATATCATTTGAATCCCACTGGTCAGCATATCTCACTTAATTGACCATGTTTTCAGACACGTGTCGCCTGGTTAGTTAAGCACACCACATCTAAATCAGGACATGCATTGGAATCTTACACTGAGCCACTGATTCACACGTTGTGAGGCTCTGGAGTATTTACAAAGCAATTTGAAAAGCCTTGTGTGTCAAATGAAGAACTAATGTCTCATGTGTATGGGTCCTACAGCTGCAAGTAATAAAAAAACCAACTTTTGGAAAGTATAACTGACCTTACTATTGCTATCTGTTATGACCAGTCCATTCAGTGGTCAATAGATATAAGAAATCTAATTGATATTATCTTGGGAAACCATACATCATACCAGAGGCTTGCCCATGACTTGATATTTTTTCAGCTATGATCTCCTGGATCAGTTAACTTCTTTTGCCCCAAATACCATTATGATACCAAGAAAAGTTGAGTAATCATAGCTCAGAAAGGGAAGGAATCAAGGCAGCTCGAAGAAACTGAGCTCTAGGAAGTGCCCGACTTCCTCTGGAAAGCTCTGATATTACTGAAACAACTTCCTTCTTGGGATCTATCTGCTCCAAATGGATAATTCCCCAGAGCATTTCATTGGCCCAACTTGGGTTAGGTGCCAACTCTTCCAAAATTATTTAGTAAGGGCTGGAAAGAAAGCCACAGATATACAAATATGGTCACCAGGGACCCAAAAGGATCCTGAGAAGGGAGGGATCATTGAGACTCAAACGGAAACCCCTCTGTGAGCAGGTATTCACAAATTCATGTTGTGGCCTGCAGACATTTATGCAACAGTGTTGTCTCTGCTAATTAAAGCGTTTGGAATTTTTAGATTTTGTAGTGCTTATGGCTAAGTGAGCTGAGTGCCTTGAGCTCTTTATGAGAAAAAAAAATGCTGAGAAAGAATTCCCAGGATCATTAACAAAAAGAGAGATGTACTTAGACATCTCTTCTGCCTGCTGGGTGAGAGACAGCAGTGAACATCTCTAAGCATGACTGCTCCCTCCCTGCTTTTCCATTTGTTCACCTCGCCGAATGTAATTGCTCAGCAGTGGTTAGTCACCTCTGCAATTAATTAACACTCCTATATGGAAATGTGCTCACACTGTGGCTAAAGCAGCCTCATATTCTGAACCTATGGAATCAAAGGTGCCAGAGCTCACAAAACTGGATGGGTCAAGAGCTTCAAGATTAAAGTGATTTTTGAATTTTATTTTTAACTTTTCACACTCAAGTCATTCATTCTGAGTGTGTGAAAATATTACTGGCTGATAGCAAATGAAGGTACAATAGAGCAGTATCAGTTATAGCAAAGTATTAACTGACTGATTTTCTGAACGCAGACTTCCCAGAGGCACAGACTCATGACAGCGTAACATTCATCTGTCTTCCTTCAAAGACATTTAGAATGGCTTACATTATAATCCAATTTATTGACATTTTGAAGGTTAGGTCAGAACACGATAATAGGCTGTTAGAAGCTATGGTCCCCTGATACTTGGGAATGAACGGAAATCATATTGCTGTAGTATTCATTTATTAAGTTGTATTCTGCATGGTCACTGACCTTAAAAGTCACTGTAATTACAAATCATGTATATTTGATGTTTAAGGGCAATGTGACCCTCACTGCTGACAACACACAATCCAGGAGGAACTGGCCCATAAGTAACTTAAAATCTAGCTACACATATACACACAGGTACATATAGAGAGCACTTTGCCAATAGGAATGTGAACTTAAATAAATGAACAAATTATATACATATGATTGGGATTTCAATTTTATAGGGATGAGCTCCTAGGTTTTAAACTTAATTCCTGTAGGACTGTAACAATTTAATAGTATCTGTATTAAAAGAATATGAGAACAGAGAGGGGGGAAAGCCTGAAAATGCTGAATTCTAATCATACCCCTAAAATTGGTGAAATTGATTACTATTCATTTCCTTTCTTCTAAGCATATGTTTAATAAAGGTGAAATCATTCTGTGTTTAGCAATCTCATTTGCTGATTTTTGGGCAACCTTATAGGGGAGAATTTTAAGTCATTCCATTCTCCACGAGCACAATTTTCAGTGTCAGGATTCCGTTGCATAGATGCCCCGCTGTTTACTTACTGCTCCGCGATTGTGAGCCATCAGTCGGAGCTCTTCGGTACCACATCCACTCCCCACTGCAGTCAATACTGCTCTTACGTCTTTATTTTTTGATTTCAGGTTTCTGCTTCCCTCCTCCCGCTCGGTTTTGTACTCTTAGTGCTGAATGTTGATGACACTCTTCTCAGTGCAATCCCAAGCAGTCATTTTCAGGTGATTAGCTCTATACCAAATGTTGTGTAAATGGGCTCATTTTTATTCATTTCTGTCGAGCTGGGGTGATTCATGAACCACATTGTGAATATGAGAAGCAGTTCATAAATCAGAGTGGCCAGAGGTGGGCGAGCAAAAAACCCCCAAAACGTAATAATAAGGCAATAGTAATTAACAGATCCTTGTCAAGGACCCAGTGCCAATCTCAGCCATCTTTTACCATAGATGTCTGGCTGAGTTCAAGACAGGCTATTTTCCCCCCAAATTACATCAGTATATTCATATATCTGTGAAGTATGAGAGCATGTATTAAATTTGTACTATGTCTAATGTTTCCTAAGAACAATTAGCTGAACTATGTGCTAGGGGGCAGAAAAAATAAGGTTACCTCCTCCAAATCAGAGCATCTTTATCCCATCATCTCAGTCATCAGGAATTTGTATGGTGGACAGATCATGAGGAATTAGGACAATAACAAGCCCTTAAACAATGGGAAGGGCCCTAGAAATTGAAGCAAAGGCAAAGCAAATGTTTCCTTGAATCGGATGCCCCGACTCGGTAGTGAGCAAGGACAGAGCAGTTACAAGGACTCAGACAGAGTCGGGAGGTCAAGTGAAGGCGCGGGTCTTCTTTCAGTTACTGCTTTTGGATTATTTGTAAAAATGCCCTATTGCTTTGCCACGTGATGATTTCTCCCAGAACAAAGAGCTGACACATTTACTAAAAGGTAATCAGAATAATCTTGAAAAGGCATTTCTGAAGGAGTGAAGTAATATTCAAGAGAGACAGAACGTTAAAATACTGCATTCTCAAGGCACGGCTTTCCCCTGAGAAACAAAAAAAATAAAGCAAAACCCCAAACAAATATAAGGCAGCTGTATACATTGTACAAAATTTTGAGCTCCCTATTGGAATGAGAGCAGGGCTTGAGAACATCATTCTTTTTCTTTTAAAATAATTCATAAATTTTAAAACATTCTGAAAGTGGTGGAGAAACATTCCTTCCACCACATCAGCCATTAGCACTGTGGTACATTTACATTCAGTCTCCCCCTTCCCATGTCTCCTGGGTTTTTGCACGTTTGTAAGCACATTCAAGATTTTGTTTTCTTCCCTCTAATGTTTTTGTTTGTTTTGTTTGTCCTCACTGGAAGATATTTTTTCCATTGATTTTTTAGAGGGGGGGGGTTGGGGAGAGAGAGAGAAAGAGAAACATCCATGTGAGAGAGACATGTTGACTGGCGGCCTCCCATACACACCCCGACTGGGGCCGGGGATCGAACCTGCAACCCAGGTACGTGCCCTTGACCAGGAATCGAACACACGGCCCTTTGGTGCTCGGGCGGACACTAACCACTGAACCACATCATCAAGGGCTTGCCTTTAATTTTTAACGTCATAACATTTTCTTTCTTGGCATCAGGATTGCAATTTTTTTGCCAGAAAACAATATACTTATGGTGGACATTTAGATTGTTTGTTTAAAATAGGCTAAAATGAACATTTTCATGAATATAGGGCTTTCCCCACATTTTAGATTATTTCTTTAGGATAGAAACCCAATAGGCAGAATTACTATATCCAAAGATGTAAAAAAACTTTTGGCTTCTTACAATATATATGGCCAAAACACTTTCTTAAAAGAATTTGTAATACAAAGGAGTACTAATTTCCCTACCCTATTGCTTAGTTAGATGTTGTACCATTTTTTAATAGAAGAAAATTGATACTTTCAATGTATTTTAATTATTCACCTACTAACAAAGTATTTTTTAAAATTTTGCTTACAAATTGTATTTGGAACCATTCTTTCTCTAGAAACTAAAATAATTAGTGATGTATAATTTTATGATTAAAAGACCAATATTAAAATTTTACCAAATATCAGGAAAGAATGAAGAGAGTGATTATAGATTAATTTTGCTACTGCCCTGTTCTGTTAATTAAGTGAATAAATATATGTTGAATTTAATATGTATTTTCATGGTTTACTTTTGACATGTATTTTCCATGGTTTTACTGTTAATTTTTTTGAAGTATAATTATAGAAATAAAAATCTAAAATAAAACTTATATTGCCTTTTGGGGTTCATAATGAACACCATCAGAATTAAGCTAATTGAGAGGTGATCATGTTTTCTAAAAGGCAAAAATAGGAAGGGGATTTCATGTTTCCACATTAATGACGAAGCATTCCAGATATGGCAGTAATATAAAAAATATGATTTCTATCCCAGGGCTTTTGTAATACAAACACTTCCAAAATGGAGCTACAAAATGTAATTAAGTGTATTTTCTATTCATTTTTGCAAGTACAATGTTAAGTAGATAAACTCGGATGGTTCGGCTGTTCTGCACCTAGATGCCTGCCCACCTGCGACAAGGAGACAGCAGGGACACCTATTCATCAACACTCCTGGGACAGCAAGTGGGCAAAGGTCCCACCTCTCTAGCAAGGCAAAAATGGATGCAGTGGGCTACTTAACAGAAGTCAAAATGAATAAACTAGATCTGTATGTATCAACATGGGTGTGCCTCTCATAGAGTTGTGAGGGGGGGGAAACGCCCAGGAAGAATGCCTACAAAAATCTACATTTATTTAAAAATTTTCAGGACCAAATTATATTTCTTAGGAAATCACCAGAGTACGCGTGTGAGTGTGTGTGTATAGTAAAAGACAAAAATAGGCATAGAAATGGGACACAGCGATTCTGGCACGGTAGCTGTGCTGGAGGAGGGAGAGGTAGGGGAGGAGAGAGGGTGAGATGCAGATGGAATTGTACTAATCTCTGGGAGTTTTCCCTCCCTCCCTCCCTCCCTCCCTCCCTCCCTCCCTCCCTCCCTCCCTCCCTCCCTCCCTCCCTCCCTCCCTCCCTCCCTCCCTCCCTCCTTCCCTTTTTCCTCTCCTTTCCCCTTCCCTCCCTTCTCTTCCTTCCCTTCCCTTCCTTTCCTTTTTCCATTTTTCTGTTAACCTAACAGGGCAACACATTAACATATTTTTTAATCTGTCCATTGCCCTCCAATTTGATATCCTCAGATTAATGGATAATCATAATGACCACCACTACACTCACACTCTTATTTTTAAATGTTCTCAACTGTGTGTAACAACCTTCCTGTTCCCTATCCCAGAATTACCATAAAAAAAGTAAAGGAATTTAAAATTTCTCTCTCCCTCACATTGACTTTCTACCTAATTGGCATTTAATAGTGGCCATGATTATAATCTTCAGAAATGAGTTCCTTCAGTCAAGAAATCTATCAACATACATAGACCTTGGTTTTTGAAACTGATATATCATTCCTCACATTTCTCACCACAAGATCCCTTTGCGATTATACATTTATTTATTTAATTACTTGTTTCTTGTGTGACTGCTTGAATATGATGTTAAGTGCCACCAGGGAAATGACCTCTCAGTGATTCATTTACCAGCTTTCTGCTCAGTGTCTGGCACAGAACTGACGTGTAAATTAATGGTATTAATATGTAACTTAAGGAAACACTGAAATCATTACTTCCCTAAAAAGACAGAAAAAGACCAATATGCTGTCTTTTCTTTTTTACAATAGTTAATTAATTAATTAATTGTTCATAATATTACAGGTGTCCCCATTTTCCCCCACTGACGCCCTCCACCCCGCACTCACTCCCCTCCCCAGGCCCTCACCACACTATTGTCTGTGCCCATGGGTTATGCATATAAATTCTTTGTTTAATCTCTTCCCCCCAAGTTCCCTCTGAGATTCATCAGCCTGTTCCATGCCTTTATGTCACTGAATCTATTTTGTTCATCAGTTTATGTTCTTTAGATTCCACATATAAGCGAGATCATGTGATGTTTGTCTTTGTCTGCCTGGCTTATTTCGCTTAGCATAATATTCTTCAGGTCCATCCACACTGTCCCAAAGGGTACGAGATCCTTCTTCTTTACAGCTGCGTAGTATTCCCTGGTGTAAATGTCCCACCGCTTTTTATCCACTCATCTACTGATGGGCACTTGGGCTGTTTCCAGATCTCAGCTATTGTAAATTGTGCTGCTATGAACATAGGGGTGCATATATTCTTTCTGATTAGTGTTTCAGGATTCTTAGGATATATTCCTAGAAGTGGGATCTCTGGGTTAAAAGGCAGCTCCATTTTTAATTTTTTGAGGAACCTCCATACTGCTTTCCATAGTGGCTGCCCCAGTCTGCATTCCCACCAGCAGTGTACCAGGGTTCCCCTTTCTCCACACCCTCGCCAGCATGTGTCATTTGCTGATTTGTTGATGGAGCCATTCTGACAGGTGTGAGGTGATACCTCATTGTGGTTTTAATTTGCATCTCTGATGATTAGACGTTGAGCATTTTCTCATGTGTCTCTTGGCCATCTGTATGTCTTCTTTGAAGCAATGTCTATTCAGGTCCTTTGCCCATTTTTTAGTTGGATTGTTTGTCTTCCCCTTGCTGAGTAGTATGAGTTCTTTATACACTTTGGAAATTAGCCTCTTATTAGATGCATCTTTGGCAAATATGTTCTCCCATACAGTGGGACTCCTTTGTATTTTGAGGCTGTTTTCTTTTGCTATGCAGAAGCTTTTTAGTTTGATGTAGTCCCATATGTTTATTTTTTCTTTTGTTTCTCTTGCCCTAGGAGATGCATCGGTGAAAATTCAACTATGTGAGATGTCTGTGACTTTACTGCCTATGTTTTCTTCCAGGATTTTTATGGTTTCGTGACTTAACATTTAAATCTTTTATCCGTTTTGAATTTATTCTTGTGTATGGAGTAAGTTGATGATCTAGTTTCATTTTTTTGCATGTACCTGTCCAATTTTCCCAACACCATTTATTGAAGAGACTGTCTTTACTCCATTGTATGCTCTTGCCTCCTTTGTCAAATATTAACTGACCATAATAGTGTGGGTCTATTTCTGGGGTCTCTGTTCTGTTCCACTGATCGATATGTCCGTTGTTGCACCAATACCAAGTATGCTGTCTTTATTAAAAATTTATGCCAATGTTGGTTGGAATACAAGTTTAGGATAAAGATCCGTTTCCCTCATCCTGATTCAATTTCTTATTAGAAATCATCTTTGCTAAATATACAGCCACAGAATATAGTCAGTTGGATAGTTTCTAGGACCGTGAAGCTGCTCAACGTATGCTTAAATTAAGCCAGATGTCATGGACCTCTCATCTGTTACAATTTTAAATGCTATATAGCTTAGCTTAGGAGAGAAATGGTTATAACACTGGTATTTACATTAAATAGTCCAAATGACAACATAGGTTCAGACACTCTTTCTTCTCTTACTTTTGAGAATGCACAAAGAGTAGGGCCTCAAGGTACAGAAAGTTGGTTTCCATTCCAAGAGCAAAATGAGTATTGTCCTTGCCAAGAGTGTGAAAGGGTTAATATGGGTCAGACTTCCTCTCATGCTAGGCTGCAGTTTTCCATTTGAAAAGCAAATATTTACATGGCATGTGAGGATTTTAAAAACATCATTAAAACATCAATTTTACATCAGCATTATTAGAATGCTAACTTCAAAAGCAGTTAATAATGAATAACTCATGTTGTCTGGTTGATTTTTCAACTTAAAAAGCGAAGAAAAATGAAGGAATGCTTAGATAATCTAAGACCTAAAGAACATAAACGGACATAAAGAAACTTAAAAATATCTTGTAACAAGAAGTAACATGATGTTCTTCTCACATATGTAAAACAATTTATAAATAGCACACCTTCAACATTTAAAGTATAATTCTAACTATTGTCATTATTCTCCATTGAATATTAATAATGCATACTTATCTATATTTACATCCTTTTATATGCAAGTACATAATTTATAGGTATACCTCAAAAGGGCTGTGATTGGTTTATTAAAAGATAAGTGCAAGTAAATGACATAATTCACAGAAGTTCTATGAATTACCTGCTATTTTAGGGTAGTCCTTTTTCTTTTTTAAATATCTCTTTATTGATTTCAGAGAGGAAGGGAAAGGGAGAGAGAGAGAAACATCAACGAGAGAGACATTGATCGGCTGCCTCCTGCACGCCCCCTCTGGGGATCGAGCCCGCAACCCGGGCATGTGCCCTGACTGGGAATTGAACCAAGATCTCCTGGATTATAGGTTGATGCTCAACCGCTGAGCCACGCTGGTTGGGATAGTCCTTCCTTGTTAAACAAGTTTTAGTCTCTAGAAATTCAGAATAAATAAATGTACATTACTGGTGCCAGGTGGGTAGTAGCCTTATTGGGGGGATCACTTCATAAGTTATATAAATGTCTACCATTATTCTCTATACCCGAAACTAATATAATATTGAATGTCAACTGTAATTTAAGAAACTCTAAAAAAATAAGTTAAAATAAAAAGCATGAAATAGAAACAAAAACAAAATAAAAACAAGCAAACATACAAAACACACTTTTGTCAATGCTTTTCCCTGCTCCCTCTGCCTCCTGACCAACCCTGGTGCTTCCCCACGTGACCCTCTGTGGGGTGGTGTGCCTCTCCTCTTGGGAACTGTGAGCACAAACTATCTTTTCAGTGGCAGCTGTCTCCTGATCTGTTGGCCTCACCATAACTTAATACCTTTAAAAATAGGAAAAAAACCCCAAATGTACATTTCTTCTTATCTTCTATTTTCTACCATCATTTCTCAAATTAACTAAGTAAAAAAACAAGAAACCCTGAAATCCCTAAGCACACTCTATTCAGAAACAATACATAAGCACATATATGGATTGCTGAAGTTAAAACATGTTCTCTTTAACAAGGGAAATGATATATATATATATATATATATATATATATATATATATATATGTGTGTGTGTGTGTGTGTGTGTGTGTGTGTGTGTGTGTGTGTATCTTTGCCTATGTTACATTAAATATAAAGTGATTTCTTTGATCATTACCCTTGAGAATAATAAAATTCATAGTGACCGTTTTTAAGTTTATGGAAACCTGAATGTTCCTATTAACTCTGCTAATTAATTACTCTGAATAAAAGATTATTTTAGCCGGGCCAGGAGTGGCTCAGCGGTTGAGCGTCGGCCTAGGATCCAGAAGGTCAAGGTTCGATTCCCAGTCAGGGCACATGCCAGGGTTGCAGGCTCCATCCCCAGTCAGGGGCGTGCAGGAGGCAGTCGATCAGTGACTCTCATCATTGATGTTTCTATCTCTCTCTCTCCCTCTCCCTTCCTCTCTCTGAAATCAATAAAGATATATATAAAAAAAGACTATTTTAGCATGGATGAGACTGACATCTCAGAGGGATGGAGGGGGGAGAGGAGGAGAGGAGGAGAGGGGGAGGGGGGAGGGGGGCCGGGGAGAGATTAATCCAAGAATTTAGATGCATGTATGCACAACCCAAGGACATGGACAATGGTGTGGGGAGGGGAGGGGGTGGGGAGGGGTGGAATGGTTCACTGGGGAGAAAAAGGGACATTTGTAATATTTTGAACAAAAAAAAAAGCCTATTTTATTACCTTGACTATTTAAATGAATAAATACATCATGCAGTCTTATTATTAAAAAAACTGCATAAGTTAGAACTGCATTTTGGTGAAAACAATTATATTAATAAGCAAATTCAAAATGCTATATCCAGTAAACTTATTATTAAATTCTAATTATTTAAGAAAATATTGTGCAATAAACATATTGAACTTAATTTTGAATATCCATATACATAATAATTTGGGTTTAAAAAACATGATGCCTCAGAGAAAAGAATTCCTGAATTTTGAATATTTAAAAATATTTGAATGAAGTTTATTAGTTTAATATTTATGAATCTTGTACTAATTAATCATTAATAATCTTAGAGCAAATGGTATATTTGAGAACATTCAGAATTTATAACATCACTTTTTGTAAATAGAAGTTATTACTGATAGAAGTGTAAATAACATCTCCCTCTTAAAAATCAGGTCTTAAAATTTTACATTCAAATTTTCTACAAAAAATTGCTTTATATAATAGAGAAATTTATATGCTGCATTTAATACAGCGAATAGAAAAATGAGAGTGGAAGAAATAGTGTTGGGTACTTTGCATACATTATCTTCCCAAATAATCACTATCCCTCCATGCTGGGAATTGTTGGGTGAGAAATCTGTTATATCAGAGGAGGGAAACATATCATGACCATTAGTTATGTGATCCAAATTTACTCTTGACATAAATTTATAAGCAGTCTGTTTCTTGGTAGCTATAATTCAGGAAGTCCTTTCTCATTTTCTAGGGAAACTTGTGAAAGATTTTGAAATGAACCAGAAAGTTTAGTAGATATCTTTGTCTAGTGGTCAGGGTAATCTCATGTCTAATTGTCTTCGAGATATTTTGCAACTCTGTACATGATAGAAAAATGATAGTAATTTAAGTGATACTTATCTATAGAATTGCAGTGGTAATTGATTATTGCCTTGTGGATATTGGCCAGTTTTGACAGTTTGCATGTATTTATTAATTCTGTTCAGTGTGCTATGTCTTTTCAGTGTATCCATCCTTGGATTTCCCCTTGAACTGGTTGTAACATCTTACTAGGTCTCTTATTAATGAGTAAATTGAAATCTTTGACATATGTTTGTTTTATATTTTTATATGATTTTATTCTTTTAAAATAATTTTCCTTTTATAGCTTTGGAAGTAATCTATCGAGATGACTAATGGATTTACCTAACAGAGCCAGGTAAAATGTGTTGCCAGAAAGATGTACCTTACTGGCAACTTGAGCTCAGGCATGTCTTTCCTTGGTTCCCAGAGGTAAAGCACATATTTATTTTAAGGTGAAACTAAAAAACATAAGTTTGCTGACTCTGTTTTCTTCTTTTCTTCCCCTCTACTGACTTTTTGTTTTGTTTTGTTCCTGGTTTGCTTACAGCCAATATGTTATTTCCTGTTGGTGACAGCAATGATTGAGAATTGGTTTCATGGTCTGACCGTGTAATGATTTCTGTAAGTAGGCTAATGGATTATGGAGTTAGAGGTCTACACTCTGTTGGATAAGAGACAACAGAGGGTTTCATTTGTTAGTCTTTTTTGTTTGTTTTATCTATTTGTCCATTTTGAGCTCAAGTCAATTAAGAATCTTGTGCCCAGTGGAATGGAAAGCAGCTGTTTGATATCTAGATCATGAATTTTTGTGTTTCTGTATTTACTTTTGACCTGTAGCAAAAGTGTAGATCTGAATTTATAAGCACTCTACATGTCTTTGTATCTAGAATTCAAAAAGGACTTTACCTTTCATTATGAGAGTATTAATAAATTAGATTATAAAGTCTTACTATAAAGGAGCTCTGTCCTGATTGGTTTATTTAGGTAAATAAATCCTAATGTAAATAAAATATTTCTAAGTCTCCCCCCAAAAGAAAAACTTAAATTTTAACATTTTAAATGTTCTAGACTTAAACAAAATATTCTCTTTATAAAAACTAACACAGAGCCCAGCCGGTGTGGCTCAGTGGTTGATCATTGACCTATGAACCAGGGGGTCATGGTTTGATTCCCAGTCAGAGCGCATGCTCAGGTTTCCAGTTTGATCCCCAGTAGGGGGTGTGCAGGAGGCAACTGGCCAATGAGTCTCTCTCATCATTGACATTTCTGTCTCTCTTCCTCTCCCTTCCTCTCTCTGCAAACAATAAAAAGCATATTATAAAAAAACAAAAACTAACACAGAAACATTTTAAGGATCCAAATTCACCTAATTAAGAGAAAACTTTGGTAAATGGACCTAGCTTAATAATTTGGTTTAATGTAAAACAGCTATCTCTTTTCTGATTTATCAGTATTAAGTATAATGCAAGCATACATTTTGTTCTATCTTGGTTTGCTTTCCCTAAACTTATACAGGTCTCCTGATCAAAGGTACTAACATTAATGAGTTCTGCTAGTCTGCTGGAGTACTTACGTAGGAGAGAGTTTTCAATTTTCCACTCCCCAGATTTCTTTGTGAAATACAAGTTCATTTATTTGGTTAGAAGTTATAATAGGATGGTGTGACTATTCTAGGAGTAATAGTGACAAAGAAATATACTTGTATATGTGCATCTTTTTTCATTCAAGAAAAAAGGAATAGTTTTATTCTGAAGTTATACTTCTCAAATTCTTGGTCTTCAGGTACATTTGTACTCTTAAATCCCACCAATATTTACCATGTTTAAAATTAAAACTGAGAAACAAGTTTAATATGTATTTATCAATTCATTTTAAGAGAGCACGATGAGTGCATTGCATGTTAACATCTTGATGTTGTTATGAAAATGGTTTTGACCACATAGATCGAGGGATAAAGAAGCATTGCCCTAAGTAAGGTGAAGTGCAGGTAAGTTCCAGAACATGAAAGAACATGATGAAGGACAATCATCAAACACGATGAGTTGACAAACTATGAAATGTATGACAATTTTAGCAAAGTTTGACTAAATCATGGTAGGTTTGCTTACTTGGTTTACTGATTAATGCTTTCCCTACAGTGTAAAAGTTTATTCTTTACCTTCTGTGTAATCAGTTACTTAGATAGCAAAGACTCCGTCTCTTAATTTTCTGTGTTTTATACTGACTTTATTATGTCCTGCAGTATTAAAAAAATAAGGACAACAAAGCTTGCCCCCATGACCCTACCTCAAGCAAATGCTCAAATCTCTAACAACTTGATTTTGCCATTCTTTTTTTTTTTTTTTTTTAATATATCTTTATTGATTTCAGAGAGAGGAAAGGAGAGAGAGAAACATCAATGATGAGAGAGTCATTGATCGGCTGCCTCCTGCACACCCCTGACTGGGGGATCGAGCCCACAACCCGGGCATGTGCCCTGACCGGGAATCGAACCCCGATCGCCTGGATCCTAGGTCGATGCTCAACCGCTGAGCCACGCCCGGCTGGGCAATTTTTCCATCCTTAAATCAGATAATATATATCAACATCTGCATCTATACCTAAGTATCTTTTACATGTAAAGTATCTTTTGATTTTCCCAGAGGGCTCTTGAAAAATCACGTAATAATTTTATAAGACTGCACGTGAAGAGCTGTCAAGTGGGAAGATGTGCTCAGCCTGCTCCCAATTAAGTTTACATAGGTAAAATGTTATCACTCTAAATATTTCAGACAGTGAAGGCCTTATGGGAAGTCCCTGGGAATGTGTCAGTGCTCTTGCTTTCCATAATAAGTATTAACCTCAGAAGAAACACTGTTCAAAATCTTACCAAATAGTTCTCTCTAGTTTTCCTATGTTTACCATATATGTCCTATATCTATCCAAGTTTTGATGGTGCTTTGTCTAAAAATATTAAGCAACAATAGTATAATGTTTTCAGTCATGATTTCACTTACTTTTAAAAATGTTTAAATCTGCATCTTCTAGAAAGTCCCATTCTGGCCCCACATGTGCTATTGAGATTGATTTCTAGACAAAACTGCAAAGTAGAGATAATCATTCAGCATTTCTTGCTGCATTTGGGGGTATATACCTCATCTGCTAGATCTTCTGAATTTCAGCACAACTGAGTTGTGCTGAATTCCATTCCCTGAAGGCTCCCATTATGCCTCGCTATCTCATTACTACTTCTGGGTCATGCAATTCTTCCTACAAAAGTCCCAAGGCTAAACACTGGTGGGGGTCAGGTTTTGGACTCATCTGTCTCTTGTTATGGCTTAACTCTCCAACCTCGTCTACTACGTGTAGAGACAGTAAGGTTGATAAACTGTCCTGTAGCACACTCAGGCTCCCATGGCTTACCCAGTGTTCCTCTATGATTTTCACAGTTGAGTCTACTAATTGGTAGACTAAATTCCTAAAAAAATAAGACACATACTATTTTAGGGAGTGGACAATCTACCATCGTAAGCACAGATAAAAGACCAATAAAAAATAAAAAATAAAAATGTTGTGTGGTGGAGTTTAATTTTCTTGGAATGCAGGCTGACAGTTGAGAACAGAATAGATAGAGATCAATGACTCTGTCACTTCCTTTGATCTGTTATAATGGATGAGAAATCTCCCCACCCCTACCAGCAATAGCTGTGAAGTCTTCCATTTGATTACCACCACTTCAGGTTTGACTTTTAACTGTGATGTAATGAGATTGCTATGTGTCAGTTGGATGTTATTTCAAAGATATAATGAACTTTTTTTTTTTTTTTAAATGAGCTCATTTAAAATAATAGCTTTAAAATGCAAAATGGAGAAAAAAATGGCAGAAATGAAGACTCTTGAAAATGTGGCATTTTTTTGTTTGTTTTCACTCAGACAGAATGGGGAATTGAAAGGGTCTCTGTGGACTGACAGTCTCTGTTTCACATTATCACAGATGATAATAGATCCTCAGGGAAAAGTAAAAAATCCCTCCATTGCTGATGTGCATGTCTCCCTGGCTCTGAAGATAAAAACTCAGCTAGAAAAAAAACCTCTGGTGCTGATTCTTCACTCTCTCACTTGTACTCATCGGTCCTTTCTATGCAAGCCACTATGTTGGTGAATGCATGTAAAGCAAAACATACACAATGTACATATGGGATATGTAATATTAGAAATATAAGATATGGATGTAATCTTTGTCATTAAGAATGTGAACTCTAGATAGACTCTTTATGTTCATAGCCAGGCGTCTTTAGCTATTAATCCTGGGCTAGTCACCTGATTTCTCTGTGACTCAGTTTCCTTCTTTCCAAAAAAAGAATACCTGTAAAACATTTAGAAAATTGCCCTGAAGGGCAAGGGCTCAATTAATACTTGCTTTATTATTATGATTAAATTACCGTAAGGAGTCTCCGAATCACTAAACATCTCAGATATGAACCTGATACATTCCAGGAGCTCCTAGATCCTAGGAAAACATCACTAGGATAGAAGTCTTATCTTTAAGGTGAAAATTATCTCATGGGATGTACAGCCATAGCCCATCAGTGCTCTGTGATTGGTATTAGAGTAGATGTGTGTCTGGGGAATGTATGAGCTATCATTGCTGCATAAAAATTACCCCCAAACTTAGCAGCTTAAAACAATAAAACATTTGTTATCTCACAGATTTTGTGGACCAGGAATGTGGGCTTAATGTAGTTCGGTGCCTCTGCCTCAAGGCCTTTCAATCAAAGTGTTGTTGGCTGAGACTGTGGTCTTATCCGAAGGCTCAAGAAGCAGGATCTACTCCCAAGCTCACACACATGGATGTTAGCAGGATTTAGTTCCCTGCTGGTTGTTGGCTGGAGCTCTTCCTTTTCTTTGTCACACAGGCATTTCCATAGGGCAACTCTCAACTGGCTTCCATGAGAACAAGTGAGAAATAGCAAGAAAGGGACAACTGGACAGGAACAAGAGCCTTTTTGAAACCTAATCTCAGAAGTGACATATCACTTTTGCTACACTCTGTACATCTGAAGTGTCACTAGGCATGGCCTTACTCAAGGGAAAGGAATTACATATTATGTGAAGACCAAAAGGTAGTGATCACTGAGAAACATTTTAGAGGCTGCCTAACACAGGGCCCAGTGCTGAAACAAAGAGCAGAAATGGGAAGTATAGTAGCATGAGCTGGGCTTTAGCGCATAAGTACTCATAGGATATATGCATGGGAGTGTCATTCTAGGTAGGGAGAATAAAGCATGTGCAGAAGCACGCGATGCAGTCAGTGTCATGTGAGAAATTATCTTGATGCCACAGTAGCTTCCAAGGACACTAATAAGCCAATTTCCCAGAGGTCATGGAACAGAAAAATTCACAGACCAAATTAAAATACTAGAATTTAAAATGTAGGGAGAAGCAATACAAAAGGTACGGGGCAACCTATGATTAGGATAGGGTGCAAGTAAGTATAAGAACTTCACTACCTGAATTCTGGGATATACATGTTTCACTAATAGTAAAAATTATCCCCTTATCCAAACATGTCTTATAACTTTGCTCTGAAAAAATGTCCAGAATTGATTCAAGGACTAGACATTGTATTTCACTGCCATGACTATTCAGTCTCCTTAGGTTAGATTAATCCTTTGCCTTTTTTTTTCTCTTTCCAGACACTGACATATTTTAAGAGTTCAGGTCAGATATCTTGTAGACTGTCTCACAACCTGGATTAATTTTACTGTTCATCAAGGTTAGATTCAGGTTTAACATGCTTGGTAAGATCATTTACTTAAGGGATGTTATATGCCCCTCATTGCTTCAAATCAAAAGGCATTTAGTATACGTTTATATTAATACTTGTGATGCTCAGTGAGATCACTTGGTTAAGGTACTGTCTACCTCTTACTTTATCTAGATCATATGGTTTATCATTTGAACCACTTTTTCATCTAGATTCAACTCCTCTGAATCTATCTAGAGTAGACATTGCTTGTTGGCACACCAATTGCCAGCCTTTCCTCAACACTCTGGGGAACTCCACTTCCTCTAAGAGTATCAGTGAGATGTAGAAAGTTTGCTGGCGCTTCTAGGAAAGATTTTGCTTTCCTAATAAAAGGCACTGCTAAAATTGGCACCATTCTGTCCTCTGCTCTCTTCTTATTGGATCAAATGCAAATAGGGTAAAAAAACAAAAAGATTTGCATAGAGACTGGTCTTATCACCTTCATTGGTTGCTAAGCCAATGTCCACAGCCATCTACTTTTAGACTTCACTGTGTGTCATGGCTGTCTAGGACAGTTTCACTCCAAATTCATGGTTGTCAGCCTCAGTCATGCCCTAAATCCAATTCTATATTCCTTTAATTCTCTTTGGTGAACTCTCTCTCCTATTGGACTCAAACAACTATTCTAAATGTTTTTTATTCTTATTAAGTTCCCTAGATGACAGCCACCACATACAAGATATTGCCTACCAGATACCCTCAACAAGAAAAGTGAATCCTCTTCCCTTCACCTACCTGCTACATACCCATCCTTACCCTTCTATATGAGGTAAAATCCTCAACTGTTTCCACAGTCCTATCCCTTTTCACCAACCCTGGACCTTAATCAGTCAATGATCTATCTTGTCTTTCATATCTTCTACTTGCCCTTTGCTGAAATATTTCCTTCATTATACCCTATGCACATTTTCCAGACTTTGCAATACAAACAGACATACAAATAAACAACAACAATAAATAACAATAACAAAATCTTTCTCTTGGCCATGCCCCCTGTTCTAGCTATTGCCTTCCCCCTTTCCTTCTCTTGTTGGAACTTCTTAGAATAGTGTCTGCATGCTCCTTTTACCACAAGATCAATGACTGCATTTAGCCTTCTGCACTCAGAGATCATCACTGACTGTCATACTGTCAAATTCAATGGCCACCTTTCAGTTCTTACCTTACTAAATGTCTCTGAAGCACAAGACACTGTTGATGACTTACTACTTCACAAAACTCAATTTTCTTTGTTTACATTCTACTGCTCCTTTCTTTGTTTTCCTCCCTTTCTTTGACTTTCCCATTTCTTCTTTAATGGACTCCCTCTGATTTGTCTTCCCCTTAAATAATGGCATTGCCCTCGGTGTCTGCTTTAGCCCATTGCTCTTGTGGTATATATATGTACTGGTAGATTCAATGTTGTACTTGCTCTCCCCTTGTCTACATTCAACTATTTTTTTCTGACTACTAGCCACATTGACCAACATTGGCTAGAACCCCACCAAGAGATGCTTGGCTGCTGACCTACAGAAGTGACAGCTCAGCAGAAACAGCACATTTTTATTGACTTTTCACCAGTTTCCCCTTCATTGTCCCACACTGGATGCTGAAAGTATTGGTTTCCCAGATCCTCCTGTGATATCCAACTCATCTACTCCCATGAGTGCTGTAGGAGACCTCATTAGAGACTGTTTTTTGATGCTCCAGAACCCCCATCTGGACTATAATGTCCCAGATTCTCCACCAAATGAGTAAGGTCTTATTTCTTTAATAAATCCCTTATTCCCAAATACTCATGATAACCCTGTTTGTACTCTGACACTACCACCTACCTGGACATTATTTAAAAGAAAAGTAAACTTTGCTTTTATTTCAGGTAGTGTGTTTCCAATGCATGAATCTAACTGTATCTTTATCAATTTAGAGAGGAACATTAGGAGTTCTGCTTTGGACGCATTGATTTTGAGATGCCTACTGACTTTGAAGTGGAGGTTTTAAATAAGCAGGTGAATAATAATTCTGGGGCTAAGTGAGAGATCAGAATTAGGGATAGAAATTTGGAAATAATCAGCATACAGATAATATTGCAAGCCATGTAACTGGTTGTAAACTGAGAAAATTATTAGGGACTGAAAGGGAATCTAACATTTACAGATCTGGCATGGAATAAAAAATTAGTAAAGGTGATTGAGAAGAAGTGGTCAGTCAGTTAGGAAGGTGTAATTAGAGGTTACAGGGTGTGACATCCTCAGAACAAGAAAATATAATGTTTTAAGAAACAGAGCTTGAGTCAAATGTTCCTCAGAGGTCCAGTAAGATTGATACCTTTCTACTGAAATTAACAAGATGGGGTTCACTAACCACCTTGACTAATGGAGTGGTGGGGAGGACACCCAAAAGAAATGGAGGCAACTCTTCTAGTTACTTTGACATAAAGTATAAGATGCAAACTAGAATGTGCAGGGTCAAAATGGATATTACAACATGTTTGTATGCTGCAAAGAATAGTCTAAAAGAAAAAGGGAAATTTGCTGATGTAGGAAAGAAAGGTAATTGTAGGTAATTGCAGGGGCAAAGTCTCTGAGTAGCCAGAGGGTATGGAAGCTAATACATAAGTAGAATCCCCGGCCTTAGATGACTAAAGCAGGCACAGTTCATCCACCATAACTGGGTGGCAATTTGTGTGGGGATATTTTCAGAGATTTGGTAGATTTGCCTTTGGCAGAAAATTGTGATAGTTCTCCTCTGATTGTTCCTTCTTTCTTAGTGAAACATTGGCAAGAACAATTGTTAAAAGTGAGAAGGTGGGGTGGGTAGTGAAGACTTGAGGAAGAAGAAATGATGAGAAATAGTCTCAGAGCATCGAACAGTCAATTGATTAAGAAAATTTAGTAGGACTGCTGGGTAGCTGAGGGCTTTGTAAAGTTTGGTTATACATCTGTAATTTGATTAGTTGTCACTGTTGGGCTTTTTCTCTCAGTCATATTCCACTATTCACATAGGGTAATTGCTTTCATCAGGGTTGGAGATTTTCTACCCAAATGTTATGGGGTAGGGACAAGGGAGTTGAGTATATGTGTAAATGAATGATTATAGTGAGGGACAATGGATTCTAAGCTCAGTAAGGGGGATGGGATTGAGCTTATTATTGGGAGGAGCGTTAATGGATTTTAAGGTCAATGGGATTTATAGATTATTGAGGAGTTTTTGTTGGAAAGCTGGGAGAAATTCGAGAAATATGAGGTAACAGATTCTGTGAGCTAGCAGAGAAAACTGTAAGAAGTTTGACGTCCTTCAGTAACACTCTCAAAAGTGGCAAATGACAAAGTCCTACAACCAGGTTGTTGTTAAGACTCCAGTGTTTCCCAAACTACAGTTATTTGTATAGTATTATCACAATTTTTGTCAAATAATAATAATAGTCATAAGAGTGATAACTAATATGTATTATTTGCTATATACAAATACTATTCTAAGGATTAACCAATGTAATCCTTATAATAACAATATTAGATAAACACTATTATTATATTCACTTTACAAATATAGTAACTGAAGCACAGAGAGTTTAAATAACTTGTCTAAGGTCACTTGATTCCAGAGTCTGGCTCTGTCAGTCCTAACCAGCATACATATGCCTCCTAATATCTATACCACTGTGTTTAATTTTCTCATTATTTTCCTTTAGTAGACTCATTATATTAATACACTTTTAATAATCAATTTATAGCACTACAATGAATAAAGACAATTTTATTGTAAATTCCAGAAGATAAGTATAATTCTAACTAGTCATTACTGTGTGCCAGAAGCTCTGAGAGGGGGCTTGTTCTCTATCTGTTACAAAGAAGATCAGCAATAGTTGGAGGGAGATGAAAGACTTGTACTAGTGGGAAATTTGATGAAATACTTTGAAATGGACTAAAAAGATAACCTTCCTATGTTATCTCAGCTTTTCATTGTTCTTTAAGTTGTAGAAAATGAAGATAATGAAAATAATTCTTATCCACAGAAACACAAATTAGTTGTGTCAAGTGAATTGAAACTGATTATTGTCCTGTGAATAGACCCATTTTGCATCTGATTGGAATTTCATTTCAGCATTTATTTGTCTAGATATGTGGTGTCCTTTGAACCTTCCTTTGATCTGATTGCTACATCTTACCAGTTCCCTTATTAGGCAATGAGTTCAGTCTTTCACACATATTCATTTTATATTGGTATGAGAGTCATAATTTTTACTTTTAAAAAACCTATCTTTTAACACTCCAAAAAGATTTCTTTCCCTTTGTAATCAGGATAGGTAAGATTTGCAAAGGGAATGATTTCTTCACTGAATGATACAATACTATCTAATGTTATTGTCATTTAATGTCCTTTAGTATCTACTCTCTAGACAAAAGTTATCAGGTTCCCACCAATTTTAATAACATCTCACACTTTGACTACACTGAACTAGATTATTGTTTCTCTGGCTTGTCCACTCTTCATAGTCACCTGTGGAATTTAAAAGTTGCAACTACAATAACCGATTATACATAATTGTGATCTTCAAGAGCATATAGTTGAAATCAGTATGGAGGTTCCTCGAAAATAAAGAATAGAGTTACCATATGACCAGCAATCCCTCTTCTGGGTACTCCATCAGTTAGAAGACATTTATTCATAAAGATACATGTACCCCTATGTTCACTGCAGCAATATTCATGGTGGCCAAAACATGGAAACAACCAAAGTGTCCTTTGATAGACGATTTGATAGAGAAGCTATGGTACATATATACAATGGAATACTGCTTAGTCATAAGAAAAGAGGAAATACTGCTATTTTTGACAACATGGATGGATCTTGAGAATATCATGCTAAGTGAAACAAGTCAGATGAAAAAAGTCAAGAACCATATGATTTCACTCATATGTGGGATATAAAACTGAGAGCAAGAACCAACCAAACAAACAAGATTAACAGACCAACAAAACCTCAAACACAGGCAAGAGTATGGTGGTTACAGAGGGAAAATAGGGTGGGAGGGGGGTTGAAGAGGGTAAAGGGGGTCAAATATATGGTGACAGAAGGAGGCTTAACTTTGGGTGGTGAGCACGCAGTGCAATGTACAGATGATGAATTAGAGAAGTGTATACGTGAAACCTATTTAATTTTATTAACCAGTGTCACTCCAATATATTTAATAAAATTTTAAAAGTGCATATGGTTGAAAGGTTGAAATATAATGTTGGTTAAAACATATGTATGTGCTAGGACCCATATGGGGCTTATAAGCTTCTAGAAGGAGACTCAGCCCAGGTTGATTGGGTGAGAAAGGCTTCCTGGAGGCAGCTAGAGGTAGGGCAAAGAGCAGTGAGGCAGGTAGCATTGTAGGAAAAAGTAAGAGTGGGTCATGCAAGGGTCTAGACCCACAAGAGAACGTGTGCTTTTGAAGAACTAGAGCAGTGAAGCAAGATTAGAAAATGAATTTTAATGTAGCATTTGGAGATAGGGTTGGGAGGTGAGTAAAAGGGCCTTTGTTGCCAGTGGCTTTCAAACTTTTTCTCAACTTTGCTCTCTAAGATGACCTGTGTTTTCTCTTTCAACTCAATATAACATACAGAGAATATTTAAGAAAAGATTCATGAGGCAACATTTACCCTAAATACTTAGAATGCACTTTGCTCTGTCCTGTTCTGTCCTGTCCTGTCCTGTTCTGTTCTGTTCTACTCATTTGTAAAGATGCTTGTCACCATCCACAAAATTGACTTCACCCATTAACGAGTGGCTGTAGCTTGAACATCATTGGATTTTGTTTGTTTATTTACTAAAGAACTTGGACTATCCTGAAAGATTTAAGCATGGAAGTGACCTGATGCTTAAGTTCTCAGTACTGGCAGTTGACTGACTCCCTCCCTCCCTCCCGCCCTCCCTCCCTCCCTCCGGCCCTCCTTCCTAGAGAAATAAAGTGATGTAAAGACTTTTCTATGCTCAGATCACACTCCAATCTGGTTTCCCAAGTGATTCAGGAGGGAAGATGCAAGGAAGGATAATGAATAATGAAAATGAGCGAGATAGTGCCTGGGGCTCTGGTTAAGGAACACAGTGTAGCTTGTGCTTGCTGACCCCCAGAGGCCATCACTAATGAGCAGTGAGACAGTCCATCTAAGTCACGAACTGTCACCATAGCTTCTGTTTCCTTAGAAACAGGGCAACTGGTGAAGCTCTTGGCTCTAAAAACCATGTAAAATATCCAGTAGCCAGATGGTCTGGCAATCGAAATTGTCATGCCTTTGTGAGCATTTATCATGAATTGGCGTCACAGGAGAAAAGAAATTCTTTCAAGTGAGAACTGAGCAGGGATGGAAAAGTGTGACCAGCAGGGGTCTGTTGGTAATTGGCACTGAGGGGCAGACAAAAGGCAGGAAACCTGGGGACTGAAACTCCACCCAGTCCGACAACTCCTGGTTTACTTCTGTGTCATTGTTCCTGCTGCTTTCTCACCCACGGAGCACAGCACTGTGAAATAAATGCTGTTTCCATCCTCACAGTGTCTAGGAACAAGTGGAATTTTGAGCACATCTAAGTAACTCTTCAAGGAAATACATTTTTTATATATTCCCCTGCAAATAGAAAATGCTAACCATCGCTAGCCAGGAGAGAGACTAATGTAAATATTTTATTATTCCCTGGCATATATTTCAGAGATTTCTGCACTTCATCAATGCTACTGCTATTGGCAAAATACTTGCTAGGGAATTATATCTGAATTTTTCCATATTATAAGACACTAAAGCAGTAATAATAATAACTTCCAATTATTGTTTACTATGTGCAGGCACTGTACTAAACACAACCTTGGGAGAGCCAGTATGAGGTAGGTACTAGTATTATTCTCATTTTACAGATGAAGAAATTGAGGTTTAGAGAGTTATTTAATCTCGTTAAGGTTATAGTCAGTAATTTAAGTGTGAGTGGAGTAGAGCCTGTGCTTTTAGCCACTAAACAACTTTATCAATTGTCTCCCCAAACATAAGGGCATAAGATACAGGAGCTTTAGAATAGAGCCTTGTAAACTTTTTGTGTCATGGACCCTTTTACAGTCAACTTAAACCCAGGCGTGGCTTCTCAGAAAATGCAGAGATGCAAAAAAGTAAAGAAAGAATTACAAAGAAAAACAATGATTTTGAAATACAGTTAACAAAATTTAAGAGATATAGTAATAGATATGCTTTTTTAGTAACGTCTTGAGTAAGATCAGACAGTGGGTCAAATGTCTACTGTCATTTTGAAGGATTAATTACAGTCATTTACCCTAATTTTCAATGATATATTGAAATATATGCAATAACTGGAATTAGATATAAAATCTGTCATATTGGAGCTTTCTGTTGGTTAAAAGTCACAAGTACTGATAATTCAATAATGTCTATTGCCTACATTTATCATGGTAAGAAATGTTAAATTTCTGATAGAGGCTAGTGAAAATAAATATGAAACCTTTCCCATTCAAACTCAAGGACCCCTAGAATCCTTTTGGGGTTCCATGGAGTTCAGAATAGAAGCTCTGATTCTCCACCTGGGGCCATTTTGTCTTCCCACCCCAGCCCATGGGACCTTTGGTAAAATCCAAGACACTTTTGGTTGTCAGTTCAGGGGTGATATAGTATTAGCTTCTAGTGGGCAGAGGGCAAAAATGCAGTTAAATATCTTATGATGCTCAGGATAACTCCAGAGGACAAAGATTTATCCAGCTGGAAATACCAGTAGTGACATTTAAAAACCCTGCTTTAGAGCAAGGAGATTTGGGGTTGTGTTCAAAAGCTGACACTCATAAGCTGAGTGATCTTGGAAAATATTTCACTTCTGCCTCTTGGTTTTTGATTTGTAAAATGAGGGTGTTAAGATCACAGGGCTTTTGTGAGGATACAATAAAATGGTATGAAAGTGCATAAGAAAGTAATGCATCACACAAGTTGTTTTCAAACTATGTCGTTCTGAGTCCTTTATTACACAGGGTCAATTTCTCATGACTGATGGAGAGGCTATAAGGTCAGAATTTCAGGCATCTAACCTACCCTTTTAGCACAAAATTTCTGCTTTTTATTTATTATATATTAATCCTCTATAAATAGAAAAAGAAAAACTCTTTTATACTCAATATAATGCTAGATAGACATTATTATTTTAAGTATGTCATGATAACCAAACACAAGAAAAGGATTTTGACCCCATGATTTCTTAACATTTAATCCCTTGAATGTCCAGATTACTGAAGAGGTTATGCTAGCTAGCATTACTTTTGTTCAGAGTTTGAACACAGCAACTTGAGAAGGAAAATACACACTCAATTTGTTTTCACATGTCATATTTTAGTGATCATTTTCTCTATACGAGCACTGAAAACACATCAAATAAAAGTAGTGAGGCATTCATTTTCCAAAAACCACCTTTCCTCCTACTGCTGACACAGAACAGAACTTTCTCTTTCTCAGTTTCATGCATATGGAAATCAGTTTGCTTCCCTTTGAACTAGATAATTGTAAGAATCACAGAACACCCAAAGCCTGTCCATGTATATTTATGTTCACTAACACGGTTACACAAGGGATCAGCAGAAATACTACTGGTCCTGTTGGTTTAAATTAAATTCCTTAATCAATCCCCTGAGAAGTGTTATCCAGGAGGTAACTGCCGAATGTGCATGAATCTTTTATGTGCTTTATTCTGTAACAGTTTCTGCGAGGCCTGCAAATGTGACTTTTGCACAAAAAAATGATCTGCTGACATCAGACGAGGCACCTAGTGGTTTCCTCATCTTGAAAACGTAATAGCACAGGCTTGGCACAGCAGAATGCAGACCACAGATAAAATAAAGTCCATTTACTTAAACCTTCATCCATCCACCTCCCGTATAAGTAGTAGAAGCTACTTCTACTTCTGTTTGCCAAAACTTTATTATTATTTAGTTTCCAAAATAACTTGTCAAGTCTGAACTATTATCAACATCCGCTTTATCAGCTGAGCTTCTCAAGTCACTTAGCTGACAAGTAGCTGAAGAAAGATATGAACCAAAGCTTCTTCTTTTTTTTCTTTTTTTTCTTTTTTTTTAATTCAAAAGTATATGGTCTTCCACTTATTTGTATTTTCTTCAGTTTCTTTTTTCAGTGTCATAACTTTTTGAGCACGGGTCTTTTCATCCTTGGTTAAATTTATTCCTAAGTTTTTTATTTTTTGTTTTTTTTTTCTTCTTTATTTCCTTTTTGATGCTATTGTAAATGGGATTGTTTCCTTAGTTTCCCTTTCTGATCATTTATTATTGATGTATAAAAATGCAACTGATTTCTGGATATTTATTTTGTATCCTGCTACTTTACTGAATCCAGCTATACTACCCAAAACAATCTATAGATTCAGTGCGATTCCTAACAAGATACCAATGGCATATGTCACAGAACTAGAACAAATATTCCAAAAATTTATATGGAGCCATGAAAGACCCTGAATAGCCACAGCAGTCTTGAGAAAGAAGAACAAAGTTGAAGGAATCACACTACATGATATCAAACTATGCTAAAAGGCTATAGTAATCAAAACAGCATGGTACTGGCATAAAAATAGATATATAGATTAATGAAACAAATTAAAGAGCCCCAAAATAAATCCACTTTATGATAAATTAATATATGACAAAGGAGGCAAGAATATACAATGAGGTAAGAACAGTCTATTCAAGAACTGGTGCTGGGAAAATTGGACCGATATGTGCAAAAAATGAAACTAGACCTTCTTAAACCATACATAAGAATAAATTCAGAATAGATTAAAGATTTAAATGTAAGATTTGAAATCATAAAAATCCTAAAAAACATAGTAAAATCTCAGAAATTTCTTATAGCAAGATAGATAGATAGATAGACAGACAGACAGATAGATATATCTCCTTGGGCAAGAGAAACAAGACAAAACAAAACAAAAACAAATGAGGCTATATCAAACTAAAAAGTTTTGCACAGCAAATAAAACCATCAACAAATAAAAAGACAACCCACTGAATAGGAGAACATATTTGCCAATGATACATCTGATAAGGAGGTTAATGTCCAAAATCTATAAAGAACTTATAAAACTCAACACACACACAAAAACAAACAATGCAATTTTTAAAAATGGGCAAAGGACCCTAATAGACACTTCTCCAAAGAAGACATACAGATGGCCAATAGATACATGAAAAGATGCTCAGTGTCACTAATCATCAGAGAAATGCAAATTGAAACCACAATGAGGTATCATCACCTCATACCTGTCAGAATGGCTATCATAAAAAAATCAACAAACAAGTTCTGGCGAGGGTGTGGAGAAAAGGAAACCTCGTGCACTGTTGGTGGGAAAGCAGATTGGTGCAGCTACTGTGGAAAACAGTATGGAGTTTCCTCAAAAAGTTAAAAATGGAACTGCCTTATGATTGAACGATTTCACTTCTGGGAATATATTTGAAAAAACCAGAAACATCTATTTGAAAGACTATATGTTCATTGCAGTGTTATTTACAATAGCCAAGATCTGAAAGCTTCCCAAGTGCCCACCAGTAGATGAGTGGGTAAAAAAGCTGTAGTACAGTTACCCAATGAAATACTACTTGATCATAAAAAAAAAAAGAGGAAATCTTACCTTTTTCAACAGCATGGATGGACCTGGAGAGCACTACGCTAAGTGAAATAAGTCAGCCAGAGAAAAACAAATACCATATGATTTCACTTACATGTGGAATCTAATGAACAAAATAAACAAACAAAATAGAAATAGACTCATAGACACAGACTGACAGCTGTTAGAAGGGAGAGGGATTGGAGGACTGGGTGAAATAGGTGGAGGGATTAAGAAAAAACCCTCAGAGACATGGACAAGAGTATGATAATTACCAGAGGGACAGGAGGATGAGGGCAGGTAGGAATGGGTAAAGGGGGGATAAATGTTGATGGAAGGAGACTTCACTTTGGGTGGTGATCACCCAATACAATATACAGATTATGTATTATAGAATTTTACACTTGAAACCTATGGCATTTTATTAACCAATGTCACCCAAATAAATTCAATATATATATATATTTTTAAGTCTATGGTCTTGGTCACTGCTAGATGCCTTTCTTCATCTAGCCCTTCACCTCTTGCCTGTGCAGGCAATGTAGCAATGTGGTGATTATCTAAACACTTAAATTAGGAGTGGGATTAGTTATCAAGGACCTGACCACTCTGCCTCCTGCTTCTCTGTTGCCTTCTTTCCAAGGCTAACTGGCCTCAGATGTAGAGAGGAAATGTAAGTTGCACCCTTTGTGTTTTTCCTCCTTCCATTCTTCATTGAATTGTGCCCTGAAGCCCTCCCTTATTCCTCTGGCTAGGTAGCTGGATGTGAACTCCTCATTGGCTTAAAAGAAAGTTGTTGAAATGGACCCAGGAAACAAAGTTGTCAAATTTTTAGCTGTTGGGCTTTTCAAAGGCTTTATTTCAAGCATGACATGAAAACAATTTGCAAAAGGACTTACTACAATTGTTGATCTCCTTCCCTCAACCAAAAAGCAATGTCCTTTAGCCACAGGGATGGCCATTTGGACAGCAGGTAAGTCCAAAAAGAAAGATTTCCGAAGCTCTACACAGCAGGTGTAGCTGGCCAGCAGCATGGGGGATGAGACACCATGGCCCTCATGAGCAAGGACGGACAAAGCCCATCCTTTCAGTTCTCCTTCTCATGGTCCCCTGGTGAGAATTCTGCATTGAGAGCAGCCAGTGTACTGTTTTTTCAATTTTCTGTGGAAGTAATGCCTGCTGATATGCCTAAGACATTGTTCAGCCCTCCACCTGGTTTACTTGTGTAGATACCAACTTTCGCCACATGCTGGAATTAAGCATTGGGGGCATGTAACACTTACAGAAGGAGCAAGGGTATGTAGAGAAAAGAACTCTTTATCTAGGCAACATGCAGTAATTGAACCAGCTTGCTATATCTGAAAGTTCATAGACAGCCAATGAAAATAATCCCTTCGACCCACAGATACTTTTATATTTCCCATAAGTGTTCAATAAAAGGCTCTCTAATAATTGTAAGATCCCAGAGGAAGGGTAATGATGAGCTCCAGGTCTGTGTTTAAGTCTTATATTGACTGAAGTAGTTTACGTACTAATTGTAAAGCAACTAACATTAATGGAATTCTTATCTATGTGCCTGACACTATGTTTAACATTTTATAGCCATTATCATTTGTAATCTGCATAAATCCCTATGAAATGATATTGCTTTTAATCTTCCTTTTACAGAAGAAGAAATTGAGGTTTAGCAAGGTTAAGTAAAACTTGGCAGAGGTCAGAAAACTGGCAAGAAATAACATTTGGATTTGAGCCAGGTCCTTTTAGCTGAGCAAGAAGGAAAAATACAATGAAAATGAAGGCCAAATAGTAAACGAGGATGGAGGGAGCATCATTCGTCCATTTTTCCTGAGGAGAAAAAACATATTTATGTATGTATGTAAATGTCTATATGTATGGAAATGTGTATGTGTGTATATGTATGTGCAAATGGAATCTATCTTCAATGTATGTGTGTGTATATACAAACACACTATATATATAGTGAGAGAGAGAGAGAGAGAAAACCTAACTTCAAAGTTTGTGTGTGCCCTATAGTATCTATGGTTTACCTTCAAAGAAATTTAGTCTTCTATGGAAGGTAACATCAATCTCAATAATAAAATAATACTAACTGGTAGGTATACTGAGGCTGGATGGGAAGCCTTGATCTGACTCTGTGTCTAAACTACACATTTCTGTCAGGGCAGGTACTATAACTTGTCTATTGTTTTACCCCAGAGCCTAGTGCAGCCCCTGCCTAGCCCAGGGTCAAACACCAGCCAGTGGGACTCAAACTCAGGGGTCTGGCAACAGAGCCAAACTCTAAACCATGACTTTGCCCTGTTTCTCGCAGAACAATCCTCTCATCCTGCACTGTGATTTTAGGGCAGGGCTGCTTCCTTGATGAGAGTCCCCTTATATTTTACATGCAAGTTTAGTAGAAAATAAACTACCCAGAGAAATGTTGCCTGACTCTGAGCTTAAGAACAAGGCTGAGTATCCATAGCCCTTTGCATCATCTGGCCGATTTCCTATGCAGCGTGCGCATCTAAACATGAATAAATATAGCAGATTAGGATGCCCCAGATGACTAGGAGCTGCCTGGGAGGATTTTATTCTGCAAAGCTTCTGCATAACATGATAGATGGAAATGTTCAAGAATTCTGCACATAAATAATAGATGCATCTAAAAAAAACACCGGGAGATTCTTAAGGCGTTTTAAAGCCAATGCACCATAAGATTTTTTTGGTTTCTTGTTTTTCTGTTTTTTTCTAGGCTGCTGTAGGTAGGTCATATAAATTATGGATACTCAGCTTGTGGATAACCAGCTATTGAATAAGCTAGAGCTCACTGTTCACTGCAGTGATGATTCACATCATCTAGTTGGTGGATAATCGATTGTGGAGCTCCTGCTCCACTTTTTGACCCTGTTTATGGCCTAATCAGTCCCATAAAATTAGACTGAGGCAAAGTCAGAGAGTAGGAATAACATTTGTACAGAAATAGTCAATATAGCATTATTTATAATAGCAAAACCTGGAAACAAGCTAACAGTCCAAAAATAGATTAATTACTAGATAAAATTTGGCGTATCTGGATAAAGAAATATTATTATAGTAGAATAATGTTTAGAATAAAACTAAATATCATTAAATATTTAAAATATGATAGATAATAGGATATCTAGAGTACTTGACATTTGACATGAATTATTTTAAATACCCTTTCCTCCTTTATAAAACAAAATTATTTTTAGTAATAATCATGAAATATAACAAATAGTAAGAATGGCCAGAAAAGAAATATGAATAGTAAAATTGTTCTAATCTTGATCTTTTTATATGATTACAGTACAATAAAGAAAACAGACTAAAGTAGATTTAAAAAATAAATATTATAATATAAAAAACAGAAAAAGGAATGAATTAATATTTTTAAAGTAATTTTTTAGAAGTAATGGGGGGAGCACATGGAGAAATACTACCAAAAGACAGCATTCCTTGTTTCAGAAAACGACTTGCACATCGAATGACACACTGAAGTAACTCAAATTCTGTTTCTTCATTTTCACAACCACTATGCTACCACTGTGTATTTTAAATCTACTGGCTAGGTGCAGAAATGTACAGAACATAGTTGAATACATGTACTGCACCCAGTGTGAGCTGGAAAGATTCTGAACCCTATGAAACACATTTTAAGAGGGAGGAATATGTAAAGCTCATTCTCTGTGTCATGGACCACACAAGAAGTCCTTTGAATGAACTCCCATGTAGATTACAAAGTTTGTTAAAATGTAGGTAACTAAAATGTGGTCATTTGAAGCTTAAATATATATTATATTAGTAAAATCCATCAGTGTCTTCACTGAATGTTGAGAATTTAGACCAGCAAAAAATTTTTTGGAGGAGTATTTTATTTCTGATGTTTAGAATGCTGGGTCCTTGTGATAATAAAAAGCAGGCTGAATTTTAGTTGGTTTTATTTATTAATTGTTCCTTTTAATTTTTCTATAATCACCCTCTTGCTGCTCACACCTGGGATGACCACTCCTACTGTCCCAATCCTGAAATACCATTGATGATGATAAATCTCTGGTGGAAAAAAGATATAAGATTTTATATAAGGTATGTTTATTTACACTTATTATGTATAAAGAACCTTTGATATGGACTGGTGAGATTTCTGAGGTTTCTGCCATTTTGGTACCTTAAACTAAATGCATCACCTGGGCAAGAATTGAGTAAGCCAGGGAAAGAGATGCTCCATGTTGGATGAGGGCCAGCAGACCAATCAGAGCCTCTTTCTGGAAAAATATAAATGCCAAACTCACACACGAGGGAGGTTAATTACATTTGAATGTTCATTAAGTTCACTGAGTATTCATTTGGTTCTTCAGGAAGTCAGTCTAGTATGTTTTGTTTTTGTTTTCGTTTTTGCACTAAACCCTCCATTATCCAAGCTTATCTCTGCGGGTGCAACTTAAAGAATGGTTTACTTTAAAAGAAAATGAAGAAACAAAATAGAGGTCTGATGTAAACACTACTAGGGAATATATAAACATTTTATCCATAGTTAGGTTCACTGAATTGTGAGATAATGGATTTGTTTTTTTTCTTAGCTTTTTTTTTTTTTTTCTATATATCTCCCAGGAGCATGTGTTGCTGGCTTTTCAGGAAACATTTTTTTAATGAGATAACTGTATTTCTATTTTCAACTTGATTGGCTTTAAAAGGAGAAAAGAAACAACTTTCATATATAAATTCCTTGCATAGAAGACGTAAGCTCTCTTTTCTCTGGAAAAACAAATGAGGGCAAAAAGGAAAAGGGCTTAAACACAGTTTATTCTGGGCTGGTTACCTGAATTTTTATTCTTATGCTGTGGGGTAAAAGAACCATTTGGAACTTTTCTGGGGTAGGAAGAGACAGAGATACTGGTCAGGTAGTTCCCTTGGACTGGAAAGGTGAGGTGGGTTAGTGATTTTAACAATCTCTTGCTTACACCAAAAGGTTATTTTTGAAGATAAGAGTACCGAATGTTCCAAGTTCCCACAGTTGTCATGGAAACCTTTTAGCTAGCTGAATAGGTTAGCAGGATTTTATGTTCCCCACTTTGACAAATACAAGAAGACATGATCCCAGCTTTGCATTGCTAATCAGAAAACTTCTGTTTTCCAGTCTTCTAGCACTTGATTAGTCACCTTTTCTTAATATTTTCCCTTCTTCTCCACAACATAAAGCAACAGGCGAGCTCTCTTTCAAAAACCATTCGCACTTTAGGAGCAGAGCCCAAGTTGGGGCTGGGCCGACCTTGCTGTGTTTGGGAGCAATGCTGCTTGTGGCGCTGAAAGGCTCCTGCAGGTTAATTTAGGCTCCTGCCGGAACTCTTCTGATTTGCACTGACTCTCAATGGTTTCCTGGAGGTAAACTCACTTGCTAAGAGGCAGGAATTATTCATTTAGGAGCAACAGCCTGCCCGCACCAGCTTAGAAAGCACAGGTAAGCTTTCGGAAAAAGGCACCCTGAGGCTAAAACCAAAACAGGCGCGTCACATGGCTGAATTCAGATCCAGCAAATCTTTTTCTCCTGATTCTTCTGGAACAACCCTCCACATTGCTTTGGAAGGTAGATGTGGTCTCAGAATCCAAAGGAAAATTGGAAAACTAGCAACTGCATTGCAGGCAAAAGTCTGACAGATTTGGGCGAACTAGTTGAAGATGGGATTTGGTGGGTTTCCTTAAGACTCATCAGAGAAGAAAGCCTTGTGTGTGTTCAGGGGAGGGAGTTGACAAGGGCACCACAGAGCATCTGGTTGGTGAAGCAGTGTGTATGCAACAATTAAGAACATGGGATTTCCAGCTATGTTCATTTTGTGTCTCAGTTTACCAGTATAATGGAAATAGCACCCATTCCACAGGGTGGGGGTTATGAGTTAATATGTGCATGCTACATATCAGCCCTGATATGTAACACATGCTAAATAGGTGTATCTGGCCGGATAACCGCATGGGAGGAGACAGGAGTGATGGGAAACAAAGGCAAACAAAAAGACAGAAAAGAGAGAAAATCAGTAAAGGGAAAAAGACCATGAAAGAACAAGGCCCATCTGGCTGTAGGGTAGTGTCATTACCAGTGGCCTCAACTGTTGGATGCTGTCTAAATTCCAGCCCAGCCCTACGCTCCACCGGACCCCACTTTTCACTGGATGTAACTGAGGCGATTTTACAGAATTTGTTGGACTAACACAATGCTTTTCATGATCTGATTATGCCCCAATGAAATCCTGCTTTCTGTTGTTAAATGTTCCAATGTCTGTTCCGTACTAACCCAATGATGCTTGTCTAAGAAACCTCAGCTTAATAAAAAAAAAAAAATGTGCATAATGGAAACCACTGCTTCAATGGGACAGCAGGGGTTTGGAATGAGGGGTTTCAGCCTTGCCATAGCAGAGTTATATTTCTTCGGGGAATTTAAATAATGAAAAAAATGCATCTGCACATTCTTCTTGCAAGCTAAAGGTAATAAATAGATCGATGAAAATGGATAAAAAAGAAACCAACCTAAACTCTGGCAAATAAACCTTGAACAGTGCATAAGACCAGACCAAAATCAGTGATTTTGAAGACCATCAAAACACAGATTGTAGCACAGATCACAATTCTAATATTTAAAAGTGGATGCCAAATGAGAAGCTAGGCATGAAAATAAAACAGCTTGGGGTAACATTTTTATATGAAACACGGGTTTTCTTATACTCATAAGTGACTTTTCATATACACTGTGATAATTTTTGAGAACTTTTGTGCAATAATAAGTAATAATGTATATAATACAAATTGTATTCTCTATTTAATCAATCATGTTATGCCAAAATGTTATACAACCTTATTTTGTAGGTAGAAAAAAATACCTACTTCTGCCACTTGATAATAATGATAATATTATAGTACATACTGCTCTGCGTTTACTCTCTCACCTTTTTCACAGGGCTCTTCTCAATCATACTTCACATTCCAAAAATCTTTTTATTCCCCACTGGGCACAGAATGTCAGATGTTTAAAAAATATAGGACAAATGAATGAGTGAATTATGACTTAATAATGGGCACTTAGTGAATAATAAAACAAAATGATACTTTCACCTCTTAGAGTAAATTCTTATTTATATCAAATTTCATTTTCATCAATGTAATACATGCACATAGTAAAAAAGTTTAAAAGATCTTAAGAAAATAAAGCAGCCTCTTCTCACTCTTGTCTACACTTTAATCCGGCTCGCTGAAGAAAATAACTTTCAACTGTTTTAGATTTTTCTCCTGGTACTAACTTTCATATTTCAAATATTATGCTTTGCCACTGCATTGCAACACCCAATTCTCTGACACCAATTTAGTGTCTCTCAACTCAATTATATCTGGAGTTAGTACAGACCCGAGTCCTACCAGGCTGTTCCCACTTCAGGTCCAGCTGTGAGTCCAGGATGTCCCAAGCCGCCTGTACTTCTTTCTTGACTACAAATTTGGGGGTTCCTACAACTCCCTTTCAGGTTGGATAATTTGTTAGCACGACTCACAGAACTTACTGAAAGCACATTACTTACAATGACATTTTCATTATAAAGGACACAGCTCAGAAACAGCCAAATGAAACAGACGAATGGGTCTTGGTGAGAAAGGTTGGGAGACCCAGAGCTGCCATGCCCTCTCCTAGAGGAATCTGGGCATGCCATCCTCTCAGCATATTGGTGTGGTCACTGACCTAGAAGCTCCCTGAGCCTCAGTGTCTAGCTTTTTAATTAAGGTTTTCTTATGTAGGCATGACTGATTAATATCGTTGGCTACATGATTGAACTTAGTCTCTGGAGCTTGTGAGATGGGGCTGAAAGTTCCAATGCTGTAGTCACCTGATTGGTTTTTTTGCTGATTTTGTTGATTTATTGATGGCAGCCATTCTGCCAGGTGTGAGGTGTGAGGTGATATCTCATTGTGGTTTTAATTTGCATCTCTCTGATGATTAGAGATGTTGAGCACTTTTTCATATGTCTCTTGGCCATCTGTATGTCCTCTTTGGACAGGTGCCTATTCAGGTCCTGTGCCCATTTTTTAATTGGGTTATTTGTCTTTCTTTTGTTGAGCTGTATGAGTTCTTTATATATTTTGGAAATTAACCTTTTACCAGATGTGTCACTGGCAAATATGTTCTCCCATACAGTGGGCTCTCAAGGCAAATATCACATGATCTCACTTATAAGTGTAATCTAATGAACAGAATAAACTGATGAACAAAATAAGACCAGATGCATGGAGGCATGGAAGAGACTGACATATCTCAGAGGGGAGGGGTATGGGGAGAGATTAACCAAAGAACTCATATACATATATGCATAACCAATGGACATAGACAATAGTGTGATGAAGGCCTGGAGGGCGTAGGGGTGGGAAAGAGGAAGATAAAGGGGGGGATAATTGGGAACATCTGTAATACTGTCAACAATAAAATAAAATTAAAAAAATAAAGGTTATGGCTTGAAAATGAAAAACAAACAAACTTAAAACAGTGCCTTGTTCACAAGAAGGTACAATACATATTAGCTATTTCTAATACACAGATACATCTTACAAATATTACAGGAAAAAAATTACTGCCCAATGCGAGGGTCAGACTGTCTGTGGCTGAAAGCAAATCGACAGAGGCACGCTGGGATTGTTCACTGTGGCTGTCTCAAAGATGGATGTCTGTTGCTGCATGAACAATTTGGCTGTGGGGACCGAATTGATCACATCAATGGCAGCAATGAAAGTTCCATTCAAGGCTGCAGTCTACTTAAGTCAGCTGCATATGGGCATGACCTGGAATAGATTCACTTGATTAAATCCAAGGGAGCAGAAAGAAAGTTGAGTAGGAACATGGGAACTAAGACACTTTGTTAATAGTTTCTGTGCAATTTGTTAATAGAAATTTGCTAAAGTGATAATAACCCTGGGATTAGAGGCAAGAGATCTAGATTTTACAGTGTGCTGGTGTTCCACATATTTCTGAATTAACAAGACATTTTCTGGGAAAAGAAACTGAACTGTTTTTGACCACATATGTATTGAACGTGAATATTCCAGTGGTTTTATAAGATATGGCATGTTCTTTTGTGCACATGAATAATCTATGCTGAATATTGTAATTCATTAGGAAATTAGTTCTTGATCAGTAAATTGTCATTCTTCTAAATTCTGAATTTTTAAACTTCTCTTGTATTGTATATGTATCTGTTGTCACTTTACAATTTTCCTAGAAAAATTAAGTGTGCTACATTAGTAACTTTCATTTGTTCTCAATTTCTCAAGTTTATTATTTTCTCAATAGTGGTCACATTGCCAGGTTTTCAATATCTTATATTTAATTTTTATAGCAACATCGCCATAGCTTTTGATTTTCTCAATTAAGGAACTAATATATTTAAATGTAAAATGGTAAGTGCATAACTTAAACTTATCTCTGGTTAGGACAGGGATTGGTGCTTGTTACATTGTTATGAAAACTAACACAAGCACATGGAACTGGAATCTTGGCTGTGGCTGCACCCTTCTCTGAACTCAGATTAACAATTCTAATCAGTTCTGGAAAGTTGAACATCCATCTGTTTGCTGATCATTTCATGTATAGTTTGCTTTAGTTACATATAACTGTATATATCACTATATATATGACACTATAATCAGGACTATGATACCACACTGCAAGGAATTAGTCCTTTTAACCGAACAGGACATGAATGTGAGAGGGCAAAGTAATATTATCTAAATGCTGCTCTCCGCCCTCTAACTGTATTCTCCTCGCTGACAAGCAGCAAATAGTCATCTGCACCATCCACGAGGCGGTCAGTTGAACTGCCTCTTCAGAAACCTAACAGAAGCTCTGAGCCCACCCTGCGCCATCCTGTTCACCGCACCATTGCCATTGCTGTCTGGCTGCTGGACGGGCAGGCCCTGGCGTGAGGGGCGAGGCTGAGAAAGCCCAGGGGTGGCGCTTCCCATTTTCGTAATGACGGGGCTTAGACCCCGTCCGCTTCTAAACAGGCTGCTGCTGCCATGGGAGGGTGCTGAGGCCCGGGGACAGAGTCTTTTTCCCTTTTTGAAGTACGGGGACCGGTCAAGAGGGCAGAGAATGGATTTTCACTAGTCTTCTTCAAACTCTTAGCTTACTTGATTTCTAGAAACCCATTCACTAGATGGTCATTTATTTTTCTTGTCTGCACTCGGTTCCAAAATATGGGAGAGAAGACCCTCCTAACCCACCTTCTTTTCCCTCCCCCCCCCACTCGAGCCCTGGGTGCCTGGAGTGTTTGTGGGATTCAAATGCCTGCCCCTTCTGCCCTTTACTGTGTTCTGTGACTGCTCAGGGTGGGCAAATGTGATGAGAGTTTCATAAAGGGCCTCATGTTAGAACTGGAAGCGGTGCACAGGGACCTATGCGGGCCAGGGCAGTCCCCAGTCTCAGCAGCAGAAGAGCTATTATTACACCCAACCCTTGAGGGAAACGGGGGAGAACTGGTTCCCGGGACCAGGCAAGGGAAAGCTGTGTGGACAGGGCCACTTTCAGAGGACCTGGGACATTTTGTTGTGGAACGCTGTCAGTGTGGTACAACATGCAAGAAGGGAATGAAACCTGACCTACTCTGTTACCCCTCTCTGGTCTCCTGCCAATTCCTCCCACTAGCTAAACCCAACTGGAAGCTTGTCCACATAGGTCAGCTTCCTGGGTGAAAAGCAGGTGGGAAAGAGTGGAGAGTGGATTTGGAGGGGAAAATGGGAGATATCTGAAACAGCAAATGATTCAACCTGTGAGCATGGCTTCCTCATCCGTAAAGTGGGGCTAACTATAGTACCCATTTTATATAGTGTGGGGAGAATGAAATAAAATACTAAGACTAGTGTATGTAGTACAGTCCCCTAGCGCAGAGCAGGCACTGAATGCACATTCGTTATTATCATTTGAGAACTGTTTACCAAATGGATGAAGATTGTCAAAGTGGTCAGTAGTTGAGTGGGACCTACTACATTTTTTCAAACCCGTTCTATTTTATTATGGATTTAAATATATAAAATAATTCAAAATGATCTTAACATACAATTAGAACTATTATGGTTAATACAGTTTATTATAGATTTTGAGTCCATTGTGAGTCCTTGAAGAGCATCTTCAAACTAGGTTCCTTTCATTTTGACCTCATACATCAAGTTCTGTCTGTTCCATCTTCATCTCCACTCTGACTTAAGCTCCCATCATCTCTCTCCTGGATTATTACACCAGCTCCTCAACTGACCAACCAGGCTTCATGCTTCCCATGCCCAAGGCTATTCCTACAGCACTGATCTTTCTGGATTGGGCCTCAGGCTCAACTTATACCCATCTCAACACATGTCCAAGTTGTTTCTTCCTCTTCTGGCCCATATCTGGTATGAGTTCATTACATTATTTCATCCATGACAAACCACAGTCCCTGCAATACCCCAATACATCATCCTATTCCAATGGTTCTTAAAGTGTGGCCTCAAGCCGGTATCATTAAGTCAACTATAAACTGTTAGAATGGTAAAGTCTTGGGCTTTATCTGAAACCTATTAAACCAGAAACTTGGAGGATGAGGCCCAGCTATCTGTGTTTTAAGAAGCCCTCCAGGTGATTCAGATGTACGCTCAAGTTTCAGATCTACCCACTGCCTCTTAATCTTGGATCATGCTAGTAAACTCTTCCTGCAATAAACTAACACAGACACATGAATGTCCATTGTATTTACTTCTTCAATACTCATTTCAGGCATCAAAGATCTCAGTATTGACTTGCTGATTGGTTTTTAACAAGTTAATGTGAGTTTCACTGAATCTGAGTAATTATTTGTTCAGAGAACTCTCATGTTTGAAAAGAGTAACCTAACTCTTATGATAACTTTTTGGGAAAATGGTTTTGTACAAATATTTATTCAGAAGGGTTGATGCATTTGTTAGGAGAAAGGAGGGAGCCTTTATGTAATTAGATTTCTGCTGAAAATATGCCAGATAATGATAAATAACTACTCTTTCTCCTGCTAACAACAGTCAATGGTTCAAATTATATTTGATTGGCCTCATGTTATAGATGGAGAAACTGAAGTTCAAACAGGTTTTGTAACTTGTTCAAGAATTACAAATCTAGTAAGTCGTAGAGCCAGGACTGGAACTCAGGTCTGTCTGACTTCCAAGATCAGATACTTAAACACTGTATTATTTTTTAAACACAGGGAAAGGAAATGCTTCTATTTTCTTTCAAGGATTCCCTTTTTAACTCAAGCTAGGTAGTAAGAGAGGAGAACATTGTTCTTTTGTAGGCAATGTAGTTTAGTTCTAGTTGGTCATCAGGCAAACGGAAGACTTGTTATGACATGTCAATTCTCTTCCACAGAGTCATGACAAACTACTTCTTCCAAACTGATTAGTACAAGGTTTGCTGCAAATAATATTTAAAATAATAGCTTTACTTTTGAATACACTAAAAAGGATTCAAGATTATCTATATAATAATTTTTCTCTCAGAGTCTTGCATTTTATTTTCTTTTTATTTATTGATTTATTTTTTAAATGTGTCTTTATTGATTTCAGAGAGAGGAATGGAAAAGGAGAGAGATAGAAACATCAATGATGAGAGTCATTGATCGGCTGCCTCCTGCATGTCCCCTACTTGGGGTCGAGCCCACAACCCGGGCATGTGCTCTGATCGGGAACTGAACTGCGATCTCCGAAATCATAGGTCGATGCTCAACCACTGAGCCACACTGGCTGAGCAGATTCTTGCATTTTAATGCGCTTTTGTCAAGGGAAGAGAAAGAGATTGGCAATATAGCTATTGGAAAAGAAATTGTGCAAAAATTACAACCTATTTTGTGGGAGGGAAACATCATTGATCATGTGTGTTCTGGCAAGAGAAAAATGTTGTTTATGATTCTAGAACTGCTGACTATAATATGGGGGAGCATGGGGGGCATCAGGGTTATTGAGAAAGCTTCTCTCAATTTTATTTCTCACTAAAGGCAGGGATACTCTCTATAGTAGATTCTCTGGTGCAGATATTGAGGACTCAATCTTCTTGATCCTGGGCCCTACACACAACTAGAAGAGAAAATGATCTATCACATTTACAAGATAACCACTTTAAAGTTTTAATAGTTTCCTTCTTTCTAAAATAAGGTGCCTCCATTGTCAGTGCAAGAGCCTATATTTTTTATTTGTAAGCATTGCCAGCTCATTTGCTACTCTAATCTTAATAAAGTCAGAGATATAATTCATTTTATGGATCACATTACTGATGAATACCAGCATATTCAATAAAGTACTACAATTACCAGTCCATTAGCAATTTTACTAAAGAAGTTTCATTATGACATTTCTTTTAAAAAACTGACTATTTTGGCCTTTTTCTTATGTACTAGAAAATTGTGTCCTAAAAAAGTGAGCTTCAAAAATCTCTTTATTAGTTTTCCTGCATGTACTTCACATAGACTAGCTTAGTGATTTGTTTTATGTTTTACTTAATCATTTTAACTTCATCCTTGCAAAAGTAATGGAGTCAATCAAATGAAAGCCATTGTAATAAAAAAGGGTGGGTAATGTTCAAGATATTATGCCTTACAGCATTTGAATATACTTGATGATTGGAGGGGAACAATTTGTAAGTAAGACTAAGGAAATGGAATTAGGGGGCGAGAGACCTTGCATCACAAAGAAGAAAACAGTAATGGCGAGGGTGGAACATTTAATCACCATAATTACTCTATAGAGGTATCTTTAATAATTTTTTAAAAGCCACATTTTCAAAGTCACCTTCCTGGTTTACCATTCCAGAGTTTCTTCAACTGACAGTCAAGTTCATTTGTACATAAAGCCCCATTTCTTTCTGCTTTAATTAGAGCTCATATATTACGAATGGGGTTCTGTGTAGACACAACTAATAAACTCTTCCCCACACTGGCCGGTATGGCTCAGTTGGTTGGATGTTGCCCTGTGCACCTGCACCACAGGGTCAGGGCCCATATCCAGGGCCCGTACACAAGGCAACGATGGATGTTTCTCTCTCTCTCTCTCCCTCTCTCTCTCTCCCTCTCCCCCTTCCTTCCTCACTCTCTGAAATCCATGAAAACATGTCCCGGGGGAGGGTTCAAACAATCAATCAACAACTTCTCTTTTCTTTTAAACTTCTCATATGCATGACAATAAAAATCATACCATCTCTGTTTTCTTCCTTTAACTTCATTACTTTATAGTATATTTGTTCAGGGGCCCAGAACCTGGAGTGACACCACCTTCAAATCATGGTTTCCCATTTTCCAAGAGTGTGACTGGGGGAAAGTTATTTGGCCTCTTTGTGCATCACTCTGCGCATCTGTAAATTGGGAATAATGATTGTCTCTACTTCATAAGGTTATAATGAGGCTTAAATAATCAATGTATGTTAAGTGCTTATACCTGGCTGGTGTGGCTCAGTGGCTGAGCATTAACCCACACACTGAGAGGACACCAGTTAGATTCTGGGTCAGGGCAGACGCTCAGGTTGCAGGCTCAATGGATCGGGCAGGAGGCAGCCGATTGATGTTGATGTTTCTCCCTCATCGATGTTTCTCTCTCTCTCCCTCCCTCTTCCTTCCTCTCTCTCTAAAGCTCAATAAAAACATTTTTTTTAAAAGGTAAGTGCTTACAGCAGTGTCTGGTACATACTAAGCACTATAAAAGCATTTGATATTATTATAGTTCTTAACACACTGTCATTGATTTTCTTCAAGCATATTTAGAAATCTGTCACTTATTTTCAATAAAAATAGTATGCAGACATGGTAAGAAATTTGAACAATAAAGAAATGTATGTGTACAATTAAACAGCAAAGGCATCTACTGGCAATCGTTTCTCAGATATTCTTCCAGAGAGTTTCTATGCTGCCTTTTTCTTTTTATATTTTTTTAATGGAATGACGATTGCATGCACAATGCTCCTCCATCTCCCAAATGTAAAAACATGGTGATTAAAACCGAACATGGTGCTCCGGTAGGACAGTGTAACTATTTAGGAATACTGTATTACTATCTTATTGACCTTATCTGCTGCTTTCCTTGTGGGTCACCGTAGCTTTCTACCAGGGTCTCACCAGAACACTGACATACTGTTGACACCTGTGTTGGTGGATTGTTGTTGGGTGGCTATCAACTTCCCTGCTTTCCTGGAGATGTGTAAGTCTTGTTCCTTCCTCCTCTCCAATCACCTACTAAAGCCCAGATTCCCTAAAAAGTTTTCCAGGGAGCCAAGGACAATGTGAGTTCCTTATGTGACTGTTTTACAAGATGAAAAATTGAACATCAGAATTTCCTGCACTTTCTCTGAGTAACTGAGAACTTAGTATTCACAGAGCCAAACTGATTGGCTATCTGAAAATTTTTAATACTGGCCACTTGGCACATCTTTATTACTAGTTATATGAAGAAATTGTGCATTTTACGTTTTAGCATACTGGATGCAGGGGGAAAAAATAACAAAAATGAATCTAACCTATGAAATTTCTCACAGAGAATACTAGATTTAAAACTCACAAGGAGCCACACCTATAATTTCTGTCCCTTTGTGTGATCAAAGGAAACAAAAGATATGTTAAACAAATATGAACTAGTGTTTTCATAATTCACGTTTTATGGGTTGAAAGTGAGAGTTGGAGGTCAGGTTCAGGAACCCCGGGGCATTGCTATGGCCTTTCTGGAGGTGGGTCTCCATCCTGCACGTGAGAAAGACGTAAGCAAATGTTTGTCCACATAAGGGGACTGAGCAAAGATTGCTGGTGAAAGCTCTGATGTACGCCTGAAGCATCTGTACAGTCACGATGAGACTGTGCCCACGGTGTGCGAGGCTGCCGCCCTCCCAGCCAGGTGGGTGCGTCCGTGGTCTTCTCCCACCGCACGGTGGGCAAGACCAGTAACGAAGACGCCCCGCCCAGCAGGCAGCGCCAACGCCCGGTGACCACTCACACGGCCTGACGTGCTCCAAGGGGGGCTGAAAACACCCGTTCCATCCTACATCATTTCAGCACTTTTCCCCTACGCCCAAATTATCTTCAGGGAAATAAAAGTCATTTTCAGCATGAAATTTGTATTGTTGCCACCCACCACAAGAAATCAATGTGCACAAAATTTCAGTTTCTTTCACTGGGAAAATGACCTGTAAAACTATAAATGATGCTGTAGGTCTAAAACACGGGAAGAAAAGGAACAGTTTTCTGCCCTGCAAAGATCTGAAGCAGGTCTGCAAGTGAAGTGAGGAATGCTGATTCATTATATACCAAAAAGGGGCTCGATTCTACACGTCGGGACTGCCTGTGGCTACCTTCTGGTCACATTGGGCATTTTAATGAGATTGTACAATTCGTGATTTCTCTCTGTAGGAGCTGGAGGCTAGAGGATGAGTGGGAATGGGATGGGGGAGAAGTGAAAGAAAGGGGAGGACAGCAGTCACAGTAATGACGACGGCTGGTGTTGACCGACATTCAGTGCCAGGTACCACGCTGTGCCCTTGGAAGGCCTGATTCCCCCCACTCTCTGCCTAAGTCCTACAAGGCTGGTATTATTGCGATGCCCATCTTACGTGCGAGAAGAGTAAGCCACTGGAAATTTAAATTTCTTGCTGAGGCTCTCCACGTATTGTGATGCTGTGAACGGAAAGACACATGTATCTTCTAGTTCGTGATGGCTCTGGATTCTGCTCTTTTCCCTGTGGAGCTGCAGGCCCAGCTTTAGACGTGAAGGAGGTGAGGAATACTTGGGCACCGCCCCGCTTTCCCTCCTGCCCAGCTCTCATTTGGTGCAGGCAGCTAGCCAGAGATACCGCTTCTTCTCCAGCTGCTGCCGTGGGTCCATACAATATTTATATTGGCCACTCTTGAAATACTGAATTTCCCATTTATTAATATTCAAGCACAGTGTATAAGATACATTCTATTGGAAAACACTGCTCTTGTCTCTCAGAGAAATATCCTGATAATCATTTTGGCAAAAATAGGGACTTGGAGAGGCATTTCCATGATAAGTCAGGATTTTGACATTTTAGCCCACTTTTTAAAACTTTAACCCTTTATTCTCTTGCTCCCTCTTGCTCTTAAACTAGATCAGAAAAATTTAGATGCTGGAAATGATCTCCTATTAGCTGCGCACAAAAGTGAGAATAATCATCCCAAATAGTATATAATCACAAACATGCTATCGAGACAGAGCGTCAGGGCGGGATGATGGCAACTCCTAACAAGGCCAACAACTGAATAAATTGCCTCTTGATCTCTCCACTGAGAATAAATTCATGTAAATCCGAGGAAGCTGAGCTGCTGCGCTGCTGCTAATCCACCATGTGTAGTGACTAATTTTATTAAGTGAAATACAAGAAAAGGAAAGAGCCTTGCAGTGGAAATGTGTGCAAAGATGATTGCCTCGGCCTAAGAACGAAGCCCTGTGGCAACACGGAGTGAGCAAGGCCAATTAGGCTGGCTCGGAAGGTGGTGCCAGGGCACAGCCAGTCAGGGTGCTGAGCTGCTGCAGGCAGGCTCGCGAGCACAGGCCTGCATCCACTCTGCGCATCACCGCGAACGCGAAAGACAATGATTGCTCTTGACTTTGAGGTAACCTTGCTCCTGAGAAGATGGGTTCACTGTATTTGGAAAAGTTCACTTTTCTTTAACTGAAATACTTAAAAGCCATTACTATTGAAAACTTGATGCTTATAATTTCGGGTGAATCAATGTGCTAAGCTCTTTTTCTGTTAGGAGTTGCAAACTCAAAGCCTTTCTGAACCAGACCAAATAAGACTATAAGTAAATAATACAAATAAATAAGGCTATGGGAGTGATGGGGCCTATTGCTAACCAGACAAGCCCACTGCTAATTCAGTTTTTTTCCCTTAAATAATGTGCTAGCATCTACTAAAGCAAAACATACACCTAGCCTTCATCTCAGCCATTCTCCTCCTATGAATCTTCTAAGTATATATCCAAGAGATATGGCTGTGTGTGTTCACCAAAAGACATTTACAAGTGAACCTGGAACTAATCCAAAGAAGTCCACAAATAGGCAAATAGATAAGTAAAATGTGGTATATGTACACAATGGAATATTATATAGCAATAAAAAGAACAAACGACTGATACATTCAACAATATGAATGACTTGCACTGATATTTTGTTGATTCAAAAGAAAACAGATGCAAAGGGTTAAAGGTTGTATAATTCCATATGTGCAAAGCTTAAAAAAAGTAATACTGCTGGGCTGGTGTGGCTCAGCGGTTGAGCATTGACCTATGATCCAGGAGATCTCAGTTCCACTCCCGTTCAGGGCACATCACGAATTGAGGGCTCGATCCCCAGCAGGGGGTGTGTAGGAGGCAGCCTTTCAATGATTCTCTCGTCATTGATGTTTCTCTCTCTCTCTTCCTCTCCCTTCCTCCCTCTGAAATGAATAAAGATATATTTTTTTAAAAAGTAATACTAGTAGATGGTGATAGAAGTCAGAATACTGGTTACTTTTTTGGGTGGGGTATTGTTTGAGAAGGGCTACAATGAATCATCTGGAGTACTGAAAATATTCACTATCTTGATCTAGGGGTAGATACATGGATGTACACATTTGTGAAACTACATCAGGTTGAACATTTAATTTTGGTTTTACTGTACGTATGTCATGTGTCAATTAAAAACTTAAAAAATGCATCATGACAGAACAAAACAAAACAATAAAACATAAAATAAAAGCTGTCCCCGACAAAGAAAATACTCTGAACTGCAAATCTGGTTGTTGACCATGAAATTATATTCTTAACTGTTTCTAATGATCTTCATACCACTGAGGGGTACTTAATGTTTCACCCATTAGCTCATGTTTCCTCTTTTTGGGAAAGAATGAAGTCAGCAAAAAAGTTGGTATTTATTTAAAATTTATAGTGAGCATTTTACTCTATTTTTTGTTTGTTTGCATTTTGCTTAGTCTCCACATATTTGTGAATTTTCCAGTTTCTTTCCTGTAGTTGATTTCTAATTTTATACCATTGTGGTCAGAAAAGATGCTTGATATGATGCCAATTTTCTTAAATTTATTGACTTGTTTTGTGGCCGCACAGATAATCTGTCCTGGAGAACGTTCCATGTGCACTTGAGAAGAATGTGCATTCAGTTGCTTTTGGATGAAATGTTGGATATATATATCTATTAAGTTCTTCTGATGTAGTGAACCTTTTACTCTTAATTTAATTTTATGTTAACATTTCCTAGCATTGCCACAGTTCACATCTTGTTATTTCGTACATTATATTAGTATTTCATTAGTAGACTCTTTACTTAACAATTTTACTATTTTTCAGAACTTACAGTATTTTCAATTTTTTATTCAAAATAAATGGATCCTCTTGGTTTTCCAGTCTCAGCTTATTTCTTGAGATATATTCCCTGAAGTGGATCTATTTAGACAGAGGCCATGAGTAGATTCTCAGAGCCTATTTTATTGCTATATTACTTCTAAAGGGCTGGCTTTATTCATGTTGTCAAATGCAATTTATAAGACTACTTATTTGTTCCATCTTCCCTAATGCTGGGATTTTATAAAATCATTTTTAAAAAATAAGAATGAAATGACTTTAAAGTTAATTTAACTTTTATTAGAATGCTAAAGAGGAGAAGTAGGAAAGTTCTACCTCAAAAGCCAAAGAATGGTGAAAATAGATAAATATGTAAATATTTAAAATATGCCTAATAGAATAAAAATTCTAAATTTGCAATTATGAGTCTCTGATTATCTCAGTGAAAGAAATGTTTTACACAAAGGGCTTAAAGATACTTGGACACTTGGATATAATATTTTAAAAATACAATGTGCTAGCTATAATTATGACCATCATCAATTTGTTGCCATGGAAAACTTATTGAAACTCCAACAGAGTTGAACAAGGATACAATGCCCCAAATTTATCAGTAATTGTAATTTCTCTCATCACGTCTGTGCCTGGTAATCAAGGCCTAACAATAGGCTTTCGAAGTGGACTTGAGTACCCACTATTATGTTCCAGGCTTTGTGTAAACACAGTACCTAGACTCAAAGAGCTCACAGTATTTCTCTGGTCAATATGGAAAGCTAATCCACTCTCCCAAATAATGGAATTTGTCTCTCTCCAGGGTTTACACTTCCCAGGTAACTATCCCATTGTTACTTTGTGTTGTCCAATAATAAAAAAGCACCAAATAATAGACTAATTTCCACTGCCATCCAGTAAATTGTGATTTTCTTCTAAGTACATGTACAGCAGTAAGGAAGTGATTTATCATCATAGAAGCAGAACGTTTCCAGTTTCTAGTGATTGAGTCATAGGTTCCAAGACCATTGGCAACACGACATGGCTATAATTATATTTTCAACCTCCTCATTTTACAGATGAAAGAACTGAGGCCTAAAGAAGTCAAATCACAGCCACAGAGCATGACTGTGATTTGAGTTAAGTGCATGACATTTCTATTTGTTCAAAACCATGGTTCTCTTGAAATAGCTAATTATGTTAAACTCTTATGGAAAAATCAATTTCACTAAACATCATGCACTATTGTTTTAATACAAAAGGTCTTAATTGTTAGTAAATTGATATGAATCTTCTAGTAGCTTTTGAAGTCTCACCAGTGCCAATGTAGTGTTAGAAAGGAACAAGGAATGGGGACTCAAGAACTTTTGCTTTTTTGTCTAGCATTTTGACACCTATTCCCAGTCCCAGGGTTTCTGTCCTCTAACTGTTCTCTAAAGCCTTTTTTACCTTATAAATCCAGCTCTGACAAGAGTTCCAGGTATCTGATAACAAATTACCACACATTTGGTAGCTTAAAACAACAGAAATGTATTCTCTTATAGTTCTGGAGGCCAGAATCCAAAAATCAGGGTCTTGGCAGAGCCACATTCCCTCCTGGGGATCTACTGGAGAAGCCCTCCCTTGTCTCTTCCAGTTTCTGGTGGCTCCTGAGGTTCAGCTTTCCTTAATTTGTTGCTATATCACTCCAATATCTGCCCATCTTCACACTGCCTTCTCCTCTGTGTGTGTTTGTCTCCAACTCCCTCTGCCTCTCTCTTATAAGGATGCATGTGGTTGCATTTCAGGCTCACCTAGACAAGGTAATAGTCACTTTTTCCATATAAAGTAATATTCCCAGCTTTCAGGCATTAGGAAGTGACTATATATCATTGAGGGGACATTATTTTCAGCCTACCATAGACAGTATGGTCAACAAAATTCCATTTTGCTTGGATATACTCATTTTCTCACCAGCAATCAATATAGAATTATCTGACACTTGGATGTCACACAAACCATTCAATAAACTGCACAGATCTAATGCGTGTGGTAGAGTTAGTGCCAAATAAATATTACATTTTTCTCTATCTCCTTTCCTTGTCATAAACTGGGCCTTTTAAAATTAAATAAACTATAAAATTATTGGATGGGTATTCAGCATGAGTTTCAATCATTCATTCAAATTCTTGCAGTAAACATATATTGAACATTAGACACATGTCAAGTTTGAGTCAGACACTTCAAATAATTTAGCTCACTAATTTTCCAAAGGCCAAGAGGCTAGAGCTTAGCATAGTGATTAAGATCTAGGGTCTCAAAGTCAGGCAGATTAGGTACACATCCTAGCTCCACCATTTACTAGCCATAGGAAAACTATTTCACCTTTCAAAGTATCCATTTCTTTATCTGTATAATGGACATATGAACACCTACTGCCCCAGCACAGTGCTGGCACTCTCTGCAAACACAGTGCTGTTGTTATACCCATTTGGAGAAGAAATTGAGCTCACTTAAGGGGTTAAATAATTTGCTCAATTTCACACAGATGAGTCTGCCTCAAAGCCTTGCTCTGTCTACTGCATCACTCTAGAAGGATGTCATTATAACTCAGTCTCACTGATAAGAGTATTTCTGTGGGTTGAAATCCAAGGAAAAACAAAAAAACCTCTATTACATAATATTATATAATATTACAGTTACATAAATATCTCTGGTCAAGGATAATTCCATTTAAGAAACACAGCTATCAGCTACTTGTTCCTGAATTAAATTCATATTAACCTCAGTTCTCCTCTTCTGTGTAACACATTAGAGCATTTAAAGTCTCCTTCTGTTCTTTCTCATCTCAGTACTTCCTCCCCTCTCTCTCCCACCACACTACGGGCACATATACCTATGCTGGCAACAAGAAAGTTCTAGGTGCTTTCTCCAGTTAGGCCATGCTTCTGAGTTGTAAACCAAAACAGATGATCCTGCCGTACAATGCAATAGAATTAGAAGCATGTTTGATATTTCCCATTCGCCCCATTCGGACCCAGTTCCACCCCTCATCCACTTTCCTCCAAGCCACAGGGTGCTGGCTGGTGTCAACTGCACAGTGCGCTCCATGCCCTCTGCCTACCTTTTGTATCTGGCCCATGGGAGGCTGGAAGGTGAAAGGACAGTGGAGTCAGTGTAGCCACTATCCCAGCTCCCTTCTCATGGACTCCCTTGGTTGGTGGTATCAGGTGGTCCTCTGATAAAGTCACTGTCTCCCTCACTGTCTCCCTCATTCTTTAAGTTTAGGGGCCCCCACGATTGCTAGTCCCAGGCACTGCACTATTTGCACATTGGTTTCCCTAAACTCTGCCTCATCTTTGCAGAATCTGTTGATCAAACTCTCTCCAAATAACCTAGTTTAAGTGTGTCATCTGTTTGCTACCTTGGCAGGCAGAGGAAGTTTGAATATTATTCAGGTATTGGCAGCTCCAGAGGGTGGAGAAAGGGCCTTGGATTTGCAAATGACTTCTAGACCTGGAGAAAGATCCTCTTATTCGCCAGTGTCCCCTGTCTTGAGAGGCAGCTTAATAAAGCCATGTCTATGGCAGAGAAGCACGTTAGCTCAGCCCTAACCCTGAAGCTAAGAAAAAGTCCTCGGGTTTGAGGTGGGAGGAGATAATGTAGAAAGATTCATCGTAGTGAAAATACCATTTTTATGGAAATACGTAGAAGTTATTGCCCCTTTTTCTTTTTGTTAAATGTCTGATCTTGATACCCTCCTTGAGGACGTGGGTTAAGAATTTCTTTTTCTTTTCTCAGGTATTATAGTGCAGTGGTTAGGGGTTAAGAAGCATGTGCTAATCTCCCTGGTTTGATTTCAGGTCTGCCACTTATTAGTTTCGTACTCTGAGAAAAGTTATTATCCTCACTGAAAAAATAATTATTTCATATTTTCTCTAAGGAATAAAAACATTAACCCATGTTGTAGTGGAAGCTGTGGTGCATCACACAGATCTTCCTGCAGGACCACAGGACTCATCTAAAGTTCCTCCCCATGAATTGCTCTTCAGTGAAGTATACTGTCCTGCTCAAGGTTATGCCCCCTCACCAGGGGTATTACAGCAGGGTGCAAAGTCTGCTCTGAAAGCCTCTAAACTCCAGATCATTCTGTGGAATTCACTGAGGCCTCTGTTGCCATTGCCCACAGTTTGACTGCTCCATCTGCCTGGCCCTATTTCATAGCAACGTGTCCATCAGCAATAAGTGGCAAGTTCTTTCAAGTCATTGGTAAGACACAAACCCTCAAAAGGGTGAGTGACAGACCTACAAATATTCAGGGAGCTTCTGCATCAGTGAAGTTTTAAGGGCCTATAAAGCTGGAATGCAAAACATCTCCTCCCAAATTAAAGAGATTATTACAGCTCACATCTCTCACCACTGAGAAAGAAGAACAGTCTGTGGCCATCCCAACACATATTTCACTGACTTTCACTGTCTATTTCCCCACTTTGGAAAAATACACTCTTGAGAGCAGAGATTTTTCTTGTTTTACTTCCCATTGTGTCCATAGAACCTAGTATTATGCTTAATAGCCAGTATTTAATGAATGGATAAAATCACTGCACTGTTGTACATCAGGAAATGCATGAGATGGAAATGAATGAGACTGAATTTTTACCCAGTACACTAAGATGGGGGTTTGAAGTTAGATTTATCAAAAATAAAATACATGATATTTTTGATGATCAACATTTGTGGGTACATAGTCACATCCACTAAATGAGCATTTACTTGTAGAAACTTTGGGGGAAGGGTGAACTGATAAGGTTTACATGAACTATGGATTTGTGCTGAAAGAGTTCATGGCAATTAACAGAGCTAATCAGAACTTAAAAGGCCCACCACAACCATATAAATGGAATAAGGTTCTATTGTCTACCATCTGAAAAAAGGTACCTTCACCTTCACTTCACTTAAACTGTATTTTATTAATATTATTTAACCTCCTAGAGTTAGCATAGAATTATTAATTGTGTGCTTAAGACACCTAGCATTTCTGCAATTACTTTATCTTCCTATCTGTTCTTCAATGTTGTCTCAATAAAAGTGAAAAAGGCACTTGTGAATTTGAACCTTGCCAAAGAAAACAAGGAACAGATTTCCATCTTGAGTTAAATCGCACAATTAATCCTATTCCACTCTCAAAACAAACTAGAGCATGGAAAACATCTATCAGTGCTCCTATAATTCTAGGGGCATGAAACCCAGCACACTTCCTACAGTCACCATGATTTTTTTCTAAATGGATGATAACAATAGTACGTCACTTTGTTTAGTCTCAGACACAGGCCATAGACACCCTCTTCTTTTCTCTAGAGCATCCTTGAAATATCAAATGTAGTAAAGCTATATTATCAATATGAATTGAGATAATATAGTAAACTTCAAATGAGCTGAAGAGTGAGAAACAACTGAATCACTCTGAAAAGGCTTGTTTTAAACTGTAATAAAGAGAAAAGTTTCTCATAAAATCTAGCCTATTTTTTCATCTCTCTTCTCAAAGGGTGATATTTATTCATGTTTTTTTCCTCCTATTTATTTCCATTTTTTAACTTGGAGAGACTATTTTTCTTTATAAATAATATATTCCACTCCCATTTGTCAATATCAGACAGCCACACTAGCCATTTATTTAAGGTAAAAGATTTCATAGAGTGTGATATCAGCCACTTGAAATAATTTATGCAGTTGCAAAGCTCTCGTGTAAATAATTTGAGAGGAGCTGTGTCATCCAATATGAATGAGGAATTTGACTGAACTGGCTTCTAAAGAGGTGATATTTATTCTTACTCAAAGAACTTTCTGAAGTATTTGAGCATCCATCTCAAACAAAATGTCTAAAGTGGGCTTATTTCCTGTAAATAAGTTATTGCATTGATCTAAATGAATTCCAATAATTGATAAGTTTATTGAAATATCTAGGGAATAAAAATTAACATTAATAGTTCTTCTAAGGATATGATTGGTTCTTCTTATTCTCACCTTCATATATAATTACAGAGAAAAATATCATGTAGTGTATCAAAGGGTATTAGCTTTTTACCAATTCAGGTTATATCTTATTTATTCACCCATAGCTTTATTTTCTCCCTCCTCAACCTAGTCTTTTGAACTGGATGTGGCTCAGCAGATAACTGAATTTACAGTGATGTTTATATCACTGAACACTTTAAACACAATTGAGTTATTTACAGGCAAACTTTGAGAATTAACATGAGAGCTCAATAAGGTTACTGGATGCCGAACCAACTTTTACATATCAACAATAGTAGTGAATATTAATAACTATAAAATAATAGATGAAAAAAATAATTCATTTTCAATAGAAACATAAACTGTAAGGTATCTAAGACTCAATCTTACAAAATATGCATGAGATTCTTAAAGAAACAAAGTTAGAAGATCTTATGGTAATTGTAAGTTAAAGATAATAGATCAAGCGTCATAATGTAGGGTCAATTACATCAACAAGAAGATATAGAAAATACATATATATATGTGTGTGTGTGTGTGTATAAATTTATACATGTGTATAACAGTTCAACGCACAGATGAAACATTATACTTCGCGATTCCGAATTGAACTCTTCTTATCTGAGCCACTTATATGAGGTGATGTTCATACCATATGTAAAGGCTACAGTTGCAGTTGTTTAATCTGTAGTTATCCCCAATTCCTTGCTTGCTTTTAGAACTAGGTCTGGATGAGAATGACAGGAAACCTCAATAGTAACGCATTAAAAATCACATATACTTAGTTCTTTCTTAAATGCAATCTGGAATTTAGCATTCCTGAAATGATATGGCTGCTTCACAATGATCAGGGCCTATGCTATTTCTGTCCTTTTGCTCTTCCATCTTGAACATGTGGGACTTCCACATCCTAGTTTAAGATGCTGTTTGAGCTCCGGCCATTCTGTTGGTATTACATCCAAAAAAATGAAGGAGGGTGAGCAAGGGTGTACCTATTCCCTCTAGGGGTAATGTTCTGTGACCATACTTTGCAATAAGGGAAGCTAAGAAATCTTTACTTGGGGAAATCACATGCCTAGCTAAAACTTACTGTTCTATTTTTGAAGATAAATTGGAGGAACAAACATTTGGGAACTTCTACAGGTCCCTATCACAACATCAGCCTTCTATCATGGAGAGATTCTGTTGACTGATGGCTTGGAAACAAAATGAGGGTTGAGGAGGACACTGTTGTTGATGTGACTGGCCTTTAGAATGAGAGCAATTGTGAGGGAAGAGTTTTTAAATTTAATAATAAAAATGAGGTAATATAATATATGACACTTGAACACTTTTATAGCAATATTTTGCATGAGAGATATTTCTAAACTGGTGGAACTAGCTACAGTGTCCATGCTTGAGCTCAGTGTCAGGTGGAGACTGTAAGGAAGAGAGAAGAGGGCAATGAGCCCTATGGTGATAGCACACATACAACATTAAGTCCAGACAAAAGGAGTCCCATCATAAGAGAGGAAACCTTGAGGACAGGACAGAGATGCTGTAGCCCAGAGCACTGAAGGGAAGGAGATTGAAAGTATACAGGACCAAAGGCTGGAGTCTTACAAGACATAATTTCTGCAGATGGGGACCAAACTTGAAGGCTTGGTGATACAGAGAAAAAAGGTAAAAAGTTTGAAAATTTAGGTTCTTTTAGAAGTAGAAAAGAATCACAAAATAAGAGGATAACTCAACATCTCGAAAGAGCAAAAGAAAGCACTAATGATTTTAGAAACTATTTTTTCTCTCCTGTGGCCAACAGAAAAAAAGCTCTTTTCAGCTAAGAATTTTTGTAAGCTACACAAAACACTACATGCAATCATTATTGCTGGCCCAGAAAACTAGAAGATATTTCACAATGACCGGAAGATGACAGTCAAAGCTAATGTAAGAAGAAAATAGGAATGAGAATCTTAAGATGTCAGCTAATAAGGTCTCCCCCAAACTCGCTGTGAATCAGAGGAACACAGTAAGATAATTTCCCAGCCTCAGCTAAGTATTGTTAAACATTTTCAGATATCAAAACACATTTTGAATTATAAATGAAAAGTTTAGAACTAATTTTGGACATACACTATTCAAGGAGAGAGGAAAAGGGAGGGAGGTAGAGAAAAATGGGAGAGGAAAGAGCAAGAGGGAGGAAGCCAAACAGAGAGTCAACAAGAGCACAGACGGTTAGCCCTCTGTCATTATCTTCATCTTTGCTAATCACATGTTGCAAGTATCTATTCACTTGTCTGTCTCCTACCACTAAACTGGGAGTTCTTTTAGAGCAGAACTATGTTCATTCTATGTCTTAACACCTGGCACGGTGTCTGAGTCATAGTGAGGCCTTAATAAGTATTTAATAAATTCGTCATGACTGCATGAGTAAACAATATACAACGTATAAAGTAAAATCTACATCATTATGGTATGAAGACATCGCTACTCCCAGTATTAAATTGAATCTAATCCAGGAGTTGAAATTAATAGCTTTTAGTCCAGTAAACAAAAATAATGCAGGGGAAATGCCATGAGGCAAAAATAGTTACCTTAAGTGGAACAGCCAGACATAAATACAAATGTTCATATGAAATTGAAAATCTATAGATCCCTGAGAGATTTCCCTTCTGCTATCTAAATGTAATGTGGATGATTTATCATTTTATAAATTTCAGCTTTGGTCATTCAGATGCTTTACAGCTTCTGTGTGCACTGTTGCTCTCTGCTTTAGTGATTATATAAGTTGTAAGGTTAAATAAATTACATTGATTTTCTATTGGAATCAAATCAAAAATAGGTTCAAAAATCTGGAGCACACATTGAATACTCATTATTTCTTAGAAAAGAGAGATAGGATTCTACTATTAATAGGTGTTCTATTGGAAGTTCTGCATTCTTCCCTTCCTGGTGCTGGCAATGTCAATGAGTTATAGTTTGAATAGGTAAACAGAGAGCATTCTGGAACTGGAAAAAAAGGAGTGAGCCAGACTTTGATCCATTTCTGTTATGCCACAAGCATGAAATTATGCTTATTGTTAAAAGATGCTTTGCTCTTCTTTAATAATACTGAGAATTTTGGACTGTAAAGATATATCACAACCAGTAAGGAAAGGGTTTTTGTGGCTACAGAAGCTGCACGGATTGCTGGGAAGGCTTACCTGTACAACTCTACACATGTGATTGATGATTGGTCCACTAAATTTCTTACTAGTTACAAAACTGAGCACTTTTATTTTTCACTGAAATGCTTCTTTTTTAAATCAGTGAAGAATTTATTTTATCTACAGGGTTCTTTCAATGCTATTCATTTATGATCCATTTTTTATTCATTGGTTCATTTGGCAAACTTTTTGTGTGCATCTACTACAGACCAGTCACTGTGGCTGTAGTGAGGAGGTAAATAGCACAGGGTCCCTTCTATGTGAACTTCATAGTCTCCTAGGGAAGTTGACAATATACTAAAAATTGTGTAATGCAATGAATATTATGATAGTATTATTGTAGTTACATGGTATAGAACACTACGACAAAAGGGGGTGTTAGGAGATGTGGTTTACTTAAAAACAGCAATGGATTATTACAGAACTTGGGAAATAGAATCAAATTTGAGTCCAAACTTGTGAAATGTGGGATTGGACTAAATAGCTCTGGACTTTTTCTTTCTTTAGTAAAAGAAAATAACAAGCTTTTAGGTTATCAAGTATCCAGGGACATTTCAGTTAGAGGAGAAATGGAAAGGCTTAAAAATAATTTACTAATTCATACTTTCAAGGTTCAGATGTGGTGCCAACCCTGCCTGTGACCTGAAGTGATGTCTGAGTAACTGGAGTGAAAGGCAGGCAAACCTGGGCAATATCACCCTCAGCTTAGCACCGTCACGTTCACAGGGATAGTCGGAGTCAATATCCAGCCTCTTCCTCAACTCTTAGTAATGTATTACACAGACACCCCCAAGAGCTTCACAAAGTAGTTGGTTTGAGTTGTTCCTGGACTCATCTACAAGGGTAGAAATGAAAATGCCACTCGAATATAAAGAGTCAGAAAGAGACTTTCTTGGGGCAATGGGTGCATGATAGAGTATACAGATGATGTTTAATGAGTTGTACACTTGAAACCTGTAGGGTTTTGTGAGCCAATGTCATCCCAATAAATTCAAAAATAAATAAAATAATTTATAGACTGTGACAGGATTTAGAGCCTCCATAAATTTTATAGCAATGAGCAAAAACTGTGCACCAAGCATTTTCACCTTAGCGTTTTCACCTCCGCCAGATTAACTAATTCTCTTTCTTAACTATGTTTTCCCACCAGAGTGTCTGAATTAAAAAGGTGAACAGGCCCCATCCTGGCATAGGGAAAGCCTACAGCCTTAAGGTCAATTCATAATTTTAAGAAATTCAATGGGTTTTTTTTAATTTTTAAATTTTTTGTTTTGTTTTATTTTATCCTGTGACCTTAATACTCAAATGTGAAGTGTTTTATTAAGAAAATCCCCATGAATCTTTGTAGTTAAGCCTCTAAGGTCTTGGCTGTCTCTGGGAATATATTCTGTGCTCATCTTTTTAAGCATTCACAGGTAGGATGAGCAAAATATTGGAGAATGGTAAGGATACCTCTGAACAAATCAGTGAAGTTATTTCTCTCTTCCAAATACCTTATATTTTGCAAAATTCCCCTTACAGAGTTTGGTTTGGCACTACATAGAAGATATTTTTCTTCTCTTCCATTACTTTTCCTTTATTTAATAATTGCAAAAGCTCAAAGAAAAAAGAGGAGGTGGGGGCTAATGAACAAAGCAGAATGCTAGCCTCTGTGCTGGATGGTAACTGGGATTGGAAAACCTTCAAGAGGCTGTAATACCAAAATTTAAGGGCATGACCTCTAGAACCATCCCAACACAGCACTTTATAGAATCTCTGGCGGTATTTCAGAACATACATTCACATAAACCTTGGACTAGATTGCTTTTAAAATTTGAAGTGCAATCAAGATATGTTGAAGTGTTTTTTGCTTTGGACAAAATTAATTGAGAAGAAATAAAGTCAAGGAAAAATTGAATACTTTGACATCAAAGGTGTCCCATCATTCCTACAAGCCAACATGTTTTATGAGAGTGACATAAACCACATCTCAACATGTGACTTAATCATAGTTCCTTTGAGCTCAATATATCTTAAAATTGAGAAATAGACAAATCGTATCTTCTCTGCCACATTTTTCTCTCCATCTTATTATAACTCTAGTGCCTTTTTTTTCTAGAAAAACAATTCTCATGAAAGAATCTGTTATCAGTCAGTATAAATCTACATTCACTCTCTCAGGAGTATTTGGAGGTTTGGCCTTGGGATGAAAAGAATGGTTTATTACGACAGGGATTTCATACACCAGCAACCTGATAAGACTGCTTTTGTGAGCCTATGTGTGTGTACACATCTGTATCTGTGTGCATGTGAAATGGTGAGTGAAGGAGACGCGCCAGATACTCCTTTACCTCGCTTATGTGTGAGGCTGTTGATTTATCAACAGACTAAAGCCCTAGATATGCTAAGGGAGTTGTGTTTGATTAGATGAGCAGTTTTTTTGAGGTGTATCCTTGGGGACTTCTCATGGGAGGAGAGTGAGAACCAGAAATAGCTTTCAAGATCCCCTCTAATCAGATTAAATTACCCAAACAATACTATTTGACCTGTGGTCTGAGGTCTAAGCATCACGGTGATTTAGTAGCCTGGAAATGTTGAAACGTTTGTCCAGGCAGCGCTGCTTGTCCCCTTTTTCCCGCCTGTGGTTCTAATTTTGAAAAATCATGTGTACCCAGTTCTGAGCAGACACCAGACCACACGTGTGCCAAACATGTAACCACAATCCCAGGCTCCATGTGTGAGCACACTAATTATGTAAGCATCCAGTTCCGATAATTTAATCACCTCATAAAGAGGACCAAAGTGATTAGCGCTTAAAGTGAGATTCATCTGCTGCCTTTAAACCTGAAGGCCAGGTTCCGTTTTCTCTTTCTCTCAGCATCTTGCACAGCCATAGTTTCCGAGGGGGAGAGTGTGAGGCGCAGAGAAATGACTGAGCTGGTTTTAACCCAGCTGTTTTATTTTTTATTCTTCGGAATTGCCTAAGGTCTTCTGAGGTCCTCGCTTTCATTTTCTCAACCCCAGAAGGAGCAAATGGAAAAGGCTCAGAGCAGCATGGGAGCTGTTCCAAAAGCAGTGCTGTGAGCATACATTTGTCCTGCTCAGGAGGGAGGTTTCGCCTCCACCTACGCTCCGAGGGGGCAGCTGTGATGTCTCGATGGGATGAGAAGACAATCAATATGCACGGCAGTCTGGTGTTGTGCCCCTGGGACCATGGAGGAAAAATATGCTGTGTGCCATCAGAGTGTCACAAATGAGGGTTGCCAGCAGCAACCAGAGCACCTCTGTGTTAAAATGACGGGAAGGAGTGGTGGTTGTAACAGCAGAAACAGGTATTCCCACTTCTTTATGTCTCCCTTTTTGCACTTGCTTCAAAAATTCCTCCTAATCCTTCGGCCCTTCCCCCTCCATCGTTTGAATGACATGTCTGGGTACTCAGCAGAGAAGTAAAATGTGGGGGGGAGCCATTCAGGCACTGAACGAAACAATACAGATGAGAGACCCCCCTGCTCAGACTTAGGGAGAGGCAGTTCATGGCATTTGGCCAGAGAATGTGAAACACAACAGTGCTTTTAAACATTGAACAACTTACAACATGGAGGCACATAAACCATTTTCTGTGGTGAGAGGGCAGGAGGGAGATTTTTACTCATTGAAATGCCTGGGGGTGAGGAGGCAGAGAAAATAATTTCTTCTCAGTTACAAGTGCTTGGGGCTGTTTATTTTTTTAAACTATGTAGTCTCACATGGAGGGAATATGGAGGTATACTTAAAAGCCTAAAGAACCAGGTTTGTTTTTTTTCCAGGAAAGCCTGCTTACAGGGTGTCCACATAGGACGTGGAGGCAGCAGAGACCTCATGGTTTTTTTTTTCTCTTTTAAGCCTTGAATGCCCACTTCATAGACCCAAGACATTGTGTCCCTTTAGAGAGTGAATGAGTGTAACGGCTGACCCGTGGAGCTGTGATATTGAGTGCTGATGAACACTGGGCTTCTGTTCACATGGGCAGACTCCCAACCAGGCAGCCAGTGTCTGCTTTTCTTTTTGTCAAAGGATGGGCAGTCCAAAAGAACTAGTGTTAATATAGTACTTATTGTTCCTGGGAGATTTCTAAGATAGATTTTTTTTCCCATTACTGGGAAAGAGTTATTTTTCACACTAGTTAAGGAGGCTGTGTAGACCACTCCTGGGAACATAAATGCTTGCCCCATTCAAAGAAAATGACCTCATTGAGATAGTCATGTCAATTCTGTGCTTGTTTTCCCTTTCACTAGCTCTTTTCTCAGGACGTATTTCATTTGTCCACTTTCTTCATAGGAAACAGTTCACTACTGAAAGAGCTTATGTACTTGTGAAACCCAGTGTGGGTTATTCACATAGGATAGAAGGGATCTCAAAACTTATGATTCCTTACCCATACAAGATAGTCAACAAATACTTATTAAATGAAAGAAGGCTAGTTTGAAGTCAGGGTGGTGAGGGTGGAGATAAGATATAGCATTTCTTGCGGAGTGAGGAGGGTAGTACATGTTGGATTAGGATGGGAGGACCCATATCAATTACTTCAAGGCTACAGGGGTACTCTTTTATGCCACTTAATATAAAATAGGATGAAGCTTATATTCTTCCAAAATTTTGGAACAGACAGAAGGTAAACTATTACATACCTCTGAAAATAAACATATGTGCTATTTTGGGGAAGGCATAGTTCCTCTTTGATCTCTTATATATAAATTATTTTTGTTTCTATAATTTTTATTATAAAATATTTCATATGTTTTAAAGTAATTGTAATAAGTCCATACATTTTAAGCATAATAATAAAGCACATGTATACCCATGACTCAGTTTAAGAATCAGCACATTTTCAATCTGAATGAATTCACCTGTGTGAAAACACTGGGAATAAGAAATGGACATCATTTGCAGGGACATTATTCAGTGTACCATAGTCAGCCCTCTGGCCCACAAAGGCTCATTCTCATTAGGTCTCATCAGCTCAAAAGTTCATCACCTAATTATCTAAATTATCTAAATTTTTTATGGGTAAGGTTCTGGTTATAATCCATCTTTGATAAAATAAAATAAAAACCTTCTCCATCTGTGCAACTATGAAACTATAAAACAAATATCTGCTCCCAAAATAATAATGGTGAGGCATACATAAAAAACAGTTGTAGATGTTGCCATTCAAAAAGTGAGCAAATGGAGAGAAACAAGGAGTCACTGCCCCTAGGAAATTTAGAAGTACAATGAAAGCAAGCTCTATTAGGTTTTAAAGCTTGGGAATAATTGCTGGTGGCTTCAGGTTCCACAATTTGGAGCCAAGGCCTTCCTCCCCAAATTATCCTTCACTTAGAAAAGGGAACATGTGATTGCAGCTGAGTATCATCAGACTGTTCCTTGCCTTAGAATTTAGGAAGCTAAGAGCCTTCTTTCATTTTGTACTGTCTATCTCTTTCAGTCTAAGCAAGTAATGTTTTTGCTGGTATAATATTATTAAAAACTTTGTGGATCTCTTGTGTATGTCATGGAAATTCACTCCATTAGACAAGAAGCTCTTGCAGGCTCTGAACTAATTGACTAGAAAATATATCAGTTTGTGGAGAACTTCCTTTGACCTGTTGATGCCTGGCAATATTTCCAACCCCAAGAAACCTCTCCTCAGTACCTTCTCATGATATTCAGTTTTATCTATATGTGGGGTTAGGAAGGGAAAAAAGGGGAGTAGTTTGGGCTATGCTGTGATTAAGGAGTATTTATAGTGGCATTATATATTGGGAAGGGTATGCTTTACAGAATTCAGGTGCTATAGACAGGCACCTGAATATCCAGAATGGAAAAACATCAAAGGTGCTTTTATGAATAAAATTATTCAAAAAGTCACAAAAGGCTTACGTATTGAATGACACAGTATAAATGAGCAAAATAGCAATATATTATTAATTTTCCTCAACAAATATGTATTGAATATATATTATAGGCTAGCTACTTGCTAGGGCTTAGAAATAATTAGGTAAACAGGACGTGGTCTCTTACCTCAAGAAGCCTATATTCCCTTGGGGGAGCATAGATTTTATATTCAGACATTTTATAATATGACTTGGAAAGCACTATAATAGAGTTATGAGCCTGGAGCCTATAATATAACAGCAGCACTATTGATTTGCCCGGGGAAATGGACCACTTAGCACTCTTTGCCTTCATTGGATTTAGCTGTGGATATTTAAAAAAAAATCAACAGTTCTAATGAGTCATTTGATTAGGTCAACAAAAATGGGCCAGCAGATGGGCTTATTTATTGTGCCACATTGCCATTAATGAATTGAGGGCAGAGTGGAAGGGATCAGAGCCTGGAAAACACAATTAAAAAAAGGAGTAATCCAGGAAAAATAAAATCCATTGAATGAATTTACTCAAATGATACAAAACCAACTATAGATTAAGCATACACCCAGGAAGTCCTAGGCTTTGCAGCAAAGCAAAGCTATGAAGAATATAACACATAACTTTCCACACTTGGTAATGCTAGATGCCTTGGGGAATTCCAGTCGTTCTCAGCGAAGTGTGGCCACCTCCAGAGGACACCTAGCTGTTACTGCAGTTTATTAAAGGAGCCCTTGCCAAGAACTCATGGACTTGGTGCTAATTCTGTTTCTGCCTCTGATTTGCTACCCCACATAATTTACTTAAATCTCACTGTGCCTCAGTGTCTTACCTGTAACTCAACAAGTACATGCTGAGAGAGCCTATGTGTGAAGCACATAAGGGCTAAAATAAGAATGAATTGTAAACATTGGCCTCAAGAAGCTCACATTCCAGTGTGAAGACAAGGAAACAATGAAATGCTCTACAGTACACATAATGCAAAATGTTTGTATGAGGTACAGAAATAAAATGAGAGCATATTTATTCTGGCTACACCATAATTTCATAGGTGGAAAGTACCAAAATTTTTTATTTTACAAAACACCATTCTGATAAGCGTTTATATATATATATAATATATATATATATTTTAAAGTATTTGGGCATGTATTTTTCTAGAATGCGAACGTGTCTGGACTTTGTTCCAGTCCCTATTTACATGCCTTTGTCCCCCGGACACCTCTGTCCTTTGGTAAGCCATAACTCAAGGGGGTCTTTAGGGAATGTTTGGGCCTGTTCTGGGATAGACAGGAGCTCTTTTCTGCTACTCTTTTTATACCCATCTTGCTTCCTTGTTTGCATATACATGGAGGCCTCAGTGCTTTACCTGGTCTGCCCTTGAGGTAATATCCAAGATTCTAGGCTAGACAGATGCCAGATCTCCCTGGCGCTTCCATAGTGGGCATGATCTGACCAGAGTGTGAAATTGGTGATTACTCAGGCCCCAATAGATAGACTCTGAACACTTCTGAAAGTCCGTGAAAAGGAATTGTTAGAAAAGCTGACCATTCAGCTTGGCCTGTGACCATTCACTTATATTTCATGTATGAGTTGTTCAGTCTGACAAATAATCTATTCTCTGCTCAAGAATTATCTGTCAGGAGGATATCTGAGAATTCAGTGTCTCGCTTATATAGATCCATAGCCCCTGCTTCCCAAGGTTATGCTCCAGTGTGTGTGGTGGGGGGGATGTCTCTTGGAATACAGAATCTGATAAATAAATTGCCATTAATGCCACTGATTTTGTTCTAAAAGTCTTAAAATGTTCACTACTATTCTATATGTTTTGAGTTCTCCACAAAACTCTGAAGGCATCACAGCCTGCCTTTACTTTTCTTATTCACTTTACACTACAGAAACAGTATTGCGTTTGGGGCCATAGAAGAGACGACTATAGCCTTTGACATCAAGCAGACAGAATTTGCTATTGAATCATTGGTGACCTTGGGCAAATTACCTAAACTGTTCAAATCTTAATTTCTCAATAAAAACATTTTAAAAAATCATGTTTCTTCCCCTTTTGCTAAGAGAATTAAATAAAATAATTCACTAGAGTCTTCAGGACAGTGCCTGAACCTAGTCAGTACTTAATTTAGCACTGTTGGCAAAAATAAGAGTGAATAAGTGAATGAATGCATAAATAAATATTGTACTGTATTTGGAGGCATGAGTTCTTGTGGATATAAAGTTCTATCAGAACTTTAATCCTTACAAACATTCAGACAGTTTTAATTTTGAGCACGAGGTGGTGGGACTATTTTAAAACTAGAAATCATAATTTGGGATACCGATTTAGGTAGGCAGGCAAAATCACCAGCCACCTCACCCACCTCTGCCCACACAATGTCATGAGGTAGATTCACTGTGAAACTAATGAAACTTCAATTTCAAGGCCTCTCATTTTCACTGAACCTTCATAAGACCCTAGAAGGAGCCTTGCAATTATGTATTAAATTGTACAACTTTGAGTCTCCGAAAGCCTAGATATGACTCTGCCCTGGTTCCAAGACACTTCTCAGTGTGTGGCTCTGGTCACTGAAGGAGCTTTACATTCTTTAAATTCTAAGTACACCACATCTTAAAAACTCACGGCTCAAGTTCTCACTGACAGCCGATCTTCTCTCTTTAGAGTGTATTCATTGAGTCCTGCAGTTACTGTGGAAATGCCCTCACCGAGACGGTCTTCAATAAAATATCTTCTTAAGTGTTTAAGAATATACTTCTATTTAGTAACTTTTGTACATTGATGTGCTGGTTTGAATAACACCTGCCTGATGTCTCATCGTGGGCAAAATAGTATTTGTCATAAGAACATAGAACTCTCAGTGTATTATTAAAGTAAAGCAAGCAAAAGAAAAATTTAAAGCTTAGTACAACAGTTCTGGAATGAGAAGAAGAGATAAAATAACCCCAAATGATATCTTTATGTATTTTTACTCATTTTAAACAACAGAAATGGCAGATGGAAAAGGCACAACAAGAAGACTGGCAGAAACAACTACTCATTATAAATAGAATTTAGCTGTTGAAAAAATGTGAGATGGTAAAAAAGAGTATGTGTATTATTGTGTGGTCCTTCGGCTGACTAAAGAAACACATTTCACATTTGGAATACATGGCTCAGGCTGCTTTCTGATTCCAGGCGAGGAGACCATCTGACAAGATGACGTCAATTCTATTCCGCTCTGTTGAACTTATGTCCCGGTTTAATCAGCTTGACATGAGTTTTGCAAGATAGAAAAGCATTATATTAATGATGTTGAGATGAGAGTGCTAGAGTCAAAGCACAAGCCATTTTACAGTTAATGAAACTGATGAAAATTTAAAAAGAAGCAGAGTGTAGGTTAATGCTGTCGTTTTCAGAGTAATCATCTGTTGTCTCTCATTCTTGAATATTGTGTCTGAAATAATGCATTTTGCATGGAATTTAGACAATAAAAAGAAGCTGCTGACCTTTTCTTGGTCATAAAAATGGCACTCAGATACCAATCACATTTACATAATCTTGCTTTATCACTATCAAGTGATGAAGATTACAAATCTCTAATGAAGAATTGTAAAATGGGGCAATGGTTTAATTTAAATCTCCTATACAAATACATACACACACACACACACACATACACACACACACATATGCATATATATATACACTTCATCCCATTTCTGCAGCATCCTCCTTTCACAAAATTATATTGATAAAGTAGGTTTAGACTCAATGCTTTCAATGTAAATTATTTCATTAGGGAAAAACTTTGCTTGGTTGATTGATTGATTGATTGATTTTTAAACAGGCAAGGAGGACCTAATTCAAGACTTTTGCAATCGGAGAGACAGATTGAACATAACTCCACTGAAACAAAAGGTGGAAGCGTTTTAACGCCCTGGAGTGTTGGTGGAAATGTACCATGGAACTTCATGGGTGAGATTGCTCAATGTGATTAGGCCATCTGTGTTTGCTAATTGGTGTTGGGGAAGTTAGGGTCTTCCCCTCCCACAGAGCCTGGGTGATAGGGCCTTTGTCTTTCTTGATGATTACATTTCAAAGGAATGGCTTCCAGGTCCTTGAGAAAGACACTGGGGGGGGGGGGCAGACTTAGGCAACACTCTTAATAAAAGGCTATTTATGCAGAATCTATCATTTACCAAACACTTTAGATATGTTTTATTTTAATTATCCCCCAAACTAGGAGATACTTTGTGTTAACCCTTCTTACAAATGAGAAAATTGAGCCTTAGAGAGATTAAATGAATTGTCAGTGCTCACAGATTGCATGGAGCCCAGCTCTAAGTCCCAATTTATTTATTTGTAAAATGGGTAACACTGCATATCTCATAGGGCTGCAAGGAGGATTCAAAGCTTGTGTTGTTTATAAAATGCTCGCTCCATGTGGATAAAAACATCCTCCATATGTGGATAGCCTTGTGGGCTCTGGCACCTGAGCACCTTGGTTTGAATTCCTAACTTCTCTACTTTTTAGACGTGTAAAATTGAAGTTATTTAAGTGCTTTATATCTCAGTATTCTCATCAATTAAAATGGGGATAAAAATAATACAGCTTATGATTGTTATAAGGATTAAATGAGTCAATACATGTAAGTCACTTAGAACAGTACCTAAGGACTTCGTTCCATAAAGTTTAGCTATACTTAATATCAATATGGTCTCTTGACAACTGAATCCATCACTAATTTTATATTCCTCAACTTTGATTTTTCAAAAATTCTACAATAAAGTATACACAGGGTGGGGCAAAAGTAGGTTTACAATTGTTCGTATGGAAAGTAATATGCTGATTAATAAATAATAATACGAGAATAAACTCTGTATTTTGTGTACTCACAACTGTAAATCTACTTTTACCCCACCCTGTATATTGCAGAATCTGCTGTTTGTGGGACTACAGTGCATGGTTGGAGAATATCATTTCTTTTCCCCAAGGTGACTGCCATGTGGAGGGAGATACATAACACATTTATTATAAATGTGTAATTGAAAACTGTTGTATATTTTTTTAAAAATGATTTCTTTTCTTAAGATAAAATCTGTTCTGCTTTATTTTTAAAATTGTGCAAACTTTATTTTAACCCAGAAGCCACTTTAAATCCTTTTGGAAATAGGGAGTATAAATATCTGAAGCAATCAATGATATAATAAAGAAGAAACATATAATGGCTACTAATTAAATAACAGACTGGAATGTATATATTTTTTGAAATATTCTTTTTATTTTTTTTTTAATCTGTTCAAATTTGAGTCGAACAGAATTGCTTTTCCCTCTTTCACAAAAGAATATATTCACTGCGCCGGGAAGTCAGGCGCGTCGAGGGCCTTGCAGAAGCGCCGCAGGGCTCTCAGAAGCTCGAGCAGAGGGACGGCCAGAGCACCGGCACCCGCTCCTTAGTGCAGACCCCCGGCTTGCACACCTGCCATCAGGCTGGCATCCAGGGGCATTAAAGACACAGGGACCCGGGGTCTCTTTTTCAAGAACCTCTCTCAAGCACCCAGTTACATCTTACCCTGATTCTGGTGTGGAAACCCTTGGGCCTTACAAAAAGAAAAAGAAAAGAAAAGGAACATATTCCAGGGGGATGGCAAGAGAAAGAAAATGCGAATTACCGCTTGGTGCTGTTACAGGTTATTGAATAATTTAGGGGCTTCGAAGTCATTAAGCGACTGCATGTTCCGTCATTTTTTCAGCTTGCGGATCAGCATTTTCTCTGTGTTTGGAGGTCCCCTTGCATCATTCGTCTGGGTTTTCATTGAAATCACTGAAATTCAGTTTCATTACTTATTTCGTAGTTTAACTCTTTCGTCTGCTGTGGTTTGAGTGTCTCACCTGCTGTAGGCCCTTTCTCTCTTCTTCACAGAAACGTTCAAATGTGTAAGCCCCTAGAACGAATCCTCCTGCCCCCTGCTTCCCGGGTCCTTCCTCTAAGTACTTTCTTCTCGTGGCCAGTCCCCTGGAAAAGCATGTGAGTGAAACCAATCTCCATGAAGCATTTCACTTCCACCACCCACGGGAAACACTCTCACCCGAGCGCGCTGTGACTTGCTAACCACGGAACACGCGGCGCGCGCCAGGCCCGTCCCGCCCAGCGCTCGCCTGGGCGTGTGACACACTCGTGGACTCCGCTCCACAGGCCCCGCTTCACTAGTGACCGCGGGCGTGGAGCTGCGTGAACAACAGCGACGGGGGGGAGGGTGCTGCACTCATGGCCAGTGCCCGATGTTTGCGGTGCAAAACAAAGGCTGGCCATCTATTTTACGTAAGATGGTCATTTTTGATGCGGGTGACATTTGAGCTCAAAATGGAAAGCTGAGAAGAAATTCGCCAGGTGATCTGGGGAAAGAGGGTTCCAGAAAAGCGATGGACAAAGGGCCCTGGGGTCCGGAAGAGCTGGGCCTTTCGAAGTAACTGCAAGAAGAAAACTTTGGGGGCGATTTGTCTTCCCTGTCCTTGTGAAATGTTGTCAACATTAGTTTAGGGACTTAGCGCTCTGCTGGTTCTCTGACTCTCAGATCTTTTTTTTTCCTTTCATTCTCCAGCTTGTCTTCCACGTGGGCATGTCCCTCCAGGAGATGCGGAAAAGAAGTGACCATGCTGACATCAGTGTTTCCTAACGCAGCTCTCCCTGCGCCCTCAGAATAAATGATCCATATAGACAGGGGGGAAAAGTGGACCATAAATACTTTGCTGTAAGTTTAGTGCTTCAGAGAGACCTGAATTTTGTTTTTAAAAATCTGAAATTTCAAGAAATAAAATGTACAATGTCAGGCCAAGGAAAAATTCTACGTATGAGTAAGACCCGGGTCCTGCACTGGCAGAGCTTACAGTTGAACATTTGTCACTGTCATTAGCCCAGATTGAATTTTCCATGCTCACAGCCCAGTGCTCTGGTTTAGAACCACAGCAGTTGAGTCGTTACACTTCAAATATGGTCCGGGAATCTCAGACCCTGCCTTAGACTCATAGCACTAATAACTGAAAACCTGTATTTTTACAGGATCCCTAGATGACTCACACACACAGAAACAGATAACAGAGTGGTGGTTCCAGAGATGGGGGAAGAGTGTGGGGAAAATGGATGAAGGCAGTCAACTGATGGAAACTTCTAGTTATAAAATAAATATGAGGATGTAAAATACAGAGTGGTGACTGTAGTTAACAACACTGTATTGTGTGTTTGAAAGTTGCTACGAGAGTGTATCTTAAAAGTTCTCATCACAAGAAGAAAAATTATAACTATGTGAGATAATGGATGTTAACTAAACTTATGGTAGTTATTTTGAAATATATACATATATCAAATCATTATGCTATATGCCTTAATCTAATACAATGCTGTATGTCAATTATATCTCAATAAAACTAGAAAAAAATGTTGAGAGTTAATGGAACAGGGAATCAGACTAGATGGGGTTTAAATCCTTGGTCCCACTTCTTATTAACTTCATGGCCTTGCCCAACTTAACAAATTTCAGTTCATATCCTCTCTATTTTGTTCTCAAAAGAAATATTCACCATGCTCTGAAGTTGGGAGATTTAAAAGCTTTTGAAAATGGTTGTGATGGCTTTCAGAAGTACAAGTGGAGGAAAAGTGCAGACAATAATCAGGCTTATTGGAAAGATTAAAAAAGTTAATGTCACAAGCTATTAGTACATATTGTATATTGGTTTATAGTATGTGCACAACACATGGTAGGTAAGCTTCTCTTGCTTACCAAATCCATTATGAATTCACCATCAATTGGACTAATTGGGATAGAGTAGAGCAGGGTTCGCAGGGAATGTGTGGATAGTACTTACTACCTTAACTATTGAGTAACTGCCAGAAGATGTACCATATGACACATTCATTCATTTTCATAACTAAATTTCCCCAAAGACGGCCCCAGGTGTCTTTTCAGAGAAATACTGTCAGGTACGTTCACACTATCCTACTCGCTGAACCCAGTAAAGGTAGTATATCAAATAGGAATTCAAAGTTACGTCTAATTGAACTATTTGTTCTGGCTTTTTCCTGCTGAGGAGGGAGAGCAGACCAAAGTGGCCTGAAGAGCTTTCTTGCACTTTCCAATGCAGTTTTCTTGGATCATGAGCTCCAGCATAGCTGCTTCTTTCCAAAGATGGGCCACTGGGCAGCAGTGAACAAGGCGTAAGGATGCCTCCATCTCTGCGCTACAGTGTTGTGTAACAGTGCCTGGGATCTCACTGTATTAATAAAACAACACAACAGTCCGATTCAAGGAAAAACCTGTTTATTGAGTACCTACAGTTCCAGGAACTCAGCTAGGTCCTGGGGAAAGAAAGACGAATATGACCAGCTGCTGAACCTTTGGGAACTCATAATCTAGGGTAGTAGAAGAGGCAGACTCTTTGAGTTTGTGGAGACAAATGCCTGGCTTCTTAAGAAATTCCTGTTTAGAAATAGGAGTCAACTACTAAAAATCCAACACAGCCTCAGCCTTCCTCTAGTCCATCCTCCACATTGTTCCCAGAACGTGCCTTGTTAAAAAGCAATTCTGAAATAGTCATGAGCCTGTTTTCTAAACTTGGATTGCTCATCACTCCCGTAACACTGCGTCTAATGACCCCAATAACCCTCACAGGCTTGACTCCTGCACTTGACACACATACACTGTGTTCTCCACCCACTGCAGAGCCCAGGTATTTCCATTGCCTTCTCCTGGCCTCTTCTTTTGGTAACCTTTGTAGTGACTCTTACAACTGAGCTCAAATATCACTTCTGTCAAAAGTCTCTCTGCTCTTCTTCATTTTCCTTGGAAGACTTTGGCTCCTTTTCCTTGTGGCCTATTTCATTTTGTGTATTTCCACTCCCACAATACTTTGTACACTATACTGCAAGTTGTTTCCTTTCCACATCCTATTTCCCTCTAAATGCATCTACATATACATAATTCAACTTTGTATCTCCAGCAACTGGTACTGCTACTAGCGCATAGTTAGTGCTCCATGGAAGTTTGTTGAATGGATAACTAGACAATAACTACATAGGGTATTTGCCTAATATAGATTGACATTTATTGTAACCCCCAAACACAATGCAGGTTGAATTTATATAAACAAGGAAGTTATATACCAACTTCAGCACAAAAGAAGTTTAAATATTTTATTTGGGTACTATCAGTGATCTTTAAATATGTTAATTGTGAAAAGTTGTTATTTAATGAAGTCTACCTTGACTGAATAGTATACTTTATACCTTTTTAAGACTCTTTTGGACCAGTCTCCAATGCCACACAGTGTAGAAGAGGAAACAGAGGGAACAGTTTCTTTATTTTCCTTCTAAAGTATATTGGATTTCTGACAAGCCAATGAACTCTAACAATAAAAATATTTTTCAATATATAAGAATTTTTAGAGAGGACTATTGATTGCAGTCCAAAAAGCACAGCATCCTTTAACTTCACACCCCAAATACAATTTTCCCTTTTGAAGGTTAATTAGATTTGGGGCAAAAAAAGCAACCAGGATCACACCTGGTGAATAAAATGGGTTATCAATCTACAAAATTATCATCTTGCATTTTTAAAAAATTCTAAAATAACTATAAAATACTGAAATTAACCTCTTTGAGTGTTCATAAACTAATTCTGAAGTAGTATTGAAGACAAATAAATGTCAGTTTTGTTTTTTTTAAAGTGGTTAATTGGATGGGGAAGATACTAATTTAGATATATATTGTGTGTCATATTTATTAAGTCCTTTGTTTCATTCATGCTTTCCATCCAACAAATATGATATGAATGCTCACTATATGCCAACCATGATCTAGTCACCAGGATTACAGCAGCAAACAAAAAAAGTTTGTATACTCAGGGAACTGATAATCTGGTATTTGGAGACAGGTATCAAAGTACAAACAAGTACACAATTTGAAAAATGGTTGTAACTGTCAAGACAAAAAACAAATCAGGGCAAGAGGAGAGAGTGATAGAGGACCTCTGTGATTAGATGGCACTGTGGGATCTGAGTGAAGCAGCCAGCTTTGTGAAGATCTGGAGGAAGAGCCTTCCAGGCAGAGGGGACAATAAAAACAGGGCCCTAGTCAGACTCAGCCTGGTGTATATAAGTACGAAGCCTTTGTGACCAGAGTGAAATGTTTGAAGGGAAGAAGTAGGAAATGAAGTGTGGGAGGTACCCTGGGGTCAGATTATGTGGTGTCTCATTTGGATTCTTTTCTAAGTGAGGTGAGAAGTCCTAGGAGGGTTTTAGTAGAAAAGTGGCCTGACTTAACTTCTCTTTTAAGCATCAGGATAGCTGCTGTGCATCTAACAGATGGAGTAGAAGGAGCTAAGGACTTAAAGGAGGAATCTCAACTTGGGAGGGTCCGCAAATTTCATGCTAAGCTGTGCCTATGTTCATGCGTTTGAACATGCATGAACATTATTTTCATTGAGTCTAAATATCATTTCTTATACCAGCTTCTCGAAAATATCTGTGACCCCAAAGGACTGCTGTTGTAGGGGAACAAGGGCAGACACGTTAACGCAAGAAATGGTGGGGGTTCCAACTAGAGAGGGTGTAACAATGTAGGTTATAAAAAATGTAGTTGGATCCAGGATTTATTCAGGATATAATTAATTTATGGCCATCCTTAATGTGGATATGCAGTGGGTCCAACTAAAAAAACATTTATTTACCAATATGGATTTAGTTTAATTTCTTAATAATTTTGAGTGACTTGAAGTGAAAGTTGGACTTGGGTTCCACCTTTGCTGCCAGCAAGCTGTGTGGCCTTAACATCTCTTGACATACAACTAGATTTTTATGTGAATCATATGTAACCTATGGATAAGCATGTTGTGTAGATTAGAGAAACTGTTTAGTACAGAGACTAAATGCAGTGCTCAAAGCATTGGAATCAAGGTTTCTACTTTCTCACAATAGAACTTCCAATATTTACTACATGAACAATCTTTTGAAAGTTATTTAACCACTCTCTGGCCTTTATTTCCACATTTAAATTAGGTATACTAGTTTTACCTAAGAGAGATTTTGTGAGAATGCAATAAAACAACTAATACAATTTTTTTTCGTAGTGCCTGGCATATAGCAAGGACTCAATAAAGTCTAGCATTCTATTCAATTGTTAGCTACAAGTTCAAAGTTTGGAAAGCTAAACAACAATTTTGCTGAAAGGGTCTCTCTAGTAGAGGAACCTATTATAAGTAATATAATGGAATTAATGTTGTTCTCTTTAGTGACAATGTTACTGCTTAGGGGGATAATTCTAAGTTATTTTACTAAGATTGCTAATTTAGTTCCATGATTATTGTCTGCGTATAACTGCCAGTTTAAGACAGTTGGGGATTCCCTTAAAGATTCAAAAAAAAAAATTGTTTACAGGTATTCATGAGTCCTCCAAAACACATGGATCATTTTCACAGAGGTCTCTTATTACTAGGCTCTAGATCCCTTGAATTGTTAGGGATTTTTTAAAGTACATTTGAGATCACCCAAATGTTTACACTAGCCTTTCTAATTTTAGCCAAATTAAAAAATACAAATAGAGACCTTTCTGTGATTGGGGCCCATATACTCATACTTAGTATCATGCTGGTGTGCTCAGTGCATAGTTATTGACTTTCTGACAGACAAATGAATGGTCATTTAAATACAGCAATTAAAAGAGAGAGCTCAGAACTTACTCCCCAGGTTTGCTCTAGCGATGTTTGTTTTGAAACACTCCTCTCACCAATTAGTTCCCTAGCTTTGTAAAACTGAATAGAATCAATGCAATCCCTATTAAAATACCAACGACATATTCTACAGATGAAGGAAAAATACTCCAGAAATTTATAAGGAACCCAAAATGACCTCAAATAGTCTCAGCAGTCTTGAAAAAGAAAAACAATGTTGGAGGGATCACAATACCAGACATTAAACTATATTGCAAGGCCACTGTAATCAAAACACACTGGTACTGGCATAATAACAGGCATATTGATCAATGGAACAGAACAGACAGCCCAGAAATCAGCCCATGCCGCAGTGGTCAGTTAATATTTGACAAAGGAAGCAAGAGCATACAATGGAGTAAAGGCAGTCTCTTCAATAAGTGGTGCAGGGAAAAATGGACAGATACATGCAAAAAAAATGAAACTAAACCACCAATTTACACCATATACAAGAATAAACTCAAAATGGATGAAGGACTTAAATGTAACCCGTGAAACCATAAAAATCCTAGAAGAAGAAATAGGGAGTAAAATCTCAGACATATCTTGTAGCAATATTTTTGCCGATACATCTCCTAGGGCAAGGGAAACAAATGGGACTGCATTAAACTGAAAAGCTTCTTCACAGCAAAAGAAACCATCAACAAAACAAAAAGGAATCCCATTGTATGGGAGAACATATTCAACAATGATACATCTGATAAGGGGTTAATTTCCAAAATATATAAAGAACTTATACATGTCAAGACCAGGAAGACAAACAATCAAATTTAAAAATGGGCAATAAAGAGTTCTCTAAAGGAAACATACAGATATAGTCACTAGACATATGAAAAAATGCTCAGCCCTGGCTGGTGTGGCTCAGTTGGTTAAGCTCTGTCCCATGCACCAAGAGGTTGCTGGTTCGATTCCCAGTCAGGGCACATGCCCAGGTCGTGGGCTCAATCCCTGGGGGGGGGGGGCTGTGCAGGACGCAGCCAATTAATGTTTCTCTCTCACATCAATGTTTCTCTTTCTCTCCCTCTCCCTTCTTCTCTCTCTAAAAATCAATTTAAAATATTTTTTAAAAATGCTCAACATCACTAATCATCAGGGAGATGTGAATCAAAACCACAATGAAATATCACTTCACACCTGCCAGAATGGCTCCATCAATAAATCAACAAACAACAAGTGCCGGCGAGGGTGTGGAGAAAAGGGAACCCTGGTGCACTGCTGTTGGGAATGCAGACTGGGGCAGCCACTATGGAAAGCAGTACGGAGATTCCTCAAAAAATTAAAAATGGAGCTGCCTTTTGACCCAGAAATTCCACTTTTGGGAATATGTCCTAAGAACTCTGAAACACCAGTCAGAAAGAATATATGCACCCCTATAGCAGCATTGTTTATAACAGCCAAGATCTAGAAACAGCCCAAGCGCCCATTAGTAGATCAGTGGATAAAAAAGCTGTGGGACATTTGCACAGTGGAATACTTTGTGACTTTAAAAAGGAAGGGACTCTTACCCTTTGCAACAGCATGGATAGACCTGGATATTATAAAGCTAAGCAAAATAAGCCAGTCAGAGAAAGAAAAATACTGCATGATCTTACTAATATGTGGAATCTAATTAACAAAATAAACTGGTGAACAAAATAGAACCAGAGACATGGAAACATGGTACATTCTGACAGATGTCAGAGAGGAGGTTGCTAGGGTAGATGGGATGAAAGAAGATGAAGAGACTAGCCAAAGAACAAATGTGCATAACTCATGGTGAGGGCCAGAGGGAGGAGAGGGTGGGGTCTGAGTGGAGGGGGGCAAAGAGGGGGGGGTGGAGGACATGTGTAATAACGTCAACAATAAAAATAAAATAAAAAAATTTTAAAAAAAGTTTTGGGAGACATGCTCAGTGTTGGTGCCATATTTTGGATTCATGCAGCAAGGATTTGAGAAGACATTCAATTAAGAACTCAGGGACCTTCTGGAAAACTATATAGAACCAGTCATGACCACTTTTGAACATGGCTTGATGTTTTCACTTGGTTAAGCACAGAGTAGCCACGCATGGTACTCCTCCAGGAGACATCTGAAGAGCAGGACCATGTTCCAAAGAAAGGAGCAATCTGCTGCTATTAGCTTAAAAGGAATTCTGCCCTAGGGCTTAAGAGCTGGGATTTGCAGGCCAATTTTGACCACTATTTTTATCCCTTTAAGATAAATTTTTTAAAAAATGGGGTCAATAGATACCATTTATTGAACTCTCACTATTTGCTGGGTGCTTTACATACAATGATACATAATATAGACATCCTGTGACATAACTGGTGTTATTCGCATCTTCAGATGAGAAAGCTGAAGGGCTGTAAATCTGACTCCTCCAAAGTTTCACAGGTAATAAGAAGAACTACAACTTAGTGCAGTTTTGTGTGATTCCATTGCTTTACTTAATAATACACTATTTTTTATTATACAAGGGGAATGAGCAGTGGATGGTTCCATATATCTTATGTCAGGAAGTTTAAATCTTGACCTTTAGATTTGAGGCTGAAATTTAATTCATTCCATTTTATGACTGATTTCACACAAGCTGTGACCTTTTACTTCATGGTGTGGAGGTGGTACAAATAATTTTCCAAGAAGAGTAGTCTTAGTTCTTTCTAAGAAAATTCTTGAAGGAAGCAAAAGGACTAAGAGAAGGAAGGTCACCTTTTTCTGGGAAGGTCAGAGCAGATCTACAGTAACCTACTGCCTGTGAATAATCTCCTGAGTAGGTATGTAGTTGAAAAATAGAAGGATTTTGTTAACTTTGATGTTCCAAGGACTGGCCATTTTAATAAAAGCGCAGAGGTGAGCCTTGGGAAAATAACACCCTGGCCAAAAAAGTAAAATGTAAAGAATAACGCAGACATAAGCAGAAAATTCCTTGAGGCACCATAAAAATAAACCAAATTAAAAATAAATCTAATCCCTATTTTAGAGGAGTGAAAGCAGGTATGGTTGCTCTGTAACCCAATCCATGGTGCAGGAAGAAATAACCATGGTATAGCAAAGTAATCATTTTGTGGTAGCAAGGCAGATATCTAAGTCCTGACCTGCTCTTCAACTACTCTATGTAAAAGACGTAATATTCAAAAACCCTGCATGTCTGGGATGCTCTGATCTCATGATTGCCTCCCTCAGTGAGGACCATCAAGGCCATCAAACTTCAGGTGTATCATTGTGAAATTTAAGGGAGCCTCTGGGAGCCATGGTCACTCATGCCACTGTGTATCCTTAAGTTTTGCAGATCTAGGAGCAAAACCAAGTCAAAGTAGTCACTGCTGAGTTATCATTTTATCTGAATGTTGAATCTGAATTGGCTTCGGTAGTCTGATCTAGCTGATGGGAGAACAATAAAAGTTGTTGAAAGGAAACCAATTAAATTGGGCAAAGGACTGAGCTGAGCAGGGCTTGACATTGCTTCAGTGTAGTGTTAAAAAGCTGTCGTACCTTTATTGTTCATGACTTACACTGAGGTGAAGTCAGGTAAGATGGAACAACAAAGTTCTTATTGATTTTTAAGGAAAACCAATCATTCCTCTATCCATCCAACCATTCATCCATCCATCTAGCCATTCATTTATTCAAAAACAATTTTACATGTTTGCAATATACCAATTCTTAAAGACATTTTAAAAATGTATAAAATAGAGTCTTTGCCCTTAAAAACACATCCTCACAAGACAGATGAAAGGTGTGGTAGTTATAAGATGACTAATGACTAAAGAACGATGGTCTTGGTAGAGCGATGGGGTCATAGAGAGAGAGTATTATGGAGAGCACTTTTCTTCAGTGTTCCTTTTGTGTCCAGTAACAGGAAAAAGGAAATCGATTATTAGAGTGATCACAGGTAGCCACTAGCCTTCTGGATATGGCAGAAGCCCTTAAAGTATAGTGGGAACCACATTTTAGTAGTGAACCATCACAACCTGATTGAAAAGGAGGCTAATGTGGTGAACTGGGGTGGAAGCAAGAACTAGAATAACTACTAGAACAGAACTTCCAGTTGAAGGCTATGGAGGATAGGTGAAGAGATTAAACTTACAAAGCAGGTGGACCAAGCGGAGAGTTTCTTGTATGCTTCTGATATAAATGAAACTGGAGGTGAATGAACTAAAAAGTTAGGGGACCCATATTATTACTTCTTTAGATGCAGAATTCATTGCATTGAAGGTAAAATAAGATGAAAAAATAAAACTGAGTTATGTGAGGTGTATAGAAAGGCAGCTATAACTTTCGGGGACGCAAGGCAACATGAGAAGGGACTGAAAGAGGGTGGCATAGACAGGTATCAAAATTCACCCATACGGGGGATATAAAACTGGAACTCCTAGATGCAAACAGCAGGGTGGTGGATGCCAGAGGGAAGGGGTGGGCAAGGTGGTGGCGATGGGGGCCTAATATATGGTGATAGAAGATTATTTGACTTTGGATGATGGGCACACAGTGCAATATACAGATTTTATACCATTAAAATGTGCATTTGAAACTTATATGATCCTATTAACCAATGTAACCCCAATCAATTTAATAAAAAAATACAAGTTAGAAACAAACAAACAAAAAAACAAAACAAAAGAGCAGGGTGATTTGTTTAGAAGCAGCAATTGAGAATAAGGAAGGTATTTACATGGCACTTCATTTCCAAAGTCCTGGTGGGGCTCCATGGCCGAAATAAATGGATAGGGCATGCTTTTACAGGAGGAGCAGGTCACAGGTCCAGAAAGAATGTGGATGAGAAAAATAACTTAAATTTTTTGCAACAACTTTTGTATTATGTACAAGAACAACATTAAAAGTTTAACAAAGACTAGAGAATTATAACAGAATTCCACATTAAATCTACTCACTATGCTATGAAATAAGATTTTATCTCCTGAGTCAAATAATGTTCCCAATGTGCATAAGAAACAAAATGTCTTTCCTTCTAATTATCAAGGGAACTCTACAATGTGGGTGTTACTACTTGGTAAATATGAGATTATACTGAATCATTTGCTTACAAATTAAAATATATATATTTCTGATTCTCTATTTGAAAATCTTAATGCCATGCTTTATTTTCTTACTTCTCATGCTTTCCTGCATCATATTATCTTGGATTTTAAAAGGCATTACATTAATAGTAATCGACAGCATACATGATTATCACCCTCCCCCCCCCCAAAAAAAAAAATACTCCAGAAATCTCTTTCACAATTTTCTGAGATATTCTAGGAAAAGTCTCATATGCTACTATGAACAAGTTCTTTTAGCTTCCAACACAACAAAGGCACTCACTTTTGGATGTAAAATTACCAGTGCCTGTAGTTATAGGGTCTCAGCAAATATGGGGGCTCAAACTAAGCCTTCTGTGCTCCCCATATCCATGTGTATGTTGAGTTACTGCTCCAGATGGGGCCACCATCCTAGAGTGCATCATACTGTAGAGTCAAGGAAAAGGCTGGAACCTTAGCCATCCAGTCTGGGTCAGAGTCCTGTCCTAAATATCTTTATACAAAATGTGGGTATAGCCACTCCCCTGTGTAAGTTTGGGACTGAAACTTTCACAGTCCTGCCCTGTTCTGAGGTCACTGATGTTTGCATTATCTCAGAATGTTTGCAGGAGTAATTTTCCTTGGAAGATGAGCTAATAAACAAAATTTACCAAACACATAGAGAAAATCAATACTGTGAAATCTCACACTTGGGAAAACAGTAATCATAATAATAACAATGACAATAGCAGCTATTCATAAGCACCAGTGATGTACCAGGCATTGTACTAAATGCTTCACATACATATCTCATTATTGTCCTAACAACCCTAAGAGACAGACACTATTATTTTTGCCTTCTTCTGAGGGAGGAAACTGAAAGACTGCTACATTAAGTAACTATTCAAGAGGAGAAAGGCAGTCCTTTATGCAGCCAGAATTAGAACTCCAGTGTCCAATTCAGTGTTCATTTTCTTCATCTCCCATGCTGCTGGCTGATAGATGGAGTGGAACACAAGAAACAGGGCACTTCACTCCTTTTTTCCCAAATAGTAGCAGCCTCCTCTTTTTTTTGTTTAATGATCTTGAAATTTTTTGTTGTAGCAGCATTCAGCACAGTACCTTGTGTGTAGTGGTATCTCAAGAGTATTTCTAGGGTGAAGTATTAAATGAATGCATAAGCTGATTGATAAGCTAATAGATAACCTTTATCTCTTATTTCAACTGGACAAGCTTGGGATGGAAATAATAAACCAACTAATAATGACAGTACTTATTTGTTAAATCTTTGCTAATGTGCTAGGTTCTATACTAAATGTTTTAATGCATTTTCATCTTTAATTCTCAGAAGAACCCTATGCAATAGCTAATATTTTTAATTTCTACATATCAAAGAAGAAAACCGAAATTCATAAAGTTTGAGAATGTTGCTCCAGGACACCTAGCTAATCATCTAGCTTGTGGCAAGGCCAGGGTAAACCTTACTACTGAGTGTGTGCTGGTAACCACTGCCTAACGTTGCTTCCCAGCTCTGGAGAGCAGGCTCACTGCAATAAGCAGGGGCATGGTCACCTCAGAGGCCAAAATCACTTAATTAGAATTACTTTGCCTTGGCCAGTGTGGCTCAGTTGATTGGAGCATTGTCCCAGACACCAAAAGGTAGTGGGTTCGATTCTAAGTCAAAGTACATACCCAGGTTGCAGGTTTGATCCCCAGTTGGGGAATGTGCAGGAGGCAATCGATGAATGTTTCTCTCTCTCCCTTTCTCTCTCCCTTCCCTACCTCTCTGTCTTCCTTCCTCTAAATAAATGAATGAATGAATGAATGAATGAATGAATATAAATGAATTACCTTTAACTTTGCCCCGCATACTAGTTGACTTGGCCTGGTATTCTAATTCCAGAAGCAGTCCCACTGCCAGTGTTGTTACCTGTGATTTTGTTCCTAACTCCCCGCTAGCACAATAAGGAGCTTCCACTCTATTTCTATAACATTTGGAGTGAAGGGAAAATACAAGATATAAAAAGGAAGACAAGTCCCAGTGGATGCACCATGATTCAGAGTCTAGGGCTCTTTGATGCCAATGTCCATTCTTTTTTAAAAAAACCACGTTTTTATTGATTTTAGAGAGGGAGGGAGAGAGAGAGAAAGAGAGAGAGAGAAAAAAAACCCCACATCAATGTGAGAGAGTAGCATTGATCACTGATGGGCTGCCTCCTGTAGGCCCCCTACTGGGGGTGGAGTTGAAACCTGGGCATATGCCCTGACTAGGAATCGACTGGTGACCTTTTGGTGCAACGGACAACACTTAACCAAGTGAGCTACACCAGCCAGGGCCCAATGCCTATCCTTGATCCCCCTAACAGAGTTAGGAAAAGGGAATAGAGTCAGTGCACAGACCAGTGAGCATTTAGGTGACTTTTCCCAAACTTGTTACTGCAGCTGCTGGAGGTCAGGAGAGAAAGATTTCTCCAGCACCATTCAGACTCTGGGGTACTCCAGAGATAGATGGCCCTGTTAGCACCACACTTGTTTGACTGGACATTAGTTATCTGCTTTCTTTAAAATATACCATATAAGCTAACTATTTTGCTATTGTTTCCTTTTGACTCTTCTCAGATATAGAAAACAAGTAAAACATCCATTTTGGGAAACATAAATGACTTATGAGTATGGCCCATTGCAGTTACAAAGTATTAACATTAAAAAATTTTTGACAATAAAGATGGAGATGAAAACAGAACTTGAAAGTAGAATCTGGAAAAAAGCAACTCATTTTACTATATTTTCTCTATATTAAACCATAAATACTACATTTAACTGCAGTCCCTTATTTTCCTAAGCTTCTTAGTAGAAACCAAATCTCCCAGCATCTCATTTGGCAAGTGTATTTCTAGATAAAAGACACAAAGGAGGCTGATCTTCAAAGACTATTTTTTTTCTAAAAATGGCACTCCTCATTGCCCTTTTTATATTAGGATGAATAAAAATGATTCTATATTTTTTGCTCATATGGTTTTTTTGGTACAGAATTATCCTGTGACACAAAGAACAAAAGTGCATAATACTTGAAAATAATGAGCAATAACAGAGTCTCCTGTACCAAGATAATGACTTTATTCTTCTCTGGCCCCAATAATCCAATGGCTCAAAAAATTCAGAGCATAGAGAAGAATGAAATTCCTTTTCATTGTCCAGTTTGAACAGACCTAGGGAGATTCTAAAGGGCTAAAAGCAGATATGATCAAAGGTAATCCAAGTGATTCTATAAGGGCCATGAAAGAGCCTCCCATTTAATCTTGAAAGCAGCAGCACCTCCCAAGGAAGTGGAGTAACACTTTCAGGAGATAAGTATTAACCCATAGAGCAGTCCCTAAGAATAGAAATAGCTACCATTTACTGAGTGCTTACTATATGACAAGCATTTTGCTATGCATTTTAAATGCATTTTTTCATTTAATTATCTCATTGATAATGTCCCATTGGTCCTATTATGATCTTCAAAGAAACTCTGGCATAGACAGGTTAATTGGCATGTCCAAGGTCATGTAGCTGACATGTTAAATAATTATATGATTATACATAAGGATGATCTGCCTCCAATATCTATGATTTTAATCTTTATGAATAATGTTTCTGTTAGCTATATAGTAAGGTGAGTTATAATATACCTAATAATCCACTTAACCACCTCACTCTCAGGCCCGGAATCCCATGTGCAGCATCTTTGACATCTGTACTCATGTAAGCTCTGTCTAAACATTCCAAGTAATGGAGAGGCAGGTGTGAGAAAAACAAAACAAAATGAACAAATGAAGTAAACACTGCTCTGCTCACTTCACACACATTAATTCTTACAAAAACCTGAAAGAAAGATGGATGTCACTGAGGTTCAGGGAAGTTGAGTAACTGGTCCTAAGGCATGAAACCAGTAAGTAGTGGAGCCAGTTCTGATTCTGAAATTCAAGTTCACTTCTTTCCATCAGCCTACTTATCTCTGGAGAGATACTAGTAACAAGGTATTCATTTCATTTTTCAATGTAAGATGAATGTTTATAGTGAACTTTTTTCACAGTAGACTCACAAAGATTGGCAAATGGAACAGACATGTTCCTCGAAAGTTCCGCATGTTCGTCATTCATCTTCTGTTGGAAGCAACACAAAGTAAGTCTAAGCTTCCTTTGAAACTGCAGACTTTCAAATATTTCAGGTGAGTTATATTTCTCCAGGTTAAATGAGTTCCTTCTACATGTCACTCCTGTTTTCTTCAAATATTATTTAAACCCATGGTTTCTGTTTTTCTTACATTTTTAAACCTAAGCAACTATACTGGTATATCTGTAGCTTTAAAGATAAAAAGATCTAAGAGGGAGAATCTTCAGAGCTCCCTTAGAGCTTCATTACTTAGATATGACAGACTTCCAAGTTCTTTGCTATCTTAGTAGTGCTTCTTTGGATTTTCAATGTTGTTCTTAAAATATGAAATCCACAACTGAGAAAAATAGTGTAGCTGAGACCTGACCTTGTGTGGAACCCTGTATTTATCTTAGAATAGTCAGATTGCTTCCTTTCAAATTCTGACTCCGTCACTTAAGTAAGTTATTTAACTTGTTGCTACCTCCATTTCCTTATTTGAAAGAGAAGAAATCGAGGACCCCTATCTTGTCACTGTGATGCTTAAAGGGCCTATCTGAGTTTGCACCCTGAGTCTGTCTTCTCTCCTATGACAGTGAATGAGTTGTCCATCTTCCACCTAAGGAAGCCTCCGCTTGCGTAGCAGACCCCATATCTTCTTGTCCCATACTCTTCACTCTCCCTCCTGAATTATCAAATTGCTCTTCCCAAATGAATTTTTCTCAAGAGAACACCGATCTGCCCATTGTTCACAGCTCCACTCCTCCCTTTCTCTCTCGAATCTATGCCAGTTGGACTGTTGCCTCTGCTCTTTACTCCACTATTGTACTCAATTTGGTCAAGTCGAAGTCTCCAAGAACCTTAGCATTATTTGTCTGATCAGTAACACTTGAGACAATGGATTTCTCTCACTTCCTTGAAGCATTGTCTTCACTGGGCTTCAAAGAAACCAAACTCTCTGGGCTTTCCTCCTACATTCGTTGGCTGCTTCTCTGTAGTTTCCTGTGTTATTTTATTTTATTATTTCCTCTTCCTAACTCTAAATGTTGAAGGATTTCCCCTTTCTACTGTTGTTGGGTCTTATCTCCATTCTTTCTATGCTCATTCCCTTGGTGATATCACCCAGTCACATGTTCCTAAAGGCCATCTACATACTAATGACTCCAAATCCAGATTTTCCTCCTGAACCTCAAGCTTTTGAATCTAATTGCCAGTCAACCCCTCCACTTGCATGTCCACAACCATTTCAAATATAGTATCACCCAAATGGTGCTGAGCTTCTCCCTGGAATTATGTTGTCTACAGTTTCTCCAACTCTGTACTTTTAGTTCCTCAGGTCAAAAATGTTAGAATCATTATTGACTAACCCTATTGATTTTATATCCTAAATCCAGACTGAGCAAATCTGTCAGTGCACTGATTTAACTAAATGTCCTCAGAATAAGTAAATGTCCTCCTATAATTTGTTAATTGTCTCATTTCCAATAATTTCTAAATCATGTTTGCTTTAACCATTCCAATTGGAATATGATCCTCCTTATCTGACAGGATGGAAGTAAGAGAGAAGTTGAATAGTTCTTCTATTTGACTCTAATCTGTTAATTTTACACCACCTGAACTAAGCAGTGAGTATAAAAAACACAAATAAGTTTAGAGTCCTCAAGTGATGCCATTGAAGAGATAAGAAATTACTTCATTTGTGTGTTTCCTTGGCTAAAAGTATTTTTCAACTCTCATTTGTATTACATATTTATAGTTATTTAATGAAGCATAAAAAATTGTATGTGTTGCAACCAGTTTTTCACCAACAGTTTTGTTCACAAGTTCATTTCTCATTCTTATTTATTTCCAATAATCACCTTCAAGGTAACAATTTGCTACTATCTTGAATATTTAAACATGTGGCCAAAGGTTCAAATGAAATTCTTAAAGAGAAGTTGTAAAAATACTTGGAAGGATAAGCATATAGATTTCAGAGGGAATTACTTTGAAGATAAAGCACCTATAAATGTATTCATAGCTTGCAAAAAGAGAAAAAATATTAGCCATAATACTATATGCATTCCTCTATCTCAACTTGGTTCACACTCTTAGGAGAAAGCCCTCTACCCATGAACTACAGAAAAGTGTTAAGCATTTAAGATCCATTATTTGCATGTAAGGGTTCAATTTTCATATAGGTTTTATTTTCATATAAGGGCTTAGCTTTCTCCTTAAAATTTAGCAAATCTAACTACAAAAGAGCTATAGCCAGGGAGATATGTATAGTTAAAAGAAAGACTGAGGTTTAAAAGTAAATAGGTAAAATGCTAAGTAGGTATTAGGCTATTTCAAACCTAATACCATCTGCCTTGAATGTGCTAACTATGGGGAAGCGAGTATAAGAAATGGATTCTATTCTCAAAAAGATTCTATAGTTTGGGGGGTGATGAGACTAACATATATGAAACAATAGCTAATTGGAGAAGACACTTTATAATTAAGTCCTAAATTGTAAAAGGTTACAAGTGCTGTATCGCCACAGAGAGGGAGAACTTAAGGGTTGAAGCAGTTATAGAAGATTTTAAGAAAGAGATGATTTCTAAGTTGGGTCTTGGAATATAAGCAATGTACAGTTAAAAAGAAAGGGGGAGGTTTTTCATTATTGAGTTACAAAGAAAGGGAATGAGTGAGTAGAGTAGGAAATAAGAATCAGTGGAGTAATTAGGGAAAGTGAAAGGAAACCCACACTTGTGGTGTAAGGCTTCATGGTTGGGCAAACTCTTAAATGAGGCCATGTAAAAAGGGTCGATCTAATTGTGAAGTGTCATGAATATCTGGAGAGAAGTTTCCACTTGATGTGGTGAGTAATTGAGAGTCAATAGTCCTGAGCAGGAGAGAGACGTGATGAAATGGTGTTTTATTAAAACAAATCTGCTTGTGGGAGGCAGGACAGAATTGAAAGAGAAAACAACAGAAAAGGTGGAAAACTCCAAAGTAACAACCATAAGTGAGGTCTTCTTGAGCATTCTTTTGGCCTAAGGCATTCCTGAGAAAATGCAGGAAATATGATTTTTAAAATAACCCTTATAATTTTGAGTTTTATCATTTTTTTATCTTCAAGTGACTTGTAGACATAATGTCACATTTGAAGAAATATTATTAATAATTATCATTTTAATCTCAGAGTTTTCTTTCTTATTTTGGAGCCATTAATTTTTGCTTTTCATGTCTCAAATATTTTTACAAAGCACTGAAAAGCTGGCAGGCCCTGGGACCCATGGCTGTCATTCCTGAGAATAAAAATATTCTTGAACCTAGAAAGATAAAGTTCCTCTTTCCTGGTATTGTCCAGTTTTTAATGGAGAAGGTAGAAATATGTAAATAACATATATATGTTCATAATACTTAAGTGTCACTCATTTATCTTCAGAATTTTACTTTAGCTATTGCAATGTAATAATCTAGATTCTAGAGCGATACATTTCTCATCTTCAGTAATCCTTTGATGTTAGGGGAGAACAAAGCACTCTGCTTTAAGGAAGTTTACACAACTTTGAAAACATAACAGTAAGAATGTAAAGATTTAATAAAAAATAAAAATTGTATTTACGTTATTTGTTATTATCATTCATGTGTCTACCACTACTTTGCAATTGGAAAAACAATGGATCAGGCAGCTCCATTAACTCCAGCTTTGTGTAATTTCATCACAGATTGGTTTTACGCCAATAACTCTATCCTTGTTTTGATTAAATAGAAGAAAAAAGGTTTAAGAAAGACAAAATTAAAATTTTCCTGGAAGATATAGAAAAGCAAGTACTAATTCTCTGGACAAAAATCTGCTCCTTTGATAGACCTGTCTGTGTTGTGGAAAGAATACAGCATGCTTCACTTGCATAAACAGTACTCATTGTTGCAAACGGCGAGGCGCGGGAGAGGAGTGGGTTATATAGGAAAACATCGTTTCTCCAAAATGTGTTTTGTGGGTTGAGAGAGTCATAAAGATGGGGCATTAATTCTAGTAAATTATGGTACTCATTATTCCATTAGTTCTTTTAGATATAATAAAGCAATATTAGATTTCCTGCAAATATATACTATTAACACCAATGAGATTACTTGAGTTAATATAAAAGGTAAGTTAATATTTTTCTAAAATACCTAGCCTTAAAGAATATGGTTTTTATTGTATTTTTAAAAATATGTATTTGTTGATTTTAGAGAGAGGAGAAGGGAGAGGGAGAGAGAGAAACATCAATGTGATTGGCGCATCACCATTATGGAAGCCGTAGTCTACTTTAGAACGGAAATATCACAGAGGGTTTCTGGAAGGATACATGTCATTAAATACAATAAAAAGCAGCTGGCCAGTGTGGCTCAGTTAATTGACCACCCTTGTCCTTCTGTGCACCAAACGGTCACTGGTTTGATTCCTAGTCAGGGCTTTCATAATGGTGATGGGATATTGTACCATTTATAAGCATCATGTTCCACTGATTGCTCCACATCTGAAAATTATGATGTCATAAACTTAATAAGAAGTGACATAGCAGGCTTAGTATTAGCTGTAATAGACAAATCAAGGTGGAATTTTGTGTCTGAGAAACACTCTCCAGCTTTCCTTTGGTATACAAAATTAGACGTTGAATTGCAATATAGCCAACTGGTGGCTTCTGGGGTGGCGATTTCACAACCCAGATACATAACACTGAAAGGGACACTAGTTTTAACTTGGTGCCCCAAAAGGTTAGTAAAGAAAACTTAGGCCTTTATTCTGATAATGCTCATTATTATGTTATTAGCATGTATTTATCATCTATGTCTAATACATACACCACAAGTTTTAGAGAAGGTAAGTCAATGCTCATCAGACCCTCACAATGTGTCAAGAATGTTAAAGTCCTTTGCTGCCATTAACCTAATCTTAATAATACCCCATCAAATAAGCAACATTGCTGTCTCAAGTCTATAAGTGAGGAAAGATCACTGTAGATTGAACATGGATAATAATTTTTAAATTTTAATAAAATGTATTTTAATAGATTTAATAAATAGATGTATTTTAATCTCTATTTTTTAAAAATAATGGTTTTCCATACACAGACCTAATAAAAATTTCCTTTAAAAATATGTATGCATTTATATATATATAAACACATGCATATGTACTTAAGTAAAAAATGAATCAATATTTTAAATAATATACAGTTGTGGCAAAATCATGAAAGTGGTACTAAAGTACCAAAGTTGAAAATGATGGTTTAATGAAATAAATTGAGAATCCTGGAGTAGATTACTTTAAAAAGTTCAGAGATGGTTGTCAAAACCTAATACATCTTCTTTGTAAGTGGTGTCATTTGTAACACTATAACTAGGATCTAAGATTCATAACACATCTAACATATTCAGTTTTCCTTTCCTTCACTGTTCTCTCCTTCCTTCCATCTCCCTCCCTCCCTCCCTCCCTCCCTCCCTCCCTCCCTCCCTCCCTCCCTGCCTCCCTGCCTCCCTCCCTCCCTCCCTGCCTCCCTGCCTCCCTGCTCCCTACCCTCCCTCCCTCCCTGCCTCCCTGCCTTCCTTCCTTCCTCCTTCATTATTTTCCTCTTGTTATTTTCTTCTATCCTGAGACTTCACATTGGTGTTATTCCACAAAGACTCGTCAAGATTATGAACTTGAGGAGCTGTGGCTGTTTTTCAGGTAAATCGTGGTTGGTTTTTTATTTAATTAACTAATTTAATCATAATGACACATCCACAGATCACATGACCATACAATAGCTATAATAACTGCATAATTATTTAAATTGCTCATTTAGTATTTAAATGAATTACAATATCATATTTACCAAAAAGGAGAGACCCTAATGAGCATCATTTTATCATAAATCCTTTCATATATAAGTAGATGAATAAGAAACATTAAAAATAAAATTTTTGAGAGGCAAAAAGACAGCCCTTTCACTGGAGAACATTTTCAATAGCTCTTTCTTGCTCCATTGATGAAACTCTAGAATATAATTCAGGTACAGTGTGAGAGGAATAACAATACTGTGTTTGGTGGGGGGATTATAAAAAGGAATCTCCAGGCATTCTTTTTAATAAAAGAAACTACCTATTCTTTAGGCATGGCCTGTTTTTTCCTTTCTTCCATTTGAAATAAAAGTTTCTTTCTCTTAACAGGATGCATTTATCAATATCAGCCAGCCCTCCTCTGCAAGCACTGCAACAGCCCACATATTTATTCTTTGCAATCAACAATATTTTTGCCTAACATATCTCACAGTAGCCCTGTGTGATCTGACCAGGACTCTTGAAAATAATAGTAACTGCCTCTGTACCAGGAGAGTCTGTAGGGAGACAGAAATTCCTTTTTTCAGGGTGTACAATCAATGTAGAGAGCTAATATAAAACAACATTTAGGAAACCCCCCCCAAAATTGCTTTTAAAATCAATACTGGTGGGCTTCTTTTTAGATCTGTATTATCAAAATCATTGTCTTTACTTTTTACTTTGATTTATCATGAAAACCAAGACAGGGTGAGATGATCCTCCAAAGAATAGTGGAAAACTCTCTCTTTCTTTTATATTCAGTAAATGTAGCCATTGATTTTATTCTCATGTACAACCCATGGTCAGGCACTGTCAAGAACATCAAAAAATCGATTTGGAGTAGAGCTCTGTAAATAAATACAGCAGGGAGTTCTCACGCCCATCAGGCCACAGGTTTCTGGTAAACATTGGATACATTTTTGAAACCAGAAGCTTAGAAGATTCTCTTTGGAATTTGGAGTCATGAGGATGTGCTAGAGAACCTGACAAAGTTGTGTACTTTTCTAAAAAACTCACACACTTAGCAAAGCGAGTCCCATTTATGCTGTGTTCCCTCTGCAATTATTTTCATTTCTATAATTGTGAGCAGCAAAAGCATCTTACAAAAACAACTGTCTTCCTAGAAATGAACTTCAGGGAAAGAGATATGTACAGAGGACAGTAATAACCGGCTCTGTGCAAGTGTTAAGGGTGTACACTGAAAGTAGAAGATTTGGGTTAAAACTCTGCTCTCAACTTTATGGTAGCTTTGCAAAATCGCTTTACCAGGTAAAGACTAGTGGGTATACAATGCTACCTTCTAGCAAAGGTGGGAACATACATATATGCCTGTTAAAATGGAAGGCAAATCTCAAAACCAGTGAGAATGCTTACCTTTGGGGGAGGAAGGGAATACGAGAGGGCAAAGGGAATAGGAGAGGAACAGCAAAGGGAGTAAGACTGTTTTGGTTTACAGTTTGACTTTAGAGCCATGGAAATGCTTTCTATAATTGTGAAATTAAGTTAAATTCAATTTTAAAAATCCAAACCAAAAGCAAAATGAAGTAAAGTAGTAGCTTAACTGTACAGTAAGGAGCTTTTCCTAATATGAAACTTAAAACATAACCTCAAACACAGTAATTCTACTCAGTGTGTGTCATACGACATATCCTAAAGACAAAAAGCACAAAGAAATCTTAACCCTTTTTTAGTAATCACATCATTAGTAACAATAATGTTGGTATTATTATTTAAAAAGCTATTATGGGCATTTTATATATACTCATATGCATATATTATGTATATTTTAATAAAATAAAGTAAATGAATAAGCACATTAATACATTAAGGATCAATATTTTCAATGGGTAAGAAGCAAAGTGTAAGTGAAAGAAGTTGAATGAAAACCCTGTAATTCTAAACTTGAACTGGAAACAGCAGAATGAACTCAGGATGTGTTTTCTCCACTTCTGGGACAAAGGGTATGAAGCCAGTGGACCAGAGACAAGGAAGCTATCAGGGACGACTGAGGTCATGTTGAAAGAGCTCAGGAGCCAATTTAAAGGGGCTGCCACTGGCCAAAGATAAGACAAAATGAGCATCAAAATTAACAAATAGCTACAGTGGATGGAAACAGACATACCTGTTATAACATGTGACTTCATGATGGCAAACAAACAAACAAAACGCCAACCTCAGTGCTCCCATTTGGGGGCTTCTCGGGAAACAGCCTGTCATTTTGAAAACTGCTAAATAAGGGAGAAGAGCCCAGCACTGATCCTACCTTCACTGTACCCCCTTCACCTCAGGATGACCCAGTGGTTGGTGAGGAAGAGGTCTTTAGACAGCAATTGAGTTAATAAAGAAAGAAAGGACGACCAAATATCACCATTTTGCAAACTATTCTAAATAGATTTAGGCAAAGGTTATCAGAGGCTGCTAAAATTGTTACTGTTGGGCTGAACTGTGTCCCTCTAAATTTATATATTGAAGACCTAGCCTCCAGTACCTTAGAATGTAACCTTATTTAGAGATATGGTCTTTACAGCGGTAATCAAGTTGAGGTGAGATATTAGTGTAGGCCCTAACTCAGTATGACTGGTGTCCTTATAAAAAGGGGACAAAGGTATGCACATAGAAGAAAGGAGACACAGGGAGATACACATGAAGAGACACAGGGAGAGGTCATCTGCATGCCAAGGAGGGAGGACTGGAACAGATCCTTCCCTCACAGCCTTCCAAAAAAACACCAACTTGGCTGCCTCCAGAACTGTGAGACAATGAACTTTTGTTGTTCCCACCACCTATTTTGTGATACTTTGTTACAGCAGCCCTAGCAAACTAATACAGTTACATATAAATTAATGGGGTTATTATAGTAGATATATCAGGTTAATGCCTAAATCTGTTCATCAGTTTACAGATCACTAAAAGACATAGTCAGGGATTTGTATCTACTGATAGAAGTACACAATGTGGCTTATGAAGCAGTCTTGCCAAAACACAACATAACTAATATAAATTTGATCAAGCCTCAACTATGGGAAATAGAGTAATGCATATACAACAAGGAGATGTAATCATAAAAATAACATGATTTTAAAGAAATTACCAGGGGGAATAAAAAAATAGTAAACATTTAGAGCAAAAGAGATTACAGGAAATTCATCAGACAATTATAGTGTGGTATACCATTTTGAATCTGCTTTTAAAAAGTAAATAATAAGTTATAAGAAAGGTAAAGTTACTTTAGATCCCCTAGTATTGGCATCTGTAAAAGCATTATAATAATAGTACATAGTTCAGTGTTGTGGTAACTAAACATGACAATATAGGCAGAGCACTTAGCATAGTGCCTGAAGCATTATGTAGTTTTAATTATTTATTTACCAGGGTATTTGTTAAATTTCATGATACAATTGCAATCAGCATTAGTTTAAATGATGTGATTCATACATCTTACTCTATGTCTGCTTACAGTATGTGCACACAAGCTCACATACATACTCTAGAACACACTTACTGAGTACCAGTGTGAGGCAGTATTTGTCTGGGAGGCTTTTTACTACAAATTTCACTCCTCATTCTCACAAAGACCCTCAAAACCACCTGGCCCTGGGCTCACCTTTGGTAGGAGACGTAGGAAAGAAGCATTATGGAACATTTGAAAGAAAAGCCAAGGCCAAGGTTAGGAGAGAAACACAAAGGGGTAATTTAAGGAGGTTAAATATACCACTAAATGTCTTTCCAGAATTAAGTCATTCAGTGCCTTCTATTTTCAGGGAAAGATAAACACAGTCTTTCAGCACCCACAGGGCTAGGCCTTGGAGAGAATCAGTGTTTGCAGCCAGCTGGATCATGTTTGGACAAGAGGCAGAACACATCTGGTCATTAATAGCGACGATTGCTCTTTGGTTAAAAGCCATCATTTAGATATAGGAAATGTTGCAGCTGACAACTATCTTGAGTCAGGTGACCACATCCTACAAATTTTCATTTCAGTCTTTCAAACATTTATTTGGTTTGAGAGAGGGGGTACAAAGGTTAAGGAAATAGAGTTCACATTTTCAACAAATACAATCTTGTTTGCATCACAGAAAAATAACTCTAAGACATAGAAAAACAGAATATGATAAGAGAGTCACAAACAAATCTCACGGGCCTTTATGAGGTTAAAGTGAAGTAAGGTACCAAATGAGAGAGAGTTGTTATCTGGTTAGGAGGACTGCCAAAATCCTCATGGAGAAAATGGAATCTGAGAAAGGCATTAAAAAACAAGCAAACAGTATAACAGGAGAAAGTAGTGAAGTAGGGAAAAAGTCTTTGGGGACAGAGAAGGGAGTGCATTTCAGGAGGGCCATATGTTGCCAGATAAAATACAGCATGCTCAGTTAAATCTGAATTTCAAACAAAGAGCAAATAGGGTTTTTTAAAGTATAGATATGATCCATGCAATATTTGGGACATACTTGAATCTGAAATGTCCTGGATGTTCTCAGAGAAATAAGAAGTTGTTTTCAAAAGCTTAGGCTTCACAGAGGAAGAAAATGGGCCATAATGTGGGAAAGACATTTTAGTTATACATAGAGGGTCTTGGATTCCACACAGAAGACTGAAAACATACTTTTTATGGGGACTGCGGAGAATTTTCTTTTTAGTGCAGGAGTGATAGGATCTGACATTCACTGTAGAAAAAATAAGATAGCAGTGATGAAAAAGGGAAAAACTGAGGCAAGAAATTGGCCAGGAGGTGACAGAGTGAGAATGTTGGGTTATTTAGATGTTGGAAATGATTTGGAAGTAGAAATTGTTGAGGTAGAGTAAAAGCAACAAATTGGATCTCAGGGACAAAAGAGTAAAGTCAAAGATGCTATACTTATGCCTGTGGACTGGGAGGATGATGATTTTGTTAGCAGCTGGGAAAGGAGTAAGGCCTGGTTTTAGGAAAAACAGATAATATGAAATAGGGGTCAAGTGAGGAGGAACTGGCTGAGCATCCAGATACAGATGCTCAGTAAGCAACGACTCATGTGTTTTTGTACTCAGTAATCTGGGGATTTTAGATATTTAAGCTGTTAAACTCAATGATTTGGTCACTATTAGGGGCAAAAGAGGAACTGGTGATCGACTAGCAAAAGGACAGAAAAACAAAGATAATGAAACAATCGTGTTGGGTCTTGGAAATCCTGAAGTCAAGGTCAGGCGTCACTCTTTCATTACTCAGAGAAGTCAAGAGGACAGATTGGAAATCAGAGATGGCGTCGGTCACTTTTGAAAGCGCTGTTTTGGGAGGGCAGCGTGGACGAGAGCCCCATGGTTTCGGAGACTGAGGGGTGAATGGGTGATGGGGAAACCAAAGCACTGCAGCACTGAGAGAAAACTGAGCAAAGAGCCAACAGCGGGGGAGGACCAGATAGTTTAATAACAGAATGGAGCAAAGCCTGAAAGGGGTGTGCAGCAGTAAGATTCAAGATAACCAACCACTAGGTTAAGTTCAGAAGTTTTATCACAGATGTATTTTTTCTACTTGCATATTGTTCAGGGCCATTGGTGGATGTATAGACATTAACAGTAGAACTTTGGGCCTTAACTAGAGTTTTAGCTTAGAGTCAGTGGTGGAAGGAAGAATTTTAGGAGGCTGGTGAACACGCTCAAATAGTAGGAAAATTGGGGGCCATATGAGTTTGTGGATATATAGCTTTTATCAGCTTTTCAAAGGGATCACAAAAGGTGACAAAAAGAATTAAAGAACCACCTTCTACATAGCCTACAATAACACGCCACAATTCAGATATTTCATAAAACTGGAAGCTAATTTGAATTTTAGCCTAAAATTGTAGCCTAGAAAAAAGAACCCTAACTACAGGAGGGTTAATAATAGACCTCTCTAAGTGTATGATACCCCTTTAATACTTTATTCTTAAAAATATGAAGTAAAACAAAACCCACTATGGTGCGAATATTGCTGATATAAAGATAACCTAACTAAATATAGATATATCATGTTCATGGATTAGAAGACTTTATAATTTTAAGATGTCAATTGTCCCCAAACTGACCTATATTGTCAATATGATCTCCATTATAATCTCAGCAGTCTTTTTTGGTAGGGAGACGCAAAGGACCTAGATTATCCAAAGCAATCTTAAACAGTATGTACAAAGTTATAGGACTTGACTTCATGACTTAACATAGAGTTATGATGACTAAAACATTGTGATACCGCCTAAGGACGGACAAGTAGAACAATGGAAGAGAACAGAGCCTAGAGAGAGACTCCTTCAGTCAAAGACACCAAACCAATCTAGTGGGAAAGGAAAATATTTCCAGTAAGTGGTGCTGGAATAACTGGAGAGCCATATGGAAAAAGTGAACCTCAACCCCTACCTCACATGTAACAAAAAATTAATTCAATCTGAATCTTATACCTAAATATAAAAGCTAAAACATTTAAGGAAATAAAAACACTTTGGTTCTTCTCAAAGTCTCTACAAATATTGTCTTACTTCTTTGAAATATTGTTTCCCAATTCCCTTTAAAAATTACGGAGTTATACTAAATACCTAGAACACATTTCAGTTCAGTCTGGGGTTGTGAGGTAATCAAGCAATTAGTTAAAAAACATACAACTTCTGCAATGACCTAGATGTGAAATCTGTCTGGCAAAGACATTTTCTTATTACTGTTTGTTATTTAAAGTTTAAAGCAAATAATCCACTTACTTTGATGGACAAATTTGCCTAGATTTAGCTCAAATGGTTCCAAAGGAGATTTTCTGGTCTTTAATGTGACTGCATTGTGCAGATGAAAGCTTCTATATATTCTCTTACTTCTTCTCTCCCCTCTGCCCATTTCCACAAGGGAAAAATAAAACATAACAACAACCAAAGCAGCAGTAAAACATGCAACACAGAGCCACTCACCGGAGCCCATAGAGAACTGTTCCGTCAGGATGCAGCCGGATCATGCGGTTTTTCACTGTAACTCCATGCACGAATGATTTCTTGTCATTCAGAAAGTACGTGTCTGGTACCCAGAGTTGGTCAGCTACCCTGTTGTCTAGAGTGAGGTTTAGCGGGATTCCAGAATAAGAAAGTCTTTTGTCTTTCCAAGACTGCTGGAAATACATGGTGAGTGTATAATCCTGTGAAATAAAGGAAACCAAAAAAAAATAATAATTTTACTAACATCATTATCATCATCTGAGGTCTTTTGTTAAGAACATGATAGCTTGTGGTATTATGGATGCCCAGAGGCCCACGGTCCAGTCCTGCTGTCCCCTAAGAGGTTACATTTGAATATATTGACATTTGCAACCCTATGTATAAGGCAACCAGTAGGTTAGAAGTACTAGAGCACTAATTAAATGCATGCACAGCCATGTCTACCTACATAAGGCAAATCCATGTAATTGAATTTTAATGTTTGAAGTTAAGATGATATCATGGGGAAGGTCATAAAGGAAATTACACCGCAAGATCCATGTTCACAAAAATCGACCTCTGGATATTATATTTACAGTACTACATGTTTGGAGGGAATGTTTGCTAAATAATAACTAAAAATGTATGCACTTAAAAGGAGATGGTGTTTTGCCAGCTGTAAATGCCTTTTGAATGAATACTGCTGTTTGCCTTATAAAGGTTATCAATACCATTATCTGAATCTTTCTAGCAAACGACAACTTGTCTAAGAGTCCTGAAAGGTAGTTTATAATGCACACTCCGATGGAGATGTTTATTTGGCCTGAGAACATCAGTGGTGGAACTGCTCATCAGTTCTTCTCTTACCCTCATTCCTGCTGTGCTTCAGGAATTTGTTTGAGGTCAAATTTGGGTTTGTACTTGAGTTTGCTCCCTCACTTCCTGTAAAAGTTTACACTAAGGATGTCCCTTTTTGCTTTTCTTTCTTCCCAGGTTTCCGTTGGCAGTGAGAGACAGAAAGATTTGAGCTGAATAAATGGATCAAACTTAGAGGAGAGGAATGATTACCTTAGATCTTTAGTTGTCCTTTTTAAAAATTGATTTCAGAGAAAGGAAGGGAGAGAAAGAAAGAAACATCAATGTGTGAGAGAGAAACATCGATCAGCGGCCTTCTGCATGCGCCCCGACTGGGGATCGAACATGCAACCTGGGTATGTGCCCTGACTGGGAATCAAACCTGCATCTAGTAATAAAAAGGATAGCTGTACATTAAAAAAAAATTGTAGCAATGAAATCATAAAGTCTTTAAGATGTGGACCCCAATATAATAAAAGCAGAAGATCCTCTTTTTCTTCTAAATGATATTGATGGGTCAATAGTGACTGAGGATAGTCGGAATTAAGAAAACACTGCGTAGCTCTAACAGTTTCTGTGTACGGCCTTTGCTGTGCACAGTAGTGTGTACTCACGTCATGCCTTACATGTGGGAAACTACTTTATCTGCATCGCTATATGGATATTTGTGCATTTCTGACAAACCCTAAAAGATAACACAGTATTCATCCTAGATAATGAATTCCAGTGTCCTTTAACCATTATATTCAAGAACGCTTTCACTGTTTACGCAGAAACCATCTCGCAATAATTCAAAGCCATTCTTTCTTGTTCAATGACAAAGACATTTGCTATTTGCTATTAATCCTGCAATATTCCTTTTAAAGGTCTAAAACCTCCTTCCACCTTATCTTCAAACACAAAAAAGGAACCCACAGGGCTATGCACAATTCTCTCTCTCTTTTTCAATGTTTTTATTGATTTCAGAGAGAGGAAGGGAGAGGGAGAGAGAGATAGAAACAGCAATGATGAGAAAGAGTCATCCATCAGCTGCCCCCTGCACTGGGGAATCAAGCTTGCAACCTGGGCATGTGCCCCGACTGGGAATTGAACCCATGACCTCCTAGTTCATAGGTCAATGCTCAACCACTGAGCCACACACCACCAAGCAGCACAACTCTCTTTTAAATTGCTACCATTCTCATTTGTATTCTCTTCAAGTTCTTAACATCATACCTTTTCGGAGGGAAATGAATCAGAAAAATTCTGGGCCTTAGATTCCTAAATACCTTGATTCCAAGATATACCACATGCAGAGCTATGAAACCATGACCAACTAACTTAACCCCCTATATCTCGAATGCCTCATTTTAAAATAAAAATAACAGCATGTTACTGGCTTATTGTGAGCATTTCTTGGGAAAATTGTGGTGAAGGTACTTTAGAAGCTGTAACATGCTAAACAAATATATTATCTTCAAAATTATTCATTGCTATTTAAAGATTTAGGTCATACTTCCAAATTACATATTCATTTTCATAAGCATTTCTATTTTTAAAGAGATGTTTATGAAAGAACTTGTAGACAGAAGGACCTCTTTGACCATGAAAATAAGCAACTGTCTGTGATCAGTTATAAGTTTTGGTGTTGGGATCTTGTTTGTAATTCAGCCAGTGTAAGAAAATTAATAACTAGCAAAAGACATGTTATTGTAAAGTTTGCCATGGGGATTAGCACAATCAGCAATGGAATACATGTTTCAATGTGAGGGGGGTGGAAGTGAGGGGAGGTAGAGGAGGGGATGGGGGGATAAATGGTGATGGAGACTTGACCTGAGGTGGTGAACACACAATACACTGTGCCATGGGAAATATTTACTATTGTAAAGTATTAAAATGACAAAATAATACTCCAATAATATATGCTATAATTAAAATATGAGTTTGCGGCAAGTCAACATTGGAGACTGAAAAGGAGAAAGGAGTGTGAGCATGAGTAATCTCTGCACAGGCCTAAGTGTGTGTGTGGGTGGAGTGGGCAGGGGTTGGGGGGGGGGGTGTAGATTTTTCCCTTTTCTTTCTGGAAACTGTTTTGTTTCCTATAGAGAGAGAACTATACACAGATAGTAAGACTTTTGCTCTACACAACTCGCTCGGTGTCCAATAAACATTGACTAAAAGTCATTATCATGGTTTTAAATTCAAGCAATAACTTACCCTATTTTCTTTCAATAAGAAGTAATTTGGTGACGATTTACCTATGCTCATATGTTACATTTGGAAATGGGCGATGTGCAACAAGTACCTTTCAGAACTTTTCTTCCTGTGCCTGTCTAGGGTTATTATTCTAATCTAGGACCTGATTCTATGATAAATGGAAATATAGACATAGGAGATTCATAACCTTAATAAAACCTTTTTGAAGTTAATGATAACTGTGGGGTGATGAGCATTATGGAAAGACCTAAAACCCAGCAACCGCTCCTATGTGTACCATCTGCATTGTACCACACGCCTGACAATGATCTCTTTCTCCCAGGGAGTGCTCTGTGCTCCGCGGTTTTTACAGAAATTCATATCTACTATCATAATTGTTCTCAGAACCTTGTGAGATAGGCAAGTTCTCTATGATAGAATTTATGATCTACATGTCTGAGAGACAACTTACCGTACCTTAAATACATTATTCTTTCCCTCTAAACCTTAATATAAAAATGGACAGTGACATCTGAATATAACAAAGTCTATGACATCATTTTGGTGCATCTTATTTTTAGATAGCAATGAAAGGCTTAAAATTGCTCTATTTTTTCTCTGACACAACAGATTTTCTATTAATTCTGCATCAGTCCAAAGAGCAAGCACTCCAGGGAGAATGAATAATTTTTCAGAAAGAAATCAAAGGGATTAATACTCTGGCCAAAACCGCTAAAATCATTTTTCTTCCATGTATATTTACAAGTGTCCCACTGGCTTTCTCAAGTGTGCAAGCTACTCCTTGAGAGGAAGTGGGACATATTTAGAAACTACAGGCCATAGGGGATTCTTTGACACTGAGACAAATTAATGGGATTAATGGGTGTGAGATTGCTAATGAAATTGGTCAGGCTAATTCAGGCATGAGAGAACTTAATTCATTGAGGAAAAGCAAGATAGACGGCAGCAAATTGAAGTGTTCAATCGAGCTCCAAAAGGACATAAATCTTTTTAAATCTAAAAGTGTTTAAAGAAATAAGAAAATATTTATAATAAATGAAACTCATTCTTTTGAAGAATAAAGATAACACTAGTCTTACATCATAGTTTTAAACTCCGGGCAGTTTTGCCACCCAGAGGACATTCAGCAATGTCTGGAGACAGGTTGGTTGTTACACCTAGGTAGAGGCCAGGGATGCCCCCACTCTGCACTGCGGAGTACAGCTCCCGCAGCACAGAGTCCTTTGGTTCAAAGTATCAGTAGTGCCAAGGTGACGAAACCCGGCCTTAGATGAAAATCTTTCATTTTAGTATCAGTAAAAATAATTTCAAAATCTTCTATCATTTTTTATTATGAAAAGTATGTATATCAATATGTCTACCCCAAGATTTTAATGTATCCCTCAAAACTTTGTGAATGGTGGCATTAGACCATTTATAATTTGGTACTTTACCATAAAAAATCATTTGATAAAAATCTATTAATTATCTAGCATTAGAATAGGGAAGAAGAGTTGTGTGTTTTAGGCCAATATACTGATGTGTGCATTTTGCCAGAATGAGTTCTAAGAAGACTTCATAATGGATTGGAAAAGTGAGAGTCCTTACTAGCTGTCTCCATGCTCAGCACATTTCAGATTAATTTGTTAGTGAAGAGACAAAATATTGCTTTAACATCTTGTAACATTTCAGAAGGATCATGTGAGCAATCCCTCCTTTTTAAATTGTTTCAAAAAAGGTCATGCTCCAGCTGATTTGGCTCAGAGGTTAGAGCATTGACCGGTGGACTAAAGGGTCCCAGGTTCCATTCCAGTTAAGGGCACATACCTCGTCCTGGTCAGGGCGCATGCAGGAGGCAACCAATCGATGTGTCTCTTAATAAAAATAATAAATAAATAAATAAATAAATAAATAAATAAATAAATAATAAATAAATAAAATAAATAATAGGCAATATATCAAATCCCTCTTTTCTGAAATATATTGCCAGTTTACTTAAACTTGAGATTTGCTCTTTTCAAAGCTAAGGCTGCTTTTCTCAAAGGCTGATTAGTAGAGTTGTGCATCATTGCCTACCACTTCTATAGTCCCTTCTATGATGGAAACTGCCCTGCCTACAGCCCCTGATGATTGAGCAAGGCCAAGTTCTATATCGCATAGTGCTGTCCCCATCCCACCTTGAGAATGGAAAGTAGATATCTGATTTAAGAGTATCTGATCCACAGGCAGGCAATAAACTTGTACCTGGCTCCAAAAGACGAGATGGACCAATTAGACTCCCAGAAACTTGGTATTGGATGAAGGATCTGAGACAGAAGATGTAGGGCCAAGTGCAAAGGTCATGATATTAACTAGGGCTGCACCGCTATTATGACGTTAGGAGATGGGGGCGACTATGAATAAAAAGAGGAAGCCAGCCTGCAGAGGAAGAAAGAAAATAGAGAAAGATGCAGAAGATAGCTTCAAGAGGAAGAGCCTGATATTGTTATAGAATGAACAACCAAGTTCATGAAGACTTTCTACTTCTTATTTCTATTCCTTGCGAGGTCTGGACGTGTTCAATACTTCAACATCTAATGAGCTCCCTTGTCTCATTATGACAAACTCCACTTTCCTTGTGCTAAGTTGATTCCATCTTTATTTCCTCTAATCAGAAAGAGCCATATTAATGATGCTGATCAACATTCATATTAGAATCTCATTAAGCAATAATTATACACATTAAGGAAACTCAGGAAAAGCAATCATTTGGCTCATCTCTTGATTTTTTTTTTTTTTTTAAAAAAAAGAGGTATTATGTGAAATCTGAGACCCAGAGATATTAAATGACTGAATATAAAGGGAGGGGAAGACATTGGTTTTATTAACCAAGAGAGCAAGGAGAAGGAAGGAGAACATTTACTTCTATCGAGACAATTCCCTGTCAAACACAATGACAATTATCGAGAAAAGTAACCTGGAGGCTAAGTGTATATGTTGGCAACAAATAATATCTCCTGTGAAGATAGGAAAAAACCCCCACAAACCTCCATACAATTTGCATCTCATGAAAACAAAGTATAGTAAAAAATGGCCTGACAAATTAACCAATATAAGCTGTAATTGAAATGAACCACACAACATCTGTTTCTAATGAAACCTCCAGTTTAAATTAATGTTTTGCATATCATTGTCACCATTATGTACATTTGCAGCAGAAATTCATCATTGTATCTCCAGATTTGCCATTAATTTCTAAACTTTAATTTAGCATCATCTAGTATTGTGTTAACTATTTATACTGCATATGTTTGTTGTGCTTAGACCTTAGCCATGTTTTATTTTTAAAATACAGGCACTCTTATTATTGCCAAAGCCCATGTTCTTATTATTGATTTTTTCCCACCAACTGTAGGCTCTTGCTGTGCCTCAGAGAGCATAATCTTTTTTACCTTTGTCTCATCCTAAATAACCCCGTTTGGTTCACCCATCTGTGTAGTCAGAATTTTTGTCAGTCCTGTGTTGTTTTCCTAACAATTTTATAATTAATCAACTTTGTCGGTGAACAAAAACATTGTTAGTTATGGGCCTATACCAAATGAGAGTCACCTAAGGAAATCACATGGGCACACTGTGATCCATGAAACACATATGACGTTGACATGACAACTGAATATGTAATTGTGTTCTGAAGTAAAGAACTACACGAGAGTCTCACTAGATGAAGCTGAGATGCCACCAATATAAGAAGTTCAGCATTTGTAATTTAATATCTACTTTAGAAGCTGTAAAGATTCATTTTCTTTAAAAATATAAAAACATTTTTCTATACAACGAATCCAATTTCTTAAAATGGATGTGATAAAATTTTTGTTTCATTCAGTAACAGCTTAAATGTCTTATATTCTAGAATCTAAACAATCAGATTCTCAAATAATTACTGTTGTTTCCATGGCAAGATATATTGAAATGTTGAGCCTGAAGTAGGGATAGTTTTCTAGAAACTTCTGAGTCAAAAAGATCTTAGGTTATTAAAGTGATTAATTCCTTTTGTCAGCGTTTAAAGATTATTTATTATACAGGTCTGGGCAAAAGTAGGTTTACAGCTGTGAGTACACAAAACAAGAGTTTGTTCTTGTTTATTTATTTATTTATTTATTTATTTATTTATTTGTTTATTATTGCATTATTTATTTTTATATTAACCTAATTTTGCCCACCCCTGTATTTAAAGAATTGTATTATATCAGATGCTGAGGAGAAAATGTTGAATAATACATTTCCCCTGCCTGCCTCAAGAAACTCACGGGCCAGTGCATGAGACTGAGCACTGCTTATTTTCAAGCTGGCCCACTGTCTGTAGGATTCTTGGTTCTTTCATCACCTGTGTAACCAGATCCCTGCACGAATTCCCTCCAATTCACATACTCAGAGAACTCGGAGTGGTTTCATTTTTCTTTATTGGCAGCTGCCTACTCAAAGAGACAAGATTATTGAGCAGAAGAATATCAGTTTAACAAGCTTTGCCATTTAATGTAGAGAAAAGATAAATAAGTCAGAGTTGACTTAACACCACAATGAGGGGAGGTGCAGAGGAGGAAAAGTGTATGAAACAGTTAAGGCTGAAGTTGGTGACCTTTTGATTGGGGGATTAGAAGGAAGCATCAAGGATGGCCACCTGGTCTCTGACCTAAGTGTGTAAGCAGACAGGGAACAATAAGAACTGGAGATTTGGAGCTGAGGATGACTAATGTATTTTGGTTTGTGTTATGGGTGTCTGTGGCATTTGCACGTAGAGGTGCCAAGTAAGTCCTTATGGGCCAGAATAGGACTCGGAGAGAAACACAGCTATGTGAGTCACCGGTGATAGATGAATCCCTGGGAATGGATTAGCTCACCATGGAGACAGTGAGAGGTGAGAAGAGGAGAGAACTCTGGGAAATCTGATTTTAAGATTAGTGACTCACTCCTTTGAGTTCCCACAACACTCTTCTACTTTGATTATAGTACTTACTTTGTAATTATTTCTCAATCTCACTAGAATTTGAGCTCCCTAAGGGCAAAGGTTTATATTTTTAGGCCCTAGTATAGGGCACAGTAGATAGCAGGTGCTCAAATATGTTAGCCCAATGTGAATTAAGTAGTACTGTGTGTTTAGGGGCACTTGATATCAGCATGTTAATGCAAACTCATTTTAAATTCTGAAAAACTGATCACCCTTGGATAACATACCTAGGGACTTTCAGTTAACTAAAATAATTAGTAATCCAGAATTTTCATTCTCTAACCACTCAAGATGAATGAGTCTATAATTCCCACTAATATAGGATATTGATAAATTTCTAGGAGGTGGTAAAAACTCATGGCATTAAAAGCAAACTTACTCTTTAGGAATGAATTCATAGTGACTTTCAACAAAAAATTAATAGGCACATTTTGAATTATATCAAATAAAATTTCATTGATAGTTCCAACTCTTTGGAAGTAGAATATAAGCCTATTTATACCAAAGCTTTGAAAATGGATCTCTATTCAGTGAAACTTTCAAGCTCATTTACAAGATAGTCAATATTCAAAATTATCAATATAATATTAGATTGATGATTAATTCATCAGAAGGATGATTCATAAACTTCACTGACATTTTAAACAATATAATTAGTTACATATGGCACACTAGATTTTTATTAAACTCCTTAGTTCTAGAGGGTCATAAAAATTAGGATTTCCATTTTCCCCAATATCTAAATAAGAGCAGAAATAAAATCAGCTACATAGGGGATCTAGTAAAATATTCAGAATGTGGTGGTTAAGTCTGACCATCCTGAGTTGGACAATGTATACATGACCAGAATGGTAACCAGTATTTGGTATGCAGGCAACTTGAGAAAGCCAAACTATGAAGTGAGCTAAGCTGGGATAGGAGATGAGAATTGGAATTAAACCAAGATTCTGTCAAAATACACACACACTACTTAGAAGAGATGGGGGAAAATTGTCATCATTTTCTAGCCCAGGAAGGTAGTTTTGTGATTTGTGATCTTGCAATGTGTTTAGAGCTTAAAATAGAAGAACCGATAGCAAGGATGTTAAGTCTGGTCCTGTTTTATTGGAGAAGAATGAAATCTTAGGAATTCTTAACTTAAAATTAATAGGGTGGAAAGGAGGGATTGTTAATGGGCACAGTAATATCTCTCTCAGTAATCAAGAATTTCTGATATCTCTTAGAGCTTTTAAAAACCTTAGGTCACCCTCAGGAATTTTCTTTTCAGACTTTCAAAGGGGAAGACAGATTTCCATCAAATTATCATTCTAAGGAGACTATGGGTGATGATCTCTTAGAGTCCCCGAGGAACTGTCAAAATAGAATGTGTAGCAAATTATGTCCAAATGTCAACTTTATCATGTTCACTTACTAAAATTTTGGTGGCTACTTTTTCTGTCTACTTTTAAAAAGTATTCTATATATACTACTTCTTTATAAATCATAAACATTGTTACCTTTTCAGCTATTTATTTATTCATCTGTTTTTTTACTTGTTTATTGCTTATCAACCTTTCTTCCTCTATCCTATTTTTTTTTTACTTGCCAATTAGTAATTTGGCAGGCAACATTTTCTGTGTTTGCTCATGCTCGTGCAATGATCTAGAAACATATAAACATATAGATGAAACTTTTACCATTACTTTTAAAATATAGTATTATATTATATTCGGTTCTGTGAATCATTCTTTCCTTAATAGCACTGCACAGAAATTCCTCCAAACCAATGGGTAGAGATATAGCTCATTCCATTTAATGGCTATAAGGATAATATAACATGGAAATTAATCATAATTTTATTAATATTCATTGAAGTTGTTTCAAAATTTTTATAACTATAAATAATGCTGCAATAAGTATCTTTCAATAGATAGATAGATCACAAATACTGGTGTTTATTGCATCTTTTGCCTAGTATGATGATGCTATTCTTTGGAGCTTAATATGATAACTTGCTAAAGTAAATAAAAATAAAACCATAGGCTGTTCCTTTGGTAGCATCATTTTCTAAATATTGAACTAAATTCAAATTTATAAAAAGTGTGAAGTAAGACTTAAAATTAGGTTTACAGAACCAAAGAGCTATATAAATACCTATATTGGCCATCTCCAGTGGCTCAAACTCATTGAGCATCTGCTCAAACTTCTGTTGGTATTCAATTGGATCTGGCTAAAAAGTGACTTGGCAAACTACTGCAGAGAAGGATCTTGGCAACATTATGCCATGTAATGAGAGAGGAAGGAAAAAATCAAACTCTAGGAATTTCTTTGACAGTGTAGAAAAATGGTTTGTAAATTCTAAAGCTAATAATTCTGATAAATTTAATTTCCCTTTCATGTAGCTTCATAGTCATCCTTAGGCCTATATCAAATATGGATATCTAAGTATATACAGACTGAACCCAACTAGGCATAACAACTCCATGCTCACACCATGCTAAAACAAACTGAGCTATCAACTAGGTCTTTGGCTAAAATGGAGAGTTGGAATCTAGTTCAAGATTCATTGTCCATTAGTTCTGTGATCTTGAAACAAATTTGTCAGGTAGGCTGAAATTCAATCTCCTTATGTGGGTGATGGGCAGGAAAACTATCAAGTCTGCTGGAATGATACTTGAAATAATGTATGTAATAGTCTAAAAAACCTGTGAAAATTACAATTGAATAAATAAGGAAGACCAAGTAGCTTCATACTTGTTACAGAACAACGCAGTGCATAACATATATTTTTATTCTCTTTAGCTAAGTTATCAAGTTTAATAAGAGCTGCCTATTACTGAATGTTTAATTATATGACCAGTTCTTGGTGATTTCTATATATCAGTTAAACCTTGCAACAACTCTATGAAGTTGAAATTAATATTCCCTTTTTACAGATGAGACGCTGAGGTTTAGGAATGCCCAAAGCAACTCTGCCGGAAAATGTCAGAGCTGTGATTTTGAACCCAACTCTGTCTTACTTTAAATTGCTAGTTCTAGCCTGGCCGGGCGTGGCTCAGCGGTTGAGCGTCAACCTAGGATCCAGGAGATCAGGGTTCAATTCCCAGTCAGGGCATAAGCCTGGGTTGTGGGCTAGGCAGCCGATCAATGACTCTCATCATTGATGTTTCTATCTCTCTCCCTCCTTCTCCTTTCTCTCTCTGAAATCAATCAATCAATTAAATAAATAAATAAATAAATAAATAAATAAATAAATAAATAAATAAATAGTTCTTTCCACAATGTCACATAACAAGCAATGGCTTAAGCACAAAAGGTTTTCACCCTAGGACATGGTTTTTATCTCTTGCTTAAGACTGACTTCTGCCTTGCTTTTTTATGGATGCCAATTAGTCATTACCACCCAGGGCTAATGTAGACTTTTCTGTCCTCTCTGATGTTTTATCCATGAACTCTCCTTCATCAGCTGGTAATGGCAACAAAGGCCACAGCCACACTCTTATCTGTGGGCCACGGCATCCCCACAGGGTGCTAAATACAATCAGTTGTTCATCACTGCCCTGGATGATTCTTCAGATGTTAGCTGATAGAAAGACAATATTTTTGTTCCATAATAATAAAAGGAGGATAATTTTCTGTTGGTAGAATGGCTTTCACATTCAAAAATATTTTACCACTCCCAAGTAAAAGCTTCCTTAATCATTAATTATGGCAGCAACTAGGTTTCCCTGGCTAGAAATTATTTCTCAGTGGCAGTAGGGTGAAAAGCAAACTTGGCACGTGCCTAGAGGCTAAGAATCTCTTAATTTAGATTGTGCCTGTTCTGCCTAACGCTTTAGGAAAAGTGGGTGAGCATAAACTGTTTGAGGGTAGGGGCTCCTGTACCCTACTTCTACGTGTCTAACACCAAGATGACGGAATGCTGAAAGAAGGAACTACCCATGGCCCCAAACAGAAGCATGACCACAGACCCTGCGATCGCCTTCTCCATTTCCACCCCCACCTCTCAGTGAACGGTACAATCATCCACCCTACTGACCGAAAGACTGAGTTTTTTTACTCTTTTCTCTTCTTTACCTTTCACATTAAATAAATCAATAAAACCTAGCATTTCTATTTCATAAAAACATCTCTTTATTCTGTTTACAGTTGCTATAATCTAGTTGGCCCTTTATCATTTCTCACCTGACTTACTGCAACAGGCTCCTAACTAGCCTTCTACTATCAGCCTTGTCTTCCCCAATCCATTTGTTTTGGCAGGTACAGCGATATTTCTATTTTTTTTAATTGCAAATGTGATTATGTTGCCCCCAAGGTTCAACTTTCACTGACTCCGCAATGTTATGAGGATTAAAATACAAATTCCCTAAGGGCAAACTGTGCTTTCTCTGTTCCAGTCTCTCCAGCTGCACTTCTGACTCGATTCCGTTTTCACTCTGTCATCCAGCCACCCTGGTCTCTTCGGTTACTCGAACATAGCAATTTTCTATTGCTATGAAGTCCTCTTGACCTAGAACACTCACTCCTCCTCTCTTGTCCTTTGCCTGGTTACCCCAAACTGATACAGGCCTCAGATTAGAAGCCAAATTATAACTTGTTTTCCTAGTCAGAAGCTAGAAAGTCTGGGTTTGGCCCCTCCTGTGCTCCCGCAGCATCACTGTATAGGGAAGTCGGCTGGGTGCTCTTCTATTCCCTCCATGAGACTGAGAGCTCCATGAGGGTATATCTATCTTGTGACTCCCCAGTGCTGAGTACAGGGCCTGCAGTCTAGTGGGTGCCCCAAACCTACCTGTTGAATGAGTCAATAAAAGGACTAGAGTGTGAGGAAAATCCCCAGGCAGCCAGCCCAGTTAAAAAAACAATTTAAAATTATAGTAGAGGTGAAATATACTATGAGTCTGAATGGGGGCAGAAGAGCAGGGGCTGTATGAAGGGAAATGAGAGAGAAAACATTGCAATGAAAAAGAACAGAATTAAATTGGTTGCTGTATCGATATGGGAGATGCAGAAAAGAATGCAAGTGCTAGAAAAGTACCAAAATTTAGGAAAGAGCTGATGCATTTGGTTTGGATATTAATTTAAAGTGCTTGAAGTACAGATATAAATACTGTAGCTGATACAGGGGAGTGGAGAGATCAGGGGTACAGATTAATGAGTCCTCCTCAACACTAAGGCTACAGGATTAAATAAAATTATCCAAGTTAATTTGTAGATTGAGGCAAGACATGGGCCTAGGACAGAAGCTTAGTGCATATCAGTTTTTCTTTTTCCACTGGCTGAGAACCAAAATGCTCTTCCAGTGTGTGAATACAGCGAGTTTCATCTGTTATTACTCAAGGGATGGCGCACTGCTGAGGATGACTAGTGTAAATATCCAAATCTATAGATAACCCCCCAAACGCATATTAACAAAATTCCAATCTTTAGCTGACAAAACTGTTTTCTCACATAAAGTGCAAGATGTAAATGGCAAGTAAGTCTCACATTTTAAACTATATTATTTTTTTAGGGGGCCCTATCCACCCACTAAGGGAGGTGGGTGGGTGTTTCAAAGTTAGGCATCAGCTACAAAAATGGACAGAATAATGTACCACCCAGCCAATCAACTTTCTAATTAAACTGGAGTCACATTCCAACACATTCCATTTAAGCATATTTAAAAGTATTAATTCAGTCATACTCTAACCTTTATTTCACTGAAAGTTTTTTCTAAATACATTATCTTTAAAGAAATTCATGTGGCAAACGTGGTTTGCTAATGAGAATAATCTGAAGATCTGGAGAAGTGGATTTTAAACCTATGGATAATCTCTGGCAAATCAAATTCCCAGACAGGGAGCTCTTTCATTGGGTAAAATGAGTAGGTTGGTTAGATCAGTGATTCTCACACCCAATGTATGCAATTACCATCAGGACTGCTTGGGCCACTAAATATGATTTGAGAACAGTCCTAAAATCTATATTTTTTTATAGGTGCTTCCAAGGAGAGTATTGTGCTACTAATTGTCAGATTATCATTTGAGAATCAGTGACCTGGGTATGCCCTAAGCTTGCTTCAAACTCCTAAATGAGCAATGATTATGCTTTCACTAGTCCTATAAAATCTGCTCCTGTCTCTGCTTCTGTCATTTCATATTTTATCAGCTTCCTTTTGTACTCTCTTTCCACTGCAGCAAAAGGAATTTTGGGCCTGAAAACATCTTAGTGTCACCTATAAAAACACATTTTCGTAAATGCTAAAAGAGGGAAAGGGAGAGATTGAGAAAGAGATGGAGAGAGTTCTATTATCTTTACTTTCTGGTACTGTGTGTTTTCCTGTTCCTCCAGCTTACTTCTGGCTTTGCACATTTATTTTTAAAACATGTAACTCTGAAGCATATTGGAAATGGAATCCTCAGATCAGATGTGAGGAGAAATCAAGGATCAGCAAGTGGTGTGGCCACTAAAGTGATATCTTCAAGCATAATGCAGAATTTTATTTCCTAAGAGCAGCTTGAGTTCTCTCCAATATTCCACACTTCATCTGGAGCTATTTCCCCATCCTGAACATGGGAGAGACTGAAAAACAGGAGAGGTCTTGTATAAAAACGTCAGAGAGAGAGCCTTAGGGAGAAATAAAAAAGCTATGCTGATGTGTTTTCTCATCTGCATGGAGCAATGTGTATTTTGGTACAGTGTAAAAATTCCTCAAGCAATTTCTCTCATGTCACAAGTTTAAGGAGTCCTTTATGAATGAGTCAGCCTGGGAGTTGCCATGGTAACAATTTTCATCCCTTTGGAGTCAGGCCCCTTCTGATGTTGCCACTGAAATACCTTTGTTTCAGGAGGATCTGAGGTTCCCAATGCAATTAAATGTTCATTATGTTATATATGCATTCCTTGATTTTCTAAGATTACCTGACTAGACATTGGCTGGGTTTTGGGGTGTTTTTTTTGAGATCTATAAATAGACATGCTACATCATGCTCATTTCTTGCACACAATGAAAGATGAGTCAATAAAAACCCTTTCTGTTCTCACAGTGCACTCTGTCTCTCTCTCAATCCATCCCCTTTCTTGGGTATACGTGTGTGCATGTATGTGTGTAATCAGTGTCCTTCATATTTGAAATATTTGAAGAGGACACTCTGCAAAGCCATCATGAGCCTTAATTTTCAGGACAGTGGGTGAAAATACTTGCTAGCTTGTCACACTGCAACTGCACATGAATGCAAAGGATGCTACAGTGTAGTGTGGTGTCACTATGGGCAGCATTTGTATGGTTTCCTGATTAATATTTCAGGGAAGACCCACTTGGCAGAATAAAATTATTTGTAGTGCCATAGCTCCAAAAAGAGAGGTCCAGACTCCTCTTTGACAAGCAAGGTTCTCAATAATCTTCTCAACCTATTTTCCAACATCCTTTCCCCCTTAAGTGCCTGCTCACTCAGGTGTACCCTGCTACAGACACGAAGGGCTACTTATTATTTCCTTAACATTCTTCTATTGTTCCTTGTCTCTGTCTTCGGTTGTATTTTTCTCTTCTAGAAAGAAAAAATCCTACTTACCCCCAAGGCCCAAGTTAATTCCAGTTTGCTCAAAAACCTTCCCGATCCCCAATTTAAGCAAAATTAACCTTCCCCTTCCCCAGGCCTGTTACTTTATAATTTCTATACTATAACATCTACCCATTCCACTTGGTATGGTCATGATTAAGCTAGTCACCTGTCTCCTTACTCTATGTTTTTAAGGCTGTGGTCCACGTCTCATTCATCTTTGTATGTCCACCATACCTAGAACATAGACACCAGTAGACGTTAAGTAGATTTAAATATGTTGATATGAACTGAATAAACCATTCTCACCATGGCCAGGAAAACAGCCAACCGAGGGGCTTTGGGGTTCTGGTTGTTCATAACATGACAGACCAGTCATCTGTACACAGGCTGGTCTTCTCTCTAATACAGTACACATGAGCACTCCATTTCTGAGTTAAGCATGATGTGCTCTTAGCTGTGATAGTTCCCCTAAAACCCACTGTGGAGCTGCACTTTTAGAAACTGTAGTCATGTAGTATCACATTAGAGTATAGGATTTGGAGTCAACTAGAACTGAATTCAATCCCAGCTTTGTCTTTTACTAGCTCTGTTTCCAAGTCACTTAACCTTTCTGAGGTTCAGTTTCCTCATCATTAGATTGGAGTTCATTGAGATAATGTAAAAAAGGCTTAGCACAGCACTTACTATATAATTACATATTCAACAAATAGTACTTATTACTACCGCAAGTATAACTCAGGGATACCCCAAGAGGTTGCTTTATTTCAACTGTTCTCATAGTACCTACCATTGGCATCCGCTTTGTGATTGTTATATAGCACACGAAATAGTCTTCGGAGGCTGTGCTAAGCCCACATTTATTATTTTCATACACATTTGACCATACTCTGGTAGAATGACTTCCCCTGGCTAGCCGCAACTCCCTGATTCAAAGCAAGGACCTGTAAAGACTGGGCAGTGGGCGATACATTGTCCTTGAATGTTCATTCTGCGCATTATGTTTGCTCTGTACTGAATAGAGACTCTGCCTTGAAATTAAATGTAAAGACACACAGAAAGTTAGTAGATGGAGCAGAAACAAAGACACACAGAGAATACACTATGTAGAGAGAAAAAAAGGAGACTAGCAAGAGTTGCTGGTGAAAACAGGGGAATTAGATGCATTTACAGGTAAAGCAAAGACAAGGAGTAGCTGAGTCACCTGAATGGTAGTGAGCTAGTCCTGGACCCTGAGTCCTATTTCTCAGGGAAGCTCAGCTATGGGGGTGCTAAGACTGTTGTGGGTGCTAAGACTCCTCCTTGTATTAACAACTCAAATAACAGCAGCCTGACTATTCTCTTTACCACCCGAAAGTGCCTAGCTTAGGATCTCAATATTTTTGATACAGACATGTCTGCTGTTTGAAACTTACAAGGCAACCACTTATTCATCTACCAACTATTTTTTGAGTAGTTACTGTTTACCAGGCATTCTGCCAGGCATTGGAAACTCAGGGGACTTAGTTCCTCCCTCCTCTATGCTGCTCCTATGCCTTAATATCAAACTTAGCATACCACATTGCACTTATCTAGTTACATGTCTGTACCCCTTCCTAGACCCTGCCTTACAGGAAGGCAATGTTTATGATTTTTTTACCATGTTCTGCACAATGTCCAGAGTATAACAAGTGTTCATCAAGAATCTAGGATGTTTGTGTTGATGAATAAATTGATCAAACAGTGCTAAGCATGACTTTGGGACACTTATATAATTTTTGAAACCAGTATACAACATGAAAATCTTATTTCATTTCTAGCTATGAAATTGTGAGTGCCTCTCCCACCCAAGCTTAAGTTAATTGATTTGGCATATAAATAAGGATTTTTTTGAAGTTCTATGTGTCTAAAAGTTCTAGATTATGTCCCTTTATTGTGATCTTTAATTTCATTAATACTTACATTAATTTTGCTCTAAGAACAGTGTATCTCGTGAGATTCTTGGCATTGTCAAAACAAGGACTTGAGGCAAGCATCTCTGGCATTTCATAGAAACATTTTTTTTGATACAATGTCATAGAAGACACAGTGATGTATTTATGATCCATTTACTACACCCCTGCCTGCCCAGCAATACCAAGGAACAATGGCCAATCCCCTTTATTTGTAACTCCCTCCATATGTCTAAAAATAAATGTTGATTTCAAACTCCTAAAGACAGAAGCTTAGCTATAATTTCTAAAGGGTTTTTGCTGTATTTAGTCATGAGCATATTATTTAATGAGCTTGATTACGAGACACTCTAGTGGTAGAATTCCTGAGAAGACTTTGACAAGAAAATTAGCCAATAAAATACCGAAAAAGTTACAACCGGTAGTTAGAAGAAAGCCTTGAACTAGTTAAGTACTTTCACTCAGGGGCTTAGAAAGTGAGGAGGATGGGAACATTTTTTTCTTCTTTTTTTAAAAATCATCAACTGAGGGTATGTTTATTGATTTTAGAGAGAGAGGAAGGGAGTGTGGACGGGGGGAGAAACATCGGTTGGTTGCCTCCCTTCTGCGCCCCAACCAGGGATTGCAATAGGAAACCTAGGTATGTGCCCTGACTGGGAATGGATCCCACAACCTTTTGGTGTCCAGGAGGATGCTGCAACCAACTGAGTCACCAGGCCAGGGTGGATGGGAACATTTCTTGAGCATTTACAATGGACCGGATATTTTGCTATTCACTTTCTATACATTATCACACATAGTATTCTTAGCAATCCATAAAAGCAGATATAGTGATACAAAGACAGGTTGAGAGAAATGTAAAGGTCTAGTGGTAAGTGTCTAAGCTGGGTTTTGAATCCAAATATGCCCAACTCCAAGGCTGTACACTCCCCATTACACCACATACCTCCTATGAGGGGCTGAACGGTGGCCCCCAAAGGATATGTCTTTGTTTTAATTCCCAGAACCTGTAAATTTAAACCTATTTCGGAAAAAGTACACTGGAGATGTAATTAAGTTAAGGATCTTGAAATCATTCTGGATTATACAGGTGATCCCTAAAGCCAATGACAAGTATCCTTATAAGAGACATATATGGAAGATACAGTAGAAAGAGGAGGCAAACGTGATGTGAGCATGAAAGCCAAGCTTGGAGTGATATAGCCACAAGCCAAGGAATGTCAGCAGCCACCAGAAGCTTGGAGAAACAAGGAAGGATTCTCTCTTAGAGCCTTCAGAGGGTGCTCTACTAATACCTTGATCTCAAACTTCTGCCTCCAGAACTCTCAGAGAAAAAAATTTTATTGCTTTAAGCCACTTGACTTGTGGTACTTTATTGTGGCTGGTACTGGAAACTAACACACCTCTTAAAGCTGTTCTTTTGAATTTTGTATATGTTTTGGATATTCACTAACATAATCAGTCATTCAGTCAGACTTATCACTAATATTTTGGTACTCAAGAGTTTTCGGTTCTAGAATTTAGGCCCTATGTGGAATATAGAATTTATCATGTCCTGCCTTCAGTGTGGTCAGGGAGAAAAGACAAATATACATAAAACAATTAGTGGGCAGTATTCATTTATATACTCAGAGAAATTTACTCAGTGCATATTATGCAGCAAAGATGGTCTTAGGAGCTGAGAAAACAACAATTAACAAGATACAGAACTTCTCGCATTCTCATTGAGGTCCAGGGAGAAACAAGAGATCATTCTAGGCCCTAAGACAGGAACAAGATTGTTGGACTCTAAAAACAGAAGAAGACCTAGCATGTATTAAGTCTTTCAATGGGTGTGAGATGATTGATGATGATGATGATGATGATGATGATTACTCACCCAACTAGCATATAAGCAGTATATTCAGAATATGTTGACCAAAAGACAATATTTTTTTTTTGAAATATGCAAATACAAAGACCAAGATGCAAGGTCAATCTGACCCAGCAATGAAGTAGGTGATTTCTTATAGGGTCTGCTATCACAAGCACCTAAATGTTTTCTCCATCCATATGCCATGCAGTATCCACAGGATATGTAAAATTCTAGGGGAAACCACACTAAAAAATGAGTGTATTATGCCTGTTTGTCCCTATGGTTTATGGTTTACTTTAAAATCTTTTCCTAGAATGTTTGTGTGTATGTGCACCTGTCAAAAAAGAGCAATCAGCAGAAACCCTTGACATTTTACAAGATACCCTAAAAGGGAAGAAAAACAATACAGGCAAGGAAAACAAGAGTACCCATGGAAGACACATTTTCTACAATTCCCAATGTTCCTGGGATCCGCATTGCTGGAAAGGCGTTGCTCACTCATTGACAAGTTAAAATAAGAGAGAGAAAAATGCGGAATCCTTGTTTCTTGTGACATCCTCCTAGCTTCCTGTTTAGATCCGCCAGCAACAAGGTGGGGAAAGCATTTTAGCTTGCTGCTGTTCTTCCGTAACATCATAGAAAAGCCATACCAGGGTGCTGCTGCTAAAGGTATTGGTACAAACTTTCTAAATGCAGTTAACAGCATATTTTTAGTTTTTAATGACAAATGCATCTGCAATACTGGCTCCGAGCAAGAAGGTCAAAGAAATCATGCTTTCCATGAGGACTCGGTGAGTATGAAGTGAAGATCATTTTAATAGAAGGGAATGGACAAAGAAGAAACAAATTTAACCTATAATACACATACAAATGCTAATAAAGGAGGCTTGAAATCACTTCATGAAGTGGTCATTATTTACCTTTCCCATCCCAGGCACCATCTTGGTTGTCAATTTACTTGAGTATCACCTTTGACTGTCGTATCTTCCTTCACCTCCAACCTCCCATCCAATCAATGACCAAGTTCCTTCATTTATAACTTCTAAATATACTTCACATTTATCCCCTCTTCTCTTACTTACTGTCAAGATCTTTGTTCAGGCAAGAATTTTCTTTCTTCTGTGCTTACCTCTATTTTACATTTGTCACATTCATTGATAATACCTGTTTCCTTAATGTCCTCCCTTTATAGTGTAAGATCCCCTAGGGATGGAATTCTATTGTATTCATCCATTCTTTCTAGCATCTAACCAATGCTTAGCTCATAGTTATTATCCTCAAGGAATACTGTCTGACTTAATTGAACTATGAGTCAGAAAAACAAAACAGTCATTTCAAGGAGGGTATGGTTATGGAGTCTGCCTCCATAGAGGCAGGTCCCTCTTTAGAAGGCTCGTCACATATTAACACATGGTCTTGGGATGATGTTCGGTGCCACAGGTTCTTATATTTACTTGAATTCCCCTTGAAGTTAATTGGGAGTGTGTGTCTCTTGAGAAGAAACCAAGTATCCAAGATAACAGGCTCTTTAGTCATAGCTTAAAACTATTAATAAAGATATCAAGTGTTTCTGAGCAATGACTACCAACTTCAGAAAAAATAAGGAAGATTGTAGAATTTCATAAAATAATATAGCATATAAATTATTCAAGATACGATGAGTAAATAAAAATAGGGCAAGAAATGCATTTCATGGTACATAAAATACAATATGCGGAATGACCACTTGAATCTCTGGTAGCCGTTTTAATAAAATGATTCAGCACTCTTAGCCACTGTTGACTGGACTAGGAGAAAATCATTTGACCGGCTACTTTCTCCTGAAAATTCTGAATCTGAATTAAGAAATTAAAATTCTGCGTTGAGGACTTGGACATGCTTGTCCTCTACTTATCACTCAGCCTAAGAAGCAGAGCCTCATTCACAGAGAGAAGAATCAGGCATGCAGTGGACAGGAGCAACTATGAGAAACGGAGGAGCCCCCACAGATTTTCAATGCCAGGTTCGACTCCTTTCCTGAGGCTCACTACAGCCCTAGCCTTGTTTAGTGTTTGACATCTAGAGGGGACAAGAATTCAGCTGAATTCACTAGCACAGCAACATCAGTTGTTTATGACTGTAGGTCATTCAAATTGATCGGCACCCAGGTTATATTAGTTTTTAAATGTTTTCTACCCTCCAGTCTTGCTTTTCTTAGAGCCATTGGTAGTATAATCTGGTTTTTAACATCTTTTTCTTACAGACACCAGTTGGGATTGAAGATGAAACATTGGATTCATAATTATTAAAGGAATACTTAGGCTCTTGGCAAAGAAGTGTGTGATTTGAGAGTTGTTAAATAATTTGCATATCAGATGGGCCTCTATATCTACATAGAATATATCCCCTGTTTTGATAAGCTAGTTTAAGTTGCTTCTGTTTTTTTAGGACCAAAGATCTCTTAGTCATAGAGAACAAATCAAAGAAATAATGGGCTAATGTATACATGACCCCAGGTTAAGGAAAGGGAGTGTTCATTTTCTTGAAGGGAGTTATGAAAAAAAAAAAGTAATAGCAAACATGAATGCCAGAGCTACATAAATCATAGTTTGTGCGATCTGACTACCCATTTTGTTTTGCACGTCACAGCCAACATGCTGTTTTTACCTCCCACCTGGCAAATGTGATCACTGTAGAGACAGTTCTGTTCTTTTTCCCAAGGTAGGAACAAAGAGTTTAAGAGACCTTTTGGCAACTTCTAGATTTCCCTGGCACCTAACCTGACTGGAAGGCATCCTCATTCATTTCTCTAGCTTTACAGATTTTACATTTGTACCAAGCAAAGTCACCAGATAGTTGCATATTCTGATCTGAAATTTTGGGCTCCAGTAGAACTGGTCTTTCTCAGTTACATTCCCCTATTATGCCTGATAAGAGAAGGTAAAGTAAGAAAAAGCCTGGCAAATTTTTTATTATAAAATTACAATGTATATTACATTTCACAGGGTTCACAGAATCTGTGCTTCTCCTTAAGGCTTATTTCACTTTTTTTTTAAAATGCATCGCAGGACCTTAGAAGAGTGTGCTATTTCTTATTCGATTTAGCTCCAGGAAAATAGAATTGCAGTCTTCTACAACTCTGTAGCACCAAGCAACCTGGGTTCCCACGTGACATTGTTACCAGTGTTATCCTACTTTTATTTTTCCATAGCCCAGATTTATGATTTACTTAATCTTTTAATAACAGTGGTTCCCCCCTTATCTGTGGGGCATATGTTCCAGGACCCCCCAGTGGAGGCCTGAAACTGGGGATTTTACCAAATCCTATATACTATGTTTTTCCTTATACATACAGACCTATGATTAAGTTGCTTTATAAATTAGGCACAGTAAGAGATTAATAACAGTAACTAACAATGAAATAGAACAATTAAAATATACTGTAACAAAAGGTATGTGACTGTGGTCTCTCTCTGTCTCCAGTAATCTTTATATTTTTCAGTCCACGGCTATTTTGAATGTGTGTAACCATCCCTTACTTGCAGTCAATGGCTTGGTGTCTCTTGTTTCATGGGATTTCTTGCTGACATCTTCCATAAGCTCAATACTTTTTGGTGCAACACATTGCTGTCAATCAAAACCTGTTTTCTGGTCATGTCATCCACCCACAAATTGAATGCCTTTTCCATCTTAACTCAGCACTTATCACACACCATGACCATACATTTTGCTGTGTGAGGTGCAAGAGCAAATTTCAAACAAATCTTTCTCCTTCACAGTTTCACAGATAGAAGAGTCTTTTTCAGCATAGATCTTAGCAGCCTCAGCATACAATCTTTATTCTTTCCTTGTTAAGTAAAGAATGTCCAATTTTCACTTAAATGAAGCACTTTACTGCTTCTCTTTGTTATAGATCACTACTTTTACCTTTTGGGGCCATTATTAAGTAAAATAAGGGTCACTTGAACTCAAGCACTGTGATACCACCACAATAGATCTAATAACAAATAGCTACTAAGTGACTAAAGGGTCGGTAGCATATGCAGTGTGGATATGCTGGACAAAGGGATGATTCACATCCTGGGCTGGATGGAGTGAGGTTTCATTACACTACCTGGAATGGCATGCAATTTAAAACTTATTGTTTCTTTCTGGAATTTTCCATTTAATATTTTTGGACCACAGTTAACTGTGGGTAACTGGAATCACAGAAAACAAACTATAGATTGTGTGTGTTGGGGGGGAGTGGGGGGTATTGCATATGAATTGTCAGTTTGTTTTTATTCATAACCTTTGTGTAATGCACTAGAGCCGCCCTATTCAAAGTGCAATACACAGACCTAAAACATCAGAATTATCTGGGCGCTTGTTGGAAATGCAGAATCTCGGGCTCTACCCTAGATCTGTAGAATGTTCATTTCAACAAGATTCGGATGATTCATACTCACATTAATGCTAGAGAATAGTGCGGTAGAGCATTAAGAATAACCTAACATAAGTTCATCTAAGTTAGTGGTTAAAATTTATGTACTGGTTTCAATTCTGTCATGTCCAATAATGGACTTACACCATCTGGTGAGTTGGTTAAAAATTAAAATTCCCTAGACCTCACCCTTAGAGACTCTGATCCAGCAGAACCAGAGTGAGACCCTGGAGCCTGCACTTGGTCAAGTTACCCAGATGATCAGGATGCAAATGACAGGCTTAAGCTCTAGTGATCTTCACTTTCTCAAGGATATGATGTCACAACGCCAGTACCTAATGTTAAAAACCATCAAGCTTCCTTAGCTGGTCTAAGGACTATAAATAATGTAAATGTACAAGTTGGTGGTAAGTCAAAAGCAAAAAGACTGAGATGATATGGACCCTACAAGCAATAGAGCCAAGTGTCGGGAGCCTTTGTTACACGTCTCCTTGGCTGAGGTCTAGGGACTATTAGCAATGATGTGATTACTTGCTGTTGGAAACAGTTTCCGAAGCAGCTTTCTCTCTAAGCCTGTCCTATCCCAGTGATACAACTCTAGGCTGCACTAAGGATTCAGAGTCTGCAGGGACAATGACAGGAAGATTCGCCATCCTGATCAACTCAGAAAAGTTCAGCTATCTTTGTGGAGAAACCAGGTGCCCAAGGGAATGAAGAAACATCAAAAAGCTCAGATCAAGAGTCTATTACACAGCTTTTCTGCCTCCCCAAAATGTCAAGACCATGAAAGACAGAGACTGATGAACTGTCCGTGCTAAAGAGACGTGATGCAACCTGTGATCCTCCATTAGATACTGGTCTAGGGAAAATACAGCTAACTGTAAAAGTCATTATGCGACAATGAAGGAAATATGAATGTGAACTCTGCAATAGATAACAGCAAGGTGTCAATGGTAGATTTCCTGACTTTGATAATTGTACTGCAATTATGTAAAGGTATGTCCTTGTTCTTAACAAATACTCACTGATGTATTAAGTAAATGAGCATAATATCAGCAATTTCTTCTCAAATGGTTCAGAAAAAAAAGGAGAGAGAGTGTGTGTATGTGAGTCTGTAAGGAACAAATATTTCATGGAGGAAATGGGCAAAAGGTAAACAAAAGGGGAATTTTTGGTATAATTTTCACAACTTTTCTGTAAATTTGAACTTATACAAAAATTCAGAAGGGGGGCAGGAAGAGATTAACCAAAGAATTTATATGCATATATGCATATCCCATGGACAGACAATAGTGCAGTAAAGGCCTGGAGGGGGGCGGGAGCAGGTGGAGGGGGTCAATGGGGAAAAAAGGGGGACAGCTGTAATACTTTCAATAATAAAGATAAGTTTTTAAAAAAAGGACATCTGTAATATTTTAAACAAAAAATAAAATTTAAAAAAAGATAATTTTTTTAAAAAGCTACACGATATATCTCTTTTTTATCATGACTTTCTCTTTTTAAGGAATGCTCGCTCATTTTAATATTCTGGCACTTGATGAAAAGGTCCTTGCATGTTTTTATTTTATTTTTTACTTCTTTGCCTTTGCATGTTTTTAAAAATTTTTACTTTAAATTAATCAGAATTTATAAAAAAATCAATCCGCATTTTTAAACACAAAAATAGTAGGGAAGAAGTATCCTTATTCTGTTTCCTCTCAAACTTTTAACCATTTCTGTTTTTAGCTTTGGTAGTTGCTTCCATAATGCTAAATAATATACCTACTTTTAATCTATCAATTCTAATGTAATCTAAAACTTCCTGCTTTTATAGATTAAGATTTAGCTCACATACATCTTCCCTTTTCTACAATATAACTGTTGAACTGTTTTCTTCTATTGGCAATCTTTGAAATTAAAATATTTTCTTATATTTCTATGACTTATTTTCTACAGACTTTCTCGTGACTCCTCACTTTGTAAAATAAGGACATTTACATGCTGTATTTTTCTCCTTGTCGATTTGTATCCCCTCCCAATTTTTGTCAGCTATAGTTTTGCTCTCCCTCATCAGGGCTGATTTGATAACATTTACATTTCACTCAATAAACATAATTAAACATTTTGTACTTTGTCTACAGATTTAGTCTAAAAGTTAAAAACCAAGAAATAGCATATTTTTTCTTATGATTACGAAGACAGAGTTCGAGGTAGAGCCAAGTAGTGCGCTGTGATTACACTTCCTTCCCTCCTGTTCCAGCGTCAATCTCCAGAGCTCAAGGGATTGCCACAGGGACTCTCCTTTTTCAACACTGCACCAGTAATTGCCAAATTCTAGGTTGCTTCATATTAGGATATGCCTCTGTGTACAGTTATCATCCCCGGATTGCATGTGTGTGTGCATGCGTGCATGTGTGCATGTGTGCATGTGTGTGTTTGGAAGTTGGGGAAGAAACCATATTCCTGAAGTGTTATAGCTATTGACTCCTTAATTGCTTGAAATCCATTCCTTTATCCTGAAAAAACACTGGCTTTAACTTAATTTTTTTCTTAGAGTTTTTATATTTCTGTTTTTACTTATATTCTGTGCTTTTAACCTAATCTTAAATTCTTTCAACGTTTCAATGATTTTATTTTTCTCTAACACCATTCCCCTTTAAACCCAAAGAACTCTGTTTTTAATTTTGTTCCATTACAGTTTACATTCAATATTATTTTGTATTAGTTTCAGGTGTACAATATAGTGGTTAGACAATCGTATACTTTACAAAGTGTTCCTCTGTTATTTCCAGTACCCTCCACCCTGCCTCTCACCATACATAGTTATTACAATATTATTGGCCATATTTTCTATGCTGTACTTTACATCCCCATGACTATTTTGTAACTACTAATCTGTACTTCTCAATTACTTCAACTTTCACCCAGTCCCCCAACCCCCTTCCCCTTGGCAACTATCAGTCTGTTCTCTGTGTCTATGAGCCTGTTTCTATTTTGGCTGTTCATTTATATTGTTCTTTAGGTTCCACATATAAGTAAAATCACATTGTATCTGTCTTTCTCTGATTGACTTATTTCACTTAGCATAATATCCGGTAGTTGCATCCATGGTGTTTCAAGTGGTAAGATTCCATTCTTTTTTATGGCTGAGTAATATTCCATTGTATATATGAAATACAGCTTTTTTATCCACTTGTCTATTGTCAGGCACTTGGGTTACTTCTATATCTTGGTTATTGTAAATAATGCTGCAATGAATATAGGGGTGCATATATTCTTTTGAATTAGTGCTTGGATATCTTTGAATATCTGCCAGAATTGGAGCCAAGTCTTCCAGAAGCTTGATCCCATGCGGGTTAGTTCCTTTTAGATTGTTACAGAGCTGTCTTTGGGATTTTCCTTTACTGCTGTCACTAATCCATGGATCCTAAATATTTCTTTCTTTTATAAAATTTACTTTGTTGATTTTCTGATAAACATTCTCAAGTGATTTTCTAAGTAAGGGTGTAAGATAAACTTTGAGCTACTGAAAATCTTGAATGTCTTTACTTGACTCTTAATTTACTGATAAAATGGCTAGATTTTAGATTTGAAACCATTTTCTGTCAAGACTTTGATCTCAATTATCAATGTATGCTAGAATGTTGCTGAAGAGAAATTTATACCAAGATGATTCTCATTCGTTAGTGGTGACAAATTTTTTAAGTTGCTATTGTTTGTTTATTTTTCCACTTAACTGGAGGCTTTTAAAATATTTTCTTTATCTTTAGTGGTCTGCAGTTTCACAATTATATTCCTGTGTGTGGTAGTTTTGTCATTGATTTGTTTTTATATTTACTAGGTCCTTTGAATTTCAAGATCCATGCTTTTCTTCATTTCTAGGAAATGCTATTTAGTTGTTTTACTGAGAATCTCCTCTCTTTCATTTTCTCTCTCTGGAATCCCTAATAGTTGTGTCTTAAACCTCCTGGGCTTTGTTTCTGTTTGTTCTGCTTGGTCTTTGTCATCCCACACGCTTTCTCCATGATATGGCAAATCTTGATTGATCATTGTGTTTACGAATGAAGCAAATATGCTTACTGGAAGTCTGTGGACATTGGTAAGTTGATCAGAAGCCAGCCATTATATTGGGAAACCCTCTGCCCAAAGCACCAACATCTACACTAGTTGTTGCAGTTGCTTTGGGCCCTTCATTCATTCTTTCAAGAACTCCCTTTACTTGCACTGCCAAATTGGGAGCAAATATCTAGGTACTAGTTATTCTAAATATTGCAGTAGGGAATTGTGTGGATGGGGTGAAGGTCATGTGCAATCAATCCATAAATAGTTATTAATGGTTTACAAATTAGTCAACCAAACAAATTCCAAGCTGTTAGGAAGGTTAATTTTTTTTTTTTGAAGGGAGGCACTGAACAAATTAAAACATAAAGATATAGTACGCTAGGCATTTCAAAGAAAATTAAAGCAGAGTGGAATAGGTACAGAGTCATGGTTTTGAGGAAAAGGGGAGAGATAGTCTTTGTTTGAATAAAGTTGTTCAAGAATATCTGTTTGATAGAATGGTATTTGAACAAGGACTTGAAATAAATGAGGTAGGAAAATATAGTGATACTAAAAGGAAGCATATTATAAGCAGAGGAATTAGGTACACAAGACAAGATGAGATTTTTCCTGAAGGAATTACAGATACTTCTAATTCTTGACTTGGAGTATCTCTGGGGTTCTGCAGGCATGCTGACTCCCTACTCGGGGGCAGGGTCCTCATAACATATTCTAGACAGTGGCTATGTCCATCTAACTTCACCAGGCTACCCTTATTCATGCACTTTTCTCCATTTCAGGAGTTTATTGATGTTTCTAGCTCATTAATATCTCTACTCTTTGTTCACTGCATGAAATTTTATTTATAAAATCTTCTTTTTAATGGGCTCTTCAAGAGTAGAGGACATCATTGACTGGGCTCAGGTCATCATCTTAAACTACATTAAAAAATACTCTTTCCACAAAATGGTCTCTCAGACTTTTTAAAAGCAATTTTAACATAAACCAAAATGAGGTAACTTTTTCACACAGGTTCTAAAACAGCCTAAGGATATAGGAGGATTTTAATAGTAGTGCTAAGATGAGGATCTGTATCATTATGCTCTCTCTCACATCAAGAGGGAAATAGCAAGAGATAAAGTTGGCATATAACATATAAACAGTGACTCATATTGCTAAAAAGAAAACAAAACTGTAAAAAAAAGAAAGAAATTAAATCTGAATGGTACTTTCCTAATGAAATCAGCCCAATGCAGTGTTTTATGAATTGACTTTCACTCTTCTTCAATATCACCATAGTTAAATATCCAATAAATATATGATTTAATAAATCAAAGCAAATAAAATAAACCTGTTCTAAATATATAAAAACATTAAATTTCTTCTTTTTCTGAGACAGTAGTCAAAAGGCTGTTTTCAAGTTAAATTGTATTTTTTTAAAAAAGAAAACATTATATTTAAATATGGTATTCTGATTCTATGAGCTATAAAAAAAATTGTTTTGATCTGCCAGAGAAATCAGTAATGGTTCTTAGGTATTGTACTTGTCAGCTAGAAGACACTCAGAGTCCTTAAATCAGTAGTTTGCACAAGTTCGTGGAGAGATGGAAACATAATAGAAACATAAACTGGACCATCAAACTCCAGGTATTGGTTCTTTCATTGTATTATAACACTGAATAGCTCATTTGAAAATTATAAATATTTCCTATATCCAGACTCTGGCAAATTTTCCCACTGCCTTCCTAGTATTGCAGGGACCAGCAATGATGAAATCTAAAGCAGTGGTTACATTATGTAAAACTGACTTGTATTCAAAAATAACAAGATTCTCCAGAAGGAACACCGGACTAAAGCTATCAGAAAATGACCTCTTCAGTTTTCTTCCAGGGCCAAGGACAACAGAATCTTTGTGTGAATGTGAGTACACAGAAGCTATGAATTACAGCAGTGTGATATAAGCGGAGATGGTTTTGCAAAAGCACAGACACACCTTCAGCTTTGGTTTTATGTTATTTGTTAGTCTGACCACAGGTGAATCTTCAATAGAACTGTTCTCTGTAATTTTACCTAAAAGATGTTAAAACTTGCCTTGAGTCTGGTCCCTGTGGCTCAGTGGTTGAGCATCAACCCATGAACCAGGAGGTCTTGGTTCGATTCCCGATCAGGACACATGCCCAGGTTGTGGGCTCAATCCCTTGTAGGGGGCGTTCAGGAGGCAGCTGATCAATGATTTTCTTTCATCATTGATGTTTCTATCTCTCTCTCCCTCTCTCCCTTCCACTCTCTGAAATAAAAAACAAAAACAAAAACAAAAACCTTCCCTTGATACTAGCTCTCTCAAATATAACACTTATTCCTTTAATCACAAAATACTTAGTGAGTTCCTACTGTGTGCCAAGCATAGTGCTGAGAGCTGGGGATACAGTAATAAGCAAAACAAAAAAGTCCTCACCCTTTTGGCTCTGAGCATATGGGGTCCCTGTCCTCATTATGCTAATGACCTACTACAGGAGACAGGCACTAATCTAATAATTATACAATTAAATATATAAATAAAGTGTTAATTGGTGTCATAAGAGAGATTACCTGCCTCTGTAAGAGCATGTAATACAAGGATTTGACCATTTCTGGTTTGGGGAGAGCCAGAGTGAATAAAATAAAAGGCAGAAGTGGGATTCAAGTGGAGAAGACAACTTGTACAAAGGCCATGTTGTAGTAGGGAGCACTGTATTTTCCAGGAACTGCAAGAAAAGCCATGGTAGCTGGAACCAGACATCTCAGGGGAACGTTCAGGGACATGAGCATGCAGAGATGAGCAGCGGCTGGCCCACCCAGCCCTGGGTAAGGTCTGTGACCTTTATCTCAAGAGAAGTGGGAAGACATTGAAGGGCTTAAGCAAGGGAGTGACATGAAAAAAATTGCATTTTGGAAAGAAAACCCTGGGTTAGTGTGGAGGGCAAGAGCTGTGGAGATAGTTAGAAAATTATTACAGGAAACTATCATCCAGGCAAGAGATGTGAGGACATACAGTCTCCTGGGAAATTTTTAGCAGACTTTCCAATATACTTTTCAGAAGCTGGATGCTAAAAAGAAAAAAAAGAAAAAAGGCAGTGGGATGCTTAAAAATGAGACTTGAAAAGTAAAGCCAGGTGATCTATATTTATCTATCCATCTATCTATTTATACACTTAACTTCCTGCATTTTAACTTTTTCTTCTCTGCTGACCTCCTTTCCATTCCTGGCAGGTTGATTCTCTCCCTTTGATTGGAGTTCTGAACACTTCATGCATCATCTTCTGGGGAATATTCTCCTTTGCCCTTCCTTCTACTCGGCCTGTGTAGATTAATCATAATCATTCTTTGGCCTTAGTTAAGTCTTTCTCCAGGAAGTCTTAAATTGACCAAAAATCCAGGTAGCTGTGTTCACGGTGGCTCCCATTGCAGCAGATGGCTCATGGCCCTTAATTAACTATTCATAGTTGCTTATTTAATTCTATGTTTCTCTCCCTCAACTGTAAGTGCCTTGAAGGCACTAACTGTGTCTATCATATCACCTTTTTATATTATGTACCATCATGGGAACTAAAAAAGTATTCACCAGTTAAATGAATGCATTAAAATAAAACTTATTTGGCAAGACTAAATCCACATTTATCTTTGAAATACCTGGGTCCTTTTTAAGGAGACAGTACACGTTGGTATTTGGTTTATGTTATTTGGTGACGATGGGAGAGCATCTAATTTATTTCAGATTTGTGTCTGCGTTGCTAGTGATTGTCCACCATGCCTCTTTTACAATGATTGCTTTAGAGAGCACACTCTGTTATGGGCCTGCAGTTAATTGAAGAGAATATTTAATTCCTGTACCTTTGGGTGGGGAAGGGGGGAGAGGGGTATGTGAGAAGACATGACATATTTGGAAATAAATCATATTGGAAATTCACTGCCTCTGAAGTGATTTTGACATTGTGCACCTGTGAGTTGCCCTTTGGTAAAGATGTTCTCATGGCATATTCAATCACTACTAATAGCTCTGCTTAGGACTCTGATTAAGGTTATGGGATGTATTAGCTTATCTGGAGATATTCTACCTTTAATTGTCACACACTGGCGCTGCTATGCTGCAGTTACTCCGCAGCAATTGATGACTGTGCTGTGAGTTGAAATTTAGTGATAGAGCCCCCAGAGTCACCCTCCATTGAAGTGAGACAGATTTCATTCATATGAGTTTCCTCTGAAAAAATACAGAGAAACCAGTCTTTTTTTTTTTTTTTTTTTTTTTTGGCTCTAAAAGCCATTACATCAATAGTGAATAAATATTTATAAGAGATGAGAGAAATAGACTACAGTGTTTTAGTTACCCATTAAAAGTATATTCTTTGCCTGGGGAAATCCAGGACCAGCATCAGAAAATCATGAATTCAATGGCTAAGAAGGGTTGTTCCTATCTCTTTTCCTAAATGCCAGGAAAATTTCACAGCAACATTTGTGTGGTGCATTAGTACAATCTTGGTTAAGTACTTATATTTATATTGCTGACAGTATTTTATTTTTCATTAATTCCTTTAGCTTTCATCACAAGAAATAGGTGACCAGTAGGTCACCAATATACAATTTCGTACTTAAGCAATTTGCCTGATCCAGTCAATATAACAAGCCCCTACTGGTATGATACAAACTGAAAACAATAGAACAGAAGGCCAGAGTCTGGCCAGATCAAGAAAGAAAAGTCAGGAATCCCTCATAGCGATATAAAGAACTAATTCGTGGCACTGTTCCCCATCCCCAGGATATAAGGTCTTTCTCCCCATCCTCCCCTGCAAGAGTTATAACTAAATATTCCAGAAGCGAAAAACTCTGAAGCATGATAACTCACTGAAATTTGATAAAATAAGAAACCTATGCATGAAATCAGCTACAAAATATGCTTTCTATACTTGGGGTAAATCTGCCTTTTCTAGAATTTCACATAAATGGAATTATACAATATGCAGTCTTTTAGGTCTAGTTTCTTCTGCTCATCATAATGTTTTTGAAATGAATAACAGCTCTTCTTTTATTAATGATATTGATGATGTGCCTTATCTTTTTATTTAGATTAGTCTAGGTAGATAGATTAGTCCAGGTAGAAGTTTTGCTATTACATTAATTTTTCTCTTCTATCTTTATTTTCTGTCTTATACATATTTGATTTAATTTTATTTTCTCTTTCTAGCTTCTGAAGATGGAAAGTTAGATCATTGGTGCAAGATCTTTTTTCTTTTATAATATAAGCATTTAAAGCTTTAAATTTCCTCTCAACACTACTTTAGCTAAATTTCATAATTTTGATTTGTGGGCGTCTTCATTTTCATTTAGTTCAAAATATGATTTCTTTGACTTTCTTATTAGTGTTTAAAGCTTGCATCTTTACATTACTCTAATTTGTCTGCATCTTTATATCTAAAATGGATTAGTTATAGACATTATATTCTGAAACTGCCTTTTCATGGGAGTGTTTATATACAGTTTACATTTAATATAATTAATGATATGCTTAGGTTTAAATCTACCTTATGCTATCTGTTTTCTATTTGTCCTGTTTTTTTCTTTTACTGCCTTCTTTTAGATCAGAAATTTTTAGTATTCTATTTTATGTCCACTATTGAGTTACTAATTACTCATCTTCATTTAACTTTTTTAGTGGTTGTTTTAGAGTTTAAAACGTGCATCTTTAATTGACCACAATGGGAAGCAATATTTTAATTTCATTTTACAGATGAAATAACTAGCTGCAGAAAGAGCTTTATATTCCTGCCCAAGATTATACAGCTTGTAAGAGGCAAAGGAAAATACTGAAAGGGAAAGCTGGAGTTTAGCCTGGATGAGGTCGTGCCTGAAGAGGGGGAAATGAGCACAGGGGCAGTGAGAAAACGTGCATGAAAGAGAGGAGAGAGACTAGATGCCAAACGTCTGTAATAGCCGAGGAATTGGTTCCTGAAGAAAAGACAGGGTGTGAGGAACTGTGACAGTAGTGAAGAAACAGGGAATTTCTCTAAACATTTTCCTCTTTATTCCCATGGGCATTGTTGGCCCTAGAAGCTAGTTGAGGTTAATTTAACTTGTATATTCAAGTGTTCTAATACAATGATTTCAGTTACATATGTCTATTTGTATGTGTGCATATATGTTATTTATATATCCACATATGTTTGTGTGTTATAGCCTGTTTCACAATGCTGGTCCTTCATAAGTTAGGAGCATGTTGATATCATGCCTCTCATGCTTGACCTAAATAAAGCTCTTCAGTCCACTATTCTTATAATTACTATAATAAATATTTAACCCATACAAGATACTATAACTAGGGAATGAGATTTAATATAAGGAGCTATTCTTACGACTTTTAAAATTCAAACTATATTTGATTTGGGCCTATTTTTGTAATTCTTAAAAATAACATAGAAAGGGACAGCTGTATTATGAATGTGGAAGCAGAGGCTAACCACCTACAGAGAAAACATTTTTAGCACCTCATCTAGCTTCTGCAGAAATGAAGGCTTACTGTAGGAAAAAAAATAGATGGAAATACATATTTTGTTCAGGTCCCTTATTTCTTCCTTTCTACTGGTTCGGCTTCATTACTGATCTTTTTCAATATTTGCCAGTATGTTCTCTCTCCTCTGACTCAACCTGTGCACAGCCATTAGCTTAACCTTGTGAGCTTTTTACCTATTTGCTCAAAATTTTCCAGTAGCTTATCCACTAAAGAAATAACAAGCTTCCTAGCATAGCATTAAAAGGCTTCTTAGTTTGACTCTTAATTTCCTCTGCAGAATTCTCTCTCAATACTCTTGCATCAACATCTCTCAGTCAATGTAAACGTAATGATTTTTGCCATTTTAAAATTTATATTTTATTTTCCTGCAAGCCTAGATTTAATATGCCATTCTCCCTCTCTGTAAAATCCTTTTAATGCCAATATCCAATTTTAAAATTCTATCCATTCTTCAAGACCATGAGGGCTCTCCAAGAAATTCTTTTACCAATGATCCCTTGGCCTTTTGATCTCCTTTGCCAATTAGTTTCAAGAATTGATAGGACTATCTGAAGCCCTTATGACCGCCATTTGTACAGTTTACATGGCTTTTTAGTCTCCTAGTGATTTATACACATGTTTTTTTATTTTGCTTTTTAGGCTTTAAATTCTTTGAAGAAAGGGACTGAGTTTATTTCATCCTTAGCTCAGAATAGTACTTTTGTAAAACGGTTGTTAAGACATTTTATTTTTTAAAGTGAATAAAAGATACTGGATTTATTGAATAAATTATCCCAGGGAGCATGTACGATGTCAAAAGTTAGAGGATTTGAAGACATCAGGAAACTTCTGGGTTGTGCATCTTTCTGCTTCAAGACTACTGTAGAATAATGCCCTCCTAATTCTGTACGTTAATATAGGCAGTGTGGCCACTGTGAAACTGTTTCTCAGTCCAGCCCCCACTTTCTTACTGGGGCGGGGGCTCCCCAGCATCACCAGTTCAGGCCTGAGGCTCTGCCCGCAGAGGGACCAGGGGGTGGCGAGGCTGGGGAGAGAGCAGGGCGCTCTTTCCCCTGGGGTTCCGTGGCCAGCTAGAGCTGGGGGAGCCCTACCCCAGCAAGGCTTCCTCGCTCCGGCAGTGACAGTTTTTTCCTGTGACAACAGCCGTTGCAGTTTTTCCAGCGCTTGCAGAGCCAGCTGCATCCCGGTTCCCTCAGCAGCGCCCACTCCTCAGGGCCTGGGCTTCATTCCAGGCGTCTGAGCTTCAGTCACTCGAACCTCTTGCCTTGTTTCTCCAGCCACAGGGGCAGTAGCTGCTTTCTGAAACTGCTAATTCCATGACACCTCAGAATTATCTTTTGACCTTTGGCTAGTGTGTCAATTGCAAAAGGAAGATTTTTCCTAAAAAATAAAATAAAATAAATAAAGAAGAACCAAACAGTCTGAAAGTGACTTCACCCAGATGAGTTCGCAAATTGATTCAGTATCGTCAACTAAAAATTTAAGCCTTTCTGCAGAAAAGCATTTCCTTGACCGCTGAGGATTCCAAGTTTTCAAGCATAAATCCAGTTATGTGATTTTGGAAGTGCAGCTCTGGGCAATATTATGGTGACAGGGTGATCACATATTAAATGCTGACAGGGCTTCCCCAGAAGCTCTGCTCTAGGCTGCTTGTGGGTCTAAGAGGCCAAACAGTACTCTGGAGAGGAGTTAAAAATATAGACATTCTGGGAATGGGTTGCAAAATCAAGGAACAGAAGTACCTATTTTGTTTTAATTCACAAGTGTTGCCTAACAAATTCATATTAATTATTAAGAATTAAATGTTTAAGAAATTAAATAGTTTGAGATGTACTGAAATAGAAGGACATTGTTTGGCTATGCATATTTGGTGTTTATTTAGCATAAGTATTTTTTTTATAATTCCCTACTATAAGGAAAGCATCTCAAATTCCAAACAAATGTTTTCTTTTACTTACATAAAATAATTTAAATATATCTGCACTTACGGAAAATTGGTTTGCATAGACATCCTTTGAGGTGGAATCCATTTTTATATTTTTATAGGCAAATATCTAAGTACGTCTCAGTTTAATGGTATTTACATGTCTTTATATGTTATATAGTGTAGGGGAGGGAATTTTTCCCTTTACTCTTCTAGGGTTTTTTGTTTTGTTTTGTTTTTTTATGGCTGGTCTAATTATTAAATTGACATAAGATAGATCAATAGGAGAAAAACAGTCCAATTTAATTTTGTATGTACAGGGAACCCAAAGATATGAGTCTCAAAGGAGTGATCAGAGCAGGAAGCTTTTAGATTCTTTAGATAAAGAAACAATTATTTGTGAAGATTTGACAAAACAAAGATGTTTTGCTTGGGGTAGCAAATTAATGAAGAAGTAACAAAGTTTGTTTATTCAGCTTTCTTGGCCTTGAATTCCCTCTCTCTGGTCACAAGGATGCCTTCTACTCTGGTGTAGGGAGGGTAACTTCACATGGGAGATCTATTTCCTGCTTTCAGGGGACAAAAGGGGGTCAGGGTGTTCGTGTACCACTGTTTCTTTTGTCAGTACAAGGCTTCTACCACTGGACACTCCTTACTGACCGCCATGAGTGTTCCTGTTTCTACAGTTTCTAATCAATATCCATCGACTCCATAATTTATACCTTTATGATGGACATTTAATGATGTCTTATTGTCTTATTTTGCATGTTCTTGTTTACTAGTTACATTGAACCTCTTTCAAGGTGCTTATTGGCCACGTGGGTTTTCTTTTCTGCAAATTAGCTTTTTTATATTTGTTACTTAATTTTCTACTGAGTAGTTTTATATGTTATAGATGGTAATGCTATGTGTTTATACACACTTTGAAAATCTTCCCTCAGTTTGAGTTTTGTGTTTTAACTTTGTTCTTGGTGTCTTAGGTTGAACTTAAAGGTTTAGTTTTGCGGTGGTCAAATTCAGCCAACTTTTATTTTGTCTTATTCTTGTATTTTGTTTTTAAAAAAACTATTTCTCTCTAAAAGTCATATATATTTGCCTCTCTTTTCTTTTAAATGTGAATGTTTTGCTTTTGATTTTATGTACATCTGAAATTTATTTAGAGTATAGTATTAATAAAATAGTATTTCCTATTATTGCATATGTATAATTAAATTGTCAGCTCCTCTTATTGAATAGTCAATATTTTCTCCTCTTATTTATAAAACTATCTCTATTATATACTAAGTTTTCATGCATATATAGGTAGATATGTTTGTACAGGAATGGGCAAAAGTAGGTTTACAGTTGATATATGGCAAATAATACAATAAATAGTAATAATAATAAAAGAAAAAACTGTGGTAGGTGACTTTATAATAGTGATCATTCACTTACTGTTTCTTGTGTACCAGCAACTTTATTTAAAATGCTTCTAGTGTTTCTTTATCTAAAGTGTTTCTAATCCTATATATATTTTCTCTTATCATACAAATGAGAAAACTGGAGCTTATGTAGTCTAAACATTTTTTGTCCCAACATATTTCATATTCTAACCTTATATAGAAAAGGTTATTTTATAATCCAAGAGTATTTTATAACCAAACCTTCTTCTATGATAATTTTCAGTTGATTTTTTTAATCCTCACCCTAAGAAATATTTTTTTAAATTTATTTTTTATTGATTTTAAAGAGAAAAAGGAAGGGGGAGAGATGAGAGACAGAGAGAGAGAGAGAGAGAGAGAGAGAGAGAGAGAGAGAGAGAGAGAGAGAGAGAGAGAGAGAGAGAGAGAGATCAGTGTGAGAGAGGAACATCGATCAGTTGCCTCCCATACACACCCAGACCGGGGATCAAACCTGCAACCTAGGTATGTGCCCTGACCCTGACCAGGTGTTGAACCTGTTACCTTCTGGTGCGTAGGAAGATGATCCAAGCAACTGAGTCACCTAGCCAAGGCTTCAGTTGACTCTTTAACAATGATGTTTCCTAGAGCCTAACACCAAAAAGTAACCCTATAGCTAGTAAGTCCTGGTATTATTAAGTGGTAGAACTAGAAATATTGCAGTCTTTTCCTGAGTTCCAAGATGCCCCTAACTAGAATGCCAGGTAGGAACCTGAGATTTGGAATGTGCAGGTGATGAAAAGATATTGATGCTAGAGAGAATTTCACATACAAGGATGTGCCAGAACTAAATCTTGACAAATGGCTCATTGGGTGGAAACCAGCACCCTCACCGGCAATTGGAAAAGCTGAAGAAGGTGTTTAGAACAGAGAGGCTTACTTGTAGAAAGACTTGGAGGCCTGATGGTGCCTGTCACGTAGGGACTCTAGGTATCTTCACACTTAGAAGTATGGACCGCATCTCTAATGTGCATACTTTGATACCCCTGCTCTTTAAAAATAAACCAATTCTTTGAAAAAAAAAATTCAGAGGAGCCCTAGCCAGTTTGGCTCAGCGGTTGGAGTGTCAGCCTGAGGACTGAAGGGTCCCAGTTTGGTTTCAACCAGGGGCAGTGCCTCAGTTGTGGGCTCGATCCCCGGCCCCGGTCTGGTGCATGCTGGAGGTGACCAATCAGTGTGTCTCTATCACATAGATGTTCTCTCTCTCTCTCTCTCTCTCCACTCTCTCTAGGAAGCAATGGAGAAGATATCCTCAGGTGAGGATTAAAAAAACAAAACAAAAAAACTCAGAGACCTGCTTCTCTCATAACATAAAAATATAAAAATATTTAGTGACCCTATTGTACATAAAGTTGGTAGCTTCCGAGCTTTCCAACAGCTTGCATTTTTTTCTGCTTGCCTAAAGAAAAGCTCCAGAGCAGCAGCATCACAACAGTGAAAATACAGAACCAATGACCCATAATAGTTAATCAGATATCCCAAGGAAAAATTAATAAATGTACACGTTTAACTCTCCCAGCAAGTTTAACAGCCAAACTAATTTACTACACATGTTCCAAATATTTAGCCATGACAATTCTGCTGATTTAGGAGACCAGATAAGTAGAGAGAGTAAATGAAGACAAATCATAGCACTAAACATTGCTGCATAGTGATATTCTCTGTGTGTCCATAATTTGAAATGGTTTTGACACATCCTTGCTGCCAGGTTGAACACTGGCAGATGTGTCTGCAGCAACTATTTTGTAAGTAAATGATATTCCATATTAAGGGCTATCTGCAGGGAGTTGATTCAGATAATTGAGATGAATGTCTTGGGCTAGGGATGAACTTCTAAATACTTCAACAGCAGAACAGAAAAATAATTCTTAGGGAAACAAAACGAAACAAACCTTTCTCTTGCGGAGACCATAAATATTGCATTAGGTAACTAGCTGTAGAATATACAAACCTTGGCCATTTATTTTGTTATAAAATGCTCAAGTAAAACTAACACTTAAAAATCACAGGCCATTTGCAAAAATAATTTTTGAAGGTTGAAGCTTATTTTCCCTCAAATTAACAAGACAAAACATAAATGTTACGAATGGCTTATATTAGTTAAATGTAGAAAATGTTCTGAGGCTGTCCTTGGCAAAATGACACAGACCAATGAACATGGTCATTCACAGTAAGAATAAAATGAGGAGAACAAAATGGGATGTTAGAAGGTACAATACAAATAAAAGCCCAGCACCATGTGGTTTCAGCGTCAATGCGAAATTGGATGAAATTTACAGCAGGCGAGAAATGATATTTTTACCTCAAATAATCAGAGAAACTTCTTTATTGTTGTAAATTTGTTTTATGACACCTTGTTAACATAGCACTTTTGTTTGATTTAAAAACCTTGATATGTCAGGAAAAGTCTTCCAATTCATTATTTATGCACTATAAAAATGGTTTTTCTCTTTTTAAAGTAAAAAAGCATTATATGAAAATAATGATCTGTTGAGTTTTTAACAAGATGGTTTCTAAAACTTAACACCAAAAATGAAAATCAAGTATATCACCCATGATTTAAAGATGATATAAGTTTATGTTCATTTTGTTAAATGAATATAATTTAAAGATGTTAAGTTTATGATAATTTTGCAATATATACAAATATCAAATTATTGTGTCATACCCTGCAAGGTTATATAATGTTATATGTCAAGTATACTTCAATTTAAAAAAATTGAGAAACATTCTATAAAAAAAACTAGCCTGAAATCTTCAAAAATGTCCATGTCTTGAAAAACAAAGAAAGGCTGAGAATTGTTCCAGTTAAAAGAAGAGAGAGATATGACAACTGAATGAAGTTCATGATTCTTTAGCAGGTCCTGTACTAAGAAAAATATATATATTGATATATATTATAACAATATATATATATAGTTATAAAATACAATATTGGATCAATTGATGAAATTAAAATGTGAACTTTGGACTACATAAAACTATTTAGCAATGTTGTATGTCCTGAAATGGATTACTAAACTAAAATTACGTAAGCAATTATACTTTTTCTTAGAAAATGTACAATAAAATACTAAAAAGTAAACTTATGTTTGTAACTTAAAGTTTGTAACTTTAAGTAACTTATGTTTGTAAGTTATTCTGAACGGTTTCAGAAAAATATAGAGCTAATATAAGCTGAACATTCCTTTAAAAAACAGTAATATTGATGTTTTCATCTTTTTTCCAACTAATTTTTGTCAAGATATTACTTATTTATGCCATCTTAATCCCTTCCCCGCCTCACCCCACCCCCCAAAAAAGATTTAAAGTACTTAAAGCATTCAAGCAATGTGACAAGAAAGAACATGGGGGGAAATCAGAAAATATTAAGTTAGTGCCCTAAATTTAAGAAACAAAATCAAAAGTTGATTGTTACTTAGATTTGTGAAGCCAAGGAGAGGAAATATTCAGAATCAGAGTAAATAAAATTCATATGAAGGAGTCAGTTTGAGAGATAAGATGAAGGATTCCATTATAGGCATATCAGCTGTCAGTATAAATGTCTGTTTGTAATTAGAAATTTGTATCTCAAACTTATGAGAACCATAAAAGCTAGAGATATTAAGCTTAGAGCCATCCTCGGAAAGGAATGATTGAAATCATTAAATTAGTTTAGGTTTCTGAGAATTACATAGTAGAAAAAGAATGTCAGTGAACTAAGGATATAATCTTGGATATACCCATATTTAGGGGGCTTAAGGAAGATGATGAATGAAGTCAGTTAAGAAGAGAAGCTGTAGGAGAGAGAAAAGGAACATCAAGAGACAACAATGTCATCAAACCTGAAGATGGAGAGAATTTTAAGCAGTGTCAGCTTCATGGGCAGGTGACGTGTGCAGTTACACAGAACCTAGCACTGAGAAGGTCTCCATGTTCAATTTGACACTGTTTCCATGGTCTCTTTTTGTGAATTTTGGAAAAGAGGCCTCTCGTTTTTATATTGCACTGGGCCTCTCAAGTTATGTAGCTGGTGCTAGTTTCAAAAATGGAACTTGGAGTAACTTCCCAGCCAGCAAGGTGGTGAGCTGATAAATGTCTTCCAGGATTCTCATTAAAATACCTGTGACTTATGAAAACAGACATAAAACTGGCAATAATGCCACAAACTAATAAAGAAGAGAAGCCATATGCCAAAAATCTGGGCAGGTATTCAATTATCTGCCTCCTTGATGAAGATGACTGGAAAAGCACATTCTTGGACAATATACCTCACAGTGCATGCCCGGAACTGTGGTCAGGCAGGTGGCCACAATATATACAGGTGGGGACAAGAAGGATGAACATTTTGATTCATTGACACTTACAGTACCTGAACTTGGTGTGGAGGGACTGCCAAGATCAGAGAAAAACAGACTGTCCTTCCCTAAATATTTAGAAACTGCCTTTGAAATGAACCAAAGCCAGAGTTCCACACCTGTTACAACCATTTCTTCTCAACCATGGCATGCCCTCGGAAAGTACTCTGAGAAAGACCTGTGCAGGATGGAGACGGTGACAAAAGAGGTTAAGACATCTCTCCTGGTGCACCCTGAATGCTTAGCTGCCAAGGACACCGTTGCAGGTAAGGGTCAAGAGATGGCAGGGAGCAATGCATGCTGCTGGTGAGAAGGGGTAGAGTGTTTCAGAAACAAAGGACTGTTAGCTGCATATGCATCTCTAACTCAGACAATTCTGACTTTGAAGTAGAAGGAACTGAGGCCTGATAGGCATAGTTTCCCAAAAAGCTGTGGACACACATTTTACCTTCTGCCCTAGATGGTAGAGGACGGTGGACCCTATCTGACCATACGCAGTCCAAGGACACTATGTGCGTTCTTTGTTATCGAAAAACAGAACAGTAGGGGTCGCTCTCATTTATGGCTGAATAAATTGAATAATCAAAGATTATACTTGGAAAATTTGAATTTATTGATGAAGCCAACAAAAAAACTTTAGGTTTTAGGTTATGCTTTCTTAAATTGACAAGGAGTTTGACTAAAATGAAATCTTTTGCAACTAGGGTAACAATACTAAGGACCTGGGGATTAGGAGCTGAGAGAGAGAAAAATTGCCCATTCATGATTGTTTTCTCCATCTCTATGCATCTTGTCTTAAACGGCATCTCTTTTTTGAAGTTGATTTTGACTAATTGTATTGACTTATTTCTCTCTTCTCTAAATGCTCATTGGCTATATTGGTGTTTATCATCTAACATGTGACTATGTTTTATCACATGGATTGAACTATTACTAATAATTATCTGGTTTTTTCCCTTTTAATAACATTCAGGTTCTTGAGGGTAGAAATTCATATTTTTGTACACCCTCTTCACCAATATTCCAACTCCATCCAAGCTTAATATAGACAGAACTGATGGTGTTGAATAAACCACCACCCTCCTCACCAGTCTTCCAACTCCATCCAAGCTTAATATAGAGGAAGATATGAAATTGTATCACAGTAGGAAGGGAAGACAGAAAGGGTTAAATTTAGAAAAAGAAGTGAGAGGTAAAAGAAAGATTTAAGAGGAACTTTTAGCCTAGATAATTTTATAATTATATGTGCTTATAATTTCAGAGGCAAGCACTTGTGTAACTTTTTAATAAGTATGCAATTATGTTTCACAAATAAAAATATAAGTGCCATATGAATAGGGCTGTTTTTTATTTTTATTTTACTTTATTGCTGCCTCCCCAGTACTAGTGTCTGGCACAGGGTAGATGCTCAGCATTCACTGAACTGAATTCATTGGTTGAATAAATAAATGAATGGATGAATTATGGATACTGGATACTTAACACAGAAAAGGAAAGAAATTGACAGGTACTGTGTACATTCTATACATTATTTCCTTTTCATCCTCAGGCTTATGAATTTTTTTAAACAAATAAGAGTCCAAAAATTTAAATAACTGGGCCAAGATCACATAAAGCATTAGACATGACAGTCTAACTAAGACCTGTCTGACTCCCTCCAAATGTCCTGAATTTTCTGCTATATAATAACAAAATAATAACGTACTACTTTTTTAAAATCCTCACTGAAGATATGTTTTTTATTGACTTGAGAGAGAGAGAGACAGAGAAACGCATATGTGAGAGAAAAGTATCGATCTGCTGCTCCCAACCCCCGCACGCACCTTATAGGGGATTCAACCCTAGATACGTGCCCCGACCACAAATCAGACTCGCAGCCTTTTGGTGTGCAGCGTGATGCTCCAACGAACGAAGCCACATGGCCAGGGCAATCCTACCTTTTTTCACTGAGGAAAGCAAGAGAAAATAGGACATCCACTATGCCAAATGATTTTTCAAATTAGACATAAGTAATATGCTCCCTAGTATTATTGGTTGCACTGGATTTCTAGTAAGGGTAGATCTTTGAAAGGCAATGAAATGGCAGCCTGGGCACCAATTTCAAGTTTTAATTCTATTGCTCTCCAACTCCTAAAGTGACATCAAGAAAGATTAATCTTAATTTGAAATAAATTCTGATATATATATCTTTAAAAGCATGAATGTGTGTCTCTTAGAGATGTACTTTTCTGTTTTGGTCCTCACGGCTTATTTCTTGATTGGATATACCCTACTTTGAACTGTCCACCCTCCCCACCCCAAGTCTTAATAACACCAGATATTTGTGAGAAGTTGTGAAAAGTGTTTTTTAGCTGCCAATTGTACCCCTACATTTTAAGTCACGGAGCTATAAAATGACATATCAAAACTGAAACTAATTTTTACCTGGAAATTCTAGTTTAGTGCTCAGAGATGACAATCTCTTGAACAACAGCTGAAAATGAATACATCATTATTTTCCCCGAATCACAGTGAGAGATATCTGTAACTAGATCCAACTCACTTTGGTTGGAGTGAAAGATTCTTGCTTCAGGTTATAATATCTTTTTATTGTAAACCTTATTTACACTTGTAATCTGAATTTACATGCCTCATAGTTGAAACTCATCCAGTTTCTTCAAAGAAATCTAGGTTAAAAAGTCCCTGACATATGGTGAGAGCTCAGTAAATATTTGGTGAATAAATTGAAGCTCACATACTTTCACATTTTGGCAATTGATTCTCTAAATAAGGAATTAATGTTGCTTCATATTTTAGATTCCACTGACAGAACTGATGGTGTTTAATAAACCATCACTCTACTAGTATAAAAGCAGATACGATTTCCCAAACTTGTCTTTCATGAATATATTAAAATATTTTAATTGAGTGAAAATAAAATCCAATCTTATTTACCATGAATAAAAATGTTTACCACTTGTAAAACAGGCTCTCTTCAATGCCTTTTGGAACAAAAAATACTCTGATTTATTGCTACTGATATAGTAAACTTGTTTAATTAACACATTTCTAAAACAATGTTTGGTAAAGCAAAGCTTTAACAAAGATATATCAAAAATAGCATCATTCAAAAGATGTACACTTTGGCTCATGCATCTTTTCTGTTATAATTCAATTAAGAAAAGATAACTTTGTGTTCAGAAAAATGAAGCTACCACTATTTATTAAGAAGGCTTTATCTAGTGATAAGAACAGATAAGATTAACAGTGTCTCAGTAGATTTGTACATAGTTAAAAATCTATTTAAGGGAAATACTGAAGTGGAACAAGGTGAAGATGAAATATGGGCTGATTATCTGGGTAAATACTTCCTACTATCAAATTTGGCCCAAAATATTTAAAAAGAGTTTCTTGACAACTTTCTGTGTCCTCAGAAATAGTCCAGAACTACTAACCTCATCCTATTTGCCCCTTAGGTTCCCATCGTTTCCTGAACTAATCCATTTCATTATTTTTTCCCTTGACTAATGATAGTCTCCCTCTTGACACTAGGTGTCACTCTGTTGGTCCTTAACCTCTGATCGCTTCCTTCTACAGCAATGCTAACCCTTTTATGTTACTGTTCTGGTTGCACCATTTTAGCTCACAGGGCCTTACATATTCACACTAGCTTTGGGGACCAGTGCTCCACATATAATAAAGAAATGTACAACCCATAATAGTACCTGGAAAGGCACAATCAAAGCTCTCATTTAATTCCTGGTATTTAAAAAAAAAAAGTTCTCAAAAGATCAGAAACTAGCCACTCCAGGTTTCAAACCCCAGCATTCATCTTCTGTATGCAGGTAACTCCCAAAGTTAGAGTTAAGGAGCAGCACTTTCATGAGCTTCATGAGAATACTTTAATTGAGCAAAAATCAAATATAATCTTTCAGGACCCCAAACAAGGTGCCTCATAGACATCTCCTTTATATGTTCTTTTAGCCTCTAAAATTAAAAATGTCTAAAACCTAATGTATCATATTTTCCCTAGTTTCCACCCTAAGCCTATGCCCTTACCAGTAAGTCCCCCTTGCAGTCCCTGATCTTATTAAGGCATTATCATTCTTCAGAATCAACCCACCACCAAACCTCTATGCTACGTAGCATCTGACACTCTCTCCCACTCTACAGAGTTTGGGTGTTCGTAGGTTTCAGATAAAATCATATAAAGTTGTGTGTATATGGATGGCAAGGCATAATATTTTTTTATCATTCTAATCAAGAGTGTCAATGTTAACAGAAACTTGAATGATCACCTAAATCACCCATGTCTCTATTGTTTGTCCTGTCTTTTCCTTTCCCATTGATTCACTCACAAGCCAATAATCTCTATTGAAAATAGCCTTCTATCTGGTCACCCAGCCTGCAGTCTCTCCTCACTGAAGGCCATCCATCAGACCACATTCCTAGTTATTATCCTAAAATAAATCTGATCATGTCAGTACACTGCTAAAAATATGAATGATATACCATAACCTACCAAAAATCATATCACAATTGCAGATAGAGTGCTTTAATACTTCCAAAACCTTTCACATATTATTTTATTTGAATCCTCAAAACAATCTTAATACTCTAAAAGTAGCTCAAAGTCATAAACAGTTTCGTAACCCCTGACATCTCAGGAAGCAAATCCCTTTTTAAAAGTCCATCAAGCTTTATTCCAGCTGCTGAGCTAATCTCTCCAGATAATAGACAAGGTAGATAATTTAAGCTCTGTAGGAAATAATGTTTATTTTTTTATGATCCACTTTATTATCTTGGCTATTAGGGATTGATTCAATTTTTCAGAAAAAGAAGACTTTGTCTTTTTTATTTGCCAAAAAAAAAAAAAAAAAAAAAAAGACTTAACACCTATAAGGAAATTACGCCATTGTTTTACTACTTCCTAAAATGAAAACTAACACTCCCTAAATAGGCTCTTCATATAAGCCAAAAGTAATAATCACAAAAATTATAGTATGTAATTCTAAATAAATTAATATGACAGTATGGTTGAAGAGCCCATTTGTTAAAATTTGATTAGACAAAAAATTCTTAGTTTTTTGTTTGTGATTAATAGTTATTACTCTGGATGAACCTCTGAAATTCATAGCCAGAAAATAATGCTTTTTTCATTAAACAAGTATGAAAATGTTAAAAATCCATGATGAACTGTTTCCATCAATGTGATTCTTACAAGATTTGTATTTACCTGATAAATTTAGAACTATTTAAGCTTAAAACCATAAAGCAGCTATTTCAGAAAGTTTTTTCAAGTTTCCTCCTCTCTATTGATCCTTTCCCATTTCTTTCATGGATATACTTATTATTCAAAAAGTGGGAAATAAGTCTGGATATTAATTCAGATGACTACTGAGATCTAAGCTAAAAGTGTTCTTTAAAAATTTCAATGGCCTCCTCAACCTTTTGCAGAATTAATTTTCAAGTGTCTGTGAAATTCATCTGAGGGGATTCTGATTGTTAGTGGTAGCAGGGCAGGTTCAGAGGAAATGAATAGCATGTCATGAATATAAAATTATAAAACCATGTATCTGAGGTGAATTCAAAGTGGAGTCATTTAAGTGGAAAAGGAGAGGATATTTGGGTTATTGTAAACACAATTGCTGGCTCCAGATAATGGAAAGTAAGAACAAAAACTAATATAGATGATAAAAAAAATTCCGCCTTTAGCAAATTCTAGCAATTTCTTCTAGGTTTCTCAGTCATTTTCAAAGATAAAACACTATATATAAAAGGTGCTCTTTTATGAGAGCTTTTACATTTTCTGAAAATTCTAAGTTTTAAGAAAAATCCATGAATATTTGGTATCACTGATAAAAAGCTACTTTTGTTTTTTCTCCAGATTTATTTTCCTCTTATCCCACAAATATTAGCTAATTCTTACAGACCACTATATGCCAAACATTGTTCTAAGGGCTGCATTTCTGTTAACTCAATTCCTACAGCAACCCTAAATGGTTATTCTAGGAAGTGAACTAATATTATTGGCACTATTTTACAGATGAGGAAACAGAGGTGCAGAGAGGTTAAGTAAGAGAGATAATTTCTTTGACAAGATCATTAATAAATTTGACACAGTCAAGAAAAGAATCTGTGAACTTGAACAGATTAACAAAATTTATTCCAACTGAAAAGGAAAAAAAAAAAGAGTGCAATAACAACAACAAAAGAACAGAACATCTAAAAGCTATGTGAAAATAGCAAATGGTCTAGGGTACATGTATTGTAAATCCCAGAAAGAACAGAGAGAGGAAATACGGCAGGAAAAAAAAATTGATGACATAATGATGGATAATGGGATTTTCCAAGGTTAATGAAAGTCGCAGAACTTAGAGAATAAATAAGTAATAAATACAAAACTAAACAAACAAAAAAGTAGACACAAATATATTCACACAACTGCAAACTAAACATAAAGAAAAAAATCTTGACTGCAGACAAAGAAAAAGACATACTGTATGCAGAAGAACAAAGACAAGAATTATAGTATACTTCTCATTGGAAGCCATGCAAATCAGAAGAAGTAAAGTGACAGCTTTAACATGCTAAAGGGGAGGGGAGCTGTCATGTAAGAATTCTATATCCAGTGAAAATATCTAAAAATTAAGAGAAAATGAACTTTTTGGTACAAACATAAACAGAGATTACCAGTATTCTTGCACTAAAGGAAATTTTAAAAGTTCTTAATACAGAAAGAATTGGATACTAGAAACTTGGAACTGTAAGAAATAAAGAGTGCTAGAAAAGGCACAAGTGGAAGCAAATATAAAATTTATTTTTCTTAATTTTGATTTCTCTTATGATTTTCTTATTTTAACTGTTTAAGCAAAATATACTGACAATTCCAGGTGTTGTTAAGAATGCAAACCATCTGAACTCTCATAGATTGTTGATGGTGATACAATATGTTACAATCACTTTCGAAAAAGGGATTTTTTTCCCTCATAAAAATAAATATATACTTGTCACTCAACCAACAATCCCAGTCATGGGTATTTACCAAAATGAAATGAAAATTTATCTTTACACTAAGCTCTGTATATGACTGTTTATAGCCACATTGTTTGCATTTGCAAAAAATAAATATTCCTCAATTAGGGAATGATAAACTATAGTACATTCATACAATGGGATAAACTCATCATTAAAAAGGAACAAAATAATGGCACACACAACAACATGAATGAATCTCAAATAGATTATGATGAGTGAAAGAGGTCAGTGCATCTGACTAAATAGTCAGGTTTTACAGGTTTAAAAAATTCTTGCAGCACACCAATGTGCCTCTTGCTGCCCTTAGAAGAGTATCCTTGAGGACAGATACCATTTAGTTTTATATTGGCAATGGTTTGTGGTTGAATAACACACAATAAAAGGAAAATATTATACCTTGATTTTAAATCCCAAATTAAACTCAAGTGTCCCTCCCTATTTAGTACTCTAAAACTGCCAACCCTGTTTGTAAATACAGATTAGTAAGGCCTGTGGATTTCCTTTTTCCTGTGCCTTCACAACCAAGTCCTTATGAGGATTTTCCAAATGTCGGTGACTCTTGATCATTTCACTTTTTTTCAATTTTTAAAGTAGGAATCTGGATCTCTGTTAATTAAAATGGCAGAATGGAGTTTATTACCCTTCCTACAAAAAGTGGCACTCTCCCTCTTCCTATCTAGAAATACACTTCAAAGCTGAAGGAGGTGTTTTTATAAAAATGCCTTTCTAACTTCAAAGAAACAATGGGCACCTATCTACCATTTTACTCTGTTTCTGAAATAAGCACTCTATATCTAAGAACCAAATTTCAAAACCATAGTATAAAATACTCTATATCTGTGTACTTCCCTATCATTTGATTGGTTGTTTTGGCTCTTAAAATAAAAATGTATTTTCATCTTGCTGTGATATTTAATGTTATGTCATCAGCATGATTTTTCACAAAAAGCACTTAGAGACAAACACAAACAATAGTTGCTAAGCATCATAGGATGTGGGTCAGCAGAGATGATCTCAAGCAAAGTGATTTTTTTTCTTCTCTTTAGTTCCACTGTTAAAAAGAACTGTTGGTTAGTTACAGTGGCAGTAAGAAATCTGTCCAAAAGAAAGGTGGTTAAAATAAAGGTAGTTTGCACCTTTATTAAATGGAGCTTATAGATATTGTGTATTGTATATATCCCACCAAATTGTGACAATGTCATGGTAATTTCTATATAAAGTGCTTTCTATAATGGTCCTCTTCTATCACATTTAAAAATCATATATAAGGCAAAGCTGCCTTTGAACTCTGCTTTTCTGTCCCCCTTGTTCTGAGGCTACTGCATGACACATTTCTTCCTGTATCCTAGCTTTTGAGTATATGGTCATCATTTGGTTTCATGCATGACTCGTGCTCATACATTCATTCAACAAGTATTTACAGGGCCTTAACGGTGTGCTGTGCATTCAGGTATATGCCTTGGCATAGAGACTAGCTCAAAAACATGTAAATGCAGATAGACACTGTCCTAAGGAAGTCTACTCCAGTGAAGGTGGATGTCATGTAAAACTAATATATGGAGTATTAAGCCTAACCTTCTTAGCAGAGCATGCAAAATTGTTCACAATTTCACTGCAACCTAACTTTTGAGCCTCACTTATGTCCATCCCCATATGTACTCTATGTTACAGAAAGTGTACAATTTTCTGATGCCACTCATAAGTATACTCTCCTATACCTTCTTAGCTTTATGTAAGCTGACCTCCCAGAAGCACCTTCAAGTCCCTTCTATCATACTTTAAGACCTAGTTCTTAATGTCAACTCTGTTTGGTTCCCTCTTTGATTCTGACCTTTGGGTAGCATTGGCTTTTCATGTAAGTATTTTTATAGGATTTTCATAGCTAATAGTAAATCCTTTCTGCTTTTTACTTTTACTATAAGTCTAGTATTAAACATACTTTCTTATTGGTTCTCTCCCTTACCCTTTCTATCCCTTCTCTCTATAACATATGGTGGCAAAAACACAGTGCAGAGCTGACTAAAATGTTATTTAAATCAACAAAATGCTGTGGAAGCTAAAAAAGGAATAATTGATTCTAAGTGAGGAATTAGGAAAGACTTCTAGGAGGAAAAGGCCCATTTCACTTATAATTGCATATAAATTTAAAAATAAGTGAAAAATTATTTGTATATAAAAATAATTAAAACATTTCAGACTCATTTATAGTACTATTTAAAAGGCCAGGAAAATGATGCTATCTTGCTCCTTTTCCTTAGGAAAGTCTAACTAGCTTTTCTCTGTTGACTTTTTCTTGCTCAAACCCTGTATCCAAAGGAACCAAAGAGATTCCTGAAATAAAAACACATTGGAAATCTGTATCTGCAGTTTTAGGCTCCTAGATGCAATTTTATAAATTAATAATATACAGCAAACATGATCCTGCATGAGTTATTATTCTTAATATGTTAATAAATAAACATTTTCCTTAACAAAATTCCTTTTAGAATTAATTTTCTAGTTATTTGATTTTTATTGCACTTTAATTATAAACAGGTCCTCATTCTTTGAAAATATAAAACAAAATAGCAGTCTCTTGAACTGTCTCTTAACTATTTGAAACTTGGAGCATATATCTTAAATCTAAAAAAATAACTCAAGTAAATATGTATAATCTGTTTGCTTTATTATATTCCTCTTTGGATAATCTCTGAATGTGGTTTTCTGAGTAAAATAGAATATAAATATTCTTAAATCAAATCATGTAGGCAAATTTACAACTAAATGCCTTTTTTATAATCACTAAATAAGGCATTTAACTAAGAAGCTTGTTTACAGAAAAATGTTTGGTAGGCTTTTTTTTATAGTGAATTTAATGCTCATTAAAGCAGAGCATTGATAACACTAGACATCTTAGTCTTGGATTCAGTTGCAGAAGTGTACACAATTCCTTTTTCATCCTGTAGTGATTCACCCTAACTTTCTTGCTTCAAAATCATCCAGCAGCCCTAAAGGCATATCTCTGCAGGTGTGGAAAGTGGGGAAAAAATTCCAGCTCTAAATATTCCTTGCTTCTGTAGGACTTAAAGGACAAGCAGTTCTGAGGCAGCAGAAAATGAGCAATCCATTCACTTAAAAATGCTTGTTCACATATTTTTTAGCATGCACTTGATTTGTATTTAGGAGGAGAGTTACAGTTATAATGGTCACTATGAATTTCCATCAGCAGGTAGACAGCTTTGTTTAGCTCAAGGAAAGAGCAAGGAACCAGGTAGATTTATCTTGCTATCAGGAGCATTCATAAGATATGTCTACTAGAGCTCAAAAGTGGAGGAATAAAGAGTCCAATATAGTTCATATATTCTCCTTGGGGAGATGAATATCATTTCCTACAGCACTGACTCTAAGTGTTTTATCTAAATCTTTAATCTTTTATTTTTCAATTACAGTTGATATGCAATATTATATTGTTCAGGTGTACAACCCAGTGATGATCCATCATATAACTTACTAAGTGATCATTCTGATAAATTTCATACCCATCTGAAACCATATGTGGTTATTACAATATTATTGACTATATCCCTATGCTGTACTTTATATCTCCATGACTATTTTGTGATTACCAATTTGTACTTTTATCTGTTTAATACACTTGAGGAATATGACCAAATTCCTATGACCAGATACAGTGGCTCCCTGGAGGACATAACATTGGCATGTTCCAACTACTTGAGAAACACTTTTCTGTAACTTATTGCAGGGAATCAAGAGTGTAGATGAAGCAGAGGGTCACATCAGAGATTTGGAAGTTAAGGAAGCAAAAAACAATTAAACAGCAAAAAGGATAAAAAATGAGGACAGCCTCTAGGACAACTTCAAGTGTACCAACATTCACATCATAGGGGTACCAGAAGGAGAAGGGAGAAAACAAGGAATTGAAAACCTGTGTAAAAAAATAATAGTAAAAGAAAACTTCCCTAACTTGATGAAGGAAATAGACATGCAAATCCAGGAAGCACAGAGAGTCCCAAGCAAGAGGAACCCAAAGAGGCTCACACCAAGATATATCATAATCAAAATGGCAAAGATTAAAGACAAAGAGAGAATCTTAAAAGCAGCAAGAGAAAAGCAGTTAGTTACCTACAAGGGAGCACCCATACTACTGTCAGCTGATTTCTCAACAGGAACTTTGCAGGCCAAAAGGAATCAGCAAGAAATATTCAAAGTGATAAAAAGCAAGGATCTACAACAGAGATTACTCTACCCAGCAAGGCTATCATTTAGATTTGAAAGACATATAAAGAGCTTCCCAGACAAGAAAAAGCTAAAGGAGTTCATCACCACCAAACCAGTATTACAAGAAATGTTGAAGGGTCTTCTTTAAGAAGAAGAAGAAGGAAGAAAAGATCAAAATATGAGTAACAAAATAGCAATAAGTGCATATTAATCAACAACTGAATCTTAAAAACAAAATAAATAAACAGGCAGAACAAGACAGACTCATAGAGAACATTTTGAAGGTTGTCAGATGGGAGGGGCATTGGGGACATAGGTGAAAAGGTGAAGGGATTAAAAAGTACAAATTGGTAATCACAAAATAGTCATAGAGATATAAAATACAGCATAGGGATATAGTCAATAATATTGTAATAACTATGGATGGTGTCAGATGGGTATGAGATTTATCAGGATGATCACTTAGTAAGTTATATAACAGCTCATCACTGGGTTGTACACCTGAAACAATATAATACTGCATGTCAACTGTAATTGAAAAATAAAAAATTAAAGTAAAAAAACCTCATAGCTAGTAGAGTAAAAAATATAAATTTGACTGCATGTAAATTATGCCTCAATAAAAACAATTTTTTAAAACTCTAAAAGAAATAATAAATAAATAAATAAATAACTTTGTGTTGCCTCAGAAGCCAGAACTAGAACCAATGGATGGAAATCACTAGAATGTAGTCCCTAGCCCCTCCCCCCCCCCCCCCCCCATGTATAAGAGCTGTCTAACAATAAGACACAACCAATAATGGGATGGGTTGCTTCTGAAAAGTAGCACTTTCTTTCAGTGAAAATATATAAGCAGATACTAGTGACATCTACTTGGGGTTATTATAGAAAAAGAACATGGTTCATTGGGAAAACTCCAGATTCGAATCACAATACTGGGCATCAAAATACAGTATAACACCACAGTTATTCCCTTCCCTCAGATTCTTACTCAATTACTTAATCTTAGGCAATTTATATAAACCTGAGTCATAGTCAGTCAGTCAATTTTTACCCTACACATGTCTCTCAACTGTTGTTAGATTTATATGAGGTAATAGGTGTTTAATGCTCATTTTAAAACCCAGTCCTATTGGATGCTGTGAAATATAAAGTACATTCAGCTTTATGCTATAAATTAGTCTTGATACCCTACTACCTCAGGACTCCTATTTGGAAAAAAATAAACAAAATAATAACATGTGGTAGAAAACCTAATTGGGAAAAGAAACAGTTCCAAATGGCAGATAGCAGGAGGATTTGGAGTTATTCCTTTGTGAGAATGACAACACTCACTTATAAAGCTTCATGATTAAATGCCAACACAGTAATGAGCTCTTTAAACTAGGTACAGTGAATCAATAACCCCCCAAAGTAAATGATAGCTATATTGATTTGGGGTGAGACAGTGAGACCTGACTCCAGGGAAGGCTTGGCAAATTTTAATGAAGTTAAGATGGAAATAAAGGGAGAAGGAAGAAAGAAATGCAATTGAAAAACACTTTTTAAAGTCTGTACAGACAAACTACATTCCAGGTTGCCATGCTAATTGTTAGTGATAGAGAAATGAGTTACGACCACTGTGTCTAATGCACTTGAATTTAATAAGAGGCTGTGGAAAGATAACACATATACAGCTTAGTATGGCCCAATTTGACAAGGCCAATTAGTGATATAAACAGGTGCCAAGTCAATTTTCATAATCACAGACACACACACATTTTACCAAGGCTAAGAAGCTAAGCTTTTTGAGAAATAAGCTGGAAGAATTGAGATATCCTAGAGAAAGACTAATTGTGAATCTGAGTAACCCAAGATAAACTATAGGATTCCTGCTATGTATAGAGACTCATCTGTTGTTTTCAGAAAACTTATACTGGAGTTACACTGAATATAAATGTCAGTATGACATCAAGAAGAGAGTAAATATCCAAGGTTATTTCCTTTTTTAATGTTAGCCTCATTTTTATTTATTTGTTCAACAAATATATATTAAGCACAAATTACATGAAAGTCAACATTTTAGGTATTGGAGAATCAGCAATGAATAAATGAGAAAAAACTTTGTGCCCTAACAGGCCTTAAATTCTAATGGAGGGAGAAAGATAAATAACAATATAAATAAGTACAATATATGTAAAATGGTGTTGTGAAAAAGGGTTTGTGACAAAAAAAACAACAAAAACCCTCAAGGTAATTGAATACATAATGTGGGGACAGAAATGAGGGGTTAGAATTCCAACATATTTGTGGTCATGGAAGATCGGCTTGATGAGTGTCATTGGAACAAAGAAGTAAAAAGGTGCAGAAGTGAGTCCTGCAGCTGTCTGAGAAAAGAGATTTTGGGTTATAGAGATACCAATCTCAAAGTCCTAAGACCAGATGAGTTCTAAGAAGAGCAAAGTGGTCAGTGTGGCTGGAGCAAGAGAGAGGGAGAGGGGTAGAAATCAATGAGAAGAAATGAGGGGACAGCTGGTATAGGGCTTTGGTGGCCATTGTGAGGGGTTTTGTTTTTACTACAGCTGAGATAGGAAGCCACTGGAGAATTCTGAGCAGAAAAGAGATATGATCTGCTTTTGTTTTAATAGCATCACTCTGGATGTTATTTTGAGAATAGAATGTCAAGGGCAAAAGAAGGGAGACCCAACCATATTAGTTTTCTGTTGCTGCTGTAACGAATGACCAGAACCTTCATGGTTTAAAACAGCACAATTTTGTTATCTTACAGTCCCATAGGTTAGAGTCTGCACACATCTCACTGGGCTAAACTCAGGTGTCAGCACGGCTGGCTCCTTTCTGGAGCCTCTAGGGGAGAATCCATTTCTTGGCCTTTCCAGTATAGACTGGCTGCCCACATTCCTTGGCTCAGGGACCTTTCCTCCATCTTCGAAGCCTGCAAAGTTACATCTCTCTTCTTGCATCTCTCTTAATGTTCTTCCACAGGCACATCTGCCTCTAGACTGAGCATTCGCCCTCCTTATCACATCTGGGAAAGGTTCTTTGTTTTTAAGGACCCAGGTGATTAGATAGCACCTATCTGGATAATCCAGGATAATCTCCCCATCTCAAGGTCCTTAAATTAATGACATCTGCAAAGTTTCTTTCCCCATCTAAAGTAACAAATTCACAGATTCCAAGGATTAGGACATGGGCATCATTAGGAAAATAGGGGAGGAGGTATTATTCTGCCTACCATACAAATTTACCGCAAAATAAATATTTTACTTATATTATTTTTATTTGTGTATATACCTGTTCCCTTTACAAAACCACTAATTATCTGCAAGAATGGACTTGATGGCTCTGTCTCACTTCGGTGGCCATGCCTTGTTTCCATCATCCTTCCACCCCAGTGTGACCTGTCTCACTACCTACTTCACTTGGAGTGCCCATTCTCATCAGTGGGAAGGCAAAACAGGAGTAACGGGATACTAAAAATACTTCTAGGGTCTAAAAGCAGTGTTGGGCATAGGAGGCTGTATTTTCTCACCATGCATGAGAGTCTCATATTGACACTGGCCTGAGCTTAGAGAGAAGGGATCCCTGAAGGTATATTAAAGTAGGCTAGACCGACATCTGTGTGAAGGCGGGAGGACAGATTATATGGCATACGGAGGCGTTTTCAGCTCTATGACTCCATGACAAAAGTCCTTTAAATAGAATAAAAATAGGCTCAATAAAAGCAAGTAAAATATTTGTCATTGCTCTACTCTAAGCATTTCTTATTTGGAAAGACTCTGCATTATTCCTCAAGCATACGGCTAGTCTATCAGACAATTTTTCCTCCCGAGATAAAGTTTAAGTTAATATAAAGTAATGACTTTCATTTACATTCCAGGTAAGGATGACTCATGGCTTATGGAATCTGATGCCTGGGATTGATTTTTGGAATAAAATTTCTCATTAAATTATCAAAATACGCGTCCCTTCCATTGAAGAATAAGCACAATTTTCAAAGAATACATTACTATCTACATCTGTGATATTTCACGAGAGACTAACTCAGCAGTGACAGCTAATGAAAGTGGCTGGAGAATGTGAAGATTCAAAGATTGCTATGAATCAAGAATCAATTTATGAATCTCACGAGTCGCAAGTGTTCCCAGGGTTTCCTCCAGGCCTCACCAGGCTGTCGGTGGGAATGGTGTGGCACGCAGAGTAGTCATCATGTCCCAAAGGCTCCTGGGCCCCGTGTGCATGTGCACAAATATAATGTTCTTCTAAAGCTCGGACACGTGCACTGTGAACCAGGCTTCCCAGCGTAGCCAGAATTTGCCAAGCACAGTGCTTTTCTTCTTTTCTCGTCCTGGTGCTTTTTCCTGGGAATTGCAGAATCCTCCACGTGTTGCTGCATCCACAGGGAGGCCGCCCTCCTCGGGCTCCGCTACCTCTGCCAGGAGCCCATGGTACCTCTGCTCCGTCTGTCACATTTCCTAGCACCCGCCTAGCACTGCCGTGGCTACTGGCCGCAGCCAAATTCCCGAGGTTGTTTGGGGTTTTCTCACAATGAATAATTGCATTTATTTCTCTTTCTTATGTACTCTGTTAAATACTCTGTTAAAGGGGTTCCAAAGCATTGTGACCTATGTCTCACTACATTGTACTGGAATGAGTTTTAAATTTGCATTTAGCAGCTCCATTCCTTACCTAATCCTCAGACAAACACTAGGCTGTATCAGGGTTTTTTGTGTGTGTGGTTTTTTTTTGAAGCAGCTTTTCCCGTGGGGCTTCTTCCCTCCCTCCCTCCCTCCCTCCCTCCCTCCCTCCCTCCCTCCCTCCCTCCCTCCCTCCCTCCCTCCCTCTCTCTCTCTCTTTCTCTCAGCATCTTCTCAAATTCTTCAAAGTTGTCTCCTAGCAGGTACAGTTTACCAGTTCAGCAAATGCACTCCCAAAGTTTTCATCCTAATGGGAGAGACAGCTTAAGCTAAAACTTGGGCCCCTCTACACATGCAAAACACTTAGGCTAATTAAACAGTAAAGTCTCAACAATATGTGATTAGAATTAGTGTTGGTTTTTATTTCATATTTTTACTTTTTAAAACAATGGTTGAAACATTTCTGTTTCCCAAACATTTTCTTTAAACCACAGTCCAAGGAGCTGCTCTGACTGAGGTAAGGCCGGGACAGAAGCCTCGCCTGCTTGGCTGTTAGCCCTCCCTCTCTTCAGGCACCCACCCTCTCTTCAGGCACCCCTCTGTCCATACCCGCAGCCCCTAAAAGGACACTACAAAGCACTAGAGACAGATGGAAGGCAGTATGATTATTACTTTTCTAAAGCTTCCAAATAAGGTAGAAATAGTGGCAAATGTATAAAGCTGCTTTCCATTGCACTGTATCCATATATTTAAAACAGTACACAAAAATCTTATTTATTACCATTAGGTAATTTGAGGGCATAAAATGGTCCTTTAGAATTACTCAATCTCATTTTTTCAGAGAGATTGTGCCATGATCATCGGTGCAGATTTGTGACATTGCAAAATCTTATTAACTCTATACATTAAAAGATAGAAATTACTTTCCCTCCAGTTTTCTCCTTACACTGTGATTAGGAAGTTGTTTTTGAGTCTCGGATTCCCTTGCTATTTCAATTAAGTGATAATCTGGAACTCTGGTAAGTAAATAAGACATGAGATTTTTTTACCCTTTGTCTTCAGAAAAAAATGATGGTGCAAAAAATTGCTACCTACAACTTTGCAATTTCCCACAATCAAGCAAATGGCGATACCAAGGAATTAAAACTAAAAGACAAGCTTGTGGTTTTGTTTTGTTTTTGTTTATTTGGGATGAGGGATGACAGTATTGATTATAGGGACCATTGCCCATTGATTACTCTGCAGATTAATAGATGACTCCAAAAATGTGGAAATAATGGGAAACTATAACCAAATACAATAAATAAAAATGACTTTTACCATCTTTTGGAGGAGGTGCTCTAAGAAGGTTCATATTCAAAGGGGATTTTTGATTAGGAAACAGATGACTTTGTAGAATCTGTTTTACAGGTGTTTCCTAATATGCATCTAAAAGTGATACAGGTAAATTGTTATACCCTTTTCCTAACACTAGGAATAAGAAACAATTCTCCTTTTCAATGGAATCCAAACATATATTTTTTTAAGGAAAATTTCTCCAGAAACTTCCATATGTGAATTAATCAAACTTTAAAAAAGAGAACAGCTCCCTATAAAACCAATTTTTAAAGAAATCATATGATAATGATAAGATCTGTGGTGTGTTGCTAGTCTCCTTTTGTATTTATCATTATTTGAAATAATTGAGCAATGACTACAGGTCAACTGTGAATAATGTCAGAAACTGTTATAGCCAACTGGCATAGCAACTGATACCTGTAACATGACCTCAGGCCAGCATGCTTCTAGACTTGAGGAAAGAGTGAATGATGGTTGTGCCGCTCACTGGGCAAGAGGCTGGTTGTAGGTGAGTGTCCCAGAAATGGTTTCTGCTTGAAGGTCAACACCTTAATATGGAGATGGAGACAGCTATGTAAACAACTCCCTCTTTTTATCTTGCTGATGATCTGTCCCTTCTGAACTTAGCCCAAGTTTTAAAATTTAGTGAGAATTTTAAAATGAGCTATTATAAGGTTTCTCAACCTTAACATTACTGACTTTTTGAGCAGCACAGATCTTTGTTGAGGTGGGCTGTCCTGTGCATTGTAGGATGTTCAGCAGTATCCCTGGCCCCATCCCACTAGATGGTGGTAGCAAGCAGCCTTCTTCTTAAATGACACAACCAAAAATATTTCTGGACACTGCCCAGAAAATTGCCTTATAGAATAATCAAGCCGATCATATTAAAATTCTAGTGTTATTACTGAGTTATATACAATGGGACCAGAGTATTAGGAGCCTATATTCTTTTAGAAGATGAGAGACATTGCTTGAGAAAGTTTCCCAGAAGAGGTAAGAGTTGAGGTGGCCCATGAAGAAAGAGTGGAAGAGTGCTAGGTAGGAAAAGGCAGTCCCAGGCCAGGTGCACATGCCTCACACTGCACAGCAGGTTCGGATGAACACTCATCCCCTGCCCCACTGGTCCAGACTTTCTAGTCCATCCACACTCACATCTCTGAAGGCTCTTGGTAAAGTTTGCTTTTTTCCACACTTTTATTTTAGCAGGTTCTCTAATCCTCATCAATTAGTAAGGTAGAACTGCTTTTTATTTCCCTAATACCTTGAGATCAATACAAAGAGTCAGCACAAGCCAGTGTTTCTGTCCTTAATTCTGGAGAGAAATACAAGGTAATGAGGAGGGGACTGAAAAAACTCCAAAATATTCCAATATGCTACTGTTAACACATTAATGATTTCTCCAATGCTGTGTTTGTCTTGTGAGTCACCAGAAAAATCTCATCAGTCAGTTGGGCTGACTTTCACCCACCTTCCTCATTTTACCTTTTCTTCTTACCATCAGATTCCAGTTTTACACAATTTCTGGATTTGGACACTTCAGATGACTAAAAGGAAACACTGTAGAATGGCTTTGTATAATCATTTTTGTGCAATTTTGTAATCTAAAATAGATGAGATAGGATAAGTCTCTTGTAGGAAAGGCTGGTTACAATTGATTGTATTAGACATTTTCTATTTCATGAAATTAATAGCATGTCATTCAAACTCTTTTGCTAACAAGATATAAAAGTAAACAACTTGTTTTCAATTTACTATCCCTCAGACGGGTCATGTATGGCATTAATAACTTTCCCAATCATAACAGTAATTGTTTTAATATTCAACAAAAAAAGTCTGATAACATTAGCAGTTTCCTGATGAAACAATCCACTGAAGGAAGAACAGTCACAGATGTAATAGAATTAAAATGACATTGACCAGATACTCTCCAGAATCAGCAAAAGAAAAAGTGTGGTTTCTGCCCTAAGTCTGCTACTTGCAAATAATGTGAAAACAGCTGGGATATTTTCAATTGTTCTTATTGTGGTTGAAAGAGCCTAGAATTTATTTTGTTAAATATAATTACTAATATAAATTACTTTTTATAATACATACTTCCATATAATTTCTGTTATCCTTACAGATTTTAATAGTATAAAAGGAAACCATAGTATATATTAATAATTATTTTCTATTGACCAGATAAAATTGATCACATCTTATTATTGATTATCTGATCATGTAATTATAAGTAACATTGAAATCTTAAGCAAGTTATTTTTTTCTCCTTCCTGTGTAAAATATGGAATGCTTCAGACTTGCTATTTTAAACCTCCTGATGCTACATGTTTTATACACACACACATATAACTCTATGAAGGTGGCGTAGGAATTATTATTCTACATTCCTAATGAGAAAATAGTCTCAAATGGTTGTAAATAGCACACTTTAGACTGGCACTTCGAGGTGAAGCTGGATTAGAACACAGCACCTTTGCTTCCCAAGTTAAGGCTTTGCCCATCGACCCATGTACTGTTGAGAAAAGGCAGATTATGAGGACTCACTGGGGCAAGAAGGAAAAATGATGAGTTCTGCTTTCGGGAATAAAATCTAAGAACACAGTCCACAGTCTAAATCATCTCAGAACCTCAGAAATACAAAAGCAGCTGGAGACCAGAGATCCCCAAAGGGAAAATGATCTAAGTTTTTAAAGATCTTTCCTCTACCTCCTCCCGCGCTCCAGTGTTGCTCAGTCATTGTGATTAGCAGTGAAGCACATGAAAATGTCTCTGTGCTTCAGAAAGAAAAGCTGGAGTGATCAGATCGTACCATCATCTAGGCTTGAGAGTAAAGCTTAAAAAACATACACACACGAAGGCTGGGGATTAGCAACTGGAAGAAGAAAAGCAAAGCAGATGGAGTCCCTGGTTTTCACACAAGGCAAGAAGTCAACTGAGGTCTGGGAAAAGTCTCTGAGTCTGAACAGCAGAAGCTCTGTATGTTTTACAGGAACAACTGTATTGCCTCCTCTTTCCCAAAATACAATGTTTCTTATTTTTTCAGGCAAAGGCAGGTCCTATAAACATTGGGTATAGCAAGCAGAGATTACAATTAGTTGGTCTTTTGGAAAATCAAGCAGGCTGATGGAATGAGGATCAGTCTTTGCATGAGGAATAGCAATTGGTAGAACTGGATAATGAATCATTGCTTAAATATGAAATACAATAAGAACTCTATGCTTTTGAGTCCTTGTAATATTAGCTAACCTTCTCAATGACACAACTGTAGAGAAACAAAGCAGGCTCTTCCTCGAGCCCAGCACTCCCAGTGTTTACATTGCTAGATCCCTCTCATTCTTCAGGGCTCAGCTGAGTCATCACGTCCTTCAAGAGGCTTCCCCTATGTCCCCATTTAAAGTTGTTTATTTTGACCCAGATGTTCCTGTCTCAGGCTCCTATGTGCAGTACTGCATCTGTTTATAGTTTGCTCCCTTCCATGAGGCCTGGGATTATTCTTGTCTCTTTCTCCAATCTATCCTCAGCACACTCCATACGGTAACCCCCCCAACTTAGTGTTCAAGACATGTCTGCTAATGAATTCTAATGCCTCACATTTTTCTCAGAGTAGAAAAAGTAGTATTTTCTACTTTTAAAGTGTTTTCATGGAAGGGGTGTCATATATTATTTCATATTTCTTATCCCCCATCACTCCCTCTAATAATAAACAAGAATTAAAATAACACTGAAATGAACATTTCCATATAATATCATGACCTATAAATTACTGTTTTAATATACATATAATCAAGAAGGGAATTGTTCCCTTAGATTCTCAGGTTACAAAAATGACATTAGCGTCTTTGTATCAAAAGCCTGCTACCTCCTATTAAGTAGTGTGCTAGATGCTTTAGTACACCCATTATCTTCCTCAGTCGCTCAAATAATCCTACGTTAAGTTTCATTATCTTCATTTGCCAGATGAGAAAAACAAGCCTTAAATCTTGATGCTAATTTGAGAATGTATTAGTTTACTATGATCTAACTCCAAGCTCCTTTCACCATACTGTACTGCTTCCCCAAGGTACTTTTAAAAAATTTATTCAAAGTAGAGTTACATAATATTATGGGATGATGTAGGATTACTGTGCACATGGTTTTATACCAGATATTCTAGGATTTGGTTTCCTGTCTGGGAAACCCTAAAAATCAAATATTAATGCTAACATTTTATTGTATCATATCGCTAGAGTTGCTAGCTGAGCTTAAATGGAACCTCAGATATATCCCGAAATGTCTCATGAGCTGGTGAACTCAAAAGATCATCAGATCATCACTTATCCCCAAAGTCTATTTTCTTGCGGGGAATTTTACCTGTTTACCTCCAGGAGGAAAAGTTACCTGAGGCATGGGGCGGGGTGTCCTTGAGTGCTTTCTTGAATAGAGAGAAAAACGGTCAATGGGAACCATAGCCTGGCTTCATCACTGTGATGGTTAATTGTATGTGTTAATTTGTCTAGGCTAATGGATGCCTAGATAACTGCCAAAATATAGTTTCTGGGTGTATCTTGAGGGTGTTCCTGGAAGAGATTAGCATTTGATTCAGTAGACTAAGTAAAAAAATCTATGCCCAGCAATGTGAATGCGCGTGATCATACCACTGAGGGTCCCAAGAGAACAACAGAGCAAAGAAATGGTGAATTCTCTCTCCCTCTCCCTCCCTCTCGCTCCCTCTCTCCCTCTCTCTCCCTCCCTGTGTCCTTCTCTCTCTCTCTGTCCTCTTGAACTGGGTCATCCATCTCCTACCCTTGGACATTGGAGCTCCTGGTCCTTGGGCGTTTGGATTCTGGGACTTACACTAGTAGCTCCCTTGATTCTCAGGCCTTCAGATTGAATAGTATCACTGGCTTTCTTGGTTGTCCAGCTTGCAGACAGCAGAGGGTGGGACTTCCCAGCCTTCATAACTGTGTGAGCCAATTCCTGTAATAAATCTCTTCTAGTATATACCTGCATATATCCTCTATTAGCTCTGTTTCTCTGGAGCACGCTGACTGAAACAATTACCTTATGCCATCTTCACAGATGATGGAGAGAATTAATGCAGGCAGAGGTTAAAGGAACTTTGCAAACCCATGAAGTGTTTTGTGAGATACATGAATAAGCAGTAGAGACTAAGGGCCCAGTTGAAAATCTGTGGCACAAAAATGAGGGAAAGCAACATTCCCCAAATTCTATATTATACAGCACCATGAGGACATAGGGAAACCTAGTAACATTTAGGAGAAACAGTGGCCACTCCCACTGAAGCATTAGAAGCAGTACTGAGGCACCACACTCTAGTAGCCTTCCAGGCACTGAAGACAAATTAGAGGACCCTCTTGGAAGAAATGACAGCCCTATTTCAGTGACAATGAGAGACATTCCTGTGGATTTCAAGCCATCCTGTGACACTGGCTGGGGTAATAGGCCAACAAATTAAGAGTGGTATAATTCTACCCAGACACGAGCATTTGTATTCATTCCATAGACCCATGATACGAGTTTCTGTTATAGTTTTCAGCTTGGTTTAGCATGCCCTTTATTAATAATTCAATGACTTCTGACTGCCTTGTTGATGAAGTTCTGAGTTCAGATTACCTGAGTGCTTGTTATTTCTGTTTATAAACTAATAATTTGCAATAATACTATCCTTTCTCTAGCTTTTGCCTTTTTCATATTTATTACAAATCTTCTAATATAAAAGGCTGTTAAAGATTTAGGTTTCTATTTTTAAAGTGGATTGCTTTAGGCAAACTATCTTAAGAATTATGTAGCCAATAAGTTTCTTGAAGGAAAATAAAACAATTTTTGGTAAGGAAATTGCACTTCAAATTCAAAAGAACCATTAACTATTTCCCATAGACTATAAACCTACCTTTAAACAGATGAATGTTTGTTCAAGAATCCTCAACATCTGGAAAGTAGTTATCTTTCCAAAATTCTTCATACTATTCTCTGAATACTTTGAGTTTAGCTACTCTTCTTCATTTAACACAGTATTTAAAATCAAGAATGTTAAGACCATGAGGATAAAAAGTCTTCCCTGCATTGTCTTTATGGAAACAGTATATTGCAATGGCAGATTGTTATAATAAATCACTCCTCCCACATTTTGCAATATGACTTTACTATTCCTCCCATCAAAAGTGGAGGCTATTTCTTCGCCTTGTATCTGGGATGCTTTGAGCAATAGAATGTTGCAGAAATGCTGCAAACTTTCCCTAAGTCTTAAGAGATCCTGCAGGTTCAACTCTGGACCCCTTGGATCCTTGGATTATCCTGCAGTGGAGGTGAGAGTCCAGATGGAGGTGACAGGCATAGCCAATCTGAATTGCCAGATGTGAATACAGCCATCCCCCATTGAGTTGTCAAATGACTGCAGCCACATGAATGACTCCAAATTAGACTACCAAAAGAATTGCCTGATTACCAGCCCAAAGAATCATGCAAAATTTAAAAATATATTATTTTAAGACTAGAGTTTGGACTAGATTGTTAGGTAGCAACAATAACTAAAGTAATTCAATATAGTATTTCCTTCCCTTGAAGAACAAGATCTCTTGAGAAGTCAGATTTTTTTCATTTTTTGCAAAAACCTGCTGTTCTTAATGTGTTGTTTACTGTAGCTCAATATACTGTTTCAATCTCTCTGTCAAATGCCAATATATAAAGACTTCTATTGTCACAGGCAATCTGTGAATTGATGAACACAGAAAATTAAGTGTTACATCAATATGAACTGAATTTTGTTTACTTGTGAATCTTATTTTCACTTGTTTTGGGAGCAAAAAAAAGTGTTGTGTAGATTAAAATATAGACAAAAGCCACAAAATCTAATGTAGAACAATATATATACCACAGAGTCTATTTATTAAGCCTTCAGTGTTATAAGGGGGAGAAATGCTATATAGTTAGTTAACAAACTTTTATCAGAGGTATATATATATTTTAAATCATCTAGCAATGAATAAAAACACTAGACTACATGAAATTTTAGAGATTATCAAGTGATGACAAGTGCAATGTCTTAAAACTGAGGATGAGTTGTCTTACTCAAAATCAGGTAATAAGTCACTGATAGCCCTCTCAAATGTAGAGAACAGACTCGCAGGTTAAATAACTTGCCCACTGTCCCACAGTAAGAGGCATTTCAAGCTGCCTCCCTTCTCAACTTCAACCCAAAGATTCCCAAAGATTGAACAAACTTAAAGTTTAAAAGGGGCTTAATTTTAGAATATAGTCGAGAGAAATGAGAAATTGGTTTTGTTGATGTAGAACTCAAGTGTGGAGTCCAATTTGAAGGCAGTAACAGAGGGTCACTGGCCCTGCCTCATCTTTAAGGGGCCTCTTCCTGGCTCTGTCAGGGAACACTCAGGACACATGAGCTATGTTTTTATGACTCATTCTAAACTCCTTAGAACCTGAAGCAGAGTTGAGCCTGAAGGATGAAAAGCTCAGAATCAGGCAGTATGAGAAGCCCAAAACTAATCATATCTACCATTACAGAATTCTATTTTGTGCCAAGTGTTTTTGTGAATTGTATAAACTGATTCTAGGGAAGGATTACTGATATCAATGCTGGTTATTCAAAGCATCTGAACACACACAGAGAGAGAGAGAGAGAGAGAGGAAGAGAGAGGGGGAATTTGTCCTGTATCAAAGATGTTTTAATATCTTGCATTTATTTTTATTGGGTTGATCTTGAACTTCAGGGATAAGTAAGCCTGATTTGAAGGCATATGTTACGGTGGACAATAAGCAGGTTTAACCAACTAAATGATGAAAGGTTATGCTGATTACTTGCTGAAGACCTAGAAGACAAAAAATAGCTTCTCCTATATTTGCCTTGTAAAGCCAAAACCACATATTGGCTGAAGCATTCCCACAGAAGGCTGAAACAGAAATGGAGTGACATTTCAGTTCAACACATTCTACTTATTTAAGCTGTTATTGATGTTTGTCCTTGAGACTGTTAATTCAATTTATCCTTCATGAAAGAAACAATTGCTACTTTACATTCATATTGATGACTTACTCTAAGAATTCCTTTAGATTAAAAAATAATCAGTATTAATTTAAAGGAATCAAACCATATTTCTTTTCTTATACTTTCCCTTTACAGCTGAGATTTTTTTCCCTATGAGGCAATACAAGGTTAAAGCCCATACTTGGAGGTTGGGAGACTTGTGTTGGGAGACAGAGTGAGCTGGTTGGGGACCTAAAGCAAGTGACTATGCAAACTCTCTAGTGAGGTATGTCTTTGATCAGAATATGAAATAGATGAACAGAGCTTGGGAAGAACCAGAAAAATTGAGTGGTAAGGTAAAGGGTGGAATCATTAACAGATCCAAGATTTCTGGAGTAGGAACCACAATTCCAAAGGAGAGGTAAGCCAGGTCTTAGATGGCATTGGTGTGGGGCAAGGAGATGAAGAGTCTTAGCATGGGATGAGTAGCTAGTAATGTGATAGAACTGTATGGAAAACCACTGGTGTGCCTGACAGAAGACCCAGGGGAGATCTGATCTGAGGAAGGACTGCCCCGCTTTAATTACTGATCAGGTCATCTGAGCAAGCCTCTAACCCAAGCCTTAAATGTAAAGCTACTGATGCACACCCCCTACTCGATTATGATCATCAATAGGAAAATTGGGTAGTATAGTCACTGGATTTATGAGAGCATATATTTAATAAAATAAGACTTTAAGAGAAGCTGAAACTTACCAAAAATTAAAAGGAATTCAAATAAGCTTTGCCCACCTTATATTAATATATAATACATATGTGTGTACACACATGTGTAACAGTCTCAAGAAAGCAAAAGTCTAAAATATGTGATGGGAAGCATAGGCCAGTATCACCTACCAACTTAAATGACCTGCTTTGCAGAGCTGAGGACATTATCAAGGCCTGAGTTTCTAGTCATCATTAAATCATTGAGAACCCATCTAATGCAAGTCTAATGGTCTCCTTAATTCATCTAGTGCTGTTTTTATTCAGGTGTGCTTACAAAAAGCTTGTTGGAAGTGGGTTAATCTATATTTTTTTCTTTTCCTCTCTGAAAGCATACTATTAATCAAGACATTTCTGTAGCTCTTAGCAGGAGAGGTCAGGGTAGCCTATTTTTCATGGCTCTCTGATAATTTCACATACTCTTGCACATAATCTTCCTTTACAGGCAATATCAAGGTGAATTCCCTGATTTCCTCATGAACTGTCATTCTCTCACACTGGCGATGCCAATAGAAGTTCAGATGACCTTATTCATACAGACAGAACATTGTGATGAACAAGACTATTCTAAAAATGAGAATCCAGAGATTTTTAGATATTTCCTATATGGGGTGCTAGCACTTTTGCATAAAATAGACTGCAAAGTATTTTATGGGAAGAGAGACCTTAGAAATACTTTTTTTGTTTGTTTAAGTTAAATTGTATGGGTATCTATCCCAAATTTTTGAAAACACTTATTTGTAAAGATATATAAACCCTTATATTCATTGCAGCATTACTCACAATAACCAAGACATGGATAGAACCTAAGTGTCATTCAACTGATGATTAAAGATGTGGTATATACAATGGAATACTACTCAGCCATAAAAATACACACCATAAAACATTGCCATTTGCAATAACATGGATGGATCTTGAGAGCATCACACTAAGTGCAATAAGTCAGATGGAAAAAGACTAGAAATACTATATCTTCACATCCTTATTTGAAATTAAGAAACTAAGGGTCATGGACATTGGTGACTTGCCAAGGTCTAGGGTAGAATATACACTCCCAGCACTGATTCCCCTCCAAATTAGGGACATGTCCTACATATGGTAGGCAAGATAATTTTAAATCATTTAAGAAATAGCAGGGAATAATACAATGAAAAAGTTATTCTCTTTTTAAATATCCTTCGATATTTCTGATTTACATATGGTAGAAAGCCTTGGTATAAAATAAGTGCAATCTTTAATGCCTCTGAAATACATACTAGTCTCTGATTTTAACAAGAAAACAGGTAGGATAGCAGGCAACAGCATCAAGCTAGAATTTAATGGCATTTTAAAATATAATTTATTTTTAAAGTTTACTTCTAGTTTTCAAAGTAATGTTTTTCATTTACAAGACTGATATAAAGTTTATTTTTAAAAAGAAATTAATACCAAAATAGAGTTGATATAAAATATATAAGTAAGGGCTCAAGTGATCCTTAGCAATTGCAAAAAATCATAAAGGTAGTATCAGATGACTAAAGTTGAGTGAAAACAAATATAACAGTATCATTTATACTACTAACTGTAACTTTATAATTGTGATATTTATATAACTCACATATTATCTAGTTATTTGCAGCTACTTAATAATTTTGTGAAATAATCAAAGCAAGCATGACCATCCCTATTTTACAGTAGAAGATAATGAAGCCAAGAGAAATAAACCTTACATGTGGTCACAAAACAAACAATAGAAGTTAAATTCATTTTCCCCAGAGGTTATTCTGCCTGTTAGTAAGAAGGACTCTTGTCCCATCTGTCAATGAAAATGAAAAGTTTGCTATACATAATAGTCAGTAGGTATTGACTGGATTTCATGGGTTCTAATATCTTATAGTATGGAAAAGCCATTGTTGTATATCCTGTCTAAAACACTCAATATATTAAAATTAAATAAATTGAAATGCATTAACCATTAAGTATGAGAAAAATGAAGGAGCTGTATTTTTAAAAGTATAAAACTGTGATCCATGTACACAAAAATAGTCCTGCACAGAGAGAATATATTGCATGAAGTTCAGAAAATAAAAAGAAGTCAATCATAAATGTGTGAATTGAACCAATTACCACCACTGTGTCAAGCTGATACCAGCTACTTTAATGTACATCATCTCATTGAGCCTTCAAAACAGCCAAGTGGTTTAGGTTATCTTAATTCTGTAAATGAAGAAACAGAGGTTCTAAGAATTTAAATGCCAGGCCTAAGGTCTCTTGAGTAGTATCTCTCTATTTGCATAAACATGCCTTCATTGATCTATCCCCATAATGATTTGGGAAAAGAAAAATCTGATTTTGTGGTTATGACTGATCCATTAAGTACTTTGGGTATTAGTTTGGGACAGTTTTTCAGATGAATCAAAGGCTGCATTCTGTCATCTTAAGCTGGGATGATTTTTAATTCACAATATTCCATTCCTCGGGATCACCATTCATTGTAAAACATAATCTTACAGGATTAGAGTTAAACCCCTCCTTTTTCATCCCAGCTTCTGGATACAGTTCAAAGTATAAAGATGCCTCCACTTGATGCACTGACCTTGCATAGTGAGTGGGTTTCACAGTATTGTTAACTATAGCTAGAGCAGTATGATCTCCCAAGACATAAATCTAAGAAAATCCCTTTTTGTTTACCCACAAAACTATGAATTGGAGTACAACTGGAGAGGTGCCATAAAGCTCCTCTCTTAGCCTAAATGTCTCCCCAACAGACTGGCAGAGGATTCACAAGACCTTCAGGGTCACTGTTTTTGATTGAGACATTTATCTCCTGAAGTCCTTATTAAAAAGAGCAGGAGTACCTAGGAGAAATTACACAGCAGCCGATGCTAATGTGTTTATTTATCATAATACACTACATTTCTACGGCACTTAATACTTCACACTCACTCCTAACTCCTAACATTTCACAACTGATGGAATACTATTATTAGTTCCATTTTGCACAGGAGAAGTAGGAAATGCCTGCCATTTGCCATGCGTGTAGAGCTCATTTGTAATGGGACAGGGCCCTAGTTCTTTACTGAGTGGCCAAGGCTCTTTCTATGCACTGAGTAGAGCCCTGCAGAATAGGCTTCTGAATCCTTAGCCTAGAAAAGAAGAATTGAAGGATAACAAAGTCTGGGAAGTAGCTTTCCGGCCAAGGGAAATGGCCAATAATAAGTCATTGCTATAAGAAAAGCTGGATACTGGATGACAGAGGAGGGGCCCAGAAATGAAATTACAGTGTTCTAGGAGTTTAGAGCTGAAAAACATCCTCAGGTTCATTGGTCTCTCACCCTCATTTTACAGATGCTCAAAGTAAAGGTTGAAAGAAAGACTAAGAAGCAAACGGAAGGACGCACAGGAAGAAAAAAATTGGAGTTGAAATAAACATCAGGCCTCCTAACTTCATACGTTGTTTTCTTTCACTCAACTTGTAACTTCACTGAAGGGTGGTATTTTAGAAAGAATTTAAATTAAGTAGTCATTTTCAATGTAAATATTGAAGCCTGTGGTGTGGAAGTGGTGATTTGGATAGAAAGGGTAAGAAGTCGGGGAAAGTGAAGTATGAAGAAGAGAAAAAGACAGAGCAGCCTATACCTTCAATTAGCCATGAATCTATTAAATGTCAGGGACTGATAATAAGGCAATATTTCAACCCAGTGGCTCAGTTGCATGGAGTATCGTCCTGTGCACAAAAGGTTGCTGGTTCAATTCACAGTCAGGACACATGCCTAGATTGTAGGTTTGATCCCTGGTGGGGGCTCAGATGGGAGGCAACAGATTGATGTTTCTCTCTCACATTGATGTTTTTCTCTCTCTAAAAAATCAAAAACAAAAACAAAAATTAAAAAACATGAGCTAGCCCGGCTGGGAGTGGCTCAGCGGTTGAGCATCAATCTACGATCCAGGTGATAGGGGTTCAATTCCCAGTCAGGGCACATGCCCGGGTTGTGGGCTCCATCAGTGACTTTCTCCTCATTGATGTTTCTCTCTCTCTCTCTCTCTCTCCTTTTCTCTCTCTGAAATCATTAAAGATATATTTTAAAAAACAAACAAAAATGAGCTAATGAGACTTGTGAAAAGGGACTTTGCAGGTCCTTAATAAGCCCATTTTTAGCAAAGGGTGAAAGTAGAGCAAAGTATCTCACATGGTTTCCCTCAAACTTTATTTAGAAGGTGTGATATTCTGTAGGCAAACTCTCCCTTGAGTGATTGTGTTTTTCTTAGCATGATTGAGAAAATGTGAAGTATTTTTAGCGAGTGTTTTGACAGGATATACTTAGCAATTTGTAAATAATAGAAAACTTGCTGATTGTACATTCTGCTCAAAATATACTTGCCTCAAAGGCATTTTTAAAGGAACATAATACAGATGACACAGACTAATAAAAAACAGCTATTTTATGGATATTTCATGTACCACTTTAGTTCATTATTTTTCTTCCATGCTCCAAGTGGATGGTAAAGAGGTCATTGGTACAATGTGGGTGGTTTAATGCATATTGTGTGTAAAGCTACTTTGAATAGTTTGTGGCCTAATGTTTTTAAAGAACCACTCTATTGAAAATAGAAATCTAGTGCCCAACAAGCTAAGCAATAAGGAAGTAAATATTAACCTTCTCCAGAAACTAATCTTTTTTCAATCAGGATCCATTGATGCCCATGACAAGATATACTGGCTTTCAGGACTTGGGTACATTTGAGTTTCTGATAGAGTTCTATTGTACTTCCAGGTTTATGCTACAAACTGTGTGTCATGCAAGGTTTGCTTGCAGCAGGGGTAGAGAGAAGGTGATGTTTAGGGACTGGCTGTGAGTTAAGGAGAAAAAGTACCAGGCTGAGTACAGGCTTGGTCAGCTTGGCAGATGATGAACCACACTGAGGTGATTTTATAGCCTAACTTATGACATGAGAGGCGGTTAACTCATGATTTGGTCACAAGCTAGGATCTCAGCAGTGAGCCAGGGAGAAAGAAAAGCTGTCTTTGGTCTGCTCCTGTAGAAGCAGAACCTAAAATGAGGCTTCTTAGGAAAGCCAATTATTAAGGGAATACAGTCAGAAAGGAAGCAAGAGAAGCAGGGATCTGATAGGGAAAAGAGCTAAGCAAGTATGTTATCTCTGGTGGAGAAAGGCCTGAGTCTATCCCACACTCTGGAACACAAATCGCACCACAGAATTGGTCCCACCTAGAGGCCAGGATGCTGTCTTTTTTATGTCATTGACTGATGGCTGCTGGGAGGGTGGTAGGTAACCTCATAGGCAAGAATTCCATTGGACCTAGGGCAATTCCCTAGAGAAGGGTGCTTCTGGGAGTCTTAACATCAACCCCTCTAAGGGTTCTAGGCTGGCCACTAACAGCCCAGACTGGAGCTAGTAAACTAGTTCACATATGGGAATGGCTCACAAAGGGAACAGACAGGAGTCCATACTTAAATAAGAAAAAAGATACAGAACTCCTGTTTGATCTGAGCTGGTGTGTATTCAAGAGACATGCAGCTGGTCTAGTTATGAGACAAAGCAGTAGGAGCCTCCAGTCAAGTGGGTCACTGGGTCAAGAGCTTCATGGGAGCAAGACTTCCACCAGCAGCTGAAGGAACAAGGACAGAGACCAGGCTCTAAAGGAGGAAAGGGAAGACTAGGCCTAGATAAGAGGTTCTGAGCCCTAGCCAAACTCTCCAAGGAGAACTGGAACAAAAACCAAGAAACAAGACAAGTCTACAGCTGGCTGGGAAAACAGAATGAAGATCTGGGCAAGCTTATGGCTTGGTGAACACTCAAGGATATGGAGTTCCTCCAACACACAAAGATTACATAAGTGAAACTCACCGCAGAATCTACTGGCTAGTGGATTTTCATCTGCCACTATACTTGATTTCCACTTCCAGACTGGCCCAGGCAGCTTCCAGGAGGTCTAGGTTGCCAGGCATTTTAGGAAAAGGGAGATGACAGTTAAACCCTTAGAAGTCCTAATCTCAATATTCTTAAATAGTCACTGCCAGTAGATGCCTCCATAAATGTACTGAATCTCTCATTTCCCCTCTCTTTTTACTTACGCTGTTCTACACAATTTTCTATTTCATATGATCCCATATTGACGCGGAAAGTAGGAATTTCTGTGAAGAACAAACACCTTTAAAACGATAAATTCTCTTATTACTGAAATAGGCATAAAACAACAGCTAAAAGAATGCTCTATATATCACAGACATGCTGGCTAGAAGACAAAATGCAAGCTTCATTCTTTCTTTTATTATTTTCGGAGAAAAGATTTCACATCTGATTCACTTGCTTGCTTCACCTGTTGTGACAGAATGGAAGACTAAGCATTGACCAAACACAGGCTGCCTATTCATGAAAACAGCTCTGCTTGGAATGCAGGCTTCATTTCTAAATGTGCCACTAAATTAATTACTGTATTGCATCATGCATGTGTCCCCAATTGTGTATATTGCTGAGAAAGTTTACATTCTCATAACATTTGCAAAAGCGAATGCACCTGGGACCTGTGGAATTTTCCAGGTGCTGCTTTTGTTGGGCTAGAAAATGCAGGGGGGGGAAAAAAATCACAGGATTCTTCCGATTTGCTGCTGCAACAGAAACAATCCCAGCAGCTTTCCCTTCTCTCTGATTTCAGCTGATTTAATTCTGAATGCTAGTGGCTCCTCTGTGAAACAGAAACGATTTGTACAGCCTCAAATTGGCAGCGAAAATCCTCATGGAGGCCATTTTTAATTTTGGAAGAAACTTCCTCTAAAAATAGCTCTTCCTCACCAGACCTTGGCAAGAAAGGAAGGAAATTCCTCCATTTCAGTAACATAGATATTTTAAGTGATTTGCCCTTAAATGCTGAGAAAATCCTGAGATTTTCCTAGTACCACATCTGCCATTTAGCTACTTTTGGTGCTGTGTAGAGAAAAAAATAAGTGGTTTCAAATTCAATAAGCAATTGCAACCTCATTGGTAATTATCATTCTTCCAGCTTTATCTCTTTTCCATCTCTACAGAAAAACTACATATATATTCATCTTCTAGATAAGCCTCAAATATCACCTCTTCTGAAGTTTTCTCTGTATTAGTTACTCCTGCCTCTGGACCTAGCATGCTGTATATTACCTAGTAATAATAGTAATAATATCAGAACAATGGTTAAACAAACATTTCTTTATTTTTTTAAAAAATATGTTTTTAATTGATTTTTAGAAAGGAAGAGGAGGGGAGAGGGAGAGAGATAAACATTGATGTGAGAGAGAAACATCAATCTGTTGCTTCCCGTACACACTCCATACATACCCCAACCAGGAATTGAACCCACAATCTGGATATGTGCCTTGACTAGGAATCGAACTGGCAACCTCTCCGTGCACAGGATGACAACCAACTGAGCCACAACAGCCAGGGTTAAACTAATGTTTCTTGAGCACTTCTTATGCATCCAGCACCATGCTAAGCACTTTATAGCCATTATTTCATCTTCATAAGAATTCTATGAAAAATGTAATATTAGTATCCCCATTATACAAATAAAAATGCCCTGCCTCCCACATCTCTGCCCAGGCAATCCCCTGGCTCTTTATTGAGTGCATCTCAGAAAATATTTTGTAAACTTTAATCTGATAGAATCAAACATTAGCTTTGCATGCTACAAGGGAGAATCAATTTTTGAAGAGCTATAACATAAACTCTTTAATAGTACGCCACTTTTAGACACAGGCTTCAGGGATACATTTGAGCACATTGCATGTATTCTTTAATTTGGTTCCTTTTTCATTCAGGCATTTTTAAATACGGGCATACTTGTTTTATTGCACTTCACAGATACTGCTTTTTTCTTTTTTTCCCCAAATTGAAGGTTTGTGGCAACCCTGTGTCGAGCAAGTCTATTGGCAACATTTTTTCAACAGCATTTGCTCAGTTGGTGTCTCTGTATGACATTTGGTAATTCCCACAATATTTCAAACATTTTCATCATTATTATATTTGTTATGGTGTTCTGTGGTCAGTGATCTTTGATGTCAGTATTATAATTGTTTGGGGGTGTCATGAACCACAACTGTGTAAGACGGTGAACTTAATCGATAAATGTGGTATGTGTTCTGATTGCTCTACTGCTCAGCCAATCCCCAGTCTCTCCTTCTCTCCACAGTCCTCCCTATTCTCTGAGACACACAAATATTAAAATTAGGCCTACTGTTAACCTTATAATGGCTTCTAAGTGTTCAAATGAAAGGAAGTCCCATGCCTCTCACTTTAAATCAAAAGCTGGAAATGATTAAGCTCAGTGAGGAAGGCATTTCAAATCTGAGATAGGCCAAATGCTAGGCCTTTTGTGCCAAACAGTTAGCCAAGTTGTGAATGCAATAAAAGTTCTTGAAGGGAATTTAAAGTGCTACTCCAGTGAACACACGAATAAGAAAGTGAAGCAGCCATATTGATGGTAAGGAGAAAGTTTTAATGGTGCAAGATAAACCAGCCACAACATTTCTTAAAGCCAAAGCCTAATCCAGAGTAAGGCCCTAATACTCCATTTCTATAAAGGCTGAAGGGGCGAGGAAGCTGCAGAATAAAGTTTGAAGCTAGCAGAGGTTGTTTGATGGGTTTTAAGGGAAGAAGCCGTCTCCATAACTTAAAAGTGCCAGGTGAAGCAGCAAGTGCTGATGTAGAAGCTGAAGCAAGTTACCCAGACAATCTAGCTAATTCATGAAGGTGGCTACACTGAACAACAAATTTTCAATAGAAGATGCCATCTAAGATTTTCATAGCTAGAGATGATAAGTCAATGCCTGCTTTCAAAGGTTCAAAGGACAGGCTGACTTACTCATTAGGGGCTAATGCAGCTGATGACTTGCAGTTGAAGCCAATGCAATTTACCATTCTGAAAATCCCAGGGCCCTTAAGAGTTATGCTATATCTACTCTTCTTGTGCTCTATAAATAGAACAGCAATGACTGGATGACAGCACATCTGTTTATACAACAGCTTACTGAGTATTTTAAGCTCACTGTTGAGATCTACTGCTCAGAAAAAAAAAATTCTTTCAAAATATTACCATTCATTGACAATGCACCTGGGCACCCAACAGCTCTGATAAAGATGTACAATAAGATTAACATTGTATTCATGACTATTAACACAGCATCCATTCTGCAGGTTATGGATCAAGGAGTAATTTCAACTTTCAAGTCTTATGGAATACATTTTGTAAAGCAATAGTTGCCATAGATTGTGATTCCTCTGATGGATCTGGGCAAAGTAAATTGAAAACCTTCTGGAAAGAATTCCCCATTCTAGATGTCATTAAGAACCTTCATGATTCATGGGAAGACCTCAAAATATCAACATGAACAGGCGTTTGGATGATGGTGATTTCACCCTTATGGCTGACTTTGAGGAATTCAAGACTTCTGTGGAGGAAGCAACTGCAGGTATGGTGAAAAATAACAAGAGAGCTAGAAACAGAAATGGAACCTGAAGATGTGACTAAATTGTTGCAATCCCATGATAAAACATTAATGGAGACAAGTTGCTTCTTATGTATGAGCAAATAAAGTGGTTTCTCAAGATGGAATCTACTGGTTAAGAGGCTGTGAAGTCTGTTGAATGACAACGAGGGATTTAGAATATTACATAAACTTAGTTGATAAAGCAGCAGCAGCAGGGTTTGAGAGGAAGTTCTGTAGGTAAAATGCTATCAAACAGCATTGTATGCTAAGAGAAATCATTTGCAAAAGGAAGAGTCAATCAAGGTGGCAAACTTGATTGTTGCCTTATTTTAAGAAATTTCCACAGTCACTTCAACCTTCAGCAACCACCACCCTGATCAGCTAGCAGAAATCAACATCAAGGCAAGAACCTCTACCAGCAAAAAGATTATGACTCACTGAAGACTCAGAGAATGGTTAACATATTTTAGCAATATAGTATTTTAATTAAAGTATGTATATTGTTTTTCTAGTCATAATGCTATTGCACACTTAATACACTACAGTATAGTATAAACATAATGCACTGGGAAACCAAAAAATTCATGTGACTTCTTTTTTAAACTTAAATAATAGACATTTATTTTTCACAGTGCTGGAGATTGGAAAGTTCAAGATCAAAGTGCTGGAAGATTCAGTTCTTGGTGAGGGCCCTTTCTTGGCTTAGATAGTCCCCTTCTCGATGTGTGCTCACATGGCAGAGAAAGAGAAAGAGCTCTGGCATCTCTTCCTCTTCTTATCAGGAAACTAATCCTATCACGGGGGCTCTGCCACCATGGCCTCATCTAAAGCTAATTATCTCTCCAAGTCCCACCTCTAAATACTATCACATTAGGGGTTTGGGGATTCAACATACGAATTGGGGGGAACACAAGCATTCAGTCTATAGCATACACTTGTTAGGAAAAGAAACTCTCCCAGACTCACCCCAGGTCCACTATTCTTTTTGGAGGAAAGAGAGAGTGCTCATTAAGGCTGTGCACTGGGTGCAGTTCTAATTTCCCACTTTCCTGAGGGCAGTGGAGGGCAACTTGCCATATGGGGATGTTAGAAGGAGCCCCTTTCCTTATCCCAGGATAAGACTGGCCCTCCTAACAGGTTGTCCTGCTTCTGTGACATCATATCAGTATCAGATTTTTTTATCTTAGCCCTACATTTAACAAGACATGGAAGCTTCCCTCCAGAAATCAGCCATGGTAAAATTAACCCCATCAAACCCCAAACAGAAAGCACCCTGACTCTGCAAGATGAACCTCAACAGGCTGACCCAGAAAAGCAGAAACTGTTAAAATGTTTAAGCAAGATTTTCACCTGGCTTCAGCCCCTTTAGCAGCCATTACTGTTGCTCTCTGACCCAACTGTCTATCCTCAAGGCCTCACTCATGTGACTTGTTTTATTGCACGTCGTCTGGAATCTGACTTGCAATATCTCTTAGGTGTGCCTGTATACTTTAAGCATATTTACTTCGAAGGTTGTTTTCCTTAATCAAAAGCATTCATTGTCCTATGTTTCCAGGAAAACCATTGTTAAGATACCATTGAAAATATTTGGCATGAGCAACATTGTTTATAAAATTATATCTAATGAAAATTTTATTTTCTTACATATATTCTGTTATTTAGAAATAATCCAATAATAGTTTAAAATTAATGATAATCCAAAGAAAATAATGGGACTCAGAGATTCCTATTAATCTGTGTCTTATCTATCAACCCACAAAAAAACTCATCCCATGATTTCAGTGACATTTCTATTTATATCCTGGCTGCTTGCTGACCTCATATCAGATAAATAATGTGCTTAAGTCACCTATTTTTAAGTAACAGAAAGAGAGCCTTCCCATCTCTATGGCAAAAGGCCTCCAGTCACTAACAAGACACTCTAGGTGGTATCTGAGTGACAGAAGAAATGAATGTATTCCTCCCCTGAGCATCAAACTTTCAAATTTATATACTGGTAGTTTAAATGCAAGAGAATGTGGTTGAATAGAAAGACAAAAGTAATTGCTGGAAACAAAGAGATTTTTTTTTTTAAATGTAGATAGATAAAAGGCCACTATTTCCAACTTTCTCATAGTCTGAGTCATCCCAAAGCCTCCCTTTTACTTGACCACCTGTTACTGAGTTTACAACCACAACTGCACTCACTTTCCCACTGTACCTGAGCTTTATACCCATGTAGAATATACTGGTTATCTGGAATATGTCTGCATATTCAATGCAGCATTGAAGAAGCTCAACTTAAAGCATTTTCTCAAGTGAATGGGAGAAACAAGAAAGAACTGTTTCAGATTAACACAGTTTGTCTTAATATGCCTGTTATAGAATATACCCATTTTCTATAGGGAGAGCTGTAAGTACTTTCAGACCTCTGAATGGTAGCAGAAGGGCTATGCCATTTTCTTTCTTTCCTACCATAGCATGGATAAGCTTATTTTCCTTGACCATAATTTTCAAAGCAGATAAGAAGAAGAGAAGCTGGCTAGGCAGTTAAAACAACTCTTGCCATTGAGAGTCTGTATTTAATCTAATCCTGGACACTCTTTGAGATTAACTGTAAGTATTCTTCAATAGCCTTTTTTGATAAGTGACAGTGTTCAAGCTTTTAATAATAACTGTCTAAATTAAAGAGACAAAACATTGTAAGTGTGCTGAATAACAGAAATATTCAGTAAATACTCAATAATGCTGACACTGTCACCATTTAAAATCACATTAACAATGCCAGATAAATTATTGCATTAACTTAAAGTACTGCCAAATTGGTTGTATAATTTCTGCATGTTAATTTAATTAAATTAATGACAACACATAAATAATACAGTTTTCAAAAAATCTATCGCAAGGGAAAACAGAAACCAGCTTATTAAATCAATCTATATTCTTTTTATGTGATATAATATACAACCAAGTGCTATAAAAATATTCTTAGGAAGCAAGAGCCCTGGTTGGTGTGGCTTGGTCGGTTGGGTCTTGTCCCGTGCAATGAAAGGTTGACGGTTCAACTCCCGGTCAGATCATGTGCTCGGGTTGTGGCCTCGATCCCTGGTGGGGGTGTGTAGGAGGCAGCCAGCTGATGTTTCACTCTCACATCAATGATTTTCTCTCTCTCTTCCTCTCTCTCTAAAAATCAATTAAAAAAATTTTTAAAGGGAAGCAAGAATATATAAGTACATTCAATTTATAACATTGCCTTATCATTACGCAACTTATGTTTTCAGATAGACATTGGAGAAGTATTATCAAACATGATACCACATAGTGAAAGTTGTATTAAGCTCAATATTATAGTACTAAAATAGCATATTCCTTTATAATGCTGTTGCAGGTACTGCTGGGAGTCATAGCAGCAAACTAACATTTCCTTTTCCTCTGGTAGCAATGGCCTTTGGTAGCTTGAAGAATTTCTGCTAAATCATGTTTAGTTTGAATATGTAACCTGCTGTGAGTCATAAAATATTAAATTCTAACTTTTTCCTTAGGCTGTGAAACCAAAAGAAACACTCAACAATGTATTTTCCAGAATTGTAATCCATGTGTAATCTCTATGGTAAATGTCATCAGTTCTTCAAATGGTACAGCCACAGGAAGCCACTACTTCTAAACACTGCAATATAATAATAATTTTCCTGATTGAATAAATATACTTGAGAGTCAAAGTTTGCTTGAGAGGGCATGACTTAAAAAAAAATTGTGAAGTTTTTTCAAAGCAAGAAAATATTCTTTTCCCATCCAGTTCACGTGTCTTTTTCCATTGTATCATATCTATTTGCTTTTTTACTGATGACTAAGTGATTACAATGACTTCATTTCCTCTGTAAATCATGGAGCTTTTTAAGGTAATTTACAATCACATAATGGTTCTCAAGATATTCTAACCTCAGCTTCATCATCCTCATCAAGCTCGTCACCCAATTAAATAGAACAGAAATTCTATGCTTTGCTGAGAATAGGTTATATACGTATTATATTTCCACTAGTTGGCTTGAGAGTTACAAATTTTAAAAAAGGAAAACAGTTTATTCAGTACATATCTATCGAATGCCTTCCATATGTTTTGCACTGTTCTAGACATTGGAAATATAAGAGAACTCAATATATTAAAGTCTCTGCTCTATTGGAAATAGCATAGTTTATTGAAGAGAGATGGGAAAACACAAAAATAAGAAAATATGTAATAATTCAGGTGTCAATAAATTCTATTGCTAAAGTAAAAATAAGGTAATAAGGGTAAGGAGTGCTGGACGGGAGTGTTAAGTGAGTGTGTGCTATTTTATACAGGATACTCAGGGAAGTCCTCACTGAGAAAATAATATTTGAGCAGAGACCTGAAGGAAGTGAGACAGAAAAATCATCCAGTAATCTGGATAAATATATTCCAGGTAGAGAACACTATTACAGAGACCTTGTCAAGGGAATGCTTGGGGAACAGAAAGAAAGCACGTGTGGTTGGGGCCACAGGAGTATAGACTGGAGAGGGTGGGAAAAATCAAATCACAAAAGTAGCTAGGCCAGAAAGATTTTATAGACTACGGTTAGGTTTGGAATTTTATTTTGAGTGAAAAGGAAAGTCACTGAAATGTGTGAGCCATGAAGAAACATTCTGACTTGGGGTTTACCAGTATCACTCTGGCTGCTCCATGGAGTTTAGATTATGGGGATTTAGTACAGAAGGAGAGAAATGAGTTCAAAAGCTTTTGCCATAACCCAGGACTCACAATAACAGTTGATGTGAGAAGAAGTGATTAGACTCTGAACATAGTAGGAAGCCACAGCATTTAGGACTTGCTAATGGACCTGACATGGGATGTGAAAGAAAGTCATCAAGAATGATCCTATTAAATGGATGGTCTGATCTGAGCAGTTACAAAGATGCATCTTCTTGTTAAAAAAAACCAAACACTGTGGGAGAAGTCTAGGTCAGAGGGAGAGCTGGGAATCAGGATTTGGGTTTCGGACATGTTACATATGAGGTGCACATTAGACATAACTGAAGATGTCAAGTGGGTAGCTGGATAAGGAGTCTGGAATGCCTACTTGAGATTTCTGCCTTTGAGAGTTCTGAAAGTGAAGATAATATTTAAAGCCATTCCACTGGATGGAGTTACTCAGAGAGTAGGCTGAAAAGAGCAAAGATCTGAAAAATGGGCCCTGGGGTAATCCAAAGACCAGAAGTTGAGAGGTAACGGAGATGGGAGGGAAGAAGGCAATATTTAGAGATTAGATTAGAATCAAAACCCAGAGTGAAAAAAGGCAAACTTGGCGAAATCATCACTCTCTGGAGGAAGCCGTGGCTTGGCAGCTCTCCCTGCTGTTAATTGCTTCACCTGCCTGAACCAGGGCTTCTTTGTTCTGGGCACCTAAGCAACTGCTCTCAGGGCCTTGACAGCTGATTCATTAAGTTGGTTGACTCAAATTACAAGACACTTTGATGAGTCACAAGTCCCAACCTCTTAATATACTTACCCTAACACACAGGAAAGACACATAACTAACACATAATTTGGAACCTATTGTCCAAATTTAGTGGAGAGCCTCACTAAATTTTTTTTTCAATAATTAAATGAACAATTGCTGCTTTTCAATGTCAATTTTTATTAAGGTTAACCTAGTTTTTCCAGGCTTAAGAAACTCATTGACCCCAGGTTTATCAATGTTTTCATTCTTCTACGTATTTCAGATAGGGGCTGTCCTTTCATCCCTTAGTTTCTAGCTTACAGACACAAAATCAGAACAAACATCAGTTGTTCAATTTGCAGTTTTCACAGTGTTTGGCTAATCCAAAGGCTGGCACCCAACAATTTGAAGTTGTTATATCAAGAATTGAAAACAGGGACATTTCAAGACATTGCCATTTGCCACTCTGGGGTTCTGTTCTAAAGTATTCACAGAGTTTATTTTTTTCTTGTCTTAAAGTTCTTTGCACAATACTTTCTTTATCCTCCTTCATGTTTTTATGATGTCAGTTTGTGAATGGAGCTATCATTGTGAGTGACGAGCTGCCTAGCTATCCTGGGAAAATGGAGAAATTGCATAGCTTCAACAAGGAGGCAGTTTTCCAATTTTTGCTAAAGGGGGAAAAAAAAATCCCATGTCTGCCTGAAAGAGACAATGTGCATTTGGGTTGGAGGGAAGAAACCTTTATTATGCGTGAGATGAAACATTGTTTTTATTAAGAAGGGTTGTTATTGATTTTAGGCAGCATGGCACACTAGTGTGTGGGTTTTAATATGCCATTTGTCTTTCCAACGTCTACTGCCATTTAAAATGTCAACAGTTTTTCCCAGTGGTGAGGTAAAACCATGGGAACGGCATTCAAATCACTTCACAGAGTACAAGCCAATTTTAACAAATTCTTAATTAAAACCCAGCCAAATCTCTCCTCGCACTGCCAAAATCCTTCCTGTGTATTTCCCAATTAAATATCCTTTCTGAGAAGAAGCAGGCTTCTAGAGATGCCAGAACCAAATCACTAATGTCTTTATAACAATGAGACCTTGGTGTTCTCACACCATATTCAAATACTGTAATCCCGTTGGCTTTCACAAGCATCTGAGAAATAATGCATCCATAAATTCATTCAATAGATATTTACTGAGCACCTACTACATACCAAAAACTCTTCTAGACTCTGGGGACACACCACTGAGCAAAACCATGTCCTTGCAGGGACAATGCACTGCCACTGTAGCAGGGGAAGCAAACAATAAGTAAATAAACAACTTAATTGATAATATAATATAAATTATAGATAATATTAGGTTCATAAATGCACTAAAGACAAGGCGGAGGAAGGGAAGAGAGAGAGAGACAGCACATTCTGCTTTAATTAGAATATACAAAAAAGAAGGGATATTTAAACAGAGAACCAAATGGGGGCAGAACAATCCAGGAAGAGAAAAAGCAAATGTACAGGCCAGAGGCAGACCTGCCTTGATGCTGACAAAGCAGAAGCTTTCAGGCCCCTCATTTGATCAGACTCCTGCCAAGGCCCTGGGGTCGGCCTTTGCCTTGTGCTCACAGGGTCACATATTTTTTGGTAAAATTTACACAGTAAGGAATTTGAACCACAATTGGTTATGGTTGTTGCCTCTTTTCACTCCTACTTCTATTTCCATTGTACTTCCCTCTTTCCTGGCAGGTAGTGTTGGAGCAGCCAGTGGCATCATTCAGATCACAAGAAAACACATTTAGTCTGGAAATAGTTGGTTTATGTGATTTGCAGCCACTTTTTATTTAAGCTACTGTTGGCTTCTCAGTGTAGGAATCCACGTATGCTCCTACATCTACTCTGCCAAGGTGAAGAGGGCAGTTACTTAATATAAATAATATGATGTTTATAAGCTTATTCAAATTTGTAAATTGCTATGACTTATTTTCTTATTCTAAATATACCCTTTTATATCTAATGTCTGTATTCTCTTTCCTAAAACATGTCCCCCAGTTTGTATACGCATGAGGCTCACAGCACCTGTAAGGCCTGGCTGGGGAATGCGGTTGGCATGTTCAGCACCTACATGGGTGGAGGTCAACAGGGCTTGAGGGAACTGAGTGCCAGGGAGAAAAGTGTAAGTAAGCTTGGGGAGTTGCCACGGAGAGATTGTTCAGAGCCTTAGAAACTAGTATAATGTCTGTGGGTTTTATTCTAAGTAAGTGAGGAAGCCACTAGAGCGTTTTAAATAGAGAAGAGATATACTCCAAGTGGTATTTTGAGAAATAGTCCTCTGGCTTCTAATGGAGAATGAAATTGAGGGTGGAAAGATTGGAAGCTGGGAGACTATTATAATGATTCAGGGAGAAGAGGATATGGCTTGGATTCAGGTGCAGGTCCTGAACTTGGTGAGGGTGGTCAGACAGGATTTGTTAATGGGTTGGATATGAAGTGTAAGACAGTTACAGGTGATTCCAAGATTTTTCACCTATGTAACTGAGTTAATGGTGGCACCATGTTTTGAAATGGAAAACACTGAGAAAAGAACAGGTTTGGGGTAAATTTATGATTTTGTATGTATAAAGTCTGAGATGGTTTCCATACATCCCATGACAGATATTGGTTACGTATATTTCAATCATCAATGTACTACTATTAGTATTTAAAGACATCAACTGAGTAAAACCACCAGTAGGTGTGGAAGCCAAGACAGAAAGAGTTTGAGAGATATGCTGAAGGACTCATTGCTTACTATGAGAATGCTGAGTCTCCTGACTTTGAGTTGTTGTCCATTACCAGATTTCTAAGAGAATTAGGTTAATAAAGAAATCTGATAGAACTAAGATGACAGCATAGGTAAAACAGTACTCACCACCTCCCACAAGCACATCAATATTACAATTAAAATACAGAACAATCATCATTCAGAATCACCTGAAATCTACCTGAATGGAAGTCCTGCAACTAGGGAATTAAAGAATCACCTTGAGACCAATAGGAGGGGTGGAGACTCAGGGCAGAATCTTGGAACTGGTTGGTTCCACACCCAAGTGTGGTGGTTTAAAACTGGGAGGAATATCTCAACTGTGGAGGTTTTCAGGAGGAGCAGGGTGACCCAACCCCATATCAGGCCACTCAGCTCAGGGTTCCAGTGCCAGGAAAAGAAGTCCCCACAACTTCAGGCTGAAAAAAACCAGCAGGAATTGTGGCTGAGTGACACAAGGCTGTTGGAGACTTACTCAGATGCACCCCCTCTGAGCTCCAGCACTGGCAGCAGCTTGAAAGGAACCTGGGACATTTGGGGAGGAACTAACTTGCCTGGAATCAGAGTGAGAGCTGGAGGGGGCAGCTTCCTCCCAGATAGAAGTGCTGGCAGAAGCCATTGCTCCTTTGACAAGCCCTCCCCTCACAGAGGCAGCAGGCAGGTGGCCGAATCTAAATCTCCAACAACCTGGCTTACACATTTCTCCCCACCCTGTTGATTTCCAGAGACCCTACCCCTCCCTACTTGCAGGCTCATCCAAGCCATTTCCAGTGGCTTTTCTATGCAAGTGGCCTCTCTAGCCTCATGCTTCAGACTTTCCTAAAATCTCTCAAAGGAGCAGCAGCTGGCCTCAGCATGCCCCCATATCTCTTAATAAGTGACCCCAGGCTGGGCACTAGAGGTAGCCTGCATTGGTTCACAGCTTGGACTCTCCTGGGCACCTCCAAGCCCAGCACAAACAGCAGCCATCTACGGATTGCTGTGCAGCTCATGCTCGGTGGCCCTGGGCAGGGCACAGGCAGAGGCTAACTTTGTACCTCCCAGGAGGCCCCAGAGACAGTGCACCTGGTGGTCAGCTTCAAACACACCAGATTACAGCCCTGGCACATCCACAAGTGACACAGTCAAGGAGCAAACTCAGTGGGCACCAAAGCCCCACTGAAACAAATCCTGCTCCCTAGGGGTATCTCCTGCACAGCAGCTCTCCTGTATATCCTGTAGTTGCAGCTGGTCCTTATAGCCAATTGGCCTGGGGGCTAATTTCTCCCAGTAATGTCAACAGCAACCAAGGCTTAACTACAACAGCCCACACAGGGGAACACCTAGAATGCTCAGCTTGGGTGACTAGGGAAACTGAGCCACTGGGCCCTACAGGACACCTACTAGACAAAGTCAGTCTACCAGTTCCAGGAGACAGAGCAGCTCTACCTAATACATAGAAACAAACACAGGGAAGCAGCCAAAATGCAGAGACAGAAACATGTCACAAATGAAAGAGCAGGAGAAATCTTCAGAAAAAGAACTAAATGAAATGGAAGCAAGCAAGCTACTAGAGACAGAGTTCAAAACGATGGTTATAAGGATGCTCAGGGAACCTAATGAGAATTTCAAGAATTTTAGTGAGCACATCAACAACATAAAAAAGGACTAGTCAGAAATGAAGGCTATGCTAACTGAAATGAAGAATAATTTACAAGGAATCAACAATAGAGTAGAGGATGTCAAGAATCAATCCAGCAATTTGGAACATGAGGAAGCAAAAAAACACCCAATCAGAACAGCAAAAAGAAAAAGAATCCAGAAATATGAAGATAGTGTAAGGAGCCTCTGGGACAGCTTCAAGTATACATACAAACATTCACATCATGGGTATGTCAGAAGGCAAAGAGAGAGAGCAAGAAATTAAAAACCTATTTGAGAAAATAATGACAGAAAACTTTCCCAACCTGGTGAAAGAAAGACAAGTCCAGCAAGCACAGAGAGTCCCAAACAAAAGGAAACCAAAGAGGCCCATACCAAGACACAGCATAATTAAAATGCCAAAGGTTAAAGACAAAGAGGGAACCTTAAAAGCAGCAAGAGAAAAGCACTTAGTTACCTACAAGGGAGCACCCATATGACTGTCAGCTGATTTCTCAACAGAAACTTTGCAGGCCAGAGGGAGTGGCAAGAAATATTCAAAGTGATGAAAAGCAAGGACCTACAACCAAGATTACTCTACCCAGCAAAGCTGTCATTTAGAATTGAAGGTCAGATAAAGAGCTTCCCAGACAAGAAAAAGCTAAAGGAGTTCATCACCACCAAACTAGTACTTCATGAAATGTTGAAGGGTCTTTAAGAAGAAGCTAATGAACAAAATAAACTAATGAACAAAATAGACCCAGAGACATTGAAGCATGCAACAGACTGATGTATTTCAGAGGGAAGGGGGGGTGGGAGGTGGGAAGAGATTAACCAAAGAACTTTTCTGCATATATGCATAACCTGTGGACACAGATGAAGACCTGGGGAGGAGGGACCAGGGTAGAGAAGGTCAATGGGGGGGAAACATGGGACATCTGTAATACTTTCAACAATCAAGATAAATTAAGAAGAAAAAAAAGAAAAGAAATCTGAATGTTATGGAAAGAATTTAAAAATTCTGATTTTGAAGGAGTCAAATACTGTACCTTCCTAGAATATACTTAAATATTCAAATCAAGCCATGTCACATAACTAATTTAAAATAAAATGCCTTATCCATCTTCCTGAGTATTCACAAATTGGCATTTAAAATATATATACCATCAAAGGACATTTTAGGTAGGCCAAGTCATCCAGACAAAGACTTAGTATTTTTCTGGTGGAAACAGGTTTCCACTGTGTCAGCAAAAGAACCAAGCAATAAATTATTCTCTGGCTTGTCAAAAAAGACATCGCTTCAAGCTTGACCTGAAGGAGTCACGGGAAATCTGATGGGAATAGCTCAGGACGGAAAAAATCCTTTTGAGAAAATGACCCTGTCTGGTTTTCCTCTGTTCTTAGTGGAATCTGGTATAAATGGCTTACAAGTGCCCCTTTAATGATGCAGTTCAAATGCTATCAGCTGTGTCACATCAGATTGGAAGTGGGCTCACCAGGACTTCGAGACCCAATAAGGTACAAAGCAGCATAAATGAAAAGACCTCATGATACTAAATAATGCAATAAGGTCTCCAAGGAGAAAATAAATATGAGTCTGATCTACCTTGGCAGCATTATATCTGTCACTACCACAGAATGCAGAATTCAGTGTGGGAATGAAAAATAAGAATAAATATTACCATTTGAGAGTTGAGAAGGGCTAACCTGAAACAAGGCTCATTGGACAAATTCACCTGAGGAACAACAGCACTCACTGCCAAATGAATCAAAAGAAAGCATTTATAAGGTAGTCGCACACTGATGACAATTTGGGAAAGAAACCATGCATTGATAAATTAGATTCTAAGAAGACCACCTCCCCAGAGTAATTACTTTGAAGATGAGACGTTTTCCTGCACTGACTTAAAGGCTTTCTATGTAGCTTCTGCAGGATGCAAAGGCATTTTGGTCTTTGCCTTGCTCACTAACATGACTTATCTTTTTTTTGGTTCAGTTTATTCTTCAAAACACTATTTGGGTAAGTACAGGGAATCCACCTAGTTAGTTGCAGAAAAGCAAGTTATTTTCTCAGTTGGATTTAGTAAGGAAGCCCAGTGCCTCAGTATCCCAGCCTGTTCCCCTTTCCCTGGCTGTCTTGAGTCTAGCAAGCAAAAAGTAAGTTTTAATCAACTCTTTATTTTGCCTACATGACTCCTCAAACCTTTAACTGAATTATTTTCATAGAGGAAACCAATAATTCAAGGGGGAAAAACACAGTATATGTAGTTCACCTGTGTTAGCTTCCTTAGAATGAATGGCTAGATAGAAATAAAAATAAAAAGTCAATTTTTTAGAATTGAGTTTTTCTCTGGGAGAGTTGACATTTCAATTACAAATGTACAGATTTCCAACCTGAAGGGAAATTCAAATCACATGTCAAAACCTTTTGAAAAATAGGAGCATATGGAGCATTATTATATTCCTAGCAAAATATTTTTAAACAAATGGATTTGAAAGCTATTTTTTAGTAATGTTGGGTTTCATAATGATGGGATAGAAGATTAAATATGTTTATTGTAGATTCGCCATGGGACATTAATTCTTCAATTAAAATCATAAAATCCTGGAATTGGACACTTACTTTTAACAGCAAAATGCTTAAGATGAATAATGGTATGATTTATCCAACCAACTCTGAATAATGTAATGAAGAGCAAATGGGGAGGTGGGGAGGGTCAACGCTCTACATTCATCTTAAAGTGCCACCTTTCTTGGGGGGTTCACATGACTCATTCTAAGGTCATTTCCACACTGGAAATTAAATGAACTGCTGAATCCAGTAAGATCAGCCGGCCAATCTGCCCCTTGCAGAGATGACTGTTAAAGTGGGAAACTCTGAGAGGTAGCAAGCATGCCACTGGCTTCAGGAGAGACCACATCAGGTTTTTAAACTACATATAAAATCAAAAGAAGAAAATTCCTGGCATGCTTTCTACTGAACTGCAAACTCTCTTTTTAATTCTTTGCTTATATTTACTATGACTGAAAATGACCTATAGAAGTTAATTCTACTGAGAGAAGAAGAAATAATTCTCATCAAAGCAAATGCAAAAAATGTTCATTCCTCAGTCATAATGCAAACCCCTGGAAAGCTGAGATGTTTCTGTGGGTTTTTCCTCCCACTTACGGATGACAATACAACTGTTTACTTACTATGAGGTTCAGCATGTGATCGTGACCTTAAGAGGGTCTTACATTCAGAGTCTGGCAGGCCTGTATTTCTGTGTGAGATTGTATGTGGTTTACGGATTGTCAACTATGTAGAATATAGGGTGTCCCAAAATATGTATACACACACTTTGAATAATTATTAAGGCAGTATTTATTAAAATACATTTCATTTTCAAAATTGAGCTATTGGCTGTTAAAATGTGTATACATTTTGGGGGGACACCCTGTATATATTAGAAAGTTCATCATTGAAGGTCATATATATTCCTTGAATCCTTTTCTGACAAAAATCTGTGCATGATAAAGCATGGAAATTGTGAACCATTTCAGAAGGGGTGATGCCAGAGACTTGTCATTCAAGTGTTTTTGTTTGGAGACAGTATAAGACAGTAGCAAGAAATGTAAGTGCGGAGTCAAAGATGACTCCATATATTGGTGTTTGTGTAGTGCCATTAACAGAAATTGAGAATACTAGAAATGTTGATTTGGGGGAAAAAGTTATAAATCCAGTTTGGGAATATGATGTTTGAGAATTGGTCATTTTTACCATAAGCAGGGACTAGCAGGCAGTTGAATAAGCACTAACTGTGTGGCGGAAGGGTCAGGGCCAGAGCTATGCATTTGGAAGTCATCAGCACACAGCTTATATTTAAAGTAATTAAGTTGGATACAATCGCTAAAATGTATATTTTAGAGGGATGGTTTGGCCTTGCACAACTCATCTTTGATTATCAGAGACAGGATACTGGGCTGGATGTATGACAGGTTTTATTTAGCATGGAATTTCTCATTTTTTTCTTAGGGTCTTATGTTATACTAAAATAAAAATATCTTTAGAATTACACAAAGCCTCTGTTATTGAAAAGCTTTTAAGTCTAAGAAATTCATTATTCCTCAGACACCAGGAAACTACATTAATAGAAATAACATCTATGAACTTGTCATACGAAACAGAGATGTCAAAGGACCTTGTCTTACTACAGAATGCCACACAGCACAAAGCAAAGCCAGGGGTGAATAAGTACACTTTCTCATCCCTTACTCATGGTGTCTAAAACTGGGAAATGACTCCTATTTGGAGTAGTCTTAAATCTCCCATAGTGTAAAGGACTTACTCTGAGAGAGAATTAGTTCAGAGCTCTCCTGCTCAGTTTTGCTTAGCATAAATATTAGAGTAATATTTGTGCCGACTGAATTGACATTTTCCCCAAGAAAATTAGACTCAGCTGCAAAACTGGATATTGCAATCTTGTCACTGACTACAAGGTAATTAGTTAATCAGTTAATAAGATAGACCTCAGCATTGGTTTTTAGGAGACCTCAGCATTTTATTTATTTTCTAACTAGAAAATGTGTCATTTATCACTATGTGTTGTTTTTTTCCTGCTTTAAACTTTTCTGTTTCAAAAACTTATTCAAGTTCCTTAGTGAATAAAACTTTATATGCACTGGGGTAGACCAGAATGACAATTATGGATTCTTCATAAAAGTAGAAGGGATTTCAAAGGTAACTTAATGGAGTTGTTTTCAAGCCATTCAAATGAAACCTTACTAGGAACTGTAATATGTAAAATAAATATGGAACTGCCCTGTTGAAGTTAGGCTCCTTATCAGCTCCCTTGGCCATCCATGGCCCTCAGGGCTCATCTGTGAAAGTCCAAGGTGCACAATTTGAAAATTCCTGCATAATCCCACCCCTACTGGACACATGAACACATCTCCCAACATGGATGCATGAATATCCAGCATTTGAAAGTCCCTCTAGTGACATATCTCCTGAGGCCTACCTTGTCAAAGGCTTTCTCTGTGTCTAATATACTTCCACTTCCAGTTCCTTTTTTTAAAAATATAGATATATATCTTTATTGATTTCAGAGAGAGGAAAGGAGAGGGATAGAGAGATAGAAACATCAATGATGAGAGAGTCATTGATCGGCTGCCTCCTGCACGCCCCGCACTGGGGATCAATACCACAACCCGGGCATGTGTCCTGACCAGGAACCGAAACGCGATCTCCTCGATCCTAGGTAGATGCTCAACCGCTGAGCCACACCTGGCCAGGCCAGGCATGATTTCCACTTACAGAAACCATATAGACTTTTTCCCAATAGATCCTGTTTGCTTATTTGTTCAGTGGCCTGCCTCTCTGTACAGGTCAGTGGTTCATAAGGGCTTCTTGAGTGATGATGGATCATTCTGCACAGAAATGAATTCTGTGTTCTTTAAATAGAAACTGTAGGTACTATTAGCGTCTCATGAATCGTTGGCCTGCTTTAACCTCCCCGGCTATATAAAACTATGTTCTGAATGAATCACCTGCCTGTCACGACTATGGCTGTGCATGGCTTTTTCAGACGGTCGTTTTCACTACTGCACATTACCATGGGACATCTGTGCTGTGCATTATGCTATCTCCAGACTCCAGTCTCTTGCTCAGAGTTTGGCCCTTTATCACTATTATGTCACTTTCCCATCCTCGTTAAAGTCACTCCCTATCAGGGACCTACTTAATCCCACTTCTGTCCTTGCCATTCTGTATAAAATCTCCATTAGGTGGCATACTTGTGTAAAAAAATCCATGCATAGCTTAGAGGCTGTGACTATTCCACGTTGGTGATTGTACCTTGCTGAGTTAGACCATTGTCAAATTGCTGTCCATATTTGCACAAAGTAAACACACTCCTCTCAGAAGATGTCTCAGACTTGGAATTCATTTAAGCAATGAGGAGAAAATGTAGATTGATTCTGGAAAGCTCATTTTTATGTAGTTAGCCAGGGTGGGTGTGTGAGATGGTGACAGATTACATAGCTAAGCTTACTGTTCGTTGGACTTCAGTTGTATTGGATGTACACTATATAATCTACCTTCTCAGAAAAAATTTCCAATTGTTTTTACTTTGTAAAGAAACTCATGTTTAGTGTAAGCATTAAATGTTCTAGAATTGTCTTCTCCAGGTTCTTTTCTAATGGTTTCTAAATTTATGTGAGATTTTCATATTTAATCTCAACACTGGAGGAATTCTTTTAAAACAATAATAATCATTATCTTAATAATTCAATGGATCACATAATAGTAAAAGACTCACAAATGCCTGCTATTTAACAGAAAAATGTGTATGCCAGAATCATTAAAGGAATCATGCCCCTTTTTACCAGATTGAAGGCTCAGTCAGAGACACAATGAGAGAGATGTAGGTTCCTCAGTCCATTTTGTCTGTCCCTTTTTGTGATTGGTGATGTAAAACTAGAATGAAGAACTGCATTTTTTACCATGCCTCATGGTCTTATAAGCCATTTCTCAGTCTCTCCCCCTCTCCCTCTTTCTCCTTTCCCCCTGTTCATTTCAGCCAGTACAGAGGTGGCAAAGACCACATCGGGATGCCAGTTCAAATCCTTCTTTCCTTTCAGTCCTTCTGTGAATTAATTTGAGCAGCAATCATCCTTCCTACCAATTTACACCCAGGCGTGAGTCTTCTAGGGAACTCATCCCAACTAACTTGCCCATTTTTATATGTGTCCCTCTGGTTTTCCCCCTCATTCATATTTGACTTGGATGATGAAAGTAAAGAGGAAAGGACTGGCTAGCATGTCTTTATATGCGACTAGACACCCTGCCGTGCCTCCCCCAAGCCCCTGCGACGTGAGGGCCTGAGGAACCCTTGCACAAACCAGGGCAAACTCAGGGGAGCCAAAAACATTGATTTTGAAGAAATGCTTTCCAAACTGGGTTAGAGAGGGTGGCTTCCCAAAAGAACACAATGATAATCATTGATTTTAAATTTTCTTCACCAAAGAAAAAGGAGACAGATTTAATGATTTCTGAGAGAATGGGTCTTCCCATGTTTCTCCGGCTTTGTGTCTACTCAACTGAAGCTCTATTTTCAATAAGGATTCAGGGTAGGAGTCAGGCTGAATAAAAAGGACGACACTATTGTCTCCCAGACTGGCTCATGGGTGGAATAAGAGTTGGGATCTAGATACATCAACAGAGCATCATAGATGCCGTCCATGTGGTAGATACTAAATACACGTTTACAGATGATTGGACACCTTCGCCCAGGACGCACCAATGCTGGAAATTTCACTATTAAAAACCCATTCTGGGAGTTAAGCCTTTGCATTTTATAGGAGCAAAGGGACCCTAAACACATCCAGATTAAGCCTTTTCAATGGATTGAATATGATTATTAAATAGGTTTCATATCTAATCTTGAAGGCAGGCTTTTTATTTTTTCTTTGATAGAGTAATAGGTATACAAATATGAAAACAGTGGGTGCCCACAGAGGACTGAAAAGGGCAAAGCTTAGTTAAGAGAAAATAGGTGTGAAAAGACAGTTCTACTCAAGGGTCTCATGATCTATGGCTGGTAATTTTCCCAAGTGACAAATGGTGTCAGTTTGAGTGTCCAGCTCTGTCATCATGAGACATCTCACCTTCCACCCAGCATCTATGTCTCTGCTAGGGGGGGAACTGTTTAACTTAAGATCAGCAATAAATAAATAAATAAATAAATAAATAAATAAATAAATAAGTCATCCCATTTAGAGAATATAATTAGCATTGCAAACAATATTTAGACAAAGTGCATGCCTACATAAATGGTGTCTGCTTGGTTACCACTTGAGTGCTTTCTACCCCAAAACAGGTAATTAAAAAGCCCACTACTGAGATCCTTCAATCTCAACGCAATGGATAACTGCATTAATGGAGAGCATTTAATTCTAACCCATAATTAAATTTGGCAGTCTGAAATTATTTGAGGTTAACCTTTCTTCCCTGAACATTTCGAAGTTCTTCCAAACCATCTTTGTTCCAGATTCTATGCTACATACAGTATCTTTCTTCTCTTAAATTGCATTGTCGTCAAACAGACACAGGAAGTATCCAGAACTTATTTCCCCCAATTAATGAAAATGCTGATGTCAAAGAAACTGCATGTTTATGAAGTTTAGAAACCAAACATATATGAGAGATATGTTAATTATCCCAACCCTCATTTTATAAAATGAAGAGTCTGGAAGCCAATGTAACAATTCAGGGTCTACCATTATGAGTGAAGTATATTTCTTCTATTGTGGTTACTGATTATTGTTTAATTGGCTTTTATTACTATTTACAATACAACTTGTGAAATCAAAATTTTTAGAAATTTTATTCATAAACTAATAATAAAACTATTCTTGAACTGCTTTTTAGACCTCAGACATATCAAGCATTATCCACTGTTCCTTATCACAGTCCTTCAGTCCAATATCCCCTGCTATTCAGGAAGGTAAAGCAGACAACATCGTGCCTAATCATTACATGAAGAAAGAAGTGAGTCTCAGAGAGGTCCATTGATTTTTTTCAAGATCACATGGTAAGCAACAGGACAGCCATAAACAGAGGCTGGTCTCCAGACTCCAGCCAAGTGTCCTTTCCACTGAAGCAAGTGGATTCTCACTTCCCCACCTATAGTCTCCTGGTGTCCCTTGCCTTCTCTTTCGAATTTTCAAGATACAGGGCTGCCTCTAACTGTTACAGAGCCAGTTCACTCAGGAGACATTTACATGGATGCATAACAGAAAAAAAGGAAAAAAGGAAGAAAAAATTTTGATCAATGTGAAGTCTTTTATGTCTTCTGAAAATATGAAAGAGATTTTATTATTTTAGTGTCACATTACCACAGGCAATGGGCCTGTTTTTCTATCTGAGATTTGGCCAATTACTCTGCTAAAGGAATTATTAAAACACAGGGGTGTGTGTGTGTGTGTGTGTGTGTGTGTGTGTGTGTGTGTGCACATGATACTGGTACTCAAGAGTTTAGAGTTAGGTAAGAGACAAGACCAATGCACATGAAACAATCAGTGAACAGTACGAGACTAAATTCCAGAGCTTCTGAAATTCACTTCAGGTCTACATTGCCACCTGTGTTCTGACTCTAAGGGTGTGAGGGAGATGCTGTGATGCCCAGCCCAGACCTTGCACTGATCTCAGGACCAAAACACTCCTTCTTCCACCTGCTGGGAGTAGTGGCTGATAATTCTCAGCTGAGTGTCTGTCCAGAATTGCCCTGGCTAAAAACTTCTCTCTGCTCAGGGTCACAGCTCCTTCTCAGGGACAGCCTACATCAGCTGGCTGGTTGATACTGCAGTGAGTGGGTGGAGGTGGAGTGCAAAGCCCCAGGCCACAGGCCTCAATTCCAAATAATTCTGAAGGGCTATGTTGGCTGCAGAGTTCCCCTTGGGGTTAGTTAAACATTTGTAATAACTAAATCTTGATTTCACTTCTGCCTTTGACCAGTGCTGCTCCCCTCACTCCCCCACAGCCGTTGTTTCTGAGAACATTCTGCAATATAACCTGATAAACAGAAATGTCAAACTCAGAGTTTCAGGGGAAACCAACCTGCAACTGTGTCCCAACCTACCTACTCTTCCCTTTTTTTCTTACATTTGAAATTTTCCTCTGATTTCCACCAGAGTTAACCGTACCCTAGCCTCAACCCAGCACACTTACCTGTGCATGCATTTCTCTCTCTCTCTCCCTCCCTCTCTCTCTCCCTCTCTCTCTCTCTCCCTCTCTCTCTCCCTCTCTCTCTCCATCCCCTTTCTTTTGTCTTCTCAACTTATTTCACATGCATAATTGCTCTGTCTGGCTCTCTCATTTACCTCCCTGGATTTATCTTAACATTATGAATCTTTCTATCAACATGTCTATCCCCTTATAGACTACCCAGTTGTTTGATCCTAAATCGTTTTTCAGATGGAGTATGCACCAGCTAGGGGCCTCAATGCTCAGGAACAAAGGTGCACAGGGCAGCTTCTATCTGCTTCCATCAGGATAGCTGGTTTAAATCATATGATGTTTAAGTCCACTGAATGCTTTGGAAGGTAATTCACAAAGGGATCTATACATTGACAGAAAGATTCATAATGCGAAGATTAAAGTCGGAGAGGAAAATGAGAGAACCAAACAGAAAGTTAGAAAGCACAGGATAGAAACAGAAGGATCAGAAGAGCAGCAAGAGGCCAGGAACAAGATATGTGCCTCTGATGAGTTTAAAGCATTACTTTGGAATTTGGGGGCTACAGCACCTCTGGTATTTAAAAGGCTGCAACACAAACTAGGTCTTAAAGAACTTTGTGGCTGTAGTAGCTCTGTGCTTCTGAGTCTGAGTGCAGAACAACTTTAAATTGGTGGTCCACATGCCTTTAAGTAATTGTGCATGTACTACACAGACTGAATTGCCAGATGGCCTGTCTCCCCACCCCTTCAGCCCCATATCTGCATATGCATGTCAATATTCACCCACAAGGTTTTGAGCCTCTGGGAAGGTCTGGTAGAAAATCAGGGAAGGAAGCAATGATTATGCCTTACTGCCCTGGACTGTCTTTCTGTGCCCTCAACTCAAGTCTTCCCATATTCCTTTCCTGTAGTAGCAGGGCCTCCATATTATTTCTGTGAAAAGAAGGGGTTACAGATTTATTTAGCACCTACTAGGCACCAGGTTTTCTGCTTCCCATATGGTGATATTAATACTTTATACATAACCAGATGTCAGTTGGCATCCTGAGACTGAAATCAATTAACCCAAGCCCTTTATCATGTACTATTATAAGTCTGATGTTTTCCCTGGAACTTTTGTGCATGTCCAGATTGTTTCAACAGTCACTTCTGGTTCTAATTTCTTGTTTCTCCTGAACTCTTATTATCATTCTGGCCTTAAGTATATGGCAGCTCTCTTCCCTATGCTCCATGCTGACCCACATGTGGAACTCAGTACCTCCAAAACACTCCAACAAAGCAATGGTACAAATAACGGACTTTTTGAAAAAGTAGAGAATCGGTGACATTTTATATCACAGCAATGACAAAAACATAATATCAAATAATAAAACCCCTGTTTTAAATTCTTTCAGTCCCTCTAACACTGGGCATTACTTGCTGAGAACTTTAACGTCTTGTCCAGTTTCTCAGCTGTTTTGTTTCCAGTTTTCCTCTTCACCCTGGCCCTCTATTTTCTCTTCTGGCCTCAACTCCCCTCTGTTATTACTCAGAGAATTGTCGCTGTTTTCCCCTTCTTAACTCTGCACATATTTTGTATTTTCAAAAGCTCATTAACATGTCCCCTAAACAAAGAGCCACTTATTCTGGGTCTTGACCTTTAGCACCACAGAATAAGTGGCAGAGCCTTTGAAATCTTCTCTTTCTTCCTCCCTGCTGTTCCCAGCAAGTGGAAGGGACACCCCAAAGATTTATTTTCCTACTGACATAAACTATGCCCTACAGCTTGAGAAAAAAGAAGCAGGCTCTGGGAGTTTGAATGACATTTATTTTTCTTGCCCCAACACTCAGAGACAAGGAAATTAATAGAGAGCACTCACAAAGACAGAGCCAGAACCCAGGGTGGGCCAAGTACCAACCCATTTGTTTGCCACCATGCTACTTTTCCAGAACAGATGGTAGCCAATGAGTCTCCATTAACCACCAAATTAAGGAAACATAGGGAAAAGGAGAGTATAAGAGGTGCAAAGACAGAAGAAGACAGATGAATTATCAATGATATTGAAATTGAGTTTGTGATTGAAGTTTTTCTTTCATTCATGTAAAGTGAGGACAGAATGTGAAGAGTCAGGAGATGGTGTTGAACATTCGCTGTTAATTTGCTAATGAATGCAAAGAAGGCAATTTGTGGGGAGAGAGTCTTTCTCTCAGTGCTGACTGTCTACTTCCAGCAGGCCATCTGCAAGGCAGCTGCCCAGGGAAGAGATAAGCAGGTATCTATAAACTCTCAGTCATCAGAATTAGTCTGTGCTTCCCTGAGCTGTTTGCAATTGGCCTTTATTTTCCCCTTTGTAACTGGAACTTCCACACATACAAAAAAAATTCTTGGGGACTTCTAACTAGCATACACATACACACATATATATGATATATATGTTATAAATCATATATCATATATATTGATATCATATATTTATATCATACATATGATAATATATGTGGTATAAATATATATATATTTACTGGCTGACATGGATGTTTCTTTTCTAGTAATTCTCCAATAAAATCAGAAGGTAAAGGGCTCTGGAAGTTACAAAATAATATACTGGTCTGATGATTTCAATTACGAAAGTCATTCTTAAATGACATATTTTCATACCTCAGTAAAACCCATAAGGCATTATGCCTAAAATTATAAATTTTCCTGAATTCCGCCTTCTGTTGCACCCACCCCCGGGAACTCAGCAATATCCTCGAACGAAAGGTAATAAATCCCAACTTATTGACCTGTGTGTGCCCACACCTGTGCGGGGCCCGAGCTGCCGTGAAAGCACGTGCATAGTTAAGCCTGTCCTTGCTAAACTCCTCACTGAGACATAAAAGCACCTATCTGTAAGGGATGAACAAGTACAGCAAGGTCTGTATTGGTGAGTAGCAGTACTATGCTTTATTTAGTACCAAAACAAAAAGTAAATGTGAAAGCCTGGAATGGCTTTAGCACAATTTAGAGGTCTCTGGAATAGCCTAACTCTGCATTTTTGAAATACAGAAACAACAGTTTATTTCAAGCCAGTCGTTTTCCCCTAATCTGTGTCCCATAAATGTCTCCTCCTTTACAAATACACAGTTTCTCTGCAGTAAATCCTTTTGTTTTTTATTTCTGGAGAAGCAAGCTAAGTGATTGTCATATTTCCACTGGCATCGTGTAGATCAAGCCAAAAGAAACGGAAGTTTTAAAAATTTTTAATACCTACTCTTCTAGGAGGCAGGAATTTGAAAAATACCTCCTGTAAGCTCTGTGGTGATAATAACTTGCTATTTTAACCTCAAGATGCCATCTGCATTTCATAATGTGATTTCCCAGTTCTGAAAGGACAGTGATGAAATGATCTGACCTTTACGTATTCCTGTTTGATTTCTCTCTCAGTGTTCTGTGGGAAAAATAAAATGAGCTAAATATACCTGAGCCTTTTCTGTCTCCTCTACCCTGAAATGGGTCGTCTAATTAGCTTCCCCACTGTCCCCACCAAGACACAGTTGTCACGCTCCCCCCTCCTGTTGTTGAAGCCTGCCCCCTCTCCCCCCATCAGAGAATCCCGCAGTGGAGAGCAGTTCTTTCTTCCCACTGGCAGGAAATCTTGTGAATTGAAAAATAACAGATTTTAGATTTTCTGAGTCTTCATCTTGGACTCAAACAAACAAATCCCCCCTGCGAGCAAACCCGATAGGAAAGATGTTGTGCTGCCTGTTTTATGGACCATGACGAGGGCCATGATGAGGATGCCAATGGAGGGAGAAGAGGGAATCTGGACTCCCACCAAACAGCCTTCTCCTCTGGCGAGAGGGATTTTCTTTTTTTTATGTCTCTGATCATAAGAAGATTAAGAGGTAAGGCTCTGTCCAGGAAAGTCATCCAGCTGAACCGGAGCAAGCACACCAACTATTCCCCATGCTAATGCTTGTCTGAGGCCTGAAATTCAAAACTCCATCCTCTGGGAGGGATACTACCTGACCCTTCACTTAGAGAAATATTTGTGGTTCTTAATAGAACAATTCAGAGTAAAATGAACTCTTAAATGAAAAGAAGAAAAAAAAGAATTGTTGGGTAAAATACGAAAGGCAGCATGATATTGTGATTTATAAGTTTATATTTCATCTTTTTCCCCTCCATCGTTCCATTTTTCTGGCACAGAGATCCTAAGCCTTTGGAACCTATAAATCATGAGAGTGATAAAGGTGACTTTTGTTGTGTTAATGAGGTGGCTTTTGGAAGGATCAAGGTGGCCAACCACAGGATTAGAGGATTGGAACTTTCAGTCCCACCCCTTGACCTCCAGGCAGGGGAGAAGGGCTGAAGATGGAGATCACCAATGGCCAATAATATAATCAATCATGCCTATGTAATGGAGCCTCCATAAGAACTCAAAAGGATGGGGTTTGGAAAGATTCTGGGTTGGTGAACACATGGAGGTGCTGGGAGAGTGACGGTCCTGGAGAGGGCCTAGAAGCTCTGCACCCCTTCCCCATACTTTGCCCTGTGTATCTCTTCCATCTGGCTGCTCCTCATTATTTCCTTTTATAATAAACCAATGATCTAGTAAGTAAATTGTTTCTCTGAGGTGTGTGAGCTACTGTAGAAAAAAGAGTTGAACCCTAAAAGGAGATCGTGGAAATCTCTGAATTATAGCCAGTTGATTATAAAAGTAAATGTACCCTGGGCTTGCAACCAGCGTCTGAAGTGAGGGGCAGTCTTGTAGAACTGAACCTTTAACATGTGGAATCTGATGCTATCTTTGGATAGATAGTGTCAGAATTGAGTTGTACTGTAGGACAACCAGCTGGTGTCCAGACAACTGCTTGTTGTATGTGTGAGAAACACCCTCCCCACACTGCACCCTCCCACACAAACATACACATTGGAATTGTGTCCCAGAACCCCAAAGCGGGGGTTAAATATTTGTCTTTAAAATCAAAGAGGTCTGAGTTTTCAACATGACTCTAACACAAATCAACATTCCTCGATTCAGTTCTTTATCTGTGAAACTGGGATGTTAAATGTTCCTATATCTGATGGATGTTGTAAAAACTGATGTCAAGTATTCTGGTACTCAATACATGGTACGTATTCATTGTACTTTAACTATTTCTATTCTTAATTTAAGGTTGTCTTTTTCCCCCTGGACTGCACACAGAAGTATACACAGACTTTAGTTAAATGCATTATATTATAAATTTAATTCAACATGTTTAACTCAGTCTGACCTGTGTGGAAGGCATTTATCAGGCATAGACCTCAAGAAGCTCTCATTACAGGAGACCCCTGGCATTTGAGGATTTAATGTCTCCTGCATCTTTTCTTTATTATCTACCCTAAATGTTAGTGACATGCAACTTTTTCTGAGATGTAAGTGTGAGTAGTGTGTACTGTAAGGTCAATAAATTAGTTGTTCCAGGAAGAGCAACTGAATTAATGACAGTCCAGCCAAGCGCTCTGTCACTGCCTGAGTGTGTTTTGGTCAATTATGATCTCATGAAGACAGCTGGAATCTTGAATTATATATACTATAAAGGTGATCAAAATGTGGGGATTTTTGAAGATCTTAAAATGGATTATTTGTAAAAATCTTAGAAGGTCAAATTCCTTAATCAGAAAGGGTCCTAGAGAAATGCTCGCTCTTGTCTTGCCCTCTTGTCTTTGGACAGAAGATCTGTATAAGCCAACTACAACGCATATAATTATCTTTTCTTGCTCTGAAGCTTTCTAAGGATGGACACTTCCCAGATACTCTTTGTAGCTCGTTCCAGCATCTTCTCACTCATCACAGTCAAGATCCTTCCTGATGTCTAATCTAAGCTTTGCTTCTTTCTTCAAGGGTTCTCTCAGAAAGGGCGTGAAGTCTATTCCCTCTTCCTATTTCCAATAAGTGCCTAGCACAGTCCTCGCCGTAATACCTGCGAACAACCGCTCCAACGTGGTTTCAGTCAGGGAGTGGATCAAACATTTCCATAAGCCCGAGGACCCTAATCAAGCCACAACTTAATCTTCACAAAGCTTAACTCTGGGATAAGTAATATCGACTGCTAATGAACTTTGCTAAGTATTAGCCATATTTCCTAAGCTTTGAACCTCTCTATCTTTAAATGTTATTAGAAGTAATGATGTTTTCTGACCTGATTTAGTCACCTAACTCCTACACATAGACGCTGAAGCCAGTACACTTTGGTGCAAGTCACAACTCTATCAGTTAATAGTTGTGTAACTTAGGGCAAGTTTTTCAACTTTCCACATCTCAGTTTCCTTATTAGTAGAGATAATAATGATACATACTTCATTTGGCTGCATTATGGATTAAGTGGATTAACACTTAAGGTCCTGAGACCAGTACCCAGTTTGTAGAAGTGCTCAGTAAGTACTATTACCAAGGCTACAGGATGATTTTCCAGACCTTATCATCTTATCTCTACAGCCGGCTTAGTATTACTTTCTCTGCCTGGAAAATCCAGCCTTTCCTACCTGCACTATCTTCCTCTTAAACGTCTCAGCTTGGTTGACTCTCTTATCTACCATGAAATTAGTTGTGATCTCATCTTCAGGGTCCCTTTTTTAGTACTATTTTTAGTCAATTATGATCTCATGAAGACAGTTGTCTTTTCAAACTTACCTTCTCAGTGAGATTCCTGGCTTTTCCTTGAAGGAATAAAGTAAACCCTACAATTTTTAATAACCCTTCGTAATTCCTAGCAAGTTTCTTTGCTCTTACGGAGCACTTGGTGAGCAAAGGTGAGCTGATAGATGACGTGTTTATTTATCGGATTATCTCAAACTTAGTGTAAAAATTCTTATTAGGTTATCTCATCTACTCTACCTAATTCTAGTGTTTATATTTACATAAGAAGCACTAATAACTGTTCTTGGTACACAGTAAGTACTCAATAAATAAGATCATAATGAAGAAAGGAAGAGAAATATTTTTCCCAAGTCAGGCAACACATTATCTCATTTGGCTTCAATGACCTAAATTCAATGACCTTGAATTTATCCTTCAATAAATTCAATGACCTTGAATTTATCCTCATTTTAAAGATGAATAAATTCAAGCTTTGAGTGGCAAAGGATGATCATAAACCCTGGTTTTCCCAGGACAGTATTGGTTTACACTTCTTGTACCAGGACATAGTAATGGTGTTCCCATTCATTATCAAAAGTGCACATTTGCACAATAAATGACCAGCTTAATTAACGTCAAGGTAACATATCCTGTAAGTGGAGGGGTTATAACTAAAACTATATAACTAAGTCAACTCCAGAGCTCTAATCCCTAGGCTAACCTCATGGAAAAGCATATATCTTATTTCTTCCACATACCAGGGAGTAATGCAAAATATAAAATTTAGAGAGCTTTGGGAGGGCCACATACAGATTGAAACTTTAAGTTTGAGAGGTCTCAGACAACCAAGAGAACCAAGAAAACATGATCAGGTGGCAAGGTGGGGGAAATTATTTCCATTTATTTTCTGTCATCTCACAGAATAATTCCCCCATTAGAAAAACTGTGAATTTTACCTGCACAATGAAAACATCATACAAAAATATTATTATATTTGATTATGCATGTGATGAATGTTATACCTGATGTTTTGGCATTAAAAAGGAAGAGGTTCATTAAAAACCTGGAAGATAATAGAAAAATAATAGAAATACCAGCACTTAAAATTTATATAGCAATTTAAAGATTATACAGAACATATTTGTATCGGATTTATCTCTTTTGATTCTCACAGTTCCCTGAAATAGGTAGAACAGAAATAATTATTTCTATTTTACATGGAACTAAAAATCAAAGGGCTTAAGTAAGTCATTAGATTTATACTTGATAGTATAAATTAGGATACAACATCATTCTGACATTTCAAAGTGATTTAAAATTATTCAAACATAACTTGACAGGAAGCACTTTCAAGGGGAATGTACTTAAGGGAAAAAAACAAAATTATATTTGCCAGAAAGGTTGTGTCTGGACTTAAAAAACTGCCTGTGTGCTGCCCCACTAGACACTGATTTTAACTACGAGATTCATCAGGTTTTTAAAACTGCAAGACATTATCTTCACCTTGCCCAGTCAGCATAGGCGCTCCACCTAGAGAGAACAGAGGTGAATTTGTTCATTTCACATCTTGGGCTACAAAATATTGGGCATCACTGTCAAATCCAGCCAAATGCCTTCCGAATGAGAGGATCAGCGTGAACAATGCTGCCCCAGCACACCTGAGCCACTTTTTTCTAGTGGTTTCATATCAGGTCCCAAAGTCAGGAAACTGCTGATTCTGGGCAAAAGTATAAAATAACTCTGGTGTCCCCTCTCTCCTCATGTCCTTGTCTTATCTCTGTCCTTTAAATAAACCCGTTTGCTCATCCAACCATTCATTCACACTCTGGTTTAAATACAGGAATTGAAAACTAGCCTTATTGTTGCCTCTCTCAGGGTTAGTTGCATTTCAGTGTAATCAAAGCTAAAGATATTGAGATCTGATGAAGGCATTTCAAGCTGCTGGCATCCCACTTAACCTGAAATCACCTTCTGTAGATGCTACCTACCTACATTACCAACAGTCTCCTATTTTGACTCAAAAACAAACTTCCACTCAGTGAGACTGAATAGTATTGAAAAAGAACAATGGTATTTGCTTTGCTTGAATTTGGGTTCACGTATCTCTGTCAATTTTGCAGAATCAGAGGTGCAAGTCCTTTAAAATGTGGAATAGCGGCAAGGTGACAATGCAAAAACATAATTCATCAAGATATGCTTATGTTCTAAAACACTGATATTGAATACAGTAGGGCAGATCCCATCTGTATATCCTGAAAGTCATTCCCTTTCACAAATTCAGAGAACAAGGTTATGAGATTCCCTTCAAACTTCATGACAACACAGCTTGTGGGGTGTCTCCCAAAGTGGTATTTGCATAGGCCTGGGAGATAGGCACCAATAGCTCACCACGGACTGAATGTGATTTTCCAGTTTTGGGAACACATTCTACTCTCCAAATTTTTCATCCTGTCCTCTCATTCCCAACTTCAGAACTTCTAAAAAGCAGATCTCAACAAACTAAGCCTAGTGTTCAGTTGACCAACATTATTAAATCTTTATAGTGAATCTGTTTTTCTCTCCTCTCAGCAGCCTCCACTTAGGAGTTAGTATGAACTGCAATTTTTATTTTCTCAGTTGTTTCTTTGGGATGTGTTGACTTGTGTGTGTTTGTTGGGGGTGGAGTGGGTGACAGGGCAGAGGGGTTGTGATGTCAGTGGAAAGAATCTTTTATCACTGTGTGGTAGTTGATTTAACACATTTACTAGTTATGACAAATTACTGTGTGGATGTGAGAGTTTCAGACAAAGGTTGACATTTGAAAGCAAACATACCATGTAACTGCAAGGACACAATTGGAAGCAAAAATGACTAGATACATAGATAGACAGACACAGAAATATATAGATATAAATTACATAAATATATATTTCAAGATTAGATATATTTTTTCATTTATATTTTCCAATTTGATTAAGTTCCTTGGTCATCCTTTAAAATCTAACTTATTCACAACAATTCACTTTGTAGTCATCAGCCAATTTATTCTTTAATATCTCTTAAATGTTTCCAGAAATAGTAATAGTTCAGGTGCCAATATGGAGATAACATTTTGCAAATTAAAAAGTCATTATTTTTCTACAGCTGATAATTTTGTGTGTGTGTATGTGTGTGTGTATGTATACATGCATAGTGTATTGTACAGAGGTCTCCGACTTACAATGGTTTGACTTACAATTTTCCAACTTTACAATGGTGCAAAAGCGATATGCAGTCAGTAAAAATACGCAGTCCGTACTTCAAATTATGAATTTTGAATTTTCCCCAGGCTAGTGATATGCAGTAGGATACTCTCTCCTGGTGCTGGACAGTGGCAACGAGCCACAGCTCCAGTCAGCCAGGCAATCACAGGGTGAACAACCCTTGTTCGATAGTGTACCATGTTGCCAGCATTTTTTGGATACTGTGCTGTGTTTCTGCTTCCCATTGTGTCTATGAAATACCCATCTTTGTCTACTGCTTCTGGCGAGAAGGAGAGATGAAACTCAACATAACTGCCCAAGCGCAGGCTAATGTAAGTGTTCTGAGCACATGAAAGGCAGGATATGCTGAGCTAGGATGCTCAGTAGGTTAGGTGTATTAAATGCATTTTCAACTTATATTTTCAGTTGAGGATGGGTTTGTCAGAACATACCTCCATTATAAGTCAAGAAGCATCCACATACACACATATATATGCATTAATATTTGCCATGAAGTGATTTTGTGTCTGTGAAACTAGCTGTGCCATGTAATGAAGTTGTTTCTATGGAAACGGCTCATGATTCATGATCAACATAAAAGAAAATTACAGATGAAGGCATAAGGCAGACCTAACAGAGAAACTATTAATTCCTGAATTAAAAATTTAGATGCCATTATTACTCTTTCTTATGACTAGAAAAATTCTTTTATAATTGTAATAAATGTTATTGTTATTAAGTCCCTGCAATATGCAAGGAGTTACATAGCAAGCATAAAAAATATAATCCTAAACTTCCTGGAGCTTACACAGTGTGGGGGGTAAAGGCAAGGTTAAAAAAGAAAAACTTTATACATGCTGAACGATGATCATTGTTTATATTGGGTCTTTTGTCTTTTCAGAGTCTTAAATTTTTATATGCTTAATACAGAGTCTTGATTTTTTATATGCTCAATACACGTGTTCTCCTGCAGAATTCTTTCTAGTGTGGCTACAGAAAATCTCCATAGAAGAAAGATGACTTCCTGCGGGTTCTGAAGTACCTCCAGATGGATTTGGGTGGGAGAGGCTTGCAGGTGGTAGGAAGGAGAAATGATGGCCTCTGACATGAGAAAATATTCTAGGCACAGGTAGGATTTCAAATAAATGTCACCGACTGTCTCTCTGAAAACCACAAAACTGTATCTTTTGACTAGAGAACTGTATATCATTGCCCTGAAAATAATAGATCAGAAGAAGAAAAACCTCCCCAGGGGTCACAGAGGGTTAGAGTAGGCAGGGACCCTAGCTTTCAACAAATCTGTTCCCCTGCTTTCAGAAAGGATCCCAAATAAATACTCTCATTCAAACAGGATTCACTCCTAGCAACTTGCCTGATTAATCCAATCAGCAACAGAGCAAGGCATCCAGCCTCTAACTTTTCTGTTGCATCTGAAGGGCCCTAAACCCATGCTCCTTTTCAGATGAGGTAGGCATAGAATAGCTGATTGCTCACAGCTACCTAAGGACCTTCTTCTAGCTGAATCTATTTCTCGAGCTGTTTCGGTGTCTTCTTTCTCTAAACTAAATAAAACAATATCTGAATATCCCTTTGTTTAAATAGGTATCCTCTTTCCAGGAGACCATTTGTGGGGGAAAGGGCTCTGTTGAATTCTTGTTTAAAATCATCCCCACCAGGTCTTTCAACTGTTTCAGTTCTGCAAAGTTCCTGGGAGCCACTTTTTAATTTCCTAGCAGCTAAGCTTCATTTCTCTGGGCACACTATTGGCCTCACCTGTGCTGTCTGTTATACCCAGTTTCATTGTATCTCCAAATACGATTTCTATGAGAACTCACACTGCTTTCATGCCATTTCACATGGAAACACAATGTTCTAGAAGGGCTCTGAATCATTTTAGGAGAAGAGAGCAGGTGCTGTGTAAGTGGGCTCCCTCTACATCGATTTTCCCACCTGTATAGTTTTATAAAGGCAAGTAAAACAGAGTATAAAGATCACTTCTCTGGGGGACCTGTTAGGGTCTAGGTCCTCCTTCATAAAGAACAATATTGCTGGAGATTAAAGTTGACTGCACTCTAGTCTCTGTCTTTGGCCAGCACCCTTTCTCCATATCTCTAACCAACCCATTTTAGCCACCACATTTATGGGCCCCGGGATTTCTCCCTATAGAATTTGTCTTATCTGTGAACAGAACTAGAAGAGTCACCAAGGAACTGGTATTTTTGAGGATAGTTCCCATTTCTACTATTCTACCTCGATGTTCTCACAAGTACCTTATAACAACATGCTCTGATTTTTTTTAAAAATCTGAAAACATGTTCATCCACCTCAGTGCTGAGCAAGATGGTTGCTGCTTCTTTACCTTTGCTCACCCCAGTAGATGGTGCCCATCACACAATAGGGTGCCCCTTAGGATGTCCTAACTTCATTTCCTCTTTAACCCCCACAATCTAACCAGTCACAAAATCACTCTAATTTGTCTTTGTTGAATATCATTTGCCCCCTTCCCATTGCTAAGGCTACCGTTCTACTTTAAGCATTTATCATTTCTCACCTGGACTTTGAAAAACTCTCTTGGCTTCTTAACTAGGAACACTTGCAGCCTACTCTAATTCATTCTCCACATAGCTACCAGAACGATCTATCCGAAATGCAAAACATAACACCTGTTAAAATCTTCAGCAGGTTTCCTGTATTTCAGGATTAGGTTTCATTTCCTTAGCCTACCAATTCCAGTTCCATTGTCTCTGTCTCTCTGTGTCTCCCTTTCCCTTTCTCTCTCTCTCTCTGCCTCTGTGTGTATGTGTGTGCGCACACGAGCGCGTGCACCGTTCATAAAGCAAACAATTCAAAAGTATATATAAAGCATTGTAAGGATCCCTCCAACTCATATTCCTAGTCCTGGGTCCACTTCCAAGAGAAACCCTGTTACTCATTTCTTGTGTATTCTTCCAGAAATTGTCAGCACGAATACAAAAAATATGTTTATAGACTGGCTTTTTTTTTTTTTTTTTTTTACACAAGTAAGAACACTCAATAGCATTGTTTTACTCTTTGCTGTTAGAATTCTGTCTTACCTCCTGACAATCTTCCCTGAGCCCTTTAAGTTCTACAGTAGTGAATTACCTGCAGTTCCCAGAATACTCCACGATGTTTTCAGGCACACCTGCCAATGCCTATGCCCTTCCTTTTGTTTGGTAGGTTCTTTTGTTTATTTGCAGCCTATATATGGTGCTAACTACTCTACCTGTTTAAGATTCATGTCAAGCATTAGCCCTTCACCATGCCTTAGAAACCACTCCTCTGTGTACTCATAGGGTCCTGGACTTGTATGTCTCTATCATAGCATCTACCACATTGTCTAAAATAATCTCATGTATACATTGTTTTGTACACTGTGAAATATTTGAAAGTATGGGGCATGTCTTAGTTATATTTCCACCCCTAGAGCCCAGTTTAGGCCATGAAAAAAGGCTAATTGTCTGTAAGCATGTGTTAAACCCAAACACCTCAAGACCACGGTAACTATGGATGATTCAAAATCTTTCAAAGGGGAAAAATCTTCACTCGGGGATAGAAATTTTAAATAACATATGTTTTAAAAGACTAAATGCTACAAGAACAGAGATCATATATTTTATTCACAAGAGTAGTTGAATAAATGCTCTTGGAAGAATGGCCTTTAATCTTAAATATACAATATGATGATGAGTTTTATTGGAGCTGCAAAGGTGGGAATACCTTAGGCACTTAATGAAGGGATAGCAGATAAAACTACTAGTAGAAAAACAATGACTATGAAAATGGGATAGCTGGGCTCATGAAAGAAACCCACACATCTTTCACTATGTTTTTGTATCCAGACTTTTTCACTAAGTTATTGCTTCTGATAGGAATTAATTATAAATCCTTTCTTGAGCATTTCTGTCAAGTGCCAAGTAATAGATTGTTATTTACTACTGACTATTAACTTCTTTTGATAGAAAGCACTTAAGCAATTTCATTAAATGCACAATCTGTTGAAAACAGGAGTATTCTAAAATGCAGAAACTCGATGGTGATATTATGAAAAATAGGATTCGGCACTCCGAAAAAGTTCATGGGGAAACTGTACTAACATGTAATCAATTATAAGCATATATTCATCCATCTTCCTATTATCCTCAAGGATGGTAATGTCATTTGAGTTATTAAAACTCAAATCATTTGGAAAAATTTAATACCATTTTTCTTTTGAAATGTTTTCCCTTCCTTGAGAATGCAAGTTTTCATTGTGTGTTTTGAGGATGCTATTAAGACTTTGTGGGCAGACCAAGACAAAAATCATCGAACACAGAATTGATACTAAGTGATGTTCAGGTGAGATAAACACCCTTGCTACCAGACCACCTGATGGAAAGATTTTAGGTGGGATAGGTAAATCCTTTAGGATACACAGATCCTAGAAAATAATGGTTTTCTTCTGTTTCACATTAAGTGTTGTACAAAGTATTAGTTTGGCAGTAGTGGAGTAATGTTCCCAGCTTGAATACAATGGACAGTATCGAACAGAAATAGTTCTAATTTGGTCTTGGCTCCAATATTTAATGCAATAAAAACCAGGCCTCAGTCAAGTCTCATTTTGAAGACGATTGAGCCAACATTTCTCATTGCTGTCTTTGGGAATGTGTATAACTAGGGAAAAAAAAAGGAAGGTAATGCCATGACCAACCAAAATGATGATTCAAGAGACCCAGACTGCCTACAATAATTACTGCCATGTTCCCAGGAGGCTACCATCGCTTGCACTCAGTGGGAATTCAATAAATGCTTGTTGGTTGATGCATTTAATGGGTGAATAAAATGGAACAGGGGGGCTCTAACTAGAGAATAAGATAGAAAGGAAGAATCTTAATTTTGACAGTCTAAACTCTTTAAATGTCTAAGTTTATATCATAGAATATTTGAATTAGAAATAGGTTTAGCAATCAGGTCACTTACTTTCATTGTACAGAGGAGACACCTGAGGCCCAGAGAAGTCAAATGACTCAAGGTCCCAGAGCTAAATTCCACGAATATTTTTTAGTTGCCTAGCAGGTAGGAACCAGGCCCTAGAATCAGGCTGCCTGGTTTCAAATTCTGGCTCTGCCATTTACTGGCTCTGTAACTTCTGAACAAATTAGTTAACCCATCTCAACCGAAGTTTCCCTCTCTCAACATCAATTTCTCCATCTGTAATGTGTGACAATAACTGCATAGCCTTAAATCAAGGATTAAATGAGCTACTAATACAAAAAGAAAAAAACTACTTGATAACCATACCTTATACATAGGATGTGTGCAATAAATATTACTATTTATTTTTATTGTATTATACATTTTAATAGCTAGTGTGGCCTTGTAATCCTAAGAACACAGGATTTTAAATGTGTACTCAAACTTTTAAAAATCTGGACAGGATTGCTTTGATGTGGCTTAAGGTATAAAAAGATATTTCTGTTATCTCCAAACAGAAAGGCAAAGGGAAGTTTTCCTCTCTTAGTTTCTCCAGATGGTATAATATTATAACCCAGCACCTAAAAATGAGACCTGGTCTATTACTCATATAAGAGAAATATGTATTTATGTCTTTATTTAACTGCTGATATCTGTTCCTACCTTTAAATGGTACTGACCTACTTATGCAATTTGCAAAGGAATCCTATTATAACCTCAGAGGACTTACTGACAGCAGCAAGAGTATGTTTAGGCTATTTTACAAAGCTATTGCAAGCTCCTCCGTGGGGGCAAAAACAGTTTGCAATGTTCTCTGTTCTGAAGAGAAGTCATTGGTGTTCTGTAAAGCAGCAGGATAATACTGTCAGAGTGACAGTGCTTGGCAATATTTTCATAGCCATCATTTAAGGTTGGCTGACTCATAAGTATTGACACAGTTAGGAGGACTGCTTATTAGTCTAAGTCAAGCCCCATTATCCAGGCTCTTGCCTTTGTCCTGTTGCTTATCAAGTACCAAAGCTACCTGTTTAACTACCTGGAAATTAACTTGACACTTAATTTGGAACCTTGGAATAATACCATTCCTAGAGAAATTTAAGAGAAAAAAGATGTTCATTTCTTAATAACCCTAAATCTTAGGGTTACTCAAAGTAACCCTACTACTCAAAGTGCTGTCCACATACCAGCGAGCCACATCACCTGGGAGTTAGAAATGCAGGGTGTCCAACCCCACCCCAAACCTCTGATTTAGAATTTGCATTCTAACCTTTTTAAGATTTCAGGGTGATTCATAGACACATTTAAGATTCAGAAACACTGATTTGAAGAAATGAGTGGGGAAGGGAGGGATTCTGACAGGTGGTTACTGTTTTGTGTTACCAAGATGATGGTAATTAGAGATAAACTAAGTGTGTATCAGAAACCTGGAATCAAATATTAAAATAACAACAGCAGCAACAGTGGTCTTTAATGACACTGAGTACTTGGCCCTGTAATTACATTTGCTTTTCTTTTAGGCATTATTTATACGATTGGCTCGTTTTCATTTTTTACTTGTTTGTTTGTTTTCATTGTTATTTGTAATGCCTATAAAAGCATTCAGTTACATCCATCCATGCATGAAGAAAAAATAAATACATGTTAGTTATCTATTACTGGGAATGGCTACTTTAAGTTAGGACTCAATAGATGTAACATCTTCTGGGAGTGGTCGCTTGGACCATAGTGTCTTTAGGTTAAGGATAGGGAGCTCTGTGCTTGAAGGTCCAATTCGATCATCAGAAGCCACCTCTTTAAAAGAAGGAAAGACTAGTCTTTGAAATCTGAAATACAAGAGTTCAACCACTTGTTGGCATGTAATTAATATCATGTTTCCCCAGTCTACCACAAAGGGATGACTTGCTTATCATTATCTATGTTTTACTGGGTTTATATTAGCAAATGATAGTGGTTACTTGAGACAATTTTTTTTTTTTTGGGGGGGGGCTGCTGTCTCTTTTTTGTCCTAACTGCCTTCTGTTCATCTTTAGTCACTCTAGAGAGTGCTTTGTGTGTAGGTATATGGTTTGGCAGAAATTGTTAAGAGAGGTTTGAAGGGCTTAATATAACAATAAATGGAAATCACAGTGGTTTTTTAAAATGACAGTGATTGTTTATAATCACTGTCACATACACAATATATCACATGATACCAGAAGAAAAATCCTTCTTAATTCAATCAATACTATTCTTGCTTGAAAAAACAACAACCTTACTCTTAAGTATCTTTTTTCTATTTTTTCTGCATCAGAGGTTTGCATTCACTGCTCAGTAACTACGATTCTCAATAGTAGAGATCCTTGACTGTAAAAGCTGTCTATTTTACTTCCTAATTTTGGAAAAATATCTTCCATCCTGAAATATATAAATCAGAAAATACTTTTGATGCTATGCTAGTCTTTAAAACAGACAATGCTATAAACCAATATAGAATTATATTAATAACAAAAATTAACATAACCTAGTTTCGAACCCATTAATGGAATGCATAATTATCACGCCATTTTCCCAGCCATGGAATGGGTGGATAATGATGATAATGAATAAGAATATAAAAATGAGCAAAGCTTTAGTAACAAATTTTAGTCTAAATTTTCCTTAAAGCTATTTTTATTATATTCTTTGTCCATTCTTATTTTTTAAATTAACTTTGGTGAAAATTTCCTATTAAATAACCTCAAAAGTTACTGTCTATCAGGCCACTAAAACATGATTAATAAAAGAAGCAATTAGTATTTCCCACAGACATTCCACCCCTACTTACATTATCTAAAAACCAAAGCATATTATAGACCATTCTCTTCACCAGGGCTAACCATGCAGGCTGTGTTTATACAACACCCTCAATCCTAAACTTCCTCTTTGTTTCCATTTTTCTTGCAGTTATTTCCAGTCTATTTATTGCAATGCTTTGCCATGGATGAGAGAAGAGAAAATAAACCTTGGGTCCTGCTGGTAGCTCGCATTAAAAGGGGAAACAAGGAGTAACCTAACCAAGTTTTACTCCTTCAGTGCTAGTGCTTCTCATTTCCCATCTCTCTCTAACGCGACTGTGGAAAGGTGGTACATATTTTAGTATAATGTATCTCTCATTGATTTATCTGCTCGGAGAATATTTTTAAAAATCAAGTACATATACACATGGTGCGGCGAGTAAATAGGCTGTGTTATTCCATCATGAGGAGCTCTTTCCAGTGGCACTGCAATTAAATGATTTTTCTGAGCTTATGTATGAATTCAGTCGAACAACTGGTTATACAGAGCTTTTTCTCTTGTGGTGGTTGTTTTGGTTAATAGCAACTTCCCAATTCAAGACAAATTAAAAACAAAAAAACAAAAAACACCTGAAAAGATGTTTGTAAATATAGTCAATAGAATTATACATTTTTTTAAAATTCTGAAAAGTATAATATGCTATACAGAAGACTAACCACTGGCAAAGGCACTGTTTGCCTTTTGAGCTTTCCTAATCTTGTCCTATTTTATAAATTATCTATGGGGGTACTTACAAGGTGCCAAAATAAAAGAATAAAAATATTATTACATGATACAAACAACTTGTTTTACTCTCATGTCTTTAGCTGCAATAGCATGGGTTGGGTGTGATTTGTATATGTATACATGTTATTATATTATCCAGTGTTTGTAAACATTGTGTTTTGGATTGCTTTATTTTAGTGACATGTATGCAAACAGAATATTATAAATAAGTCAGTCTATTAAAAATATTTGTCGTCAGAAAATATTCATTGTGCATTACTTTTGAAAAGTTGCTTTTCTTTTTCCAATACAACTAGAGACCTTATTTTAAAATTGTATTTTAAATACACTATTTAAATCCAGGTAAGTTACTATCAGGGTGAGCACCTCCTAAGGCATATATTTGCCTAGTCACTATGTTACTAATATTGTATGTCAACTGTAATTGAAAAATCAATTTTAAAAAGAAAAAAATAAAGTTGGGTACAACTGTAAAATACAGAAATTTAATAGTCACACTTCTATTATAATCATATTCAACAGATTATATTTCTTTCCTGTCCTAATCTTAAAAAAAAAAAAAAATCTTAAACCTTATCCTGTTAAAATAAAATGACACACTAGTAGTAAAATGAAAAGACAATTCAATAGCCTTTACAACTATAAAGGGATAAAATCCCTAAAGATTTTATTCTTTAAATTATTCAGGCTATCTAAATTTCAGCAAGCGGAAAAAAAAAAAAATGAGCTGATGCTCACGTAGATCTAGCTGTTCCCTAGGTGGTTAGTTCTAGAAAAGCAACAGGCTTTCCCCCCTGCCTGCTTCTGGTGAGAAGCAACAGTTAGAAACTCTAGCAACTAGCAAACTGCTACCTCACAGTGGCTGGAAGCAGCCAATAGAGAAAGCGACAGCTATGATTTCAATCCATTTTTGCAACAGCTTCCAAACGGGAACAGAGATAAAAAAGGAAACAATAGAATGTTAACCCTTTGAGACAAGGAAGGGTCTCGCTGCTCTCCCCCCACCCCCTTCCACCGTCCCTTGAATCATCAGGCCTCTTAGGCGTGCTTAAGTTCCTAGGGTAAAACAAAGCAATAACTCGAGTCATTCTGTTTCATCTGAAACTGGCAAGATGCAGCAAGACGAATTCAGACATCCGCACATGGGAGCAACGCAAGCCTCCCCAGAAGCTGGCCCGAGCGCTTTCCTATTAGCAAGCACGGGCTGTGGTCTCAGCCTGTTGCTCCGCCACACGGTGCGCTAGAGCCTCTAAAAAGGGATGGGACGCCCTGAAACCTCATCTGGGAGTTTGAGGGCTGGGTGGCGGGGCTGGGTCTGTCCGGCTCCCGGGCTGCGGGCCGGACCTGGCGAAGGGAGGCTGCGGACCACCGCGCGAGGCCCCTCGTGCAGGCCGCCCGGCCGCCGGCAGGTGGTGCCCTGGGCATCCGAACGCCGAGGAAGCCGGGCTGAAGTAGCGCTCAGACTCCGCCCCACCCACCGCGCCGCCAGTCACCAGTCTTTCCCCAAATAGTGCCGAGCACGTTTCCTCCGGAACGCCGCAGTGGCCCGTGTGTGTTGAAAATACAAACCAGGGGCAACAGGGTGTGTGCGCCAGCGTGGGGAGCGCGCGCGGACTGGGACTCCCCGGGCCGGGGCGAGATGACCGCCAATGAAACGCAGAGGACACGGGGACCGGTCCATTTGGTATCTGCGTAAGCCCGGCCGCGAGCCCGTCCCGAGGCCACTCACCATGTTCACTTCGGAGACCATGTCTATGCTGGCGACATCGATCCGCATCCCGACGTCCACGGGGGGACCTGCCGGGGAGGTGGGACACAGTATGGTCATAGTCTCAGAGTGGCGCCTGGCCGGGCGGGCAGAGGGGCTTCCTTTGCGCTCACTACACCGAGAGTGGGTTCCCCCTCCGCCCCCCCGCTGGCAGGGCACAGCTTGGGAAAACAGGTGTGGGCACACGCGTGATGCAGTGACTATGCAGAGGGCGTGTCGGGCCGGGAAAGGTCGGCTCTGCCTGGGGTTCATCCACCTGCGACTGGGGGATCCTGTGGGGTGGGTGGGGGTGGGTGTGTGTGTGTGTGTGTGTGTCCAGGGCGTAGGGCATAGTGCACGCTTGCGAAAATTACGTGTGTTTGTTTTTTTTAAACATTTATCTCTGGCAGGAAAGGAGAACTGGGTGTGGGTTACAGGTTGAAAAAAGATGAAGCTTTACCTCCAAAGTCCGGCCGCAAGCGAATGTCATATCCTTTGAGCAATCTGTCCACTGTCTCTTTCACGTATGACATGTTGCTGGGCTCATTGGCGCTGAAGGGAAGAAGTAGGGACCGTATTGAGAACGAGCAGAAACTGCGAGCAGACATGAAAACAGACAGGCACACCTACCCCAAATAACAAGCGACACGACCCGGCAGGCGGGGAACGCGACCACCGGCAGGAGGGAAGAACGCTCACCTGTGCGCACAACAGACCATGGCAATCACCGCCGGGAGGGAGAGGAGCCCCAGCCTCCCTCGCTTTTGCACTGTCCACATTACTAACTCTGATTAAAGAATTGTCTTTTCGGCGAAGATTCAAGGAATGCAACTTAGTCGGCGGCAGGGCAGTAATTCCCGAGCGGGCCGCGCATGCGCAGGGAGCGCTCGCTGCCAGGAGACACCTTGCGCCTCGCAGGCGAGCAGCGGAGCAGGCAACAGATTTCAGCGCCGGCAAGTTCCGGGCGGTGCTCGCGGCGGGAGTCGGGCCCTGCCGTCTGCCGGGGTCCTGCGTGCGCGCGTGCACAGGCACTGGGGGTTGCCGCGCTCTTTTCCTCTCTGCCCTCAACCTGCCTTTTTTTTTTTTTTTTTTAACTCAACTCGCAGGCAACTGGCTAAGGCTGCCTGTGATTGGCACCTTTCCTTAACAGTCACAGCGGTCCTGGAGCTGGGAGCCTGGAGACGGGGCGGTTCTCTGGTCTCCAGTGTGTGTGTGAGTGTGTGTGTGTGTGTGTGTGTGTGTGTGTGTGTGTGAGAGTGTATGTGAATGTGTGTGTGTGTGTGTGTGAGTGTGTGAGTGTGAGTGTGTGTGTGTGTGAGTGTATGTGTGTGTGTGTGTGAGTGTATGTGAGTGTGTGAGTGTGTGTGTATGTGAGTGTGTGTGAGTGTATGTGTGTGTGTGACTGTGTGAGTGTGTGTGACTGTGTGTGTGTATGTGAGTGTGTGTGAGTGTGTGACTGTGTGTATGTGTGTGTGACTGTGTGTGTGACTGTGTGTGAGTGTGTGTGTGTGAGTGTATGTGAGTGTGTGTGTGTGAGTGTATGTGAGTGTGTGTGTGTGTGTGTGTGAGTGTGAGTGTGTGTGTGAGTGTATGTGTGTGTGTGTGAGTGTATGTGAGTGTGTGAGTGTGTGTGTATGTGAGTGTGTGTGAGTGTATGTGTGTGTGTGTGACTGTGTGAGTGTGTGTGAGTGTGTGTGAGTGTGTGTGACTGTGTGTATGTGTGTGTGACTGACTGTGTGTGACTGTGTGTGTATGTGAGTGTGTGTGAGTGTGTGTGTGAGTGTATGTGAGTGTGTGTGTGTGTGTGTGTGTGAGTGTATGTGAGTGTGTGTGTGTGTGTGAGTGTGTGTGAGTGTATGTGAATGTGTGTGTGTGACTGTGTGTGTATGTGAGTGTGAGTGTGTGCGTGTATGTGAGTGTGTGTGACTGTATGTGAGTGTGTGTGAGTGTGTGTGTGTGTGCATGTGTGTATGTGTGTGTGTGTGTGTGTGTGTGTGTGAGTGTGTGTGAATTTGTGTGAGTGAGTGTGTGTGTGTGTGATGGGAAGGGCGGGGTGATGAAGTGAATGAAGAGGGAAAGCCAGAGAAGGAGGGAAGGGCAGAGGAAACCCAGGAGAACTGAGGGCTCTGGGCCCCAGGCCTTCAGATCGCTGTCTGGGCGCAGCCCTTCCCTGTGGGGGGCAAGGCCGAGGGGCCCTCACCTTTTTTTGCTCCCTTCTTTCCCTCCCCCTTTGGTGTCTCCAGCCGGGGGTGGAGGTGGGGGGGCAAACAGGCAATGAGACAGCATCTCTGCGCAGGCTGCCCTTTTCCCGGCCAGTCGGCCCCAAGTTCCACTTACCTTCCAGGTTCCAGTGAGAAGAACCTGTTTCATAAATGGCCAGTGCGTTAGCTTGTATTTAGTAAGTAACCCAGAAGGGGCTCTGAAACACCAGGAGGGTCTAACCTCTGCAAGTAGATTGGGGTTGTGTAGGAGCAGCAGTTGTGTGAATTAAATTAAATCCAATCAATGCAATTCGATAAATGTCATTGAGCACATGTTGGGCGGGAAGCTCTGGGCTAGGTAAGTGTTTGTTCATTAAAGAGCATTCCTGTCCTAGAGAAATTCATAGACAAATCAGAAAGAGGGACACAAATATAAGAGGTAAATTAAATATGTATCTCTAGATAGTGTTAAGGTGACAGAAGGGCTGTTACTTCTACCAGGGAGAAGTAGGATATGGTTTCCAGAGGAGAAATCTTTTTGCCAGAGCAAGGAGGGAGGTGTGTTCCAGAAGGAGGGAACAGCATGTGCCGAATCCTAGAGACTTAAAAGACTGGTCTACTTGGATCGCTAAACCCTGAAAAGACTGAGCAGAATATAAACTGAGGGAGGAAGGAATGGTGGATGATGAAGGTGCAAAGGGAAGCTGAAGCCAGAGTATAAATAAAATTACGTACAATACTACATGGTTAGGAGCTTCTGGAAATCAGTGAAGGTTTTAACTAGAAATGGTCAAGGTCAGATTTAGATTTTAGACAATGCTCTGGTAGAATAATCATAAGAACAATTAACTTTTGTCACTTGCTAACTATTTGCTGGTTATTGTGTACATTACCTATTATCTCTTTTAACTTTGTAACAATACAAACAAGGTATATATTATTCTCATTTTATAGATAATGATGCTGGGAACAAATTAGGATAATGTAACTAGTTTAATATCAAATAGCTAATAAATGGTGGAATCAGTGTTTCAACCCAGAATCTATGGACCTAACTGTGCTGTTTTGAAACACAGACCCCAATGGGGAGAAAGAGAGACAGGGAAAACAAAAAGAAATGAGTTATTATAACAACCCCCAGCAAAGGGAACTATAGCATGGAGAGGAGGTCATAGACTAGTGCAAGGTTTCTGAAGTATAAAAGAGGCATCAAATAATTGGAAAGCTCAGGGCCTGGAGACTTTTGGAAGGTATCTAAAGAATTATACAAACATTTACAGAAATGTAGATCTTGACATTATTCATATACATTAATTTTATTTTCTCATTTGAGCCTCACAACAACCTTAAAGAGCGAGGCTATTTCTTCTGAAGACAGTGTTAGCTCTTAATCAATTTTCTTAATTTTCTTAAAAGTATGTGAATTCTACCTTTTAAATTCATATGGATCTTCTTTAATGGGTAAAGAGAAGATTTGTGCTTCAGGTTCTCACTGAAGCAAAGAACCTCTCTGTACTGCACAACTCTTGGCAAAAGCTGGACTGTAGGAAAAAGATGTGTGGAGGTTTACTTCATTCATTCATTCATTCATTCATTCCTCAAATATTTATTGAACATCTACTGTCAGACACTATGCTAAAATCTGGTGATACAACAGCGAAAAAGACAGTATACAGAGTCTCTTTCCACATGGAGTTTGTCAACTGACCCATCTATTGTAGGTTGTAAATTGTGAGACTTGTTAGCCAAATTCAATTAATAAGAGAAGCATGTAGTTTGGTGTTCACTGTTTGTTTAACTTATAAAGCTTTTATTGGGATATATGTTTTCCAGTTGGTCATAAATCCCAAAAGCTCCTTTTGAATAGGACTTCATTTAACAATGTACTTTATTTAACAATGTCTGCTAAAGAGCCAAGATTTTATCCTAGCATTAAGGAAGACTATTGCTGACTCTGTATACTTGAATTTTAATGTTTAGCATGGCCCAGTTCAGATCAATTTCACTGAATTTGGCTTTTAAATTATGCCTTCCACCTACATGGAAGCACACTACAAGTCACAAGATATTCATCATCACATCCATTATTGGGATGCTATTGAGGATAAAGCCCACTGCATCAGTCAGTATCTTATGTATGAAGAACTAGGAGAAAATTTTTTTCTCAGACACTAATACTCTGAAAATTGTTTCATTTCCTGAATAGCTTGTATCATGTGGGCAACAGGAATCCTAGAATTCATTAATTTCCCTATTTGCTTTGGCCACTGGGACTCTTAGAAATATAGGTACAATTCAGCTTTAATAATTATGTAAGATCTTAATGACCTGCATTTTGATATATTACATTTCTCCTTGATGACCTGGAATTCTAAATTTACTTTTCCTTTCTCACACTTCACTAATTTAAAAACAGATATGTTGCACTGAATATATATAGTGTATAAGCTGTCTTGAATAATTTTTGGTACTAATTGGGAAATAAATTTAAAATAATAAGAAATAAGTAAATAATTGAAAATAATTTAAATATCACCAGATTCAGACAGTGCAGGACTTATTATGGCTTGAAAAAGCCAATACTTTCTCTGTGAAGTTGCTTGTTTTTTCCCCAACCAATCCTCTTAATTAAGACCTCCCCACCCGTTCAAAATGCAACTCAATTTCTACTTTTTGTTAAAGCTATCCCTACTCCTATTATCTTCTGATAATTCTTAGAGGGACTGAAAGAGGACCCTAAAAATGATCACCCAACTAAGATGGAAGTGTCTGAAGATCAAGACATATTCTCACACATATTCCTAGTGAATATGCTTACTGATTAGAATATAGAATAGGCAGCTTTAAATTCTATTTTGAATTGGAATCAAACTTGGAAATGATGGTTTCACTTTCAAATTAGGCCTGCTTATTTATTTATTCTTATAAATACTGACTCCAGACAAATAATATATAGCTAAAGCTCTTTTTAGTAAGCTATGCCAGAGACACTGTGTAGCTTTAATGTAGACTGCACACCTTAAAGGAAGAACTACTACTACAGACTTTGTTAAAACTAAATAATAAGTATTTCATTTTATAGTTTAAGAATGTAACTAAAGTTCATTTCCATACAGTCTTGCTTCTTTTTATTGAGCATCTATTGTGTGCCTAGCAAGTATGCAACTCTGCAGTCAAAATTAGTCCACTGTTATTTGTCCTCAAGTTGGCTTAAAATCTTATGTGAATGGATATATTAGGTTGGATATATGTGAAAGGAAGGTGGTAATAATTGTTTGGAGGTTTGATAAAGCAGCTTCTTAACATAATTGAAGAATAAATGAGTGCCTACCCTAATTCAATCCTGCATTTTCCAGAAACTAACTTCAGTATTAAAAATGAAGCATATAGTTAAATTAATGTTTCAAATTAGTGAATAAATGACAGGTTTTCTAATAAATAATAGGAAAATTATCTCTTTGGAAAATAAATAATACTGTGTAAGCATGTCCGTATACTGTTTGTTAAAATAAGTTTCAGTTGAATTAAGGACTTAAAGGTAAAAAAAATGAAACCATAGAAATAATAGATTGGTATATACATTATAACCATTTAGCATTTAATAAATGAATATAGAACATATTACTCTTTGATATTTGATGGCCAAAGAAGAAAAAATCAAGGAAAATGTTTATATGAATACATAATTACAAAGTTATTTTTAAACCATATACTTGAAAAATAATTAATTGTGATAAAGAGGCATTTCCATGAAAATATGAATACTCAACATTACACCAGAGGCATGGTATTGCAATAAGACAATTAAAAATGAGGGGGAAACAATAGAAAAGGAACTAAACTTTCCTTATTGCCACATGGTAAGATGCCTGGAAGGAAAGTCCAACAGCATCTCCAAACATACAAGAATACAAGAGAGTCAAGGCCGCTTGCTGCACAGAAGGTCAAACAACATTTCAACACTCTAGTACAGTAAGACTGTACCACCTTTGAGACTAGGAGGACTCAATAACTACAAAGATGTCAATCATATCCACTCTAAGAAATATAAACAATGTGAATCAAATTCCAACATTTGCAGTGGAAATTAAGAAACCAATCCTAAAACTCAAATGCAAGATTAAAGAAGAAGAAAACCAGAAAATTTTGAAGAAGGAAAAAAGAAGGAGCATAAGGACCACTTTTCTTGGAGGTGCCAAGACCTATTGAACTAGAGAACTTGAAACAGTATGTGTTCAGTTCATGAAACAGCAGGGCTCATATAGAGACAGGAAAAACGGTACAAACAGATAAAGAGCATAAAAATATTCCTCTCTTTTAGGAAAAGTGGGGAAAGATAATCTATTCGATAAATGCTATGGAGACAATTTATTATATATAAAGGACAAAAAAAAGTGAATCTTTACCTGATTATATGCACAAAAATGTATTACAGACAGATACATAACACATTAATTTGCTGTTTTAAAAAGGTTTAACATCAAGTATCATGAATACTGTGGAGGAATATAATTTCAGAAACTTTGGGGACAATATTTACAGAAACTTTGGGGACATGATCTACCTTAAGAACAATTTTTAATATAAATAGTCATACAATATACTATTTTCTGGCTCTATTTATGGAATTTGCATTCTGTTTAATTGATCAAGTTTTCTGATTTAACCTAATGTTATTTATATATATAACGTGAAATATGCAATATGCAACATATAATGTAATTAAAAATAACATATTCAATGATATAATACATATAATGATAATTCAATATACATTGTGAAATGTTTACCAGAGTCAAATGAATTAATATGTCCATCACCTCACATAGTTACCATTTGCGTGTGTGTGATAAGAACACTTAAAATCTACTTTTTTAGCAAATTTCAAGTATGCAATACAATATTACCTAGAATAATGATGCTATGCATTAGATCCCAAGAACTTATTCATTTTTTTAACTGATCAAAGTACAAACTTTCATTTATGACGTGATATATTTTTATCACTATCACTATTACTAAAGTTTGAATTTTGGAAGGGTAGCCTCACTATTACTACCTTTTAAAACGTTTTCATATCCTTTGTTATACTTTCATACTTTACCTTATAGATTAAGTACTGTATTAACTTATTGATTATAAAATCTTATGAAACCTTTTTATTATAGTAAGTCTACTAATTAACTCAAGTGGTATTGTTTCTGTATTAATGGAAATGGTCTCACTTCAATTTTTTGCATATGACTTCATTCTCTAAGGGTTTATTATATTCTTTGAAAAAAATGTCTTGTGTATCAGGCTATATAGAACACAGTTATTTAACAGATTTAACAGACTTTTAGCTGCTAACATGAAAAATGTCTTTTTAACTTGGTATTTTTCAGCTCTTCTAATTCACATATTAAAATGTAGACTTTTGAGGCTAAAACATATCATGTCATATAGCCAAGTACATACTTACCTCTTTTATTTTTACTTTTTAAGCATCATGTTATAACATTTTTTAAATTATGTCATCTTAAATAAATGAATTCATATTTTATTATATTTACATATTTATACTTCTTTTGAATTACTTCTCAAATTACCATTTCCAGTAATTCTACTATTTCCAGTATTTCCAGTGATTACAAGGGTATCCTTTTCTTTTTTAAGGAGAAGTATACTTAGACAAAATATATGATTTCTTGTTTTAAAATATGTACTCTGTCTTATTAATAGAGAGATGTCATTATTGCTTTTATTAAAAATACTAATATTAATTAGTAAGAATAATAAACACTTTATAAGCTTATTATTTATGAATTTTTTTTTTTTAATCCTCACCTGAGGATATTTTTTCCATTGCTTTTCAGAGAGAAGGGAAAGGAGAGAGAGAGAGAGAAAAGCATCAATGTGAGAGAGACATGGATTGGTTGCCTCCCACCCTCGCCCCCACCGGGGCCGGGGATCAAGCCTGCAACCGAAGAACGTGCCCTGGGCCAGAATTGAACCTGGGACCCTTCAACCCACAGACTGATGCTCTAGCCACTGAGCCAAGCCAGCTAGGGCTTTAGAAATTTTTTTTAAACACTTAACATAGTCAGTGCTTATAATATCTTATGAAGTGTGATACTATAATTAGTACTGTTTTACTGATGAAGTAACTGAGAAACAGAAAGTTCATCAGTTTATCCAAGATGAAAAATTAAATGATACGGAATTCAAACTCATGGAGTCTAATGACAGTCTATACTCTACCAGTATACTATTAATTATGAAAAAATTTTTTCTCCATAAAATAATTTTTTAACCTCTATTGATGTAATTATATTATTTTTGCAAATTCTATGTAATTAAATGCATTTAGGATTTATCCTGTGTTATGAACTATTTGCACTTTTAGAACAAGCCACAATTAGAGGATTTTTTCTTTAAGCACAACAGACCTCTGCTCCCAAAGCAGAATCTTACGAGGGGTCACTTTGAGAACTGGAAGTGCTTGTAGTGCTGTGACCTCTGACCAATGTGGTGCTGTGGGTAGGAAAAAATCAAAGAGAATGGCAATTAAGGTTGTTGCCAGTGATATGTTGCTTTAGACTGTCAATTAAAAATGCTGCCATTCATAACTTTGTCAGTGTATAGAGATTTTACTGTTAATTTTTAGTAGAAACTATTTATACTTTTCATTTTACTGGTTTCATAGACTAAATTTTTAGTACCTGGGATTATTAACTGGATAACAAAGGTGTTACAAATAGTCAGGTGATTATCCAAGTGAACACTTTTCTGTCTAAACATATAGCCTCAGGACTCACTCATTTACTCAAAAATATTTTTAGAATTATACAATAAAACATAAAAACTAACAGGATAAACATATCCGAATACCCAGTTTATAATGCAAAACATGCTAGAAGCAAGAAAAGAACTTTCCATCTAACCCTGGAGTGTCAGGGAAGACGTCTCAAAAGAGTTGATACTTTCTGCCAGACCTTGAATTCACAGACTTAAGAACTTGGAGGAGCTGGGGTAGGTGGAAATCACAAGCAAAGGCTGTCAGTTATACAGCTGATGGTGGTAAAGAAAATCGTAGTAGTTCAGAGAGGACTGAATAGAGTTATGTTTGCCGTAGTGTCGGGAATTGGGTGATGGGAGAAGGTTAGGAAGGAAGGAAGTTGAAGAAAGGAACATGTCCCAACTCTCAGCTAAACAAGAACGAGACTAGAAAAAGGAAACGGGATTTTCTTGGAAAATAAAACTGTTTTTCCCTCTGCCCTATATTAATACATACTCACCATTACTAAATGGAGATCAAATCATTACTAACCTATCATTTTAATTTTGTTGTCATTGAAATTCTTCCAATTATTTTAAGAAGGATTTGAAGAAAATTTTGGAAAACCTATAGATTTGTACTGATCACTGAAATGATATAGTGACAGTACAATTCATTAATTTAAAAAATAATAATTTCTGAGTAAAGAAATCAAATTTATACAACCATCCTCCCTCTTGGAGATAAAACCTAAATTATACAACATTTTAAACAACCAAATATTTTGTTCAGTCATAAAGTCACTTCTATCTATGAAAGCTGAATAAATATGGAGAATATTAGAATTCTTTCCTTCCAGAATCAGAAATGTAATAACCATAGCATAGAGCAGTTCTAATTTGGGTTTAAGAAATCAAATACTGTTTAATATGAATATATAAAATCAAAGGTAGCAAATCTTTAAGGAAAACCAATGGACAGAAAAGAAATAAATTCCACAAGCAGAAAACTAAATCCTCATAGAAAGTAAGACTACTTTAAAGCAAGTGTAACAGCTTGAGAAAGATGTAAGTACATACAGAACACCCTATAAAGAAAACAAACTGTTGGGCAAAAACAAAAGTCAACAACAATGAAAAATTTAAAAACCTGAGTTCTAGGAAATCAAAATGTAACTGAAAATATTAAAAGAAAATTTGAAAGATGAATTGAATGACACAAATGAAAAATTTTATTAGTAAGCCAGATGATAAAATTAAGTATATCGAGATTACACTGCAAAGGACAGGTTAAAGAGTCATTGAAAAGAGACCCCAAAATTTCATAAGGAAAGGAGGAAAAAGAGCAAGTAATGAAAGAAATCGCAACATCCCAGAGATAACAAAAATTATTAGTTTTATGATTGAACAAGCTCACTGAATGTTAAACAGCATTAATTAGTCATATTCTGGTGAATTTCCAGAACATCTTGGAAAAAAGATCCAAAATTCTAAAGAAAAAAATCCAAAATTCTCTTGAGAAAAAGAAATCATATTACCTACATAGAAAAGAGAATAATTTGTCATTTTTTACAGCAAATTTAGTCCAGAAATTCTTTGTTTTAGCAAGAGAAAAACAAACATGAGTTTAATAACTTGAGCATCAGAAAAAGCAATGAAGCAATGTTTTTAAAATTCTGAGTTAAAATGACTTTGAAGTGCTAATTCTACACTCTCACTAACTAGCATTCAGATGTTTTGGCAATACAAAGTCATTTTTAGACATAAAAGAACTGCAAAAGATTTGCCGCCACAGATCCTTTCAGCAAGAATTACCTAAAGATTACTACAGCAAAATAAAACATCGACACAAGAAAGAGGAAATGACACAAAATGAAGCGATAAGCAAACAAGCCAGTAAAACAAATTCTTCTCTAATTTTTGATAAAATTAGTGAAAATGAAAGTAATTGTTAAGTTATTATTCTGGCACTGGCCGTTGTTGTTCAGTGGTTAGAATGTCGGCCTGAGACCAAAGGGTCACAGGTTCGATTCCTGGTCAAGGGCACACTCCTGGGTCGCAAGTTTGGTCCCCAGCCCGGTCAAGGCTTGTTCAGGAGGCAACCAATCCATGTGTCTCTCTCACGATGATGTTTCTCTCTCTCTCTCCCTCTCTCTTCCCACTCTCCCTCCTTTCCACTCTCTCTAAAAATCAGTGGAAAAAATATCCTCCAGTGAGGGTTAAAACAAAAAAAAGAGAGAGAGAAAGAAATTATTCTGTAGCCATAGGCAAAAACTCCAGAAATTAAACATTTGTGAGTATGATAAAACAGGAAGAAACATATACTTTGAATAGGCCATACTTCTTAAGTAGAAATATGGAAAACAAAAACTATATTTAGTGCTTACTATATGCCAAGCATTGTTTTAAGTGTTTTTTTTTTCATGTATTAGGTCGCTTACAAATAACATCTCTAAACTTTGTTAATATTGTATTCATTTTTGAGATTTTTTTTCAAAAGAACAACAGATGGAAAAGGCAACTTGTTGATCACACAACTTAAATGTGACAGAGCCTGGGTTCCTGATCACAAAGTGAAAATCCAACGCCAGTATTATTAACGACCATGCTACACTGCTTCTGATGGAGAAAAGGTGGAGCACGGAGGGTGAGGCAGCCAATGATGATGCGCAGATAATGAAAAATTCCCTCAGAAGACAGAAGTAACAAGCTAGTAGTTGAGAAATGATAGCATGAAACCCTTGAGTGAAGACCACACGTGACTGAAGATCTCCACACCTGGAGAGGAGACCAAAATACAGAGCTACCTATGGACTGCCAGGAATGACTTCCATTTCCATTTCCAGCTTCATGATATCTGTTATTCCTAGTGGTTCAGCATTTCCTGTGGCTGAGATTATTTTTTTTTACTATCATATGCATTCTTACAATAAAACCACTAAATTGAAGCTCTATAAGGAAAACAAACTTTTTCTTTAACTCACCAATGCATACATACTTCTTATCTATAATTGTGTCTGGCACACAGTAGATATACAATAAATACTAGTTGAATTATTGGTAAATATATAAATAAATTCAGCAATATTTATTAAATGTCTAATATGAGTGCTATTCTAAATACTGAGTATATAGCTGTGACCAAAACAGATAGAAATCCATTCTTGTCATTCTGGAGTTTATATTACAGAAAGGGAGATGGATCATAAGCAAGGTAAATATGTAAAGCATATTGTATATTAAGACAGTGGTAGGAGGGGGGAAAAAGGCAAAAATGGAAATAGTAATCTGGGGAGGAATGTGGTTGTTAAAACTTTAAGAAACAGAGGTCAGGTAAGGCCTCATAGAAAAGGTGACATTTGAGTGAATGGCTATGGGCAACGACGGAGTGAGCCATGTTGATCTACACGGAGGAACATTTCCAACAGAGAACAGCAAGTGTACAGAAACTGAAGTGGGAATGTATCCAGTATGTTCAAGGAGGCCAGTGATGCTAGAGCAGAGAGACAGGCAGAAAAAGCAACAGGACATGAGCTAGAGAATTAAAGGATTTATTCTGAGTAAGATGAAAAGGCAATGCAAGGATCTGATGTGGAGAACAGCATAATCCGACTTGCTTTTTAGCAGAACCACTCTAGCTACTCGAGAATATGGACTGCTAGAGAGCAAAGGTGGAAAGAGTTACGTCCTAATCCAGGTGGGAAATTATAGTAGTGGTGAAGGTGATGAGAAATGATCATTTTCTGGAAATATTCTGAAGCTAGAGTTACCAGGGCTTGCTGACAGATTGGATATGGAAGGCGTGGGAGAGAGGGGAATTCAGGATGACTGTGAAGTCTGAGTTGAGCGGAGGCAGTGTTGCCATTGTCTGAGGGAGCAAGGATACGGAGAAACAGTTTGGGAATGTGGCCTTGTGTTGCCGGTCAGTTTTGGACATGGAAACTGGACCTATGTGGATAACTCTATTTCAAGAAAGAGGTCTTGGCTGGAGATATAAAATTAAAAGTCATCCACATGTAGATGATTTGTTACGGACGTAATAGTGTGTGCTCCCAAATTCGTATGCTGAAGCCCTACCCTTAATATCACTGTATTTGGAGACAGGCCCTTTAAAGAGGTAACGTTAATGAGATTATATGGGGGGAACCCTAATCCGATATAACTAGAGTCCTTATAAAAAGGAAGAGACACCAGGCGTACTTGGACACAGAGAAAGGCCACATGAGGATACGGCAGGAACAGGGCCACCTACAAGCCAATGAGAGAGGCCTCAGGACCTTACTTTCTCACAGCTCTGGAGGCTGACACCTTGATCTTGGACTTCTGGCCTTCAGAGCTGACAGAAATACATTTCTATTGTTTAAGCCAGCCAGTTTGTGGTATTTTGTTATGGCAGCCCTAGTGAGCCAATACAGCATTTAATGCCATGGACCACATAATTTCACCAACATTTTTGAGATTGGGATATACAAAAAGGAACTAGAAAAAGAGACCAAGAAGGAGCAGCAGGTAAGAAGAAAACCTGAAGATGAAGAGTGGTCCCTAGAACCAAGGGAAGAAAGTGCACCAAGGAAAAGGAAATGATCAACTCTATCAAGTATCGCTGATAGAGCAACCAACACGAGGACACAATGGGTCTGCTTTTCATCAGGTCAGAAATGCCTTCTTGTTTTCCAAAATTGATGAATTTTGAGGTCTGGAGTTTCAGTTACAAGTTATTTAGATTCACTGTCATTAAAATTTTTGTAGTAAAACCAACATTAGAATAGATGATCTTGTAAGTTTCTTTTCAGAGAAAATAAATTTTTGTTTTTAAAAGTTAGTATGTATAAAGTTTTTATGTTATCAGTCAGGAGCCAAATGATGAAGAAAAATATATTCGAAAATTTTAGATCTCCCCTATTATCACATTATTTTGTTGTGTATTTGTTTTATATCTAGGAACTAGAAACATTAAAAATTCAACAATTGATTAGGCAAAAAAAAAAAAAAAAGATTATTTGTTAAAGAGAAAATAGCAACTTATATTTCTAACAGGAAAAACTAAATAAAAACATGGGTAAATAATAGTAGTAAGAAATTCAATTTTGGGAGAGAAAAGTCAATAACTGATATCTGAATTTAAATTAATTATTTAAGTTCAAAAAGAGACAATAACCAGTTTTGCTAATTTTCAATCTCTCCTTAGCAATCTGTGGACTCCAAAGCAATGTTAATATAACAGTGTGAAAATTTTTGATTGGTAGATTAATTATGCTATTTATGACATAATCACAAGGAAGGCAATAAGCCATCAAAAAATTAAGTATCTTGCCAATATTCTGCACACTTCGTGCTCAAACAGAAGCCTGTGTGTGTGTGTGTATAAGAAATATATCATTGGATTTTGAAGCTTTTTATTGTTTATAGTTACACTTTCCTATTTTATATATTCCTATTTGTTTACAGTTTGTTTCTTATTTATTTGGGGTTAGCCCTTAGGTGGCTTCCTGCGCTAGCTGTCACAGTATAACTTTCCTAGAAATCTATCTCATAGTTTCTCAATATTTCTCTGAAGTTATACTGCATGTAGTACCCGGTTAAGAAAATGTTCATTTTTAATTTTCCAAGGAGTTTAAGTAAAGCAAAGCATCATTCTTACGCTGTATAATGTCACATTGCTGCCAGAATTATACTACTTTTCTCTGACAGTTATGTTATATCAAAAGCATGGTGCCAAACACTTCTTTAGGCTTACTGAAGGTTAACATCAGCAGGAAATTTAACAACCTAACCTAACACTCTCATGTGAAAGTGAGAAACAGTGAGATACATAGAAACTATATTATGTGCAGAAGGTCACACATGTAGTACATGTAATTTCAAGCAAGCTAACTCCAAACATCTCTCTTTCTAAATAAGTCATTATTCCTTTCTCCAGTAAAAAAAAAAAAAATAGTATTAATTCTGTTATTCTCAAACTCTTCTTTTAAAACGGCCCATGATATTTTTGAAAAGTTAAATTTTCTAATAACAAGTCAGGCATTTTAGCACCTAGTTCAAAAACTGATTCTACACTCATTTCAACCAAAGAGCATCATTTTGTTCATTAAATTGTCTGCATAATAAAAATTTTGACACCTAGAGGACAGTAAAGAACGTTTCTGCATTTGATTTTTCTTGCTTTCAGAAAACCATCAGGCGATTTTATATAATTCACTAAAATGTCACTCTATCACTTTAGTAATAGACTCAAATGATTATGGTTTATCCAAAATTTTCTGTTAAATTATTATTAAAGAGCTAGAACATTTTTAATGTTGGAAAAGGAAAAAAATCAAAATAATAGACTTGATGTTTCACTTAGTACCCAAGAATATGAATTTTTATATGGCAAAGAGTGATGCATTTTTTAAAGAATCTTTGGTTTTTGCAGCCTGGTTCATATTTTGTCTCTGGGGACATAAGAAACCATGGCCTTATCTTTTACTTATATTATTTCTATTATTTTTCCTTTGTGAACCCCTTCCCATTATGATGTACTTGATATTTTAACACTGAACTGCTCTGATTTTCTGTATCAACAGAAGCAAGCCTTTTACATGCGGGATTCCAGTTCTACAGTGCTTCTCTGCTTTCCCATCCCATCCTTGGGAAAGTCACGGCGTGGTCATCCCTAATATTCCAGCTGCTGCAGCATTTGGTTAAAACCTCTATTTGAACATTTTTCCCACAGTTCTATAGTTAGCTGGATGTATTTTCCCTGCTAGCTTGTGTCCTCCTCTAGGAATAATATCAGTGACAGACCATAGCAAAAATCCTGGGACACTGTAGGACATGGAAAATACATCTTTAATAAATGAGTGGAATAAAGACAGACATATAAGGGGTGTATGAATGGATGGAAAACCCTCAGTGTATTTTCCTATTAATCAGAGAGAGTTAACAAGTCGCAAAACCAGCTCCATTGCTTATGTAGTACACTTATAAACGGCAGACAAATCTCTGCAAATTAAAGCAGACAATTAATGGCACCACTTTCCAATTAATGTTCTGAAACCATTTGGTGTTGTTTTTGCATCTCAGAAACTCCCTTGCAGTTAGAGTGACCGTGTGACATGTTCCAAGCAATAGAAGAATGTCAAGAGAAATATTATGAGTTGCATTTTGTACAAGATAGTTAAATACATAGTGTGCTTTCCCTACGCTTCCTCTTTCTCCCACCTCCATGAGGCTAGAGGGACAGGAGTTACTTCCCATGGAAGAAGCTCAGATCCCTGAGTCATCACTTGGAGGAACACTACTAGGGATTTTAAGGGAGTAAACAACCTTGGTCCTTACACGAGGCAGAAATAAACTTTTATCTTATTTTGCTGTTTGTTGTAGATGCTAGGGTTAATTACCATGATGTGTATAAAAACAAGTAACATCAAAAGCATAATGTTAATTTAAAAAACAATTGCGTGATAACACTACATATAAAATATTAAAAGCATTTTAAATAATATTATTGATTTTGAATACATATGCAATGATAACCTAGAAGTATGCATGGAAAAAGAACCCTATAGTGGTTACTGTTAGAGACGGAAGGCCAGTTGTGGTAGAGTACTCAAGAAGTTTCCATAATATCTGTCATGTTTTGTTTCTGTTAAACACATTCTGAATCAATTTTGACGAAATGTTAGAATTTAATAAAGCTGAGTCTGAAGTCTCTGGATGTTTATCATTCTCTCTTTTGGGTTTTGTTTTGGTTTGGGTTTTGCCTGTATTTTGAAATATTAAAAAATGAACATTAATGATTGGGAGGTCTTTAGATAGAAGTTTATAAATCATAACTAGCTGGGGAGAAAATTTAGACGTATTCATCAAACATGTAAAATTAGATTTAAGCACAAATCATAAAACTTGAAAAGGGGAAGCTCTTTTCCCTTTTCAGAGAAATATATTTACTTGGAGAGTATAAACATATGAGCTGCCTCAGAGTTGGAACAGTTTGAAAAATACAAAGTGAAGCATGGATTAGTCATATTCATAAGCCCCACCAGTCACTGGATCGCACTCACCATGGAGGGCAGGTAGAGCCCACAGACTGACCTCCCTTGGAACAGCCTGGCCCGCGTCTGGTACGTTCTGCACTCTCCCGTCAAACATGACCGTTTGGCCCCACTCAGGGCCTTACCCTCGTCCATCCGTTCCTGCACCTGGTTTTTAGCCCCAGGCAACTATTACAAAATGTGGATGTCCTTGGCTCAGTCCCACATCCATCTTGCTGCCAGTTTTCTTAGTTTTGGCTGCCCAGACAGTTCACAGCTGGGCCTCATGCCTGTTGCGCCCCCTCATCTGAGAGGGGATCACAGTTGGAGGCTCCGTGTGTCTGCAGTCAAGCAGGAAAGACAGACGTACCCTGATCACACAGTGGGGTTCATTCCAGCAGCAGCAGTAACAGGAGGCCTTCCAAGACAACACTGTGTCGAGTCGCATGCTGGCTCCTTCTTGCTGGCTGCAGGCCGCAGCAGGAATGAGTGTATCTCCGCCCACGCCCGCCAGAGCCTTGGAAATTTATGGAGAGGCTGAAGTGGGCTCAGTCAGTATTCAGTCCAGCCAGTCTCCATAACACCTTATTCTCTCAAGCCTGTGTCCTTGAAACAGTTCCTAGTGTGGAGATGCTGGGCCGGGGGCACATTCCAAGGGCAGGAGAGGGGGGTGAGGAGCCTCCAAATGCCAGGATCCAGCTCAAGGTCAACTGACAAGTCACTCCCTCTCCTCGACCTCCTCCAACCAATTGCAGTCTTTAAAGTTTGTCTCTGGGCCACCAGCATCCTTTTTTGCTAACTTTCCCCACTCAGTTGCACTTCCTTTCATTTTTTAGGTACCTTGACCTTGGAACTCTATCTACCATTGAAACTGCGAATTGTCTAATGCCCTCATTTTCACTTTGACTAAAACTTATTCACACCAAAGTGGTAGCTCCCTAATGTCTTAACACTTAAGGTTTTCACCTCTAGCTATAGAAAGACTTTCTCTCCATCAGTGGCAATGAGTTTAAAAAAAAAAAAAAGTGCCAGGTTTAAAAATCGAATGTGTTAGATATTAATATAGCTAACACTTTGTTAGTGCTCACTATGTTCCAGGCACTCTTGGAATTGTTTTTACATGTATTAACACATTTAATCCTTGTTAACAATTCTATAAAACAGGCTCAGTCATTGTTTGCAAATAATGAAAACGAAGTCCAGAGTAGTGAAGAGATGTTCCCAAAAAGAAACAACTAAAATTTGGGGAGCTAAGATTAGGATAGGTCAGAACCAATAAAATTCAAGCTTTGGAGAGGGGGGATACAGGAATTTTGTTACATTATAAGTGTAATCTAGTGATGCCATGATAATTGCAAAATAATAAAAGGTGTCAGGGAAGCGAGCCAACATTTCAATTAATCATACTTACTTGCACTAACAAAATAAACTAATCTCTGCATTGTTTACCATGTTGCCTTTATTAGTATGCAACACAGTAATTGCTATGTAACGATTAAAGGAACACCGGAGTAGCAGACAGGGAATTGATTTAGATAAATGTTAAAGTTCTTTATGCTCTAATTGTCTATGAAAAGTTCTGGATAGTTCTTTGGCAATATTTTATTATAGAATGTTGCTCAGTTAATATTGCCTGATAGTGTCTTAAACATTAAAAAGAAAGAAAGGAAATACTTTGTTCCTGATGCCTTATGTTCAGCGTCTTAGTTTTGAGAAGTATTATCTAGGTGCTTGTGAGCTGACTTGTGAGTCATGATACCTGTTGAACACTTAGACGTGAACTCCATTGCTGATTCAGTGCTGGAAACAATAGTGTGCATTTGGATGTAAGGCAGATGGGGCCAAGTGGGAAGGGCTAAGAATAACCCAGGGGGCACCAGTGATGTGTCAGAACCTAGAAGACACTGGGAAGTGGAAGCAGGCTTTGGGACAGACATGATAAGAAAGAAACCCAGATACCGGACGGAGGACAGGAACCTCAGGAAGTGTAAACAACAAATCTGTACCAGCGAAGACTGGTACCAAGCACCTTAGTGAAATCTGACATCAAGAACAGTGTGTTCAAGCAAGAAGCAGTCAAATGTCCAAGTTCATATATGGAGAGCTGTACCGGGGCAATCTATAAGAACAGGAATCCTAACCCAGGAATCCAAAAGTTTGGCATATGTGGATTTCACTCCCCAGGCTAAGAGAGTAACAACAGGATTCAAGTTCAGGTCTAAGCTGCCAGTGAGACTGAGTCTCTCAGGGGATAAGGCAGAATGAAGGAGCAAGTCCAGAATCATACAAATTGCTAGGGTAAGTTGGAGTCTAGTCTCAGTGTTCTGATGAAACCGCTTAAAAATGAATCTTGCCTCTGATATTCTTTCAATGAGAGATTTCTGACCTCATTACTACTTCCAGACCTAAGCACTCATTTTCTTCTACTCCATTGTGTGAGAGACCAGAAAGAATTTATTTCTGTAGTAGCCTTATGTCAGAGGCAGGGAGGTGAACTTGATGCTTGTGGGGTTTGTGGAAGAGAAATGCCAATGCAGTTCCTGCTACGCTGTGTTATCTATCAGAGGGAGGTCAAGACCTGGTGTATATTCATTGAGAAAGCTTCCTTGAATATGCACCAAAGCTCAGACTGGCTGAGAATCTGGGACAGAACAGCCACCTTTCTCCAGAGGTGAGCAGAAACCTGGTTTAATTGTCAGCTGTGGCAGACAAATAATTCTTACTTTATCTGCAAGAGCTTGTGCAGCCCATCCAAATTCTTGTTTTGAGAACTGCTTGGCACAGTCTTCTTTTTTTAAAAAAAAAATATCTTTATTGATTTCAGAGAGAGGAAGGGAGACAGGGAGAGAGATAGAAACATCAGTGATGAGAGAGTTGTTATTGATCGGCTGCCTCCTGCACGCCCCCAACTGGGGATCGAGCCCACAACCCAGGCATGTGCCCACGACCAGTAATTGAACCATGATCCCTGGGATCCCATGTCGATGCTCAACTGCTGAGCCACACCTGGCTAGCAGTACAGCATTTAAAAGGAAGCTTTCAAAATGCACACATTGATTTTTTTTAAATGTACTAAATTTGGATAAAAACCTACCATTGCTTACCAAACGGGGACCATCACCTCTTCTTGTTTTTTGTTTTTTTTCTCTTTTTCCTCCAGCCTAGAGACCACCAATTGTGTACTATATCAATCACTCTCTGGACAATACAGGATATTCCTGCTCACTTGTCCTCCAAAAGACCAGCCCTGAAACCCTCCAATTTATATCACTTCAGCCAATTAACTTCCACTTCTATAATCAAATTCCAGAGCACCACTGGAAGCAATCCACAATTATATGAATTGGAATGCTTATTGGCATATAACTTCTGACACCATCTGAACCCTCAGGGCCACCCATCTTATACGCCTCTTCTCAATTGTTTTAACCATGGTGTGTATAATAGGACTCATCAACTCTCAAGGTCTATTTTTTCTTCTTAAAAAAGTTAAAATTGATACTCAAAATGGATTAAAGACTTAAGTGTAAGACTCAAAACCATAAAACTCCTAGAAGAAAACATAAACAGTAAAATCTTTGACATTTGTCTTAGCAATATTTATTCTGACATATCTCCTCAGGCAACAGAAACAAAAGAAAAAATAAACAGATGGTACTACATCAAACTAAAAAGTTTCTGCACAGCAAAGAAATCAACAAAATGAAAAGACAACCTGCTGAATTGATGACGATATTTGCCAATAATACATCTGATAAGGGGTTAATATCCAAAATTTGTAAAGAACTCAGACAACTCAACATAAAACAAACAAACAACCCGAGGCTTCTGGTCAAGATGGATGTGTAGGTAAACACAGTACTCTTAGCTTCCCACGACCACGTCAAAATTACAACTAAAATACAAAACAACCATCATTTGGAACCTCCTGAAATCTGGCTGCACAGAAGTCCTACAACCAGGGAATTAAAGAAGCATCGAGACCTGTAGGAGGGGCAGAGACACGGGGGGCAATCACGAAACCGGCTCCTCCAAACCCATCTGTGGCGGTTTAAACCCGGGAGGGACATCTCGGCTGTGAAGGTTTCCCGGAGGAGTGAGGGGTTCCAGCCCCACATCGGGCCCCCAGCCCAGGGTTCCAGGGCCAGGAAGAGATGTCCCCACAACTTCTGTGTAAAAAAATAGCGAGAGTTGAGGCTGAGGGAAGCTGAGGCTGCTGAGTCCCAGGCAGCTCCTCTTAAAGGGCCCGCACATGGACTTACTGGGATTCACTCCCCCTGAGCTCCAGCTCCGGGCAGCAGCTTGAGAGGAACCTGGGGCCTTCAGGGAGGAACTAACTTTCCTGCAATCAGGGTGAGAGCGGGGAGGCAGTTTTCTCCCAGACAGAAGCGCTGGCAGAGGCCACTGTTCCTTTGCTGAGCCCTCCCCTCACAGAGCTGGGAAGCAGGCAGCATATCTGAATCTCCAGCAACTGGGCTCATGCTTGCCCCCGGCCCCGTGATTCCCTGAGACCCACCCCCCTACTTGCAGGCTCATCCAAGCCATTCCAGTGACTTTTCCATACAACTAGTCTCTCTTGCCTCATGCTTCAAACTTTCCTAAAGTCTCTCCAATGAGCATCAGCTGGACTCACCTTGCCCTATACCTCTCAATAAGTGGCCCCAGGCCTGGCACTAGTGGCAGCCTGCATTGGTTCATAGCTTGGCCTCTCCTGGGGCCCTCCAAGCCCAACACAAGTAGCAGCCACCGACAGATTGCTGTGTAGCTCATGCTCGGTGGCTCTGGGAAGGGCACAGGCAGAGGCTGACTTTGCACCTCCCAGAAGGCCCCAGAGACGGTGCACCCAGTGGTCAGCTTCAACTATGCTGGATTATATTCCTATTACATACACAAATGACACACTCAGTGAGCACCAAAGCCCCACTGAAGCAAATCCTGCTCCATAGGGGGGTCTCCTGCATAGCAGTTCTCTAGCTGTAGTTGTAGCTAGTCCTCACAGCCAATTGGCCTGGAGGTCAATTTCGCCTCATGACGTCAACAGCAACCAAGGCTCAACTACAACAGGACAGTGCACACAGCCCACTCAGGGGAGCACCTAGAAGGCTCAGCTAAGGTGACTAGGGGGACTGAGATATTGGGCCCTACAGGACACCTACTACACAAAGCCACTCTACCAATTCCAGGAGAGATAGCCAGTTTACCTAATACATAGAAACAAATACCTGGAAGCAGCCAAAATGTGGAGGCAAAGAAGCATGTCACAAATGAAAGGACAGAAGAAACCTTCAGTAAAAGAACTAAATGAAATGGAAGCAAGCAAACGACTAGAGACAGAGTTCAAAACAATGGTTATAAGGATGCTCAGGGAACCTAATGAGAATTTCAAGAATTTTAGTGAGACTATCAAGGAAATTAGTGAGCACATCAACAACATAAAGAAGGACCAGTCAGAAATGAAGGCTATGCTAACTGAAATGAAGAATAGTTTACAGGGAATCAACAGTAGAGTAGAGGACCCTGAGAATCAAATCAGCAATTTGGAATATGAGGAAACAAAAAACAACCAACAAGAAGAGCAAAATGAAAAAAGAATCCACAAATATGAAGATAGGTAAGGAGCCCCTGGGACAACTTCAAGTATACGTACCAACATTCACATCATGGGGATGCCAGAAGGCAAAGAGAGAGAGCAAGAAATTGAAAACCTATTTGAAAAAATAATGACAGAAAACTTTTCCTACCTGGGGAAAGAAATAGACTTACAAGTCCAGGAAGCACAGAGAGTCTCAAACAAGAGGAACCCAAAGAGGCCCACAGCAAGACACATCACAATTAAAATGCCAAAGGTTAAAGACAAAGAGAGAATCTTAAAAGCAGCAAGAGAAAAGCAGTTAGTTACCTACAAGGGAGCACCCATAGGACTGTCAGTTGATTTCTCAACAGAAACTTTGCAGGCCAGAAGGGAGTGGCAAAAAATATTCAAAGTGATGAAAAACAAGAACCTACAACCAAGACTCCTCTGCCCAGCAAAGCTATCATTTAGAATTGAAGGTCAGATAAAGAGCTTCACAGATAAGAAAAAGCTAAAGGAGTTCATCACCACCAACCAGTACTACATGAAATGTTGAAGGGTCTTCTTTAAGAAGAAGCTAATGAACAAAAAAAAACCTGGCAAACAAAATAGACCCAGAGACACTGAAACATGCAACAGACTGACATATTTCATGGGGGGTTGGGAGAAATGGGGGGAGATTAACCAAAGAACTTACATGCATAAATGCAAAACCCATGGACACAGCAATAATGTGGTGAAAGCCTGGGCAGGGTGTGGGAACGGGGGGAGGGGGATTGATGGGGGGGAAAAACAGGACATCTGTTATACTTTCACCAATAAAGATAATTTTTTTTTTTTTTTAAATAAAACAAAAAGTGGGCAGAGGACCTGAACAGACACTTCTCCTTAGAGGACATATATATGGTTCAACATCACTAACCATCAGAAAAATGCAATTTAAAACCTCAATGAGATAACAACTCACACCTGTCAGAATGGCTATCATCAATAAATCAACAAACAACAAGTTTTGGTGCAGATTTGGAGAAAAGGAAACCCTCATGCACTGTTGGTGGGAATGCAGATTGGTGCAGCCACTGTGGAAAACAGTGCAAAGATTCCTCATAACATTAAAAATGGAACTGCCTTTGACCCAGGTATTTGACTTCCTGGCATATATTTGGAGAAAACCAAAACACTAATTCAAAAGAATGTATGCACCCCTATGTTAATTGCAGTGTTATATACAATAGCCATGATATGGAAGCAGCCCAAGTGCCCATCAGTAGGTGAGTGGATAAAAAAGCCGATGCACATTTACACAATGGAATACTACTCTGCCATAAAGAAGAATAAAATCTTACTATTTGCTACAGCATGGATGGACATGGAGAGTCTTATGCTAAGTAAAATAAGCCAGACATAGAGAGACAAATGCCACATGGTTTTACTTATATGTGGAATCTAAAGAACAAAATGAACAAAGAAACAAAATAGAACCAGACTTAAAGATAGAGAGATGCATAGCCCTGGACAGACAATAGTTTGGAGAAGACCTGGGGAGGGTGTAGGAGCGGGGTGGAGGGGTTCAATTAGGGTAAAAAATAAAGGGACACCTGTAATACTTTTGACAATAAAGATAAATTAAAAAAATAAAAGGTTTGCTACATTTTCAAGTAAAAGAAAAAAAAGATATAGAGAGCAGACTGATGGATGACAGAGGGGAGCGGGTTTGGGGGGCTGGATAAAAGAGGTGGAGATTAAGAAGTACAGATCGGTAGTTATAAAATATAGTCAACAGTATTGTAATAATTACATATGGTGCCAGGTGGATACTTGAAATATTGGGGGCAACACATTGTAAAGTATATGATTGTACACCTAAAACTAATACAAAATAATGTTGAATGCAAACTTGAATTGAAAAAAAAAATGTTTTAAAATAATAATGTCCTGTGCATTGAGATCATAGTCTTGGTATGCATGCCTCATTACCTTCTTAGGGTAAATTCCTAGAACTGCTGGTAGAAAATTCAAGCATTTAAAAAAATGTAAATATTTTCTCCTATTGCCCTATAACATAATTAATGATTTCCTAACTTGCCTGTAAGTATATGTTGGCTAGGTTATAGATCAAGTGTAGAATTAAGATCCCTAAAAGGACGATTAATTTTTAGACTCAAAGTCTGATTTCCTAAGAGAAGTCAGGGATTAAATCTCACTGATGAAGAGTCAGAAGACAGAGATTCAAACCTGATTCTGGTAGTTATTAGTCATTGGACCTTGGGGAAGTCACATGTTCTTTCTGAGCCTCAGTCTCATATTTAAAATTATCTGGTAGAACCAGGTGGTTTCTTTGGTTCTATTGTGGCTTTGCAGTTCTCTGATACAAGTGGGAAATTCGGAAGCCCACTATTGAGACATTCACTTTCTCCAAAATCTAACTTTATTCTTGTTTCACTGTCTGGTAAGCCTAAAATGTGAGAGGGAGTTTCCTTTGATTTAAGTTTCCTAAGAAAGAGTGAACCTCCTGAATTCATTCCTTACATAAATATATATTAAATGCTTATAAGAATGAATATAGCACTATCCGCACCCTTGAGACACTCAGGCTGTAATAAAAAGAAACCACTAAGCAAATGATCTGCAGATAATGCAACAATACTGTAATAATTATATGTGGTGCCAAGTGGGTACTTGAGATATTGGGGGCAACACTTTGTAAAGTATATGATTGTACACCTGGAGGGATGGATAGCAGAACCCTTAGCCAGAGGGCACAGGTAGACTTCGCAGGCAAGGCACCATTTAAGCTAAAATTTTAAAGATATGTGTTTACTAGGTAGATAAAATGGAAAAGGGTATTTTTTTTTTTTTTTGCAAATGGCATGTGAACTACATGTATGACTAAATGATTTACTAAATCCAGAAAAATGGTTACATCTAGTTTATCACTAAATTAAAAAAAATTGCATTGTCTTTTTTGTTATGAAACAAAAGTTGTGATTTTGAAATCATGCTATTCAGAAATCATATTTTTCAGACATTCAACTTTTGTCCATTGTAAAGTGTTCCCAATAAATAACTTTTTATGGTGCACATTTTTATTGTAAGGAAAATCCTAAATTTTTCTTTGGTTTTGATTTTTGTCTCACACATTTTTAATATTCATCAATAACAATGAGGTTCTTCTCTCTGTTCTTAAGAATGACATTCAGTTCCTTTAGCTCTCATTTAAAATTATGGTTAATGCCACTCCATGCAGCTGCCACCAGATGGTAATGAAGAGCAGTCTGGCTTTGTAATCTTCTGAGGACCAAATATATTACGATTCTGTCGTGTTGAGTCTTCATAGGAAAATTTAGTTGCAAAGGCTGTGTGGGTTTGATGGCAGGCCACCTGTGATACTTTAATTATTTACCTTGTGTGAATCTGATCTGTGAATCTGTACTGAGAATTTTAAAATACTGAAAAAGTCGTACAAATATCTGCCACTATGCTTCTCTTTAAATATCATGTTATTTAAATAATTTGAAGAGCCGAATATATGTACCTAGAATGATTAGTGAAAAAAAATATATCCTTTAGGCTAATTTAATTTTCTTCTGTTTATGTACATATTAGAAATAGGAACTTCTTAATATCAGTAGTAAAATAAAACTGATAAAATGAAAAGATCCAATGAAAAGATATACAATAAAATTGCATAAAATATGCAATGCATTCCACATCTTGGCTTCTTGGGCTTATTTAATTGCCAAATATGTGAATTCACTATTATTTTTTCCAAAGCTTATAAATAAAATGGTGGTATTTCTTTAAAGGCTTAGTCCCTCACCATTTTAAGAAAAAATAAAAAATAGTTTTAGTTAAATTGTACTGTACACCATTTGTTTTATTTTTGCTAGTGTTTTATAATCTCCAAAATTTCTATAAAAAGCATGCATTATTTGGCTGATTAAAAAATTTAAAAAGACAAAATTAAAATATAGTGATTAATTTAGAACCAAAATTATGGCTCATGTATATTATAAATACATTTATAAATGCTCACATATTATGAGCCCTTATCTCTGTCACAAAAAACTACCCATCCTAAAGCAATAATGACGATAAGCTGTTATAAGATTCAAAATTCTATAATAATTTCATACCATTTTTGTGGGGGAACAATTTACTTGTATTTGAAAGGCAAGGGAAACATTTTAACTTGTTGAATGGACATAGTGATTAAATTCTACTTTACCCCAAAGATTCAATAAACATTTAGTCTTGTATCTCCACAGCGCTTGCGCTAAATTAGGGTTCTTCTGAGAAACTGAACCAATAAGGATGGGAGGGGAGAGGGAGAGGGTGGGGAGAGAGAGAGATTGAGGGGTTGATGGATCAAAAATAATGGAGGCTGCAGGAGCCTGAACAAGCTGGCCGCGTAGGTCACAGCTGCACCCGCCGCCTCCCGCAGCCACATCACAATCACAACTAAAACAGAACCACCGTCACTCAGAGCCTCCTGAGATCTGGCTGAACAGAAGCCCCGCAACCAGGGAGCTGAAGAAGCACCGAGACCGGGAGGAGGGGCGGAGACGCGGGCGGATGGGGCTGAATAGTGGAGACCCGGCCCCAGGCCCACACCCAGTGCCACGAGTTGAACCCGGGAGGGAATCTCGGCGGTGGGGATTTCCCGGAGGAGTGAGGGGTCCCAGCCCCACAGCAGGCCCCCAGCCCAGGGCTCCAGGGCTGGGAAGAGACGTCCCCACAACTCCGGGCTGTGAAACCAGCGGGGACTGTCCCTGAGGGTCGCGGAGGCTGCGGGAGCCCCAGCAGCTCCTCTAAAGGGCCCGGCAGGGACTCACCTGGACGCTCCCTCTGAGCCCAGCGCCGGGCAGCAGCCTGAAAGGACCCAGGACACTCGGGGAGGAACTAACCTGCCTGAGATCCGGGCGAGAGGCGGAGGGCGGCTTCCTCCCAGGCAGAAGGGCTGGCGGAGGCCATGGCTCCTTGGCGAGTCCTCCCCGCACACAGCCGGCAGGCAGGCGCCATGTTTGAGTCGCCAGCACCTGACTCGCACCTTTGGCCCCGCCCCGGGATTCCCGGAGGCCCCGCCCCTCCCCACCTGCAGCTCATCCAGGCCATTTCCAGGGGCTTTTCTGTGCAAGTGGCCTCTCGAGCCCCAAGCTTAGGACTTTCCTAAAATCTCTCAAACAAGCAGCAGCGGGCCCCATACGGCTTGATAAGCGGCCCCAGGCCTGGCACTGGCGGCAGCTGCACTGGCTCATAGCTTGGCCTCTCCTGGGCTCCTCCAAGCCCAGCACAAAGAGCAGCCAACTACGGTTTGCTGTGTAGCTCATGCTGGGGGGCCCTGGGCAAGGCACTGGCACAGGCTGACTTTGCACCTCCCGGGAGGCCCCAGAGACAGTGCACCTGGTGGTCAGACTCGACCACACTGGGTTACAAACCCACCACATCCACAAGTGACACACTCAAGGGGCACACTTGGTGAACACCAAAGCTCCACTGAAGTAAATCCTGCTCCATGTGGGTGTCTCCAGCACAGCAGCTCTTTGGCTGTAGCTGCAGCTGGTCCTCACAGCCGATTGGCCTGGGGGTCAATTCCTCCCAGGGATGCTAACAGCACCCAAGGCTCAACTGCAACAGGACAGTGCACACAGCCCACACAGGGGAGCACCTAGAAGGCCCAGCTCAGGTGACTGGGGAGGCTGAGCCACTGGACCCTACAGGACACCCACTACACAAAGCCACTCTACAAATTCCAGGAGACACAGCAGTTCTACCTAATACATAGAAACAAACACCTGGAATCAGCCAAAATGTGGAGGCAAAGAAACATGTCACAAAGGAAAGAACAGAAGAAATCTCTAGAAGAGGAACTAAATGAAATAAATCCAAGCAAGCTACTAGATACAGAGTTCAAAATAATGGTTATAAGGATGCTCAAGGATATTAGTAAGACTGTTAAGAAAACAAGTGAGACCATTGATGACATAATAAAGTACCAACCAGAAATGAAAGCAACACACACTAAAATGAAGAATAATTTACAGGGAATCAGCAGTAGAGGACGCTGAGAATCAAATCAGCAATTTAGAACATGAGGAAGCAAAAAACACCCAACCAGAAGAGCAAAATGAAAAAAGAATCCACAAATATGAAGATAGTATAAGGAGCCTCTGGGAAACTTCAAGAGGCCCAACATTTTTATTATTGGGATGCCAGAAGGGGAGGAAAGAGAGCAAGAAATTGAAAACCTACTTGAAAAAGTAATGACAGAAAACTTCCCCTACCTGGGGAAAGAAATAGACTTACAAGTCCAGGAAGCACAGAGAGTCTCAAACAAGAGGAACCCAAAGAGGCCCACAGCAAGACACTTCATCATTAAAATGCCAAAGGTTAAAGACAAAGAGAGTATCTTAAAAGCAGCAAGAGAAAAGCAGTTAGTTACCTACAAGGGAGCACCCATACGACTGTCAGCTGATTTCTCAACAGAAACCTTGCAGGCCAGAAGGGAGTGGCAAAAAATATTCAAAGTGATAAAAAACAAGAACCTACAACCAAGACTCCTCTACCCACCAAAGCTGTCATTTAGAATTGAAGGTCAGATAAAGAGCTTCTCAGACAAGGAAAAGCTAAAGGAGTTCATCACCACCAACCAGTACTACATGAAATGTTGAAGGGTCTTCTTTAAGAAGAAGCTAATGACCAAAAGAATCTGACAAACTAAATAGATCCAGAGACTTGGATACAGGCAACAGACAATCATATTTTAGAGGGAAAAGGAAAGGGGAGTGGAGGGTGACAAGAGATTAACCAAAGAAGTTATATGCATATATGCATAACCCATAGACACAGACAATAATGGGGTAAAGGCCTGGGGAGGGGGTGGGAGTGAGGTGGAGGTAGTCAATTGGGGGGGGGGGAATGGGACACCTGTGTTTTCCTGAATATTTAAATGATATTAGCTATGAATAAAGGAGAATTGATATTATTATAATAATAAAGTTATCACCATCATTATTGCTATTGATATATCAAATATGCCTTTATGACTTAATGAATTTACAAACTCATTATATATATATAACTTTCATTTTATTTTCTATAGAGTTGAAGGAAGATCAGCACTGTTAGGGGATGAATTAGGTGTCCCCAACCAAATTAATATTCTTAAGTCCTAACCCTCAGTATCTCAAAATGTGACTCTATTTGGAAACAGGACTTTAAAAAGACAAGTGAGATAAAATGAGATCTTTAGAGTGGTTCTTAATTCAATATGACAGGTGTCCTCATAAGAAGAGGAAATTTGGACACAGACATGCATGCATACATAAAAAAGAACATATAAGAAGACAGTGAGAAGATGACCATCAATAATCTGTGGAGAGAGGCCTCAGAAAACACAAGCCTACTGAACCTTGATCTTGGACTAGCTTCCAGAATTGTAAGTAGATTGACTTCCATTGTTTAAGCTGGAAAAAAAAGGGGGGGGGGGGGAAGGAAAGAAAGAGAGAGAAAGAAAAATATAAAAGACAAAATACATTTATCACAAAGTAGGAACTCGGCAGCAAATTTAACTTTAACTTGGGGCACTAATGGTAGTGCATAAATTGACTTTGCTAATCATTACTATCAGGTGCTGAAAAAAAAATCTATCACTCAATAATAGTACTTTTTTTCCAGAGACTTTGAAAATACATGAGCATATACACATATACAATCAAGGGAATGTTCCTTTTAATACTTCTGTATAGAACATTCACACACACACAAATCATGGCTCCCTTTGGGATCGGCTATAAAGTAATCCTTCTAAAATTACTCTAAGAAGTCATTCCAGAACTCAAGGTCTAAATAATATAACATTGCTTCACACATTATTAGCCATTTGCAAATGAGTCTACAAAGTATTTATTAAACTCATGCTTAGGTTTTGGAACTTTAAAATATACTTTTTCTACTTATTTGGACTTTCAAATGGAAAGAAAAAAGGGGTGATATTAGAGAGCTAGTATTTCATATTATAATTTAAATTAATGAGTGATTGTGGAGACTATTAAGTATAAATATACTTCTTCAATGTCTAACTTGATCATGGAGAATTGTAAAAGTGTTTAATAATTTAGAACTACTATAATAGTTGAATTTTCAAATTTTACATATAGAAAATACTCAGATAAGATACAAATGTTGCCCAAATTTTATTCTCTTTCAAATAATCACATTGAAATAACTAAATCCAAATAAACTTTGTGGCAAAGAAAAGTAATAAGTTATTTTGGAAGCAGTACCAGCTGATATTATGAAATGTTTATTCAAATAGAATCTGTTAAGGTAACTCAGATTATTATTTTTATGAGCAACCATTAACACAATAGACACAGGTTTTTTTTGTTTTTGTTTTTAAATATGTCTTTATTGATTTCGGAGAGTGGAAGGGAGGGGGAGAGAGAGAGAGATAGAAACATCAATGATGAGAGTCATTGATCCGCTGCCTCCTGCACGCCTCCTGCTGGGGATCGAGCCCGAAACCCAGGTATGTGCCCTGACCTGATGGAACTGCCATCTCCCAGTTCATAGCTCGATGAGCCAAGCTGGCTGGTCTAGACACAGTTTTGAGACATGTTAAGAATGGATATAAAACTCTATCACCAGACAATGATAACAGGCAACATACAAGTAAAATTTCAGTAGAAACATTGTTTAAGCACCTTGCTGACCAGCTATTTTGAGCCAGAACCCGCCCCTGCAGCCTGCTACTTTGGTCAGCAAGGGTTTAAAATTACTTAAATTAATGTAAGTGCAGACACAAGTTAACTTGTGACTGGTCAGCGACATTCGGACACAGAAACACGTGTATACGAGTGACTGGTCAGAAAGGTGTTTTTAATTAATACCAACAAGGAGAGGCATGACTAGAGAGGATCAAATTGATTCTTCTCACTTATCTTAAATACACGGGACAAAGAAATGCATTAACATAAAAGTAATTGGTAGCTCTTATAGTCTTGAAATCAAAATGTTTCAACTGGTGTATATCCAGACTTTGAAGCAGAAATTCACATCACTACGCTTTTCAAATGGTTAAAATTGGTTCAATATTTACAAGAAATAATTAAGGGAAAGAAAGTAAGAATAGGTTAAACTCTTTCAAATTATTCATTTTATTACCACACAAAATTTTTTGTGTACCAAGCTATTTGGTCATTTGATAAATTGATAGCAAATACCCTCAGAAGAGACTCAAGGTCAACGTAATAGTTTATAGAAACTGGCAAGAGAAAAGTTTATCAAATGAGATGGAGATGATCGCCCACCACACATTAGTCACAAGTGTTTGTTCACCTGTTTGGTCGAGTGTTCTAGTATATGTGTCATCTTTTATATTAAAACATTAGCCTATCCTATAGTTGCCCAGGGCCTTTGAGAATCTGATGAAAGTTATGAACAGTCACACAGAAATATGCATACTTACGTGAATGCAAAGTTCTGCATGCATTTTCAAGGAATTTCAGAGTCACTGTGGACTCCGAAGTGTCCACCCTAAGACTTTAGGAGCAGGGCGATCTGTATTACTTGCATCCCACCAAATCAGATATAAATCTTTATGGTAATTTATAACATATGGCTGGCATAACCTAATGTTTAGGGGTAGTGTACTTGGACCCAATTCAAATTCTGTTCAACAGAACAACCAAAGACTTATGTTAACTGTAAAGGAGAAAGTTAGAGGTACAATTTAACACCTTTATAAGTCTGAACTTCCTTTCCTCTCTCTCCCCCCACATTTTCTCTTCTCCCTGTATGTCTCCTCTCCCTCTCCCCTGCCATCATCCCCCCCCCTCCAAAAGCAGTAAACCTCTGGAACCCAGCCAGCTTTGTTATGAAAAAGAATGTCTGTTGAGTGTCCGAAGAGAGTTGCTCCGACCAGACGTGGTGACTTGTGTCAGCCCCCTCCTCTTCGGGAAGGGTGGAGCGGCGGGCGGAGGCGCGGCCGCCAGGTGGAGGCGGGTGTGCCCGGGACTCGGCACCTTCGCCGCGGCCGCGGGGGGAAAGCGCCGGCCGCGCGGCGAGGCTCAGGTCCGCGTCCTACCAGCTCAGGGGGCCGCTGGGCACGCGGCAGCCCCTCTCCCAGGGACAGCCTTAGCTCCTTCGCCGCCCCCAGCACCTGGAAGGAGCGGCTCCGGGCTGCGTTCCGTCCAGACTCGGCGCCTCCTCCCGACCGCGGTCTCCCACCCTCTCGCGCAGCGAGCGTTCGTCTCCCTGCCCTTTCTCCGCCTCCAGCCTCGGAAATGGGTGCAAACAGGTCCCCGCACAACCTTAGGAGGGAGGAGCTTCGCTGGTTGGATCCAAATCCCAGCGGCAGAGAGGGGGACCTGGAGGGAGACGTGGAAGCTGAGCCCGGCGGTGGGTGGGGACGCGGTTGGGGTGGGGGCGCCGCGGCCGCGGGGAGGGGCGGGAGACCCTGGCCCTGCGCCCCAGGATTAAAGGCGGGGAGGAACTTGCTCAGCTTCACGGTGAAAGCGCCCCACTACCGAGCCGGGAGCTTCAGGGCGCGGGCACGAAAGGGTGCTGAGCGGTGTACGGAGCTCCCCGCGCGCCCGGGGAGCCGAGCGAGGGCAGGAGGGGGCGAGGGGAGGCGGGTTCCGCCCGCCCCGGCCCGCGTGCGCTCACGCGCCCCCCGCGGCCGGGCTGCGAGCGCGGGCGAGTGTGAGCCCGAGTGTGCGCGCGCCGCGGAGAGCCCCTGCCCTCGCCTCGCTCCCCGCTCAGGGCATCTGCGGAGCCTGGAGCCGTGGTCCGGCTTGAAGTATGGCATGTTGCGAAGATGGTTTCTGCCAGGAAGGTACCCGCGATCGCGACGTCCTTCGGAGTCAGTTTCGCCCTCCTGCAGGTGCTGTGCCTGGAGGCTTGGTGAGTTCTCGGGGTGCCGGGGCGCCGGGGGGCGGCGGAGGCGCGGCCAGCCCCGGACCTCTCCCGCCGGCCGCCGCTCCCCGGGCAAACCGGACCCTCCAGCCTCCGCTCTAAAGTCGGGGCCAGAGCCCGGCTTTCCCGCGACTGCGTAGACGCGGAGAGCAGAAGGGCCACCGGATGCAAAGGAGAGCGCGGACGCGGGGGTTCGGGGGTTCGGGGGCGCGTCTTCCCGGCCCATCTCTCCCTCGCCCCTCAGCTCTGCCTCCTTTAGCTTGGGGCAAGCGACTCTTTCCCTGGAAGATAAACCTGTTACCACCTGTTCCCTGATTCTTAAAATAATCCCCTCCGCCCCCGGTGGTGGTTTTTGTTTTTTGCCTTCGCAGTTTAAACGAATCCCCAGGACAGAACCCAAAGGAAGAGAAATTATGCCCGGAAAATTTTACCCGCATCCTGGACAGTTTACTGGATGGTTACGACAACAGGCTGCGTCCTGGATTTGGGGGTAGGAACGATTTCAAACGCTCAAGTGTGTCCTGTCTGTCCCTCTCTCCGTCTGCCTGTCTGTCTGTCTGTGGGACTACCATTAGGTATGACTCGCGTGTAACACTGAAAAATCAACTTCTCTGCATCCCCCCTTTGATCCCCCCTTTGAGAGGAGCCCGCCCCCAGCGCGCTTCCCGCCCGGCCCCCTCAGGAGCTGGGCTTCTCCCCCACACTAGTCACCCCGGTGCCTGACTGCGCGTGGGGAGGCGGGGGGGGGGGGGGACACTCAGCTGCCCTGCCCTGAGAACGGGGGGCCCCTGAACCTGGCCGTTAGGCTCAGAGCAGGTTGCATTTGAAACAGCTGGTCCTGGGTCCCCTGGCCTCCCGCGGGGTGTCAGTCCCGCAGCCAAAGCCTCGGCCTTGCTGCGCCTGGGACGCAGATCTGGGGCACCGAGCGGCCCTGCTGCTGGAGAGCCCGGCCCCTCTCTCTTCTCCGGCGGGAGGCATGTTTCATTTATTAGGGGAGGGGGCATCTGCTTCCCTCCTAAGGCTCTGGAGTCGGAGATGTTTCACTTGTATTTCTTCCTGCAGTAACTATTTATAAAATGCCTCGTAGAGGCGCATCCCTACGGTACTGCTGCTCTTTTTCATATTCCCTTTCCTTGCGTCATGGGGATCTCGCCCCAGGCGCTGTGCTGGGCACTAAGTTCACAGAAATCTCAGGATCAGCTCAGAGGAGACTAGTGGCTTCATCGGAAGTGTGGCCCAGGTCTTCTGACCAACAAGGGCCTGTTTTTTCCATTACATTAAGCTTTATACTTCTCAGGAAATGAGTTGAAGATACAGGCTTTGTCTTAAGGGAGCTTATAGTCTAGTAGGAGTGGTGGTAATAACAATAATGACAACTCATATGTATGGTATGTATGTATTTAGATTTTCATGTATATCAGACATTTCACAGGCGTTACTGTTCAGCCCTCACAACAACCTTGAGAGAGTGTTAATACTGTCCCCATTTTACAGATAAAGAAATTGAGGCTTGGGGAGTTAAGTTCACGGTAAGTGGCATGGGTATGGTGCGAGCCCAGTTCAGGTTGTATGTTTAAAAGACAAACCCATGCAGATTGGGAGGATATCAGATACTATGGGATGAGTATCACATAATGGGTATTAGAAGCACGGAGGAATTTCAGCTTCCATTTGAGGGTATGTAGGAGATAAGATGGTGGGAAAATGGAGAAAGTAAAAGGGAGCAAAGTATCCCTGTGAAAGAGCACAGAATCAGACATGATTTAGAAGGAGTGTGGTCCCGGGTTACAAAGATCTGTTGGAGAAAAACTAGAATTGGATAAAGTGGAGCTGGATGATTCTTTGGAGTCTAAGTTTTGTTCTTCTCAGTTGACAGAGACACTGAGGATTAGAGAGGGAAAGAGATTTATATAGGGACACAGCATATTGATAATGACAGGCTGGAGTCAGGCCAGGTTTTCTCATCCAAATCACTCTTTTCTGGATTTTATGAGAAGGTCATGGGGAGCCATTGAGGGTATTAATTCAGTCTTTGTGTGTTGACAGTGATAAAGATGAGTGAGAAGGGTAAGAGTTTCTGGTCCTTGTCACATTGCCTCTCCAGGGGTACACTGCTCAGCACTGCCATGGCCCTTAATGCAAATCTGAAAGGAGGCTTTCTTACTAGAGTGAATCATTTGTCAGTGCACAATCTTTCATATGTGGGAAATTATCACTTCAGAGCAAAAATAATTCTGTGGAGAATGTTTCAGGTGATGTGATACCATTTAAATCTATATTATAGCAACAAAAGTGGATTTATCTGCTCGTAAAGGTTTTAAACTTGAAATTTCCAGTAAAGAAAAAAAATAACAGGAGTATCAAATCACATGTTGTTTCAATATTTATTAAAGAATTGATGTACCTGAACATAAATTAAAGTGGAAATTTATAATTGAAACTATATGGTCTTATTATTAAATGTTGAGAGCTAAAATAATACCTGCCCAGTTGGTTCTGATACAAATTATAATTGAAAGGGAAGAAGGGATCCACTGTACATGGGTCCTTTTTACCAACTACCCTCTTCCATAATATTATACAGACAGTAAAATGAGTGAAATCAATCTCTGTAAGCCATTATTGGATTTTGGTCAGCTGCAGTACTGCTGAAATGTCTTAACAGCATTATTAGTCATCTCGTCACTGCCAAGTGATCTGCTTTACCCACCTGGAGATGCTTTTTATAGCTTTATGGGAAGGGGTTGAATTCACCTTACTTCAGGTGTTAACAGTTGATTAATCAGTAAAAATTTACTGTAGCACGATTTTTTTGGCCTTGCTCATAAATATTTGTGGTAAATGTGATTCATTTTTTAGAAGTGGGTCATTCTCTGTAAATGCGTAGTATTCCAAATGTGACAAAGGAATAGTAATTCTCACCTGCAGAAAATGTGTACTCTGTTTACAGGATGTTGTAAATGAAATATAATTCACTGAGAGTAATAACAAGATGCATTCTTAGCATAGACTCTTGGATGCCACAAGTTTGTTCCCATTTTTGACATTTTATACTTTGTGAAAAGTTTGGCATTTTAAAAATAAAATGAAAACAACTCCGGTTTTGGCCAGTATTCTATAAATATGGATCTACTTCCTGGTTCCTTTAATCCTACCTTTGCTCTTTGTGGAGCATTTACTTTATATCTGTTTATACAACTCAGCTGTGTTCCATTTAAAGTAAAGCTAAAAGCAAAGATCTGAATTGAAATGGGATGGTTTGTGATTGCTCAGTAGGCCAGGCAGGGGTTGAAATAGATTTAGAAACTAAATTACATATTTTTAACTCAGCAGCACAGCTTGCAATGGGGGAACTAAAAGGAGCTGAAATAGTTCTCTTCCTTTCATCCCACCAGGATCTCCTCTCCCTTGTTTTCCAAGTTCTCCAATTGGAGAAGCGAAAGGGGAAAGGTGAGAAGGGAAGGAAGGAGGCCTGGGGCGAAAAGCTGGGTTGGGACTGCTGGCGGGGTGAAGGTCTTTCAGCCTCCCACAGATCAGCCCGCTAGCATCCTGAAGTAGCTTCTCCCTGCTTAGAAGTGGCACACAAGCAAACCCTTCCACAAAGGAGCTAGAAAAGCAGCCCCCTGTGCTCTTAGCCACTTTCAACACTGCTATACATCTCCTGAAAGATACATAGCTAGGGTACTGACCATCAGGAGACAGTTGAGGGAGCCATCCCTTACCCATTTTCCACTTACTAAAGGGTTACACAACCCTTTGTTCATCTCAGTCTTTTGACGCACATGACTTGGAATAATAAATGCTTCAAAGACAGATGATTGCCTTAGATCATCTTTCTCAACCTCTTAGAGATAGAAGTGGAGCATTAGGGTCAATTTTGCAAGGTTGCTCCCTAACATAGTAGGATATCACATTCGTGGAGTCCTCTACAGTTTTGGAAACATTTTCACATACAATATCTAATGAGATTTATTACAACAACACAAAGAAATAAGCAGGACAGGCATCATTTCTGTTAGGAAGGAGGCAGAGAAGAATTTCAATGAATTGTCCAAGAAAACTTGAACTAGTAGTTGACAAGACCACAACCCACACCTCAGTCTTTAAAATGTTAGCCAGGCTGCTGCTGAATTGCTACATCCACTTCTAAGGCTTTCTTACATCCTTCTGTTTACCAAGAGTCAAATTTTCATTAACATTTCTTCTTGTTACTAAGTAAGTAGGTCATTAAAATAAGCAAAACTACATTCCCCCCAAAGGAGTGAAACGAGAACTTTTATTTTAAAGCTTTAATAACATTTTAAAATGGAAAAGTCAACATGGAGAAGTGTGTACACTTGGGTAAATTTGGAATAACTTTTCCACACAAATGAAAATAGCCTTACAATGTTTTCAAATAATCTATATCCCAACCTAAAAATTGAATATATTCTCTGTTGGCATTTAATTAATCAGCTTTATTAATTGAATGTCAACAGAGAATATATTAAAAACTATATAGATGAAAAGAACTCATCATATCCAGCTTCATTCTCTTCTGATTTGTCATTTCATTCATTCATTGATTCATTCATTCATTAACGAACCAGTAGATATTTAGAAACTACTATGTGTCGGCAATGTTAACAGCTAAGCAGTGTAGAGGGATAAGAGTAACAAAGATACACAAAACAAAATAAAGATAATGCTCTGGAACAATTCAGTAGCATGCTAAGAACAAAGAGTAAATAGAGTGTGGGGTCTATTTCCATGTGGTGGTGAAGGAAGTCTTTTAAGCTGAGACCTGAAGTTGCCAGGCATGGAAAGGGTAAGCAAAAGTTGTCATGCAGAACAACAACAGAAAAAGGCAAGTGCACAGATCCTAAGGCAGCTAATAGATTCATGTGATGTAGATAGTGAAGGAGTTCAATGTGCCTTAGCCAGAAAGCAAGAGGGAATCTCGCAGGACTGGCTTAGGATGGTAAGCGAAGGCCATATCAGGCGAGACCTTTGAGGATCTGTAAAGGAGCTTAGATCATTTGTTTAGTGAACTTGGAAGGCACTGGAGTTTTTTAGGTGGAGGGAATAGCATCGTCTGACTTAGACTGTAATGTGACTCCTCTGGCTTAAATTAAAGAAAGGCTTAGATAAAGAGGTGGGGCGATATTGGAAGCAAGGAGACAGATGAAGCTCCTTTTTGGTTCTTTCCACTAAATTAATGTTGGCTTGGAATAAGGTGGTAGGTGTAGTAAAGATGAGTATAAGTGGATAAAAGTGAGATATATTTTGGAGGTATAATTCAACAAAGAATTCTCATGGCTTGCATATGGGTGGTAAGGGAAAGAGAGAAATCAAAAATAACTCCTGGACTTTTATTTTGAGAAACTGGGCAGAGAATGGTGTTACTTAAACTGGAAGGACTGGAGGAGGAACAGTAAGGGTGGGGGTAAAATCAAGAGTTCGTATTCGTAAATGTTAAGTTTAGGATACATGTGTAACATCCTCGTGGTTGTACTGGTCTGGGTGTCAGAGGAGAGTTTCATCTGGAGATATACAAGAGAGTCATCAGAGTATAATGCTTTGAGAATAGATATCTAGATGAGAAGACAGAAAACAGCAGAGAAAAGAGTCCAGGACCAAGACTTAAGGAACATTAGCAGTTGAGGAGAGGTAGAAAATGTATGTAGAATTATCAAAGGAGATTTAAAAAGAGTAGAAGGTGATACAGGCACTGGGAGAGTATGAAGTTATAGAATTCAAGGGAATGGAATGTATTAAGAAGGAGGGATGATATACGTCTCAAATTTCTATAAGATATTAGTAAGCTTAGGCCTGCCTACATGGAGATATTTCATTTCATTAACTTTCAACAAATATTCATCAATCTTATGATATATGCCAGGCACTGTTCTAGGATGGCACTGGGAATACATTAGTGAGCAAAGGAGATACAATTTCCTGCCCTCATGCGCTTTCATTCTAGAAACTAAGCAACAGAAATATAGAATATGTCAGGTTGACAACTGCCATAGAGTAATATAAAGCAGGGGAGGAGGCTGCACTTTTAACTAGGGTAGTTAGTGAATACTTAAATGAGAAAGTGATATTTGAATAGTAATACTAAGTAGGTAAGGGCATAAAGCCACATTTGGGTGGAGTTTTTTGGTTAGAAGAAACTCTAGGTGAAAACACCGTAAGTGTGAAAGTCACTGTCGCTGCAATGAAATTTTACAGGGCTCAGGAGTGAGAAGGGGTCAGTGTGTTATAAGGATGGTGGTGTGTAAAGCTTTGCAGGCTGGTAAGAACATTGCTTTGACTCTGAGTGTTGTTAGTGATGGGAGGGATTTCAGCAGGGGAAAGACCCAAGGCCTATTTTATTTTATTTATTTTATTTTATCTTATTTTATTTTATTATTTTATTTTATTTTAATTTATTGGAGGGAGAGAGGGAGGGGAGGGAAGAGAGAAAGAGAGAGAGAGAGAGAGAGAGAAAGAGAGAGACATCAGTGTCGTGTTCCACTCATTTATGCATTCATCGGTTGATTCTTCTATGTGCCCTAACTGGGGACTGAACCTGAAACCTTGGCATATCGTGATGATGCTCTACTGGAATGAGCTACCCAGCCAGGGACCCAAGGCTAATTTTCAAAGGCTCTCCTTGATTGTATTGAGAACAGGCAGTCAAGGTCAAGGGCAAATGTAGAGAGGTTTTCACAATAAACTAGGCAAGAGATGGTGGACATTTTGACCAAGTTGGTGGCAGAGAAGTTTGTAAGGTTATAAGAAATGGTTGGCTTCTGGTTATATTTCAAAGTCCTAGTCTACTGATGTCAACTAGAATGTGGGATGTGAGAAAAAGGGAGATATCAAGGCTGACTCCCAAGTTTTTGACCTGAACACCTAGAAAAATGGAGTTGCCCAAACTGGCAGAAGTAGACTAAGGGTGTGGATGAATAATTGGCATGTGGATATGTTAAGTTTGAGATCCTTATTAGAAATTAAGTGGAGATGAGCCAGGAATGCAGGGATGACAATATATATGGAATATATATTGGGTATGGCAATATATATGGAATTTAAAGCCATAAAACTAAAAGCGATTATCAAGGAATTAAGGATGATAGAAAGGAGGTACACAATTTGAGGTCTGAAATCTTCAATGTTAAGAGATGGGAAAAGAGGAGGAGGAATCTCTGCCCCAGGGACATTAAGAAGGAGTGGTTTTTGAAGTAGGAGGAAAACCTTGCAAAGAGAGTGTATACTGGATGTTAAATTAAACTTTCCCCCCCCCCCCCAAAGAGGAGGCAGAATTGATCAATCACATCTAGTGCTCTTGACAGATTAAGATAGATAAGAACATAGAACTGACCACTAGATTTAGCAATATTTGTAACTGTAATGATTTGGACAAGCGCAGCTTTGGTGGTGTGATAGGTATGAAATTCTGAGTGGGTTCAAGAGAGAATGGGAGTTTTTTGGGCATTTAGAGAGGGGAGCAGAAAAATTGGGTGGTAAAAGGAAGGAGAGGTAGAATCAGAAGGATTTTTGTAAAAATGGGAAAAATAAGATTATTTTTTAAAGTTTGTGGGAACAATACTATCAATGGGGGAGCACTAATGATATTGACAAAAAGAATTTTAGTGGATCCTGAGCATGAAAACCAGATTACAGTGATGATGGAGTGAATAAGAAGGGAAAGATTGGAGGCAATGGGTATAGTTTTTTGATTTTGGGCTTTTTTTCTCCCCAGAAGTTTACAAGTAAAAGCAGAGAGAAAGCAGAAGGTTGCCTTTTTATTAAGATTAGAAATATTGTATTATGTTGGTGTACTACTGGAATAATCTGTTAAGGGATCACTTACTATTAGATTGGAGGGAAGGGATAACTGAAAGAATGATGCCCTTGAGAAGGCAAGAGACTACAGAACCCAGAACACAGTTTACTTTCTTATGCTCCCAGTTTAACAAAAAAGATATACTGGTGCTGTTATATATTTGCATTTTCTTTAGGGAAAGGATATGCAAACTGCTTTTGGTGGTTTCTGAAATGGGCACTATAAAACCTAGATATAGGCTCTTAGTAACTTGGTGGATGTTTAGATAACACTTCACTGGGTTGTTAGTTTCCTTTTAGATGAAAAGAAAATACATCATTTTGCATTTATCATTCTCTAGGCATTTTTAATATATTTATTTTAAAAAGACTTTCGTGCACAGAATTGAATTTTGATTAATAATCATTGGTTCATGACACATTCTCATTATTGGCACATAACCTTCTTGTTATTTACCCATCCCTCTAGTCCTTCATTTACCGTTGTATAGTAAACATTCCAGTTAAATCATCAAACAGCACAGCCTGGGAACCAGCTTTTATTCTGGCATGTGGTTTCCCTCACCCTGTCTTCCCCACCCAAAGTAACCACCATCCTGAGTCCTTTTAAAATTTATTCATGGCTTCTCTTTGAATACTGTTTTAGCTCAAATTTAGTTTTTAATAAATACATTCAAATTTTAAAAATGTAATTGTTTTGAACATGATATTTAATCCTTTGCTGCTTTTTCACTTAACTGTGTATTGCTAAGATGCATTCTTGTTGCATGTTGCCGTAGATCATTCACTTTGACTGCTGTGCGATATTCCCTTTGCATAGGAACCGGTTTACTCATCTGCTCTGTTGGCAGTAGGCATCTTGCTTGTTTCCAAGACTGTATTGCTGTGAATGTTCTGGCCCAAATTTCCTGCTCTAAATGTACAAGAGTTTTTTGGGGGGCTTTTTGCATATATATCCAGGAATGGATTTTTCTGGATCTTAGTGTAAGTGGGAGTTCAACTTGATGAGATAATGCCAAACTGTTTTCTGTGATAGTTTTATAAATCCAAACTCCCATTTCCAGTGAATATGAGATTCAGGATCTACAAATGCTTCATCTCTCTCTCTCTCTCCTTCTCTCTCTTTCTATATGTAAAAATCTTCATAGAATCCTTGAAATAGTACTTTATTTTGAAACAATTTCAATTTTTCTGATTTCTAATGTGGTTGAACAGCTTTTCAAATCCTTTTTGCCTACAAGAATTTTCCTTCTGTGAATTGCATTTCACTTTTGTCCATATTTTACTGTTTTTTAAGAATGTTTTTCATTTTTATTTAATTTCTTTATTTAAAAAGGTGGCCTGGACTATTAGAAAAATCACAGGGTATAGGAAACACGAATATTTAGTGTCATCTAAGTAAAACTCTATAGTTTTCTGCTTTCTCTGTGATATCAATGGATATCTGTTGTTGTTTTTTAATATTCAGGAAGGCTAGTATTTCCATATTTTCTAAACAAACAAAATTAAAGATTTTAAAAAACTATTTCACTCAAGATTTCTTGTTGTTACAGTACTTCTTAAATACTTAAGTTTCTTGTTTTTTTGGAGAGTCATCAATAGTGTTTAGTAAGAGAAAGCTTGATGCAGGGATTTAGGCAGCTGAAAAACCAGAAATGTCTCCTCAAGCACCCACCTGGGGAGGCAGTGTGAAGAACAAAAATTGACTAGTTTCAACAGCAGCCCAAAAGCTTAGGTCTTTCTCCTGGTGTGACAGCAAATTGGACATTATAATGGGAAAAGAAATTAAATAGAGATATCCCTTGACCAGGCCTATATAGCTAAAGTAGTTAACAGTGGAAAATTATCTGATAACATTGTTAACTGCCTTCCTACTTTCCAAGCAAGTTAGATTCATTAATAAGATGAGAGTATTTCCCTGAATTTGATCTTGGTAGTTTTGGCTCTTTCAAAGGCTGTTCAAGGTCACTTGTTTGCCTTACAAACTGCCCACTGTATTTTGGGATTAAAAAACATTTCTCTGTTACCAAAGAAGTAGAATTTTTAAAATAAAACTTATCTTTGATGTTATACAAATGCATATAAAATTATGAAAAGTCCTCCCAAGCTTAAAATTATCTGGTTTCTATGTAATTATGCTCTTAGAAAGGTTGATTTGAACATCCTAAACAGTAGTGTTAGAGGAAGCATGTCTAAGAATTATTCTTAATTGCATAGTGACCATTATTCATTGAGAACTGATTTATTGGAAACCTATTATATTTAAGGCTTGAGATTAGTTCTGGGAGCAGATAAAAATATAAATAAGACACAATTTCTGCTTTTATTGGGAAATGTTTTTAGCTTAATTGACGTAACAAAGGAACCTCAGAAATTTTCTCCTTTGGGGAGGTTTTTACATTGCTACTGGGATGATATTCGGAACAGAGTCAAACACATAGTTATTTACCACCTAGTATATGCAAAGAACTGTGACAACTGGGAACTTCAGAGAGGATTAAGATTTGCCTTTGCTGTTAATGGGAGAAAGAGAGACTGAAACAGGCTGCGATAATAAGAGCAAAGGCATAGAAAGAGCTGCAGGAACACAGTTCAGAAACCACTCATAAACAAAACAGGAAACATAGCATGTTATATACTAGATATAAAATCATACACATAATTAATTACTGATTTATTATTTAATGATATAATTAGTGTAGTAAAGCTAGAACATGCTTTGGAGATCAATACAAGGGGGGTTATAATTCTGAGTCAGGCATAGAATATTTAATCTCTGTTAGCTGAGTTTCTGTATCCATAAAACTCTTATGATAATATCACCAGAGGATTAAATGAAATAGCACATGGAAAGAGCCTAGTATCTTGTCTGATACATAGTAGGTCTTCAACTAATAGAATTATGATGTCTCTGTTTCTTGCTCTCTGGAGAAAACCCATTCACTGTGAGCAGTTCCACAATAACATGCCCCTGGGTCTGTCCACTGTCCATCCCCTCTGCTACATCCCTAGTCCAGGCCACCATCATTTCTCAACTGGGCTAGTAGGACAGCCTTTTATAAGAGCCTTTCTCCTACTCTTGCCTCCCTAAAATTTGCTGTCTATGCAACTGCCAGAGTGACTTTGTAAAAAATACAGTTCAGATCATATAATTTCCCTACCTCAAATCCTTGATGATTAAGGGATACAAATCAAGCTGCTTCTCACAACCCGTATGCAGAGGCGGAGCTGTGCTCCATAGGAGAGGGAGAAAACCTGAGGAGAAAAACATGGGGAAAATGAAGAGCCTCTGTATTCCTTTGCGCAGGCTGCCGTAACAAAGGGCCACAAACTAGGCAGCTTAAACATAGCAAGTTTATTTTTTCACAGTTGTGGAGGCTAGATGTCCAAGATCAAGGTGTCAGCAGGGCTGGTTTCTTTCGGGTCCTCTGCCTTTTGCTTATAGATGGCCATCTTCCCTCTGTGTTCTCACATGGTCTTTCTTCTGTGCCTTCCTGTGTTCTAATCTCCTCTTCTTACAAGGACACAAGTCACATTAGATTAGGGCCCACCCTAGTGACCTCGTTTTACTTTAGTTCCCTCTTTAAAGACCCTAACTCCAAATATGGTCACATTCTGAGGTATTGGGGGTTAGGATTTCAATATAAAAATGAGAGGACCATAATTGGGCCCTTAACAACCTCTTTATGTGCCTCCCATCACCCACTGCAGTTTCTACAAGTTTGTTGTTGTTTTTTTCCCCATATAGTTTCAAGAACTGCCACTAGAACATGTATTATAAATATGCTGCTTAAAAGATGCCACTTTCATAATATGGGCTCAGGGGTAGGTCTCTGTCCACTCACCCTGGTTTTTGTTCTCTGTGGCTTTTATTTCTTTTTTCTTCTCTACTTGCTTTGCTCCAGCTCCACTGGCCTTTTCCTAGTCCCTAGACACACTAAGGTATTTTCTGCCTCTGAACTTTCCCCCTAAAGTTCTCTGTGCCTGGAATGCAATCATTTCAGCTCTTTCAATGGTTTATGCTCATCCTAGGTCTCAGTCTAAAATTCACTGCTTGGAAGAGTGGCTAAAAAATCAAGAGCAGCCCTCCCAGTCTCTCACACAGTTGCCAGCCTCTTTTGTTCCTCTTTCGAATGACAGCATTCTTCCATCTAATTTATGTCTTTATTATACTCTGACTCCTCCAATAACATGTTCACTCCACGAGGCAGGGAACTCATGAGTCTCATTTACCACTTTAGCATCAGGGCCTAACATGGAAACCTGCACACAGCAAATGCTCCTCCATAAATGTTTATTGAATGAGCTGCGTCTGAATGAAATCTCTTTACTAATCATATGTTTTTAGGATCTCACTCAATCTCAAAGATTTTGAAGGTCAGAAAAAGTAAATACTGAAAAATGTCACAAATACCAAGGTTGAAATTCTAAATGCAAAAACTTTTCAAGAATCGTTGAAAATGTGGCATATTATGTAATATTTGAAAATATCCATTAATATCATAGAATCATTATACTACAAGAAGAATTAGCATAAACCCACACAACTTGAAATAGATTTATAAGGAAAAATATCATTGGCTTAATTCTTCCCTCTCCTATATTTCCCCCTCCCATAGAACACCTATGGTATTCACATTTTCCAGGACCCAGTTTGGTGAATTCTAAAAAAACAGATGCACACTGCCTGTAAAATAGAGTAAAATGAACATCACCACCTAGGAACTTGTTCCATTTGCAAATAGTCTGGCCCTATCTTAGACCCTTGATCAGCAAGTCTGAGGTGGGGTCAGCAGCCTGTGCTTCCACATGGCTTCCAGGGGATTCTGATCCAGTAAAACTTTGAGAACCACTGCCCTAAATTGATCTTCAAAGTAACTTGATTTTTCAAGAATCTTGTCAAACGGTCCAGTTGTTTGGACATATTCAACTTTAATTGTTCTAAGTAACTTATCTCTTTTTGTCCCGACTTGCAGTGTGAAATAGTGCTTTTAACACTTTAGCAATTGTCCTTAAGAAACTAGCAGAGTGATTACTCCCACCCTTGAACCACTTTGAGTGAAATCTCCATCTTCTAAGGTTCAACACATGGTACCTGCTTCCTGGATTACCTATCTCTTCCTGGAACAGTTTGGCTTCAATGAGTTATTACTACTACATTTTTGTTGTTTCAAATTGCTCATTCAAGTAAAAATTCAATGAACTTCTCATACTTTCTCTGTTTTCCAAAGGTGTTATTTTTTAAAAATGAAAACTCATGACAGATCAGCCTGATCTATGCTTTTTCTCTGACTATACTTCCAAAGGTTATATTTTTCTTAGGATACTTACTTAGGAAAAAATTGTCTCCTTCTCCTTCAAGCTATTTTCCTTTCTATGGTTCAGTCTTCATTCTAAAGAGAAAGAAATATTCTGATTCATTTTTATGTGGGTAACTTTAGACCTAGGGCATTAAGCTATACCAACTTCTCTTTGTCTTTTTTGGCATAAATCCATTTGCCCAACCAGTATCCAAGAGAATAGTCCATCTTGATAGCAGATGTTATTTTTTTCAACATGGAGTATCTAGCCTCTGGTCATACAGTATTATAAACCGTCATTTAAGGAAATGATCTTCAAGAGGGCAACAATTTTTTCTTTATTAGTCATAAAAAGCTATATTATATATTGTAATAACTAGTATAATTATTGAGCACATTATGTTCTAGAGACTGGGACAAGCGATTTACACGTATTATTTCAGTTATTAAAACCTTTACCTCTGAGGATACATGCCTTGGCCAAAATCAAACAATTAAAAAGTATTAGAGCCAAATTTGAAGTCCAGAATTCCTAATTTAAGCATCATGCTAAATCCAGATTGTGGCAATTTTCCTTTGTCTACAGCCTGTGTCGGCCCATTGTCAAGATGCCAAACACACTCATATATTCCTGCACCAGTCTTATTTAGGCCTCGGAAAGAATCTCAGTGTGGCCGTTATTGGAAACAAACAAACTACTACTTAATAACTACTTCCATGAAAGACTCTGTGTTCAGAGTCTCAAATGAGCAGTGTCATTTGACCCTTACCAACAATCTTGCTTTATATGCACGGTTGCTGCTATTGAGGGGTTAAGTAACTTGCCCAAGATCACACAGCCTTTAAGTGGCAGAGCATGAAAAAGTCTGATTTATGGGAGAAGTTGTCTTTGATCCCAATCACCAGTGATGGTCTGCCTATTGTTAAAGGTGACATGCATCATTTTTGTGTCTATGTTATTTACCACTACTCTCAACTCTCCAAAAAAATGCATTTCTTGCAGTCATTATTATTTTTTCCTCCTTACCTTGGGGCTAAGTTCCCTCTTTTTAAAAGCTCACTTCTTTACTAAAAGGTCAATCAGATGATGGACTATAAAAAAATCACAAAGGCTAAAGCTTTTGGTCTCTGCACGGCCTGTCTTAACAGTGCCTGGGGGTGATGTATTTTTGAAGAAGCAAGTTCCTGGTGAGTAATTGGGTGTTCTTTTGTTTTATTTTGTTTACCTGTAAGTAAACACCGCTTTCTGGTTTTGGCTACATTTTTTTGTAAAGATGCATTATCTCACTGAAAACTAAGATGCTTGTAAAAATATGAGATATATTTGTATTAACTCTGATTATCTAAAGCCACCTTTCCTGTAAAATTAGTAATTATTTTTTCACACTTATTTACTTCATACCCATTAGGTCCTGTTACAGAAGTAAAAACTGACATATATGTCACGAGCTTTGGACCTGTTTCTGATGTTGAAATGGTAGGTAGTTGGAAAATTTAATGTACATTTTGAGATTTGAAGAAAACAAACAAAAAAGAGGGCAGTTAATATGTATTTTATGTAATTTATATGATATTTATATGATATATGATATTTATATATAAAAATAAGATACTGAGTTTGCATTTTAGCTCTAACATTGGAGTTTTTTGGGCTTGGAGTCATTCTCAACAAAGAAAAGAACTTCCCTCTTACTGGTCTCCGTGTCACAACCTTGTATGCAGTGTTTTTTTCCTTAGAAAATTATTGAAGAGGAGAAAATTAGAGATTGTAATTTGTTTTGTTGTAAAACTTGGTATTGTGGCCCTGATTGCATTTAGTGTTCCATGGTGGCTCATTCCCCATCCCTACACAACCCTTATTAAATTATAGCCATTACTTTTGAATGATTAATATGTATGGTAATTTATCTAATAAATGTAGAAGATTAAGGTATCAAGATGGATATAACATGCTTTAATTGCTGAGAATCTTTTGGTTCCACTGATTTAAGGAAATTTCTGCTCCTATTAATTTAGCTTTTATTTGGGTAGTCTTTTTTATGAGTAGGAAAGAGGCTAGAATTTAATTCATATCTTGCACACTTATGTGTAATCATCTGTGATTTGAATATGTCATGAACTAATTTTCCTAGGAATACACAATGGATGTGTTCTTCAGACAGACATGGATTGACAAAAGACTAAAATATGATGGCCCCATTGAAATTCTGAGATTGAACAACATGATGGTAACAAAAGTATGGACCCCTGATACTTTCTTCAGGAATGGAAAGAAATCTGTCTCACATAATATGACAGCCCCAAATAAACTTTTTAGAATTATGAGAAATGGCACTATTTTATACACGATGAGGTAGTCATTTTTTTCCTTCCTCCCTTTTTATCTTTTTTCTCCCTCCCTCTCTCCCTTCCTGCTTGCCTGCCTGCCTGCCTGCCTTTTTTCCTCCTCTCCTTCCTTCATTTTTAGGGATCTATAAATTTATTTTTAGAGACAAAGTTGATTCTGATTGTCTTTTCCCATCATAGACTCACCATAAGTGCGGAGTGTCCCATGAGACTGGTGGATTTCCCAATGGATGGTCATGCATGTCCTTTGAAATTTGGGAGTTGTAAGTTACAATGCAAATGTTGTTAGAGTTAATCATTATATCACGTAAGCTGATAATTATATATATGCATGATTTTCTATAATCCAACATTTAAATTTTTCTCCATGACAACTGTCCAAAATTTGACTTTTAGGAGACTGTTTATTATCTAATGTATTTAAATAAAGAAGTAAAAACAATCCTCTTTCCCCTAAAAAACAAAAACCTATTTCTGCAGAAAGCCTAGGTAGACTGACTGACTCAAAAGTAATAGGTTGATGGTCAGTGGTGAAATTTCGGGCCTCTGAACTCCTTGTGTTGGTGGTGTAACACAGCAAGTATAAATGAATTTGTTTTGTTTTGTTCTGTTACAAGCAGAGTCCTTTATGGCAGGCTTGAAAAAAAAGAAAGTCCAAAAAAGATTCAGGGCTTCTGACATGACACACGTTAGAATAATATAAGCAGTGTTGTTGGTTTCAAAGTGGCTGAAGCATGACAAAACCATAGTAGGAGATGTGGTCTCGGACTTGTAGACAGAGCCAGGTATTACAGTGCCTTTGGGAGACTTAATTAAGGGATGTGGCATTCTTGGGTTGACATTTCACAATTTCACATCAATTTACTGTAGAGAATGGATTGTAGGGAGGCTAGAGTAGAAGCAGAGAGGAGTTGGAGGCCAGTGTTTTGGTACAAGCAAAGCAGGTGGTGGCTTGGACTCCAATGGTACTGGAGGAGAAGGTGTGAGAGAGATGGATTGGGGATATGCTGTGGAGGTGAAGGCAAGAGGGTGAAATGAATTTATAGGAAAGAATATGGAATCCCTTCCCCCTAAGCAACCTTCTCTGAAATGGCAGCAGAATTTGATTGCCTTGTCTAATGTCTGCCTCAAATATTTGATTTAATCAGAATCTACCAAAAATAGATGCTGCTTTTTACTATTGCTTCAGATTCTTAGTTGAACTGATTGTGAAACTTGCCTGCTGTTATCGTTGCTCATTGCTTAACTTAATGAGAATCAGCAGTCACAATTCTTTTTATAACCTCTGGTAAGCACAATATTCAGTGGGCTAACTTGAAGCTAAAGAGAGTCGCTTGCTCCCTGACCAGTGACTTAATGAGGGAAGATAAAAACAGAAAAATACCGAGACACAAAAGGTGACCTCACTGGGGCCAGAATTAAAATCCATTTGTGCTATTATAATTTAGATTTCACTCACATAGTTCTTATCTAGGGTTTTATCTTTCCTACCCATCCCACCCCTAGTTCACATAGAAAGCACTCTTCAGAGTGACTTATAGTTGGTGCTTAATAAGGACATCCACAAAATAAATAAATTACTCCTTGTAAGTTGATGTTTGGGGATTGAGAATTAAAAAGAGAGGTACAGGTTTTGATCACCTCCACCCATTTTGCCCACCCCCCACACCCAGCCTCAAATATTGAATCATTAAGAAAAAGAATTTTCTAGCAAGGTAGGCTAGCCCAGAGATGGGTACCTTATTTAAAATATCATGGGCAGGAACATAGTATTTGGGGATTTTTACTGTATGATTAAGCGTGAATATACTTCAGGAGATCAATGCTGACACATAACTGTATGATGCTAACTGACAACACAAGCCTCATAGTTTGTTTTGCAAAGTCATTTTTAAAGATAGTCTCCCTAGGTATCAACTCCCTTTGTAGAACTGAACAATTCCATCGAGGACCTACTGCTCTCTAGCCATTTTAGAAAGGCCTGTGGAGGGTAGTACACTATTCATCTCGGTTCTTTTGAGCTTACTTGTGTGGGAGCCAAGCTATCTGTTCTGGGTAGGCTGGTAAGCAAGCAGCTGGTGTCCATTTGCATTGAACATCGAATAATAGAAAATGGGCTTAAATTGCTGCTGGGAGGGATTTGTTGAAGAAAGAAGGGAAAATGTCCTGATTGTAAGAGTTTAAAGGTAGTGGAACTGGTTGTGTAATTATATTCCCTGGAGAGCCTTACAAACAGCATAGCCAGTTGTCACTGTAGCGTGATTCCCAGACAACATGGGCATTGCCCAGAGGCAGAGTCTGGAAATAGGTGACTCCTGGAGAGCTCTCCCAACAGCAGGATTTATGTTTGTTTTTGTTGTATTATTATAGGCAACATTCCATATGTATCTAATTGGCATTAGGATGGAAGAGTTAATATTGGTCAAGAATGGAAAGAAGTAGTAATTTGACTACTTTTTTTGGGGGGGGCGTATTATTTGTGCTTTTCAACTTGGAAGCATTTGTACTTATTAGGAAACATATCTAAGTGCATTGATGCAGATATAGCATTTTAGTTGCTTTAGTGTTACTCTTTCCTCCTTTAATTTTTTGGCATAAAAGAAATATGCAAGGCTGTTTATTCTGTCCAGTGTTCTAAATCTAAAACATATTTAAATAAATCATGGTTATTGTTTTCATTTATTCCATCTTTCTTGAACAAGCATAATATTCTTAAAGACTGTTGACCATCGGTGCTGACGAAAAGAAGCGCTGACTCTGACCACATTCTGTGCTGTTATTCAGATGCGTACCCGAAGAGTGAGATGATTTATACCTGGACAAAAGGTCCCGAGAAATCGGTGGAAGTGCCAAAGGAGTCTTCCAGCTTGGTTCAGTATGACTTGATTGGGCAAACCGTATCAAGTGAAACCATCAAATCCATCACGGGTGAGATGTTTAACAGTTAAAGTCAACGTGCTGCTTGGCATTAGCAGTGGAGTTTTGTCCTAGCTTTGTCATGGAAACAGCTACTGTTTTCAGGGGACAACAAAAAGTTTCCAGAAATAGAGTTGATGCATAAATCACAATTCAGAAATTTTTAAAAAATGTGTTTTTATCTATTTCAAAGAGAGGAAGGGGGAGAGAGAGAGAGAAACATCAATGAGGAGAGAGAATCATCACCCAGCTGCCCCCTGCACGCCCCCTACTGGGGATCGAGTGCGCAACCCGGGCCTGTGCCCTGACCGGGGATCGAACCTGGACCTCCTGGTTCATGGGCAGGCACTCAACCACGCCAGCGGGGCACAGTTCAGAATTTTAAAATTTATATTTATAATCTTAGTTTAAAATCAATTCTGAGTTATTGAGATGGGAGTTGGTTTTCTTATTCAGAAACAAAAGTCAGGAATCAATGATATTAAAATTATTTTCAACAGAATTCTGAAACAAAGTCTGACCACTGACTTTTGGACACTGGATTTTCCTCGTTTTCTGGTGCTTCCCCCAAATCTCTTTTATTCTGCCCGATTTTGTGGTACTGCCCTCCCTCTAAGCAAAGTGTAAAGCTTAGCTACAATATACATTAAGGGTATGTGTTAAAGCTGTCACGTGGGTAGATGTATGATTATTATTTATGATTCTTGATCTGTATTTGCTTTTTAAATGTGAATGGAAAGAATCATAGGATTTAGTTTTTATCATATTTAATAGGAAAAATTGGCTGATTATTGCTTATTCTAAAACTATTCCCTTACATACACATACTGCCAGGAAAAGAGCATTTTTTGAGAACATTTATTTCCTAGCCTGCCAGTGAGATTGAAAATGAGTGGGATTTGAGGCTTCTGAATCTTGGGTTTTACAGTTTGAGAATGTGGCTACTGACTCCTAAGTAACTCTCTAATATGTTCCTTTTAGAGGTAACATTAAAAATATTTATCAGCAGCTACAAGAAATCTTATTGTTTGTTTCCCTTATTAGCATTTTAGATTTTTGTCTAAATGCCAATAAAATATTCCTGAAATTGGGGATGTTCTATATGGCTCTATGTTATATATGTGTCTTTTTATTTTTTCTCATATATATAACATTTAGAAATACAGCTCTTTCCTAAAACTAAGGCAGTAAGGCACCATATGTGTATATAAAATGTTTATCTGTATATTTCAATTCTTTTTAAATTTAAGCTCTATGTGTGTGTGCATTTGCATTTTCTAGTGATTTTTTGATAAAAGGTCTAAATTTTCTCTCAAAAGATGCTGAAAATGAAAGCTAATTGCTTTCACAGTGCTAGGCCTTTAAAACAGAAAACACTGTAAGAACTTTTTTTAAAGTTATAGCTTATTTCTTAAATTGCTTAATCATTGTGTAAAACAAAAGTGTTTTTCAGTCCCCCTAGTTAAGAACTACATATTTCTCGATGTTTCTTGATCTGTTGTGAATATTTCTCAGCACAACAGATCATTTTTTTGCCTCAAATGCCTTTTGTTGGTCTGAAATATGATTTGGAAGCCACTGAAAAACTGGCTGCAGAACCAATAACACATTTTCGTCATGTTTTATTTGTAGGTGAATATGTTGTTATGACGGTATACTTCCACCTCAGACGGAAGATGGGTTATTTTATGATTCAGACGTACATTCCATGTATTATGACAGTGATTCTTTCGCAAGTTTCCTTCTGGATAAATAAGGAATCAGTTCCAGCTAGGACTGTATTTGGTAACTGCAATTCATTTCTTGGGTTTTTTTGCTCATATTACATTTGCTTATGATTTCATGGGAATAGCTCTTAGAATATCACTTCTAAGAAAATATTAAACAGTAATATATCAGACTGTGCTGAGTTAAGAATCATGTAAGCTTTCATTTTTATCTAGCTCGTACAAAGTGATAGAGCTTGAGGGGAGAGGGGCGGTTCATCTCTTCCTTTGGGGACTGTCAGTTTTTGCTTATTGAGACCAGGCAGGTAAAGACTAACTGTGAGTCTGGATATAATTTCACTTTTGGTGGTGTTCTTGGGCTCCTAGCCTAATGCTGTGTAATTGAATTAAAGTCATATCTAGGTGTTAAAATGAAATGCACTGGGAGCTTAAAATAAAACAAATAAAAGGCATGGCTGAATGAATACGAAAGGCTAGAATCATTTGCCTGTTAATGAAGACGAACAAAATGCAAACGGCTTAAATGAATTGAGTTGGAAGGTATTATATATTATATGCTTAGCTTATTAGCGCACTGTTATATTCTATGTGCATTTTTTTCTGAACACAACATATTTTTGTGTGTATATAGTGGCTTTTTATGTATTATATTCTAAACTATATGAAGTCCAGAACTCATGAGTTTTAAATTTTTAGAGCTGTTAAGTAAGTCTTTTACATATCAGTCATGCTTTTAAACAAAATTAGTTATGGTATTTATTCGAGTGAGTGTATTTCCCCATTATTTTTCTGTGGATTGTGAGTAGTGAAAGCACTCGGTAGTGATATCAGAAGGAAAACACTCAGAATTTCTCTGGAGTGGAGGCACAGTTCTCACAAGAGATACCAGTCTCCCTCCACTTTTGCTACTGTGTGGAATCAAAGGCGAGGTATAATAGCCCTTATCGCAGGGAGCTGAAGGGGTGCTGGTGAGAAGGAACTGGGGGTGGTGGGGGGCTGGCAGCTTCTCATCCCACCTCCCCATCCTTTTAGAGAACTGATGACAAGGAGGTCTTAGTGTCTTTAGTGGACTTGACCGTGGGGAATTTTCCATGTCCCCCCCCCATTTAATCTTAGAAAAGGCATTGAAATCCTACTGGGGAAGCCCCAGAAGGGTTCATTGGGAGAGGGCAGGGTTGACCTTAGGAAGGCTGTGAGCATGTGTAATGGCACAGACTGCTTCAGAGAGTTGTGAGGGTTCAGTGAAAGAAAAACCACACATTGCAAGCGGTGAGTAAACTTCAACTCTTAAAAACAGGTGTGAAAGAGAGAAAGCAATAAACGTAAGTTTGGGACTACAATAGGTCGGGATTTAAAACTCGGATCTGCCACTGATTTTCTCCACCCATAAAATTCTGATAATACCTTTCTTCAGAGACTAGTGAGAATTTAGATTTAGTGCAGTACTCGTTACAGGGTGTACGGAGCGCTCAGAACATGTTAGTTACTCTCGCCCATACTTCTGTATAGAGGAGATTAATTTTATTCTGACTTGACTTTCTTAATTTTTGATTGTTTTGAAAGACAACATTGTTCTACTGTGTAGCAGGCGCTCCGCTAGGTTGTCTCGTTTCGGGCTCACACTAACCTTTTGCACCTGTGTTCAGAGGCCGGCTGACTGCGCGGGAAGTGTCTGCTGAGGCCCAGCAGCAGATCAACATCCCTTAACTTCGCCTAGTACAAGTAATATTAGTATTTGGGGAATTATCATCATTGAAAATAAAAATAACATCACTTGTACATACATTATGTTCGTTTTTCTATGGTCCTGTAGAACTAGAACAGAAAATACTGACCCGTTCTTAGTGCCTCTGATGAAGAGGCAATGGTGTCGTGGGGCAGACTCTGGAGCCAGGCAGCCTGGGTTCTAACCCCAGGGTCTACACTCATTAGCTGTGGACCTTCAGTGAGTTACTTCTGCCTGTTTCCTCATGTATCAAAACAGGATGAAATCCTCAGGGCTGCCATGTGGGTTAAATAAGTTAATTTGGATAAAGCACTTGGAACTATGCCTGTCACACAGTAAATATTATTTGAGTATCATTTATTAGTATGGCATCTATGCTGCCATTTACCTCATTTGAGAATCACTACTTGATAGTATAATGTGAATGTTCTCTGTATTTTATTGTTATTGTAATTGCTTGATAAACTTTGAATGCTTCCTTGGTTGGCTACAAACTGGTAGCCACTGTTCTGTCTAACATATCCCTAAGTAATAAAAATGTTCAGTGCTGTGGGGAGGGATCGCATTGATTACAGCTGTACCCAACCAACATTTCCTACCCAGAGAAGACAATATAAGGACATTAATTAGCATGTAGTAAGGATACTAGTAATACTATTAGTAATTATGATAAGATTTGCCATATGCTGATAGGGGTCATCTTATTTCATCTTTACAATAACTCAACGAGGTAGGAGTTATTAATATTTATGAATAAGGAAAATGACTCAGAGAAATTAAGAAAGTTGGCTGAAGTCACATACTTAAAAGTGATGGACCCGAGACAATTTCTATCTAACTGTGGGAATTCTGCCATTTCTACTCTGACTTCTGCCTTCACAGGGGGTATAAAGATATGGGGTACTTTTGGAAAATTCCAGACCTGCTGAGTGGATATGCACTTAAGATACTTTTTGAGTAGCTTTTTCAATTTGAAATGTGACATTTGCCTCTGTCTTGTGTTCACGTGACAAGATATTGGTTTTGATTGACCAGGTAAATTATGCCTAGCAATTAAGTCTTCAATATGTCAAAATGGTAATAATTAGACTGTTCAATGAGGCTCTAGGATGGTATATTCCTAAGACAGTGAAGTTTTAAGTATTTGAGGGGCATTAGCAATCTATTTCATATGAGAGGTAAAAAATTAATTCTGGGCTGGTATTTATCTTCCCCAATTCTTATTTTACACTTTACTCAAAAAGAGAATTGGCTGGATCAGGTATTCACTAGAGACCATGCAAAACCAAAACAAACCACAAAAAAACAAACTTATTGTAAATATGAGAAGTAGAGCGAGGTTAATTCCTCCAAAGGCCTTCTATCTCCAAAGTTATATGACTCTAAGTTTTCTAATTATTCCAGCATAGTAAAACATTAAACCTGAGCAAATGCCAGCTGGCATATGTAAATCATTACTAGTTCATTTTTCTAGGAGTGAGCAGCCAGGATTTTACTCTTGTGTATAGCCTTAGCCTACTCACACACGTCCTCTCCCAGCTCCTGGGCCAGCCAATATGGTGCATGTTCAGCATTCTAAAAACGGGCTGGCATCAGTACGTGAACATGTCAAAAATATTCTATGGTTATTGAAATGTTTTCAAGGGTAGGTGCCAGCTAAGCCATTTAAACAGATGCACTGTCTTCCTGGGTTCAGGGGAAGCATGGCTTCTTATCTGAAGGGTTGGCTGCTGTTTGTGAGTCATTTGTTGTTTATTTAACCAAATGCTCCACCTAAAGTAGATGGAATAAGCACTTCCCTATCATGCTAGGAGTTCTTTAAACTTGAACTCCATGCAGAGAACTTTTTAATATCTAAAGGGATGGGCACTTCAAACACTTAGCTAATTGTTTATGCCGGTTAATTTCTTAATTTTGCCAGCAGCCGTAAAATATGAAATATAATATCTGGAGGGCTACTCTACAAACTTTAAAATCAAGTTGACTGAAAATAATGAAAAAAACAGAAAGTGGCCACATATCCAGCAATGCATATTTTTTGCATTGATGCCTGTAGCATCATTTAACATCTTCATGAACTTGGTGATCTATCCGTTAACAATCAGAAAGTAACTTTTGGATTCATGGCTCAATAATTGCATTAATATTCTACTACTCAACATTAATAAGGTAATTTCTTCATATGACAGCAGGAGACAATGAAGAGCACTACTTTTGGTCCTCGGGATAAGTTGTTCTATTACCAAGAAAAAAAAATGTTCAAAGCAACATGGGGAATTCTAAGTTGCTTATATTTGACTTCAGTGTTTTTGTTTTTGGGGGTTTTTTTTGGTTCATTTCTTTGATTTGTTATCACATATCACATTATGGTCTCTGAAGAATTTTCTAAGTTCTGAGTAATATTCTTCTTATTAAGCCACACTCTCCATATTTTATTTCCAAGTACTTTCAGCATAATTTCTATGATATTAGAAGAAATATATCTAAGAAAGTTGTCAGATATTCTTGGGTACTTAATAGGCCATTAAACTTAAATTATTATGAAAAAGAAGAAAAACTGATTTATCTTCATCTCTGTAGCTAAAATTTTTCAAAATTAATTTAGGGTTTATTCAATGCATCTCATAGCCAGCATGGAAATGATGCTACTTTTCTGAGATTTAAAAAGGAAGCCTTAACTTTGTAAGGTCCTTTTCTGAAACAAAATCCAGTAAATTCATAATATTATATTTTCATAGAGATTTAGGTACCTTTATGTTTGACAAAAAAACACATTTTACATTTTAAGATCTATTTTATACTAGTAAAATGCTAAAAATACCACAAAATGTTTTTAAAAAGGGAATATAACCAAATTCTCCAATTCCATTCACTGTATAGTTTATGGAATGTTTTAAGATCTATAGCTCATATGCTGCACAGTTGCTCTAATTTTCTAATTTTTCATTTTCTAAACATTGACAGTTCAGAAGGGACTGGAGAGAAATGGATTGGCGAGGAGCTGAAAAAAATGGGTTTTTATTTACTGTGCATTTATCATGTGCCTGGCACAATGTAATATATTATGGTAAATGCTGAAGCAATATTAGACACATTTGCTCTCATGGAGGCTATATCCAATAAAGTTGGAACAATTAAGAAATAATACAGGGCAGAAAGAATATAATTAAATGCTGAGTTGAGAAGACATAATTCCTCCCTAAATCAAAATATTATGATTCCTTTATTGTTGCATGAGGCTCACAATCTCTTTGGTTTAACATACACAGTTTGGCTTTCAGCTAGGGATAGCCATGGATTGGAATAGATAGTTTAGATGCCTCCATCATTGTCCTTGTCGTCATCATCACCGAACCACTGGGCATGTCAATTAAGGAGCAATTGTACACATCATATAGAATGAGTTCAAATGGATATAGTAAATCCCCACAGAAACTTCCAAGCTTAACTAGACAGCATGGATTAGATATAAAGATAGACAAAAATACAGAAAGGGACAACTGTACAAATATTAAAATCCTTAAATAATTCATTTCTCTATAGTTCCAGTGGCAAGTGGAATTTTTCCATTCAGAATAGGGACTCTCCTTTTGCCAGGCTGAGGAAAAGGCTTTCCTGGAGGTGACATGCTTCAGGAGCCTATTGATAGAAGAAAAGTACCTCTATTCTTGTTGCAAATATTTTCCTCCCAACCATATATTGATGGATGGTAGATGTCTAATGTTTTTAATACTGAAATGTTCTAGAAATCTGTTTTTCCATTAATATACCTTTATTGTTTTATATAAATTAAGGCCTTTGACAACTAGTAAAATTTATTATTTTAATTCAATAGGTAATATTCAATTAAAGATTATAAGTATCTATAATTTGTACTTCTTCTGATAGTGATTTTCAATAGCAGTGGACTATGCCTACCCCAGAAATTCTGATGCCCCAATCTTGTGTGCTACCAACTTGCCACTCCTGGTTGAGAATCAGTGCTTCCACGAGTAGCACTTTCTATTAGGTGTGTGTGTTGAGTTTCTCAGGAATGTTGGCTGAGATACGATATACACTAGGTGTTTTCATAACTTAATCAAAGTCACACTTAGCCAACAGTAGAAAAGCCCATGCTAATAATTTCACTAAACCACTAGAATTAGAATCTTCCATTAAAGATGATTTGGTTTGAACTAGAAAGTTTGTTACCCCACCATCCACACCACCCACCCAAACCCTAGGTTTTTTTGCATTGTTTTGTTCTGTTTTGTTTTCACACAGAAGTAATGGTAAAGCGTTTTGTCTCTTGCTCTTTTGCTTTGAAGGAATAACCACAGTCCTCACCATGACCACGTTGAGCATCAGTGCCCGGCATTCTCTGCCCAAAGTGTCCTATGCCACTGCCATGGATTGGTTCATAGCTGTCTGCTTTGCTTTTGTATTTTCCGCCCTTATCGAGTTTGCTGCTGTCAATTATTTTACCAATATTCAAATAGAAAAAGCCAAAAAGAAGACATCGAAAGCCCTCCAGGAAATTCCAGCTATTCCAGTGCTCAGAGCAACGCATCCTGAAGCACCTCTGCAGGTATTTGACTCAATTTCCTTCAACTTAAGATTTGAGTTTCTTGGTCAAATTTACCTCATCAAGGGTGGGGGGAGAAATGAGAATTTGAAATACTAATGACAAATTGTAAGTTATTTAAAAATCCAGAAAAATACAAAAGGGTAATTATAAATGTAAACTTTATAAATGTGGTTAATGGCTTAGAATTTAAACAGCTTTGGATGAGCCAGATGGCACTGGTTGTCTGAAAGTCCTTTTCAACATTAAAAGTTGCTGAGAAAGGGGCAGCATCTTCTGTATACTATTAAGAGGAACATGCGGGTATCTTTGAGTGGGTTGGAAATATGCTTTAGTAGGGTTCATTGAACAAAGTAAAGCAGCCGTTCTTAACCTGGCCCCACATTTGAACTATCACAGGGAGCTGGGTGGGGCCTGTGCCCTTGTATTAAAGAAGAAAGTAAAAGCAATAGGAAGACCCATAGTTGCAGTTGATATACATTGAAGATTGAGAATTCTTGTTGTAAAGGAACAGAGCCAAAAGGATGTGGACACCTAACAAGAGCTACTGTAATTCACAGCTGTACAAAAATGGAAAGATCATCATGAAAATGAGAAAGCGGACAGGAACCCCCCTCCCGGCCCCTCCCCATCCTCCTCGCCCTCCCTTCAGCCACCTCCTCAGATGCTCTGCTCTCACTCACTCTCACTTACCAGCTTCTTTCTGGAATCGGCAAAGTGTCTGTGGTCACTTATACACAGCTTTATTGTAGTGTATAAGAACCACAAGTGGCTGTCTAAGACTCCTTTTGTTTGTATTTGCCCTAATCAAAGTGTATATAAACCATCAACTTTATTCTCTATAGGTAATAACTCATTCCCTTACTTACTTATTCATTCTTTCTTTTTCTCTTCCTATTCATTTAACAAATACACAGTTAACACCAATGACAGGCAGACTGTGTTTATGGTCTGATAATCAAAAATACACATACTCCACCCCCAAAAGAATATCCTACACTATGGAGCTTACATTTAAGTGTGTAAGACAAAGAAAGGGAGACAGATGATTTTTAAAATGATAAATAATAATAACTTGGGTTGTTAGATGGTAATAGTGCTAAGACAGTGCTGAAGGAGAGCTGGACAGTGTGAGAAGGATGGGATTTCCTTCCAAATACAGGCGGTCAGGGAAGTAAGTCCTCCGAGAGAAAATGGCAGTTTGGAGTTCACCCTGGCAGGGATTGACTGTTTAGGGTCCCGCGGTTTATAACTGCTCCTAGAAGGCCCTGGTTCTCCTAGAATGGCATGTGAGCAGGTAGGAAAGTTACTGCCCTCCCATTAAGTAAGTTTGGATAGCTTACATTGTCCTCTAAAGGAATTCATTTAGAATGGATTTCCTATATATTTTTTACTTAAAAAAACTGATTATCTGCAGTTTTATTCCCTTTCCCTTTCCCCATAGGTAGCCCTCTCTACCTTTTACTGTTGTTTTATTTGCTTTCCTTTGTTGTGTTGAGACCTTGGTAGAAGAATTCTATTTATTGTTCCTTTTTTAAAAATATCAGCTCTTGGGTATATTTATTTATTTAATTTACTGTTCCTGTTTTTTAATTAATGATCATGATTTATTTTAATTCTACCTTTCTGCAAGTTAATTCTGTTACTCTTCTCCTAGCTTCTTAAATTTAATTCTCACTAACTTATTTTCGCTGTTTTTTTATTTAATAATAAAGTTTCCATTTATTACAATGAGATTCCCTTTGCATATAGCTTTGGTCATATGCATAACTTTTGATAAATGACATTATCACAATTATTTGCTAAATATTCTGCAATTATGTTGCTGGTTTTCTCTATAAGCTAAGAATTATTGGAAGACAATATTAAAGTTTCCAAATGGGATTTTGTTTGTTTATTTAGCTCCACTGTTTCACTGTTTATTTTTAGTTCAGAAATGTTACCTGGTACAGATTTGAATGTTATTGATGTTTTTGTTACACCCTGAGTTATGCTGAAAGCTTATAAATGTTTCATGGCAATTTGAAAGTTGATTTTTAGTTATTAAATCAATTTTACTTAAAACATTATTATTTCACTCTCTTAATTAGTCACCTCTTCTTAATCTTTCAAATACCAAAAAAGATATGAAAAATCCTCTTACTAATATTGTGATTATGTTCACTCACTTTGTATTTTAGCTATTTTTGTTTTATAGACTTTGATGCTCTGATATCCAATATGTTGATTCATAACTGCCCCATTTCCATATCAATTTATGCATTTAATCACAAAATAACTTTTTGGCCCCATATAATGCCTTTTTCCTTTAATTCTATTTGGTATGATTATAATATTTTAAAATATTTTTTCATATTAAGTTTTATAATTATATTTTCATTGCTAAATTTTACTTATTTTTTTGTTTCTCATGTACTGTGTAAGCTGTATGTCATGGTTTTATATCGCTAGTGGTTAACTTTAAGTTTTAAAACAACATATTTCTACTTATGATTTTCTAGTAATGTTGAAATGATAAAATATACTGACTCTCCCATATAGCTATTAACTCCCTCTAGACCCAGGCTTGCTCACTTCCAAAGATTCTGGATGCACAGACATTTTACATATGTAATTTTTTTCTGTTTATAGTGAATCGCTGTAGATTTTTTTTCCTTTTTGCAAAGCGATGAGACTCCTTGCATTAGTGTTACAGTGGAATATCATAAATACTTAAAAGTACCACTTAGTCAGAATAAAACTATTCTACAGAATTTCCAAATGTGGGAACGAAACCAGTGATACTTTATTTGCTCCTTGACACATATCTCTTGACTACAGCACTTGTCACTGCTGGTAAACGCTTGGTTGAGTCGGCTAAGGCTACTCTGATTCAGTAACTCCTGTCGGCAGCGTGGCCCACGTGCTGCGTGCAAATGGCATAATCAGGATGGAGATGAGATTTGTTTGTGAAAGGCATAGAGTCATAACATTTAAGGGTTGGGAAGAAATGTTGTAATAAACGTGTTCAGAGTAGACATCCTATGCTTTATGTCCCCTAGAAGCGTGACTCTGTGTGATGACTTGGATCTCCACAGCAGCTTACTTGGAGAATGTCTGTTCTAAAGACAGTGATTAATGGGCTGGCCTGCCCAGCCTCCTGACTTCAGATTGCTGACAGGGCACAGCTGGCTTTGGAGCGTCAGTTGTCATTGAACAGCTTCAATGTCAAGTTTGATTCTGAAGGTTGAGGACATATTAAACTTGAGGGAGAGAGAAGAAAATAAAGAGATAAATAAGGAGGAGGAACTCCAGAAGGGGAAACTGCGTTAAGAGCAAAATTTTAAAGCATGTTACTGGAAAGAAATATTCTAAAAATCTTATAAGGCTTGGAGTTTAAGTGGAGATTCTCATCAGATAGGTGACATTTACTCATTCAAATATGTGTTCCAACTTGTATGGCTATTTGTTTATTCCAGCCATGCTGCCTTTGTTTAAAATGTGTTCAAGCTCCTCTTTGGAGTTGACTTCAGCATCTACATGGCGTCTGGTCATCCGATAGTCCTTTGGCTAAGCTCAATAGGGGTTTGAGTCCTTGTTACTGTATGTGGCCTATGAACTGTTAATGGCCTGGCAGGGGTAAAGTGACCATTTCTATTCTTTGGGAATTGGAAAGCTTATGGTTTATGGAATATTCATGAAGCAAGGAGAAAAGGCCGATTGGCAGAATCTAATAGCAGCAATGGGCAGGCAGCTTGAGTATGTCTCTGAGTATCTCAGGAGGCAAAAGCAGCTGTTCTGTTTTGGCTCAGCATTACCTTGATTCTGCCTTTGACTCGGTCCTTTCGGTATCTGAGCTGAGGTCCATTTTTGTGGTTCTGTCCTTCCATGCCCTTACTACTTCCCAGAGTACTTTCTGTCTCACTGGTGCAAGTGATTTGGACTAATAGGATGTTTTGAAAAATACGTAACTATGTGCTTTATATGTGCCAGTAATAAAAAGATAGTACATATACAATTTAATTCTTAAAACTATCATATATGTTCTATTTTTATCCATGTTTTAACCAGTGAGGGTATTAATAAGTAGGGATCAAGTACTCTGTCCAAGGCCATCTACCTGGTAAGTGGCAGGGTCGAGCCAGCAAACCCTATACTTTGAAGCCTCAAGCCTTACTGACCGATCAGGAATTTGGGGTGAGGGAAGTGGAAGATGGGGTGGTGGCATCATTCACTAGGCGAGAGGAGGGAATGAAGCACAGTTCATGAGGAAGCGAATTAGTTCAAGTTTAGGTGGGTGGGAATTTCCATAGTAGAGCATTTTCTCCTATCACAGGGTAACGATGACTATTTTTTAAAACTACTTGTGCGTACTTCCCCACTGCTGGCCTTTCCTTCCTCAGCTACTCAATTTCTTTGCCTGTTTCCTTTCCACTGTAACTGTTCTTCCCAGACTTTTCAATTTTAAAGTGTTCATAGACTGTTACAAGGATATTTCTAAAGTCAAAGAGCTCTTTGCTCTGCTTTGAGTTTTTAAGAAAAAGACAATATTAAAATGTATAAATAATTCAAGGTACACCTTGGATTCCATAATCCAAGCACACTCTGGAGAATCTCCTTCTTCACTGTCCATTCGTCAAAGTCAGACTCTAGCCCTACTTTCCATATTTGGCTCATTCAGGCTGATCTCAAGGATCTCTGGGATAGGGTCTCAAGGATCCACATCCACAAACTGGAGTTAATAATAAAACCTACCACAAAAGTTTACAGTGTGAATTAAGTTACATTATGCATAGAAAGTACTGAGCACAATGCTTAGTACCTGGCAAATAATGGCTATCATGATTATTAGCCTTTGTTTCTTTAAGGTGTGCATTACATAATTTATCATTTATAATATCCTGAAGTATGTTGCTTGAACTGTTTCACATATTTGCTATATTTACCTAGCTAGGTGGCGAGCTCTTTAGTAAAATTGATCATGGCTTTATTCTATTTTCTCATACAGCACATAGCACAGTATGTAATAGATATAGTTGTTTATTGATGGATTATAATGAGCCAACTATAGGAATCAGACAATAGGAAGTGTGGTGCCTCTAAAAATCAGTATATTTATCGCCAATTTCCAAAAACATTTGCCTCTTATGCAAAATTCTTTCTTGCTGGAGTAAATGTGAACATCAGGCAGATGTTAAGTGGTAAGTTAGAGCTAGGTCACTGTGAACCTCTAGAACAGCAAATAATCATTCTTGTCATTCTGTGACACACTTGTCAACAGGTGGGCTTGGCCAGTGGGCAGCAAGTAAGAACTGAGGAGAATGCTTTGAAAACACAAGAAAGCAAAACAAAAGGCCTAAGTAAACCACAAGTGCGGCTGTGCATTATGAGGAAAGCATGGCTGGCTGTCCTTTGGTCATTTTAGTCATATCATTTGCGTGGATATCAGTGATTGCGAGTGACCTTGATGTTAAATACAATGATTTCCCAGCGGTTGGTAATATACAAGCTTCATTCCATTCCAAGGGGGTGTGCAAACTAGGACAATTTCAGATTTTCATTTCAGTCATTCTCAAAGCTCCTCTTAGAAATGCTGTTTTTAAAATAGTTTAAGCTAGCATGCAAAAAACTTTCATTTTTCAATTCATCCTTATTTTCTTTATTTCTTGACTTAGTTTAAAATCTCTTTCTTTAGAAGTTTGAACAAGGACCTGAAGCAGGACTGTCAATTCACTTCACATTTAGGTGTGCTTGTGACAGTAGTTTAATGACATTCTTTAAATCTCATATAAACTGTACCTCCCCAAAGCCATGCCTTTTTCAGTACAGAATGTTCTGTAGGTAGTAATGCTCTTTAAGCAATGAGTAATTGTTTAATTGCACAATTGTTAAGCTGTATGATTTAAGTTGACAAGAATATCCAAATTACATTTTATCTCCAGCTGTGTTTTGTTATGTGTCATGTGTTTATTCTTAAGAAAATGTCATGTTGCTAATGTATGAGGACGAATCTCAGCTACTCATTTAACCAGAGTTTACCAAGCAACTACTATGCACCAGTCACCATGCAAGGCACTGTGATTTCAAAGACAAAACCTAGGAACTTAGTCTCATTAAGGAGACAGGCTACTAATCTTGTGCTACCATGTTGCAGATATTATGTTAAACATTTTACATGCAATCCTGTCCTATTTTCATCTTATTTTACAGATGAAGAAATTAAGGCGGAAAGGGGCCTAAGTGATTTGTCCATAATCATACAGGTGCTGAGTAACTGAGCCAAGATTTAAACCAAAGTAGTCTGGCTCCAAAGTCTAGTTTTAAAACCATTAGAAATTACTGTCCCTTAAATATAACCTACAACCACAACTGCTTACCTTCCACTGTGACTATTGCTGCAAACTTACTACCCATCCCAGTTCTAATTTTTCTGAAAATTGTGTTGATCTCCATATTGCAGAAAATGTAAGCCATGCTCCAAACCTTTATCCCATTGATAAGTAAGCCCTATCCCTTAGCGAGTAGTTCAGTTTACATAGAAGCCAAAGTCACACCCTCCTCATCTCCAACTTTGCATAAAATATATATGGATTTTGTCAGTGCTAAACAAAAACCGCTAATTGATTTAGCACAGCCATTTCAACAAACTGTAGACCAATCCATAGTTTTCCCAATTTTTTTGACATTTTAAACATTTAAAAACCATTCAAAGCATTAACTGTTATTTTTTAGTTGGAAAAAAATCCACCTTATGTGTATTAACATATTAAATATATAATATTTATTTACAACATATATTCAGAAGAATGTTTTAAAGATTGTGGGGAAATTTTTAAAGAAGTTCAAGAGATAGTTTTTGTCCTAAACAAATTTCTATGGTGTCAGGCGATGAAGTGATTAATGATGCAAATAATCAAGAAGAGCAAATATTCTGAGGGACCAAGGGAGTTGTAAAGAAGCATGCTAAACTTTGGGAGGGTTTTTGAGAGAACTCAGCCTCGCCGAGGTATCTTTTATTGATGGTCAGCAGATGAAGGAAAGTAGCAAGGAAAGGAGCCAGCTCATTACTGTAAATATCATTAGTTAGTTTGTGGTATTTATGGACTAACTTAGCGATTATTCTGGAATTGCCATATAATTAATAAGCTATTATTGTATTGTTGGATTTTTATTACTTTTCCATTTCCTCCATTACTTCTCCGGCACATCTGGCACAAATTTGCTAAGAGCCTAGCATATGCTCAAGAAACACCTACTAATTGATTTCATTCCTCATACAACTGAAATAGAGACATGACTGCCTGGGAGAGCAACATATGAAAGAACCATACATTTTCCCTGGTGAAATTTTATTATCAAAAGGTTTTTGTGGTGTTTAAAATTTGTATTTATTTGGTGATCTTTTTAACATTTATGTTAGCAATGTGAATGGTCCACTACTTCTTTTCAGAGTGAAAAAAATACTGAGTCATCTTCAAAAATGTACAACCACTTGAAACAAATTCCTTTAATGTTTAGCTATATTTTCAGCAAGTTCTTTTCCTTAAGCTACTGAGTAAGATTATTTATTCCTTCTGGTTATATAAGCTGCCAATGTTCCTTTTGCCATTTTGAGGGGGCTAATTTTTCCACAATATAATATACATCACTGAATCTCTAGCTTTTCACTTAGCCTCAGAGGATGTAGACGTTTTAAGAAACATCAGTTTGGTTTATTATTTTACTTAAATAAATTAGAGAATATTATGTAAAACATGTTTTTGATTGAAGGGCATTATTATGTATTTTGGTCAATTTAAGGAGAGGACACGTTCCACTCAGATCATATGGCATAGTATGTTTTTCTTAATATTTCCTATGGTCTTCTGAACTAAAGCTGAGGCCTTGATTTGACTTACTATTGGCTTTATCAGCTGCCCTTTTTTTTTTTTTTACAGTAATTAGTAAGAAAATGTCCTACTATTATAGTGATGACAGCATTCTAAAATTTATTAATTAGTTTATTTGTTTTCAAGACAAAGATTCAGGTTGGAGCTGAGAATGTTATAGCCTTGGAGCTGTGTTCATTGTGCCTGGGGCTGATGGGGGCAGGTCCTCTGTGGTCACCTTGCCCTCAGTAGGATTGTTTTGTTAGTTTGGTTTATTTTGACTTGAAGCAGCTGAGGCTTTACAGATGCAGAGCTTCATGAGACACACTCCCCCGTGCCTAGCTCACCACTGCTACTTCTGTAAGCAAGAAAGCCACTTTGCTAAAGCCTTAGCCGATCCTGAAAAATGTTAACACTTTTTCTGCTTAATGTTTGCCAAAGGGCTAATCTAAAAATGGCACCAAGGAGGTTACCTATTATCCATGGAACAAGACTGAAATAGATTATATTCAATGGGGACTTGATCTGCTGACGGAAAGTTATATTAGTATCCCTGAGCAATTCATAAAAATAGAATGAGATTTTTTACGGTGAATCCTATTTGTGTGGGGTATTATTTTTTGTTAATTAAAAAAACCAAATCTCTCCTTTAGCAGCATTCAATATTTAAGTTCTTTTTCTCTTATACTTATTTTCCCATGGTGTTTCTTTATGAATTGCAGTTATTTTTCAAAACTCCATAAATCGTTCATTTTGCACACTTGCAATGGGTAAAACCCTTGTACAAGGCTAGATTTATTTTATCAAATTCATTACTACATATACTTTAAAGCAGTGTATTGAAGCATTATTGAGATAGAATGTGGAAAGATTTAAAAATCACCTTGAAACATGCAGAATTTTTCCTGTCATCTTCAAATGCCTAAAACATTGGAAACCATTATTTTTTTCAATGACTGTGTAATGGATAGGTTGGCTTTTTCCTTGCTGGACTGTCACTGCCCAAGTTTGTGCTGCTTGTCCTTGTACCTTCCCAGTTTAGCATTTTTTCTGGACAAAAGTATCTTGTCTTGACCAATAGACTAGACAGTTACCCTAATGATGAAGCAAACATGTAGAAAAAGCATTCTTTTTCTAGCATTGAAAATTTGCTAAAGCATTTAAGTTAAATGTTTCCAAATAGTAACCTAGATATATATAGACTATAATAGGTGTGCTCTAATAGAGTTAAAGGTTAAAATTTCAATCAGTAGGGGGGTTTCAGAATCTCACGAGACAATCTGAGATAATTATTGGCTATAATTAACTTTCTGGTTACTCTGCGGTCATTTTGTAGCCATTAAGAGTGACTAGCTACTCAGTATTAGAAATCATGGCATTATAAAGTGCCAGAGTTCCAAGGCACATAAAACGAAGAAAACTGAGAAGTAAAAAGGATCTCAGGCCTTCATTGTGCTGCAATGTTTATATAAGATGCAGGCCCATTGTTCTATAATGTAAGACAAATACTCTTGCTTTGCCCTCAGGAATTTTGTTATCAGACTATCTTTCTCATTGGGGGGGGGGGGGGTTACCCAAGATACAGAAAGATGTAAAATGTGGAGGGAGAAATCAGAAGTATGAAAATGAGAAGAGAAATACTGAACAAGATGTCCTTTCTTCCATGTTACTTGTGGGGTCTGCTTTGTGTGTTTCCTATGCACTTCAATTTTTAGGGTATTTTTTGTGAAGCACTAAAGTTTCATAGTATATGTTGGCCTGAATGAGAATAGATGCTGGACATATATGGGGAAGAGAGAGGTCAAATCCAATTGTCACATTCTAGATAGACCACTGCTGTTTGGGATTATGGTATTCTGCTCGATAAACCTGATTTCACACCACGTAGTACAGCCTGATTCATTAGAGCCATTCATCTAAAAAATAGCTGCATTAAATATGAACATTATATATGTTTATTCCAGGTCTATCTGCCCCATTTCGAAAGCTTTCCACAATCTTATTGTTGTATTTACTTGATGGTATTCTTCCTTTGTGTCTGTAATATCCTATTTTCTAGCTGAGGTTTTCTTTATTTGTGATAGTAGCCTGATAGATTTCCAAAGGATAAACAAATGTGATTATTTTAATGGTGAAAGTACAAATTGAATGTTCAGTGGAGGTCTTACGGCTGTTTCAGATCAGCTAGATGGTTTCATGGTCCTGGCCTACCTAGGTTCAGTATCAGCAATTTTAAAGAGTGCTGACGAGATAAAGACATTAGCCAGAAGCCTCCTGATATATTAACTGTAGGTGATAAAGAACATAGCTCTAAGTGGGCTATGCTACTCCTTATAACAGCAATTCATTTGGTGCTATGGTTTCCACAGAGGCATGCCCCATGCTGAACAGGTTTACCTGTAATTCATGTAGGAAACTCCCGTTTATCCAGGTACCCAAAGAACCCAAAAGTTAAAGTAGAAAAAAGCAATTTTTTGATAATATTATATAGTGTAATTTATATATTGATATGCCACAATACAGTTGTGTAGTGCCAAGTTAGTTTTCATGATGTCTGAGTGCTTTGAAAATTGACAGTGCACACAAATTTTAATCAGAAACTCATTACAAAGTTTAATTCTAATGTTCAGTTTTTCGCAATTTATCAAGTTTACATTAAGGGTTATTCCATTTCTCTTTTTAGACTGATCATTTAAACTGTTTCCTTCCCAATTACTCCACCAAGCAAAGAGCCTGTGAAATCTGAATCTCAGGCCTTTTGAAGCATTACTGGACATTGCCAAAAATACGTTGTACCAGAAAGCAATTCTGGAGATGGCTGCAGTAAGACCCCTTTCCCACTGGCCCCCACATGCATTTCTGGCAAGGCGAAGCGGAGTCTGTGTTCCCTAACCCTTGCTTTGGGTGTGCCTGTGGCCACAGTAGCAGTGGTGCTATGTCACTCTGAGGCTGGCCCACCGGAGACCCCTTTCTTGGACCGAGCACTCATACTGTAAGGAAGCTCAAGCCACATGGAGAGACCTCACTCAAGTAAGGCGTTCCCGCTGAGAACCCCAGCATCCACTGCCAGGCATGCGAACAAGGACACCGTCAAGGTGACTCCAGTCCCAGCCACTCTGTCTGAAACTGCATGAGAGACTCTGAATGACAGCCTCCTGGCTGAGTCCAGTCAACCTCCAGACCCATGAAACATGACGTTAAAATGATTGCCGTTGCTTAAAGCCGTAGTCAGGGCGATTGGTTATGCAGCGCTAAATACCTGGAAAACTGTGCTTTTAAATCAGGCGTACTCCAGTTCAGATACTTACTCAGGCCCTTGCCAGGTGGACGATGTCAGCCAAGACCTTAAATTTGTTGAGTTCTCTTTGTTTATCTTACAGATGTTTAATCTAGAATACTGTATGTGCTCAACATGTTTCCCTCCCTCCCTCCCTCCCTCCCTCCCTCCCTCCCTCCCTCCCTCCCTCCCTCCCTCCCTCCCTCCCTCCCTCCCTCCCTCCCTCCCTTCCTTCCTTCCTTCCTTCCTTCCTTCCTTCCTCTCTCTCTCTCTTCATTTCTGGCTTGCTTGCTCCTTTCCTTCCTATGTAAATTCAGCTGAATGCAGCTGCATTCTTGTTGGGCCATTTTATACTGGAATATGTTAGTGCCAGGTGTGGATTTAATTAGACCTTTACTTAGAACGCTAGCAGACAGAAATCAGGATGCATTTTCCCCCCAGTGAAAAATGCTGAATCATCGGTTCCAAAATCGGCATAAAATATGCTCAGACCTTCCACAGACGGCATGTGTGATGCGATCAAGTGCTTTGGGAAATGGGGTAAACACATTTTTAAAAAAAGCAATGTTTCCATCAGTTCACAGTGAACATTATCTGAATTCAGTTCAGGCAAAAAAAAATCTTAAAAAGCCAGATAAAGAAAACGAAGACATGAACAACATGTTATTTGTAGGAATGACATACATTATCTCCTTGGCAACTGCAGCGTGGCATTCAATTTGGCGATCTATGTTGTGTCATCTCGGATGCCTGGAAGTCACTGTTTCCTAGGGAAACAAAGGAAAGAACAACATGAGAAAGAGTTCTAATTTTAGTATTCTGGGAAAGTATTTTAAAACCCGGGGACCAGCAGGCTTCCACAGCACAGCTAGAACTCAAAATGGCATTGCGTTTTCATTTATTAATTACACAATGCTTTAGAATATGGATTTGATCCCAATTTTCTTTGGCCCTGCTGAGCTTTTTATTCATGCTTTGTGGTCAAAGGATGACTCAAGACATTTGTGTGGAACTTTCAATGCACAGGTATTTAGTAACTTTTGCATAACCATCAGGATCTCAGCTTATGCATATTCATTGGTTTATCATTTAACAAATATTTGTTGAGTGTCTAATTTGTTGGCAGGCATCGTGCAAGGTTTTGAGGCTGTGTAAGACCCCTTGCATTACATCTTACAATAATTCTGTCACATCTATGGGATATCGTGGCATTTCTTTATTTGAAGTGAATCAGTAATTTAGCCAGCATTCATTTAGCCCAGGCTGGAAAGTCCATTATATTGGGAGCTAAGAAATAGTAGAAATGAACCACATGGCAACACTATACTTGATGGGACACAGAGCAATTCTCATCAAGGCTTTTCATTGGTCAGTGATCCCAGTGAACATTCATATCGTCAACTTGTTTTCATCAACAGCTTCCAAGTGAATGGCTCTGAAATATTTATAATAGTGACTCATGCTCAATATAATTTCACTTGGGAGGTAATTCGATGAAATCGAATGTCTTAAATGAAGGAAACTCAGATTGCAATGTAGCTAGCTGGGGTCTGAAAGTTCTCACTTTGATGACATTCAAAGAAGGTTCAGCATCATAAAGTGCTACAAAGGCACCTAAGCGGTGGCAGCGGGACTGCTTGATCGCAGCGGAAGCGTGGCGTGCTGGGTGTGTGAGATGAAGGCATGACACCACAGCCTGCATGACGCCTGCCACAGGTTGCCAGGATTACCGGCGGGGCTGCTGCGGATTCTCCCACAGTAGCCCTGGAGACAGGACCTGAGACTTACTGCGGAGCAGAAACGTGAAAGGGTTACTTCTTTCCAAGGGTGATCTGTGTCCTCATGGACCTATGTCTCCAAAGCATCGTCTTTAATGTTTATTCTACACCCATTTCCAACCTCATTGCAGCAGAAGGTGCGGCATTTATCCACATTTCTGAGGTCTATTAAAAAATGTCTTGAAGGCAGACTGCTAATGTCTGCCAAAGTCTCATGGAAGAACCTTCTAGGCTACCCTTCCAAATAGTGGTTTCAGGTGTTCTTCCAGCACGGGGGAATAGAAGCCATATGCCTGATTTTATAATTTCAGTATTAAAATTAATGGCCAGATTTCACTCCTGGATTCCCCCCCCCCATAAGGTCTTATTTTGCTATGTCCTTCCTAAGAGCAGCATTTCAGCTTAGAATTTTCTTGGGTTTGTGGATATATTCATGGGAGATTTAAATAGCATTGCAGCTGTACAGAAAAGCTGTTCTAGTGTGTGCTTTGAAAATCAGCTTTTCAATAACTGATAGCTTTAGAACTATGATTGAGAGGAAAAATCCAGTCCTTGTTAAACAAGCTATTTCAGCCACAGGCTATGTGTTTCAAGCAATTTGAGGAAGGAAAAGCTCACATTTCTCATCGCTTTATTCCCAGAGAGGCAGGTTAGTGCCCGTGGGCCTCATGCTTTTCCTGTGTAGCCAGCAGGGGAAAGAGAAAAGTGGAGGCTGAGCCAGGAGATGACTCTTACTCTCAGCAGCAATCATTCAGTCATATTTTTATATTTTTAGGTGATTTTTCCTTTTTAAAAAAGTTTTAGTCATACTTTTAAATAGGCAGTGTATGAAACAGGAGAGGAAAGACATTTAATTCTGGTTATCAGTTAATATTCCAGGATCAACTCATTTAACGGTCCATTAACCACTGTAGTGGCCTGGATGGGCCTGTAGTAATCTGGATGGAGTAAATGACTATCACCTGGTTTTCAAGTGGGTTGCAAAGTGCTGCTTTTGGCTATAGAGCTTTGCCAACTACTAATCTCCTGAGACACATTGTGTGAGACACATTTTTGCTGTGTTGAGTGTGTAGGAAGGAATGATTTTGCTGTTGATTTATTTCAAAAGGATTTTGTGTTGATTTATTATTTATTCGTTCGACTTATTTTTATTGAATACTTCTTAGCGCTTGGTTCTGTGCTAGTGAGCAAGGAAAGGAGAACAGTAAGGCTCTATCGTAGCCCTAAAGAAATTGATATTCTTGAAGGGCACTCACACAGTGTGCTACATGCTGGGCTAGGAAAAAGCATGAGAAGCTGTGTGAAGATATAATAATCTGGATTAGAGCCTCTGCTGGGAGGGGTTGTGGGGGGATTCTGATGAGGGTAGTGGGGGTGTCAGGTTAAACTTCTCAGAGGGAGCAATGGCTAAATACTGTCTTAGAGAACATAAAGGGAGGCAAAGGAGATGGAGGAAAGACAGTGAGAAGAGAATGTGCGAAGACCCAGAAGCTCATGCTTGTAGAAATAAGTGAAGACATCTTGGCAAGAATCCAGGTGTTTTCCCCAAAGCTGACACAGTTGCAAGGATCTGTGTGCAAGCAATTTAATTTTGAGGTGATCTCAAGAAGCACTGTGAGGGATGGGAAAGAAGAAAATCCAATAAAGTTTGATTAATGAATAGAATTAGCAGAGCATTCTCATCATGCTAGAAACTCCCAGGGTATGTGTGGCACATTCCCCAGAACTCTCCCACTGGGTGGGACAACAGCTAGAAAAATAGGTAGATTGGGAAAGTACTGAGGCTAGTGGAAAAGAGTAAGGCAGAAGTAAGAATTGCTAAAGTTTTGTGGCTTGGAAAGGTAGCTGGATAGTGTGCGGGTATCTAAGATCTAAAATACAGCAGGAGGGATACATTTACTTGAATAAATATAGTGGGTTCATTAAATATGAATCTATTTGTAAACTAAATTAGACTTTGGACAGGGACAAGCATGTGTCATAAGGGTAGAAATTTGCCCCCACTTTTGTATCAACAACCAAGATGAGTACCTGACATTTAAGTAGGCACTTTAATAATATTTGTTGAATAAATGTGTGGATAGATGAATGAATAAATTACAAGTTTGGTATCCCTCTAGTACATCTGAATGATGTCCTCCTGGACATATGGGTCTACAGGTTGGAGAATAATTTGGGAAGTAGACATTGAGTTTATGATGTGGAAATAAATGGGGTAATTCAAGCCCCTCGGTAAGTTTACTCACCTGAAGACTGAGAAACCCGAGATGTTCAGGAGTTGAACCCTATGGAAAGATACCATTTAGGGTTGGGTAAAGGAAGAGCAGCCCACAGGGGAGACTGAGATAGGGCAAACAGTACTAGGTTGTGGAATTTATGGGAAAATTTAAACACAGAAGGGAGCAATAGTATTAGATGCTGCTCTGACAGTAAAACACAGATTTCGAAAAGGGCCTGTGGAATAATCCACAAGGAGTTTCAAGGGAAAGATGGGAGGGATAATATAATAACAATGGGTTGAAGAATAAATGACAAAGGCAGAAGTGGAAATAGTACCTTGCAGACAATTTCCCCTAAAACTGGAAGTGAGAGAGAGTAGCAACTGGAAGGGCTCAAAGGTTTAAGGAACTGTTGGAGATGAAATTTGCATTTGCTTCTTTATAATCTGAGAGAAATTTAAGTATGTAATACATTGTGAGAGCACAAACATTTTTTTAAAAATTGCTAATATAATTAAGTAGAACAGTATCTATGGGATTCTTGATTTTATTCCTCTCTTTGAGCATCCATCAGCCCAGAAGGAAACCTTTTAAACTGGAGCCTTTAATGATCTCTTCTTACAGTTGGCAGATCAGGGCAAGTTAGGTTTTCGCTAGTTCTTAGCATTGCTCCACCGAATGGAGCTGAATATCTGCAGTTAGGGAAAGGAAAGGAGATGAATTTTGAACATAGCATGGAATGTGGCATTCCCATATATTCCCAGCATTTTCTGAGATGGACAGTTTCAGTATTCATTTAACATTTGGTTCTGTTGAAAAAATACAGTGAATGTCTGAGTACAGAATTCATGGAAGCTTATATAGCAGTATTTTACCTTATGGGGACTTATTTACATAGCTCTCTTAGAATATGAAATGACAGCAATATAACAACACTATTTAACAAGTATGGATCACTCACTATATCCTAGGCAGTCTGTTGAGCGCTTTACAGACACTACGTCAGTAACTCTAAGTAGCTATCCTTATTTATCTTCATTTTACCCAAGAGACATCTGAAGCACAGAGAGGCTACGTTTTGAATCACCCTGATTTCAGAACCAATGGTTCTGGTTTTGTTTTTCTTTTTTTAACTATTAATACACTGCTATGCAAGAATGATGATGAAGATAGGTGTTTAGTAGCTTTGGGTTTTAAGATTTGTTTTATGGATTTTTATAGAGGACAAATTTCCCTTGCTTCCAACCAGATATCTGTGTCTCCTAGTTTCTGGTCTACTTGGTCAAAGCAGTTATCTTGGTGATATATATTAATGTGCTGATGAGCCACTTGCCATAAATTGCAACTCAGCTCCTGGTTCAGTTCATGCTAAATTTGCAATCTGCCTTTACTGAAGTGCAAAATTGGCTTTCTTGTTTTAAAGTGGTACAACATGCAAAATAGTCTAATACCTTATTTTCTTGCTCAAGTAAGATAATCTAGGCTCAGAGGAACTTTTAACATTTTCACTTTGGGTGAACAAGCTGTTTCAGCCTGAGAGCCTTGTTAAATGAATGGTGTTGATAATGCCCCATTGGAAGCTGTAGCTGATAGCACGGTACTGCTCCTCAGGACAAGTCAAATTGTTTCCTAGAGGGAAACCAAAGTGGCTTCAGTTACTGGGGGGCTTGTCTATTTGACAACGTAAGAGTTACCAACCCGTGTCATGGTAGAATATCAATTTGTTCTGCTGTGCTGTTTTACTGTAGATGGAGTAGATTTGTAATGAATTGTGTTAACAGGATGATTCAACATAACGCTTCATAGCAATTGACTGTGCTTCCATTTGTAAAGAGTAGAGAAGAAGATTGATTTGGAAAATATTAGAGCATTCACAATAGGTGGCTTAATGAGTCCTATTCTGCTACATACACAGGTGTACACACATTTACATTATACATAATTTGGCACATGCGTTGTTGAACTTCATTAACTTTAATTATTTGTAGATAATTACATGTTTAGGAATCATTCTCAAGTCAGCAGCTAGAGCTAGTGCTTCTGTTGATACTCTCCCTGGGTTACAGTTGAAGTTGAAATTACAGGGTCCTATGCACCAGGGGGAAAATGTTTCAGGCTTACCACCTACTTGAATAGTGAATTTTAAAACATCTTTGAAAGTGCTATATTCAAACTTAAGGGAAAGTTTATCAAAGAAAGTTGGGGCACAGTTTCCCTCTTGCAGAAGGAAAATATTTTTATCATATAGAAGATGCACATTTTGAGTGGTGACGTTGACTCATTTCTAAAACAACTTGAATAGGTTTCTTCAGTTAAAACAATTTGCTCAGCTGGATTGTAATTGTTGTTAAAATAAAATTTTCTGTAGAATAAATCATCTAATGTAGACCTATTTATAAGTATTTATTTAGGCCCAAATGTAGAAAATATCTAGGATGCAAAGTAATATCTAAAAGCACATGATGACAACCAAGCACCAAAGAAGTGGGAAGAATGGGAACAAGGACAATCCTTAAAAACTCTGGAGCAAATTAATCAGAGGAAGGTTGGCTTTGTGTGTGTGTGTGTGTGTGTGAGATAATGTGGCTGAAAGGGTAATGCAGTTTTTAGCTTATAATAGGAACTTAATAAATGTAAATAAAATCCAAATCTGAAAAATCCAACTGTTTATAAATGTTACTTACCTGGTTTGGGTCTCTGTGGACATATTTCAGGTAAATTCCGCTTTCTTTTAATCCCTTTAACATATGTACTTGCTCTTGTAGGCAGCTTCCTGAAGTGGCTAAAAGTGTGGGTTTGGGATTTGAATCATGACTAACCCATCTAAATTATTTGACCTTAGGAGAAGTACCCAACTTTTCTAGGCTTCGGTGTCCTCATTGGAAAAATTTGAATATTAATACTATCTCCTTGGTGGTTGTACAAAATATGGGGAGTTATTTGTGGAAACAACTTAGTGTCGTGCTTGGTATCGTAAGCGTTGGGTAAATTGTAGAGATGTTGATATAGATTCAAGATTCCTGTCTGGCAAGGTGAGTATCAGATCTTAACACTATGTTAGAGTGGTTCTGAATGGAAAACATTGTCTTAATCACCCATTTCAAAAACAAAATAAGAATAAGATGGGAAAAGGTGGATTTTAGGACATCCTCAAGAGATCTCAAATTTTAATTGACAAAGATTATTGGCCCTCCTTATCTTTATACCACTGACAGGAATCTTTGAAAATTGTTCCCACTACCACCAAACATTTTCCTCCCTTTCCCCACAGTTGTCCCCCCGTTAAGACCTACTTGCTCATTCCTAATGACTCAGCTCATGTGTCACTTCACAGAGAGATTTTCCCAGCAATCAGGCTAAGTAATGTACTTCTTAGTTCCTCTAATTTTCCTTTATAGCATTTATTATAATTTTTTTGTAATCCCTGCAAGAAATTTCAAGGGCTATTTTTCATCTCTGTACTCCCAATGTCCAGCAAAATAATTTTAAAAGTTGAACCATCTGTGAACGGTTTAGTTGAGTGAATCAATGTCTTTAATGGGTCCTTTATTGCTTATGAGTTTAACTGTGGACCTTCTCTTATTTCCAACACGAGGTGAAGCATAGGACTTGACCTTTTCTCCCTTAAAAATAAATCTACTAAAGCTATTATAAATGTTTAGATTCAGTAGGCAAACATTGTCCAACATTCCAAAGTAACTCAGCCTACTTCAGGTAAGGTACTTGGCTCATCAAAGACTTCCTTATGTTGGATAGCTAGGATTTTACAAAGGGTTGTGGCTGATAATGCTTGGGCTGTGGAACTTTTCCCCCCAGCAGAAGTATACTGAGGATCTGGTCTTGATAAATTATTGCTTTTTGGACAGTACTCCTGTTGCCTTTGCTGATGCAGATAAATTGTGACTCAGATTACTTGCTATGCCAGCCTCCTGTAATGTTGGCATGGATCTGAATTTTTCTGGATGGCTGTTTGTCATAGCACAATTTCATTATGAACAAATCATATCAAGTCTATATTAAGAAAAAAGCATTGTACAAGCATTTTCTAAGTTTAAATGTAATTTTCTGAATATTTTGAAACTGAAACAATCCATTTCCATACAGTGTGGATACTTTACAAAAATGAATTTATTTAGCCTCTGAAGTTAGGAATTGAAAAACCTAGCAAGATTCTTTTTACACTGTTTTATCTGATATCTGCATATGTTAACTCTAATTTTAAGAATTAAATATTTTTGCCCATCCAGCGTGGCTCAGTGGTTGAACATCAACCTATAATCCAGGAGATAGCAATTCAATTCCCAGTCAGGGCACAGGCCCAGTTTTCGGGCTTGATCCCCAGTGGGGGGCGTGCAGGAGGCAGCCAGTCAATGACTCACCATTGATGTTTCTATCTCTCTCTCCCTCTCCCTTCCTCTCTCTGAAATCAATAAAGTCATATTTTAAAAAATCTATTCTCTGTGACTTGAAGCTATTTAACAAAATTGTAATAATACAAAACTTTTAAAAAAGAATTTAAAATATTTTTAATATAAGGTATGAAAAAGTTATAAATTATGTTAATTATATCTTCCCAATATTTAAATAAATACATACTCTGAAATCCATAACACATGTACACATATTCACATATAAACACAATCACACATGAAAGTCATAATCTTGACCCTGGTTGGATGGTACACGTGGTTGAGTGTTGTCCCGTACATCAAAAAGTTGTGGGTTCAATTCCTGGTCAGGGCACATACCTAGGTTTCAAGTTCGATCCCTAATTGGGGTGCATAAGGGAGGCAACCAACCCATGTGTCTCACATTGATATTTCTCTCTCTCTCCCTTTTTCTCTAAAATCAATGAACATATCCTCAGGTGAGGATTTTTTAAAAAGTCATAATCTGAAGAGAAGAAAAAATACTTAGGGAAAAATAGTGGGTAGTTGAAGTAGAATCTGGAGCTAAGGCCAAGCTGGAAGATCAAATGAAAGCCCCAGTTAGCTCTGGCCAATGTGGTTCAGCTGGGTAGAGCATCGTCCCATGATCCCATGAACTGAAAGGTTGCTGGTTCAATTCCCAGTCAGGGCACATGCCTGGGTTGAGTTTTGGGCTTGATCACCTGTAGGAGGAGTGCAGGATGATTGATGTTTCTCTCTCTCCCTCTCCCTTACACTTTCTCTAAAAATCAATTTTTTAAAAATCTTAAAAAAAAAAAAAATTCCCCAGTTAACTGAATTCCTTTGATTTGAGTGAAGAGAAACTAAAAGTGACTCAAGGTCTCCTGGATGGTTCTTATACCCAGGCAGCTGGCACAGTTTAGGCCAAGGCTGTAGATACCCTAGTGGATATGAAAGCGTTTTCATTAGTCAAGGACAACTAAAAATATTACAAATAAATGAATGCCTAATTCTTGCCAAAAACTTCTGTTTCTCTGCCTTTTATCTTGACTCTACCTACAATGTGGGGTTATAAGAAAAGTATACTCACTGAATGGGGAAGTGAGGACAGAGCACACTAGGAAGGGAGAAAGCTGTGAGTTTGTTTAGGTTTTGTGTATTTTTTCCTATAAAAAGGTTAGTTAACATACATTATTTAAAAATCTTAAAATTATGTGTGTTTTGAACTTATTTTGAAGTTAGATGATTGTCTCAGTCTATTCCAGCTGCCATAACAAAATAACATAGATTGGATGGCTTAAACAGCCAAAATTTATTTTCTAATTGTTTTAGAGGCTAGGAAGTTCAACATCAAGGTTCCAGCAGGTTTCAGATTCTGGTGAGGGCTCTTTTCCTGGCTTACAAATGGTTGTCTTCTTGCTGGGTCCCTATATGACACAGAAAAGTGCTCTTTGGTGTCTCTTCCTCTTTCATGAAAGCATCAGTTCTGTCTGATCAGGGCTCCATCCTTATGACCTCATTTAACCTTAATCACATCCTTACAGATCCTATCTTTAATATAGTCACATGGCAGGCAGGTATCAGGACTTCAACATATGAATTTTGAAGGGACACAGTTCAGTCTATAGCAGTGATTAAAGCCTCTTACTACTTCAATTTTTTAGCTTCTTTGACATTTGTTTCTTTCTACTATCCCATTTGATGTCCTTCATTGCCTCATTTCCTGCTTCCAATTTATATGTGGAAGAGCGTCATTTTGGTTACTGTAATTGAAATAAGAGATAAAAGAAGAATGACACTCTAATGCCAGACCAATATATTCACAGATACAATTCTTTTTAATATTCCATTATATTTAGAAAGCATGCCACCCAAATTGGGTTGCCAAAGGTCTAATTGTAAGCCAGTGTTCTAGGTATGTCTTCTCATAGCACAGTGAGGTGTGACTATCATCCTGTACCTTGGATGACAACAGTTCTTCCAGTCTTCCTTGGTTCCCTGAGTACCAGTTTCTAGACTTCACTGATAGGAAAATCACAGAGAGAGACCAGTGATCTGATATAATAATATACAAAATGCCCTTCTTATATATCCCACATCATTTATTTGCACACTGAAATACTGCAGCTCTAGATTTTCCTACATGGAGCATGACGTATGGGTGTGGTAGCCAGCTGGTTAAAAGCATGTTAACTGAGTGCCAAGTGCAGAAGAACCACTCAGTAAAAGTTAACTATTGTTGCTACTTTTGCTATTGCTGTTTTTTCCTAGAAGGGCTTTTTATATTTTTCTTACACATAAGTTATAGGATTTACTCTAGTGTTAATTCTCACCTTTACCATGTCCAATATATATTTTGAATTTGCTATTACATTTTGTATTTCCTCATATTTTTCCATTTTGTATTTACTCAGAATTATTTCTCTTTTCAGCCATTAATATCCTTTTTGTGGTTGACTTCACCGCGGACTGTCTTTTGCTTCAGTGGTCCTCTACTTTTCTGATTTTAGAAATGATGATCATATTTTCATAGATATATGGAAAATATCTTGTATAGTTTTGTTTCCTGTAAAAATTTATGAGTGATATACTATTTTCTTTCAGGGGCTTATCTTAGCATTTGCCCTCTGCTGGATTATTTCTATGTAATATTCATTTGATGCCTATTATGTGCTGAACATTGTGTTAAGTTCTTTACATGCATTATCTTAATTTTTCATCATTCATTATACTCTTTTAGCAAGGCCTTTCAGGTTTCAAGAGGTTAAAATAACTTGCCAAGTATCTCACAGCTAATAAATAGAAAATTCTGTATTTGAGTCTATTTGATTTGCTGGCCCACAATCCTAACCGTTTAGCCAAAGTTTTGCAATTTCTCATCCTTGAACACTGGCAACAGCATAAATAATGAAAAAGACTTCCCGCAAATAGACCCTGAGACCGAGTTTTTAACTAACTCCCAGTGTTTATTCTTTTTTAAAAAAAATCCTCACCCGAGCATGTTTCTATTGATTCTGAGAGAGAAACATCAGTGTGAGCAAGAAACATCAATCTGTTGCCTCCCTTCCCCACCCCAATCGGTGTTCGAACCCTCAACCTAGGTATGTGCCCTGACGGGAATTGAACCCGCAAACTTTTGGTGTACAGACGACACTCCAACCAACTGAGCCACCCGGCCAGGGCCCAGTGTTTATTCCTATAAACACTTAGAATGACCACAATGCTGCTCTTCATTATGAGCAAGAAAAGAATCATCCAGCTCACTGTCTGCATTTGGAGAAAGCGGGTGGAGTGCCCTTGGCCCTCTACCCTCCCTAGAGTTATGTTGGCAGCAGTGGTGAATGTGTGCCCCGGAGCAAATCCGGGTCAAGTCCACTTGCTCAAACTTAGAACTTCCACTCTGACTCGTGCAGTTTCTGACAAAGAGATTTTCTCTACCAGAGACACACATTTAATATACAAAGCACAGGCAAAAATAAGAAGCACTAGGAATCCCTATAACAAAATTAACCACAAAATCACGTATCTTCAAGAAATCCTAGTATTTTATATTTTCAACCTCTAAATATGTAAATAGGAAATGAATGAACTCTTTAAGACCTTGTTCTCTGGTAATTCCCTATTGAAGGCATAAATTTCTTATCCCAGTGCCTGATATTGAAAGTAATATTTCTATAGCTTATGGAAATGCATACATTGAATTAAATGCTAACATTGGGAGGAAATGAAATACAATAAATAGGGAACTCAGCACTTTCATTCCTACATTTCGTTGTTCAATGTGTGCTCGAGTCCCCTGGTAACTACTTATGAAATATTTAACATGTTTATTTGAAGGGACTGTTTTTCATTTCTGTTTTCTTAAAACACTGCTGATAGTCCTCAGTAAATCATTACCTTGGAGTCTGGTTTCAGCTGCTCCACCACACTTTTTTATCTCCTTATTAAATAAGATGTGTGGCTAACCCCAGAAGCCCTGTCAAAATGGCCTTGAATACATGACTTTACATTATTGGATTTTTTTTTTTGTATGTGACTCATTGATATTCTAGAAGATAAACCTGTTCATTATTAGCTTTGTTTGTTTTTAATTTAGACAGTTAAATTACATTTTATTAAACTTCATTAGCTTCTCAAGCAGGCGATATGAGTGTAGCTTGTGTTCTACACACCTCGTCTTAGTCACTATCTCATTGTGGCTGGAGTAATAAGTTTAGATGAATTTTCTTTCTTGCAACTGATAATGCTCCTTTAGAAACTGTGTCAGATCACAGTCATGATTGACGAATTGCTTGGATTCACTCCTGTTTGCCTGTTGCTGCTTTAATTTGTTGGTAACGTTTGAATCTGCCACCTCATTTCTCTATCCCACCAGTTTCCTTGCTTCAGGCTGTTGTGACTAATGACAAAATGATTTCAAACTCAATCATTTTTTAAAATTCAAATGAAGCTGAAGCACTTTTCATGTTTGCAACCACTGTGTCTACTGAATACTGATGGAGCCTCTCAAGTTTCTACACACTGTAGGAAACACAACATCACTCTGACACATTAGTTGTTTCAAAACTTGCAGACTGAATATTATTCTTACTGAGTCCTGTGCCAGGTAGGTCAGCAGATGTCTCAATCCTCTTGTGCTTCGTCACCATGGAAAATGACACACTTTTTACATAGTAGACCATGAGATATCAGTACAAAATAACTTCAGTATCATGTGTCTGCTTGGCAGAGCGCAACGACTTAAGTCTCAAATCAGTCTGATTATGGTTTCCTTTTAATAAATTCTGATGTATAGAGTGCTGAGAGACTTTAGTTATTCTTAGTCACACTTAGGATTGAGTCAAGATAATTTCTGTGCCCTGGGCAATATTCTACAAATCTGCCCCATAAACAAAGAAATAGTCATCTGTAGGTCAGATAGAAAGTTTTTTACATTTTCTCTTTAATTTTCTTAATTCTAAAAATAATCTTGATTCTCTACTATATTCATTTCACTAAAATTTATTTTAAAATGAAGTAGATGCCTGCTGTGTTCATTAGATTACAATGATTAATAAGATTGTCTCTATGCTCTAGAAGTTCACTGGTAATCTTAAACTAGAAGCAAAAAGATTTGATCTTTGTTTTCAAATCATAATCCTAGTGACACACCTCATACTGCTCCCTCCATTTTCATAAAAATGCTTTATTTTTTTCTTGCTTCATTGATGCTTTTTTTTCAGTCACCATAGGCTGATCCCATCTCTTTGGCTTGGGGTCACTTTTCTCTCCAGGCATTTTCTTTAAGTCTCTTCTTACATTTATTTGATATTTATAACATGTTTAATTGTAGATGTTGTCAGAATATAATTTTCAAATCTTCAAAAACATAATGGAATGGACATAAGTCAAAGTTTTATTCAACTCTTTAATTAATAAGGGAACCACTTAAATAATAGAACTGGTTCAAAATCTTTTTGAGTAATAGCTACAAGTAGCCTTTTTAAAAAAAATAAATATTAGAATGAGGTGGCTAGGATAGAAACAGAAGTCTGCCCTGTAATATCCTACAGGGCAACACAGTCATAACTTTTGGTGGCCTTTTCTTCTGGACAGTAACCTACGAGTTAATATGTAACTTCATAGTGTTTGGACTCAATTCCAATATTAAGTGGCAAAATCAAACTCAAGTAAATTCTAGAGACTTAATAATCCTTGCACAGACTTGTTAATTAATGCTCCATTATGACACTGAAAGAACATGCTGTACTCATTTCTGACGTCCAAGTGTTGAATAATTTTTAACAATATAATTGACTCTTACAAATACTTGACTGACTCAAATGGATAAGTGTAGTTTATTGAGTTTTTTAATGCCTCCTCCACATTGGTGCATGAAGTTGCTGTGCATCATGGCAGAACACTCAGTGAAGTAGCTCAGTGCATGACTTCCAGCCAGTTATGACCTTTCTGCTCTTATTTTTCCCTGCTGTACATAAGGAACTGGAATAGGCTGATCACTAAAAACTCTCCCAGATTTAAATATTGTTATTTTTAAAGAATGGCATTAGAAAGGTAAAGTACCTTGATCGTTTAACTAGTGTGTTGAATTAGGCAATGGAGCCTCTAATGATCTTCGATGAATTCTGGGCAGGCCAGCCTTCTAATTATCCCAGAATGTCTGGGGAACTTCTCCTCCTGAGAGCTTTGGGAGTGCTTCCTATAGGACCCTTGGTTTAGTTGGTCTACATATGTTATCTAGTGCCACAACAATGCTGCATAACAGGCAACTACACAACTTAAGTAGTACACAATGATTTATTTTTGCTTTCAAGTCCATGAGTGAATTAGAAAGTTCTGTTGATCTTGATTAGGCTTGGCTGGCAGTTCATCATCTCTTAGCTGGGGCAAACTCAGGCGTCTAGTGGTCAGCTAGCTGTTGGCTTCTAGGATATACTCAATAGGATGACTGATTTCTGCTCTAAAAGGTTTCTCCATCAGGCTAGCCCAAGTTGGTTCTTGTGTTGCTGGCAGTGTTCTGAGGTGGAAGCAAGCAAGGGCTTTTAAGGCTAAGACTCGGAAATGACACACCATCACTTCTACCACATACTGTTGACCAAAGAGGTCTGTAGGGAAACAGACTCCATCTCCTGATGGGGAGGAGTGGGGAACTCATATTACAAGGAGCATAAATATGGAGAGAGAGGACGAATCTGTGCCATATTTTATTCAATCAACCATATAGAACATAATTCACAGTTGGGATTTCAGGAGGTTCCCAAAGGATACTGATCTAGAGGAAAAGATGAGGTCGTATAAATGTGCTGTGATTTCTTGTGGGGTGCAGTTAGGTTACTTAGAATTAGTTTCATCCTTTCAGGTCTTAGTTTTAAGATTCATTAGGGCAGGACTGGATCGGTGCTTGGGGTTAGTTACTCATATTACTGAGGCGAAGCCCTTCTGAGTGCTCTACCAAATGCTGTATGAATGTTGAGATTTTCAGTCTGGCTGGTAGGAACATGCACTGTCCCGGCTTTGTGTGCACCAGGCCCTGCTTCTGGTCCTTCCAGGTGGGCTTTTCTGTGGCCTCCAGTAGTTACTTCACACTCGTGATCTGATCTGTGCTTAGCAAAATACTCAGCGGGGCTCTTCACATTTTCGGGGTTCTCTCTTTTTACAGCGTATATTTCTCTGTTGCTTTTTCCTCTGAACTCTAGCCACATTGGTTTCCCTAGATTCTTAGTTTCATCTCCTCAATTCCCAGAGTGTGCCAGCTTTTTCCCAGATTCTTCCTTCCTGTACCACAGCATGGAAACTCTCTCAAGGCTGTTTCTTCTCTTTCAGTGATTATGGCTCTATGTTGTTTAGTGCCCAGTGTTTTCAGAAAACAGTTTTGTTTTCACATATTTTGTCCAGTTTTCTTTTTGTTTTTTTAAGTTTGAATCCTTTTTTTTTTCTTTTTTTAATCCCCATCCAAAGATATGTTCATTGATTTGAGAGAGAGAGAGAAACATTGACCAGTTGCCGCCCATACACAGTCCGAGTGGGAATCTAACCCACATCCTAGGCATGTGCCCTGACCAGGAATCGAATCACAATCTTTTCTGTGTATGAGGCGACACTCCAACCAACTCAGCCACCTGGCTGGGGCTTTGTCCAGTTTTCTCGGTCATTTCATGCAGGAGAGTAAATTCAGTCTCTGTTGCTCCATTGTGGCCAGAAATGGAAGTATTCAATTCTTAGAATTTATTCTTAGGAATAAACTTCTAAAAATTACAGATGACTTAACTTTTGGTGGAAAAAGGCAGTGTGCAAATATCAGATTTTATTTGAAAATGCATATTTCTCTCTTGCTTGTCCAGTTGGTCCTTCATGACTCTCTTTCCTTCTCTTCTTGGTATATTGGTTATATTTTGTATTGTATCATGTGGGGGGGGGTACTCATTTTATCTTGCCAAGGACAGTGTAAGCTTTTTAAATGTTGTGCATATACCTTATACTTCTTTATATCCTTCACCATGTGTATTACATTTTAGAGTTAATGGTAATCAATTAATAATTATGCTTTTCTGTAAAAAAGGGGATTCAAAATCTGAGGATTAACTGAGTGATGTTTACAGTGGGCTTTGTAGAGTAAAAGTTTAGGGTAAATAACAGTAATTCAGCGTTTAGGTTGATGTAAATTTTGGTTTAAATTGTCTCCACTGGAATTAGGTGCCATATGTTACATGACAGTTTCTCAGGAGTTCAACCGCAAGCTGCTTAGAAGAGTGCTGCGGGCGGACAGGAGGGACGCTTCCTAACCTCTCACCCCGCTATGGCCCTCATTTGTGAGCCTTATTTTCTTTCTCAGAAAACTTGAAGTCATAATTCACAAGTATATAAGATATGGATTGAACACTCTCAACCTGCTTGATGAGCGTGGTGTTGAAAAAAGATTATATTTGTAGACTAAGCATTTCTCTATAAGGTGGATTCTCAGTTAATTGTATGTAATGTTATCTGAAATTTCTTGTAGGCTGACTTCTAATCACACACTTGTGAGCTATTCTCCCTCCCTCCCTCTCTCCCCTACTCCTCCATCTTCTCATCCATCATTTATTTCATAAAATGGCAGAGGAGGAGTATATAGGAAGCAATTACAATATACCCTTAATATAACTTAGAATAAACATAATTAAGAAGCAAATATTTTTGCAAAAAAATCAAACTATTATCTAAGGACCGACACTATTTGGGGAATCATTTGAGTAATTGCTTTCCTTCATTAGTGTGGACAGTTTATAGTTGGCTATGCAGTTATTTATCATGCCTGTCAAAATACAAGGAGCATTAATTTTAATGTTTTTTATGCATCTGCATTCAAATATAGCTTTGTTCTACACATAGTGTAATTTGATGGAAAATACTGAATTCCATGTTCATTTTATAGGTAATTTGAACTCAGATATTTATGCAATGACATGGTGATGCTGTTTATATGTCTAATACAACATTCTATTTAAAATCTACTTTTATTTATTTATTTTTATTAATTGTGATAAGTATCTAAAATGCATTAGAATTTCTGGATATGGGTGCCTGGCTGGCGTGGCTCAGGGGTTGAGCATCCACCTAGTATCCAGGAGATCCGGGTTTGATTCCTGGTCAGGGCACAGGCCCGGGTCGTGGGCTCGATCCCCAGTGACTCATCATTGATGTTTCCCTCTCTCTCTCTCTCCCTCTCCCTTCCTCTCTCTAAAATCAATAAAAAGATATTTTTTAAAGAAATCTTTAAAAAAAAAAAAAAGAATTTCTGGATGAATAATGTTGCCTATGATTGCCTATATAAGAGTATGGAAATAAACTCCAGGGACTTAGAAATGAAAGCGTTTGGGGGTTTTTAAAGAATGGCATGCACATATGATGGTCATTATTATTGTTAGCTCCTGCCCAAGAGTAAGTAAAGCTCCTCCTGTTCATAAGCAAACATACACCAAGCCCACTGAAATGTGTGCAGCTTATCACAGAACACGTTCCAATAAAACTGAACAAATGAGTTGCACTGCTGTCAGTGTGAATCCTTAAAATAGTCAACTATAACTCTAGTTTATACTCTTAAAAGCCTAATCTTCTTTTTATAGATTTAAACTCTATTTATAAGAACGGGTAACATTTTGAAAAAAGAAAATTTTTTGCTTCAGTTTCAAATGTGTACACATTCTTTTGGGTAAGTTTTTCACATCAAGCTGAGCGGTTCTAGCATATTAATAAAGGTTTAGTTTATGGAAACAACTCATTTTAATTATGTGACATAAAATGGCATAGCGATGTAATTTTTATGTTACCTTTTTAGAACACGAGCGCCAGCCTGAACATGAGGAAAAGAACAAACGTCTTGGTTCCGCCCGAACCCGACGTCGGCATCCGAACCGAGGTGGGGACCCCTCCGAGCAGCCCCCCCGCGGCTCCGGACCCCGCCGAGGCCCCGCGGCCGCCCTTGGCCTGCAGCCCGAACCCGTTCAGCCGCGCGCACGCCGCCCGGACCATCTCCGCGGCCCGCGCGCCCCCCGCGCCCCCGCCCGCGCTCCCCCGCCACGCGTTCGGGTCGCGGCTGGAGCGGGTGAAGACCACGGTCAACACCGCGGGGGCGCCTGGGAAGCCCGCGGCCCCCGCGCCCCCCTCCGCCCCGCCGCCGTCTGGATCTGGCACGAGCAAAATAGACAAATACGCCCGCATTCTCTTCCCGGTAACGTTCGGCGCCTTTAACATGGTCTATTGGGTTGTCTATTTATCGAAGGACACTATGGAGAAATCAGAAAGCCTGAAGTAATGGTTTTTGCTGTAGTCGTTTCCTAAAGTATGATGAACCTAACGCCGAATGTCTTTTTAACTGTTTTTAAAGATAAGCAATTGTTCTTTACTAAAATCAAAATCCTGTGTAATTTTTCCATTAAAAAAATTCAAGCCAGTTATTGGGAGAGTTGATGAATTCCTCAGTGAAAAGAAAGTGAGCCAATGTTCATTGCGGAAAAATGATTTAAATAGAATCAATTCAGCATTCAAATTAGACAGAATACAGACCATCTTGGAAAGTTGGGGCGAGAGAAATAGAGCCATTAGAAATCTGTGGTGCATATTTATTATGCATTGGAATTTGAAAACAGACTATGACGTTATTAATATACACTATGAATATCAACCAACCACCCTAAATTTCCCGGTGGCACTGCCCTTAATCAGAATTGTCTATCGGATAGTATATGCGGTGACCTTTGGAGATCCTCTTACCTAGTATCTGCGAGAAAAGAACTTTTCCTGTTAAGTGAAACGTTTTTAAAAGGAAAATGGAACAAAACAAACACTGACCAATGGAGTGAAACCTCTGCTGCATCAAAAAGAAATACAGAGACCAGGGAAAATGTGTTCCCTGTCATATGTTGGCCAAACAGGACTTAAGAGCTGACTTGGAAATTTGTGCTTTGAGCCAAAGTTTAACTCATTGTATTGATTCTTTTGATTGTAGTTCATTAAGTTATGTATTCTTTCAACGTATGTTTTTTCAGAGCCTACCGTGTCCCAGGCACTATGCTAGACATTATCTCTCTAGGAAAGCTCCTTCACCTTTACCTACAATATTACATAAATAGGACAGTCAATGCATGCTAATGAACCATAAACTAGCAGAAGCCATTGCATTCTTTCATGGAGAAAAGTTATTTAGAGTCTGAAAACATTCAAAATATTTGTCTCCTACACTGATAGAGATAGCAGGTACATTGTTCACAGAGCCACTTTTGAGATAAGTACACATCAGTACAACTTCAGCAATTGACATCAAAATATAATGAAAATGTGGTACAGGTTTTTCTGTAAGTAAAAAGCATTGTGTGCCTGGAAGTAGAAATCTGGGCACTGTAAGACCTTATGGATTACCTGTCTGAAATTTGATCAGGATCACATTATACAATTTGTTCAGAATCCCAGAATCATCAGAATTAGGAACTCAATACAAGGCCTTTTTAGATGATTTCCCCCAACAGAAATCTGGTGAAATGTATTAGCTAGTGAAATGCTAAACTTCCAGGTTTTTGTGTCCATAGTTCTCTATTTCTGGGCAGTATCCTGTTTATTTGGGGGGAAAATTGTACAGTTTCATAACTAAGGTGAGTTTTTAGAATTAAAAGAGCAGCAGCAAAGGAATGGAGTACAGAAAAAATCATAGCCAAGGGGTAGGATTCCACTGACTCTGTTATGCAATTTATCAGGATTTTCATGTACTGACTTTTCTTTTTCATTAGGTTGACTTAACAAGTTAATTGAATTTCCAGCAGCTATATTATGCTGCTAAATCTAGGTCCAGTTTTTTTGTTCCATTGCTTCTGGATTTTTCTTTTATACTTCTCTGTCCCTGACCTGGGTTTTGTAAATGAATGTGTTCTGCATGTGTGGGGGAACATTTTGAAAGAAATGGCCACCTTGCAAACAAAACCTCTTATTTTAGGAAAGAAATTATATTAATTGGCATTAGTTTTTCAGTTATTTCATTGCCTTGGAGTGACTTTGTATGAGAACTGTAACATGTGCAAAGGCCAAATATTAATTGTGAGTCATGTCTGAGAATTCCTTACTGGTTATCTCTTTAGGTATTTCCTAAAATAACCAACAGTTTTAAGGCTGAAATATGCTTTAGAAATCACCCAATCCAAACCCCTCATTTACAAATTGAGGCCAGTAAGATGAGGCCTAGTAAAATTTGTATAAATGTATATATTTAATAAAGAGTATTTGTACAAAAAACTTAACAAACATTATTTCATGAATGTGAGTAGCTTTCTAGCCTTGAGGACAATGCTTGAAATTGTTGTTGGAAGCTATGTTTGTTTATTATTCTAATGAAATGACCTTACTTCTGTGGTGAGAAACATACTCCTTGCTTATCTATTAGCTTGTTCCTAAGAAGTATTTCATTGGCTTCCTTTTTTAAAAAATAAATTCTCCTATAAATTTTACAGATAGTCAAGGGATAAAAATTAATGATTTTGGATTTGTTGGCCAGAGATCCAAATGAACTCAATATTTTTCTTACTTTTGTATAGGAAGATTTTAACTAAATCAAGTGGCAAAATAAAGAGAAAAGGCAAAATTAACCAAGGATTCTTAATTGTTAATTTGAAGAATAAATTGACCAGAAAGTCTAATTATTAGTACAGAAACGAATTATTTCATTTGCACACAAAAGTAGTAATAATGATGCGTAGTTTGTTTTATCCCTAACTGAATTCCATCAAATTCATTCAAGGCTAATTTTTTAAATTTGTGGTCATCATTTCTATCTTTCTAATAACTCAGAGCTACATTAAATGTAATGCTTGTGAGGAACCAGTCGCTTTCACCATTAGAAAATCTCATTAAAGTCACATGAGAGCCCAAAGTCCTAGCAATTTGTGAAGAATAATAATTCTGACTGAGAACAGTACCTTTGTATGTCTCTATTTTTTAGATATAAGATTCAGAATTATTTTTATTCAATACCAATCTCTATATTCTAGCTTTCAACTCCAACTTGGACAATAACTGCTACATAATTACTTCTCATTTCCTCTAGGCATGGCTAGGTATACTAATATATTTACATGATGAGTGTACAGTTAAAAATGACTTGCATTTGTGCATATACAGAGTATATGAATAATGTGTATTTAAAATTGGACCTCATCAATCTTGAATTGGAGTAGGCAGAGAGTAGAGTCACCCTCTTTTGCAGAAGGAAATGAATCATAGAGAATTTAGTGACAAAGATAAAAGCACAGGGCTGGAATGAACTTTAAAAGGTCATTTTTCAATCACCTTACCTTAGCAGTGACTGTGTTTCAAGCATTACATAAAAAATGTGTGGTTTATTTTATCCATGAATTGGTAATTCTCTCTGACCTAGAAAGAAATCCCTACCTTCCACTCCCCTGTTTCCCAGTGTCCCCTCTTCTATATGTGTAAGTAACCTCTAGTGAAAAAGTACTAGGCAGAGAAATGGATGACCTGACTTCAAGTTTGGACTCTGTTCTACTCTATTTTGGTTTTAGATAAGCCATTTAAACTCTCTAGGCTTCATTTCTTATTTATAAGAGGAAGGTGAAATTTAAAAATAAGATTTCCTTCAATTTTAATATTCTCTGGTTCTCATGTAAACTAAATACAAGCATATTCTTGGAATAGATACACTCAATGCTTTGTGCCACAAATATATATTTATGAGAGGGGGGCTGATTTAGTTTCATTGCTCAGTTACTTTTAGCTCATGACTTGCCTCAAATTAAGATTTCCTTAAGAGAAATAGTAATATCTCTAGATTAGACATTGTCTTCCCTGTGGGAGATTTTATTCTATAAAGACTGAAGAATTTTGACTATTTCTCTTTTCTGGGTTTTCATTCGCCTTTATTTAATGTGTTCCTGCTTCATGTTGGGCACTGTTCTGATTTTTAGATGTATGTGGATAAATAAAACTGGTCCCTTTCCTTATAGGTGGTCACAGTCTGTAGTAAAGATAGATGTTGTAGACAAATAACTGTGGAGTGTCATCAGTGCTACAGGAGTATAGAACAGAGCTGAGACTAGGGTGGTGTGAGTGAGCACCCACCTTGGGCACAAAGTACATTTGAAATCAGATCAAAGCATCCTTCTGCCCACCACTACCAGAGTCAAATAAGTAGAGACAAGTTTGAATCTTTGTGGTGCGTTTATTAATCAGATAGCCGGCAACCTGAGAGAGGGGCAGGTGTAAAACCCTGAAAAAACTGCTCTGACGTTTCATCTCAAGTCAGCCCCTATATACCGTTAGCTGGTGGGAAAAAATCTAAAGTTAGTGAGTTCCCAGGGCCTGCCTTCTATCATTGGCCTTGGAAAGATTGGCCTGGGAAAAAATCAGCTCGGAACATTGTATCCTTTCAGATAGGTCCAGTTCTTGGTCTGCGCTTAAAATGTATTTTCTTTTGAGTGACAGGCTCATCTGGGCTCTGGAGCTGCTTTATCTCCAGGGCCTGTTCTTCATCTTGCAACACATCCTCTGGTTTTCCAGGGCCTTGGGGCTGCCTTATCTCCAGGGTCTGTTCTTCTTGCAACACATCCTCCAGTTTCCCAGGGCCCATCAGAAAAATCTCTTCTTTATAGTGAGTAGCTATTAAACAACTGTGATTCTGTTTCTATTACATGCCCCTCTCCTGTCAATATGAGGGCACCAAAAACCTCAAAAAGCAAGATAAACAATACAGCCTATCAATGTCTCTCTCTCTGTCCCCCTCTCCCTTCCTCTCTCTCTAAAAAATCAATAAAAACATATTTTTAAAAAATATTCTAAAAAATCAAAATTCCTGGATGAAACAAATACCCAAATTTTAAGTAAAGATGGGATCACTATTAATGATATTTTCTTTTGCATTAGGCTCTCTTACTCTGCATGGCACTGATATAGAGGGTAGAAAAAAGACACATGCAATTTTATAACTTCGTTGATAGGAAAAAGTGATGGCGGGGAGGACTTCACAGAGATATTACTGAATTTTGTAGGATAATTTTGAATTCTAGCCCCTCTGCCTACTCTCACAAACAGACAAACAACAAAAGCATATTTTTACCACCACCTGAAGCCTCAAAAAAGATACAGATTTGGAATTCAAGGGGCACTCTTGCTACAACTAGTTCAGGGTAGTGGAGGGTGGGGGTGGCAGTGGAGTGAAAGCAGGGAAGTGGAAGTTGTTGATGTTGGAAGGGCCTGCTGGGGCTGGGTTAGAGAGAGTCTTGTGTAAATTACAAAAAAGATTGGATTTGATCTTGGATTAATGGCAATTTATTGAAAAATCTTGCCAGATAATAAGGTGAAAATGCACGCGCCATGCTTCTGCCTTAGGGAAACTGCCTGGTTGTGCATGAGCTCTGGAGTGGAGGGCCATGAGCCCAGAGGCAGTACAAGACTTGAGATGTCTTAGTCTTCTTTTCTCTTTCAAATACTTTGCTTTCCATTTGTTTTTGTTTTTTAAACTTCAGTGACTTCATTGTTATTTGTAAAAATGATACATGATTGTTAAAAATGAAGATATGTATTGCATTGCAGAAATTTAAAAACAATCTCAAATCCTACCACCAAAAAAGTGTGTTACTATTTCAGGAATATCACACTAGATACTTTTATTTTTTTTTTGGCATGGATGTGTTTGTATAGAAGACTAGACTGATCCATTGAATAAATGGCAGAACTTTATAAATTTTGGAGCCCAGTATCCCACATATGAAAGTTGTTGCTAAATAATTCAAAAATTAAATTTACCTTTATCTCAATTTAAGACAAAAATACTGGAGTAAACTGAAGAGACTGTTGACATTTAGATACTCTTTAATCAAAGCAAAACATTTTGGGGACTGTGTCTTTTTATCCCAGATTCCAATCTTTATTTCAGGCAAGTTTTTTCCTATTATGTGTCTAAATAATTTTTTCTTTCAGAATGCTAATTATATTAAATCCCTTTTGTCTCTATAACTATTTATAGTAATCACGTATGTATTTTTAAATTTGCTGTTAACTTTTGTCAACCATAACCGAAGTGAGTTTTTAGTTGTGTTTATACTATTTTGTAAACTTGAATGTGATTTTCAGCTTCGTTATGGTTTTATTTTTCTCTGTTGCTTTCTTGGTATGTGTTATTTCATTTTTCCATTTCTTTCCATTGTTTTTATAATTTATTGAAAATTATATATTTTTTATTTCTCATTCTCTATTAATGAGATTATGTCTAAAATTTATTTGAGACTATTTATATAAATTTTCCTCTGCTAAAAGCAAATTTTCCTTGGTATAAACATTATCTGTTTTTTGCATTGTGTTTTTGCCTCCTTTGCCTATGTTTTAGTCTGTTTTTTTCTATTAATCACTGAATGAAGCCAGCTACTTACTGAACTATGGTGTAGGAAAACGAATCAGACCAGCCCAGAGCGGTGACGTAAATTTCAGGGTAAGCCCGCTTTCCCAAATCTGTTTTCTCTTTTCTCTTTTTGACATTCAGGCGGTCTGTGCTGCTCACAGGCAAAGCTCTCTCACTTTTACTTTCTCTGTGTGGTTAGTACTCTAGTGATTGTCGCCTCTTCTCTCGCTTTCCCGCTATGATGATAGTTGTCCAGCAGGCTGCTTCATAACTGTCAAATATAGTCTATTAGCAATTCTTTTTCTCCCCCACATTCTACCATTTGGGAATATATAACAGCAATTCTACAAAGACTGATTCTGTTTTTCTCCTGACTGTCCGTGCTCCCTGTCATGGCTTCAAACAGTCTTTGGAGATGTCTCAGGACCATGACAGTGAGATCTGTGTCCTCTCCAAGATAAGTGCCAGCCAGGTTCCTTTCTCCTGTTGGTGCAAAAGGCTCCCGATTTGAAAGCTATTTATCATAGTTTGTTGTCAGTTACTTATAATTACAGATACGCTTTTCATTTTGTTTTCCCCAAGCTCTCATTATATTATTCTTGGAGGGATTTCATAGCAGATAATTGAATTATCAATGCTTTTATTTCACTGTTTTAAATCACCATCTATCATTTGTATGTCATTTAGACCAGGGGTTGACCAGAGTATCTTTTACTGGTATCTTTTATTGACAACCAGAGCTACGTGGTTTTCCCTTCTGTATATCAGCTGTCATTGGAATCAAGCATTAGACCTGGATTAAATCAGTGGTAACAGAGTCAATAGGAAATACCTCCCTTTGGGGAAAAGAAACTATAATTATAGAAAATAAATATTATTTTAATTAACCTTTGACATATACTTTTCAGTCTTTTGTATTTGTGAATAATAGTCTGCATTTCATCTTTGCGGATGTTTGTTAATATAGTGGAGCATGCTTGTTGTCATTTTATTGATTATATATACTGTTTCCTAGGTCAAATATACAATAAATCAGAGCTTTCATTCTTGAAGATACATACAAATTATTCCTGAGGTTAGGTTTTATGATTTTAAAGGAGTTTCACTGTAAAATAAATCAAAATCCAGATTTCATGAAAATTCAGATGCTATATGCTACAAGACAGTGAATGGACATATAAACAGGAGGTTAAATTTTCAACTGGTTTATCCTCAGTGACAAAATTTTCTGAACAATTTTACGCTAAAAATGCTGAGGGCTGAAGGAGGAATGAAAAGAAAGCATTGTTTGGTTTTTCATTGGAGTGTTGCACATGCTGAAAAATAAAAGGGTACCTGCCTGCCCTCTGAATAATTTTAAATTGTTTGTTAAATTGAAAATTGAAAATGATCCTTATTACAAAAGTAGAGAATATATAACAATGCTTATTTTATCATATTATGAAAGCTAAATTTGTTACCTTTTGAGCTTCACTATTCTTGCTCAATCAGAATAGAAAATAATAAAGTGTGGCATTTAAAACAGTTAAAATTTGGTAAGGGATACAGGTGTTTTGATTTTATAGAAATACAGCTTTGTTTTTGTTGTTTTTTTTTTTTACAAAGTACACATTCCTTGAGCTCATAGCAATCACACCTACCCCCTGACATTGATGATTTTATTCTATGTAAGAGTATCACCATGGTACATTATAGTGAGGACTACACAGTCATTATAATTTTGTTTTTGCAGATTTGTTTTCAAGAAAGGGATATTATTAAATGTTGGTTTAATTTTTTAAATAATTCTTTAGTAAGTGATCATTCTAATGCTGTCTCTTTAAGCAAATTTCTCTTGGTTCTCAAAGCTAAACTTAGTACTCATGGTAATAAACTTTCTTTGCTTCTTAAAACAAAATATATACCTGAGCATAGCACTGTGGAATAATTCAGTTTTCAATTTCCCACTGGACAATGAGTATTTAAAAATAATAAGGATTTAAATTTATATAAAATTTGTTCATAGATACTTATATTTTAAGATGTGTTGGAGCTAAACTCTGGAATCATTAAAATATAAACATGTATCCAACGTGTGTTTTTTTTCTATTTAAATTTAAAACAATAAACAAATATCTTTGGAATATTTTGTTTATGGATTTTATTTTGTTTATGAACATCCTTACTTTAAATTGATCACAGTGTTGTTTCTGACATGATATTTCACCTTTGAGGCCCTGCCCCTACCATGAGTATTCCTGGTTTCCACTTACCTCTAATTCCCTGAATGGCCAATATCATTATCTCAGTTTGTAGTTTTGCCAACTTTGTATGGCTGGCAAAAATATTTTGTGGGTGACATGGATGAAGAAAAGGGACCCATGACATCTGATGTGGCACAAAAACCTTTAACTATGTGGTTTTCATTAACTGAAGGGGTATCAAATATATATATCTGATGAGTCAAAATTAATAAAGTATAGCAACCTATAAGTTAATTCTAACCTGTGAGAACGACTAAATTTCGGAGAAACTGAATAAGTCTAACTTATAAAAATATAAGCTTATGCCATTTATTTATTTATTTTTAAAAATGTTTTTATTGATTTTAGAGAAGAAAGGAGAGGCGGAGAGAGAGAGACATTGATGAGTGAGAAACATCAACATCAATCAGCTGCCTCCTGCATGCCCTCTACTGGGGATCAATCCCTCAACCCGGGCATGTGCCCTGACCAGGAATTAAGCTGGTGACCTCTTGGTGCATAGGCCCACGCTCAACCACTGAGTCACGCCCGGGTGAGCTTATGCCTTTTAAGATCTAGCTCAGAATATTAGCTAGAATGATTTTGAGAAATGAAGTACTTAAACACTGTGATGGTCTTCAATGAGGTGTTTTTTTTTTTCAACTTTCTAATATACCATGAAACATTCTTTATATCATGGAACATACCATGAATGTAATGCTCCTTGATTTGAAACAACTGTTTGCTGAAGAAAAATTCAGGTTTTTGATTTATACCTTTTAAAAAAGAGAAGGTACCTGAGAGAAAAAGAGTTGACCACAGATTTCCCACAACATGCACACATATACATACACATTCCTATAGGAACACATACTAATAAAATACATAGTATATGTAGTGGTATTTTTTGTTCACTTTAATGACATGTTATTAAGTGCCCTCTATATTTAATTATATTTGTTCAGTTAAATATAATTCTTGTCATGGACTGAATGTTTCTGTCCTCCCAATATGCATGTTTTGAAGCCCTGCCTCCCCACGTGATGGTATTAGGAGATGGGGCCTTTGGGAGATAGAGTGAGGTCATGAGGGTGAAGCCCTCATGAGTGGGGTTAATGCCCTTGTAAGAGTTATGAAAGAATGCTTCCTCTGTCTGCTCTCTGTCACCGGAAAGTATAATGAGAAGGTGACAGTCTGCAACTTGGGATAACTCAACCATGCTGGCACCTTGATCTTGGACTTCCAGCCTCCAGAGCTGTGCGACACACTTCTGTAGTTTAGGCACCAAGTTTATGGTATTCTGTTATAGCAGCCCAAACCGACCAAGGCGATCTCCTGTTCTAGTGAGAACAATTCTGATAACATTTTAATATTTAAAGTATTTACATCCTTTATTGTGTAGTGATTTGTGATACACCTTAAAACAATCCTGAAGGTCTCACTGATCACCAGAACCTGTTCCCAACTAAACTGAACAATAGGTGGAAAGTGCCTGGCTTTTTTTCAATATTGATAATAAAGAAGTACAGCTAATGTAAAAAAAAGTGGAAATCAAAATCAAATGGACAAAAGTATTCTCAAATATAAGCTTAAACAGAGAGGTGGGAAAAATAAGTCAGTGGAACATGTAGGGGTATTAAGACTTTTCTAACTGGATTACTTCAATTATACTAGATTCATTTGTTCTAATCTATGGATAATTTCTGCATAGCTCATTTTTGGAGTATAATAGTTAAAGGATAATTTTTTTTTCTGACTAATTGGAAGCGGAAGCTCAATGCCTGCTGCTTGGCTATGAAAATACATCCTGGGGCAGTTCAATAATTGTGAACTTGTTTATGATGGTACCTAATCTGTATTATCATCCTTTGTGCATTCTGAAAATTAATCTCTCTCACAAGAAATTACATGACATTCTTGCTATTATATTCTAGTATGTTTGCTTGATGTCAAATATGCATCCATCATACGAGTTCTTAAATGCTATCCCTCTCATTTTATTCGAAGAATGTAAAATATGTCATCCATTTAACATTGGCTTGGATTATGTTCTCATTTGAAAACTCTTCAGGGTAACATTCATCAGCTCGGTATTACAGGCAAACAGATTTGTGAATCTGCATCATTAGCATTAAGATAAATGCTAATCACTGGCATCATTTATTAGGCCCATATGTCTGCTCATAGAATAATATTGTCAAGAATCCCCATGTTCTTTCATCAGTTGAAAAGTAAATAGACTGATACATGGGTCCTTCTAACAGAGGGAGGTATCTCAATTGGCACGCTCTTCTAACATTCCGATAACATCTTCATTTCTTCCTTGACTCCAGTTCCCTGCATTTCACCTACCCTCTCCTTAGTGTAAATATAGTGTAGTATGGTGTCAAAACTCCTCCCCTCCAGAGTTTATGGCATTCCTACCAGTACCATGGAGAGAACAAAAATCCCTTTCTCTTCTGCGTGCAAAATGGAAAGGTTAAAGAAATCGTTCTATTTTTATGTCTATTCAAGTGCATAACTTTTTAACTGAGGCATCATATACCACATAACACTCCTTGATAAATGAGAACAATATATTCTTCCCTCATAAGCGAGACTAGGTTTAATGGTTCTTTTAGCAGAAAAGCAAATGTGAGGGGAAAAACGATTGCCCTTTATTTTGGAAAATGTTGCGTTGTAAATAGACTAAAACCTCCTGGCCATTCTAAGAATAAACCATAGATAGAAATGAAAATGCCCTGTAGAGATTGTGCTAACTGAATTATTCAAATACATTCCTCAAAGAGCAGATGTAAAATGCTGGCATTCTTTGTATAGGTTGAGTGATAGGTAATCAATTTCCATTACACAATTACTCTTTGCATTTCTGCCCAAGTGGTGGCCTAATTTCTGGCTCCTTGGTCTAATCTCTTCTGCCCCACCCATTCTACATGCTGATGTCAGAATATTTGTGTTCATTTCACACTTGGGTTAGAATCTCTATTGATCTCTATCACCTTTGGGATAAAATATGAATCCCTTACTGTGACATTCAGGCCCCAACACAACCCAACCCAACTCTAATGTCACCTTCAACCTCTCCTTACACCCATTCTGTGATGTAGTCACCCAAGAAGACTTGAAATTCTCTAAAACATAATCTGCATGACCATACCTTGGAGACTTTTCAAGCTAGTCCTTTGCCTCAATTGCCTTTTTACTGCTCTTGTCTTGTTGATGACCTTCTACAAATTATAGCACCAATGTCCCCATTCGCTGATGGCATTATCTCATGGTTCCAACATCTCTTTTGTAGTATCTTTCATATAAAATTATGGTTATTTGGTAACATGTCTGTTTTTTATTTGTAAAATGACTATATTTGGATAAAGAATGAGTAAACTGTGCTCTCTGATCACAAGTTCACAGCTTTATCTTGTAAATTTAACAAGATTAAAATCAATATGCCCATTGTCTGATGATAAACTGAGGATCCTAGCATAGTGCTTGGCAATTTGTAGGTTTAGTTTATTAGATTGAAATTAGTTGATTGCCAAAGAGTACCCCAACATCTTTCACTTTACTTACATATTTTGATAAAATAACATTTATTTAAAAGAAGTAGGCAAAGCAAATTGCTTCATGCAATGCCAATTTAAGATTGTGTACTATGACCAAAACGACCATTTTTAATGCTCTCAATTAAAGGTATTACCATGGATCTATAATCATAATTCTGACATTGACTTGATAGAAATCGGAGGGGATTCAGATGTATATATTTCAAAGTTGTATAACTGTATATTTTTGTTGAATAATAAATGTAACTTTACTATTCTTGACTGTCTTTTCCTCATTTGCCACTTGGTAAGAAAATATATAGAGAAAATTTAAAAGATCAACTTCGCACTCATATCATGGCTGAAAACTCTTCTCTTTATACCCCCTGAGAATTTTTGACATTTATGCATTCATATAAATTTATGATTCTTTGAAAATAATCATGCTTTGAGTTACAAAACATACCTTATTCAGACAATACAAATTGTTTTGAAATAAATGTCTGATAAATAATTGTAGGATCCAATTGGTTCCAGTTCCACTGGTTTCAAAAGTAGAGCACTGACATTCATTGTCCTGTGAAAACCTTATTTTAGTGACAGTCTATTAGTGCCCTGCTTTATGGCATGCTAACATGTAACAAACTCCTTCCTGTAGTGCGAGCAGGAAGGAAAAGATGGCCTTAAGGAAGTAAAAGGGTGAGAAAAATTAGCAACGGTGGTAAGGAGTATCTTGAGAACGGTTCCACTGTGGGTTTTAACGTTGGCCAGGAGTAGAGTAAAATAAAATACTTTAAAAATCAAGGACTCCATTCCACTACTTGTAGATCAATTTTCAAATCTTGTACAGTTAAAAGTTAACCTTGGGCCATGGAAATACGTTTAGATAATGAAGAGGGCCAAAGGAGAAGAGTCGTTTTCAATTAATAGAACATAAAGCACATTTAAGCGTGTTCTTATTCCTGACTTGTCTGCACAGAAACATAGATGTCTAGTATCACACTGCTGTGGATGCGATCAAATCGTTGCCCACCTAGCTACTTGTCTTGAATGTTACTGATTTTGTGGCTATAACACAAAACTAACTAAATCAGCCATTTCTCCTACCTAATTGGCAAGAAATGACTTCCTTAGAATATAAATTGAGCTTTAAATTATAATGTAAGAATAATTTTAAGATAGAGAGGAAGCTGTGAAATAAAAATGAAGTAAGTGCAGAAATCCTCTCAAGATATAAGGTGTATAAAAAGAAAAAAATAACACTTTTAATTTAAAAAGTGATTTGTTATATCACTTGTATTAACATGCCTTCTTCTTTGGGAATGCCTTACTACTGGCTATAGCACTTCAAGGACAGACTACATGTGATCTAGTATTTTATTTTACTTACAATGTTTCAATGTTACTCTTAAGACTACATGATATATGCTGGCAATATTGTATGGATAGAAGATTATATAAAGTGATTCTTATTCAAGAGTTAGTGGTTCTTTGTTTTTGCCTTTGAAGGAAGAAGACTGGTGCTATATAAGTAATTGAATGTACATGATATAGATTTATTTTTAGATCAATGGTATTGATTTTACTTTCAAATTTTATCTTTCTTTATATTGTCATCGTAGTTTATATACATCTTGCCAACTGCTATGATGAAGCTGAAAATAGTTTTGATGAGTTTAGTGGATGCTGGCATAAATTATTCTCCAGGCAGCCATGCACAGTATTGTGAATGGGACACTGCCCACTGAGATATGTAAGAAGATAGTATAGTACCTCACTTATCACCTAGAGGTAGGTCAGCAAAGTGGTGGCCCAGGGATTCTAGATTCATGTATCACTTAATAGTGTGTGAGCTTAAGTGTATTATTTAATCTCACTGCTGCTCAGTTATAAGGATAATTACTTATCTCAGGAGTGGCTTTGATGTTTAAATGAATTGATTCATGTGAATATGTTTTGAAAAGTACCTGGCACATAGGTAAGTGCTCAATAAATGTTGGATGCTATCCCGGTCATTTATTGCTCTTTAATAAACTTTCCCAAAATTTAGTGGCTTAAAACAACAATTTATTGTTTTCTTTTTCATTGCTCTGTTGGCTCATCTGAGTGGTTCTCACTGGGAGTCCTTTATGCAATTGTAGTCAAATGCCAGGTGAGGACAGAGTCACAACAATATTTTTCCCCTGACAGGCCTGATACCTGGATCTGAGGGCTACGGCCATGGTGGCCTTTTGGAGATTTCTCTCTCTACGGGGCGACCTTGTGCGTTCTCACAGCATGGGCGTCTCATCTATGGGATTTGTCACCGGGCAGCTAGTTTTTCCAGAGCAAGCCTCCTCGGGGACAGGGAGTGGAGGCCCAAGTCAATGAAGGCCTGTCTTACAGACTGGCACGGGCGTGGCACTCCACATCCACCCTCTACAGGTCAGAGCAGTTAGAGTCCTCTCAGGTCCAAGAGCGGGCACAGGCCTGCCCTCCCGACAGAAGAGTGTCAGTGAATTGTAGCCACCTTTCATGTCGCATATATTGACATCATTCAGTGGCCTGTTCAGTGAATGCTGGCATTCACTAAGAAACCTGTGCGGAATTTAGATACATTGGCCCTAGACTCTCCACATTGGCCCTCGACTCTCCATATTTTTTAAAAATAGTCTTTGGATGATTAGCTTTTTAATCACTACAGAAATTCAGCCTATGGAAAATAAGTCAAGCTATTATTTCCCTTTGACCTGTGGCACCAATCCAGAAGAGGGGATACAGAGGAAGAATATTTTTTCCTTCAATAAAATCCATAGAGGACAGATATCTCTACATTTATAACACATGAAACAAAACTGGGAGAATACCGGGTCACATATGTTTCTCTCACAAGGGTGTAAAAATTAGAGGCCATTCAGGTTCCAGGAAAAAGAAGGACCAGGACAGAGTGACTTCTTCAACTTTAGCTAAAGATAACACACAATTAAGTAAAAGGACTCTGAGCTTTGGGATTGTGACAGTGAAGGTATTATATCCTTCTGCTGATATCAGTCCACCCCCTAATGTTCCTTTATTTAGCAAATTGACTTTAGACCTAATGGTATGCTGGCAATTGAGCCAATTAAGTGGCAATTTGAAACAAGTAAAATTTTAAATTAGTTTGAGGTGAAGTTTTAGAAATTTAGATAGTCTATATAAACAAGTAGTTCATATTTACTTTATGTTCTATGTCCTTCCTGTTAAAAGATAAATAAATAAATGGAGATGTCAGTTCGGTCAAACAACCTGAAAACCATCAGTTTAAAAGCTACTAAAAACAAAAACTCGGAAGCATGAAGTAGAGCCTGTCATAAAATCATCTGCATGGTCAGGCTGTGGGGCTGTGTAGCCTGGTTTCAGAGATTAAAGTGGTAGTATAGCTAGTAAATATTTTAGAATTGAAAATTTTCATGACCTAGACATGCTATTTTATGAAATTTTCTCCTAAACTCCATTGGTTATACTATTTTTTTATCCTATTGAAATAACAGGGTTATAGTGTGAAGGTCATGGAACATAGCACAACAATAAAAAATCAATTTTCAAGTGAATTAATTTATTTACCTGGACTTCTGAAACACCATGAGGTGTGTACATATAATCTCAAAGAACACATCTTAAAATTGCCTCTTATGTCCCATCCATTCCACATTTTCCATAGTTACTTCTATATCAATTTTTTTCTTTTCAATTTATGAAATCAAATAAAAACTTAAAAATTCATTCTTCAAAAGTAAAATATGCACAATTATTGTGAATGTTAGTTTAAATTGTTTTAAAGGGTTATATTTAAAATAAAATTACTCCCAGTATAGTGTGAATTTATATTGGGCAGAGCACAAGTTCATAATAAAAAAAAAAAAAAAATTCTTATTGAGAAACCTTTGGAATAACTGTATCCTTGGTATTGGCTATGGTGTAAACATAACTCATAAATGCATCCAAAATGCAATTGACATGTAAGTTATAATTGTCAAAATTCACAAATATTGTTATATATAATAGGTTGATGAATAAAACTACAAAACTCTGTGATAAAACTAGAAAACTGAGTACCAAAATCCCCTCTCAAACATAATAGCACATTTTCTTCTCTTTGTTGCTCTTCAATAGGATTTTACAAATATTTGATTCTTTAAAAATATTTTGTAAATAAATCCAAAAGGTCTACAAAGGTATTGAAATTTTTCTGAATAAAACTTATAAAATGTTGCATTGTATGAAAAATCATTTAGAAATTTTTAATCCAACAATTCCAAAATTGTTGTGCTAATAAAATTCAGATTTTGCAGATTGCTGTTTTTTTTTGGGCGGGGGGGAGCTTGCAATACAGAAAAACATTCAAATGAACCCCTATAAAATTAAGAAATGACCTAAAGAAATTCAACTGGATTTTGAATGATGTATAAGATTTAATTGTGAAATTCTATAATTGTATCTTAGAGCATATTAACCCATATGAAGACTTCTGATGGAGCTCCTATTATAACTGAATAAATTCACATTCTTAAAAAAGTAAAGTGAAATGTAAAATGCTTTCAAATGTACAGCATCTAAACTTGGCGAAACCTTCAAAAGAATCATAAAAAAAAAAAAAAAAGGAAAGCTTGCTAGGAAGTTTTTGTCATATGAATGTTTGCTGAAGATTTGTACTCTGAATAGAAACAAAAAGACAGTACTTGTAAAAATATTTAGGCTGGAAAAATATATATTTCAAAAACAATATTTTCTCCTTAGTATAATTTTTAGAACTTATTTTCTTAATTTAAAATATAATCGACAGTGAAGATTAAATTGAGGTGTAAAATTTTCCCATATATCAATCATAAAATACATATTTGAGAAGAGAGAAGGCAATGAAATTTTTTAAAGTATGTTTTTATTGACTTTTAGAGATAGAGGAAGGGAGAGGGAGAGAGAACCATTGCTGAAACATCCATCGGCTGCCTCCTGCACACCCCCACTGGGGATCCAGCCTGAAGCAGGTCTGTGCCCTGATGGGAACTGAACTGGTGACCTCTGGGTGCATGGGGCGATGCTCAACCACTGAGCCACACCAGCCTGGCAACAACTGAAAAATTTAAAAACAATAATGCCGTATTTAAAATGTATTCTTCAGAAAAACATCAGTGACCAAGTATTATAGACAATTAAGGCTGGAAACGCTAATTGCAATGCATCAACATGTGCCAAGAATTTTCATTGTTACTTTTCATGTTGAAAGACATTTTTTAAAGTTTTGGTTTGAATATAGTTATTTTTATTTTTAGAAATAATTTAAGAAAATGAATTTTGAAATGCACTTTCTATAAATTCACGAATATAATACCTCAAATATTTTTATAATTTTAATTTTATTGCCCCCTTTCACCTTCAAGGGTCCTGATACGGACCATCTAGTAGCACATGGTTACCACAATGAACCACCTGGAACGCTTAGGTGAGGTCGTTCACAGTGGAGAGACTGTAGCTCATCCTGCGGTCACAGCCAACCTCAAGCTCCCTGGGACCACGTGGGATGAAGATCCAGCCGAGAGAAAGAGCCGGGGAGTTTGCCAAAAGGTCGCTGCGACATGAACGGGAAAGATCCCAACAGCAGAGACTAGACTAGCAGAGACTAGGCAACACGTTGAAGGGCCGGAACATTAATTTTCTGATCGCTGTTTCCTTCACCGTGGCGGAACATATATAGAACAACGCCCGTAACCTCTTCCCTTCTCTCACTTCTTCCTTCTTCCGGTGGAGGTGGGCGATCGGTTATCCGATTGGTCAATTTGGAAAGAGACAGTTGGCGTATGTGACCCGCCCCTTCCTTTCCTCTTTGGGAGGAGCTGCCGGCAGGAAGTGCCCTTTTTACTACTCCCCTCCAGGCCGTGTAGGTGACAGGACTTAGCTCTCCGCCATCTTCCCTTGGGTGCTGTCTATGACGTCGTTGGTGAGTCCAATTGTGGGGTTCCGTAATTATACGCCATAGCCTTAAATACGTGCTCTAGCAGTTGTATTTTTGTTTTCCTGCTGCTTTACTTCTTTTCTTTTAAGTATCTCTTAGGGGAAGAGAATGATGTTACCTATCTGACGCTCCTTGCTCCCCCACCTCTGGGAAATAGAGTGGGGCTAAAGAGAAGGCGAAAAAGAGAGGAATTCTGTGTGGCAGAGGGCTTTTGGAGCAATGCTTCTGGCCCGGCTAAAGTGGGAGGTGTTAAACTTGGACAGTTTTGGACTAAGAACTGACTACGTGCTTTCAGCTGTAGTGGGTTGTGGCAGCTTATGGCAAGTTTGTACACATGGGAGTGGCTGTTTTTATAAAACCAAACACGCATTTCTGTAAAGGCAAGTGTGCATGCTCTGGGCTGTAAGCAAAGGCAAGCTCTGAGGGGCTTAGCAAGCAAAATCTGACCGGGAGTGCTGAGACACGCTTAAGAATTCGTTCTAGCCAAAATAACTGCTGCTGCTTGACCTTGAACTCTGCATACGTGATTTTTTTCTAAGTAGCCTTGTCTGAGACAAGGGTTTGGTTATAGAGAGTCTTTAAGGTCTCGAAGTGTTTCTACTGTATCCAGCAGTATCTGCAGGAAATATTTAGTGCCTGGACTACTTAGGTTGGTGGCATAGAAAGTCTGCTCAAATTCTGATCCTCTTTTATATTGTTTGACTCCTCTTCAGAATCAAGAGAGGGAACATTGAAGGGACAAATCTAGGAGTCAAGCAACTTGTCCATGGGTTTAAAAGTTGCTGCTTCTTGATCTGAAGTGCCTCTGAATTTGATAATTCTATATGATCTGACCATGACTTTTAAAATTTTTATTTATTTTTAATATGTCTTTATTGATTTCAGAGAGAGGAAGGGAGAGGGAGGGAGAGAAAAACATCAATGATGAGAGAGTCATTGATCACCTGCCTCCTGCCCGCCCCCCACTGGGGTCCCGCTTCAAGGCAACCCGGGTGTGTGCCGTGACCGGGAATCGAACCACGATTTCCTGGATTGTAGGTTGATGCTCAACAGCTGAGTTGCCACTGGCCAGGCTGATCATGACTTTTGATCGCTGAGGTTCAAACTGTGACTCCACCCATAAGCGGTTGGTGCATATCAAATCAGGGTCCTTACTGTAAAGAGCATACACCTTCTTAAATTGAGAACGAGAAACAATAAAACTGTTGCAAGAACAGTGGCTAAGAAAGCAAGTAAAAAAAGCTTATGCTTGGAATGCTCTGGTTCTAATGATTTTGTTTAGGAGTTCAAAGTGTTAAAAGTAGTTTAAAACTTATGTTTCTAGGTTAATATAGAACAATGGAAGAATGGGAACAAAAGAAAAAAATAGGCTGGAAGAAAATAAAACCTTTTTAGGAGAAAAATGAGAAATTGTGGGATTAACTTGACAAAGGTGACATAGAAAATAACAATTAGAAGTTCAAGTAGATACCTATAAGAGAGAAATGGAGATTCAAGGGAATTTAAATGCTGTACAACAAAATTTTGGAAAAGGGAGAGGTATTTAGTTGTAACTAGATTGAAATAGGGGCCCAGCTTCCAAATTAATCAAAACGAGAAAGAGGCAAAATTTTAGATGAAATGACTCCTTCAAAGAGACTTAGGAAACAGGAACTCCTACTGAGAAGTCACAGAAAAGGGGTAATGTAAAAGACATTAAAACATCATCTTAAAGATTGGGAGAGGCTAGGAAGATCTGTAGGATACACAAAGAAGTATCATTAGGTGATTTTCAAGATAATATAGTATTTTAATATTGTTGATTTATATATAGGTATAGCTTATGCCTTGGAGGAACATGCCCAAGAATTAGTACTTAAGACAGGGCTCAGCAGGATGAGGCATATTGAAAGGAGCCAGGCAAGAAGATGGGTTAAGACCAAGCTTGTATGGGCTTGATGTTGGTCTGATGGTATAGAAAAGTTCCTCCATAGAATTATCCATCCCAAGGAAGTAGAAGAAAAAAGATTTGTTTAAACAGTAGATTGCTTTTAGTAGGCCCAAAAGTTAATGATATCATCATTGATGATAGAGATGATTCTGAAATTTAAGAAATAGAGGAATATATTAGATGTCTAGAAATATATAATATTTAGAAAGATAAAAAGGAAAGCATGTATCCATTTCCAACAAAAAGCAATAATCATATTTGGAGAAGAGACCAAATTAATTAGCAGCTTAAGTTAGAAACTCAATCCCTAAACAGATTAAATAGTTGAAAAATTAATTAAAACGTTCTGAAAGCTGTAGTTGGAGGATAGAGGAAAGTAAAAACTAGAGGTGTATTTCATTGCTGCAGAAAAATACATAGCAGAAAAATGCTATTCAAGATCTGAAAAATTCAACTATAAAAGACAGTGTCTTAAAGGAGCACATGGAAGAGGTATTCCTTCTCATTGGGCCTCTAGGGGCTCAAGCTTCAGAAGCATCAATAGCAGCTTCAGTTCAGGAATCTGTTGAGAGTGATATTCCAGCCATCGCAAATAGGATAAGAGGGAAACCCTCCCTAAGAGGAAGGTTTCACCAGCTTAGCAATTCCATAACAAGAGGTGGAGGAAGAACCATTGTAGTATGTATAGGATTGAAAAGACTTGCTTACTGGAGATAGTAGGCTCTGCTTCATAAGATAGTCTCCATTTCCAGCAGTACCAGAGTGCCAGAAAGTAGGGGTTAAAGGAGGGAATAGAAATGAAGAGGGTTTTAAAACATGTTGCATGTACAAATAAAATCTGGTGATCTTGATTACAAATATTTAGACTTTTCTGGAAGGAAGGAGTGTCTCAAATGTCATTCTTTGAGAGAGGCAACAGCATGTACGCTAAGTGCATTTAGCTCCCAAATATGATGAATCCATAGTGTCAGAGTTAATGTATTAAAAGAAATTTTCTGGAATCTGTGTCACTCACACAAACTGAAAAGCATTCTGATAAAGCTGAAACCAAGAATATTCCCAGGTCCCTTTCTTCCTTTAGATGCCATTCAATTCTGGTTTCTAAGGATATAGTGTTTTTTTGTGATAACTATTCTAGGATCTGGGAATGGTTTGTTTTTAAATTTCATGGGTATGGGCCACTTTTGTTAAGTTTATATATTTATTTACTAATGTTTTTGAACCATACATCGAAAACTAAAAAAGTAATAGTTCTAAAACTAAAGTTATATAAAAAAAAGTATATTGACAAATCTTACTCTATATTTTGTCCCCTGCAGGTTTTACTTATTTAGTTTGTTTAATGCACATTCTATAATACTTATTAAGTGCCTAGTACTGGCCTATGTACTTTACAAATGTTAACTCATTTATTTAATGTATAAACCTTATGAGGTAAGAATTCATATAATTTCTATTTTATTGATAGGCTTGTAACTGAACCTAGGTTTGGCTTTCTGCCACAATAAAAGCCAAACTTGTGAGACCAGGTGCTTGTTTGAAGGAAAGAGGTTTATTCAAGTGTTGGCCACCTGAGAAGACTGGGGACTCTCATCCCAAAGCCCATCTTAACATCTCAGTGCACGCAGGGGTTTTTATCAGGAAGGAGAGGGAAAGCAGAACAAAGAAATCATGAGGAGGGGACTGTGGATGTGTAGGCAGTGTTCTTGCTTGTTCCAATAGAGATCTTTAATGTCAGCCAAGTCTGGTGTTCAAGCTGCCCCAGGCCCAGGCAGAATCCAGGACACCCAGTTTCTGCAATATGCTCAAAAATGGCTGTTAGCAATTTATGGCAGGCCTGACTAACCTTTGTCATAAGGCATGCATTCTATTTCCTGACCTGGGGAGAAGTATTGTTTATTCTACATTATTTAATGAAGAAGGTCATTTTGTTGGTTAGGGTATGATTTTGTGTAAGGATGTGCAGGATATATAAGCTGTGCAGGACATCTTCCCGTATGCCTTGATAGGGATTTTTATGGTCACCGTTTTTAAATTTTTTTTTTAATATGTCTGTTGATTTCAGAGAGAGGAAGGGAAAGGGAGAGAAGGATAGAAACATCAATGATGAGAGAGTGTCATTGATTGACTGCCTCCTGCACACCCCCTGCTGGGGATTGAGCCCACAACCCTGGCATGTGCCCTGACCGGGAATTGAACCGTGATTTCCTGGTTCATAGGTCAGTGTTTAACTGCTGAGCCACACTGGCCGGGCTGGTCACCATTCTTGAGTTGACCATCTGGGCTTTTTTGTGAGCTGAATTCCTGGTGGGGAGGTCTTGAGACCAGGCTGCTTCCTAGATTCACATAGGAATGGCAACTCCTGAAAGTATACTAAAAAAAAACAAAAAACTTTTAACACGCAAGCTCCAATTTTGAGAAAAATCAGGTTAGAGTAACTCGCTGGGTTTAACATTTACTACGATTAACATGGGTAGCTTTATATATATAAATTCTTTTATAAGCTTACTTTGTTAGTACATTCTCACTTTAGTTCTATTTTATGGCTAGACTGATATAAGTAGTATAGCACATTCATTTCCCATTACAGACTCACAGAGGTTAATTAATTTGTAAGTGACAGAGATAGACCCAGACAGTCTGGCTCTGGTCAGCCTAATTTAGGTCCTGTACTTCATATGCCTCCAGAGTTATTTTTTAAAATACAAATGCATGCAAATATGAATATATATTCTTAATCTTAATTTTTCCCCTTTTTTGCAAAAGAAAGCAAATTATACACTGTTTTTAACTTAACTATGTTTTCTGGAAATATTTTTACATCAGTATATAGAGAGTTTCTCCTTTTTACAGCTGCATAGTATTAATATTTTGTTATGTGAATGTATCACAGTTTCTCTGTTGATGGACACTTAAGTGATTTCTGTTCTTTTGCAATTACAAATAATTTAGTAATAAGTAAACTTACATACTTGTCATTTTTGGCAGGTATATCTGTAGTATAAAATTTTTAGAAGTTGAATTGCTGCATCAAAAGATAAATCCATATGTAGTGTTGTTCCTATATTGCCAGATTCCATAAATCTTTTACTATTTTGTGGTGTTCTTACAACATGAGAGTTCTGCTTCCTCATAGCCTCATCCACAGAGTATTATGAAATGTTTAGATTTTTGCCAGTCTGATAGGTGAAAGATGTTATTTTAGTGTTGTTTTAACTTGTATTTATTGTTTAATAATATGATATGAATGAGTTAAATATACTTTTATTTATGTAAGGGTTATATGAAATTTTTTTTCTGTGAACTGGCTCCAGTATTCTTTGCCCATTTACTAGGGAGCTTTTAGTGTTTTATTTCTGTTCAGTATGTAGCTGCTCTTTTTAGATGGAGATGAACCTTTTGCCTGTGATGTTAGTTTCTAATATTTTTTCCTAAGTGAGTCATTTGTCTTTTGACTGTGCTTATTTTTTTAATGTAAAATATATCAGTACTGTATTTTCTTAAATTTTTTTTATATTTTAATTTCAGCTTACACTCAGTATTATTTTGTATTAGTTTTAGGTGTACAGCATAGTGGTTAGATAATCATATACTTTACAAAATGTTCTCTCTGATATTTCCTGTACCCACCTGATACCATACATAGTTATTAAAATATGGTTGACTATATTCCCTATACTGTACTTGACATTCCCATGACTGTTTTGTAACTTCCAATTTGTACTTCTTAATCCTTTCACCTTTTCACCCAGTCCCCCAACCCTCCTCCCTTCAGTCAACTATCAGTCTCTTCTCTGTGTCTATGAGTCTGTTTCAGTTTTGTTTATTTTGTTCTCTAGATTCGGTACTGTATTTCTTTGTTTTTAAAGTAAATTAAATTTCTTTTTTTAAAATATATCTTTATTTATTTCAGAGAGAGGAAAGGAGAGGGAGAGAGAGAGAGATAGAAACATCAATGATGAGAGAGTCATTGATCGAGCCTGCAACCCGGGCATGTGCCCTGACCGGGAATCGAACCCTGATTGCCTGGATCCCAGGTCAAGGCTCAACTGCTGAGCCACGCCCTGCCGGGCTGTATTTTCTTTTATTGGTTTTGAATCATATTTAGGAATGTCTTCCTCACTTCAAGTTTATAAAATGTTGACCCTGAGGAAGAAGATACCTACTGAGAAGCTCCTGTTCCAAATTGGGGTTTCCTGTTGGTGTTGAATTGACACCATCGATTGATAAAATTTTCTATTTTCTCTCAGTACTTTCAGGGTTTCTTTTTCCCCCCTTAAATCATTGATTCTTTTTTGAGTTTATTAATGTCATGGGTTATGATACAGATTCAACTTTATCTTTTCCCACATTCTTTTGACTCTTTAAAATATAGCTAGTAAAAACTTGTCTTTAACATGATATAATTTCTGAATCTCTGAAAGAACTATACCCATTCCAGGCACTGAGAATACCTTTGACTGAGAAGAAGTAAAAGAAGAAATTCGTCAGGATGAGTTTTGGACTTTAACAGTCTGATTTTAATGTCTTTGAGCTGTAGCTCACAGGTCATGAGAATTGGCTCTAGACTTTAATTCCTTTGAACTGTAATGGATTTTTGTATTTGAACTTTAATGATGATTTAATCTTTGGACTTTAGTTTTTCTTTGGGAATTTAATAATTTAGAGAGGTTATTTTCAAATTTGGGATATCTCTATAATATTAGAATTTTATTATTAGAATTTAAGCCATTTTATTAAATTATAGGACCACTGATAGAAATGCTGGATAATATTCTGATTATAATTTAGGATAAGAAATAGAATTGGGAATAAATTTTCAACTTCAGATATAGAATGACTACAGATTTAATTTAATTAATGTCATTTTTGACCTATTGGAGGATTTCAGGGTGAGAAATCTGAATTGCCACAGGTGGCCCGAGAAGGATAGCCAAAGTCATAGGTGGGGTGGGTGATAAAGGTTGGAGTAGGAAAGTCATGATAGGCTGTTGATTCCTTTCTCTGAGGGGAAGCCACTCCCCTCTCTGAGCTGAGCCTTAATGGTTAAGCCCAATGGTTTAGGAGAACAGAATTTTGGACAATATTGGTATGTGGGATGGATTGTAGAACACTTCCTCCCCACTTCTAAAGTTTCTTTCTATGTGTAAGATCTGTTGTCATAATATGTCTGGCCTCTCAACCTAATTTCCTGAGTAGTTAAGGGAGTTATATTGAAAAATATGATGGAGTTTGAATTAAGCCCCTTCTCCCCTTATTCTTGAGAGGAGAAGGAAGAGCGCCTGGAGTTCTGCTTTTATTGGGATCTAGCTTGAGAACATAGGGTTTTGAGGGCTCTATCTGTCAATGTAAAATTTAAGAATGGGAATTTTAAAGCATGGGAAGAGAGAAAACAAACTGCCTAAAAGGCCAGTTATCTAAATCAAGATCTCTAAAACAAAGGAAGGTGGGGTGTGGTCTGGCTCTTTATTTAATTCTGTGGATGGAAGTGTGTTTATTCCAGATAGTCATCTTTGAAGTGGATGCTTTTTTTTTTTTTTTTAAATTTATCTTCATTGTTGAAAGTATTACAGGTGTCCTTTTTTCCCCCACTGACCCCTTCTACCCCGCCCCCCCCCCCCCCCCGTGTCCTTGTGTTAGGCATATATGTATATAAATTCTTTGATTAATCTCTCCTCTCTGACTCCCCCACCCCCACCCGCACCTTCCCTCTGAGATCCCTTAGTCTGTTCCATGCTTCTATTTCTCTCAATCTATTTTTTTCATCGATTTATTTTGTTCATTAGATTCCACATATGAGTGAGATCATGTGATGCTTATCTTTTTCTGACTGGCATATTTTGCTTAGCATAATACTCTCCAGGTCCCTCCATGCTGTCTCTAGGTAAGAGATCCTTTTTTTAACAGCTGCATAGTGGATGCCTTGACAATCAAATCTTAGATTAGGCACTTGCATTACAAAAAGGAGAAAACCCAGATTTTAGACCATGCATTTGCATTGCAAAAAAGAGAAAGCCCAGGTGTCTGGGCTTACACTACATGTGGTCAGCTATGTCAAATTTTGATGAGGTAAAAAAAAAAGAGGTCTGAGAAATACTCATTAATCTTGTGGTCTAAAGTAGTACCCAAGTTGGGGTGGTTTGTGAAATGGGGAGATCTGAACTCTTATATTTATGTAAATTTGCATATTAAGTCACTATTGCCAATTATTGCAGAATTATTTATCAGATAAATTGTGAGTGAGCTATTTAATTTGAGCAATCCAGACAGAGGAGGGATAGAATTGTGGGTGGTGATGGGAGAGCAGTGCTTAATTGGCAGCCATAAGGGCTATCCTGAGGGGTGCTTAAGAAAACTTGAAAGAGGACAATAATGGACTGGTTCCTAAACTATTGTCTTCTGGTACTGATATTGTATAACCTAGTTATTATATAACAGGAAAGGAGCAAAATGGAGACTAAATAATATAGGCATGCCATTTATACAGCTTTGCCAGAAAGCTGCAGTTAACACTCTTCAGGTCTATTCCCCACAGATCAATGGGGGAAGGAACTGGACAAGGGCATTTTAGATGCATGCCCAGTAAGGTCTGGGTGATATAGGAAGATGCTTACCTGTCAGTCACACCTGGGAACAAGTCAGTTGCCAAAATAGGCATGGCTACTGAAAAAGCGGGAAGTTTGATATTTAAACTTCTGAACAAAGGGAGCTCTCTCTTGCGCTCTCAGCCCTCTTGCTCTCTTGGGACTCCTGTTGCAGGAGGCGAGCTCCCCTGTATTCACCCATGTGGCTCACCCCCGTGGGACTCCACACAGTGGACTAATGGACTTCAACTAGCTTGATGTACATCAGACTCAGCTTCACCATGGAACGGAAGCTCTGGATACTGGCTCTGCTTTTTGATCTACTAAACCCCCAGCTGCACATTTTCCAGGACTGGTTTAAGGAACTTTGCAAACCAAGGGATGTAATTCCATGCAAATAAAGCTTTCTACCACATCTCATCCTCCTGTGGGGGCCTCTGGAAATTCTTATCCCAGTGGTACCCCAAGAATCCTACTCCCACTGGCAGTGGAGGAATTCCACCCACCCAACCCTCAGAGAACAGTGCTACTGGGGACAAATTACTACTCTGTTTCTTAACAGAAGCCCAAGTGATGTTTGTCCTTTGAATAGGGATGAACTACAGTTGACAGAAATACAGCTTTTCCTAGTATTCAAGGGGGTGAATGCCTAGCATTCTCCTGTTACAGAGAGAAAGACTCCAACTAACCTGGTGCTGGGTTGATCTTTTTTTCCATGGATAAAACTGAGAAGAAATCTGGAGAGTTATCAACTTTTTTCTGTCTGAAGGCTTGACAGAAACAAGAGTGATTGTAGGGGAAGAGGAGAAGGATGGTGGAACCTAAATTTTACAAAAGAGCTGGGAGTTCATGACAGGACCCACAGCCTGAGTGACCTGTATTTCCAGACAGTTGCCCCTGTCTTGACCTTGTTTGTTTCTGGTTCTGTTGTCTGTGCCCCTGGGGTGAGGCTACGGACAAAGGACAATTGGGAAGCCTGCCAGGGCCTACAAAATAAGCCTTCAATTGTCATTTTAAGGGTTCTACCATTTTACCTTAATTTAATTTCCCTCCCTCCAAAAATATGTCTTGTTTTGTAGATTCGCAAGCTGACACATTATCCAGCTAGACACTTTATTTTCCCTATCTTTTTCACACAAAGGCTGAGATTATTCTTGCAACAGTAATCAGGATCTTCTGTCTTTGGGTGGCAAAGAAAATGCATTCAACTGTACTTGAAAGAGAAAATTGAAATTTGTCTACAGATGATAAAGCACATTCTCCTTGTTTCAGTTCTGCCTACTCATATCAGCTGAACTGCATTAATAAAAACAAAAGGTGCCTGTTGCTAGCTATTGTAAAAAAAATAAATAATTCAGTTGCCCAGAACTATGTATGAAGTGTGTTGAGGTTTATTTGTATTATATAGAGAACCTTGTGTTTTTAGTCCATTTCTTTTTCTTTTCTTCCATTTTTAAAATTTTTTTATTTTTAGTGCCGGTAGCATGGTACAAAATGAACCAGGAAAAACAGTCCCCAGAGGAAGTTTTCCCCACTAGCTTTAATAGCAGAGCAACGGTGAATCTTTCAGAAAAATGATCAAATCTCAAGTGTGATTAGCTTGCCTATCTGCCTGTTGTAACCTTTTTACATTACTAGTGTAATTGTTTTAGGAAACAGTTCTGTAGACTTATTAGCATGCTTAATTCTAGCTTTAATTATTTATTGCATTCATTGGGTATGCAAGTCATGAAATTGCCACTGGGTATATTTACCAATAGCACAATCACAACAATAATACAAGGCATCTAAAAATAAAAGTAGGTTGGTACCTCTGAGATAGAGATTTCCATAAACAAAGGGCGCACTGCAGATTTTTCTTTTTTCCCAGTCAGACAATCTCATGGGCATGCTGATTGTGAAACCATAGTCAAATCTATAGAAATGCAAAGGTAAGGACAAAAGTTCCTACTCATGTATACTCAATAAATAATTATTTTTAGCCAGTCCTATAGCAGGATGCCAGTGGCACAAGTCTAGGCAAATTGTGAAGTAGAAATAGTTCATCTTTAGGTCCCTCTAACCTCCTCTTTGTGTGCCTAATGATAGCCTCTTCTCTAGAGGCCTCATAGATTGTCTCTTTCCTCCAAAATTATGTATTCTTAAGAGGAGGTGGAATCCATTCACACTGAGGTTTAATTGATTAAGGTGGTAATAGTGCTATAGAAAGAACTCTTTGAGACCAAACAGCTCTAATTATAAGCGCACTTTTAATAATTTTTCCCAGTTCTATGATTTTAAACAATAATTTTTACCTCAGGAAAATGTGGGTTTGGTGCAGCCGGGAGCTTATAAAATTTTGGGGTCCCTTTATAAAAAATACAAAACTATGTGTATAAATTATATTTATAATTACATATTAAAAATATAAATACAATGAAATCCCCTAAAATAAGTTTAATTGACATTCCCCGACCTTACTTGCTATAAGAAGTTATTTCTGCAACTGTGGTAGGCAGTTAGACAGCAGAGCAAGGGTGATGGGCCAGGTACAGAAGGTCATCAGGGTAGAAAGCCTTGGGTGACAAGGACCTCACCCCCAGGGTGACCTTTCCTCCCCTTACCATTACTTTCCTCTGTCCTAAACTCTGAGGACTCTTCTTTTGCCTCTGTAACTTGTTTCCTGAGCCCATTTCTTCTACTGCTCACTTTTCTACTTATGTGACTTTTCTAAATAAATTTTCTCTTTTAAGTCTTGGCTGTGAATTCTTTCCTAGCCAGAACTCAAGTACCAAGGTTGCTTAACCAAAGTCCAGTCTGACCCCATTGTTCTAACACCTGGTGCCATTCTCACCATCTCCATCACAACAAACCAAAAATACCTTACTAAAATAGCTAGTAGTCTGAGCACAACAATGACCTGTTCTGGTCCTATTTTCCAAAGATGTGGAGGCTACTTTGATAGTCTGTTAACAATGGAAATTCATGTGGGGAAGAATGCAAATATTTGGAGGCACATTTGAGTAAATTACTTCTTTAAGCGCTCTAGGCTCTGCATACTATATAAACTGATGGCACGTCCCCAAAGTAACTCCCATCCAAGGGGTGCATGTCCTTGGATGCTTGAGTTCTTGTATCATGGCCAAGCCAGTAAACACCTCTTTTTTCTGTTACCCACCTATATTAACTCCTGTGATATTCCTGAGATACCTGTCCCACTAATATAAAAAATGTCAGTGAAGTTTTTAAACAACTTGTGTGATACTGCTTTTCTTTTCTTTTTAGGATATACTACAGAATTAGCAAGAGGGAGTCCTTGACTCTCTTGGGAGGAAAGGTGTTGACATTGATGCGTTAAGCAGGCAGTTCTTTGGAACTTTGGGGTTGTATTCATTATAGCCCTTAGTATTTGCCTCTCTTGAAGGATGTCCAACAGTAGCTAAAAATAAATTTAACTGAATAGGGGGAAAGAGTAAAACAATCAAGACATAAGAGGTCCATTGCACAGTGCAGGAACAAAAGAAACCTACTTACATCTGAGCACCATTTTCTCTTCACTGCATCAGAATAACATGCCTGCAATTTAATTTGGTTTTACAATGCTCACAATCAAGCTAGGCTCTCAAGATGTGTTACCCTGAAAAATAATGTGGGCTCTGCAGCTTGTGCTGAATCCAATGTCACTCCCTGGTGACACAGGCTGGAGGAGAAGGGGAAGGAGCAAGAGTGGGCTCAGGGCTAAACAAACTAACCCACGATGGGTTTTAGACACATTGTTCCGTTGTCTTTGTGCATCTCTCTTCTCATCTCCTTATCTCGTTGCTGCTCCCTTTCAGTCCTGTCTGCTGGGTCCTCTTCCTCATTCTGACCTTAAATGTTGAAGTGTCCCAGGACTCTGTCCCTGGACCTCTTCTCTTCTTTAGATGCATTCACTCCTTAGGTTATCTTTTAATTACCATCTTTACATTGAAGGCTCTCAGGTTCTATATCTGGCCTCAACCTTTCCCCTGAACTTGAGACCCATATCTAACTGTCTGCTTATACCTAACATATCCAAACTTGACTTCTTGATTTTTCCCTACCAAATCTGTTTCTCCCATAGTTTTCCCCTTCAAATTAATGGTAACATCTAGTTGCTCAGGTAAAAAATGTTGGCAAGGTCCCTGATGTCACTCTTCATTTCACATCTCACAGCAGCAAAACTCTTGGTTCTTCACTTTTGAAATTTATTTGGAATCTAACCACCTCTCTCCATTTCTATATTTACCACTTTCATTCAGGCCACCATCATCGCTAGCCTGGACTCTTGCATTTATTCTCCTACCCCTTGTGTCTACTCTTATTTCCATTTACATATATTCACCCATGGCCAGAAAGAGCCATTTAAAATGTAAGTATGCTACTACTCTCTGAATAGAAACCTGCTAATGATTTTGTTACACTCAGTAAAGTCAAAAATCCTTACTGTGACATTATCTGACTCCAGACTAACTAGTTTTTATCCTTACTCTCTATTCTCCAGCTGCTCTGTTACTCATTGCTGGCAGGACTCTACCTCAGAGTCCTTGTACTTGCTGTTTCCTCTGTCCAGAACGATCTTCATTCAGATGTCCACATGGTTTGCTCTTTTACTTCATTTGGTCTCTGTTTAAGTGACAGGTTGTCAGAGAAAAGTTCACCTCTGCTTTATTATTATTATTTTTATATCTTTATGTTTCCCAGTAGAATGTAAGATCTATGTGGGAAGCAACACGGCCTGATTTGTCTTCTTTTATGTATCCAGAGTCTAAAGTGTTATGGCATAAGGTAGACATTGAGTAAATATCTAGGGAATGAATGAATAAGGCATAATAAATGTTCTAGGGGTTCCATTTGCTTTAGAGTAGCATTCTCTCTGTTGCGATAGGTAAAGGGATGTTATCCAAAGTTAAATCCATTATAGTTCCCAGCCAGTTTCCAGACCCAGCTTTTAGCAAATAATCTGTACTAGAACTAAAGCCAAATCCTTGTGATTCTGAAAACATGTCATGTACTAAGGAAGGCCTAGACTTAGGCTACTTTTCTACTTAGACACATAGAGTAACATAAAGCTCCAGGTTCTGCTTAGTGGGGGCTTAAGTCTGCTGTCCTACTGCCTTCAGCTAGATCCATTATTTCCTGAGCAGGGCTTGGCTGGCTGTGGGTTAAAGATTTCAATGCTTAGGTGAATTTCCTAGCATTCAAGCTGCTGGCATTTATTTCTTTGTATAAATCTTTTTTTTCCCCCTCTCTCATAATGAAAGTAGCATAGACTGGATTAATGATGAAACATTGGAAAAAACAATAGTAGAAAAAAAGCAGAAAAGTATTTATTCAGATTTCTACTCAGAAACAAATATTGTTAACATTTTGATGTATTTCTTACCAGTTTGTATGTGTGTGTGTGTGTTTATAGAATTGGGGTAAGCTAACAATATTTATTGGGTACTATTTGTGATCAGAGTCCTTTATTCCTGTCCTAAATATCCTTAATATAAAAGATAAGGGGACTTGACTTTCTGACCTCATTATAGACTGTTTCTTAGAAGGCATCCTTTTACATGAAATTAAACTTCACTCTTCCCATGTTACTATTACCCTGTGCTTGAATGTACATTTGTCCATTTTGTCATACCTGTGTAGTCTCCCTGTCTTTAAGAGTAGAGAAGCCTGCTTCGACACTCCAGAGCAGTAATGGAAAACAGAATTCAATCAGTGAAAACGAGAGATTTAAATACTGTGAAAGTATCCCTAACTTGAAGAAGAGTGTGGTACTGTGCCTGGCTTGGTGGATATGGGGAAGAGTGTACTGCTAAGACTGTGACAGAATCTAAATCCAGGGAGCAGGTGACAGGTCACTAAGAGGACCACACTTCTAGGTCTAAGGCCAGACTTAACAAGGAATAATGTTAAGTCCTAGCTAGATAGAATGTAGAAAATAAGCATAGCGGGTGATGGAAATGTGGAAACTTTTTATAAGTGGTTCAACTAGTTCTGCCAAATGGGTCTTTCTCCCTGGCATTGTTTAATTAATTATTATATCATCATTGTAGGAACACTGGAAAGTACAGATATATAGCTGTCCACTTACCTTAAAGATTATCTTTTGGTGCTTGCTTTTTGGTTTTGATGGGGTGTTGATGGTGAAACAGCACCAAATGCTAGACCTTGGTTTAGCAACCTTGGTACTTCAGTTCTGGCTGAGAAAGAATTCAGAGCCAAGACTCAAATACAAACAAAAGTTTATTTTGAAAATCACAGAGGTAGAAGTGAGCTGTGGAAGAAGTGAGCCAGCTGGGCTATGTGGGTTCTTAGGGGAGATCCCAGGGGAGAATCTCAATAGAATGTTTTTAGGTGAGGATCTTAGGGGAGGACCCAGGGGAGAATCTCAGTAGAATGTTCATCAGCTTTTCCAGGTGTGTCCTTTCAGGGTTGTGTTTCTATTGCTTGGTGGGCACCAGGGGAGGGAGTCATTAGTCATCCCTGGTGATCTTGATGTCAGCCATGACATAGCTCCATTTGGTGTTGCTGCTTTGCTGGGCCTGGACCTGAAACACAGCTGAGGCCTAGATGTTATCTCTAGTTTTACCAGAACCCCATCTCTGTGGTCAGCAGACCCAAGGCTTTGTTCCCAAGATTATTTGATGTGGGTGAGAACCTCATTATCTTGAGGACTTAATGCTTAAGGGAGTGGTCATACAAGGACTTGTATGGGAGTCCCATGAGGCTGTTTTCTTGCCTCCTTGTTTCTCCTCTATGGGGGTCTACCACAGGGCTAGCAACATACTAGTGGAGGAAAGGTCACCTGGGGGTGAGGTCCCACCCTACCATTGTCTATTGCTAGGCACCCAAGGCTTTCTGCCCTGGTGACCTTCCGTACCTGGCCTTCCTTCCTACTCTTCTCAGCCTAACTGCCTATTAGGAGATGAGATGGAATTGGGAGTTGGCAGAAATATAAACAAGTGAAATAGGGAATATATAGCATTGTCATATAATCATTCAAGAAGAAATATAGTAGTCTATCATCTTTAGAAATATGGTAACCTGCCTGTCACTGTTACATGACTTGCTATGTATTACTTTTGTGATTTGAAACAAAATCCATTTTTTAAAATTACTTATGTTCTTAAGTTGGTATTAACAAGCTGGAAATAGACCAGGATTTAAATACAGCTTATTTCCTATAACCCCAGAGGAATTCACTAAAATTTTGGTGGAATGCAGTCTATAACCTGAAGGCATCTCTCTGAGATACAAACGTCTTTGTCTCAAAGGAAAGCACTAAGCTCTGGTGGCACCTTCTAAGGGATACCACTTTGCTATTCCTGTTGTACTCCTGATGCACAGTATGCGGCATGTGAGTTATTGCTTTTCAGGGAAGTTCTGATCATCACTGTGAAATGTTGTTTTCCAGATGTGTGAGTCATTAAGAGTGATGTCAGCACAGCAAGCAGGCCTTCCATTTGGGCATCAGTGCCTTCAGCAGGGGTTGGCAGCCTACTGGTTTTGTCATGATTAATAGGTCCAAATAGAAATGAGCCACGTCCATGAGGTGGCAAAGAAATACCTGTACTAGGCCAAGTCCTGCCTTTGTTTTTATTCTCCAGGCTGCCTGCAGGGGGCAGAGGTTAACTCTGCTGGGATGAGGTGAATAGGGAAGAGTCAGATGGAAAGCCTACTTGCCTGCTCCTTATGATTTTCAAATAAGACTTGTTTTATATCTCTGTGGGATATTTCCTTTGTAAAGTAGTTTTATGTACATGGTCTTAGGTGAAACCTCTGAGCCCTGGGTAGTAGGTTGTGTGCAGACGAAGGACCAATAAGGCAACCTTTTTTTTGTTTTCTCACTGACATCCATTTGGCTAGTAGTAGAACGAAAATGAAGTTTAGCTTCTTAAGTTAGTGTTTTCTTTTTCTTTTTTCCCCCTGATATCCTTAGAATAGGAGGACATAACATCTTAATATCTTTTTGTGGAAAACGCATCTTAAAATCTATTCCTTTCATAAAATGCTTCTCAGGAAAAGATGAACAAAATGAAAAAGGGAGATTAGGAAAAAGAGATGGGATTAATTTGTCCCCTTCTCTTCCTCCCGTCTTTCTTTTTTTTCTCTTTTTTTTTACTGTCCCCATTTCCCCTCCTTTGCCCACCACCACCTAGAATAAACACTTCTCCAAAGAGGACACTCAGATGGCCAATAGACATAAGAAAAACTGCTCGCCGTAACTAATTGTCAGAGAGATGCAAATTAAAGCCACAATGAGATATCACACCTGCCAGAATGACTATCATCAATGAATCAACAAACAAGTGCTGGCGAGGGTGTGGAGAAACGGGGACCCTCATGTACTGCTGGTGAGAAATGCAGATTGGTGCAGCCACTGTGGAAAGCAGTATGGAGGTTCCTCAAAAATTAAAAATGGGCCTGGCTGGGTGACTCAGTTAGTTAGGGCATTGTCCCGTACACCAAAAGGTTGCGGGATCCATTTCTGGTCTGGGCACGAACGTAGATTGTGGGTTCGATACCCAGTCTGGGCACATACAGGAGGCAAAGGATGGATGTTTCTCACATTGATGTTTCTCTTTCCTCCCTTCCTCTCTCTCTAAAGTAAAAAAACATGTCCCTGTGTGAGGATCAAAAAATAGTAATAAAATAAAAAATGGAATTGCCCTCTGACCCAGCAGTCCCACTCCTGGGAGTATATCGTAAGATTCCCAAAACACTGATCAGAAAGAATACCCGCACCCCGTGCTCATAGCCGCGCAGTCTATAATAGCCAAGACCTGGACATAGCCTCTCCCTTCTTTCATTAGGTCTGACTTGCGTTTAGCCCTCCTGGATGGGGAGCGCCCTTACTGACTTAATTGTTTCTGCCTCTTGTTAGAACCATAATGCTAATTGTTTAGAAAAAGGCTGTTGTGTTTCTAGTTGCAGAGAAGAATTCTGCGTAGGGTATAAAACACCTGTTTGTGATTTTTTCCATACCAATTAACAGTTCTGTCCAGTAGGTGGACTCCTTTATGTACACCTAGGGGGTTTCTTTTTCCTTCAATCAAATGTTCCTTAAATCTGTGAAATGATGTTTCCTCATATTGAACTTTTGGTTTCACCTATTTATTATTTGAAAGGCTGAAAATAGATTATGGGATACTGTCTATTCCTGTTTGAGAAATAACTGTCTTTAGTTACATTTTTCTTTTCTTTTTGTTTTAGTTTGTATCTTGACATTTTTATTTATAAATCAGGGCTCCTTTGCAGTAACTAAACTTACCATCTGCATTGAATCCTTTTAAAATAAACTGAATTTCTGAGTTTATACTCATCATATTTTACAAATATGTGAATAATTATAATTAGTATAATTACATATTGACCCTAAGGACTAATCTATTTGTTGTGAAAATAAATCTTTTCATAATGTCCATGGTCATTTTTTCATATAGTTCTGGAGTAAATGTTTGTTTATAATGCACTTTTTAAAAAAATATGTTTTTATTGATTTCAGAGAGAGGAAGGGAGAGAGAGAGAGAGAGAAACATCAATGATGAGAGAGATTCATTGATCAGCTGTGTCCTGTGAGTCCCCTCCTGGGGATCAAGCTCAAAACCCTGGGTGTGTGCCTTGACCAGGAATCTAACCTTGATCTCCTGGATCATAGGTCAGTGCTCAATCACGGAGCCACGTGGGCTATAATGCATTTTTTAAAAACAAGGATCTGGCACATTTGTCATTTTTAAGACACAGGAGTCATTTTTAAGATGGTCCCTGAAACATACACTAGTTATATCCCTAGGCTGACCTGAAGTTGATTTTTGTAGTTTCTCTATGGCCACTGGGACTGTTGCAGATTCTCATTCTAAAGAATGAATCAATCTTCTTTTGTCCCTAACTCCTACCTTTTACCCTAATTCTTTGAACATGTCATCTCACCATGGCCTATAGACACTGAGATGTTGTTTGCATGGTGAAGTTTCCATTAGTTGATTCATTACATTTATTCCAACATGAAAAAGAAATCTCTTGACTCGGAACCCCAATTTTTAAAAAGCCTCATTTAGGTAACCGCTGTGTGCTGTTTCTCTGTGACTGGGCCAGTGATGATAGCATGTGACCTGAAACCAAATTTCTCCAACAATTTATTGCCTTCTCATATATTACAGCTTCCAACTCCAGTGGAAGATTGAAATGCTCAGATAAGTGGTGGAGGGCAAACTCTTTCTTATATTATCAAGTCCAATTTTGCAGTTTTTATTCTAGACTGTAAATTTGTATTTATCCTAGTATCTGATATCAGACATGAGGTATAGTTGAATAGAATGCATTCTGTTACTTCAAAATTTGAAATAATTAGAATTAGAACATTCTATTAAGCAAAATAATTAAGGGTGTCATTATAGAAAATTAAAAAACACACAACACAGATATTTATGATAAGCATATATAGTTTTGAATCATGGTTCTTGTTATTACCTGTCTGCCCTTGGGCCATTTATTGAACCTCTTTGTGGCTTCAGGTTTCTCAGTTTCTGAAATGGGAATACATAGAAACAATCAAGGACAAGATATTATATAATTTATCTAATAATTATAAAAAATGAAGACTCAAACCCAGCTCTTCTGATTTTTAGTGTATAACACTGAAATTGTCATTCTAAACTTTAGGTTCTTAAAGGCAGGGATGAGAAAACTTTCCATACTAGTTATGACAGTCCTGTTCCAGGATGATATAGGGAAAGGAAAAAAGATAGTGCTGGAAAGTTCATTCTGAAAGCAGATTTAGATTTTGAGATCCTACTGTGATCTTAATGTTTGTGTCTTCTCCAAATCCATTTGTTGAAATCCTAATGCCCAATGTGAAGGCATTAGGGGGTGGGGCCTTTTGGGGATGCTTAGGTTATGGGGGTGGAGCCTTTATTAATGAGATTAGTCCTTTTATAAAAGAGATCTCACATTGCTCCCTAGCCTCTTCCACCATGTGAGGATACAGAAGTAAGTCTGCAACCCACAAGACATACTTCACCCAACTATGTTGCCACCCTGATCTTGCACTATCATTCTCCAGAACTGTGAAAAATAAATGTTTGTTCTTTACAATCCACCCGGTTTATGGTGTTCTATTGTAACAACACAAATGGACTAAGGCAGACCCAGAAAAGAATTTTAAAAATTGAAGGCTATGTAATTAAATAAACAATACTATATCAGTTGGTACATGTGAATTAGTTTTAGAGAAAATTTCAGTGCAAAAATAATATGGTAAGATAGGGGATTTTGAAAGGACCAAATCAGGGAGATTATTTTCTAAATTAAATTAAATGACCAAGATATATATCAAAATCAAATTTATGAAGTTATTTTAAGTAAGCATGAAGAAAATCAATTATTAGAATTGTTAAAGCAATTGAAAGCAATTAATAATGTTCTTCACATGCTTAAACATTTTATTATAGAATTAAAAAACTTAATCCAGATGTGATGCAGATTTATACTCAGGATTGGTGCTAACCTTACCTAGGATTCAGCCTCAAGTATGACAATATAATGCACATTGATTGTTTTTAGTCAAACGTTTAAGGCAGAAATTTTATTTCCCACTGCTCATCAAAAATAAGAGGAACCCGACCTTATTTTATATAAAATTATGGCCTTCAAATTAAGTCACCCAAGGGCCCATTTAATGAATATTCTGTTCATTAAATGTCTCTTCCCAATTGCAAAATTCATCACAGGTAATGAGAATAGTACAGGTACGCAGTAATAATGATGATTGAAGACAGATAAAGGGTTAAGGCCCATGACTATAGTACTGTTTAAGAAAATGACCAGGATTTACTATTTGATTTTTACCCTGGTCTGCAGGCTGCTATATCAAAGGGCATTCAAAAGATTTGCTTTCTTTTAGGCTCTTCCTAATATCCTTTGGGCCTTTGCAAATCTGCATGCTACACTGCAAAAAGCTAAGCTTATAAAATGTTCTGTTCAAACTGTACTGTAAAAGCAGAAGAAGTAGCAGCCTCAGGCACTATCTTTATCAGGACTCCTCTTGAGATATCAATGTAAAAGTTTACTGATTAAAAGTTCAGTTACAGCCCAGGTTCAACTGGACACATTAAAATAGTTTATAGTTTAGGGTAATTTATCAGATTTATATATCTATTGGCAGAGTTTATGGTGTCATATAGACCACATGCAGGTGGAGTTGAGTAAAGAAATCAGTCTTTGTCATCTCTTAGTCTCTTTTATCTTTTAGATATGGCAAGAGTAGTGCTGAAGATAAGTCAGGCAAGCTGGGAATCCATTCTTCCTTTTAGAGATCTCTTATCCCAAATATCATACAGAGTTTAGAAAGAAGAGAGCTTTGTTGTCAAACAGATCTTTTTGTGTCTAAAATTCTGGAACTTTCAGTAAAATTTTTCTTTATAGTTTTCAATCAGTTGTACCAGCCACTTTTTCAGACCCTTTCTTGATCAATAATGCCCATGGTATTAGAAAAAGAGGAGGGAAACTTTCTATACAGTAGGAGTGGAATCTCTTGTTAAAAGATGTGTCTGATTGCTGGCCCAAATTTTTGAACTACATCTTTCCTAAAGTTTTTTTTAGATGAAGAATGTATATTTTTATGGAAGTATTTTATTTGTACTTAAAAAATTTTATATGACTCTTCTGGTTAGCAAGGACTCAAAGTGTCTGTTGTTAATAATTTTCTTACAGAATCCCAAACTTGCAGCAAAACTGCAAGCCCAGGACACATAATGTTTTTTCCCCTGAACCATTTGTAAGTTACTGATTTGATTCCCTATTATCCCTACATATTTTAGCATTTAAACCTTATAAACAAGGACATTCTCCCACAAAGTCATGATAGCACCATCAAAACCAAAAAATCAACTTTGGTACATCCTGAGAAATATCAAATTCTATTCCAATTTTCCCACTGTTCCCAAATGCATTCTTTATAGCAGAAGGATCCAGTTCAGAATCACATATAACACTTTGTTGTTTTGTCTCTTTTGGTGTCTTCGGTCTGGAACATTTCCACAAGTTTTCTTTGACTTTTATGATCTTCACACTTTTGAAGACTGCATGCCAGTTATTTTGTACATGTTCCCTCAATATGAATTCGTATGATGTTTCCTCATGATTACATTCAGATTAGCCATCTTTGTCAGGAAACCACAGAAAGAGTGCTTTGTTCTTTCCGTTGCATCCTGTCAGGTGGTGCACAATTTCAGTTCCATTACTAATGCTGTTCACTTTGATTACTTGATTAAGGTGGTGCCTGGTACATTTCTTTCCTGTAAAGTAACTGTTTTCTCTGTTGGAAGCAATAAATATTTTGTGGGAGTGTTCTTTGGTACTATGTAAATATCCTTTTCCTTAGAAATCTGTTGCTTAATTTGTGAATTTTTATCTATGTAAGCTAAAGGCTGTTTTATTTTTGTGCTCAAATTGTTCCCAATTTGGCAGCAGTAGCCCACCTAAGCTGGCTTCTCTGTTCTTTGGATATGTCCCGTTATTTGAGCACTTCCTTACTTTGTAGCTTATCCTTTAAATTTTTCCCCAGCTTTATTGAAGTACGATTTAAAAGTAAAAATGTGTGTATTTAAATTGTACAATGTCAATGTGATGATTTGTTATACGTGTTTATTGTGAAGTGATTACCACAGTTAAGCTAATGAACATATTGATGCATCACAGTTAACATGTTTTCCTTTTTTTTTTTTTGGTGAAACTTAAGATCTACTCTCTTAAGAAATTTCAAGTATATAATACATTATTATTTACTATAGTCACCATTTTGCACAGTAGATTCTTAGAACTTATCTTAAAACTGCAAGTCTCTACCCTTTGACCAACCTCTCCTCGTTTCCCTTACTGCCCCAGGCTCCGGTAACTACTCTTTTACTCTCTGTTTCTATAGATTCCATGTTTTTTAGATTTCACATATAAGTGAGATCATGTAGTATTTATCTTTTTGAGGAAGGCTTATTTCACTTAAGATAACGTCCTCCAGGTGTATCTGTTGTTACAAACGACAGGATTTTCTAATTTATTTTTATGGAAGGATAATATTCCATTTTGTATGTACATAAATGTGTTATATATATATATATATATAATACAAATTCATAAATATGTATGAAAACAAAGTGAATACATATTCATAAAACACATGTATATAGAATATATTCCATAATAGATGTTTTATTTATATATATTTATGAATGAATAGTACTCCATTTTGTATCTATATATATAATTATATATACATAATGCATATAATATGAATGCATAAATACATATGAATACATAAAATGAATACATATTTATTCATACTACATATGTATATAGAATATATTCCATAATAGATGTTTTATTTATATATTTATGTATTAAAGAAATATAGACATATATGAATGGGTAAAGAAAAAGTATAATACATATATATGAAATTTTCTTTATCCATTTATCCATTGGTGGACACTCAGGTTGTTTCTATGTTTTTATGTCTTGACTATTGTAAATAATGATGCTATGAACATAGAGGTGCAGATATTTCTTCAAAGGACTGATTTCATTTCCTTTGGATATATACCCAGAAGTGGAATTGATGGGTCATATGGTAATTCTATTTCTAATATTTTGAGGAACCTCCATACTGTTTTTCTTAATGGCTCTACCAAATTACATTCCCACCAACAATGTACAAGAGTTCCCTTTTCTTCACATCTCACCAAAACTTATCTTTTGATTTTTTGGTAATAGCCATTCTAACAGGTTTGAGGTGATAACTCATTGTGGTTTTGATTTGCCCAGCTCTGATGATTAGAGGTCCTGAGCACCCTTTCATATGCCTTTTGGATATTTGTATATCTCTTTGGAAAGGTGTCTATTCAGGTACTTTGCCCATTTTTTAAATTGAGTTATTTGATTTTTTAGCTATTAAGTTGTATGAGTTTCTTACATATTTTGGATATTAACTTCATCTTGACTATTTGTAGTTTATTTTGTGCTTTCTCTGTTTCAGGCTTAGAATCAGAGATTTCTCCAGGTAGCCTGATTCTTTTTAGTGCAGAATGATAGACGCTAAGACCCAGGAGTTAGTTGTACTGATTGCTTTTGGAGTGTCACTGCTCCTAGGCCTTACAGTAGATAGATCCAGGAAATATTGACATGTTTAACACATACACACACACTTTCTCTCGTTTCAATAGTTATTTCTCTCTAAGTAGTAAAAACCATGAGTACAATCAATAGTACAATTAATACCAGTCCTAAAACCATAGGGTTCATTCTAGTTTTCTCCTTTTGCATATATGCATCTCTCATCTCAGATTCTGAATAGCCTTTTTCCTGGTTTCTCCTAGGAAATACATTATGTTTAATGTACCAATATCTTATATCCCTTTTAACTCCTCCCCCACTCAGATACCCTCGTCACCCTGTTCCAACTCTGACAGCCCATGTGTGGCTGTCCTCTTCACTTGGGGTCCTTATACCCTGTTCTGAGTCACCTTCAGCCCTGCTTGGACTTTGACATCCAGTGCTAGGCTGCTCTCACTTATATATGTCCTCCTCGCTCCATTTGAACTCCTGGTTCTCCCTGATGGACCAGACACATGCATGAAGATCTTCTCACCTGCTAATGCTCTTGACACCTCACGCCAGGCCACACCCATCAATGGGTGCCTTCTTCATCTTGCGTAGGTACTGACATCTCATGTCAGACCACCTTTCCATAGGGATCCCTACTTACTCTGCTTGGTTATGAATACCTCTGCTGGTCTTTGCCTCCTCTCTCTTGCTTGGATGCTTTCCCAACTCATAGCTCACTCAATTTTGCTCCTTCATGGTGATGCCCCCCTCACTCAGTTCAGACTCTGACACTCCCTCATAGCAAGATTTTCCCTGTGGACGCTCTCCTCAACATCTAGGCGCTCATACACTTTCCTGTATTACTATGGGTACCCCTCTCACAGCTGACAGACATGCCTGTTTTGTGCTCTTCTCTTTGTTTTCAGTTCCTATTTTAGAAAATCAAAATGCTTTCTTCTTAAGAGAATAGGACAGAAAACTGGTTGATACCCAAAGAGTCAGGTGGTCCTCTTTATAAAGAGAGTCACCAAAAGATTACTTAAATTTTACCAGTCAATATATTTAATCTATTATTTTGTTTATAAAAATTTGATCTCTACTTAACCTTTTTGCAGCACATAGATTTACCCCATTAACATCTCTTAGATAATCAGTAATCTGTAGGCAGTAGTACAGTTAGCAGAATTGCATTTCATAAACCCCTTTTTAAAAAAAAGATTATCATACCAAGTCCACTTTGTGCCCTGTACATTTAGTGTGTTTCTAGCAATGAAAAAAGCACAATGGGTAATAGGAAAGAAAAAAACAAAACCATAGGGCGTATTCCAGGACCCCAAGCAGTTTATGATCTGATTGGACTAGCAATAGTTCTGAAGGAGAAACAATGTAGCGCAGCATATAAACAGTCAGATGGTTAAGTATAGTATAATTTCAGGGAATACTGTGACTTGTGGGCTGGAGCAGTTGAAAAATTTTATAGGATTTATGACACTTAAGTTGGCCCTGGAGGATAGATAGGATTTGGACAGCTGAAAAGATGGGGGGAAAGAGAGGAAATGAACAACAGGAAAATCACTGAGGCAGAGTAAGCAGTGGTGCATGGGGGATGAAAAGGAGTTGATTCTGATATGAACAGTAAATTGGAATGTCATAGGAGGTTATATTGATAATTAAAATGGGACATTGTTTCCTGGGCCTTCAAATCCAAGTAAGTAGTGTGGGCTTTTCTTATAGTCACTAGAACAATAGAAAGACCCTGAGCAGTACTGTGACATGATGAAAGTGGTCTTTTAGGAAATTGAATCTAGGGGATGTTTAGACTGTTGATAGAAGGTGGGAAAAACTGTCATTTAGGCGGTTAAAAGTGACCTGTGCTTGGGGCCTAGAATTGAGCCAGAGCTCTTTCCAGGGATACCTTGAAACAAACAAAAATGTGGAAGGTTAAAAGTGGCTCCAGAAGATAGGCAAAATGAGTGGGCAGTGCATTCTCTGAAAGAAACATTGAAATCGAATATTTTGCAATTGCCATTGAATTTAAAGTGTCTGTCTTTAATTTCCTTGTTTTGTAATTATTCTGTTCCATGACATCTCCAGAAGGTCTTAAAAATGCCCAGTAAAAATGCAAAACAGAGAAAAATTGCAAAGAAGAATTGGCAGTGAATGGTAGGAACACACTTTTGCAGATGTCTCTGTATGCAGTGTAGTAGTTCCCAAATAGGCAGGTTCTAGATAAGTTCCGCAGCCTTGGGTCCCAGCCATAGTCCTGGAAGCAAAGAGGAGATCTGAAGTATTTTTAGTAAGTGGTATTGGGAAGCAAGAGTGAGCTTGTAATTTTCAGAGAATACTTAGGCCAGGTAGTAACCAGAGATATATATCACGTAGGGAGCACTTTGGTTAAACAACGGTATGGTTCATTTTGTGTATAAGCAAACATATAATGGGGGGGGGGACATAGGACTTCATGTATCAGTCTTACAAAATGCACAAAAAATATCAGTGTTGAGAGAAATTTCCCGAAAACACCTGCGAGATTTACAGGTATTTGGCTAAGTTATTTTTCTGGTATTTTTAAAGCATTATTTCTGGATCTACATAAATAAAAAAATACTGAATGCATCAAAGACTATATAAAACCTACATAAACTTGATATTGAAATATGATTAATATAGCTGAGAAAACATTCTGTTCTTGGAACAAAAAACAGACACAATAGAATCAATATGATGGGCCATATGTTCTTTGGTAGTTACAAAAATGGAATATAAAATGAAGACCAGGTAGGTTTCAGCTTGTGGCTTTTTAGTTTTGCACATTAGATGTTGCAACTGAAAAAAAAGTACATCACCAGTGAGACAGTGATGATTTCAGGGGTGAAATTCTACTCATCACTTCATTCCTTTGGGATCTTCTTGTGTCTTTATTGCAACTAAAAACACCTGAGATTTGCCTTTAGTGTATTCTGTGACTCTTAAAAGTATCACAAATTTAAGCAAATTATGACATTTTCCCCCCTTTCGGCTATATTGCTCTTACTTGCATAAAACAATAAAATTGAATGTTGGATTTTGGTCATATGTTGTACATTATGGATTGAATTTAGTTTTCACAGAAATCTGAGCCAAATGTGTATGCTTAAAAAAAAAAACAAAGATGGAAAAGCTGGAGTTAACAGACTAAGAGAAACCTTGTAAAAATTTGATTTGAAACAAAAAGTGGATTTTAATCTGAAAACAAATATATATTTTTCTTTAGGGTCCTTAATATTTTAATCCATTTACCCAGTAAACATCAGTTTTTGTACCTTGATACTTTGGCCAGCAGAATTGACTGTTGTTTAAATAAAGAAGGAAATAATAATACTTCTAACAATAATAGCAAAATTTATTGAGCTACTACCATATTCTTACTGTTTATTCTACTTTACTTAATTTCTGTTTAATTACCTTATCACCAAAGCCCTATGAGGCAGGTAGCATTCTCTGACATTGTCCTCTGAGTTCACTTCCTGAACCCTATACCATAGAACTATTCTTATTTGTGAAGAATTGCCTTCCTGAGATAGAAAAAGTAAACAAGGATATATATTCCTGAAAGCCAGATAAAGGAATTGAGGGTATAGCAATTGGGGGCATAGGGGGAGGGAAATGTTGTAAAGATAATCAACAAGGGACATTTCTATTTACCAAATGTAATTTGCATTCTCTTTCCTTCCCACCTGTGTGTGAGCCATTCCACTTGAACATTGCTGCAATTCTACCCTACTCTGCCCCCAACAACTGCTCCACTTCCTTTAGGTCTCAATGAACAGTGGAGTGGCCTTGAGAAGCCTTCCTGCTTCCTTAAGTCTGAGAAGTGAACTCGCCAATTTTTTGTTCTCTGATTATCTTTACAAGTTTAATATTTCAGTGTTTAATTGCTTAATAATGTCTCTGTATCTCTCACTAGACTTTATGTCTTTGTGGGAGGTTTTTGTGTTTTGCTTACTATTACTGTCTTTACCCAGAGGTTACAAAGTACAGGTTGGGGGGAAGTGTATGTGCAGATTATTTTTTTTAGGCTTATAAGTTTTTTTAAAAAACGGAGCCAACATTTAAAATATAAATGTACTTTACATTTAATAAAACCAGCTTTCCATTTTCTTTTGAAGAAAATAAATATCAGAAATTCTAACAATACTGGGCCATCTCTCCAATACTAGTTCAAGATAAATAAATAACCTTACTCATGTTTGATATCATTTCTAATTTTCTCAGAAAGGAAAGGCTGTTTTAATGGAAATAGTACAATTTGGATTTTTAAAGGAATCAGCCTTCTTTTTGTGGTTTGAAACTAAACAAATTATTTAAGAATATAGATTAGTTTCTTCACAGTGATCGGGGCACTTTTTTTAACTCCTTGTGGAGCAGATAATGTGATAATATTCTTTGGGATGCTGGAGTAAGACATTTTGTGGGGAACTGAGTAATCTTCAGATGAGATTAAGAATGTAATTTTATGGATAACTTACCTAAAAAGGACACTAACTTTTGTTTGAAATATTTAATAATTGTATTTTGGGGTTCTGTTTGGATGTCTGAATTAGGAGGATAGTGTATTAGATAATTTTACTCATGTGCATGTGTCAACTTGATTTTCATCTAATTATCATAAAAACTAGTTTCTCTTAGGAAAGTAGTAAGACAAGAGTGTTGTTCATCATTGCTTGACACGAGATTAGCATGCATAGAAAAAAGTAATTTAAGGTTACTAGCTTTTGTTGTTCTGTTTTGTGGTGAATGTTAAACGTTATTAATGTCATATATAATCCACTTTTCCTGGTTTGCCTGATACGGAATGTCTACTGTGACCAGGCCAGTTTCAATGCTATTCTCTAAATATACCATGCTCATTTCTTCCTCTTAGTTTTCAAATATTGCCTCTGAGCCATTTCATATCACCTTTTTGGTTACTCAGATCTTTTCTACTCTCCCAGGTCTAATATAAAATTCTCTTTTCACACATCTTCTTTTTGATAAAAAACAATGTTTATATTAGGAAGAGTATGGACCTTGGAGTTGGATAAACTTAGTTTTGAAACCAGATCTGTTTACTTGTTAAGTGACTATGTAGACATTAGCTTCTCTGATCCTCAGCTTCCCCGTAAAATTGTCAAAATTGGAGTTTTATGAGAAAAAAATGTTATAGCAAGTTAAACATCTGAAGTATCTTAAAGTACCAACAGATATTTTTCTATAGTACTTCCAAAGATTATAAACTAGCAGCTCACAGAATGCATACGCCTCAGAAGTGTATCTATTTGATTTATACAATGTTTTAAATACTTTCCAACCCTAAAATAATCGAGAGTTTACATAAATATCTAGATTCTGTTTTCTGTTTAGAAAATTAGAACATCTAATTCCCCAATAAGGCAGCTTTTCTGAGAAAACATGCTTTAGTTTGGCACAGTATCTACCTTGCCCTTTGCATTTATTTACTTGGCCTTCCTGGACCTGATAATAATTTGAATTTACAATCTTGGAGTTAAACAAAGTATTTTTGTATTTGAGTACATTCTACTTTTCATTTTTAACTTTGTGTATCTTATTCTATGATTATATATATAATTCTATATGTATTCTCTCTATATGTGTATATATTCTCCCTATGTGTATATATATTTTATAGGAATCTAGAGGGCAGACATGTACTTTTTCTCAAAATTCATGAAAATCCCCACTAGCTACTAATATTATACCACACTGTAAACTAATAAATACTAGCTAATTAGATTATGAGATAAAATGTAACTGTATCAGTGGAATTCACTTTATGTGTTATTAGTATTCCTCCATCTCTCGATAAGACTGTAAAGGAGGAAAACTGCAGAGAAAAAGCAGTTTCTTTTACCCTTTCTTATTCTTTCTGCGCTTTCCAACTCCAGGATTGACTTTTGGGGCCTTTTCTTCTGTTCATGGAAACTTTTGTACTGCATACGCTCTGAAAACTCTCTGTTTTGATCAGTTTTTACTTCTGTAGCTCTCCCACTGGGAAATTGTACTCACTCTTTGTTTAATTCAGCTGTTACCCAAATATGTTGAAATGATCCACGATTTCAGTTCCTGCCGTGAAAGTGTAAGCAGCAGTATTGAAATGCTTTTTTCTCCTAGCCGTATAGATCATAGAATCCTAAGCAGCAAGAGGATGTGTAAGGCTTATCCAGCATACTGCGGGGCCTGGGAAAGAAAGCGCGGTGCCCTCAGTTTACCTCAAGGCACAAGGACCTCGGTTAGGACCTGCATTCATGACTCCAGATGGATGTTTACATTTTAAATAGAAATTCAGCTTTTGTGATGTTTGTAAACCAAGTTGAATGGATTTCACTGAAATAGTGATGTTCTCCTCACAACCCCAATCATCTAGTGCTTATTAAACTTGATGTGTGGGATAACTTGGTTCTCCCAAGAACCATCTGGGATAAGTATTGTTAGTGTTGTCATTTTCCAGTAGGGGAACCTGAGGCCTAGAACAGCAAAGTAACTTACTGAGAGCCAGGCAGCTAGTGGTGGCGGTGAGATTTTTGATTCTTGCTTTCAGACTTCTGGTCTGTGTCCTTAATCACTTGGCTGCCTGCCTTGTCATCCTGTGCTTATCTTTCCTACTCTGTTCTGCATTTTTCATGCCTATGTGTAAGAAATGGTATAATGTTGACAAAATTTTCAGTCTTTCTACCTCTGATTGCGTGAAGTTTAATTTTTAAAGTGGAAAGTTTCTACCATCATTACACAGAGCAAACTGTATCTCCATTGTTTAAATTATTTCTGTTTCTATTCACCATTTCACCTTACTGTGAAATTCTGAAGGTGCTATAGCTGTGATTTCCTTCCACTGAACATATCCCTTACTGATGCATGCCCCTTAAAAACAAACAAAAGTACAGTTTAGCTATGAAGACTTTGGATGAGTAAAAAAATTCTCTTCATAACTTTGCCTCAAGATTATTCTCACTTACTCAAAATATCTTTCTTTACCCTAACAGTAGTTAGGTCTTCAAATACTAATTTTGCCCTTTCTACATAAAGGGTGTTTGCTGGGATGAAAAGCTGCATTTTCTTTCTATTCAAGGGAACATTTTCTGTTCAACATTTTTATTTTATTTTTTATTTTATTTTTACAAAAGCTATATGCAGTGCTGGATGAGGCACTGTGGGAGGAGACTAAAAGAACGGAAACTTGGCTTTGCTGTTGAAAAGTAGAACATGCGCACAACGTGGCAAAGGGTTAAGTCCATGTAGGTAACTTTGAGCAGTGAAAGTCAGTGTCCCAGTACAGTGCTGGCCTGAGGTGAGTGTGTGGAGTGAAGCATGTTGGGGCCAGGTGATGTTAGTCAGTGCCTTTGGAAGGGAGTCCTTTTCAATCCTGCTCCTGTAGTCACACCCTCTGCCTGGCTGTTTCCTTCTGCAGTGATCTGTAGGAAATTGCAGATAATTCATATTTGGAGCTATTTTTTGATATAATATTTTATTTTTTTCTGATAAATCAGACTTAACTGAATATTTTAAAACTATAGAAAGTATGAAGAAGAACATTGTTACCCCAAGACCCAGAAAAATCTATTGTAAATATACTCTGGATCCATGTATTTAGGTGTCTAAAACAACTGCCTGTTGCATCTATATTATATAAGTTCAAGAAGTTTTGGTCAGATTGCCTAGGTAATTTTTAGCTTATTTTTTCTTATTGTGTTACCAGAGTAGTACATAAATCAAAGTAGCACAATATACATGACTAGTTTGCATACGTTTAGTATTGTTCAAAAATATGTTTTAACGGTTTTGCCATGTTTTCTTCTGTGATGATTAGCATATTTTGTTATTCTCTCTTAAACTGTTCTTTTTTCATTTTTAATTAGGAATATATATTGAACATTCTTATACAGAAATCTTTGATTTTTAAAATAATGAAATAAAACATAATTATTTTTATTAAGTAGTATTTTTTTTCTTTCTCATTCCTAGATCTAGGCTTTATAATAAGGTTAAATGTATGAGCTTTAAAAAAAACACACAAACATTTTTCTTTTATTTTCTTATGAGAAAAGTAAGACATTAATATAACAACTTTAAAAAGAGTAAATTGACAAAATGAAAAATAAAATATAATCAAACAACTAGATTTCAATCTAATTCTTAGGTTTATAGTTTCATAATTATTTCTTATTAAAATGTTACTATGGCTTATTTCACTTAACTATAGAACTTTCCAAGTCATTAATTTTTCTAAATACTTCTTTAAATGGCTTTATAATATTCCATCATAAGAATATAATTTTGATGACTGCATGCTATGGAATATACAAGTTATTTCCAATGTCTTGTAAAAATTCTGTAATAAACATCTCCTATGCGTTGACAGATTTTGTTCCTGGTAGTAGTATCTTCTCCTTTAACAAATATGTCGAGTGATTACTCCTTTTTAAGGCCCCGTGTTAAGGCACTGTGCCGGCACCGGGAAACTGCCACTAGCCTCACGGAACTGATAGTGTAGAATAGCTCTGTCCAGTAGAACTGTCTGCAGTGAGGGAAATGTCTGCCCCATTAGATGAAGTTATTTTAACTACTTTAAATTTAAATAGCCACTTACAGCTAGTGGCTACCATCTCAGATAGAGCAAGTGTAGAATTTGCCTTTTCATAGTCTCCAATTTGCCAGGTATCTTGACTATTCTGTACTGTTAGAACTTTCGTAGACTCTTTACTAAGATGTTCTTTCATATATGAAGAGAAATACCTCATATTATTCTATTGCAGAGGTCTTACTAAATTTAATAGTACTTTAAAAAATTACAGATGCAATTGGATGAAAGAACAATCAAACTGATAGTTGATAATTAAGAAGAACCAAGATTAAATTTCAGATGTCATACAACTAAATGTTTTCCCTTTCCACCCAAACATCTTTTATAGAACTCAATTTTTATCATAAAAAAATTCAAGCTGGTGTGGTTTGGTTGGTTGGAGCGTTATCCTGTATACCGAAGGGTATTGGGTTCAATTCCCCATCAGGACGCATACCTAGGTTTCAGGTTCGATCCCCAATCAGGGTGCATATATATGGGAGGCAACTGACTGACGTTTCTCTTTCACATTGATGTCTCTCTCTCTCTAAAAATCAATAAGCATATCCTCCGGTGAGGATTTAAAAAAAAATCAATGTATTAGGTCAATAATACTTTGAAAAAGTCAATGTTTTAGGTATCTAGTTATCTAAAGTAAATGTGAAAAACCTAAAAAGCTATACGTTGATACCTGTTGATGCATATGTTAATATAGATTGTGTTTGTTCCAAATCATTAACAGGAACTAAAAATTTAATTAGGAGTCTAATTTAAAAATAATTGCTCTACATTCTACTCAGTATATCTTGCTGCTTTGTGATTTATGTGATTAAAAATAGTTTCAAAGAAACAGAATTCACTTGAATTATCTACAAGTGAGACATTTGATTATTTTGTTTTTCAGTTTTCTCATTACACTTATATGAAAATTTATAGTTATATAGAACTGCTTGTAGCAAACTTGTTCTAGAATTGAAATAGAAAAAATTTTAAATTTATAATTTGTAAATAACACAGAATCAATTGAGTTAAAATATATCATTAATGACACTTCTGCAGGTACAACTTTTTGTATAACTCTGACATTGGAATTATAGTAATGTTTTTATATCCTCCATGTAAACAAATGTACAATTAAAACAACTAAGGAAATAGGAAAGTCAATAATACAATACAGGCTTTCAAAAATAAAACTAACTGCACCACAAACGAATAATGTAACCACACTGAATAAAATGGGTGAAATGAGGGGAAAAGGGGAGACAGCTCTAATATTCTCAACAATAAAGATAAATTTCAAAAGGAAAGATTAATAAAAACAAGTAAGATAAATGTAACATCAATCTTTTCCCACTCACTTACTCACTGGCAGCCAGAGCCTATCCCAGCATCTCAGGGTGCAAGGAGGAAACCCAGTATTGATGGGACACCCTTCTGTCACAGGACTCACTCATATATACCCACTCGCACTCATTCCACAACAACTTAGAGACGCTGTTTCTCCTAATGTACACTTCTTTGCGATTAGGGAGGAAATCAGAGTACTTAGAGAAAACCCATGCAGACATGGGGAGAATGTGCACACTCCACACAGACAGTGGCCCTGGCTGGGAGTCATTTTTTCTCTCATCAACATAACAAAACAATGTTGAACAAAATGATGTTATTTGAGGACCTGCTGTATTTTCATTTTCATGTAAACCACCTCAGTCATTTTGGAAAGTAACTAATCAGTCAGATAATGCATATCGAGCAAATACTGTGTGCTAGCACAGTGAAAAGCTAACAGAATCTCTGCTATGGAGGAGCTTATATTCAAGTGAGGATAGGTGAATAGAAAAGCTGTTAATAATAACATAAGTTGAAAATTCCTCCTTGCCATGATCTAGTTTTATATACTTTTAACTCACAATGCCAAGGACTTTACTGAGATTAATTAAGACTGCTAAACTGAACAAACTGAAGCATGGGCACAATTGATTTAATCTTTTAACCTTGATGATGGAGCAAAATCTGGGGAAAAGCTGATGGACAGTACAAGGGACAGAGTGGTAAATATGGATATAATTGAGCCTTGAACAGTATGGGTTTGAAACTGCATGAGTCTACTTATATGTGGATTTTTTTCCATAAGTACAGTTGGCCTTCTGTATCTCTGGATTTTGCATCTATGGATTCAGCTAACCACAGATCTAAAACAAAATCCACAAGCCACAGATCTAAAACAAAATCCGCAGATATGGAGGGCCACCTGTATGTATTGTTCTTTGCTATTTTATATAAGGTACTTGAGCATCTCCAGATTTAGGCTACTGCAGGGAGTCCTGGAACCAATCCCCTGCAAAGACTGAGGTAGTTAACTTTTTGTGGAGTTAGAGTTTATACTCAGCTTTTCAACTACATGGGGGGTTGGCACTGCTAACCCCGGTTTTGCTCAAAGGTCAGTTGTGTACACACACACACACACACACACACACACACACACACACACAAAGAGTATTGAGGACATACAGGAAAAGGGACATTTTAGATTATATTATTCTTATAAAACGGGAACTTATTTTTTATCCAATTTTCCCCTTTATGTAACTAAATGCTCAATACATCATCATTGAATGAATGGAAAAGAAATAGATTCAAAGCATTATAGGAAAATAGAATGCTCATTATAGATAAATCTAGGTAAAAGCTGAATGCTAACCATATTAGGGCATAATATGGCCTTTCGCTGTGTGACAGTGCTTTATTTGCATACATACTGTAAATGTACGAAAAGCAGCAGGGCAGCTTCTTTCTCTGAGTTACATCTAGTTAATTCAGAGCCTTGCATGTAATACATGCTCATTGAATTTGGTTGTATGGATTAAAAAAATTAAAAGGCCAATCTAAACATGTCTAATAGCAATGAAAAGTATAAAAATAGGTTATGTTAGGTACTTAGTAATTAAAATGAACTGACTTTGATTAATATTAAGTGTTAACCAGTTTTGAAATACCACCTTTCAAAGTCTTATAAATAGTAAAGTGACACAACTCTGGCACTAATTTGGTGTACTGGGAGCCCAGTTGAGTTGTGTGTCTACTTAACATTGGTCTTACCACTTTCTTTTCATAAGGAGGCTGGAATAAGGGTGACTTGACCTGGCTTCTATTTTCCTCTCAATGGTGATTATCTGTGAGCTGGCTAGATTACAAGGACCCTTGTCCTCAAAAAAATCTTCAGGAGAATCCATCTTTGCTAAAAAACAGCTCTCTTTCAACACAAGGACTAGTATTACTAGTGAATGACCATCTAGAGCAGAAAAAACTGAACATTTTTCGGCATCTACGGATTCCTGTGCAGAATCACTGCCTCTTACCACTTTGTCCTAGGAAGTGGAGGAGTAGAAGCTGGAACGGGGGTGACTCCACTTGGCTTCCCATGTCCATTCAGTCATGATTACCTGTGAGCCTTTAGTAAGTCAGCAGGCTCTACTTCCCCTTCGCTCTTTATTGCCTCTGCTTCAGTTTCTCTGAGGAAGCTGGAGATTAACCTCTCGGAAAGTGCTTTTCTTTGGGTTTTCCTCCTACCTCACTGGCCTCTCTTGATCTTTTTTCCCTGGTTCTTCTGTATCTCCTTGGCTTCTAAATGTTGTAGTAATTAACCCAGGGCTCGCATTGCTTTTCTGTTGGTGCATAACAAATTACCACAGATTTAGTGATTTAAAACAACACACACTTATTATCTCATAGTTTCTTTGGATGAGAAGCCTGGGCACAGCTTCACTGGGTCTTTTGTGAGCCTGCAGTCACGGTGTCACGCAGCGCATGGCGTATCATCTGACTGTTTGACTAGAGGAGGATTTACTTCCAAGTTTACCCGGGTTGTTGGCAGAATTTATTTTCTTGAGGCTATAGTAGTGAGTGCTCCGTTTTCTTGTTGGTTGGAGGTTGGAGACAGCCCTCAGTTTCTAGAAGCTGCCCTCAGTTCTTTGCCAACATGGCTGCTGGCTTCACAAAGGTCAGCTGGTGAAGTAAAAACTTTAAGATGGGTACTATAATATTTTTTAATGTAATAATGTGATCACACAGTGTAATTCATATATATCCTGTCACAGATTCCTTAGGTTGGAAACAAATTACAGGCCATGCCCACACAGCAGGGCATGTGATTCATGCAAGGACATGACCGCCAGGAGGCAGGCATAACGGAGCCAGCAGGACTGTCTCAGGGCCGGCCTCTCGCCTGTCTGCGCTCAATTCTTGCATCTTGTGTCAGCGAGTGGAGTGCTCCGTTTCATATTTAGAGCTTGATCGCCATATTTAAGCTCCACACTAATCCAGCCAGTGCTTACTTTATATTGCTCCTCTTAGGTATGTCTAATGGACATCTCCAAATTTACATATCCATAGTCAATATAATTATTTCCCCCAATAACCTGCTTTTTCTGTAGCTTTCCAGGCCCACTTAATGGCAGCTTTATCCTTTCAGTTGCTCAGATCAAAAACCTTTGTGTCATCCTTGACTCTTCCTATCCTCTCATACCCAACATCCAATTTATTCAAACCTTTTTTAAAATTTGCCATTTATTGGTTAGTATCCTTCAGGTGGGACTAGGACCTAATCTAAAATATAGGTCAATTGATGGCTCCCTGGCAACCATTCCAGTCCTCATGGGGAGTACACTCTACCTGCAATTTTTAGCAACTGGCTCAGGGCCTGTTTCTAACAGGATGGATCACATGGAACCTAAACACCGCCGCTCTCTGATTTTGCTATTGATCGCAACTCACTCTGCTCTCTTTACCATATACCAGAGTGCTTCATGTCAGATGTTGCCCCTCACCAAACAAGGCTGCATTTGCCTCGATGAACCTCTCAGTGCTTGTTTCACGCCAAAGATCAAGGAATAACACGCAGTGGTGGTCACCAGACTCCTAACATACTCTTTCTGCGGGGTTTTCTCTATGGCCTATTTTCTTTTCATCTTGTATTCTTTGTTCCTTCTTTCTCCCCTACATCCTCAAAAACTGGTAAAATAAGTTTCTGGATAGATAGGACTTCCATCATTCACATATACTTTGGTCTAAAATTGTTAGTAAATGTATTATTTTCTCCAGGTGTATTACTCTTGTTATAAAATGAATTTTTTTCCTATCAACAGGATTCGAGACATTAATATGCTTGTTAATTTGATTCACGGCACAAACAGTAGAGAGGTTTATGCCTGTTTTTTTGAACTCACATGGGAGAGGTAGCTATCTATTGTCCATACATGTTAGGTGAACCATGGCTAGAACTTGCTCTGTTTGAGCTTGGGTACAGGTAGATGGTGACTCATGGATGCAGCTGATAGAAAAAAATGAGTGATCTCACCTACAGTGTTCGAGAAAAGTTTATAAACACGTTCTCTACCACTATAGGAAAACATGTAGCTATATTTTCTTCTTTTCACATAGTTTGTGGTTCTTCCCTTTCAACTTTAAGTTATTTCTCAAAGTTTATTCAAGCAGGTATCATTTGTAATTTACCTGCATCTCTGGGTAATTTACCCCACACTTACCTTTTGCCTTTTTCTATTTTCTTGAATTCTCACACTAATTTTCTAATTATATTTTTAGGAATCTGAATCTTGAACTTTTGGAGGAGAGCATCTGAGCTTCAGAATTTCTACCAGGTAATGAGAAAATGTGTAAAAGGTGCATAGTGGCCAAATTAGAATTTCACTATAAGTGTCAATTTTAGATAACTTTGAGAATCCTTGTTTGTTTGTTTTTTAATGAAAGAAAAAAAAACCTGAAGGTCTGGTAGGAAATTTTATAACAAATAATATTGACAATGAATACATTTTTTATAAGTTGAATGTACTCTTAAGGACTCTATTATTCAGAATTAGCCCAACCACAGAAAGAATAAGAGAGATGCCAGGCTAAATAGGCAGATGTTTTCAAAATAAGATACTTCCTATTGGCAGAAAATGTTTTACTTGATAGTCCTGACAATAGTCTTAACGTAAGCAGATGCAAAAGAGAATTGTGTATTGCTAGGAAAAATTTTTGAGAGATGAGCTCTTGTTGCAAGTACTACATGCTTTGAAAAACCTTTCATTTTTGCCAGCTGAAACCACCACGTGTTTTAAAATGTCATCCATCATTTCAGTGTTAAGATCGCCCCCTGGTGTGAATACAGTCACACCATATGTTTATGAGAAATCATATGTTTATGAGAAATTTAGACCTTGTTTTTAAAATCTCATTTTGTTATTAGATGGTGATGGGCACTTTTTTAAATGTCATCTGATTTGGTCAGTATAGTGTGTGACTATCTATAAATATAAATTAATTTTTTTCTTGCCCGTATCCATGGTTATATCTGTAGTCATTGGTCAGCTTGAAAGTATAATTTGCGGATATCTAGTTTAGAATCTTTTTTAGTTTAAGTTTATAACCAAAAATATAGGGTGCCCCCCCAAAATGTGTGCACACACTTTGAATAATTATAAAGGCAGTGTTTATTAAAATACTTTTCATTTTCAAAATTGAGCTATCAGCTGTTAAAGTGTGTATACATTTTTGGAGGACACTTTATATATTTGCTTAGTAAATATGAAGTTATATCCTGAGATAAAATTTTACAAGATAATCAAGTTCTGTGGTGGTAATAACTTTGTTAAGTCACAAATTGCTGAGAATGGTTTCTTTTTTGGTAGACTCATGCGCACTTTAATAATTAAACATTAAAATTCAGATAGTACATTTTGTTTTTGAAATATCCATGGTGTGAAAAAATTAATCCAAATTTTGAGATTTTCTTACAACCCAGCAGCTCCCCAATCACAGAACTTGCAAATGTAAACATAATTCATCCCTGAATCATAAATAGAACTCTTATCTGTCCCCTAAATGGTTTCACCCCCATAGATTCTCATCCAAAACTGGCAGCAGAATACCTATTTTATAACTGTCATTTTTCCTTGCACTTAATTTTTAGTCCTTTGGGAATCATTAAACCATCCTTACAAAGCGAAAATGTACATAGTATTTTAAACTGCATTTCTGTAAATCTGATTATTAGAATTCTGTTTCCCCTTACTGTCTCCTCCAGACTAAATTATCTTGATTGTTTTTTAACTATTGATCATAGGTTCTATGTTCTAAATTTGATCATTTGCATGTTTATAATACTGAGCTGTTTGCAATACACTGCTTTTACTTTCATTGTCTTCTGTATGCTCTCTCATTTAGTTCTCAAGCCTTAAGCTCAGCACAGTATTTATATTAAATCCTGGCATGTTGAAAGGATATCTTCTAAAATGTAGAAAACAAACAAATCAGAGCACTGAACCTACCAGAGTAGACTTCTATTTGAATCTTAGTTCTCATGTTTACTAGCACCATGACCCTGGACAAATCACTGACCCTCCCAGAACCCCAGTCTCTTCTGTAAACTAAATGCAAGTCCTGCTTCACAGGATATTGTTAATTCATCCTTTGCATTAATATGTATTTAAGACTTACTATATGCCAGATGTGAGGCTGGGTGCCTCATGAACATTACTTTTCACAACAATTCTGTGAACTAGGTGCTAGTATTTCTACTTTATTGATAAGCCTTAGAGATGGTAAGAAACCTGGTAAGTGCAAAAGCCAAGATTCTAATCAAGGTCTTTCTGACATAAAGTGAATTCATAACCACTCTGCCATGTATTTGTTTTATTCATACTTACTCATTTCTGCTACTTTGTTGATTTCATTGTTCTTAAGATAAAATAATCTCCTAATGCATAAACATAAAGGAAACAAATATTTTGAAAAAGAGGAGGTGGATCCTTTAATAGGGATGTTCTTTTTCTCCAGAGACCTGAGTGACTTTGGGAATTTATTCTTCTATACAATTTTTTCAAATCGGGCAGTGCATTAAGAGAGTCTATGTTATTAGCATGGTTGAGCTGGTAACAGCAGTCACAAGGACTATTAGGTTAGTGAACCTTAAGGCACCCTTATGCATAATATAAAGGCAGGATAATAAAATGCTAATTTTAGAAACTGTTGCATGCTTCTAACTCACCATTCTGTTGGTTTTCTCTGGGCCTGGGGCTATCCTCTGTTCCTATGTGCCTTGGTAGTCCATTTAAGTATCTAATTACTTGGATTGGCTCTGTGAAGCCTGAATAATTTTCCTTATGGTTTAAGAATTTTTCCTGATACTTTAGATACCAGATTTTATTCTTTAATTGCTACAGAGTCCAATGTAATAAGTTTCTCATTTTGTTAATAATTCGTTTGGAAGTCTACTAAGTAACTCACCATGGAAACATGGTGTCATCAGGCCTGTTCTTTGCTTAATAAAATCTGGTGTTTCATATTATTCCCTTGGTCCTTGAGATTTTCTCTAGGAAGTGGGATGTTCAACCATAATTCAAGAGCACACTGAATGGCACTTTGTTCAGTGGCCTCAATTTCAATGGCTGAGTGAGTGTTTTCTTGTTGAGGTTGTCTCCTGTTACACTTGGGTCAGATGTATAGGCAGTAATACAAATAAGTGTGTATATTATTATATCTTACGTAGGTAGCACATTACCCAGAACACACACTATACTTAGGAAGGTTGGCTCAGTCATCATTATTGAGTCAATGAATGAGTGAGGAAATGGGAGTCATTTTAGTTTTCTACCCTCATTTGAGCCCCACCTCTACACTTGTTCCCTATGCCTGCTCAACACACACACACACACACACACACACACACAAATACACTCTTCTTGAATGTGTTCTCTTTTTTTTTTTTTAAATCAAGACAGAGAATTTTAAATATATCTTTATTGATTTCAGAGAGAAGAAAGGAGAGGGAGAGAGAGAGAGACAGAAACATCAATGATGAGAGAGTCATTGATCAAGCCCGCAACCAGGCATGTGCCCTGACCGGGAATTGAACCCCGATCTCCTGGATCCTAGGTCGACGCTCAACCGCTGAGCGATGCCTGGCTGGGCCTTGAATGTGTTCTTTAACTTAGACTTGTTTAATGTCTGTGGAATCAGTCCCTGTTTTCCCAAATCCTCTGATATTGTTTTGGGTAGGGCCCTCATATTTTTCACTTGAACAATTGGAATAGTCCTTTAACTGAATTCTCTCTCCAATGTTACCTGTTTCCAATAAATTTTCCCAGTGTGGCATTTTCCCCCAGTGGGATAATTTTTCTAAAGCAAAGAACTAGTAACACCTTAAATTTATTTAGTGTCTTTGTCAAAAAAGACCCTTTGGTCCTTGCTTACCTCTCTTCTAATTTATCTTACTACCATTTTCCTTATTCTTTGGATTCTGTACTTGGCACCACACTGAAAAAATTCTAAATCCCAGATTGCTTTTAACTTTCTTTGCCTTCCTATGCCTTTGTGCACTAATGCTGTATGCACCAATGCCCTCTGCACTTCATTTGGTGAGCTCCATTTTCTCCTACTGGGACAGTTCTTTCTTAACTCCCACTCCACAAGCACACACGCAGGCGGAGTTGGTGCCTCTTCAGTGGACCACTGCAAGATCCTGTGTTCAGTTATGTTATTGCAAAGTTCAGTTTAAAGTGGGCAGCTTGAAGGCAAGTATTATGTTATATTACTCTGTGTATCGCAGTGCCAGATATGTAGAAAATGCTCAGCAAAGCTTTATTTATGAAGCCCACGAAGAGGCTGAATGGAATTAGAATTCCCGTGAAGCCCGTGCCTCCATCAGGCTTTAAAGCGCATAGATTCAAATGCCTGATTCCTTTCAGCCAGTACTGGGCAGGGTGGCGAGGCAGCCGTTAGTGGACATCACATGCTCTCACGTTTACATGTGTTCTCTTACTCTGCATGGGCTCTCCCAGCAGTTGCGTGCTCAGCACCCTCTGTGGCAGAGACTTACCGTGGCTCACTCCCTATTCACGCTCCTTTGCTTCTTACTTGGTAAGTCCCAATATTGTTGCAGGCGAAGAGGGACAGGGAGTGAGAGAGAGGGGGAGAGAGGGGGAGATTACATGATACATGCCCCCTGTTTCTTCCTCCTTCTTGTTGCTATGGGAGACAATCTGCCATAATTCTGTCCAGTGAAATACAGAGAGAAATCTGATCGAATTTCTGGCAAGGTTTTGCTTTCTTGATATAGATGTTTCCTTATCTTCCTTCTGGCCCTTCCTTCCTTCCTTCCTTCCTTCCTTCCTTCATTCCTTCATTCCTTCATTCCTTCATTCCTTCATTCCTTCATTCCTTCATTCCTGAAATATACACATGTTGTCTGGAACTGGAGCAGCTACCTTGAAACATTAAAAGGCTAGGATTATTAGAGAGTTTAGCCATGATGTCCTTGAACTTCCAAATTGATACTGTAATTTCCTTTTGGATTACTCATTATACGAGAAAAATTTACGATGCTGTGTTTAAGCCATTGCTCTTTGGGTTTTCTGTTGCATGGAGGGACTCGATACCTAACTTACTTACTAGTATTACAGTTAAAATGAATGCATTAGAAGTGTAATTTTCTGACCTCTTCAATTATATATTTGTTGGCTCAACAACCATATATTTAGACCAACTGTCACCATGTACTACCCTAGATCCTAAGATATAGGGACTGGAACACTACTCCTATGCAAATGGTTAACAGCCTCATGGGGCACACAAACATAAATCAATTACAATGTACAGTATAATAGAAGATATATAATATGATAAGCAACGTGGTAGTTTATGCAGATAAACAGAGGGTAAGCAGAAGAGTATTTGCAATTCGATCAGGCTCTCCTAAAATATTAACATTTTTGAAACCAGAGAAATGAATCTCTCATCTGGAATTCCAGGCGCCTTGCGCCTTTTCAGTGACACAGCGTAGGTGGTCACTTGCTTTTATGTGTCAGCCTTGCTGCCTCTTACTAATAATTAAAATGAACAGTCGAGGAGACCAGAGATGAAATCCACACTTTGATCCGCTGACAGGCTCTCTTTGAAAAGTCAAGTTGGTGAAAAGCAATCTGTGGAGAAGAAGGGGCAAGAAATGACACAGGAAGTTGCCAAGGATTCTACGGACACACACATGGAAGCACAAAGTCAAGAGCTGTAAAAAGGAAGGCAGTAAACGAGACTGAAGCTCAGTGGTTGAAAGGCAAGAGTTAGTGGAGAGAGACATCAAAATATCAGGCAGCCAACAGCCCGAACAAACTCACAAGGAGAGAGGGCTAGGGAACAGGCCTCCCCAAGAGAGCACAAAAATAGGCTGCTCTGCTCCGGGATTCTCGACGGCGTCTGAGAGGAAAGCCAGCAGCAGACCATAATAAGGACACTATTTATAAAATTGTAGAGACTCAAAGGACTTAAAATGAGAAAGTGGTTTCAAAATAAAGCATAAATATTATAATCAGTTTATGTTTTAAAAAGACACTAAATGTTCCAAGAACCTGACTCAGAAAGAGGACCCAGGGACATTGGCATTGATTTTAGTGTTTGATCTTGTGATTTTTTGGTTACAGATTTTGAAATGGAAAAAAAAAGCCCCAGGAAAGGCACAATCAATGTGGAATAAAAATTTCTGGGACTGGGCCAAATGCCATTTAGAATTCTTAGACCTGGGATAAGCTACAGAAGGAAATTTGAGCACATTACTATTTCTTCTAACTGTGACATACAGGGTTTTCCCAGATGAATGAAAAGAAAGCTACTAATGATCCAGGTTTGAGTAATAAGGCCTGACCATCTCCAGTCTCCCTCACACTTGAGAAAAGCTATGAATACCAAAAAGGCATCAAGACATGTGTATGCAATCCCAAAATATTACCTACTTTTACTCTATCCAGGATTAATGGACAGAGATATGCTTTGATGCATGACCAGTGGGGTCTGATAGAGAATTACAGCTACTCTCCTATGGCGTAAGTCCAGTCTTCCTGATAAAACAGAACAGATAACATAGATAACAGGTGTTTTTGCTACTATGTCCATATTGCATCCACACTCCCCATCTAATGAGGAATGCTAATTACCTCACCTAATTAAATTTGACCGAGTTGTTTTCTGAAATATATATATTGTATTATTTGCATTTTGTATATTTTTCTGAGATATATTAGATTGTATGTAATATGATGTATAATAACGATGTCTAATGTAGTATTATAAATTATCTAAATTATTTTCAGTGTAAGACACACGGTAGTTCATTTGTGATTTTTTTTTTACTTTGAATGTGCTACCTCTGAGGCAGCATAATTAATTTGCATGGTAGCAAATGCCATAGAATGGGGATGTGACCTAAATACCTTTAACTTGCCTCCATAATTTGATGCTGATCTAGAATGTATAAATTCACCTAAATTTTTCTTGAAACTGTTTTGCTTGTAGTTGGCAGGCTGCTTTGCTTCATCTGTGAAACATAGTAATGTACTTTCAAAAAGGGTACTGTTGACCAGATTTACTTTCTAGGACTCTAGGATTTAGTAAATACCCATGTTCACCTTATCTTTGTATTCTTTATAATATTTCCACCTCAGTCTTTCAGAATGAGGAGTTCTGACCTTTCGTACCTTTCTTCATTTGTGACTAATAACAATGGTTTATTATTCTTGTTCTTCTCCATACATTACCTTTTTATTTGGTATTTCTGAAAAGTGGCAGCAAACAGCATGAGACAGTATAAAGACACATAAAACAGAATGTTACAAAAAAAACCCTTATTGGGTCTTTAATTGTCATTACTTTTCTAAGAGCCCCATCTCATCCTGATAAATGAATTCTGTTCCCCAAATCATGCATTCCTGATTTTTATAAACAAGTGTATAGTTAGAGCAAACTATTAATATTTGATGAATATGACTTGAAGATTGCATTAGGCTTCCAAAAGAGATCAGGGGCATATAATAATCAAGAATTAGTTATGGCCAGCCCTGTGTGGCTCAGTGGTTGTGCATCGACCCATGCACCAGGAGGTCTCAGATTTGATTCTGGGTCAGGGCACATACCTGGGTTGTGCGCTGATTCCCCAGCAGGGGCTGCGCAGGAGGCAGGGAATCGATGTTGATGTTTCTCTTTCATCTGTGTTTCTATCTCTGTCTCCCTCTCCATCTCTCTCTTGCTCTAAAATCAGTAAAAATATTTTAAAAAATAGTTATTGAATAGCTGTAATATATAAAGCACCATATATACATTAATAGGTAGAGATAATGGTCTCTTTCTTTTTGAAACAGTGTTTGGGGAAGAAAGATAGAGAAATAACTAATTAAAATAAAAGTGTGCTGTCCACAACAATGGCATGTTTGAAGTGGTTAGCACAGAACAGAGGGTCTGTGTTTGTGGCACAGGTAAGACCAATCCGCCATGGTTGGTACATTTCGATAACAAGTATGTGTGCCATGTCAAAGGGCACTCACTGATCATAGTAATAAGCATTCCTGTTGTTTTGGTTTTCCATTCCACTGAAAGGTGCTTAAAGTCTAGGGGTCTATTTTCTATACAGAGTATTTACAAAGTTCTTTACAAAGTGCATGTAATGCTCTGAACATAGTGACCTTCAAGTTTTTAAAAAAAAAATGTTAACAAACTGATTCTTTCTACCTTCTCTTGGATGCACGAAAGATTAATATTGGTCAGTTCAGGAAAGGTGACTGAGTACACACAGGAGCCTTGAACAGTTGAGAATTGGCATATAACTTTTCCCTCTCTTCATTCTCACTTGTCTAGCCAGCCATTCTAGTGTTTTCAAACGATCCATTCTGGCATGGGAGTCAGTGCAGTTACCCTCGTAAAGGGCATAATAAGATGCACTGGAAGCCACTGCATAGTACTTTGTGAGGAAACCTCTCTTGCAATTTTGAATGTTTCTGAAATTTAAATTTCCAATTAGGTCTTTCCTATGTTCTGCTAGAAATGCGTAGGTTCAAAGAGTTATTCAAACGTCTCATATACAAAGCAAGTTCTGAAGCTTAGGGAGAAAATGTGTTTGAAGAGGGTCTTGATAGCGTGACACTCCAACGCTTCTCAGTAGAAAACTCTCATCTACTGAGGTGATTAGAGAAGCTGGCCTCTTTCAGCTGCCCCAGATTGAGGCTTTTCCCCCATCGTCTTGTTTTTCTTTAAATGTCAGTGAGCCTGACTCTGCAACCAGGCTTTAAGCCTTTTGTGCTATTTTTGCTTAACTTCATCTTGTTTCCTCAAGAGGGGAAAGTATTTCAGAAAGTGCTGTTTACTTTGTGACCTAGGATTATGTCTTGATTGTGTAATTATTCAGAATGTTTAGATCCTGTAGTTAGATAGCAAATTAAAGTTACCTAATTAAAGAATGCCAGAAGAAGAAAAAAAAGTACAGTGAAAAATGTCGATATTGAGTTTATTCAGCATGTTGTAGGGGAGGGTCATAGACTTAAAGGATTGATGAGCGAAATGTGAACCCGGGCTTGGCTGTTGACATTGTAGCCACACTTAAATCCCCACTCTCCAGATCCTCATCAGTAGAAAGGATAATGATTCTGTCTGTACCTCCAAGTGTTGTTAGAATGGATAAAATAATTCATGCACACCACTCAGCAGCATGCCTGGTTCTTGGTAAACATTTAAATAAGTGTTGGTTCCTTTCTGATTGTTCTTATTGTCTGTCCATACACAGGTCCAACCAAATAGACTCTAGCAGAGAATGGTAACATGATATTCATTAACAAGTTAATCTGTATGGTTGAGGTTTAAAATTCATTGCTTCCCCTCTATCTCCTTTCTTGTCTGTCTCTTCTTTTAACTTCCCACTCGTGAGCTGCTGTCTGAGCTGAGCTAAGGTTGAATCATTCTTTGTTCTCCATACACTGAATCTAAAAGGCAAAATGAAGCAAAATCCTGAATCTACCACCCATACTTTTAACGGGTTCACAAACAAACTACAAGGCCATCAGAGGAGGATCTCAGTAAGTTGTGACAGTGCAGCAACTTCTAGTTCTTGCCCACAGTGGGAATGAATCAGTGATATATGTGATGCTGTCTCCAAGTGCATACTGTGAGAATTTATGATTTCTTCACTAAATTATGCAGCATATTATTTTCTGCCTGTGTAGAAACATCCTAATGCAAACAATATTATTTTTAAATTAAATATTTTTTGAAGTAAAATAATGTTTTCAACATTTGATCGAGTTCCTACTCTGTACAAGATATTTTTCTAGGAATCGCGAAGGGTTGAAAAAGATCCAAACGCCAATCATAGTTTTAAGGTGATTACAATATAGTAACAGATATGATAAATATTAAATAATCATAACAGAATAGATCATTTTAAGAATTTCTAATAGTACACTGTGAGAATGCAGAGACAAATATGATTACTTAGGTGAGGTTTAAGGAGGGGTGAAATTTTTTGAAAAATGATGACATTTTAGATGGCCATTCAAGTATAGTAGATAGAGAAGCCATACTGGCCAGGGCTCAATAAATATTTTTGAATGAATAAATAAAATATTTTCAGAGTTACTTGGACATGTTCACAATCAACTCAAATTTGGCCCTTTTTAAAACAAAGCAACATCTAATAGAAGCAGAAAGGAGTGACAGTATATAAGACATCCTATTAACTATGAAAATCCACAAAGTGGCTGAAAATATGGGGGGGAAGGAAAACATTGCATGAAGATAAATGGAGAACCAAACAGGACAAAAAGGAGAGCAAAACAAAAATTGCATCATTACATATTCGATTTTAAAGTTTTTTTAGATCTGGGCTCAACTCATGTATCTCCCATTTGCTAGTCATGTAACTGCATCTCACCAGCCTTAATTTCAGTATTACCGTCTGTGAAAGCAACAGTAAGTGACATGGATGCATTTACCCTACAGAATTGTAATGCATATAAAATAATAGATGTGAAAGAACTTTGCAGCCTGTAAAACAGTCTCACATACATAAAAATAGTTTTTGTAGTATATTCTTTAACACGGAACATTTTGAGTTTTTTTGGAAGGAATATATTGATATTTTTTCAAACAGAGAGCTCAAAAGTAGCAAAAGGCAAAATTCAGTAGGGAAGATAGCTTTAGAAGTCTTACTCTGATTTTTTTAAATGAGGGGAGTGTTAACTGTAATAATATTTGAATTTCTTTGTGGATAACTTTCTCTCTTGGAAAGTAGAAAAAGAAATTAAGTAACCGGTTGAATTTTGGCCAGTGAACAATGTTGTGATATCAAAGCACTGGAAATATGGAAAAAGTGTCCTAGTTATCTGAGAATAAAGACGTACTATGTAAGTGCTAAACATATTTGGAGGGGGGAGGGGAAGAAAACATAAAGGTATGAGTGTATGGCCTGAGACTTCTAAGGGAATGTCAGCTCAAGATAGATGGGAATCTTAAAAATATTGACTCCAGTGAAATAAAATATTTGGGGAAGTTGGAAGCATGATCACTGGATCATGGTAACTGGACAGGGAGCATAAATGAATTCAGAGTTTTAATAAGGGATCCAGAAAAAAGATGAAAGGAAGCTCAGTTACCATAGAGTATCTTGAAGGAATACCAGCCCGCCCAGAATGAGCTACAATCTGAAAAAAGTGCTAAATACAAAAAGCAGGGAATTTTTATCTGTGAAAAGAAAGGTTGGACAGGATCCTAGCTGGGTAAAGATGTGATGATATTAATGTATGAAAACAAGAGGTCAGACACATGCCTTGGTCTTATATGAATTTCATCTTCTCCAATAAGTAAGTAGTGGTAGAAACACAGACTCTCTTAACACCACATAGCATATTTAGAACCAGTAGAAAAAATTACTCCTAAGCAGATATAGATACAGTGAAAGGTGGAACATGCTAGAAATTTGCAGTAACTGAAAATCTGATGGTTTGGCTCAGAGATAATAAAACCTCCGTTCCTAGAAGTGCCCAAGTAAAGGTTGTATTTATAATCTCATTGTTAATTTTATAACTGAGTGGAAGCTTGGGTTAGAGTAATTCTAAATTCCCTACCAATGCTAAGATTCTGCAGTTCTGATTGAGATTAGGATCAGTTTATTCTAGTGTAGTGTTTACAGATTTAACAGATAAAAATATAGGATTCTTGATTAAATTTGAATATTAGATAAATAATGAATAACTTTTTAGTATAAAAGTATCCAAAATATTTTACCTGGCACCCCTCTTCTAGAGGGCAACATGACATTTTTCAATGAATCTCTGGCTCAATTTGCCCTTTTTTTTCTGGGGATGTAAGGCATAGAGAATGAAGAAATTACCAGCTCAAATCTACTCAGAAACCTGATTCGGGGACTTTGTCAAGATCATTAAGTACTAGAATCCATAGAATCACAAAACTGAAAGGAACCCCTACATGACATCTGGGTAGTTTCTTAATTTTAAGACCAAAATGGATGATTTACCTTTTCTCTAAAACAGAACTTAATGAAATAGAAAGTTATTTGCCACACATATAATTGCTGAGGAAGCTTATGGAGTCTTCTTTATTATAATTGATTCAAAGCCATATAAAAGTAATTCTTCCAGTGCATGTAGGAATAGAAGCTAGACTACTCCAGGTACCTTTTATCCATGGAAGCCTAATTTTAAACCCTGCCAGAATTCCCCACAGTTATAGGACTTCACAGTTTTATAGGACTCAGTTTTTCAGCTCATCAATCCCTGAAGTTCCAGTAATTTTACTGCAGACAGTTGTGGGGATAATTTAAGCAAGTCCCATAGTCCCCCAATTCCCTTTTCCACAACTTCTGTACAAAATAACTCAAGCATGAGACACTTTAAATGTGACAGCCTAGTTTTCAGCCTCTCCTGTGGTTAGAAACTCTGGCTAACCTTTGGAGAACTAACTCAAAGTAGGAATCCCTCAAATAGATTGTAGAACTATAATTCATTTTTTGTTTCTTGAATAACTTATATGAAATGACAGTAATGTTGGGGGTGGTGATTATCTGATTTATAATTAGAGTTATGTGCCCCAAAGGCCATGAATAAAAACCTGGACAATTCTCTATTCATGATTTTCTCAACATCAGCACTTCTATAAAACCAGTGTTCATTTGACATTTTGTGAAAGAAGCCATAGAAACTAGCTAAATAAGCATGTCCTTGTCAATTGAAGGACACCTTCCAAGATATATTCTACACATTCAACCTAAGTCCCTTGTCTAGTCCTGTGTATCTTCATTAGACTAGTAGACCTGCCCATGTAACATGCAGCCAAAACAACTTATTACAACCCCAACAATTGTTTGGGCTCCTGGGATTCTGCTCCTCACTTTAGCACTGGCCCTTTAGACTGACACACCTGCCTGGTTTGTCATAGTCACACCAGTAGAAACCAACTCAGACTGAACTTTCATTACAGAGGTACCTTCTCTGATGGTTGTTGTCTAGCAAAAGTTCCTCTTAAAGTAGGAAAGAACTGTCTTTAGGAAAGTGCTGTCTCTACTGACATTGTGCCTGGAGCTCACTTTTCTGAGAGTAAGTGCATCTGCTCTAAGCTCTAAAGACCTCTGCACACAAAGGATACATTTAGAGCTTCTTGAGGCAAATTTTGTATAAATCCCTTGTTCCTCCTGGCAAAGGCACCAGTACTTCAGTGTACTAGTATTAGGTACTTAATTTGGGGCCTCGATTGTTCCTCAACCTTCTCACACTTACTCATTTTCAATCTATTCTGTCACATGGGGTGGGGAAAGTTAGAAAATTCACTAAACTAGATTTCTAAGGTGAATCTAACTCATTGATAAATGGGAGAGCAATGATATAATACCACCTTTTCTCATATTGTGTAGTAAAGAGTTGGGTGTATACCAGTAAGCATCACTGGGTGCAAGCTGGAACTTGCAGGCAGGAGGGTCAGCAATTAGAGAGGTCTCCTGTTGTTTCGGTGTCTTTTGGAAAGGAACACTTGGGTGAAAGCGCAGCTGTTTGCTCCATGAGTTTGGATTCCAGGAGAGGGACTCCAAAACCTGGTGTTTTCTTTAAATAGGGCAAATGTGAGATCAACCTTTCATGGGAAGAAATGGACAGTTTGGGTTTAGGTGCTAGCTATTTAGTTGAGTGTTAGAAAACCTGCTGTCTAGCACTTTGAGATCTTTGAGAGTCCCAGTCCCTTTGGGAGTTTAATTTAGAAGAAAGAGAGCACTTGGTCCTAGCAAACAAACTGCAAAGCAGTCCAGAGAAAGCTTCTAAGGTTATTCATTAGACAATTCTATTCAGTGTGAGGTAAAAGAGAGAAATGGAAATGAGAAGGTCAGTCACCTACAAATCTATTAAAAACCATCACTTTTGTTCAAAATAATATTTTGTTAACATTAGAATTATAAAATGTCATGTATTTCCTGATACTATTTTTAGTCAAAACCTGGATAATTAATTAGTACATAATATTAAGACTTTAGGCATTAGCTGAGATTAACATGAATTACCCTCATGAGATGGACTGAAGTTAACAGTAGAATTCCACTCCCACTAAGGAAGTTTTAGAGAAAAAAATCAGAAAAGTGATAATAGGATAGAGTTTGATTCGTGACCAGAAAGAATCAGGTGTTTTATCAACAGAGTATGGGGTTGATAAATGGCTCCAAATGATTGTCAGGCGTGTGTCCAGAGCTCATCCAGGAGTGTTTACCTCAACAGACCCCAGGACTGCTGATGTATTGCTTTCTTTAAACAGATTAATCTCAGGAATAGTAAGAGGCTTAGCTTGGAAGTGCCAGGAGGATAGAGGGAACTAGAACAGGTATGACTTGAAAATAATTAGGATGTATTAGAAGGTGGGATTACCAAAGGCAAGGAATATAGGTTGGCATGACTGATCATCTTTGTCTGACATGGCATAGTCTTGTATTGGGATAAGTGGTAGTGACAATGAAAATGGAGCAACAATAAGACAAACATAGCAGTGATCAAGTAATAAATTACCTATGTACATAAATTTGAATTTTGAAGATTGAGTGACCTAAGTTACTGATCAAAAAATAACATTCAAAACACTGCAAATGTTATATGTATGGATAAAAGACTCAGGAATCTGATTCTTCAGGGGCTATTTAGCTGTCCCCCTCCAAATGAAATAAAACCCTTATTTTTAGGGTGCAAACTAAGTAAGAATCATCTGCTGAGCCCAGCCTTAGGCTAGGGCTTAATAAATATTTGCCAAATAAATTAATAGAATCACAATGAACACACCTAACAGAGAAATTGCTACCCTATTTCTGCTTCAAATTTCCGTTTCTCTGTTGTAAGCAGACATTGTGGATTGTAAGCAGATGTGCTTAGATGACAGATGTAGAAATTATAGACATGAAGTATACTTGATTTTAAGATGTCATTGTTGAAACCAGAATATTTTTTGCTGTTCCTTTAAAAACAAACTTACAAAAATATTTTTTGATGAAAAATAGTTCTTTAGTTACTACGTGGCAATTCCAGAGAGGGTCTCACGTTTTTCATGTTGTTTTTAAAATGTCACTGTCTCCTGCATTGGATGTGTTTACTATACCTGAACTTTCAGAATGCTAGTAGGTTACACTTTAATTGGATCTATAAAAGTAATTCCCCAAAGAGTATACTCTGACCAGTTTATGGAAACCAATTCAGGAGTTACAGAGAGGAAAAACCAACAACTCTGAAAATGACAAGCCTTCTTTTGCTCAGTTTAATGTCCAGAGGAAAGATGAAGCTTTAGTGGTTCATTTGGATGACAAGTCATGTTTTTTTCTCTTGGGTTGGAAGAAACTTATAATCTTATTTCATGTATTTTTCTCTGGTGTTCCAAGATCATGTCACTGTTAATGTCATGAACAATAATATGCCCACCAGAAAAAGCTCATTCTGAGATTTCTGTAGTAACAGTAAAGCAGTGGTAGATCAATGAAATTGACAGACAACTCAAAGTAATTTTTTCATTCTATAAATAATTTCAGCATTCCTTGAGAGTACAAATTTTTAAATCTGTTTCTGTTTTGAGATTTTTTTTTTTTGTAACAGTTGTTTTTAACCAGCATCAACAAGTTGGAGAGGCACAATATTGACCTGTTATGTTCTATGATTAAAAAGTCCTGTTTACTTGTTTGTTTTTGGACTTTTCTATACCTGGGTCTTACCTGGTAGAAATGCAGGTAGACAATTGACTAGTCAAAGAAGAGGCAAGCAACCAAAGAGAAGCAAATGGCCTCATTAATCCATACATTAGCTAATCAACCTCCTAATTTTTGAGCTTTGATTGGATTCACAAGCCGTGAAATGGAGCCCTGTAAGGTTTTTCTGCCTAAACCTCAACTTAATTTTGCTTCCTAGTACAATAACTTTGTGAAGTTTAGAAACCACATACTAAGATAGAACACATCAGGGGTGACTTAGGGCCTGAAGCAGAAAGTAGAACAAGCAGGTGTTTGGAAAAGTAGCTGAGTCAGCATGGAGCTTGTTAGAAATGGTAGCCTCCATACCTAAGCCTCTCTACAATTCTGATGACAGATAATTTTGTTCCATGGACCTTTCATGGGCTGACTTAGGTCAACGCAGTTTCTTTGTTTTACACTAAGATAGATAAAAATCATATTTTCTATTAATTTCTCATTGTTTTCTGTGGTATTCCATTAACCTGGAAAATAAGAATTTATTAGTTTTCCTTTAATTGTAGTATGTCTTTTTTGTGATGCTTTTAGTAAGTTTTATTCCTATAGTGTCTCAAAAAATGTATACAGACTTTAACAGCTGATAACTCACTTAATTTTACTCCATGTTTAACTGATTTGAAATAATGGGTGAAGCCAGACTAAGCTTTGAACAAGAAAAATTTATCCTGAAGTGCCACTAGACTTTTCTTAATGGGGATACATAAAAGATAAAGTTTATGGTACAAAACTAGCAACAGTCAGTCGATGAATTGAGGGCACACAAACACCAAACGAAATGATTATTGATGTTTGTGGTTCTATTTCTTTGAGTTTATCAGCAGTGCCTGGACCAGAACGGTCATCAGCTTGAAAACAGGTATTGACAAAAAAATTACTCATTTCTGTAGATTCTTTTAAATTTTGAGATGAACTGCATGTTAATAAACATTGACTTTATAATCATTCCAAGTTGTGTGTATATTTTTTGGGACACCCTGTATATAAACATATATCCATACATATTTTAACATTGCAAGAATCAGGTGTTTTAATCCAGGTGATTCTAAGGTTTCTAAAAATTATCACTTTGGTCAAAGCATACTAACTAGAAGTACTTTAGAAATTTCTAACTTTTAACTAGAAGTACATATGAAATTTCTAACTTCTTATTTTAAATGTCTAACTCTTTGAAAATAGCCATTTCTTCATATATATATATATATATATATATATATATATATATTAAACTGAAAAATGACCCCTATATATTAAAAAATAGCATTGGTTTAACAAGACAAGTCTTTCTACTGACACATTAATGTCATCAGACTCTAAAAAGGCAACTTTTGCCTGTATTATCCTGTCACGTATAATGTTTATATCTGTTATAGAAACAAAGTTTATTCTTCAATTTAGTTTTTAAGTATTATGTAATATCCATCATTGCTTGACTATTTATATTGATTTAAATATAATTGGACTGAATATAAATGACCAATGATATCAAACATGTTAAACTATGGAATTTGGGACTTCTATCTGATACTTTTTTCTACAATGCTATTCTAATTTTCCCTTTGTTTTTCTCTCCTTGGCTTTTGCTCATGCTATTTTCTTAATTTGGAACCATTCTCTCCATGTCCAAGTGCCCAGCTCCATTTATTGAAAGCCTTATTACCCGAAGTCAGAAGCTACAAGGGAGATAGCCATAGGGTGGGGAGTTGATATCATATTTAACAGTATTGGATGGTACACTTAAAGATTTGTTAGAAGGGTAGATGTCATGTTAAATGTTCTTACTACAATAGAAGAACAGGAGAAATTAAAAAATAAGAACTGGGGGTCACAGGCCATATACGTTAGGACTAAGAGCCATCTGACAGAAATGAATTGAGGAGAAGACACACTTCAAGTGATGTGATTACATAGGTGGTCAGGAACTGGATAAGTAGAAGCCATTGAAACTACAGTAGACTGAAGCCCTAGAAAAAAAAATAGGGAGGGAGAACACAGAATAAGTAGAGCCAAGGAGGGTGTGAGAGTAACTTCAGCCTCCTTGTACCTTAATGAAGTTCTGTTGAGAGGGTGCTGAGGTCTTTGTATAGCAAGGCTATGCCAGACACTGCCTCTTATTATTTCAGATGTTGTCTGTTCAACAAAGGCTCTTCTGTATCCCCTTAATACTTTACCAATATTCTCATTGTATTTTTACTTTCTAATTCAATAAATATTGAGTGCTCCTTATCAGTTTTATTGGTCTTCCATCCCCTTCTAAAATCACACAAGAATTTGCAATGAAGATGAAAGAAGACCTCTCTGTTCTGTCTGTAATGTTTGTTAGTATCATCGTCTTTTACAAGCCCACAGCAGATGCTTGAAGTCCAGGAACTTTCTCTACTATCCTAGTACCCTTTTCTTTGCACTTTCTCCTCTCCTACTCCCTGAGATTCTGATGGGACTGCTATTTCCAAAGGTAATTGGGTTGTGCAGGAGGACTGTAACAACTAAGGTCTGGCTGTGAGTGGGATTAGCACATAACCCAAGATAAGTGAGTTAGCAGCTTTCTGTGAAGCATCTTATACAGACACTGGGAAATAGAAGATAAGTTTATATTATTGCCTCAGTCATGTCCTCTGCCAAAGAAAGGACTCCTCCCTTTAGTAGAAGAAAAATGAGAAGACCACAGAGGGAAGCAAAACTGACAAATTCAGAGACCTGACAATGTTGTCTGACTACTTGATGTCTGATATAGGTACCACCTCAAACTTTTTCAGTTAAGTGAATTGTTTTTTATTTTTGTTTTTTGGGGGGCTGGCTTAAACTAATTTGAGTTTGGTTCCTAATTTACAAACAAATGTGAATTGACCTCTTCAAGTGGGCTCAGCATGTGTGAGTTTTCATTAGCAAGACACTGCTTCAAAGGAAGCTCCAGGTGCAGCCCTGTGTAGCTTCGATCATTCTCCTTCCTGCTTCAGCCTCAGGATCTTCGTCAGCCATAGCAGGTCAGCTCTTTTAGGGCAGGTTGTGATTCTCATGATCCAATGAGTATTTTTCCAGTAAGTGTTAACTACTTAGCTTTACTCATACTGCCATCCAGAAGAGCTACTGATACACAGCATTTGGTTTTATACTCTATGTCCCCCAACCAGACTGAGAAAGGGAGTATGATGTTCATTTCATATCTCATGACCTGCTCCTAGCTGGTGAAGTGACTGCACAGGACATGATAGTCACAGACTTAGAGCAAGCACTTTGGCTTTAGTCACAGCTGAGCTTTGTTACTGAATTCACCATATTCTAGCTGTGTAAACCATGGGTAGTCACTGAATCTAGTCAAGCTTATTAAATCCTTTTCGGGTAATGTGAAGAATTACATGTAGTGATGTAAGTAAACTTCTAATTACAGTCTGTAGCATATAAGTTTTAAATGAATTGCAGCTAGCAACATCTGTTATTTAGTTAACATTTGTGGATTGTTAGGTGAATGACTTCTAGGCTCTTCTTGGTAAAAGTCATTCTCTTTGTTAGAAGAGTTATATCAATGAGTGTGAACATTTCCAGTATTTACAATGCAAGAGTAACATCTAATATGTGTTTTATATTGTATTTTTGAATGTATACAATTATGAAAACTTAGCGTAATAAAAACACATGCATACTACATTAAATAGTGTTATTTGAAAAGAATGGGAGTCACACAAATTAGGTAAAGGGACTATTGAATTACTACAGTGAAAAGTTAGTTCCATTGATTATTCTGCTGGCTGAATTAGCAGATATTTAAAATAGTAGCAAATATTTTAGTGCCAATGGAGCCGATTGATATATCAAATTATTCAATGGATCATCAGCTGATGTGATTAAATATGCAGGGCATAAGCTATATTTAAAAATGGTTACTGATTCTATATGCTTCATTTCATGCACTAGCATAAAAAGCACATTTTTAAATTTGAGTGTAACAGTAGGAAACTCTTTAAGTAGGCCACTCATAATTTAATTTGATATACAGTGTTTATTTTTTTATTTTCTGTATTGAAAAATAATGAAATTCAAGATCTGCATGCCCTGACCTATAACTGCAGTATTACCAGGAGAAAATACTGGTAACATTAAAAATTCAGAATATAGCCTGATTTGCCAAATGTATGTTATTGTCTTGGTTCTGTGTACTGAAAAAGGAAAATTAATGAGAGTAGGAAACACTGTAAATCCTTTTAAGAGAAAGATAAACTGAAGCGATAGAGACAAGAAAGGTTCTAGAATTGTTCATTGATATCCTTGAGAAAGAATCTGGGAGTATTCAAATAAACTATTACAGAATTTGATTTTCGAATCACACCTCTCACACTTGCTCTCCCCCCATTGCACATCCACTTCAGCTACAGGGAAATGTCCCTTGGAAGAGATCTTTTGCCCAAAATCAATGAAAATGGTGTCAAAATTAGTAAGTGGTGATAATAATAATAGGTCACATTTATTGAATACTTGCTATATTTCAGGTACCATGTAAATACTTTGCAGGTGTTATTTATTCATTATGAAATGTGTGCCTACTGCATCTTAAGCTGAACAGTTAGGCTCTAGAGATATAATATACAAAAGAAAAAAGGTAGAGATCCATGTCCTTGTGGAGCTTATATTTTATTGGGGAAAGATAGATACATTAGGTCATTTAAACCTTTTCAGCTTTATGAAGTTGGCATCAGTATCATCTCCATCTATTATTGAAATAATTGAGATATAGAGAAGTTTGGTAATTTGCTCTAAGTCATGACTAGGTAATGCCCTGCAGCATCTTGTTCTACCATGCTATTCTCTTTTTCCTAGTCTACTGCTTCTTCATTTATAGTTCTGTGCATTTCTTGAGAAAACTGAAGATATCTACCTGCCAGCATCTGGACACACATACTGTGCCTTCACTGTAACAATGCAGATGTATCTTGTAAGTACCACTCTAAGGACAGCCCCTCCATTTGTACCCTGGATCCCTTTCTTCTTGTCTAGTCAAGGACCATGTTCTAGAAATTTTCTCCATTTATCTTCTGCATTAGTCTTTCCTCTGTTTCTACTGGATCATTCCCAACCAGAGGGCATAAAGGGTATTATTCCTTATTATTGAAATAACACCCTCCCCTTAAGTTATTGACCTGTTTACCTCCTCTTTGTTAAAAGTGAAATTCCTCATGAGTTATCTACACTGACTATATGCATTTAGGCTATTGCTCTCCTTTTCTCCACTGAAACTTTCTTGTCTAAGTCCAGGGGCTTTTACATTGCTAAATCCATTGGTCATTTGTTAGTTCACATTAACTTATTGATAGTTTACACAGATAATAACCCTCTTCTCTTTGAATTCCTTCTGTATTTGGCTTCTAGTTGACCACATTCCTCTTTTCGGTTTACCAATAGGTTCTTCTCAGTCTCCTTTATCAGTTTTTCCTCATCTGGTCACCCTTCTAGAGACAGAATTGCTTGACAATTTCTCTATTTTGCCATACTCGGTTATTTGGTGATTTCATCTACTTCTGTGTTTTAAATACATTTATGTAATCTCTGATAGATTACATCATTGTACTCAGTCATTTATTCCCTGTGCCTCTGTAACAAGACTTCACATTGTTTTCTCTGGCAGTGTGACTAGCACTGTATAGTGTGTCTCCCTGTAGGTGGGATATATGTCCTACTCCTTTCTCTGGCTTGATAATGTGATTGACTGGGTTAGGCCAATGAAATGTGAATGGAAGTGACGGTATCCAGTTCTAAGCAGAAGCTTTGTGTGTCAACAATTTTCATTTTTGTGTTTTTCGTAAGAAATAAGATTAGCATATGCCCAAAAGAGGTTCTTCCTTGTGCCAGGATGCTGAAATAAGAAAAAAGAAACAATTGCAGCACAAAGCCCATGTAGCTACCAAGAAGTCATGGGAGTGAGAAATAAATATTCGTCGTTTTAACCCAGTGAGGTTTGGGGAACAGTGTTGGCACTGGTGCAGAGCTAAGCTTAATGCCCATCTCTAGCTGAAACTTTCCTTGTCTCCCAACCTACGTATTCACATATTTACTCAACATTTAATCCTCACCCGAGGATATTTTTTCCATTGCTTTTCAGAGAGTGGAAGGCAGGGAGAGAGAGAGAGACATCAATGTGAGAGAGACACATCGATTGGCTGCCTCCTGCTCACACACCAGCCAGGGCCGGGGATTGAGCTTGCAACTGAGGTGCGTGCCCTTGGCTGGAATCAAACCCAGGACTCTTCAGTCCACAGGCCGACTCTTAACCACTGAGCTAAACCAGCTAGGGCAATATTTTTTAATTGGATGACTAGCAGGCACCCCAAACCTAGCATAGTCAGGACCACATTCCTGCCCTTTCCTCAACATACTCTTAGCCTCTCCCCCATGGATGCCACCCTTTCACTTGCTCAGGCCAAAACATGGGATTTCCTTGATTCTCCGCTTTATCATTATCCCCACCTTCCAAACAGGAAGTACTGTTAGCTCTACTTTGAAAGTGTATCTATTATCCTGCCACTTCTTAACTATCCTAGTCTAAACCATAATTACTTATTGCCAGGATTTAAAAGAACCTCCCTGGTTTCCACCCGTACTTCTCCATAGCTTCTTTTCACACAGCAGTAATAATTTGAAATGACAATTAAAATTGTCACTCTTTTGCTCATTACTGTTCACTAGATCTGTATCTCATTCACAAGTAGACAGAAATCTTTAAAATGATAGAAACACTGCTAATTTGAACTGAAGGGTATGGAGATGGCATTAAATGAAGGAAAACTGTCAAGACTCTTTGGATTTGACAGCATGGGGTGATTGAGTTCTCCTGCTAAGGGGCAGTATTCTTCAAGAAGAAGGGAAAATGACCCACATGTGATTCACAGATGGGCCACTGCCTCAGTTTCAACAGACCAAATGGCCTCCAGTCGAAGCCTTGGTGCCAGAATTTACCCTTTGTAACCTTAGGGCAGAACCAGGGAGATAAGACTACTACCCCAGTGGGCCTGGAGGTAGAGCATCAAACCAAAGAGGATTATTTGTGAGCCTTAAGATCCGATGGAATGCACTTTGCTAGGTTTCAGATTTCCCTGGAACCCATCATCTTTTCCTTCATTACTATTGCTCTCTCTTGGAATGAGAGTGTCTATCCAGTGTTTGCCCCATGATTGGATTTGGGAAGCACATAACTTGAGTGGTTTCACAGGTTTACAATGGGAGGAGAATTTTGCCTCAGGATAAACTTTAACTCAAGTCTCATTTATATCTGATTTAGATTATATTTAGATGAAGTTTTGGACTTCAGACTTTGGAGTTGATAGTGGAACAAGTTAAGACTTTTGGGGCTGTTAGGTTGGAATGAATGTCCACTTCATGTGAGGAGGACATAAACTTTGGGGGCAGAGGATAGAATGGACTGAAATTCCATATTCCCCCAAAATTCATATGTTGAAGCCTTTGGGAGGTAATTACATTAAGGTGATGTCATGAGGGTGGGGCTTCCTTGATGGGATTCATGTCCTTATAAGAAGAGGAGGAGAGACTAGAGTGAGGACACAGTTAGAGGCAGTCTACAAGCCAGGAGGAGGACTCTCACTAGGAAGTGAAACAGCCGGCACCTAGTTCTTGGCCTTTCCAGCCCCCAGAACTGTGAGAAATCAATGTCTTATTTTAAGCCACCTAGTTTGTGGTATTGTGTTATAGCAGTCCAAGCTAAGACATATACTTTCTTAAAATGTAATGAAACTCTGCATCATCTTCTAAGTCACCAGAATGGTTTTTCAGACTTTGTTCTTACCTTGCATGAGGATAAATTTCAAGAAGATCGCTTCCAAATCAGTGTGTTTTGACACATCAAGCAGAGATTTCCTAAAAACTCTTGATTTTCAATCATGGAGACATCAAGTGAGCTATTAGATGACCTGCTGTTTCAGCGTAGCAGATGGATTTCCTCGTGCATGGGAACAAGTATCTCTTAACAGTAGGATAATTATGTTAAAAATACACGTTTTTCCCCTCCCACATGGAGTAAATTTTCCAAAAATAATTTTTTATTGCCAGAAAATGTAGTTTTAATACCGTTTAGTTCCTTTAGTTCCATACAGGACTGCCTTTTTTCTGTGGCATGAGCTTCCTAGCTCGCACGTGCATCATACTCACTCTGGACAGTGCAGCAGTTTTTCTATATCTTTAGAATGTTTGTATTTAATATACCTCCAGTGGAAGGGCGTAAATGGTAAGAGGAAATTGGGATGTCCACTTAAAAATAAGGTTGACTATGACCACCTTATTGCCTTCTGTTATAGATTATTTGTTTTAACATGAAGGTTAAAAGAAGGAAAACAGTGTATAGCACTTAACTTTAAACTAGCTGTTGTATGGTGATCAAGAAAAGCCCTGGATATGTGGGATTTAATTCTTGGAGATCCTCCTCTGCTTTGGTAGAGTAAGTAATAGATGTGGTTCACGATCTTTACTGAGTTGCCCCTAGTGCAAGTCCAACGGCTTGTTTAATTATTTCATCTCCAGTTGCTGAAATAAATTAGCTGAAGAAAGGAGGCAGAAATCCAAGAGGCGTTATTAATTACTCTTTTATCTATCAGTCACCAATTCAGGAGGCTAATATTTCTTGATTTTCTCTCCTTCTCTGCATTTCCATTGCCACTACCTGAAAATCCTAGTCACTTCCCACTGAGTTTGCTACAGTGCTCATTTTGGTTCCAGGCCTTCCCCTTTTCATGTTGTACATACAGTTAGAAACAAGGGCATATGCTTTTCAACCTGTCTATATTTGTCTGCTGTCAGGTTTCTCCAAAGGCATATAAACTTTGTGAAATAAGAAAAGTATATCTTATTCACTCTTTTATCTCCAGAGCACAGGGAAATTCCTTATACACAATAAATGTATGCTCAGATACATCTTCCTCAATTTAAATAAACATTTTACTGTCTTTTCTACAATTGCCAGTTATTGTCATCTTACCTTTTGACAAGGACTTGGAAATAATACTGGCCATTGTCCTGCCTAGTATTTGATTTTCCACCATTATCAGTCCTCTTTGAAACACCTCGGACAATAGGGATCTCACTACTTCCCAAGGAATCCTGTTTCCTTCTAAGATAGATTTAATATTTATAATCCTCTTCTTCCTGTTGAGCCAAAATCTTCCCCTAAAGTTCTAATTTGTCTTACTTTCACCCCATTGAACTCTATCTACCAATCTTGCAGACATCATAAATAATGGAAAGTTTAGTGTGTCTATGTATCTTGCTACTGTAAAGGATTTTACTTTGTATGTGGAGAAAAAGGCATTATTCAAGGAGCTTCCTATTATGCATCCATACCTAATGCAGGGGGCTTTTCATTTTAATATTACCCAATTAGACAAAAGCATTTACACAACATATTTATCACTGAGCAGTAAAATATTATGCTAATAAAAGTAGTACATAGTAATGTGCAGCATCCTTCAGGGAAATATAAAATCCTAAAAACTGGGCATTATGCTTTCCTTGATGAAAGATTTAAAGTCATACTAAAATACAGTGACTTTCTGCATTTGCATTAGAACACCAAACTGAATAGAGATGATTCTTTTAACAATATATGATTAAAATGCTAAAATTTGGCTCCAGAAAGCCTCATGCTTTGGTTTTCAAAATTCAATCTTATAAGATAAGCTTTTCATAACATACCAGAAGTCATATTTGTACTACCCTATAAAGAAAATAACTTGTCTTTTTACAGTCATTATCTTAAATAATGCTAAAGAGTCTGGCCAGCAAATCATGTATACTTGCAGTTTATTTTTAATTATCAATTAGTATCACATAAAATATCTAGAATTGAGATAATTATGTACTTGAGGTAACAAAGCAGAATACCAAAATTTACAGAAACCTAATTTATGTCAAAGGTATGGAAACATGAGTTACCTTTTTGAAAATTAAATAGTACATCTTTATATTTCAAAGTAAAAACGTAAGCTGTCTTTGGATATAGTGCCTTATGTTCTGAGTATTGACTTGCTGTGTGGATTGAATGGTGAAAATGAAAATTTTACAGCTAGTTAAATCTTTCATTTATTGAAATTGTTACCCCTTTGGAGTCAATATCAGCCCTAGGACAAATTGTCCCTTCACCACTTACAAACAGGTTTATAATCAGCTACTATCTTTACCTACCAGCAGTAAGACTTGAGGGGACAATATGACCAGGTGAGTATTGAACTTTCAAAATGGATGGAGGTATGAAAGAGGAGTAGGTTGTATAACACAAAAGGAGACAAGAGAAACAATGAGTAAATTCTATGTAGCCATCAATACCAACAAATGACACTTTACTCATGGAATTATGAAATAGACCATAGTTTACTAATGGAAAAGGGATAGGACAGATATCACCTTCACCTGCCCTTTAAAGTCAAGTACTCTACCTTGTGCCAACATAGTAAGACTATCCACAAAAGACTTAGAGCAGAAAGTGGTAATATGCGTGAAAAATTAATAAATGTAGATCACTGGAGCAGTGCTGAGTATAGTCAGACAGAGTCAGTATAATTTCTCTGAATTTGAGGAAAAAGTCAGGCAAATTAAAAATCCAACACAGAGTCTGTGAAATAATTATCTATAGAAGAATCAGGTCCTAAGAAAATGAGTTATGAATGTGTTGCTAGCCAAGGCAAGTAGGGAAAATGGCTTTGTCAAAGAGAATCACTTGCAAAAATTGGAAGCCCCTTCCTAGAAGGGGATAATGATTATTTTGAGCTATTGAAAATATTAAAAGAGTGAACCTCTTGACTGAGAAGTAACCACCAGGAGCATAAACTAACCAACTTTGTATCTGACTTTCTAGAAAGAAACTTGTTAATGGGCTGTCCATGAATTCCTGAAAAACCAGAGCCTGAGAGCAGAAATCCAGGTTAGCCCAAAGAGAACAACAGAATGAGGGAGTTAGGAGGGTGCATGTTTCCAGTTACTGTAGGATGTATAGCTTTCTCTGGCTCATGAAGTTAAGTTTAGTCATTGTTTTGCTGAAATACTATCTTAGTCTGTTCATGCTGCTATAATTAAATAGCACGCACTGAGTCGGTTATAAACAGCAGTTCTGGAGGCTGAAAGTCTAAGATTTACCTCTTAGAGTTCTGAGATCAGAGTGTTAGCATGGTGCTAGCATGGGTGAGGACCCTCCTCTGGGCTGCAGACTGCAGACTTCTCCCAGTGCCTTCACACAGGGAAAGGGATCAGGGGTCTCTCTGTAGACTCTCTTATAAGGCAGTAATCTCATTTAGGAGGGCTCGCTCCACCTTCAGGGTTTAAGTACCTCCCAAAGGCTCCATCTCCTAGTACCATTATGTTTGGGGTTAGGATTTCAACATGGATTTTGGGGAACACAGACATTTCGATCATAGCAACATTCCTCTAGATAAGAGTCTTTTGGAGGCAGTCCATGGAGTGAATATGGCCCCAAGATGTGTTTTGTTTGCCCTGCATCTGATTTTTAGAAACTAAATCTACTCTTAAAAATATAAGGAATTTTATATCTATAATTCAGATGTTCAGCTCTCTTAAAAAGTAGATCCAGAAACCCAGCTCAGATTCCAACAGGGAAACAGTTAAGCGCTTTTGTGGATAGGAAATTATTTCATTAGTTCATCATGGTTTCCAGTATAGACTGTATTTTAGACACTGAAGCTTAGTGTCAGTTCTTATTTTTTTATCATGCTTATACCAAGGGTTTCCTTTGTAAGAGTAGAGAAATAGTTCTCTCTGCCTATGTCTCTATCTAGAATGGAAAAATCAAATCAGCCTAAAAATAGGTTTTGTATTTCATGTGTTTCAAGAAAATAGAGAATACGTATATATTTGCTGAAGTGTAAACATTTTCTATCTGATTATTAGGAAAACCTTCACCCCATTGACCATTTTTCTTTTCTTTTCCTTTAGCTTCTGTGGACATTAAATCCATGCCCCATGCTCTAGACTCTGCTATCCAAAATTAAAAAAACAAAACAAACAAACACAAACACCTCTTATGTAAAACTGATCACACAAACTTCGTAGGTAATTTGGTTTCCTAGGGTCTGTACTTATAGGAGATAGGCATCCTGACTACTGCAGTGAGTACGCATTAGCAGTAAACAATCCTGGTGTCCAAAACTGTAAGTTTGGATGGTACAGTTTGAACCTCTGAAACCTAAACCTCCACAAATTGTTGAGAAAAAAAGAAAGGGATTTTTGTGAGGATAAAGATCAGGTACTGGATCGTGATCTCCAGTCAAGCACCTAAAGTCACTGAATAGACTATTCCTTGGCATTTCTGTAAGTGAAAAAAGTACATTTTATTGTTTAGAATTTTTATTTTATTTTAGTACTTCTGAAATTAGAATTATCTGACAATCAATATGTACATTTAATGTGGCAGTTTTTTCTTTTTAAGTATCTAAATAAATGTTATTAAATAGCAAAACAGTTTATATATATGTACATATGTTAATAAAACTTCAAATATAAATTATATTTGAATTCTCTGATGGTTTCATCTTTAGTTTATATAATTGAAGCTTTGGTTTTCCACTTAGGAAATTATATAGAACATATACGTCATACCTGCCTTGCGCTGCATCTCTTGCCTCGTAAGTTCAAATGACTTGGCAGGAGTTGGGAGATTGTTATGTAAGTACATATCAAGTCTGTTTAAATAGGAGCTAAATTTGGCTGAATATGGATCATGTTCATGAACTCTAAAAGAAGCAAGATGAGAGGCCTCATTTTGTGCGTGGAGATTTAAATGTTGTAGTCCTCTGGAATAGAAAAGAAAAATGTTAAGACCAGCTAGACCACCTAGGTCATCATTGGTAGGAATAAGATTCCAGCCTGCAGCAGTTCTAAGACTATCCAACAAAGACTACACACATGAAAAACAGAGGAATGGGAAATGCCTTTCCCTCTGTATTTATGAAGTTGTATCCTTTTTAGAAAAAGAAACTGAATCAGTTTAAACATTTAATATATGCAGGGGTGGGCAAAAGTAGGTTTCTCTTCATAGGTATGTTTCCCTTTAATGGATAAGACAAATGAAAACTATATGGCTCTCTTTTCACTCCCAGATTCCCTTGTCTTCTCCATGATGGCCCTACAACTGGACACATATAGTGACTTAGCTCTATCAGAATTTATTCACTCAGCAAATATTTATTGAGAATTTTTGTATGCAAGATACTCCATAGGTGCTAGGAATTAAAATATGAATAAAAGAGTCTCTATTCTCAATAAGGTTATGATTAAGTAGGGGGAAAATCAGAGGGCATGCATTTGTTAATATAGTTTACTGTGTACAGTTATAGAGCTAAGCCCTTTTGTTCTTCTCTGCTGGATACTATTCCATTGTCACATTCTTACTCTTATTAAGCCTCTTATAAGCCATTTCTTCTTAGACTACAATAGTTACTATTATCCTTATTTACATATGATGAAAAAGAAGCTAGGAGAGTTTGCAGCCTACCCAGGGTTATATAGTTCATTGCAAAGCTGAGACTAGACTTCCCTGGATCTATACCCAGGATCATACTGTTCATATGGTTATTTGCAGTCTTGCCAAGGTGGTTTAAAATAATATAGACAATAGGTGTGTAGATAACAATTGTGATTAAAGAGATCAGTAAAGTGCCTTAGTGGATGACTCTTCTCATCAACTTCCCTGTATAGTTGGAATTTCTGATTTCTCCTGGATTTTCTTGTTTTTTAATCCCTAATACATCCAAAGGTCTGAGAAGGGCACATCAAAAAGCAGTTCATCATGTTGGCCAACAGAGATCCAGATTTCCCTGGAGCAAAGCAATGGACCTTCGAGTTTCAAACTTCTTAGGATACTGAGTCCAAGCACTCAGATTTTAAACATAAAACTAAAAGGTACTAATAGCCTAATTGCCTCTGGAAAATGCATTCTCACCCTTAATTCTATTCACACTTCCTTAGCAAGAAACAGTAGTACCATAACACATCCAGGAACAGTTCAGCTCTCTCCCCTGTCCTGGGATCAGGAACACAGTAGGAATGATTGACCAATTAAAGCACTATAAACTATACATGGAAGGACGAGGAGACTGTGTATTTAGTAAAGGCCAGTTCTAATGTGCATCTGGAGCCAGTGCCAGCTCTTTAATGGATACCTTGGCAGCAGGAAAACAGCAGGAAGCTATACCATACTCCAGATGCTACCATTTAGGTGGCCCCCTGCTACTGGCTCTGCTGACAAGCTGGTTCAACACTTAGGAGCAAGGGCTATTTTTTAGGGAGCTCTGGCTTCTGCTGGCATAGCATCTTTTTTAAAGTTCTTTCTACTCATTTAAAAAGGTTCTGGTTAAGGAAGAGCTGAGGCCTTGCTAAGAGAACATTTAGTTTGCTATGTAACTAAGTCACCTGCTTTCCAAGAAATTTTCTTGTGTTTGATTTGCAGCCAGCTTAAGTGACAGAGAAATTAAGTCAGAGTGGTTTGAAGAGTCAAAAAAAGGAAAGAAATACCTAGGAGGCCCAGCTGAAAGGCGTATTTTACTCTAATTTGCTATCATGTATACTCATCAGTGTGATTCTGAGTTCTCTTCTAGGCATCTGAACACATCAAAAAACTTTTTTCATGTATTTTTCTTTGTTTCTCTATACTGAATTTTGAATAATTTTCTCATATTTACCCTCTCTTGTTTACTAACTCTCTCTTTAGTTGTGACTAACTGCCATTAAACTTGTTTACATATATCAAATCATCACATTGTACACCTTACACTTACAAAATGTATGTGAATTACACCTCAATAAATCAGTGGGGGTGGGAGGAACCCAGTTGCATAGGTGTTGTGGAAACACCATTTAAAGAAGCATGTAAAGAGAAGATATGATGGAGCCAGTTTCATTGGAGAGAATTTAATAGATCTGAGATGTTTTTTAGGGTGAAAATTAAAAGAATCCAATGATGTGTTAAATGTTTCAAGGGAGTTGAAGGTATTAAAAATGATTTCTAAGTTTAACTTGGAATCATGAACAAGAGGTGATAGTTACTAAGGTGATATTTACTTGGTAAGGACCAAGTTTGGGAGTGGAAGAACATGGTTGTTCATCACTTAGGCCTATTGATTTTGCAGACATTATATTATCTTTGAATTATCTTTTGAATATCTTAGAATTTGAGTTATCTTAGAAGAGATTTTAAGAAGGCAGTTTAATGTATTGTCCTGAAACTAAGAAGAGGGTTTATATGTGAAGATATAACTTGGGAGTCATCTAATTGCTCATAATAATTTACTTTATTAGTATGGCTAAGAATACCTAGAGAGGTGGGGGGAATATATAAAGTGAAAATAGAAGGAAGCCTGTAGCCGAGTCATGAAAGGACCTGTTAAAGGAAGATGAGCTTGTAAAGAAGAAATAGCCATAGAAATAGGAATCAAACTAAGGGAATATTGTAAAAGCTAATGGAAAAGGAAGTATCCAGAGGATGGACACAGCATTGGCGTTATTGTAGCTGAAAAGTCAAGAAAAGTCATTTAGTGTGTCCATTTTACGGACAGAGGTCATTATTGACCTTTGCAATACCTATTTATATAGAGTGATGGGGTGGAAACTGAGTGGAGTGCAATAAGGATGAATGGAAGCTCAGAAAATGCCCAAGGTTCATTACGTCATTCGAAACTGGATCCCTTTTTCCATGGGGTAGTGTCCAACACATTCTCATATTGCATACAATTTACATAATATAATTGATGTTTTGGCCTAGAGTATTATTTTTTCATTCTGGGACTATTTTCTGTAGTTAAATAAATATATATTTTATGTATGGAATTCCCAGTATTATCTAGCTACTGGGTGTATGTTGTACCAATATTTTTGGACTTTGCCAATATGTCAGCAGTTACCATTTGTAGGCTCTTTGATAACATGTGCCAATGGTTGAAAGGCATGCTTAAGGGAATACCTTTATAATCTAGCTTAAACCCTGTCCTTGATGAAGCATGGCTACTATTTATTTTCCCAGTATTAATTCCAAGATTTTCTTAGTTATTCTCTCTGGCTCTTTAATGTAAATTACATAGTTATAGAAGATACCACACCATTATGAACTCTGAAGTAAATGTGGGAAATGGCTTCACTTGGTATATTATTTTGAAACAATTAGATTCGAACTATCTTAACTCTGATTGCTTTGTGCCTGTCCAGTCTTCAAAATTGCATACATTTTTTCTCAAACAAGCCTCTGAGGCTTATCTGCTATTATTCTTAGTAACATTAAAAACACATTTTTATGACTACAATATGATGCTCAAGCAAGATGGAAATTTATTATAGAATTGGCAAAACGCCAGAGGGGTTTTATTCCAATATGATGCTTATGTACCACCATTACATGCGCTGTTGTTCTGAATTTGACATTAAAGGAGAGTCCTATGATTTATAAATGATTGAACCTGAAGGTCACCTTTAAAGGTGAAGTGTTTGAAAACTAAATTTTAGCATTGGTAGTGGGATAAAAGCCCTTCAAAAACCTTTCCACCTCCATTTCTTTTCATCTGGTTAATCCTGTTGAAGAACTTAGATTACTCATTCATTACTCCAAGGAAGCTCTCCTGAACTCTTTGAATGGGGAAGGTGCCTCTTATTTTTGGTGATTTAGCATCCTGATCATATCTGTTATAAAACTTTTCACATTGGAACCTTATGATTATCTCTCTGTCTCCTAATTGAGCATTCCTGGATAGAAAACTCTAGTTTTCAGCAGGCTGCAGTCACATAACAGGTTCTCAGTTGAATCGTGTTCTGGTTTTTGTAGTCCTCAGCCAGGGATATTCTTTTCCACCGCTTTTCAGAGAGAGTGGAAGGGATAGAAGGAGAGAGACATCAATGTAAGAGACACATCGATTGGTTGTCTTCCACCAACCTGGGCCAGTGATCAAACCAACCGAGCTCTGAGTGCCCTTGACCAGAACCGAATCCGCGACCCTTCAGTCTGAGGGCTGATGCTCTAACCACTGAGCTTACCTGCTAGGGCTCAATTGAATCATGTTTAGGGTTTTGTAAAGGATCTTTCCTTATGCAAAATAACTTGAAAGGGTCACTTCCAGTTTTGGAAATGAGTAGCAGAAAGAAGAGTATACATATACCCACCCGCACACAATACTAATTGCTCCTCACACTGAGTTCTCTGGGCCAGTACAACACATTTATTTAAAACTTTTGATATAGAAACAAAAAGGAGATGAAAATAACTAGAGAGAATCTAATCCACTGGTCCCTGTCATTTAATGAGCCAATCTTTGTTTTCTCTGCTCCTGATGAACCTTAAATTGGATCAAATTTTTCTTCCAGTACAATGGACATCTTTTTTTCTTTCTTCCATTCAGTACACATTTCTCCTTCTGATAACAGCATCCTCTTGTTCTTAGGAAGCTACCATCTTCCATTCTCAGTCACTGTCCTGATTCTAGAGCAGGACAAAGGATTCAGGTGCCTTGCCTGTTTCTATATGTAGACCTTTGTTCCTCTTTTATAACTAATTGCCTTAGAAAGATGCATACATGGAATGTCGTTACCCCTTTATACCCCATGTCTCCCCCTCCCCCTCAGCTGGAATGTGAGTCTGGGAAAGGAGTAGTTGGGTCTATGTATTTACTATCTCCTCTCCATCCTTCCGTTTCTACCCAAATTCTCCCTCAGTGTACGTTTATAATATCAAGTCATAAACAGACAGTGACTGAAAGATTACTAAAGACATTGAAGGGCAATTTAGTGATGTCTGAGTCTTTCAGATCTCATGACTTGGATTCCATGAATGTGATAAAGTACATTATCTGTATAAAGAAGCCCACAGTTCCATTATCACCAATGATTGTAAGCTGTATGAATTGTATGTATAATCAAAATCATGGTCTATTTGCACAGAAATCATACTTTTCCAGTTAACAAATGTTCAAATGGTGAAATTATGCTAATTCATCTTAAAAATGTCTTTTTCACCTATAAAATTTTAGACTCCATTAGATTAAAGAAAGCGAAACTGAAGATAACCTCTTTGAAACTATAATTTTAATTGGAAATCTTCAGATATCAGAATAAGAATCTGTGTTCTGAATTTCTTTTCAGCTGTGTTTAGATGGATAACCTTTTTCAGACTTGCTTTCTTCTTTAGTGTTCTCCCCTCAGGAATTAAAAACTAAAATGAAGTATCAGTTCACCAAAGTAGGTACTCTGTCCCAAGGTTTGGCAGAGTGCATCCTGTCCCTCTTTCTTCTGAGGCATCTACGAGGAAAAAAAATGTAGTCTACCAAAGTTAGCCTCTCTGGCCAAAGTCTTACTTCCAAATAATCCAAATCGGAAGGCAAACATAGGTAAAATGCCAACATCTGGTTAAAAGTTTTTAAAAAGTTTCCGCAATTTATGAAAGCGAAAAGAAAAAAGATTACACTGAAATACAGAATTGGCTTGATAAGACAACTTGCAAAGTTCTCACAGTTACTGCTTCAGGGCTGTTAATTGCTCTTTTCATCACATGGAACTTCTCTGCAAATGCTCCGTAAGTTGCACAGGTGATGGCAATAACAAAAGACTTACTCATAAAGGCTTTATTTACAGCTATATTTTTTAGCAGAGTTTAGGAGGGGAGAGATAGTCCAAGTGAGAAATGAAAACTCTGGAGATTTCAGAAACAAGGAAAAAAGAATTATATTGCAGCAGTAAATACTTCAATCTGAATTTGGAATGTGATCAAAATTAATTTCTGGAGTAGACCATTACTAGCCTAATTTCGGGTTAGATACAGCAAACAATTTTCATGAAAAATGGAAATACTTGATACATGTGTCTTTTGAAATTAAAATATCTTTGATATATAAAACTTGAAACATTTTAATTTTAAACAATGATGCATAAATATATCAGTGGCATGCTTAGATTAAAGACAGAAATGACTTGTACATTTTCAATTAAGGTTTAAATGAAAGTTTCAAATTATGCAGTTAGAGGCCATTGATGCAAATGTAATGACTACTGGGGAGTCATGCAGTTTTTCCATTCATAGAGTGTTTAATGAATAAAGGTAGATGTGGGGAGGAGAGAAATGTCTGCACAAATATTAAAACTGCAGAAGTTAGAATCACATAATGAAGGCTAGAGTTAATTGCTACTATGAGTGTTGTTACCCGTCTATACTCCTTGAGTCATATAATAAAAGCCCCCAGAAGGAAGTGCTTAGTTTGTGAAATACCTCCTAGAACTATTGAACTATTGGAAATGAGTACAGTGATGTTACAGCAGTGAGAACACAGAGACACCCTTTGGGCATTCCCAAAAGTGTGTTCTGGAAAACATGAAATGGAGATATGCCCCAGGGGGGTAAAGTAGGGCATGTTCAGCTAAGTTTGGAAAGCACTACATGCCACCCCTCTTAGAGAATCACTGTGTATATTAGCACAGAGAGGTTTGGAAAATACTTCACTAAAGAATTTAACTTTGTTACCTGCATATTTCTCAAACTTGGATGAAATTGAAACCCCTTTTAAAAGTAACACGCATTAACATCAAACAGAACTAGTGAAGTAGGCTCATATTTGGGGAAATATTGACGTAAAGTCACTTTATTATTAGAATGAGTGTCAAGCTAAGAGATAAATTATTTCAGTCACTGGAATGGAATACCCTTCTTTTAAAGTTAATAGAATAAATTCCCACATTTTAGTTTACATATCAAGTTCTGAGAGTTCCATTGGCATGCAGTGGATTCTCAGAGGCTGTCACCATTTGTTTGGTGCCTGTGCAAGAGAAATGAGGTCTGGCTGTGCAAAACTGAGGGCTGGATGCAGAAATGTGGTGACTGCAGAAATAAAGGACTGGCTCATTTTGAGACCTTAATTGGGTGAACTGTTCAAGTGCAAGTCCTTATCATTTCTCACTGGGACATTTGCAGTATCCCCTGCAAAACCTTTCCTGCACTTGTATACCAGAGTAATAGCTAAACTGCGCATGGGACCATGTAACTCCCATTCCTGATGTCTTTCAGTGACTCCATATCATTTTCTGGATAAAATGTTTAAAATTTCTAGAATTTATCATATCCATCATCTCTTTCTTTTCCAAAATCAGGTCAAAGGAAATGTTATGCATTTATCCAGAGATTCTCACTTGCTGGATTCACTGAAATAGACCCTTCTAGCAGGACCTGATTATGCAACAGACTGTGACCATTCAATGCAGCCAATTTCCTCACAGTGGATGTCCATGTTATTTTTACGTTACCATCCATTTCAAGCACTGGAAATTGGTGACCCTCTTATTTCAGGCAGTGTATTAATTTTTAGAAAGAGGGCTGTTGTGGTTACTCTCATGAGGAAATTTACTGGGCCTGCTAAAGTTTAATAGAAAACAAAATAAGAAGTATTGCACAATAATGCCACTGACTTGCAATGTAACGGGGAGAAAAGCCCGTTTTGTCCTCTTACACATAGCTGCCAGAAGGGGGAAAAACACTGTAGCTGAAAGCCCTCTGTGACGAAAGAAAATATGGTACTTAATGAGGGAACCACGTTAACGTGATCAGGTCCATACCGGGAACCGCCTGAGTGAGCGCTGTTGTCACTCCCTGGACGGAAGTTACTGAATGCTTGCAGCATCCTACATGGGATAGATGGTCCATTCATTTAGACTTGACTTTGGGAAGAACGTGAGGGAGAGAACGTACCTCTGTCCCATCACTCTTAAGGCAACATTTGCCGTTTGAGGACATTGCCTCACAAGGTGTCCACTCTGCTGTTTCTCCCTCCTGGCATAACAATTCACTACTGTAATCTGCCTTTTTATTTGTTCAGGTAGCGTCCATTTATGAAACTTTGTAAGCTTAATAAAGTGACATAATACACAGCCTTAAGCACATGGCTGCACCACCCATCAGTTCAGTGACTCAGGAGATGATGCCATCACATATGAAACAGAACCTTTGTTTAGCATGGCTTCTTGCAGGGGTTCTGTGTTTCCTGTTATGAAGAGGCTGAAGTTTGATGTGAGACACTTTGCACTGTGTACACTTCATCCCTTCTTGAGCAGCAGAGTCTTCTGAGAAATACATAAAGGAATGGAAGACACTGCAGGTTACCGTATGTGTGTTTTCATTTCAAGAAGATTGCCTTTTTATTGTTTCTTACTTTGTGTTGATATTCGGGAGCTGTAAAAAGAAGAGTAGAAATAAAAGCCGAAGGTGTTACAATTGAGTTATGTAGCATAGGAGCCTTAGCTTCCAAAGTGCATCATTCATTATATAGCAAAACCCCAGTATTACTAGTGCTTTTAATGTTTTTAAATGTTGCCAAATGTTCCTGTTGACTAACTTATTCCCAGGGGGTCCCTATAACTCTTTCAGGTCACTCAGGTACTGCTTTCTAAATTACCATGGTGGTGAATTCAATTACTACTGTACTTTTTCAATGTCCTAAAAGAATAAATGGTCTTCCTAAAATGTTTTTTCTCTTTGGAAAGGTCTAGAGTGTTAGAGTCAGATAGGACCTTAGAGATTATCTGATTCAGTGTTCCATAAACTTGTCTGATGACAAGACTCTCCTGAGAACTTGTTTTAAAAATACAGATTCTCAGGTGACTTCCCTGGATATTCTGTTACAGTAAATTTGACATGAAGCCCAGGAATCTACATTTTGTAAACAAAGATGCCAGATAACCCAGGACCAGGCAGATTTGGGAAAAGCTAAATTATTTCCACTTTTGTTTGTTTGTTTATTTGTTTTATGGATGAGGAAGCAGATATCCTGACAGATTAAGTAATTCATTTAAATTGTACTATAAAACATTTTTAAAAATTGAAATTAGTTCAGGAAAAAAATGTTGATAGCAGCCTTTATGCATCCATGGCAGGGAATGGGAGAGTGCATTTTCTTAGAATTTAAGCTTTCTGTATTGAACAGAACGATGTCATTTTAAAATTGTGGGAGCCCGGCCGGGCGTGGCTCAGTGGTTGAACGTCGACCTAGGATCCAGGTGATTGGGGTTTGATTCCCTGTCAGGGCACAGGCCCGGGCTGCAGGCTCGATCCCCAGTCAGGGGCGTGCAGGAAGCAGCGGATCAGTGACTCTCATCATTGATTCTTCTATCTCTCTCTCTCCCTCTCCTTTCTTCTCTCTGAAATCAATAAAGATATATTTAAAAATAAATACATAAATAAAATAAATAAATAAAATTGTGGGAAAAGTGTCCCAGAACACTGCCCCGTGTACAACAGTGGTTAACCAGGAATGATTTTGCTTCCAGGTGACATTTGGCAATGTCTGTAGATATATATTTGGCACATAACTGAGGGGAGTTAGGTACTACTAGTATGTAGTACATAGAGGCAGGGATGCTACTAAACACCCTGCACTGACAGGACATTCCACCACAACAGAAAATTACATGGACCAAAATGTCAGTAGTGCCCGGCCGGGCGTGGCTCAGCGGTTGAGCATCGACCTAGGATCCAGGCGATCAGAGTTCAATTCCCGGTCAGGGCACATGCCCGGGTTGCGGGCTTGATCCCCAGTCGGGGGTGTGCAGGAGGCAGCTGATCAATGATATATTAAAAAAAAAAAAAAAAAGTAATTTCCAGGTTAGGAAACCCTGGTTTTCACTTAATCCCTTCTTAACCACCGTCTCCTTGTGAAATATTGCATAGTGATATCTGGGAACATTTTAGAAGTAGGACACAGTTTTTCAATTTTCTTCCTGAAATTATATAAACAACCTTATATCAAAGCTAAAGCAGGTCATTTATTGGTCTGTGTTAGGCTATACTTAGACTGGATGAAGTTGATTTTTTCCCTTTTAGAACCATACAGTAAATCCTTTTAGTATTCCTTCCCCTCTTCTCGGGTATCTAGACCTGTCTAATCCTGGAGCAGCTCAATTATGTTTGCTTTGACCTTGCTGCAGTTTGTACCTACATCACCCAAACTAATTCCCTGAAGTCAGCTACAAGCTACATTGTCAATGTCTGCTGATTTTTAACAGAAACTGAGACAAGAGTTTTTGGCCAGAATCTTAGCCCAGGGGTTAAGTGAATAGAATGTTCAGTTTACTTAGAGTGGCTTATTTTCCAAATCAATCTGATTTTATTTTCTAATATTTCTAATTATATCTCCTTTCCATCTCTGTTATCAGTACTTAATTCAGATCCTCATCACCTTTTCCCTGAACCTTTGAAGCAAACACTTAGCTGGCCTACTCACTTACCTTCGTCTTTCCACACAGTCTCCACGTAACAACTATCTTTGTTAAGTGCCTTTCTTCCACATTTTTCCCCACTACAGACTTTTTCAGATGAACCAATTGGTAATTTTTCCCGTATCTGTAAGAGTGTTTCTCAAATGATTACATATGGAATCTTTTTAAGAGAGAAACAAATTATTTCATATCACTTTTGCCATCTTAAGTTACTGTATTATAAAATCACTTATATATGTGTGAACATAAAAAATTCATCCTATTTATGTTTAATACAATTATAAAACCAAAACATTTTCATATGGAAAATGAACCAAACTGTACAACAAAGGAAATTCAAATATGCAATATTAATTCATTATGACAGTTAATATTGTCTTGAAACTATAACACTGTTTGCACTGGCCATTAAGTTCTTTTATTTTCAAATGCCTGTGATATGTAGTGAACTCTGGCACGACTGGATTTGTCTAATTCTTCATTTGGTCTCTGGCATGAATTTGTTATTTAAATATAAAAGCTCCACATTCCCAGGACAAGTAAATGTTGTACACGAAGTGCAACCAAATAGAGAACATAGGTAAACACAGGCATCAGAAATTAATAAGCTACATCATCCAGGTCTCACATTATTTAATTATATTTCTTTATATTTTTGTGAAAGTAAAATTCTCATGGTTAACTCACAGAAAAGGCTAAGTTTGAGTGCTGTTTTCTCAGCCATGAGAAACACTGACTGTCGAATTGAGTCCAAATGCCATGTGAGGCTTGGAAAGTCCTAATGTACTGCGCTTTCCTCTTCCTCCAGGCCGGTCCCTGGGCATTGCTCCTTAGCACTTATTCCGCAGTGCTGGTGACCTCATGAGGTGGCCCTGCCCCATTCCATTTTAGCCCTCTGAGCTTTTGCTTTTGCTACATCTACATATTTTCCCCCAATTTTGTATCTTCTATTTTTTTAAATAAAATTTATTGGAGTGACAGTGGCGAAAAAGACTATATAGGTTTCAAGTGTACATTTCTGTATATTGCATTGTGTGCCCACCACCCAGCACTTGAATTTTTAAAAAGTCATGTTGGAGCAAAAAGGGTAGGTAATTACTACTACTATTATTATTATTATTTTTTGTAAATCAATCAAAACTATACTTTTTTGTCAGACCTGCAAAAAACATATTTTTTGGTACACCACAGCATTTTATTTTTTAATTGATTTATTTTTAGCATTAAGTGCTTTTTTATTGTGATAAAATGTATCTAGCTTAGGTCTCATTTCCTCTGAAACCACTCCTGGAGCCCCAGGCTGGCGCTGTGCTCCTACCTAGCCTATCTCCGCCCTTGGACCGCGGATCTGTTCAGTGCCTCATCCTGGTGCAGGCTTCTCCAGAGCAGGCACTGTCACTGGCGCCCAGCACAGGCCCATACACAGCAGTCACTCTGAATACGCAGTGAACTGGACCGAACCATTTTCAGAAAAGGGGCATCTCTGGTAACCACACTGTGGGTGGTTTTCTTTTTGTTTCATTTGTTTGTTTCCAGTACTCAGAATTGAATATACTTTAAGAAAACATAACATCATTGAAAAATGCACTGGATTTAGAATCAAAGGACTTGAGTTCACATCTTGTCCTGTCATCTGGTCTTCTGTATAAAATGCAGATAAATAATTTCCATTTCACACCATTTTTGCAGATGTGCAAAATTCTAGCATATGTTCAGTAAATATTAGTTTCCTTTCTGTATTACTGCTTTACTTTTTTATGGCTGATCAATGATTTGAAATGATTATTGTTACCAGTGAAGCTTCAGATCTATATACCTCCTTATCCCACTTAGATTGAGGTCTAGTATTAGTTCTTTTTCCTGAAATGAGTTTCAAAATTACTATATAAAATAGATGCCACAGTCTTTCCTTTTCATCCTCATAGGTTATTCCACTCTCTTGAACTGTTTATATTTATTCAGAACATATTTCTTTTCTCTTATTGCCACAGGCGTGAGAGGACCTTTACTTTGTTCTTATTATCTAGAGACATCTATCTTCTGACGTTTTTTTGTAGTTTGTTTTCATCAGAAAGCATCTACTTTAAGAAGTGTTTTCTTTACCTGCATTTTATTACTGAATTTCCCTTTTTTATGCTTTTGTATGGATATTAGAACCTGTTGCTTTCTTTTGGTAGTAGGCTTAGGGCTCTGCATTAACACAAACTTTATTGCAGAAGTCAGTCATGTGGAGTTCAGCAATATGGAAAATTTATCTAATCAGTGGGATCCTAGCTGTTAAGTGTGTATTATAAACAAAAGTATATATAATAAGGTAGGTATAAAAGTAACTGAGACAGATTTAGTGATGCTGACAAAGAAAAACAAAAAAAGTAATGAAATGCCTATATTTTGTTATCATACAATGAAATGGCAGCTACAAACTACGGAACGAGTTCTTGAAGGAAAATTGTAAGTAATGTGCCTTTTTGGTACAAGAAAACTCAGCCTACATGGAACAGAAAAGCTGCTCAGGTATAGGACTAACCAAAGGACGAACTAAGCTGCAAAAATGTACTAGAGACAGAGTATCTGAGTTTCAACTTAACATTGTGAGGACAGGAATAATGAAATGAATTTGTCATACAGCAGCAGGCATGAGTCAGTGACCCGCAAGAGATCCCTGCTATTACACATTATTCTCTGGTTATGCGCCTTCCTAAAGGCCGAGAGCAATGTGTGGTACAAGTGCTTTTGTATTGGATTAAAGCTGCACCTGTCATGCCCTGACCCGTTTCACCTTCAACCTACTCTCTGAATTCAATACAAATGAAAACCTTGGAGACTTTTGGCGGAGAGATTTGTGACTAACAGGAAAAATTTGGAACCTCAGAAGCAATGCATTTGGTTTTTGCCCTTTTGGCACAATCATGAAGAGTACCTACCATTTTACCATCTGGTAGGAGATAAAAGAGAACCTTAGGGTCTTGTGCCCTGCGTTGGGAATAAAGTCATTTGAGTTGGCAAATCTCGGTGAACAGTTCAGTTCTAAGTTTACAGGTACTGACCTCAGGCCCTTTTGTATCCACGTTGCCTGCATTTGGGCTCCAGTTAACTTTCGTCATTGCTAGAGACAGAACACTGTTTGACAGCTTGCACAAAGAAGAAAAATTGACAGAACTCCTCCATATGTATCTGCTTCTAGATATCTTTCAGTATAACTGTTTAAAAAATAAAATTATTAGGGCTCTTATGACATGTACATTTGATTTCATGATTTTTAACTTGTTCTCAGTTTTAGCTTTTTATGAAGATACCAGTATTTATTTATATTTCACATTGGTTCAAAAAAATTATTTCTGTGCTTTGTGTCAGCTACTGTGTATGCAAAGTTGGGTATTTTGCTGTTGAAGACTTTGCAGCCTACTGAAGGAGAATATAAAGATAATTCCTTAAAAGAATGACAAGACCGGTCACAGGCTGGGAGAAACTATTTGTGACAGGCATACCTGATAAAGGACTGCCTTGTAGGTTCTTTGATTGTAGCAAATGTGCTACTCTGGACTCTGGTGCAGGAGGGTGAAGTGTGTGGAGTCTCAGGGTATATATGGGGACTCTGTACTTCCCACTTGATTTTGCTATGAACTCAAAACTGCTCTAAAAAATAAAGCCTTTTAAAAAATAGTAAAGCCAGTTCATCATGCTATGAGAGAAGTGTTTTAAGAAGAGTAGTAGCCCAGAAAAGAGGGGGCTTCTCCAGCCTAGGGAGGTTTTGGAGAGGACTTCACAGAAGCCGTGACTTTTAGACTGGGGCTTAAAGGATAAGTAGAATTTACCTGTCAGAAGGTGCAGGGAGGAATCACAGGTACAGGTGGAGAAGAAAGGAAGAGGTGAAGGGGGATAGGAAGGGAGAGGAGGAGGAGGTATGGCACCAACTGCCTGTAATTCTCACGGAGACTAGAACTCACGGTAAACATTGGACACATGGGGCAAGTTGGGAATTTTAGCCATTTAACCAGCCATGCTGATGAGTTTGCAGTCTGTTTCTGGAGCAAGCCATTGGCTGTTTACAAAGAATAGAAGAGCAAATACTTACTGTGTGGTTACCTTGGTGGTGGTTTTTGTTATGGATTATCACACGTAATCCTCACAACACCCCTTGGGATTGAACATTATTGTCTCAGTTCGTCACTGAAGAAACCAAGGCAAAGAGAGTTAAATAACTGCCCCAGATCACATCTAATCAGGGGCAGAGTTGAGACTCAAATCCAGACATCATGATATCAAAACACACATACCTGGCCACACTCAGGTGATGTGGAAGAAACATTCAAAGAGGGAGGAAATGAATGCAGATCAGATGTCATTGCTCATTGTTTGTTTTTTCAGGTCTCTGTATAAGGAAATAGACCAGCAACTACAATCAACTGAAATCCCATCACACCTTCATGATGTTTCCCTTCGCTAGAAATATATTAAGAAGTCTCAAGATTCGAAGCATTCAGCAAATTGGGGCAAGGCAGAGCCATAGAAAACACTCCCCAGATTTTCATGACAAATATGGTAACACTGTGCTAGCCAGTGGAACCACTTTCTGTGTTGTTGCGTGGATATTTACAGCCACACAGATTGGAATACGGTGGAATCTGTCCCCTGTTGGCAGAGTCACCCCAATAGAGTGGAATGATGAGTAACTATTATCACAGTGGCGGTAATACAAAATTGTTTCAAAATCAACCTGTCACTTAAGCATTCTGCTGCTCATTTAAATGTAGCATAATTGAAAAATTAAAATACATTTGAAACCTTTAAAAAGTCATTCAAAATAGTCATTATAATGCCTGGAAGCAAGGGTGTAATAGTGCATATAGATTACAGGGAATTATGAATAACAAATATTTGAAAGTAGAATTAATGAAGCATGTGTGATTCTGGCTTAATGATCCATACTAGGTATCCTTCAGTGGCAGTACACACATGTGTACCTTAAGAATTAATTTAATTGTCTGACAAATCCTGTTGAATCTTCTTAAAACATATTCATGATCTGACCATTTCACATCCTTCATCTCTCTCTCCCTGGTCTGAACCACCACACACTCACTAGGATTATTATAAAGACTTTCTAGCCTGTCTCCTTCTACACTTGATGTCCCCCCAAGCCTTCCCCCTCTACCCTTCCACACAATATTCTTTAAGCACAGTAGCCAGAATGGTCATTTAAAAACTTTAGCCTAGTGATAGCACTCGTCTTTTAAAAACCCAGTGACTTTTATTTCACATCAGTCAAAGCTAACACCCTTAGAAAGGTACACAGGCCTCTTAAAATTCTACACTCATCCATTTCACTCCTGAATCAAGACTTTTTCACTTTTTCCTCTGTTTGGAATGAACTTCCTCCAGATCCAGTACCACTCATGCTCCATCATACTTTTCAGAGTTTTGTTCACATATCATCTTTTCAGAGAAGGCTTTGGCTACTGTTTTAAAAATTGCAACCCTGCCCTGGCCGGATGGCTCAGTTGGTTGGAACACCATCCCCTACATGGAAAGGTTGTGAGTTCGATTCCCGGTCATGACACACGCCTAAGTTGTGGGTTCAATCCCCAGGGTGTGTGCAGGAGGCAGCCAATCGATGTTTCCCTCTTTCCCTCCCTCTCTCTAAAATCTGTAAGCATATCCTAGAGTGAGGATTAACAAAAATTGCAACCCCTACTTATACTGGGCTTTGTCTACCTTGCTTCTTTGCTTTATTTTTCTCCATAGAAATGATCATCATTTGGCATAAGACATATTTTATTGTTTTTTGTGTGCAAAAGTCCATGAAAGCACACGTTGGCGACTGCTTTTTTATGATTTTATCTGTATAACAAAATCTGATAGATTAGGCCTTCAGGAAGTATTGGTTGAATTAATGGGTGCCTTTAAATAATTCAAGGCCCCTGTTAGTCTGAAAATGATGAATTTGTTTACTACTGCAGGTTTGCAGTGATCATGGAGGGCATATTCGCTGGAGATCTCTGGCTCAGGATCCCACACTTCTGCAATTACAGTGTCAGACGGGCCTATAATCATCTCAAGGCACAGCTGAGGGAGGATCCCCATCCAGACTTTCTCTGTGGCTGCTGATTGGCCTCAGGACTTCCCTGGAGATTGTCTGGAAATACCAGTTCTTCATCACGTGGGTCTTTTCATAGGGGAGCTCACAGTATAGCAGCTGGCATTCCTCAGAGTAAGAGAGGGCACCCAAGAAAGAAGCCATAGTCTTTTTTTCATCTTTTTAAAAAAATTTTTTTATTGTTGAAAATATTACAGATGTCCCCTTTTTATCCCCATTGATTCCCTCTACCCCACATCCATCCCATCCCCAGGCTTTCCCCATACCAATGTCTGTGTCCATGGGTTATGCTTATAAACATTCTTTGATTAACCTCTCCCCACCCACTCCCCCCTCCCTCCCTTCCCTCTGAGATCCCTCAGTCTGTTCTATGCTTCTTTGTCTATGGATTCATTTTGTTCATCAGTTTATCTTGTTTATTATATTCCAAATATCAGTGAGATCATGTGGTACTTGTCTTTCTGTAACTGGCGTATTTCACTTAGCATAATACTTTCTAGTTCCCTTTATGCTGTCCCAAAGGATTAAAGATCCTTCTTTTTTACAGCTGTATAGTATTCCATGATGTGAAGGTCCCACAGCTTTTTTATCCACTCATTTACTGATGGGCACTTGGGCTGTTTCCAGATCTTAGCTATTGTAAATTGCCTGCTACACACATAGGGGTGCATAAGTTCTTTGTGATTGGTGTTTGGGGATCCTTAGGACATATTCCTAGAAGTGGAATCACTAGGTCGAATAGCAAGTCAATTTTTAATCATCTGAGGTAGCTCCATACTGCTTTCCATAGTGCCTGTACCAGTCTACATTCCCACCAGCAGTGTACCGGGGTTCCCTTTTCTCCACACCCTCGTCAGCACTTGTAGTTCATTGATTTGTTGATGGAGCCATTCCGACAGGTGTGAAGTGATACCTCATTGTGGTTTTAATTTCCATCACTCTGATGATTAGTGATGTTGAGCATTTTTTCATATGTCTCTTGGCCATCTGTATGTCCTCTTTGAAGAAGTATCTATTTAGGTCCTTTGCCCATTTTTTAATTGGATTGTTTGTCTTCCTTTTGTTAAGTTGCATGAGTTCCTTATATATTTTGTATATTAACTATTTATCAGATATGTCCTTGGCAAATATGTTCTCCCATACAGTGGGCTCCCTTTTCATTTTGTTGATGGTTTCTTTTGCTGTACAGAAGCTTTTTATTTTGATGCAGTCCCATTTGTTTATTTTATCCTTAGTTTCTCTTGCCCTAGGAGATGTATCAGCAAACATACTGCTACGAGACATGTCTGAGATTTTGCTACCTATGTTTTCCTCTAGGATTTTTATGGTTTCATGTTTTACATTTAAGTCTTTTATCCATTTTGAATTTACTTTTGTGTATGGTGTAAGTTGGTGGTCTAGTTTCACTTTTTTGCGTGTACCTGTCCAATTTTCCCAACACCATTTATTGAAAAGACTGCCTTTACTCCATTGTATGTTCTTGCCTCCTTTGTCAAATATTAATTGACCATAATGGCTTGGGTCAATTTCTGGGTTCTCTGTTCTGTTCCACTGATCTATATGTCTGTTCTTGTGCCAGTACCAGGCTGTTTTGGTTACAGTGGCTTCGTAGTATAACTTGATATCTGGTATTGTGATCCCTCCAACTTCGTTCTTCTTTCTCAAGATTGCCATGGCTATTCGGGGTGTTTTTTGGTTCCTTATAAATTTTCGAACTGTTTGTTCTAGATCTGTGAAATATGCTCCATATATTTTCTCCATCTATTAATATGATCATGTGATTTTTGTCTATCAGTTTGTTTATGTGATTTATCATGTTTATTGATTTGCAAATATTGTACCAGCCTTGCATCCCTGGAATAAATCCCATTTGGTCATGGTGTATGATCTTTTTAACTTATTGCTGGATCCGATTTGCTAATATTTTGTTGAGGATTTTAGCATCTCTGTTCATAAGGGATATTGGCCTGTAATTCTCTTTCTTTGTAGTGTCTTTATCTGGCTTTAGAATCAGGCTAATGCTGGCCTCATAAAAAGAGTTTGGAAGTGTTCCTTCCTCTTTGACTTTTTGAAATAGTTTGTGGAGGACAGGTGTTAATTCTTCTTTGAATGTTTGGTAAAACTCCCCTGTGAAGCCATCTGGGCCTGGGCTTTTGTTTGCTGGGAGCCTTTTGATTACTGCTTCAACTTCTTCAGCAGTTATGGGCCTATTCAGGTTTTTTGATTCTTCCTCATTGAGTTTTGGAAGGTTGTATTTTTCTAGACATTTATCCATTTCATCCAGGTTGTCCAGCTTGGTGGCATATAGTTGTTTATAGTATTTTCTTATAATCCTTTGTATTTCTGTTGGGTCAGTTGTTATTTCACCTCTTTTGTTTCTAATTTTGTTTATTTGGGTCCTCTCTCTTTGTTTCTTGATGAGCCTGGCCAAAGGTTCATCAATCATGTTTATCTTTCAAAGAAGTAGCTCTAGGTTTCATTGACCTTTTGTATTGTTTTTTAAGTCTCTATGTCATTTATTTCTGCTCTGATCTTTATTATTTTGTTCCTTCTACTTATTCTGGGCTTTTCTTGTTGTTGTCTTTCTAAGGTTTTAAGTTGTAGGGTTGGAGAGTCTATTACAAGTTTTTCTTGTTTTTTGAGATAGGCTGGTAGTGCTATGAACTTCCCTCTCAGGACGGCTTTCATTGTGTCCCATAGATTTGGAGTTATTGTGTGTTCATTTTCATTTGTTTCCAGGAAGTTTTTGATTTCTTTCTTGATCTCTTGGGAAACCCATTCATTGTTTAAAAACATGCGTTTCAGCCTCCATGTGTTTGAATGGTTTTTAGTGTTTTTATTGTAGTTGATTTCTAATTTCATGCCACTGTGACCCGAGAAGATGCTTGATATGATTTCAGTCTTCTTGAACTTGTAGAGACTTGTTTTGTGTCCTAACATGTGGTCTGTCTTTGAGAATTACCCATGTGCACTTGAGAAGAATGTGTATTCTGCAGCTTTGGGGTAGAATGTTCTGTAAATGTCAATTAAATCCATCTAATCTAGTGTGTCATTTAGGGTCACTGTTTCCTTGTTGACTTTTTGTCTGGAAGATCTATCCAGTGAAGTCAGTGGGGTGTTAAAGTCCCCTAGTATGACTGTATTGCTGTCGATTTCTCCCTTAAGGTCCTCTAGAAGTTTTTTTTATAAATTTAGGTGCTCTTATGTTGGGTGCATATATGTTTATCAGGGTTATATCCTCTTGATGGATTGATCCCTTTAGTATTATGTAATGACCTTTCTTGTCTCTCGTTATGGTCTTCATTTTGAAGTCTATTTTGTCCAATATGAGTGTTGCTACCCCAGCTTTCTTTTCATTTCCACTTCCATGGAAAATTTTTTTCCATCCCTTCACTCTCATCCTGTGTGGGTGTTTTGTTCTGAGGTGGGTCACATTTTCTTGTCCATTCACCCACCCTGTACTTGTTTATTGAGGCATTTAATCCATTTACATTTAAGGTTATTATGGAAAGGTACTTATCTACGCCATTTTGTTTCTTTATGCATATGTTTCTCATTCTCTTTATTTCTACTTCTAATTATAGCAGTCCCTTTAACATTTCCCATAATGCTGGTTTTGTAGTGATCAAGTCTTTTAGCCTTTTTTTTTGTCTGGGAAGCTCTTCATTTCACCGTCTGTCTTGATTGATAAATTTGCTGGATAGAGTAGTCTTGGTTTCAGATCCTTGTTTTTCGTTACCTTGAATACTTCATGCCATTCCCTTCTGGCCTGTAGAGTTTCTGATGAGAAGTCAGCTGACAGCCTTATGGGGGCTCCTTTATAGTAACAGATTGCTTTTCTCTATCTTCCTTTAAGATTCTCTCTTTGTCTTGGATTCTTGGCATTTTAATTATGATGTGTCTGGGCATGGGCCTCTTTGGATTCTTCTTGCTTGAGACTCTGTCCCTCCTGAACTTGTGTGACTTTTTCCTTGATCAGGTTAGGAAAGTTTTCTGCCATCAAATAGGTTCTCTAACCCCTGCTTGCTTTTGACCTCCTCTGGCACTCTTATAATACAAAGATTGTCACGTTTCATGCTGTCCCTCAGCTCCCTTAGACTGTCCTCCTGTTTTTCAGTTGTTTTTTGTTTTGGGGTCTCTGATTGAGCAATTTTTTCTACCCTGTCTTCTAATTCACTGATCTGATCCTCAGCTTCCTCTAACCTGCTGTTTATTCCTTCTAAGGTATTCTTTATTTCTGCTATGTCATTCTTCATTTCTGACTGGTCATTTTTCATAGTTTCCATATCTTTTTTTCATGCAGTTGAGCATCCTTACAATCAGTATTCTGAACTCTATATCTGAGAGATTGCTTACCTCCATTTCATTTAGCTTTTTTTCTGGAGACTTCTCTTGTTCTTTCATTTGGGGCTTGTTTTTTGGTCTCCCCTTTGTGGCTACTTTTTTGGGTTTGTTTTTAAGTGTTAGGGAGATCTGCTAGGACTCTCAGTCTTTTTGGATGATCTGTGGTACAGGCCAGTGTGAGATGCAGTTTGTGACTGGCCCTGAGTACCCTGTTTGGAGCTATCAACAACCCTAGGCTTGAGGTCTCCACTGCTGGGGCTGGGTGCGTTTGGACAGGACCAAGATGCACACCAAAGTCCGCTTTTCTAAGGCTGGGATCTGGGAGCAGAGCAGGCAAAGACTCAAAGCATCCTGAGGTCTGCCTCTTCCTGCATACTGATTAATCTGATTTCTTAATGAGCCTCAGGCTGCAGAGGCTCCACATGGTGGGATGGCTGTTATCAGTGTTTTAACAAGCCTCAGGCTATAGAAATTCCTCTGGGCAGGGTGAGAGGTTTTACAGCAGGGTGGGACAATTGCTTTCCCCCTCAGGCAAAAGCTGAAGATTCACAGCTGGAGAAAGACATCCCACAGTCTGGGGGAATTACTGGGCACAGGAATCCAGACGGGCATCCCCTGGTCTCATTTTCCAGAGCCCAAAACTCCAGACTCTCCCCACACAGCTCCAGTCCACTCTACTCCTCCTCTGTCAGAGCCCAAGGTGAGTGGCTGCACCCGAAATGTTATGCATTGGCTCTTTAAGAGGTGCCTGCAGTTCCAGCCATCTCTCCCTGGCCGACAGAAACCCGGTGCTTTCACAGCTAGATGATGTGTGGGCACCTTTCTCAGTTCTGGTGCTCTGGACTGGGAAGCCCAGCCTGGGGTTTAGGCCCGAGAGTCCTCAGTGGGACCCCCACAGCTGAGATCTCCTTCTGGACCTTCAGCTGTTGCCTACGGGAGCCCAGCAAGCCCTCTCGCATTTGCACTTCCTCCCACTCTCTGTGCTGTCTCCACTTTTCCTCCTTGGTTATGAGGGTGCTCACCAGCTCATCTTCAGTTGGTTTTTAGGATGGTTTTTCTATGTTTTAGTTGTAAATCCGTGTTGGTCCTGGGAGAGTGTCCATGTGGCTTCCACTCAGTCCCCCGCTATCTTGGATCTCCCAAAGTTGTCTTATAGCCTAATCTTGCAAGTGACATTGTGTTACCTCCACTACTAGAAGTGAGGTTTTGTTGTTTTCTTTTTTTTCACTAGAAGTGAATCACTAGACCAAGTCCATACAAAAGTGGAGGAGTTTATACAAGGGCCCAATTACCTGAAGGCCGGGATCATTGGGAATTATTTTGTAGGCTAACAACCACAGGTGACAATGAAGGTCACCTCCTTCTCCTAAATGACTGACATCAAGGTAACTGTGTTGTTCCTCAATCTCAAATATATTATATTTTGCTCTTATTATTCTCTAGATAAAGGATATTACATGTTCCTACCCGTTTTTACTCTGTGAAAGTTTCTCTTGGGTCCTTCCTAGGTATAGAATGTGTAGGTCTTAGGGAATACCCGTTTATAGCTTTATCAGTATTGCTAATTATTTCCCATAGGGTTAAATAGTTTACATTCTCACATAATATGCGCCACTTTAGTTTGCAAACATTTTAACATTTGCTACTTCGATGAGTGTGCAGTAGTAGCTTATGCTTTGATTTTTGTGTCCCTGATTACTGAAGAGGTTGAACATCCTGTGTTAGCTTTTTGTTTTGTTCTTTCTTTTGTTTGACTTTTCTGATCATTTCTTTTCCATTTCTCTATTCAGTTGTTTATCTTATGTGTAGAAGCTTTTTATATATTCTGCATACTAATTTTATTAGAGTTTAATCATGGAAGCGTGACCAGTATAAGCAGTATAGAATATAAGATTAATTATGGGAATTAGAACTCAACTTTAAGTTGATGTTTAGAAGCCACAGTAACATACCCCTTGTCAACTTGACATTAGTGTATATGTTTTTTCTAATCGGTATATATTTTTTCCTAATCGTACCTATATTTCAAATAAAGACAAGAGCCAAAACATGCTTTCAAGTAACATAGTGCAACTTTTTCTCATAAAACTGACTCACTATTTCTATCCCCCAAAGAGGATACAGAGTCCCTTTCCCATGAAAGGGTGGCACTCTCAACTTCCAATTTAATGGGACCATTGCTGTCATCCCTAGTAGAAGCCTGAGACTTGTGGCCCAACAAAGCCCAAAGTCATGGGAACAGGAAACAAATATTTCTCTAGTGGATCACTAGGGGTAATTGTGAACAGCCACTCCCATATCTACCTCTTGAATCCCAGTCCTGCAAATACTGACTCTGGGAGATGTAGCACCATGTATTGGTGGTTATTTAGACCATCCAACATCTTGGAAGACATTTCCTCAGCTTTGCAAGGTGGTGTTGTCCAGCTGTTGCTGTAACTAACTCTGTGGTGGAAAACATGGTAAGGCCAGTGACTCCCTTAAAACTGCTGTAAACATGAGCAATTACTGTACTTTATTGCTGTAAAATAAGTTTCTTAGAACCTGCTCTGTTGTATGTTATGGTGTTAAATAAGGCATTTTGCAAGTTCATGGATGAACATATTCACAAAAAATTCACAGGGAGAGAAGGTAAATCTACATTGTTATTAACTGTATATTCAAACGAAAACAAAGTGCCACTTTTCCCGTGATGGAAATGGTCCAATGAAATCCACTTGGCACTGATGCTTCCCTGCTTCCCTCCCCTCCCCCAAGCAATGCTGCAGATGGAGGCACAGTGTTGATCTGTCCATTTGGTAGATTGGGCACTCAGCTGTGGCTATAGACAGGCTAGTTGTTTTGAGTGCAAATCCACCTTCTTGAGGCCACACCTATCCCCCATTTCTGCTGTCATGCCCATTTTGCCTTTGAGCCATTGTGAAGGCTCGCCATGGAGGAGATAGGATGGGTCATCTTGTCCACATGACAATTAGTACTCCTCTGTTGAGTAATCTTTTCGTGAGTATTTAGATGGTACATGGGTATCTTTTCACTGTTCATTTAGAGGATCTGTCTTTCCAGACTTCTTGTCACCAAATTTCCAACAGCATTTCTTTAATTCCTTATCCAGCCAACCAAGCCTTTAGTTGCTACTCATGATGTGGTGTAGAATTGTACCTCTGGTGATTTCTCCTTCCAAGCAAATGAACCAGAATATACATTATTGAAAGTGCTGTCTCGCTTTAAAACCTGTTGCTTTGCTTCCAAGCTAGACTATCTATTAGTCTTTCTCCTGGCATACAGGTTGGAGGTTCTGGAGAAGGAGTCAAGCAGGAGCTAGAGAAGATAGGGAGCCATTAGAGATTATTGTGAAAACCATGGCAGTAAAAAACATTATCTAGATAGTGTATCGGTGAGGAAGTAGGGAAAGGTATGCATGTGGTATGTATGACTATTTTAAAAGCACTGCTACTTTTGATCTGGCTGGTGTGGCTCAGTTGGACATTGTCCTGGGCACCAAGAGGTTGCTGGTTCGATTCTCGGTCAGGGCACAAGTCCAGGTCAATCCCTGGTGGGGTCGGGGGGCCTGTGGGCAAGGCAGCCAGTCAATGTGTCGCTCTCGCATCAACGTTTCTCTCTCTCCCTCTAAAAGTCAATAAAAAATCTTTTTTAAAAAATGAAAAGGGCAGTTACTTTCTTCCTTACCTTCACCCTGAATATTTTCTGATTTGAAATGAGAATTAAAGCCTACCTCTTTAGGTTTATATATGTATAGCTAAGTGTGTGTGTGTGTGTGTGTGTGTGTGTGTGTGTGTGTGTGTGTAGAGAGATAATAGGTATGTGTATATCTATGTATATTTACATAGATAAAGACATATATACACATTTATCTGTATAAATATATGCATGCATACATGTGCATACATTTTTAAGAGCACAATTATTTTAAGGAATGTATATATACACATATACTTAAAATATAATATTATGTTATTAAAATTTGTGGCCACTGGTTTCGTATAATAAATTTAGATATTGAATCTTATATTTCTAACCTTTCTTGCTGGATGTTATATTCTGATCAGTGATTGTATGTGAGACATCAGATGCAAGCTATTTTGTTGTTCTCCATGTCTTAAAACTAACTTTTGAATGCATTTATCAAATTACTTGCCACAACATAATTCTTACATTATCTCACACACTTACTTGGGAAACTGTATTATACATCATTCTTATGAGGAAAGTATTACTTGGCAGTTATTGCATACATTTGCTTGCTGTCAGCAGAGAACAACTTTATTTTCACACATATTTTTCCTTTTTGGAAAAATTGAGGTAACAGCTACATTTTGCTACTGGACTGTGAATATGCATAAATAATAAGTGAAGGATGAATAATTAAAAGTCTTAAATTCTGTGTTCTGTAATAGTTGTTAAAGAATTGGATGTTTTTCTCATATGAAATTTACAGTAATTCTGTGCAGTCCATAAACTGGTCATGTATCCTGTACAGTAGATGTTTACCCAAGATTATTCATGGGTTTGATTAAATGACATGGAAGGCACTTAAAAATGAAGATAGAAATAGAAACCACATCTCTTGGCTTTTGGTCTATTGCTCCATTAAGAATTTCACCTGCTTTTTAAGAAAAGACAACCCAATTTTATCCCAAGTGATGATGGCAAGTTGATAAATATATGGGGTGGCTGCGTGCCCACGAATGGCAGGATTGGTCAGTGAGAGTCAGGCTGGGGAACAGGGCAAAGGCAGATGTGTGTTTGGTCTAATTCAGGTGCAGCCACTTCACTCAGGTTTGAATATGAGGCCTAGTATTTACTAGTTCTTGCTTCATGGGCACAGCCTTACAGAAGATATAACAACAATGACCTGAGCTGTCGAAAAAACTAAGTCCTGGTCTCGGGTATAATGAATAAGGAAATATCTCTGCATCAGTCTTCACTCGTGCCCTTAACTGACTCAACAGACGCACGGTGTGACATCATTGAAGATGTGGTGCAATGAAAATGAAGGAGAGATTGCAAGCCAGTTATTAGTAGCCATTGTTAAAACATTTCAACTGTTCATTTACCCCTTTTAAGAGAATTGCTGCTAATTTTGGAAATTGTTGAAATACGATATTTCCTCATTTGTTACAAGTATAGAAAAGTGCATAGATGTACAACATCATAAAATGGTTCATGTTTTGCAGTAACAGCAGTTGCTTTCCTGGGGAGATGACATTAATTTGAGCAGTATCTCTTATTTTCCAATAACCTTTTACATTACAAAAAAAAATCTGCAACTTCATTTTCTTCCCCTATCTGGAAACCATAGAAACCAATGTGAAATTATAGTTAAGAAGTTCGTCACTGGGCTATCTCAAGCTGATCTCCATGGAAACATTTCACAATATCTTGAAATGAAAGATCTTCCAATCAGACACACACCCATAACTGATGGGCGTCTGACAAATATAACAACAAAAAGTACATGGATATTTTATTAGCTAATACATGCAGTAGAGGCTTAAAACTACCTCATAATGGAGAACATTTTAGTGGTAACTACAGAAATAAAGATACAGTTTTGAAAACAATGACCTGTCACTTTTAAAAAATACTATTCTTTATGTTTACATTAAAGGCAAGTTCTTAAAATAGTACGGACTTTGAATTCAGAAAGATTTCTATTCACAGTCTAGCTCTGCCCCTTTTAGCTGGCTCATCTCTCCCATTTTCTTATAAAGTTGAGGGAAGTAATACCTGATTTACAGAATTTGCAGATTAAATGAGTTAAGTTAAATGTTTAATAAAAATTACCAATTTTTATCTGGTAAAATGAGTGAGTGATGGAAATAAGGCGACGAGGGTGATTTCAGCCTGTTAATGAATGGTTAAGGAATAGTACTGCTGTTGGGGACAGAGGCTAACTATGAATGCCACATTCTCTAATATCAGAGCTGCTATGGTGCTTTAACTTTGACACCACATGCAAAGGCTAAGCCTAGTTTAAACCTCAGATCTTCAAATACTCACTTTTAAAATTATTTGGACCTTGGGTCACAGAAATGTCCTGGAAGAGGGGCTCCATTATATTCTAAGAGTGGACTCTAAAATCAGCCTGTTAGGTAAAAATCATTTTCAAATTATTTTAAATTACACATAAGTCTCAGCATTCATTTAATGTAGTTTTCTGTTAGGTATACTATGTATGCAGCAATATACATTTACTGAGACATATGTGACAAGTATAGCTGTACAATAGACCCACAGTGTGAGGACATGCCTTTTTGTAAGAAAATGAAAGTGAGAAAGCATTCAGGAGCGTGTAGACTTATTGAGCAGGGCAATAATAGATAGAATGCTCTCCTCTGTATGCATTCTTTTTTTTTTTTTTTTTTTTTTTGGTCTCATTCTGTATGTCTCCGAGTGTTTGGAGTTAAATTTGATTAATTTAAATACATATATGATGTGACTCCACTATATTACCATGGATACAATATTAACATTAGGCAGCTTCTAAACTTTTTCGACTGAAACATATGCTCAATGATGGATGTATGACAAACTTCTATGAATTCAGAATTTAATTTTTCAAAAAAATAGAGAAAGCAATAAGTACATGCATATTTCCTGGGTTAAGAAGTCATATGTATTCGTAAACATTTTAAGCATACAAATTACATTGATTATAAAATTTCTTAAACATTTTAAGGAAATAACTGAAGGTTCATAAGTGATATGATAATTTATATTTACCTCCAGTATGTTACAGAACTGCGTTTAAAACTTTTCATTCCTCAGGTTAAGATAGACTTGCAGTTATGTCACAATTTCAGGTGCATTGTATTTGGCCACACACTTTCTTCTCAATGAAACACATTCAAGTGCTAATATATGTGAGGGGCATCTACTAGAAAAAACCTTCAGTTCACTCCAATTTCTTTTACTCTATTTTAATACTATTTAACATTTTTTATTGCAGGTATTATAAAAGTAGTCAAGAAAAACAATTAGAGGCATAAGGATGGGAAAGCAGTAGTTAACATCCATTTGCAGATGAGAGAATTATATATGTGGAAAACAGATAGAATTGATGGGGAAACGACAAATAATCAGAGAATTTTAAGGTGATACCAGATTATAAAATCATAAAATCAGCATTCAGCAAGATGATAGGGATGAGACAAAGGGAAAATAAACACATAGAATGCATATATGTAAACTTATGTCCAACAAATGTATGTGTGTCTGTATCAACAAATGAAAACCACATACCATGTTCTTGGACAGGGATACTCAATGCCATATAGAATTTAATCTTCCCCGAGATAATTTATAACATTAAAACTTTCCCAAGAAAATACTGAAAAACTGTATTTCTTTGGAACTTGGCAAGTTAATATAAAACTCATTTAGTAGAGCAAATAATAATCAGGACATGAAAATTCCAGATACAATGGCTGACTTTGTAAGTTATTAAAACATTTTCCAGAGTTTCTGTAAAGCATTATGCTGTTGTGAACAAATGGAAGGAAGACTGATATGAGAGAACAGGGAATCAATAAATAGATCGTATTGTGTGTGGAAATTTAATAAATGATAAAGGCAGTATTTAAACAGTGGAGAAAAGATGAACTTTTAGTAAGTACTGTTGGCATAACTAGTTAATCATAAGGAAAACAGATAAAATTGTATCCATTTCTAACACTATAGACAGGATAAGTTCCAATTGGTTTAGAGCTATACATTTTAAGAATTAAATTACAAAACAAGAAAACATGGGGAAATTTATAACCTAAGAAAAATTATTAATTAACCATGTTAAGAAATAATTTTTGCATTGCAAAAATTTAATAAGCGAAGTAAAACACAATAATCGGTAAAGGTGTTTAAAAATTGTCATTTTAGCCTGGCCGGGCGTGGCTCAGCGGTTGAGTGTCGACCTAGGATCCAGGAGATTGAGGTTCGATTCCCGGTCAGGGCACATGCCCGGATTGCAGGCTCGATCCCCAGTTGGGGGCGTGCAGGAGGCAGCCGATCAGTGACTCTCTCATCATTGATGTTTCTGTCTCTCTCTCCCTTCCTCTCCCTGAAATCATAAAAAGACATATTTTCAAAAAATTGTCATTTTAAAGAGTCACTATTCCTAATATATAAAAGACTTCTGAAGGGAGAAAGGTGAAAGATCAGTGGGCAAAAGAGATCAGCAAAGAGCTCACAGAAAAAGAAATGCAGTTTGCTCTTATATATATGAAAAAATTCACAACTTTCCATAATTAAAAAAAAGTGCTAATTAAAACAAAACTGAGATACCCTTTCTCACCAATCAGACTTGCAAAAAATCCCAAACCTTGACTATATGTTGACGAGGCTGAGGGAAAATGGGCACTGCCAGACATTGATGTTGGAAATGCAAAATGGTAAATCTCCCTGGAGGAGAATTTGGCAATATTCTGCATTTATCCTTTGACCCAGCAATCTCATTTCTGGTACTCTATCTCAAAATGCACTGGCAAATACATGAAAACGTATATGCAGGATGCTATTCGTGGCAACACTCTTGTAATAACAAAATATTGTAAATAGCCAGTTATTAAACTCTTGTCTGGCGCTGTGAATGGGGGCGTAAAGGGTGCTACTAGCCTTTCTATTTTTGCCTCCCCTTCCTTTGAGCATCACAGCAACACTTCTCCCCTCCAACAGTAAGATTTTATTCTCCACTGATTGAAATACTGCCTTTATCGTGAGTACTAAGTGCTTTTGTCTGGAGCTTGTCATGTTGATTACACAATTCATTTGTAAGAACAAACAACATCTAGAAAAACCTGAACTTTTTAATAAGTAGTGTTGGACTAACTGTTTAATCACAGGAAAAACAGATAAAACTGATTCCATTTCTGGCACTCTCCACAGGATTGATTCCAAATTGTTCTCAGATTTACATATTTTAAAAATGAAATCATAGAAGTGGAAGAAAATGGGAACACTAAGGTATCACCTGAGTAATAAGTATAGGAAATAACCAACTATGACAATGGAATCAAAGGGAAAAAGTTGCAGATATTGAAACTCAGAAGCATAAAGAGGGGTCAACAGAACTGTTACTTAGACCTCTGAAGAACGGGCACTGAGTGGCTGGTGCTGGCATCTTTGCCTTTGGAGTCCTGCAGAGCTGCCATTCAGACCTCCAGTGGTGGGCAACCAACAGGCTTGTTATCTGTTATAGCGCAGTAAGTATCTGTCTTTGAAAATCAGAAAGAAACTAATACGGAATCAACTACTCCAGAGAATATTAGGAAATCATCTCAGGATTTAAAAAATTGGAATATATGTAAAACAGAATCTACCATTCATCTTGCCTCTTCTATATGAATTCCAACGAAGGATAAAAAAATGGGGATTTGCTTATTTTTATATTCTATCTAATAATTAAAGAAAAATAATTAAAATGCAGTCATTCAGATGAAAGAATGGATCTAAGCAATAATTAGTGACTACTATCATAAAATAAGAGAAAATAAGACATAGTATGTTTACTGGTGGAAGAACATACACCTCCTATGAATTACTATTGCCAAAAAAGAAAAAGTTGAATACAAATCTACCAGTTTACAGGAACTAAGACAGAGCAATATTTTGGACACCATGGGGGTACCGTAGGCAAAATCAAGACTAGGAAACTGTTTTGTACAAATATCCATTGTCCTCTGCAAAGAAATGGCAAAGAAAGACATACATATATGAGGCAGTGAGTGGGAATATATATATATATGTGAAATGAAATGAGATAAAATTTCAATGTTATGGATCATCCTTAGGTCCTGATTCAAAGAAATGGCTAAAAACATATGAGACAATAGTGAATTTGAACACTAATTGCACATGTGATGATATTAAGTAATTGTTTTAGTTGTATTGATATGGCTTTGTTAAAAATGAAAGAATGTTCATATTTTAGAGATATACCATAAGAAATTTATAAATAAAATACTATCTAGAATTCATTTCAAAATAATCCAGTATGTGTGTGTTAGGGTTGGGCACAGAAATGAAACAGAATGCCCATTTGTTGAAAATATTCAAAGTTCTAAATTGTGTGCGTGCATGGGAGTTCATTTTCTTATTCTATTTTTGTATTTATAATCTTGCTTTTGAAACTTCCCACAATAAAAATAAATACATTTAGGTTATTCATTTATCGTATGTTTTGTTGATAATCCGTGATTTTTAATGACAGTGTTCCTTCATTTTAGTACTATGATGTTCTGATCCCTATAAATGCACTTCAAATGCATTATTTCTTTACATTTCCTCAATAAACACATAATATTTGTTTTATTATTCCCATTTGTTTGATGTCAAAGTCTTTGCTCTTTCAACTATTTACCTTTCTGCCATTCTGCCTAATTAGTGGTTGAAGGTGATAAAAATTTCAGTTGCAAGTTTATCAGTGAAGAAGCTCTTTTAATACTAATAACTAATAATTATGAAATAACAGTAATTATTATTATATGCCAGGCATTGTTCTAAGGGCTTAGTGTGTTATTTCTTTGATGCCCTTCACCTATTAAGTAGAACTTTTATTAACTAAATGTATTTTATTGTGCTTGGAAAGCTTGCATGATTTGATAGCCACCTTCCTAGAATCTATTTAAGTTATTTCTCTTCTGTGAGACATATAATTTCCACCTTAGTCGCTATTAGAAATGATATGATACTGTATTCAGCAGCCTTATACACAAATCTTGAATCTGCATTTTTGGTATTTTTAAGTAGCCTTATGAGAGACATTACTGGGTATAACTATTTTTAAACTTTTGATATATATTATCAAAATGCTTTTTAGAACAATTTTGCCAGCTTCCACAAGTTGTACATAGCACATTCAGCATTATATGGAGTTCACTATACTTCAGTCCCATCAGTAATCTCATTTTTAAAGAGCAAAAGTAAAAACCGAGAGGTGAAAAATGCCATTTTATTTGTATGCTAATTTTCATTTACTTGATTAAAAGCATCAGATATTGTAAAGATTTTTTTAAATTGAATTTTAGAGAGAGAGGAAGGGACAGGGAGACAGAGAAAACATCGATGTGAGAGCGAAACATTGATTGCTTGCCTCCTGCACACCCCCTACCGGGATTGAGCCTGCAACCTGGGCGTGTGCGCTGACCGAGAATCAAACTGGCAAACTTTTGGTGCACAAGATGATGCCCAGCCAACTGAGCTACACTGGCTAGGGCTAACATCAGATATTTCAAAATAAGATCATTTTGTATGTGAATGCGGGCATGTGTATATGTATTGTTCATTATTTTCCTGCATCTGCTTTTTTGACTGACAGTCTTATCTTAATAAATTGTAAGATTTTTTTGTATATCCAAGTGCCAGTTCTTTTAGTCATATATGCTGCAAATATTTTATTTTATCTTTTGCCACTTAAATTTGTTCAGGATATTTGACAGGTGAATTTTCTATTTTGATGCAATCATTTAATCATTTCTTCTGACCTTTTCCAGTGAGCTTTTCTGCTGTGGCAGCTTTGGGAATCACAACATCAGAGAGGCATTCACACAGTTGGACCTTAGTTGATTTGTTTTTGAGACATAATTCTCCCCTTTGTCCAAAATGCTCTAGTCAACTGATTTTCTTTCATACCCTTGAATTTACCAAGCTCTTTGCCACCTTGGGTCGGGAAAGGCATGCTGTAGTGCCCGCGCTCTAGGCAGTGCAAAGCTGGGCCAGCTTGTCCAAAGCTGTTTTGTAGTCTGAGTTGGTGAAAAGTCCTGGCTTCAGAGAACCTCATCTCAGCAGGGAATTCCTGGCATTGAGCTGAGGAGCATTTCATTCTTAGTCTAAGGCTGTGGAAGTCAGGGTGTGATCAGAGACTCACCAGTTCCTTACTGAATGAACACATGCTTGGCTTTGATGGAAACTGTTATAGAAATAGATTTGTGTGTGTATTAGAGTCAGGAATATAAGTTTGATGTGTGTGTTAGATTTGAAATAAGTAACTTCATTTTGTGTGACTGAGTGTAACTGTGATGCCTGCGTGCCACGATAAGATTAACACTTTGTAGCCCCGGCTTCCAAGCAGGCCCGCGCTCTGTAGGACCCCGATAAGACACACTGAAGACGCACCACACCTTCAACTGAACTGTTAAAAGCAGGGGCTTTTTGGCCACATCTTTGGATGCTTGTCTGCCCTCCACAGACTTCGTCCCCAGCTCCGGGAAAGCTGACCCTGCCTTGCTCTGCCTGCACCTCTCTAGGAGAACTTCCAGAGGGCTGCAGTGACCGACGCTGTTGCGGCCGCACCCCCAGACTTTGTGTGTGTCTTTCAGCGGATCCTCCGGGTGGCCTGCTGGTGCCAAGAACCATTGGGAACTGGTAAATAAACCCTGTGTGATTTGCTTTATGTTTGTCTCTGTCTCCCTTCTTGAAACTTGAATTATTGGCTCGGTCTTATTGAATTAAAGTGTCTCTCGACCCTCACGGTGGTATAGCCACGTATTGGGAGTTAGACCACCTGCGTTTATGTCTCCAGAGAAACTGGGACAGAAACAGCCTATGGGTAGAAAAGACAGAGGAGAATTAATTGAAAAGCATCAATATTTTTAAAGTAGGATTTAATTTTTGTTTGCATTGCTGCTTTAACAACGGCTTAAGAGATATTTAGCAAAATGCTTGCATAATTTCATTCACAGTCATAGCTTATCTAAACCACTATAGTCCTGAAGTTTCCTCTCAATATTTAATTCACATAGACTACAAATCTGACTAGATAATTTCAATGACAACAGAATAAGTCATTCTCAATACTTCAGAGATGATCGTTTCCCTTTTTACTACTCAGAATTAGAGTGAGACTTAAAGCAAGCTTGAATTTAGAAGCCTGACTTTTGTTTGGGACTCTTGTTATTTTGAGAGGAAACATTTTGAAACATATTTCCTGCTATTTTTTAAAACTATGTTTTTATTGATTTGAGAGGACAAGGGTAAGTGATTTCGCTGAGTCATCTTGATAATTTCACAGAGTCATAGTGATTTTGCTGAGTCACAGTACGTGATTCTTGCTGAGTTATGGTTTCTGAATTTCGATGAGTTATTGCCTGGGATTTTTACTGAGCCATGTTTCTGAATTTCCGAGTAGTGTTTCTGAATTTTGCTGAGTCATCATTTCTGAATTTCACCGAGGCATGAGGTGTGATTTTTGCTGAGTCATGGTCTGTGATTTTTGCTGTCTTCATTCCTGAATTTTGCTGTCATTGCCTGTGATTTTCGCTGAGTCATGTTTCTGAATTTCATCATTATTTCTGAATTTCACTGAGTCATTTGTGAATTTCGCCATCATGTTTCTGAATTTTACCGAGTCATGGTTTCTGAATTTCATCGAGTCATGTTCCTGAATTTCGAGGAGTTATGGTTTCTGGATTTCACTGAGTCATGGTTAGTGAATTCTCACCAAGTCATGGTTTTTGATTTTCGCTGAGTCATGGTTTGCATTGCCTAGGGGTTGTGGTAAATGGAGATTATTTCAGACCTTTGTAAAAGTAACAGAGGTGTTGTATCTAGAAACTCGGCTTCCTCCATTTCTAGTTTCTTAAATTCTGGGATGGGTGTTCTCTGTTTTCCATATTTGATAAATCTCCTGTCTGCTGAAAGCCCTTGTCTCACTTCATTATTTTCACTTATACTTTTTACTCTTTATTATCCCTTTATGGAGATCTTGAGGTGAGAGAAAGAAAAAATATATGTATTTAGTCAATTGCCCTGAAATATAATAGCCACAAGTTACATTTAAATAAATTTTATTGGTATTTTATTTTTGAAACAAATATACAATCATTGAAGAAAACTTGTAGTACTCAGAAACCTATCAAGAAGAAAGTAACCATCAACAGTGATCTCATCATAGTATGACATTTTGGGTTTGATCTTTTTTAGTGATATCTTTATATCTATAGCTCTGGTCTATGTGTTATCAGTGGAAGTGGGGTTCTTGGGGTACTGCTGGAATAAGAATTTCCAGAGGCCCCCATGTGAGGATGAGGTATTATAGAAAGCTTTATTTCTGTGGAATCAAACTCCTGAGTTTCCAAGGTCCCATTTCCCTTAATCCCACCATATAAGTGTAGCTGTGGCTTTAGCAGAGCTAGAATCAAAGCCAGTGTCCAGAGTTTTCTTTCCATGTTGTATCAGTGTCCACTCCAGCATTAGGCCAGCTTAGCTTGTGTTCCCTGCTAAGTCCATTGCATGTGGGGTCTGTAGGGCCACATGGTTTGGAGGGAACATTGGCAGGAGTAAAGAAACAGGAATAAGAGAGCCCCATGGGCCAAGAACCAATAGAGAGAGAATTCCTTTGTTTGGGGAATGTATTCCCAAATATTTTGGGGCTTGCATTGGCTCCATCCCTTCTAGTCAATGATTTCTGTTCCCAGGTCTGACTGACAAGCATCTTCCCTATGCCATCCTGACTTTACTCTGCATGCATCCATTTCCCCTTTGTCCAGCCCCTTCTCGCAGTAATCTGTGGTTCCCTGGAGGGTGTGAAATTACAGCTTCCTAGTGAAGCTTCCCAAATGACATGCCTATAATGTCTGGCCTTCCTTTTGCTTCCTTTCTATTATTAATAACTAGCTAGTTACAACAGTATCAACCTTTGTATCCAGCATTGATCACAACATTATTTAGTGAGAATTTCCCATGTGAATAATTACTCATAAGTAAATTTTAAATGAAACATAATTCTCAATTTTATGCATGAGTATACATAATAAATTCATTATTTCCTCATGGTTTCAATTTAAGATATTTTCTCCCTGATCACTGTTAGACATAATGCTACAATGAGAATTCTTTGCATAAATATTTACCCCCACCTTTGATTATTTCCTTGGAATTTTATTTTAAAAGTAAGCATTCTGAATCAGATTTTAAAAATATAAAACTTCACAATTCATGTGCCAATTTCCTCTTCCAAAAAAAATCAATCAGCTGTATGTAAGGGATCCCTCTCATTAATCACTCAGCATAATATAGTACTAATTTTTAAAATGCCAGTATTATAGATAGAAATTGCATCTTGTTTTACTTGATTTTTATTTAATAATTAACTAGGTTGAAGCTTTTAGATTTTATTTGTTTTTGTTTCTTCTTTTAAGAATCATCTGTTTGGATCTTTTGCTGATTTTTGCAATCATGATATGTAATGGTTAGATTTTAGAATTTGGTAACAAACTAAAACTTGTTCCCTATCCAAAATACTCCTATACACCATTAGTTTTGTTTTGCAAATTTTGTTGTATATCACCTGCCTGAAATACCCAGTCAGCTTTTAAATTTTCTGTGGATACTGTTATCTACATACAGTTATTCATCTTGCCAAAATTTTAAAAATAAGTCATAAACTCAATAGAAGCATAAAGAAAGGGAACACACAGCAAGAATTATAATAGTTATATTTTTAGCATAAGAGAAGTAATTGGAAGACAATTGCAAGGAATGCAAAGAAGTGCAGTATCTAGTACGGCACCTGCTGAGAGGCTGTCACTCCATAAATTTTGTGAATGAATGAGTCAGGGAATTACGAGCAAGCAGAGGACTGAGACACAGCTGGTAATGAGATCTCCCTTCAGTCTTCTCTGCTATTTGGTAAGTAAATAAGGCAGGTCAGGAATTCTTTGTTTTAGTTTTTCTGTTTTACCGAAAATAATCATATCTACAGCACTCCAAGATGTAGTATTTATTAACCAATGCTTTCAAAAATGGTCAAAACTCTTCAGATTATATTTAGACAAATACAAGCAGTTCTTTTATTACTGTTATCCCACATAATATAAAGGTCATTAATTTACATTCCAGATAGATACAGTTGCAAAGGTCAGTGTTTCTTTAAATAGCAGGTGGTAAAAAACACTTCAAAGTGTTGTAAAGTTACTCTTTTTTGTAAGAATTCTATTAAAACATTTTATTGTAAAAATATGTCATATTAATATAATTTTGAAAAAAGGAAACTATTTGCAATTAACAGCTGTTAATTTACATTCCATTTTCTTAACTGTGAATGGATATATATTTGTTCGAGGCTGTTGTGGACAGCTCAAACTAGATATCAGAGTTAATAAATTTGCATTAAATTTGGACTGTATGTGCAAAAAATAATTATGAAAAAAAATGAGGTAAAGGGTAATTTGTATATTATTATTGTCAGAATTCGTTTTATGAGCCCTGGCCGGTGTGGCTCAGTTGGTTGAGCATCATCCCACGCACCGAAAGGTCATGGGTTCAATTCCCAATCAGGGCACGTGCCCAGGTTGTGGGTTTGGTCCCCAGTCAGGGTTTGTACAGGTGGCAATCGATGTTTCTCTCCCACATCAGTGTTTCTCTCCCTCTCCCTTCCTCACTCTCTCTAAAACCAATAAAAGCGTATTTTTAAACATTTATTATATGAACATTTTTTGAGATCTTACTAGGTTACAAGACAAGGAACTTATCTATAATAGTTGTATCTTGTCTGCATTCCTTCCTTTGGGCAAATTCCTCTGCATTATATGTAAAATTCCTGGCTACATGAGAAAGACATAATCCAGCCTGACCTCGAAGAATAGCCCTTACTTAGAAACAGTAGCAACTCCGGAACTTTTCAAGGAATGAATATAGATGTCGGTAGAAAGGGGATTATAGTATTTGTGTGGCAGGATTATTCAGTATAAGAAGACAGCAAACCCAGAGCTCACTTCTTTGTTAAAATGTGGATACAGTCTATTTGAGAATGAAAAGAGTAACTTCTTGATAGCATCGGAACCTTTGGGTCCAGCCAACCTGGAGCAAGAACCACTGCATGCATTTTCTTACTAAATGAGCCAACATATTTCCTTTTTACCTTAAGTTAATTTGGGTTGGTTTTCTCTTTCTTGTTAAACAATAGTGTCCTAATGCCTTATGCAGACACTGGGTATATAGCTTCCATTTTCAAGTGAAAGAAATAAAAATAAATCCTTGTCACACATTGTAGGTTATTATAGACGGTGGTAGTGAGTACACAGAAGACCAGGTAGGTAGAGCAGCTTGTGTAAGTGCAATTGAGGTTAGAAAGATTCCAGAACACATTAAGAAAATAACATTTCAAGGATTTTGGTCTGGCATCGATGGAACTTGGAAGTTGTCACTCTGTCTTAAAAACAAGTAAATAGCTGTAAAAGCAAAACAATAGATTGAAAAGATCAGAGGTTGCCAGGGATTAGGAAAGGGAGAGATGAATAAGCAGAGCATAGAGGAATTTTAGACTCACTGTAAGGCTGGCTATCCCTCTTTATACATTTGTAAAACCCACAGAATGTGCAGCACCAAGAATGACTGTGGGTGATAGCGATGTGTCACTGTGTGTTCACTGATTGTAACATATACCGCTTTGGTGCTAGATGTTGATAGCTAGGAAGATTATGCATGGGGGAAGTCAGGTGGTAAATGGGTACTGTCTGTACATTCTGGTCGGTTTTTCTGTAAAACTAAAACTCTAAATAATAAACACTATTGAAAAAAATATTGAGTGTGACTAGGAATAAGGTATATGAGAAAATGACGAGATTACCCTTCGAAGCTCTACTATGCAGTGCCCTTGAATGTCATGATAACTTGTTCTGATTTCATAAGTCATTTGGGGGCTGATTATAAATTTATATGTGTTTTTTTCCATCTTTGAGATTCTGTGACTTTTTTGAAAATCTCACTCAATACATAGAGTCACCGAGATATTTTCAGTCTGATAATTCTCTCAACCACCATCACTACAGCCACCACCACAACCACCACAGCGGTGATTAGCAAAGTTTTGCTTTTTTTTTAAATTTCTATTTGTGATGATTCCGAATAATAAACTGTGTTCTTTTCTAAATGTTTACCAACTTCATTTTATTTATTTTAAACTTTCTTCTTATTAAGATAGGATGGCAGATTACACTATGAAGTTTAAGGCGTACATGTTGATTTGGTACATTTATATATGCAATATGATTACCATCGTAGCATTACACTTCTATCATGTCACATAATTATTCCTTTTTTGTGGTAGGAACAAATAAGATCTTTAACAAGTTTGAAGTTTATAATATAGTATTGTTGTCTATAGTCTTGTTAAAGTTGTGCATTGGATCTCCAGGACTTACTTACCTACATGTTGTAAGTATGAACCTTAAACAGCATCTCCCCAGTGCTACCATCTGCTAGCCCCTGGTAACTACCATCCTCCTCTGTTTTTTACAAGTTAGCTTTTTTAGATTCCAGCTTATTTTAGTTATAAGTGATATAATACAGTACTTGCCTTTCTGTCTGATTTATCTCACTTAGCGTAGTGCCCTCAAGGTGTTTAAATATTTGAAGCAAGGCAGTGACATCACTTGTTTGATATGTAGAAAAGCCACTCTTTTGGTAAAAAATAGATTTGATGAGAGTGTGAACACAGGAAATGAGACCAATGAAATGACTATTGTTATCATCCAGGTTAACTCCTAAGGACATAACCAAAGAAATATCAAAGAGGAGAAAGGTTTAAAAAGCACTTAGGGGCTGGATTAGGAGAACTTGGTGAGGGGTTGGATGGGAAAGGTGAGGGAACTAGAGAGGACTAGACAGACAAGACAGGTCTCACATTTCAAGATCTCAAAGCATGAATGAGCCAGTGTAGGCCAACATACCATGAATAATTAAAAATCATAAATAAAGTTAACAACTCATAACTAAAACATGTTCTATCCTCCTGTCCTGAAAAATATAATTCCATAATGACATTAACAGAATTAATCCATGATTTTACATAACAGTGTTGGCAAGTATCAGAGATAGCCACATTTAATTATTATACATGTCTAGTGTTCTGATTTGCAATTTTTATGAAATCAATAGCTTAAGGGATTAAAAACTAAAATGTACTCAAAGTATGTAATTTAATATATTTTCAATAAAATGATAAATTTAAGTAAACTTAATAAATTACCTTTCATATTTTTAGGAAAGCTCCTCATTCAAAAACAATCTAAGTTATCTATTAAAACTAAGGTGCAAAATGAAAATTATAATTACTTTCATGATTTAAAATACAATTCCAGGATTTAATATCCCTCTGGTTGCCAACATAAAGAATTTGTATCCTGTTTCAAGCATGTTTTCTCTGGACCTTTATATATAAAAATTTCAAATCAGCATGAATTGTTAATATTGCTAAGTGTTCTACAGTCTCCTTTGAGGAGTTGGTAATGTGATACTAATTCTTGAGTACCTCTGGAACTACAGATTGGAACACGAAGGGAACAAGAGAATGGATGCTTGGCGCTAATGAGAAAAGCTGTGTCATTATTGCAAGATCCCATGCTACCTGAAGGAGCATTTTACAAGTTCAGTAATATGTTCTTATTTCCCTGAGCATGTCCACAGCTTCCATCCTCATCCTCCTCCACAGCCAGGTCCCTCCCTGAGGTCAGGAGTGACACAGTCCCCACATCTTCTCATCATTCAAAACTAGTTCCCTTTTGTCACGAAAATATAGGGCAAGGTGTATGAGGAACATTTTTATGGAACCTGAAAGATACTAATCAAGAGAAAAGATCTGAGTGGTAGAGTTCACCTGGTGCCAGCCTGAGCCCAGATTCAGAGTGACAGATGCCCACACCTTTCTTAATAGTGTGTGTACTTGTGTGCTCGTGTGTGTGTGTGTACAGTTACTCAGAGCTCTCTAAATTGTATGGCTCAGCACAGGGTTTCTCTTGCCTCAGTCAGTGATGCTTGGAGGAACACCGTGATATTTTTACCTTAAGTGTCTGTGTTACTGTCTACCAGGACAGGGATTCTCATAGTAAGGGACAGATTTAGGAAAAAATATAGGTTTAGTTGGGGACAAGTTAATTTTGAGATAGTGGTGGTATATCCAAATTAAAAGATTTAGTTGAGTTAGAAATATAATCTGGGCCTCTGAATATAGGACTGAGTTTGCAATATAGACTTGAGTTGTCGTTCGGTAGTTTCTAAGGGAAAAAATATTTCAAGGTTTCCCTCACCTTCTCCCCTTATTTTACCCAAGAAGAAACCTGTTCATCAGATGGCAGACACTGAATGAGCTGAAAGAGTGAATAAGTGAAGTTCAGTGGTTGAGTGGCGAGCGCCAATTGACTGCCTCTCTCATGCCTCCTCCACCCTTAAAGTTCAGCAACTTGGCCATTTCAACAACCCAGGAGCCCACTTTTTTCTTCCTTTGTTGCATATCATCTTCCTCTTCCTGCCATTAAATTAGAATGAAATAAGATTAACAACTTGCTTTAGGTTGAGTAAAATAGAGAAGGTGACTGGTCAAGTTTCAAAGTTCCTGACTTAAAAGCATCACAAGAATTGAGGTTCAGGACCAAAGACAGCTTCTGCTAAAAGATTCTTTCTCCTGTTTGTCTTGTTTGTTGTGTATAAATCTTAAGAGAAGGCTGGTGTAGTCTAGGTTAAATTTTCAGTACTCCCTGATAACCAGGCCATCTGAGATGAGTGAAACCATACCATAATATTAAATATCAGGATACTAGATAGTAAAAATCTCCCTGCATTGCTATTAATTAAACAACAAATTCAAATAGTAACGTTTGAACACATGTGCAGTCAAAAGAAGTTTCCATTGCAGTCTAGGTCCATGTCCCAAATATCAACAGGACCGGGAGCATTCCCTACATGTTGCTCAGCGCTTTCCGTTCCTCACTAAACAACCTGCTGGTGGGAAACACTGTTAAACCACGTCGGCATGTATTTTTGTGTACATGTACATATAAGAAGAATTCCAAGAAGTAAAATTTCTAAACCAAAATTAAGTGCCTTTTACATTTTGTTATTGCCCAATTGTTTTCCAGGGAGGTTGAGTCAATTTGTTCCCTTCGCCACTGTATGAGAAATTGTATTGAAATTAACAATACTTTCACTTTTGTCGATCCGAAAGATAAAGATGGTATAAAACTTTTGTTGTGAGTTGCATTTTGCTGATTACAAGAGAGGTCTGTAGATTGGTAATACTTTATATAACTGCTCACTTGCATAATGGGTTGTCGAGTTACTCTTTTAATGCATAGATATGCTTTATATCTCTAAGAAACATAGCCCTTTATCAGTTTATTATTTGCCAGTTTTACTTTTGTATAATATTTTTTTCCTGTGTATATACTGAATAATTTTGGTATGTGCAACTTTAACAATATTTTTTCCCTACCCTTTCTGGGACACGTGTCTCATGAAGAGTGTCATTTCCCACCTAAGATAATGAAGAAATGCACTAATATTTTTTCTGTTTTCTATGAGATTAATTTTTACATTTTTAACTTTGATATCTCTAACATGTTTTTGTAAATGAATGATGTTAAGATAAGCTTTATTTGTTCCAAGTGGCTAGCAGTCATTCTATGCACTTTAAGGAAAAGAAAATATATGTTTTCCTTATTGAAGCGAAATGGCTCACTGGCTGTCTGCTGAATCCCCGTAGGCACCTGGTCTCTCTTCTCTTCCTTTGATCCATCTACCTTTCTCACACCAAGAAAGATGAAGGAAACAAAAGTTATGAAATATAAGAAGATGTACATGGCATTAATAAGGTAGATTTTATATAAATATTCATATCTATACACAAATACACATAAAACCAGCAAAGGTTATGTACAGACATTGTACAGAAGAAAAGAAATGCAAATGCCTTATACAATTTTGAACTATGGCCAACTTCACTCAGAATCAAAGGTGTGCCAGTTAATGTTACAATAACATTTCATTTTTGGTCTCTTGTGTTGGCAAAAGTTAAGTGTTTTGATTAACACAGATTCTCACTGCTAATGGAATGTAAGTTGGCACTTTTTTTTATTAACCACTTGATAATAACTATTAAGACTCAAACTGTGCGTATCTTTCAACCCCGTGATTTCCTACAGGCATACCGTTACACATTAAATAATACATGTACAGTGTGTAGCATTATTTGTAACATCAAAAGAGCAGAAACAAGCAGTCAGCGGAAAGGGATTTTTTCACAATATTGTATATACATATAGTGAAATGTTATTGGCCTTTAAAATAGAGAGGTATATAGTGATAAGGAAAAACTCTCTAAAATATACTTTAAATTAAAAAGTTAATGATGTAAGCAAATGCTGAAGAGCTTGCAAGCTAAGCTTCCATGTATGCTAGAGGGTATATTGCATTAGAGGAAAAAGGATGGGTATAAAATTTCTGAAAAGATGTGTAAGTAAATGCTAATAGTTGGTGGGATGGGGTATTTCCAACATAATTGACAAATAGTTAATTTATTTAATTATAAGATGTTTTTATAAGTAAAAGAGGATACCAACAACTTTAGAAAAGTGGGCAAAGTAAACGAGCAACAGTTCACAGAGAAAAATTCAATTGCTAAATTTACTACAAAATATGGATTAATGTGACATTCTATTTTTCACCTGTCAGATTAGAAAAGATGGGCAGTGCAACATGTTAGCAGACTTTCTTCATAGTTTGTAATTTTGGATTACTCTATTTCAGAGGATAACTGAATAGAGTCTTCTCTGTCTCTCTCCCTCTGTCTCTCTGTCTCTCTCCCCCTCTGCCTCTGTCTGTCTGTCTCTCTTTTTCTGTGTGTGTGTGTGTGTGTGTGTGAGAGAGAGAGAGAGAGAGAGAGAGAGAGAGAGAGAGAGAGAGATTGATTATCACAACTTTAACCAGAAATCCTTGGCTTTCTGTCTGCCTCCACCCCCAATTCAGATATCTTCTCTGACGTCTTTGCTCAGCTCTGGTCCCCTGGAAGCTGACCTTCCCAAAACTGCATTTCCCAAGCTCTTTCTGCCAGTCAACTTTGACCAAAAGAAGGCATTGAAATTTTGGGGGAGAATTCAGAGACTGAAACTCCCTTGTCCTACCTCCCACCCTGTGGGTGCTGCTCCTATAGCGGTTGCCGAATCCCTCTACATGAAAGCATCCGCAGTTGGCCCTGTTCCATGAGTCCATTTCTCTTCGGGCTACAGGACCGCTGTGTGTTCCCCTTGCCCCTTCAGGCCCAGAGGTGATAGTGGCTGCTTTTTCTTGTGAGTTGCTCTATTTCTCTTGTTTGCTAACTTAACTCTTCTAACAAATATTCCCTTCAGTCAAGTCTCTTCACTTAAGACAGGGAGCACACAAAGAAATCTGCAAATGAACTAATGTAGAGGTACAAGCAAAACCATCAAAAAGCATTTATACATAGAAAATGAAGTAGAGAATTTAAATTTCTAAACATTCAATGAGCACATTTGTCAATTCCATCAGTAGTTGCAGTACTTTAAATTGGCATTCAATACTAGGAGAACATGGGTGGATTGCTGGTCTTACTGTGAGTTATTTCAGCAGATTAGGGCAGAAGCAGTAGACCGAGTTGGTGAACATTGGATTAGAGATGGTTAGTATAGATTACTCTATTTAGCAGCTTTGATAAAAAACTCTTTGTAGTATTTATTTCATATAAAACTGGACAATCAGTTAACCCCAATGACTGAAATGTTGTTCAGTTAGTTGTTTTTGTTTGGTCACAACACTATGTTTTCTTATCTTTCTGAAATTAAAAACTCACATATGGGATATAAAGGCAATAGAGGAAATATTTAGAATATTTTTCTTCAAGATTATTCTTAAATCACAGTCACCAACCTGATTCTTAACTATATCTAAAAAAAGCTTTTGTATAGCCACTCTATAATGTCATTCCCTAATATTCTTCCAAGATAAAATACTGCCCCCCAAATTCTATTATCCTCTATAGAAATTAAAGATCATTCTGTATTTCCTTTCTTATTATGAAATATTAATAATGTCTATCTTAATGTTTAATGGAAAGATGCTACTATCTAAAAAACATCAAGCATCATTAGAATAGTATCTACATTAGAGTTAATAAATAAAACATAAATAAACAACATAATGGAACTAGCCAGTGTAAACACTTGCCAGAAATAACAACAACACACAGTTTAGGTTAATGGTGAGTCTAATATCTTTTGTAATGCTCCTGAGAGGGACATTTTTGGATAGCATCTTACTTTGTTGAATTGTAGCTGAGTCATGTCAACTTTGGTACAGTTTTCAATGTGAGATATTAGTTTAGAAATGTAATGTTTACTGCAAAATTAAATGCCAAAATTAATGAAAATAAAAACTTTTACAAGATCTTATGAAATGCAGACAAAATACTAGATTGTGGCTTTTTTTCTTTTCAGGCCTAAGTTGATTGTAGACATCAATTAATATCAGGCTTTTCTAAGCATTTCTAATTTCAATAAAAAACCATTTCTCTTTGTTTTTCTAAAATGCATGTTGTCTTTATCTTAATGGCAATTAAAATTATCATCAGATTTAGTTGTGGAAAAAAGCATCCATCTCCCAGAAAAGAGTCATTTTCCATACTCTCTGCCTTGAGCACAAGATCAGAACATTGCATTTCCACCCCCTAAGTCACAAACATCATGCCATTTTATGAAACCCAAGAGGGCACCGAATCCACAGGCAGAAACAGAGATGGGACAATCACTTGACTGAAATGACGTCGAGGGAGTCGGGTACAAACAGCCCTGTCCCATGCGAAGGAGGAGGATGTGTCAGTGAAACGGAAGGAAACTTTTTCTGAATGATACAAAGAATTGGATCAGAAATAATTGGTTGGGTAATTGTTTTGCCATATGCGGCATGGCCTATTGTGTCAGGATAGAAAGTTGAACTTCCCATGAGGATAGAAGATAAAACGTGGGTGGAACCTGATTGTTTCTCTGTCGCAGGGCCTGGAAAGGAAGGTGATGGTTCCCATGGAGCACAGGAGGTCTAGATGGGGAAGAGCTTAGGGACCTATTCCGTGTTTGAGATGTGGAAACAAAGCCAGAGTAACTCAGAACAGAAATGCTCTGCAACGGACGGTATTGTAACAAAGCGGGAATTACTAGTTTTACCTTGGATGGATGTTTCAATTTTACATGGTGCTGATAGTTCTGAGATACTTCTGAGAAATTCTAACACTATATTTCCCACTAGATGTTCCTCAAGAAAAAAGAGAGAAATACTGTTTTCAATGTTTCTCTTCTAAGATAGCCAAGATTTTGTCATTCTAAGTATTTTGAGGGTGTGTGTGTGTGTGTGTGTGTGTGTGTGTGTGTGTGTACTAATTGATTTTGTGGTAACACTGTAAAATAAATTAAAATCTAGGACATTATTCATAAGGAGAGATTCATCAACCTACTTAACTGAAATTATCCTAGAGCAGCACTGTCTGATAAAATTGTAATCTCAACCACACATAGTTTTAAATGTTTTGGTGGCCACATATTCTTAAAAGTAAAAAGGAAAATTGAAAATAATTTTAATAATAGATTTTATTTAACATATCTAAAATATTGTTTCAATATATAATCCATATAAATTTTTCAATGAGATACTTAAGATTCTTATTTTTATAGGGAGTCTTTGAAATACAGAATTTTAAAATACTTACAGAACACCTAATACAGACTGGTCACATATTGTGTGCCTAGATAGCTATACGGAACTGTGATTGCTGTATTGCACAGCACAGCACAGTGGGGTGAGAGGCAATGAGAGGAGAGAGGGAATAGCCTGATCTGGGCAAAGGATGAGTTTCTCCAGACTGAAGACTGGGGAGTTAGAAATCTGTTTCCTGTCGCTTTATATGCTCTATTATATGGTAAGATTTCAGGGGAGGATGACTGCAAAATGCCTGTGGAGGACTATTAGCCAGGATAATTTGACTTAAAATATGATTTTTTTTGCATTTGATTGTTCTTGAATAAATTTACACCTGTTGCATGAGTTGTCACCACTTCAAATAAACAAATATATTTTTATTAAAAGTTTTAAATAAGAGTGATATGAACTCAACACCTCTATTCCAAAACCCACTACTTCTGCCTCAACCTGATGTGGCCTAAATTCTGGCTCTAGTCTCCTGTTAAAATTATCCACGCTAAGACAAGGAATGAGGAGGGTTACTTCGATCAGAGGAAGATTCATCATAAGACATTCTCATGAAGAATTTATTTTACACCACGTCTGCCATCGGTTCAGGAGGTGGATTAGATTAGATCAGGTTTGAGTTACATAACTGTATAAATTTTTCAGTGATCGTTTTAGACAGTGTGCCTCAAGAACTCACATTTGGAGAGTTAGACACACCCGAGAACCGTTTCTGCCTCATCTGAGAGTCCAGCCCAACTCACTGCTCACCCCCGCTGCCGTGGAAAGCAGTTGGAGGGGTGGCACCGGCTGAGTGGTCGTGTGCTGTAGTGGACTGAGAATGGGCTTTAGAGTGACAGGACTCTGATGTAAATCTTAACTGCAAATTTGGTTAGCTCCCTTTGGGAAAATCAACCTTCTCTTCTATAAAATGAGGATAATAGTGGTGCCTATCGCACTGGACTGTCGTGAAGCAGCCCTCTTCCAGGTGTAAAGCATGCCACATTTGTTCTTCACTACGTGTGCTTTGGGAACATTCTGAGATTTTTGAGGTTAAGGACCGTGACTTAGCTTCCTTTGTACGTATCTGGCATAGGAATCAATAGGAGTAAAGCAAATTAAAGACCTTTAAGCTGGAATGCTCTCAAGTTTTACTTTTTGTGCACTTCAAAGCAAAATGCTAAATTAACTTTCTCTCTGGGTTGATCAAAGTATAAGCTGTATTAGAGACAAGATCAGATACTGAATGACTTCTTTGAGTTGCTTCCAGTTCCTTTTTCTTCTGCTACCTAAATAGAAAGGCAAAAATGAAGGGACTGCCCAGGACAGTTTTCATCAGGGATTCATTGGTAGTCGTGCGGTTGTTGTAAAATACAGCTTAGTATTTTATGGCAGCTTAATCCACATTGCCTTTCATCTGTGCATCTGTGAAAAAATAGTGACAACATGGAAAATATTCTAAATCAAACATATGGAGTTCCGGAGACTGCAGCCAAATCCTGTCCTTACCCAACTGTTACTGAGAGAAAGTAGGAATTTCAAGGCTGGTTTTGAATTCTAGATGGTTGTAATGGACTCAGGTAGCCACTCCTTCAAGTTGATTATTTTTAGAATATCCCCAAAACATAAATAGTCACATGAAGCATTTTTTTCTTTTCTTTTTTTAAATTTATCTTTTTTTTTTTTTTTAAATATATCTTTATTGATTTCAGAGAGAGGAAAGGAGAGGGAGAGAGAGAGAGAGAAACATCAATGATGAGAGAGTCATTGATCGAGCCCGCAACCCGGGCATGTGCCCTGACCGGGAATCGAACCCCGATTGCCTGGATCCTAGGTTGACGCTCAACTGCTGAGCCACGCCCGGCCGGGCATTTTTTTCTGATTTTACCAAATGTTCCAAAAAGATAAGAACTTTCCATAAATTCATATCTAAGAAACACACACAGAGTACACATACGTAAAAGATTTGAACATAAATTAAGATGTATAGATTCAACAGTGAATGAGTCTTAACATGAAAAATTTGAAACAAATTGATGACATGTCACAATTATTTGTCACAGTGTTTTCTCTGTGTGTGTGTGTGTTGTTTTTAATATTGTGCCTCCCCAATACACAGAGAGGTGAGAATGGAGTTTATAAAGTGTTACTAGCTCTACAACCACAGTGTTTTGTCATTGGGAGTGACATATACCTCTGCAGGAGGGCCTAGTCACATAGATTATGATGTGAAGGGCACCCCTCTGAGTTGTGCATTGGAGAAGCCCTCAATCTAAAAACACGTTGACATCAAATAGAAGCAGGATAGTAAGAAGCTAGGAAAATTCCTTGGCAGGTGGAATGGGGAAACTGAGACAGGTAAACCGATAGCCGAGATATTTATAGCCAGCTTATCTTCCCCAACCAAGGAGAGTTAGGAGCAAATAGCTTATACATTCCAGACCCTGCTGGAGCAGACCTGCTTGGGACTGGTTCCTTTCAGTGACAAAATGAATTTAAAGACTTTTTTGGTGAGGGGACAGTGACAGTATCTTTTAGTATTACCATATGTTATGTTGTAAATTATTTTATTTTCTACATCAGGTACAATGTGCAAACTCAGCAATCTTTTCCTAGAGCATTGTTTCCCAAATGGTAGCTGCATTATGACCACTGGAAGTCAAGCTATCTGGACTCTGCCCCATAGTTTCTAATTCAGTAAGTTTCGGGTAGAGACTGAAAAATTTTACTTCGAACTAGTTCCTAGGTGATATTGATTCAGCTACTCAAGGGACCACACACTGAGAGCCAATTTTTTTTAGAATGATAATTGAAATAATATACAAAAGCATAAATGGGTTAAGCATCAGAATTATCTCTACATTTATACTATTTTCTTTTTTATAATCTCAGTGTAAATGGAAATATTTTTTATTTTATACTCTGAATAGAAAATGACAGTGTTGGTTATTTAGTTAGATGTTTTTCTATACCTAACCTTAAATATCTGCATATTTGGCATCATGTAGACAATCACTTTCATTACCTTACATTTTACCTTTGTCATTGTTCATAGGAACTTGTTGGGGGTGGGGTCATATTTATAATAAAGTTGTTGAAATTGTTACTGGTGGAAGTACAGTTCTTGGGGTGTCACAACAAAAAGAATTTCCTGAGGCCCCCAAGGAAGGATGTGGTTTTGTAGAAAGCTTTACTGATGATGTAAAATTAAGGGGGTTCCCCTCCAAGGTTCCATCTCTGTCTTGCCATGAAAAACATCCAATCATGTCTTTAGCAGGGCCAGAATAAAGGCCGTTGTCTGTAGTTTCTGTTCCATATTAAAGTACAGTCCAGGCAGCATCTGGCTAGCTTAGCTTGTGTTACCAGATGCAGTCCGTTGTGGCATCAGCAAGGCCTTGGACCATGCTGCTGCTTAAGGCCACATGGCTATGGAGAGAGAATAGGTGAACACATAAGTGACTACAGGTGTACAGCAAGAAAGAACAGAGCAAGGGGACTCTGGGGATTTTAACCAGGAGCTTCTTTAAACTTACCAATTAACCAAGATTTGGCGGGCCTCTGATGGGGTTCACCCCCTAGCCAATCCATTGTTCCCTAGGCTAGAATGACAGGCAAGCACCTCCCCCGCATCACCCCAACTTTATTCTGCATGTGCCCATCTCCCCCTTTGTTCAGTACCTTCCCCCAGTGATCTGCAGGGAATGGACTAGTGGTTCCCTTGGGAGCATGAAACTATAGCTTTTGGGTGAAGCTGCCTAGATGACCATGCTTATGATGTCTGGCCTCCCCTTTGCTCTCTTCCTATTATTAATATTAAGTAGCTAATTATGACAATAACAAAATAATTTTAAAACAAGTCAGACTGACTCGGTTTCTATGCCACCCAAAGATCTGCTTCGAAATATTCTTGATTTAAGAGAAGCTGCTCATGGCTTTATGATAGCAAGGAGCATTTGACCTCAGGATTTGATTATAAGACATTTCCTTATTAACTTTTATTATCTTTTTAAGTACTAAGCTTTCAATTATAGAGTATCACCTGGTGCCTGTTAAAGATGGTGTGGGCTTTACAGTCAGCCTCTTTCCAGCCATCAATTACTTAAGAGATACGTAAAGTGCAGAGGAATTGTCATATAAAACAAACCTTTTACTTTCCACTTAGGGAGAAATTCACACCTTTTGAAAAATATTTTATTATTTTAAGAAAATGTACCAAATGTTATATCATAACAAACAAACAAATCAAACCAAAGCAATAACAAAGTGATTTTATTATTTATTACATTGGCCTTAAAAAGTCAAGAATTGGGTTATCTCCAGGTGCCCAGCAACTGGGTTTTGTAGATCTTCATTCTAGTTTCCCTTTTTCTAGTTTCACTCATCTGTGCTTACTGCTCTATCATGCCCCCCCCCCCACTTCTATTTTACTAACTAATGTCTCAGTCCCTCAATATTCAAATTTCAAATTCCTAGTAAAGAAATCTATGGTTGGCCCAATCTCTGGATAAGGTAATCTTGATTCAAGGTTTCTGAGTTTTTAAACTACCTCTGGCTATATAATATTGGTCACATGTTATTTAGAAAGACCTCTTCCAGGGATTCTGGCATAGCCAAGTTACAATATGAAGGCTAGATGGATACTATAAGCAAATGATTTTTTAAAACATTCTTAGAGGAAGTCAGATTGGCTGAGCCATTACAGGATAAGTAGAGCTGGTGATTCATATGCTGACAGAGTGCAGATTATAGAAGGAATACTAATGGGGAGTAAATGGTCTGTTGAGAATGGGATTAAAATTTAAACACATAAATTGATGAAATCACAAGTGACAGGAAGCAAAGTACAGAATCCATGGAAGGAGCAAACGTTGTTTCCTGCAGTGAAGGAGTATTTTGTATGGAGGGACGTAGACAGGGCTTCCTAGGAGAAATCAAATACTCTCAGTCCACTGGAAATGCCTTGAGTTTTATGACGGATATCTTACCTTTACACTTTATAGTAATATTGTGTTGTAACTTTAATAGTTCTATTATAGAATGAATAATTTAAACTCCCATATGTAAACCTACTAATATCATCTAGGTTTGTCTGGTTACAAATATCTTGTTAACTGTTTTATATTTACTATAGGAAGCTTAAAATTTACAAATATATAGATTTTTCTGTCTGAAAATTAAGCTTCAAATTCATGTTATTAACCAACTTTTAGCAATAGAAAGAATAAAAGAAATGATACTTTGTCTTGTTGTTTGTACTTTTCAAATCTAAAATGTAATTATTTAGTTGTTGGAGATTGAGAGTAATAATAAATGATAGAACTCATTAATTAAATAAAGCTTTTTTATGTAGTTTTAAAATAAGTTGATTTTATTTGACCATAATCACAATTCATAATGGGAACGTGTTTTTATACCAAGTAGAATTTTTTTTTTTTTACCTAACAGTTCCTTTAGAGTTATTGATTTATATTTAGTTAGATAAATTAAATATTAAAGATCATGGATGACTTTCCATTCTCAGAAAAATAGACTTCCCTTCCACTTATTTTGCTTAGCCAGCTTATATACTTCCTTTCCCATATGCAGCAATCTCTCTTTATAATCCAGTGCCACACATTGCTTAGTATTACACTTTCTCATGCATTGGGTGGAGAAAGTGAAATAGAGAGAGAGAAGACTGGAAAGATAACTTGAGGTCAAATTTCTGAATTATTTTGGAGGCCTTCCTGAGGCTTCTAGGCTTGTGATTCTTGAAATGTGTTGTGCCTCACATTTTATTTTATTTTAAAATATTTTAGGTACTGTGGGCTTATTCTAAACATTCCTATTAAAAGGTTTTAAATGAGATCTTGGAATCTAAAGGCTGAAGAATCAAACGCTGCACTCCAGTATTTGAAAAAAACTACCTTCGCCAGCACAGTCAGTGAAGGTTTTTGAGCACGAGATGTGAGCAGAGATATGTTCCAGAAAGAGAACTTTAGAAAAATTATGGGTTTTAGGAGTGTAACACAGAAAGTCGGTTGCAAATGGCTAAGAACGAGTTGATGAGAGTCTGAATCAGGACAATAGCAAGAGAATTAGAAGGAAGACGACTCTGATTCCACAGATCCCTCCTGAGGGCTGACTGCAGGTCAGGCCGGGCTCTGGTGACTGAGGGCAGCTGAGACACACGCTGGCTTTCATTACGTGTACTCAGCACACCCATGTCCAAACCATTAGCAAGTCTGGCCCAATACCAAAGCGGATAGGAAATCCGTTTCTTTATCTCCACCCCACCCCCCGCCTAGTTAGGGCACTGGGGGCTCTCACCTGGGCTCTTGCTGTGGTTCCCCAACTGACCTTGTCGCTTCCACTCTTGCCCTATATAACCTTTATCCACACCCTCCGTGCCTTTTAACGATTTCCCATCACACTTAAAAGCTAACCCTCTACTTGATCCGGTTCTCTTACTTCCCGCACTTGATCCCATGCATTCTCCTACTGGCTGGTAATGTGCTGTCCAGTTTGACTTTCTCTTTATCAAACATGCTAAGCTTGTTCCTATACTAAGGCATTGGCACTGGCTATTTATTCTGCCTGGAATGCTCCTCCCAACTCTGGGTTTGGCCGCTGTCTTCTTATCACTCAGGACTCAACATAAAAGCAACTCTCATAGACGCCTTCCCTCATTGCCCAGTCTAGAATAGCAAGCCAGTCACTCTTTCACAGTTTATTTTCACTACTTTTTTATTCATAGTATTAACCACTATGAGATATTATTGTTTATTTATGTTTCCTGTTGATCTCCTTCAATAAGATAAAAGCTCCATTATTCTGAGGATTTTTGTCTGTCGCTTGTTTATTGCCCCAACTGCTTATCATTGCATTTTATTTATTATCCATTTTATCATTAATGGATGGAGCACATAGCAGATGTTTAATAAATTTTATTAAATGAATAAAATGTGTTTTAGGAAAATATCTTTGATATTAGATTTTATTTACTTCCTAACGTAAAGTACTTCATCTTATTCATCTACAAAAGCCCTAGGTGCCAAATTGCTTTCACATAGCATTCAAAGGATGAGCTCATTGTTGTATTATTATAAATTTAGTTTATCCATTAAAATACTGGGATGTAGTCTAGACTCAAATTTAAATATTCAAGTCAATCACTTTGTCCCTCTTTCCCTCTGTCTCTGTCTCTCTCTATCCAAACATTAACAATATTTTTCTCTAGGTATTGAAATGATGATGGTTTTTTAAATTTACTTTTTTATTTTGGGGGGAGGGTTGGATTTCTGTGGTGGAGGTAGAAACTTTCTTATTTAATACATGGGTATATTAAAGATGATAACTCAATTGAGAAATTAAGGCAGAGTCATAAGAATGATTTATAAATGCTGCTTTAATCAGGTTATGATTAGTTTATTAGCATAAACTATCAGGTGTCGTCTGAAGGTCCCACTAGAAATAACATTGACATTCCTATCACTTCAAAAATTCCAAGAGTTTAAGAGGTTACCTCCTAGGAGCCCAGGACAAAGGCAAGAACTCTTTTTGGGCAAGACCAAATTAATCACTACACAGGTCATAATTATAGTAATGTGCACATCTGACATCAGTGATTCTGGCAATCAACACAATAGGTCCTTTGCAATCTTAAGGTACAATTCTTGAGGACAAAAATATGGTGTGCATCCTAGAAAATACCTAATAGAGGGAGAATTCAGTTTATCATTAAACTTTTAGGGAACCTATCAATGTGTTTTATGCTGATTGAGGAAATGAATAAGTTGAGGTCATGAAGATCTTCTGTTGGATTTTCTATTTTTTGGGATAAGTATGAATTCCTTGAATTATAAACATAGGTATTAAGGATAATTATTAAAATGCTTAAAAAGGAAATTTTCTGATTTTTGATATGGATTAATGAATAGAATTAAATATGCATGGTTTTCCCTGAAAACTGCTTAATTTTAGTTGCATCATAAAGTACTTTTATTCTATTGTTTATTATTATCTTACCTCCCACATATTACAATACATGCTGTTGGGTGTGGAAAGATCTTCAAAGTCCCTAGTTCAGACTGTCAGTTTTGAGATGAGGAAACTAAATGTAAGTAGTTAAGTAACTTGCTCAATGTCAAACAAATTCTGTCAGAGCTCTCATTGCAGTTCATGGTTCTTGAATTCAGTGCAAGTCTTTTATGTAGAGTTGAAAATGCAAAACTTACAGTAATTGTTCTGTCCTAATTGAGAGATAGTGTGACACAGGAGAAACAGCATTTTTGAGTCATGTCTACAATTATGTCTCACCTTTCTTATCATTGGCTAGGTGCCTTCAATCAAATTACTTAACCTGTTTGAACTATACTTTCTTCTCAGTTTGGGGATTATTAAATGAGGTAAATCCTAAAAAGACCCAGCATTGAGAGTCCTTCTATGAATATTTGTGTTATATGTAATTTCATTAATAAATGTCTAATAATTTCATAGTTTCTGCATTTCTATTTGAAGTAGAATGAGTAGATCCTGTACATTTGAAATCTGAGCTCTTCCGAATTCCAAATCCAACCATCTGAGTTCATGCTTTGCAGTTTATTGCTCCTTTAACTCTCCCATGGAGACTGTTATTGCTGCATCATTCAAGCTGCTGAAATAAAAGATTTCCATTCTTCTGGAGTATTTTAAAAATCACTGAGAAAATGTACTGAGGCTTAAAACCTTTCAAAAATGCTCAAATACCAAGGCAGGTGTCTCATGTGATATCTAAAATATATTGAGGTAAAAATATGGAAGAGTGACTGAAAAGAGAGAGATTATTGTGATGACTTCTCAAATAGGATTAATGTAAAAAATCTCTTTTAGTTTTCAAAAAAAGTACTTTAAAATGTTGACTGACTGCTGATCTTTCAGTTGAATATAATTGTTTAAAGTCATATACAAGTAACCTCATAATTTTAAGATCTCACTTGTCATTTACTTCTCTAAGTCAAGTACTGTTCAGCAAAACATCTGCTCCATATGCCTCTCTATTGCTATCTTACTTGCACCATGAAGTTACGGTGTTAAAAACAACTGGGAATTATGTGCAGCAACTGTAGCACAAAATTCTAAACCTAATCAATATTTATAAAAAATTCATATCATCTAGGCTATGGGATCATTAATTTAAAGACAAAAGTAATGTGAAAATTATTAAACAAAAACTTCATTTGGAATTGAGTCGGGCGGGCAGAGGAGGGAGCTCTCCGGACCTCCCTCGCGCACTGCTGACCCCCCAGGAGGCCAGGTAGGTCCCTGCATCTGCAGCAGGAAGTGACGTCAGGTCACCGCCTCAGCAGAAGAAAAGCTTCCCCCTCGCCCAGCAACAGTTCAGCCAATGGGAGGCGGCCATAGCTCAGCCAATGGAAAGTCACTATTCTTTGAACCTTCGGACTGGGCTCTGTTAACATCACTCCCTCCCAAATCCCTGCGGGAGCTTCGCTCTCCTTTGGTTCACCAGCAGCCTGCACGCCCTGAATTGCAATTCTTCGTTGTTCCGGAGTAATTCCATTTTTCTGGAGAAATGTGAGCTGTTTATTTGTCACGAGAACATTGGCTTGAATTCAGCAAACGTGTCTTATGAGCCTGGTACTGTGCTCGGGACTAATGCGGCAGTCAGTGGACATGGCTCCTTACTCCCGAAATTCTCAGGCTGGGTGCGAAATTGCCTCTGTCCGTTCGCCATGGGCAGTTGCGCCTTCTTACCTAGACATACAGAACGATCAGGACACTTGCAATCCTGTGGTGCGAACAGTGGAATGTAGATTTTGCAGCTTACCTAATTATGTGTGAATGAGCTTCCCTGAAGCCGGTGCTTCTGTATGTCATGTGCTTCCTTTCTCTGAAAATATTCTTCCACCTTGACAGAGAGATTGTTTTCTAAGACACTGCGAGGGAAGGTAAATGCTGCCCCGAGGGCCTACCGCAGCATGGGGCTCTGAGACTTAAATTGGCCCCCGGGTTACTCAGAGCTGCTCTGGCAGCCAGGCCGCTCCCCGAGCAGTGCTCCCGGGGACACGACTCAGATCGCGGACTGAAGCTTAAGAGAAGGGTTAAACTCTGCCCCTTTCCTGATAGCATTTTATTGAAACCTGACACACAAAAAGATGTTGCCTCCTTCGCTATGTGAAAAAAAATAAGGATGGAAGAAGGCACAAGTCAGGTTCTCTTTGCTTTGATAAAAAAACAAAAAACAAAACAACAACAACAAAAAAGAGCAGTCTGGGATCTACAATATGCCTTTGTTCCACAAAGAAAGCAGCATAATTGAAGGGGCTAAGGTTTTCAAGAGCAATGATCAGAGAGCTAGAGCACATGAAAAAGAGAGTGCCAGGACCATCACTAATAGGTTTCCAGAAGACTAAATCATGTAGCTGGAGCAAAGAATTGCCAGGCTTAGGACAAGGGTCCTTGGATACAGATTTTTAAAAAGGAAAAAAATAACAATAATTAGAATTAAACGTGAAAGAAAAATAAAAACTATCAAAAAAAATTGAGATAGAATTTGAGATGGAGACCACATCTCCTGTGACAAAAGTTATGAAGTGACAAAAATGTATTGCTACTGGTGGATTATGACAAGGGGAAAGTGGAATTAATTGCTAATTGCAAAAATCATGTGTTTATGCAAAGGTCTATCAATTGCTACAGTCAGTACCCTGACACTCTCAACACATCAACACATAGCCAATTTTGAAATACATTTGGGAGACAAAAAAAGCAATCATTTGGGGTTTGAAATTATAAAGGAAGTAATTTTGAACAATTTTCAAGTCTTTAGCTATTATGAGAAAAAAGGCTATGCTTGAAATAAACAATTGAGTAAAAATTTAAGTTGCTTTGTGGGATTTGTGAAATTTGTATTGTATGAAACCTAAGTGAGAGACAAGGGTTCTACAAGAATTCTTAAATATATTGTTAAGCTCCTGGGGTAACTGAGTGAAATGAAGGATCCCTAGTTATTGTTAAAGGGTTATTTAAAAGGGAATGAGCTAAAACATTTTATTTTTAATTTTGTTAAAAAACCTAGTATCTGGTTTACTCTAAAGAGAATAAAAAATGATGCTTCTGCAAAAGGCAGCTTAAAAAGTAATTTCAGTGTAATGCTTAGCCACATGACACGGTTACAAACAGTATGCACATTATGTGATGAGGGTGTACAGTTTCCTTCTCTACTATATTTAAGACTGTTCTGTATGGGTGGGACAATGAAACAGCTATGCATTATTGAGATGAAAAAAAAGCCTCATACTTGCTCAGATGAACATAGAATGAACCAAGTGTAATAAACAGACAGACTCACAGCTGCAGAGAAGGGACTGACAGCTGTCGGGAGGGTGGTGGTATTGGAGGGCTGAGTGAAACAGGTGAAGGGATTAAGCAAAGAAAACCCACAAAACAACAACAACTCGGACACAAACAACAGTATGGTGATTACCAGAGGCCAAGGGGGTGGGGGAGGTAAAAGGTTGAAAGGGATAAATAGAAGGTGAGAAGACTTTGGGTGGTGAACACACAATACAGTATACATATGATGTACTATAAAATTGTACACTTGAAACCTATATAAGTTTATTAACCAATGTAACCCCCCAAAATTCAATAAAAAATAATAGAATATTAAACTCCTGAGGAAAAGGTCATGTCAGATTTGATTGCTTGTTTAGATGCTTAAAAATTTTAAATTCCATAATACTTTCAATGTATAGAATATTTTATTCTGAGAAAAAAAACTGCAAAAACATTATTTTTGTGTAACTTCCTTTACATTTGTATACAGTGTGTGGTAGATGAGGTGGTTACAATGGAAGAGAGCGTTTAAACCATGCCCTTCTCCTGATCACACCTTATTGATGCCAGGTATATAGAAAGATTTGCCTCTTTTGTGATGCCAAACAGTAGTCAATAAGGAGGGAAGAGGCACAAAAGGAAAAGTCAGCCAGGTCTTGAACAGTGTCGTAAGACTATTGAAAACCATCCTTGGTGTTATCTCAGACCTGCAACCAAGGACTGCCAGTATGTAACCCAAGTCAAAGTAGAGAGCAGAGCCTATTTCCACGATCTCAGAAAAAGGCCATGTCCTCATGAGCTCTGGTATCACCATTAAACTCATAGTTTTTGTTCGGTTTTATGTGTAAGTGACTTGTTTGGAACATCTCAGAGAACAGGAACAGTTCTCAGTCCTGTTCAATCTAACTCGAAAATTAGATTTTAATATGAATTCACCCATTGAGCTTGTCTGTGAATGCTTAGTTCTTTTTAACCAATTTGATACCAATATTTACTCCATTTCTGTGTGTACTAGAATCTAATTTTGACCCGCCTCTTTTCCTGCTAGAAACTCTTTACCTCTTTAATTTCCACTGTCCCTCAACTGGATTTCTCCCTCTAGGCATTGCCTGTATTTGCTCATATCCAGCCATTAATTATTTTGGTTTTGTTAATTAAGGCCTTGTAAACAAATAGAACTCATCTTGTTGAAAGAGTTATATATCGGTCAGGAGCTGTGTGGATAAGCAATGGAGAAGTCCACTCCTTCCTTTTAAGCTGGTTTATGATGTACCTAGCCAGGGTATACTCAGAACATTGTTTCAGCTTCTCTGAAAAGACATTATCTCACATCATGGAGCCAACCAGTAATCACAGAGGTTGCATAAACCCACTATAGTAGAAAGTGAAGACGAAGGAGCCATCCCTGGGGACAGTGTGCCATGAGGGAAATGTTTTGGACTGGAGACTTAATGACCATCTCTGACACTAGCTGAAGGATCTAGAACTGGTCTATAGGCCAGTATTTCTTAGATTTTTATTTTGCCTATACATCATTGTGGATATTGTGAAAATGTAGATTCCTGTTCAATAGATACGGAGTGGAGCTTTCAATTCTGCATTTTTAACAGTTTCCAAATGCTGTTGTGTGTGGGCCACACTTTGGGTGGCAAGACTCTAGATTATGTCTGTAAAGTCAAAGAGATAGGCTACAGGGCCTCTAAAATCTCTTATTATTCTTTGATTCTATATTTTTTTCCCCCAGAGCTAACACTTTTGGAACTGTATCTGATCCAGTTTGCATTTCTGAAAAGATTTATTTCTCTGAAACACCCCAGTGAAAATGATAGGCACTGAAGGACACAGGAAATGCTCATCCAGATCATTGGAAGGGGAGGCAATTTACTCATGAGGATGTAATGTCTCACAGATACTAGTTTTCACAACATCCCCATTAGAGTACATGAGATCTGAAATGTGACTATGGTTCAAAGGCACAGTGGCCTATTTAGGTATTGAGGTTTCTTTCTTCCTTAGTGGTATTCTTTAGCTTTCTGATTGCCAATGTCTTTAAGTTCCATTTACATATATTACAAAAACTTATGTTCTAGTATAGCTAGGATGATACAAATTGGTGTTTTCCTGGTAAATCAGATAGACTCAGAAGTTGCAAAATGGAAGAGGGTGGGAATTACTACAAAGGGCTTTTGTTTCTCATCTTCTGCAGTGAGATGGACTCACCTTGAGCAGAACCCTGACATAAACATATCAAAGTTTTTAAATATATATGAAAGGCAAAAAGCCAGGGAAAGTAGTGGTAAGTCACAGAATTTTATGCAGTGCACAAAGAAAGAAGAGTGTAGGATAAGAAAAGCTGGGCATTAGGTACGTAGGTAAGTTGCCAAGTTCTAGTAAAAGTAAATCTAAGAACATTTTGTGAAATAACAATGATAGAAAATAGGATTAAATATTAAAAAATTAATAGGATGAGAACCTACCACAAAAGTGATAATCGTGACAATCATGATTTATACTGTTATCGAAAATTAAAAGACAATATAAAGGGGATCTCGTTGTCCTCCCATAAACAGTTCTCATATCCCTTGTCTCTCCACCAGCTTGAGGCAGAGAACCAACTGTAATGTCTAGGAGAAGCAGAGCCTAACGTGGAAGTAACCCGAGTGCATGCTTCACTGTCCGAAGGGAGGCAGCAAGGAACGTAAGTGCAGGACTGCTGCACCATTGAGAAGTACTTTTATACTCTGTTAAACCATTGGAATTTGGTGGTTATTTATTATAGTAGCTAGGTTATAAGAAGTGGGATGCTACTAAAACACTAAAATTTTTGACTTGGCTCAGCAGCCTGGTTGTGGGTAGCAACTATAGAAGGGAATAAAGCTGGACACTGCTGTTTACCATGGCAAAAAATTTGATGAACCTGTCGCCTGGTGTCTCAAGGAATGGTAGGGGCTGGTACGATAAGTATTGGATTCGTCAGTACATAGTATTTAAAGCCATTGGGATCGATGAGACCCACTCATGACAGTATATCCTGATTATATCTATAAAACAATAAGTAAAAATAAGTAGTATTTTATGTGCTTAGATTTGGGAAATGTGATGTATAAAATACTACAAGTATAAAATGTTACAAACATAATAGGGAATAAAGAAAAAAATTCAATAAGATTTTTGGTAATTCATAGGTAATTAACAATGAAGTTTTTTTTAAAAAAAACTTTCCTCAAGTCCTCTGTAGACTATTGGCAGCTAACAGTTAACCTTTCTGATTGTTAATGTACAGATTTACTGAGGTGAGAAGCAAAAAAATGGAATAGTGGTATTTTTCTTCTGTATTTATAGACTTCACTCTATCATCTAAAATATTATTTAATTATTTATTTAAAATTCTTAACCTGCCTCATTACTGTCCCCTCCCCCCTTTTAAATTTCTTCATTTTGGAAGCTGCTAGACAGCAGAACTCATGAAGGTAATGCATAGAGCAATATGGATTCCAACTGGTCTTTGTGGATTAGCATAATATGGTCCATGAGAAACTCTGATTAGTATTCGTAAACACTGATGAGTCCTTTGAAGTCTTTATCGTTTGCCTGTCTTGGTTAGACTGAGTCACACTTTCAGAGAATACAGTACTGCCGAGTTCAGTTTACATCTGAATCCTTTTACTTTATTCCTCTAGTTCTTGACATACTTTGAATATAGAAATTACAAAAATGTGAAAGTTTAACATATGTTATACAAATATAAAATATATTCTATCTACCTACATACTTTTCTATCTATCTCATAAAAATGATGGAAAGATAATTAATTGCTATAGATTTTGAGAGATAAAATTTTGGGAGGCCTGGGAGAGAAGTAGAATGACAGGAAATGACACAGTCTTATTTTATATGACAAAGTTTTCTATAGGGCTAATAACTCTCAATAATGCTGTGGGTAGGTAGATGCTAAGCTGAGGAGGTGGGCCACCAGGAGTGCAGTTCATCAGACTCAAAACAAGTTGTTTATAAACTCAACAAAAAGCCAGAGCCAGAGAAGTAAATCATGGAGGATTAAAGCACATGGAAAACTGAAGATACTAAGTAAGAGGTTATATAAAATATAAGATAGTTTTAAAACTTAGAAAAGGTAGCTTAGGTTTATACATAGCACTGAACAGAGAAATCTAATTTTCATGAGAATAAAATTCAGTTATGCTCGCATGTGCACAGATACACACACACACCAGTGCATCTTTCTGTACCAATAGTTTATAGATAGAAAATACCTGTTTCAAGTGGCCTTCTCTGTGCCTTGCTAAGAGGAGGGACATTTTAACTTCAGTGTGGATATGAAGTTATCTCCAAGTAATTTTTTCTTAGAACCCTCTTGTTGAAGTCCAGAACTCTTGACTGGATCTCTCATTTTGCTGTATGTTTTTGTGATTAATTATTGTCAAGCTCAGACATATCTGAGCTTGAGATGAAGATGTTTAATTTACAAATGGACTGATCTGGTGTAGTTGAGGTGAAAATTCTTTCCATTGCCAAAGGTCAGTGCTCTGTCAGACATGTGGTTCCTCTTAACTGGTTGCTATATCTAGTGAATTAGATAATCTTATCAAATCAGCAAGGGTGCCTTTGGTTTTCTTAAGGCAAAAACCCTATGTTCAGTTGTTAACCAGTCCACTTAATCTTCAACCCATTACATCCCATATAAATGCAGATACATGTAAACCAATCTCAATATATATAGCCCACTCCTTCCCCCCTTTCTACTCTTCTTGATAATTGAGCCAGAGAGTAGTTTAGCTATTGTCCATTGCCACTATGTTTTATGTATGCAGCTTGTAATTATTATACTCTGATCCTTATGGATTGCTCTTCTTATGACTAACAATTGCCATTACAATGATTATTGTCCTAGTTTACCCATAACAACTACTCTCTGTACGTATGAGCAGAGTTTGAATGCATATGGGGAAGGTCAATGCCAGTTTATAATTCAACTTGTGAACATTAAGTTCTAAAATTTTTTTCTTATGGGTGATTTAGAATTTCCATTAGTGAGGGGTGAGCCTGAGAGAAGCAGCACCTGAGAACAGATCTTAGAGACAAAATTCACACAGAGGAGGGCTATCAATAGAAGTGCTATATGTATGTCAATCAGTATCTTTCCCCAACACTGTCTTGTGAAAAATGTAAAATATATTCTTTACTGGGCAGATGTATCAATTTCCCCCAATTCTAATGCTACGTATAAACTCACTGTAGGGATGCCATAATCAAGTACTATAATCTGGGTGGCTTAAACAACAGAAAATTATTTTCTCAGAGATATGAAGTCTAGAAATTGAAGATAAAGGTTTTTTTCTGAAATCCTTGATGGAAGGATCTGTTCTATGTCTTTCTCTTTGGCTTATACTTTACTTAGAGATAGCTTAGAGATTCATTACTATGTCATTATTTTTTTCCAATCCAGAAAGGTCAATGACTTTTGGTTCATTACCACACACACAAAAGTCATAATGATACAGTAGATAGACAGACACGAGCAGAGTAGGAAAGATAGGGCAGGTACAGAAGGTCACTAGGATGGACAGCCTGGGGTGCCTATCAATGGGCAGAACTGGGAACACAAGTATTATAGGGTGGGACCTCACACCCAGGTTGACCTTTCCTCCCCTACCATATTACTGGGCATGAGGTTTAGACCCCCTGACCTTCCATATTGCTGGTCATGCAGTTCGGACCCTCCTCTGACCTTTCCTCCCCTGACATGTCACTAGTCCTATGGCAGACCCCCTTGGAGGAATAAGGGGACTGGAAAATGGCTTCATAGGACTCCCATGCAAGTCTTTGCACTGCCACTCCTTTAAGCATTAAGCCCTCAGGAAAATGAGGTCCTGACCCACATCAAATGAACTTAGAAAAAAAGCCTTTGGTCTGTTGACCACAGTGACAGAGTTTCAGTCAAACTAGAGGTAACATCTAGGCCTCAGTTGTGTTTCAGCTCCAGGCCCAGGAAAGCAGGAAAACCATATGAATGATGCCTGACATCAGGACCAACAGTGATGACTAATGACCCCCTGTCCTAGTGCTGACCAATCAATAGAAACCACAACCCTGAAAGGACACACCTGGAAAGCTGATGAGTATTCTATTGAGATCCTCCCCTTGGACCTCACCTAGGGACCCCTGCCTTTGGAAAGCAAAAGCCCTCAAGACAAAGGACTCAGATAGCTGTCTCTCTCTTGAGCATGCCCATGCCTTCCCTCCCCTCCTTCCCCAGGAACATTTTCTTTGCCTTTCTTTCTCCTAAGCTCCAAGAGCCCTTCTTTTGTCTGTTTAACTCATTTCCTTAGTTCACAGAGCCCAGCTGGCTCCCTTCCGTGGCTCACTTCTACCTCTGTGACTTTCTAAATAAACTTTCTCTTATATTTGAGTCTTGGCTCTGTATTCTGTCTTAGCCAGACTCAAGGACTGAGGTCTAACATCTGGTGCCATTTGCCTTTAACAGTAATTAATGGGGCAGAGCCATGGTTCTTGAAGCTTAGCATGTATGAGACTCCCCTGGATAGCTTGTTGAAACACAGATTGCCAGGCACCCATCTTAGAGTTTCTGATTTAGTAGGTCAGAAGTTGCATCAGAGAATCTGTATTTCTAAGAAGTGCCCGGCTAATGCTGGTGCCACTGATCAGAAACCACACTTTGAGACTCTTCCTTATGGAGCCTCAGAGTGGTTTGCAACACAAAGCTCCATGCAATCAACAATCAGAATATTTTCCAATCTTAACATAAAATAATATCCCTACATATTAAGCAGATTAGGAAATTGTCCCAGTATTTCAAAGGAAATTTCTGCTAATTTTGCTTCTGAAACTCTTGACTGGCTAGTTCCTGGAAGCTCTAGTTCTTCCAAAAGCTGCTACTGGAGTTAAGGACCAGCATTTAAAATTATAGTCAGATTAATTTAAATCACTCTTTCTCTCTTCTTTTAATTCCCCGTATTTATTATTAGTAATTACCATTGAAGATGCAAACATACCAGTGTATTATAGAACAACCAAATTAATCATTGAAGCTTTGAACACCACTTGTATTCAAATTCCAGTAATTTTTTTTTTAAGATTTGTAATATAAATTATGAACGAAATGAACCTGAGTCTAGAGTGCCATTGAAAATAATTTAAAGCCTTAAAATACTGTAACCTGGGATGCTGGGATACTTTTGCTCTAAAGTTGGGCTTATATTTGGAATGTGACTTCTCTTTCCATCCAGAAATTGGCCAGTATAAAAAACAGTAAGAAATAGAAAAGTTTCTTGTACTTTCTTTTTTTTTTTCACTGAAGGAGAAAGTAAGCAGGAAGGACATAGAACTTATAATTCTAGACAGGAAATAAAAATGAAGGGTAATCATGTGAAGAAAAATAATCTGATACGGTTACATAGTGATAACAGAGAACTGGATACAGAAATAGACCAATGGACAGTCATAGTCAACCAATTAGAAATGGCTTTTAAATATGCCTTTTCTTTTGAAAAGCAAAGCATCCTATACTTGTGTAATAAAACTATAGCCCCTCTCAACCTAAGCATCTTCAAAGAACCATATTATGTTAAAACTTTATCTGAATACAGAACAAGTTTAGCACCCCTACCCTCCAAAAAAATCCAACTATAAAGGAGTCATGATGTTGATTAGGGTGGAAAGCAAAGATCCTTAATGAGTAGCTTCACAGCTAAGTGTACTGGGATGAATTCTCCCAGAGTCAAGTACACTACTCTTGTATGTCCCTTAGCTGATTGCCTGACTGACCCAATGACGTTGGGAAGGTGTGGTTGGAAGCACTTGTCAAAATTAATCTCAGAAGTACTGGGATGCTTAAACTCTCCAGAAACCTCCAGAAATAGATTGGAAATAGGGTACAAATTGGCTGTTGAATTGAGCTTAAGAAGGAAACATAAAAATATAGAGTAATACCCTCAAGCATGAATAAGTCTTAGCTTAAGACAATCTCATAACTTTTGCCTGACATACTGCTGGTTTTGTAGTTAAGCTACAGATTTTTTGATGCCAGGGATTTCTGGGTTAGAATCCCTAAATTGAATGTCTATACCCATAAAAAGATTATTTGCTGACCTATTAACATAGACAATTTAATGTGATTGACATATATACCTTCTCTGATATATGCCTTAGCAATAAATAGAAACAGCAAACTAAAGATCAAATAATCAAGGTGAATGATGGGATTTAAGACATACAAGTGGAATTATCAGCTTTCTGACACTTCATCTATTTAACCATTTTTAGAAAATCTAATTCAGATTATAATGTCAAGTTCAATGAATTCTGATCTCCATGGCAACACTTGGGCGATCTAAAGGCACTGACATGGTTATGAAACTGCTTGGTTTTACATTCTGAAGTCAGAGTTTAATTACTTCTTTATCCTGTTGGGAATAGGAAAACTAGGGGAACATAAAGGGAGTCAGTACTTACTGACAGGTATAATCTGTCACTTTCAGTTTCCTGAAGGCTAAATAATAAAGCCCTTTCCTGGACCAAAGATTGGGGTTTTGAGCAAAAATTTATCTCTTTTGCTGGTTCCAATAAAATGATGCCACACTTTCTTAATATAATAAGAGATAGCCCTTAGAAAATGTCAAAGAAAATTTCCCTTTCCCTGTTCAGTTGAATTGTGCCATTTCCCCCAATGTACCATGGATCTCCAAATTGCTAATAGAGTTATTTAGTAAGGCTGGGATTATATTGGACAGAATAAATATAGACTATTCTAATCTGTATCATATATTATTTACTTAACATATTTTTTCAATTTACCTCAACTGTGTAGTTTTAAAAATATATATATTTTTATTGATTTGAGAGAGAGAGAGAGAGAGAGAGAGAGAGAGAAACATCAATGATGAGGGTCACTGATGGACTGCCTCCTACATGCCCCCTGCTGGGGATGGAGCCCACAACCTGGGCATGTGCCCTGACTGGGAATTGAACCGTGATCACCTGGATCATAGGTCGATGCTCAACAGCTGAGCCACCCCCGGCCGGGCTCAACTATGTAGTTTGACAGGGCAGACTCATGAAATATATATAAGGGAAGAGATCACCATAATAATTTGCTATCTTAACATATCTTTCATTCTTCAAGAATAAGATTATGTCTGTGAAATATTATGATTTTTCATAATATATATTTCAAAAATATAAAGAGTTTTTTGTGTGGCTAGCAGACAAAATATATTTCTACCATATCATAAACCATAACATTCCCAAAGATCTGAGGCAAAGTGAGCAGTATTTTGGTAGATTTGTAGGATTTATAACTTTTGAGATTGCATAATATCTTACTTAAACTTTCACTTCATCCAAATGCACAAGCAATGTTCAAGTGTGATAATTCTTATCTGCAATTTATAAATTAAAATAAATAAAATTTCTCCTGCATATATAACCAGGATTACAGAAGAGTCATTACCTTCTGTTAGTATGTATTAGCATGAGATCTCTGGAGAACAAGCATGTCTTCAAGAGCTTTATAGCAATATTCAATTTTCATTTAGGTCTTAGACACCTGTATCCCCCACCCCCTTCCCCTTATAACTACATACAACATTTTTCTTCTATCAGCAGTTTCACTGAAAACCATTCAGGAATTTAATAATGATAAGACTTCCAATAATGGTTCCAGAGGGACTAGGTGATTCCCGTGTGCAGAAAACAGATACAAAATGGATAAACTGATCAATAAAAAACATATAAGGACATTGGATATTGACGAAAGACATATAAAAAAATAAAAATTTTAATGAGTTATACAAGCTCTAATTAAGAAAGGTAGACGACAATGGCCTTCTTGCCTAGAGCTGCTCCATTTCTCTGCCTCTCCTCAACACACACCCAGATGAATCTGGAAGATTGATACCTTAAAAATAAGCAACTCTTCTGCTAGAGGTGTCAATCCTGGATGAAGTGTGAAAACCTGTATTTTTCCTGGCAGATCTGTCTTGGAATCACAGGGAAAGTATGTAGCTATCTAGCTCACATTTGCATCCTGGGTTGGGGCAATCTGCAGACCAACAATTTATTGGGGAGAGGCAATGAAATGAAAGAACCAGATAAGGAGTGAGACCACCCATCACTCCTAAACCTTCTGTGATAGCTGAACCTTCTTGGGTGAGGAAGACTTTAGCAATCCTGGCAAAATATGAAAGGCAAGGGAGGCTGAGAACTGGCTACAACTTTGCATCTCTTAACCCAATGACAGGGTGGAAGTCTTACAGGTTTGAAGTGTTTGAGCAAAACCTCAACCCATCATAATCAACGTGCTAACAGGCAAAGACAATATCACTTAAGCTCCCAGTGAAAAATAACGCATCACACGGGGATGCTGATGGTTAAGAAACAGTGAGGTCTCGAAGGAGTCAGAGGACGTGGTCAAAGTGCTGGAAGAAAATTTGTGCGTCAAGATTCTTTTCCAGCAAAACAATCCCTCAAAAGTAATGGCAAAATAGAGACATTGTCAGAGAAACTAAACAGATAATTTTAATTTTTTATTAGCAGATCTTTACTACAAAAAAGGATGTTTTAGGGTAAAAAGAAATAACTTCAGATAATAACTTGTAACCATAAGTAAAAGTTAATGAGCACTAGAATGTTGTAAATATGTAGATAAATATGTAGGTAAGAATAATGTAATATATATTATAAATATTATATATTATATAAGTAGATAATATTAGTATAAAATCAAGGTGAGGAAATAAAGCTAATCTGGTTCAATGCTTTTACATGTAAAATGAGTATTAACCAGAGTAGATTGTAATAGGTTAAAGATGCATATTGTATCACTAAAGCAACCACTATGAAAACTCCAAAACAGCAAAGTAATTAAAATAGTATAAATAGTATAAAATATTTCTTTACAACAAAAAGAGGAAATAAAGAAGGATAAGACACAAAACTGAGATATTAAAAAATCAAATAACAAAATGGCAATTGTAAATGGAACCATATCACTAATTACATTAAAGATGAGTGAACTAAACACTCCAATCAAGTCAGACGATGTCACAATGGATTTAAACAGTGTTCAGTGTACAGATGCTTTTTCCAACAAAGTCACGTTCAACACCTTTCCAAGTAACTCCCAAGAACTGCTCATGGGAAATGTGACATCCAGAATTTACACAGGAAGATTCCAGAAATTGGTGTTACTTGATTTTTTGGATACTGAAGCTTCAACTCATGGACTTGAAACTGCTAAGCAAAGACAGAAATTAAAGCATAGCACCCACCTGTTTTTTAACAAGAAAAAAAGGCAGCAGCTCTTTCCCTTACACCACCCACCATCGCTTTTAAGATCTCATTAAAAATAAAAATAAAAAACAGATGCGTTTATTGAGTGTACAAAATTAAAGTTGCCCTGTTACCGAATCCATTAACCTCTCTCCGAGAGGGCTCTCTGACGCTACATTGATAAAGCCCCTCTGGCGTACATGCTGTGCAGAAAACCAGTGACGCTGAGAACAGGGAAATGACAGGAACAGAAGGGAAAATCCGACATCTGCCTTCTAAGCTGCAGCACTGGGCCTTCCTGGAAATGCACACCCGTCAGTCAAGCCCGCTGCTGCCCCTCCCCCCTCCCCCGCGCGGCCCGTGCGCCGCGTGACGTGGGCGTGCCCGAGGGCTGGGCAGAGGCGCTGCGTGGGACAGTGAAAACGATTTCCAGTGAAGGACTGGGAGGTGACAGGCCTCAAAAACTGAAGGCTGCGGCAGAGAGAGACAGGTGGACAGGCCCGGGGGCGGAATCAGGTTTCTTACCTACAGCCATTTCTTGCCACTTTTCTGGAGCTGTATTTGCTTACCGCGTCTCACCCCGCTGCTTGGGCAGGTCATCGGCCTGTGAATGAAGGAAGGAGCGGGGTCTTACCTAAACGCACTTCCGCGCGGTGAACCCTTCGGCAGAATCAACGAGGAGCTGGGGCGCCCCCGCGACCCCCGCGGGCCCGGCGCCGGCCCTGCCCGTGTGCGGCCCGTGCGGTCAGTCGCGGAGGCCGCGGGCGTCGCCGCCCTTCCTCACCCTCCACGGACGGGAGGCCGAGGGTGTGACACGGTCGCTCCCGCGGGAACTGCCAGTACCTGGGCCCCGCGTCCCCGCCTGGCCCCGGTGGCGGCCGGGGCGACACCCTGCTGGAGTCCAGACTGGCCTCCCCTGGACCAGCCCGCGCGCGCCCTGGACCCCTTGGTACGTCTTCTGAATATTCCAGGGGCTGGCGGGCTGTGTCTTTTACGCAGACCTTCTCGCCTGAATGTTAAAATCTGTTCTTAACTGGCGAATAGCAGATAGTTTCTTTCAAAATGAAAGTGATATGCCAAATCAAAATTATTTATTAACAATTGAGAAGAAAGGCAGTGTCGCGGGTTTCGCAGACAGGAGTCCTTCACATCAGGCGCGGGGAGGAAGTTGCCTCGGAGCGCCCGCACGTGGCAGGAGGAGCGCGGGGGAAGGCGGCCCCCGCTGGTCGGGACTGAGCGGGAAGCTGGGGAGGGCTTTCAGTTCCGGGGTCGGGACTGAGAGGGAAGCTGGGGCGGGCTTTCAGTTCCGGGGTCGGGACTGAGAGGGAAGCTGGGGCAGCGCTTTCAGTTCCGGGGTCGGGACTGAAGCGCCGCCGCTGGGCTACTTACTGTCCGAGTTGTCTGCGGAAAAGCAGAGCTTCCGGCTCGGCTACGGAAAGAAACGAGGAAACGGAGGAAAGGAAAACACCCGGATGTGCTCACTCGGTGACTTTCTGTGCCGGACACTTCCATCCACTCTGCCGGGTGAGAGGCATTGAAATGGTTTAGTTCAAAGAAGTAAACGATTAGAAGGATAGCAATTATTCTTTCTACCTTATCATAAAAGTAAAGAGCTTCTTCTAAATTTTGTTTTGGATTTTTGTTTTACTAATAATCAACTACATATGTATTTTGAGAAGTCATCAATAATGCGAACAAAATAAAATCAAACTAGATTTTCAGCACACCCTAAGTAGGTTCAGCGGACCCGTGGTTTGCAAGAGCGCATCAGATTATTTTTGTTGACATAGGAATATATGTATACATTTGATTAATCAGAAAATTCACATTATTTTCTGATCAAGAAACATGTTTATCTCCATGTGTTTTTATTTTTCCCCAGTCTAGTGGGCCCCTAGGATATAGCGTATAGTTCATTGCTTGTATTTTTTGAAAAAGCTGGTATTTTCTTGATGTGGGGTCTTATGCATTCCCTTAGAACATGTGGCTCAGTGACATGGGATCTATAAATATTGAAATTGTGCTCATTTATAGCAGGGTAGGGACTTATGTAAGCTAGTTTGAGGTGATCCTTGAAATTGTAAAATAAATGAGAGAAAAGATTTTTGTTATTTAATAGGCGTGTTAGGTTATTTTTAGGGAATAAGAATAGGACATGAGACTACAGCAAGGTCCTGCATTGTCTAATTTTGGGCAAAAACTATTGTGTTTCAATTTCCGTGTTACAGACAAAGAATTAAAAAGAAGAGAAAATAGGATTTTTTTATAGCATGCTGTGGGTGGCTTCCAATTATTTTTCAATAAAGGTTGTATGTAAATTTTATAAACGCTCTTAGGCATTTGAGCAGATACATTTCTTTCTAAATATTGCAAAGAAGTTTTCTTTTTGAGTTGTCTAAAATAATTTAAGTTTTTGGCACTGGCAATTTCAGTGGTTCAGGATCCAGAATGTGTTTATTACATGGAAATAATTTTAGTACAATGAGTTTTGCCCCACGCTTTATCCAACTGTCTGGAGTAATTGAAAGATTTTTGTTACTAAGGTATTTTAAAAATAGATACAAATAAGCATTTTACATGCCATCAAATAGCACCCTCTTTAGAACTCAATTAGACAAGTAGGAGTGGGTAGTAAAAGTGATGAGAGATGTTGACCTGCATAGTTTTCCAAGACCTAAGATCTGTCTAAGAAAGATCTGGTTGCTGAAGAAAGAGGCCACTGTGTCTCCTCTCACTCAGGACTCTCCCGGAAATAGTTTCCTGTCTAAATTGTCCTAACATGCTGATGCTTCCCTTTTGCACTAACCTTGACATGATAATAGACAGTGTTGGCAAATTCTGCTTATTGCACCAAAGAAACAGAGTTTGGCTGTTGCAATTCCCACTAATACCTAATTTTAAAAAATAGGACATAGAATCCCGTGCTTAATAAATTTAAGCATAGGTTACTGAAAAACCATTGTGTAATTCAATTATGTACATACGCGAATGACTGTCACTGCAACAAATACTCACATATTAGAGCATTTAGAGCAAAAGTATATTCTTGGTTCAGACAATTGGAAAGGCAAGTTAAAAATTCTATGGAATAGTAATGACACCTACCCTGTCCACTTTAGGGAGGAAATGAATATACTTAATTATCCTTTCTAGAATCCCTGATATAAACGAAGGGTGGAGAAGACAGTAAGACTTTTGTTAAAATTTTAATTTTTCCTCATTGTTTTAGTTTATTATTATTATTTTCCATCACCATCTATCCCCCCATACCCTCCCTCTTCCACCTCCACTCTCTCAGCAATCACGGTTTTGTTAAAAGAGCTGACCTTGATTAAAATTGGATGCAAAAGAATTGTCCTACTCAAAGTCTTAGAGACAAGAGTGATTCTTAATTTGAACTTGACTATAAAGTGATTTCTCTAAGACTAATTCACACACACACAAAAGTCTAAAGCAAAAGTTTTCTCTAAATCCCCAATCCTGGGAATTACAGAGATCAAGGACCATCAACTGCTTTCGTTTGTTTTGCCATTTCTCCCCGGGACTTCCATAGGTACAGGCTGGCTTTGTAGTCCTGGATGAGACTAAATGATTAAGTGCAGAAGTCTCAGTATAATGTTTCATTTTGCACTTTCGTGTGTGTTCTTTTGTTTACCTTTGGTCCAGCATGAAGCAGACTTGCTCATTCACATATCTGAATTTATAAAGATGCCCGTTCTCATTGTGGGTCCATTTTATTCCTTAGAAGCACTGAGCCATGTTGACCAGAGAGCTAAAGTGAATCTCTTCCTGCAGGAGCCTGGCTTTCTTGGGTTTACTCACACACTAGTACCTTTTACTAGATCTTCCTTGCTGATCAAATTTCCAATATTGCAACATGTGTAGTAGTGAAAATAGACAGATGATGGTGTGTGAAGTCAAGTATATTGTAGGATATGGAAAAACTGGAAAATTTATACCAGTGTTACGTTCTCTCAAGGCAAAAGGTATCTAGCTCATGAAGAACCCAGGAATAAGTCTTTCTCAGTAATGGGAACAAAATATTTTTCTCTTAACTTTATCAAAGCTAAATTAAATTGATGAATACTATAAACCCAAAATTTGCATAAGAATACTTGCAGGTGAACCAGGTCTCCAACTTATTTTAAGGAAATACCACAAACCAGTGGGAAAAAAATTCTTCAAGAAAAATGGAGAAAAATTATTATGAAGGAAGATAAATTTCACCTTTGCTTTATAGAAGTTAATAAAAAACATAAAATAAATGACTTGCTAGCATTTAATATAAAGTTGTTTTAAAATCTAAAGGAAAAAAATAAAATTATGACCAAGTTTAGTTTAGGTTTAAGACATTTCATGAGGGCATCAGAAATTTAAAATGCGATACTTGGATTCTATTGCTTATTTCTCACAATTGACACTCTGCGTTAGAGGTGGAGAAATGGAATCAATACAGTTTTTAGTGGTGAATCATTTGGTCCAAATACATAGATAACACTGGAACAAGTACCTATGCTTCTTTTTAAAATTTGCCTCAGTTTACAACTAATATGGAGACTTTCTGTCTTTTATAATTTCATTTAATAAAAATACCCTATTTTGTCGTCTATTTTTCCTCTTATTTTCTTGTTGATAAATTATATATAATAATATTTAGCTCACAATATTTCTATGAAAATGAAACTATATATATGCTTTTAATGTAACTACAAGGCATATGTGTGTGTTTATATATATTTCTAATATATTTATATAAATTATATATAATGCATATTTAGATCATTTAGAGAATGAATAGAAAATCATTTAGATAATCTATAGAGAATTATATATTATATATAAATAATCAATTTATTTAAAATATATATGTTTGCATACAAACATATGTGTGTATATAATTTTTCCCCAACAATTTTGTGTTGTTTTGTTTTTAGCTGGAAGATTCACGCAAAGAATTTAGCAGGCTAGTACCAGATGCAGGAAGCCCCTCTCTGATAACATGTAGTATGAAGAGGGGAGACTGGGCCTCATGACCCTGTGGGCAGTTACCTACTTCCACAAAAAATTATGGAGGTGGTGAAACTTATCTCTAAAACCCTCCTTTCCCTTTACCCCCTTCTAATTACCTAAATGATAAAACAATGATAAGCCAAGATTTCAGGAACATTTTTATTTTGATAGAGTATCTTAAAGAGCCAAAGCCTTACAGATAGATATGCAAGGTTAAAATTTGTGAGATACTTTTGACCAGGTATACTTGTTCATGCTTTTCTTAATACATTACCTGATATTTGTCTTTCTCCCTTCTTGAAGCCTGATTCTGGGGCGCGCCTTTGGTACTTTCTCCAGAATAAAATGGCCTGACATTGCAGAAGTATTAAAATAGAGCAGTGATAGGACAATGGTGAGATTCCTGTTGTTTACTAAAATGATTTCTACCCCGGAAAACTGGCAGATGAATCTCTCTATAGATATAGCTATCCACTGGGAGAAATTATTTCATTCAGTAAATGTAACCCAACTTTCTGATATAAATCTATCTATCCACAGGTATTTGCTGAGCATTTACCATGATCCTAATGCTGTATCATTCATGCCAAGAATAGAAGTATGGGACACTGTGTCTCAACAATCTAGAGCAATAAATAAGTTCTGAAAAAATTCCATTCTGTTACATTTAATAAATATAATCAGAACAAACATTACAGAAGAGAAAAGAAAATAACTGTACAGATTGTTCAGTGCAAGTTTCAACATTGTGATTCATATGGAGAATCACTATTAATTATACACTTGAACTTGTTATAGTGCCATAATTGAAATTAAAAAGTTGTGAATAAAATAGTGATTCTTTATATTGAATAGTTACTTCCCATATTGAAGAGAAATCTTCTACTTCAAAATATAAAGATTTTAATGTAACAAGTGAACTTTTTCTTTGCTTGTTAATTTATCTAATGTAGGTTCTGTTGACAGCACTATTCACTGGCAATGATATATCTAAGCAATTTTAATTTTTTATAAATTCATCATAGAGATGTCAGTTTCACAACATGTTGATAGTAATGAAAGAAGTGATTTTAGGACAATACCAGCAAGATCAATATATTAATTTTTAACCTCTTCAGGATAAAGCAAGTGATGCTATACTGTCAAAATTAATCTTCAGTGCTTCAACAGACAGTGCCAGCAATTTATCCTGCAAGTTACTGCTAAACTTAATTTAACTTATGATGGAAGAAAATGATTTTGGATTTCATTAATATCTGATAAGTAAATATTTCTTTGATGCAAAAGAATTTAAATCCTTACATCAAATTTGTAAGGTGTTTATTGATAGCTTTTCACAGATATAAATTATCAAGACCACTACCTATCTATTTAGTAATTTTTATTAAATTCAGGGCCACATCATAACACTCTGTAGAAGCTCTCTTCTTTCAAGTTCTTCATTTTTGTTTTTGCCTTTAAGTCTTATCTACCATTGAAAACCATGTTACATTCCTCCTTCTCGTGAGTGTGTAAAAATTGTGAAAAACACCAAAAATATCAGACAAAGTATCAAGTCTAGATACTCAATTCACAACATTAAAGTGCTCAGACCAAACTGGTTGCTTGTATTGCACAAATAATGAGATTTCATCCGGCAATCCAAATATTTCCAACAGTTTTCTTGATAGCCATTGTATTTAAACATACAATAAGTTATAAGCTTTCAGATTATCTTTTAAAAAAAGAATAATCTTAACCCTGACTCTTCAATTTTTAATGATTCACAATTTTTACTACATAACACATTTTTAGTGCAACTGACATTTTTAAAAATATGTTTTTATTGATTTCAGAGAGAGGAAGGGAGAGGGAGAGATAGAAACATGGATCAGCTGCCTCCTGCACTCCCTCTACTGGGGTTTGAACCCAAAACCGAGAATTGAATTGGTGACCTCCTGGTGCATGAGATGTCACTCAACCAACTGAGCCACACTGGCAGGGCTGACATTTTTTCTGTTAAATATCAAAATATTTAAGTGTAGTAAGGAGAGTGGGGATTAATATTCTGGCAGCAGTTCTTAAACCTGGGTAACTAGTCCAGATTGCTTTCTTGCCTTTGGGGCTGTACCATCAGAGCATATACTCCTACACACAGCTTGAGCTTGAACTGAATGCTTTTATAAACTTCATGTTTAGTTATGTTAAAAACACATTACTAACAAATAATGAAGTTAAAAGTGTTCGTGTGCAAATTGCACATATACTGAAAGAATTGCCATGTGAAGAATATCTCTGAATTTGGTAAATTATGGTGGGAATCTTAAAAGCTGGAAAAAATACTTCACTAGCTTTATTGCATATTACTAGTTTGCTTCTGAGGTTGATGTATAGTGTCATGAAAAAGTGGTACTTGAACTACCTTCTTTGCTGCAGTCCCACTCGCTATTTTTCAAGCTAATGCCTATGAAGTCATCTTGTACTAAAAACTTAACAGCAATGTATACATATATTTTTAGTGTTAGTAGCTCATAGTGCTACTTATAGAAAGCTCACAAAATAGTAATGGTTACATATTAAACATTCTCTTCAGTCAGCTTTTTAATTCAATATGCTTTCTTTTCCACAAGGTACCCTTGGTGTTGAACATTTATGTTTTGAATGTTAAAGCTTTTTAAGTTTATTGGTTTTGTTGTTCCATTGGCCAGTACATTACCTAGAACACGCTATCGTTTTAATACTTCATCACTAATTATGGCTGCTAAACAGGATCGAATATATAGAAACTCCTGTGGTCTTTGTTTCTTCACAATCACGTTCATCACCATCATTTAGTGAATGACTGCTGCTGTAATTTGAAAAAGTGTATCTTTTCTTGCAAAAATATCCGATGGAGCTTGCTTGCATCATTGTAATTAAATTAGGATAAAAATAAAAATAGAAATTTTACTTTCCTAATTTAGCTAATATTGTTAAATTGTAAATATAAAACCAAGCTTGATTGAAAATGAAAATGACTGTAAAAATAAGTTACAGATGTAAATAAATGTTTAGATATTCTCACCTAGTTATACACTTTTTGTTTAGAGTTGTTAAACTAAGTAATTGCATACTGTCATGTCCTGCTCTGACTAACTTACAGTGACAGTGCAAGTTCAGAAACATTAAAACTATTTAATAAAAGAAATGCACTGATCATATGTTTGAGTGTCATGACAATGTCAAGTTGCTATAAAATTTCTAAATACTCTTCCACTATCCCAGCCTATTAAAAAAATGGTTCATGGACCAGTCCTGGTGCATGGACTACATTTTCAGTAGCACTTTATGGCACTCAGTAATGGTTACTGAAGAGGTAAACGTAAATCCTGGGCGCTCTCTCTGGTGTGGACCACGTGTGTGTTCAGAGAAGTAAGAGTTAACATGACAGACAGCAACTCTAGAGGGCAGTGAGCCTTGAAATACTAATAGAGGAATTTTACTTGTAGCAGCAGGAACTTGGGAATCAGCATAACTTCTTGAGCAGAGGAATAACATAATAGTCACATTTCAGCAACCAGTGCTCTGGCTGAATGTTGGAACTTCATATGATCTTGTGCAACCCACTGATTTTCCAGGTAAGAAAACCATCATGCAAATAATTAGCAACAGAACCAAGACTAGCACCCCTAAACTAAGCAAACTATGTTTATAAAGAAGGTTCTGAAAAAATATCTAAATAAAGTACACACAGGAAGGTGCTTCTAACCTTGCTATATTTAAGTTAGGTGACAGTGGAATGCTAATAACAGTTAAATGTATAAGGATGTGGTGGTGGGAGACCTTAACTTGACCCTCCCTGAGAAAATGTCTCTGATATTTAATTGCCTTTACAAAGTTGCTCTTCATTCAGTGACTTGGCTAGTTTTCAGATCATTCCATCCTCAGCAGCTCTGTGACATGCATTAGCCATGAACACTGAAGCATGAAGAATTAAGCAACTACAGAAGACATTGGGGAACTATAAACATTCACAGAGTGAAAGTGGTGATGTAAAGTTGAAAGTAGCCTATTTTTATTCTCTTTAGGATAACATTTTACTAATGTACAAAAACTTGCAAATGCAGAACTGAATTTAAAGTCTCATTTTTTTATCAAAGCATAGTTGACATACAATACTATATTAGTTTCAAGTGTATAGTATAGTGGTTTGACATTTGTATTTCTTACAATGTGATAACCATAAGTCTAGTAACCATCTGTCACTATACAGTACAAAATTATTATAATATTGACTATTTACCCTATGCTGTACATTACATTTCTGTGACTGTTTTGTTTTGCTTTACAACTGGAGGTTTGTAATTCACACTTGTCAGAATGGCTATTATAAAAAACAAAACACTAATAATAAGTATTGGCGAGGATGTGAAGAAAAGGGGCCCCTTGTGCACTCTTTGGGGGAACATAAATTGGTGCAGCCATTATGGAAAACAGTATCGAGATTCCTCAAAAAATTAAAAATACAACTACCATATAACTCAGCAATTCTACTTCTAGGTATTTATCCAGAGAAAATAAACATATTAATTTGAAAAGATATATGCACCCCTATGTTCATCGCAGCATTATTTATAATAGCCAAGATATGGAAGCAAGCTAGGTGTCCATCAATAGATGAATGGATGATGAGGATGTGATATATATATATATATATATATATGAAAAGTATATTACTTGGTGATAAAAAGAATGATATCTTGCCATTTGCAACAACATGGATAGACCTAGGGGGTATTACGCTAAGTGAAATAAGTCGGTCAGAGAAAGACAAATACCATATGATTTCACATCTATGTGGAATCTAAAAAAACAAAATGAATAAGTAAAACAAAAACAGAGTTACAGATACAGAAAACACATGGATGGTTGCCAGATGGGAGGGGCTAGGGGGAATGGGTGAAAAAGGTGAAAGACTAATTCTTTTAATTTTTACAAAATATTTTTGAGCTTATTATGGTAATAGTTTGAATTAATTTAAAACCATTAATTCTTGTAAAGATATACTAAACACTATGAGTAGCCTAGTAAACCACCATTTTCCATTTTCAAATTCAGTATCCATTGCTTTACCACATATGCAAGATCTTTGGGGAAAGTTGGCTCTAGCTCCAACATGAGATGTGGGAGAAAAAATGTGCCTCTATTTAGAGGAGATAAAAAGGGGCACAACTTAAGCCTGGCATTCAGTCATCCCACATTACCTCCTGTTAGACAATATCCAACATACACACAAACAAAAAGGCACATTCTGTGAGAGAATGAATGAGGGACCTTATTTAATGGAAGAAATAACCTCAGAAGAATGAGGACTGGAGGAGAATAACTAATGGCGTGTAGCCTTCTTTCTTTGTTGGCCCATTCATGGAGACAGTGGTGAGAAAAGCAATTGGCTGGAACCTGGGAAGCTAAACTCTTCAACAAATGGGGTTCAGTTTGTTCTCTTTTCTTATGGAGTTTGCATAACAATGCATCTGAAGATAGCCTCTACAAAAATCATTCCACTACAATGGAAGCCCCCAACAGAAGTTAACTTCACAATGGTACAAATGATTATGTACTTTCTTAGTGATCAATTAATTCAGAAACATTTATTGATAATTTACTATATATAAGATATTGTTCATTTACTGAAGTTGCTTCAAGAGTCTATAGGACTTTCATTCTACTTGGGTTTAAAAGCAAGAAAAAAGTAAACAAAATGTAAATAAAATCATTTCACATAGTAATTAAGCAAATCAAAAACGGTTTTGTGATAGAAAATGATGGGTATGGAGTAATGGACCATTCAGTAGGATGCTCACGGATAGCCTAAGGTGATATATTTTAACTAAGAACTGAAAGGTGAAGAGACAGAAAAGACCAGAAGAATTGCCTTCCTGTTGGGTAGGAACCATAAGTTCAAAGGCCTCACTTAGGAAAGAGCTTGAATCTGATTTGTTAAATTTGCCATTCAATCCCTAGTACCTGGAAAATATAGAATATATGGTAAGCATTCATTAAATAATGGTAAAGTAAGTAATAAATGATATGTTTTTTATATTTGGAATGATTAAGTAAGAGAGAGGTTTGCTATTTGCATAAGACCATGTGCACATTTGAGGAAATAAGTCATAGATGAACCATATGCTTGCTTGAGTTTTGTCATAGATTTTAGTCTATAGTAGACTGTTTATTAATTCACTTAATCATTGTGTTTTCAAACCTCAAGCAGTTTTATTTGATTAATTTCTATTAAGTATGAGAATTATTAATTTCAAATAAGTAATGGGGTGTTTTTATTGATCTCTAATTGGATACAAAAGTGCTGAATGTTTGACGTGAGAGAATGGAAACATATAAAAATGAACATTCATGTAAGGGTAAAACTGAACATGGGAAAGATATGTCACAGAGACTAGGAGAAATATTTATTTAAATGCACGTGATGAATATATTTATCACTTAGATTGTTTGTGTTGTAAACACAAATTTACAGTATTCCTAATGAATTATGGAAGGTGTTTAACATGAAAAGTAACTAAATGAGAGGTGATGTTGAAAATTAATTGTGAAAATATTGATGTTGAAAATACTCAGATGTGTTAAAATATTTTCAGCATATTAGAATTTCTGAAAAGGCTAAAACTGCTTCTCTTGTTGCAAACTTTCCACCTGGTTAGGTAGAATTATTTAAAATACTTGAAATTAGTCTCTGTGCATAATCTTTTGGCAAACATAGGGAGTGCTTCTTATCAGAAGAAGCACTCCTATAACTGGATCTGCCATCCTACAACTATGATAATTTCACATTGATTATTATAGCAAAATCTAAAATTACTTTTGTGTTTTAACTCTTAGTACACAAATAATAAACATTATAAGACTGTTTTGCCTGAAACTTTGATTTAACTTGAAGCAGTTTCTATTTAAAAGAAAATATGCTATCTTAGAACAGAAATCTAGCTTACTTAAATTATCTCTCCCCAGTGCCTTGTCCTTTTATTGCTTATGTATTTCCTACTTGGAACTGTTGAAAAACTTGTTGAAATTCATGATTCAAATTACTGCCAAGGATTCAGTGTTCTTAACCTAGTGTTTGCCTCATAACTGCTGAAAATAATTTTCATTAAAAACTTAAAATTCTCCTTACATAATACCCTATTTGACCTGAAAAAGATATAATCTAATATAGAGACAAAATGGTTCATTAAGTAGACCTAAGAGCCAGGTAGTATAAATGGAAGAAATTTATTGGTTTCTTCCACCATAAAAGCAGGCAAGATATATACCTAAGTTATAGATTGCTGTTTGATTTCTTTCAATTTCCAGAGGCCTTTCCAAATTAATAACTTTTCTTCAATGAGCGATTTAGTTAATCAGTGATAACTGGAAAGGCAGGTTAGAAAAGAAACATAAGAGTTTGAAAGACTGGAGGATGCTGATTAAAAAATAAGCATAATTGGTCTGGCATAGAAATTGTCATTCTGTCATTACACAAGTTAGAAAGCTGAACAAACTGAAAAATCAACAACTCTCCTTCAATCCCTCAGAGAACTTAGGTTACAGGACCAACCACTGTACCTAAAATTGGAGAGGCCAACAGGCAGTTATAGAGAACCAGTACTTATCAGAACAAAATACCCAATTCCAGCTCCCTCTACCTTCCATGAAGAGAAAGAAAAATATCCACCTTTTGCCTCCTTGAACTGTCCTGTCCCACCAGAAGGAGGAGAGGACTGAGAAGCACTGGCAAGGTTCACAGTTCGGAGGCAAAACCTAAACATAAGATTATACAATGCTTCTTTCCTCTCATATCTCACCAATATGTTGTTAAAGGCCTGTTTACTTCTTGCAGTTCCTTTTACAGAGTACATCTTGTCCACCTTTCATTGAAAATTATAAAGCATATTAAAAGTAAAAACACACTTTGAATAGACTAAACTAACATCAAAACCAGATTCAGATATGGAAGAAATAATGGAATTATCAGATCATGAATTCAGAAAAAATATAATTAATATGCTCAGGGATTTAATTAAAAAAGAAGACAACATGCAATAAAGAGATGGGTAATGGAAACAGAAGAGAGATGGAATTCTAAAAGAATCAAACAGAAATCCTAGAGATAAAAAATACACTATAATGAAAATAAAGAATGCCTTTAATGGGTTAATTAGTAGACCGACATGGCCAAGGAAAGAATCTCTGTGTTTGAGGATACATCAATAGAAAATTCTAAAACTAAAAAGCAAAATGACTGAAAAAAACAGAACAGATTATCAAAGAGCTGTGGGACAAGCACAGAAGGTATAAATACATGTAATGGAATCCCAGAAGGAGAAGAAAGAGAAAGGAACATAGGCAATATTTGAAGTGACAATGACTAAAACTTCTCTCAAATTAAAACATGATGAGAAATCACAGATGCAAAAAGTTTAGAGAACGCCACGCCAGATAAATGTCAAAAAATTATACCTATTTAAACTCCAGAAAATTAAAGATAAAGAAAACATTTTGAAAGAAGCCAGAAAAAAAAAAAAATACCTTACCTCTAGAGGAGCAAAGATAAGAATAATATATGACTTCCCTGAAACCATGCAAGTGAGAGAGAATTGAAATATTTATTGCATTAAAAAGAAGAAAAAAAAACTTAGAATTTTGTACCCTGCAAAAAAAATGAAGTTTGTTGCCAGTAATCTGCCTTATAAGAAACGTTAAAAGAACATCTTTGGAGATAAGAAAAATTATATAGGGCAGAAAATGGATCAACTTAAAGAAAGCACTGGGGAAGGAATTAATAAAGGTAAAATAAAAACCTGTTTTTTATTATTCTTGTTTGATCTAACATATAACACTTAAAAAAAATAATAGTAACAATGTATTCAATTATGTGTGTTTCTATATAAGCATACGTGTATGCTTATATATATATATATGTGCTTATGTATATATGTGCTTTTGCATGTGCTTATGTATAAGTGAAATGAATGACAGCAGTGTTGCAGAGATTGAGGGGGAAGAATTTGGAGTATTTTGTTCTTAAAAGGTGTTTTCATTACCCATACAGTGGCCTGTCTTTTCACCCACTACCCATCAATCTGGTCCAAAGAGCTCTCTCTTCAATATTATTTCTTGTTAAATTATTTGGAGTTTTTCTTAACGTTTCAATTTTGTCCTATAATGTTTCAATAACTTTTAATTTTCTATTTTCCAAAAATATATTGTTATAAGCACACTTTTTAGAAGCATTAGGCTAGTCTACATTGATTTTCCTGGGAAATTTCTTTAGTAACCTCCCGGCTTTCTCTCATATAGGAAAAACACAAATGTCTCTTTGGCTTCTTTTCTTTTTTTGATATCCTATAAAGAAGATAAGACATTTTGCCAGTCTTTTGAATCATCCTTCCAGAAAAATGGCCTTACTCTGTCAGGCCTGCGTAGAAGCAAACATTCAATTTGATTTAATTTGGTGTAAATATGAACAAGACAGTGTCCTGAAAGACTTCACCATGCAGGCCAGAAAGTAAGACAGACAAATCACAATAAACCTGAGACAGGGTAGACCCTAAAAGAGAAAATAAAGAAAAGAAAGTACAGATGAAGTTCTTATTACACAGTGTTTCCTAGGATAGCACCTGGGATGAATAAACTGCAGTTGTAATTAAAATAATTTATGTGTTTGTATCTTGGGGATGAGGTTTGGAGCAAAGCTAGGGAGAAGATGGCTGAAGTGAACTCAGTGGATTAATATCTTTTCTTGGCCAGGGTTTAGAAAGTGATACAATCAGAGAACACAATAACAACAGGAGGACAGAAGATGGACAGCAGTGGAGGTTTGCTAGGGTCTATGCCATCTAGGGGTGCTCCTCAAGCTTTGCCAGCCTTGGTTACAAATGAGGTCACATGTGCATTCCCCTGCAGAAGCTCAACAGCTTTGAGTTACTACCTGTTTATTAGAAAAGTCCTAGTTTTACCTAGTGGGTCCTCTCTCCCAAATATTTCTGAGCCCCTCTGGGGGCCTTTTCTTTGTCCGCGCTTAAAGCCTCCTTGTGGAGTGATTGCTGCCAGCCGCTGGGGAACTCATAGTTCTTGACTGTGATCCTAGCCCCCGATGTCTAATGAGCGTGCGTGTTCCTTTTCCTCAAGGGATTCTGGCAGGCTACAGATGGCAGGGGCTGATAGTTATTTGAAGCTCCAGAAGGTTTTAAAAAATGTACATCTTTTTAAACTACGTATCCAAGTGATCCCAACCACCTCCCTCTCTAATGTTGCTGAGCTACACTCTCATTAACCCCTGAGTTTGCCTTTACTGGATCATTCTTATGCTATAGTCTGGCAGATGGAATCCACTGCAAATTAAAATATATACACACACAGAGAGAAGGGAGAGCATTTGCATGGTTGTTACGGGAAGGATTCCAGTATCAGCTGGACTCGGTTTCCTTTTAAGAATTTAGACTAGTGCTAAATCCAACTCACTATTTGTATACTATTAATATTTCCCACTTTTATGGAGTTGATTTTATATATATAAATGTATCCCCAAAACAAACCTTAGGTACTCAATAAATATTTTTCATTGAATGAATGAGTGAATTGAATTATTTCAATTATTTTAAAGTCTTTTTTTTTTCTTCATTTGGCCTTTGTAGGAATGAACTTGGTCTTATAATTTTTAAAAATATATTTGAAAAAGTATATATATATATATATATATATATATATATGTAACATTCAGAGTAAGAAAATGTATATTAAGATTCTGCAGATTTTCCTACATAAAATTTATTTAAAAGTTTATAATTAGTAGATGCAAATAGATTAATGGTGTTGACTGCATTGCCTCTTTGCAGAACCAACATCTGTATTAGACGCATATTTGGGCAACTACTTGGTAAATCGGGCCATAACTATGCTCAAACTCTTGTTCTCTGGATACAGGTGAATGATTCAATGTTCAGTCTTAGGGCCCAACCTGGGACAATTAGAATCAACCTTTCAGAGTTTTGAAATTTGCACAAAAACAGAAGTGGTTGAAACTGAGTCATCTTATGGTAGAACTTGCTAAGATTCTTTAGAGCTGCCCTAGTTTTTGTCGCTATGGTGCTTGGAGACAGTGTTTTTAATTCTGAGTGACCTCCAATATCCTTCCAATAAATCTGTTTTGCCTGTATTAGACCTTGCTAATGTCTGTTATCTGCAACCCAAAGAATCTTAATAAAAAATCATATGGCCTGAAATATAAATAACAATGTATAGAAGAGGACAACTTGTATATCAGCCAAACTGAAAGCCAAGCCTTAGAATCTAGTTAAGACATCTTGCCTTGGTAGAATTAGGTACTCAGGATAATCCCAAGGACTTTGGTATTAGAAAGTCTATCTGAATCATAGCAATGGTTTTCTATGTGGGATTTGGTCAATAATGCTAATTAAAAATATAAAGATATATGAAAATATAAACAACATGTAACTATAAATAATATTAAGTTAACATAAATATTATTTTACTCTTCTATAATCTGGAAATGCTAATACCTGATCACTGGGCTATTGTAAGAATTAAATGAAAATGTAGGTTGAAAGTCATAGTATACAGCCAGCACATATAATATTTGTGAAGACAAAGCCAGAAAGACAAACTGGAGCAGCACTTTGGAGAGCCCTATATGCCATAGTGAAAAATTGGAAGTTGATTTATTTGGAAACTGGAAGACACTGAAGGACTTATAGCAAGGGAGTGATATGATTGTTGTTGTACTGTTTGAAGATTAATGTGGCACCACGATACAAGTTGGACAGCTGTGAAATGGTAAATGGCAACCTCTCGGGAAACCTTATAGTAAGCCAAGTAATAGCAATGCGAGCCTAGACTAGGCTAGTGACAGAGGGAACAGAACAGACTGGAGGTGATTGAGACACATAAAGGTGAAATGAGTTGGTTGTGAGGTAGGTGATGGAGAAATATATAAACCAGAAATTCTTGAGGTTCCAAACCTGATGGCTTGGAATAGAAGCAAATATAGTTCAGGATGCTAGAGATACTACATGAAATATAATTAAGCAAAATTTTTAAAAATAAACAATGTCAGAAATCATACTTTGAACATTGACTACAACATTTTTACACCTTGTAACATTTTACGCTTCTGAGCCATTATTATTTTGTATGTTTCTTCCTCAGGACTAGATTATGACTCTATGTATTAAGCTGATTGAATTCCTCTAGAATTGCCTTCAAAGAAATAATTTGGCTTCTCCTCAGATCTCCTATTCATCTCTATGTAGAATACACCCTTAAATTGTGTCAAACTTTCAGCCTCATCTGTGATTGAGTACCTGTTATTTCACATTAATTATCTTATTTAATTTGTTTAATTTGCACAAGCCTACTATCTGTGGTAGGTATTATTATTTTTGTTTCAAAAATAAGGAGGCTGAAGTTCCAAGAGGTGTCCATTATTCAACCCATGGCTGGACTGACTTCTGGGAATTACCTTCTGTTAGTTTTCCAGCCTCAGAAACAAATCAACAGTGTGGACATGCCTCTTGAGACAAATGAAATAATGGTTCTGAATGATTATTCTCTCTTTCTGCAACTTAAATTAGCTTTCCTTGGAAGATTTACTACCATCGAAGGTATCCAACCAAATGTGTAGCAGGCTGTTACATGTGATTACTTTGAAACACAGTTAAATCATAGGTAGAAGTTCTATAATGGATTTTTATGGCAATGGTTCTTAAACTTCTTTGTGCTACAAAACACTAAGTTACAGAGTTACCAGCAACAATGATTTTTTAAAGCAATTGGTTCTTACGGGTTGGGGGTATGTGTGGATGGCATAAAAATATCTGGGAGTGTGTAGCATTACAAAAAATAGTTTATTTTTTTATGACTAAGCTTTTCAGTGTGCAGATGACTTGTCCCCACTTGATCTCTGTAAATAATAAACATATTCTTTATGTGCCAGATCTGTCCCCAGCTTCATCCTGAATTTGTAACTACTGCTTATTATTAGTACATTTCAAAAAAAAATGCTATTTCTTAAAAAGCACAATAACATCTTTTGAGGTACTTAAAAACAACAACAGCAAATGATTGAAATAACAGTCTTAATCATATGTTTTAAATTTGTGCATCCTAGCTCTAAATTATTTCTTATCCAGATACCACTTGCTAACAAAACAAAGCAAATGTTGGGGGGAAGGGAGGCTTCAGAGATAAGTTTAGAGACATCTGTTAATATTAGGTACCTGGATGAATTCTAGTATATTTCTGGCATTTCTGGCCTCAGTTTCATCATTTGTGGAATAAAGGTTTATGAAGATGTAGCTCTCACCCATAGCAGGTACTCAGTCATCACTTGTTTTTACCTAAATGCTTTACTGGCCTCAGTCTCCTTTTCTAAGGGACTTTCTCAGCTCATGTTCCTTCCCACCCGCCACAGGTGCTACAGTCACTCCTGGTCTTTCCCCACCCCGCATCTTCTCTTTGCCCACAGCTGTTCTTAGGAAAGATTTTAACATTTTTTCATTTTTATTGCATCATAATTTAAAAATATTTTGACATAATTGAAATTAATTCTGAAGATATTTATGGTAATTATTTGTAGTAATTGTGGCATCTCCAGCAAGTGGTAATCTGAAGAAATGAGAGAGGAGATTGCAGGATAAAGTGACCTTGAATAAAAAACACATTTGTCTTTGGAGCCCAATACCGTTCACTGACTGCGTTTTTGAAGGAGAGATAGATGCATAGAATTAACAGCAAAACTTTGAAATAATGATACGGGCTCGGTCCTTAGGCATGCGGCAGTGGTATTGGTTGCTTTTGTTCAAAGTAGGGTGGAAAAGAGCAACATGTGTCGATGTGCAGGACTGGTGCTCAGAGGATACCATGTAAGCAGTGTCTTGAAAGATTAAGAGAACTTTTCTAGGTATAGGAAAACAAGAAAATGTCTAAATTTCTAAAAAATAAATAACTTTATTTCAACTTGTGTTTCCACTTGGAAACTAGTCTGAAGGCATTCCACAGTCTTTATATAGAAGTCTTAATTGTCTTTAGTTCAAAAGCTGACTTTTCACTATCAGCTAATAATTTATGAGTCACGATGCTATTTCTATCTTAAAGACAAATGACTCACCCAGAAATTTTTTATAAAAAGTGAAATTAAATTGTTTTGCAATCATTTCATTGCATTTACTTTATATTTCAGGACTCCTGAGACCAATATATCTCAAGGGGAAATTCAGGCAAAATATGCCGAATTTGGCAGTTTGCTATGCTTTATGTATTTCCTTTTTTTTAAAAAAAAATAGCATTTACTTTGAAGTTAAAAAATGATCCAAATTTTAATCATATGAATAAGCAAAAGATGACAATTTTTTATATTAGTGCATTTATTTACATGGAAAGATAGTCGTGAATTATAAATGCATAGAAGGTTATCAAATGCATATTGATATAGAGTAGCTACATGTACATATTATACTACACATATCATATGAAGTACAATCTCTTTTCTAGAAGCTTTTACATATTTTTAAGCATGAAAATATTAAATATGGCATTCAGTGAATTTTACAATATGATGAATATATCAGTGATCACTCAGTTCAAGAGATAGAGCATTAACATCAGCCCAGAAACAACCTCATGTTCCTTTCCAGTCATTAATCTGAACAACAATAACCACTATTAAATCATCAAGGCATCTATTACTGTAAGTTAACTGTGCCTGTTTTGGAAATTTATGTAAAGGATATAATACTATATATATTCTTCTCTTTCTAGTTTTTTCACTCAACATAATGTGTGCTGTTGAATGTAAAAGTAATATATGCATTATATATATTATATATGTGGTTTAGTTAAATGAATATTTTCCAATGGATATATGCTTTCTACTGTTGTGGATATATTTGAGTTCTTCTGCCCCATGTTTGACTATTAAGAATGATGGCTCTATATACATTTTTGGTTTAATGGTTAAAAGAGTGAGACCTGAAGTCCTATTGTTTTACTTTAAATCCAATTCCAAAACTATTACCTTTGTGATCTTGGCTATATTTAGCTATATTTGTCTCAGTTTTCTCATCTGTAAACTGGGTAATTATATCTCCCCAACTGGTTAATCTGAGAACTCATTACATTAAGCAATGTAAATACCCTGAAAAATAGCCTACACATGGTTAGAACTTAATATATATGTTTGTTCTTTATTTTCTTTTGCTTTGGATTCTATGTATATGATTAATGTTGTAATTTCTATACATGGTATTTTTATCTTGATAGTACATTTTGTCTACTTCCTTTCTTTCAACTATTCTGTTTTTAAATTTTTGCTGTGTTATATAGATTTGAAATTTTTTCAGAATAGGTTTGTGGATAATAACCTTTTTTAATTCTTCAATGTCAAAATGTTACTCTTTCGTCAGTGCCAACACATTTGAAGGTAGTTTAATTAGATGCACATTTCTAATGAGTATTTTTCCCCCAGAATTTTGTTCTTATAGTTAATTACCTATAAGATAATAGGTGTTCTGTCTCCAGCTTGCTCATTCTTCTAGAGCCCAGGAGCTCTTTCCTTAGCATTACCCCAGAGTTCTTCTAGAATCTCGGCTTCGGACCTCTTTCCAATCCATGGGCCTATGGATGTCTCGGCTCTTTGAGCTTCTGCTTTCAGTCGGGCCCATCCAGTCAGTCCCTTTCGCTTCCTGCACTGCTATGGGTTTAATTTTGTATTTCTCTTATAATTTCAGGGGGTTTTGAGGGTGAAACAGGATAATATCTTGAAGAGGAAATAAGGTTTTTTTGGACATAGTCCTTAACATTTTATTTTATCCCTTATAATGTAATATTGGTAACAATGTGGGCTTTTATTTAGAGACCTATGCTCACACTCTAGCTCTTCCTCCATAGCAGCCGTGTGCCCCCAGCAAGTAATAGATCCCCTTTTTACTTGCAGTATTCTTATCTCTAGTATAGCACTGGTTGTCATGGGACAGTAACAAGTGTGCAGAGAAAAACAGTCAGTTAATTCAAGGCCAACCATATGTTCTGCTGTAAGCTTTGTGGAAAAAATGGGTCGGGGTTGTAAGAAGACAATGTATAGGGATTTGGAATCCTGGGATTTTAATTATCATTAGCATGTTCTTTGCCCAGGTGAGTGACCTTACGCATGTGATTCCAAGTTTTGAGTCCCAGTTTCTCCTCATTTTAAACATTAGGGATAGTGTGTAAAACAAGTAAAATCCCCTATAGTTCTAGTAGTCAGTGTTTCTAAGCTTAAATAGAACTGATACTATTTAGCTTCTGCTGAGTTAGTGTATGTGTGTATATGTTATGTGTGTGCATGTGTGTTTTGTGATATATATATCACACATGTATGTATATATTTATATGTGTGTGTGTGTGTGTGTGTGTGTATGTGTATATATATATTCCTGAAGGAAAATTTATCTTTAGAGAAGACATTATTTTTCGTGTCAAAATTAAACAGTTCTTTTGGAATGAATTTCGCTCGGATCTATTTATTTATGTTGGCAGACCTGTGAAATGTGTGCTTAGGTGGAGAGGGGGAACGTCGATGGGTGTTTGAAGGGAGTCAGTTCTCCATATTTATCTGTTATCTCTTCTGGCCCTGGCCGAGCCCCAGGCTTCATCTTAGCCTAATTTCCTTGCTGGGCAGGTCCAGAGGCTGCCTCTTCCCTTCTTTCTCCCTCCCTTTGGTACTCACTCACATTTTGAGAGATTTTCAGTTCTTATTTCAGAGAGATTCTCTGCAATGGAGAGTTACTGTTTATATTTTCAGTCATTCACGTTTCTTAAGGAATTATCATGGTTTCTTTAATAGGTAATTATAGAAATTGCCCTTGTACATCTTGTACAAGGAAGTTAAAAAGTCTCTCCTAACCTACTACCTAATTATAAGGGGAAGAGCATGCACCAAGGTTTTTCTCATGTCCTTTAAAATTAAAGAATATGTGTACCTCATACGCTGCTATTGAATTCCTTTTAGATGGTTCTGTCTTCTTCCCAATTCTAGGTCACCTTAGAAATATCTTCATTTAATCATATTCTGAACCCACTAATTCTGTCACTAAAGCCTGTATTTAATCTTTGATGTGTTCTACAGTGCCTTCCCTTCTACAAACTTCTATAACACTCATTTATTAAATTAAAAAATAACACATTTATTAAGTACTAAACACTGGGCATAGTTGAAAAGACCAAATGTGTTCCTGCCCCTGTGAAGCTCAGAGACTAATAAAAACACAGGAGTAAAGAACTAGGTACTTATGTGCCTGTAGTTACAGATTCTGAGCAATAAAGGAACATAACTTGCTGCTGGAAAAGAGAGTAATGTAGCTGGGGAATTGCTTTGCTGTATAGCCTGGGAGTCAGGGGAGCCTTATTGGAGATGATATTGAAAATGAGACCTGGAGGATGAGAACACAGTCAGGTGAAGAGCTGGGGCAGAGTGTTCTTTAGAGGGACTTGCCTTTAACCCTTCAGGAAGAGCTATAATGCCTCTCCTGGTCTGTTAGTTCTAAGATTTACAAAAACACCATGACAGCTCCAAATGGACCTTTTTTGATTGAATATGGCGTAATTCTCCTGGGCATTGACTGAAATAGGGGCATGTGGAAGCAACAAAGCATACTTGCTCTACACAGCAAAATGAGATTTTTAAATTATCTTTCGATAGAAGAGTGAAGATGAAAGAAAAAGTGGAAGAATTACAGAGAACGATCCATGAAGACATTCCTAATGGAGGGAGTAGTCAGTAATTTTGCAGACACAGTGATGATTGGTGTTGAATGTGTATTGTTTCTCTGATATAATTACTCTCTTATATATATCAACAGTCTACACAATCTGTCAAATGCATTAACCTTAGGTTTGGTGGCATTTGGGGAAAATGAAAGAAGACAGTGTCGACAAGCGTACAGCAGGACAATTACAGGAGCCCTGGGATAAGGGAAGCTGAGGCTGCCTCATGGCTGGAATCAGGAGCAGCTTAATGCCCCATTATCGAGTAAAGCCTGCATTTAATTGGATGGGCGTTGAAGACACTTATTCAGATACTCAAGAAAAAGTGATCCTGGAAGACTGGAGAATTGAGAAGATTTAGATCAGTATTTCTCAGGTAGAAGTGATTTTTTTTCTTTTTTGTCCTCTGGGGGACATTTGGCAATGTTAACATTTTGGTTATTACCAGTTGGGGTGGGGGAAGGCTGTGCTACTGGTATTTGGTGGGTACAGACCAGGGATGCTGCTACATATCCTACAATGCAGAGAAAAACCACCTCCCCTCTTCCCACCCACAACAAAGATTTGTCTGGCCCCAAATTTCAATCGTGCTGAGGTTGAGAAACCCTGATCCAGACTGAAGGCATTTAGTTATGCTTGTTTCCGTACTGGTTTTCTAGTCTTGCTAAAAGTATTGGTTAAAAAATTTAGTCCTAAAGAATTTATATGATCTGTAGGTTAGCTCACTCTGTGATACAATTTACTTTCCATAGCATCTAAACAATACCATGTATAAATTTACATTTTTAAAGATTTATGAACTTTCCTTGAAGTTAGAGCCAAGGTTCTAACATAAATAGCAGTTTTAACTTAGTGGGTCTAGATAAGAGAGCATGGGTATTTAAATGAAACCCATTTCAACAAACAGAAATCATTTCAAAATGGAAGTTTTGTTGATAGCACATCCACATAGTCCATAAGAAATGGCATGAACTGCAGTTTTGGAGATGAGATCTGTGAAGAAGGGTATGGGGCACACAGCATTTGTGCAGTGAAGGAGGCAGTGTGGTGCATATATTGGATTAGGGAGAAAAAAGGAGGGACATGAGTGAAGAGACTATAGTGGTAGGTTTGTTAAATTTTGATCAGTTTTGCTAGGATAAATGAAGAATCTGGAACAATGCTTGTGTTCAAATAACATTTCTTGAATAAATAAATAAGTAGAATGAATATGACTTGATGACAAATAGGATATTGGACAGTAAGACCAATCTAGGATGATTCCAGGGTTTCTGAAATGTAGCAGTAGGTGAATGGCTATATCTAGCATTCAGGTATGAAAGCAGATTTGTAAGAAGAATGGAGATTAGTTCTGAATTGGAGAGGTAGAGTTGGAGGCAGAGTTAGAAGTGGGAATGTCTGATAGGTATACATACGTAGGTGTCTGAAGCTCAGAGAGAAAATTCCAGGTTAGAGCTAGAGATTGGGAATCATTTGCATATAGATAATGACTTAGATCTAAGGACCAGATAGCTTTTTTACGGACTCTCCAGCTCACTGAACAGAAACATCAAGTAAACTTGCCAATTTATTCAGGTGCAATGGCAAGACAATTTAAATAACCACTTTTATTTAGTATTACCTCAGATGGTTTAAAAAGTATGGAACACAAACAGAAGTGACTCTCCATGGAAGCAGGTGCCTTGGAAACGCAACACACTTGTTATGACAATGCTGCCAATATCCACATTTTTAGATTTCCTGTTTAGAAATTACCTAGAAATTTTACTAATGTTCTCTAGGAACATCATGTTTTTGGAAATGCATTTTAAAAACATATAATTTCTGAAAAATACAAAATTAAAATAACTAATGTTGATTGAGCACCTATTATGTGTAGTAAGCACTGTACTAAGTGCCTAATGAACATCATTTAGTCTTCATAACTGCCCAATAAGCTAAGTATATTTAATATTTTTTACTTGAGGAGGCAGGCTTAGAAGAGTTAAAATAATTTGCCTAAGGCCACATAGGTCTGCTTAAAAGAGCAGTCTTTTGAATAGTTTGAGTAATAATAATTTCATTTTAAAATACAAATATAGAATAATGAAACTAATTTCCTAAGGTATTTCTAAAGAATCCCTTTCCCACTCAAAAAAAAAAAAATTAAAAAATGAATTCCAAAAGACACTGAAGTGTGTAGCTTATTAAAAGATTATTTTGAGGAATAATCTCCAATTAGGTTATATTTTGTTTGGATAATGTTTCTTTGGTTAATAATTTTAATTATTTTATAGTCATCCAATTTGTTCAAAATGTAGAAGAAAATACGACTCTCCCAATAACTTGGAATTTAATCACAAACTACGTCTATCCTTTAGTTTTTCTGATTTGTACCTTTTATCTTCTCGATAACATGGTCCTGAGGCAAGCGACTGACTTTTTTTTTTTAATTTGTCTTTATTGTTGAAAGTATTACAGGTGTCCCATTTTTCCCCCCAATTGACCCCCTCTACTTTGCTCCCACCCCCTCCCCAGGCTTTCGCCCTGTTACTGACTGTGTCCATGGGTTATGCATATATGCATATAACTTCTTTGGTTAATCTCTTCCCACCCTCCATCCCCCTTCCCTCTTCCCTCTGAGATAGGACCATCTGTTGCACACATCACTGTCTCTGGATCTATTTAGTTGATCAGATTCTTTTGTTCATTAGCTTCTTCTTAAAGAAGACCCTTCAACATTTCCTGTAGTGCTGGTCTGGTGGTGATGAACTCCTTTAGCTTTTTCTTATCTGTGAAGCTCTTTATCTGACCTTCAATTCTAAATGACAGCTTTGCTGGGTAGAGCAATCTTGGTTGTAGTTTCATGTTTTTTATCACTTTGAATATTTCTTGCCACTCTCTTCTGGCCTGCAAAGTTTCTGTTGAGAAGTCAGCTGACAGTCGTACGGGTGCTCCCTTGTAGGTTACTAACTGCTTTTCTCTTGCTGCTTTTAAGATTCTCTCTTTGTCTTTAACCTTTGGCATTTTAATGATGCTGTGTCTTGCTGTGGGCCTCTTTGGGTTCCTCTTGTTTGGGACCCTCTGTGCTTCCTGGACTTGTCTGTTTCTTTCCCCAGGTAGGGGAAGTTTTCTGTCATTATTTTTTCAAATAGGTTTTCAATTTCTTGCTCTCTTTCCTCCCCTCCCCTTCTGGCACCCCAATAATACAAATGTTGGGCCTCTTGAAGTTGTCCCAGAGGCTCCTTATACTATCTTCATATTTCTGGATTCTTTTTTCTTTTTGCTCTTCTGGTTGGGTGTTTTTTGTTTCCTGATGTTCCAAATTGCTGATTAGATTCTCAGGGTCCTCTACTCTACTGTTGATTCCCTGTAAATTTCATTTCAGTTCATGTAGCCTTCCTTTCAAATTGGTACTTTATTATGTCATCGATTTTCTCAGTTGTTTTCATAATAATATGCTTGAGCATCCTTATAAACAAAATTCTGAACTCTGTATCTGTTAGCTTGCTTGGTTCTGTTTCATTTAGTTCCTTTTCTAGAGATTTCTTCTGTTCTTTCCTTTGTGACATGTTTCTCTGCCTCCACATTTTGGCTGCTTCCAGGTGTTTGTTTCTATGTATTAGGTAGAGCTGCTATGTCTCCTGGAATTTGTAGAGTGGCTTTGTGTAGTAGGTGTCCTGTAGGGTCCAGTTGCTCAGCCTCCCCAGTCACCTGAGCTGGGCCTTCTAGGTGCTCCCCTGTGTGGGTTGTGTGCACTGTCCTGTTGTAGTTGAGCCTTGGTTGCTGTTGGCGTCCCTGGGAGGAATTGACCCCCAAGCCAATCGGCTGTGAGGACCAGCTGCAACTATAGCCAGAGAGCTGCTGTGCTGGAGACACCCCTATGGAGCAGGATTTACTTAAGTGGAGCTTTGGTGTTCACCAAGTGAGCCCCTTGAGTGTCACTCTTGGATGTGGTTGTAATTCAGCGTGGTCGAGTCTGACCACCAGGTGCACTGTCTCTGGGGCCTCCGGGAGGTGCAAAGTCAGCCTGTGGCAGTGTCTTGCCCAGGGCCCCCCAGAATGAGCTACACAGCAAACCATAGTTGGCTGCTACTTGTGCTGGGCTTAGAGGAGCCCAGGAGAGGCCAAGCTATGAGCCAATGCAGCTGCCACTAGTGCCAGGTCTGGGGCTCCTTATCAAGCCGTATGGGGCAGCTGCTGCTTGTTTGAGAGATTTTAGGAAAGTCCTAAGCATGAGGCTTGAGAGGCCCCTTGCACAGAAAAGCCCCTGGAAATGGCCTGGATGAGCCTGCAGGTGGGGAGGGGCGGGGCCTCTGGGAATCATAGGGCGGGGCCAGAGGTGTGAGTCAGGTGCTGGCGATTCAAACAAGGTGCCTGCCTGTGGGCTGTGTGCGGGGAGGACTCGCCACAGGAGCCATGGCCTCCGCCAGCCCTTCTGACTGGGAGGAAGCTGCCCCTCCACCTCTCGTCCGATTTCAGGCAGGTTAGTTCCTCCCCGAGTGTCCCAGGTCCCGAGTGTCCCAGGTCTTTTCAGGCTGCTGCCCGGCGCTGGGCTCAGAGGGAGTGCATCCGAGTCCGTGTGCAGGCCCTTTAAGAGGAGCTGCTGGGGCTCCCGCAGCCTCTGTGACCCTCAGGGACAGTCCCCGCTGGTTTCACAGCCCGGTGTTGTGGGGACATCTCTTCCTGGCCCTGGGGCCCTGGGCTGGGGGACTGATATGGGGCTGGGACCCCTCACTCCTCTGGGAAACCTCTGTTGCTGAGATGCCCTCCCGGGTTTAACCTGAGGCACCGGGTGTGGGCCCGCGATCCCGTCTCCGGGGTCCAGCCCCTTCGGCCTGCATCTCCGCCCCTCCTACTGGTCTCGGTGCTTCTTCAGTTTTCTGGTTGTAGGGCTTCTGTTCCGCTGGACTTCAGGAGGCTCTGAGTGATGGTGGTTCTGTATTTTAGTTGTGATTGTGATGTGGTTGCGGGAGGCGGCGGGTGCAGCGGTTACCTGCGCCGCCATCTTGTTTCCCCTCCTTCGTGACTGACTTTTTAATCCACACACACCTCAGAATATTGTAGAGCACTTTGTGTAGAAAAGAATCAGTTAAAACTTGTCAGGTAGGGGAATGAAGTTAAAATATTCACACACACACACACAGTCACACTCACATGCCAGGATGAATCTATACATATACCTTTGGTATAATCTAATTTCATACTTTTGTTGGTAGGGTGTCCTCTGTACTCCTGCCTGTTGCCAGTGGCTTCTTGGGGTGCCATAGGAACAAGAATTTCCTGAGGTCCCCTTGGGAGAATGAGGTATGGTGGAAAGCTGTATTGATAATGTAATATTAGGGGAGTTTCCCTCCAAGGTTCCATCTCCCTCTGTGCCACCATGGAAAAAGTCTCGTTTTGTCTTCAGCAAAGCTAGAGTGAAAGCCACTGCCCAGAATTTCTGCTCCATATTTGCACAGTCTAGCCCAGCATCAGGCTAGCTTAGCTTGTGTGCCCAGCCACAGTCCATTGCATGTGGGGTCCGCATGGTCATGGGCCATGTGGATGCTAAGGCCACATAGTGGGCTAGCACGGGTCACAGAGCAAGCCAATGCAAGGAAGTAGGAACCAAACAAGAGGAAGGAGAGACAGAATTTTTGTTTGGGGTTTTAAACTAGGAGCTTATCTAATGAATCCTTCAGGATTTTGTGCACTTGTAGTGGTTCCACCTCTCTAGCCAATCTATGGTTTCCTAGGCTAGAATGACAGGCAAGTATCTTCCCTGCATCAACCTGATGTCACTGGGCATATGTGCATCTTCCCCTTTGTTGGACCCCTTCCCCCAGTGATTTGCAGGGAATGGACTGGTGGTTCAGAGGGGAGGGTAAAGTTGCAGTTTCCTGGTGAAGCTGCGCAGATGACCTTGGTCACAATGTGTGGCTTTCTTTGCTTTCTTCCTATTCTTAATATTAACTAGCTAGTTACAATGGTAACAATACCATAAGCAAACTTCAATATTCACCCAAGAAATTATTTATAAAAGTTGGTAACATAATAAATATTAATTATTAAAATTAATAGCTTCTAAAATCTGTGATTTCATTAAAAATTACAGATACAGAGTATCTTTGAGTGTCAAGCTGTTGTGTTGCTTTGTGCTGGGTAAACAAATAACAAAGGAAAGTTTCATCTATACTTTTTCTGCCTTAAAAAGGGGCAGTTATATGAAAGAGAAGAAAAAGAATTTTAAAACTAAACAAAACAACCCCAAACACCCCACCTCAAAATAAAACCAAAAATCTATTCCCTTCAGTAATATCTTTTCTGTTGTTCAATTCATGAAAGTAGAGACACTTAATGTATACATTACCTAAAGAGTCAAGGTATTTTATTTAATTATTGAAAATAAAAATATCTACAAGCCAGTTGTGAAATGAGCATCATCTTTGTTTCTTAAGTGATTTTGTGGGTATTTTAAGGATAAAGTTAACCAGATGCTGGGAGGTTACCACCAGGAGCTAATCTAGCTTGATATTTATTTTTAGTGGATATATTCATTATTAATTACTTTAGCTTTCTAATGGGTGAAAGCATGATTAAAAATGTTAGAGTCACCTTTAATAATTGTGTTGTGCTCTAAAATATTCAACACATAGACTGACTTTTTTTAATATAGTGGACCCCTATGTAGTCATGTTTTAGAAATTCTATTAAAATTCCTGGCTCTGTTAAAACAAAAGTGAAGTAAATAAATATTAGTGCACATTAGCAAATATACTGGTGGGTGTTTTTACATAACCCTGACCAAAGGGCCCCATTTATTCTGGCTGCTTACATTTAGTGTAATTCAGATAAGTTATAAACTAGTTGATCTTAAAATAGAATATTTACTTTCCTTATTGTTATTCATATTCTTTCATAACTGGAAGAAAGGTTATATGTATTTTGTAAAAATCATTTAATATATTTGTGCAATACTGATTATTGTTGAAAATTTTTCAAAGGATCACAATAAAAAATATTTTTAAATAAATATTTTTAAAAAATAAACAAAAAATATTGTTTAATTCAATAAAAAGTATCATATTAAATATATAAAAGTAGTTTATTACTGCAGTATGGAATCAACAGTATGTTTAGGGTTTAATGAATGTTTAAAGGGCAATCGTGAGAGATCGGGGAAACAAGATAATCACTGCTCACTTTTTACAATGTGCAGTTTTATTTTCTTTTTCCCCCCGTTATATACAGGGACAATTTAATTGATGATTAGTAAGTGTTAAATAGGAACAAACCATAAATGTTCTTACCATGTTCATTCGCCATAAGAAAATTTGATAAACCCCATAATGGAAATAGGGGTCTGGTTATTTTACATATATGTGTGTGTGTGTGTATCCATCTGTATTGGTTTATTAGTTTTTGCTTTTTTAAATTTTTAATTGAATTGATTGTATAGCTTCTTAAGCACTCTTGCTGATGTCATTTGAGTGTAGTTCCCTCGAGTCAGACAAAGTGGGGTGTCACTCAAAATCCAATATGAACTAACTTAAAATACACATGAAATCTGTGGTGCTGCTGGATAAGAATAAAAAAGAAAAATCCAGAAGTCCATTTATACAGCTGAGATGGTAGAATTAAACATCTGGAAGGGTTTAAGGGAATGTCATTATAGCGGCTCAGGGGCAGGTAAGAGACAATGGGAAGCCTGACGGAGCCAGTGGAAGGGAAAAGAAACGATTAAAGCGAGTGGGTGCACGCAGGCGGAAGGTGGGAGTCCTGTGGCCTAGTGAGGCTAATGCGGAGCGGGTGCGGGGCCAGGACCGCAGGACAGCAGGTTTGCAGCCGTGGAGTCTGCCCGCGAGCTTCTAGGCTTCAGAACTTTCCAGACTTGTCTGGGGCGGAGGAGAAAGGACTGAAGGGAAGGGACAGGAAGGGGAGGGGGGGAAACCAAAGAGAACCCACTTCCCAGGTCCCCGCCCAAGCTTTCTTTAGTCAATATAAAACCTTGGTTTTCAGACATGGAAATCCCAGTTTGCTTGAGAAAGTATTACAGTTTCTTTATTGGGTAAATATCTTTCATCAAAGGTTAACATGATGAAGTGAATCAAACATACAGTATTAGTATTTTTATGGTATTTCAAGGAAAAAATGTATTTGGGTAAATTAAAGTGCTAATACCATTTATTTATTTATTATTATATTATATAACCTTTAATTTCAATTTAAAATGTTCAAATAAGAAATAAATTTTAGATTGAGATTTTAATTTGAAAATAAGAATATTTTTCAACTCTTAGAAAACAATATGAGAATGATTTTAAAAGTTTAGTATTTACTATATTTAGAAATATAATTTATTAGATGTGAAATAATTACTTAAGAATTTGTGAGATTTTTGTTTACTAGTAGAGTTTTTGCTACTCTTTCCATCTTGTGTCCATGACCTTCAGGTATCCAAGATCCCACTCAGCCATCCTGGGGTCTGAGGAGATAATAAGCTTTGCAATTCCTACACAATATACAAAGATGCTTTTGTATCTGTATTTAGAATGCTTTATTGAGACATTTCAATTACATATTTGGGGAGGCTAAACAATTGTAAATTGGGTAAATATTAATCAAAAGCTACCTTTAAAGTGGTTGTGAAATATTTACTGGATTTATAATTAGAGAGTAAGATTGTGAATTTACTTTAAAAGTTCAATGGGTAATTCAGGTGGAGAAGTAGGGACCAAAAATACTTTCCTGCCTGAAACACTGGAAAAACCAGGTAAACAATATGAATCAGCAGTTCTCAAGAAACTGGGCACTATGCAGTGAAGGGCAGTGACCAATGAGGAAACCAATGAGGTGAGCCCTTTGCTCCAGGTTACTTCCTCATGGCTAAGGTCTGAATGGGATGCACACTATTTGCAGAAACCACAGAGCCGTCTCTCAATATTGTGATTTTAATTCAGTGTGGCAGCTGGCAGGAGGTGGATTCTGCAATTGCTTATAGTACGTCTGTTGAATAAATGTTATTGACCATGTAGTAGAGATCTCACCACCAGATTAATTCAATAAAGGGTGTTTCCTCTTTAGGAAACAGGAATAAAGTTTGCTGTAAGACTTCCTTAATGTAACTCATTCATGCATGCAAAGCATTTCACTGTTGCTTGGAACTTAGTGAGTGTCCAGTAAGTATTGACTATTAGAAATAGCATGGAGGCAACATGGCATAGATGAAAGTCAGTAAATTTTGAAGCAGAAGACCAAAATACTAGAGCGCTAGGTATAGAAATTGGGGAAAAATCTCTTAACCCACTTGGGATTCCTCTATACATTAGATTTAGAATCATCTCTGACTGGGAACTAAATCATTTGGATATGTTGAGATTCTTTTCCAGGCTTAGGTTCTATTTTACAAAAGAAAATTCAGAATAACAAAATGAAAACTCCTTAAGGATTAGATGGAGACATATTTGTAAAAGCAACACAGAAATGGCATTCATAAGGTGTATCTTCGAGGTGTTGATTCTGTTGATCTGTTGTGTTGTGATTTGTCACTTGTCCCCCATATAATTCCTTTTGAAACACTGTATAAGATGTAGTCACAGTAGAGGCAGAGGGAGAGAATGAGCCTCACTTTCCCTGTGCGAGGAACTAAAAGGGGAAAAAATAATGAGTTGAAGAGAATTGCTGAACAGTTTGAGTACTGAGGTTGCTGATCCATTCCTGATTCCAATTAACCTTAATTTGTTTAGAGGCTCAGCAACACCAAATGAATCTAACTGGCCAATTAGCAGACCAGCACCACGAGTTCAGCTCACCAAAGGCTGTTTATCAGTTGGACATGATGAGGGCACAATTCTAATTCTGTGATAAGTGTCGGGGCACGGCTCTGTCTTGTAGAGCTTCTTAACTTGGGAGACAGAGAACATATGCACTGAGATACTGAATGGAGGGATTGCTGAGGAATGACCTGCACTTCATTTGGGGATTTCATTAGCAAGTACAACTGCAGCTACTTACAAGCGAATATTAATATGACTATTGCCTGAACCCATGAGGTTTAGACTATGATTAATTTTTTAGTTCTTAGTAAGGACTCAGTGTTCAACGAATGCTAATGAAGATGCTTCTTGTATTTGTAAACTTTACAAATGCTTATCCATTGCTCTTGCCAAAAGTCTAGTCTACCTATTAAGGTAAAAAATATAATGATGCCATTATTTAAAATCAGGATTTTTGAAACACACATCTACTAACTTGTTTCCTTCCTGGACAATGTCATCTGATCTCTTGTTTGAAGGTGAAATCCTGTAGTCACTATCAGAACAAGCTGAAATAAAATCTATTTTATTGCATTGTTGATTACTAAATGTGAATTTGCGATGTCCAAAATTATTGCTACATGCATGCAAATTATAGTTGCAGCACACTGTTGATCTAATAAAAATTATTCAGGAAGTGGACTTGGGTTCCTCTTAGGACAGGAGGGAACCTGATGAGGTGTCGAAATGAGAATGGGAAGCAGCAACTAATTTCAGCTCTGATGATAACTTGATGTGCAGCCTCGGGCAACTCATTTAATTCCAGGGAGCCTCTCGTTTTGTCATGGCAGTATTAATGTATGCCTACTTCCCAAATGTGTTGTTGGGATTAATTATTTAATGTTCAGCAAGTGTTTTGCAGATGAAGACTAAAGACTAGGTGCTAAGTTTATTACTTGGAATAGGATATATCAGGAAACTGAACTATTTTTCAACCAGAGTGTGTTGGTGTACAGTGAGGGCACCTTGAAGAGAGAGCCTCTGAAAAGGTGAAAAAAATGAAGATGAAATAGCCACTTCTCAATGAGTCAGAATTTTTTCCTGGCCCTCTACTTTTGAAGAAATGTAATTGACAGCCAAACATAACAGGGATGCATTTAAAAGTTATATTTATCTATTTATTTATTTATTTTTAATTTATCTGTATTGTTGAAAGTATTACAGGTGTCCCCTTTATTCACCATTGACCCCTTCTACCTCACACCCACTCCCTGCCCCAGGCCTTTATCACACTGTTGTCTGTGTCTATGGGTTATGCATATATGCATATAAATTCTTTGATTAATATCTCCCCACACACCCACCCACACCCACCTTCCCTCTGAGATTTGTCAGTCTGTTCCATGCTTCTATGTCATTGAATCTATTCTGTTCATCAGTTTATTATGTTCTATACATTCCACATATAAGTGAGATCATGTGATATCTGTCTTTCTCTGCCTGGCTTATTTTTCTTAGCATAATATTCTCCAGGTCCATTCATACTGTCCCAAAGGGTATGAGATCCTTCTTTTTTACAGCTTCATAGTATTCCATGGTGTAAATTTCCCATAGCTTTTTTATCCACTCATCTACTGATGGGCACTTGGGCTGTTTCCAGATCTTAGCTATTGTAAATTACGTTGCTGTGAACATAGGAGTGCATATATTCTTTCTGATTAGTGATTCAGGATTCTTAGGATATATTCCTAGTAGTGGGATCATAGGGTCAAAAGGCATAGGAAATATCTCCAGGGCCAAAGCAGTGTTAGCTACATTAATTGCACAATGAGAGTTTGTATTTTCAACAATGGTGCTTGGAAAACAAGAACTTCCTACCACAAGGAAAGGCTTATGTTGAATCTGCTTTCCAAGTAAGGAACTGGACACATTTAAATTGTTGGTTTGAATGCAGTTTTAAATTAAGAAAAGAAGCAATTAAAATTTATGATTTCCAAAAGAAGTAGAAACCAAAAGGATTGTCTAGCTAATTATAAAATAAAATTACATCAATCACTCTCTCATGCCCATTTATTTTCTAAGCATTGAAACGTGTCATGAACTTACCCTAATTAATAGATTTGAGTATAAACAAAAGAGCTCTCTCCTATCAGAAGAATTCCACAGGAGGCTTTCCAGCAAGAATAACTAAAGTTGAGTAATGGTTCATTTGGTTTCATATAGGACTAAAGCACTACTCTGTGTTAGATAGAATTAGTCACTGGCCACAGGTTGAGTGACCAAAGGCCTTTGAAAGTTTTCATTTCTTACACAGAAGAGTTCTGGACTACAACTTAAAATTCATAGAAATATGGAAAAATCATGTTACAGCTTTTCCGTATACAAATTAAGAAACCAAGGCCCTCATGTTGAAAGAGTAGGCCAAGTTTCCATTGCTAGTTGATAGCTGAACAAATATTCTGATATGTACATATTTTTCCTGTACACCAAATCCAATATATTACATTCTAATGGCTAAAAACAACAAAAATATGACGGAACAAATTTACTTATATATGTCTGTCCAGGTGATGATCTTAGTCCAAAGGGAAGTAACTCAGTGAGGTTTTGGCAAACCATTATTCACAGAAAGTTGAACACATTTTGTCTCTGGAAGCTTCCAGTACTTAAATCCCAAGAACTGAATGTGAAGACAATACCTTGTGATGTTTATAGGGTCAAGTGGTGCTTTTTAAAATATTTGGCTCCCAAGTAAGGGCTGAGTTAGCCTCAGATAGCATGGCAAGTAAGGTCTGTCATTTAACTACCGTTTCTCTCTTATCACATCTCCCTATTTATCCAGCTTTTAGTCCCCACTTTCTACCAACCATCTACCAGCTCTTTCACACATCTCTCTCTGTTTTCTTTTTCTCTGGCACCACTGTAGAATGTGAAGGTTGAACCATTTTTTAGATGAAATTATTTTTCACTCCTCCCCCTTCCTCTCTGTCCTGCCCCCCCCCCAATGGTGCTATGAAGTAAAGACTACACATAAGAATAGGCAACAAGATGGAAAAAAAAGAAGAGAAGAGGGCCTTTTAGAAGCATGAGACTTCCATATTCTCTTTCTTTGAATTAAGGATCTATTATTGTAATAAAAAGTGGCTTATCACTAGTCTTTTATATATATAAAGAATTTATATATTTTTAACCCTATAATACTTTATATATTTTTAACCCCATAATTCTTTATAAAGTAGGAACTATTTTCTCCCTGAATTACTTGCTCAAGAATAAAACAAGTGTGAGAGTCATCATTTTAAGTGACATCTTTCTGACTCCAAACTATTTGATATAGAATTCATTGATGATAAGATAAATTAATTGAAAAGGAATGTTAGAAATTCTGAAAAAGATATATAGAGGGAAATACGAGCAGTGATAATCACTAGCTGCTATCAATCAATACACACTCCTTTCCTATGTGTCCCTAAATGGAATAAAAATAAAATAAAAATAAGATTACACATTTGAAAATCCTTAAGATCTTTTCTTTTTCCATTTTTACTCTCATGACTTCCAAACATCCTTTCAGGCACTCTTAAGTATAAATATAAGCAAAGCAAATTCTAGTTAGCCACAATTCTAAGTATACTTTGGATCTTGACTGGATTGAACCCTCAACATTTAGTCCCTCAGCTCCTCTTGGATCCTCTTTTTACATCTGTTAGTTCTACATTGCTCTTCTCTGTGATTTTGTGTGTTTGTGGGCTTATATTGGGCCTGAAATTCTAAATCACATCCTCTTTGTATATACTCCAAGTTCAGAGTTAGAGAAGAGAAGTTACAACTATATGTCTATGGCTTTTTATTCCTATTTCCTTTTAGGTAAAGCATAGTCTTTACAGAGTTTGTTCTTGTATATGTACGTTTTCATATTTACTTTCCACTATGGGAAAGAATGACTTTTCTGAAAGTTATGTGGTAAAAGTAAGGCTTATAATAGACTCTTCCAGCTTCAAGTCAAAGGAGAAAAATCTTCCTGTTTGCGGGTCACCTGAACACATCTCCCCCACTTTTGTTCCCTTCCTGTGTTTCTCTACATTCCTTTGGCTGCGGCATCATTAGATTTGGAAAATTTCAGTTTCATACACAATTATGTATTCTTATAAAGGAATGTAGGGAATGAATATAGCAGAAAAATAAAAATATTTTATAAACAGTTCTTTCAATCATTTGTTGGCCCAGTGACTTTTCAGTATTAAATAGGTCGAGAGTAATAGACACAGCCATGCCATCTATGGCATATTTCCTCTCTGTGTCATGCTATTGACAAGAATACTTCCAGTTAATAATCACATTATGTTTTAAGTTAACTAAATCTTTAAACACGTATTATAATTTACTTGGCACAATAACCTTTTGGGTTTAGTATTCTCCACGTTCAATGATAACGTATAGAAAAAGGCTCAAGATCAAAGCTGTTTATAAAATAATAACAACAATGATAATGATACCAGTGGGGAGAAGCCCTTGGGTGCTGCTGGAAGAGGAGTTTCCGGCAGCCCCCACGGGAGGATGAGGTGTTGTAGAAAGCTTTATTTCCATGGAATCACACCCCTGAGTTTCCCGGGTACCGCTTTCCTCAGTCCTACCAAGGAAGAAGTCACATTTTGCCTTTAGCGGGGCTAACAGCAGAGCCAGTGCCCAGACTCCCATCCCGTTGGAGCAGGGCCCGTCCAGCAATGCACCAGCTTAGTTTGTGTTCCCTGGCGCAGTCCATTAGTCCATTGCTTGGCGATGGAGGTAACACAGGCAAATGCAAGAAAGCCAAGAGCCAAGAGCCACAAAAGTAAGCCAGAAGCCAAGAGAGCAAACTCTTATGTCTGGGGATTATGGGTCCCCAGATTTTCACAGGCTTGTAATGGCTCCATCTCTTCTAGCCAGTGATTTCTGTCCCAAGGTTTAATTGACAATTACCTTCCCTAGGTGACCCCAACTTCGCTGTGCATGTGTCCATCCTCTCCTTTGTCCAGTCCCTTCCCGCAGTAATCGGCAAGGGATGGGCTGGTGGTCCCCTGGGGCATGTAAAATTGCAGCTTCCTGGTGGAGCTGCCCAGATGCCCTGTTTATAATGTATGGCTTCCCCCTATTATTAATAACTAGCTAATTACAATGGTATCAATAATAATGATTATAACAATAATTTATTGAAGTGCTTTCTGCGTGCCTGTCTCAAAACTCATTTTAGCTTAATAATTATGGCAACAGTTTATTGTTTGTATTTTATAGTAGAGTAAATAAAGTTCTAAAAGTAAAAAATCACACAGCAGCATAGAGCTGGATTCAAATGCAGGCCTTTTTGAAGCTGTTTAGAAGCTGCACAAACATACGTTTTAGACGGCACATTTTGGCACTCTCCACCAGACTGTTTTGTGCTTTCTGTTCGCACCCCAGACATTACACGATTTATTGACTCCACTATGAGTCATCTTTTCTGTGCGTTCATCTTCTCTTTCAAATAAGACCTTCAGGTCCCTGAAGGCCGAAACCAGGCCCTACTTGCCGCTGCACCTTCACAGTTCCTAACTTGTTATTAATAGTACTAATAAGCATGATCTTGCCACTTTGGGGAAATCCAGTGGAAGCAGTGAAGATCAGCATTTTATAGTAGAAATAAACTGTTATACATTTAACCAAAATCAAGTTGTGCAGGCAACAATATGATGATATGAGCTGAAGTCAGTGCCATTACGATTATCATGCAACGTATTCTGTAGTGGTTAATTTCATATATCAATTTGCCTGGGCCACCGAATGCCCAGATATTTGGCCAAGCCTTATTCTGGGTGTGTCGGAGAGGTGCTTGTGCCTGTGATTACCGTTTGAATCAGTAGACTAAGTAAAGCTGATTGCCCTTCCCAGTGTGGGTGGCCCTATCTAATCAGGCCTGAATGAAACAAAAAAGGCTTGACCCTCCTAAGGGTAGGAAGAAATTACCGATTGACTGAGCTGAGGCATCAGTCTTTTCCTGCCTTTGCATTTAAACTGAAAATTTGGCTCTTCTTGAGTGCTGAGCCTCTGGCTTTCAGATTGGAACCTATACCATTAGCTCTCCTGGTTCTCAGGCTTTTAGACTCAGACTGAATCTACACATTGGCTCTCCTGGATCTTTAGTTTGCCAACTACAGATCTTGGGACTTTTCAGCGTCCATAATTATGTGAGCCAATTCCTTATAATAAATCTCTTTCTATATGTATAAATCTTTATCTCTGTATCTCTATATAGCAACCTATTGACTCTGTGTCTCTGAAGGACCCCAACTCATACAGATGCCTTCGACAAACACTAATTAAGCATTAACTCTGTGCAGTCACTGCCTGAAACATGTCTCGTGAGTGTGTGCTGCATGAGCGTAAGCTGTGTGCATCTTCTCTGCTCTCAAAGGATATTATAAACCAAGTCAAGGCCAGAGAACATGCACATGTAATATAAGCAACACTCAGTAACATATGCTGAATGTCAAATAAGTAAAACCTGCAGTAAATACTATGAGAATCTTTAGGGGGATATTGCTGGCTTCATGGATGGGCTGGCCATCCATCCTAGTTTAGCAGGGACAGTTCGGTTTATGCCTGTTGTCTGAGCCCTATTATTTATAGCTCCATTTCACTCTGAACAGTGTTCCAGTCAGACAATAAACTATAAGGTCACCTTACTCACAGATGGAGATAGAAGGAAAGGTTTCTTTAAAAGGTGAATTGTGGGCCATGTCTTAAAAGAAGCGACAGACATGAATCACAGATTTGGCATTCTGAAATGTGTCTTTTATTATTTTTTAAAATTTGCAGCCATGAATTTCTTCAGTACCACTGTCTGCCTTCGCTGTAGTGAGTCCTATGAGAAAACAAGGCACATTTTACAAAAAGGAAACAGAATGTCTCATTGATGTCTCAGCTCTCCTTCTGGAGGGTGGCAGCTCAAACTGGGCATCCTTGTGGCAGGGTGTGCGGCAGGAGGGCACGTGGCACCTTAAGCTCCTTCATCTTTACAGTTGCTAAAGCAGTTACTCACTAAGAATCAATACTAGCCAGAGTAAATTAGGTAAAAAATCATGTATTTAATGCCCGTTCACTCAAAATAATTGGCTGCTAATTTAAAATTGGCTCACATTTGAGAAAATAATGTAAAAATGTCTTTAGTGGATGTATTTGAATGCTTATCAACACAGATGGACAGGGGAAGCATTTGGGGAATGCTAATATAACATTTAAGTATGTTTTGCATGAAAATCACGTTCAACTTCTCAGAGGCATATAAAAGATGCGACCTTTGGCAACTAATGCCACACCCTCTGATAGAACTAATTTCTGTGTTAGTGTTCAATAGAATTTTATTTTTTTTAAAGGGAAGGAGTGGTTATAGATATATAGTTCATGAAGGGAAAAAGATGTATTGTACTCTTTGTGACATTATTTAAATAAACATTTATTAGATTAGAATGGCCACACTATCACCTAGACTGCTGAGTGTCTATTTTTGAGAACACTTTGAGAACAAATGCCGTACCATAATCACCTTGGTATCTCTCATATATAACAGAGTGCCTGGTATATGTTAGGTAGTTAAAAACTGTTTGTTGAATTAACTTGACTGAATTATATATTTTTTAATGACTAAACTATGCATAAAGGTAGACATAAGTGATGATTGATGTCTAAAATAGGTTGCTAGTAAGTTTCTGTGCATATATTTGACTTTTGAACAGTTATACTTTTGAGTCATACTTATCCTATGCTTGTGGTCACCAAATGCGTACCCAGAAGCTAGTGACGACAAATTTACCAGAATCATTTAAGAATAATCAGTGGTGAGTAAGTCATGGGGAAACTTCTTAGCACTTTACGCAGTTTTATTTACCAAGCCCTCAGACAATTCTAATCTTAAATTTTTATATGGTTCTATTGAGAATGACAAAATTCCTGAATGCTCACAAATTCTGCCTCTCAATGCTTGAATAAACCAATCAGTCTAGAGGCTACACACTCACACTCTTAAATCACAGCATGTTTTAGTAACTAGTGGATTGAGAGTTGAAAATCCAAGGTTAAAGTCCTCACTCTGCCATTCACATGCTGTGTGATCTTAGTCAAATCATTTAACCTATCTGAACCTTAGTTTGCTTATCTACAACATGTCACTGAGATAGGGGGTTGCTCTAAAAATCTCCATATCTTGTACAAATTATATGAGTCTAGATAATTCAGGAATCAGGACATTGAGTGATAAAGCAACAGATAAAAAGCATGTGTGACATTTTTCAGCAATATATAGTTAAAGAAAATTAAACAGAGGTGCATTTTTGAATATGCAAATGAAAATTCATATTTTAAAGTGCTTAGAAAAGATTGAAATGCAATTTTTGTGGTAGCAGCTTTCTAGTTCTTAACCTTTGTTAATTAGAAATTCGGGAATGTAAAATGATTTCAGCAAGGAACTAATAAGACTTAGGGGAAGAAGTTTGAGGCTAAGGTACTGTAGTAATTTACTTTTCTATATTATGAAGATTAACTAAATGATAACCATGGATTAACGTGAAAATCTTTTCCCAGGATGAACCAGAAAGCTGAATTATCTATTTTGACAGAGTATCTAGAAGAAATACAGCAGGGAATTCCAAATATTTGTCATGGCACATTATACAACAGGAACTTTTGGCTTTTTGAGGATAACAAAGTTCTTTTGAAATATGATAAAAATTACTGAGTGGTACATTAATCAGCTTCTGCTAGATTATACTCTGTAACAAGCAATTCCCAGATTTTAAAGATTTACATCACAGAAACATTTAATTTTTACTCAAGTGTCATAAAGTCTGTAGGGCCACTGTAATTGTGTTCCAGGCTGGTGACCATGGGAAGTCTGCTCCAACATGCCTCTTCATTTCAGGACCCAGACTGAAGGATCTGCCTTTATCTGGATATTATTGTGCTCCTCTTATCATACTATTCTCATAGCATAAGACAATGACACTAGAGAGCCTGGACCAGACTCTAGAATAATTTTAAAGCTCTGCTTAACATGATCAACAGCATGTCTACTCACATATCACATTGTCAAGCATATATCACATGGTCAAGCCCAAGTAGTGAGGAGGAGATATACACTCTTTTTACATTATTCATTGGAGAATCTTATGATATTGGACAGGTATTATCACAGTATTATGGTTGGGGGTGGGGTAGTAAATACTGAGAACAATAATTCAGTCTACCACCATTTCCACAGGAAAATATAACTGCAAGCATATATTTACAATTTCTAAGGGTTATAAGCCATAGGTTATGTCTCCTGGGCAAAGAACCAAATAACAAGTTAGTACTTTTCTCTTTGAAAAGTTCAACATGCTTGACAAATAATCTTGAAAAAACTACACCAAGTAGGATTTTCCAGAAGACATTTCCCTCCACAACTTAGCAACTCACTGAATTGTTGCATTTATAAACATTTCCACAAAAAACGATTGGTTCTTTTATGAGAAATCCAGATGTACAGTAGGGAACTGATGTACTCAAAACATTCTCTAGTAACAGTGATATCTTAATTTAACCTTGGAAAGGAAGTGTGAATATTTTGTTTATATTGTTGTCCTAGAAAACATAAGGGGGGCCACACTAACTAGCAGGTTAGTATGATCTAACAGAACTTGGACTGATCCCAGGTCTCACTAACTTCAAAGCCTGCAAAGCCGTTTCAGTATATTCTCTCTGAAGAGAGTAAAGGAATGATTCTGTGCAGCACTGAGAAGAGATGGACAAGAACAAGAATCCCCAAAACAAAAATATTTGAATAACTTTGAAACTCAATAGCAGTTGTTCCTGTTAACACAGGTCATGACTAGAGTCAAAGGCTTAACATTTTCCAAACACGGAGTGCTGGGAAGGCACCGGGCAATACCTCCCACATGGCTTATTCCAGCAGTGAGCAAACAAGGCTTACTACATTTTTTTGAAGTTATGTCTACTATGAAGGGCAAGTTGAAAAATGACTAATTTTGCAGATGCAAAGGTCAAAATAGGCTGATCCTTAGGAAAAAAGAAAGGCAGATTATGGCTAATATTAGTACTTGCTAATTTATTAACTTCTATAACAATTGTAATTTCTTTCTCATTAGGAATGGCCTTAACATTTTCCATGGTTTGGGGGTGTGATGACTTCTTAGATCAATTTTAATACTGAGAATCTAGGTCTTATAATTTCTCTTTTTATTTCTTCCTTCCTACCTCCCTCCCTGCTTTCCTCTTGCTTTCTTTTTTTTTCCTTTCATTTGGCTCATTAAAAGTTAAAACAGAGATGAAAATACATTTTTCCTCTCTCTGAATTCATCTGTTATTTTGACATATTTTTATCAGATTGTTAGAATGTGATACTCAAATAGTCTTTTGTTTAAATATTAAGGTTTTCTCATTTCTTTATACTAGCTGTACAAAGGGACATTTCCACTTATATAACCACTTTTAGAAATCTATTTTAAGTTCCAGTTTCTTATATATTTAATTTTAACTATATATTTTAAATATTTAGTCGCAGAATAATTCTACTTAAGTTTTATAAATGAATAAACATGAATATCAAGAGAATTTCCAAATCTTACCTTATTGAGAATACTAGCTGAATCTTCACTTGAAAGCTAAAGAAAACTCAGTGCTTTAGCAATATGGCTTTCACCTTGACTCATAATATTGTCCAGTGGACTTGATAATATTATGGTCTTGATTACTATACTCTAACCACAGCATAAGATATAGTTTATTATTATTCTCTTGTGATATTTATATAGAGCCTTTATATTAGCAACTCATAAGAATCTTAGGAAAAGAATAACAGGATTTTTAGTTACTGTGTAAACAATTTTAAACTATATTTATTGTACATAAAACTTTAAAGAATTTTTTTTCTAGTTAAATGAATATTCTACTCAATAATAAATTGCTTTGTAATAATTACATAAAGTGCTAATTTCAGACTTAGAAATCAATAAGATATATTTAATACTAAAGGATTCTGAATATTTTTAATGTCTTAACACAACTAAAGGACCTTATAATTACCATTAGAAATTCCTATGAAACACATTATTTTTCTTTCTACTTTATATTCTTGAAAAATGAGTTTCTATACTTTGACCATGAATGTGGATTTTCCTTTTTTTAATCTTTTTCTCCAATATTGATATGTCTTACAACATTCTCAGTTCCCCTACAAACTTGATCCAAACCTGGATGACACCTTACATTCTAACTCTTTCCTATCTTTTTCCTTTGATGTGCAGTGTGGCAAATACAAATGCCTGCGTGGTCAGACAGGTAAGTAAATGTGTTTTAGGTTAACGATAAGGTGTGGTGGAGGCTATGGTAACATGGGAGCTTGCTTGTCAGCCTAAATAGGACAGTGTCCTCTCAGTTCCATCTGTCACCATGTAGGCAAGTTGAGCTTTTTGGGTAAGATATTCAATTTTTTAAAAAGCCATAAATATAAAATTTTATGTGAAATCTTAAAATAATTAATATTACCACTAATATTTCTTTGATCTTAGTTGTAAAAGCTAAAGGAAATACATGTCTGACAAAATCCAAATGCCAGTTTGAGGTAGCTATTTTTCGCCTGCATTGATATTTACTTGCTCAACATTCTATTATCTGAGGATTTTTTTTATGATGACATTCAGGCACAAGATGAACTAAGCAGTCATAGCTATAATAATCTCAATCAATTATTGCACAAACAGCCCAATAAAAATTAAAGCATGCATATTTAATTAGATATTGAACATAAATATTCTGTAGTTTGAATAATGCTAATTTGAAAATTATTGGAACTAAATTAGTCATGTCATATTCTTAGATATTTCTCAATCTCTAAGAATGAATGCAAGTCAATTCCTAATTTTGATAAACTAACTTTTTATGGATATAAAAGATGAAAGGTATTAAAGCCACAGTAAATTTCAAGAATCTTAATAATATTGAGTTTTAGCATTACTTCTTGTGCCTCAAAATTATTTGTCATTAACAATGATACATACAGTAGCATAATGTTAAAATACATTGAATATAAGAACATTGGGTTTCTATTGGATGACCAGGCACTTGAATAAATCCTTTACTAAACATATTTTAAAAGCTGGAAGAACTTTAAAAGTTAAACACTTATTAATTCATGTTTTAATATACCCATGAGTTGTTAAAATTTGAAGAACACACAGGACAGGGAACTTTGGAATCTAAGGAGAGCATGTAAACAGGCTTCATGCTGAAATGGTTTGCTGCAAGGTTCAAGCTGATTGTTTGCAGTGCTGAGTGACGGGGAGTGATTTAGGGTCCTAGGAACACTTCTCTGTTTTGTTTTCAGAAGGTTGCAATAATAAATGTTTCCGAATGTTCACTTGCAATGGACTGTACAGTTCACACCGGCCAGGCTTAATTGTAGGGTATGGAATTTAGTAAGCAGGGTAAGTTGTCCCACGTGTACTCCATGAATTGGTTCGTGTTTCATATTTGGCCATGTATTTGACTTGCGGTGTAGAGTTATTGAGGGGAGGGAGCTTTTGCTATAGTTCTGACTCTGAATAACTTTAAGAAAGCATAAATGAGAAGGTGCAGATTTGAAATACAGATAAAGATTACTATTAATTTTCAGAAAACTCCTTTCTTTTATAAAGTCAACAACCTATACTCGTTTCTTTCTCCTTGAGAGTTGAATGTTTACCTAAAGAGGCTGGATTTCTGTACAGTAAAGGAGAGGACAGAAAATCATAAAGCATTAGGAGTCATAGGAAATATGCTCAACAATATTTAGCGAGCATTTGCTTTCTGCAAAGCACAATGTGGTACACCGTTGGGTACAGAAAAGGAGCTAAACATTTGTTCTCAAGAGATTTACCATATACTTGGGTAAGAAGTAACTTTAAGAAACTGAATAACAATATGAGAAATTCAGAGAGAAGTAATAGGAGTTCAGAGAAGAGAGAAAAATATTGATGTTTCGAGAGACCTTGAACGTGAGATGACTGAGCAAGTAGAGTTAAGCTGTACAGAGGTTATAGGCTTAATTGTGTCCTCCCAAAATTTATATGTTGACTTCCTCACCCTTAGTACTTTAGGATGTTGCTGTATTTGGAGATAGAGCCTTGAGAGAGCTCATGCAGGTCAAATGAGGTCATTGGGTAAACCTTAATCCGATATGACGGGGGTGTTATAGTAAGAGATTAGGACACAGACACACACGGAAAACCACACAAAGACATCAGAATAAGACTTCTATCTACAAGCCAAGGAGAGAGGCCTCAGAAGAAACAAATTCTATTGACTCCTTGATTTTAGACTTCTAGCCTCTAGAATTGTGTGGAAAATAATTTCTGTTCTTTTTTTTTTTTTAAATTAAAAATTTCTGTTTTTTAATCCACTTAGTCTTGGTACTTTGTTATGGTCACCCAAGCAAACGAATGCAGCAGACAACTGGAAACGTGGGCGAAAGAGACCTGACTTGAGTGGTCCGCTTACTATTAAGAGATACTGACCTAGGAAGAGGGCTTTATGGAGGAAATGAAATGGAAGAAGAGAAAAGATAGATATATTATATTTACATCAGTTTAGGAGGTCATCTAATGTGAAAACAGGAAGGCTAAATTGCATTAAAATTTAAAATAGAGAGGAACTGAATAATATGCATTGGTTGAATTCATACTTATTGAATTGAATGCTTTGTTCATTTATTTTCATTTCTCTTTGTGCTAATAAACACATTTAATACATTGATTTTTTTTTAGTGCAGCTTTAGCTGAATTTTCTACATTTTGAAATATGCATAAATAATTGGCATTGTTTCTTTGAAATTCAGATGCTTACAGGTTGTTTAAGTCATGAAGCGAGACGTGACTGAATGAACATTGCTGATGAACACGCTACAGAAGTGAGATGGGCTTTGCTTAGAACCATTTTGGCAGCTAGAACAGGATTGTCTTCTTGAACTTTTCTTTCCAAATTAAATATGCTAAGAACTGATAAACATTATTAAAAAGAAACCTAACATATTGAGGGACAAAATCGATGAATGGTTAAATATTCTTAAGTTATCTTAGAATGCTATAAGTTATAATTTTGGCATTTATTTTGACATACCTTTTTTAAAATATAGAGATTACTGAAATAATTTAAGTTCATTTCTTGATATAAATATTTTAAGGTACCAGATCATGCACAATTTACCATTGAATAAAACTATTGTACCTCTTATTGAAATACAGTGTTCCGTTTTCTTTGACTATTTATATTGAAATGATTTCATTTATAACAAAATCAGAGAATTATGCATTAAAATGGCATTAAATATCTAACTTTCCTCCCTGTACAGAAATATTTTCATCTGTATAACTGTCAGGTAATTATCCAGCTTCTAATAGAAAATCTGCAGGAATAGGTTAGTCAACCTATCACAATATAGTCTTGAAGGTTTTTGGGTGTGGGAGAGTAGTAAAGGGCAAAGGGAGCCAAATATATGGTGATGGAAGGACTTTGGGTGGTGGGCACACAGATCATGTGTCATAGAAATCTACACTTGAAACCTGAGTAGTAAAGGGCAAAGGGAGCCAAATATATGGTGATGGAAGGACTTTGGGTGGTGGGCACACAGATCATTTGTCATAGAAATCTACACTTGAAACCTATATAATCTTATTAACCAATGTCACCCCAATAAAAAAAAGGAAGTTTTCTAAATCTTGACATTTGTATCATCATAATATGGTAAGCTGCTTAAGAGATATACCATGATTTATTTGTTCTTATATCTACAAAGTGTATTCTTGGCCCATACTGGGAGCTCAATAAAAATGTGTGAAATTGAATTGAATTGAATAACCTGAGATTGCCTGTTCATAGTTCAGTCAAGTTTTTTATCCTGGAGCAAAGTTGAGCATTTTTTCATTTTTTGCAAGAGTGCCAAGGATGTGTGCACAGCCTGGGGGTTCTACTCTATCCTTAAATGTCCTTGGGATTCTAGCCTATTCTTAACTGATGCCAAGTTAGAACATTTACTGATCAAGTTTTAATGTCAATCTTAAAGGTGCTCAGTGTAAGTCATGAAATATTGCTTAGTCTTGCTCATTTCAGACAGTTTATTTGGATGTCTTTGATGTCTCCAGCTCCTGGTGGTTTGTGTTCTCTCCCTCTCTTGGAGCTAAGAGTAGACCTGAGCTATGTGGTTAGTGGCAGGAAGCCTACAAATAAGTATCAGAATATAGTTCAGGAAAACTGTTAATGAAAATATTTCCACTAAATTTTAATAATCGGCATAACTATTCTTGTGCCAATAAAATAATGCCTTCTCCTTGAGAAGGTGAGTACTTTTACAAAGTAATTTTAATCCTCAGAGACTCGTACCTCAAATCTTTGTATACTTTCTAAAGAAAGAAACTAACAGGTTAGTAAGAATATTTTAAATGAGGCCTTTAAAAAAAAAATTCCTAATAGGTTAAAATTGTGTATCTGGGCCAAGTGAATGAAGTACTAATAAATTGATATACAGATTGAAACACAAATTAATATTTAGGAGGCGAATTAGGTTAAAGAGTGAAAAGGGTGGCTCATGTATAATTTTCAATACATTATAAAAAATATGCTTAAGCATATATTTGGTCCAGTGTTAGAAATGCTATTCATGCAGCTTTGGAAATTATGCTATGCAGAAAAATGTGTACTAGATGGCAGTCTAAGTACCCTTTTCATGATCTCAGTCAGGTTTTTGGATTCCAGTCCATGAGTGTGGGAAAAAAGATTCATTATTTTACCAAATAAATGCTTTTTATTATAACATAATAGCACAGTGTTTAAATAATTAAAAAATAAGTTGTGATGCAAGTTTAAAATGTCAATGCACCTTTTACTGATATATAATCTAGAATTGTGTTTCTAATGCAAACATACCCTTTGAGACACCTTGACACACAAGTTCAAATTGTGTTAGATCCTTAGCGCTCTTTATATAATTCCTCATTGCTTGTCCCCAGTATCTAATTTTAAATAAAGCAATGACAAACTGAAACTAGAAGCAAAACACATATTTTAGAATTTTTCAGGAAGTTTCAAGACCCTGAGGACACAGGTGTTTTAATTAACTATGTGGATTTATAGGGACTTACAGCTAGAAAACTTTGTGTTCAGTCTTAAAATCTTACGTTTATTTTCATTCCTCTTTTCCAGATTGGTGCAGACTTTTTTTATTTTCACTTGTTAAAATATATTTACCTTCTTTTCAGGTTTTGTATCTTTTTCTGAGGTTTATATAAGACCAAAATATACTTAACTAAACCTTCAAAGTTGTACTTTTGGAATTTTATTTTGCTTTTACTTTATGTGATCATAGTCTTGTCTTTTTGTTATTTTTACAGAAGGTGCTGTGGGTGTCCAGATTGTTTTCTCATATGTAATTCAAGCTGACTGTTTAAGTCAATTTACGTATTTGTTCTGAAGATGTCTAGAAAACCATAGACAACCCCTCTTATTCCATTTGCATAAAAGCTCCAAGTTGCTGGGCAGTTGCTTCCTGGAAACTAAGCGGCCCAGGCTATTGAAGAAGCAGAGCGGTTTAGGGCGAATGATAGACCTTAAAGCCTGAAGCTGAGAAGATAATAAAAATAACACTGACACCTCCTTTGAACTTACTAAATGCCAAGTACTGCAATAAACTCATTGCATGGCTTATTTCATTTACCATTTAATTCTTTTAGGTAGGTAGTGCTCTTAATACCACTTTATAAATCAATAAACTGAGGCTCAGCTTGGTTAAGCAACTGCCTAAGGTCATAAAGGTAGTAAGTTCTGGAGCCGAAGCTTGGATCCAGGCAGTCCAGTTGCAGGCTTTAAACTGCTTTAAAAATTTTAACCACACAATTAGACTGCCACAGTCCAAATTATAGGGATCAAAGCACCATGACGCTCCAAGCAAAGTGATACTAGGTAGCTGTTTAGATAGCATCGTTGTTGTTCCTGATAGTCCATTTTCCAAGTCCCCAAAGATTTATGTGCACTGAGGGGACAGTGTCTAATCCTAGGGGCTGGGATGGTAAGAATTAGGCAACAATGGCCAGCCAGTTGACAATTTTCAGCAGGAAACACAAGTGCTTATCGACAACAGAAGAAGCAGTTTGTGCTCGTAGACACAGATACCATAAATACTGGTGCTAGCTGTTCAACAAATGACTAATTAGGACAACCACATACTATCTGTAGTGCAGGCTTTCATATATTCTGCACACAATTTAAGGAGAGAAATAGTTCCCCAGGGCCTGTTCCACAACCCCGCTCCATGCTTCCCACTCACAGAGGCAGCTATCTGCAACTCTTACTCTTTTCCTATTCTCCCCTTCCCCCTCCCCCTCCCCCTCCCCCTCCCCCTCTCCCTCTCCCTCTCCCTCTCCCTCTCCCTCTCTCTCTCTCTCTCTCTCTCTCTCTCTCTCTCCCACAGCTTGAGTGTCTCTTTTTTGGCATGATCAACTTCCCAGAATGGAAGAGGAAGATTAACTCCTTTTCACACAAAACCTCCCCTCCCTCTCCATCTTCCCAACTTGCCATTATTCTTATAATTTTGGTAAGATCAGTATTTAAAATTTATATTATTATAACTTTTAGAATTCTATGACTGCCTTTCCAACTGAGCCATGTGCTATGCCTACATTACTTCTAATTCTTGTAGATTTTTTCTTTCCTTAGACTAAATAATTGCCCTTTGTAAATGTTTGCTTCATTTTCTTAACACATCACTTATCTATCCCCAGTTTGTTTCCTAATTTTGTAATCTCTCATTTCATTCAGTCACATTAGTTATTCTGTCAATTTCATCTTTTTTGAAAAAATCTTTTCCAGAAGTTTCTTGTTCCAATTTAGAGTGGTTCCACCTTAGGTCTGATGGTTTTTATATTGATATCTCCCCACACCGTGACACCAACAATTCCATTCATCTCTCTCTAAATTAGGAACTCCAGCTTCTTGGATCCCATCATTTCCATATTTCTGTTTTCCTTCCTAATTGTGCTGGCTCAGATATCCAGGAGCTTCCCAAGCACATTTTTGACAGGTAACACATATGAAAATACCTTTTATATGTTTGTTTGTTTGTTTGTTTGTTTGATGCCTACATTTGTTGCTTGGCTTTCTATAGGATTCTAAGTGGAAACTCTAAGAGTTTTAAAGACTTTTCTCCATTTTTTTCTAGCTTTCACTTTTTTGAGAAATTTGATTTCATCATATGACGCTCCCTCTCTCAGAATTTTCAGGGGATCTTCTCTATATTCTCTTTCCCAAAATTTCACAATGACATTGATTGCTGATGGCCCACTGCCTTCAGAATTCCAGGGCACCATTACAGAAGGCACGTGTGAAAGGAGGTGCATTATATGATCATTTATAATGTTGCCCCTAAAGTTGTGCATTTTACAACCTGTGGGTCCATATGAGACAATCCTATTGGGGAGATTTCATCCATTGCACTGGATACCAGGTAAATGTTTCAATGTGGAATTTTATGACTGAGTTCTGGAACATATTCTTGAATTCTTTTGCCTTCATTTTTCATTTCTTCCCTTTTCATTTTCTGATGTTTCTTTTTGAAACACCTACCTTAATCCTCTAGATTACTTTATTTTCCTTCCTATTTTTATCTCATTGTTTTACTTGCTGGGAGATTTCCTGAACTTTGTCTTCCATTTATCCTGATTTTTTTCATTTCTAATATATTTATTTTTGAATGACTCATTTCTTTTTTCACTGAATGTTCCTTTTTTCAATATATTCTTATTCTTCTTATTTCTCTAAAAATATTTATCTAAGTTTGTGTGTGTATTTGTGTGTGTGTGTTTGTGTGTAAGTGTGTTTGTGTGTGTGTGATTTTCTTCTCTCTTTATAATTTCCTTTCTCCTCTATTATTTGTTTCTGTTTGTTTTGGCTTTTGTTTTTCACAATGGAGATGTGTCTCAAATGTCTGTTCACTTTTTACTATACACTCATATTTATGAGAGGGAGAGTGGGAGCTTTATGGTTTTGATTCTTACTTTTAGGTTTTTAATACATTTTGAGTTTATTCTTGTATATGGTGTAAGAAGGTGGTCTAGTTTCATTTGATTTGCACGTATCTGTCCAATTTTCCCAACACCATTTATTGAATAGACTGTCTTTACCTCACTATATATTCTTGACTCCTTTGTCATAGGAGATTAACTGACCATGTGGGCATGGGTTTCTTTCTACATTCTCTATTCTGTTCCCTTTATCTATGTGTTTGTTTTTATGCCAGTACCATGCTATTTTGATTACTGTAACCTTGTGATATAGTTTGATTTTAGGTAGCATGATACTTCCAACTTTGCTTTTCTTTCTTAAGATTACTGTGGCTATTTGAGGTCTTCTTTTGGTTCCTTATAAATTTTAGAATTGTTTCTTCTAGTTCTGTGAAAAATGCCATTGGTATTTTGATAGGGATTAAAGTAAATCTATAGATTTCTTTGGGTAGTATGGACATTTTAACGATGTCAGTTATTTTTATGAGAACAGTATATGCTTCCACTTATTTGTATCTTCTTCAGTTTCTTTCTTCAACTTCTTATAACTTTCTGAATTACAATGGACAGAAAACTTTCTGACATTGCTCTTGGTAATATTTCCCCCCCTGATATATCTCCTCAGGCAAGGGAAACAAAAGAAAGAATAAACAAATGGGATTACATCAAACTAAAAAGGTTTTGCACAGCAAAGAAAAACATCAACAAAACAAAAAGACAAACTACTAATTGGGAGAAGATATTTTCCAATGATACATCTGATAAGGGGTTAATATATAAAACTTACAAAGAACTCATACAACTTAACACTAAGAAAAGAAACCATCTAATTAAGAAATGGGCAGAGAATCTGGATATTTATTCAGAGAGGACATACAAATGACATATGAAAATATGTTCAATGTCACTAAGCGTAAGAAAAACGCAAATTAAAACTGCAACAAGATATCACCTCACACTGGTCAGATGCCTGTCATCAATAAGTCAACAAACAACCATTGTTAGGGAGGAGGTGAAGAAAAGGGAAGCCTCCTTCCCTCTTGGTGGGAATGCAGACTGGTGTAGGAACTATGAAAAACAGTATGGAGGTTCCTCAAAAAATTAAAAATAGAACTACCTTATGACCCAGCAATTCCACTTCTGGGAATATATCTGAAGAAACCCAAAACGCTAATTTGAAAAGATATATGCACCCCTATGTTCATGGCAGCATTATTTTTATAAGACAAGATATGGAAGCAGCCCAAGTGCCCATCAATAGATGATTAGATAAAGAAGGTGTGGACTATATATACAATTGAATACTTGTCAGCCATAAAAAGAATGACATCTTACCACTTGCTGCAACCTGGGTGGACCTAGAGGGTGTTATGCTAAGTGAAATGCCAGTCAGAGAAAGGCAACTACTGTATGATTTCACTTAGATGTGGAATCTAAACAACAACAAAACAGAAACAGACTTACAGATCCAGAAAACAAATTGATGGTTACCGGAGGGAAGGGGTTTGGGGGACTGGATGGAAAGGTAAAGGTATTAAGTACAAATTGGTAGTTGCAAAATAGGCATGGGGATGTAAAGTTTAGCATAGGGAAATAGTCAATAATATTGTAAAACTATGGATGGTGCCAGGAGGGTACTAGACTTATTGGAGGAATCACTTTGTAAATTATATAAATATCTATGCTGTACATTTGAGACTAATATAAAATAATATTGAATGTTAACTGCAACTGAAAAAAATTAAAAATAGCCCGCCGGGCGTGGCTCAGCATTTGAGCGTCGACCTAGGACCCAGGCGATCAGGGTTCAATTCCCAGTCAGGGCACATGCCCGGGTTGTGGGCTCGATCAATGACTCTCTCATCGTTGATGTTTCTGTCTCTTTCTCTCCCTCTCCTTTCCTCTCTCTGAAATCAATAAAGATACTGACGAAATGTCAGAGGGAAGGGGGAGAGGGGGTGGAGGGGGACAGAGTAACCAAAGAATTTATATGCACATATGCACAACCCAAGGACACGGACAGTGGTGGGGAGAGGGACTGGGGAGGGGGAAGGAACGGGGGGAGGGAACGGGTCACTGGGGAGAAAAAGGGACATCTGTAATACTTTAAACAAAAATAAAAATTATAAAAATAAAAAAAATAAAAATAAAAAAAATAAAATAAAAGGGGGAATAAAAACTGACTGTTGATCTATATGCATATGGAAAAGACTATGAGCTTTCCTGTGGGGTAATCTAGCAGTGCTGTTTATTAAAAGAATCCTTGATGCTATTACCTTTAGAACTCTTCTCTTGGGCTGGCCAGACTCCAAGGAAAACTCAAGTTGCTTGCAAGACAGAAATGGTGGCTTTCAGTTCTGGGATCCTGGTGAGACAATATACTTAGTGTCTAAATTTCCCAGTTATTAGTATAGTGCTTTGGTCTTTAGCTCAGATCAGAAATATTCTAATTTGCCCTCTCCTGCTAACACACCAATCATCTCCCCATTTGTGTGTGTGTGTGTGTGTGTGTGTGTGTGTGTGTAAGTGTGTAAGGTAGCAGACCCTTAGCTATGCAAAAGAGAGGAGCTCTGAGAGTCTAAGCAGACTTTCAGTTGATCTTTCTTATTTTATTCTACCATCTTTATTCCAAATGTTATAAAGACCTGATACTGCCAACTTCTGGTTCTTTGGCTACATTGGATCATCTGAGAGATTCTCAGGTTTCATTTTAGCATTATGATTCAGATTTTTTGGATAGAATTTGAATCAATTTAATCAATTACTACTTTTCCATCTGCTTTCAGCTTCTAGCATGTTTCACTTTTTGTTTTTGAGTTTATTCTTTTAAAGATACCTTATTAAAGTGAGGTTTTTATGAAGGAGTGGAAGTTACTGCTGTGTTAAACTTATTTTTATCCAGGTGTCAAATAGTTCTTTTTTTAATCTATTGGTTTTGAGTAGAAGTTAAAGATAAATCATGGCAATATGCCTTATTTTTCATTTTGTTCACTGGGAATATATTTTGTACTGCTTGTTTAAAAAACTTTAAAATATTATAAGCATTTACTCACATGTTATTATGATATATTTATCATATATAACATTTCCTTTTTTTATAGTTTCCACATCTCTCTCAAAAATGTCCATGTCTTCATGCATGCTGTATACTTTTTCTACTATAATTTTTGGACTTTTATCATATTTAATGTTGAGTAATCTGAGCCATCTCTGTGCTTACTTTCATTTACTGTTTCCTCTCTTAATCATGAAATTGGAATTTTTTTTAACCTTTTGTTATTGTTTTGTTGTCATTGCTTAATTTTGTTAGAGCAATAAAAGACATAAATATATTTTTCTTATAAAGTTCTTAGTACTTTTCGGAATTTATTTTAATTAGGGTTCTTTGTGTTGTCAGTTCTTTAATGAAGTTGTTTAAATGATGAATTTATAGCTACTGTCTCTTAAAACATTTTGCATTCCAGTGGAGGCATAAGTCTTGTAAATCATTCTGAAAAAGTAGATTGAGAATGCAGTATGTATTACCTTCAAATATGTAAACATATATTCACATTGAAAGGCAGGGATGCCATAGCCTTTGTAACTTTTGGGGTAGGGTGGAACGATCTAGACAAGCAGATCAGTATGAGACTAGCATTCTGTCCCACAATAACAACATGAATGCCCACAGCAATTTGAAATGAGGATGGTATACTGAAAGTACAGATTGTAAAACAGCTTGACAGAAAGAATTTGCCACCAGAGATACAGGCAGTTTCTGCTTCTTTTCATAAGAGCTCATGTTCATAAAGGTTTGCTTCAGGTTTTTAGGATTACTAACAGCAGTTGGAGCTCTTGATTGCATGCAGTTTTTAAGGATCAAAAAACTGATGTTGATTTGAATCATATAGGGAAAATTTCTAAAGATGAACAAAAACCTATGCATAAATATTTATTTTGTAAAAATAACACTTTTAATATTGAAAAATCTGAGTCAGAGAAAAAAATTACAGCATTTGTGAATCATGCATATATCGTTCTTTTATCACAGCCCCAATAATGGCCTTCTAAGCTCTTTTCCAATGCATCAGCTATATATGTGAAATTGGAATTAAAATAAGAGAACTTAACATAATTACATACTTCAGCTAGTTCAGTGAGCAGAAATTGTTGGCACCATCTTGCTAGATTTTTCCAAACTGAAGCTGGCATGTTTTGTATTATGAGCAGTTCAGCAGCTTTGTGCATCTGTCCCTCCCCTCCAATTTAATTAGACTGTCTGTTGCAGACAAATCAGACTGTGGATTTTTTTTTTTCACCCAACTGCTATAAATGCCAAGTCAAAATATGAATAAGAGGAAAACAAGATGTTCTGCAAACACATGCCACTTTATTGGGCAAAAACATGATAGGTGGGTGAGCTCTCATGCTCCATGAGAGGTGAGGGAACTGAGGCCTGGAGAGTGAGGTTATAAAAGGGTCAGATTGATGCTATTGTCTTTGTTGGCTCCAACAGAGCAGGGACTCGATTCTTCCCCCAGTGTAATCTTGCTTTGACACTGCAGCCAACACAGATTTATGATTACACATTCGCTTGCTATGAAGGGAGTGAGAATCACAGCAGAGGAAACACAAGAGACAAATAATCTAGAGATTCTTGTAGAAATTTATAGTCTTAAATGTTTTGCATTCCTGTGGATGGCTCAAGCCATTGTATTCTAATAGGTCACTATAATGTCACATTTTAATCATTTTTATAATCTTTAACAAGGCTGAAAAATAGTTGCTTTTACAGAAGAAAATGTTATCCACAGGCAGCCATTAGTTATATTCCATGGAGGAGAATAGCGGAATTGAATGGGATGTCTTTCTCTAGGTTATTGTCTGAGTGAAACAGTGACCCATCGAAAAAAATCAGGTCCTAAGATTTAGTTTCACAGCAGACATAATGCAAATGTAAATTTAAAAAGTGGAAAAACTCTAAACAGGTAACAGGTAAGTAAAACACAGTGGTGCGTGTCAGGCAGGTAGGTGATTGGGAGCAGGGGCCTAGACACGACTTTGAGTGCTATATAAATGGGGTCAGGCAAACGAAGCCCAAGGCTGCAGGGTGGCATGGAAAGCAAAAGGGTCTCTGTTACTAGAGAAGGGTTACCTGAGAGTTGTGAACATAGTTCTTCAGTAAATGAGTCTGAAACAAGTTTCACATTTCCAATGGACTTTATTAAGAAACCCTGAAAACTGAGTCTGCCTTCTTGAGAATCCGAAGCTACACTTGACTACTAAATCATCCCACTGCTCTCTTGAAATTATTTTTTTCCAATTACTGTAATATACAGCATGAAATTATCCAAACTTTTCTTATTCAGGTTCATTGTAATGTTGGTAAAAGTTGATTGAAATTGAGGTTTCCATTTGCGTTCATATGAGAAAATGTAGAGCATTTGTTCATCTTGAAACTCATTTTTTACTTTGGCTTTGTTATATGCTTAATACACTTAGCAGAGGAGCTCGCTGGGCATGAAATTGTCCTCCTCACTGTCCCTTCCTGGTAAACTTCTCATCAGCAACCAAAATCTCTGGTACTGCCTCTTAGGAGCCTTCCTAATCTGCAAAGAATCAGCTCCACAAGCAACTCGTGTCCATAACTCTAGCATGGTCGCTGTTGTACCCAAGAGGTCATTCACACTGAGTTGTGATACCAGTATGGTTCTGAATTAACTTGAAGAAGGTAGATATCTGAATGGCTACTGTCATCCCGGGGACTGCAAATTTCATACCCTAAACACACCTTTTAGGAGTAGGTCTTTTTTCCTCTTATAAAGGCTGTGTTCCTGTACAAAGAAATCATCTTCTACATCACTTTCTCATTTTTCCTCTTCAGTCACCATAATAGACTCTTAGGGTAGAGTCAGAGGCAGAAAGGAAGAGCCTATGACATTTCTCTTTGGGAATTCCATCTGATTTTCTGATTTTTATTCTGTGTGATCTTAACTTCTTATTACAGGCAATACCTGGATATATACAGCATTATAAATGTTCCCAGGGGACAAGATACTCCCATTTCTTGGAAATAACCACCAAATTAAATCTATTTGGTATGAGCATACATACATCAAAATATGAGTGTGTGCTCACAGAAACCCTTTATAACCCAGACAAGAAAGGTAAAAATTTACAACTTGAACAGATAATTATACATATTTGATTTGCATCATATAGAAAGTTATAAAAATCTCTGGGTTAAAGATAACACAGAGTATCACTAAAGGTCCTAGCCTTAGACAAAGAATGAGAATGTTTGAGAAGTTGCCTATTGCAAAGATTCTTCTCACCTGGAAGACAAGAGAGTAAAGTTAGTCTGAGTATCCTTTCTTTTAATTCTGCCTTGCAGTTTCCCTTAGTGTGATATTTTGAAATAATATCTGTAATTTGTATGAGAATGCAGTAGTTTTTAAACAAACCTTTGTGGAATGAAGGGTTTGATAAATCTAGACCAGAAGGACAATTGGGAAGCTTAAGGCATATTATTTTTTCTTTATATTAAGGATGTAAACAATTCTTATTATTTTAAATTTGAAGGTAGAGGGCTTTGTAAATTATAAACTGTTTAAGTGAGACCAATTAAAAGTAAAGTTATGGAATTCTTTCTATCATTAAAACAATGATAATAAATGACAATCTCTTTAACAGACAAAAAATGAATTTGAAAACTGAATATTAATAGCTCCATTACTTGAGATAAAGGGTTTTGTTTTACCAGATCCACGGGTTTGCTAATTAAAATCATGTGCTGAAATATTTGAGATAATTATATTATCAGAATTCTGGCACTTGTTCCTGAACAAGAAAAACAAAGCACATATGCTAGGTGATGTACTAAAAATCCAAAATTTTGTGGCTAATTTTTGCATTTTAAGTATATATATATATATATATATATATATATATATATATATATATACCACATGTATCACGAAATTAATCTGTAGAACCATAAATGAATGGAGGGTTTGGCATTCTTCAAACAATTCAGATTTGCCTCAAAATCTAAATTCTTAAGAAGGCATCTTCATTATATAAGAAGATTCTTACTCAATTTTATACAATAGTGAAGTGATTCCTCCTTGAAAGATTGGTGTTATTGTATTTGCATGATGTCATAAAAGCTTTTCTTAAAGTAGACATTACTTAGGAAAATTATTCTACTTTGAGGAAGCATAAACAATTTTTTGAGGATGCTGAAAGTTTAATTCTGTCTTTAGGTAAGCCCTAAGAAGAGAAGAGGACACTATTGGAGAATGAACCTTATAGTATTTGCTTTTTAGGATTACTTTCATGTGTTTACTTTGATAACAAGATACTTATTTTAACAATGACAATTGAGCATTGCACTTCTAATAATAATACCTCAGTGTATTTTTGCTCAATCTTTTTATAAACATTAGATAAGATTATGTTCTCTTTTTGATGACAAGATTCCAACCTTGACTTCCCTTCTCTCCTGATACCAGATTCTTCCATATGGTTTGCTTTGACACATAATTTCTCTCACTAAACTCGCTCCATTTTATGAAACTTCATTTCATTTTCCAATATGTTTTCCCCTTGAATACCCTCACATGATTCTCCAGGTTCACATTTGTTTCCTTGCACACTCCTGCAGTGGAACCGTGTGGGTGATCCAATTCTAAAGCCAGCCTTTTATAATGGCCCACCGCCTTAAATATGGTTTACCTGGCGGCTTCCTACATGGATCTTTGTCTCCCACCTCCGCCTCCTTCCCTCCTAGCACGTGGCTCCCCAGAATGACTCACTATGCGCTGCCTGGTTAGGTGTGAAATGTATTTACACATGAGGCAAAGTGCAGTATCGGTATTTGGAAAAGAAAATGAAAAGATTTGAGGATTTGGTTGCATACTTTTGTCAACCGATGGCCATTGGCACCAGTTCAACAACAGGAATCCCCGGCTTGGAGTGTGGTGGAGACTTTATCCAGAGCGGACAGCGGTCCAGCAGAGCTGCGGAAGCAGAGGCCCAGCGCTGAGGCCGGGCGGCTGGGCAGCCCCTCGCCCGCGCAGCCCGCGCCTCCGGGAAGGCGGCCGGGCAGCCCCTCGCCCGCGCAGCCCGCTCCTCCGGGAAGGCGGCCGGGCAGCCCCTCGCCCGCGCAGCCCGCGCCTCCGGGAAGGCAGCCGGCGGTTCCGCACAGCCAGGGGCGCAGGCTCCCTTCCTCAGGGGCGGGGCGAGCGCGCCTTCCCAGCCAGACGGGCGCCGGCTGGTGCAGAGAGGGGGCCCCGCCTCTCACCTCTGATGGGCCCTTCCTTATGCAAATAAGGGCACCAAATCCTGGCAGCTTGATTGGTTCAAAATGCACGTTCTTGATTAGTTAGAATAGAGCCGCTACGATTGGCTGGAGCAATGATTTAGCATCTTTGCCAATATGTATGTGTCATATGTACTGCAAATCACTGCTGTGTGTGCCTCTGATCTTAAAGGATATAAAATAGTATTAATGTCAAAAATCACACGTAAGTAATTTATCATCTCCAAAGAGCTTTCACGTTGCCTCACTTAACTATAAATATATCACAACTGATCCAAAACCCCCACATAGTTCTCCACATTGGTTTTTCTTATATGACATAGTTAAATGATTGATATCTCACTCAGTTTCATTCAAACAATATTGATATCAGCTTACTCAATGCCGAGAAGTATGTATTGGGAGCGTGTGATGATGGTAATAATAACCGTGATCTTATGATAATGATCATGGTGATCATAAAAGTGATAATGCTGATTCTAATATTTATTAAATAATTTTAATATGCTATGTTCTCATATACTAGAATTTATCTCTGGACCCTCTAGTTTGTTTTACTATTTTTTTATTTTACTGTCAATGATATGTTGAGTATAGAAGCTTTATCATGTGTTACGATACGTGATAAAGTTTACGTTCATTATTTTTTTTCAGAATTTTATTGATGATTTGTAGGCATTTATTTCTCCACATAATCTATAAGGTCTTTTAAAAAAAAGTCCCTCTCAAACTTCCCCTTCTGCTTTCCCAGTTCAATTCTAAAGGAATTTTATTAGAATTGTATTAACATTTGCTCATTAAATTTGGAACTACTAGCATGTTAATGACATTAAGGCTTCCTGTTCAAGAATATGATATGGTTTTAATTGGTTCATTATGTTTTATGTCTTTCAATAAGATTTTATGCATTCAGATACAAATATAATATTAATAGTAGACAGGATCTGAATGTATAAAATTTTGTAGCTAATATGAATAAATGAAAACATTCTTTTTCTTTCTTTTTGTGCTCGACATTTATTTCCAAATTAGAAGCGATATTGAATTACTAATTTTTGTTAGTCAAATGTGCAGGAACTTTATTTTCTTATTTATTCTGTTTATTTTTAAAGAGATCTGTAATTTTGTCTATATAAATAAATCAACTCACCCATGAGTCTTATTACTTATATTTAATTTTTTATGAATACTATTTATCTATTGCATTTTATTTTATTGCATGATTGCATTTGCAATATAAAGTAATAAAAAATGATGGTGGATCTTCTTGCATAGCCTGAATTTAAATGAAATTGTTTTAATGATGTCTGCCGCTATCTGTGTTAATAATTGTTGATTCGGGTAAAGCCTTTATTATATTTAAGTAATTTTCTTCTATACCAATTTAATAATGATTTTTAGAATTTATAAAAGAATTGTTATATGTGTTTATCTTCCATTGATGGTTATTTATTTCATACCTGCTCCTATATTCTCATATCTAGAATCCTCTCCCAAATATTCACCTCAGATGGCTCACATTTGGTAGTGGAGGGAGGAGTAGTTACAATGAGGTCTCAGTATTCCCATAATTTCCCCCTCATAAATGCCCCAGGATAAGTTATAAGTTGCTTATTCTCATGTTCAGATAATAAACAAAGGGACATTACACTAGGACATACTTTTTAAAAAATGGATGCATACAAACGAGAAAAAGTTAGCCTTTCATTTCCATCATTTCAAGCAAGCAAAGCAATCTTCAAAAGTTTGAACAAGTATTATTTAAAGAAAATTGAAGACAGATTTAACAAATAATAGTTAGTACTTAAACACAGCACTTTGTATAGACAGGCACTCTTCTAACCGCTTTACATATATTTGACTTAACCCTTACAGCAACTTCATCAAGAACTACTAGTATTCACATTAGAGAAGTGATAAGTGGGAGGCACAAAGAGTTTAGTCAGTTTTCCTGGTGTCGCTCAGTTAAGAGTTAAGAGGTGTTGGCAGGAATTCACCACTTAGTATGGTTCTTATTCATTCTCTAAAAGGAGACATGAGGGGAGGGAGGCAGTGCAAAAGGTGAAGAATGTTCATGGGAATTCCCTCCTTGGGGAGGTCAGAAGTGGGGAAGAGGCCCTGCTTTTTAAACCCCCCCCCCCCCCCCAAACTCATGAGGTTTAACCAAATGGATGTTAGGCTATTGTCTCTCAAGAGAAGTGGTAAACAAAATGTTTTGACAGTCTACTATTTTCAAGTTGTCATTCCCACATACAAATGACTGCTCTCTTAAGGACTTTCTTGGGCTCGTGTGAGGACAATATAAAGTTTGCCTCCTAAATTCTGAAATGGATCAGAATCATGTATTAATTGTATCTAATCCAAGGACACTCAGACCCCAAATCCTGAGCTCACTCTCTATTCTGTTTTGTATCCAATAATGTGTCCAGCCATATTGCATAATATATTAGAAATTCTACAGTGAGATTAACATAAAAATAATCCAAGATGCCAATGTCAAGATGCTAACATTGGGATGCAAACTCTTATGAACTTCTCAGAAAAAAATGAAAGTCTAAACATATAACCCACTTTCAGACTGAAGAGTTCTTTTATGCTTTAATTAAAATTGGAAGAGACAGAAGTGCAAAATGTACCCTCTCCATGCCTTCACTTCAGTCGCAGCTAGAATGGTTCTTCATGCTTGGGTAGCCTGGGTTCTATCAGCAGCTGCAGCTGGCGCTGTTTCTGGAATAAGTCAATTTCTTTTAATGGTCTGAGAAGTTGTGTTAGTTCAGCTACAATTTGCAGGGCCTCGCTTTTTAGAGTTCAAAGAGCTAATAATAAAAAATTATTATATTCCTAAAATTAAGGTAACAGACCAATCCACAGGTCTAAAAACAGTTATTCCAGAAAAAAAGATGTTCCCAGAACTCAGTTTTTGATATTGCCTAAGACCAGAGGAGGAGCCTCTTTTAGGTGAAGGAGAACATTTTCTTGGTTGCAGCCTAGTGAAGATTCCACTCAGTCTGTTCTAGGTTCTAAATTCCTGACCGGTGAATTTAAACTCAATTGGGAGAGCTCTTCCATCAAGCAGTTAATTTTTGTGCTCTGCAATCACATTTCTATAGGTGTAATTCATTTATGCACCCAGCCCCCTGTCAATGACACTTAGCCTGCTTACAAAGTTTGGAAGTTTGCAAAGTGGCAGCTCACGAGCCAGGTGCATGCTCTCTTGTGCATTTTCAGTCCTGTGCCATTGTGGATACTTCCAGTACCTCTTGGCTAGAAACCTGCCTCCTGGCAAGGTGTTCTCCCTCAACCTGGAGTTCATCAGGTGAGTGCCACCCTGAAACTCTGAGGTAGGAAATGTGTTTGAGTTTGTGGACATGACTCGTGATTTGTTCTCCCAGTTATTTTCTTGGCCTTACATGCAGAATGGAATTTGGCTCATCTGGTCCAGAGATGTCTGGCAATGACAATTGCTTATTTTATTAATTTTTAAATTTTAAATTAAAAAATTTAAATTAAATGTGGTGGGTTAACATTGGTTAATAACACTATGTAATTTTCAGGGTACAATTTTATAATACATCAGCTGCAAATTCCATTGTGTGCTCACCACCGAAAATCTGGGCTCTGTTATGTCACCATGTATTTGACCAGTTAAACCTCACCAGTGCTTAGAAGCATATGCAGTACTTCACTACCTGAAATTTAAGAGCGGCAAATACCGTTTGGCCCACGAAGATCTAAGAAGCCTGTACTCTTTTGCTTGTGCTGGGATATTTGCTTTTGTCATAGTTCCTTAGAAAAAGCTGTGCCTACAGAGGAGGCTGCACCTTCCTGAATCAGGAATTCTGTCCTTTTCTGGAGCTTTGAGCCTTGGCCATACTCTGCCCTCTGCTGAGAGCTGAGTGGCCCCATCCACATTGTTGAGGTGCTCACATTCTGTCCCTCATTTTTAATTGTATCTCAGTCCTTCCATTGACATCCCTTCTTGAGAACCTTTCCTGAGGCCTTGGGGCCTTTGTTTAAATATCTGCACTGGGAAAATGGCCATTTACTTTGGACAAAAAGACCTCAAGCTACAGTCATCTACCACAGTCAAAATACTATGGGGCTGTGTTAATTTCAGTTCAGTCAATCACAGAATGTAAAAATGCATCTGGACCTATAATTGACCTCTACAACTCATCAGGGTCAGAACAGCAGTTATTTTAGGAGTCATCAATCCCAAAATTTTCAAAATTATATCAATTTTAAAATTTTGAAATATACTATATTGATCTTATAATAATGCCTAAGACTTTAAAAAATGTGTTCATACACATCTGCATCATTTAAAATTCACACGACCCTGTGAGATAAGTACTATTGTTCTCTTTGACTGTGGTGAAAACTGAAGTTCAAAGGTGGTAAGTGGCTCTCCAGGGTTATACCTTAAGAAATGTCCTAAGGCTTGAACCTAGACTGTAGCATTTCTAGGTTAGTGTTTGTTTCATGATACAGGCTTCCTCTATGCCACAGGCAAATAGGGACCCACGTGGGTTGGCTGACCTCTACAGACCTGATTAATGTCATGTTCTGATGGAGATGAGGTATGTCTTCAAATAACACGTTCTTCAAAGTTTTCTGAAAAATTAGACTACTAAGTGGTAGGTCAACATTTCCATAAAGATTCATTAATGCTTGTTTTTTTTTATTTGTTCTAGAATGACAGTGCATTATTTAAACTTATTTGCATAAATTTTCTATTATATTATTAACATAACCAAAAAGCCTAAGCATATGCTAGGTTCTGCTCTAGGACCAAACAAAAGTGATGCTTATTTCATGGAACTTTCTTATTTAAGACTCCCCATGATAATGTGACTACAGATTTTAGTGTGAATAAAAATTTCCAAATTTTTTATTAGTATAATAATAAAAAATCATTTGCATCTTTAATGCTAGGTAAAATGCTATCTTCTTTACCATTTTCAGGTTTTCTTACAGAAAGTGAACAAATCATGAAACACCAAGTGCAAAATCAAAATGCATTTATATTTTAGAGCTTTGAAATCTGTTATTTCTCATTAGTGAATAAAACTCTTATAGCTTAAAGCATTTATCATAAGAAGCTAGGGTCTTGGGTTCAAGTTTGAGTTCAGTCATCAGAAAGAACCCTGTGAAATTAGTCATAGCAATTCATCTATTTGGGTTTTGGTTTGCTGGTTGATGATGGTGTTAGAAGCAGAATCACTTGATACACTCGAATGTCTCTTCTGTGATTCACACATGCAGTACTATTGCCATTGGTTGGTATTTCCAATTTACACCCTATTGAATCATGAAGAAAATGTCATGCACCTGTGTTTGCTACCTTTTTTATTTGTGCCATACTCAGGCAAAATTGCAACTATGGCTTAACCTGATTGTTGCAGAAAAACATAATGGCCACACATATCCCAAGGGTCATTGAAAAGAAGATGAAAGAATGGGCTTTAAATTATTCATGTGAAAAGAGAAAGTTCCAGATGTGGAAAATCTGTGCTCCCTATTCCACTCTACCTGCAGTGATGGAGACAGAAGGGTTGTGCCCCTTGGAGAGAGAGGAAGGCCCTTGAGTAAAGCTCGTGTCTGATGGTATTGAATCTGCCTTGCTTACCATCTTTGACACTTGGCCTCTAAGTATTTTTGTTTTATGTAAGGAGACAATAATGACATTTTTCTGGGGATGTAATTGATAATTTGCATTTCTATCAAACTTATTGTTTGGAAGGCTCTGTAGAAAGTGTAAGGCTTAAAAAAGTTTTAGAGCCCAGAAGAGGGGTTTAGAAGGATATGCACCACATTGCCATCTTTCCTTCCCATCTTCTTGCTCCTGAGTCAGCTCTCTTCTCTCTTTCTGTGATGTCTTCTCTCACTTTTCTTAATGAATGAACAGCAATTGTGCCAATAAACAAACCTGAGACTGTAGAATGGAAGTGAAGGAGAGCAAGTGGGGAAAAAGTTACCTGAGAAGCAGCTGATAGAGGAAAGCAGAGCTGGAATACTTAGGTATTAGAAAGGAGGGAAATTGTACACAGAACAGTTATGAATCAGATAGATCAACACAAAGCGCTAAAAAATACTCATGAAAATATAGTACAAATGGCCCTCATTGCTATATATACATACTCATAAAAATAACTAGAAATGGCAATTTAGGAAAGCACCTCACTTAATATTTTTCCTTGCAATGCCGACAGTATCAATAAACCCCTGAGCATTTAGCCTTTGCCTTGTGGCTAAACACTAAAAGGTAAGAGAAGGGTCATCGGCTTCTCCTCGCGTTCCTGTTATCGCTGCGCCTCACTCAGCTGCCTCGCCCACCCTCTCTGACCTGCATTAGGAAAGCTGGCAAGGGAAAGGTTTTCCCTAGGCCCCTGGCGGTGCTCTTTGGAATATACCTGGAAGCGTATTCTTTAATATGGTACTATTTCTTTCGCTACCCTTTTATTACTTTGCAGTGGAATCCAGTCCCCACAGTCAGCACAGAGGTACACGACTAAACAGTATCTGACTACCTCATGAAGAAACTCATTGTTTTTCAGGCACACACACACACACACACACACACACACACACACACACACACACACACTTTCTATACACTGCCAAGGGGTTCCTCTGGGAAACAGAGAAAGGAAGAATTATATCCAGGCCCAGAATTTTAATGGAATTATACCTCAGCTGCATACACCCTACTGTTCTCAGTGGAGTTCAGTTTACAATACATTTACGTACCCACAATTAATCAAAGATTTCCCTCATTCAGGACAACCTTTCTACTCATTTTCACTTTCGAAATTCTATCTTCAGAGACTAACTGAGGTTCTTTACAACTCATGAGACATTTCTAGTTCAATCCACACACAGGCATTCTTTTCTTTTCCAAGCTTACGATACTTCTAATTATTATCAAAATTGATCATGTGCAAATGCACCAGGTACATTCTTGTGATATCTATGGAACACTTTCAAATACTGCTCTGTTTCATTTTAATTTGTATAAATGGAAGCTTATGGGCCCCTTCCTATGTATATTAGTCCTTGAATAAGATCTATAAGTGACTGTCGTGTCATGAGTAATAGCCCCAGAAAGGTGTTTCCCACAGCTTCATGGGGTGATGAACTTTATGTTTTTCACTAGGGCAGCAAAGGAGAAAGGAAAGAAGAAAATAATGCTGGGAAAGAGTCCAAGGCTAAGAATAAAGTAGGCTCTGCGAAGGTTCCAACTTCACGTAAAGGCAGCTCTCAGGAGAGCAGGGCACAGAGCTGAGAATGTGTGAAGGGGATGGAGTCAATGAGCGGGCCCAGAGAGACAAGAACTGAGCTTCAGTGAGGACCTAGCAGGGTGACAGGAACACTAATAGTTCTGGAAGTAAGGTTGGCCCGAAGGAGTCTGCTCCCTGCCCCCTGAGACCGTCAGCCACGGGAATGGATATGGGATGACACAGATTTAACAACTTTCAGTTTACACATGTCATCTCAGCTTGAGTTCTAATATTTTTTTCCATAACCTTTCTTCTCCTTTATGTTAAGACCATTTGCAAAGAGGGATTGCTTGAGCACTGTATACTGTAGGCTCAGGCCTACACAGTAGGATTTCCCAAAGCAAAGAATCTGGGTTTTTAGCACAAGAGTTTATATACTTGAGAGTTATGACTCCATAGAATTATATTTTATTTGTCTACAACTTGATACTGAAATCCTTGAGATCAGCAACTATTTTTGTTATCTGTTATGAACTCAATATATGTCCCTCCAAAATTCATATCGTGAAAACCTAATACCAATTCACATTATATTTGTGATGGTATTTGCAGGTGGGGCCTTTAGGAGTAATTGTGTCATGAGAGTGGAGCTGTCATGAATGGGATTAATGCCCTTATAAGAAGAGGTCAGAGAGCTACATAGCTCTCTTTTCACCTATGAGGATGTAATGGGAACTTAGCTACCTGCAATGGGAAGAGAGCCTCACTAGAACCTGATGATGCTGGCATCCTGATCTCTGATTTCCAGCCTCCAGAAATATGAGAAATAAATTTCTGTTGTTAAAAAGCTACCCAGTTTATTTTGTTATGACAGTCCAAACTGACTAAGGCATCATCTTTATAGTCTCCTGAAATGTATCAGGATATTTTTCATATGGTAGATATTCATTAATATATGCTGATTAACTTGTCCTTCTAAATTCTGCATGTTCACCATTCAAATATGAATATTTGTCTGATCCTAAATGATGTAACCTTATCCAGTTTTAAAAAAATCATTAAAATTAAAAACATAGTCATGTCATTGATGTATCTTGAGTGCAATAAAAAGTCAGGTGGGTGGAACTGATAATACACCAAAGGCTTCTTTTTCACCATTATTTCACAGTTTTGAGCTGTGTGTGGAGTTGCCTTTGAAAACATTTGTACTCCTCATTTAGATGAGCTCTGTGACATGCAGAGAAAGATGAAAAACAACCTCTATGTGAAGTCGCATATAAGGGGTTAGTTCTAAATTTACCAGCCACTAATTCCTTTGAGTGATCATATTTGTTCTTTGATTACATGTAACCTTACTGATTTCAAAGCAAAAGAGTTGAAGGAGATGAAAATGCTTGAATCACACCAGAGCCTCAGGTGGTGCCTTTGGCGCTGAAGAGTTGACATTTTATGTCCAAATCTCAAAATGTATGAGACATAACTGAACTTTGGGTAAATCTGATGCAGTAGCAACAGCTTGTGACAATATAGGCCTAAATTCCAAGGAGAAGACAAGATGTTTAGTGTGCATAAAAGCCCATGCAGCCCAAACAAGGGGCATGAAAGGGTAAAATAGGAGCTCCCCGACCTGGGCTTTCAGGAGAAGATTTTGTGGTGTTGCACAGGGGGTGCCATAGTAGCAATGTCTCTGACCCATGGGAAAATCCTGCAAGGCGGGAAGGACTTTTCCTTAAAAAAATAGACTCAAACTCTTGCCTGTTATTGACTGAATAAAGAACTATGTTCCTACAGAATGGCTGGTGATAAACAAGTTGCAATCTGGTAAAACCAATTGCAGAGCATAGTAGAGAAAAAGAAGTCTCCCTTAGTTAAAGTCTTATGTTGAGAAAGGCCATAAAATTATACATTAAGTCATTTTATTCTATAAATACATAATTATTCATTATGTTTATACTATTTTACATTTATCGAGTGATTACTACATGCCTGGTACTGAATTGAATATTTCACAATATTATTGCTTTTAAACCCCATTGACAGTCATAGGGAATATGTGCAATTATCAATCTCATTTTTTAAACAGAAAACTGGAGGATTTTATAATAATTATTGTGTTATTCAAATATATGAAATATTAATGTGCAAGCTACTTTTAAACCCTTTTTGAACTTTATATAAAGGCACCATAAAACTCTAGAGGTATTTTCTCTTTCTATTTGCCACTTACATTTCTCCTTCTAAATATATGCAATTTATTTTGCTATAAATATATTTTGAGCCCAGCCAATGTAATAATACCTGCCATTGGCTCTCTGGCATCAATCAGCAGTGCATCTCCCTGAAGCAAGCGATGCAGTCCATGTGTAATGAGTATTGTCTTTGTGGTGCCTAAGTGTCTATGTAGTAATTAAAGCAAGTAGCTATTGCAATCATGGGCTATTAGGGAGAAATGCTTGTGATTAGAAGAGAAGATGATTGTTTTAATATTTCAGGTGGCAGAGTCTGTCAGAAGGAAAGCTATTTCTGGAAGAACTCTGAGACTCTGTTCTTTAGATGCATTTGCTAATCTCAGATCCCAATATTAAAAACCTAACTATCTTTATCCAATATGAACCTGAATGACTTTTCCCACACACTACTTGAGATTCATTGGATATAAAGAGAAGGAAGCAAAAGGGTAGAGGATGATACTGTAAGGGGAGCATCGTAAAGCAATCAAAAACTACTGAACACTTCTATCTATATGCAAAGCAACGTGCTAGATACTATAGATTATAGACAAAAATATTGACTGCTCTGCCTGACCTCAGAGAGCCTGTATTAACAAAACTATGCACGTTTTTTAATTGAACAGTACAATAGTGTATTAGTTTTCTATTGCTGCTATGACAAATTATCACCAAGAGTGATTTAAAAACAACTCTAATTGGTTATCTTACAATTCTGTAGCTTCTAAGTCTCATCACCAGGCTAAAATAAAGATGCCCCCAGGAAGCTCTTTGGGAGAATTTAACTCCTTGCCTTTTCCAGCCTCCAGAAGCTGTGCACATTCGTCTGCTTGGGGCTCCATTACTCTGTCTTCAAAGTCAGCAACATCGAATGTCTCTCTAACCCTTCTTCCATCATTGCATTTCCATCTGACTTCAGAAGACAATGTTTCTCCACTTTTAAGGACTCAAGTGGCTAGACTGGGCTCACCTAGATAATCCAAGATAATCGATCTCAATATTCTTAATCTTTATCATAACTACAAAGTCCATTTTGCTAAGTAGGGTAACATATTCATGAGTTTTGGGGATTAGATGTATTTTAGGGGTGGTTATTCTACCTACCATAAATACTGAAAAGGTAGTTTAAGAAAAGATCATGTGGTCAAGATTCTAAGGGAAGAGTGTATCAGGGAGTTAGATAAATTGATCTTTCAAAAGTAGATTATTTGCTTTTTGATGTTTTCTTCTGCTTCTTGAATAAATTTTACTTTCAGAAAATCAATTATTTTATCAGTTTTCCAAGTTACTAGCATAGATAATAACATTTTTTTATTCAGATTTATGCTCAAAACACTATTAGGGAGGTATTGTTATGATCCTTGGTATATAGATGAAAATACAGATTAAGTAAATTACCCCAAATCACATACCTTGTACATATTGATACTAAATGCAAAACTACATTGGAACCTGTGTCTACACTTAACCACTATACTCTATACCTCTTTTTTACATATTTCTTCAAATTTCTAATATTTCATTATATTATTTTCTTTTTAAAAAACCAGGGTTATATTTAATTTTAAAAGACTAAGATGTTACATTTGATACATTTTATTTTCTATTTTTAAATTAAATTTATTGGGGTGACATTGGTGAATAAAATTACATAATTTTCAAGTGTACAATTCTATGATACATCATCTGTTTATTGCATTGTGAGCCCACCACCCCGAAGTCATATCTTCTTCCATCACCATGTATTTGATCCCCTTTACCCTTTACTCCCATTCCCAACCCCTTCCCTCTGGTAACCACCATACTGTTTGTTGTCTGTGTCTATAAATTTTTGTTTGTTTGTTTGTCTTGTTCATTTATTGCTTTCGGTTTTATATCCCACATATGCGTGAAATCATATAGTTCTTGACCTTTTCTGTCTGACTTATTTCACTTAGCATGATATTCTCAAAATCCATCCGTGTTGTAGCAAATATGGTTAGTTGTTTGGTGAGCAACCTTTCAATGTCCCAGGAATTTTTTTTTGGCATATATTTACAAAAATAATATAACAATATGTAAACTGTTTATAATTTTAAAAACATTTTTTACAATGTCAACAAATCTTTTTATGTCATGATTTTTGCCGATTGCACAGTAAGCCTTCAATGAAGATATTATAATGTATTTAGCTAATCCTCTTCTGTAAGATGGGTTTTCCCCCCAATTTTAAATTATTATAAATAACACAGCAATGAATACCTGTATACTTCTATCTATATCTATCTATCTTTTCCATATGTCTTATTTGCATGTCTATTTGATTACTATTCTTTGTAAGATAACATATTGTATTGTTAAGTATATGTGTTCTGGTCTTAGTATACCTGGAAATGAATCTCTTTTCCACCAGTCACTTAATATGTGAATTTAGGCTGGTCATTTAATCCTTCTGTGGCTCAGTTGCCTCATTAATGAGGAAGTAATAGTATGGCCTCATGAGATTGTGGTGAGAATTAAATAAGATAATTCAGGTAAGCCACTTTTAAAAGTGCCTGGTATATATTGTCAATAACTATTAGGTCATTATTTGAATTTATTCCTAGAAATAAAATTTCCAGGTCAAAGGGAATTCACATTTTATAGTAATATAAGACTGATGACATCATACCATGTAAACTCAGAAGACAGTTAAAACACGACTTCTCCTAAAGTAAACAAGCCCCTCTTTAAAAAAATCTTTAGAATTTGAGCCTTTTTAAAAATTTTTGTGATTTTAGACATTGAATTTAAAAAGTAATTCTAAGGTAATAGATTACATAAGGGAAAGATATCCAGAGAAAGATATGGAAGATGCTTCCACTGTGAAAAAAAATAAGTAAAATGAAAATCTAAAAGCAGGTCATCAATATTTAATATATGTTTCTCATTGTTCTGTTGTTCTCAGTCCAATTAGTGCCCATATTATAAAAAATGTGCAAATTATATCTTATAGAGTCATTTTAACTGTTTTTGTACTGTATTTGGAGAATTTACATTTAAAAATTAAACTTTACTTTAGTTAATAGACTCAGTGAATTAATAAAAAAGAATGATATTAAAGAAGTATATTGCCTGGCCGGCATGGCTCAGTGGTTGAGTATCGACCCAGGGACCAGGCGGTCACAGTTCAATTACCAGCCAAGGCACAAGCCCGGGTTGCGGGCTCGATCCCCAGTAGGGGGCATGCAGGAGGCAGCCAATGGATGATTCTCTCTCATCACTGATGTTTCTCTCTCTCTCTCCCTCTCCCTTCTTCTCTCTAAAATCAATAATAACGTAGTTCAAAAAAAGAAGTATAAAAATGCCATCTGTCTTTATTTTGTTAATACACTCAATTAGCCATAGACTATTCTGTTAGCTAGCTTTTCTCTCAAGAAAAGGTAAAATTATTTCCGTAGATATAATATTATGTTTACACAAAAATCAGTAATGCATACATTTATGCCATGAGTCCTGCCTAATAATCTAAATGAACATTCCTTGGATTAAATACAATTCATTGCCAAATGGTTGATTTGTCTCTCTTTATGTGTGAGCCCTGGACTACTTATGGGGACAGAGTGATTTATTGACGCTGAGAAGGCGATGCATCTAGACACTGTCATATACATGTGCAGCTCTCATCAATTTCAGTATGTGCTAATGATAACATGATATAAAGTGTTTGTGGTTAGGCTCTGGTTCAATTCAATTTTACTTAACTAGACAGAGAAATAAACCACTGAGGAGGCAAATGTGGGAAGGGAGGGAGCTCCAAGAGACAGGGTGTGTAATGTCAACAGGTTAAGAGGAAGGAAAAGCAGGCTGGGCCCATGGGGCCACACGGGATAAAGGAAAGCACAGCAAACTGATCTTCCCCTTAGTCATAGCCCTGGGGATTTTACAATCTGAAATTCCCAGAAAAGTGATAAAATGGCTTAAAGCAAGCCCAGCGTTAACTATGCCAACTAAATCAACACTAGATCCAAGAATTTAAAAACGAAAAATATCAGAATGTAAACCAGGGACGTTTGCAGTGGCCAATGCAATATTATGATTCTTTTCTTTTGGGTCCTTCCATTGGTTCTATTTTATCCACTTACTTTCTCTTCTCTACACTCTCCATGATTTTACTTATCCGTAAGTCATTTGTAGTATCTGCTCTCCTTTTACATTTAGTGAAGGTAAAAAGAGAAAGGAAAATATTAAAGATTATCTAATTCAACACTCTCACTTTAACAAAAGAAAGTAGCCCCGGGGAGGCAGTGACATGCTCAGAGTCAATGCGGATTATTGGTAGTAGCAGAATCGCAGATGAATGTTGCTCTACTGACCCTTCATGTGTTTCCCAGTATGTGAAACTGCTTTTCTAGCCTAGCTCGAGGCCCAAGTCCCAGGCGAGGAACATTGTAAAACTGTCAAAAGCTTCTTGTGTCAGTTTGAATTCTCTGGGACGCTGATGCCAAGACAGCATTAGAGGGGCCTGATGTTTATTGGGGTAGGCACCTCTGAAGAATAAAGAAGACTAAAACAGAGGGGGAGAGGCTTCAGATCATGATGCCAGTCTAACGCTGTGAGGGGGAGAGGGTGAAGGGGGGCACCCCGAAGGCTACACAGTTCCGAGAAAGTGTCAAGCAGGCTGATGGAGTGCTCAGAGCAAAGATTCGCCGTGAGAGGTGTCCCACGCTGGACAGAACGGTCTCGGCTCTAATATCTCCAGTCTTTGCTTTGCTTTGTCATGGGCTGAGAACCGGCTTGGGCTGGTGGGGGAAGGAAGGGAGTAGGGAGAACACTGTAGCGGGCCCCGAAAGTGTGAAGCTGCAAGCTTTTAGCTAATTACAGGCCTTGGAGCAAGTTCTCTCTTTAAGGAGATCTGAGCCATACGCTCCTTTAACTGCCTCAGTTGCCTACTACGTAACTTCTAAGAGGTGTGCGGTAAGGTGGGTAAGGGTACTAGTTGTGTATTGCCGCGTAACAAAGTACCACAAACACCGGCTTAAAACAGCACCAAGCTTGGGTTCTCCTTACTGTTTATAGTAAAATGCCAGAGGAGAGAGTGAGTTGAAGGGTAAATTGCTAAGTAAAAAGGAAACAGACTTTAAATATTCAGAAATTTCTTAGCCTATATATATTTAAAAGAAAGAAGAAGAAAAAGAAAGAAGAAAGAAAGAGAAAGAAAGGAAGGAGGGAAGGAAGGAAGGAAAGAAGGAAGGAAGGAAGGAAGGAAGGAAGGAAGGAAGGAAGGAAGGAAGGAAGGAAGGAAGGAAGGAAGGAAGGAAGGAAGGAAGGAAGGAAGGAAGGAAGGAAAAGAAAGAAAAAGAAAGAAAGAAAGAAAGAAAGAAAGAAAGAAAGAAAGAAAGAAAGAAAGAAAGAAAGAAAGAGAAAGAAAGAAAGAAGAAAGAGAAAGAAAGAAAGGAAGAAAGAAAAGCATGTTCTGAAGAGAACACCAGGATGTAGCTTAAAAAATCCTTTGGTAAAGAGATTGTGGGTGTGACTCATGGACGCAAAGAAAAGAGTGGCCCTGGGATCTGAATCTAATGATCCAGTTTTAGAGTTTGAATCTTTTTTCTTTTAAATGTTTTTATTAATTTCAGAGAGAGTAAAGGAGGGGAAGAGAGAGAGAAACATCAATGTGAGAGAGAAGCATCAATCAGTTGCCTCTTGCACGCTCCCCGACCAGGGGGGGTCGAACCAGCAACCGAGGCATGTGCCCTGACCAGGAGTCAACTGGCGATCTTTTGGTGCAGGGACTGACACTCAGCCAGCTGAGCACACCAGCCAGGGCTAGAGTTTGAGTCTTTAAAGTCAAAGCTTCCTGATAATTAGCATTTTAAAGGCCCTGGTAAGTTTTTGTTGTTGTTGTTTTTTTTAAAATTCACTTCTGTTTAAAATCTCAAATTTATTTGGGTATCACACTCTGTTATTCACAGTATACACACACACACACATATACATATATATGTGTATATATGTATGTATATATATGTGTGTGCATATATATATATGTGTGTATTTCATGGAGCGCATGTTAGGGAATTTCTACATTCTGTAGAACAGATTTTAGAAGACCGGACAAGTGAGGTTTTTAAGAGGAGTACAGGGGTGACTGGGATGTAAGAGGGCCGCTTGGTCAGCATGAGGATTTGTGCCTATAGCATGGTATGGAAGCATTTGGAGTCTTGTATTTCCTGGAGTGAGTTGAGTAGCTTGTCAATAGTAAGCAGCTTTTAAGAGAGGCATTTCAGTAGAGTGGTAAGAAAGGTCCACCCATTGTAGCCATGCATTAAAAAAGGTTGTACACGTCAGATGTTTTTGTTTTTGAGATTTCATGCATCTGGATTTTTATATAAAATTGCCATTTAAAAAAAAAAAGTTGGAAAGCACTTAAAAATTAAGTGCTGTGAAGGTAAAGAAAAATGTCTTCACACTAAATCGAGCCTAAAGCCATGTTTGCGATGCCTGGTTTGCGGTCAGCAGAGGTGAAAATGAAAGGAACGAACAGCCCATTACAGAAGAGCTGAGGCTGGACGGCAGGAATTTGCTGTGCTGCCAGGCAGCTTGCTCATCCTTAGCAGAGCTGGGTTGGAGGAAAGGAAAAAGCTCTTTCTAACCTAGAAGTTTTGTTATGTGGGTTTGGCAGGAGATCAAGAGAACAAAGAAATCTGTATAGAGGGAGGGACATTCATAAAGAATGTAGTTAACAAGCTGAGAGAGCCTAGAGAGGCACATGTTTCTCCATCAAAAACAGGTTTATAGAGAGAATGAATAATAGATACATTGCCAGAGCCACTAGGTGAGACAGGTGACACCCCTAGAGTACAGCATTTAAGGAGGTGCTTGCTCACAGGGCCACACGGGTTCTGGGTGGTGGCTTGCACAAACCAAGGAGTGAGTGCTCCCTTGCTTGTGTGCCCTGGATACATCCTTTGTCTCATCCTAGTGCTGGTGCTGGTGCTTGCATTATTTCAAAACCATTTATTTTTTTCCTTATGTGACATGGCTATATTTCAGGTTTGAGAATAGCAAATCTCAATAAAAAATAGTAAAAAGCACAAAGAAAAAATCTGGACACGTATGTTCTATTTTTTTGATGATGGAAGAATTTGCAACCATATTTGTGTTTTGTCTTTGTAAATCAATTTTTATTTACAATTATAGATTTTCAGTTGTACCTGCAAACTATGGCACAATTTCACTTTCCTGGTTTACATATTTATTTATTTATTCAAATATATGTATTAATTGAGTGCCTTCCTAAGGAGCCAGGCATTGTGCTAGGCAATGGCTATATATTGGTGGAAAAAACAAGAAAGGTCACCACCCTCTTTGAGTTTGTGGTAAGTAAAAGAGAAAGAACTATTTAACAGGTTTACAGGTAAACAAATATGTCCTTATTGTGGTAAGGACAATGAATGAAACAGACGAGATGCAGGAGTGTCTGCTGTTACTGGTTCATAGAGAGGACAATGAAAAATCACCTCCAAGACCTGAATAGTGGGGAGATCAGCCATGTACTGATGTTTTGGGGGATACAGTGTTGGGAATCATTCCACCTAGAAGCCCTGAGACATTTGAGAAAATAAACTATGTAACACCTTTTCTTTTTTAAATAGTAAAATAAAATGAAAATAATTAATGCATGCTATAAAAAATTAGAAAATATTTTTAAGTATATAGAGGAAAAAACAAACATATATGATACCATTATGAGAGGACTGTTAAAATTAGTTTTTCTCTTTTTTTCCTCATGCCAACACTTTCATAAAATACATATCACTCTTCTCCTTTCTTAAGTCTCCTTTTTTTCTTATACATTTAAGACTTATCTAACTTTAATTTTCTCACTAAAGCTACTTTTAGATATTTCGGGTTTTGTTGCTTTTGTGAATAAAGTCTGGTCTCTATATTTTCTTTTTATAATTTTCATAATCTCTTTACATAGTCTAAAAGTTTCACTGTTGAAAACATTTTTACAATAGGAAAAATTCTAAAACAAGAAATAAAAATCACCCAACAATGACATCTCTGGTTAATGTTTTCAGCATAACCTTCCAGGTCTAGGTCTCCATATGCAAACAGCAGTTTTGTTGATCATATGCAATTAGTATATTTTGTGATTATTATTTACTTATATAAAAGAAAGTTGAATTTTACTATAGATAGCTTGCATATGCCATCATCCTATCATATCTAATCAAATACTTTATCTTCATCTACTAAAATACAGCAGGTTCTCAGATAATGTTTCATTCAATGCTCCATTATAACATTGATGAGATGCTTAAGAACTTAACTCTTGTTTATATCAATTAGCCTACAGTAAAATTGGTGTTGTTATATGTTGTTTTGCTTAAGTCCCAAGAACCTATTGATGAAGTTAAGGACTTATTGTAATTATCATTTTCATATTTCGTCAGATCAGATTGATAGAGTTTTCTAAAATAGCAATGACCTTGTGTTCCTGGGATAGAATTTATTCATTCATGGTAGGTTATTTTTATTTAATTGGTGTAAATTTACAGAGATTAATAACAAAATTTATTATAATTGTAAATTCCATATGCATCATATGTTAAAGCATCATCCTCTTATCAAATAACCTTCTGGTAGAACTTAATAATTCCTCTATTTTTGCTACTTTAATTTAAAGACATTTCTTTGACCTTTCCCTATCACACTCTATTTTAAAAGTCCACTTACATAACATTGAAAACATAATTTTTTATCCATTTTAATAATGAAATTGTATAGAATTTACTCTTCCAAACGGTGGCGTGCAGGAGGGACAAAAGCCTTAATCTGTAGCATTTACTTGTTTCCATGGGGTAACTGTCCTCGCCCTGGCTGATCCCGAGCTGCAGGTGCGATGTCGCCGGCGTGGCTGTGTGAAGCAGTGCACGCAGCTGACATCGCGACCTCGTAGGAGGCAGCCCTAGCCCCCACCCACACCGACGGCCGGGGACGAGCCAAGGATGTGGGAAGAGTGGAAACTGTCCTGCTGCCCAGAGTGGGCTTGGCTCTTGCAACACGACAGGCTTGCCCGTGCCTCACGGGACGAGTTCAGGGGCTCGGGAGGCTTCCCCCCTCGCCGCAGCGCAGGGACAGCCTGGCCTGGGGGCCGCCGCCCGGGCAGCAATGTGTCTGAGCTTTGCCCCTGCCTACGAGTTAAGCTCCTGAGTGAGCAACATACATTTTCTGGGCCTCCATGTTACAACGAGAGAAAGTGTGTGTGTGTGTGTGTGTGTGTGTGTACACATACACACACATATATACTTCAAATTTTTGGGAGTGAGACACAGAAGTATTCATTCCTTCATAAACTATAGAAATGAACCTTTCCCCAGCTGTTTATAGAAACTGGAACTACCTTTCAGGATCATTCTTTAGTTCCTAAGTCCTTCATCAAGCCTTTCCTGACTATATGACTATATTCAGTTTCCATCTTCAGTCATTTCATTCTTTTTCATTTCCTGTACATTCACTTTCTTTATCACACGGTGCGACATGTGTATAAGTATCATTGGCATTATTCACAGCTTCATGTTTCCTGAACTTTCCTTTTTAGATATATTTTAACTTCTTAATGCTTGGAATCAGAAAGCGTCCAAATATTTAGCATGTTGTCTCATATCTAGCAGTGATCCAATGAATAACTGTTCACTAAATATGAAAATAGGATGTCACTCTGAACTTGAAAGAGTAAGTGACTAAAAACAAATCTTTGTGCAATAAGAATTTAGACCTGTGTTGGCATTTTTGAACTTGAATTGTTGCCATGTTTATTGTCGATTACTTACCGTTACGGTGTCCGACAAATTATTATGCTTATCACTTATTAAGGGCTTCCTACATGCCCAGACCCGACTAGGAACTTTTATTCTCTTTTTTCATTCTTATAACTCTAATAAGATAGGTCATTTCATTCCTTATTTTTGAGGCAAAAATATTATGCCTGAGAGATATGAACGTTGTCAAGGTTATATAAACCTTGAATGGTAGATTCAAAAATCAAATCCAGGTGTGTCTGACACCAAAGCCGATGTCTTAAAATATTGCATTACAAGTGCTAAAAGTATCTTCCAGAAGTTTACATAAAATTAAGGATATTCAAATATATGGAAAAGAGAAATCAAATGCTCCTAGTCTAAATAATACTAATGGTTCGGCATATAGGAAATCATAAGACAACTGCTTAAATTTAACCTTACCCTAGAAAGAACTCTAATTCTAGCCAGCGAAATTGAATCAGACATTAATAATGCAAGGTGATGTGCAGAGAAAGTCTTTCAGCCCATAAAAGTGATTCATTCACTCTCTTTCCGGAAACAGCATTCCACTGGAGCAAATCAATGCTCTGAGCTGCTGCTGAAGACACTGTCTACGCAAGCCAAAAATCACTGAAGTTCACTTTTATTCCGTGATTGTGATTCTGAAAAGTACTTGGCAAATGTTGCAGGATGTTCGGTACAAGAGGTGAACGGTAATAATTGGGGAAAATTGGGTATTGTACAGGAATGGACTCCTGAAGGATCCCTGGCATTAATTTTCTTTGTTTTCCTTTTTATGAGTTTTAATTGAGGGTTGGCAAAAAAAAATTGTTTTATAGGAAAAAAGGTTGTGTTGTTTTAAGTCCAAACCAAAAATACCTGAAAGATAAAATATTAAAAGATACATACATAAAACTTAAAACTTTTAGAATTATATTAAATGTTTATTTCCTTTGACTAAACAAAGGTTTCTGTTACACATAAGATTAGCGCTGAGGTTTGTTGGTCCCCAGTTTTTGATAAATTGTAAGCTAACAGAAAGGATGGGCTAGGTTGACAATTGTAAGTCACTCAACTTACCTACACACTGATGATAGTTATTCAATAAGAATTTGCTAAATGACTAATTGAACGTTTGGCTGTGAGTATATGTTTATGGGTGTATATGTAAACACATGTGGATACATATATATATATATATATATATATATATTTCTACATATGTATACATTTTCACAGCAAGAATTATAAGTACACATACATTTACAGGCAGACTTTTATATAGATCTATACAGATATACAGATACATACATACAGAGTAAATATGTATGTGTGCGTGCATGTGTTATTGAAATATAGGACTTGATTCAGAAATATTCTAAATCTCTGACCATTGTGTGTTCTGTGCTTTAGAAGAAGAAGAACAGATTTTAGAAGCAAACACACTTGGCTTTGAATGCAAGTTACACCATTACCCACACTCTAACCTTGGACAGTCTAATGTTTCTAAGCCTCAGTTTTCATCAGTCAGTTCACCTGCTTCTTCAGATTTGTTGAGACGATTGCAGAAGACAAGCCTAGTACAGTGTCTGATACAGAAAAGTAACTAAAACGAGCATTTCCCTTCTGTTCTTACCCCCTTTCGTCACCTCAGAAAGTACTCAGTAAAGTCTGTTACGCCTAATGAAGTTCTGCAGGTGCTTAACTCATTTTACCCTTCCAGTAAGCCCTTAATAATGTAAAATATCGTCTCTGCGCTGTAGTACTGGTAACATTTATGGTCATTTACGATACTTTCATTCTGGGGACATCATTTATGCCTTTCCAATGACCAGGGAAGTTGGTACTGTCCTTCCTGTCAAGTTAAATTCTCCACTTGTTCAAGGTCCATCTCAGAGCTTATTTCAGCTCCACATGATCACATTTCCTGTTTTGATCCTCTCAGTATGTGTATCTCTAACTGGTTCTATATAATTTTCTAGTGTACTTTGGTGGCCTTTAGACCTTGATATTTTATTTTGTTTTATTTTTTATGTGTGTTTTGTTTCACAAGACCATTTATCCAAGCTTTCCAAGGAGATGAATGTGATTTTAAGTTTCTTTGGTATCTCAAAACCTAGTGGACTGCTTGAATATGTAAAAACAAACAAACAAATAAAAAACCCCAAACAAACAAATGAACAAAAAAGGAAACAAACCAAACACTCTATTGACAGTGACTGAGAACTTTCACGCTGCACGGGGTAGGTTTCTCAAGCAGCTCCTTCCCAGTTTCTTGGGTTTAGTCACCTCATCCCTGCTGTCCTGGAACATGTGACTTTCGATTGTTAGCTATGTCTCTACGTTGACCCACTTGGGTCTGGGGCAGGAAGGGTCTCCCCCTGAGATTTAATTCTAACCGTTAGACCAGGGTCTGACCCCTGAGTTTCACCCTTTACCACACATTTCTAAGACAATGTATGCTAAATAGATAATGCCTGCATATAGAAAGAATTCAATACATGCTAATAATTTTATTTTTGAATGAACCTTTGGAAATAACTTACACTAAGCATTTATGCTTCCCTTTTGTCATGGTAACAAGATTTACATAACCCCAACATTTTAATGTTATGTGGTCTTAAGTTTTAGTTTCACTTTTGAATAATTTCAACATTTCAATATAGCCATTGGGGCTACAGACCCCATGTGTGCTGCATCTTTGAAGAAGATGCTATTTCCCTTTTTTAATATTCATGAATTAATTAAGTTGTTTTTCTGCTAGAGTTTAGACTGCTTTTATTTCATTTTCTAATAGAGTGTGATTCCAGACATTCTATTAAATTAAATGGAGTTGGAGAGAAACCAAATGTATAATTTATTAGGGAAACAAGTCTTTAAAGTAAACTAATACGCTCTTAGAATTTTACAAATAAGTATCAGGAGTTTGGGACCAATAAGTACAGACCATAATTCCCGTTACAGAAGATTGGAAACAATATGATCGAAAAACTGACTAACCATATAAAGTGGACAATGATAATTTTAATTAGGCAATAATTTAATTTTGCAATAATAATTTTAATTAGATGATGACATTTTCTTAATCTTTTATTGTGAATAAAACTAGCATTGGCAAAGCTCTAGTTCTCATCATAACAAATCATTTCCAGGTGTATGTACAGTTTTGTTAATCTTTCTAACTCCAAAATAGGCTGCATTCATTCTGCATCTCCCCCATATCTGTCAAACTCAGAAATGATGGCACCATCTTAAAAATAAATAAGTATCTATCATGTTGGAAAATAAGAAAGAGAAATGTCAATAAACAAGAAACTAAAATGAATTCCCCACAAAAATAATAGTAGAAGAGAAGTAGCGTTTCTAATTCATGACAACTATTAAGAAAAGACAGACAACACAGAGAGCTCATGTCATACAGCGAAGCCCACAACTGTTTCAGGAAGATGCAGCTCAGAAGTAGAAGAATCTGCAAAAGCGTGTTACAATAAACTTCATCACCACATCTTCAAGCATATCCAAGTTTCGGAAAGCCTAACTCAACACGTAGCATTTGCACTCAAAGAAACAGAGCTAATAGAACCGATAGGCACCCCTTTTACGAGTATATTTAATATGTCAGTAAAGTAAAGCAAGAACTTACACCCCCTTGGAATTATAAACAGGTGACTGTGAAACACAGAGGTGATTCTGGTAAAGGCCTCGATTCAATGTGTGTGTGTATAACTTTTGAAAGGGGATGTCTCAGAAAATGGTAGGAACTGGGCTTCGTTTTTCTCTTTCTGCCCATTCTTCCAAATTCCAAGTTTCTTTCAGTTCTTTTGTTTTTATTTTTTCACCTGAAACTGACTTTTTATTCATTCGTTAGTAGATTCCGAAAATTTGCATAATTACTTTGCCTCTGTGAGTTATATAAATTTTGGCTCTCACTGTTGTTCTGTATTCCAAATAAAATAAATAAATGCATAAATGCATAAATGCATAAATGCATAAATAAATAAAGTTAAGTGTAGTAAATTAGACCAAATGCTTTAGGCTGAACAGCCTATATCCTATGAACACCGCGCGATCATCTAACTCTGTGATGTGAGCCTCGCTTGGAATAGTTGCTGCACTCCTCTCCTTGCTCGGCCTTTCTCTCCTGTGGACTCTGGCCCCTCTGCAGTCCTCCTGAGCGGGTAATTTATAAGACACGGACTCCAGACTGACTCACCGGTGGGCTTGTGAAATCCATGTTTATCTCCCTAAGTACACAGCTCCGCCTGCCCTCTCCGGGACAGTACTCGCTTACCCTGTGGAATCCACATACAGGGAAAACTTCGGTGTCTGGTCCACAGCCCCCTTCACTCCCACTGCACTTCAATGAAAATAACGTCCTCTCCAGTATCATTCATCCATCTAATGACACCCTCATACCGTCACATGGTGGAGATTTGCAATCACCCCAACTCCCCTATTTCCAAAATTATTTACTGAAACATCCATTCCTCAGCCCCAACTTCCTGCCCTTCCAGAACGCTTGTTTAAACATTTCCACTACTTTTCTCTTCTATTTTTTGGCCTTACTGGGATTTTCAGTTCACTAATTTCTCATCTCTCTCATTACCCATAATTACCTCCTTTCCTCATGTCCTTCTGAACGCAGCTTAGATTGCATATTTTGGCCACTGTCTTCCCAGCCTGAAACTCTCTGCCTCCTCGATGAGCCCAGCTGTTCCCTGCACCTCCACCCGGGCGGGGGGCCCTGCTGAGGTAACATACGCAGCCAGGTTGGGATGACACTATTGTCAATTTCTGTTCCCCAGTGTAAACACTGTTTGAACTTTAAATGCATTTCCCTAGTCACCTAATTGTTCTACTTTCTGCAGAAAGAAGTTCATATCTTTCCATTCTACCCAGACTCCCAGCCCTTTCTACTTCACCGCACTCAGCAGAGTCTCAGAAGTCTCTTATTTCCTGTGGAAAATAAAAGCCAGCCTTGTGGAACTCCTTCAACCTCCCACCACGAAACGCAAACACCTCCCTGAATCCTCAGCCATCCTTCTTTTTCCCATGTTTAAAACTGATTAAACGTTATTTCTCAGGAGATGCCTAGAGCTTCCATTTTCTATACATTTCTTCACACTTTAACTCACTGCAATCCAAATTATTGAATTGAGAGTGACAGAACCACTTCAATAACACTCTAGTGGCTAAGAAAATGTAGATGATCTTAATTTACTAAAGTCACTTAATTTCTCAGCAGTATGATCCTTTGTTTCATAACACACACCTCTTAGTTTTTTCCTTACATTTCTTTACTACTGAGCTTTGTCTCTTGCCTTTTTTTTCTTCTTCTTCAAGACCTATGTATTTTCCTACTTCCTTCCCTTCTTAGCCTAACCTCCCCACATGATCACATCCATTTCTAGGGCTCAGTCAGTGTCCATCAAGACTTTTGTCTGAGTTGTAGATCCATACAACTATTTGCTTACTTGACATTTACGTTTGGATTTTCCAGAAGCATTTCAAATCTTCAAAACTGAACTCATGACTATATTTCCTAAAGCATTCTTGCTTTCCATAGTCTCCTATCACCCCGAAACAGGTTTGCAAGTCAGAAATATGGAAGGTCTTCTTGATACTGATTCCCGAAACCTTATTATGTCGTATCTGTCTTACTTCACTTACCACTGAGTGTTATTTCTTCCCGTCTCCATTCTACTCACTTACCTTCTGAACTACTGCATTAACCTTCCTACTAGCCTACCTTTATTCAAATATTTGTCTAATTAATGACTTAATAATTGAAGGAAAGAATGAGTTATTCCAAAGATCACTGTTGGAAAAATGTATTCCCTTCCTGGAAATTAACTCCTACTCTAAGATCTAGAACCAATTTATCTCTTTGGATGTTTAACAGATATTTTGGCTTTAGGTCGTCTTTTGCTCGATATTATGTAATTCTAGGGACTTCTTTGGGATGATTCATGAAGGTCTTCTCTCTCATAACTTCATACAGTCTATAGTGTCGGAGAACTTTCAATCTTTGTAATTCCAGAATGGGGGCATTGAGTGTTTGCCAAGGCCCACTGCTCTAAGCTTTAGGATAATCTCTTTTTGCTATCAGAGAAATTTGAGTTCTATGACCAAGATAATGAATAGATTTATTTAGCAGAGCAAATAATGTCTTTTCACATAAATGTCAGCTCTGCTCATCATTGCCAGAGTTTCCTCATAGGCATATGGAACAGACAGCTACTTGTCCCCCAAAACATGATTCTGCAGTTTAATGATTTGGGATTTGGCTATCTATAACAGCTTGGAATTTATAAAAATTCTTCTCCTTCACTGTACCCAGCTCCTCTAACTGTCGGATTTTATTTTTCCCCCTCTTGACTGGGTACGGTATCCTGAGACAATTCCTGAGACAAAGGTCCTGCTTACCCAGTCCTCATTTCCTCTGAGAAATGGAGTCATCTCTGAAACCCATTCTCGGTTCTTATGTTCTTGATTCCTGCTGGACACTCTTGGCACTAAGTTTCCGGGAGGCTAATCTTATATTTCAGGATACAACCTAATTTCTCTGCCCTTATTATTACTGAAAGCTTGCTCACAACTTTTTTCTGGTCCTGGGGGGATGTTTAGTTCATTTCATCACTGAGCCTAGGTTTATGCAGGGCCCATGGCATTTTGTGTTTGCTCATTTTGATCTGATTAAGAACATAATATGTATCCAATATAGAAAATTTAGAAGATCTAGAAAAGCTTTCAGTCACAGTAACACAACACAAATATATGTATATACTCACAGTCAAGACTAGCATTGAATTGGGGTCAAAATGTCAAAGTCTTGGATTTTAGGAAGATTTTGAAGTCACCCAATGCTTTGATACACTTTGAATATACTATACATATGCACAGTGTCACACATTATTATTGTCGCTTATTGACCAAGTGAAATTAATGTGAAAGTAATTTAATAAGCTGATGGGGAAAACACTCACCTGGATACTTAATTAACATATGATTATGAAATTATAATACATATTCAAATTTTATTTAATTTAAATATCTTTCAAAATTGTAATTTTTTTCCTTTTTGGCTGGATAAAAAAAATCTACATGAAGATGGGGTCTATATAGCAATAAAGTACAAAGTTTAAGATACATATAAAATAGAATAATAAAGTCCAAAATGAAGTAATATAATCCAGTATACAACATAAAAATTCAAATAATACAAATGTATGTGAGTCTAGCCAGGTTGATTTTATATTATTATTTAGAGAATAAAAGGATATTTTAACATAATCCTATGGGGATATTTTAGGAATGGTTCATGTTAAAATAAAATACTTGGTATTTGGAGAACTTACGACCAAGGTCTATTTATTGAAAGAATGTTGATCCTCCTGTCAAATACTGTCACATCCTTTAATTGATATGGCACAAAGTTACTGGGTATGTTTCCCGCTTCTCTTATTGAATAGAAAGTGCTTTTACTTTTTCCCCACAAGGCCAGACCCCAAGCAGATATGAGCCTCTAGGTGATGGGGAAGGTCTGCTTCTCCCAGAAGTCACACATAGTTTAGCCACCTCCTCTCTATATTTATCTGCCAAGGTCCTGCTCCCTCAATAAATTTTCTAGAACACTTTACTACCATTTCTGCTTTGCTAACAAGTGACTCCCCTGTTTCTGGAGGGGAATTATATGCCTTTCCTACTTCACGGCCGAGAGGAACTGAACAGGGAATAAAAGTGCCTAAGTGGAGTTTTCAACCTGAGCACTGCTTTGGAATTACCGCTTTGGAATCACCAGCCCATCCTGAGGATTAACTGTTTTACTAACGGTTGTTTAGTTCTTCACATTGCAGTTTAAATTACGGCTGTTTTAGACTTACCGACAGAAATATTCAGATATTGCACAGGGATCTGGAGAATTAATTTTTCATACTAATAAGATTTATTGTACCTTAGAACAGAAAATAAGCTAACTGTCGTGTATGGTTTAATAAAACCTAAAGAAGAAGGGAAAATCAGTGAATATCATTATATTGACACAGAAATTTCTTTATAACAGTCTTTTAAAATGCAGTTTGATTCCTCATTTCCCCAGTAGTTTAATTTTCCTTATTTACTTTCACTTACCCAAAAAAGCAACATATAATCCATTCCTTGGATTTTGTTTTTGAGTTCAGTGATGGAGACAATTTCTAGCTCTATCATCTTTCCTGTGAAGTTCAGAGCAGCTTTATTTGAATTCAGTAATGGTTCCAATTCATTTTATTTCTTTAAGACATAGAGTAAGATATAAAATGGGGCCTGGCCACTCTCTCAATGGAATTTTTAATGACTAGTTTAAATACCTACCGTACTAATTTGTATTTTTTTCCACCCTTGGAGCCATGACCTAAGACTGGGGAAGAATCTGTAACATGATCACGTTAAACCCTGGAGAAGAGCCCATCGTTGACCTCACCCTCTTTGTGCCTGTCTGTTTTTGCTTCGGCTCCCTGCTGATGCTCTGTGGGAGCCAGGGCTAAATATGGTTTCAGATTTAATTTCTAGCCATTAATGGTTTACTTTCCTTATTTATAAAAGTAACTAACTTGCTGAAAGAAAAGTTCTGACCAGGATTTGCAGTGTGTTCAGCAAACTTTTAATTGATGTACGATAGCGTATTAACGACACTGAGTACATAACCCTGCTCATATCCTTTTCTGTAACAATAAAATTAAACTTCAGACTGACAAAGCATTCTCTGCCAAGATAACTCGCAAGTCCATGGGGAGAAAGCCATTCTTCTACCTATAGAGGATATATACTTAAGTGGGATGACTATATGATTCATTGGTCAAATGGGGACACTTTGGAGAGGAAAATAAGATGTTAATAATCATTAAATAAGACAAAATTAAATTAAGTTATACAAAAATAGGGATGTCCCAAGAAAATAAAAACATGATTCTAGGAATTGCGAAAAAGTAGGCCAAATAAATTACTGAACTTTAATTTTGAGAAGTGAAACCCGAGTTTCATGATTACCAGGTCTCTCCAGAGATACTCTGTACATAAATATGTCAGAATTACTCTAGTGAAGGGCCAGCTTTACTACTATACACTTTCAACAATAAAAAGAGATGCTGTAAAGTTGCCGAGGAGTATACCATGCTTTTGCTTGACTTTCATGGGGTTTTCCTTGCTCGTTTCCAATATGTTTCTTTATTTTGTTTATTTGTTTTAAATCAGGATTATGGAGGTATAATTTATATGCAGTAAAATATATATATTTTTAGGTATACATTCACACAAATTTTCCCACCAACATCATCAACATTTAGAACAAATCCATTACCTTACAAATAATTTCCAACATTTTAAAGTTCCTTCATTTTACTCATTATAGGTGAAAATGTGTCCGTTTCCTTCTTGCCAACAGGGACACATGTGGATCACTTGAATTCCTATCTTTCTAGATCCTGATACCTGAAATCTCTGGACATGTTTATTGATTACTCTGTAATGCATGAATTCCATAAGAAAAATCTAAGAGAAATGGACAAAAAATACAGGTACTTTGTTCTCTATTCTTACTTTAAGTTATACAATACATTAATTGCCTAGCTAATTTTTTTTTTTTAAACCGTGTTTTTATTTTCCTTATTTCCTTTCCTTTCCTTTAGATATTTTGCCTGGTGGAGGGGCACTGATCCTCAGAGTTATGTTCTTCTGAAAGAAGAACATAACTAACCTACAACTACTTGGCGCTGTGTCATATCGAGCCCACTTCCATCGGCAGCTATAAATACTGTGCTTCATCCATTTAAATTGCATTACATTGCTAAGTAAAATGCACCAGGATTTGGGGAGTAAAATCTGGAGATATTAGCTTTTGTTATTAACATTTTTCAACAGAAAATGTAAGATCTGTTACTTATAATGTTGGGCTCAAGCACCTATTAAAACTATACCCTAAGAGATGAACAACTTGAAAGTGAGACTTACACACTCTCTTTACTTGAACTCACCTCCACTGAAACAGCGATGGAAATTAGCCATAATCTTGAAATCACTTTAGAAAAAGTCAATTATGTTTGAAATGCCAAATCTAATCAACACTTTTAACTCTTTTCTTATTTAAACTTTTCCAAAATATAAAAATATTGTTCATCATTTTCTCTTCCTTTGTAATGACTTTTCTAATATACACATAACACCTGATCATTTTTTAAAATGTGGAAAATGCACAGATATAAAAAGAAGAGAAAATGGAAATTGGTTAAAAAGATACTGCCATTTAAGAGCAATTAGTTTTTGTATACACTCTAGTGTATATTATATATGTATACTGTACATAGTGTATAGATATGTGTGTGTGTGTGTGTGTGTATTTCTGCTCACATTTGGGTTATCGAACTTAACATTTTTTATTTCAATGATTGTTCTCATTTGTCGATTTCTGTTTTCTAAGCCCTAAGCTTATTCTCCAAGTCATTAGGATGGCAACAGCGAGCTTCATCCCATCATTGCAATACTGTATCCAGGCTCCCAGCAGTTGCTCAGCCCGTTTCTAAAATAACTCCCAGCCCCTGAAAGCCATTTCGCATGGTGGTCGATGCCTGGGCTGGAAAACAAACCGTTCACCTTGGATCCTGGCTGAGTAACCGGGCAGGCTGCTTAATCCTCTGCGCTGCGGTTGCTCTTCTCAAAATAGAAATAATAATAGTACACATCACATGCTTTTTCATAAGGATGAGATGAGTGAATAGATGCAATGTGCTGAGAACTGTGCCTGGCATCTAGTAAACCTTCAACAAATGTTAACTTTTATTAGTATCACCTTATAAGAAAGAGCCAGGGTCCTTAACCAAAATGCTGACTTTGAATGTCGAACCCTTGGGAAGTGTTAATGTTTTCACCAGCCTTTCAGGATCTAAAGGACTAGCAATTAATTGACGAAGTGCAATCTTCCCAGACTGCTTGGCATCTCATAATATTTAAAGTCCACATGTGTTTTCCCGAAGTGTAATGTGCACACATCAAAACTCTGCAGCTACAGAGCAGCTTGGCACCCTGTCATTTCTCGTATTCCTCACCACGTGGGATGCTGAACCAGAAGGTGCCTGCCTCATTTCCTAAAAGAGGGCAACATCCAGAATGTAGTAGGGGGTATTATATATATTGCATCGTAAAGGACAGAATACAGCGGAGAATGCCACGAGAGAGGTCAGAGCTGCGGGAAATGAGAACTTCATGAACCCCCCAAGTTAGAAGGAAAACAGGGGGAACCCTCGGAGTCGCGTCCCTCTGCCTCGATTGTTAACACCGGCTTCTGGTCTGTCAACAGCCCTTCCCACCCGTCTCACAAGGCTTGCGGACAGATGCTTGTCTCTGCCTTAGAACGGCAGGGAGCACTGCTGGTGGCATCCTTCAGGGGTGGGAGGTGGCCCCTTGTTCAAAGGGCTCCCACCAGCACAGTGGGAACTAAGTGCTCCGCAGCGGTCACTGGCTTCTGAGCTCCTAGAAATGCGCGGGAGGACAAAGAACTGAAAGGCACCCTTGCTTGCTTCGCACGTTTCTCTAGGCCTGACTTTCATAATCGCAACGAACTTTTCTTTACCATGCAGGACTCCAAACCCTCAGTCGTGTCATCTCAGGATGTCTCCTGAGACCCTGGGAGCAGTGACGGGCAGACGGTATCTTCCCTGATCTACAAATGGAGCCCTGAGGGTTTTTTATAGCTTTCAGAGTAACATTTCAGAGCAAGGGCCAGGCAGGTACTAGGACAGCTGTCTGCTGGTGGTTTATTGAGTGCTCCCAGGACTTCCCTATACCAATAATGTCTCCATGATAAAAACATAAACAAAACCTACAAAAGGTTCATGGAATCAAGAGAAATATCCAGATGGTCATGCCTGCACTTAAGAAACTGAGTATAACCCATTAGATGCACCCTTGGGCGCTTTGTTACATACATACTTTTTACGAAGTTGTTACTGAAACCCTTTTGATGGACCAGCTTATTCTTATGAAGGTCAGCCTGAATCGAATGGTCCTGTCTTTTTGCTGTATTTTTAAATAATTTGCCCTAAGTATAATAATTTGAGACACTGAAAAGATTCAATCTTCCTCAATTAAGGAGTTTAAAAGTTGTTTGGAGAGATAACATTAACATACATGAAATAATATCGTAACGTCTAAAATAAATGCATCAGATGTGATAATAACTATTAGCACTCCATGAATTCATGAGCGAGGACAGTCCGTGTGCACTGGGGAAGACGGGGGGATGGGACTAGGGCGCAGCTTGAAGGAGCGGACCAGGATCTTATCAAGAACACACTCCCCTGGGCGGCGTGGGTGCCTCACAGCTTCCTAATAGCACCTTTTGGGCGTTGCTGTGAACCTGTCGCTGTGAACCTGTCGCTGACATGTGCTGCTTACTCGTCCTTTCCAAATGTGAACATGTACTGGTATTGCCACGTCCCTGTGCTGCGCCGGCCCGCGGGGTATCTAGCGGCAGAGTGGAGGCAATGGCAGGCTTCGTATGCCCAGGTGTGGGGACATCAGGCTCAGCCGTGGGTTTTCTGTGCCTCTCTATGTGAAGAAAAGATTCATCCCATCCTATTGACATCAAGCTTCACCAAGTGACTTCCTTTGTCTGGTGAAATGTGACAGATGCGTCCTGTTAGGATTCGGAGCAAAAGCTTTACTAACCCCTGCCGTGTTATTGTTTTACCATCCAGAGCAAGAACGTCAGCTCCCCCAGGACTAATCTCTCAGCCTGAATACCAGAATGGAGATTCTGTAGAAAGAGTCGCAAATTGAGGTGAACACAGCACGAGTGAAAAATAAACCTTTTCTTGTGGTAAACCTCTAAGAGCTGGGAGTCATTTATTAGTACAGCATCACTTAGACAAACTGACTGTTAACAGTGACAGGTTTGTGCTGGTGGAAGGAAAGACACAGTCTCGCATCACAATAGGAGGCACGAGTAAAGGAAAGATGCAAGATGTGGGAGAGGAGCAGTGAAGAGGCGAGCCTGAACACAGCGTTACAAAGAGGGAGCCATGGACATTTGTGTGCAGGTTATTTTTAGGCCTTGGGAAATCTCAACGCTAGGCATGAGTAACATTAATAAACATTTAGGCTTTTAGGCAGAAGTCACATGATGAAAATCCATGTAAGGACAGCCAGTTTGGCTGTTACAAGCCAGAAAAATGGATTGGGTGAAGAAGCAACAGAAATCCTGGAGAAGCTAAAGAAAGAATTGTAATAGTCATTTTAATTTGGGTGAAATGTGGCCTCTAACAGTGGAAATAGGAAGACGGTGAAGAACAAAATCATTCTTTCAAGTAAAAATATGGAGTTCTTGATCATTTAAAGAATAAATATAGTGACTAAAGAAAAGGAATTTGTCAAATATAACTTTATAGTTTTAAATCTAAGGAGCTTGGAAAATAGAAACACCATGGGCAAAGATAGGTAAATTAGAAGGAAAGGCTAATTTTGAGTGAAAATTTTGTGTTTGGAGTAGATGTGTTAGTTTTTATATTTGAGATGAACCATTCATTGGAAGGTTGGAGCACTCTACTGCCTGGATCAGAGATCAGGTCCCAGGATAGAAATTTGTGAGTCATCTACACAAGGGTTATTACTAAAGGAATGAGTCTTCTGAGACAAAACATAGAACAAAAATTTATGAAGGTTAAGGAGGAAACCATGGTTAAGGGGTGAGAAGGAGGCAGAGAAGTTTTAGAATCTAGAATTTAGATGTGCATATATACTAGACTTAAATATTATCACAGAATTGATTTCCCCCCCAAATATAGTTTCTTTAAGATTATGTGAGGCATGAGAAAAAATAAGAATAGAGAGGAGAGAAAAAAAGTTCATTGGATGCATCAATTCTCAGGGTTTGTATAAAAAGTCATTTAAGGTTCAAGAGCATTGAGAAGACTTAGGAAGTTTAAAGCTGGTATACAATAAGCATTAGAAATCAAAGATTCTCAAGGGAAGTGGAAATGGGGTAAGTGTGAGACAAGCAAGCAGTTTTTATAAACCAGATGGGATGAGGGATGCAAGTAGTGAGATTAAATTAGCTTTAGGTGAGATAAGTGTTTTCACTTTGACCTTATGGGCTGATGTGAAACTAATAAACATAGATGACCTGATTAAGTCCTTATGAGTAAAGCACTGTATTGAGCATGTAACATATATTATGTCATTTAATCCTACATATAATCTTTTTGATTAAGTAGTGCTATTATTATCCCCATTTATAGGGGGAAAAACACACTTATAGGCAATGAAAGGTAAAATGAATTAGCATAGGTCACCAGTAAGTGGCAGAACTGAGAGCTGAACTCATAAGTTTGGATTTAGAACCAGTACCCTAACCCACTACATTTAGGATGAAAATTAGCATGGAATTTAAAACAAGGGAAAGTAGGTGTGGCCATTATAACAAGCAACTTGAGGGGACTAGCATTATTGTAAGCGAAATGTCACTAAATATGTATATCTACTCTAGTCCCAACCATTTCAAATACTGGGACATTTTATAAAATAAGTACCTTTTTTTATTCTCACCTGAGGATATTTTCTCCATTGCTTTTCAGAGAGGGTGGAAGAGAGAGGGGGGGGGAGACATCGATGTGAGAGAAACACATAGATTGGTTGCCTCCAGCATACTCCCCAACTGGGGCCAGGAATTGAGCCTGTAACCTAGGTACATGCCCTTGGCTGGAATCAAACCCAACACCCTTCAGTATGCGGGCTGCTGTTCTAAGCACTGAGAGAGACCAGCTAGGACTAAAATAAATATTTTTAAAAATCAAATGAGTGATTTAGCATAACTCTTCATAATTTATTACCCATATTATTTAATTTGATTCTTACATCAAACTATATAAAATATAGGAAGTAATATTGGCTTTCTTCTTTTTCTTTTCTTTCTATTTTTTTTTAAACATGAGAACACCTAAGGAGGATGGGGGAGAGGTTAGCTTTGTCAAAGTTGCCCTGTTAGAATGTGACAGAACTGGAGCTCAAAGTTAGGTCTATCCCTTCATCCCAAATTCACTTTGCCAACCGGTCTTCTACCAAGAACTCCATTCTTTTGAAAATAACAGAATAAAACATTCATAGCATTTGATAAAATCCTCTGATTTTCTCTAATTATTCTTGAAGAGAGCATAATATGGGAATCAGAAAATTCTAACTCTCCAAGAGATACGCCTCCACTGTGGACCAGCTTCTTGACCTCCCCTTCTCTGCACAAGTCCGCTTACTGTATTGAACTCAGAAGTACTGATTGTAAGTTCACAGAGAATGCTTAGACTGATTTCTCTGTAGCTTTGAGAGCCAGTTCCCTGAGGCAGTAAAGAAGATCCTGTGTAGGTCTCTCATCATCGCATCCAAAATATAAAGTATTGCTTTCAGCTCTGAAATTGAGCATCCCTGGGGCTGGAAAGGCATAATTTATCCCATGTTCCCATGAGTCACATATTTTAACAAAGCACAACTTGTAACCTTTTATCTAAATGTAGTGAAAGCTTTTCTTCAGCATTATTCTTGTTCTTGCTTAAGTTATTAGCAATAGTTTGAGTTACAATTAAAAATAACATTTTAGCTCCCATTCTTCAAGTAAGCACTTTGCAAATTACTTTTGTTTACTGCAAACACTGTGTGTTTGGATTGTGGCCTAAACAAAATAAATTATTTATTAAGTACAGAATGCAGAAAAATGAAATGTATTGCCATTGTTCTTAGTTGCTTTCTTTTCCCTAAGATTAACTACATAATTTAGCATTATAAACTACCATACTTCACTTTGGGAAAGCAGTCCTATGAAGTTTGTTTAACTGGGACTAGATGTTTAGGTTCATGGCCAACAACATATGAAAGTGAACATTCAGATGCAGTGTTGCTCAGTATCTGTCTTGTGAGAGGTTTGCCATGCTGACAGTGCAATTCTCCAGACTCTAGCTCAGGAGCTGGCATTCAAAACTCTAGCAGCATTCTATTTAAACAATTGATTAGAACCAGAAGCTGTCCATACCCTCAGAGCGTAACATCCAAGAGAATAAAAATCCAGGTAGAGCTAAATTTGAGAAAAGCTTATAAAATCTGAATTTATCTGTTTGTCTAGAGCCAGCTCTGAGGAGAAAACAGTTTCTTGCTTCTGGATTAGTAACTTGGGCCAGTGCTGGAAGATGAACCATTTCAGTACTTCAAGGTAAGAGATATTTCTATCCCTGAATAGCTCCTTTCACTTAAGCAGCAAAACCATACCAGCTAAAACCCCTTTTCCAGATTCATTTGGGCTCGCGTGTCATTTTTAAAAAAATGCAAATATCCTGAAACAGTTAAGGGGTTAATCTCTTAGTGTAGAAAAATCTTTCATTCAGATTGCTTCTTTCCTAACATTGAACAAAAAAGCAAACCATGCTGAGAATAGTTGAAGGCCAAGACTTTTGAGGATCTTGAAAGTCAAGCAACCTTGGTATTGAAGGTGTGAGGTAACCGCCACACTTTCTTATGCAAAAGTGAAAAATACCACTTAAGGAAAATGGCCAACAGTACAGAAAAGTGAGTATCTATAAGCAGGTGTTGCTTGGTACCTTGGGCAGAGGCTTGCTATGCTGATAGCACAGTTCTCCGGACAATGAGATGTCTGGGATATGGGCTGGAACACGGCTGCATGGAGACGGGCATGATCTCAGGCCCTCGAGGCAGTGGGCTTGCCCTGCTCTGCTACATACTAACTATGTGATATTGGGAAATTCACTTTATGTTCTTAGGCTCAGTTTTATCACTTCTCAAAGGAAGGTGTTAAGTTATATATTTTTTTAAGTTTGTACATGTGCATTAATTTTTTAATTGAGATGGAGTTAACAAATAGCATTATATTAGTTTCAGATGTACAACATGATTCCACATATGTCTCTGTTGCAAAATGATTCTCACAATAGGTCTAGTTAACCTTCATCACCAAACATAGTTACAATATGTTTTTCTTGTGATGAGAATTTTCAAGATCTCCTCTCTTAGCAACTTTCAAATATACAAAACAGTGCTATTAACTATAGTCACCATGTTGGCCACAATAAGATATTATCTCACACCTGTTACAATGGCTATTATATATATATATATATATATATATATATATATAAAGACAAGAAATAACAAGAATTGGCAAGGATGTGGAGAAAGATTAGACCTTGTTAAGGTTCCTACTAGCCCAGATTGAAAATCAAATCATCGGAGTAGAATCAGAAAACCATGGGCACTTAAAATTAGAACATACCTCAGCAATCATTCCAGTTCCTGTCCAATTCAGGAATTCTTCTTTAATATCATTGATGAAATGGCCTGTAGCTGAAGACTAACCCTGAGAGGAAATGCTCCATGTTGTAAAGCGGCTTCTTCTAAGAAATAGGCCAGGGAGCTCCATGGCTAACAGAGCTTTGGAGTCATGCCCATCTGAGTGGGGACCGCTGCTCACTAGCCGAGTGGCCTTGGGCAGGTTAGTTCATCTCTGCAAGTCACAATTTCATCATTTGTTTAAAAAGGTAATATTACTGTTGTCAGTATTGTGATTATTGACAAAGACTCTCTCCTGACTAAACTTGAGTTCGGCTCCTCTGAGCCCTCTTCTCAACTAGGTCCCCTTGTCCGTCTTTGACAAGCCCAGTTTTAGCAAGAATCCTGCTAAGGCAGTTTATCTGATTGCCCTTGATATCTGATCACCCCTGGATAGCTGATCATAGTCCTTACCCCACCCTTGATATCTAATCACCCTGGTCTGCCTTCAGTAAGCATACTGTTAAATAAAGTTAGCAATAATCCCCCTATTTTTGATGTCTCCTCTTACTAATTTTCTATTCATTGATACCCTTACTGGCTCACTAGCTAGAAATCCTCAGCTGTCGTTGTTGTATCTGGAGTTGAGCCCAACCTCTCTCCTCTGTTACAATCTCCCTGTTGTAAGAGTCTTGAATAAAGTCTTCCTTGCCATTTTTATGTGTCAGAATAATTTCGAACATGTTCTCTAATTATTAGAAAGTTCCCCTTTGTGTTAAGCTGACAACTCACCTGTTATCATTTCCTCCCACTGGCCCTAGCACTTTCCTTGTCCTTTTTGGAGACATGAATAACATTTCTATTTCTCCTTTCACATGAAAATCTTTCAAATACATGAAGGAAAAGATCACATATATCAAATCTTCTTTATTTTAGGTTAAATATGTCCATTTTCTTCAGAGTTCCAGATCGTTACCATTTTGGTCCCTCCATATGAATATGTCTGAATATGTCACTGTGGTAGTTACGATACTTCAAGAGCGATCATACAGTCTTTGAGCCCAGTGACACCATTATCTTTCTTGGTCTAGGCCTTACCATTCTATGAAGTTGGCCTAAAATGTAGCCCACAGATGCATTAATTTTTGGCAGCTGCACCACACTTTGGCATACTGACACTGAGATGAATCTGAGTTTTCTCTAACCTTGAATTTTTGCAGTTCATTTTTTAAAACTAAGTGCAGGACTTAATAATTGAATGGGATTGTTGAGGATAGGCTTCCAGTAAAAGGCATTTACAGTCATCTCATCAAATAATGATGGACATGCATCTTGTGAACTGAGGCTTGAAAGAGGTGTTGGGCACTACAATGAAGAAGAGTGAATATTTTCTAATAGTAGGGTGGAAGAAAGGCGTGGGGAGAGGAACTCGCATGTGGCATGTGGGTAAGAAGGGAGCAAAGCGTGTGTAATGATGTATCACCTGCAGGGTGTCCCAAGAAAATGTACACACACTTTAACAGCTGATAGCTCAATTGATGTTTCTTTCCTTTCAGATTTAACCTATTGGAACAAATAATGGTATTCAAAGTGTGTATACATTTTTTGAGACACCTGTATTAGCTGAGATATTTCTTTCTTTGGAAAATCCCCCCTTGCAATCCCCCCTTCAACATTGGGGATTTGTCTCCAAAGCACCTTAGACCACAATTAAACCAGTTTTCAAACTGTATTTCTTTGACATGTGTTATTTCTTTTTCTGGAACATAAAAACAATTTGTTAGAGAAAATATTAAAAGTGTAGAAAAGTACATTTGATCTGAATTATATAGAGATATATATTTCTGTCACAGAATTAAATATATATACACACAAATATATTTGTTATGATATAGACATAGATGTAGGTGTAGTTATAGGTATTGATATGTAATAAAAATTTTCCCTTCTTCTCTACTGATCCCACTTCCCAGAGAAAACCATTGCAATTCACTTGTCTAGGCCCATCCCTCTTTGACCCTGTAAATTCCTTGATTATGTAAGGAGGGCTATGTTCAACGTTGCTAACCCCTTGATAAAAGATGAGGTTTGTGTGCAGATGAAGTCCTCTAAGCATTAACTCCTACCTGGTAACATTTTAATACACAGTCAGTATTCCATATTATATAGAAATAATACATGAGGATGAAAGAGAGAATTCCACCCATGGCACAATTACCAGATAAATGAGAATATATTTTTATCTGGAAAAAACTTGGCACAAGCTAAGCAATCGTGATGCCTTATAGGCTTTTAAAAATTATTATAGGAAATAAGCTTAAGTTGCACCCTGATAGAAGAACTTTGCCCAAAGATACAGTGTTGTTAGCCTTTTGTGCATCCCAGCAGCAAGCCACAGAGCTAAAAATGAACATTGGATTTAACAAAAGCAACAAACATTGTCACATAGGGTAGACAGGACAAAAGTAACGAGGAGAACAAGCTTTGGAGATGATAAAAGCTCAGTATCTTGGCAACCTTTTGTGTTGGGTTATTTTTAAAAGATTGATAATATTGTGCTCTGTTTCTAATTTATTCAGCCACTTGCTGAGTGATAGCAACATCATAAATAAAAAAACTATGTGTCACCATGACATTGTAAGTATTTCTTAAATACAGTAATACTTATTTTATTTTTCACTTCTTTATTTGTGTTGTGGTGGGGAAAAAATCTTAAAGTATTTAACTTGATTGGCTCAACTACATCGCCTATTTGAAAAGTCACAATTTTGTCCAGTCTTTTATTTTTAATTTTGAGAAATATTTCTTAATGTTTCTGTTACAGAAAGAGCAGGAAAAAAAAGTGAATTCAGCCAGAAATATCTTTCAAAAAAACAAACCAACCAACCTGGGATTTAATTTATTAGGTGCAAAGGCATAAGTAAACAGGGTGATTAAAACACAAACAAATACTTAAGTTCCAAGACTATTAAATGCCGCTTTTGTGCCAGGCACTGTCCTGAGTGTTATGTATACACAGATGTGTATGAAAAAGTCTGATCTTCACAGAGTTCATAGGTCAGTAGCAAATAATTATCTCATAATTTTCATGATTTATGTCTTTCAAAGATCTTTTACATTTACCATGAGGTGAATAGTTTAAAGATTATTTATGTAGGATTCATCACTAGCTGGCCTCTCATGCATTGTTCGAAGGAGCGCTAACTGTTGTTAAATTTATACATTTCTGCTGCTCTTCCTCCAGGGCTATGAGCTGTGGATGTGCAAAGCAGCTCAAAGGCAAATCAGAAAACTTTGTGAAGCTCGCCTCCCCCTCTGTTCCCCAAGTGCAGCTTATGAGTTGAGTCAGACCATCTAAAACCATCTCTCAAATTTGTGAAACCCAGACCTGGCATTTTCACATGAGGCTGTGACAAATATGTAGTGCCCTACATTTTTAAATATAGATTCTTATTCTGCTATAATCACCATCAAACATATCATACTCTAATCTGATGCAAACAAATGTGTGTGGTGCTCATTAACTTATTTTTCCATGTGATTTTTAAATATAATTTCTTTTCCCAGTTAATTCTTCTTTTAACTATTTCACTAGCTCAGCACAGTAAATATTTGTTAAATCTACAGATAAATGAATGGAGAAAAATACTAGACTCAAGAGCATGTCTCATCTTCGCTCTCTTTGCTAATCCTTTAGTAATGCCCCACGAACACTGTAGTTGCAACTGGGACTCAGACCTCCTCCTTCCTCCTGCACTGGCCAGTGGCTCCAGATGCCTTCTGCTCTGTTGCTTCGTCTCCACTTCTCACATTTCTCATGCTTTGGGGGTGCTTTCTTTGTTTTTGTTTCTGTAAAATATTGCATATCACAATGGTTTGTAGTAGGTACATGCAAACATTTCCAAACCTCGCAAGTTACTCAGTTTTGTTTTATCATTATTATTTTTAATCCTCCCTGAGGATATGCTCATTGACTTTAGAGAGAGGGAGAAAGGAGAGAGAGAGAAAGAGAGAGAAACACTGATGTGAGAGAGAAACATGGCTCGGTCGCCTGCCGGGCCCACAGCCTGGGCATGTGCGCTGACCAGGAATCGAACCCACGACCTTTCGGTGTATGGGAGGGTGCGCCAACCAACTGAGCCACACCAGCCAGGGCTTCTTTTATTATTTCAATGTTTTCTCCCCCCCCCCCCTTTCTGAGATTTTAAAATTCTACCTTTACTAAAATCTTCCCAAGTATTTCAGCACCTACATGTTAAGCACTTTACCTATGCTACCCCTTTAGCTCTCACTGTAACTGTAAGATACAGATATTCTACCTTTATCTGCTCTTTACATAGGAAAAAACCACAGAAACCCCTGCCGGGTAAGGCCCGGCCCAGGCTGGCAGCTGAGGATGGCCGAGTGTGGCTCTGCGCCCCCAAAGCTGCTGCTCTCCCGCCGCGTCCAGGGCCCTGCCTCCCTGCCATCTGCGCCTTCCAACCCCTGGAGAAATAGAAAGCCCCCCTTTGAGGCTCCGCGCGAGGTTCGGTGAGGACCCTAAAGAGGCTGGTTGGTGAAGCAGCGGCGCGCAGCCGGGAGCTGAAGTGCGAGCGCGGGCCGGGCTGGCAACGCTCACCTACCGGTGCTGCGCCTGCTGCCCACGAGCCTTCAGACGCCCCGGGTTTCTCTGGGCTGTCGGCCCCCTGCTTGCGTTGCACCGAGGCCATGCTGCGTCTTCTTCCTCTCAAAACAAGTCCAGCACCGTCCGTGGCCCATCTGCACCTTGGTGTCTTCAGTGTCATCAGTTTCCTCCCGTGACTTTCCTCTCAGCCCTCCTGGAGTTCCCTTTAGCGACTTCAGATATTCTCGACTTCGGTTTGTCTGTCGTTGTCCAGACGATATTGTCTGCATCAGGTACCTAAGCATCTCTCCTTTTTAACCATTTTCATTCGTCTTCCTCTAGTTTGTTATTTTCTTTGAGAGGATTTGCGGGCCACGCAGGAAAATAAAGGGCTACGTGGGTAGACTTGCTTCGCTCCCCTTATCACAATAATTTATTTCTTCCCCCACCCATTGAACACTAAAATGTGGGTCTTTGATGTAGATATATTGTGGGACCCAGATTTAAAGAAATAATTATTATGGTTAATCATCAAAGCCATATTTTTGAATAAACTAATAGGTGATTTTCCCCTCTCCCCTGAAATCCACAGCTATTTTTGGACCTCGGGCCTATCATTTGCCCGGATGTCATGCCTTCTGCTAAGCCTGCCAGCCTTTGCAGCGAGATGTCTACATGTGTTGTGATTGGTGTTCAGTATGTTAGTGACCTCCAGATTCTAACGCTTCTCTCCCCCTTATAATTATTAGTAGTAAACTATCTTGTCCTGGCCTCTCACCTTTAAGTCACACACCTTTAATCCAAAGGCTTTTTATAATTTTTTTTAAAGAGCTTAAAGACTCAGCAGAAAACCATCAAATATCAAGAAACATTCTTTTCTACCTTAATCACTGTGTGTAATTTCTGAGTTGATATGCCTGCTATAGAATAATTTTTAGCCTATTGATTACTTCCTCGGTACACACTTTACTTCTGTTTTATGTGGCATACGTTTCTTTCTTAAAGAGCATTTCTGTGATTTCTAATTTTTCTTTCTGTGCCATCAGAGTGCCTATTTTTAATATCATAAATATGATCCTAACTTTCTCTTTTTTGCATATTTTATATTTCTGTCTTATATTTTATTCTTATTTGACATTTTTTTAATACTTTTTTACCTTGATGGAAGGGACACATTCTCTCACCTGTACTCTGATTTTTCCAGTTGAGCTTTAATTTGCTCTCCTTTGGTTTCTACTCTGGCTCTCCCCACTAAGTGTCTCTGTAGCCTATGGAATATTGAGTTTCTTTTTGAAAGCGCTTTCTTTCCTCGCTTGCTTTAAAAATCATTCTTCACATCACCTTTAACCACACATCCCAACATCCAATTATTCCACTCTATGAATCAGGCTTTTGATTAGACGAGTCCTTTCCCGTTCTCATTTCCTAGGTTTGGTACTTCTCATATGTGTTCTCATAACACCTTCCATACAGCCCAGGACAGCATTTGTCACTCTTAACTGCAACCATCTGGTTCCTTGTGCCAGTCTGGCAGTTTTCTGACACAGGGTCATCTTAGAGGCATCTTTAGCATGGTGGCTGTGGGTACAGACTGGACTCATGCAGCAGTGACATTTCCTAGCTATGGACTGGGGAGAGTCACCCACCTCTCTCTGCCTTGTTTCTTCATCTACATGTGAGAGATATTATTCTACTTGCCTTGTAAGTCTTTGTTTGTGAGAATCAAATTCTTAGAACAATTTCCAGTATAACTCACAGTAAATGCTCTATAAAGTTAGCTGTAAAGTTTACTATAATAATAGTAATGATGATTATTATTCAGATACATTCCCAGGATATCAAGCATAATACATGCCCTACAATACTACTCAATTAATATCTGTTGAATAAATGAACTAATGAAAAGAAATGAATGATGTTGAAAATAATGCACTCACATAAACAATCTAACAACACAAGAGAGTGCAGATAAACTAGGACATATAAGAATGGGGCCCTGGGTGGGTGGCTCAGTGGTTGGAGCATCATCCTGTGCTCCAAAGGGCTGCAGGTTTGATTCCCAGTCAGGGCACATATCAAGGTAGTGGGTTTGATCCCCACCAAGGTGCATAGGGAAGGCAATGGATCTCTCTCTCTCTCTCTCTTCCTCCCCCTCTCTCTTCCTTACTCTAAAATCAATAAACATATCCTCAGGCGAGTATTAAAAAAAAAGAAAAAAAGAATGGGAACTTCCCAGAGGCTGGATTTCTCTCTGATTTTCCTTCTGACTGCCAGATCTAGAAAGGAGCAGACCTTCCAGATAAAACCACCTAAAAATAGCCAGGCATTGGTAATTAGTATGCACTTTAGAGATGTCCTTTGTTATCTCAAGAAACTTCTTTTCTGGCCTCTTCCCAAATTATTCTCCTGCCAAATATTCTCAGTTTATGAGAATATTCTGCTTTTCCCATGGCATTATAAGAAAAGGAAATGTCTTCCTTATTGTACAAGCTAAATTCCTTCTTATACACAAATTCTGTCAATTCTGTCACATCTCCTTTTTTACTGAATTTGTTAGAGTGTTAGCATGAGCATGCAAATGAACATCCTCCAATCCTGTGCTCTTTCAGATTGCATATAGCTATTTCTTGTGCAGATCTTTGTGGTTGCTGTTATTATTTTCTTTCTCTGTTTCTGCTGTTATTGGTTTCTATCACCTTCATGGATGGGCAGCCCAAATCCTCCCAATGGGTTGTATGCATAAAAACACAAGGTGTTTGCACATTCCTTGTTTCTTTCCATTTGAAAAAAAAAAAAAAATATATATATATATATATATATATACACACACACACACACACACACATTCACATGTCTAATCACACATGAAATTTTCCCTGGGATGATTCTACATCTAAATCTTAATATTCCACAACCAATTTTTGCATTTGACATTCACTGATTTAATATCTATTGACAACTCAATGTGGTATAAGGAAAGCAGAGGCAATAGGCCTTCTAAAGAAGTGTATAGTCTTTTTGTAATGTTAATTTTATAGTGGTTTGCATAAAATAATAATAATTCTAGTAAAAATATTAACATTAGTTAGCATTGTTCCAAGTATTTCACATACATTGACTCCTTTAGTTTTCATTAAAAAGCCTCTAAATAGCATTTGTAACTGACTTCAGATATGGGAAACTGAGTACCAGAGATCCTAACAATTACCTGTTATTAAACATACATAAGATGAAAAGAATACTTACAAAATTATTCTACTGCCAAATAAGTGTGTTATTATGAATCCAGTGAGACAAAAATATCAGGTTGTCCAGCTTGGTGGCATATAGTTGTTCACAGGATTTTCTTACAATACTTTGTATTTCTGGTGGGACAGTAGTTATTTCACCTCTTTCGTTTCTGATTTTGTTTATTTGGGTCCTCTCTTTGTTTCTTGAACCTGGCTAAAGGTTCATCAGTCTTCTTTATCTTGTCAAAGAACCAGCTCTTGGTTTCATTGATCTTTTTAATTTTTTTTAGTCTCTATGTCATTTATTTCTGCTCTGCTTTTTATTATTTCCTTCCTTCTACTTATTCTGGGCTTTTCTTGTTGTTGTCTTTCTAAGGTTTTAAGTTGTAGGGTTGGAGAGTCTATTAGAAGTTTTTCTTGTTTTTTGAGGTTGGCTTATAGTGCTATGAACTTCCCTCTCAGGATGGCTTTCCTTGTGTCCCATAGATTTGGAGTTGTTGTGTGTTCATTTTCACTTGTTTCCTGGAAGTTTTTTCTTTCTTGATCTCCTTGGTAACCCAGTCATTGTTTAAAAACATGCTTTTCAGCTTCTATGTGTTTCAGTGTTTTTTAGTGTTTTTATTGTAGTTAATTCCTAATTTCATGCCACTGTGGTCCGAGAAGACACTTGATATGATTTCAGTCCTCTTGAACTAGTAGAGACTTGTGTTGTGTCCTAACATGTGGTCTATCTTTGAGAACAACCCATGTGCACTTGAGAAGAATGTATATTCTGCAGCTTTGGGGTAGAATGTTCTGTAAATGTCAATTAAATCCATCTGATCGAGTGTGTCATTTAGGGTCACTGTTTCCTTGTTGATTTTTTGTCTGGAAGACCTATCCAGTGAAGTCAGTGGGGTGTTAAATTCCCCTAGTATGACTGTATTGCTGTCGATATCTCCCTTAAAGTTCTCTAGAAGTTTGTTTTTTATAAATTTAGGTGCTCCTATATTGGTTGCATATATGTTTATCAGGTGGATTGATCCCTTTAGTATTATGTAATGACCTTTCTTGTCTTGTTATGGTCTTCAACTTGAAGTCTATTTTGCCCTATATGAATATTGCTACCTCAGCTTTCTTTTCATTTCCATTTGCATGGAAAATTTTTTTCCATCCCTTCACTCTCATCCTGTGTGAATCCTTTATTCTGAGGTGGGTCTCTTGTAGACAGCATATATTTGGGTCATGTTTTCTTATCCATTCAGCCACCCTATATCATTTTATTTGGGCATTTAATCCATTTACATTTAAGGTTATTATGGAAAGATACTTACCTACTGCCATTTTGTTTCTTTATGCCTATGTTTCTCATTCTCTTTATTTCTACTTCTAATTACAGCAGTCCCTTTAACATTTCCTGTAATGCTGGTTTTGTAGTGATAAAGTCTTTTAGCCTTTTTTTTTTTTTTGTCTGGGAAGCTCTTTATTTCACCATCTATCTTGATTGATAATCTTGCTGGATAGAGTAGTCTTGGTTTCAGATCCTTGTTTTGCATTACCTTGAATACTTCATGCCATTCCCTTCTGGCCTGTAGAGTTTCTGATGAGAAGTCAGATGACAGCCTTATGGGGGCTCCTTTGTAGGTAACAGATTGCTTTTCTCTAGCTTCCTTTAAGATCCTCTCTTTGTGTTGAATTCTTGGCATTTTAATTATGATGTGTCTGGGTATGGGTCTCTTTGGATTCTTGTTGCTTGGGACTTTCTGTGCCTCCTGAACTTGTGTGACTTTTTCCTTGACCAGGTTAGGGAAGCTTTCTGCCATTGAACAGGTTCTCTAACCCCTGCTTACTTTCGACCTCCACTGGTACTCCTATAATACAAATATTGTTACGTTTTATGCTGTCCCATAGCTCCCTTAGACTGTCCTCCTGTTTCTTAATTGTTTTTTGTTTTGGGGTCTCTGATTGAGTAATTTTTTTCTACCCTGTCTTCTAATTCACTGATCCAATACTCAACTTCCTCTAATCTGCTGTTTATTCCTTCCAATGTATTCTTTATTTCTCCTATGTCATTCTTAATTTCCTTCATAGTTTCCATATCTTTTTTCATACTGTGGAGCATCCTTACAATCAGTATTCTGAATTCTATATCTGAGAGATTGCTTATCTCCATTCCATTTAGCTCTTTTTCTAGAGACTTCTCTTGTTCTTTCATTTGGGACTTATTTTTTGTTCTCCCCTTTGTGGCTACTTTTTTGGGTTTGTTTTTAAGTGTTAGGTAGATCTGCTAGGACTCTCAGTCTTTTTGGAGGGTCTCTGGTACAGGCCAATGTCAGATGCAGTTTGTGCCTGGCCTTGAGTACCCTGTTTGGAGCTATCAACAACCCTAGGTTTGAGATCTCCACTGCTGGGGCTGGGTGAATTTGGACAGGACCAAGATGCACACCAAAGTCTGCTTTTCTAAGGCCAGGGTCTTGAAGCAGATCAGCCAGGCCCAAAGCACCCTGATATCTGTCTCTGCCTGCAGACTGATTAATCTGATTTCTTAATGAGCCTCAGGCTGTAGAAGCTCCACAGGGTGGGGCAGCTGGTTGTTATCAATTTCTTAACAAGCCTCAGGCTGTAGAAACTTCTCTAGTCAGGGCAAGATGCTTTCCGGCAGGGTGGGGCAATTGTTTCCCCTACTCCCCTCAGGCAAAAGCCGAAAATTCACTGCCCAAGAAAAATGTCCCCCACAGTCTAGGGGAATGACTTGTCACAGGAACCCAGAAGGGCGTCCCCTGATCTCACTCTCCAGTGCCCACAACCCCAGACTCTCCCCACACAGCTCCAGTCCACTCCACTCCCCGTCCGCCGGAGCCCAAGGTGAGTGACTGCACACGAAACTTTGTGCCTTGGCTCTTCAAGAGGGGCCTGCATTTTCAGGCATCTCTCCCTGGCAGACAGAAACCCTGCTGCTTTTCCCAGCCAGATGTTGTGTGGGCACCTATCTCAGTCCTGGTGCTCTGGGCTGAGGAGCCCAGCCTGGGGTTTAAGCCCCAGAGTCCTCAGTAGGACCCCCACAGCCGAGATCTCCCTCCAGACCTTCAGCTGCTGCCTGTGGGGGCCCAGCCAGGCCTCTTGCATCCGCACTACCTACCAACCTCTATGTGGTCTCCCCTTTTCCTCCTTGGTTGTGAGGGTGCTCTCCAGCTAGTCTTCAGTTGGTTTTCAGGATGTTTTTTCTCTGTTTAGTTATAAATCCACATTGGTCCCAGGAGAGTGTCAGTGCAGCTTCCACTCAGTCTGCCGCCATCTCGGATCTCTCAGTAACTATTCATTGAATATTTTCCTCATGCTGAACACTGTGTCTACTGGACACACAAAAATGAGCTGCATAACTGCTAGTGTAGAGTTGTGTGGTTCTGGAGGCAGTAGCTGTGGCATTTGATTGCTGACTCCAGGGCAGCATTTTCATGGTGTAGCAGCAGCAGCTTCCTTGGCTGCTTCTTCCTGTTGCATCTTTGGGAATCATTCCTACTGAGACACATTCCTTTTGTCCTACTAGTGATTCTGAAAATCATTTTATAATTCTCTGTACTAAGCTTTTTTTTTTTTGGCTTAAGCTAATTTAGTGGATTCTGTTTTCTGAAACCTGGAGTTCAACTACCCATTGTTCTAAGAATATATCTACAGATGCCACAGTCTTTGGATTCCAGTTTGAGAAGCATTGCATTTGATGTTAAATGTTATTATTTATAAGTGATATGTGATTGCAAACCCCATTTCCAAAGCAAGAGCTGAAATTAATATTCAGTTATAATATGATCATTCAGATAATTCAGAACAGGTTCATAGTTTATTAACAAAATGAAATAAACAATTTAAAAAATATTAATGTGTGAACCTGCAGACACCCATGGTGCTACTGATCCAAGATTGAAAAATCCTGGTGTAACACATCTAGCTACATAGTGCTTGGCACAGTCACTAGAAGGCACCTGATCAATAGTTTGCAATTTAAACATAATGTTGTGACTGTTTAATACCAACTGAGATGATAACGTACGAGTCCTTTGTAAAGTTGGAAAGTGCTGTACACACTGTTGACAGTATCATCTGTGCGAATGCCTTGCATTTTCTCAGTGCATAGTCACAATGGTCCGGTACCACATTATTGTAACTGAAGTACCCCACACTGTATATTTTACCTACTAAAGGCATGGATAGAAATTACATAAAGGACCCTTCACTCTACATAGAAGATTCAAGTTAAGTAGCATTAGTATAAACAAAAGAGGAGTCCAGTAATTGAAACCCCATAGTGATTCTCGAGGTCGAGAGGCCTCCAAGTAGAACAGTTTAAATTACTGCTTCTCAGGTTCTACTTTACCCTGGGGATCTCAAGCTGCCATATAACGCCTTTCACCAGACTGAACTTGCAATTGAAAATAAATCAATCTTGAGGTGATTGAAATTACTATTGCCTGACTTCTCTCACTGTCATTCCACAGGAAGTCAGTGCTGGCAGTGGATAGAGACTTAACTGACTTTTTTTCCCCATTTTGTTGCATCATGAACTTCAAGAAAAATTAATCATAGCATCATTTTTTTCTATGACTAACATAAATTATAAATTTTAGTATATGCCATATTATTTTGTGCCTATTTTTCTCAGTTTATGTTTTTAATATTAAAATCTACTTTGGGTTCCAGACCTTAAACTTGAAAAACATTTTTAAAATGACATACTATCAATGTGTGTGTGTGTGTGTGTGTATATATGTATATATATACATACATATATATATATAAATATAAATATAAATCTCTCTCTATATAAAATATATATTTGTGTGTGTGTATATATATACATATATATAAATATAAATATATATATAAATATATAACATTGATAAGGTGGATTTCTATATGTAAACAGCATGTATATATAAATAGATATACATTTAATATCATGGATGACCCAACTTTCATGGATCATCTTGATTAATTTACTAGTTAACTATATTCTACTTTCTTTGAATTAATTCTAATTTTATTCTGCATAACATCTTCTACATATTCTTTCATAGAACTTCATTTTTGCCCTGACTTCTTTAATCCCTTTGTCTTACACTTTGTTCACCCTTTTATGTTCAAGCAATCCATGTGCTTTTTAATTTGCCTCACCTCTCAGATTGCAACTTTTCTTATAATTTTATCTGCACCATGCACCTCTCATATTCATTACCTCACACCTGCACTAGGGCATTAACTATCCTACCAATTTCCTGATGCAATTCCCTTTTCTCTCTCCAACCCCACACATTTCCTTCTCCAGGTTCCAGCCTCTGAAAGTTGATGTTCACCAGGCTATAATATTGTTCAAGAATCTATAATTATTCCCACCATCTCTTGCCAATTTTACCAAACCAAAAAATTGTTTATCTTATGAAAAAGAGTTCAGTGACTTAAGTGAATCAATGTACAGACGTTTTGCTAGACAACCCCCAATAAATGTACAGACGTTTTGCTAGTTGCATAGGAACTAGAACATGCTAATACTTACTGTACATTATCATGAGGGTATTTGGTAGGTAGGGGTTCCCAAGTACTATTGTTTTGGAGGGGAAGGGAGATAGCATTAATATCTAACAGAATACCAATGTTTTATAAAACATCATGAAAGAAAAGCTGATATGTGAAAATCATTTTTTAAAAGCCTATTGTTAAAGCCTTACAATTACGAAGTTACCCGTTTTTTAAATCTCCTCAACAATTGTCATGAGCCATACTCTATGGGGTCTTGTGACATGGCCTACACAGGGCTTGTTCATTTCCACGTCTGTGACTTTGTGCATGCAGCCTTCCCAGCAAAGAACGTCTCCCTTTTCCTCTTCATTAATTTTGTCCACCACTACTATAATTTAGGTAAAAATTTCTTTCTCCCCAAAACCTTTCTTAATTATGTTTCTTCTAGGCTACCATGCTTTTATTTTAGAGCCATAGTAGATATGAATTTCTTTTTAATCTTCCATATAAGAATTATATCCTTGGGAATATCATGCTAAGCAAAATAAATCAGATAGAAAAAGTCAAGAACCATATAATTTCACTCATATGTGAGATATAAAACGGAACGCAACAACTGAACAAATGACAAACAGAAACTCATACACACAGACTACAGTATGGTGATTGCCAGAGGGAAGGGGCAGGCGATTGGGGCAGGTAGTTAAGGGCAAGAAGGGTCAACTGTATGGTCACGAAAGTAGATTTGACTTTGGGTGGTAAACATGCAATACAATATACAGGTGATGTGTTATATAATTGCATACTTGAAACCTATGTGATTTCATTAATCAATGTCACCCCAATAAATTTAATTTAAAAAATTTTAAAAAGAATTATGTCCTATATACCAATCTTGTCTTTCTGACTGCAGTGTAGCTCCTTTTTGAAGTGGGACATTTCTAAGTCTTTTGTCTGCTTAATTCTTACTTTTTATATTTATGTCTTTAGAACAAGTTACTAATTGTAGTATCTTTTATCTGATATTTTCCTCATATATTATTTGTTCCTATCTACAAGCATGAAATGTACTCTGGCTGCTGTCCAGAGTCAGCATGCTGTCCGTATTCCGGATGCACTTTCAATGGCCCGCAGCGGCGTGGGGAGTCAGCAGCTGCCAGCGGCGGCACGCAACGCTCAGAGCTTCATATCAGTGAACTTCATACGTGACAGCTTCTCCGCGACTCAAGAAAACAACCTGCAACATACCATGAATGAGAGAAGGGACTCAGTGACTTCCACCAGGAGCTTTACCTATAATGTCTTATAAGCAAAGGGACAATACATGCATATATCATATATGTAATATAAATTATGTAAATTTAAGTATCAGTAAATTAAAATATTTAAGCATGAAATACATTAAAATTTTAACATTTGTTATTCCTGAGTGATGGAAATATGAAAAAATATGGTGTCCTTTGTAAGTTTCTATATATTCTTATTTCTTTATAATAATTGATGATGGCAATAACACTCCTGCAAAATTCACAGGATTTTTTTGTGAGATCAATAACAATGAATACCTTGATGTTATTTTATTTGAATCCCATAGATCATCTTGCTTTGAGTTCATATTTTTTAAGCAGCTTTCTGATTGTAATTTTGCATGTGTTAATGACCTAAGTGTACTGCTTCTCATGAGTTATAGTTTTCATTTTAACTAATAGTTTAGCATTTTGTTATCTACATTGCTCTAAGTGCATTTGGGTGATATGAGTCTGTTCCAGACAAATAGATCCACACTTCATCTATTTAAAATTCTTTTTGGCTTTCTGAGTCTGTAAGGGTGAGAATCAAACTCTAGAAGAGTGTTTCTGATCATCTGGGTGAGGGTCTTCCATTGAGCTTTGGTGAAAGGGGTTCTTCATGTATGAATCTCAGACATCAGCACCCCATATTCTCACACACATGTGAAGGAATAGTGCTCCTTGACCACTGAGTAAATGCTACCTTCTAAGTTGTTTTAAATTTTTTTTATTGTAGACATCTGGCTTCTCTCAGTATTGCTCCAATCTTACTAAATTCTTTTGCATTGTAACTACACTAAAATGCACTAATTCATGGGAAAATTGGTGGAAAATTTCTTACACAATGCATTATTCAATATAAAAACAGAAAACTTCTATTAAGATCATAATTCTGTAATTATAAATTATAGTTTTATATAGGGAATACTTTATTTCTTATTATTATACTTGTGGTATAATAATTTCTTTATAATCTTTATATTTAAGAAATCTAAAATCCATGCAAATCAATATATTCACTATACAAAACCTGTTCTCCTTATTTAGTGAATTGCTTCATTGAATTCACACAGAGGCCCAGTTAACATTTTTAATTTTTTTCTATTTTAAGAAAGAAGACAGTAAAAGTAAGTTAATAACCTAAAGATTAAAACACACACAACTTTGCCTCAATGCCTTGGACTTTATATATTCTTCCAGACATTGGTTTAAATGTGAATCTTCCTCAAAACGTATTAGCACAGCATAAAATTGCAAATTATTTTAAATATTTCAAAGGGATATTATTCAAGGTGTGTTCAGTGGAGAGAGTGACCTCTCCACATTCTGAAAGAAGATATTGAAGATTTCATTTTGGCTAACATGCGAACCAGTTAGCATGGCCATGTCTTCTCAGTGTCTTGTCTCCTAGATGCTGAAAGGGCAGTGGAGAAAAAAGCTATGATGGAAACTCTTCTCAGAAATATTCTGCTATATACATAGGCCTTTTCTGCTGAAGCATAAACCTTGAATTTGAATAGAAATCTGGAAAATTTATTTCTAAAAGAGTAAGAAATGAGGTAATTTTATCAATGGGAGAATGTAGATCATGGATGTTTGGCATTAACTTTCTTTATAGAGATATAGAATAACATCATTATTATTTTTACATAAATGCACTTTTGGACTTCAAAATACATAGTTTTAATTCAATGGCCACTCTGATTGGCATATCTTGCTTTTCCCATTTTAAATGATCAGATGTCACTAAAGCTTATGACTTAAGTCCTTAAAGAAAAGTATTTCCAATCTTAAAGTCATGTTAGTATTATTAAATATTTTATATAAGTATAAATCATTTCTTGTGATGAAATCTATACCTTTCACCCTGTAGTTTAAAGTTCACGTTTAGAAGACATTAAGTTTTTTTCTCAATAAAACTGATGTTCATCATTGTTTAGAGGAGGCTGAAGTAATTTGACCAGTGAAGGCCAACTGTACTATTTTGATAAATTGGCTATTTGAAATCAGGAGAGTTGAGATCAATATGAACCATTTTGCAAGTGGCAAACATACAAACAGTTGTGAATTTATGAATAAAATCTTTGAGCCTAGGTTAGAAGAGCACAGACAATATTAGAGACAAGTACTACTGCTTTCTTGTTTGCTTTCTGCTTTGTTCAGTGTGCACAAAGCAAATATCTGCTGATTGATGCTCATTTATGCCCAAGTCAATAATGGATGGCCGGACAGCAAGCGAAGCCTTTATGATTCACGATGCCAATTTCATAATCAATACCATTAGCCAAAGCTGCAGTGACTGGCACTGACTGTGAGGAGATATAGAAATGAACCGTGGAAGCTGTTTGCTGTACCTTTGTTGTATTTTCTCTCCCTCACATACCCATGGCCTCATGAGGAAGGTCCGTTCACTATTGGTCTGGTAGGACTCAGTCTTTATTAATCATTCAAGTTTCAAAAATTTCTGCAAATGATTTACAAAGACAAAAATCTGTGCACTGGACTCTGTTATAAATAAAACTTAGTCCATTTATAACCTTCCAATGAGACACTTCCTACACAACTTCTGTATATTACTATATTTATATGAGCCTTTGTGTAAAAAAATAAAATGATTATATTGGTTTTTCTACACAAGAGTTGGGTAAATTATGTGACCAATTGTAGAAAATGGGAATATGTAGTGAATAGATTGCATTTATATAAATATATTGTTTAAATATTAAACCTTACATACATGTTTAACCCTGTGTGAGCATGCTTTTATACCATCCCTCTCACCTTTATTTTCATTTTTATTACTGGCCCCATAACCTTTATTAAATTGAAACAATCCGTAATAGAGATGCTGAGGAGTGCACTAGTTTAGAGATGGAATCTGGCATCAGACAAACCTGGCACTGAATCTTGACTATGTCATTTAGTAACTTTCTAGAGTATGCTATACTATTTTGTTTCAGCTGCAAAGGAAAAAAGAGAAAAGGATAATAATAAAAATTTATATGTTTTTGTTATAGGTTTAAAAGAGACAATGCATGTAAAGTTACTGACCACAGTATCTGACGTAAGAAAACACTAAAAAATGATAGCTATTAAATGTATCATTTTTTTTTTTATTTACTAGAACCTGGCTCATTAATAACTAATAAACAAGTCACAATTTACAAATAGATGTTTAAAATTTAAAAAAACACAACTGTTTGGAAGATTCAGATATTATAATTTGTATATGAAATACAGTCAAGTAGAAGTACAGTTGAAAATTAATTGCCTATATCAATTACTGGCTGAGGTGTGGCCTCACTTAATTAAAATGTAGTCAGACAGAGGAGCTATGTCCATGTATATAGAACAGGTATCACCTTGGTTTTGTGTTAGTCACTCTTCCTCATTTGTTGTCTAGTACTTGACATACTTTCAGTACATTTTTAGTTGGGCATTTTATTAACTGAAATGTCAATTAATCTAAGGTTGTCTGGGATGATTGGAAGCTGCCAAATTTGTTTTTTCTTTTCCCTTTGAAAACTACACTGTGCAGTAATATTCATAGCGACGCCCACTCTCCAGCAATTTTGAGTTGTGTGGAATGAGTCATACAGGCATATGCATGTGTATTTTTATCTGGCTAGAAAATGTCATGCCCATCGAATTCTCAGTCTTCCAAATACACGCACTTCTGGGCCTCAGATCTCTTTCTCCCATGCATGGAATGCAAGACATGAAATGCTACTTACTCTGTAACGTATGTAAGTTATTTTTTAAATCACCCAATGAAAACTATTTCATTCCTCGAAAATCTTCTTTTAATGAAACCTACCAATTATGTTTGCAGTTTTTAATAAAATATTTTTATAAAACCAAAAATCAGAAAAACATTATGATCATTAAATAATGATCATTATTTAAAATAAAAAGGGTGAGGTTGCCTAAAAATGAATAGAAAAATTTTGATATTTTTGTTTGATCTCATGTAGCATAAAATAACACAAATATGTGCAAGGGTAGATATCTTATGTTTGGATTTATCTAAGAAAACTGAATGAAGAAATGATGTATTCATCAAGAATATTTTTGAGTGAAAAGAAATTTTTAAGCTAAATTTTCAAATTGGTTAATAAAGTATCTGCTAACTAGTCACTAACATATTGCACGTTTGTGACGATTATAAATAGAAACCTCATTTAAATTGCACTTTGGAGGTCCTGAAGGAGGAGCTCTCATGCCCTGCCATTCATCATCAGTTATCCTTAAAATAACTTTACTTCTCTAGCCACAGATGTTTTTCCCTCTACCACCTCAGCAGGAAGGAGGGTCTTTTTCTTTCCCAGCAACCACTCAACCATTGAAAGAGTGTTACAACTCAGCCAGTGAAAAGCCACTACACTGTGAACTCCCAGTTTCCTCCAATGAACTCTGTTTACAACTGCCTCTCTGAACTCCCCCTTTCCCCTATAAAAGTACACGTCCCTCCTTTGTGCTCAGGACTTGAGCGTGATTCACCTTTAGACTGCATGTTCCAGATTGCAACTCTTTATTGTTCTCAGATAAACCCATTTTGCTGGAGAAATGACTGCCTATTTGCATAAGTTCAACATGCCTTATAATAGGTTGGTTTGGCTATCATATTTCATCTAAACAACTACTTCTAAGTCAGTATTTATTACTCTCATCTTTTGAGTATCACTTTATATTACTTGCTTTAGTTTAAAATTCTTTTCACATTTGCCTAATATCTCTTAAAATCTTAAGAAAATCAGGTACTTTGGTTCAAGACTGTCTCACAGTCCACATTAACTGTTGAGTTATTTGAAGCAAACCAATCTTACTAATCTTGTTATATGCTCCAATCTCCTTAATTATGTTGATTGTAAACAAACAAAAAAATAGTTTATTTCTTTAGACAGAATATCATTAAAATATTGTAAGACTGTGCCCCTCAACTTACACACATTCTCCCTACTCCCACCTCTAACAAAAGTCAAACTCATTTGACTCCAGAATGAAGTCAATTATTTGCATGAGACTCAAATTCTTTTGGATTCTGGCCACAACCAACTTTCCAGTCTAGTCTCCATTACGCTATAGGTATGATTCACCCTTTTCTCGAATGCTCAACACTTTGCAGCTTTTGCACATGCATAGTCCTCTGAGGAAAAGCAATATTGCTAATTTGGCTGGAGTATTGGTTGTCTGGCTGGAAATGGGGGAAGATATGGCCGGAAAGATTAACTGGACTAGAACCATGAATGCTTTTGACCCTTAGCTTATGAAATTTGAGTTGCTTTATTAAGCAATGGGAATGGATGATATCCAAGTAAGAAAGTGTAGAAATATCAACCAAGCAGCGCTATTGCGAAAGCTTAGAAGGAACAAAAAAGACAAAGTTAACATGCTGAATGAGGAAACTGCATTTGAATGGAAAGAAGTTGAAGGAGTACAATACATTGGTAAGAGCATAAATGTATACCGTAGCTCCCCTGCTTACAAGCTGCATGGATTTGGACATGTTACTTGATGGTTCTGAGCTTTACTTTACTGCATTTTACAAATGAGGATAATAAACTTGGTGCTTCTAGATTTGTATGAAAATGAGTATTTAATAAAATAACATATAAAGTATAGAACATGGGAACTTAGCTCATAGTAAGTCTTCAAGAAATAGTGCCTTTTTCATTATTATTATTTCAAAATAAAATAAATTTGACAGTATATTAGCAATAAATGTCAAGACAAAAGAAATAATAGAAAATCATTCTAAGGTTTCTAACTTGAGTGCCTGGAACAAGAATGACATCAACAGGATTTAGGAGTACAGGAAGCAAGAGAGCTATAGAAGAGAAGAAGCTGTGTATTGTTATTTCTTTTTTTTTGAAGTGTTGGCGGGCTGTCCATGTATAACTTACTCAGTAAGAAGTTAGAATTGTGAATCTAGTGCAGAAGAGTGAGCCACCAGACCTCCCTCTGTTATAAATAGGCTGTGATAAGATCTGATCAGATAACTGTTATAAATAGACTGTGATAAGATCTGATCAGATAACTAATTTTTATCTGACTTTTGCTTTTTATCCAGTGGCTAGTTTTCATTAAGCTGATCATCATTATCCTATAGGAACCAAAGACTATCTTTAACGAAATCTAATCAAAAGCTAAACTATTTCACAAGCAAGGCTTATAGTCTCATGGATACACACCCTGAGTCATTTTCTACACTTATATAATCATTTTGTATGCTTATTTAGAAGAGGAATGTGGACATAATTTTGTGCATTTTCATCTGTAGAAAAATGTTTTAATTACCTTAGGAACGTTAAAGATGACTCAGGGAATTTCCCCAATGTTGATGGCTCCAATAATTGAACTGTGTTTGCAATGAAAGTAACATTATGCATATCTTGGTGACTTGCCAACACATTTGCTATAACAATTATTCTCAATATGTTCCTGTTTCTTCTATCTCCTCATTTCATTCCTTTACCTGTCTTTTTATTTTATTGTATCGTATTTTATTTTTTAAAATGTTTTTATTGTTTTCAGAGAGAGAAAGGGAGAGGGAGAGAGAGAGAAACATTAATGATGAGAGAGTCATTGATCGGCTGCCTCCTGCAACCCTCACACTGGGGATCGAGCCCAAAACCTGGGCATGTGTCCTGACTGGGAATCCAACCTTGGCCTCCCTGTTCATGGGTCAATGCTCAACCACTGAGCCACACTGGCCGGGATACCTGTCTTTTTCAGATGCTCACACATCCTCTTTCCTTTAAAAATTAAGTTTGATTTCTCAATCTTGCCTATTTTATGTAGGAAAATTGATGTGCTCTCTCATCTCTAATCTCTACCTCGTTTTTAGATAACTCACATTATGATTTTTTCTTCAATGCTTCTATAAAGTACATGTTTGGAAAATGTGGCATTTCAAAACAACTCCAAGATCTGGCCCCTAGTTATCTCTTCCTTTTAGCATCTTCAATCTTGTTGCCTTAGCCCTTACATATATCTGGCCTATAGTTTCTGAGTCATTGCACAATGAATGTGTATCTCATAATTTAAAAAATAGTAAAATTATTTCCCCTCAAAGATTAAAATACACAGGATAACTTAGAAATGAAGCAAGACTAGAAAAAAAGTGTTTTTTCTGCCTCATAACAACATCAGTTCTTATTTTCTGTATGCCTCAGAAGATGCTGGTCCTACCATGCCTTGTGTTGGATTTATTTCTATGCTCTCTGCCCTGCTACATAGTTAGCACCTTGAAACCTGACTTCATGCTTTATACATTTTTGCATAAGTATTCATCATAAAGTTCAGATTGAATAAATTGTATAAAAATTGTTTAAAAGAAGGCTTTTAAACATAAAGGCTATACATAGGATAACAGGTAATTTTTATGTGAATAAAAAACATGGCAACTCCCACATCATGATTTTTCAGGCATGCTAAGGGCGGGGAAGACAAATAACTGTCCATTATTCTTGTTGAGTCTTACCATATAATTGCATATACCATCTGATTCAGTAATTCCTCAAATGCATAAAATGGGGCTAGGAATATGCCCCTTACTCCTATCTCTTTCCTACATTGAATTTTATTTTTTATTTTTTAAGTTTCTTTATTGTTGAAAATATTATAGATGTCACCTTTTTATCCCCATTGATCCCCTCTACCCCACATCCGTCCCACCCCCAGGCTTTCTCCATACCATTGTCTGTCTATGGGTTATGCTTGTAAACATGTAAGTTCTTTGATTAATCTCCCACCATCTGCTCCCCGCTCCCCACCTTCCCTCTGAGATCTCAGTCTGTTCCATGCTTCTATGTCTCTGGAATCATTTTGTTCATCAGTTTATTTTGCTTATTATATTCCACATATCAGTGAGATCATGTGGTATTTGTCTTTCTCTGACGGGCTTATTTCACTTAGCATAGTTCCCTCCATGCTGTGCCAAAGGAGAAAATATCCTCCTTTTTCACAGCTGCATAGTATTCCACGGTGTGAATGTGCCACAGCTTTTTTATCCACTCATCTACTGGTGGGCACTTGGGGTGTTTCCAGATCTTTGCTATTGTAAAGTGCACTGCTACAAACATAGGGGTGCATAAGTTCTTTGTGATTGGTGTTTCGGGTTCCTTAGGATATATTCCTAGAAGTGGAATCACTGGGTCAAATGGCAGGTCCATTTTTATCTTCTGAGGAACCTCCATACTGCTTTCCATAGCGGCTGCTCCAGTCTGCATTCCCACCAGCAGTGTACTGGGTTCCCTTTCTCCACACCCTCGCCAGCACATGTAGTTTGTTGATTTGTTGATGGAGCCATTCTGACAGGTGTGAAGTGATACCTCATTGTGATTTTAATTTGCATCTCTGATGATTATCGATGTTGAGCATGTTTTCATATGTCTCTTAGCCATTTGTATGTCTTTGGAGAAGTGTCTATTTAGGTTCTTTGCCCATTTTTTCATTGGATTGTCTGTCTTCCGTTTGTTAAGTTGTAGGAGTTCCTTATACAGAAGTTAATATATAGGAGTTAATATATTTTGTATATTAATCCTTTATCCAATGTGTCGTCACCAAATATGTTCTCCCATACAGTGGGCTCCCTTTTTGTTCTGTTGATGGTTTCTTTTGCTGTGCAGAAGCTTTTTATTTTGATGCAGGCCCATTTGTTTATTTTCTCCTTAGTTTCTCTTGCCCTAGGAGATGTATCAGCAAACATATTGCTACGAGGGATGTCTGAGATTTTGCTGCCTATGTTTTCCTCTAGGATTTTTATGGTTTCATGTCTGACATTTAAGTTTTTTATCCATTTTGAATTACTTTTGTGTATGGTGTAAATTGGTGGTCCAGTTTCATTTTTTTGCATGTACCTGTCCAATTTTCCCAACACCATTTACTGAAGAGACTGTCTTTACTCCACTGTATGTTCCTGCCTCCTTTGTCAAATATTAATTGACCATAATGGCATGGGTCAATTTCTGGGTTCTCTGTTCTGTTCCGCTGATCTATATGTCTGTTCTTGTGCCAGTACCAGGCTGTTTTGGTTACAGTGGCTTTATAGTATGACTTGATATCTGGTATTGTGATCCCTCCAACTTTGTTCTTCTTTCTCAAGATTGCTGTGGCTATTCGGGGTGTTTTTTGGTTCCATATAAATTTTCGAACTGTTTGTTCTAGATCTGTGAAATATGCTCCATCTATTTTCTCCATCTATTAATATGGTTATGTGATTTTTGTCTATCAATTTGTTTATGTGATTTATCATGTTTATTGTCTTGCAAATATTGTACCAGCCTTGCATCCCTGCAATAAATCCCACTTCGTCATGGTGTATGATCTTTTTAACTTAATGCTGGATCTGATTTGCTAATATTTTGTTGAGGATTTTAGCATCTGTGTTCATCAGGGATATTGGCCTGTAATTCTCTTTCTTTGTAGTGTCTTTATCTGGTTTTGGAATCAGGCTAATGCTGGCCTTGTAAAAAGAGTTTGGAAGTGTTCCTTCCTCTTGGATTTTTTGAAATAGTTTGAGGAGAGTAGGTGTTAATTCTTCTTTGAATGTTTGGTAAAACTCCCCTGTGAAGCCATCCGAGTCAGGGCTTTTTTTGTGCTGGGAGCCCTTTGATTACTGCTTCAACTTCATCAGCAGTTACGGGCCTATTCAGGTTTTCTGACTCTTCCTCATTGAGTTTTGGAAGGTTGTATTTTTCTAGGAATTTATGCATTTCATCCAGGTTGTCCAGCTTGGTGGCATATAGCTGTTCATAGTATTTTCTTACAATGCTTTGTATTTCTGTTGGGTCAGTTGTTATTTTACCTCTTTTGTTTCTGATTTTGTTTATTTGGGTCCTCTCTCTTTGTTTCTTGATGAATCTCGCTAAAGGATGTCAATCTTCTTTATCTTGTCAAAGAACCAGCTCTTGGTTACATTCATCTTTTGTATTGTTTTTTAAGTCTCTATGTCATTTATTTCTGCTCTGATCTTTATTATTTCCTTCCTTCTACTTACTCTGGGCTTTTCTTGTTGTCTTTCTAAGTTTTTAAGTTGTAGGGTTGGAGAGTCTATTAGAAGTTTTTCTTGTTTTTTGAGGTAGGCTTGTAGTGCTATGAACTTCCCTCTCAGGACTGCTTTCCTTGTGTCCCATAGATTCGGAGTTGTGTGTTCATTTTCACTTGTTTCCTGGAAGTTTTTTCTTTCTTGATCTCTTTGGTAACCATTCATTGTTTAAAAACATGATTTTCATGTTTTTTAGTGTTTTTTAGTGTTTTTATTGTATTTGATTTCTGATTTCATGCCACTGTGGTCCGAGAAGATGCTTGATATAATTTCAGTCTTCTTGAACTTGTAGAGACTTGTTTTGTGTCCTAACATGTGGTCTATCTTTGTGAACAACCCATGTGCACTTGAGAAGAATGTATATTCTGCAGCTTTGGGGTAGAATGTTCTGTAAATGTCAATTAAATCCATCTGATCTAGTGTGTCATGTAAGGTCACTATTTCCTTGTCGATTTTTTGTCTGGAAGACCTATCCAGTGAAGTCAGTGGGGTGTTAAAGTCCCCTAGTATGACTGTATTGCTGTCGATCTCTCCCTTAAAGTTCTGTAGAAGTTTTTTCATAAATTTAGGTGCTCCTATATTGGGTGCATATATGTTTACCAGGGTTCTATCCTCTGGTTGGATCGATCCCTTTAGTATTATGTAGGACCTTTCTTGTCTCTCTTTATGGTCATCATTTTGAAGTCTATTTCGTCCAATATGAGTATTGCTACCCCAGCTTTCTTTTCATTTCCATTTGCATGGAAAATTTTTTTCTATCCCTTCACTCTCATCCTGTGTGAGTCTTTTGTTCTGAGGTGGATTTCTTGTAGACAGCATATATTTGGGTCATGTTTTCTTATCCATTCAGCCACCCTATATCATTTTATTTGGGCATTTACTCCATTTACATTTAAGGTTATTATGGAAAGATACTTACCTACTGCCATTTTGTTTCTTTATGCCTATGTTTCTCATTCTCTTTCTTCTTCTAATTATAGCAGTCGCTTTAACATTTCCTGTAATTCTGCTTTTGTAGTGATAAAGTTTTTAGTGTTTTTTTTTTTGGTCTGGGAAGCTCTTTATTTCACCATCTATCTTGATTGATAATCTTGCTGGATAGAGTAGTCTTGGTTTCAGATCCTTGTTTTGCATTACCTTAAATGCTTCATGCCATTCCCTTCTGGCCTGTGGAGTTTCTGATGAGAAGTCAGATGACAGCCTTATGGGGGCTCCTTTGTAGTAACAGATTGCTTTTCTCTAGCTTCCTTTAAGATTCTCTCTTTGTCTTGGATTCTTGGCATTTTAATTATGATGTGTCTGGGTATGGGCCTCTTTGGATTCTTGTTGCTTGGGACTCTTTGTGCCTCCTAAACTTGTGTGCCTTTTTCCTTGACCAGGTTAGGGAAGTTTTCTGCCATTATTTCATCAAACAGTTTCTCTAATCCTTGCTTACTTTCAACCTCCTCTGGCACTCCTATAATATGAATATTGTTACGTTTCATGATGTCCCACATCTCCCCTAGACTGTCCTCCCGTTTTTTAATTGTTTTTTGTTTTTGGGTCTCTGATTGAGTGATTTTTTTCTACTCTGTCTTCTAATTCACTGATCCGATCCTCAGCTTACCTCTAATCTGATGTTTATTCCTTCCAACGTATTCTTTATTTCTGCTATGTCATTTTTAATTTCTGACTGGTCATTTTTCATAGTTTCCATATCTTTTTTCATGCTGCTGAGCATCCTTACAATTAGTATTCTGAATCTATATCTGAAAAATTGCGTAGCTCCATTTCATTTAGCTCTTTTTCTGGAGATTTCTCTTGTTTTTCCATGTGGGGCTTGTTTTTTGGTCTCTCCATTTTGGCTACTTTTTTGGGTTTGTTTTTAAGTGGTAGGTAGATCTGCTAGGACTCTCAGTCTTTTTGGAGGGTCTCTGGTATAGGCCAATGTGAGACGCAGTTTGTGCCTGGCCTTGAGTACCCTGTTTGGAGCTATCAACAACCCTAGGCTTGAGGTCTCCACTGCTCGCGCTGGGTGCATTTGGACAGGACCAAGATGCACACCAAAGTCTGCTTTTCTAAGGGGGGGTCTCGAAGCAGATCAGCCAGACTCAAAGCACCCTGACATCTTTCTCTGCCTGTAGACTGATTAATCTGATTTCTTAATAAGCCTCAGGCTGTAGAAACTCCTCTGGGCCGGGTGAGAGGCAGGGTGGGGCAATTGCTTCCTCCCTCAGGCAAAAGCCCAAAATTCCCTGCCCGAGAAAGATGTCCCCCACAGTCTGGGGGAATGACTTGGGGCAGGAATCTGGACGGGTGTCCCCTGATCTCACTCTCCAGAGCCCACAACACCATACTCTCCCCACATATCTCCAGTGCACTCCCCTCCCCCTCTGCCAGAGCCCAAGGTGAGTGGCTGCACAGGAAACTTTGGCTCTTTAAGAGGGGCCTGCAGTTCCAGCTGCCTGTCCCTGGCAGACAGAAACCCGGCTGCTTTTCGCAGCCAGATGTTATATGGGCACCTTTCTCAGTTCTGTGGCTTTGGGCTGGGCAGCCCCACCAGGGGTTTAGGGCCCAGATTCCTCAGTGGGAACCCCCACAGCTGAGATCCCCTTCTGGACCTTTACCTACTGCCTGTGGGAGCCAGGCCTCTTGAGTCTACACTTCCTCCCAGTCTCTGTGTGGTCTCCACCTTTCCTCCTTGGTTATTGGGGTGCTCTCCAGCTAGTCTTCAGTTGGTTTTCAGAATGGTTTTTCTATGCTTTATTTGTAATTCCAGTTTGGTTCCAGGAGAGTGTCAGTGTAGCTTCCACTCTGTCTGCTGCCGTCTTGGATCTCTTAGATTGAATTTTAACCATTAAAATAATTTCTTTATTAAGGAATTGGAAGATGGGGGAATTTCTGTTCAATAGGTAAAGAGTTTCAGTCATGCAAGATGGAAAAATTCTAGAAATCTCCTGTACAGTACTGTTTATATTTAATACTGCTAGTCTATATATTTTGTTAAGAGGACAGATCTCATATCATGTATTTTACCACAATAAAAAAACAATTTCTTTGAAATATGTAAGCCAACTTAATCTTCACCAATTCAGTTATAAAGTGCCAATGTCTACAGAAGATAGTGCATTCTAGCTCCAGTGCTGTATAACAGCACTTTTTAAAGTGTGGTCCCCAGACTGGTGCTGGTCTTTTAAATGATTCGATACAGATCTATAATAAGTACAAGCAGTGGAGAGTATGCACTCAGAAATTTTTACAGATTTGACACTGCCACATTTAAAATTTTTATTTTACAGCAGTGTCTCTCTACAATAGATCAGAGGGAAAAAGAAAGAAGATAAAAAAGGTCTTTCCTCAAAGAATATTTGAGAAGCACTGTCATACTGTGCTTTTCCCTGGGGCCTTGTTCCCAAGATCCAGTAATGCTAGAACTTAGGGATATAGCCTGATGCTTGAAGAATTTTTAGTACAAGAAAATCAAAATAATTATTTTTTATAATAGAGAGTATCCTTGTGGAATTCAATGCCCCAGAAGATATCATAAGCTGAAAAACCTAAATAGATAAAGGCTACGTAAATAATTTTAAAGTTGTTGAAAAATTATGCTATTATCTACGGTTGTGGTAAAGGGTGGCCCAGGAATATTATTAATTCTTATAGCAAATGTTTGGGTATCATAGACCCACTTGAGAATCTGAAAAAAAAAAAAAAAAATACTTCCCAAGGAAAAAAAAAATTTAAAAGATGAATATAGACAAGTATTTGCATATAATTTTGGGATGTTTGAGTTTGAATTGGAAGTAGTCTGGTTAAAATGAATACAGTAAGAAAGTAGATCTTAAAATTCTCATCTCCAGAAAAAATTGTAACTATGTGAGGCGATGGATGTTAACTAGATTTATTGTGGTGATCATTCACAATATATACAAATATCAAATCGTTATTTATACATGTAAAATTAATATAATGTGTCCATTATATTTCAAATTGTGGTGTTTTTTTTTTTGTTTTTTTTTTAGTAAAGCTTTTAGCATTCAGGTTTCTAAACCAAGTTTCTAAACTCAGTGAGAACTTATTTTAACTTTGAACTAGAATCACTTTTTCACTGTACAGTGAACACAATGAAACTTGCTTTGGTTGCCACAGTTTGTTGAGACACAGAGGTTGGTGCTTGAAAGCAGGATATACTAAGATGGGGGGTGCAGCAAACTGTTGGATAGTGAGAAAAATGTTGCAGCAGCAAAAATTGATTACTTACAGATCTCTTGGAAACAACTGTCCTCCCTCCACAGGCTCTGCTCTTAATTTCCCCCATCCCCAGCCATCAGACCCTCTCTTTCTTGTGCATTCAATGACTTCCCTTTCTTACTGTTGCATTTTCTTAAGTAACCCTTACTCATTTTTCATGACTTAAGATAATATTTATGATTATAAAAATAATGATAATAATTTCTAATATTCATTGAATACAAGTATAAATGAATGAATGAATGAATGAATGCATAAATGAATAAATGAACCTCATAATTAAGGGCTGTATAAACAAAGGCTGAATAAGTGAATTTCACAATTAAGTGCTGTAAGTAGTAACATAACAATCTTGTTAAGAAAAAGTGACATTCTTGTTTTTTGACTTGGTTAATGAAAGTTATTTCTGTTGTTTATGGAACAATGGAGCAGCCATTTCCCTTGACCACTGCAGTCAGACCTTTCAACCATGAATTAACAGCGACAATGGAATGAAGGGCCATATGCCATTGATGTCCATAGCTCTCTTTGCATCAGCTAGGAATTCCCATATTGAACATGAAACTCTATCACAATAATAGTAGTTTCCAAAAGAGAAAAACCGATCAATATCTCATTTATTAATCTACATGGTATAGGATGGTATCAAATCCCTTGCTCTGGGTTTTCTTCTTTTACTGAGTTGTCAATTTCATTCAAGTCGGTTCAGTTCTATTTAGTGACACCCTTGCTGAATGATGTGTTATGAGTACAGCTTTTTCTCCTGGGAACAGATTTTTGCAGTGGCCTATTCACGGCCATCCCGCTTCTAATTCTTCTCTTCCAGTCTTTCATAGGGACACCAGATTTCTCTTTCAAATAGATTATTTTCGCCATTGTACATCTGTGCTCAGAACCTCCAATTACTTTCTTACCTATGGGATCAAGGTCCGATTTATTAGCCCGACGCTCAAGGCTTCCAGAGGCAGTCTAACCTCGTGTGCTTCTCTTATTTCTGACTCTTCTTACATCATCTTTATGTTTCATATTCTCTAGACATACCTTGCTTAGTCCATTATGATACGATGCGCAGTTAAAAAATAACGCTGAAAAGCCTTTCCTCTTCTTTTCTGAGTCTCCTTATTTGACTTGTCTAACAGGCATAATATAAACTCTGTTATTACTGAGGGCTCCATTTTATGCTAATTTTTTTCTCTTTTCAGTTTGTGAGATTTAGTTTTGACACCATTCATTTAGCATTTGGTTTTATGCTATCTGTATATTCTTTTCTTACATTTTTATTTTTTGTTCCTGCCTTCTTGTACTTTATGGTCAGCATCATAAAGGCAGAGACCATTTCTTAGACTTCTGTTACATTCCACATAATCCCTAGTTTCAGCAATGAGTGTCCAACGGATATCTGTTGAATGCATATGCTTATGCTCCTGGGGTAAATATTTGATGAGAGGTACTCAGAGCAGCACATAATTCCAGACAGGATCCCTGCCAGGCTGAGTCACTCAGCAGCTGCAACATGTTTGCAATATATTTCCTTATCTGGGTGTGAGAATTAGGAATAAAGAAATCTCAGTTTGAAGTATAGTGAATAAACTTGGGTTTGGTGCCTTTTTGTAATTTAATAATGCATTTTAAAAACAATTGCTGTGCATGATTCTTCCCTTTGACTTTTTGTAGGTAAAGTGGTTTTGGCTCCAAGTAGCAGAAATGGCTTTAGTAATAAGAAAACAACCGTGCCAAAAGAGAAAAGCAAAAGGAAAAGTTCAGAGATAGAATGGTTTAAGATTTGGTTCGTTTTGAAAATCAATGATGTCATCTGGGCAAGGCTTGTTTTCTCTCTCTGTCCATGCCTCCTACTACTGCAATCCCCTCAGGCTGAGATCTTTTTTAATTGCAAAATGGATGTTACAGATCCATCCTTTTGTTGAAGATACTGCAGTGTTCAGTGCGTGAAACGGAATCTTTCCTTCTTTATGGCTCTATTTTGGAGTGAAGAAGTCTTTTCCAGAAGCTCCTAGTAGATTTCCTCCAGTGTCTTATTAGTTGAAACTGGATTACATGCTCAACTCTAAACCAGTAAATGGAAGGAAAGAGGACACTGCTGTTTATCTTGGTTCTGGAAGAATTCTGGTCACATGAGGTGAGCAGATGGATGTGAGAATAAAACTGAGGCTTTCCAGTATGTTAGAAGTGCAAATGTCTGCTGGCGGAACAACCAGCAGTGGGCTTTAGATTCAAATTCAATATTGGCCATGACCCCTCTCAAAAGGTAAGTAGTGCTCTTCTCTCTCCTATTTGATTTTAAAGGATTGAAGCGGCCAATGCATTTCCTGACTCAGGGGGAAGCCATTCAGCTGATCAGTGGTTGAAATCCTCTGCCAGAACATTTTAATAGTCTTAATGACCATAAATTATATATATTGTTTGCATTGAAATATTGGCTATGACTAAGCTCAGAGGTTTCTCAAGGGCACCTTTTTTAAAATAATACATTTTAGAGTAGATGTATTCCTAAGCCACCTTGTGAAATAGAGAGCTCTTATGCTCAGTTATCCCCACCTCTCTCTTTTGTTCCTTTCTTTCACCTAACCAGGTGACCTCAGATATTCCAGAGGCCCAAAGCTATGTCAAAATCTGCTCTTACAAGTTTTCTATTGCCAGTCAATTATGCTGGAGGATGAATTTGAACACCTGTTTCTCTCTTTACCTGGAATATGTGAATTAAGACTTAATCTCTAATGGTAGGTAAAAAGACTTGTTATATTATATACCAGAATTCTAAGTGTAAGCTAAGAGTGTGTATGATAATTTAAGAGATTTTAGAAGTTTTCTGGTATCGTAAGCTACCCAAGGTAAGTTTAAAGCTGTTGAAAACATTTTAATTAACCAGATGTGTGTTTGTGTGTGTGTGTTGGAGATGGAATGGAAACAATTTTGAGGTGGTGTTTTATATTGTGATCCTAATTTGGTTCATATATACTATCTCCATTTACCAGTTTATAGAAGTTTTACTTCACATGCACAGGAAGTTATTAAGCTAAGTATACAGAAAAAATTATATAGTGTTGTGTTTTAAAGTCACTTGGAAATCATTTTGTTTCTGATCTACTGCTCCTAAAAATACTTTCTCTAAGATGACAAAACAGTAATATCATTAAAATATTTTCATTTTGTATTCTTTCTTCTTAAGATCTGTTTCTACCTCTATTATCTGCTTAATTGAGCTGAATACTACACATAACACCCAAAGCCACTGAATGTTCAGAATTGCCTGATGAGTTTTGTGTGAACATTAAAAAAAGTTTCACTCAGATGATGTCAGATTTCTGACATGTATTCTGCTTCACTAACTGCATTATTCTTTTTCTACATTTCCTTAGGATAGACTGCTAAGAAAACTCTAATATGTCAAGAAGAAATACTAATTGGAATAAGTTTTTTAATGGAATAAATTATAATTTCTAAGACTAAATTATGATTCTCAATCAACTTATAAGAAGTTAAAAGATATAATTATATAGAGAGTTTTAGGTAAAAGACTAATTAGGCACATGAATTCTTTTTGAAGTTCTCTCCAACTCAACTACATCAAGCAAGCACAGTGTGAGCCTGTCCCAATTTAGGCTTCACAAAGTATTGACAGGACTCCTACTTCCAGTATTTTACTAACCACAGTACACTATATTTATGTGTGTATTTTCAACTGCAAACCTTGGGAACTCAGTGAGCATTTCTAAATAATCTCTGAGTGCCCAATATCCAGCCAAGTATCTAGTTCACACTAGGTGGTCAATGCCCATTAGAAATTCCTTGCTCATTTTTGGCTCCTTACTTTGGACCTCTCTGGGTAATCAGTTAGGATCAGCATTATACTTGGCTCTCCACATAAGGGGATAGCAGTAGGAAGTCAAGGCCACCTTCATGGTTTTTCCTCTTTATAGTCTAATTTAAGCACTCCATGAGTTTTGGCCTGAGCAATCGGGAGAATGATAGTATTATTTAGGGAACCAGGAAATGCTGTGGGACAGACAGGAGGAAGGCAGAGAGGAACTGGTTTTGAAGTGAAACTAAAATCATAAATTCGTCTTGGGACACTTTAAGTTTATGATCATTATTGATTCATGAAAATTGATTCAGAAAGAAATGGCAGATGAACTACAAAAGAAAAATGGTTCTTGTGCCATTTTGAAACTTTCAGAATAAAATGGATTTGTGTCTTATCATGTAGAGAATTGTGCAGCTCTTGACAATTTTTTTAAAATTTGAAAATCTGTGTTAACCTATCTTTATGTACTTTAGTGAAAAGACAATAGCCCAGCTCCAAGCTTAGCCTTATTGTGATAGTTACCAATTTTAAGTATTTAAACCAGAAACTATACATATCCCATTTAATCCTAACAATCCTTCCAGGTAAATAGTCATCTTCATTTTCTATGTGAGGAGTAGAGGCTTAAATCCTGAGAAGAAAGAATGAAGTTGGAGGTATCACACTACCTGACTTCAAATTATACTACAGAGCTGTGATAATCAAAACAGCATGGTATTGGCACAGAAACAGACACACAGATCAGTGGAACAGAATAGAGAGCCCAGATATAAAACTACATGGCTATGGGCAAATAATTTTTGACAAAGGAGCCAGAAACACACAATGGAGTGAAGATAGTCTCTTTAATAAATGATGCTGGGAAAACTGGAAAGCCACATGCAAAAGAATGAAAATGGATTACAGTTTGCCCCCATGTACAAAAATGAACTCAAAATGGATTAAAGACCTAAATGTGAGACCTGAGACAAGTTACATAGAAGAAAACATCGGTACCAAACTTATGGACCTTAGTCGTAGAGAACATTTTATGAACTTGACTCCAAAGGCAAGGGAAATAAAGGCAAAAATAAATGACTGGGACTATATCAAACTAAAAAGCTTCTGCACAGTAAAAGAAACTGACAAAAAACAAACAAGCAGCCAACCAGATGGGAGATGATATTTACAAACTGTAGCTCTGACAAAGGTTTAGTTTCCAAAATATATAAAGAACACATAAAACTCAACATCAAACAAACAACCCTATGAAAAAGTGAGCAGAGGACATGAAAGACGCCTCTCCCAAGAAGACGTATGAACAGCCAATAGATACATGAAAAGAGGTTCAACCTCACTAGCAATCAGGGCAATGCAAATCAAAATTATAATAAGATATCACCTCACATCTGTTATTACAAGACAGGTAATAACAAGTGCTGGAGAGGCTGTGGAGAAAAGGGAACCCTCATTCACTCTGGTGGGAATGTAGACTGGTACAGCCACTATGGAAAGCAGTCTGGCAATTCTTCAAAAAATTAAGAATAGAGCGACCATACGACCCAGCAATCCCTCTCTTGAGTATATACCTGAAAAACTCGAAAACATGTATTTGCAAAGATTATGCACATCTATGTTCATTGTAGCATTACTCACAGTAGCCGAGACATGGAGACACCCAAAGTGCCCCTCGATAGAGGACTGGATACAGAAGGTGTGGTGCATGCACACAGTGGAACACCACTCAGCCGTGAGAAAGGTGACACTGCCATTTGCAACAGCATGGATGGACCTTGAGAATATTTTGCTGAGTGAAATAAGTCAGCAAAAGCTAAGAACCATATGATTTCACTCATATGCGGGATATAAAACTGAAACTCCTGGACACAAACAGCAGTGTGGTGGTCGCCAGAGGGAAGGGGGTGCAGGGGTAGGAGGTAAAGGGGGTATTAATATATGGTGACAGGAGAAGATATGACTTTGGGTGGTGAGCACACAGAGCAATATACAGATCTTGTAACACAGAAACCCACACCTGAAACCTATGTGTTCATATTAACCATTGTCACCCCAATAAATTTAATAAAGTGGTATTTTTTAAAAAAACAACAACTAGAGGCTTAGAAAGAGGTGAAATAAACAATCAATGATGATGAAGCTAACTCCAGCTTGCTGATGAAGGCTGTATAACCACACCCAGCACTGTCTCACCTCATCTGTTTATGTCTCAATTTCTTCTGTAATTTGAGGGTAAAGGCATCTGCCTTCCTCAGAGTAGGTCAAATGAAATAAAAAAGAAAACTCCTGGTGCTTTGCAAATGTCAGGTAGTGTTTATTATTATTATCATCTCTCAAAGCAAATAGGAAAACAGTTGGAGAAAAACTGAGTAGAGGAGCTTGTCCTAGATAATTGGAAATGTATTCAGCCTTCGGTTTGACCAGGCCTTCCAAGCTGCCCTGTCTTGCATTGCATATAAGAGAGCTGACTACAAACCTGGAACAACCACCTTGGGCTGTTACACTGGGTTTGTTACAGCAGCTAATTTTCCCAGTTACCCTAATTATAAACAGCTATTGCTATTATAGTATATTTTAGAAGTTGAAATTTGGAAGACTTAAATGACTTAAATAGTATCATTTTGGGAAAACCCCATTTTGAATTCAGGTCTTTTCATTACAAAGTTCATGTTCCTTTGAACACTCTATTCTGTCTCCCAGCTAAACATGAATCTGGGTTGGCCAGGCAGTTATTGATGGATGAGCCCCCTCTTTCTAAAGTTTCAAATTTAGTATCTTGCATTTTTGAAGCTGATTTGACAACTCACCATAAGAATGGTAAATTTAATAGTGATAAGAATAACACAATCATGCATTTCTGTTCTTTTTAGTTGATTAAAGTATTTTCATATATGGCTCATTTAGTTCTCTTAATAATCGCACATAGTTAATCAAATAAATCTTAAATAGTTTTGCTCCAAAGCCTATCATTTCATTTAGAACAGGAGGACTGAGAAGGGAGGTCTTTTGAAGGGAAAAAAAAAAGGAAGGAGAGAGACAGTTTCAGTAGAATTCCTGACATCATGAGTGCTTGAAAAAAAAATTGGATATAATCATGAAAATGAGAAATAATTAAAACTTTAGGGAAAAAGAAAATACTGTAAAAGAAGGAAAATGGAGTAAGAAATCCCCCACTTGGTTCTCTAGAGCAAAACATTTACCTAGCCATAATCGTGCATGAGCCACTTATTCATTCAACTAGAAATAGTCATAAAACCAGCTAGGGCCTATGAGAAGGAGATGAGGGGGCTGAGATGTAAGAGACCCGAATTCCTCATAGCAGGAATTGGTGGCTAATATCTGAAATCAGATAATCAGAAAATATTAGTCTGTTCATGTTGTTTGTAACATAACAAAATAATTGCTAGAGAAAACAATTTAAAAGGTTAAACATTGTTGCCTCTGAGGTGGCACAACTTATGTGTGAGAAGCAGGGTTTAGATTCTCAGTAGAGATTCAGGGTTTAGATTCAGTATAAAGATTCAGATTTCTATAACACTGAGAGTTTAAATCACACAGATCTATTACTCTGGTTAGAAATAACATTGATTTTAAGTGACTTTAAGAAATGCAAAATAATTAATACTAGTCTGAATGACTACATATGTGTATGTGTGTGTATGTATGGTATCCCAAAAAATGTATACATGCTTAACAGCTGATAACTCAATTGATGTTTCTTTTTTTTTGGATTTAACCCATTGGAATTAATAATTATTCAAAGTGTGTGTGTGTGTGCATGTGTGTGTGTGTATGTGTGTGGAGAGAGGGAGAGAGAGAGGGAGAGAGAGAGAGATCTGGTGTTCAGTCCTTATGCCCTGAGGGCAAGCCTAACTTCCACAGGGAGATAGGAGCAGAAGCATGTCTTACACAGAAACGCACATACGTAGAAAACAGGCTGTAAGGATGGGGGGCAAAAATAGATGCAGAGAACATCTAGCAGCCATTTTCATAGTCCAACTAATAGTTTAGGTTTGGACTAAACAGGAGAGTCAGTACGCATGAGAAGGATTCTAGATGTTTTGAAGGCAGAAACAAAAGATTCGTGGATGGATCAGATATCGACTGTTAGAGAAAGTGTAGGGTCAACAAGGATTTTACAGTTTGCATCTAAACAATGTAAAGAATGAAATGGCCATTTATGGAACTGGAGAAGACTGTGTGAGGAACATATTTGGGAAATTAAAATCAGTTCAGTGTCAGACATGATAAACTCGCTGTGCCTATGAAACATCTAAGTGGAAATGTCAGGTGCTTAGATATATGAGCCTGGAATTCAGGGATAGTCCTAAGGTAGGGAGACAGACCAGAGAGTCAGTGTATACATGGTATTTAAAGTCATGAATGAATGAGGTCACCTACGGCTTGAGCATAGAGAGTGAAGAAATACAGTCTGAGGGTGGAGTCCTGGTCACTCCGAAGTTTAGAGGTTGGGAAGATGAGAAGGATCCGACAAAGAAGAAAGGGAAGTAATGGCCAGAGAAGTAGGAGAGTAACTAGACAAAGTGGTATCCAAGCTTTTGAACAAAGATGGTATTTCAAGGAGACAGGAATGAGCAACTGGTCCAGATTCTGTTGAAGAATTAAGTGGATACTGACAAGTAAGTGATCCTTGCATGTAGCAACATGTAGGCCATTGGGGTCCTTAATATGAGCTCTTTCAGCAATGTGATTGGGGCTAATATGATTTGAAGGAAACAAATGGAAATCCAGGTAGTGGAAACTTGGAGTATAGATGTCTTTTTCTGAGTATTGTTGAAAGAGAATCAAGTTCATTAGACAGTCATTGCAGGAGAATGTAGGGTCAGGAGGGTTTTTTGGTTCTTTGCTGATTTTTAATCAATTATGTAATAGCGTGTTTGTTTGCTGGTGGAAATAAGACTATATCAGGGAAAATGCGTGCTGTGAGGGAAATGGGGAAATTAATATAGTTATGCCTTTGGGTAGACAAGGGGGCATAGAGCTAGTGTGCTGGTAGAAGCCTGAGTGCATGTAGAATTTTAGATTTGGTGGTGGGAGCATGAAAACGCTCTATCTTGTCTTTTCAGTTCTATTTTCCCTGGAGAATGAGAAGCAGAATAATCAGTAGAGAGTGAGAGAGGGAGGAGTTGTGGATGCTTGAGGAGAGGTAAGGGGGTATGAAATAATCACCCAGCAGAGTGAGAAAGGGAACACTGACTAAAGAAATAGAGTTGGACTGTCCTGGAGCACGAGGGGCCCACTTGAAGCTTTTGGTCATGACATTGTGTGTTTCTGACTAGCCATGTGCAGCTGCTCAGGTGTCTGAACATAGCATGTCGAGAGTTGGGTTCAACCAAGATGGGACTTTTTCAAAATTAGTTGAACAATGTAAAAGTGGAATGAGAAGGTGTCTATGCAGGAGACTAATCACGATGATGTATCATGGGATCCGAGTCAGGTAAGAAAACACATGAGCATGGGCAATGAAAAGGTAGTAGGGTCAATAGGTCTCCCTTATTTATAGAATTACAGAAATTGATGTACTAGAAAAAAGGGGTGAAAGACAGGACATTGTAGCAGCGAGAGAGGGTAGGGGGTTATGTACTGAAGACACTGGTTTCAAAGAGGCTGGGGTATTGAGACACTCAGGAAGACAATGGTCTGGATGTTGCAATGAGTTAGCAAATAGGAGGCCTGTTCCCCTCCAAGCTGAGTAGTACATGGAATATAACATAAATAAGGGCCAAAATTTATGAGGGCTGGAGGCCATTTAACTTTCTCCTTGGATGGATGAATTTCATCCTGCCTGACAAGAGAAAGAGTGACAATTTATCCTAGAGATTTCTTTTAGAACTTCAAAAGAATGTGGGATTGTGTGTGTGTTCTTTTATGGAAATAAACATTTCTAATGTTTTTATAATAGTTTTCTGGAAAGTAGAAAATGTTGATTTACATAATATATGTGTCTTTATCTATGCATTTGCTCTCTTCTGTTTTATAAAGTAATAAAAGGTAACTACAACAGATTCTAAGAAACATTGATATTAAGCACATCGTTACTTGATTATCAAGCATAGCCACTTTTTCTCTGAATTTCATTGTTTAACTCAAGTTTTATGCATTAGCATAAGTTTAACACATTCCTTTTGTCCCTTGAATACTCACCCCTCATCATTTTGCAAATAACTTTGTAGTACTTTGTTAGCAAGAACTTTCTTGGCTCCTTTGCCAAGTAGTTTATATCCAGATGCTCATGAGCACAATATTGTGTTGGCATAAACTAATTATCTGCCCTGTGCAACTATTTATACATCCCCACTACGTTAGTAAGATATGAAAGCCATTGACAATTCCCTTTAAATAGCCACATGCACCTGTAGGCAGTTTTGGTTCAATAATACAGAAATGAATAATAAAGATAGGCTAGGCAGCTTTGCTCTTTATGGCTTTAAGATTTCAAATGATTATGAACAAAATATTTTTTTAAATTAAATTTACTAGGGTGAGATCGGTTAATAAGATTATAGAGATCTCAAGTGTATATTTTTCTATGATACATGAGCTGTATGTGGTGCATATATACAATGGGATGCTACTGAGCCATAGGAAAAGATGAAATACTGCCATTTGAGACAGCACGGATGGACCTTGAGAGTATCGTGCTAAGTGAAATATGTCAGACAGAACTTATTTTCTTAATCTTTAAAGCAGAGCTAATATCTAAGAGGGCTTTTTTGAGAAACCGGTGAGACACTTTATATAAATTTCTCTGTATAGTGTCATGCACAGAATAGAGGCTCAGTAAAGGTAAATTATTATTGTTTTACTAAAAATAAAGAATTTGCCTACATTACAGCAGCAAAAATGAACTTAAGAAGCTCTGTCTGTCTGTGTTTGTTTCTCTCTCTCTTAACCCTGCTTCCTGCATCGTTACTGGATGAAGATAATTGAGAGGTTTGGCAAATTCAATCAGAACAGTTCTTTATAAAGCTATTTAATGACTTTATAAATTAACTTCTTATTTTAACTACTCAGCCATTAAACTGAAATATCTTGGGCTATACAACCAGGTTCCATAGTATGCAGAACCCATGTGCTACATGGACTTTGTGTTCATTTACATTTATTTTATTAATGTGGATGATTTATAAATGAGTGAAAAACTAAGATTTTGACAAAATTCTTAAAAAATTACTATAAACAATTTGTTTTAATTAAAAAATATTTTATATAAACTCTACTTCTACCATCTGAAGTATGGTAGAATATTTATGCAAAGTAATAGAAGAAAATAAATTCATAGTATTTCTCTTTCCCTGACACCCAGTGATGGCAGCCAGGGTTTCACCAAATGGAAAGAACCAGAAACATTTCTTATTTTATCTATGGAATTTTGAGAAAGAGAAGATGGGGATTGAGGGGAGAAAGGGGCCTGAACATTAATCTCCAAATAGACACTGATGTGAATGTCAGTCTGTAAGTGGGAACAACATAGACCTTCCCAAGGCCAGATGGTATAAGGCTCTGCTTCGTTTCCTGTTCTTGCACTGTTCTAGCCTTTCCAGCCCTGGTTATTTACTCATTAATCTTGCCCTCCCCTAAGTGGAGAATCTAATAGAATCCAATGATTTCTTGGGTAGCTGCTTAGACTTGCTAACCTTTCACTTTTCTCGTGAGCTCTGATCAAAGATCTGTGATCTTTCATTTCCAGTCTCATGTGAGCATGTGCCATGGTGAGCTTTCTTTAGGGGAAGTGTGCTAAGATTTGAAGTATCTCTGGCTCTGACTTGTGTGCTAACAACCATGTTCAAGAATTGCTTTCCATATTATCTATACATGTTCTAGAAATAAAGCACCTTTTCTGCCCCATGCTCTGCTACTTATGGTATAAGTTTCTTTTCCCAGAAAGGACTTATATAAGCTTAAGAGCCTAGGCTCAGATGTGAGCAAGCCTCCCCTTTCTGTATTCACTCCAGTCAACTTGTGTCATTGTCACTACCATTAGCCCTAGGCCAACTCTAAAGCCCTGGCAACATTTTCTTAAATATCGGCTGCTCACTCCTTGTTTTCTCATTTTCAAACTGCAGTTCCTGTGAACAAGTCCAAATTACCCAAGTGTGCCAAACCAATTTGGTCCTTCAGTGAAAGTCGGGTTCTTTTGGTAAACATCAGTGTCCACGCCTGGTTAGAGGGAGTCCTTACCCTGCAGCCTCTCGATCAAATGTTAAGTCACAGTAAAAGCAAATGTTAAGCCATAATCTGCCAAACAGAAGACATTTATTAATATACAGACATAGCCACAGAACATTTTTAGCTTAATTAAGAGAGATTTACTCTTTTGCCCTCAGGTTCACGAACCAGCATCATCCATGAAAAGCACTCTCTCTGAGTGGGACACAGGTTCTAATGGCAGGACCTGCAGGCTTTGTAACTGGATCCAGCAGCAAGATGTCTCCAGGTCAAAGGCCCAAGAGACGGAGTGCTGGTCATTGCCAAGCTTGGTCTTTTCATTCCTTTTTCTTATAAACATATTGTGTTCTCTTAAACTCCTCTTAATTTTTCACTTATCTCAAATCCCATTACTATCACCAACAAAAGTTTATTTCTCATAGGTTTTATGCAAATTAATTAACCCAAAGACAGTTGATTCATATTGAGACATTTCTTTTTTTCTTTCTCTTTTATTTTTTCCATCACCATTTATACTCCCTATTCTCTCTTCCACTTCCCCCTCCCGCTTCCCCCCACCACAATCAGTACACCACTGTCCATACATATATGTCATTCTACTTTTACTAAAATATTTAATTACACCCAGAAAATATAATGAAAAAACTTGGTGGGATGGTGTAGGTAAAAGTAACTTGCTAGGTAGCTTAATACATAAAATAAAAAGAATCTTGAAGTTACTCAGATTTATGGATCAGACACAGCCCAAGGTAGGCATGGATAACAGAATAGAGGACATTTAAGGTCCCTGTAACACTTGAGTCTCTGATTCTTTAGTCAGTGTTCTTCTTAATCCATTAGACTTTGTCAGCCTCCTCTAGGATTATGCCACTTAATGGGCCAGGCTCTCTTTTACTGTTAGATAAAACTCCAAGGAAATGCAGAGGAAAATAGTACACAAGGAAATGAGAGCTAGAGAGACACAAAGTTCAAGACTGTGAATTCAAGTTTCAAGAGGACTAAGGAACAAAACAGTAATCGATTCTTTAAAAAGAGGGTATGTTAAAGAGGGACCCAAAGCAGGAGTCAGATGGGAAAGAATAAAGTGGGGTCCCAGTAGCCAGAACCAAGTAGTGGTTGAGACTTCATCTCAATCAAAAGAACTCTCTTACTGCAACTCTAAAGGCAGATCAGGGTGGAACTCCAACAAGGATGACTTGAGGTCTGGTCACAGAACTCTGGTTCCAAGAGACTCTACATTATTTTGCTCCAGTTATTTTCAGAGCCTAGGGTGGGATTCATTCTTTGGAGCAGTTAAAGGGCCTATAAAAAATAATACAGGAACAATATGGTACCTCTTTATTTATTTTCCCCCAAAGATCTGTCCATTCTGAACCAGTGTTGAGAACAATTATGGTAGGTCATTACACTAATATTTTCCTGCTGTCAACTAATGTTTCTACCATATATTTTAACGATCTCTCTCTCCATTGCCACCTCCATGTTTTTTTCACATACCTTTTCAACTAAATAATAGCAGAAAGGTCAAAGTCCAAGAGTTTACATTCATCTATAGAGAAACCAATACATTACAGTTTCATTTTGTAGACAGCCATTTGCTTGACAATTATTGGGCAAGGATACCTAAATAAAGAATTCAACCTGTTCTTGATTATATTCAGTTTCATTTTATCTCTGCTTCACATGCGTTGATAAAACTTCAATTGATATGAATTGCTATTGTTGTGGGTTTAGTGCATTGTGGAATTTAAATAGTAGAAATGTTTTAGGACAATCTTGTGACCAATGACACAAACTGTGCTGAAACACCAGGAAATTCCACTGCTAAGTATAAGTAAGAATGAACAGGTAACAGCAACATGAGTATTCATAGAATAACCAGGTAGAAAGGTATTTATCTTCACAAAACATACTTTTTCACCTCTCCAGGCCAATTTGTTTCAGGATCTTATGACCAATGTTTGTTATAATCATGCAGCACAACAGTGTTCATTAGATTTAGTTTCCAACCATATATTCATTTTTCCATTCTTTCAACACATTTCTATTGAGAACTCCTAACTGTGCGCCGCAGAAGAGACACAGAAGTAAATAATTAGCTCCTGTCCTCAAGGAGTTCACATGCTCCTTGGGAAGACAAGTGGACATATATTTGCAATAGAGTGTGACACTGCAAACAGAGGGTTGTAGGAGAGCACAGGGAAAGGACACCCACATGGAGGATGCACACATGACCTTTTATTCTAGGTTTGTTTTGTTTGTTTGCTTTTTGGTGCAGATCACATGTTCTTTCATCAAACTTTTTCTTGAGGGGTGATGACTCTGTTTTTTTCTGTTTTTAATTTAAAATAACACCCAATATCATGCTTCACATTCTATGAATTGTAAATAAAACATGTTTCTTTTATTCTTTTGGAAAAAATGATAACTATTCAATTCACCAAGGCATTTTTTTTGATACCGATTAATATTTCCACAGGAGCTAGAAAGGAGCTTCCCAAATAGTAATTGTTGAAGCAAGGTATAAAGAAGCCACCCTGTTATACAACCCAGTTTTTCTAAATTGCTACTCAGATCATATATGCAAATCTTTGAAACTCAGTTCAGAGGTTGGCAAACTTTTTGTCTTAAAGGCTTTGTGGGCCATATGGACTTTGTTGCAAATACTCAGTTCTGCCATTGCAGCACACAAGAACTATTAGACAATACATAAATAAATGGGAATGGCTGTGGCCCAGTAAACTGTTATATATGAAAACAGGTGGCAGGCCAGATTTGTGCAGCAGCTAATTTACTGATTCCTGAGTCTTAATTGATTAGTTCAGATCATGCTGTAAATACATGCATATACAACTGTGCAAATGTTTGCTTAGTTATATGTTTATGTTATGTAAAATACATTTGTCTAAGCATGTACTTTGATTTATAGAAATATGGGACAGATAATTTTTATTATGAACATTCCCATAATAAAAATTCTGAGAGACTTTTGCCTAATGTGGCATTGTTGGCTGCTGCTGTGATGCTACTGTGATGTAATAAATTATTCAGTTGTTGAAAAGTGCTGTTTTTTTGCCTTAAGTTTTTATTTTATGTGTCTTGAAAACTATAGTATTAAAGATATTGAGATTGTGCAAATGCTGGGCACACTTGGCATGAAAAAAATCTGTTTTTATTTTTACAACATTACAATATAACTATGCAAGTATGTTTATTAAAAGGAAACAAACTACAAAACCCATTTAAAATAAAATCTCTAGGGAAGTCAGTCTTTTAGTAATTATGTATAATTTTTATAATATAAGAATATTTAATAAATCAAAGGCACCTTATATTTTATTCACTACAACTCTTTCATGACAGAAATCCTTTTAGAATATTTGTAGATCCTGCATCCATATGGTTCAGATGGGGCTGCTAATTAGTACTGTGTTCTAGTTAAATAAGAAAAGATCACACCATTCTAGGCAGAGAATACTAACGCAAGATTCATTGGGATGGTCAATTCTTAAACATTGGAAAATATATCCTTTGAAGTCAAGAATCCCTTGGCCTTTACCATGAACAAATACTACAGGATGAGCAGAAACAGTTTTCCTCATTGTAAACCAATACATAGATATCTTTCTTATCATTTCCTCTTGCTGGTCTACCTTGATTGAATTTAGAACCCCTGCCTGGATATCAACACTAACTGTGCCCTTTTCTCATTTCTCATAAATTCAGAGAGTCAGTGACATGGTTTTCAGCTATTAGTTTGCCCTAGACTCTTCATGAATGTGGCAACAATCCAAGTTACTGGACTGCAGATTTCTTTTTAGGGATATGAGATGCTAATTTTGAAAGTAGCATTATATATCCAATCTTATGTTTCTTACACATTCATTTATTCCTTCATTTCTTTCAACAGCTATTTATTGAGTGCTTACTCTAAGTTAGGGAGTACACTGATTGCAGGGATACAGTATTTAGTAAAAATAAGTGTGGACCCCGAATTCATGGCACATACAGCACAGCTGGTTAATAGATGTTAATCTAATGATCACACACAATGATAAAAACCTGAGATAGTTCCCTAAGTAATGGAACAGACTGGTGGGCTAAGGGATCTTCAAGGAAGTCTTCTTGAGAAGGTTCTTCCTAATTTTTCAAACAAAAGATAAATAGGTGCAAACAGGCGAGTGGAAGGGGTAGGAGCTACAATGCCCTATGGCAGGAGAAGAAATGGCAATAGGAAAGCTGACACGTTCCAGGAACTAGAAGGAGACGTGTTGACGGAGGAAGGGAAACTGGTTCACGGCCAGGCGGGAGTCAAGGCACCTAGGACTATGGCCATGATAAGGATGTTGGTCTTGACCTTATGAGAGAAAGGAAATATGTGAACTGATTGTAAGTTACGCAGGGACATAACCAGATCCATATTTTGGAAAGATTGCTGGGACCACCCCAAAAAGGCCAGCCTAGAGAGGCTCAGAATGGACAAAGGGAGAACAGTTGAGCTACAGTGAATGACATTTATGAACTCCTTGGCACACCCTTGCATTCATTTATTAATTCACTCATTTGTTAATTCACTCATGTGTTCTTTCTTCTATCAACGCTTACTGAGTACCAACAATATGAAAAATATGGTGAGAGATAAGAAGAGATAAATCGTAGATTCTGGTCCCTAAATATGTTTATATTTTTCTTTTCACAGTTCAAATGTTAAATTGAGGCTGTGGTTTGTATTTGAACAATCTTGATTGACTAGCTAAAAGCAGTTTGAACCTAGAAATTTTTGCTACAGTGAATTGTGTAATGACAACAAAATTTGCATTAAATGTCACGACTAACTGGCCTTTTCTGCGTCCTTGAAAATCTCTGAAAATGGCTTTAGAATTTGCACCTCGTATTTTTAGCTCAGAGTCAATTTCTTTCAGTTTTCTTTGTGTAGTAGAGATATGTTCTTAACACGAATTCCCCTTCTGAACCAGTTTTCTTGTCCATCCCTCTTTAACTTTGATATCTAGCAGTTGCTGTACCAGTCAGACCTCTTTTTCTCAACTTTTCTTACCGTTTTCCATCCCATTTCTGGGACTTGTCAGATGTGTTGGTAATGGAGGTTCCTGTTGGGACTCAATGCGTACCCCCTTCCCATCCTGCCACCACATTCCAGGGCTGTGCCTCAGAGGGGAAGGATATAGTAGAGCTTAAGAAAAACTGTTTGCCAAAAATAACTCAGACTTTGTTCCAACCCCTCTGGGTGTTTAGGTGCAGAAAGAAAATGAAGAACTGTGAAGATATGGAAACACTGCACAAATGTTACCAAAGACCAAGGAAATCAATTAGTTCAGAGTTAGGCAAGCAGCTATTTATATATTGTGATTTCAGGACCTTTAAGAAAGTCTCTCCTGCCAAAAATATTTTATGCACCACTATCATTCAGTACTTGATATTCAAAAATCACACACACAACCAAAATTCCTTTACTCAGCCCTCAGCAGTCAGGGTAGACTGAGTCATTTTGTGGTTATTTTATTTTGTTCTTTTCTGGTTAAACACCACCCCAAATTTTAGAGGTTTAAAGCAGCAGATACTTATTTCTGCTCTGTGCTATGTGTTCAATTCAGGACAGCTAGTAGCTCCGATACTTGTCGTTCTTAGTGGAGGAGCCACTGAGCCGCCACCATTTGGAGCATCACTGGCCACAGCCAGGCCACGGGGAGAGAGGCAGCCTGAGAACCAGTTCATCCACCTTCCTTCTGGAAATGGCCCGTCTCCTGTGCTCGCCTCTCATTGCTCCGAGCAAGCTCCATTGCCACCTCTAATTTCAAAGAGAGCACGGAAATTCCGTCTTTCCATACACCCAGGCTGGAAACTGGCAATATTCTCTGGACAGCACTAATGCCCGCCATAAGTCTTTTTTAAAATTTCTTCCTTCCAAAAGAAAGCCTTTAAAGATGACTTATTAACTCCTAAGGCAAAAAGTCCTCTTATTTCTTGTTTCCAGATGAGTGGCATGCAGATACTAAATACCTGGAAGTCACAAAAAAAGAAAGAGAAACTGGTAACCATATTTTAATCCAGGGCATATGATTAGGAGCGCAGCTGGAAGCTTCTATGTTGATTCATGACTTCAGCTTTCTGGATATTACAGATATGGCTCTCCTTTAAACAAAATAGCCAACATATAACAATGTCTTTATTGCAGGCAAACCAGTAACCGATTCCAAAGAGAAAGTCACTTGACTTTCCTATTCAATTCATATAATGAGTCAATAAAATACACTTGAGTGGATTTAATAGCATGACTTTACACGGAGCCCCACACAGAGATGCACATCCCATTTGCCTAAATAGACAGCTCTCATCTACGGGTCCTCTCAGAAGCACGCTTCTTGCCCATATGCCGAAAGACAGGCGTGCACAGTGCTCACTTCGTGCCCTGTGTGAATGTTATTGGGGAAGGGAGAGAAAGGGGACAATGGGGAACAAACAAAAATGAAAATACAGGCCAAACTGGAATCAAAAGGAGGGCATCGGATATTAAAAGGAGGACGGGGGGAAAGCAGCAAAGGGAAACGACGGATTTAGGGGAGAAAAACTAAGGCAGTGTGAGAGAACACGGGTCCGTGTGGGGGCTCTGACCAGTCATTCTGCAAAGGGAACCTGAGTGTCCGTGGGAAAGAGTAGATGGGCATGTAGGAAAAGATGAGTCCAAAGATCCAATACATTCAAGGGCAAGGAGTGCAACTAAATCTCACTTACTAAACTTCAAGGCCGTGAACTGACAGCTTTGGGACCCTGCAGTAATACCCACACACACGGTGTAGTGTGCCTACGATCCAGGGGTTGTCCTGTACACATAGATCAACTCATAAGGTGCTTAGAAACCATATGAGGTAGCTTCTGCAGTTATCCTTGTTCTACAGGTAAGAACAAAGGCAAACCAAGGCTAAGGGATTTATCAAAGGTTGCACAGTGAGTAATAGAACCAGGATTTGAACTTAAGTATTTAGCAGCAGAGTCGGTGCTTAACCACTCTTCTCCGTTGCACCTCGTTTCCTCTGAAGAAAGTATGTACATAGGAAAGCACTGATGCTCATGTATTCTCTCATTTGTTCATTAAGTTGTTCGTTCATGCATTGATTCATTCTTCTTGTCATTGACTCCTCAATAATTTCCTGAAAGATTATAGATGTCTGATTCTGTGCTAGGCACTTGGAAAGAAAAGATGATTAAGATGAGGCTCATTGCCTTTAAGGAGCTAGCAGGCTAATAGAGTGAGAGAGAAAAGTTAATAGCTCCATCGCATACTGTAGGTTTCACGTTAAATGCCTGCGCTAAGTTCAGCAGGAGTACAAATGAAGGTATAGATTTTTTTTCTTTTTTCTGGAAGGATAAGAAATAGTTTACAAGGCTGAGGCTTGAAGTGTTGACCAGGTAGCCGGTATGAAAGTGGCATTCCAGTTGAAGGGGCAACGAGATCCAGATGCATAGAGGCGCGAACCCCTTGGCCGCTGACATGTAAACATCGCCACTTGTAGAGGACACAGGGGCAGGGTGATGCGGAGAAATGATGCTGATGATAGACGTGCGTGCACCCGTGATGCGGTGGCCGTGGAAGGAGCAGAGGTGAGGCTGGAGACACAAACAGGGGCCAGACAGAATATACAAAACCGTGTGCACCTTATAGTTTTATTGAGAAAGGATTCTAAATTACCCAGTGACATCATCAAATTGGTTTCGAAACACTCTTTGTTGGCCCTGTAGAAAACAAACTGGAGAAAGCCGAGGTTGGAGTCAGAGGAATTAGTCAGTAGGCCTCTGCTTATTGGTTCTGCGGTAGTTCAAGTGAGGACAGAGCTGAGGCTATGGAAGAGGTGACAGAATGGATCAGACAATGAGAGGGAGGAGGGATTTTCTCGGAAACAGTGAATGTGTGTGTGTGTGTGTGTGTGAGTGTGTGTGTGTGTGTGTGTGAGAGAGAGAGAGAGTGTAGGGGGGCAGGGTGTTCAGAAAAAAGAATCAGAATGAGTCTATTTCCAGATTTTGGTGGGAGATGATGGTAAGATAGGCAACACCAGAGAAGATACCTTCTGAGGAAAGAAGGTGTCTACTGGTGATGTACAGAGAGCCGAGAGACAGACAGAGCTGTGAGAGTTACTGGTATATTATAGCTGAGACTGCCCAAGGTCGCAGCATTTTTGACTCTGATATCAAGGCTCCCAATTTGTATTCCAAGGTGCTCAACTCTGCAAAGAAATCTGCAATTATTTATTGTGAATCTATGAGCAGGTTACTCTGACAAATACTAAGAGGTCTCTAGCAAGGAGAAATGATCTACATATTACGATTTAAAATCATTTGATATTAATACATAATTAACTTGCCATGGCATTATTCACATTTTCTGAGAAATAATTGGTTTTTATTTTCTCTTTCATGTTTCTCTGAATGCCCATGAAATACTCATAGCCTGATTATATTTTTCATTTATTTCTTCACAATACACCTAACCTCTCTTCCACTCAAGATAGAAGAGTTTTGATGCTAAAAATAATGCTCTTGGAATAATCTTTCAGTCAGGAACCAATCCTTTCCCACTTGAGAAGTACACAAATGGGCCCAAATTAGGTTCTGGACTCCCTCTCTCTCCTGATTTTGTTATTGTTATTGGATTCTTCTGCATAATTTTGTATGATGAAGTGTTATTTTTAAAAAAATATCCATATAAGAGAGATTTTTTTCCCCATTCTAAACATAAACTTTTCCTGGTTTTAGGGGCTTAAGTGGCTTTTTGTGCCATATAAAGTACTTAATCATGTTCTTAATAATAATAATCCACTTATTGTCATATGGTAATAACTAGATTTGCAAATTAATTCAAGTAAAACTTCCTAGATTGCATTTTTTTCTTAGCTTGCCTTGCTAAAGGTAGTATTGCTAAACAAGTTTTTAGAGTACATGTATAGGTCTTGGTATTAATTTGTTTGCAATTAAAAACATAGGTTATTTTATACCTTCCCAAATTTCTGTAAGGTCTCTGAGGGCAGGGAACTAATCATCATTATATCCAGAACGGCACCTAACAGAGTATCTATAAAGAGCAGTCAATAAGACTTGTTGAATGAATACATCTGTTATTAACAGATTCTTGCTATCCGGAAAACACCAACATATAAACAGTTAAATATTTTGTCCAGAACTTCAATGGTGAGACTGAACATACGAAGCTGGAATTTTGGCTGTCGTGGTATAGTACATAGGTAAGCATGGAGACTCTGCTTCGGCTCTACTCCTGGCTCTACCATTGAAAGGCCTTGAGCCTGATTAAGGTTTCTGTGCCTCACATTTCTTGTCAATGAAATGGGAATACTAATCTCTTACTTGTGAAACTGAAATTAATATACAAAAGGTATTTAGAATGGGATCTATGCTGTTACGCAGAAAAATATGTTTACTTTTATTATTTTCAAAGATTATTAAGGTACCTGCCTCACTGGCAGAAAAAGCTGCCAATTATGTAGCAACTAATCCTTCAATGAAATCCATAGTATATTCTCCAGTGAGAGAGCTCATGGCTTGTATTACTGAAATTGTTGTTTTAGGAACCAATCGAATAACCTGACATAAATTCTATCTATAATTTCACAGAAGGAAGACAAAAGGACTTCCTTACAAGTAACTCTGAATGTGTCTGATGTGAGTAGTTAGACTTTAAAATCTTAAAAAACACCAAGATGTCTTGAATGTATTATGTACTTGATTTGCAAGTTGGGTAAGGATTTGTAAAATTGCCTTATAAACTGAGGGTTACTTCGTTTGAAGATGTAATGTGCGGGGTTTATCTGAGCTGGTATACATGATATATTTAGCTCTGATGAAATGTGACCTAGATACATTAATGTAACAGAGTCGTTTCGGAATTATTTGTTGATAAGGCTAATTACTCCCCCTTTCCAGCTGTTTCTTCTTTCAGAATCTTTGTGCCTAGTGGAAATATTAGAACCATCCATCTAAATTAAACTTACAGGGAAAAATGAAGCTTGTCCAAGCCGTGTTTTAGACTTGAGAATTACCAAGTGGGTATTTGCCCCAGTTTTTATCTTTTTAATCCTCTCCCAGAGATATGCTGATGGATCCCAGAGAGAGGGTCAGGGTGGGAGGATGAGAGAGGGAGGGAGGGGGAGAGAGAGAGTAAGGGTGGGAGGATAGGAGGGAGGGAGGGAAGGAGAGAGGGAGGGAGGGAGGGAGGGAGGGAGGGAGGGAGAGGGTAAGGGAAGGAGGATGAGAGGGAGGGAGGGAGGGAGGGAGGGAGGGAGGGAGGGAGGGAGGGAGGGAGGGAGGCATCCATGTGAGAGACACTGCTCCTACCAACACAGGCCAGAGCCAGTGTTTTTTGTTTTGTCTTGTTCTGTTTTTAATGATAATTGTGAATATGTGAGAACAGATTTGCACTCCAAGCATATTTTGAAATTAGGAAAGTATTCTGAGTAAAAGTACAAGTAATCTCTGCTTTAGTTCCTAATTTTTCATCAGTTTATAGTCTCACTTGAATGAATGACTCACATATGAAAGTATGTAGTTAAAATGTATTAAGTTTATTATATGAAATATATGCTGATATTTCAAAATTTGCAAATACAGTGAGATGCCATTCTTGTTAAAGTAGTTCTGGTATTTCAAAGTATATAAAAATCACTATGATCAAATTTCGTGGTAGTGAGACTGAATGCACTTTTAGAAATGTGTTATATAAATGCTGTTTTTAAATCTTTATGCCTATTGTTTATTTCAGATATCCACCTGTCTTTCTAAAAATATCTGTATATCCGTATGTGTGTATAAAATATATATATTATATATTTGTATATACATATTATCTTATAGAAGTTAAATATTCATGAAGTCTCCTAGGTTATATAGGAGCAATTGTGCCAAATCCCTATTTAGTTGGGCCTGAAAAGGGAGAGCCTACAAAATATCTGTTCAAAAACATGAGTCGCTTTGTAATGAATTTTAAAACTGCACAACATTATGAGATGTCAGGAAAGAAAAATCAGACAAAACCAAGATCCCCCAATTCTTCATATTTCTTTTTGTTTTTGATCCTCGTGTGGAAACCTCCTTAGAGACTTAGGTGTTGGAGATGGAAAATATTCTGCACCCCCAATCTAAGTCATGGGAGGGTAATTCAAACAAGTTAAAACAGAAGGTTTTGCACTGCCCTAGCCTGGGCAAGGATGGATTTGCCTGCAACCAATTAGTTGTCACTTCTTCTACAGGATTGGCTGCCTTAGGACATGCTCCAAAAAAAAGTGGGTAGGAAGAGCTTAGTCACGACCAACACAGTCTGGCTTTCAAATCACAGGCAGTTTGCTGCACTCCATCCAGAGAGGGTAGAGGAAAGCGAGGCTGGATCTGTCAGACGCCCGTGGAAGCTGGACACACCTAGAAGAAATCTGGCTGGACTAGTGACACAGTAAAGTATCAGTATGGAAACAGCAATGAGTAGAGGTCCACTGCCCGCAGTCTGCTTTTCTGATTTCTATTTCCTTTAAATCACAGCTCTCCAACATCAATAAAATTACAAAGTATTTCGTGAGGTAAAACAAGGTCATGGTGTTGTAATGAGCTGTTTTGTGAGTCTCTTTCAAATAAGTGCATATCCGAATCTATAGACCGTTTTAACACACAGGTTTAAGGAAAAGCAAATGGTGAAAATCATTCGAAACAGCTTGAACTTTGTGGAGTTACATATAAGTGGGTCACACAGCAATGAGACTGCATATCTAAGAAGGGTGCCAACTGAAGAAGGTTAATTCTTCCAGAACAAATCCTTCCAATAGATACAAATTTTGAGATAAAACAACTAAACTAAAACCCATAAACTGGCATTAGAGTCCAGGGAAAAACTGTATGGCCAGTATGAGACTAATCTATGAAGATATTGACAAAAATGGAGACATTCATGAAAGAAATTTTGTGGGAGGATAGCAATTAAAGTTGGGGAGAAACCATAAACTGCTGCACTTCCACTATCAAAATGTAAGCAGTTCAGTAGTAATGTAAATGGCGAAGTGATAAAGATCGTAGTGAAGACTGTCCCATAGAAATGGGAAACAGGGAAATACTGTAGCAAGTGAAGCCCTGACACCCAGTAGCAGAGGTTCGGGTCCCCTGGTTGCAAGGTTTAAATGGCAGGCTTTTTATCTTTGTGACTTTCAATTAGACTCTGCCAGGGGCAGGGCAGGGAGGGAATATTAATGCCGGAGGAGCGAGGTGCTGTTCCCTGCTTCAGAGTCAATGTTTGTTCAGGCTGCGGCATCCGGAATGCTTATCCAGAAAGTGGTCATTAAAAGGTTAAAAAGAACAGCTTGAAATATTTACAATGTAAAGGTTTTACTCTCCTCTCATAATCTTCAAAGGCATGCGGAAATACATGCAGATGAGCGGTGCCTGCTGTTACGAACACTGCACCACCCAGGAAAAACGTCTGAACATTTTTGGTTCAAAACTAAGGAAATTGAACTGTTTGGCACATACTGACTCCGAATGTAACACGACAGGCGCATATCTGCATACTCATCTTTTGCTTTTTCCTTTGAAAGTGTTCAACGTTTATAACTACGTCCTGAAGAGACAAACACCCGCTCTGCTCCGCCTTAGTAGTATGCGAGTAACATTCTCCCCGGTGCGTGCAAAAAAATCCCTCTCCCTCCCCCCTTCTCCCTCTCCCTCCCCCCTTCTCCCTCTCCCTCCCCCCTTCTCCCTCTCCCTCCCCCCTTCTCCCTCTCCCTCCCCCCTTCTCCCTCTCCCTCCCCCCTTCTCCCTCTCCCTCCCCCCTTCTCCCTCTCCCTCCCCCCTTCTCCCTCTCCCTCCCCCCTTCTCCCTCTCCCTCCCCCCTTCTCCCTCTCCCTCCCCCCTTCTCCCTCTCCCTCCCCCTTCTCCCTCTCTCTCTCTCTCTGTCTCTCTCTCTCTCTCTGTCTCTGTCTCTCTCTCTCTCTCTGTCTCTGTCTCTCTCTCTGTCTCTGTCTCTCTCTCTCTCTGTCTCTCTCTCTCTCTCTGTCTCTCTCTCTCTTGTTCAAGTTGCTCATTTAGATTTTATCGCCTCAGATCAAACAGAAAAGAGGAGACAGATCCAACACCCAATGCTGACAGCGTACCGTGGGGGCTGGAGTTACAACAGGTCTCCCTTTTAACAGAAAAAAAAAAAAAAAAGCCCCGAAGGCGGAAAACCGCACACTCGGCCGTCTCCCACCCTGGGAAAGCCCCCGGAGGCAGCAGGAGCGCGGCCGGTCCGGTCGCTCGGGGAAACGTGAACTCTTTAGAGCCGTCGGTTGACCGCGGCCGCCAGGTCGGGGGGGGTGCCCGCGGAGAGGCTGGGAAGGAGCCGCCGAGGGAGCCCGCGGCTGCCCGACCTGCGTGACCCGCAAACGGGCGGCCGGCGGAGGGAAGTCGCCACCCCAGAGCCTGGAGGAGGAACCGGTCCCGACGGCGGGAGCGTGGAGGAATGAGCGACACACCCAGGGGCCCAGGGAAGCAAAGAAACTTCCTGCTGTCTGAGGCCACCAACACGCACTGAGCCGGGTCCCGCGAGCGAGCGCTGATGACTGAGTGCGGGCGACGCGTCCCCTCGCCCGGCGGGAGCCGAGCCTCTTCGCCCCTCCAGGCAGCCGCGCCGCTCCCCAGCCGGGGGGTCGGGGGCTGGCGGCGGGCGCGGCCCGGGGACCTGGGGACACGCGGCCGTTGCGTTAGCCACCCCGCACCCGCACCCCCCGCAGCACCGTAGCAACCTAGGGGCCTGCGGGGAGCCGGCTGCGCCGCCGCGGGGAGCGGTCCCCGGCCGCGCGTGGGCTCCGCTCCGCCCGCGCGCTGTGGGCGAGGCGAGCAGCGCTCCGGGCGCCCCGCCGCTCCCGCCGCCGCCGGGGCTGTGCCGCCGCAGGTGCCCCGCGGACCGCGACCCCGAGCGCGGCGGGGGTGGGGGTCCCTGCGGGCCCCGAGTCCCCGCGAGCCCTCCTCCCGGGCCTGGCTCCTCCTCCAGGCGCGGGGCTCGTGCTCGCCGCTGCCCGCGCGCACCGCGCCTCCGCTCGCGTCCCCCGCCCCGCCCGCCCGCTCCCGCCGACGCTGCCCCCTCCTCCTCTCCCCCTCCCCTCCTCCCCTCCTCCCCTCCTCCTCCCAGCCCCGCGCCGCCACTACGGACGCTTCGCCTCTACTCCTCGCGCGGCCGCCGCTCCCCGCGCTCCTCCCGGCGCCGCGGGCCCTCGGCTCCCGGCTCTGGCCGCCGCGGCCGGGCTCTCGCGTCCCTCCCAAGTTTCCTCTCTGCCCAGGGCCGGGGCAGCGCGAGGGAAGCAGCGCGTTCCGCCCGCCGCTGCAGGTAAGGGCGCCCGCGTTGGTGCCAACGGGGACCCTTTCCATTGCCCGTGCCTGGCGTGTGTGCCTTGTCCTCCCCCTTCCCCCCCCCCCCCCCGCTCCCTGGAAACGGAGGGGGTCGGGCTCGCGCCCCTCGCAGCCCCTCTGGGCAGAACCGCGGCCGCGTCCCCAGAAGCGCGCGTGCGAGTCGGGGGCTGCGGGGGGCGGCGCGGCGCGGGCGCCTGGCTGCCCCACAGTCTCCAACTTCGCGCGCGGCGCTCGGCGACCTGCCGCCTGGGCTGCACCCGGGGCCCCGCGCTCCCGCCGGGAGCGGCTGTCCCACTCGAACCGGACAGAACCGAACCGAACCGACCCCGGCTGCCTCCGAGCCGCGGTCTTCGGCAAGTGTGGATGGGCAGGGAGGGCGACCGCGATGCTTCGTTGGCGAGGGAGTGGAGAGTGAAAGGCGAGAGGACTGCAGCCCCGGAACGAGAAGACACGCTCGACGTAAGGGGCCGGCTGCGCCCTGCTCCCTCGCCTCGGCCGCGGGGTGGTCCTGGAAGAGCGGCTGGTGGCACGAGGCGCCCGCCTCTCCCCCCCCTTCTCGAGCTCCCCTCCAGCCCGTTCTCCCCTCTGGCTCCCATGTCATTTCGGGGTCCCGTGTGTTGTTATTGCACGTCTGTGTGTGCGCGCAAAACAGTGTTTGCCGACGACGGGCAGAGTGTGATGACTTGATCATCTGGCTGTCAGAAGGAGAAGGAACCCCCCAAACCAGAGCCAGCGCTCACCCGCCCAGCTCGCCCTGCCCCCTGCGCTGGAATCGCCCCCCAGCTGTGGCAGAGTCCCCCGAAATGACGGCCTCCGGGGGCTGCTGGGACGGCGGGGCGGCATTTCATTTTGCGTCTTTCGGTTTCCTTCCAGGGCTTTCCGAAGGGAGGCGAGGACCATGAGGCCGACCGTGGGCAGCGCGCAGCTGCTGCTGCTGGCCTCCCTGGTGGGGGGCCCCGCCAGGTGAGCGGCGCGGCGCGGCTTCGGGGAGGGCTGCCTTTCCACGAGCGAGGCGTGTGCGGAAGAATTTTTTTCTAATGATTTAAAAAGATTGTACCAAGAACCTGAACTACGTAGTGGCAGACGTGATAAAAAGTTCACTGCTTCTGGCTTTTAGCTATAAATACAAAAGTGAACGGAAACATTTCCTAAAAAAAAAAAAAAAAAAAAAAAAAAAAGGCTGAAGAAAACAGTATCCTTTGGATGGCATATTCTTGCAAGGAATTGAAGGGATGAAGTTATATGCATTTTTAATAACACCAAACTTCAATGAAGTCATCAGTTTTTCTTTAAGCCAAATGAAAAAGCACAAACTAAAATCATTTGTGTTAACTTCACGTTTTCCTTCCTCCCTCCCTCGCTCCCTCCCTCTCTCTTTCTTTTCTTTCCTTTCTTCTTGGCTCTTTTAGTCAACAGAGAAAAGCTAAATGATATGTGAGCCTTAAACCTCTAGGTGGAGGTAGTATACAACTTCACAATCACAAACAATAAAATAAAAGCTTAATTTGTTAATCAACTTTTTATATTATTGATTTGGAGATCTTTTGTTCTTAAAATAATTACTGTCATAAAGAGTACTGATTTTAAACATGTAACTAAATATTTTGCCTATGTTCTACAAACATGAAATATTTTTTTGCTTTTAGTAATTTCATCATAGTTGTAGTCTTTTCTGATTTTTTTATGACCACTGGACATCTTTTATTGATTGCCTTTAGTATGTTTTTAAAATACCAGGGGACTTAAAATATAAGATTCATAGGAATGTTCATGTAACCACTCCTTTTTTTTTTTTTTTAAGAAAAAAATGTTTATTAAATCTTTATTTCCCTTTTAACTTTTCATTTTTCTGTCCAATCTGTTGTCAAAGTATGAAAATATTTCCTAGAATTGAGAAGAAATAAATCTCTTTATAAAGACTCCTTTTAACTGGAGAAAAGTCTCATTTGACATCTTAATACTGACTTTAGAAAGAAACTGTGATATGTGATTCAAAAAACCCACTTTTGACTGAAAAGCTCTATGTGAAACTTTATGACTGTCTTAGTGATTGGTTCGAAAATTAGCTTAAGACATGGAGGAACTTGAGGATGGAGGGTCTGAACTAATTTGCTTACGTAATTTTTAAACATTTATCTTTATATCAGTGTTTTAATATTTTCCCTGCTTTCAAGACAATATTTTAAATTGGTTATCAGTTTTTGATGTATTGTGACTATTTTTAGCTACTAGCTGTGTAATCATTTAAATGCAAATGGACCCTGTCAACGATGTTTTACATAATACACCTTGCTCAGAATGCAGATTACATAGAATCTTTTATTTTAAAGGAGCGAACACACTTGATCAATTAATAATCATTGAAAATCCTCAGCTTAACCATATTTCCCTCTATTAGTTTTCTGTTCTGTATTTGACCAGTAATGCTCATGCCAGTATTTCATTCTATTATATAAAAGATTCTCTATTTACTTATTTTTGGCCAGTAATTTAAATCTCTGAATCATTCTGGGGGAAAATGGCAGTGTAGAGGGACATTCTGTTTTATACAGAATGCTTCTGCATCAATTTGCTGGATGTCACAAAATCAGGTCTCTGGCTTTCTGATGGAAAAATAATGGAGAAAATCACTGTTTGTAACCCTCTTTTTGGTGATATTTTAAGACCATTTGTTCTTTCCACAAATTTATCACACACACACACTTACAAAAGTAGCTGGGCGTTTGAATCTTTAGGTGACCCCTGTCTCTTTCCTCAAAGTCCTGCCAGGAGGGGTCTCGACCTCCTAGGCTGTCTGCAGCTCTGAATGTGCTGCTGATCCTTTCAGAGCCCACCTCCACCTCCTGGCTCCACGCAGACTGGAACACAGCCAGCAGAGTTCCCCTGATGTCTGTATTGCGCTTGGCCATTGGGTGGAGGTATACCCAAAGTAAGGAAGTCATCTTGGCTTAAAAAGAGAAAAAGACATAAAGAGAAAAAGAAAGGCACTCATGAGGAAGGCAGAGAAATTTAGTGTCTCCAAGGGAGCAAGTTTTTTCTGAATTAATATTCAAATCACTGAAGAATTATTTCAGGAGACCCTTTGATTATTGTAGTTAGAATAACATTACTAATAGTATCTGCTTGTGATAATCTGCAATCATAATATATTCTAGGGAATAGATTTTAGGAAAAAAAGGGATAGTCCATACACATTGCTAAGGGGTAGATACCTGAAATAATTTTGACGTCAAACTTTCTAATAATCTGGTATTTAGTATCCATTTTCCACAGCATATTTACCTTCCCCCATAGACATATAGGTATTTATCGAAGTGAAAAGAAGAGTGGGTTGCACTAATAGTTTAGGGAGCCTTAAAATTCAAATCAAGAAAGAAAAGCATATTGGCACTTGCAAAACACATATGTATATGTATCAGCTTATAAAATTATCTGTTTAGGTTGGTGCTGGCTAACATCCAAGAAGATGGGCCTGAAAATAACATTACCATCTTTACAAGAATTCTAGACAGACTTCTGGATGGTTACGATAATCGGCTGAGACCAGGACTGGGAGGTAAAAATAGTTTTACCTTTTTTAAACTCTCACGAAATAATACCTTTAGAAGTTAAGATAAATATTTATATTTTAATACATTTTATGTATAAATGCATTTCCATGTATTAAAACACCGTAGATAATAGAAAGTAAGGTGTATGAAATAAACATTTTCTGTGATTCCTTTTATGCATACACACAACATATTTAACATATCTTTTATAGAATTGCTCAAGTCCTATAAGAGCCCTGACCTTCTGCATGAGTAGTTTTAAGTTAGTTCATTTACAATGGTTAAATTTTGTAAACTTGGAGTATGTGAAAGGGCCACATTATTGGGCAGAAATGCTTGTGTAATATCTGGTTTCCTTCATCACATTTTATAGGTGCCCATTTTAACATCAGTACAGATATGCACAAATGGGTTACATAAATAAAAGAGTATCTGTGTTGTATTTCAACACACACTCTTTTTAGGATTCTGTGATATTTCTTATACAGCATGTGGCATTTCTAAAATGCAGCACAGGTTTGGCATTCTTGGAACTTTCAAAGACATTTAGATTCACGTTAACTGTAGGCCTAAATTTATTGGGCTGTGGCAGAGTTTGACTTGAAATGTAAACATTAATTTTTCAACTCAGAAAAGCAACCTGTTTTTATTCATAAAGGTAAAGAAAATTAGGCTTGGCTAATACGTTAAATTTTCATTATATTTCAGCATAGCTATATGATACTAAGGAGATTAGGTGAAAGAAGGCTAAATGTGTAATTCTTAAAGGGGTTTTGAGTTAAAATATCATTACTTATCCCTTCTAATGTGAGATATATATCTGTATGCGCACATTTATCACATGTGTGCTGTACTTACTAGGGTGTTCAATTTAACAGTTAATTCAAAATTAAGAGAAATTAGTTGAACACTTGATATTAATCGAAGATTTATATAGTTAGCGTGGTTATTACCAGGTTGGCAATTTAGCAATATTAAGTTGAATAAGTACCTGGATGTTTACGTAAATACTTTCTTTGAAAAATGTAGGTGGTTGTTAATTTAATATATATTTAGCAATTGTACGATTTGCATTGTCTAGGAATCAGAAAGAGCAAGGAAAAATACAATGTGTTTTTAAATAATAGGTCATTTAATTGCTATTAGTTTTTGACTTGAATCCTGAGTATTACCTTGCATTTTAAGAGAGAAATGCTGAGAAGGAACAATGTTCAGAAATATGACACTGTATCTCTCAGAAAGAATTCAATGGACAGTTAGTTTTCTAAAAGGAAAGACTGAAAGGAACAGACCATTTCCTTAGTAATTAGTATGCTTAATGTGCATGAATATAAGGTATTACTGTCCATGTTAGCATATATGACAAAGAGCTATTGCCAAACTCATGCAACAGAAATATGCCTAGCATAAGGCTTTCACAATTCATGATGGTGGTTTGAGAGTTAGATTGCACTGAGGCAGATATTTTCCCTAAGCCATGAATTGTATCACTTTTAAATAAATTATGTGCTGTCCAAAACCAAAAATATTTGAGCTAGACCTTGGATTTTGTCTCTGAGGCTTTAGGAGAAATTATTACACTGTGGCTGTATGGCTGGTAGTAGAAACTACCTGTGGCAGGGCATGGATTTTGCCATTTATCTCTTTATATTTCTTTTGTAATGTCTCTTACATTCATTTTTACTTCCATTGTCAAGACTCAAATATAGATCCTGTCACCATTTTATTTGGGTTAATGTAATAGATTAAGTGGATCTTCTTGACTAGTGTTTTCTGGTTTCCCAAACTTTATCTGATGTTTTACATATGCTAATATTATTAGTGTTCTTTTATATTTATGATGCTTTTATATGCCACTCTCTTTTCTTGATCAGATGCGTTCCGTGGCTCCCCATTGCCTTCAGTAGACGGTGGTGAGGAGTAGTGGAAAGAATATGGGCCTTGGAGGCAGATAGATCTAGATTGGAGTTTCTTCTCCACCCACACACAAAACTGTGCCTTTCCCAGTTAATCTCAGTTTCCTTTATTTAAAATAGCCATGATATATCTCCCTTTCTACTTCATAGGGCTGACGAGAGGATTACATAAACCAAAAGTGTACACAAGCTCGTGCCACACACTGGCCATTCAACAAAGATCTATTTCCTCTCTCTTCCCTTAGCTGTCTAAGTTGCCGATCAGGGTTTTCTACAATCTACTTCTCTGGCTCCATTTTTCCTTTGCCCTCCCATCCATTCTGCACTTCAAATGCATCTATTCACTTTCCTTTGCTAAACCATCCACGTCTTCTGCCTGGGCCTTTGGGCATATTATCGCCTCTCACTGGAATTACCTTTCCTCTTCCTCTCTGAGGATCTAAACCTTACCTGTTCTATAAAGACTACGTCAGCACTGGTCCTCTTTAGTAAAGATTTTTCTTAACTGAATTGAAGCACCCAGATTCAATTTTCTCTCTCTGGAATTTCTTTAGTAGTTGTTGGCTCTGTATCTCATTTGGTACTTATTATGTGCTATCTTGGATTATTTATTATGTTTTTATGTGTCTCTTGTTACTTTAACAAGATTGCAAGCTCATTGAGACAAGATATTGTATCATAAATCTGTGTGCTTTCAGCAACTAAATATTGATTTGCATATTGTGGCCATAAAATAAATGTTGATGGCTTGATTAACTTTTCTGTGACCAGTTAATCATCTGTAAAATGGAGCTACTCATACCTGGCTGACCATGTTCAAGTGATATGTTGAGCATCTTGCTGCAGAATTGCAGTGTTGCTTGGTGAAGAGAACCTAACTTTAGACTGTGGGGATTTAGGGAAAATCCTGGTTCTGGTACTGAACAATCCTGTGACCTTTGAAACTTAGCCTCTCTGGGTCCACATTTGTCCTGTATAAAATGATGTTACTAATAGTTTTGATGACTATTAAATACAGTGACATATACAAAGAATTTAGCACAGTGACTAGCATATAATAGAGAGTTAATAAATAGCAGTGGCTAAAAGACTTCTACAAATTTTCTAAATGTACAGTTGTTAATGTAAATTATTCTTATGGTTACTTCTGCATCCACAGTTCTTAGCCTGAATGTTCATATGTCATTCCAAAGAGAAAGTTCAGGGAAATTACTTGTATCATTATGTTCCAGAAATTAATAAGGGAAAAAATGGGTTTGATTCTATTTTAATATATCAAACTGAACATCTCTATTGATGAGTAATTTGGATAATTAATCTCAATTATCACTTTCTTTCCTTTGTGACTAATATAAATGAATAAATAGGAAAGAGCAATCAGTTCTGGACCATGAGTTAGAAAAATTGTTCTTTTCACCTGGCTGTGCCACTTGCTAGATCTTATCTTAGGCAGGGTACTTAGACAACCTGAGCTTTGGCATTTTCTCTGGGAATATGGGAATCATTGTATTTTATTCTGAGAGAAGGAGGGTAAATTGGGATTCACATATATAACAAAAGTTATACAATATACCAAGTGATACAATTTTAAGATATTTAATGATTAATAATAGATCCTCTTTAAAAGTTAAGTCAGATCATGCTGCTCAACTGCTTGAAACCCTGCAATGGTTTCTACTTCATTCAGAATAAAGCCCAGATTTCTGTGGTGGCCTCCAGCACCCTGCAGGACCTGTCTCTGTTTTTCCTCTGACCTCCCCTCACACGACTCTCCCTGCCAATGCTGCCGCCGTCACACTGGTTTCCTTGCCGGTCTTTGAACGCACCAGGATGCTCCTTGGAGCCTTTTCCCTGGATATCCATTGATCTCTTCTTCTCAATGAGGCCTACCCTGACCAACCAGATACATGCAAGATAATTTATATCTTTATTCATGTTATGTTTATTGCTTATTTTTGGTCTCTTTTGCTACTACGTAGGCTCACTGAGGTCAGGGATTTTAGTCCATTTTGTTCTTTGGTTCCTATCATCAGTAAGTACTCAATTAAATATTTCTTGAATAAACATTTATTGCATTTATTTATTTTATTTTATTTTACTGTGCTACTGGGGAAAAGAATCAACTATAGATAGAAAGTATTCTTAAAATAAATGGAGCAGTTGTTATTTAATTACCACCTTAGACTTTCACTATTAGCATCAGCATATCTAAGGCTGAGTTCTCGTGAATTGGAACCATTGTTACACCAGTTACTCAAATTTCTGATTTAATGTTAGGTGCAGTTCTGCCGTGAACTGACTATGATTTTGGATGATTTTGGATGATTCATTTATCTGAACTGTGACTTAATTTTCTCCCCTGTGAAATGGAAGGAAAAGTTCTACTTATTCTGTTTATATTTCACAGGGATATTATGGGCTCAAGGAAATTAATATTCTTAAGAAAGCATAGTGTGACATACATTTGATGAGTCTTAGTATTGTTGGGAATAGCAGGGGAGAGTTCTTCAAGGAGATGCCATCTTACAAGGTCGCATCCTTTAAAATCACAACCAGAAAATACTGGAATGTCTTGTGCATTAGTGGGCCTACTTCCTTGTGAGCCTGGAAGCCTGAGATGGGTTTGCCTTGATGTCTTATCTACCAAGACCACACATTCAGATCAACTAGAACAAATAACCGAATCGGTTTTTCCTTTTCTTTATTTTAGTCACTGGAGCTAACAATTCATGGTATCGCTCATCTATTTTTATATTCCATAAGAGGCTTTCCAATTGTTAACTGAATGAAAGGAGCAACATTTGTTTTTTAGATGAATTTTATGGGGTCATTGGAAAAGTGGATGTGTAGACAGGCCTTGTATATTTTGACAGCTAACATCCACAGTGTTAAACAGTGACAACTATTAGAAATGACAAGCCTTGGTATCTAAATTATAGATTTAGTCTGGAGAATCTAGATTGAGTACCATGCTTAATTGCATGTCAAAAGGCTGTTTTGAGGAGGTTGTCTAGATAGGTTTTTTGTTTTTTTTTCCACTCAGTTCTCTTGTTTTATACTCTGAAACCTTGAAGACTCTTACAGCTTAAAGCCATGAAAAACACGTACGATCATAGTATTAGGGTGGCTGAGGGTGAGTTTTCAACTTCACTCTTGGATATTTATCCTCAGGCTATAGGGTGATGTGTGGTAACATGTTCTATGAATTTTACTACTCTCAAATTTATAAAAATAAAATATAGACTATTCAGTGGAAAATGTATAGAAAAATCTGATCTCTCCCAGAACCTAAGAGGGACTCTGACCTCAAAACAACATTGTATTACTGTATAAAGTAATGGTTAAGACCAATGCCTCTGGATACCAGCATCTTTGGATTTGAATTCTGTTGCCACCCTATATTAACTACAAAACTTTTAACGTATTACTCAACCTCTCCTTGCTTTTGTTTCATTTGTACAATGAGAGTAAAATTATGTAACTTATTGGTTTTCTGGGATTGAATTTTTTGAATCTGAATCCTTCGGACAGTTTCTGACATGCAGACTAAAACCTCAATACATATTGATATTATTATCACTGTTATTTTTGGTCCTACTATACTACTTCTACTATGAATGCAATAGAAGACATCACCCAGTGTTTCAATTAATTTATAACAGCTATGACTTCTAAAAAATGATAAATTTGTAGCTCATATAACCCACATTTAAAGAAAGGAGATGTTTGTATCTTTCTTACACAGTGAGTTTCATTGTGCAGGCACACTTTTGTATGTGTAAGGAATCTCTGAAAACAAAACGTACCATAAAAGAAATATGACAAATTTATTGCTTCTATAATTATTATGACATATCACAATTTGGCATCATCAGTTCATGATAATGAATTTACCTGTAGGAGCAAAATTATATTTGTATCAAAAAAGCTCATTATAAAACATCAGTAGTGATTTTAGAGATGTTAAGCTGAAAGAAGCATGTTGATCAGCCTAATACTGGATGTGCCAGGTACTTGAAAGGTCTTGTAACTATGGAGTGTATGCCTGACACTTGACAGCATCCTATGAGGTTAGGGGTGGTGGAAGCATCAGGAGGGAGACAGCACATTGTAAATGACCTGTAACCTCTCTAAAGAGTTCAGGAGGAAGGGAAAGTGAGCTGCAGGATGAGCACAACGGAGGAGATTAAGTTGTCAAGAAGTTCTAGTCTCGGGTGGAGGGCACATAAACCTCCAACATTGGGGACTCTGCTTCTTTGAAAAGCTGTGATATTTGGCATTCTCCTCACTCAGCAGCTGCACTTGGGGCTGATGCTCTCGAAGAAGCACAAGGCAGCTAGAATCTCATCTGTCACCCCTTCTGACTTAGACTTCTTAGATTCCCTAAAGTGTCCATAGGAGGGTAATTTTCAGAATAAGCCTTGGCATCGAGAAATTTCAGAGATTTTTTCACTCTCTGCCACCAGATTGCACTCACTTGAGTTTGCCTAAGGGTCACCGGGGACACGGCATTTGATTATTTCATGAGTGAGAAAATGGAAATGAGTTTAGGGTGATTTCACATAAGGGTGTAAATAGCTTTCAGGAAATGTGTAAATGACTACTATCAAGTCACTTGTTATTTCCTATTCACATAAAATTATTTTGTGGAAAGCATGAAACATAGAAAGCAGAAAGGTACTTGCTGCCTGAGGTGAGATGCTACAGGCGAGGCTGGAAACTCTGGGCATGCTTTTCTTTCTTCTTCTTCTTTTTTTTTTTTTTTTAATATATCTTTATTGATTTCAGAGAGAGGAAGGGAGAGGGAGAGAGATGTAGAAACATCAATGATGAGAGAGTCACTGATTGGCTGCCTCCTGCACGTCCCCGACTAGGGATCGAGCCCGCAACCCAGGCATGTGCCCTGACCGGGAATCGAACCCCGATCACCTGGATCCTAGGTCGACGCTCAACCGCTGAGCCACGCCCGGCTGGGCTGGGCATGCTTTTCAAAGTCAGTTCCTTCAATTTTGTCCCCTGGCCAGCTACCTGCTACTCCCCTCTGGCACCAGAATCCTATGGGCTTCATTACAGTGCATGTTAGGTTAAAATAACACCACCACCACCACAGGGCAGTGTTATGCACATGCATTTGGATTCTTTCTAATATTTCAGGGCAAAACTAAGGAACATCATATGTTTCTGCACACCCGCACTAACGCTGTGAGTAACCCTGTCAGACTAGCACTAAGACCGGCTTCTTCAGAAATGTTGAGAGTGGAGGTAATTTTGTGAAACTTATTCTGTTTGTTGTTTTAACTACATATATATAGCTTGCAATTATTTCACAGAAAAGGCAGCAATAACATGCCTGAGATTGCATGGTGGGATTTATACTCTCAGATCTCCAGCAAAATTCAAGGTAACGTCATTGAAGTGCACGGCCCAGAGATTACTGCCTGTGTTTTAAGAATCCAACGCAAAGGCTTTGTCTTTCCCTTAAAACATTACTTAGTAGCAGTTTGTTCTGTCAACCATTGCTGTTAGAAAGGTGTTGCCCTCAGCTGTAATTTCCAGGGATTGTTATTTTTGCTTTTTCAGGCACAAGTGTGCTTTACCCACCGTATTGTTTGCCCTCTAGCTTTTAACTCAGGTGCAATCAAAGTCGTTCTTTTTCCCTCGTCTTTGAACATCCAGTGGATAAACTGACCGTAGGCATGACCCAGCCATTTGTTTCAGTATTATTATTTTTATTGCTACAGCTCAGTCATATTGTAGAAATCTATGTTAGTTGTGGAGATGGCCAAGTAAACAGCTTGGCCAGTCAGTAATTCATTGCTTTTCAGTATATTAACATGGAAGGAGTGAAATGAAATTATTCTAGTATTCTGTTCCCTCACCATGTGTGTTGAAGGCTTCTGGCGTGCCCGACCTTCTGCAGGTATGAAGATGTAACGTCCAGTGTCGGCCTCAGGGGATGACCTTCCTCGGAGGACAGATTGTTAATATAACTTGAAACACTAGAACATGCTATTGAAGTTTAGAGAAGTAAGAAATCACTTTTACTTGCACCATATATAGTTCTGTGCCTGTATACATAGTTCATTCATCCAACTGTTTCTAAGGGCTGGAGATTTGCTGGGCCCTATTTTAAATGCTGGAGACACTATGATGAACAAGAACCAGTCTTTGCAGAAATTCACATTACACCAGATTTTGGCTCTTTCTGCCTTTTGAGTGTCCTAGACATTGTTTTCTTTTTCCCCCTCCTTAATTAAGAGTACTGTATGATCACCCTGTATTTCCTTTATTGAACTGTAAGTCTTCTCTCGGAAAGGGAATCGTGATTTCTGGCATATTCACTGCCAGGCTGAGAGTTATGCTCTCTGTGGAAGTACATAGCGATCAGAGAGCACGTCTTTCTCTCTGCTGTAGGGGTGCGAGAGTGTTTATGTTGTGTGGCATTCCCAGAGGCAATAAAGCAAGTGTTAATTCCAGTAGAAACTTCTTGACACTCCTCCGTTCTCTTCTTAAGGAAACTGTATTTTCTGCCTTAATTTGTTTTGAGCTACAGATAAGTTAAATAATAACTAGATATGCCCTGTGAAATAAAGAAAATAAATGACATGAGATATAATGTAATGAGTATTTGAATTTTTAATATTCCTGACAAAATAGAATTCTGAAAACTTGTTTTTAATTTGATATACTCTCATTTCTTGAGGTACAGATCTTATCATTTAAGAGTAAAGGATGAAGATAATAAAATTAACATTTAAATTCAAAAGGATTTCACGTAGAAGCTCATCAAATTAGGAAAATCAATTTATCATAAGACATTGATCCCTTAGAATTCCCCACTGGGCTTTCTCATTTCAGGTGACTTACATTAGGTGTAGTTTTCATATATTTGTAAGTTTTTATTATACCTTTTTAAAAATTAAAAAAAACCACCTAGCATGTAAAAAAGTGTAAGTCCATCTTTATCTTAATTTGATGTGAGTTAAATGATGTGAATTTTTAAGTTTTTTGTATTTATACTTGTTTTTTTCAATATTTAAAACATGTTAAAAATAAAAGTTTTTATATAAAATTCAAAAATATAGTACTCTGTTATAAGAGCATCCTTTTAAATAAACATCTTTATTAAAATTCAGGATGTTCCTCATTAGGGAGTGAATGTAAAATGTAGCACAGACAGAGATTGTTCCAGTAGTGTGTGGGAGGCCATTCTTTCTGTACTATGGTATTTCAGTTAAGGTATTATGAATTTGATTTAAAGCATAATGAAAAATGTAAGGTTTTTCTTCTTCTGATATAGTATTCACAGAAAAATATACGTCCACATTAAGATAGTGCTGTTTTCAACTATTTGGTGGAGATGCTTAGTGAAGTCTACTAGACTTTAGAAGTATTTCAGGACTATGAAATGATGAGTGATACAATGAATTTCTTCTGTGAGTTGAGGGGTAGAGCTATGTCACAAGGTTAAGGAAGGTTGAAGAAAGGATGAGAGAGCTTCCTAATGGCATTCCCAAACCCATTATTTAGATTATGTTTTGTAGTGGTACCAAAAGCATTTTAGTAAGTACTAGGGAAGCATTTGGCTTCCATTAAGAAGGTAAAAGGATCAGGTGCTTTTAGTGTGGTATGTATTGAAACCTCTCCAGGGAAAGGAGATCTCCAGGCTTGAATTGGAGGAGTGGTCTGGGAGAATGTGAACAAAGGCCATGGGAGACATTTAGAAAAAGGTGAAAGGTTTCCACTTTGCTCCTAGTTACTCACAAGTAGGTTTTACATTTGAAGCAAAAGATGCTGAATTGCTACTCAGATATAGGGGTTGGGAAGTCCAAAATTTTTCAATTATATGAAATTTTTAAAAGCCTTTACAATAGAATTAGGCAAATCAGCCATAGCCAGGCAACAGCAGTAAATGGAACAAATTCATATTTGTTACCATGATTACATAGAGAAGCTTGTCAATCTCTTAAGAAAGAAAATAGTGAACTAAAATGCCAGGCAGGTTTACAAGGAAGATTAAAATTTGGATACCAAGAAAGAAGAAGTCTTAATTAAAAGAAAATGGAATTGCAAGGCTGGTGTTCCAGTCGGGTAGAGGGGAATATGGGAGAGTAGATATAATTAGTTATCTAGGGCATGTGAGAGAATCATCATCGAAACAAAAAGTGTGAGGCTGATGATTGTACTTTGTAGAATAGCAAAAGAATGGTCCAATAGATGTTAGAGGAGCTGGAGCTCTACCATCTCCAGAGAGTAAAAGGTGTGGGCTTAGGTGGTGAAATGTTATGAGGGAATGGGGCGAATGTAGGGCCACTTTAAAGGGAGTTGTCATTAGAACATTACAGTAAAGTCCCCTGATAACTAAAAATTAAAACGGAATATCCTTTTATCATTGTGAGTAGCTTTTGCCTTAATAACCGTTACAGAGTTGCAAGATCAAAGATAAGTAACAGGAAAAGTAAACAGAACCATATTACTAATAGTGTTTATATTAAAGCCTGCCACCATTTCAAAGAGATTAAATATAAAAACTTGGCTTGTTATTCTTAAAACCTATAAACCAGAATAACAGTGTCAGAATTCTTTTTTTCTTCAAATTTTAAGTGCTTTTATTTATTACTTATTTATTTATCTATTTTTAATTTATCTTTATTGTTGAAAGTATTACAAATGTCCCCCTTTTTTCCCCTCCACCCAGCACCATCCCCTCCAGGTCTTCACCACACTATTGTTTGTGTCCATGGGTTATACATATATGTATATAAGTTCTTAGGTTCATTTTTCCCCACCCACCCACCTGCTCCTGACTTCACTCTGAGATTCATAAGTCTGTTCCATGCTTCTATGTCTCTGGATCTATTTTGTTCATCAGTTTATTTTGTTCATTAGATTTCACATATGAGTAAGATTGTGTGATATTTGTCTTTCTCTTACTGGCTTATTTCGCTTAGCACAATACTATCCAGGTCCCACCATGCTCTTGAAGGGTAAGGGACCCTTCTTTTTTATAGCTGCATAGTGTTCCATGGTATAAATGACTGAGAAGATGCTTGATATGATTTCAGCCTTCTTGAACTTGTAGAGACTTGTTTTGTGGCCTAACATGTGGTCTGTCTTTGGGAATGTCTCATGTGTACTTGAGGAGAATGCATATTCTGCAGTTTTGGGGTGAAATGTTCTGTAAATATCAATTAAATTTATTTGATCTAATGTGTCATTTAGTCACTGTTTCCTTATTGATTGTTTGTCTGGAAGATCTATCCAGTAAAGTCAGTGGGGTGTTAAAGTCCCCTACTATGCCTGTATTGCTGTCAATTTCCCCCTTAAAGTCCTCCAGAAGTTTTTTGGTTTTTTTTTCAGCCTGTATGGGTCTTTTATTCTCGGGTGGGTCTCTTGAACACAGCATATATTTGAGTCACATTTTCTTATCCATTCAGCTACCCTATGTATTTTGATTGGAGCATTTAATCCATTTACATTTAAGGTTATTATTGATAGGTACTTATCTATTGCTGTTTTATTTCTTTATGCCTACGTTTCTTTTTCTCTCTATTTCAATTTCTTATTACAGCAGTCCTTTTAACATTTCTTGCAATGCTGGCTTGTTGGTGATAAACTGTTTTAGCCTTTTTTCTCTGGGAAGCTCTTTATTTCACTATCTATTTTGAATGATAGTCTTGCTGGATAGAGTAGTCTTGGTTTTAGATTCTTTCTTTTATTACCTTGCATACTTCATTCCATTCCTGTAGAGTTTCTGATGAGAAATCAACTGACAGCCTTATGGGAGCTCCTTTATAGGTAACAGATTGCTATTCTTTTGATGCCTTTAAGATTCTTTCTTGTCTTGAATTTTTGGCATTTAAATTATGATGTGTCTGGGTGTGGGCCTGTTGGGTTCTTCTTGCTTGGGACTCTCTGTGCCTCCTGAACTTGTATGACTTTTTCCTTCACCAGGTTAGGGAAGTTTTCCGCCATTATTTCTTCAAACAAATTCCCTATCCCTTGCTTATTCTCTTCCCTTTCTGGCTTCTTATGATACAAATATTGTTGTGCTTCATGTTGTCCCACAGCTCCCTTAAACTGTCCGGTATTTTAATTGTTTTTCTTTTTGGTTCTCTGATTGAGTAATTTTTTCTACCCTGTCTTCTAATTTGCTGATCCAATCCTCAGCTTCCTCTAATCTGCTGTTTATTCCTTCCAATGTGCTTTTTATTTCTACTATGTCATTCTTCATTTCCTTCATAGTTTCCATTTCTTTTCTCATGGTGTTGAGCATCCTTATGATCAGTGTTCTGAACTCTATATCTGTTAGATTGCTTTTCTCCATTTAATTTAGCTACTCTTCTGGGGAGTTTTTTTGTTCTTTCATTTGTGGCTTTATTGTCTCCCCATTTTGACTGCCTGTTTGGCTTTGTTTCTATGTATTAGGTAGATCTTCTAGGATTCCCAGTCTTTCGGATGGTCTCTAGTGCAGACCAATGTCAGACACTGTGACTGGCCTCGAGTACCGTGTTTAAAGCTTTTTGTACTCCATAGCTTGTGGTTTCCTCCACTGGGGCTGGGTGCATTTGGGAAGGACCAAGATTCACACCAAGTTCTGCTTCTCTAAGCCCTGGGTCCAGAAGCAATTCAGGCAAAGACTCAAAGCACTCAGAGGCTGATTGTTATTCAGTCTCATAATGAGCCTCAGGCTGTAGAAACTCCATAGGGTGGGGTGAGAGGTTTTCCAATGGGGTGGGGCAATTGCTTATTCCCCAGGAAAAAGCTCTACGGACACTAAATGTCTACCTGAGAAAGATGTCCTCTGCAGTATGGGGAATGACTCAGCACAGGAATCCAGATGGCTGCCCTCTGAGCTCTATCCCCTGAGCCAGCCCTCCTAGATTCTCCTCACACAGCTCCAGTCCACTGTGCCCTCCCTCCGCTGGATCCCAGGGTGAGCGGCTGCACATGAAACTTTGTGTGTTGGCCTTTTAAGAGGGTGCCTGCATTTCCAGCCATCTCTCCCTGGCAGACAGAAACCCTGCTGCTTTTCACAGCCAGATGTTATGTGAGTACCCCTCTCAGTTCTGGTGCTCTGAACTGGGGAGCCCAGCTTGGGGATTAGATTCTGGAGTTCTCAGTGGGAACCCCCACAGCTGAGATATCCTTCAGGAACTTTAGCTGCTGCCTGTGGGAGCCCCTCAGCCCTCTCACACCTCCACACTTCCTACCAGTCTGTGTAGTCTCTACTTAATGTCCTTGGTTTTGAGGGTGCTCTCCAGCTCATCTTCAGTTGGTTATTCAGGATGATTATTCTGTATTTTACTTGTAATTCCAGTCTTGTCCTGGGAGAGTGTTAGTGTAGCTTCCACTCAATTCACCACCATCTTGGAATGTTGTCATTGTCAGAATTCTTAAAGGATAGCACCAGGCGGATGAAGTAGTGGGAACATTGCTGTAACAGAACCCATTTCAACCTGCATTCTTTAGAGCATCTCAGATAGTCTGAAGGGTTCTTGAAGACGTTTTTAGCTGCCACCAAACTGATCTTATGACTCATAGCTTTAGCAGGGAGGGTCCTGTAGGCTTTCCATTATTATCTGTGAAATTCAGGGATGATGAAAAGTCCCATGGGACCCCATTGTTAGCTCAGGATTGTGATATTTACATTTTGATGCAGTTCTGCTCATTACACTGATGTTCCCTGCCTTTGTCACTCTCCTTTAGCTTCTGCCACACCCAATCTATTCTGTCATTTTTGGTGACATCTTCTAATACAGACGTGTCACACTCAGGCATTTCATTGCCACCAGTTGCAGGGAGCAGCTGCAAATGCTGCCGTTATCGTTGCTGCCTCAGTACAACTGGGGGGTTAAGCAAAGTCTATCAGCAGACAAGGAAAGTGGGCAGGTGCATGTTTAAGTGAGTGGATGTGAAAGTCAGGCAGAAAGCGCATGTCTCTTCATCAGATCCTTTCCCTTTAGGGAACCGTTTTGTGACCTGTCATTTCCATAATTTTCCCCACTCCTCAGAGAGGGTAGTGTGACACTTTACACACTTCTGTCTGAAGACATTAGAAGAAGATGTAATAATCTCAAGTGGCTTTTTATAGTGCAAATTGAATGCCAGTTGGAAACAAAGGAAGCCTTGCTCCTTAACACTGGGATAGAATAATAAAATATAGGTGATAGAAGCATATCATTGTAGCCTTTATCAGTTAAGGATGTATTTGAAAGTAACAAGAAATAAATCTATCTGCAGTGAATTCAGTGGAATCAACTTTTCTCACAAACAAGAAGTCTAGGGGTAGGTGCTGCTAGTACTGGCTGAGTTCTTAAATGATGGCATCAAGAGCCCAGACTCTATTTTTCCACTTCTTTTTCTTTAATGTTCAATTCTGGCTGCTGCAGCTCCAGCTGTCATCTCCACAATCCAGCCTAGAGTGAAAGGGAGTGAAGGCACCAGCTCCATTAGTTCCTTTCATCAGAAAAATAAGCCTTCCCAGCACTTGTAGCTGGTTTTCACCTTTATCTCATAGCTATTTTCTGCTAGGAGAGCATTTGAGAAAATGTGTCTTACCTGGGGTTGGGCACATTTCTACCCTAGGTAAAACTGGAGAATACTTATAAGGAAGATGGGTTGGATATTCAGTCAGTTACTTGCAAGCAATACCTACCACCCATACTAATGCTGATAGAAAAGGTACTTAACCTCTCTGTGCCTCAATTCCCTGCTTTGCAGAATGAAAACTATCAGTTTCAATGATAAGATGATGTATCTGAAGTACTTAAAAGTTGAATTGCGTATGGATTACCAAGGTGGTGATTCTTAAAATGCAGATTTTGATTCAGTTTGTCCCTCTGAAGCTTAAGGGTCTGCGTGTCTAACAGGCCCCCAGGTGATGCTAATGCTGCTAGTCCTTGGGCCGCACTTTGAGTAGAAGGAAGTACTCAGCTAAGGCTACCGTCTTGTACAAGCCCATTGTGCAGTATAGAGAATGGATTGGAATGAAGAGAAGAGGCCCTGTAAGTACTCACTCAATGCTGCTGTTATTATTGTTATTACTGTCTTGGTTTTCTTTAGCTATTAGGAATTCACATTTCTGTTTTTAAAGTGTGACAGTGATAAACCTTACTTTTATCAGAATATAACCTTAGACAAGTTTATTCTTTATGATATGCTTTTACAAAATTGTTAGTGAATATTAGAACTGAGCGTTAACTTCTGTAGATGTACTACATAATGTTAAATATAATTTCTCTATCCAGTTATCAGTATACTTTAATTTTACACATCATAATATATCTATATATTTAAACAAAAAAGAAAACAAACCCGTGATAATGCCATGGTAGTATTTGAACTCTGTTTCATAAAAATGTGTTAGATATACCAATTAACTAGTTATGAGAAAAAAAATACTGACACGAAGATTATAAACTAAATTAATATGAATACTTGATTACAAAAAGGAATCAAATTCTGAATATGGTGTTGTTGTAAATGAAATGCTACCACAGGTGTAATTTTGGAGTAAATAACAGCTCTCTCTTCAAATCAGTTTTTGTTCTATTTACATTGCTTCAGAATTTTCTTTTTGAGCAGATTTTTCTTTAAAGTTATTATGTATGGTTTGTATTAGAGTGACTTACAGGCACCAGATTGTAAACCTAGAGGATCCTGAATTCTAAAAAACTGATTGTATTTCAATTCTAAGACATTAACAAGGGGGAGGGCCTTTGATCGGAAGAGGCTGAGGTGGCAAAGTCATGTATTAGAGCACCAGAAACATTACACACAGGAAAACTTTCCTTTTTCATCTCTCTATGGCCTTGGACAAACAATTACTATCTCTGTGCCTATTTCCAACACGTAAAAATCAGGGAACTATACCAGTGACCTGCAATGTCCCTTCCATCTAAAATTCCTCCTGACTTTTTGTAGCTTGTTTCAAGGCAAATGAGTAGAAAATGAGGTTCTTGGAACAGGAATCTAAGACCAATTTTTTCTTCATTGTAGAGAAATTGAGAGGCAGAGTGTGGACCTGGATAGCTGTGAAGAGTACAAAGGCTGTTTCGTCATCCAGCTTGTAGCACTTAGGAATTTGTGCAAAACTAAGTACTCCCGTTTCATGAAAATTCCAATTAAGAGCTTCTCTTAAAGCGGACTGAGGTTTGATTAGGAAGTGATTGGTACACATGAGGCAGTGATAAATGGACCAAATATATTTACCAATACCAGTGTTTACATGTCTAAATATTGCTCTGTATGTATGTGAGGTGAATGCCAACATCTCTTCAAAGCTCACCCTCTTTGACTTCTCTGCTCTATTGGATGTTGTAAATCTATTTCCTCTTGAAACTGTGTTTCTACCCTTCATCTATTTCATTCTCTGGTTCCTCTTTATCTTCTCTCCTCTTGTACGTGCTCCCTAAAGTTCAGTAGTTTTAACTCTCACTGTTTTCACTTTAAGGATTTCCCTAGGACAGTCCTATTCAGTTCCATAGCCTCACACATTAACCCATACGTGAGTGATCTCTCGTCCTGATGCTGTTTTCTGATGTAGATTTGCCCTTGTTGCCCAGGTGAACTCCCTTGTATGACCGCCCACTGCTTTCAGGATCAGCTCCAGAGAACTTAATGTAGTGTACACAGGCTCTGGCCTCTGTCCACTTTGCTGACCTCATCTCTCACTACATATCGCTGTCTTGCACAAAGGGAATTGAATTCACTGACCTTGTTTCGGTTTTTATTTTTTCATGCATTTGTCTTTCTCTAGCCTGTGGGCCTTTAGGCAGGCTGTTGCTTCTGTTGGGAACACATTTGTCTTTCTTCTGGTTCTAGTTTAGATGTCACTATTTTCTAGCAGCCTTTTGTTATCACCACACACACACACATCCTACATCTCTATTGAACAAATTGCCCATTTCTATATTTGGCATAATATTGTGCTGTTTTGTAATGCCGTGTTCCACCAGTTGGACTCTAAGATCTCTAAAGGCAACATTGACAACTTCTTGTCTGTTGTTCTAGCCCAGTCATGTATAATGCTTCCAGAAGGTAGACAGTAATCATAATATTTGTTGAATAGATGAATAGACAGATGATAAACCGTGTTTTTTCATACATGAAATTTCTCAAACTTAGAGAAAGTAAATTCACAATTTTGCCACCTAAAACTGCTTTTCATGCTGTGGTTCCCTTGCATGGTTAATGTATCCCTATTTGTTAAGCTACAAAAGCTAAAAATCCGTCTGAGAATAACTTTAAATTCTCTTTACTCCTTTCCAGTCTCCTAACTCTAGTTGTGCTATCTGTCCTCTTATATATAGACATCTACCTGAGTGGTTGGCTTGTTTTTGTTTTTAAATAAATAATTAACTTTAAAAATTTAGAAATCAGGATACTTTCAATAAAAATGAGGATTGCTGTCTTCTAATAATGGCAGATCTGGTGGCCCCAGGCTGAAAATTCTTGATAGAAATAGAAATTAAATTGAGGACAGAATTTGAAACTAAGCAACAGTTTTCCTCCTAATAGAGGGAGTGTGTCCTCTACATTTAGCCAGAAATCTCAGGTCCATGTCACCCTGTCAAGTTACCTGCCTAGCCAGTAAATAACAACAAATACCTATCTACCCTTATAAAAACATTTGAGTATGTAAACATTGCTCTATCCTATTTTCTATGTAACCAGATTTATATTTTTTAACTAGATTTGATTGTATAAATCTTTCGCTCAGCATTATTCAATGGGTTTCATTTTCCCCGCTTTCTGGAGCATAACCTCCAGTCTGTGTAACAGTGTTCAGAAACCAGAATAACGGGACTCAATCTCTTCTGCTTCTCCTGGGCAGGACAGATAAAGGAATGAGTTGACATGGAGATGGAAGAGCTACAGTGTGTGCCTTCATTGTGAGAAGGGGACTGGGTGTTTTGTTGTTGTTAACCCTCACTTGAGGATATTTTTTCCATTGATTTTTTAGAGAGAGTGGAAGGGAGAAGGAAGGGGAGAGAGAGAGAGGGGGGGAAGAGAGGGAAGAGAGGGAGAGAGAAACATTGATGTGAGAGACACATCAGTTGGTTGCCTCCTGCATGTGCCCTGACTGGGGTAGGAATGGAACCTGTAACCCAGGTATGTGCCCTTGACTGGGAATTGAACCCCCGACCCTGAGTTGAGCAGGCCAATGCTCTTACCACTGAGCCACACTGGCCAGGGCAGGGACTGGGTTTTAACTGAGAATTACAATATAACTGTATGACATTAGAGTTGCCAGATATTCCAATTATTTTTCAAAAGTCATTGGAAATATCAATTTTATGGGAAGTTTCTTAATTTTTAAAGGCCAAACAATTCTAATTCAAATAGAAACAAACAAAATCTCATGCATCTCAAACAGAACACACTTGAGCATTATTAGTTAGAAGTCTCTGGCCCTAAACCAAGACTTCTCATGAAGGCTATGAAGGAATCAATTGCATAACTTGTTAAATGTGAATTTAACACATTCTCAAACATTCAATCAATTTGGGTTTAGGCCCAGATATCTGCATTTCATCAAATATTTTTTTATTTTGATTCAGATTGTTGAAACACAGGACTAAATCATCTGTTTTCAAGTTTCTTGATAAAAATGATGGCTTCTTCCACCATTCTCTCGTAGTACTTTACTTACATCCTTTTAATTAAACATGAAAAATAAAATATATAGTTAAATTAGCCTGTATCCAAGTGAATCTGACTGGCATTTTCCTGGATAACCTCAAGAAAGGGCTTTTGTACCACTGTTGTGAGCTGGCTCTCATTTTTATAAGGTCAGAGACCTACTTTTGTTTACTAAGTATATTAATCTGAATTAACTGGCTTATGCAGCAGTAACAGCTCTTGGCTTACAACAGTCAAGTTTATTGCTCTATTATTTATCTTGCTCATGACCCAACACTGTCCACTGAAGTTGGAGGTGTGGCGTTTGGCCTCTCTTTCTGAGATCATCCTCACCGAGAGTCTCAGTCTGATGGACATCCACCATCTAAAACATTGCTGGTTACTGAGCAGGGGAAAGACATAGTCAGATTATCACTTGAAACTTTTCCCCCAGATGAGTCCTAACATCATTTCTGCTCACACTCCATTGCTTAAAGGAAGCCATACAGGCATGGTTAACTTCAAGGAGCAGGGAAGTCAACTCTACCATTTACTCAGAAGTAGAAGAATTGGAGATATTTGGCCGCTTAATGATTACTATACTTAGCAAAAAGCACCCATTTCTCCGGGTGTAACTTATCTTCAGTAGTGACAGATAATATACACTGGTTGATGACACAGGTCAAATCTGGTTTTAAGATACATAATTCAGCAACAGTGTTTTGTGTGTAACATGCAGAGTGTGTTCATGAAGTTAATTGTTATGCTTTTTTGACACACCTGATTGGATGCACCTTTAAAGCCTTCTATCCCAGTTCCCAGGAATAAAGAGCTTTGCCATTTGGGCTGGGACGACGTAGCCCGAATTGCGGATATTAAAGAGGAGATAGTCTTTGAAGCGCTAGCTTGAAATCTCAGACCTCCGTGACAGTAATTGCCGGGGAGAGTGAAATTAAATGGATGAGAGCAGAGGCCGTGTCTTTCAAGTTTGTGACTGTGTCCTCAGTGCCTGGCACAGTACCTAGAACTCACTGTCAATTGATTATGTATGTGAGTCCAGCAACCATATACCTAAAAATACATAGACACATCTGTACTTTGCATACCTACTTATTTGGGGTGCTCAGTTTAGGCATTTAACAATCAGTTTTATCTTTAAATTTTAGTGATTTAGACTTCTGGCATTCCTTACAATGAGTCATCCTTCTCAGAAACTGGGTTGATTGATATATGGGTTCGGTTGCTGTGCTGAACCTTAAATTTAGTAGCACATAAAATTAGAACCATTAGGATGAGTTTGGGCTTAATATAGTGAAATGGACTAATTCAGTGGGCTTCGCTGTTACTGAATTAGGGACTGTGTGAGCAATGATTGTTGAACAAAAGGATGCATGGGTTCTGTTGTCTATAAGGCATATAGCACTGCATTCTAATGTCGGAATGAAAGTTCTGGAAAAGCCGCTAGTTGTACATGGTAGAAATGAGTACAAAAAACTACAAGAATGTATTTCAAAAGCCTGAGTAACATAAGACTGAAGTGTTTTCCTATGTTGAGATCATGCAGAGCTATTAGTTTTATATAAACTATTTAAGTTGTTCAGTTGTATTTCAGAGGCTATTAATTGAACATTATAAAATAATAAATTTTAATAGCCATAATAAATTAACAATAATATCTGACATACTTTGAGTGCCAGGTATTACGCTAAGCACGTTACTTATGATTAATGCTCAGTAGTAGTCCTGTGAGGTAAGTGATTTGATGATCCTCACTTTATTTGCCCTTTGTCACACAATTCTTTTGTTATAGATTGGCCATTCCAAGTGATGCATCTTTCTCCAGAGCCTTTGTCTGATCAATCAGGAATTAAGGACTCCCAAATCCAGCGAAAGTGGTGAATAGTAATGAGAATATCTCTACTCTAGGAGTCAGGAAGTCATTGTTTATTACAATTGTATAATCATTAGTCTCTGGAGAAGTACCTCTGGAAGGTAAAAGATGGTTGGCAACCGCACTCTCTTACTTGCTTAGGGGTTCTCGTTCTCACATTTCTTGATCAGCCTTGACTTTGACAAATATCCTAATCCTGCATCTGGGCTACACCTGAAGGGACAGAAAGGACATTGATTAGTAGAAAATCTCTTAGGATATTGGTGAATTGCAGCCAGAATCTTTGACTCTCACACTGCAGGTTTTATCCCTTACTTGATGTAAATCCAAGCTTTTGCTGTTATTATGCTCAAGAATAGCTAATGAGAAGGACAGAAGAAGACCGTGTGGTTTAGGTAGATAATTTCAAATTGCTTGGTACATAATAAATTGGTACTTAGATTATTTGTGGAATTAATAATGCAGTGATATATTCAGTCACATAAATTTTAGATTTGATTGGCTTATTGTAAGTCACATTGAAAGAATAAGACATGTGAAAGAAGAATAAGTCTATAAAAGCCAAACCAATGAAGGAATCTTAAATGCAAGAACCCTTTCTACTAGATGCATTGGGCTAAAACTTCTTTATTTTCCTTTGGCCCTTTTGACCCATGATGACTTTATGAGGCAGTTGAGTGTACTTTGGAAAGAGATCAAGGCTTTGGAGTCTGACAAATCTAGGTTTGTATTCTGGGTCAAGCATGTTAGGTGGTTTTTGTACACGAGTTACCTTCTCTGAGCCTCATTCTTTACTAAAACAGGTATAAAATAACCAACATTCATGTGAATGTTAAAAAGATTAAATTATGTGCGTAATGTTTCCACGAAAGTTCCTGGCATGTGGTAGGTGTTCATTAATGGTGAACTTTCCACTTGCCCTTTGATACTTGCTAATATGGCCTAATGTGGAGCTTTGTTTACAATTTAGTAAATAATGAGTTAAAGTGAGTTTAAAATGAGTTTAAAAATAAGACACAAGTAGTTATTTTTTCTAAGAGAATTCATGGAATTGGATGATCTTTAACTACTTACCCCAGGGCTAGCTGAGATTATACTTCCTTTTTTGGGGTGCTCTTCCGGTGGGAGAATCAAACTCCAGAAGTTTGTCAGGATCTGTGAATTGCTTGGCATTTCTTGTCACACATGGAATTATATGAAAGAGAATTGCTGACTTTCAAGATTACATCTATGGAAGTGCAGAACGAAACAAGACAATAAGGTGTTTCTGAGGAAACATAAACAGGCAAGTAAATGGTAGTCCAGCTTCTGGCTTTTCTTTAGAACTTCAAACTTCCCTAAATATGTTGTATCTCCTGTGTATAAATATAGTTAAACATTAATAGTATAATAACATGGGGGGGCTTTTTGAAGTTTCTAATCACAGTTAATTATTTCGTCAAACCTTAGAAAAGGCAACTTTTTAAAGTGATTGAAAATGTTGTACAACAGACAATTATTAAAACAGAGCAATTACCATGGTAAATAGGATACTGAGATGCCCCCTACAATTCCTGCCTGTTTCACAGGTCCTGCATAATCCCCAAGCCCATGAATATGTCAGTACCATAGTAGGTTTTACTATATGACACTTTGCCTTTAAGAAAGAGAGATTATCCAGGTGGGCCCGACTTAATCACCTGAGACCTTTAACTCTGGTTTTAAAGTTTAGAAATGATGTCCAGGAGATTTGAAAAAGAAGAGGCATTTTGTCATGAAAGAGAGTCTTCCTGGGTGGAGGGGGCCATGTGGGAGGGAATGTGGACATCCTCTAGGATATGAGCTGTGAGAGGCAGCAAGAAAATTGGGACCTTAGTTTTACAAGGAGTTCTGCAAGCAACTGAATTTGGTCGACAACCTGAATGAACTTGGAAGCTAATTGTTCCTCAGAGTCTCCAGAAAGTAGCCCAGCCCAGCCAACACCTTGAATTCAACCTCAGATTCTGAGCAAAGAACCCAGCCAGGCCCCGCTGGACTTCTGACCTACAAAACCGTGCTCTAAGGAGTGGGTGTTGTTTCTAGCTGCTAAGTTTATAATAACTTGTTACACAATAGAAATCTAATACCATTCCTATTACTGGTAAAACATATACCCGTTTTTTAGCATTTAACCTGTACCAGGCACAGTATACTTTACAGACATCATTTCATTTATTTTTTATAAAAACACTGTAAAGATCAACATTATGAAGTCCATCTGTGAACAAATTACAGCACACATAATTGGAGTCATTTGTACAGCATCACAGAATTATTAGAGTCTAACTCAGATGTGAAATTAAATTTCTCTGGTTCCAAGTTTGGGGATCTGACTTACCCCTTAATTGTGTAGGAATGGACATTTCATTGAGGTGATAGCATGCAATTTATAGGATAAGATATGACACTTGATCTACAAAATCTCTGTTTATGAGGCCTTAGCAAGAGATAAAGAAATTTCAATTTATTTTTATATGACAAGATTACCAGTTATGGATGTTATAGTTTTAAAGCATTATATGTGAATTTATTTTTCCTTTAAATTTTTATGGAAGAGTTGAATTACATTCAACAAATTTTTAGTTGTCAGTTATGGCTCCAAATTACCACTAATCTGAATTAAAGTACATATTCTGAAATGACTAACTTTTAAAGTACATTATTGATACATTCTTAATGTTTAATTTTATTTTTATCACCTTTGCCTACATTGAATAAATGTCTTTTAAAACCATTATAACATTGTTAATATTCTTGTATCTTTATTAAATACCTTAAAAATTGTCTCAGAATATTAACTTTATAGCTGCAAGGCTAAATTATCACACATTAGAAATACTAGATAATAAAGTTTATTTTTTTCTTTAAGCCTTGCCTTGCTAAATTGTCCTTTAAATTAGTTACCAGTCATTACATAGTCTCAAAGAGGCTGTTATCTTCTCACACTTTTTAGTTAATATTAGAGTGTTTCTGCCTTCTTTCTCCCTGATGACCTCTGCTCTTCTCCTTCATACCTATAAATATTTCTTGCTCCCATTTTCATCCTTGGTAGTGGTCTCATCTGTCTGTTCCCTGGGATTCAGCTGCCCTCCTGTGTGCGGGTTTCTAAAGTCTTTTCTCAGCTTGAAGACCTCACGCCTACTCTACTTCCATAGGTGTAAACAAGTCCTAACTGTCCATTGATGCCTACCTATTAGCTGTTTCCTTTTTTTCTTAACGCTGCTCCTGACATTTTTGTCCTTGCTGGCCTATGGAAATAATCTGTTCTTTCATTCCTACATTCACTGTCCTTCCCTTATCATCGTGTTAGGCTAGATGAGGTGAGAGAAGAAATGTCAAGGATGGCTTAAAGGTTTTTGACTAAGGCAAATGGGTGGAAGCTGCTAACATTTACCTAATTAGAAAAGATCTGAAATTTGTTACTTTTGTACATGCCTTAGCTTCCTGAATAGATTAAGAATTTCTTGACTATAGAAACCAAGTCTTCTTGATTGTCTTATCCCCACAGCACTTAGCACAACATCCTGCATCAAGTATCAGTCAGTAAATGTTTAATAGTTGAATAAACCAGTTTATCATCATGTGTCCTTTTGCAAACCATTGCTTTATTGCATATAAGTCTGCTAAGACTTGAATTTCTCTCTTATTATTAATGACCAGCAACCGTATAGCACATGCTCACAACCAGTGATTACAAATTTAGAGATAATCTCAAACCTTTACTTGGCAGGTTTTTATAGTTCTGTCATGATTTCACCTAAATATTTTTGAAGTTATTCCTATGTCCAAACTGTTCTTTTCTTACTAGAAGGAATGTAAGTTAATCTCTACCATGCAATTTTTATTAAAAACAAAGTTTATTTTCTCAAGTTTAGAGAATTTTGTCATTATTATTTTTAGATTTCCTGAACAAATTGCATTCCCAAAGAGCTAGAGTGCACTTTATCTCGTTTCATTGCTCTCAGGACTAGTAGGACAGGAGGAGAAATCTTCTTTTTCCTAGTTGCTTTTCTTCTCTCCACCCTTTTCCTTCCAGGGATGAATGGAGCTTCCCCTTCTATTACAGTTCTTTCAGGCTCTCAATAATTATTTCATTGTAACAGAAAAATAAATATCATTATAGGAGGAGTCCTTCCATGTTGAAAGTAATTATTTTGAAAAAAATAGAGTTCTGAACAATGGAGAGTGCACCAAAAGTTACTCAAATACTAGTTGCTTTATTTAAAAAAATAGAAGCAGGCAATTGTAGATATGTTATTTTAGCAACACATTACTGAGTAAAGATATGACACCAATCAACTTATATTTGACTGGTTTAGAAGGAACTGACAGTGCCTTTCCTGGGTCATACAGAGTTAAGTATGATGAGTGTCATGAGTATCCACACCTGATGGTGGGCCCTGCTGTCAGAATGTTAGGTCTTCTAAGGGTTTTGCTTCAGAATAGCTCCTTAAACTGCAGAGAGTGGTATTAGATTTCACAACATAAATGGACAGTTTTTGGTAAATGTCTACAGAGCAGTGTCTGTAGTTTGATAGACTCAGGTCAGGAGGAAAATCTTCTGGTTAATGTATCTACTAATTATTTTTAGGACCTCATGCACATCATGATGTTTAAGTTCTCCAAATTTTGATTTCCTGTTTCAAAATGAAGATAAAATTGCAGATCACAATGTTTGGTAAAGAGCAGATGTGATTTGATGATTGACTAAATGGGTGGAGAAATTAGCTGTGTTTCATAGTTATCCATTACCTGTGTAAACAATTCATCATTTCTTATGTATCGAAGGAGTCTTGACTTAGGGTAGTAAACACACAGTGCAGTATGCAGATGATGTGTTGTGGAACTGTGAACCTGAAACTTGTATAATTTTGTTAACCAGTGTCACCCCAATAAATTCAGTAAAAAGGAAATTTAGAAAAAAAATTCAATGTGCCTGAGATGAGTGGATCCATCCCAGATGGTTAGACAAGAATTCAAATGGACAGATTCTAACAAGTGACCAAGTTGGTGTATCAGATCCTCATAACTGGTGTGGCATGCAGATGAAATGGAAAACTCTGATAGGAGATTGTGCAGCGAGCTCTGCCGGAGATAAAATCTAAGATGAGTTGCATTGTAAGCAGTGTCTATGTGTGCATGTGAGGGCAGGAGTGTGCTAGTGTAGCCGTTTCTATGCTATAACCAACTCAGCAAACACGTGAGCCTGGAACCCCTTACTAGCCAGTAACTGCAGTGATGACTAAAATATTCTTAATGTCAGTTCTGTTTGGCAATATCCTCAACCACTTCATAGCCGTATTTATTTAGCAGTGTCCAACTGTTACAAAAAAGATTATGAGAAAATATTTTTATATTTCCTACCACAATCTAATTAAAAGTACTATATACAAAGCATGCTCTACCTAAATATTGCGAAATAAAACTCACACACATTGAAAGCCCTGTACTTTCAAATTCAGAAAATGATTCCTCCTGATACAGCATAACATATTAATTAACACTATCCTCTAATGAGCTGAGTGTAGGGTTTGAGAGTGGAGTTTGTAGATCAGAAGTTATAAAATATCTCACCTGAGAATCATCATTGCATCAGGGGACATCCTAAAGCTCAGAGACAATCACACAGAAAGAACTGCTTTAATAGCAAGAATTAGTCACTTAGAGTTGGCTTTGCTTCTCTAAATGAAGCAAAGGTCAGTATCATTATTATCATCAGTTATTGCTCCCGGAGCTTACTGTGCTCCAGGAACCACTGTAAGTGCATCTCATATACTAATCCATTTAATCCTCATGATGACCTTATGCCATAGAACTATTTCAATTTTGCAGAATGAAAGGTAGCTATTTTGGTCTGATGTTCAGTGGGTGTTCTCAGACCCCAGAGCAGTGCCCGGCACATAGTATGTGCCTGTTAAATATTTGTTCAATGTGCAGTTGAGGAAACAGAGACACTAAGAGGTTAAATAACTTGCCTAATGTTGTAGAGATAGTAAGTGACAGGATTCATATTCAAATTGAGATCTTTAAACTCCAGACATTCCAATCAAGTGCAAACCCCCCCTTTTGGGTGAAAAGCATGCATGATTATTTCTCTTTAGCTGTTGAGGGTCTATGAAGCCAGTAATAAGATTCCTTTATTCCCCTCCTAAATCCCTAGTCAAACAAAAACTAGGCATAGAAAGTAGGCACATGGAGATTAGAATATCAGTTTTATTACTGACAAGGCTAGTTAAGAAAATGTGGCTTATATGTGTAGTTATAGTCAGGCTCCATAATCCATAATTCTTCACCCCGGGGTTGATTTGGGCTTGCAGATGGACACGCATACTCTTGGTCACTCCTTATGTCTGTAGAACCCCAATAGTGTAGCCAGCAAGGGACACTCTCAGATCCACCTCTGGATGGCAGGCCTGTGCTCCGTTGTGTGACTGTCACAGGAAACAAGAAGAGAAGGCATAGCTCTTCTGGGGGCAGGTAGACAGGATGTGGCAGAGCTGAAATCATGTTCTATTCCTTCTTCCAGTTTCATTGTCACAAAAGTTACTTCTTTCCCAGGGTGGGTGTGAATGGGCAGAGAATGGGACTGGAAGTGTTGTTTCAATATTGTTACCTCTAGAGAGGGAAAGGTACACCACAGTGTGAGGAGTGGGACTCAGGGCTCCCCAACACTAGACCAGGCCTCCACAGGGTGGCAATCATGGCCATTCCTTTCCTTCCCTACAGAAATAGAAGATGCTGATTCCGAAGCTGTTAGGTTTGTTCCTGATTGTCCTGTGACAGTCTCTGCAGGCCCAGGGTTCAGGTGAATCTCAGAAGTGATTTTGATATGCAGACTCTAGATTCCTCAAAGGCATACTTATTCTGGTCCTGCTGCCACAAATCCTGTCCTTGCTTGATAGACCTCGAGGAGAGGAGCTGTTAGATACTCGAAATTCCAGAGGCTGAAAAACCAGTGGCTGCTTTCTGCTCAGTGAGTTTGCCAACCCTCGGATAACTGCAGAGACGTTTCCTGCCTGGACGTGGCTGTGAAGAGCTGCAGCAAACAGGTTCTGGAATGGGACACATCGAGAAAGTCAGAAAACCGGACATTAGATTGGCTTTGGCAAGCGCACAGGAGGGACTGGGCAGAAGGATACACGTAGAGGCCCTGGGCAGAGGTTACACGCAGAGCAAAAGAAAGCTCATTTTGATTTTCGGAAAACTCCCGCATTATTAAAGTTTTCTGAGGGGCACAGAAGAGCAGTGGTTGAAAAAACAAATCTATTTAGTGGCTGACAAAAAAGGGTGACTTTGGGAGAAAGTGGGATTCTTTCATGAGGATTGCTGTGGGCGGGAGTACTGAGAACCATGATCCAAATAAAAATGCCCAGGGATATGAAGTTGGCCCCTTATGTGAAGCAAGAAATGTCCCATTTCAGCAGGGTCAGTGACGATGGGGATGAGTGCCCGTGACTCTTGAAACAGGCAATGCATCGGCGCCTTTATGAAAATAATGGATAGAAATGTAAACAAAGCTGTTCAACCCCATTTAGTTCTAAATGGTCTAATAAGCTGATGAAGCATGCGCTCAGAGCCTTAAAGAGCTTTACTATTGTCGTTCTAATTGACCCAGTCATATTTTAAAGCACTGCAGAAAATTATAAATAAATGAAAACAAGGCATAAAACTCATAGCATATTAGGCCGTAATGTATTTTCTTCCAGAAGTGCTCTGGGAGTGCTGTGCCTAGCATAGACCTGATTATTTGAGGGTTCTTATGCCCAGGGGGGGATCTTTGGCAATGGGAGAATCAGGAATCCTACATGTTAAATGAGCTACTCCGCAGGAATTGTTTAAGTAAATAGTTTGTACATTTAAAAATTCTTCTCTTGTTTTCTTTAATTTAATAATAATTTTGATTTAAAAAGAAATTGGAGAATACATTTAAGAAAAGTTATTTGCAGTTAAAGGATCTACTGGGGTGAAAATTGAGCATAGCCTGACCCCAAAGGATATATTATTTCTTCACTGTGCATACAAAGGAAGGAACAACTGCTGTTTAAGGCACCATTTAGAAAGACAATCTGTTGGGGTACTTTTAAAGCATGATAGATGTTTAATCCTAAAAAAATATTGTTTAGTTGCATTGAAATGCCAGGAGTCTACTGACGGCTTTGTACATCCTTCCATGTTTTATACCTCAAGAAATGAACAATTATAAGGACTATTTGGGTTAAAAAAGAGTGGCAAAAATAGCAAGAAATCGGGATTGCAGCATTTAATATAAATTGCCAGTACTGATATGACTCACCAGACAAATGAGAAAGAAAGTGAAGTGTTGATGTGGGTGGAAGGTGTCTTGGAAGGGAGTAGGCTAAGATATTTTTACCAGAACGTACATATTAAGAGTCTGTTTGGTTCATGGCTGCCTGTAAGGTCTGTATCGAGTGAGTTAGTGCATATAATTGTACCCAGGCCTCTCGTCCTCCCAAGGAATTTTGGAATCTAAGTTCGAACATAGATGGGGAAAAAGTGGATGACAGATTAAAGTGTGAAATGAGATAATGTCCACAAGTGCATACCCCAGCCCCCCTGGTGAGGGAAGTTAAAAGGGTTCCTTGCTTTATCGGGGTGCGACCAAGTGATTTCAGTCTTGAGACCCCAGCTGAATTCAGGAGGAACCCTGAGAGCAGCTGAGGATGAGCTGGTTGCTTGGTTTACGTAAGTCCAAACTAGTAGTTTGAATGCTTGTTTTGTTTGTTTGTTTTGGTAAATCACTTAGCTGATTTTAAAGTGCTGAATGTACCAAATGGTTTGGATCTTGCATTAATCGAAGATTCAGGAACAGATGTGGAGCATCAGAGAAATTTAGAAGTAATTCCCAGGGGATAATTGAGAACAGAATATGATGAAATAAATTAAAAGGACAACAAATTAAGCTTCACTGATGTTCCCTTTTTTTTCTTTTTCCTTTTTCTATAGCAATTATGAGCCAGTTTCTTGTTTTGAAAATTTTCCTAAATTACAATTAGACTTTGGAATAATGTATATTTTGATAATTACATTTTGCTTCCCAGTCCACAAGGATTAAATTCTTTCCTACACATTGTGGAATTTATGACTATGAAGAACTGTGTAGTGAAACTTGCTGGAGTCCTGACTTCCAACACATCACAGCAGTTACCAGCCCAAGTTTTACACTTAACCTGTAGTGTAACCTTGGACAAGTAACACATTTTTCTAAATGTCAGTTTCTGCATTTGCTAAGAGGAGGGGTAATACCTCGCTCATGGGGTTTTAAGAGGGGAGATAAGAATATTTAGTGAAACACTGGCATGTAGTATGCACTCAGTAGAGCTATTTTTTTATTCATTCTTTCACGAGTTTACTCATTTGTTTAATAAGTATTTACTGAGTGCTAGGAATGTGTCAGCAGTTGTTTTAATCTATTGTAATACATCGGTGAACAAAACATATATCTGCCCCTAAGTTTACATCTTAGCGAATGAAGCAAAAATAAACACAGTAAACAATTATATATAGTATGGCTGTAAGTGATGAATGCTGTGGGAAAAATAAAAATAAAGGTAGAGAGGGGAAATAAGTAGTGGGAAAACTCAGAGTAAGATGAGCATTTTCCATTTAATATGGGGTCATCAATACTGGCCTGACTGAGATATCACATTTCCATGAGGATTTAAAGAAGGTTGAAGGAGTTACTTCCACGGATGGCTGGGAAAAGAGCATCCAGGTTGGGGAAGGGTGCAGCCCATTCAAAGGCTTTAAGGAGAGAGTGTGCCGGAGCTAGGAGGCCAGACCATAGAGGGAGAAATTAGTAGGATGAAGGAGATATGTAATGGCGAGAGTAGCTCACATCTCTTAAGGCGTTGTTGGCCACTCTGTGAGCTCTGGCTTTTACTCGGACTGAAACGGGGAATTTTATAATACTCTTTTTGTGCTGTGATGACAGGAGACGTTCCAAGGGTAAAGGTAGAAGCTGGGAGACAGACCAGATAGATATCCATGTGAGAGCTGGTGACAGCTTGGACCAGGATGGTAGAGGTACACATCTTTACAGAGGCAGGATTTGGGTTATCTTTTTTTTTTTTTTTTTTTTTGACAACAGTAAAAATAGCTTACATAAATTCAGTACTTACAGTGTGTCTGATATTGTTTTATTTATTTATATATTTATAAGTTTCTTTATCTTTATTTTGAAAATATTACAGATGGCCCCTTTGTATCCCCATTGATCCCCTCCACCCCGCATCCATCCCACCCCAGGCTTTCCCCACACCAATGTCTCTGTCCACGGGCTACGCTAATAAACATGTAAGTTCTTTGAGTAATCTCTCCCCACCCACTCCCCACTCCCCACCTTCCCTCTGAGATCCCTCAGTTTGCTCCAGGCTTCTGTGTCTCTGGATCCATTTTGTTCATCAATTAATTTTGTTTATTATATTCCACATATCAGTGAGATCATGTGGTACTTGTCTTTCTCTGACGGGCTTATTTCACTTAGCATAATACTTTCTAGTTCCCTCCATGCTGTGCCAAAGGATCAAAGATCCTTCTTTTTTCCAGCTGCATAGTATTCCACAGTGTAAATGTCCCACAGCTTTTTTATCCACTCATCTACTGATGGGCACTTGGGCTGTTTCCAGATCTGAGCTATTGTAAATTGTGCTGCTGTGAACATAGGGGTGCATAAGTTCTTTGTGATTGGTATTTTGGGTTCCTTAGAATATATTCCTGGAAGTGGGATCACTGAGTCAAATGGCAGGTCAATTTTTAATCTTTTGAGGAAACTCCACACTGCTTTCCATAGTGGCTGCACCATTGTGTGTTCAGTCTGCATTCCCACCAGCAGTGTACTGGGTTCCCCTTTCTCCACACCCTCGCCAGCACTTGTAGTTTGTTGCTTTGTTGATGGAGCCATTCTGGCAGGTGTGAGGTGATACCTCATTGTGATTTTAATTTGCATCTCTGATGATTAGTGACTTTGAGCATTTTTTCATATGTCTCTTAGCCATTTGTATGTCCTCTTTAGAGAAGTGTCTTTTAGGTCCTTTGCCCATTTTTAAATTAGATTGTTTGCTTCCTTTTGTTAAGTTGTATGAGTTCCTTATATATTTTGCATATTAACCCTTTATCCAATGTGGTGTTGGCAAATGTGTTCTCCCATACAGTGTCTCCCTTTTCATTTTGTTGATGGTTTCTTTTGCTGTGCAGAAGCTTTTTATTTTGATGCAGGCCCATTTGTTTATTTTCTCCTTAGTTTCTCTTGCCCTAGGAGATGTATCAGCAAACATATTGCTACGAGGGATGTCTGAGATTTTGCTGCCTATGTTTTCCTCTAGGATTTTTATGGTTTCATGTCTTACATTTAAGTCTTTTATCCATTTTGAATTTACTTTTGTGTATGGTGTAAATTGGTGGTCCAGTTTCATTTTTTTGCATGTACCTGTCCAATTTTCCCAACACCATTTACTGAAGAGACTGTCTTTACTCCACTGTATGTTCCTGCCTCCTTTGTCAAATATTAATTGACCATAATGGCATGGGTCAATTTCTGGGTTCTCTGTTCTGTTCCGCTGATCTATATGTTTGTTCTTGTGCCAGTACCAGGCTGTTTTGATTACAGTGGCTTTATAGTATGACTTGATATCTGGTATTGTGATCCCTTCAACTTTGTTCTTCTTTCTCAAGATTGCTGTGGCTATTCGGGGTATTTTTTTGGTTCCATATAAATTTTCAAAGTGTTTGTTCTAGATCTGTGAAATATGCTGTTGGTATTTTAATAGGGATTGCATTGAATTTATAGATTGTTTTGGGTAGTATGGACATTTTAATGATGTTGCTTCTTCTAATCCATGAACGTGGTTTATAATTCCACTTGTTTATATCTTCCTCTATTTCTTTTTAGAGTGTCCTGTAATTTTCTGAGTAAAGGTCTTTTACATCTTTGGTTAAGTTTATTCCTAGGTATCTTATTTTTTTATTTGCAATGATAAATGGGATTGTTTTTTTAGTTTCTCTTTCTGAGAGTTTGTTATTGGTGTATAAAAATGCCATTGATTTCTGGGTGTTAATTTTGTATCCTGCTACCTTGCTGAATTCATTTATTAAATCTAGTAGTTTTTTGGTGGAGCCTTTAGAATTCTCTATGTACAATATCATGTCATCTGCAAATAAAGACAGCTCTGTTTCCTCCTTTCCAATTTGGATGCCTTTTATGTTTTCTTCTTGTCTGATCACTGTGGCTAGGACTTTTAGTACTATGTTGAATAAGAGTGGTGAAAATGGACACCCCTGTCTTGTTCCTGTTCTTAGAGGACATGGTTTTAGTTTTTGCCCGTTGAGTATGATGTTGGCTGTAGGTTTGTCATATATGGCCTTTATTATGTTGAGGCATGATCCCTCTATTCCCACTTTGTTGAGAGTTTTTATCAAAAATGGGTGTTGGATTTTATGGAATGCTTTTTCTGCATCTATTGATATGATCATGTGATTTTTGTCTTTCAGTTTGTTTATGTGATGGATCATGTATATTGATTTGCAAATATTGTATCAACCTTGTATCCTTAGAATAAATCTCACTTGGTCATAGTTTATGATCTTTTTAATATATTTCTGGATCTGATTTGCTAATATTTTGTTGAGGATTTTAGCCTCTGTGTTCATCAGGGATATTGGCCTGTAATTCTCTTTCTTTGTAGTGTCTTTATCTGGTTTTGGAATTAGGCTAATGCTTGCATTTTAAAAAGAGTTTGGAAGTGTTCCTTCCTCTTTGACTTTTTGAAATACTTTTAGGAGGATAGGTGTTAATTCTTCTTTGAATGTTTGGTAAAACTCCCCTGTGAAGCCATCTGGGCCAGGGTTTTTTTTGTGCTGGGAGCCCTTTGATTACTGCTTCAACTTCATCAGCAGTTACGGGCCTATTCAGGTTTTCTGAATCTTCCTCATTGAGTTTTGGAAGGTTGTATTTTTCTAGGAATTTATGCATTTCATCCAGGTTGTCCAGTTTGGTGGCATATAGCTCTTCATAGTATTTTCTTACAATCCTTTATATTTCTGTTGGGTCAGTTGTTATTTCACCTCTTTTGTTTCTGATTTTGTTTATTTGGGTCCTCTCTCTTTGTTTCTTGATGAGTCTGGCTTAAGGTTCATAAATCATGTTTATCTTTCCAAAGGACCAGCTCTTGGTTTCATTGATCTTTTGTATTGTTTTTTTAGTCTCTATGTCATTTACTTCTGCTCTGATCTTTATTGTTTCTTTCCTTCTACTTCCTCTGGGCTTTTCTTGTTGTTCTCTTTCTGTTTTTAAGTTGTAGGGTTGGAGAGTCTATTAGAAGTTTTTCTTGTTTTTTGAGGTAGGCTTGTAGTGCTATGAACTTCCCTCTCAGGACTGCTTTCATTGTGTCCCATAGATTTGGAGTTATTGTGTGTTTATTTTCATTTGTTTCCAGGAAGTTTTTGATTTCTTTCTTGATCTCTTTTTTTTTTTTTTAAACAGGCTTTTCAGCCTCCATGTGTTTGAATGGTTTTTAGTGTTTTTATTGTAGTTGATTTCTAATTTTATGCCACTGTGGTCCAAGAAGATGCTTGATATGATTTCAGTCTTCTTGAACTTGTAGAGACTTGTTTTGTGTCCTGACATGTGGTTTATTTTTGAGACTGTCCTGTGTGCACTTGAGAAGAATGTATATTCTGCAGCTTTGGGGTAGAATGTTCTGTAAATGTCAATTAAATCCTTCTGATCTAGTGTGTCATTTAGTGTCACTGTTTCCTTGTTGATTTTTTGTCTGGAAGACCTATCCAGTGAAGTCAGTGGGGTGTTAAAGTCCCCCAGTATGAGTGTATTGCTGTCGATCTCTCCCTTAAAGTCTTCTAGAAGTTTGTTTTTTATAAATTTAGGTGCTCCTATAGTGGTTGCATATATGTTTATCAGGGTTATATCCTCTTGTTGGATCGATACCTTTAGTATTATGTAATGATCTTTCTTGTCTCTCATTATGGTCTTCATTTTGAAGTCTATTTTGTCCAATATGAGTATTGCTACCCCAGCTTTCTTTTCATTTCCATTTGCATGGAAAATTTTTTTCTATCTCTTCACTCTCATCCTGTGTGAGTCTTTTGTTCTGAGTTGGGTCTCTTGTAGATAGCATATATTTGGGTCATGTTTTCTTATCCATTCAGCCACCCTGTATCTTTTTATTGGAGCATTTAATCCATTTACATTTCAGGTTATTATGGAAAGATACTTATCTACTGCCATTTTGTTTCTTTATGCCTATGTGTCTCATTCTCTTTCTTCTAATTATAGCAGTCCCTTTAACATTTCCGGTAATGCTGGTTTTGTAGTGATAAAGTCCTTTAGCCTTTTTTTGTCTGGGAAGCTCTTTTTTCCACCATCCAACTTGATTGATAATCTTGCTGGATAGAGTAGTCTTGGTTTCAGATCCTTGTTTTGCATTACCTTGAATGCTTCATGCCATTCCCTTCTGGCCTGTAGAGTTTCTGATGACAAGTCAGTTGACAGCCTTATGGGGACTCCTTTGTAGGTAACAGATTGTTTTTCTCTAGCTTCCTTTAATATTCTCTCTTTGTGTTGAATTCTTGGCATTTTAATTGTGATGTTTCTGGGCATGGGCCTCTTTGTATTCTTCTTGCTTGGAACTGTCTGTGCCTTCTGAACTTGTGTGACTTTTTCCGTGACCAGGTTAGGGAAGTTTTCTGCCATTATTTCATCAAATAGGTTTTCTAACCCCTGCTTACTTTCGACCTCCACTGGCACCCCTATAATATGAATATTATTATATTTCATGCTGTCCCACAGCTGCCTTAGACTGTCCTCCTGTTTTCAAAATTGTTTTTGGTTTTGTCTCTGATTGATTTTTTTCTACCCTGTCTTCTGATTTGCTGATCTGATCCTCAGCTTCCTCTAATCTGCTGTTTATTCCTTCCAATGTATTCTTTATTTCTGCTATGTCATTCTTCATTTCTGACTGGTCATTTTTCATAGTTTCCATATCTTTTTTGATGCTGCTCAGCATCCTTACAATCAGTATTCTGAACTCTATATCTGAGAGATTGCTTATCTCCATTTCATTTAGTTCTTTTTCTGGAGATTTTTTCTTTTTCTTTAAGTTGGGGCGTGTTTTTGGTCTTACCATTTTGGCTACTGTTTGGGTTTGTTTTTAAGTGTTATGTAGATCTGCTAGGACTCTCTGTCGTTTTGGAGGGTCTCTGATACATACACCAATGCATACACCAATGTCAGATGCATTTTGTGCCTGGCCCTGAATACCTGTTTGGAGCTATCAACAACGCTAGGCATGAGGTCTCCACTGCTGGGGTTGGGTGTGTTTGGATAGACCAAGTTGCACACCAAAGTCTGCATTTCTAAGGAGATGATCCCAAAGCAGATCAGGCAAAGACTCAAAGCACCCTGAGGTCTGCCTCTGCCTCTGGACTGATTAATCTGATTCCCTTAGTGAGCCTCAGGCTGTAGAAGCTCCACAGGGTGGGGCAGCTGGTTGTTATGTCTCTTAACAAGCCTCAGGCTGTAGAAACTCCTCTGGGCAGGGCGGGAGGCTTTCCAGCAGGGTGGGGCAATTTTACTCCCTCTGGCAAAAGTCGAAAATTGGCAGCTTGAGAAAGGTGTCCCCACAGTCTGGGGGAATGACTTGGCACAAGAATCCAGATGGGCATCCTCTTATCTCACTCTTCAGAGCCCACAACCCCAGACTTTCCCCACCCAGCTCCAGTCCACTCCACTCCCCCTCTTGCGGGGCCCCAAGGTGAGTGGCTGCACAGGAAACGTTGTGCGTTGGCTCTTTAAGAGGGGCCTCCAGTTCCAGCCACCTCTCCCTGGCAGACAGAAACCCTGCTGCTTTTCACGGCCACATGTTGTGTGGGCACCTTTCTCAGTCCTGGTGCTCTGGGCTGAGAAGCCCAGCCTGGGGTTTAGGCCCAGAGTCCTCAGTGGGAGCCCCCATAGACCCCCCCAGCTGAGATCTCCCTCTGGACCTTCAGCTGCTGCCTGTGGGGGCCCAGCCTGGGGTTTAGTCCCCAGAGTGCTCAGTGGGACCCCCCAGCTGAGATCCCCCTCCGGCCCTCCAGCTGCTGCCTGTGGGGGCCCAGCCAGGCCCTCGGGTCTGCACTTCCTCCCAGTCTCTGTGCAGCCTCTACTTTTCATTCTTGGCTATGAGGGTGCTCTCCAGCTAGTCTTAAGTTAGTTTTCAGGATGGTTTTTCTGTTTTAGTTGTAAATCCAGATTCGTCCCTAGAGAGTGTCAGTGTAGCTTAGTCCACCACTATCTTGGATCTTCAGGAGCTGGTGACAGCTTGGACCAGGATGGTCGAGTTAGACATCTTTATAGGTGGCAGGATTTGGGGTATCTTTTGATGATAGAGCCAACAAATTTCCTCCTGGAATACATGAGGGTGTGAAAGAAGAAAGTCAAGGATAATTACAAGGTTTTGGCCTAAGAATCAGCAAGGATTGTAATAAATGTAATGATTTTTATTATTTTACAGTTTGTAGCTTTTTTTATTTTACAATTTGTTCTTGTTTTGTTCATTTAAAAAAGAACAGGGACCTCAGTTGTACTTCTTTGTGTCCTCTGCAGCAGTAAGAAAATGATTTGCATAAAGATGGTTCTAGATAAATGGTTGTTGGATCTTTGAGGGTACAGGGACAGCTCTACTGCTCAGAGAAAACAGTAACGCATAAAAAGGTAATAAGGCCTTCCAGAAAAACAGACAGACAAAAGGCACACACAACTTTTTCTTTACTGCTTGATCTAGGTCCAGCCCTTCCTATTTATGCCCCATCAGATGATCCAGGCACTTTGCTACAGCCTTTCTCTAAAATCGATATGGATGCCTTCAGCCTTCTTGATTGCAGAAAACAGCCTCCTTGTTAAGAGCCTTAGCAGTGATCCGGCCTCATTGTTCTCTGGCCACATAGAGACAAGTACTGTGCAGTCAATAAAAATGGCAATGGATGAAATTATCTGTCTAAATAAGCCCTGCAAAGTCGGTCTGAAATTTCCCTTCCGTGGGTAAAAGGGGACCTCAGCTCTTCTCTTTATGGGGTGATACATCCTTAGGGACTACGCAGAGCTGCCATGGTACTTTCTGGAAGTGCCGTGATTCCTTTCTGTGCTGTGTTTATATTGTGAACACTTATAGATGGTATACATAAAAACTTCCACAGTGAGGAGGGAAGCAAACATTATTATTTCTGGGCAGACCAAAGGAAAAGTAAATGGAGCTTATTTACTATGCCTGTGTGTGGTGGTGGTTGTTCTTTTCCATTATAATTTGTGAGTCACAAATATCAGCAAAATGTCGCACCCCAACAGTTGTAAGTAGAGTTCAGAAGTGCTGTGTCGGTTCCAAACAGGGGAGCTGGTGGGGAAGTCTCAGGGCACAAATGAAATCCCTGGAGTCGGCTGTAGCTGGCCCTGCGGCTGTGAGCCGGGTGTGTTTTTACTGCGGGAAGTACCGTGTCTCATGCATGTCTCATGCCTCGGGGACTGTCTGCCCCCCAGGAGGAGGCTGAGCGGCCCCCCTGGATCGAGCGCAGGGAAGGGAAGGGAGACGTGGGGGGCCTGCCTGTTAGCTGAGGTTGCCCCACAGCTGTCAACACTGCCCGAGAGCTGGAGCAGCCCTTTAAAAAGCTGCCAGCAAGGCCAGGAAGAGGGTGGACACGTGGGAATCATTTTCTGATAAACCCCCAAATGTATCAACTCACAGGTTTATGTAACAAATACATTTCTAGGAAGTAGTGCTGAAAACTGAATTTAGGACAGGGCAAGATAATCAGCTGCTCATGAAAGCGTGTCAGAGCCAAGAAGGAGAGAGGGTAAAATTTAAATGCAAATCAAAAGGGAACCAAACAACTTGAATATTAATATTAAAATATATTCTGCAAGAGATATGATCAGAGCTGAGAAATTAAAGGTATGCTACATACTAATCAGTAGCAAATCCAGTTTTTTATTTCAAATATGGTCGGTAATCATGTTCCTTAAAAGGTCAGTTTTTTATGTGTAAGTCTTGAATGTTATTACTTATACATATGTCTTTTTAAATATTCTGACTTTAAAATTTTGATTGTAAAAAAATTCTTATATCTTTACTTTTTCTTTAGTACAATTAAATGCCTAAAATAAAAATTTCTGTTCTGAAAAATATAAAGATATAATTAGGATTCAGGGACACATTTAGAACAAAGTAAGATAATGTGAATTATAAAGAATGCTGAATTTGAGAATTTGCGTTACAATTAAAATGAGCATTTCCTGACCAGATCTAAGTGTAATGTCCAAACAATTTTTAAACCACCAGAGAATTTTCCCATCATTTAAATTTCAGAGTTATCTCCTTTTTCATTCTTTTATTTCACTCCTGTGTCGCATGAAACCTTTCTTTTAAAGTTTCTTCTACTATCTGTTCCTGCCTTCACTTTGAGGTCCCAGCCTGGTGCTATAATCTACTTTCTTAGGATTTTCTCTGAAGGAATAATCTAGATCTCCTAAAATTTCTCCAAAGGGCCTATTGTAAGTATCACTATTCATTAAAGTTAGTAGCTATAATTTGTTTTTAGGTTGGAACTATGAGGCCATGGAATAAATTGAGTTGAAATGATTGAAGGGAAGGTTTCTGAGAGTAGAGGAAAAATAAATAAAAAGAAGCATGAATTACAGACGAAGGGATGGCTCGGCCTGCCTGTCTCTGACCCCCAGCGCTGAGCTCGGTGCCAGCTCGCTCCTTAACCGTCACCCACCATCTGCCTCCTCCCGCCACACCTTAGCATTCTTCATTATTTTTACCATTGATGAAGACTTCATGGATGATAATATATGTACTTGTTTTTTCTCTCTGAGGCATGATGGTTACCTATTATGTTTTCTTTATCTGAGTGTAACACGCAGTCATCTTAGTGTAACACGCCTTTAGTATGTTTTTGATTTGAAGGAGGAAACACAGGAAGGAAGAAAGGAGGAAAGAAAGAAAATTTATTTATCCGTTTCTCAGTCATTCTGCGTGTAGCCCTCTTCTGAAGTTCCAGATTTAAGTTAGAATAATAGAAGCCTTTCGATTTAAATATAGGGCAGTTCAACACCAAAATTTTATATTGGTCTGTATATACCTACACAGAAAAAATATATACATACACACATAAATGTATATATATATATAACATGTAAAACACATAGATATTTGTATATTATAATGTATTTACTAAATATTATGTGTATATGTATGTGTGTATATGTGTGTCACATTCACAAACATAAACTTTTTATCCTAAAGTTTAAATGGCCTTATGTTTTGCAAAACTAGCAGTGATTATTTAACTGGAGTGTAGGTTTCTTTAGTATTACTCCATATTTTTATATCTTCCCAAATATATCACTCGAGGCTGGCACATGACAGAGCCGTAATAAATCTATGTGGTTTGATTATACTGGCATTACTCAAGACACCAAAGTCTTAAACCGGGTGAAAAGTCCTTTGCATTGTTCGTGTTTTGATGGCACTTTATCGTTGGAATAATGATGAGCATGAAATTTTAAGTCGGAGGAAAAACTTTCAGTGCAGCTCTGTGTTTTATTAGCTGCTGAATTGGATGCCGACTAAAACAACTCTAATTGTGCACAGTCTACAGAATGGTCATGAAAATAAGTTTGGATCATATATAAAAATTTAATCTCTAGTATAAATTTAAATTTATACTCTAGAGGCATAGAGTATAAGCTTACTAGGTGGTAAGTTCCTTTTATTTTCACACAATGAGAATTCAGCAGATAGGATACGTACTTAAAGGTTGCTACATAAGTTTCTAAAATTTCCTAATTGCATGTTAGGTGTAGAGTAATCATAATATTTCCCAATGCTCATACCCTCAGGAAACAGCATCCAGTGATGGGTGGTAAAGTTAATTACTTTAGGAAAGTTCTTTTTTCCTTTTATTCGACTTTAAGCTAAATTTATTTTTAGGAAGAAAGTGATACTATCATCAAATTAGAATATCAATAAGCTCCATGTAAGTAGAGTTTCTTTTTGAGACTGTTCCAGGAGATTCAGGGAGAGATAGCAAGGTTTTGTAATATTGCCAACAAGGCTCTCCATGCCTTTAATCTTAGAATGTTGTAGATGAAAAATGTTGGATTGTTGAATGTGAGAAATAAACTCGACTTGAAAATAAATCAGATGATCTTATGTTTTTAACATCAAAATCTAAAATTTTGCCTTTAAAATGTTTCCACATATGATTAAGTTAATTCAGCAATTTATCACCCTCATAGTTTGCCTAATTTAGTTCAGATTATTCATAGATGTAAAGATAAATACTTTTATTTTTTTCATATTTAAGTGTGGCAGGATTGGTATGGTCTTATTCATGCTCAGAATCTGCTATTCATTTAGAGTTGAACAAAAAGAAGCTCAAAATGAACTCCCTACTTAAAAGCCACATTTCTAAAGAAAATATAAACTACATGATAGACAATGAATGATGAAATGATTGTTTTTAGGATGTTGCTTTGTATCATTCTATGATTATCTATGATGTTCTGTTACTCAATAGAGCAAATTGCTAGGAGCTGTTTGTTGTGTGGTGAATAGAGTGGGAGAACACACGACCATTTAATAACTTCTCATGCATTGAAAGTTACAATGAGATTGATTATTTCATTTGAAGGAGTAAAAATTCCTGGAACCAACAGAAAGACCAATTAAATACCCCAGGGATGGTAAGGGCAACTTCAGAGAGGAAGTGTTATTTGAGATTATTTTTTTAAGAGCAAATATTAAATTAGAAGACATTTTATATAGAAGAAAGGGCAACTACAAAGAAAGGGTGAAGGAGAGTGACATGGAGTGTGGGATGGCCAAGGTACACAACATAGAACTGTACCGGCAAGGAAACACGGACAAATATAATCATGAAGGGCCTTGTATGCCATGCTGTGGACTTTGCACTTGATCTGTAGGCAGCATCATTGAGAACAATTCTGACCAGATTAGAGGCATCCCAGAGTTTATAATTAGGAGGGAACACTCTAGCAGTATTAAGGAGGGTAGGCAGGAGCTGGCGAAAGTAGAGGAGGGAATATGAAAAGAAGCTGTTCTAGAGGCCATTGCCAATGAAGGTGGGAGAAAAGGAAACTTCAAAAAATATGTAGGAAATATAATCAAAAGAACCCAGTGAAATTTTGACAACTGACAGGATGATGGTGCCTTTTACCAAGACTAGAAACAGAGAAGGCAAGACTAGAAATTTCGAATGATTGAAAGCCATGGCCTGTATCAGCTTTTGAAATTGTTTGGGTTGTATTTTCAGTGTTAGTACTTTTATTACATTTAAATAATTTTCTTCTACAAAATAGTAAAAAAACCCAGAAAAATTGTTTTGCAAGATAAACAGAATTATTGTCAATAGCAATATTCTTTGGGGATGGTGAAAATCAGGTCATAAAAGAAAAAGTCAATTAGCATGCTTAACTTATATACCATTTTTTAATAAAGAAAATGAATAGGGGAAGATTTTTTCCATCCCTTGATATTAGTAATATATATGAATTCTATACGAATTCTATTTTTAGTGCATTAAGAATCTTCAGTTTATATTGATTTGTTAAAAAAATTTTATCTTAAAAGATAAAAGTTTATTTTTATTATTATTGGGTATAAGAATCTTATTAATATATACTTTGGGAGCAAAATGTAAATTTATATCAGCATAGTTTTTATTTTAAATTCTTTAACTTAATCGTTAAGTTAGTTTTTATCAGTACTTGGAGAACAGCATAGGTTTTCTAGTTGGTGACTAGTATGCTCCAGGTTACTAACTAACCCAGGAATACTAGATCTATAGTAGCCTGTACCAGACTCAACTTTGGACTCTTAGTGTTCTGACATATCCCATGTGCTCTGGATGCCATCTTTAACAACTCGAAATGGGGTTGGGTCACTAGAACCTCCTCACAAGAGAATATAACTCATAATAGTAGAAGTGATATCTTTGAGAACATCTTTACTCTTTCCGTTGTCAGCGTCCCAAACTGAACATGTAACAATTAATTGATGAAACATTACCTTGAGGAACATAAGTTGCTTCTGGTACCACATAATAGCTTCCCTCTGGGAACATTCTCTCCCTTGTCTGTCAGTCTGGGAATGTCTCTGGACTGTACTTAGTACGCCTTTGGTAGCTGTTTGTTAATTGAACCAATGGTCCCACTGAGTTGATGGGCCTCAGTGTGTACTCAGTCTCCTGTTTTACCCATTATTTCCTTTACTAGGGCTTTGGGGAGAAGGTGTGTCCTCAGCTTGCTCACCAGGGTAAGCTGGGTCATTAGGTATGGAAGGAACACATTTCCAAGAGAGAGAAGGCATTGCAAACCCACCTACAGAAGAATCCCAAAGCCTGAAGTGATTTCCAGGTTGAATTCTGTAACCCATACCAGAGGCTGTCATGATGGGAGGTGTTTAGCTTCTTCTTTAAGACTTTTGTGTCCTGTCCATGGCATGCAGGCATCTTGACTCTTGTTCAGGATTCCCAAATAGGCCATGCTTTTAAAATCAATGTAGACTATAAGAACAAACAGAATATATAAAGATACAAAAATTAAAAAGCACCAGGAATCTTACACTGACAGAAAATTTCACTTAGTCAGTATATGTTGATATTTCACAGTTCCAAATATATGCAAAAAATCAAAGACCAAAACTTAGAACTCTAATGAAGAATGATTGTAGCAAAACATAATGCATAATGGTTTTATTATTATTCTTAATTCTTCCTGTTTATGGACAACGTGTTGACCATCCAAATGCAGCACTGTATTGTTCAAGTCTTCCTTTTTCATTAAATGTGGATTGGAGTGTCTATGGGAAGGAAGATACCTGGTAGGTGCAGCAATTCCTTTGTGGAAGAAGGGTGGCAAGTATATTATCAGATTCAAAGTTTTCAACTCAACTGGGAACACAAAGTGACGTATCCACAAAAGTCTCTTAATAAGTATTCATTGACTTTGGTGGAAATTGAAGACCAATCACACATGTAGGTGTATGGCTATCGTCCCAGGAAGCAAACTGTTGTGATTGCTGAGAGAGTAAAGCAAAACACAGCAATGACTTATTTTAAAATATGTGTATGACATTGTATCTGTGATACATGATGAGTAAAATTATTAGGATCCAGATCTCCTTGAAGGGGTGTCATCACAGTTTGATCTTACTCTTAGTATTGTAACTGTATTTCCTTATTAACATTATTGTTAATATCTAAATTACAGGTGTGAGGATAGTATAGCTTATTGCTTGTGTGGTTAGCTAAAGTGAATGCATGTGTTTAACTATGATCACTTTTCCTCCTTAGAGTAAGTTAATGATGTCGATGGTTGTGTTTGGTTTCCCTCAGAAGGAGACTCTCAGGTATGGATTATTTGGGAAGTGATGTCAGGCGGCACTAGCAGAGGGGATGGGAAAGTGACAGGGGAGGGAAGGGACGCAGAGCAGTGTGCACTAATGAGCAGGTTCCTGCTGAGGACAGTTGAGGCTTAATCTCACTGAAGATCCCTGGGAAATAGTGCCTTAGAGTTGTCTCCACTGCGGGAGAGAAATCTGAGTTATATTACCTCCACCTCCCATCAGTCACTGGTTGATGGTTTTTCCCATGGGCGTAAACCTCTCTGCACTTCTGGCCTGCCCTGTGCAGCCAGGGAAGGCCGTCAGGCAGAGAATCTGTATGGGAAATATTACAGAAATTCTGTAAGGGAATACATTTGTATTGCATTTGTATGACAGCAAATTAACTAACCTAGATGAAATGGACAAATTGCTAGGAAAATGAAAAATACTAAAACTAACTTAAAAAGAAACAGCAAACCTAAACAGACTTACACAAGGAAAGAGATTGAATTAGTAACAAAACAACTTCCCACAAAGCAAGTTCCAGGTCCATATGGCTTCACTGATGAATTTTGTCTAACATTTAAAAGAGAATTAACACCAATCCTTCACAAAATCTCCTGAAAAATAGAAGGAAAGAGAACATGACTCAGCTCATTCTATTAGTCCAGTGTCACACTGATACTAAAACAAGACAAAGACATCGTAAGAAAACTGCAGACCAATATCCCTTATGAATGCTTACCCAGTACTAACAAGTCACAACCAGCAACATGTACAAAATTGCGCACCAAAACCAAGGGAGATTTATCGTAGGTATGCAGAGCTGCTTTAACACATGAACTGACACATTGATGTAAAGTGTCATATTAATAGAATAAAGGGCAAATACTTCACGATTTTCTGCATACATGCATAAAAAGTATTTGATAAAATCCAGCACCCATTCATGATTGAAAAAATACCCTCTCTATAAACCAGGCATAGGAGGGATTCTATTTATATGAAATATCTAGAATAGGCACATATATAGAAATAGAAACAGAATTAGTGGTTGCCAGAGCCTGGATGGGGGGGAGGACGGGGAATAACTATTAATGGGTTCAGGGTTTCTTTCTGATGATAAAAATTGTTCTAAGGTTAGAGACTAGTGGTGTTGTACAATTCTCTACTAAAAAACACTGAATTGTCACTTATAAAGTATGTATTTTACATAATGTGAATTATATCTCAAGACAGCTTTTATAACAAAATAAAAGACTGTAGGGGTAAATGAGTGGAAGTAGTATTCCTATAGAGAGATGAGGGTAACTTTACGAGTGGTGGCAACAGTTTTAAAAGGAGGCGAGAAAGTGGTTGGACTATAGGGATCTCTGAGACTCAACCAGACATGCTGTTTAAAAGAGAGATGCTGTGGATGAAGCCAAGATTTGTGGCTTTAAGGGTTGAAACAACAACAATGATAGGAAAGCTACAAGTATAGTTGATTTTAGAAAGGAAAATAAATTTGGTTTGGGACATGATGAGTTTGAGAAAATTAATAGATAACCAAGTGGCGATATCAACTAGATAGTTGAGTATAGGAGTTCAGACTTTAGGAGAAAGCTCTGGACTGTAAATGGAAATTCAAGAGTACGTGACTGCATGAAAGAAACCATCGAGAACTAAGTAAAGAGAACCCCCCAAAAATGAAGGCTGGAGCATTCCAATATTAACAGGTTGGGGGCATAGCAGACAGGGATTCAAAGAAGTGGGATTAGATTAAAATCAAGAAATTATGGGTGTTTCAGAGCCCAAGTGAAGAAAGTTTCCAGGAAAAGTAGTATTTCCTTGTTATATTTTTTCGTAGCATGTATCATCTCTCCAATTTTATACTGATTTGCTTTCTGCCTGATATCTGTCTTTACTAGGCTGTGGTAAGCTGCATTATAATAACAGAGGCCATGTGTACTTTAAGTGACTCTGAACAAGAGCGAGAATTCACTTATTCAACAAAAAATTATTAAGAGTATATGTGATGCCAGGGGCTGTTCTGTGTTGGGCTTTTACTTTTCTGAACAAATAAAAATCCCTGTGTCCATGGAGTGTTACTTCTAGTGAGAGGATATAGACTAGAATTCCCTTCTAGAACTTTCTGTGGTCATGAAAATGTTCAGCTGTGCTACTCAATGTGGTAGCCAAAGTCATATGTGGATAAAATGTGACTAGGATGACTGAGAAACTAAATTTTAAATTTTATTTGATTTTAATTAATTAAAATGTAAATTTAGATAGCCATGTGTGGCTTGTGTCTGCCATGTGGTGTAGACAGCAAACAGTAAACATAGCAAGTAACTGAACCTATTAGAGACAGGGCGAGACTTGGAGTGGTTGCAATCCCAATAGGATGGTCAGGTGGGCCTCACTGAGGAGGTGACAGAAAGCCCCCTGCTGTGTTCAGTTGTGTTGAAAACTTTGCACCGATGAAGGTCCGCTGGAAACAACCATGATTGCGTACTTTCGAGTGTATGTCAGTCATCCACAAAATGCTGTTCCTAAAGATAGGATCTTATTCCTGCCCGATGTTAGACATTTTTTCTTGAAGGTTTGATTGTTAGTGTATTACATAACTGAGTACAGTTCAACTGTTCATGACTTCATCCAAATATTTTTAACAAGCATTTAAAGAAAATATTTTCTACTTGTTCTTTTCATGTATTCACCACCCATTTACCTTCCATTCCCCTTTCATTTTTTTTTTTTATGCAACTGCTCATTTCTAGGCTCTAAAGATCCTCTAATAGTCAAACAATGGGGCTTATTTCAACATCTTTTAACAATACCACTTTAGAAAAAACCCCTGTTCCCTTGATTTCCACACTTTTGTGTTCTCAGTGTCGTTTTTTCTTTTGTCTTAACTATTGCAGCGTCTTTCAAACTAGATACATTTTCTTCAGCCTCCTCTTGTTCAGTTTGCCCGCTGTTATAAATGTGACGTAACATTTCTGGTACCATCGCCTTGGACCTAACACTCTCCGTCTCAGGGTCCTTCGCCGAGTGCCTGGCTGCTGTATATAGAGTGAGAGAGGCAGGAGTGTTCGCATCACTTTCAGGTCTTTTTCAATGCAGCCTCTGTCTTTCTTAACATACTTCTGCACATATTAATCTGCAACAGACTTTTAACAGTAGGCTCGATTGTTATTATATGCTTCCTTACCCAGTAAAGAATAATTTCCATGACTTAATTTAAACCTTTCTTGAAATTATTTCTGTGTTCACTTTGGATATCCTTCAGGCCCATTTATTTTTTTTGGTGAAGTGTTGCAAACATTCAGGAAAGCACAGAGAATAATGTGATTTATTCCATGACCAGCTTCATCAAATCTTAAGACTTTGATGAAATTGATTAATGTCAATTTTAGGAGAAGGAAAATATCAGAAATGTATTAGAAGCTCCTTGGTACCTCTCGGCAGGTTATTCACTTTCTCTCTCCCCAGTTAGTTGTCTTCCTGAATTTAACGGTTTTTCCTAAGCACCAGACATTCTTCCATGTTTATCACACAAATACACTCACACATTTTTGTTCTCTCTTTTTTTCAATGTCGCTCTTCCAGGCTAAGGAAGGTAATTGTATTTGTCACTCTGGGCGAAGACCACCTTAACATTTCCGTTTCTCTGCTCTGGAGCATTTTAAATAAATATCTATAATTACTAAACATTTATTGTATTGTTGATTGAGTAAATGTGTGATTGATTTAGTGCAAATAAGGGGGGAAAAACAAACTCGGTTCTCATTTTCTTGATTTCTTTCTAGGAACATATATAATTTAGGTCCAGGATTGGTTACATAATTTGTGAGGCCCAGTCCAAGATGAAAATACAGGCCCTTTTATTCAGAAAATGATTAAGAATGTGAAAATAGTAAAAACAGAACATTAAACCAAGCATGGGGCTTTTCTGAGCACAGGGTCCTGTAGCTTGCGCATCCATGAAGCTGACCCTGTGCAGGTCTTTGGAGCAGGTGGCAGCTGAGAATTAACTTCATAAATACATTTATGTTTCAAATCAGTTTTATGATAAAATTTCATAAATACAGTTTTTTGTAATGGAATAGTATACTAATGTAATAAAGTTGAATGACTATGTTTATTTGGAACAGTATATCTATGTTTTTGACACAGACTATTCTGGTGAATATGTAGCTAATGAGAAAACTCTTTTATTTCAAATTTATTGTCCACTGTGGTATAACATTTTGGTTTACCCTAAAGACTCAGGAGCCAGACTGCTTGAGTTCTAAGTGTGAGTCATTGAGCGTCACTCCTTACTTTTCTGTACATAAGTGCACACACACATGCACACACACATTGGGGTGATAAGAGAATATCAATCTCATAGGTTTGTTATGCTGTTTATTATATGTAAAGACTGCTGGAGAAGTCTACTCTATTATTTCATACTCTTTTTATTTCTTAGTTTTGCCTTAGCAGATACAATATCCCAGGCTTAGTTTACTCCCTCTTTCATGGTTATGAATTAATGCCCCATATAATAGTAAACATATTTCATGGTGTTGTTTGTCTAGAATTAAAACTTCGACAGTTACTAGATAAGACATTCAGTTCATGATGGTAGAAATTAATGATGCATTATTTTCTATAAGAGCATTTAAAGGGTTTTTCTTTTTAAATCTTTCCTTTGGACTTTTCTCCCTCACCATTTGCCTTATTTGAAATCACCGGGTAATAGAGCAATCCAGTTAATCATGTTACAGTTAATAAGTTACATAACTGTAGAATCTAATTCAATCCAACTAAGATGAATGCTAAGTCATAGCATTTCAGGCATTCTTAAATACATTTGAAAGCACGCTTGTTTGGAAGTAATCCATTGTGATTAATATATGTTATTTGCTTTTATTTTTATATCACTGAATAATAAAATTTTTATATTAATGTGAACTATATTTATTTGTAATGATTAACAATCTGTGTTGTGCTTTATTGAGGAGATGCACTAATTTACAACCTACAAACTAAGTCTCTGCCATCATTAAATAACATCTGAAATATTTAGTTTAGAATCAAGTTCAGGACTATATCAAACAGAAAGCATACTAACTGTACTGCATTTTCAGTGCCGGTGGAAAATTTATTGTAAACCAGCTCAGTTACGATGGATTCTAATGAAGCATTAATTTTTAGAAATGTGCTTACAATGGAATGCTCTAGTCAGGTATAGTTTCCAAGTAAGAAGATCCTATATTTCTTGGCATTTTGCACTTAGGGTTGCAAGAACCTATGAAATAAGTGAGCTATTTTAGTTGATTCTGAAAGTTGAAAAGAAAGTAAAAAGCAATATTCCTAAATATCAAACAGTTTCTAGCCATGCCATGAATTGACCCCTCTGTCTCCTGTGCCTCTCATTATATAATATCTCTATTCAATCTCTTTTTCTCATATCAGACAGTATTACTGAAGTCTTCACTAACATCTACGTGACCAGTTTTGGCCCTGTCTCAGATACAGATATGGTGAGTTTTCCATTAAATAGTATTTTTACTTTATATAATGTGAAGTTGGGAGGGATAATTCTTTTTTAGAATAAGCAAGTATTTTTAGTGTTACGGGATTATGTGACTGTCTCCTGCCTATTTATTCTAGCTAAATGCATGTTGTATTTGTGGTGCACCATCGTGGGTTGGGTGTTCAGATTAGTCCTGTATATTTTATATTTTCTTCAAAACTTGTGTCACCAAAAAGACAAGAGTTAAAAGTATTGGTGAAGATGTGGAGAAAATGGAACCTGTGTGCACTGTTGGTGCGGAGGTAAAATGGCACATACAGCCTCTGTGGAAACACTGTGGAGGTCCCTCAAAAATTTAAAAATATGATCCATATGATCCAGCAACCCCACTTCTGGGTGTATATCCAAAGGAAATGAAAACAGGATCTCAAAGAGACATCTGCACTCCTATGTTCATTACAGTGTTATTCACAATAACCAAGATAGAGAAACATGGTATATATACACAGTGGAATATTATTCAGCAGTGATAAATAACAAAATCCTGCCATTTGCTGCAAGGTGGATTGGCCTTGAGGGCATTATGCTGAGTGAATTAACAGAGAAAGACAAATTCCACATGTATCACTTATATGTGGATTAAAAATATTTCAAACTCATAGAAACAGAGAGTACAAATGTTGCCAGGGCCTGGGGGGAAGGGATAGGGAGAGGTGGGTCTACGGCTGTAAACTTTCAGCTATAAGATAAAAAAGGTCTGAGGGTTTAATGTAAAACATGGTGCCTATACTTGATAACCCTGGATTATATAATAAAAATTTGCTAAAAAGGCCTGAGGAGAGGGCGGGAGCTGGGTAGAGGGGGTCATCGGGGGAGGGGGGAAGGGGACATCTGTAATATTTTCAACAATAAAGAAATTTTTTTAAAAAAAGAGTAGTACTTAAACATAATCACACACACAAAAGATAAATAGTTGAGGTGATAGATGTGCTAATTAACTAGATGGGGGAATTCTTTCACAATGTATAGATAGGTATATTAAATTACCACAATGTACATTTTAAATATCTTACAATTTTATTCGTCATTTATACCTCAGTGAAGCTGAATTTTTTTTAAGGGAAGAAAAAGAAACTGTGATCTTGGAGGTAGTGTTTCCATGTATGACTTCCTTTCATGGAAAGTTGGGTAATTTCTATATTTTTACAAATCATGAATTCTGAGAAAAACAAAGTAAGGAAAATAATGGAAAAAAGCTTTATAATTCTCCCAGAATTAAAGTTTAACAGTCAGCATAAGGAACCCACTGATGTCAAGATGAAATCAAGAGCAGAGAATGCTGATGTGTGAAGTTAGGACTTGAAGGTGAAGGACAACATGCCCCAGAGCTGGGACGGGCCCCTGTCTGCGTGAAGTGGTCATGGCCAGCCAGTCTTGCTGCCTGTGTGTGTCTGTGGCCCTGTCTGCTGCTGTCATTTAAAGTGTGTGTTTATGAAAGCGGCTTTGAATAGTTTTCAATCTGTTCTGGAGTCCTATGAGCCTATGCTTATTGTATTTTACATGATCTACAACCTATAAAATCATGTGTTTTTTCTTTGGTTGTCACTATAGACAAAAAGGTATTTTAATAAAAAATTAAAATGAGAAAAATAAAATAAAATAAATATTGTTTATATGCAAAGAAAGAAATAAAAATAAAAGGTTGGTAGCTTTTGTCAGGCAGTCATTAGCAACAGAACCAATTTAAACTCTGAGTGGAAGTCAAAATTTGGCCTCTTCAGTGAACTTTGCCTAAGAACCTTCAAAAGAATTTAGCAGGCTCAAGATTTTATTTATTTTGGAGGCCCCTGTCACATATTATATTAAACATTAAAATGGACTTATATTCTAAACTATATGTAATTGAGTTGAGTGGAATTGTAATTAGCAAAGTTTAAAGTGCAAAATCACTTACTTTGTTTGATTTTCTTTTTCTGTTTTGGAGTGTACATGTATGTGAGTATGTGTATGTGTGCACACGTGTCTATATATGGAGATATTTCTACAAAGGAAATATATATTTAACATTTCTGAGGATCTTGAAAGGCTTGTGGGCCCCTGACAGTTTTCTAGCGATACATTCTTCTGAATATCCCAGCCTAACACAGGCCTGTAGAATTCTCTTTGGTCATGTTCAATTTTCTACGTTATTTCCCACCTTTATTTATCTTGTTTACTCAGTCTTCCCAGTCCTTTGCTTGGAGGAAGCCTGATTAATTGCAAGACCACCAAGTGAGCACCTATGTACTCCATAATCAGAGTCCAGTCAGAGGAAGGGATCCACAACAGTAATTTGAACAGGGAAAATCTAATATAATTAAGTAGTTACTGGTCCAGAGTAGTTAAATAATGAAACAGGGTAAAAGAAGACAGAGCAATGCAGAATTAGGAAATGCAGAAGGCAACGGCTCCTTGCAGGGGCGAAGTATCCTGAACCAGGAAGAAGCTGAGACCTTGGCAGAGTACCCTGCCTGCCAGGCCAGGCTTTAGGCCTCACTGGAGAGGTGTTGCTGCTCCAGCAGCCTCTGCTGGTGAAGAAACATGTGAAGGGCCTTGCTGAAGCTGGTGTGTAAAAATACGCTGCCTGGAGGCTGAAAACTCGCTGCATGCCAATCCTTTGAAGCTACACCAAAGGATGAAAATGCACCTGAACCACAAATAGAAGCAGGAAGAAAAGTCCCTTTCTTTTGCTATGATACCAGCATATCCCTCCAGTACTCTACTGACAAAGCCGAACACTGCGCCAGCTGGCAAAGCACCAATGTTTACAGAATCCTTCTGCAGTGGCACAAGGAAGGGGAAAGGAGGTGGAACTGGAGCTGAGAGGCAGTGCACTGATAATTGCTATCCATAATAATGTGTGAAATGGGGAGGACTTTGAGTAAGAGCCAAGAGGTAGTTTGATCACTCAACAGGTACTGTTTGTTATTTGTCCAAATCTAGAGAAGCATGATAAAGCTGGGGAAAATGAAAGCTGAATGATCTATATACAAATGTAACACAGACATATACAAATATATACACTACTCATATTGCAAATCTATTAGTGAAGATAGAACTCAGTTTAAAAACATGTATCTATCCTGTGAAAAGAAGTGATTTCGTCTTCCTATGATCAAATGGAGTAATTTTCAATCTTGATATTATTTTTGCTAGAAGGCAAGGTAATGAGGGAAAGTTTGAATTTATATTAGTATAACATGGCAAGGTCAAGAAACAAAACTTGGCTGTGACACTTTAAATAGAAATAAATTTATTATGATGAAGAAGGAAAATATACCCATATCATTATCAGCCATATATAAAAGTGGCTTGCAGAAGCAATTAGTCAATGGAAGAAAAGCAAAGAATAAATTTAATTTTACTTTTAGCAGCTTAGCAGATACACTCATTTCTATGCAGTGTGTGTACCAAGTAGCAAAACCTAAACCCCTAAGTCTCCCTGTTCAGGTCAGTGATGTAGATTTGTTGTGACATTAGCCTGAGAGGAAAAGCAGCATAGCAGAAAGAATTAAAAACCAAAAGAACACACACACACACACACTCAAACTGTATCAGAATCATTAACCAGTGTCATTGTCCAAAGAAAGTTACAGGTCTAAATTATAATTAAAGATCCTAATTACAGTGTCTGCAATTAAGTTTAAAATCTTTTATTTCAACATTTCAAAAATTCATGAGTAAGAAGGTAATTAAACCTTGGAATGCACTAGTAGCTGACAATGGACAGAGTTTGAAGTAAGCGTGTGCATTTTGTCAATTGATAACTCCTTGTTATTTTTTCTCCTTGGTTTCTATATAGGATGACTTTTGCCATATTAGTAAACACTTTCACTGTGTGCATGTTCTTAAGGCCTAAGTGGCATCGCCGCCAGTTACTGTACCAAAAGCTAAGCTGAGAACCTCACCTCAAATGGTTATCTCTTGCAGTGCTAAGGGTTAGGGTTAGAACTTGAACAAGAAACTTTGACGTCATCTCAACATTTCTGATTCAGAGTTTACCATTAGGCTATTCAGAAGAAACCAGGCAGGTAAGTGGTGACCCTGGTTTATTGACCATACTTTTCTATGTTATCAAAACACAGTGTGTAGTATCTCTTAGATTCTCCAGAAGCTATTGGGATATTATGTTGTTCAGTAGTTAACATGATAGGAAGGTTTAGAGAGTTATTATAGGTCAATATTTGGTCAAAAATTGACACTGGACTTAGCCGTTAACCTTTATCAGAAGTTGTCGTTTGTAAACGTGGCTAGGTAAAGAGACCTACTGCAAATATGGTAAATACTATATATCAAAAGTAAAGATATAATGTTTGCTCACTTTAAAGCTGTAGAAGGTGATTACTGGAAGGTTATTGATATTTTAGAAGGATAGGAATTAGACTTGGGGAACATTCATTCAGCCAACATTTTTCAGTACCCTCCTATAGTTTTTAAAGATGGTTCTCAAAATGAGATTCATAGACACTTGCATTGGAATCTCTGGGAGTTATTTATTAAAACAATTATTTCCTAAGCTCCTTCTAAAATCTGTGAAATCATGCCAGTTGTGGGACGTGACAGTCTGTATTTTAACAGATTAAGTTATTTGAATAAGATGCAGTATTGGGGATTGAGTGAAAGGTGGCATCATTCACTGGGATATGAAATAGGAAAAGTTTTATTTGGTTTTGTTTTGGTGTTTAGGGGACAAGTATTTATGTTTTGGATGTACTGAGCTGGTGTGACAAATTTAATTAGAGATGTCTACGTAGCAAGTGTAGTTCAGGAGCTCAGGAGACGGGCTTAGAGTGCAGATGGTTTGGGAGCCACGTGATGGTTGCTGAGACTATGGGCATACCTAAACTGTGTAAGGAAAGAGATTAGCATGAAATGCTCAGACTCCTACAGAAACTTTAGAAAACAAGAGGTTAAAAACGATTGCATAGTCTGGCTGGGCATGGCTCAGTGGTTGAGCATCGACCTAGGATCCAGGCGATCGGGGTTCGATTCCCGGTCAGGGCACATTCCCGGGTTGAGGGCTCCATCCCTGGTCGGGAGCATGCAGGAGGCAGCCCATCAGTGACTCTCATCATTGATGTTTTTCTCTCTCCTTCTCCCTTCCTCTTTCTGAAATCAATCAAGATATATTTAAAAAAAAAAAAAAAAAAAGGTTGCATAGGAGACTGGGAAGGAACAACTATGGATGTCTGTCAAAATAAAGGGGATTTATCTCTCTGAGCTAGACTGTTCTTTGATCCTTGACAACAGAAGTCTAAGACCACTGCCTTTTATTCCTTAGCAGATGCAATGATGTCTAATAGTCAGATATCTTTTTCGCTTACAGCCTTCACTCAGGGTAGGATGTGATTCATTAGTAGCGGATGAACCCATAGATGTTGCCCACAGTAAAACCTCACCTGGGGAGTGGGGTGACAAGTCCCCAAAAGAGGGCAAATAAAGGTAGTTTGACTCCATCCCTTATCATCTTGCAGGAGGGAGGGCTGTGGGGACTGAGTACATCCAGTCATAGCTCCCTTGGCTCCTTCAGAAAAGAGCATCCCCCGCTGCCCTCCCATTATTTTTGTATAAACTAAGTAACAGACAGCTATGATTTCTGAACAGGGAATGTTTTTTTGAAAAAAATAAAAAAATTGCAGAGGTTGCACCTCTTCCCCCGGGTTGCCAGGGTGGGATCTGTTTTCTCGGGAGAGCCGCACTGAGCTTGTACGCTTTGGTTAAGGATTACAGATATTATCCATTGGTGTTAGTCCCACCCATTTTCCAGGAGGTAGCATTACAGGTAGGTTGTTGGAAGACTCAGCAGGGCTCAGATCCCGGGATGAGCATTTTCCCAAGGGTTTCCCACAACACCAGGCGTGTATGGTTTTAATGCCAAGGCAGGAGGATGCTGCAGAAGGAGAGAGAACCGCAGTGTCACGTATTGTAGTAAAGCCAAGAAAAGGGTTCGAGTGTGTCATTAAATGAACAAGAAGATATTTGCTGATTGTGGTAAAAGCAGCCAGATTGCCGTGGGCCGAACACGTGGGAGGTGAGGAAATGGATTGCGAGTGGAGGCAACATTTTTAAGTAGCGTGTTTGAGGAGAGGAGGTGAGACAGAGGGCAGCCACTTTATTTTTAAGGATGGCATCGAGCCGCTCACTGTCCTCTGAGCATGCCGTCGTCTTTAACAGCTCCCTGGCTTTGCACGTTTCCCCTGTTTTTGTTCTGCTTTGCTCCTCCTTTGCCAACTGGAGAGCTTTCATTTACACAAGGCCAAGCTCGAATTTCATCTTCTGTGATGTTCTCCAGGCTACTCCACGCAGACTCAGCCCTTCTGGTCCTCGTGCTCTGCCACATGGTGTTCACACATTTCTTATGACTTTTCGCACTGGATAATAAAACCTTTACATGTCTTTCTTTTTACTGAAACCTGAGCTGTGAGAAGCAGGAGCTGTGTTTGTTCATTTCAACAAGATTTACCAAGTGCACACTGTGTGTGTGTCACAGTGTCGGGAGCTAAAATACTTAAGTAGGTCCAGTGCTGCCCTCAAGTTGTTCATGGTGTGTATGGGGTGGGGGGCTGAGAAAGAAATCATCATTTTAAGACAGTGTGATCATGCTTTTATTGAGGTACTTATAGGTTAACGTGGTAGGAGAGGGGATGTAGATAGAGGATACCTATACCTGAGAAGGATTCTAGAAAAGGAAAATAGCTTAGGAAGACAGATAGGGACTGATTAGCCAACTACATAACAAGAAGAATGTTTTAGCACAGATTAGAAGAGTTTATTGAGTTTAGTGAAATGTAAAAGTTCAGTGTAATTGAAGCCTAGAATGCTCTTAGGGGTTTGAAAGGAGATGAGGCTAGAAAATAACTCAGAGCCAGATCAATAACAGACTTACAGCCAATTGCCTCCCCAGAAGCTGAAGTATTCCTAAATAAAGCTAAAACATAGTAGATCTCTGTTGCCAGAGAACTTATTATGGCATGGCTTCTTTGATATATACCAACATTCTCTAAAATACAACTATCATATACAATAAAAACCCACTGTGATTAGTTTAATATAGTTATGCAAACATACACATGGCAGAATTCTCACCTGTGAATTCAAGAATTAGGGTATTGCTTGCTGGTGACTCTTTTCTGTAAGATGGCTGAGAGTCCTTCTTCCATCTGCCTCTGCTGATGCTTTTCTCCTTATGTACGATTTGTTGCCAGAATCCTTGTTTCAATATTTAATTTCCAAAGAATCCTCTCATTCATTCATTCGTTCACAGGCTAATTATTGTTTATTTCCTGTGTTGCTGGTGACATGGCATGTGAGAAGGTGGTTGTGGTCCTTGGTCTCAGTGTGAAGTAAAAGTTGGCCAAGTGTAAGGGTGGGTAGGGAAGAGAGGCTGAAGCAGAGATCAGTGAGTCTGGGTAGTGAGGTGGAGCGTGAGGCACCAGAGGCCCCGCAGTGTCAGGACTGCTGCAGGAGAGTGTGTGGGATGGGGAGAGAATCGATGGACCCAGGCTCGGGAGGTAGGGGAGGGGAAACTATACTGGGCCTTGGAGGCTGGGAGAAAGGATCTGGACTTTATCCCAAGCGCTCTAGAAATTCTACTGTCCCAACTCAGCAACAGTTCATTCTTTGGATCCCCTTGCCTGACATCACGGCATCAGGTGCATTCTATAGCTTTTTCTTCACGTTCAAATATCAAACAGTCCAGGCCAGTCCAATTTCAACATCAGTCTCTATGCCATTTAGATCTTCTCCCCTTTTCTCAGCCATGTTTACAGCTAAGGGTGTACAGTGGGTGACTGCCCATGTCCTGCTCTTCCTCTCCTCTTTCTGGGTCTTCCGGAGTTGAGTCAAGGAGAAGGGAGATTATAAAAATGAGGAACAAATGTACTTTTACTTAGCTTGTTCTGTGATAGTTCTCCCTTGGCAGCCAATGCCATTTGAATGGCTGGTAGATAAACACAGGCTCTTTCATGGCGCACTTGGGATTTCTGCTCTGTGAGCTCTTGATTACCCCAAACACCAAAACACTTAAGTAGCTTATTCTTTAATGGACCTCTTGAGGCATCCTGCTCAGCCCCTGCCCCGGTACTTTCCTTTGGGATCTTTTGTTTCTAGGTGTCCCTCCCTTGTCGGGCCACCCTTTTGCTGAGTATGGGAAATGGAGAGAAGGACACTTTGAAGGTTATTTAAGCCATTTCCTTGAGGTCCAAATAGTTTCTAAGAACTTTACACCTATCATCTCACTTCATTTTTACAAGAGTTTTAGGAAGTAGATTTTATTATCACCAGCACTTTACAAATAAGTCAAGTGAAATAGAGACTGAATCTTCTCAAGGTAATGTACCCCGGTTTGTCTGACTTAAGAGCCCATGCTCTTAATGTCTGTTTCTAATTACTCACTTTATTAATTACTTTATTATTCTTGTTGATATCCTTCAGTCTTGTGTTTGAGTCAGTTTTAAATGTGGAAAGACTGACAGATATTCTAAACCTCCAATGTCAGCCCTGCAACGAATTTCTCCCTGTCATCTTCCATAATCCATGACTAGCATCCATTTATTGATCTAGAAAAGGAGAAAACTTCACTCTAGTGTCCTGCCTCCAAAGATTGTTTTTATGTATGGTATAACAAAAATAGCTTGGTGTTAAGAAACATAAAGTTTGAGTACCAGTTTTGGCTTTCTTGCTCTTTATTTTTTTAATGTGACTTTGAAAATGTCCTCTGCTTATGAAATGGTGATACTTTTGCATATTCAATAAGATTATTATGAATTTTATTTATTTATTTTTAATTAAATTTATTGGGGTGACATTGTTTAATAGGCTCATATAGTTTTCAAGTGTACATTTCTTTGATACATGATCTGTATATTGCATTTTGTGCCCAGCATCCAAAGAACTTTACACATATCTTACTTCATCTTGGAATTATTACAACTATTAATCATTCTGAATGCTTTGCTTAGATATATTTTAATTATCTACTATTAGAATATGAATGTTTAGCATTAGCTTTTAACTTGTTCATGAAACTTGCCTGGCCTCTAGTTCTAAAAGATAGCTCAGGTATCTTACCTGCACAGTGATCTGAACGTGAGGTGTCTATGTTTTTCTACAATCTCTGTTTATGTGAGCTTCTTTGCATAATAGGGTTTTGTGATCTTGTACCAACTGGGTTTTTGACACTGTGCTGATCTGGTCTTAAGCTTTTCACTTCTTGCAATATTTGAAATGCTAATACTGGGCTAACTTTGTTCAACTTTTGAGTACCAAATAAAAGTGTTTGAGTTTAACCAGTCTTATATATTCCAGGGATGTTGTTTAATTGCTATATACCTGCTTTATAAATTTTTTTTTTTTTGGTTATACAAGAAACAGACGCTTGTCTATGTCCATGAATGTGGCGATTGTGGTGGGAGGAGGAGTGGAAGGTGGTGGAGGAAGGTATACAGGGATAAATGATGATGGAAAAAAAATAAAATAAAAATACAAAAAAAGAAACACACTGATTGGAATTTACTCAGAGGAGACTAGCCTTTATTAGCCAAAAGGGTATAATGAAATAAACTTCGGTACTTTAAAGTATACTCAGTAAATCAAAGTAAATGAGAAATTACTCCAAGAACAGTCCTGCCATTTGGATGTTTTAGTGAGTAGATATAATTAATCAGAAACAGGCAAGCACTGACTTATAATTAATGTACTTAGGCACTAAAAATATAGTGTCTTCACTAAGTTAATGTGTCCTTGAAATCATGTTTATGCAATAAACTATGCAATAGAGAGTGATTTCCTTGTTTGCATTACAAGTCATGGACATAGTAGTGCTAGTAAAAATATTGGACTGGAAACAGTATCCTTCTCTTGGTTTTGCCCCTAACAAGCTTGGAAACAGGAAATTCACTGAATTTATCTATTACCCCATCTATAAAAGGAGAAATTGGATCATATTTTTCTGGTAAAGAATTTTCAAAACCTGGAAGTATATGAATCTTTCATTTCAGTTTTATCCTAAAATCGGTCTCACTTCTCCCATACATTGGCCCTAGGATAGCTGCATGCTGATATGTCCTTGTGAAGTTTTTTGTTTTTTCCTAAATTTGCTTCTTACTTGTTTGTGTACTCCCTGAGGGATTTTGTATTTGCTCTTGTTATTATTGATTTTTTTTTTAAGAATCTCAGTTCATGGGCCTAAGTCTTAAGTTTGTATGAGGAGGTTGCATTGTTCTGTATTTCTCTGGCAACTTTCTATAACACAAAAATAAAACTATTACTATAACAGTATATACTCATGGTGAAATCTAAGTTTATTTTAAGAATCTTTCTATTCTTTTCAAATACTGAGAATGCGCATTTTATATGAATTTAAGGCAGTCATATGTAAATAACTTGTTTGGAAATCCTGTTATTCTTCATAGATATCCATGAAGATACCCTGCCTTTTTAATCTAGAGAGCAAACCCACAAAGACTAGTAGGTCAACTGCATTTATTTATGTATTTCTAGATCTAAATACTTTTTGTACTAATTTATGAAAACAAGATAAGCACTGAAGTAAAAATTGGAATGAGAAAGTTAAATCACTTATTGTTCAGGAATAATGATTATAGTTATTCATAAAAGAGATTTATTTTTGCTCCCACTTAAGATTGCTCTTAATGATAATATTTTAGCAATTAATGTGTTTAAATGTTGTCATTATTTCTAAATATCTTTCTTAAATACTTTAAAATATAGAAATCAAAGGTCTGACTCTAATTCATTTTGTTTCAATAGTTGTTTTGATGACTGTTGTGGATGAAAAAAGATATATAAATTCAAATTTAGAAGTTCATTATTGGCTGTTGTTTACTGAACCATCATGACAATTTTTAAAACACATCCACCAATTTTAGATATTTATCTTCATGTGCTAGATGTTTAATTTTCCAAACAGCTCACTATTTGCAGTGGCCCTATGCCATCATTAACCAGTATTTCAAGGTACAACATGTGCTTAGGATAAAGCTCATCCTTAAACAGTGAATGTGAACCCGTATTTTAAGTAGCCTCAATGATAATTATAAATTTGCTTTGGCAGATTTTGTTTTAGAGTTCATTCGTTCATCATTTTTTATGTGGCAAGTGAAGAGCTCATATTAGGCACAGAACAGATAACCCTTTTTCTTTTCTTTTTTTTTTTTAAAGATTCTGTTTTTATTTATTTTTATTTTTATTTTTTTAAATATATCTTTATTGATTTCAGAGAGAGGAAAGGAGAGAGAGAGAGAGAGAGAGATAGAAACATCAATGATGAGAGAGTCATTGATCAGCTGCAGCCCGCAACCCGGGCATGAGCCCTGACCAGGAATCGAACCCTGATCGCCTGCATCCTAGGTTGACACTCAACCGCTGAGCCACGCCCGGCCGGGCGATAACCCTTTTTCTAGTTGTCCACTTACGCTTATGTAATTACTAGTGTTTTGTTCAGTCCAAGGTGTCATTTACAATACTCTTTTGAAGCCATTTGTCTATTTTCATTAGAGGGAGTTTAATCAGAACTAGATGTTTATAACTTAAAAATTCAATTAAGTGTACGTCTCAGTGCACTGAGAACAAATGAATGAGGCATCACTGGACTGTTCCCTGTGAGGCTCCTTTTCTTCCCAGAGGCTGCCTCACATGAGCATCATCCACGTGTGGACATGGTGGGAATGCTGACATCATTCCATATATTGTCTATTGGCAAAGCTTTATTTACCTCCTATATTTAGATAATTCTATATACAGATAAAGATTCTCACATTTTCTTCCTACAGTCAAATGGATGTACACACCCCGCGCTGTGAACCATTGCTCTAAGCTGATAATCCTGCTTCAGCTCACAGGCTTTCTCTTCATTTAGGTACAATACACTCGATTACAGTTATTTTTACTAAGTGATAAGCACCCTGCCTCAATTTGACAATATCTTGTGATTTTGACAATATCTTGTGATTTTGAAGATGCACACACAATACATCCCAGTAATCCCCCTTGTAATTTATTCTAGAGCGGTAGGGTGCATACTAGGCCCCACGGGCCAGATCCTGTCAGCTGCCTGTGCTTGTGAACCAAGACGCGTGGCCACAAACCACTCTCAGCATTTGTGTATTGCCTGCGGGGGCTTTCAGACAATAGCGGAATTGAATAGTTGTGATACTGACCATATGGCCTGCCAAGCCTAAAATGTTTACTAACTGGCCCGTTATGGAAAAAGTTTGCTGACCTCCGTCTGGACTAACTCTCAGGCCCCTGCACTAAAAGCTCTGTGTAACCATTTTATAGCTGCATTGCTTACAATAGTGACAAGCTGGGAACAGACAAAATGTATCAGAGCAAGTAGAAAAAAACTGATATTGTGAAATATTCTTAGGAGGTAATGCTATGTAGCAGTGAAAATGAATCTAAGTATGAGATGTATTGCCATGAATAAATCTCAGCTATGCAACTGAAAAAAGTGTCAGAAAAATATACACAGCATGGTCCCATTTCTATAAGTGTCAAAAATGTGACACACAGCACATGGATTTGTAGAGTAAATGTGTAAAGGCACGTGTGGGTATGATGCACACCAAATTCAAGAAAATTATTTCCTCAGAGAGAGGGGAGTGTGGTTGAAATGCAGTCAGCAGGAGAGGGAAGGCTTCAGTAATATCTGTGATGACACTTCCACTGCTGATAGTTAAAAGGTGTTTGTCATGTTCTTTATACTCATATGTCTCAAGACAAAGCAAACTAATGTACAAATGAAAGCCTTGGCCCCTTTCTTGAAGATTTGCAAGCTAGTTGGGAGGCAGAGGAACAAATGCACAGCTGAAGTGTGTGATCTTGCAGGAATGGAATGCTTTGTGGGAAATACAGACAGAGACATGGCCATGGGTTTTCCAGGCGTTCAGGGGACTGGGAGTGTGGTTGTGAGTAGAGCTCTTGACTCAGGAGGGTAGGGAACTTGCTCTATTTGAGGAATGTCAAGAGTGAGGATCATTAGAATTACCTAGAGAACAGCATGACTGTGCCTGGTGAAAGTGGAAGAAAAAGGCCCCCATCGTGCTGGGTAGGTTGGCATGGTACAAGCTGGGACACTGAGAATGCTCAAAAACAGATGGTGTTCCTGAAAACATATTTTTTTAAAAGATCACCTAAAATTTACTGTTTGGAAACCTTATGTATCTACTATGTGATATGTCTGTAGGAAATGATTGCCATAGCGATAGCTTTTAAAACCAGTAAAACATACCATAATTTTACAGAAATGGAGAAATGGAATTTGAAATTTTATAAAAAGTTGTTAAATACATTCGGCTTGCCTGGAAAGGTAAATGCCGTAGGGATTCACATTCAGTGTGAATTTGAGGGAACCACAGATGGAAAGAAACACGTGCATAAAACCTTATCATATACAAAAACTAATTTCTTAATCTCACTTTTTGTTGTTGATCATTGAATTTCATCTATATGGAATTAAATCTTTAAAACAATGACTAAACCGTGGAGAGAGAGGGTGGGTTTGAGGATGAATTTCCCTTTTTTAAAACACATTTTTATTGATTTTAGAGAGAGGAAGGGACAGGGGGAGAGAGAAACATCCATTGGTTGCCTTCTGTACACACCCCAACCAGGCACCAAACCCACAGCCTGGGCATGTGCCCCAACGGGAATCGAACCAGTGACCTTTCGGTGCACAGGATGCCGCTCAGCCAGCTGAGCCACACCGGCCAGGGCTAATCTGCCCTTCACTACACACACAGTGTTAATTGAGTGAAATCGCCAATTGCTGAAGCACTTGTTTTCTAACGTGTGATAACTGGGACATTGTGCTCAAAGGACACTTTCTGAATTTCCAATCTCAAGTGTGTAAATAAAAATTTTAATTATCATGTGAGTATTTGCAAAAACATTCATGGGCAAAAATTTGAACATCCAATAGAGTGTCAGTTTTAATCACAGTTGTGAATTGTATATCTCATCTAAAAGGTATGCATTCTCTTATGTTAAGGAAGAGAGAGAGAGAAAGTGAAAGGAGGGAAGGGGGAGGAAGAGGGAGGGGGCGATGACAGAGACAAGACTGGGAAGAGAGAAGGGGCCTGGGGGAGGGGGGGGAGAGAGAGAGAGATCCAGCTAAAAAAGGTATTGGAGAATGATAATAAAGGAATTGATCACACACTGATCTGTATGAATATTTAATATTACGTTTTAACCTGAAGGAGTTTGTTTATAAAATATTTGTATTGTCAAATGCAATAATTAATAACTTGTCAAAGTTCTTCTATTTTAACTAATTTCATAAAATAAACTTTATTAAAATCATTGTGATCCCCTACTACATTCTTGCCAACAGTGATATCTCACCATTTATTTTAGTATTTTATAAAATAAGATATTCTACAGTTTCTTTGGCAACAGAGATGATGACTCACACAGATCTGACAGTATGTTTAATACTTGTTTCTTTTTTCTTCTTTTTCTGCTACTGAGAAGGCTCCCTGCTATTTCTTTCTTAAGATAAATGACAAAGCAGTCCACCCAGAACCCTGCCCCGAGCATGCCCCTCTCCGAGTAGTTCTAAATTATAGAGTGAAGTAAAGCAGTTTGAACTGAGACCTTGTTCGACTGAAAAAGACCAGATAAAGTAAATTTATATTTTGTTTTTATTTTAATATGTAGCTAATTGTGTAAATACAAATGCTTTATCCCATTGTTAGTGGCAAAATTTATTGATAAGAGAAAGGAATGATCTTTCTGATTCAAAATTTACTTCTTTCAATACTGTATAGCTTTCTCTCTTTTGAAACTACAGGATTTGTTGGAGTTTTGTAGTCCTCGTATCTAAAACATTTATTATTTTCAAAAGAATGTTATTTTATATTTCAGGAATATACAATAGATGTTTTCTTTCGACAAAAATGGAAAGATGAAAGGTTAAAATTTAAAGGTCCTATGAACATCCTTCGACTTAACAATTTAATGGCTAGCAAAATCTGGACTCCAGACACCTTCTTTCACAATGGGAAAAAATCAGTAGCTCATAACATGACAATGCCCAATAAACTCCTTAGGATCCAGGATGATGGGACGCTGCTGTACACAATGAGGTATGTTGTAGGTTTGCTACGACGCGTTTAAATACTGAGTAATTCATGCATTGAAAACCTGGCTAATGTAGTTTTCAAGCATTAGCACAAGTTGAATATTTTCATAACAGATTATGTTGAACCTATAATATGTTTTGTAATTGCATGCATATTAAAAAAGTAAAGATCAAATAATATTTGTGAGTTTGAGTCTCATCTCAGTGTGTAAAAATTTAAGAAGTCTTTACTACTAAGAATTAGTTTTTTGGCTATTTATTTTTCACACTTCATTTTAATTAAGTACAGTAGCATGGCTTCAATTTTTCTTTATACCAGCATGTAATTTTATTTTTAATATCTCATTAGATCGCCCATCAAAAATGTGATTTTTAAGCAAGCTTTTACTTCATTTAATATTTTGTTCCTCCTTATGAAGTTACTCTAAAGAAAAAATATTTTTTAAACTCAGAGTTAGTTTTTATTTAATAAGGCTTACAAGTGTATTGGATGCCATAAGCATATGTACTAGATTGAACCATATGAAATTGCCACTTTGTAAATCAAAAGTGTGATGTAATATCCATTTCATTGACTCAAACCTTTAAAAAATTAGCTAAAGAAATATACAGTTGTTAACACTACTATTCTATATTAACTATTCCCATGAATTCATCTTTTAAAATGTTATTGGTATTATGTAGAAAAGAAAATCACCACCAATCTAATAAAGTGATATATAATCTAAAGTTAAAATGTTTAATAAAGGCTCTAAAGCATGGGTAGCTTTCAGCAGCATTATATAGAGACAGAAGTGTATTTCATGCATTCGATGCTTTTATTATTTCATATGAAATGTTAAGTGGTAGATTTCAGTTGTGAAAATTATTTAAGAAATGACATCAATGCAGTACTGATCTTTAAAGAAAAAACTCTTGAGGGCTCATTACTAAATGACCATTATAAAAAATGAGAGTGTTACCTATTTTTTCTGCCTTTATCTCTGAATCTTGCAAAACAGAGGCATTACCCCTAATGTTTTATACACTTTGATCATTCCTATGGATTAAGACAATAATTGGAAACCTGGGGTTTAAACAAAATCTAGGCAGATAACACACATAGTTTTGGAAAAAAATGCATGAGGTTCTCCTTCAGTACTCTCTTAGAAGTAGATAATCTATAATTAAATTGTTGGCCACATTTGTTTTGTTCATTATAAGAGATTTTTCTATATGTTTGATTTAGTACCTGTTTTATCTACTTTACCTTTGTGTGAAATGGAGTAACTTTCTTATAAATTTGCTGATTACTCTTTATTGTGATCATGAAGATACAGAAAAATATTTATATAACATTCATAATTTAGCCAACAATCTACTCTCAACAAGATATTTTTAGGAGTTACATCTATATGTATATCTATACCTATTTCTATATTTATATTCATGTGTCTACATATGATACTGATTCAAAGTTTTCATATCCTTGAAGGAAGCTTCTGTGAGCCAGTATTGAATTCTTTTGTCAGTTTTGTTACATGGTTGTTGATGAGATGATGGGGGAGAAAATTACATTCTTTTCATTATAGAGATTTTTTCATTTTTTTCTCTAATATTTCAAATAGGAATAGTGAGGTTAATGGGAAATAACCCTTCAAAATGTATATATAACTTATTTTTTAAAAATATGTGTTTTTATTGATTTTAGAGAGAGGAAGGGAGAGGGAGAGAAACATCAATCGACTGCCTCCTGCACGCGTCCTACTGGGGATCAAGCCTGAAACCTGGGCGTTTGCCCCCCCGGGAATCAAACCCGAGACCTCTTGTTGCATGAGATGATTCTCAGTAAACTGAGCCACGGCTGCCCGGGCATATGTAACTTCTTTACTTTTTAACAAGCCACAGAGTAAAAAACTGTTAAATATATTTGTAAATAAGTATTACTGTCACTTGAGCTCAGATTTTATATATGCTAATGTCTTCTAAAGGATGCTCTAAATGTGAAAGAACAGAATCAGTGTTGAATGTTAATTAACCTAAGATGCTCTAATGAAAGTCCTACCTCATCATTAATTTTGTTGACAACAGTAAGGAGTGATGTATCCCGACTTGCCAATTTACTTAAACGAAGAGTGGGATTTTGACTTTTAGGCTTACAGTTCAAGCTGAATGTCCAATGCACTTGGAGGATTTTCCAATGGATGCTCACTCATGTCCTCTGAAATTTGGCAGCTGTAAGTATGGGGATGGAGTTACATGTTTTGGGTCAAAAATATCAAGGATAGTCAGCAGTACTGCTTAATGTTACAGTTTTTTCTCATATTATTAAATGCTTAATACTTGCTCAGTAAGATACAGAAGTAAAAGACATGCTGATTTCCATCACAGCACTAATTGGCTAACCCTATTATACTCTCAGATATCATTATATTTAAATCATGGTGTTTACATTATCACTTACATAATTGCTAATAAAAAACAGTATGTGTTTTTGTAAATGTATAAACTAAACCTCATTGAAGGTTAAGACTGTCATTTACCTTGTTTGCCAAGTGCTAGCACTTTAAACATGCAAAATGAACATTTCTCTTTTGTCAACTAAGAATGAATTGTGAAGGATAGATTCTATTATTTATTGAAGTAGCTATCAGCCTGTTGCAAATGGCAGGCACAGATGCTGGATCTGTGCAATTTTCTTTCTACTTTCTAACTAATGGAAGCTTTTTTTTCTTTCTTAATTTCCTAAAATAAATTTGAAGGAGATAATGTAGCTGGATTGCTGCACGAAGGCACCTCTGTGTTCATAGAATATTTCAGAAATGGCTCTGCGCATTTGGCGTTCTTTAGGTCGTTGAGGTTATATCTTGTATGTCAAGCGAAAGCATTCGCTCGCCCGGAATAATTGAAAAGAAGGAAGGTCAAGTCATCTCCCCAGGCCCACAAGGCATTCAGGGCAGCTTCAGGATAAATTCATGGACACTGCTAAAGAGCTCCTTTCTTGTGCGAACGTGTCCCATTGCCTGACCTTTTCAGAAACCTTGCTCTTTCGGGCACCCCCATCTTTGGCCATTCGGGCAGCTTTTGACTTTTCCTTCTCTTGAATAGAAATGCGGTTCTTTAGCCTGATTTAAAATATTTCTTACTGAGGAGTGTGCCTTCTCCCCACAGACTGTATCAAGTGAAAGAAAAGGGAGGAGTGATGGCATCTAGGATGCAAAGCCCTAGTTATTTTGATGGCCATAGCTTTGTGGAATGAGGAGTTCAATCTTGTTTTTTTTCTGTCCATTCTTACAGAAAGTGTCAGCTCTCAATTTTCTTTGAGAATCTCTTCTTTGTTTAACTACAAAGCCTTCTTTTATTGTCATGGAAACCGCTGCTTCAATCCTGGCATTTCTCCCAAAATTATTTAAGATAGTCAATCATGTTACACAACGTAAATATGATGTTGAAAAAACTCAACAGATGCGGCAGAGAAAAACTCATTTGCATTGCCTAAGTGGCATTAAGGAGAAAATTGAAAAAGGCCTTGATACCAAAGAAAGGATTTGTTCATGATGCAGTAATGGTGTAAGAAGGAAAGGCACTTTCCAGTGGACAAGTTAGAGCTATTAAGACACCAAATATAAATGGGGTGATGTTACCACTGAATCTGAAATAAATATACCTGAAATTACTTTAAATGGAAATAACAAATTCTTCATAGTGTGTCTACAGAGTAGTGGAATATTGCATGCTTGAGAATGTGGCTGTCTGTATCTAGAAGTGTAATGGGTAAAACATAAAGTTTGTTGTTAGGCATTCTCTGTTTAATTGATTTTTATGTGGTTTTCTCTATGTTTGTTTTTTGACACATTAAATAAACATCTTGTGTAGTCTTTAATATATCCTTGCCAACAGTACCTGCTTGATGCATCAGTGTTGAAAGAATGAGCCCCAGAATGTAGTCAGACTCACAAGCCAACCTGAACCTTCAGATGTGGGCACAACAAATACGGCCAGAGCAGTCATGCCCTTTCCTTCCGTCCACTTATTCCTGTCTTGCTTAAAAGTCCCTTTATTTTCCCCAAACTGGTGGAATTTTTGGAACTTTATCATTGTCCTGAAATAAAAGAAGCATCTTTTTTAGAAGTTTATCATTTTGAATTCAGCCTTTTTTCTTTTGTTCCTATGGCCTCACACTTCTATATATTTCCTTGCTCTTTACCTTGATTTAGAACTTCCCGCATGGGCATGTAGGCATATTCTGTGCATTATTAGCCCCAAATAAATGGGAAGTTGTCTTTTGGTATAAAAATTAATAAATAAAGTATATATTGGGACTTTTTTGGTTAAGAGCTATTATGAATCAGTCAGTATGCATTTGATGTTTAATACACAGTAGCACTAAAAATGGGTTCTTTAACAGAATTAAATAAAATTATTTAATGAAAACCTAATTTAGAGATGGAAGTCATAATGGAATTTGTAATATAAATTTTCTTTACCTCTTTTTATATTTTACTGAGACGTTTCTATGGCCTCCTGGTTTACATGTGTGTTAGTAAACCAGGGAATGCCTCTCTTCCTCATGGCATAACTTTCTGCTACACCTTCTCTCTCCAGACCCCAAATCTAAAAAACATATCCTTATATAACTAATAAAATTAATTGTGCTTTTTTAAAAAATAAAAAACATGGGAAGGATCAGTTATTTTCTTTAACATATTATTGTGTTCCTATCCAGATTTTTATCTTCTATAACAATAAATAACATAATCAAAATATTATGAATTTTTTCATTAATCTGGCAAGAATGAATTGAAAACTTTTTGTGTGTGTCAGGCACAGTACCAGGTGCTGGAAGTATAGGCATGAATCAAATGGAGTCCCTGCCCAGCTATGTCTCAGTAAGGTTTCATTTTGTAGGGTTTTGTTTCCTTTTATTTATATTTAAAAGTAACATCAGACTCAAAAGTGATGATGCAATTACTTTTACAAAACTTTATACTTTATTAGGATTCACAACTATTTGAGTGTTATGAGGCCTTCTGATATAAAGTAGTACATGTGATGTGTCTTTGATTTATTAAATTCTGTGCCATTTGAATTTTATTGAAGACAAGGCCATGATATGTATTCATGAGAGAACAAAACAAGCCACTTGGTAATTTGCAAATGAGTTGCTAGTTATCCATCTACTGATGTTATTTATTTAATCTTAGCAGTCATCAATGACCAACTAGTCAGAATTAATAAAATATTTAAACCTTAAAGTAACTAGAATTCATTCATATGAAACTTTAAAAATATATCTCTGCTCTTAAAGATACATATACACATACGTATACATAAAGATATGTATACATTTTTTAGAGCCCTGTTTCAAAAATTGTTTTATGTAATATGATTAACTTGTGAATGTAGGTGAATACATGTACAATGAAATCAGTGCTTCACAGATACTAGCATTTAGTAGTGACATTCAGAACACCATTAAAAGACCGCACAGAGAGACACAAACTTATAAACATTCTTTTTATTGTTACTGAAGCTTAAGTGGGAATTGATTTACAATCATAGGCTTTGGATCAAGGTAAGTACCGGGACCATGGCTGCACAATGACTTAAATAGAAAATTCATAGTTGCCAGGAAAATGAGCCTCCCAGTGTCCTGGGTAGTTAGAGACAAAGATATTGCCAGAGACAGCTGGTCCTTTCTCTCCCTGCACTGAGAGTGTGACCATGGTGCTGAGCTTTGCTCAAGGACCAGAAGTAACTAATATTTCAGAACATCCCCATGAGCAAAAGGGCATAAGATTTCTTCACAAGGTCAATAGAGTAGCAAGAGTGACCTGTTTGTTCATCTGTGGAGAGACTCGTGCGTGGAGAGGTCAGCTGCTCGCCATCAGGACACAGATGCAGCGGAGGTGCAGGGCCCGAGACAGCTAAGACAAGACGTGCTGTCTGCCCTCCAGTTCTAGAGTCACCCACTTGTGCTGAGTTCTGCTGCTTTGGCCAAATAAAGCAGGAAATTATACCTGGTCTGTATGTCTTTAGTCTTTTCCAACCAACCCATAACTTTCATGGGATGTAATGAAAGTAGAATCCAGTGAGTTCTGGGTGTATAAATTAATTTTAAAATGAAAATGTTTTAAAAAGTACAGCTTGAGGAAATTATAGCATTCTCATTTATTTTACATGTTTGCAACAATCAGTCCTCATTTTTCTAATGAAATGCATTGTATCATGTATGATAGCTGTAATTTAATTCTTAACTAAGTTAATTTATGTCTAGAAAGCAAAATTATTTTGGATTATTATTGTCATTTCATGAGTGATTGTTACTTCTAAACTAATTACCTGAGCTAATTGGCATTCATAATTTGTTTACCACAATGTATTCATCCACCACATTGAGACTATGGGAGATGTTTTTATCACCTCAAGCCCACTGATTTTTGCAGGCTCTAAAGAGAAATGTGTTCTTCACCTCTCAGAGTGGTTGCAAAAAAAACAATCTCATGATCTTGATTTTCTCTCTTTAGCTGCTTCACATACTTTATATTGAAGTTGTAAATTTCAAAGATACTTTTTACCCTAAAAAATATGATCTGTAAATATCAACACTGATTTATTTTAGTCAACAATTATTCTATGAAATATACAACTTTTGATGTTGCACTTACTGATGTTCTTACTAAAGTGATGAAAATATATTTTTTTTCTGGTTTCCTACAGATGCATATACAACCTCAGAGGTCACATATATTTGGACTTACAATGCCTCTGATTCAGTCCAAGTTGCTCCTGATGGCTCCAGGTTAAATCAGTATGACCTGTTGGGCCAATCAATTGGGAAGGAAACAATTAAATCCAGTACAGGTTAGTAAAATGAGTCTAAAGAAAAGTTAGTTCCTAAGAAAATTAATGGGCTAAAGTCATTGGAAATGACTCAGTAGGCTTAAAAGCTTTTGCTCTTGAGGTTACAAAAGCCAGCAGCATAGACTGTGCTTGGGGGCTTTTTAGAAATTCAGAATCTGAGGCCTGGCCCCTTATTAATTTAAGATCTGTATTTTAACACGATTCCAAGGAGATTTCTTAGGTGTGCTTTCAAGTTTGAGAAACATTAGTCTAAAATATACTTCATATTAAAAAAGTGTGTGTCTTCTCAGACAAGTCAGTTTTACCTTCGAATAGTGTTGCCATTTCCCTAGTGTTCTAATTCCTTTCCCTTTATTCTAGATAACTTATTACGATTCAACTCTTGATGTGCAGATAATTACTATTGGCCTGTGTGGGGAAGCTGATGTCCTTTCTAAGGCCACCTTCCCCTAAGAAAAAGCAGCTTTGTGCATTAATGTGCTTACATCCAGCAGATGTAAAGCTGGAGAGCAGGAAGGAAGGTAGTGAGGATGGGATAGATCTGACTGCAGTGAGTAAGAGCAGACATACAGCATCGAAAAATCCAAAATCGGTGACAGGGTCAGCAGTGGGAAATCTGGGTGAGGTCAGCCTTGGAGATGAGGCTATTGATCAGTACTTTAAAGAGCTAAAGAGAACTGAACTTGAGGTTGGTACCAGTGGAGATGAGGGACCTGACTAGGTAAAATAATTTATGGCCAGAGAGCGTTTATTAATCCTGTACTCCCTTGATCTATAAGTATGACCTAGAGAGAAAAACAGATACCATACCATAGACATGCAGAGCAAGTTTCTTGGTAATATTAAAATCTTCTTTTAAATATTCTTGCTATGCTAAGGAGGCATTTAAAAATTATACAATTTCCATGTCATATATGTGATAAATTCTTTTTTAAAATCAGAAACTGTCCTTTCCCTTCCATTTACAAAATGTGCAAAACTATTGGCTATTACAGTTTCTTAAGCTTCTTAAATTTTTCTTCTAGGTGAATATACTGTAATGACAGCTCATTTCCACTTGAAAAGAAAAATTGGGTATTTTGTGATTCAAACATACCTGCCTTGCATCATGACTGTCATTCTCTCCCAAGTGTCATTCTGGCTTAACAGAGAATCTGTGCCTGCAAGGACTGTATTTGGTGAGTGAGTAGCTACACGCTTCCTTGTACAGCACATTATGTTTCATCACATACTTCCAAAGCGTTCTCTCTCTTGCTCCTCACACCAGTGATTTGTGGTGTGTGGGGCAGGGAGTATTGGCTTCATGTTATAGATGAGAAAACAGGCTCAGAGAGGTAAATTACAGAGTCAGTGCCACAGTGCTAATAAGAAATGTAAATAGTACTCAAATCTTCTGGAAATATTCAGTCTACTTTCTATTGAATCATTTTACTACTTAATATTTGTCTCTATGTTAGTATAAGGAGAATATTATTAGAGGTTTTAATTTGGAGTATAAGAGCACCACATTTCTAGGCTTTCTATGTTTATTTTGTTTTGTTTTTAGATAAACGAAGATGATTTTGACACTTTACGTTAGTGAGTGAAAGGGAGGGAAGAGAGAAAGAGAGATCCTCAGGTACTACCATTAGTGCGTTTAATTACAAAATTGTCTTTCTTTTTTAAAAATTTTGTATATGTTTATATTTATTCCACACCATATTTCAAAAAAGATGTGAGGTACCTTAAAATGTATAAACAAGAAGTTGTAAATAAGTTTTTATATAATGCAAAGAAAACTAAAGGCTGAAAAGTAAAATAGAAGGTTATGATACCTAATATTATGCCTCGAGCACTTTATCCTTACTGCAATTCATGTGCATTGTCCCATTTGATTCTTTTTTAAAATTTATCTTTATTGTTGAAAATATTACAGATGTCCCCCTATTGATCCCCTCCACCCCTCATCTACGCCCCCCCCCAGGCCTTCCTCACACTATTGTCTGTGTCCATGGGTTGTGCATATATGCACGGAAGTTTTTTGGTTAATCTCTCCCCACTCACTTCCCCACCCTCACCTTCTCTCTGAGATCCCTCAGTCTGTTCCATGCTTTTATGTCTCTGGATCTATTTTGTTTATCAGTTTATTTTGTTCACTAGATTCCACATATGCGTGAGATCACGTGACACTTGTCTTTCTCTGACTGCCTTACTTCACTTAGCATAATAGCATCCAGGTCCATCCATGCTGTCCCAAAGGGTAAGAGATCCTTTTTTTTTTATAGCTGCATAGTATTCTCTTGACACAGTCACAAAAATTGAAAACGCTAGGCATAATTAATCTGATTTTACAGATGAGTAAACTGTGTTATACAGAGCTTAAATCATCTTCACAAGTAAAGAGTGGCTGAGACCAGATCTAAATTTCCTAACTTCTAGCCCAGTGCTCAGTTTCTGACGCTCTAGATGCCAGGGCTGGAGAGACCCAGGGAAAGCAGGGATGGCTCACTGAAAGCTTTTTTGGTCTGCCTTGAGGTTTAATTCCTTCTGCTGCTTGCTGGCTCCCCAGAGCCCTTGCCAGAGCTGATTCCATCTTCCATTGCTCCACCTCACCTCACAGAGTCTCACTGAGACTCGCTTCTTAAATAGCATAGTCATTCTATGCATTTATTGTGAAAATCGCCCAATTGGGTTTTCAGGTCCCTCAGGGACTAATTCTTGGCCAAGTAAGGACCAGCTGAGTGTCTACATTTAGAATCAGACATATGTACGTTAAGGCAAATCATGAACCAAAGGTCATAATTATAGGGAATGATGTTTTGTTCTCAATAAAATAACAACAGGGCTATCTGTACCCAGAGTGGACTCAGTGTGTGAAGGGAGGCACTGGTATGTGGTAGGCTCCCATCCCTGTAGCAGTTTCCATACAGGCTTGGTGCCCACTTGTCAGGGACAGGCTGGGTTGGGCAGGGGTCTCCTTGGCCACTACTAGTTGGATTAGATGCCTCTGACTCTGCTTCTAACTCCCCTGATTTTAGGGAGACACTTCTTTTTTCGCCTTTTGTTACAAACATTTTACTATAGATAAATAAATAAATATTGGGTTAAAAACCAATTAAGTACATTTACACAATGGAACACAACTCTGCGATAAAAAAGAAAGAAATCCCACTACCTACAACAGCATGGGTGGTCTGGAGAGCACCGTACCAGGTGAAATAAACCAGCCAGAGAAAGACAAACCTCCACAACCCCACTCTTATGTAGGATCTAATGAACAAAACAAACAAAAACCAAACAACAACAACAAATGTGGGCTCTTTCCATTCGAGACCATGAAGTATTTGCCCCTTATTAGTGTGCCCCTGTAGCTGCCCCTTGCGATAATGTCTTCCTCTTGCATTAGGGCCCGGCTGGGACTCTCTCATGACAGTAGCTGCCTCTCAAGATACTAGCTAGGAAACTGCCTCTGGCAATAGCTTAGTGGTAGAATATCTGACTGTAGATCAGGCGGTCCCCAGTTCAAATGTAATTTTCTTCATTTAAACCAGACAGGAAAATTTGGATATATGAACGAGGCTGAGCACATTTTGTGATAAGATAAATTACTTTTGTGTATTTGGACCACTCAGTCATTTAGAAAAGTTTTACTGAGAATCTACTATGGCAGATCCTGCATCAGGCCCTAGAGTGGAGGGCAACCAAATAAGCAGAAAAGATAATGGCAACCCAAGGTACAGACGTTATAAAAGAGGCATAGGCAAATTATTATGAAAACAGCAGCATAGATCATCTCTAGAAGAGCTGCTTAAGTAGTTGAGCTAACATTTGAGCTAAATCTTGAAGGATGAGTAGGGAATTCTCAGACTGATGAGTGGAGCAAGAATCCTAGCCAAAAATCATAGATTGTGTAATGAAATGACGTCAAGGAATGAAAGTACATAGTGTGTTTGGTGACAGTGAGTTGTTTCAGTGCCAGTGGAGATATATACAGATAGAAGTGTAGTTTAAGGACTAGATAAGAAAGACCTTGTAGGCCATGTCAATACGATTTACCTTTATCTTGGAAGCTCTAGGAAGCTGCTATAATGTTTTGAGACCATAGACATATGTAAAGCTCTTAGAATGACCCTGGTATTTAACATGTGCTGTGTACCTGTTAGCTATTCTTATTATCAATGCCAAAATATCAGTTTGAGTCTCATCATTAGCACAAAGTAATTCAAAAGGAAATTAAGAAAACAACTCAATTTACAATAGCATCCAAAATAATAAAATATGCAGAAATAAATTTAACCGAGTAACTGAAAGACTTGTTCACTTAAAGCTATAAAACTTGAAAGAAATTAAAGAAGACCTAATTAAAGGAAAGCTATCCTATGGTCATGGATTTGTAGACAATACTGTTAAGATGAGATTAGTCCTCAAGGCAATCTACAGATTCAATTCAATAATTATCTAAAGTCAAAAAAGACCTTTTTTACATGAAGGGGAAAGCTGATCCTCAAATTCATATCGAACTGAGAGGGGGGCTCCAAATAACCAAAACAATATGTTTTTAAAAATTTATTTTAATTTAATTTTCTTACTGTTGACACGATTGCAGATGTTCCCCATCCCACCCCCCTTTGACAATATTGATAAAGCAAAACAAAGTTGGTGGACTTTCCAGTTTCAAAAATTAGTACAAATCTACTTTAATCGACAGTGTGGTAGTGGCATAGGCGTGGGTGTATAGACCAATGGAATAAAATTAAGAGTCCAGTAACAAACTCAAATATCTATGGCAAACTGATTTTCAGCAAGGGCGCTGTGACCATATTATGGAGAAATAGAGGTCTCTTAATTAAATATTGCTGGGAAAGCTGGATGACCACCACATGCAAAAGAATGAAATTGGAACCCTACCCTAATCCAGAAGCAACAATGAACTCAAATGGATACAAAACTTTAATGTAAAATCTAAAACTAGAAAACTATTAGAAGGAAATATAGGATACACCTTTATGACCTTGGATCCAGCAATGATTTCTTAGATTTGACACAAAAAGCATGAGTAACAAAGAAAAAATAGGTACATTGGATTTCATTAAAGTTAAACATTTTGCATCTCAAACATTATCAATAATATTAAAAGACAACTTCTATAAGAGAAAATATTGAAAATATTTTGTGAGTCCTGTATCTGACAAAGATTTGATATTTGATATCCTGAATAAATATAGAACTCTAACAACTGAAAAAAAAAGACCAAAAACTACTTTTCAAAAAAACAACAACAAAGAACTTGAATGGACTTTTTACAAAAGAAGGTATACAAATGGCAAACAGCACGTGCATGGTGTTCAGTATCATTGGACATGAAGGCAATGCAATGCAAATTGAAACCATAAGAAAATGCATTTTATACACACTGGGGTCTATCATAATAATACAAAACAAAACAAAATGGAATTAAGTGTTGGCAAGGTTATGGAGAAATAAAAACTCTCATATATTGCTGGTGGAAATGCAAAAATGGTGCAGCATCTGTGGACAGCGTTGAGCTGTTCCTAAAATAGGGAAACATAGAATTACCATATGACCCACCAATTCCACCTCTAGCCTGTACCCAAGATTAATGAAAACATATGTTCACATGAAAACTTATACACAGATGTTTGTGGCAGCATCATTCCTAATAGTTAAAAGGTGGAAGGGACCCATATTTCCATCGGCAGATGAATGGATAACCAAAATGTGGTATATACTTCCCATGGAATATTATTTATCCATGAAAGGGATTAAGTTCTTACCCATGCTCCAACAAGATGAATCTCAAGAACATGCTAAATAAAAGAAACCAGAGTTAAAAGGTCACATACTGTATGATTCCTTTCATATGCATTATTCAGAATATTTAAATCTGTAGAAACAAAAAGTAGTTTGGTGGATGGAGGCAGAGGGGAACAGGAAGTGATTAATGAGTAAGAGCAGGGTGTTCTTCGAGGCCAGGTTGGTGAAAACTAGAGAGGTGGAGATTGCTGGACATTGTGAATGCACAAATGCCACTGAATTGTATACTTTAAAATGGTGAGTTGTATAATATGTGAATTTAACCTCTGTAAATTAATTTTGAACTATCCTGAATTGAAAAAAACTGCACTGAATATGCACAATAAAGGGTCCCAGGATTTAGACACAGAAATGGTCTCAGATACCTATTTCAAAATTTGCAAAATATTGAATCAAAGACAAAAAAATTGATGTAGGCAAAATTGGTAACGAAATTTTTGTTCAGATGACTTGAAAAATAAGGTTAGCTCGGCTGGGCGTGGCTCAGCGGTTGAGCATCAACCTAGGATCCAGGCGATCGGGGTTCGATTCCTGGTCAGGGCACATGCTCGGGTTGTGGGCTTGATCAATGACTCTCTCATCATTGATGTTTCTATCTCTCTCTCTCTCCCCCTCTCCTTTCCTCTCTCTGAAATCAATAAAGATATATTAAAAAAAGAAAAAACAAAAGAAAAGAAAAACAAGGTTACATGATTTTCAGAGCACAAATAACAGACAAAAATGTTTAAGAAAAAAATAATAATTAAAAATAGAAAGGAAAAGAATAGGAGAGAATTGACATTCCAGAAAGATCTAAATTTATATGTAAATGTATGACAAGTCAAACAAAATAAAATAATGGGGCATTTGTTTGATAAATGTGAGGGAAATAAAATATTGCATTGAGGTAAATAAAGAGAGATTTTGTAGCATAAATCACATACATGAATATGTTAAAAGGAGCCAGTAGAAGACTCTTACCTGTCTATAGAGGAGAGGTAAATAGATGAATAAATGTTTAACTTGGAATCAGCGGGATGTGTTAGTGTCAAGGCTTCTAGGTTTAACTATTACACATGTACAAAAGTTTTAAAGATTGGTAATGAATATAAAATTAAAAATCCAAGCTATATTTGAATGTGTAAATTTTTATATGAATTTTTATAATACAGGTTTAAGTATCAAAGAGTCATATTTTCATGCAAATGTAGCCTATTAGATGGTACAAGTGTTCTTAGTATTTTCTCTGCCAGTTGCTCTGTGTAAAGTTTTTAATAAACCCGATTCCATGCTTTGCATCTGTGTGTGCGTGTGCGCGCGAGTGCAAGTAGAGGACAGACACAATCGTGTGCCCTGTTGGGATGGGACTTGACCACTGCCCCCCCCTTATTCCGCACCGTCTTCCGTTCTTCATAGTTTCCTGCCTCCCCTTGAGTCTGCACGTCACCATCTGACTGACAGACAGCAGTTACCTAAGCAGAGCGTCTCCGTCTCCAGGTTCCTCTCTGATTTCACAGTCCTGTTGACAAGCTCATGAGAGATCAGTAAATCACCTGCCCGCCGCCTGCCTCCCGGGCTTTCTGTGATGAGTAACCCACCCCAGGAAAAAACTATTACAGTTCAGAAATTAATATGCCCTGGGAGACCGATGTCAAATTTCTCAGCCTTTGAGGTCTGGCTTCCTGCTGTGAATAGAATAAGAAAGCAGGGCAGAGGAGAGGTGAGCAGAGGAGCTGAAATTAGAACGTGTGCCCCTTGATGTCAGAGACTTGCTCCATTATGTTGGGCTTTCTCTCTTCCTGTTTGTATGCATGCATTTTATGGTTGTAGATGCAGCTTGATATATTTCTAAGTACTTCTTCAAAGGGGCTGTCCCTGCACCTTGCGATGATGAAAGCCTGCTTTGACTTTCTCTGAGTGTTCGTGCCCAGTTCGTTCAGCACTGACACGCACTTATTGAGCGGCTCTTTTGATCAGCCCTGCTCTAGACGCTGGGGGTACATTCTTGAGCAAAAACCAAATGCAACTTCCCTCCTTATGAAGTAGCTGCTCTCTGTTGCCAGTGGTAAAAGAAAGCACTTGGGAAACTTTCAACTTTACACCCGAGGTTTTGTGCTTTGAGGGCTCCTGTGAATGAGCAATGCATGTGCAAACCTCACTTGCTGTTTGTATAAACATATTCTTTTGTGTAGCTGCGGCTGCTGGTTCTTTCAGTCGCTTAACATCCTTCGGAACTTTAATAAATAAGTGATAATCATAAGCAATTTACCAATTATGTTTTAAGCCAACCACGTTTTCAGATTTACAGAAAAGTTAATATATGAGCTTATATTTGAACATACGAATACAGTATGTGAATACATTTATATATAATAACTATGTCCTGCTGTTTTTGTATTAATGTTATATACAGTATAGAACAGAGAGTTTTTCTATTAAAAACTAAAATCAACTGCACAGCTGGGCATGACTCAGCGGTTGAGCATTGACCTAGGATCCAGGAGATTGAGGTTCAATTCCCTGTCAGGGCACATGCCCTGGTTGCGGGCTCGATCCCCAGTAGGGGGTGAGCAGGAGGCAGCCGATCAGTGATGACTCTCTCATCATGGATGTTTCTATCTCTCTCCCTCTCCTTTCCTCTCTCTGAAATCAATAAATATATATTAAAAATGTATATATATTTAAAAACTAAAAACAACCAACATCTGTTAGGGTGTAGGTTTGGTAAATGAGTACAGGGAGTTCAAATGCTTTATATTGCATACAAAGTTCTTGGCATAAGAAAGGGCCTTAGATGCCTGTCTTATATAAATTTTGAAAAAGTTAAAACTCCAAAAGGGATATGTCTGAATTGCTCATCTTCTTAGTTCCATGATTAATTATGACTCTATATACCATGGAATCCAAGATATAATGGCTTGAATATATATGGTTGGGTTTTTTTATGTAAAAGAAGCCCACAAGTAGATGTTCCAAGATGGGTATGGCAACACCATGGGCACTGGACACTCAGTCTCTTTCTTTCTTCTTTGATATCCTTAGCATGGAGTTTTGCTTCATGGGCCAAAAAGACTGTTGGTGTTCCAGCCATCACATCCATACCCCCAAAACAGGAAGGGATAAGCAAAAGCGCAAAAGACCTCTTCCAGCTCTCTGTTTAACATAAATTAGCTTTTCCCAGAAGTCCCTCCCAATAATATCTACTTATATAGCATCAGTCAAGCTTGATTCCATAACCAGAAAGTCTGAGAAATTGCCATCCTGCATAAACTCAATGTTTAATATTATGGATTGATTAAATATTGGATTGTTAGCTAGTGTTTTCTACTACAATAAGAAAAATCCTTGTTTGCTATAAGGCCTTAAAATGATTAAAAGCACATATTCTGAAACCAGAGTACCTTGGTTCAAAACCTGGCTCTGCTACTATCAAATTATGTGACTTCTGACCAGTTTTTTAATCTCTCTGCACTATAGTTTCACCCCTCTGTAGAACTATGATTTAATATCTACTTTGTGAGATAGTTTTGGAAATAAAACACATTCATATACAAATAGAACACTATTCTGGCACATAGTAAATGCTTTGTAATTATTGGCTATTTTTATTAGTGTTTATTATCTAATACTTAATTCTCTTTTTCATGTCAAGAAATATGTAAAGGATGTTAAGATCTCATTTATTTTGAATAGCAGTAATTGCATTCCAAGATGGCATATTTCAGGAGTTATGAACTCTATAAACTCTAGGGAAGATATAACTGGGCAGGAACTAGCTTATTTGACCTCATATCATCAGTATTTGGTTTGTTTCAGGGAAATCAGAATCTTGTCCCTATTCCCTCCTCTGTCTAATTCCCCATAGTTCTCAATATTTAGTCCTACTCTGAGGCATTCCTTCCTCCTCACCATCATATCAAGAAAATTACTTAATACTAGAAATATCTCGTTTACAGTGCAGATGTTGAAGGAAAAACATGCTTCTTTATTTAGAAAGGTACACAGAAAATGGTCTCTGTGTACCTATTATACAAAACATACTGAGGGGGTCATAAAATTAGATAAGAAAATATTCCATTACACTTTTCCAGAAACCAGTTATCTATTGGGCGGAAAGTCCCTTAATAATGAGGCACTTACTGTAGTTTAATAAAGAGATAATCACGATCTGAAGTAATGAATATAAATTTTTTTCCCTTTTAAAATTAAACAACAAACACTATTGAGTGATTGTGACATGTTTGAAGGAATATTGTGCCAGGAATGAAGAGAGCTTCTGTTAGGTCCTGACTCCACTTCTAAATTAAGCAAGTGTGTAAATTCTCTAACCTCTAGATTTTCTCTGCAATCTACCTAACAGCGATGTTAAAAGGATCCATGAACCATGTCTTATCGGATTTCTTAAATTTTGAACATATACTTTTATTGTTTTATATGTAGAACAAATAACAAGTTGGAGTATTTCCTGAAAGCCAAGGATACTGCAGAATGTACTATGAATCCAAGGTGTGTGTGTGTGTTTCTTGAATTCAGATTCTTAGCCTGAGCTTATAATTTCCAAATCTGCAAAGTTCCAGTTACTTCTCATATTAGTATACAAGACTGTTTCTTACATGCCCTTACTTTGTCTGAACTAGCTGCTGAATCCCCTAGAGTTACCTAGAACATAAAGGAGGGTAAATAGATACATAGGTGATTTATATGATACATGTGTGTATGTATGTGTGTGTGTGTGTGTATATATATGCATGCATATCTTTTATTGCCTATATATATATATATATATATATATATATAAAATCTTGTGTGCATAATGTATAGATGCTAACAGTTTCTATTACTTTTAAAAAAAAGGGCAATTGAAAAGTCAGAAAATTTGGTGAAACAGGGACTTATATTCTTGCATGGAGACCCTGGATAGGAACTGATTAGTAGCAGTCCCCTTGGGCAAGAAATCTCTAGTTTGCCACAACCCCAGCGCCCACTGTGGCCCACCTACCTGTTTGTTTTCCCTGCCTAGTCAGTCCCTATGGACAGTGGAATTTGCAGCCTATGGATGAAGGCATTCAGAGTTAGGAAAGAGCATTCCATGAGAGCTGGGTCAAAAGGCAAAAGCAATGACTGAATGTAAAACTTACAAAAAACAGAGAGTAAAATGGTGATTGCCAGGGGCTCTGGGGATGGGAGAAATAGAGAGGCTGGGAGAAGAGCACAGGTTTTCAGTTACCAGGTGAATGAGGTCTGAGGTTCTAATGTATAACATGGTGACTATAGTTGATAACACTGTGTGATCAAAATTTGCTAAGAGAATAGAACTTAAGTGTCTTCATGGGGAAAAAAAGGTAAATACGTGAGGTGACGGGTGTGTTAATCAACTCTATGATGGGAATCCTTTCGTAATGTCTATTAATTCATCACTTTGTACACATTAAATGTATCACAACTTTGTCGATTATGCCTCAACAAAGCTGAAATAATTGAGACAGAGACAGAGAGACAGAGAGAGAGAATCAGAAAGTCACCTGGGTGCGGCTTGAGCCTGTCCAGGCTGAAGAGTTGGGGCAGCCTTAGAAGGAGACATACCTGGTTTTGACTGGAAAGAAGCGAGAGGGGGGCAGCCAGAGCGGAATGCCCGGGTGGGAGCAGGATGTGAAACCAACGGACAGAAGCCTGCACAGGGCACAACAGTCTCTGCAGAACTCATGCCAGATCCCTGTCTTCCAGGGGACATGGGCCGCGGAGTGCTAACAGGCGGCACACCTGGCACCCAGAATTGACTTTGGCACAAGGCAGCGCAGGCCGCCCGGCAAGCTGCCCGCCACCAGCCGCCTCCCCCCGCTGGCACACTCGCATCCGAGTCAGCTCCTGCCCATTAGGAGAGCTGCCGGAGCAAAATACGTAATAAGCCATGGCTAGAAAATTAGGAGGCCTTGTGAGCTCTGGACCTGGTCTAGAGGCAGATTTAGAAGTTGTGTCAGGAATGCAGGTAGCTGGTCAAGCTTAATTGGTAGGGAGGACTTATTTAGTAAAAGTGTAGCAGGAGAATTAAAAATATATGCTATTTGGGCCATGATTTTGCTTTTAGATTTTTCTGAGACATGCAAATATTACTTCAGTACAGCATGACCACTCAAGTCGCGGGGGCAGTTTACCCAGTCTCATTTCCTACACGGAAATCCACGTAGTCACAGTGATGAGAAAAAACAATTAAATAGCTTTTGTTGAGCACCTTCTATGCATCATATACTGTGTGGGCACTTCAGATTTACTCGTTAAATTCTGAGGAAAAAAGTCCCCAGTTAGCACAGTCTAAGTATCTCCTCTTTTCAGACAAGAACATGAAAACCCAGAGCTGTTGAGAAGCTAATCCATTGTCACAGAACAGGTCAGTAAAATGACCTTGACCTTACAACGCTCCAGCTGTAATTGTTTCACTTTTTATATTGCACCATTGTGCCATCAAACTTCTATTTCCTTTTTTTTCCCCTTTTGGAGCCTGAAGTCAGAAATATCCTGGGTAATTTTTGTTTGCGAGTCAAGCTTACCAAGCATAGACCAGAACTGGAGGTAAAGGTTCAGATTTGAATTCTCCTTAACTGTTAGTATCAGCAGTTGCTTACGGAAATACTTCAAATTCTTTGCTCAATTCTTGGTTCAAAAGTTGATACTGTCAGATAGATTATGGTACAGCAGCTAATCCATTAAATGGCTTTTCAAAGTTCAGTCCTGCCCAGGTGCCATATTCTGCATTTTTAAGGTGAATTAACCTACTTAATACAGGTCTTTAAAAGTATAGCTACTTATAATAGGATGACCTTAGTCATGGAAAACTTTGGTTTAATCTGAGATGAGAACTTTGATTACTAGCATTTTTGTATAATATACTTTGCTTGAAAATCATCTGTGAAATCTTTATGACCTTATAGAATATATGAGGGAGATTACAGGTGTTTCAAGAGGGAAGGTTTTGTTGTTGTTGTTTTGTTTTAATTTTTTTGTAAATATTTTTGTTTAATTAAGCTTTGAAATAAAGTATAAATTAATAACTTTTTAACTCCAATTACATTACTGTTTATACCAGTTTAGGTTATTGAATATTTAGTTTCACTATGGCAGAATTTTGAGTGCATACTTATTCTTAGTTTTTTAACTTTCAAAAAAAATAGAATGAAAGCTGTTATTTATTTTCAAAGATGTACTAGCCTTTCAAGAAAGTTCTCTACATGGGTGACTTTTTGTGAAAAAACATCTTTAATAATGCATTATTCATCACAAATAACATAATACCTCCCCAGTTAAATCACCTCAGGGAGCGATAAGAAATCACCAAAACTATTAACATTTGAACAGTCACCCTGCATTTTATGGCAAAGCAATTATAAGACTGAAATATAAAAGGGTTTGAAAACAATGAGGAGTTTATACAGCATGTGCTTTCTCTTTTCTCCTGTTATTTTATTGTCTTACTACCATCATACCGACTATATTATTTTCTTTTAAACTCATGAAATCAGAATATTCGTTTTAGTTCAAGCTGCCTTAACAGAGTACCATAGACTGGGTGTCTTGTGGACGACAGAAGACTATTTCTCACAGTCCTGGAGGCTGGAAGTCCGAGATCAGAGTGCCAGCCTGGTGGGCTTCTGGCGAGAGCCCTCTTTCAGATTGCAGGCTGCTGACTTGTCATTGTTTCCTCACCAGGAGGAAAGACAGCCAGCTGGCTCTCTGGCTTCTTGTAAGGGCACTAATCCTATCCAGGAGGGCTTCAAGCTCATGACGCAGTCTCCTCCCAAATGTCCCACTCCCAGATACCGTCACATCAGGGATGAGATTGCAGCAGGTGAATTTTTGAAAACTTTGGTTTAACCTGAGATGAAGAACTTGATCACTAGCATTTTTGGATAATACACATGCAATCCATTGCAGTTACTGTACCATTTGGCAGTTGCATCAGGTTGTACCTTTTTGGGTCATAGAGCATTGGTATAGGGGTCCCGCAGAGATAGCCCTGGTAGGCTGTATTTACAATTTTTAGATCCAGCCTTAATTGAGAACTTCCGCCTCATTCCAATTTCAATTGGGATTAGATGTGAATCATACCAGATTTCTTGGAAGTCACTTCTCAAATGTAATAACTGATGACTGATGGATATTTCTTACAAAAGATTAGTCTTAAGTCATAATGACACGGATGCATCCATTTGATAGAACCAGGCTATCAAATTATGCCTATTTTAAAGAGTTGAATTAAATCCTTTTAGAAACCTGGGAACAGAGTAGTTCAGACTGGGCCAAAATGAAATGAAAATGATGGGTTTAATAAGACCAGAAATGTGTGTATCCACACTAAAAAGATTTCAGGCTTTCCTGGAACAGTGGAAGAATAGAGGGGAGTAGGGCTCAAAGCTTTCCTTTCTCTTTCCTTGTGAGGCAATTAAATAATTTCTGAAGGTAGGAAATGAATAACTGAAATAAAATAGCCCAAGTCTTTCTAGGTAGCCATGTAAGCAGTACAATCCCTGTGTCCTTTGATTTTTCTCAAACCACCACTAGATGGGACTCGTGCATCCTTGGTTTGGATTCTTAGCTTTTTTATCATCACTTTGGGGGCCTAATGTACTCAGGAGTAACAGGGGAGCCACAGCGGTCTTGGCAGGTTCTACATAGCTCATTTGCATGTATTATTTAATGGTCAGGTATTATCATTCCCGTCTTGGAGAGACACCACTGGGGCTCAGAGAGACAGAGGGAGAGAAGGGAAAATTTAACATTTGTTGGGCAATTTATCCTTCCAACAAACCTGAAGAAATATCATTTCTGTTTTTGCAGATGAGGAACTTAGCAAGGGGGGAAGCTGCTGTGTCAGAAGCAGAGTCTAAATCCTTGCTTGACTTTAGTGTAGAACTCTCACTATGCATAGCCACTTCTCAAGCAATTTGAACACTTTAATGAATGATATAAATTTATTTTTTTTATTTCTCTCCTGAGGATATTTTCTCCATTGCTTTTCAGAGAGAGAGAGAGATCGATGTGAGAGAGACACATCGATTGGTTGCTACCGCACACGCCCCGACTGTGGCCTGGGATCGAGCCTGCAACTGAGGTACATGCCCTTGGCCGGAATCGAACCCGGGACCCTTCAGTCCGAGGGCTGACACTCCAACCACCGAGCCAAACCGGCCAGAGCTGCGTGATACAAATTTAAAACTACTACGTTTTTAAGGGCCACATCAGTAAAATTCAAGAGTTAGATTCATGACAGTGAAAAAACACATGATATGGACACGCAGTTGGCACTGAGAGGGAATACCATCTATAGACTGAGCAGTATAATTTAGCAAAGAAAGTAGACTGAGGCAGCCTGCATGGATTCATATCCCATCTCTACGCTTTGAGATCAGTGTGATCTTCAGTCAGGTGCCCAAAATCACTTAGCCTCAGTTTCCTTGTCTGTAAATGAGGGTGATAACAGTATCTAACTCACCGGGTTGTTATGTGGACTAAACACATTAATATATGGAGAGCTCTTATAACAGAATATGGCATCGAGTAGGCGCTCCTTAGTGGTACTTTCTATTGTAGTATCTGGGGTAATGTAAGAATATATGAGATTTATGTGCAAAAAGCATCAATTTATACAATGTTTACATCACATTTATATTGCGGTGTTGCTATTAAACCTCTGTTTCATTCTAAAGCTTACTAGATTCTTAACTTGCACATTCGTTCATATAGAACCTGTGAATATGGTCCATCGGTGTTACTTTTCAGTTTTTGAAATCAGTCCTCTCATTTGGTGAACCAACAGGTAATGAGTATTCACTTTTGCCAGAATCTAAGGAGGTGGCAGCATTTTAAAAAAGTGTGATGAGCCCCGTGCCCACGAGCTGCTCAGAGTGTGGAGGAGTGAGAGACATGTAGACAAATAAGTGAAACAGAGGATCATAGATGCCGGGAGAGAAATATTCCAAAGTGGGCTAAGGGCAAACGAGGGAGGAAGTCAGAGAGGCCCAAAGGGGAGACGTGTCAAGTCCAGCCTAGCAAATGAGCACAGTGGAAAAGGCCATGTCCTAAACTGAGGACACGCAATTATCAAAAGCAACGTGGAGCATATGGAGAGCAGCAAATTACTGCGCAGTGCATCTCAGGTGTGCGGCTCGCTTATACGTAAGGCTGGCTAGAAAGAGGCCACTTCATGTACAGGCTCATATCCCATGCTAAAGCCATGGAAACGGCTTGAAGGGTGCCTTAGCTGGAGGGTAAAATGGATGCATTTGAGTGTGGGGCAGACTATCATGGAGAATATTATATAAATAGTTTGAAATGCTATGAGTGATATAGAGTAACTAGTTAAGAGATAATTGGCATCATCCAGGTATGAAATAACGAAGGCCTGACATAAGTCAGTGAATACTGGTGGAGAGGGAGTAACAGATTCGAGAATATGCAGGCCATGGTGAGTTTGAACTGGAGAGAAATGTAGACACTGCAGAATACTCCTAGATTTCTAACCAAGTGCCTAGGGAAATGTGATTTTATTACCTACAATAGAGAATCATGGAAGACATAATAGGGTTTGCTTTAGACTATGGATTGAGTTGTGAATGTTTAAAATTTGAGATTTCTATGGAACTCATCTCTGATTACTGTAAAAGGCTTCTCTGGTTCCCCTGTCCCTAATTCTATCTTCCCTTGTCCCATTCTACATAGTATGGCAAAAGTGATCTTTTAAAAACTCAAATCTAGTTGTATAACCCCCTTATGCATAAAACCTTTCCATGGCTCTACATTGCATGAGGCCTCCTCAGCCTAACCCATCGTGAGTCCGCCTTTTGCTATATTAACCTACACCAGACCTAGGAACATGTTGTATTCTTCATTGCACGTATTCCCATGACTCTTCAGATCACCGTTCATATATCACTTCCTCTGGGAAACCTTCTCTGACTCTAAGATCTTGGATAGGTAACCTTTGGGTAGTCTTGGAGCACCCATACTTTCTTCAGCACTTACTGCACTGTCTGGGTAACTTGCTTATTCGTTATCTATATGTCTATATGTTTTAGAAGGTTATATTCTCGCCGAGCACATGATTCTTGTTTTTTATATACTCATGTCTGACAAAGTGGCAGACAAATAGTAGACTGGATGTGTTTTTAATGAAAATAGAAAGAATGTCATAGGAGGCTCAATAAATTTTTTTGAGCCCATGTGGAGAGTTCCAGAAGATGGCCAGGTATTTGTCACTGGAGCTCATCATTCGATGCGTTCTTGAGGAACCTTCATCATGTGGGAGTAAATGATATTGTCAAGAGAGAGCAGTAAAGTAGGAAGAGTCGGAGAGCAGAACGTTCCTTTGTGCGATGTGAAAAGTCAAGGAAGCGGTGGTGAAGGACAGCCTACCTCCTTCACAAAAGGGAGCAAAAGAATGGTCCGAAGCGAATGTGCACAGCACGGTAGTAGCTATAGAATCTCTCTTTAGACATCAAATTGCGTGCTGTGTCTTTAAGCTGTGTTTGCACAGAAAGCACATTGGGATGGTTTGCAGGAGGCCAGTGTATGTATGTTTTGTTTTGTTTATTAGGTAGTTTGATATTTTAGAGGGTAAGTGTAATGCATGATTTTCTTCTTGTCTGAAATTTTCAACCAATTTACAGTCTGTGCCTGGACATTCCCAGGCCTCCCTATACCAGGGATGGTTAGTTGTCTCCTAATAACATACAGAATAAGGGACGTCTTGATTCTACATGTACATCAAATCAAGGCTACATTTCTCTGCCTCCCTTATTGCTATATATGACTGTATGTCTAAGTTTCCAAAGACATGGTTTTCAGTTTGTAGCCTTCAGCTCAGGAAAATGCCCTTAAAAGTGAAGGAATGTGTCTCTCCTTCTCTCCCCCACCGCCTTTTTTTGTTTGCTGGAATGCAGACCAAGTGTTAGTAAGCCGTGATGAACCCCAAGAACACAGACAATGCTTTAAAAATGGCAGAGAAATAAGAAAGAGGAAGCCTAGGTCTCTGATAACAAGACCATCCTACTCTGGATGTCTTATGCCACAACTATTAAATGAGAGGGGGTAAAAATACTTTCATTAAATCTTACCTGCTTTCCTACTGCTTATTGAGAAGAGTCTTTAGTTGGTGCTTAGCTTAATACCTTTTCTATGACATACTTTTATTTTACTATAACTTTATTATATATGTAATATTATGTGTTTTTTAATTAAAATTTTTTAATGTTGACATTATTGTAGACTTCCCCATTCCCCCTCTTTTGCCCACCTCCACCTTCCCCCCTTCCCCGCTTTTGGCCTTCACCACACTATTGCCCATGTCCATGGGGTATGCATATACGTTTTTTAGCTAATCTGTTCACTTTCACCACCCCGCCACCCCACCCCTCTCCCCTCTGGCTCCTGCCAGTCTGTTCCACGTATCCATGCTTCCAGTTCCATTTTGTAAGTCAGTTTATTTTGTTCATTAGATTCCACATATAAGTGAGATCATATGGTATTTGTGTTTCTCTGACTGGCTTACCATATATAGTGTACATACTGTATACACACTATTTTTATATATGTATGTATGTGTGTATATATGTATATATAAAATATTGCATATATAATATTTTGAATAGGGCACATAAAATATTTACCTAGAAACTGTTGGAATGATCATACATCTCTCTATCCCCAAATCCTCCAAGGTAAGGCACCCATTTTCCTGCTCCTTGAATTTTGAGAAAATAGCTCTCAGGCTATTTTTGTGGATTTGTGTATTTATCCCCAAACACATGCAAATGTATCCATTCATTTCTGTGTCTGTATCTATACAGATAAGTGCATCTGCTTTAAAAATACATTTATTCCTTATTGAATTCAAAAATATATGCCAGGCAGTATACAAGGCCTTACAGAAATGAGGTAAACAAAAAAGATAGGACCCCCACCCTAAGAGAGGCTGCAGTCTGTTTGAGGAGATCGGTAAGGAATGTGCAGGGCGCTCTCTGATGGCGTGGAAGGGTCTCTCGCTCCGGATTTGGAGTATTAACTGGTCCTCACAGCTTGAGGCTCCACCACCAATTCCCCAGAGTTTCTGAATATTCATGTGCTTATATGTGTAAGTACTTCACATTCCTATTCATTGCAAATACGTTTCAGTCTACATCCATGAAAGTGCTTAACATTTTACTAATTTAATAGCTAGTGTGCATAGATGTTAAATTTGTGTCAGTAACGTTATTGGATGAATTTTCTTCTTTCAATCTTAAGCAGTATGATTTTCCTTATGCTTGCGGTGAAAGCATTAAGAAATCTGGCCCATATTTATAGGTCATGTTATTGCCAAAATATAACCAAGATGGTGAGAAAAATAAATTAAGAAAGCTGACTGAGTAAATCAAGTACATATCAATTAAAATCTTGGTGATTTTAAATTTTCCTGTTCAAGTTATTTTAAAATGATGTAGATACAATATTATAACAATACTCTAACACCATATAATAATTCATTGCAATTTATTTTCATATGCATTCAGAGTTCCTGTTCTAAGATTCAGTAAGCAGAAACACTGAACTATTAGAGCATCTGTGTTTCAAATTTAATTATTCTGGCCAAATTCAGAGATTTGTGGATTTGCCTTGTTGGCTATCAGTCATCTGTTGATATCAATTTACTCTTTACTTCCAGAAGGTTGCCTATATTATATTGATTCATTGCTTTGGTAAATATTACCTCATTTTTTTTTGTCATCTGTCAAACTTAATTACCCAGAACACAACCAGGAACCCAAGGAGAAGAAAAAAATAGACATCTGACTGGTAAAATAGGATGTTATAAAAAAATCATGTATGGCCCAGCCAGGTGTGGCTCAGCAGTTGAGTGTTAACCTAGGATCCAGGCGATCGGGGTTCGATTCCTGGTCAGAGCACATGCCCAGGTTGCGGGCTCGATCCCCAGTTGGGGGTGTGCAGGAGGCAACCGATCAATGACTCTCTCATCATTGATGTTTCTCTCTCTCTCCCTCTCCTTTCCTCTCTCTGAAATCAATAAAGATATATTAAATAAAAAAAAAAATCATGTATGAAAATAAAGGCACTAAGCTTCAGGTTTCAGAGCTGACATTGAAGAGCTTGCAAGTTGTCACTCCCATCCCCACAACAAGAAAAAGCTGAACAAAATGAGTATTAAAGACCCTTAGTGCATTCGCAAAAGGATCGAGGTGACAGGCAGACCACCATCCCAAATTGTGCGGTGGCAGGCACATTCAGAGCGACACAGCTAAGACTTTTTTCACTTGGAAGTGGGGCTGCTGAAGCATCATACTGGTAGAGGCACTTGCGTGGTCATTTTGGCGAATTCCTGGAAACTGAGAGTCTTCTACTGTGAAAGTGAGACACTCCTAAGGCCTCCCCCTCTGGCCTCATCTGCCATGAAACCCTTGTCTGCTGCCTTCCCACCTTGCAAGCCTCCTTCTGCTCCTCTTAAATGCCACCTTTCCCCATGTCCCTGGGCTTCTGTGCATGCTCTTTTCTAAGTTCAGTTATTTCCTCTTGCCTGGTGACCTTTGTAACTTTCCCCTTATTTCCTGAGGGAAGCCTGACCCAACCTCGAAGTCTGTAGATCACCTGATTATAGTTCATCATCAACTGCCCAGTTGTGATGTTAGTTTACATGGTGCTTTTTTTAAAAAAGAATATGTCTTATTTGGTTTTGCTCACATTCCATTCACAGTACCACAGTGCCCAGCACAAAACGGGGACTGAATGCATGCTTGCTTTATCAATGAAGGAGTGGAGTCCGTGCAGTTATCCTGCTATCTCAGTGGTTATCAATTACAGATTACTGGGGAGTAGTTTCAATAAATATTCAATAATTCATTAAAAAACTCTTTAATGGCCTCTTACCTACTACTAGGCACCCTTTTACAATTTGAGGAGATGACACCCAGGCTCTAATCCATATAGCTGACTGAGGTATACAGTCATGTAAACCAACAGAAAATTAAAAATGGACATGATCTTGCCCTGGCCGGTGAGCAGTGGTTAGCGTGTCGGGCCCACATACCAAAAAGGCGGGAGGCTCAATTCCCCATAAATGGCATGTGCCTGGGTTGCAGGTTGATTCCTGGCCCTGGTCGGGGCACATGCAGGAGGCAGGCAATCGATGTGTCTCTCTCCCTCCCTCCCCCTCCCTCCCTCCCTCCCGCCCTCCCTCCCTCCCTCCCTCCCTCTCCTCTCTCCCTTCCACCCTCTAAATACCAGTGGAGAAAACATCTATCCTCAGGTGGGGATTAACAAGAACAGAAAGCGATGGACATGACTAGTGGAGGCGTGCGTAGGCCCAGGTCTTAGGGGCCTTTAGGTTGAGATCCTGCAGAAGGAACAAGCTGGGCCGTGCGCGCCACGGCGTTAGGGGACTGCGGCCCTCGGGGGCAGGAACCTTAACTGGTTTGTCATTGATGTGTTGCCGGTGCCTACACGTGTCCCTGGCAGTTAGTGAGTACTCAGTAATTTATTAAGAAAGGGAATCGGAGTGAGCTCAATAAAAAAGAGGGCTGAGTGACAAGGAGAACATTGTAGGCAGAGGAAACTGTGTTGCCCAGACCGACAGATAATACACGTCGCGCAACTTTAACCTGGCACGTGAAAACGACGTCCCTTAGATTGTAGGGGCTTTTCCCCGACAAAAGGACTCGGGAACAAGAATTTGGGGAAAGGGATAGGAGTTTTTGCTGTATTAAAATCCATGACCTACTCAGGTAAGCAAACAGAAAAAAAATTGTACGCCCTCATAGTATTGTCCACACTGTAGTTAACCTTTCAAACATTTACTTCTAGATCATCATAGTTTCTAAAGTCTCACAAATTTTAAATTAGTGGAGTTTGAGTTGATTAGGTTTTGTTACCAAGATATGTTATCCAAGTTCTAATTTCTGTCTCTAACACGTAGATGTTTCATCGTTTTTATCATTCAGACGCAGTACAGTTATGAATTAAAGCCACACCCTTAAAAATAAAGTAAAATAAAATTGCCACCTTTCATAATGCAGCTGTACTGTATTTGTAAATGTTATTTTATCATTGTTGTTATTATTAATATTGATATTTGGAAGGAAGGTATTATTTCTTTGTCCTTTGGGCTGAAGGGGGACAAACCCCCACAATTATTAGAATGCCTGTTGCTTCTGCCATTTCTAGCAGTAACCAGCAGGTGGTATCAAACAGTTTCCCATTTCTGTTCTGTTGCAGTGTTTGTGTCTGTCTGAGACTGCTCCTTCCTAACCTGCACCCCACACCCCAGTCACAGATATTCCCACACAGCATTTCATGGGGATAAAGGACTAAAGGAGGATTTTATTATTATTATTTTAATTTAAATCTGTTTTGACTTTGCTTTCAGGGTGATATGTTTTTCTCGCACATGCACTGAGGTTTTTTTTCAAAATAGAGACACTGTTTTATATGCAGTAACTCATTGTTGCTCTAACACCACCGTGGAAATCACTATTCATAATCTCCACTTTACAAACGAGGAAACTGGTGCAAAGAGGCTGGGGAATTTCCCAAGTTCACAAAATTAGAACTTGGGTGTCTGGCCGTGGTGTCCACAGTGTGTCTCTGTGCTGAAATTACTTCCCCTCATCTGATTTTCATCCAACACCTGTCATTCCTTTACTTTGACACTATTTGTTTGGCTACCATGAGTTGAGGTTTTTGCCACCTACACCTTGAAATAAGAAACACTACATAGAATAACACCAGAATATAAAAGAGCTACGTGTTAGATATTGTCCGTGCATGGGGAATGGCTGCATATGTGCAGATTATTTTAGTGCTAAAAGGATTTTTAGATTCTTTCCTTTTATTTAACTGAAAAAGAGACTTAAGCCTCCCCAAAAAGCACTGAGTTATAGCAGTCCCACAGAGGCGGTAAGGGAAGAAACACCCTGTTAAAGAAATGCTTGGGGAATATACGTGATGGAGGCCCTTCCAGGTATAGGAAAGTGCCCTTTGCTGAAAGTGCCCGCTGGTGGGAGACGGGCATGCTCAGGGTTTGTGAGCTTTGCGGGTAAATGCGCCTCCCTAGCTAACGCCCGGCCCCATCTGCAGTGCAGTGGGGCGAGGCCGGCTGAGCCCGCAGTCGGAAGAGCTGGCCTCTAGCTTACCTTTCCAATGGGAAGGGGAAAGAATTTATAGTCAGTGTTAACAATTTCATTGTCCAGTTTCTAAAATCAAGTAAAAAATGTATAAAAGTTAAAGATGGGGGAGATTGGAGATTCATACTGAAAGTGTTGTGATGTTTTATTAGCTTAAGTGACCGCCAACGGTGCACGAGGGGTGCTAGGTTATTTTTTCAACCAAAAGAAACATAAAATAGTCTTTCAATGTAGTGATTTACAATTTAGAAGGTTTTGCTTTAGTTGTTTTATTTTCCATAGATTTTAAAATTCATTATGAGGGAAATTATGTCCTTATGATGCTAAGCAACCAAGAATTACCTTCATACTTGGAATGAAGTTCTTAATTGTAGTCCTGTTGGAACCATTGGTGAGGTGGATTGGTCCATTGCCTACCATGATTCAAATAAATGATCAACAAATTAATGTGGGACTTTATGTGGGATTAAAAAAAATAATGTTAATGGGCAATAGGTCGATTTAAAGTGCAGACTTTTCCTCCTAGGAAATTCTACTTCAGTCTCTCCAGTCTTTTTACCCTCAAGTGTACTGAAGAAGCAAATAGAGGGACTCATACAACCAAATTGAAAACTGGAAGCATTTCAGGGTCATCTCTTCCAGTAGTTTTCTGTCGTTGTTGTTTGTTTTATTTTATTTTATATTTTTTAGTGGAAAAACGTGGCCCTGAAATTTGCTTCTGAAAATAACAACTACTAATTCCAATGCTGTCCTGCTGGGATCTGTTGATGTTTTTGGTTCCCGTTTGTTCTTCCGCAGGTGTAACGACTGTTCTAACAATGACAACTCTAAGCATCAGTGCTCGGAATTCTCTCCCCAAAGTGGCTTACGCAACTGCTATGGATTGGTTTATTGCAGTTTGTTACGCATTTGTGTTCTCTGCCCTAATTGAGTTTGCAACTGTTAATTACTTCACCAAAAGAGGATGGGCTTGGGATGGGAAGAGTGTAGTGAATGACAAGGTAAGTGAGAACTTCCTTCTCACCATGATTAAGAGAACCCCTGGAAGGTATAGCTTATATGTATGAGTCATACAGGTTTCTTTTAAAGTGTGCTCTTGCCTGAAACCCTTTAGGGGTGTTTCTAGTCATGAGACTTCTGTTAGAACCTTTCCCTAGCATCTGGTGAGCTCTGACTCTGTGTCAGGAACTGTGCTGTGTTTTTTACATATGCTCTGTCATATAATCTTCATATCAACTTTATAAATAGTCTATTTTTAATTCTTTCTTCTTTTTCTGATGAAGAAGCTGGGGCTTAGTGAAGTTACATACTTGCCAGAGCTCACACAAATAGGTAATAAGTGTACTTGAACCCAAATCTGTCTGCTCATTAAGTTCACTCTTAACACCACACTGGTTCATGATAAAGAGATTTGGAAAGAAAAGGAGGTGTTACCTTTACCTGCTATCGAATTTCAGACCTTGTCAGTACTACTCTGCACCTACCCCTGTCTCTGTTGCTTGGATGTAAAAGTCTACACATCATTGTTATCTTGCCCAGGTTGTATGAAATAAGTGGGCAGGTGCTGGAATAACTAGAAATTTTAAGTTGCTCATGTAGTCCATAAGGGAAAAGTTACTTATTTTTAAGGTGAACTTCTTTGGGGATTGTTGCTGTCCATTTTTAGGTTTCTAGTACGGAAGCTAGCAGGAGTTTTGTGCATTGATATACTAGCTGATTCCTTTCTTATTCTACAGATTATTATTCATCTGCCTCAAGAGCAGGCTTTGGTTATACCACAATGAGATACAAAGTTTTCTTAATAAGCGTAAAAAGTTCTACTTGGAGGATTTCTTTTAGCAATATATCTACTTAAGGGTTCTATTACATTTGAAATAACATACTTGCTGATTTCATTTCTTTTTCAGTTATTTCAATATAAATGTTTCCTCATTTCTATGACCATATTGCAGTTTAAGCATACAAACATGTTATAGTTTGAATCCTGCCATTTTACCTTAATTTTGTACACTGTTGAAGTTTTGATGAGTTCTGGTTTATTTCATTTTATAAGCTGTGTTTTGGATACTAACGGCCATTGAGTAAATATTAAAGGAAATTAATTTTCTGTTTAACCTCCATGTTATTTCAGCATTTCTATTATATTTTATTATTGATTTATGTTTTCATACCCCATGTAGCATACTGCTTTTTCATTGTTATCTATGAAATTACTTTTTAGTTATATTAGTTATACATAGTTAGCACTTTCATACTAACATAGTTTTGAAGATAAAATGCTAGTTAGTTCTTTGGGAGTATGTCACAAATGATAAATAGTCATTTGTGGTATAAATGCCCCATGTAGAAATGTATTGGCATATATATTTTAATGCTATGAGAGTGCCAGTCAAATTGACATTGTGATTTGGCATATCAAGTAATATGCCTTCTGAACCCTTGAACTTGGAAAAGAGAAGTACCTATAAATGCAAAAAACACATTGTTGATAATACATTTTAAAAGCAACGACCAACTATGAATAGCAGATTTAAGTCTTCGCACATATCAAATCACACATAGTGAAGACAAATCTATGTCGAAATCATTGATGTTACAACCTAATATGCAGGAAAACAACTAATAAAGTTTATATTATTTCAGTCTTCAGTGGTTCAGGTTTAGTGGTTAAGTTAAAGGGAACATCGCATCAGGCACATTGTTTGTTTTTATTTACTCATTTATAGCTAGAGTGCCAAGCACAGTGCCAGGTACTTCAGATACTCCTGTTGAATAAAAAAATAAATGAGTTTTTGGTATTAAATATGGCCATGTAGTATCAATGAGAAGACTTCTTTTCCTTCATGGAAAAGTTTTAAAACTTTACAATGGTGAATTTATTAATGGGTACTCAGTCCAATTTTATGATTCAAATGAATTTTGGAAGATATTTCCTAAAACCTACCTTGGAAATAACCAAGTCCTTAAACCTGGAGGGAAATCAAGTTAGAGTAGCCTAAACTAGCCCATCTGCCTAAAAACAGTATATTTCAATGCATTTAATCTGCTTTAGTTTTCCTTAGATTTAATTTTTAAGTAGAAAATAATAATATTCTGGAAATAAAGTTTTAAGCCACAGGTCATATTGTTGTCCTTTTATTCTAATCAGTCTGGTGGAAGTTCTCGTCTTTAGTAAACATGAGCAAATGCAGTTAAAGTACCTGTCAACCCAGAGTGAATATGAAAACTTCTTGAAAATTTGTTAACTGGCAAGTATTAATTTGCCTCATGAGAATAATCACTGATACATACATATCAATGTTACATGTTTAAAAGAAGAAATATGTATTTAACATAGTTCCCATGTAGATTGTGCTCTGTTGATTTTTAAAGTGAAATAAATAAGTCTCCTGAATTCGTATTCATGTTACATTTGAGCGCTGTGTTAGAAGACAAAACCTCCCTCCCTCTGTGATCTCGGTCAAAATTGTACATCACCTGTAGCCTCAGGTGTAAAATTAGACAACAAAACCTTATCATTCTAAAAATGTAATGCTGGATCAAATGACCCAACTCCAAATGTTTAAGTCCTTCCATATACAAAATTATCTATTTATGCAACCCTCTGAGTTCTTCTGGAACCTTCCCCGTGCCCAGTGTTCTTGCCCAGAGGCGAATTCTTCCACTCCAGGGCTTGTCCCCTTTACTTCCTGTTCCTTTCTCAACATTGATCCATTGGTTATGATTTTCTTTCCCTGTTTATTCAAAACCATATTTTCTTTCTCAGATGCTTCTTTCCTTTCAGTTTATGAAGATGTTTACTATGCTTAATTTACCATAAAGACACAAAGAAAACTCTCTCCAGGTCTTATGTTACCAGTTCCCATATCCTCAGTTTCTACCCTCTTTTTCTCCACTTGAGCTTTTTTAAAACATTGCTTACAGTGCTATGTTCTCATTTTCAATTTAATTTTCAAGCTACTGTAATCTGATTTCCTTTCTATTTATTGTTCAGTAACTGAAGGGGACCAATAGCCTCCACATTTTCAGATTGGATAATAATTTTCCGTTTTTCTCAACGGATCCCCACTGAACCCATTGAGTTCTATTATACTCCAGAACTCCATTCCAGGCCCATCAGCAACAGTTTCTCTTCTTTTCCTCTTTAAAACCAGTCTTGGAATATCAACTTCCTTCCCTCAAAATTTGGCCTCTGCCACTATTTATTCTATTCTTCGAGATTCTCTGCCTGAGGTCAGCAGGGATCCAGTCTCCCTAGCATCTGCTCCTGTTTATCTCCAGACAGTCTCTTGGCTTTATGTTGTTTATGTTGTTTTAGATTTTACTATTCACCATGTGTCTCACTTTAAAGGTTTTACTGACAATATTTGTAGAAATGTGTGCCGCCCTAAGCACAATGTCCTGCCATTTGCTGTCCCCAAACAGATAATCCCTCCTCATCGCCAGCACAAATGGCAGTGCTCAGGAAGCTCCCCCTCCAAATAATTAGATCCCTGGAGCGTGTCTGGTACCCTCTCCTTCTGCATTAGAGCCTTTATCACATCACAATTGTAACTGCCTATTCATGTCTCAACTCCTTCACTGACCATGGTAACAATGACCATGCTTATTTTACTGTATCATTCATTCCTGTCCTTTTGCGCAGGACTTTGTGTATATTTGTTGCTCAATAAATATGGTATGGATTAATAAAATAGACAAATCAAATTTACAACCCACGCCTTTCTCTCACCTGCCGCAGTGATGGTCTACAAGTGTTGCCCAGACCTTCCTTTTAACATCCAGGATCATATACCCAACCCGTTCCCTAGGCACTTATCCTTGAATCTAACATCTCAGTCTTCACATATCTTTTTACAATGAAAGAAACAACAAACAAAAATAAGTAAAAAGTAAATAAATAAATGCTCTAAATTGATTTAGTTATCTTTCCCCTGCCCACGCCTGTTTTTCATCTGTACCTCAGTTCATGGCAAAACCTAATATCACATTCCAACAACTTGGAAGTATCCCTCAAGATCTAACCAATCATTAAGTGGTGTCCATTTTTTGACCCATGTGTGATAGACTGTGCCCCTCTCATTTTCCTGAGTATCTTTACTTCTCACTATCTCTAATCATGTCTCTTTCAAATCCATCTTCTAAATTCATTACAGAATTATCTTTCTAAAACAGAAATCTAACCTTTTAGTTTCTCAGCTCTTAAATAAATAGTGGAAGGCAATTCTTTAAGCAGCTCAGCTGATATGGCCCAAGTATATATTCTTCTCACCTATTTATTTATATGATGAATAATAAGAGAACTATTTTTTGTTCTGTATTGTGCACTTACTTCTCTGTCCCTGGGAATATGTCCATTTTGGAAATGAGGACATCTGGGATTGGCCAAGTAAGTTTCTTGGTTACTTGCTTAGGCTCACATATCGAGTACATGGTGGACTCAATATTAAATATAGATCTAAAATCCATGCTCGTATTCTCCCTCCAGCCATTACACACGTCCCCAGACATCACGCTTCCACACATCTCCAGGACTTTGGATGTGCTGATCCCTTTTGCTGAAATTCCCTTGCCTCCCTTCCTCAACTGATGAACTCTTATCTATTTCATAAGATCCATCTGATTTTACTTACATCTTGAAACTTTCCAAACAAATCTAATCACCAAGATGCTTCTGCAGAACCTGGCACAAATTCTTTTAAGTAACCTCATTAAATTACATGTTTATTGTAAAGAAATCTGTTTCTAGCCCGGCCGGGCGTGGCTCAGCGGTTGAGCATCAACCTGGGATCCAGGCGATTGGGGTTCGATTCCCGGTCAGGGCACATGCCCAGGTCGTGGGCTCGATCAATGACTCTCTCATCATTGATGTTTCTATCTCTCTCTCTCTCCCTCTCCCTCTCCTTTCCTCTCTCTGAAATCAATAAAGATATATTTAAAAAAAAGAAAAAAAGAAATCTGTTTCTAGCATCAGATTACATGCTCTAAGAGGATAATAGTTTTGTTTCATTCATTATTTTCTCTGCCATTCCCTCGCATACCATTTAGCACATAATTTATTTGAATTAAAATTTTAAAATAACTAACTTTAATCTGTTGAGATTTTCCATTTCTAAACCTTACTCAGTGGTTCTGTGTTGCCCAAGTAAAGCATATTCTCTGGAAATACACTAGATACCTAATTATTAAAATAGAGAGATAGCAATGTAATATCCAAACTAACATGAAGTGTGCCATTATTTTGTGATTCACTCCATGCAACACATAGAAAACATCACTTTCCAAGTGTTTTTATTGATTTCTTTGTATTTTTTAAACATCCTGCCTTGTTCCAAAAGCATTTCAGGCGGTTTACCAAAAGAATGCATGTACTTAAATTACTATAAAATAATATTTAAATATAAATAGAAAATCCAAATGAAGGACAATAGACTGCTAATTTTTCCACCATTTGGGCCAGAACAGTAACTGCAGTTCGTAGCTAGAATAGCTAAGTTTCAAATTCCGAGTTTCTTGGTTACCACAGTAAACCATGGTGGTGGTGGGGGGGTGGTATGTTTCTTTAATCAAAAAATGGAAAGATAAATTTCCTCAGAAAAAAAGATTTCCTACACTGAATTCTTCTTAAAAAACAATATCATATGGGTTTTATATTAGGGAAAGCTGGGTGCTGTTGCAAGTGGTAATGTCAACATTTTCCCAATAAACGCAGTAATGAATTTCATATTGATGTTTCTTGTAGTCCCCTTCAATAAAAGCTGAAGGCATTACATTAACATACAACTCAGTGAAGGCAATTCTCCAAGGAGCTAAGCTAATATGGTCCAAGTATATAGCTTTCTCATGGCCCAGTTTAATCCAAGGAAAGACTTTAGAGTACTTAGAGAAGTGGATGGACTGTGTAACCTTCAAACGATCTTCTGTAAGTATCACTTTTCTCAGTGAGGATGGTTAGCAGATAGTTAATGCCATTGTCTGGCCAGGGAGTGTGTTGCTGTTTTGCAAGTAATGGGCTCTCTAGTGGCCACAATGACTGTAAAAAAGCAACATGGGATGTGGAAACAGCATAGATTTACCACTTCGGAGACCTGGTGTTTTCTCCAAAGCCTGTTATGTTTAGAGTTACATTTATGAAAGCTCCATTTCCTTGTTGTAAGGGACAGATCTGAGATTCTTTCCAACTCTAAAACCTTGTGGTGGTTATTTTTATTTATATGCCAGGTCATTTCTATATTTTAACTAGAGAAATTGCTCAAGCTATTAACACATTATTTTACCTAATACTGTGAGGAAACCAAGATTGGTTTGCCACCATGATGTGAGACATTTAGATTTCTGTAATCAGAAAATTTCCAGACTTGAGGTTTTAAAATATATTCAGAACTCAGATAAAGTAATAAGCTCAGAATATTCTGAATTCTATAAAACATCATTTCTAAAATAGGATTTAATTAATTTTAGTGATGTTTCCTTTCCATTTCACTTCAGTAGCAACACCAACAAATTTTACACCAGCATAATTTACATTTTCCCCAAGTAGTGTATAAAAATACATCATTTACTGAATTTGCTCATAAGCCATATTATCCCCCTTCCCACTTATATGAGTTTTATAGTTGAGTTAATTTTATGATTTCCCAGTTGCCTACATCTATAGATGGTGAAATTGGGAACTTCCAGGAGAATTACATAATAGAATTGTAGAATAAACTACTGAAATCTGTTTCTATTAATCTAATAAAAAATATTGTACTCTATAAAAACCTAGTTTGTATATATTACATTTGTGTGTATATATATATATAATCAGAGTAATCATTCTAGTATCTGCCATTCATTTACCATTAAGCAAACATTTTTAGAGCCTGCTAGGAGCTCTGCATTGCATAGTCTATGCTTTCAAGGAGCTTACAATCAAGTGGAAAGAAAAAAATGCCATATATAGACAGGCATATACATTAATGTATATGTATTTTTTTATTTTTTAAATACGTTTTTATTGATTTCAGAGAGAGGAAGGGAGAGGGAGAGAGAGAGAGACATCAATGATGAGAGAGTCATTGATCGGCTGCCTCCTGCACGCCCCTGACTGGGGATGGAGCCCGCAACCCGGGCCTGTGGCCTGACCGGGAATCGAACCCTGATCTCCCGCATCCTAGGTCGCTGCTCAGCCGCTGAGCCACGCCCAGCCGGGCACTGGAAGCATATTTAAAGGGAAATTATTGACGCTGGAAGTGATGTCCCCACAGATGATTCTGAGCTGAGTCCCTGTGAAATGTAGCTGACAGGGGAGCCATGTGGGCTGATTACCGGTTCCTGGCTTTATTGCGGTGCCAGTCACAGGTTAGGGAACACAGGAGGGGATACAGATTTAGGTTGGCAGTGAAAGTAACCTTAATTCGTTTATGGATATTTTATGTTTTTAAAACCTGTGGGCTATGGAGGTGGCAAAGTCTAATGAAACATAGTGAGTAAGGATTCTGGTGTTCTGAGTTGTTAGTGCCTCTGCTCTGGAGTTTGTGACATAATTTTAGTATCGCCTGTGCATTTATTTACAGTCGAAGGGGGTGAAAAGGGTTCTTGCCAAAGTTAGTATAGAGTTCAATCTGTAACTCCCCTTGTAAGAAACAACATGGATGTTTTATGGGTTTTTTTGTCTAAAGTTTAAACCATACATCATAATTCCTAGCCCAACTTAAATGTCCCTCTTCTACAAAACCTTCCTTGAGCTCCTCTGTACAGTTAAACAGTTCCAAAAATATAAAATTCATTTTCTATACATCTTATATGCCAGTAATCATTGTCTGGCTTATAAATGAATTATGATTTTTACTACTTTCCACTAACAAACTTTTTCACTGTGATTCAAATACATGTATTAGTTCATTTGATTCTCATAATAGTTCGATATGGCTTTGGTATAATTATCTCCTTTTTTAATCAAACTAGAAGCTGAAGCAAGGAGATGTGAAGAAGTATTTTCAACGCCCAAATTCTCTATCAGTGCAATTTGAAATCATTTTAAATGATGCTTAGGTATAGTTGAAATAATATAAACACTATATGTTACATATAGTGTTTAACTTTATGAGTTAAAGAGTCCTTTTAGAAAATTGACCCAGTAACATAAACTTCAATAGGACTATTTTAGTAAAAAGTTCTCCCAAGTTCAACAGCTTCCTCAGACTGAAAGTCGCATTGCCTGGTGTTTAAAGCAGAGGTTAGAAGTCACACACATCTAAGTTTCTGTGCTTTTTCATCCTCTTAGTAGACGAGAGACCTGGTCATGTGAGGAAACCTCTAGCCTCCCTTTCCGAATTTGTAACCTGGGGTTAGTAATAGAACTTCCTTCTTACCCAGTAGTGAAGTTGGTCACGGATGACACCCTTAGGCTCACCATTCAACCTGAACCGTGCTAGTGCTCAGAAGGTGTCAGCTCTCATCTCAGCATTGCCGTCCATTTGTAACACGGTAACTACACAGGTCACTACTGAAGAAAGGCTATTTTTTAGCTTTTTATAAAGATATAAATGGTAATCCCTCACCCAACTTTCTTTTATGCTCCAGCCAGGCCTGGAAGAATGTCTCAGCAGCAAGGGGAAACGAGAGGGAAAAGCCCGATGCCAGCGAAGGACAGAAAATGCAGTCCTGTTTTCAGATCCTCCTGGCCTTTCAGAGGCCCCTTTGTATCTTATTTTACTTGAATATTTTGAGAATTTTTAACTCAAAATAACTGATACTTGAAATTCTGTTCTAGGCCAATTTGTCCTCTAAGTCTGTTGATTTATACTATACACTACTTTGCATAATTCATTGCTGGCTCAGTTTTGTTTGCATTTTAATAACTAACAACACATTTATATTAGTATAAAAATGTAGGTAAATACTGTTGATATATTCCGGTTTCATGAATTCAGTTACATATTACATGCCTACCTCTTGGAAGGTATCGTTCAAGGTGCTAAGGTGGTAACGGTGAACAAGCCAGGAGCAGCCTTCACTGAACGTAGATTCAAATGAGAAAAAAAGATGCCAGTAAAATAATCACGCAACTAAAGAAGGAATTTACACATTTGGCAAAATGCCGTGATGGGAGTAAAATAAGCTGGGTGTTACGAAAGAGCGTGAATGGGAACAGGGACTACGTTAGGTAGAGTGGTTAAGGAAGGCCTTTCTGAGGAAATGACATTTACACCAAGATCAGCGTGCAAGAGGGAATGGGTCACATGAAAATCAGGATGGGGGAAAGCCATTCCAGGCTGAGGAAGTAGCAGGGCCAAAGGCACCAAGCAAGGAAGTATTCTGGAAAAAAAAAAAAGCTATTTCAGTAGGACTGTTATATAATAAGCAAAAGAAAAAAATCCATGCTAAGAAGTGTTGATTTTATTCTAAGTTCCATGACAGTATTTAAGGGATTTAAGCCGAAGAGTGACATGATCCAATTTATGTCTTAAAAAAATATAGTGAGTGCATGTGGTGATTGGACAAGGTCAAGCCAAGCTGAGATAGCACAGGAATATCCAGTCATCCAGGCAGGAGATAAGAGTGACCCCCAACTAGAGTTGGTGAGAACTGAACTGGGGATTATAAGGAGAAACAGGTTGTGAGTGAGCTAGCAAAAATGAAAAACTTTGTATTTTATTGTCCTTCTAATGTTTTTAGTGTTTATTACACTGCCATCTGTAGATGGTTATGATTTTTCGCCATCTGAGTAAAGCATTGCTGTTTGTGACATGAAGGGGAAAATACTGTTATCAAGTTAAGAAAATTAATTTTTTTTACTCAGAATCTGAGATGATTCACTGTAGATGATCATTCCTCTTGTTAAAATATTTCTACATTCCACTAATTCATTCACTCATTCATTCAACAAATGTCTGAGTTACTTGTAACAGTCAAAATTGTTGAATCATTTATTGAAGTTGCATTTTTCCATGTGAGAAAAAAAAAAAAATGGCTCTCCAGGAAAATGGTACCATTGATCTTACTCTGAGGGTTTCATCATTCTCATGGTTTCAGGATTTAATGAACTCCTTTTATTTATTTCCCTAAATTCCTTCTTTTTGATGGATAATGATGTTTACCAAGATACTTTTCTTAAGAATTTGAACTGGAGTTTGAAAAATGTTAAGAAGCGGACTCAACCCACATTCTGTTAATTCTTGTATTTTTCAATAGAAAAAAGAGAAGGCCACCGTCATGATACAGAACAATGCCTATGCAGTGGCTGTCGCCAATTATGCCCCGAATCTTTCAAAAGACCCAGTGCTCTCCACCATCTCCAAGAGTGCAACTACACCCGAGCCCAACAAGAAGCCGGAGAACAAGCCAGCTGAAGCCAAGAAAACCTTCAACAGTGTTAGCAAAATCGACAGAATGTCCAGAATAGTTTTCCCAGTTTTGTTCGGCACATTTAATTTAGTTTACTGGGCTACATATTTAAACAGGGAACCTGTATTAGGGGTCAGCCCTTGAATCTGGACACAGGTTGACTTTGGGACGCATAGCACCATTAAGCTCGGTTTGTTTTGCTATGTACAGTCTGACTAATAACTGCTAATTTGTGAACCAACGTGTACAGTTTGTATATAGCTATATAGCTTAACAGTTCACCTCTAAAGGAGACACGCATTTGCTAACTCATGGAACTGTAGGCAGAAAGCACCCCATGCCCAAATCAAGATTTACCCCAGGAACTGGTTTAAGGTGGTTTCAGACGACCTGATTCGATGCCTCTTCTAACAGAGATGAAACTGGAGATCCTATACCACACTTTATGAACTCTTGACTTCGGTCTTGTGTAGGAGTGTTGTCTGCTGTTGCCTAACTGTAATGTAAGATAACATTGTCATTCCGAGATAAATTCTTCTAAATAGCAGAACCTCATATCAGCAACATCAGTCCCTTCCTGAGCGCTCAAAATTCCTCGAGCATAATTGGAAGCTTAGTACACATCAGAAGAAAAACTAGAGATTTAACATCAGCTTTTAATTACTCTGTATAGTACCTGCCTATAGCCATGTACGTATGACCGCATGACAAGCCCAAATAATTACAAGTAGGCCCTGACAGGATGCCAGTTCTGCCTAGAATATAGTAACTATCAGAATGTCATGCATTATATTTTTAGCATCAGAGTTTATTCAGAAGTAATAATTGAACTCCTAAAGATCATTTTAATCATTGAAAACTATCTTAAATTAAAAGAAGTAAAATGAAATGTGTCTTACTCTTTCCAGTATGTGTTGTATTGAAATTGATCGGCTAACTTTTCTTGGTGCTGGAGACTGGAAGAAGCACCCAGTTTGGCTGCTGTGGAGCAACATTCATATTGGATTAGAAAATTGTGCCAAAAACTCCCACCAATGAGAATTCATAGGTGTCACAGCATATAGATATTTAGATGGACACTTATATAATTCTCTTCTTTCCTGTTTACTGCAAATTCTGCCTTAAGGCTTCTTCTCATCAGGACTCAGAAGCCACTGATTACAATGGAAAGGGCAGTTCATTGGCACATTTTTCTGTCTTGAAAGCAGCACTTTCAGATAAGAATGAATGTAAATCCGCTTTTGTAAATTGCAACTTTAAATTTCACTGACTCAAATTTACAACAGCTTTGTATACCAGAAGAGGTTTTGGTAAGAGTTGAACATTTTTAAACTGAAACTTCAAAGCATCACCAACAGATTGAGAATTAATTCACATGCACAAACACACACACACACACACACACACTCAGCTAAATTTGAACACATACACACACAAACACGTAGCTAAATTAAAACCCCAAATTTTCTATTTTATATAATTGCTAATTATTTATGGATAAAATTTATTTTTCTTCTAATATTTAAAAAATACTCTTTATGCCCCTCAAGTATGTTAATAGAAGTTAACAATTGTGTCTTATGCCTAGATTCAATGTTTTTTGGCAAACTTAAGATCCTTTGATTCACATATACATTAGCAGTTATTAGTTGACTTTTACGAATAGATACACCTTTATGATGGTGTTTTTGTAGAAACACAAGTAGTCAAATAGTGGCATTTCTTGCAGTTTTGTACAGTATTTCAGTATAGTGCATAAATAGGTACATTCATAAAATCAATAAAAAGATTATCTTATTGAAATAAGCAAAGTCACAACAAAAAATTGCTATTCCTTTGCTTTGTCTAATTTTTTTCCTCTTTGTTTTAGTGTGATTTTATTACGTGCTTTGCATGATTGTCTTATTACCAAGGTCACAAATGCATCTTATTAACAGAATTCACCCTGTAGACAGCCTTGACATTAAACATTCTCACAAAAGGTAATCCATCATCCTTAATAAAATAAAATTGTTATATGAGCCAATAAATGTATTTCTTTAATCCCTTTCAGTAACACCTTATTTATTATCTAAATAGTTTTAAAATGTACACTTTATTATACGTTGAAATGGAAGATATTCTATTTTCTTCCGCCTCGAAATACAGCCTGGCCCTTCTGTGTCGTTCAGGGAAGTGGGCAATAGTGTGAGGATGTACCCAGTGCCTGACGCAAGCCATTAAAATGCTCTGCAGGGTGTGCCATTACTAGACACTTCAGAAATATTGTTCTTAGGAGTTCTGCATTGGCCCTTTAGCGTCTGACTATAAATTATAAATTTATAAATATGTAGATATGTAAAAATAATTGTAAATAGCAGTTTCTGCAGGACAAAAGAAAAGACTCATCCATACTTTTGGCAAAGGGTTGCACCTACATTGATGGCCTCCGTTTTATTAAAATTAATTATAGATTGACCAGAAAAGTTATCATTATTGTTATTTTATTTTTAGGTTTAATTGTTAAAATCTTACTTGAGCATGATGGCATCCTTGCAGTTTAAATTCTATGATCAGGCTTTGCTATTATTTCTCTAACGTTGGTGAATTTTTCACACACTTGTTAATCTTTTAAAGTTTAGATAAATCAAAGGGAGCTGTTGGTCTTGTCGGAGAGAAAGAGGATGCTCCATGGAAAAGGATTTTAAATTATAAAACCATAGTCTTTACAACTATTCTCTTTTCCATAAACCACTTTAAAAATACAATTCAAAGTCACATGTTAAAATGACTAATTTTTCCGGAAACACATTTTTAACATATTAACAGTGTTCTCTTTGGATCATAATAATATTGGGCCTATTTTATGTAGTTGTACATTTATAAAGGGTTATAGTATGTACAAAATGTAGAGAAATACATGTACATATATAGAAATATAATCTCATTTTTGTATAGCTACTGCTCTGATTCAGGTAATTACTCAACAAATATTTTTTACCTCCTACTGTGTGTCATACATCGGGGAGGGTGTTAATACCACTACATCACATCCACAGAATTGAATTAAAAATTAAAGTACATCTCATTCTTATGAAAGACTTAAAAGCAAAGACTAAATGGACCATATAAATTAATTTAGCACTGAGAGTTATTTAATTACCTATTAGATCACTACTGTGCTGAGATGGTGGCTGTTTCTCTCTTTTCTCCTATCTGTGCTCCTGTTTGTTTGAATATAAAACTGGAAATAATATAACCACTTAATGTTTTTTCAACCTTCAGTGATTTTTTAAGTGGCAATCTTAATACATATTTAACAATCTTTTCAGGGATCTCCGTATTTTGAATTTATCTCAGGTTTGGATAACTGATCCCTTTGAGCCACATTTTTCTTAAAAGTTTCATAGTTTATTTTAAAAGAACACAGCTATTATTTCACTCTTATTTTTCTTATATATATTTCTCATGTCTTTATGATGTGGCTCTTTTTATATTCCTGGTTGAGGGAACTAAACTCTGCCATGATATCATAGAATCCAGTGGGCACCAAAGCTCTGTGGGTTCTGTGGATACTGGAGTTGGCATGGTCTGTCATCACTCCAATGGGAGAGCAAGGGAATTCACCCGAAGAAGCCTTGACGTTAAAGGGAAGGAGCATAGGCCACCTTCTGCAAAGTCATGGTTCTTCAGGCATCTATTAAGAATTTTTTACAAGTGTCCCATATTGATACACTCAGACAATGCCTGTGAAACACTAAAATGTTTATTACTTAATTTGGAACATGGATCCATATTAATAGGTTTATTACACAGGTTGTTTCTGTTATTAGTCTTCTGGCATTCTTACATTCATCAGCATATTTTGAAGCTATTGTCTGATTGTTTTCATATAAAAAGATTCAGAATTTCAAAGGAATCCTGAGCTGACCCATTGCTACCCTGTATTGCATTTATTTTCCTTTTAATTGAGGTTTCATAGGCACCTTGGGCTTCCCTGTTATTAATTGAAAATATGTATATTCATAAAATTAAGTTGTGAACGGTGCTGGTTTTTTTTTTTAATATGTTTGGTTTTTTTTAATTGATTTTTTAGAGAGAGAGAGCGAGGGAGAGGGAGAAACATCGATCAGCTGCCTCCTGCACGCCCCCTGCTGGGGACTGAGCCAAAACCTAGGATGTTCCCTGACCCGAATCCAGCCTGGACCTCCTGGTGCACAGGTCGACACTCAACCACTGAGCCACACTGGATAGGCAAGGTGCAGTTATTTTTAGTATCTGCTTGGGAACCCAACACACTGTATCCAAATCACTAATAATGACATGGAAAGAAAAGACAACTTATGATATTTTCCTCTTGTATCATGCTTTAAAAAATGAAATTCAGTATTTAATAAATATTTTTAATATTCATAATCTTGTGTTTTCAACATTATATAAAAATACTTATGTTTTTCATTCGTGTTAAGGAGTCATAATTTTACCAAATGCAAAGACAAATTTAGAGCCTCAAAAACAAGAAAAGGAGAGAACCCATCAGAATAATGAGCTGTTGCTAATTAAACTATGTAAAGCATTTTCTCTTTTTAACTTCCTAATTATACACACATAAGTATATATTGAAATGCCTAACAGTCATGATTCTATCAAGGCATATGCATCATGATTAAAGCATTAAAATAGATCAAGTTCATGTAAAAGGCATTTGGGGAAGGGGACATTCAATAATTATTCAATATCTTCTACTTATTAAGAATTTTGTATCATGTTATTTCTTTAAAATTCTTAACTTTCCAACTTATTTAGACCTCTGTTCTCAATTATATTTAGTTGAAATATTCTATATTTGTTTTTATATAAAGAACATTTTTTATATGTGTAACTACACCCCACTTCAGATCACTACCTGTAGGTTGTATTTAATGCATTACATCAATTAATATTGCCAGTAGAGGAGACCAACAAATTTACATTTCATTTTATAGGAATAGCTCCAGAACCTTTAAATCTTGGCTTTGATTAGAATTTTATGTGTGTGTGTGTGTATGCGTGTGCATGCACACATGTATTTCCCAAGTATGAAATAGTATTTTGAGAAATTTTGACCAATTTATTCAATCTAAACAATTTATTAATGAATACAGTAAAAAAAATGTAGCTCTTATTAAACTAGCAATTCACTTAGTCAATAGAGTAGTTTTTTTCAATAGATCTGTAACAAACATTAATTGAAATTTAGTCTTGAGCTCTACAAATGGTTAGAAATATCCTTATAAAGCTATAAACATTTTTTTCTGATGTATTTGTAGTTGGTTCCTTTGAGCCATTAAATTAAAAATGACATTATAATTCTGCTTATAAGGTATCTTGGAAAAATCCTTTTAACTCCAAGTTTCTCAGTGGACATTTGTGAAAGTTTCCATTAAATTAAACATTTGGTTTTTCATTTGCAAATACCAAGTCATCTACATTCACTACTGGTTAGTTGCACACCTTTGAATAGAAATAGTTCTGAGTATATTCTTAGAGAGAATTCATCTAAAATCACATGCTAGGCAATGTTCCAGACCCTTTGCATATATTACCTCATTCAGTCCTCACAGCCATAATCACTGTGTGATTCTTGAAGTTGTGGAAGCTTAAAATTTCTATAGAGTTCACCAACGTGCTAGTTTACCACATATTTCAGGCAAAGTAAAAAAAACACCACTATATATATTTTTTGCTTTAATTCAAATTTATATTCATACTTTTTTGGGAGCATCAATCCAATCAAAAGGCCGCTATCTGCTTTTCTACACAATAAAACCAAGCAAAACTAAAACTAAACTGTACAGCAACCAAGAATCTGTTTTTGTGAAAACAGCTGTTTACTAAGATTGGTTACAATTTAGATTTTGGGAATACATTGCATTTTTCATTTTTGATCCATAGGCACTTCTAATGTGTAACAAAATGCTTAAAGTTGATGACACACACAAAAGAATGCTTCCTTGTTTATTTTTGTCTCTTTTTTGCCAAGTTTGTTAGGGGTTGGAGAGGTTTTTATTTACCATATTGTTGGTTTCATGACATTTAAATCCACTGGACTTCAAATATATATTGATTTCATCAATTTGTTGCAAATTACTATTAATAGAAAGAAGCCTAAACCAAGCCAAAGTAAATGCCAGTGCTGGGACTCTAAGTGTTGAATTAGCTTAGTTGGCGGGAAAATGAGAGTCCATGCTTTCTTTCAAAGACTAACCTTCCCCTAACGTGCCGCCAGATACAAGCCTGGCTTATGGGTAAATGAGCATCTCTCACAAAGTGTATGTGTGAAAACGATTGGTCCTAGGAAAGGAAAACAAAGTAGTTAGAATTACTTTAGGAATAATGCCTCATGGATTTGTTCCAATTACTTTATATTTTAAATATTCAGCACAGTATTGGAAGCACTTGGCTGTGTTTTACATCCCGCGTAAGGTGTAAAGCGGTTTAATGTGTGATCAGAAAGGCCTAAAGGAAACTGAACTTTGAGCCACAATTTTCCTGAATTAAACTTGACCACCTCTGGATAAGTCCTTGATTGTTGGTTGATCCTGGGTGTCTCTTCCATAATTGATTTCAAGTTTGTTGATATCCAATTTTTTCAAGAATTTTTGGGGAAAAATAATCTGGTTTGGTGTGCTCCAAAATGAGGAACATCACCATTATGAAATATTTGTTGCTAAGTTGGAAAATAAAAAAACCAAAAACGACTAAAACATTTTCCCCTTGCTGCAGATTAATAAAAATGTAAATGCATAAAGAATATATGATAAAGTGCCAATTGTAAACACTGAATATTTACATTAGGAGAAATTTGAAATTTTGGGGGTGATGGTATGCTTGTATGGTAGGTTTTCTGGTTTGAGGAAATCATTCAGGAGCTAATATTTGTAATTTGTGACCTTGTTGTAATTGGGGAAAAGTCACTATTTTTTATGTATGTAAGATAATTTGACCTTTATTGAATGTGTCATTATGCTTGCTATTTAAAAAAATTCCTGATTAATCACATGCAAATTAATGCTAAACATTATCTTTTTGTACTTATTAAAATTAATTTAAATATATTTGATCTGAAAATTGTGTTTTTTGTACTTTAATCATTACGTGTTTGCTTACAAGACTTGAATTTATTGTAAATGTGAGTTTTTATACTGATATTTTGTAATAGTGATTTGAAATGTTGTTAGTTTCTTAAACTCCTTTTTAAAATAAAAAATTATAAGATGACAGGAAAAACATAAACCTACCCTGAAATTTTAGGGGAAATCATAAATTGCTAATGTTGATCTCTTTAACACTTTAAGAAAGTGGTGCTGTGGAAAATAAAAGTTCACCCAGAAAATTGACTACATTCTATCATGAAAGTGTCACATTTACATGAACCTGTTAAATAAAATAAATAAGATTTTCTTTATTTTAGATAGACTCAGTTCATCATTCTATTTGTAAACTAGAAATATTACAGTCTTCTAGTTAGATATATTCGCTTAATTTAATGCAGTTTTATTTAAATGAGCTCCTCTTGATTATCGCTATTATTACTAAATATCCCTGAAGTTAATTACTTTTTTCAATTGAGAGGGGAAGAGAGAGAGAGCGATCAATGTGAGAAACATTAATCAGTTGCCTCCCATATTACTGCCTGACCCGGCAACAAACCCCCAACCCGGGTGTGTGCCCTGACCAGGAATTGAACCCGCAACCTTTTGGTGTACAGGATGACTCTCCAACCAAGTGAGCCACACTGGCCAGGGAAAAATTAATTACTTTGAAATGTTAAAATGGTATAATAACAGCAATTTTTATCAGTATGGTAAGTTCTCATACAATATTTCTCAACCCTAGGCACATTTTAAATCGCTTGAGGAGTTTTAAGAAGACATTCATTCTACCCTAGACCAAATATATAAGAATCTTGAGAGGTGTTGCGACAAAATTTTAAAACTCCCCAAGTAATTCTACTCTGCAGCTATGTGCATGTATGTTTTTATTTTATAAACCTAATTATGGGCTTTTTCTAATTTCTTTTTTGGAGACCTCTGCTTGCTTTTCTATTGCTTTTAGTTTAGTCTATATTAGTAAAGAGAGAAAAAAGAACAACTACAAAATTACATGAACATTGCAAGCTAATTTTTCACATAAATAGTTTAAGGGACAATATCAAATCTTGTGCGACAAGGTATTCATTTTTGAAATTTTACTATCTAATCCGTTAATTAAAATTACTGCTACTTTTCACTTGTACCCTATAGACCTATAGTTAATTATGAACAATTTGAGTATACACAGTATTACCATTGCCATTTTCAGCCTATGTTTTTAAATGATATATTTAAAAATTATTTATACTAACACTCTTTTACTATTTGCTTGGATGAAAGCCTGCTCAATTCAAATAATAAGGTGAGTATTGACAGCTCCAAATTCACACCTCAGTAAAATTACAGCCAGCAAAAAGCTACATTCTTTAATAGCATTTAGCTAGTCTCCCCAATAGCAATTTCTACTTCAGGCTTTGTCAAATTCATGTAAATGAAAATATGCTATAAATGGAAGTATTTACTTTATCTTTGCTCTGAAGGATTCAGAAAGGGAAGAACTAAGGTTTCAAAGGGATTTCTATGGAGTTAGAAGTTTTACCTCACATTCTCTTTTTTTTTAAACCCTCAACCAAGGACATGCTTAGAGAGAGGAAGGGAGGGAGAGAGAGAGGGAGGAGAGAGAAATATCAACGCAAGAGAGAAATATAGATTGGTTGTCTTCCATACGTGTCCTCCTGGGGATCGAACCCAAAGCCCAGATACGTGCTCTGACAGAGTTGGTCCAGCCGCCTTTCAGTGCACAAGATGATGCTCAACCAAGTCCCTCCAGCCTGGCTACCTCGCCTTCAGGACGTAAAGCCAATGAAACTGCTGTGAAAGCCACTAGCGAGCTAATCATAATAGGAAAGGGGCAAAGGGGAGGCCAGACATAAGCATGGTCATCTGGGCAGCTTCACCAGGGAGCTACAGCGTCATGCTCTCCAGGCCACCACCATTCCCCACAGGTCACTGGGGGAGGGGTCCAACAAAGGGCAAAATGGGCACATGTGCAGTGACGTTTGGGTGATGTAGGAAAGTCTAACCTGGGCAGAATATAATTGGCTAAAGTGGGTGGACCCAAGTGCAAGCCCATGAAAATGTTGGAACATATAATCGCCAAAATTCTCTCTCTTTTGTTCCTCTTAAACTCCTGTTTCTCCCTTGCTCAGTGACCCACACTTGTCATTTGCCTCCATAGCCAAGTGGCCCTAGAAGCCAAATGGCTCATGGCCATGTGGACCCTACACTCAGTGGACTGCTGCTGGGAACACAGCAAAGCTAGCCATATTGCTGGACTGAACTGTGCAAATATGAAGCAGACACTCTGTGCGGTGGCTTTGATCTTAGCTCTACTCAAGACAAAAATGAGACTTTTTCCATGGCAGAACAGAGGGAGATGGGACATTGGAAACCCAGGGGTTTAATTTCACAAAAATAAAGCTTTCCTCCCCTGGGGCCTCAGGAAATTCTTATTCCCATGACACCCCAAGAAGCTACTTCCACCAGTAAAGGTGGGGACACAGAGAATATTACACTGATAACAAAAGCCATAAGACTCAAATAATAGTAGTCCGTGAAGATTACTGCTCTGTCAAGTGAAAATGTCTTATATTTTAAGGCCTGTTGTCAATTTTAAGTCTTGGAGGACTTTAGATGCAGCTAGAAAAGTAGAAAAATGAAAAACCAGATGAAATAGTAAAAATAGCACTGAATCCTTCAATTACCCCTTCAGGAAAATATTGAATTATATCCAGTGTTTTGGGTTTAAGAAATCAGGGAAGTGGGTACTTTTAAATAATTTTATCTTTATCAAAAATTTGTAACCAAATCCGAATTCTGCAATGAAAGCCAAATTCTATTTTTTTTTTTTTTTTGCAATCTCTTCACTTTATTGAATTATCAATCATAATTCTTTTACAAGATTATGAACAAGCTGGTCTGTGTACAAATAAACATGAGGTTACTCTTATTTAAGTTTCATCCAAGTCTCTCTATAGAGTATATCATCAAAGTGTATTGAGTCCATGATTGTAGTTCAAGTTAATTGATTAATATTTTAACTGTTTTGTTGTAATAAAACTATACAACTGTTTGGTTACTATGACTTTTCTGTAAATGTACACCTTGTTATACTATTTTAATACAAACTTTGTTTTGGAAGTCAACCTTCGGTCAGATCTTTTAAAAAGTGAGAAAGTTGGTGAATGTTAATGAGCTTTTGAAAATGACATCCCTCACACACCAAAAAAGCCACAATAAAATGCATCTCAAAGTTAGAGAAATATTGGAGTGGCAAACTGAAAATAGTGAGACAAATGAGAAGAAAATAAAAATAAGAATTAGTTCAAAAAGCTGATCTCATTTTACCAGTTGAAGAATTTTTAAAAATCATAGAAGCTATGCACATATTTTACTTCTTTTCATTGTTTTTCATTCAAGGCTGGAGTGTTATAACTCTACAAAATTATTTTTTTAAGTAGAAACTAAACATTATTTACTTAACTTCTTTCTTGATAGAACAGATACAAAGGGCGTGACTAGAGAACACTGCAATTAAGAGAACGCTTTCCTCCTGGTGTACTTGTAAATGCTCCTGCATTCTAAGAATTGTGGTTCGGGCGTGTCTAAAGCAAATCTCATTTGTTACAGTTTTTGAAAATAATAGCAATGGTGTAGTGATCCAATTTCCTACAAATAAGAGGGGAACTATAGATATATTTTTTAGTAAAAAATGAATAAAACCATTAATACTCAAGAAAGGTAAACAATCAAATTTTTCTTTTTTTCCTTTTTTTTAAAAAAAATTTATTATGTTTGACTTTTCACATATATTTGAGCATCCCACCCCTCTCAAAAAATGTTCAATTCTTGAGACAGGTGCTGGTAAAAGGAAAGAGGTTTATTTGAGTGCTGGCATCTCTAGAAGATGGGGGACGATTCCCAATCCTCAAAACTCCATCTGCCCCTCTCAGTGCAGGTCAGATTTTTCACAGAGGAGGGAAAACAGAGCAAAGAAACCACAGGGAGGGGTATGGGCAATCCATGTCTCCCAGGCATAAAGAGAAGGCCAAGGGAGTGTAGCTTCCCAAGGTTTCCTCTCCCCATTTCAGCATTATCTCTCTGAATTTGTGGTTTTACCTGGACACCTGTGGACGTTCATGGCTGGCACCAGGCATTCCCTTCTCCCTGGAAAGAGCCTTCTTTTTTATTTTATTTTATTTTTTGAATTGATCTTTATTGTTGAAAGAATTACATATGTCCCCTTTTATTTCCCACTGACCCCCTCCCCTCACCTCCCCCAGGTCCTCACCACATTATTTTGTGTCCATGGGTTATGCATATATGTACATAAATTCTTTGGTAAGAGGCTAGATAAGAAAGAATAGCACAGGGTTTTATGTACACACTCTTAAGATTTAACAGAAGGTAGGCTGCAGCCTTAAAACAAATGGAATACACAGCCTTTTTTATAGCTCAATTTGAATGTTAATTTGTGATTACCATTTCAGTGAACAGGTTGGAGCTTAATTTCTTGAGGTTCATTTACCTGGGAAAATTTATTTTTGTGGAGCACCTTGTTCCATTAATGTCTTGAAATTGTAGAACATTCATTCCATGAATCAATAAAATAATCTAGGGAGAAGTCCTAAATCATGTTTTAAGATGTAGAATAATAAAAAGATGGAAACTAATAATGGAAACACATCAGCTTGAATTTCTCTTGCTTTACTTCTGAACTAAAATAACATAAAATGGCAAATAAATAAAAATATGAAAGAATTTATCAATATTTAAAAGTCGTAATGCCTGCCCCCAAAATGAGCTTACAGGGAGATTTCAATGGGTATGTACTGGGACATCCTAAGGCTCAGAACTGAACTTTGTACCCACTAAACAATTACTGCTCATGACCCCGCCACCCTCCAGCCCCTGGCAACCACCACTCTATTTTTTTTTAATCCTTCTTTTCCCACCATATCCTAGCTTCTAGAAATTCCCATTCTGCTCTCTGTTCCTGGAAAGAGACTAAAGCTTAATGTCAAACAGAAATTACTCTGGCAAGGGATATTCTAGGACAATTATAATCAACCCATTCAAGCTGCAAGAACAAGGCCAGAACCAGAGGGTGAAGAGGTGAGGAGAACTGGAGGGGAACTGGAGCGCCAGTGGTCAGTGATGAGACAGAGTCCCTCCTGCTGACCTACAATGAAACTACCTCTTCCTCATCTTCATTACCCACTATGCTCACAATACCTGCTGTGTCACTCTAATATGAGATAAAATAAATAAAATGAAACAAAATGATGAGATGTGAATACGATATTATTTTAGTCAGAGAATGGCAGAAGACAGTGGCAGAAGACTAAAATAATTAGTCTTTGAATTTGAGTATCACGAAACTGCCATCAGGATTTGAACACTTGGTCTTCCGTGTCTTCAAAAACTAGAATTTGTCATTTGTCTTCATACTAATTTATACAACTAAGTGTGCACTTGCTCTGTTGCTGCTTTTTATTCATAGGTTATAATTAAGGTACTTTTTATATCATAGGCATTTTGGTACAGGAATAGTGGTCACACCCAACATATTTAATATAAGCTTAACTTATTTGATTAGCATATTTCAAGGTAGTACAGTACTAATTTCTGAAAGCAGTATTTTATAATTTCACTGTTTGCTCAGAAGAATGAAGTTCTGTTTATACAGGATGTCACTATTAATGGCTCATTTTAAGCATACATTGTTATAATTTCTATAATATTGAACATCAGTTAGTACTTTAAATTTGATGTAGCTATAGCTCATATAACAATAGGCCTGAAGAACAAGTCTATTCTAAACTAGAAAATAATTTATAGTTTTGTATTTGATTTAAATGTACCATAGATGAACTCTCATAAAACTTTGTATATTTATATTGGGCAAAATTAGGTTCCACCTAATTTCTTGTTTGTCTGCCTTTCTCAGCCATCCCACTAACAGACATTGTGTTATAGGGGAGAAGTCCTGTTACATCTCTAGCCTGTTTATACCGTGAAGCTAGGCCATTTCCGCAGCCCTCCAGTGGCCTAGGCTGTGTATAAGTTCCAAGTCACCCTTGTGTAAAACTTAATTGCATGTTCCTGCTGATCACTGGGCTCCCAGGCTACCCACACTTACTCAATATTTGTCTTCCGCATTAGTCTATCATACTTCAATGGCAGGGATTATGTCCATCTCTTACAAAGTTTTTGATTGAAATTCAGTGAGAATCTTTGGATTTGTGGATTTTTTTTTTTGTTTATTTTTTTATGAGGTCTGGAAATTCTCAGTCATCACATCTTTCAATAACATTCTTTCTGCTCTATCCTGTCTCCTCTCTTGCTCTGGAATGTCCATTAGATGTATGTTAGATCTTCTTACTCTATCCTCCTGTGTCGTAATGTTTCTTTTATGTTTTCTGTGCCTAACTCTCTGTACCTCCTTCTGGATAATTTCTTTTGAACTAAAGCTAATTAACTTGCCTAAAATCACATTTTTATTATCTTGAATTTCAAATTCCATGGTGTTTTCATTAAATTACACAGTGATTCTATAATTCTTTTGCCTTGAAAGAAATTTATATGAATATAAGTTGCATGTTTAGTAAGACTTTACAAAAATCAAGCTGAAACTCTATGATCTCTAGGAGAGCAGTAGAGAAGGTACCCAGGGAAACTGAGTCAAGTGGTTGCCCTAAGAGCCTATCTCTTAGGGTTTTGTTTGCTTAATTTTCTTCACGTAGTTTCTGTCATATAAAACACCATGGGCAAGTAAATGTCATCATTTCACAAAATGTTGTATTAATTGTTTTTCCTACGTTCAACCGAAGACTTCGATCCTCTGCATATGCTAAATGCTCGATAAATGTTAACAGATTTCCTGACTGAATAAGTCTCTAAAAAGTAATCCTGGCAATTGACTTCAGCCAGATTGTACTTGAAAGCTCAAAAGGGAGTGACTTCATCTTGATGATACCAAAACATTCAATCTTCCATCATTGTCTGCGAGAGTTGTGCCTTCTATTACTCAATTGCATAACAAAACAGAAGCGTCTATTAAAGAGATGAGTGCCTAGAAAACGTCTTCAGATTGCATATATCAGGATGCAGCTGTGGCCATCCTGTTAGTATTTGGTATTTAAAAGACATACACTTCATTTTTAATTAACTATTCATGAAAAAACTGCAAATATCTCTATAAACATTGTGCTCATTTCTAAAATATGAAACTATTTTAAAAGTCAATGCCTGAAGAAGACAATTACTCAAAGCAGTAAAATTTAAATGAATTGATTTTGATTTTAGGTTCGAAAGACATAGAATTATTGTGGACAATTTTAAGAGTCTCATGCTCTACCGACCGAGCTAGTCAGGCACCATATTGCAGACAATTTTAGAAGAAAATATACAGGAATGTGAAGAATATTCATCTTATATGAGCTGTGCTAATAGTTTATAGGGCATTAAAGTTGTCTATGTCATAAATAAAATTATAGATAATTATTTTAATAGAGCAAACCTATGGCACTATATTAATCAGACTTCAGTTGAAGAAAACAGTCCATTGTAGGTGTTTTAAGCACAAAATAACTTATTACAGAGTTTTAAAAGTAACGTACAGATTGTTAGGAAGGTTAATAAAACAGAATATGGAATAAATGTTCAAGAAAATTTTAAGTGTGGTGAAGGCATGGGGATGGGGCAAGAGTGGGGTGGAGAAGGTCAGTGGGGGAAAAGGGAACATCTGTAATACTTCCAACAGTAAAGATAAATTTTAAAAAAGAAATTTTTAATATCTGAACTATAGGACCATTCCAACAAGGCTATTATCACTTCTTTAAATATATATATATTTTAAATATATCTTTATTGACTTCAGAGAGAGGAAAGGAGAGGGAGAGAGAGAGACAGAAACATCAATGATGAGAGAGTCACTGATCAAGCCCGCAACCCGGGCATGTGCCCTGACCGGGAATCGAACCCCGATCACCTGGATCCTAGGTCCACGCTCAACCTCTGAGCCACGCCCGGCTGGGCTATTATCACTTCTATGGGTAAGAAATCACTGATGCCCTGGCCGGGTGACTCTGTTGGTTGGAGCATCGTCCTGTACACCCAAAGGTTGCGGGTTCGATTCCCAGTCAGGGCACATACTGAGGTTATGGTTTGGTCCTCAGGTCGCATACCAGAAGGCAACCGACTATGTTTCTCTCTCACGTCGATGTTTCTCTTTCTCTCTCTCTGTCTCTCATCTCTCTGTCTCTCTCCCTTCCTTCCTTCCTCTCTCTCTCAAATCAAAAGCATATCCCAGAGTGAGGATTAGAAAAAAATCACCAGTCCATGATCTACCCCACCACGGCCACAGTCAGAAAGGCTCTTCATTAAGGATCTAGCATGATGCTGCTTTGTCCAGAACCACACTGTGCTTGCAAACTTCCAAAAATCTAAGAAGTCGCCCTGTTGTCAGTTAACCACATTCACCGCAGTTCTCCCACTTGCCTACTCTGTTTCCCCAAGCACCCTCCTTCCCCTGTCCAAATCTCCGCCCCTGCCGCCCCCACACACCAACACACACATTCTAGAAATAACCAAAAGCTCATATCAAGCATAACAAAGCCATCACTGAACAGCAAACATACATTCATCAACTCTCCAAAAAGAAGAAAAAAAAATTCTAGCAGTCGTTGCATATTTTTGGGGAGGCGTTCAGTCTCAATCCTTCATCAGCACAGTCACAATTCTGTGTTGACATTTCATAATTATATTAAGTTTATCTCCACAACCACAGGCTATGTAAAAAATGTAAAATATGGACAAAAGAGAAATTATGAGTGAATACTTCTGTTTTACAACAGATGATGAGGCTCTGTTTAATAATTATAACTTTCCTCTTCCTATGACCATCTTACGTTTATTTTGTTCTCGCCACACTGTAGCGCTGCCAACCTGTGCCCCTCAACTTACATAGGTCCCAAGTGGAGGGCCCAGACAATTGCAAATAACATCTTTTTCCCAAGGGAGCCATGTGTGCTTTAGAACTGTAATTCTTGTGTGGAAACCACTAACTTGAATTCCTCAATAAAACATGGTAAATTGCACTCTAGAAACCTTCCAGTATTTAAGGAAACATTGCCAATAGATCATTTAGCCCTCAGACTACAGAGCTCTTTCCACAATAAGGTTATCCTTGATTATTCAGGAGGGTTTCCTGGAGAGATAATTGACTCCTTAGTTATATGCATCCTGAGGGTAGTGTATTTCTGCAATGGGCGTCATCGGGTTAGAAAAGGTGGTAGGAAATTTGTTTCCTGACTTTACCTGAGACAATCAATGACACCACCTTGACACATAAAGACCTTCAGGTCATCCTCAACTCACTGGCCCGGGTTGTTAGGGATGATAGAATAGTTCTAGATTTCCTCCTTGAGGGCCAGGGCAGAGTCTGTGCAATTGTTAATACATTCTGTTCTGCATGGATTAATGCTTCAAGACAAATAGAAAGGACAATACAAAAACTTACAGGAAAAATGTCCTGGTTTCTAAACCAGGCCCTGATGATTTATGGGATTTGTTCTGCTGATTGGTTTTGAGAATATGGAAGAGCATTGTTGTGGTCAATACTGCAGGTCTGCTTCATCTTTCTTCCTGAAGGAGAGTTGATAGCAGCTGTAGTTAATTGCTGTATGACATAAAATGAACAAATATAACACAAGTCTCAGTTAGTTAGATTTATAAGAAGAATCAATAAAGTGGCATATACTCATGAAAAACTTCACCAGAAGCCAAGGTAATACAGAAACAAGGGGCAGATCTTTTTCAAACCATTCTCCATGCGCCTCTAATATTTATATGTATCTTGTTAAGAAAGGCACTGGTTGCCTTTGTCCCAGAGCATCTTTTCAAATATGTTTATATAGCAAACAGCCTTGGAAGATAAGACAGTAGCAAAGTCAGGTTGTCTACAGTCCATTATGATAAGAATAATGTCTCTGTCTGGGGCAAAAGTCAGACAAGTTTATTGCTCATTACAAAAGATTCAGGTTCCGTAGGTTTGAAATTCAGCTCTTATGAAGTAACCCATTGTGTGTGCAGGTGTCTCCTGAATCCCTTTTTGTTGCTCTGCAGGAACTGAGGCTCAGGAAATGGGCGTTGACATGATGTGCTGTTTATTGCTATTGCTTTGAGCAAAAAAAAAAACCCATCTTTTGTCTCTGACCCAGGAATCTTGCGTCTTTCTGCTAGTATTCAGAAAATTTTGGCTAGCTAACTTGTTAGCTTGCATGTAGGGTAGAACCTTGACAAATAACAACAACCATGGCTATAACAGTAACAATAACAATGATAATACAAATAATAAAGAAACACTCACTGCCAGACATCTTTCTAGGTATGGGATACTGAAATATAATGTCAGGAATCAATGGTATCACAAATTGGTTTTGCTTTAGAAGTTACATAGATCTAGAATAAAGAAGGAACTGAGAAGTCTGGCCACAGTTTCAAAAAACCACGTAAATTATCTGTATACAAAGCAGAATTTAATCTCTATAAGACTCTTGTAATTGCAAGAATTTTATAGAACCAAATGATAAAAATGATTTAGAAATGTAACTGGGCAAATGTGGCAGCAAAAGACCCCAGAATTACAGCATTCCTTAAGCTAAATAAGACATTAGCAATGAAATGCTGTGCTAGATAAATTTCTGGTGCTATTATGTGATGATTTTGTGGGTTGTGAAGAGAGAAATTAAGGGCATGGTACAATCTGTCCAGAAGATGCATTGTGAAGTGCTCTCACGGGAACGAAAAGGGAATAATTGAATGCATGAGAAGAAAACAGATTGTGGACCAAAATATTGATGAATAAAGAAGGGACAGATCTTGGTAAAGAAACAAAGCCATGGAAGGCAGGTGATTTTTAAGCTTCAAGTTCATTTTCTTATTGAAGTTTAAGAGAGAATGAATGTGAGGCCACTCTGAAATTATAATTAGAGGGAAATCTATAACCATCACTTTTGCAAACACTTCTGAATGTGACAGTGGGGAAGATTTTTAAACAAATAATTTGCAGGCCTATTGGAAAGATAATGGAGTGTGTAGTTCTCTCTTGGCCCAGACAACAGCTCACTCTGTCCATAAAATTATCGGGCGAGCAATACAGAGCACTTGGGCTTCATTAAGGAGAGTGCAGTGCTCTGCCAGCTGGGAGACAAGTGGCTACTGGCACAGAAAGCCAGGAAACTACGTCTTTCCTATTTGTCATTTCATTAAAATATTGTTGTAAATGTTTTAAACCATTCTCTCATCTCATTCTCTGCTGAAGAAAAAGAGAGTTCTGTTTTTGTAATAAATCCAGCTGTTCAAGAAGGTTAAGAATAATGGGATGAGTGGGTATGCATATTTAAAGCTAATGTACAGAGAAAGAGAAGTTATTTATGGTAAAACAATTGCAGATTGAAAGTCAAGAAAAATGAAATTTGTCTTGCTGAGCATCTGAGTAAGTAGATCACAGCTGGAAGTGTTTTCACTTTTTGTGGGATTCCAATTATTATTCTTCAGCTTGTCTAAGAATTACACAGTAACTCGCATATGGCATGCTAAATTTCTCAGTTGAAAGGCAGTTTGCTAATCAGATAATTGAAAATATTATATTTTAGGTCTAGAATTTTTACCTCAACTCAAAAACTTAGAGGCTCAATTAGGTGTGTACCCTTACCTCTCGAAATACTGGAAAACAAAGAATTAAATTTGTTCTCTGAGAGTTAAACCCTAAAGTAAAAAACAGAAGTTTCAAATCCATATTTAAGTGACAAAATATTTTGCAGGATTTATGGACTAAAAATATAACCTGATTATAAGCTTTAACATTTCAAAACAGAAAATTTAAATTGGAATTGTTGTTGGACAGCCACAGAAGCGTAACAAAAATAGATCCTTAGACACAAATATCTTCAGTGCCCATCCAAGCTCCACACCAAAAGCGAGAAACTTAGCAATCACATCAGATATCCCGATCCTTTACCATGGGCAAGATATTGCCAGATGGTTGCATCAGCCAAAGTAAGCCTATTTCATTTTAATATTCAGTTTTATATTCCTTTGTTCTGATTACTTACACACTGAGCTAAGTCTTCATCAGAATTTGGCCTCTTATTTAGATATGCCTATAGTGAAATAATGTGTTGGACATATGGACTAGAAATGTTTTTGCTTCTATAATTGTTCTTACAGATATAATAATTCTTACAGATTAGCACTGTGGCAGTCCTGATTGTATACATCACTTTCACATGTTAATTACTCTGAGTCTGTCATCAAGAGAGGAACTGCCAGTGATCAGTTGACACTATCTTATTTCTGAATCAGATACTGGATATAGGTTAATTACAAAAGACGCAGGTAGAATTTTGAGTCCTTTATAGAGGAAAGACTGCTGGAGTTTCCCTCACCTCCAAATAACTATATTAGGAAGAGAGATGTCATACATTTATTTATCCCCAGGTCATATCTTATTGCTCCAATTAACCACAATAGTCACTTATTCCTTTTACCTCATCAGTGCATTTAATGCAGTTTATATTCATTATTATATACTCCCTGATTTAAATAACATAGTGTCCATTACATATTCATTGTTCAATAAATGTTACAAATCATTGGCATTCTTGTGGTTATTATTATTATTATTATTTTAAATCCAATCACCAGATCACCAAAGTCAAGGTTACCCCAGGTCTTTCTCTCTCCATCCACAGCACTTAAATTTTAGGAATTAAGCTTTCAGGGTGCATTGTACAAGTGTCATTTCTGTTTCCCGGTTCCCAATCAACTTTGTGGGGAGTTGCTATACAGTGATAATACTAATATAAACTTTCTATTTCTAATTCAGAAACAACATCAGGTGGTACAAGAAAGAATGGTCCTGCTTCTACTTTTTGTGGCGGACTTCCATAAGTGGTCCATATTTTATTTTTATATAAAGTTCCATCATCCTTGTCATTGGCAAAAGTGCCTCCTAAGACTAGCAATAGGCAGCTGCTAAACCTTTTCTTTTGTGGTAGTTTGAAGTGCCTTCCTTTTTAAATGTGTGTACATGTGTTGGTATTTAAATTCAAAAGTGGAGAACTGTGTCAGACGCTGCAATCAGAGGCGATGTGCTCACTGCGGACAGTGCTCAGAGGGGAGTCTCTGCTCCTCCCAGGCCCAGCTCCATCACAGGGCGAAGCTGGCCTAGTGGGCCATGGTCCTCTGCAGGTTCCTGCATCACCACGTTCAGTCATGTTTGGGAATACAAGGTGGGGCAAAAGCAGACTTAGAGTTATGAGTACCCAAAACACTTTTGGTATTATTATTTATTAATCATTGTATTATTTTCCATACAAACAACTGTAAACCTACTTTTGCCCCATCCTGTATATGTCATCACTGATTAGCAAACATTTGGCCCTGCCCCCAAAAAATCCATGGAAACATTTGTTCCACATCAAAAGGTCCTTGATATTTGGTCCTGTCCAAAACATTCATGAGCATATTTGATTTACACCAAATGACCCTGGATATTTGGCCCTGTCAAAAACATCCACCCTTAGAAAATGTCCCTGGAACTAAATAGCCCATATTGTTCATTTCTATTTTTGGTTTGCGGGATTAATATATTAAAAAATGCTATCATGTTTTACTGGTACAGTAATTGCATTGAGGCTGTGTTGCCAATAAATAAGCCTTCTTGCCTGGGTAAGCCAAATATCAGGAACCTTCTGTCAAGGACCAAGTGTCTCTGTGGACATTTTGAGCAGAACCCAGTATCAAGGACCAATATCAAGAACCTTTTGACATAAACCAAATGTCTCTTTGAACATTTTGAGCTGGACCCAATGTCCTGGAAGGTCATTATCCAATGGTTAGCTATCAACAGGCTCTGATATCCAGGCTCTGGTTAGGGAATGAATTCATCAAGCAAATTGGTTCTGAGTCAGGTTCCCCTGGACGGAGAGTCTTCACTCATCTGCCTCCCCATTCCATCTACCAGAATCCAGATTTGTCCATTTCGTTATTTGTTTTTCAAGATATTCCATTTTCTCTTCCTTTCTCTACAGTTCAATTCTTATCAATAATGGCTAGATTATTATCTATTTTCTTATCTATTTACTATCTAAATTCTTATCTATTTATTAAGCTAGATTAATTTGGCATGCACTGCACAAAATTTTTTTCATGAATCCACTCATTTAATTATCATAGAAAATATAAGGCAGGTACTAATATTATGCCCGTTTTACCAGTGGCATAGTGGAGCTCTGAGGCTCAGTGGAGTTAAGAAACTTGCTCAGTGTCACACAACTGAGCAGAGGTAAAGAAAGGGATATGAGCCTCAATTTACCTTCATGTAGCACTAACTTATGTCTTGAGGTTGAGAAATGTTGCTCGTTTACATGTATGATAATATTTCTGTCTGTGTATAGTCTTTGTGATTGCTTATGAAGTGAATATCTAAAGCCCAGTGATATATAAATGAAGCAAGGTAATAATGCCTGAGAGGAGGGATATGCACAAAACATCTAGATAAATACTGCAAGTTAAAACTCAACCACAACTCATTATACTCGATTCTTACAACCACAAATTGTACTCGGTTCTTTATTGAATCATTTTGATAGATAAAATATCCTCAATTTTACCAGTTTATTCAAGTCCCGAGTAAGACAGAGTCTTTGCTGCATCTTTGTATGTGATAAAAGTTGGACAAATTGTTCATGTTCAACAGGACTAACTAATTTGGCTGCATATTGGAAGCTGTTCTTAAATATAATATTGAAATGTTTTTCATCTTCAAACTATCCTTTTAATAGACTCTCAAGATTTAATTGCATAGATATATGGAGGTCAAGGAAACCTGAGAACAAATGCAAATTGATGATCTAACTTTGTGTTTTATATTGATTAATGTCATCTTACAGTATAAAGAGGGAAAATTTTCCACTACACTATGAACATAATTCTTAAGCTACAGAGACCAATTGCTTACAAAGAAATGACTTTCATAATAAAACAAGAACATTTGTCGTTTACCCATTAAGCATCGCCTTCTCAAAGGCTATTGAATAAATCTGTAGCATGCTCATTTTGGTAATTTCCAGAGTTTGTGTGATGGATGAAAATCATAACATAATGAACTAGTCTGTGGTTTTGTGAAGATGTTGGTGATAATTGTCCTGGCATCTTTATTTAAGATTAAAAAAGATGGATTGCATGAGGCTTCTTATTTACAAATCAATAAAAAAATGCCCATTTCCAATGCAGTTACTAGTAAAAGCCAGTTGATTATGTAGGACTCACCAAGGAGAAACGTTCCAGAGGGCTCTTAGTTCTTTCTTAAGGCTTTGTACCTTGGTGATCTCTGGAAGATGTGGTCTGTGTAACATATGTCACCAATCCCCAGCATTTCATATCCAGGTGAGTGCCTTAGAAATGTTTTGTTAATAAATAATAATGGTGGAGTTTAGGAGGGAAATCATGTATATAGAAGAGCTCTATATTTATAGTCAATGTCTTAATTTAATGATATGAATTTGCCTGAGCAGCATAGATTGGCTGCCAGGGATCTTCTGTAACTGTGAAGTGAATTCATATTCACCTTACCCGCCCAATTAATTTGATTGTGCTGTTTGTTTACCATTAAGAAGCCATTTCAAAGAGGATGACACTGGAGAGCTGTTGTGGAAACATACTTACACCTTCACAGGCATGAAAATTCTCATTCCACCACGCAGATCCCTGAGGGGCAGAACCACCCACTCAGATACGTGTCTTAGGTCCTGACCATCCAGGTGGCCACACCCTCACAATTAGTCAGAAGAGAATGTTTGCACTCACTGTTGCTTCTATTTTTTCCACTCTTATTTTCAACCTCACATCAATTTTTGTTAACAACAAATACCCTGTGTCCAGCTGAAAAAAAATAGTTGCTTCTTTCGTTGAAGTGTCCCCTGGACCCTTCCCTTTCCTCCACCCCTAATGCCACTGCCTTCACTTCGAGTCTGTCTCCTTTCCTTGGCATCCTGAAAGACCTCTTCACCTTGTCTCTTTCCATTTCCATCACCCTCATCTCTCCAGCAGTGGGTTTTTTTTTTTCTAAAATCAAAGTCTGAGCACGTCAGGGTACTGCTTAATAGCTAACCATTTCACAAGGATAAAATTCAGACTAAACAGAGAAGCCCTTCATAATATGACCACATCCTAAATTATAGACCCTATTTCATTGCCATTTTTCTTTGCCTTTTTCTTCAAGCACTTACTCTCTCCTCTGTCAGCAGTGGGGTATTTCTTGATCTCCACATGGGTTGCATGCATTCCTTCTTTGCGGTTGTGTGTTTCCCATTTCCCTGGCATGTGCCCTACTTTCCTGCCATCTTTGCTTGCCGAAAAGCCAATCAGCCTTCAAGACAGGGCTTCACCTGCAGCCCCTTCTCTGAATTATTTTTCACATTTTCTCAAGAGTTCATTTATGTCTTTGAGCCTCATTAGAACTTTAAATTAAATAAGGTATTGTGTGCAAAGAGTATAGAATGATTCTATTGAAGTAGAGTATATTCATTTTCTGTCTGACTACAGTCTATCTTTGAGGCTCTGTCCAATGTGTCTGAAGCTAATAGCCTATGGATGGCTGTGATTTCTGCAGCTCCTTTTAAATCATGCCTTTAATAAATTCTCAAAGCCCATAATTCTTCATGATCTATACATTACACTGATGTGGTATTTTTTCAACTTCTCTCTTTAATGGAAATACCAAGAAGGTTAAAGTGTATGTCTGTTTTAAGAATCCTAATTCCCTTGGGAATAAAATTAACTCCCACAGTCATATATTACAATTTATGATCTTCCTCTGTCGGCAGACTTTCAACCAAGTGAAATTATGCTCATAACCTATCCAATTTAAATCACTTGGCAATGCTAATGAACACCACCTGGGAAATACAAAAGAGATGTAGACACCCATTAATAGTAGCAATCTCAGTCCAGCCTGGCCACCTCTGCACATTAAACACCACTCTTTGAAAATGACTTCTGACATATGCAAGTGTTTGAAATCTTATAAGCCGTTTTATATGAAAAAATTTCAGGAACATAGATTTCCTAAGTATTTTTTGTGTTTTTGTCAAGATTTCCTTTTAAAAATAGCCAAATGAAGGCTCAAAGTAAAATGGCTTAAAAACTTCTGAGGAGACAGAAGAATCTTAAGACCAAATCCAAGCAGGATATCACTGAAAAAGTCAGACAGATTCATTGGAGATGTGAAAAAAATGTAGAGAACAATGCTTAAGTATTTTATTAAGCTTCATTGATACTATAGTTCAAAACGTTTGAAATAAAAAGAGTACTTAAATTGAAGATTGAAAGAAAAATGTAACATACTCACCTAAAGTTATTCCCTTAATATAAAGATATATTTGACTTCCCATTTCAAATATGAAAAAGAGTTCTGAGAGTAAGGATTTAGATAGTAAGGAATACAGTTTTCTCCACAAGGATCTACGAAAAATAAAATTATATTCCATTCTATTGGGTTTGTGAGTGTGCATAATGAGAGATTGGATAATAGGGGATGCCTGTATTTGCATTAGCATCGTATATGTTTATACAATATGTAATTACTGGGATGATTCTTTGTGCAATAGTGATTGTATACTTCACGGAGACCTTATGTATAGCCATTGAGAATACCTTTAAAGACCATTTTATTTGTTTTGTTTTGTTCTGAAAGTTTTAAAATTTTCTCATTAAACAGTGTTTATTTTATTTGTATATACATAAGGCAATTTGTCCCAACATTTTGTCCAGTCCTGTTTTTACCAAGGGCAGGAAGAAAAGAATTTTAAAAAAGGTCCTTGGAGAGAAGTTAGAAAATCTTAAATTCAATCATTCCTCTCTCAGACAAAATTTTCAAATTCTCCATGTCCCTTCCTGAGTATCTATAAAATTCTAACATTTCATTAAAACCCACAGCTACTGACCTCATCATTTATCTTTCCTTTTAGACTAATCTAGGTCTTCTGCTCCATTTATTATAATAAATCTCTGTCAAACACCCTCAACTTCTGCCACAGTTTCTCTTTTTAATATTCTCTTGGTAAAACCCGTATCTGGTTGTTTCTAACTTACCTTCTTTCTCTGAACTTCAACCCAGACATCTGAACCCTGATGGAGAAAAGTTATACTACTTGTCAAAGTGATACAATTTTAAATCGCTGTTGCTACTAGCAGAGTGAATTAGAATTATCTGTCAAAACTATCTTTCTCCCAAATCTTCTTACTTTCTGAAAAGATCATTTCATTTCTTGCCTCTGTTCAAAACTTCAACTTCATCTCACCTCCATAATTAATTCTCAATTGATGAGTCACCTTATTTTTAAGTAAAGAAATAGAAGGTATCTCTTGTGAGAGTCATTTTCTTCCACAAATTTCTGTCTCTATCAATTAGATGTAAATTTGGATTCAAGTTACCAGTGATTAAAAATAACAGTGGCTTAAGTCAGACGGAAGTACATGGATTCACTTTTGTTGAGGCCTGTAGGCAGGCAGGCACGGCTCCATATCTATAGGAATTCATCTTGTTCCAGCCTGCTCATTCCTTCACTGCCTCTATTCCTCAAAGCACTTTGTGGATTAAAATGATTCCTTTATTCCCAGCCATCATGCTTGCATTCGGCCAAAAGAAAGGCATAAAGGACAAAGAAACAGGGACAAGTGCCAGCTGTCTTATAAGGAAGATTCTGCTTTCATCTTATTGCTCAGAACTTAATCAAAGTTGAGTACAACTAGTTGCAGAGAGGCAGAAAAGTGTAGCAATTATTCTGGGCAACCAAGTGTCTGGCCAATAGGAGGGATTCTACTGGGAAAGAATCCTAACGGAAAGTTTGCTAATTTTATTAATATATCGCACGAACAAATAACGTTTGGCTTTAATGATAATCTCTCAAGTGTCTTTCTTGGGTGATTCAGTATTTCTAGAAGTAAAAACTACTTAATCTGAGTTGGCCTCATGTATAGTATTAATGGCCCTTTGTGAAAAAGATTGCTATTATAATAGTTCATTTTGCTTAAGAAAACATTTGTCCAGAGATGATTATTTTTTTAGTTTATAAAAGATATTGAATGTTCTAAATTACTCTTATTTACAGAATTTTACTTTTCTTAAAACAACTACCAATATTACTACTACTAATAATAATAACATTTACTGGATGATTACTATGTACTGGACACTGTAACATGAACTATTTTTGTGTATTAATTCATTTAATTATCAGAAGAGCTCTATCAGACAGATACTATTTTTAACACCTTTTTTTTTCCAAGCAGATACTGAAATTCAAACAATTTAAGTTACTTCCCTCATTCATAGAGCTAGTAAATATTGATGTGGGGATTAAACCCAGGCAACTTAGGGATAATAACTAAAGCTTAACTTCTCTGCTAAAAATTCGTTTACATGTATTTTTTCACTTCCCTCCTTCCATTCAGTCTCAGGGATATTTGATGCACTTTAATTATAAGAGCACTATTATCTGATGAGTTAAAAAAGGGTGACTTCTGTTTATTAAAATCCTTATAATGAAAAATAACTTAAGTTATAGGAAAACATTTCTTCAGCCATACTAAATTAACAGTAAATTTAGGCACTCATTTTAATCACTTTTCCTAGTAAGAGCCCTGTAAGGTAGATTATGTGTTGAACTTACCCACTCAGCTAAAAAATAATAATTTGAAGTTTAAATGATATTTTCAACTGTATTTTTCTGAAATTAAAAACAATATTAATCTTTGTGATTACAAGTCATTGCTTGAATTTTATTTTAATCTAGCCTCATGATATTTATAAATCTTACCAACCTGAGTTACACCCATCCTTTTGTTTGAGTGTAAAAATAAATCTTGCTAGGGTACAGAAACTGTCAGGAATAAATGTGACATGTTTTATTTGTGCAACAGATTTCATTGCTTTGAAGATCCCACACTTCATGCTTTTCTGTTGGTTTGCTTAGCAGGAGGGTAGAATAAAACGTGACAGGTTTAGGAGTGATGATTTATTTTGTCTCTCTGTCTCTAATCTACTAACACCTTGAACGCTGGTTATTTCACCCTTGTCAAATGACTGTAGGCTGGAAAAAAAAAAACCAGGTCCAACTCAGGAATCAAAACAAATGGAGTAAAGCAAAGAGAGTCATACTTATGGGGACTGTGCGTGTACTTTCCGGAAGCATCCTTCTAACGACGTCATTGAATCCCTGGAACTATACTCTAAAGTAAATGTGACCGTCTTACAGATTAGGAAATCGAGGCCCAGAAGGCTTGTGTAATTAAATGATAAGCTGCTAAAGGGCAGAGGGAGGAGTCAAGACGTTCCTGGATCCAGGACCACATTATTCTGACTTTCTTTTAGTTTGGACTTTCACAGATAATGTTTATCGATTGTATTTCAGAAGCCTTTTTATAATAATTGTATTATTAATAATCAATGCATACGTGATGCTTATTATGTTCCAAGCACCAAATATCTTACATAAATCAACTCACAACAACCTTATGTGATAGATCCTATTATTATCCGTATTTCTTGAACAATACAGCTTCTCTGACTAAGGTGTCAGAATAAACCTTCTCACAGCCAAGCAACTTCTAAGCTGAGTACCTTGGAGAGGTTTCCAATTATTTGTTAGGAAGAATGTTTAAATAATCTGTCAAAGTGAGATTTAGTTCCAGTAAGTTATTTCAGGATCACGGGTTAGTTTAATTTTACATTTACTACAATATTTTGAAAACAATTCTAGGAATTCCTGGATCTTTGAAGTTTACCTAGAACTAAATCCCCACAAGAGCCCATCAATCCTGGGGTTGGAAGACATGTCTTACCAACCTTAAAGAAAGCAATAACTATATTTATGGCAGAATTTTAACTGTATTATAGGTTTTTTTAAATATAAGGATTATAAGAAGCAATGCAATGGAGAAAAAAAGAAAAAAAAGGAAAACTAGCAATTTAGAACTACAATTGATATAATCAGCTTGCAACACTAATAGAGGGTGTTATTTCCTTTTAAGTCAAAAGCAGTTTTGTTAAAAAAACAACAACAAACTTTGATGGGCCCAAGCTGGCCAAAAGGAGAGACAAGGGAAGAGGTGTTGAGAAGAAAACTAGTTCCTCTACTCCGCTTGCACCAGGTGGCAAGTCATTTGAAGGCAACAGATGGGCCTTGGGTGTACAACCAAGTGATGAAGAGATATGAATTTTATTTGATTTACAAAGGAAGAGTAATGCCAGCACACTGGAAGGCTCAAGCCATCTCAACCAACATTTGTATTTCCACTGGGAGCTATGATATGGACCTTCTAATTCAGAGGCCCTGTGTCCCCTCAGAAGTTTCCATCTGATTACACATCATTGACAGCCAGCTGAAGAATAGCCTGGTAATATAGGGGATTATACTTATTCCCTGTCACATGTAGTTAAGGATTTAACTGTTCAGTTTCTCTTTAATCGCCATGTATGATGTTGGATTCTTTAAAATCCCTCAGGGCAAAGAAAACTAATTCTACACATATTCTGACTAATACAGCATCTCTGCCTAAGATGTCAGAATGAGCCTTCTCACGGTCAAGCAATTTCTAAGCTGAATACCTTGGAGAAGTTTACAATTATTTGTTAAAAGTTTGAAATAGAAGATTGGAATAGAACTCTGATTCCCACATGTCAAAAATTAATTTGACATGATTCATTCCACTATTTGTAATAAATTTGTTTGCACTGCATATATTTAAAACAGATATGAGATTGTTCATAGTTTTTAAGAGTACTCATAAAAATGTTTCTAACATTTCACAAATATTCTTTGGAAAATCTAACTGTAATATCACATGCAATAGTTTCGTTGAATATAATCACAGGTAAACATGCTTTAATTTCCTTATATTATCCCAATATGTATAATTGTGGTCCCAATAATTTAGAAATCCGTTAATAACAAAACATAATTTTCTTATGTGGATGTATATCCCTTACTTAACCAAAAAATGTTATTAATAAGTTGTTCTACTTTTTCATTTTTGGCAATTCAATGTTATCTGTGCTTATTAAATATTTCTAGTAATCAATGTCCTGATAATTATACGGTGGTTTTCCGCAAGTGTATATATTTATTTTTCATTGAATGTGCACTGAAAGCTTAGATGTTTCAGATTCTCATAAAACTCTGTTTTGATTTTGTTTATACCACTTTATTTGATGCTGTAAAAGAGAATTAATTTCATATTTTCTTTTTCTGAATTAAAATACTTATTTCCTTAAGATAATTGTTATAAATGTATCAAAAATGACTCAAATACAAAAGAGATGTATTTCTTACTCACATACAATTCCAAAATGTGTATCCTGATCCCTAATGACTCCAGGAGATGATTATGATACAGGTCTCTTCACGTGTGACTCCAACATCTCCGACACCTGGCCTTTGGGTTTGCAGTGCTTGTCACCATCAATCTGACACTTGAGGCAGCAACGTGGCCAGCTGCACATAGGGATATTAAAAGGTCAGTTCAGAAAGTGATAGATAACTCTTTTGCTTGCGCTCCATTGATTAGCAATATATGAATTGCCACATCTATCTGCAAGGTAAACTAGGAAATATAATCTGTGGACTGCATGGCAAGAGGGGTCAGAGGGCTTGGTGAATAGCTTTGCCAGACACTCCCACACTCTCGATCGCATAGTAGAGTGTATACAGTCAGGGGTAAAAACTTGAGGATTCGCTCCTGCTCTTCGACTGTAACTAGAGAAAGAAAACATACGCACATATAACATCAATGGAAAGAGAGATTCGCAGCAGTCAAAACATGGTCCAAAGAAGCCACATCCATAGCCTCTGTTGCTAGCAAAGAAGCCTTGTGGGGGAGGATGCTATTTCCTCTCAAGGCTTTGCCTTGGAAGATTGGGAAGATTGTGGGGAATGGGCAAAAAGCACTCAGCTCTTTCCTTCTTTATCATAAGAGTTCAATGAATAGTCCTTGCCTTTGTGCTGGGATCCTGAGTGCTCATTTTGAATGGCACATCTGAATGGGTCAGAAATGAGAGAAGCGGAAAATAGTATCTTAAAGCCATATGCCTCCAGTTACTCTGGGGCATTTCACATAAATATATTTTCTTAAGGAGTTAAATTTAAGATTTAGGATGTATTAAAGAAAATATCTTTCATCTCTACCATGGAGGGATACAGTATAAGACATTTTTAATATTGTATTTATTGTATAATCATGAGGTCCTTATCCTCTTAAAATAAAACCATTCACCCACAAAATTAAAGAGGGATCATTAATGACTTATTTTAGCTATTGAATTTTTTAAAGAATGCACTTTGCTTAGAACAAAGTGTGAGCAAAGCAAAATATCTTTAAACCAAGTTACAGCAGCAGTAACAGAAGCCAAGTCTGAGATTCAGACAAATTCCCGTGGTTGCACCTGATCTGAGGAGGTCCCCTCCCTACAGCATCCTGGGCCACAGCCAGTATAATGTGCCCCTGATGTTAGTCACACCCGGTGACGGGCAAACTGTCCCATAGCTGTTCAGTAATAAAGGAGCATTTACCTTCAGTATGATCAGCTCTACAGGGCTGTCGAGAACCTGGCCAGTTCACTGCTGCCATCTGACCTCAGCCCGCCCTCGGCCTCACTCACCACACCCTCGTGGTGTTTTCTTCTGCTTCCCAGGGGGTCTGCTCCCCTTGGTCTTTTCAGGCGTTTTTCCTTCCTGCCGCTCAGATTCACCTTCAGCGTCACCGCATTAGAGAAGTCTTTCCTGGGCATCCTGTGGAAGAGCTTGCCTTCATCCCTGCCGAGTCACTCTCCACCAAACTGCTGTTGTTTTCTTCATGAAATTTAGAGGAGCTGAAATGATGTCATTTACACATTTGTTTCTTATGTTCCTCCTTGTGTTCTAAGCTTGACAAGGGAAGTGAGCTTGTCGGCCTTGCTCATTGCAGATGTGTTTCCCAACCCAAGGACAGTGTTTGGCATATGCTAAGTACACAGTCAATATCTGTCGAAGGAAAGAGACAGTGGGTGATGGTAAGTGGGTTAGAGAAGCTGACATTTGTCCTTCTCGGAATGTTAGGGTGGTTCTGAGATTGATCGGTGAATTGCAGATTTCCTGGAAATGCCCTTTGAGTGAAAGACTGTGGGTCTTCCCATCAAGGCTAAATGAATATGTAAGGCCCTTGCCATCGCTTTATGGTAAAATAGAGAAACTGCCTTTCCTCTAATATTTTTTGCTAATCTGATCCTCGTAGAGTTGTGTTTATATCTCTGACATCTCTGAATTATTTTGTTAATACTGGTTCAGAGTATCACCTAGTCAATGTACAAAATGTACCATAAGGTACAAAAATAAAATAAAAATAATTCTTCATGAAACTCATTATGCAACATATAATAATTATGCATTGTAATGATCAAAATAGCAATAGTAATGAATAATTTATAGCTAGCAACAGTATAATTAATAATAACTAGCAATTATTCTTGATTCAATGGGCTTTGTAAACAAAGCGTTATATTCCTAATTTATATATGATAACACTGAATTTTAAAAAGTTGGAGTACTCTGTAGAAGGCCGTAAGTCCAATAATGATGAGGCCTGTTTTCCACCACAACTTTTACTGATAATAAGATTTGTTCGCCTTCACCATTTTACCTAATTGTCATCAGCAGAAAACGTCTGTGGAGTTTTGTTACATCTCGCAGATCTTAGATACGAACCCAAGCAGTCCAGTGTCAGAGCCTGTGTCTGTAACCAGTACTCTGAGAGGCTTCCTATCTCATTTTAATATTTACTCTAGTTTTCAATAAACACATTCTGTTCTTTTAAAAAAATTATCTCATGTTGCATTATATATTTTTAAGGGTAGATTAAACATGGTTGTCTAAAGAAGCATTTTAATACCCATTAAAACAAATTTTGAAAATTTATAACAATTATAGTTTGATAATTATAAATCTCATACATGCTTATTGTAGAAAAATGTAAAAGAAAAAAAAAGGAAAATTAAAAATCATCTGTAATCTCTTCCTTCCCAAGATAACTGCTGTCAAGAAATCTTTGGACCAGAAAACAAAATTGTACTTAAGGGTAAGAAGGATGAAGTTTTGGAGACTACACAACTCTTCCAGCTCTCATAGACAATCAGACGGTGTTTCAATGATCAGGAAAATCATTGAAGTCCCTAGTTTTCACCTAGTACTGTAGGTATATATCACTAAAATATGTGCAGAAATCTCAATGCAGCAAGGTCATTCAACCTTTTGGCCCCTCAGGTGTTTCTTTGAAATATAAAAATAATAAGCCCCAGCTTATCTACCTCAAGGATGTGTTTAAGGGTAAAATTAAATTATAAATGGGACAGCTCGTCGAAATATCTTCCTTGTTGCTGGGCACGGCTCCATTCTGTGCTTTGCTCTCTGACCTGTCTTCTCACTTGAGAATCAGTTGTCTAAGTCAGGCCTCTTTTTGTCTCTTTCTTCAACACAAAATGAAAAATCAGGGGGTTACGTACTCTCCTGGCTACTTTCTGATTCAGTGCTATGATTTCTGGGTGGAAATGACAAAGTTGCTAGGGGGGAAACAGGCTTACAGAAAAATGCTGAAAAAATGTTTTAAGATGTGGTCTTTCAGTGATTCAGCGTGCCAGGGGTCCAATTTATGCAGGTTTCGTGAGCAGTAAGACTCTGATTGCTGAATGACAGCACACCTTCTCATATCCACCACTTCATTCTCGGGGCTCTCATTCTACCATTTCCTACTTTTTAAAAAAAAAATTATTTTCAAACTCTCTTTATTGCTGTATCTTTTCTACTGGCATTTAAACCTCTCATTATAAAGAAACCAGTCAACGCCTCGTTTCCATCTTGCTGTGGCCTTATCTAATTCCTGATTTTCAATGATGGTCTCTTCCCACTGTTGTCCATATGGTCTGACTTTACTTGCTTCCTTCCCCATGTATGCTTTCTTAAAATCCATTATAAGACTAATAAATGCATTGGTAAATATTTCAAACAGGTTAAAAGGATTTATAATTATAGCCCAGAGGCTCGGTTTCACTCCTCAAAATAAAATATTCAATGTCAACCTCAGGTCCTGGAGGCTGCCCATAGTCCCAAGCCATGTGAACCCTCTCACAAGTTTTCTCAAAATGTGAGTTTTAATTCTTCAAGGCCAGTGGGAGAAACTCTGCTACTTTGTGTCTCTTCTCTCAGGGAAGGTCTGGACCTATTTTAAAAGAGCTTATCTTTTAGATCAGGACAGACTCATCACTGTTTTGATTTTCTCAAGTCAACCCAATAGGGACCTTAATAACATCTGTAAAATCATTCACCTTTGCCATGTTCTAGGGGTTAGAAGCAAGTCACCAATTCCACCCACTCTTGAGAAAGTATTTATACAAACGTGTGGCTAACAGGCTGGGAATCTTGAGGCAATCTTAGAATTCTGCTTAAAATAAAATTCTCAGTATAATGTTTACACTTGTGTCTGCTTATGATAGTTTTTCTATAAATACTTTTAAATTTAGGTAAACTCAGTTTTATCAGTCTTTTTACTTTTGGGTTTAGGCCTTGCTTAGTAAGGCTTTCCCCATTCTAAAATATTATATGGTAGTGCTTGTCTTTCTTAAGTGATCTTCGAGTTGTAGGTCCTTTTTTTCATTATTTTGCATTAATTCTTTGACCATATCTGGATTTTTGTTGTGATTGTTACTTAGAAATCTTACTAGTTGTCCCAGTGTTACAATATGGAGCAATCCATTTTTTACACATTGATTTTAAATGCCACCTTTATCATATAATAACTAAGAGCAGTTCATTCTCTTGGTAAAAATCTCAATATTTTCTCTATTGTTTTCTGCACCAAAATAAAATCATTTTTACTTCTGTGGCCTTATATATGTATCTACTCTACATATATGTGTCTAAAATCATTATATAAATATATTATTTTTTTATTAGTTGTTCATTAATTATTTTGACATTTTCAACTATATAAATTAAATAAATGGGAGGTAATGATATTTTTGCCCTTTCTTTTTAAATTGTATTTCTTTTTTATTTCTCTTTTGACAAATGACACTGGAAAGTGCAACCAAAAAAATCTATAAAGTCGATTATATGTTTTTTCCCTGTATATTGTTATAGTGACATTTTCTAATATTATTAAAATGTGTTCATGTAGTATTATTTTTAAAGTGTTGCTGCATTCTAAGAATAGGATATTGATTTTGCACCAGGATGTACTGGAGAGATTAGGCTACATTTTGTCCGCTTTTTATAAATTTTCATATAAAAGTTATGCTGCCTTTTTTATAACTTTCCATAGAATTCCATAATCTAGGACCTTTTCTTACCTCCTTATGCTCTAAAATACTTTAATGACACACTAGCGTCATATGTTCTTTGAATGTTTGATAAAATTCACCTTTGAATTTTTCTCAACTCTAGAACAATGTGTATTGAACTTTATGTTAAATATGAGTCACTGAGCTTTTGTGAAAATACAGATTCAGTGAGAGTAGATGGGGCCCAAGACTCTGCATTTCCCGCAAGCTCCCAGGTGATGCCGAGGCAGCTGGTCCTCAGGACAGTGTGGATGACCGGCAAGATCTTGAGTTTTTTCAAGGTTAAATTTTCTCTGTTACATTCAGGATGACTGGTCTGTGCAAATTTTTTTTAATTTAATTTTTGGCATTAAATTTAGAAATTGTATTTTTATAAAATTTTTTCCTTCAACTTAGGTTTTCAAATCTATAAAAATAAAGTTGAGCAAACTATCCTCCTATAATTTTAATAGAGTATTCTCCACCTATTTGAATTTGCTTAGTTTTATTTTGTAATTTTGTGAATTTAAGTTTTTTCTTTTATACTAATGCTTTTTATTTTTTTAAATGATACATATTGTGCCTACTGACTTCATTCATTTAATTGCTTAATTTATGCCCTTATAAATTTTTGCTTTAGTTTTCTGTTGTTGTTATTTTTTAATTCCTTGAGTTAGATGTTTAACTCATATAATATTAATTAATAATAATTATATTATACTTCATTATAATATTACTCTTTTAAAATTTTATCAAGATATATTTTATATATAAAGGTGACACATGCCAAGTGTAAAAATTCAACAATTATTAATTTTACTATGTTGTCCATTCATCACTTATATCAGTTTCAGAATATTTCTCAATCCCAATATAATGTAGCTTTTTATAAAAAGTGGGAGTGTTTGTGTACAGATTTTCCATTGTTCTCTTGGCCTAATTATTTTGTTTCATAATGTTTTAATTGTTAGTACTTTCTACTTACCCTTCAGTCTGTTTTTACTTTATTTTTTGTTGACTAAAGTTTTCTTTTTAAGAAAGAGGATCTAGTAACATCTTCACATTGTATACTTGGGATTTTATTTAATATTGATTAAAAACAAATACAGGGGCTGAACAGCGGACCCTATTGTAGCTTCTGGCCTCAGACTTCTGCTTTGGAATTATAGGCCTCTGGTTCCTTACTTCAAACTTGTGCATTGAAAATATGGATTTTTCTTCTGGCATGTTGGAAACAATTTAGTTTTGTAAAGACAACAAAGAATTGTGTTTTGCTATATGACTCCTAGGCATAACATTGGCTTTTAGGATTTAAAAAGAACCACAGGCCATTTCCACATGATACCACCGACAACCAAAATAAACTGGTTGTATTGAGCTATAATAGGAGAAAACTGTGGACAAATACAGAACTTTCTTTGTCTCTATTTCAATGTATGCCTGGTTATTACTCAATATTAAAATGAGGTTATATCTATAAAGTTCTGAAAGGCAGAAGGTAAATGGGGTACTTATTTCATTGAAAGAGAGGAAGGATCATTTCTTTGGACGTTACCTTCAAAGGATTAGTTATCAAAAGTGTGGGTTAAGGACCATGAAATCAGTTTCACTAGCAATTTTTTTCTTTTTAAATGTTACTGAGTCAGTAGAATATACATTCCACAAGGACAGTTACTTTGTGTACGTTTCATTACACAAAGAATCCCCAGTGCCTGTACTACCTGGAAACTGGTATGCACTAAAAAATAAAATAAAATGTTGCATGAATGAGTTAATGACCATAAAATGGGACATTTAATAAAGAGGAAGGAGGAGAGTCCTTACAAGTTTTTAATAATCTATTGCGATGGGTACTAGTTTCTTCATCTTATGAAATTACACTCTGCATAAATGAGAAAATTAAAGCAGAGCTAGAAAGTACCTCACCCAAAATACATATATTTTATATACATATATTATACAATGATAATTGATTTGTTTAGCTTTTTTTTCTAATGACTCCCAAAAATATTTTTGTGTCTCAAAAATCATAGCCCTTCACTTATTCAGAACTTTCATTTATTTCCATAAAAAAACCTAGCATTTCTTATATTTCCCACAAATTACAATGTAATATATTTTTCACATTATTTGAATTTGTGTCGAGGGATGTGTAAAGGCCAAGAGCTTAAGAGACAGATGCAGTGAATCAGGGAGCTAAAGAGATATAAAATTTAAAGTAATATATTCATTTTGATTGTGCTAACCTTTCCCCACAGACTTTGAATAAAATGACTTCTGGAATGGAATGAGTGTTCAGAGGCTGCAGGTTGTTGAGAAAATGAGGTCACTATATAAACGTTGGTTAAATGCTTCCATAAAAATGATGACTTAAAGTTTCAGCTCTGCTTGAAGGAAGTATTCAGCAAGTCATATAGATGATTTTATTATGAAATGTAGGCATGTTCACATTTTCCATTTTGGGGTTATTTAGTAAGACAGATTGAAATATTTCATATAATTTTCAGGACTTATTCTTTATTAAAAATTTCAACTACTTCACTACCATTTGTGCTCATTTGGAAGAGGTTTATGGTCTTTTATGCTAAATACTGAGCCAAAAATTAGAATTAGATTTATTTTTGTTTTTCCAATAATGAAAATATTACAAATTTTCAGCGGAGAGACAAATCCATTAGGTAAAGTGTCTTGCTCAGAATGATTACAAACTGTTTACTAATACACCACTAGACAGAAAATACAGACATTTAAGTTATATGTATAATAGTGTTTTGAAATATTTTATAGAATTAATTTAAGTCAAGGCAAATTCTTTTTAGCCAATCTCACACACAAACATTTTCAGATCAAGTTGAGAAATTATTTCACATATCTTTGTGGTGCTCATTAAGGAGGGATTGAGCAAAAAAAAGAGAGAGAGAACTCAGTGGCGTAGACAACAGTGTGGTGATGGCAGTGGGGGGGCACCGGGGGGGGAGCGGGCATAGAGGGGACAAAAGATGATGGACAAAATAAAATTTAAAAACAACAACAACGGCTATTCCTATATATTTATTTCTTCTTCCAAGTTTGATGTGGCTATGTGACTTGCTTTGACTAATGGAATATTTCTTTTTCCTCAATGGAAGCTTTAAAACCCAGTGCAAAATTAATCATGTTTTACCCCTCTTGCTACAGTAACCTTGAGGCTGTGTCCAGGTAGAGTCTGTGGGTCTGAGACTTTAAGTGACTGCCAGTGCAGAACTCGCTGACCTCTATGGCACATGGAACATATATAAGAAGCCTACTTGTTGCCCAGTTCTGTTGTGGTTTGTTTCTGCCGTATAATTGAACCTCTTATGAGTGACGTGTTGTTATTTGGGGGGAAGCTGTTTTTGTATATAAGTGGCATTTATGTGTATTTAAAAGCATGGTGACAGTTACACATTAAAATGATTATTAGTGGTTTTATGTAAAATATAAAACTAGACACGTGATTAATCGCTGTAAATTCTGACTGTGCTAATTAGAATATATCTTTCTGGATGGCTGATAAAATTCCACCTGACAAAAATTGTACATCTAGTATAGGACAGGGGCATACCGGGCACTCTATTGACACATTTTTTCTTCTTTAGCTATTAGCAGGTAAGACTCTCAACTAGTTTATTTAAAGCAAGAATTTAGAACTTGACAAAAATGTATTAGCCATGCAATACTTGAATGAGTGAATTCTCAGATTATTGTGTTAATAAAAACTCAGCCCTTGTTTTCAAAGGGTTGTAGTTTGTAATCAAAGCACGAAGCCCTAATTGTCAGTGATCTAATTTCTCCAGTTAAAATAACCACACTAGATGAGTTTGTGTGTGTGTTGATTTATCAAAACTTAATATAATCCCTAAATCATATTTATATATGTGCAGTAAAATTCTTATATGTCAGTATTGGTATATGATATATGCCATGTTTTCAAATATCTACATGTTTATACATATGTTGTTTAACACATATTCACTGAGTGCTTAATGAAGGTCCACATAGTGTGGTTAAAAATAGTTGGTGAGCCTGGCAGACCTGGTTCAGTGGTTGAGCATCCACCTATGATCCAGAAGATCTCGGTTCAATTCCCAGTCAGGGCACATGCTGGGGTTGCAGGCTCGATCCCTGGCAGGGGGTGTGCAGGATGCAGACTCTCTCTGCTTGATTTTTCTATCTTTCTCCCTCTCCCTTCCTCTCTCTGAAATCAACAAAAACAATATATGTATATATTTTTAAATTTATCATTATTATTGAGAGTATTTCAGGTGTCCCATTTCCCACCCCCAATTGACCCCCTCCACTTTGCTCCCACCCTCTCCCCAGGCCTTCACAACCTTATTAACTGTGTCCATGGGTTATTCATATATGCATATAACTTCTTTGGTTAATCTCTTCCCACCCTCCACCCCCCTTCCCTCTTTACTCTGAAATATGATCATCTATTGCATGAGTCAATGCCTCTGGATCTATTTAGTTCATCAGATTCTTTTGTTCATTAGCTTCTTAAAGAAGACCCTTCAACATTTCCTGTAGTGCTGGTCTGGTGGTGATAAACTCCTTTAGCTTTTTCTTATCTGTGAAGCTCTTTATCTGCCCTTCAGTTCTAAATGATAGCTTTGCTGGGTAGAGGAATCTTGGTTGTAGTTCCATGTTTTTCATCACTTTGAATATTTCTTGCCACTCCCTCTGGCCTGCAAAGTTTCTATTGAGAAATCAGCTGACAGTCGTATGGGGGCTCCCTTGTAGGTAACTAATTGCTTTTCTCTTGCTGCTTTTAAGATTCTCTCTTTGTCTTTAACCTTTGGCATTTTAATGATGCTGTGTCTTGCTGTGGGCCTCTTTGGGTTCCTCTTGTTTGGGACCCTCTGTGCTTCCTGGATTTGTAACTCTATTTCTTTCCCCAGGTAGGGGAAGTTTTCTGTAATTACTTTTTCAAATAGGTTTTCCATTTCTTGTTCTCTTTCTTTCCCTTCTGGAACTCTAATAATATGAATGTTGGGCCTCTTGAAGTTGTCCCAGAGGCTCCTTACACTATATTCATATTTCTGGATTCTTTTTTCTTTTTGCTCTTCTGGTTGGGTGTTTTTTGTTTCCTCATGTTCCAAATTGCAGATTTGATCCTCAGTGTCCTCTACTCTACTGTTGATTCCCTGTAAATTATTCTTCATTTCAGTTTGTGTAGCCTTCCTTTCAAATTGGTACTTTATTATGTCATCAATTTTCTCAGTTGTTTTCATAATAATATGCTTGAGCATCCTTATAAACAAAATTCTGAACTTTCTGTTAGCTTGCTTGGATCTATTTCATTTAGTTCCTCTTGTAGAGATTTCTTCTGTTCTTTCCTTTGTGACATGTTTCTCTGCCTCCACATTTTGGCTGCTTCCAGGTGTTTGTTTCTATGTATTAGGTAGAGCTGCTTTGTCTCCTGGAATTTGTAGAGTGGCTTTGTGCAGTAGGTGTCCTGTAGGGTCCAGTGGCTCAGCCTCCCGCAGCCACCTGAGCTGGGCCTTCTAGGTTTTCCCCTGTGTGGGCTGTGTGCACTGTCCTGTTGTAGTTGAGCCTTGGTTGCTATTGGGGTCCCTGGGAAGAACTGGCCCTCAGGCCAATCAGCTGTGAGGACCAGCTGCCGCTACAACCAAAGAGCTGCTGTGCTGGAGACACCCACATGGAGCAGGATTTACTTCAGTGGGGCTTTGGTGTTCACCAAGTGCGCCCCTTGAGTGTCACTCTTGGATGTGGTAGGGTTGCAATCCAGCATGGTCGAGTCTGACCACCAGGTGCACTGTCTCTGGTGCAAAGTCAGCCTGTGCCAGTGCCTTACCCAGGGCCACCCAGCATGAGCTACACAGCAAACCGTAGTTGGCTGCTCCTTGTGCTGGGCTTGGAGGAGCCCGGGAGAGGCCAAGCTCTGAGCCAATGCAGCTGCCGCTAGTGCCAGGCCTGGGGCCCCTTATCAAGCCGTATGGGGCCCGCTGCTGCTTGCTTGAGAGATTTTAGGAAAGTCCTAAGCATGAGGCTCGAGAGGCCACTTGCACAGAAAAGCCCCTGGAAATGGCCCGGATGAGCTGCAGGTGGGAGGGGCGGGGCCTCCGGGAATCACGGGGCGGGGCCAAAGGTGCGAGTCAGGTGCTGGCGACTCAAACATGGCGCCTGCCTGCCGGCTGTGTGTGGGGAGGACTCGCCAAGGAGCCATGGCCTCCGCCAGCTCCTCTGCCTGGGAGGAAGCCGCCCTCCGCCTCTCGCCCGGATCTCAGGCAGGTTAGTTCCTCCCCGAGTGTCCCGGGTCCTTTCAGGCTGCTGCCCGGCGCTGGGCTCAGAGGGAGCGTCCGAGTGAGTCCGTGCCGGGCCCTTTAGAGGAGCTGCTGGGGCTCCCGCAGCCTCCAGGACCCTCAGCGACAGTCCCCGCTGGTTTCACAGCCCAAAGGTGTGGGGACGTCTCTTCCCGGCCCTGGAGCCCTGTGCTGGGGGCCTGCTGTGGGGCTGGGACCCCTCACTCCTCCAGGAAACCCCCACCGCCGAGATTCCTTCCGGGGTTTACCCCTCGGCACCGAGTGTGGGCCCGAGGCCGCATCTCCGGGATTCAGCCAGCCCCGCCCCGCCCGCGTCTCCTCCTGGTCTCGGTGCTTCCTCAGCTCCCTGGTTGTGGGGCTTCTGTTCAGCCAGATCTCAGGAGGCTCTGAGCGATGGTGGTTCTGTATTTAGTTGTGATTGTGATGTGGCTGCGGGAGGGGGTGGGTGCAGCTGTTATCTACGCCGTCATCTTGTTTCTCCTCCTCAGAAAAATATATTTTAAAAAATAGTTTTTGCTCTTCCAAAAATGCTCAGTATTTTCCATGACATTCTAAATTTCTAGATTCATGTAGAGGTTTCGTTAACAATTTTACCTATTTTAATGTTCAAAATAGTGCCCAACACATAGAAATGGCAGAAAGTAGCAACGAAACCTGATTGAGTTTTAACTTATTTCCATAATAAAATTTCCCCCAAATGAAAGTGGCCATTTATATCCAGAATGACCCAAAGTCTGACAAACTTCTGCCACATTTTCTCCTGCCACAACTTGTGACCTTAACATTTCACCAAAATTACCATAGTAAGTTTGACTTATTGCAGCCAGCCCCACTTCCTCCTAATAATTCTACATGGAATCACTAGAGTGAACCTCCTCTCTGCTCTGCACAAAAAAAATGAAACAAGCACAAGACTACCAAGAGTCAGCACTCCTAAGACAAGCCTCAAATCTTCCCGGTATTTCTACAGACAAGTCCTGTGGTATGAACCAAGCATCCCTGTTTCACCGTTGGTCAGGCCTGACAAGCATCTCAGCAAGTCCTTGTCTTTCCACATGCAGGTTAAGTTCAACATTAAGCAATTTGTTCCCTCAATCAACCCCTAAATGATCATATTATTGTAATATATTATTACTTTAATCAGTTCTACATTTTATATTATAATCACCAACTATTTTAAAATATAGGCTGTGATTGATATCTTAATGCCTCTCATTATGCAAAAGAAATAATTCAGGTTTTAAATATTGTTTTAACCATTTTATTTTGTAACTGTTTATTGTATTCTCTATCTATCTGTTTATTTAAATCACTTTGTAAAAAAAAATTCTGCCTTACATTTTCATGTAACTCTTTCAAAACTCTCCAAATAACAAATTGATGAACTAACAATATCTGGAGAGTAATTTTTGACTGAAAAGAATGATCTTCCAAGTTTAAAGTATTACTGGGAATACAGTTCTTAGTTGAAACTTTTGAGTTAGAAATTTAAAGACACGTTACTTCTAATATCCTGGTTGAAGCAGAGACATTTGATGCAAATTTTATTCTTATTACCTTAAAGTTACGATTTTCTTTCCCTTTAAAATTTTCTTTTCTTTTAAGATTTCTATGCTTTGCCAGTTTGTTAATAGGTCAGAGTTAAAGGAAAGAATTAAAAAAGTGTTTCATTCAAAATAAAATAAATTGGTAGAATCTTCCACGTGAGGGCTGCTTCCAGGGAAATGATCCCCTTTAGAACAGAGACGACGACAAACCGGAGCAGCAGTGGAAGCGACAGGCACTTCTCCAAGCTCTCGGTTCTCTCCTTAAGGAAAGAAAGCCGCTTAAATGGCCCCTGAATGTCTCCTTTAGACTGATCTTCCAGGTTCTGGAAGATTTTTCTTATTTTTCCTTGAAAGCAACAAATGAACAAGAAGGAAATGAAGCAAACAAAACTCATAGACAGGGACAAGAGTGAGGCGGCCACCAGAGGGAGGGCGTGGGAGCGTAGTCAAGGGCAAGGGAGGTCAAATGCATGGGGACAGAAGACGTGACTGGGTGGTGGGCACACAGTGCCGTACACAGATGGTGTGTCGTAGAATCCTACGCTTGAAACCAATATCGTTTTATTAACCAACGTCGCCCCAATAGATTTAAGTTTTAAAAACGAATTTTATGTTTAGCCAAATCTACATTTAGCTTCTATTTTAACATTGTAGGTGTGTTGTGTTGTTTAATATTTCCTCCTTTGGCTCATTCTGTTTCCCCTGTGTTCATTTCTTTTGGTCACTCATTCGGGTTCTTTTTTTAGTGAGGTCTAATAATTGTCCTGAAAATTCTAGAAAATTGGTTGTATTAATGAGTGAAAATGCAGATTTACTTCTATAAGGACCTAATGTGGGTTTGCACTGAAGCGGTGTAGGGTGACTTCCCAGTCAAGACCCATTCCAGAGTTGGGAGGTGGAATGTTCTCTGTGAGTACAGTGAAACCTGCAGGCTCATTGAGAGCACGTGGGTGGAGCACAGGGCGACTGGTTCTGTTTCTTCTTAATTGACAAAACGAGCGGGATTCTGTCCTTGGGATAGTGATTGCTCGGGAGTTCCACAATTCCAGAAGCTCTCCTCTACGTATACTTGTGCCCCCGTTGCCATTCCCGCTACACACACTAAACCTGTTTACACAGCTGTGCTCCTGTAATGCATTTCACTTCGGGGGAAGGTATGTTAATTAAATAGTGACTCAGAGAATTGACTGAGGTGTTTCTGGTTTTTTTTTAAATTTTCTTTTGTTAATTCTCACCAGAGGATGTGTTTTCTTTGATTTCTAGGGAGAGGGAGGAGTAGAGAGAGAGAAAGAAACATTAGCGTGAGAAACATTGATCAGTTGCTTCCTGTATGCCCCCCAATCTGGGGTTGAACCCGAAACCTAGGTGTGTGTCCTGCCTGGAATGGAACCTGCAACCCTTTGGTGTATTGGATGGTGCTCCAACCGACTGAGCCACCCCACCAGGGCTTGACCGAGTTCCCCTTGATCATTTATTTCTTGACACCATTTCTGGAGAATCACAAAATGACAACCTCGGCAGTGGCTTGCTCTGGTCTGTATTTTACATTGTGGTGGGTTGTCTTCAATCTGCTTTCTTTGTTATTACGATCCAAAAAAGTATCTATGCTCTAAAAGTTTTCAAACTGCCTGGCCTGCTTATGGCGCTCTTTTGTTTTCCAGGGCTATTAGGGATTTTTCTTTAACAAGAATAACATTTATGCCAATTCATAATAAATAGGCAAGGGGGAGATATATAGGTCTTCTCAATCTTCTGTCTTGATCCAATTTTTGAGACAGCCAATCTCAATTTGTAAAATAGTGTACAGTCTTAGTACACAAAAGTAGTATTGGGGGCCCTTGGATATAGTAGATTGGCCCGCTGGAAACTGTTTCAGCCTCCTATGTGCTAAAGCTGTTTTCCCCAGACTTCCTAGGAGCTAGGTAAGACCTTGGATCTGATTTCAGCTTTGCCGACCAGGTGAATGAGTATGAGGTTTGAATTTGGAAATGAGTCAAATAGGGTGAGACGTGCTGAAAGGATTGATTTTTTTGGCTGCTGGAGGATGAGTGACACGGGTCTGGACCCACCATTCTGGAGAGGGATTCCGAATGCCTGGTTATAGCTGCAAGTCAGTGTGAGCTTGGAGTTAATAATTGCAGGGCTGGCTTTTTTATTCTTCAATTTCTTGGTTGTGGCTGAGTTCTAGTTAGACTGATCCTAAATCTCTTTCTGTTTACCATCTTTAAAAATATTAGAACAGTGCCTGGTACAAGTTAAGCACTTAATAATTTTAGGGTATTATTATTAATCGAATTGTTGCCTTCTGCTTACTATATAAATAGCCTCCATCAAAGCAAAAACCGTGTTTGGCTTAACCTTCTACACAAATGTTTTCTGGATGAATACATGAGCACAAAAGGAAAATGTGAAACTTGGTCAAAATGAGTGTTTTTAATTCACAAGTGTACACTATAAAACCTATGTTAGTTTGAAATTGTACATTTGAAACATGCAGCAGAGATTTTAATCTATTTTCTTGGCAGTGAATGACTTCAGAAGAATACTTTTCTTCTATTTACATAAAAGTTATACTATATTTTAATTGTATTCATCAGGATGTACTATTATTATAAAGGGCAGTAATAGAGGAACTAACTATGTACAATCACATAGAAGCCAAGAGTACAAAGGGATTATCAAGAAAAACACAATCCATACCATTTTAAAATAATAATGAACCTGTTACAGCAATTTTAAATTATTTTTCATTAATATTTAAAATGTTTCCAACAGAAAATGTTTACTATATAGCTTCACACTCATTAATTCACAAGTATAACAATGATTTAATTAGATTAAGAAATTTTTCTTTACAAATTAGCTGAAGAGTGAAATACGAAATTCAAAATAAATCACACAAGAAAAAATCCTAAATATCGAATTAACTTTCTTGTTCAATTTACTTGTTTAGTAGTCGCAACTAGGTTAGACATTAAAAGGAAGGTATTGCCTCTGCTGTTCATTTCTGTAGCCATGCCCACCGTAACTCTGGTGATTAAATGCTGCCACTGATCTCAGCCATCCTGGGTGTTATCATGCCCAGAGAATACAGGAATCCCTGGAATCTCATTGTCCCCATTGAATTTGGGAAACCTGTTTTGATGACAGCATCTTTCATGGTTGTCCCTGGCCTATAGGTCATAGCCACCCTGGAGCTCTTCAAGGCTTCTATGGCTTCCCTGATGACTATATTAGGATTAAGAAAGAGAACTTGGGCAAATTTAGAGGCATAGATTGGAGTCAGGATAAATCCATGCTAACGTGCATTGCTTCCTAAAGCTTTGGATACTTACTCTTCAGTATCACAGATTTTTTAAAACTTTATTATTTGTTACCTTTGGGTAAAGGTTTAATCAACCATTAAAGCAAATACTCTTAGCTCCACTAATCAAACACTCTTTAATTAAACATATTGAATCCAGAATCTTTGCTTAGAACATATACTCATTTCAACACATTTTGATACTATATCCGTATAATCCTTATACTCTGATCCAACATGCTTAGAATTCATTCCCATAAAAAGTCCCAGATGCCTGTCAGTAAAACTCTTGGAGCACATGACACCTCCTTATTGGGTTATGAGGAGACCTGAGGATTATAAATGGTTTCCCAGGATTTACACTTAGAAGCAATCTTTGTTGGACCAAGAGCTACAGTGGGACAAATGAGAATTTAAAAAATGCAAGTAGAAGGACTCGCTCTCTCTGGGCTTTAATTGCCATAGACAACTAAATGATTCTTTAGCTGTTCATCAAACCCACATAAAGAGACACATTGTGGGCTATAAACTAGATAAGTAGGGAGTTAGGTACTAGATAGGAGCTGTTCAAACATGCCCTGGGGGGCTACTATTTCAATAAAACTCCTGTTAGCAAGACATTTTAAAATAAAATATATTAGGCTCTATATGAGGCAAATGAATAATTGACGTAATAAAACGTCATCAAGACCTTTAGGTTTTTATTAAATGTCAGGTGTTGATAAACCTTCAAGTGCTGGACCTCTTTCCTGTAAGTGTCTCATATCCTAAGCAGGACTATATTCGTTTGAAATATGGCTGCTGAAGGGTCATTCTTCAAAAACTCTTTCCCACCTTTGGCATTTTTATGGGATGGCCCTTTAAAATAAAATTTGAAAGGCCTTCAGGACAATAATGCCTGGGTATGTAGTCATTGAAATAACAGTGTTGGTTAACTGGACGGGGGAGAGATGTCCTTGGCAGAAATCGCGACTCATCTGCCATCCAAGAGACGACAGCACTCAGCAGCTCACACACGGGCTCTGAAACCTGGTTCCCGGGGTTGAGATCCCAGCTCTGCCACTTGCTGTGTGACCTGAGAATGTCACTAAACCTCTGCTCTTTAGTTTCCTTATCTGTAAAGTAAGGGTTTATAATGGCAGCCGTGTCACAGGATCCTCGTGGGCTTTTAATAAGTTAAGGTATCTAATCAACTAAGATACCCAAACTGTGAGGACTACATAATTGTTAGCTCTTGGTATTTTGCATGCCTTGGTCAGGCCTTTTTAGATTATTGTCATTTTGATTATCAAAAAGTAATAACAATAAAATCAATAACTAATTTTTCTACATTACTTACTGCTTTACAAAGAGCTATACTAAGGTTATTTTACTTGCCATTCATACCTATTTTGGTAGAAGTCACTGCCATTTCCATTTTGTAATTGATAAATCTGAGGTTCTGACAGATGTGGTTTGCTAAAGATCATGAAAACAATCATCGTAGAGGGGGTTTAAATGTATGTTGTCTGGCTCTACATTGCTTCCTTTTTCACATATAACTTAATTACACGATTCATAAGCTTACAAGCATTTACCCACCTAATTACCAATTCTTGCCAATTATTGAGGGCTATTATGTGCTAAGCATTTTTACTTCCTCTAATGATATTATATCAACTCAGGAAACTTCATATTAATATTCTATACTTTTATAGAGAATAAGCATAAACTTACAGAAATTAAGGATACATTGTAGTTCATTCCTTAATTTATTTATTCATTCAACAAGTGGCTATGATAGGACAATATACCAGGCATTGGTACAATGTGGAAAAAGAAGAAACACAGATTCTCTCATTCTCAAGGAGTCACAGTCTAAATAAGAGACAAAAATTATGCAAATGTTTTTTAAAAATATGTTTAAGAATGAAAATATATATGATTTATATTATAGAAAGCTCAACAGAATGCAAGTTTTTATTTATTTTTCATGGTATCTGTAGTATGTAGAAGAATGCTTGGAATCCCAGGGCTCAGTGACTATTTCTTGAATTAAATAAATCCATGAATTATAAAATATAGCAAGTGTCACAAAGGAAAAATCCTGAGTGCTATTAGATGCATAATTAAGGACTAAATTTGAACTGGGGGACTTGGGGCTTCTTTGAGGATGTGCCAGTGAGGTTGCGACTAAAAGGGGACAAGGCAATAGCAAGGTCAAGGGTGAAGGGTGAGACAGAGGCATCCAGGTACAGGGAAATAATCTGCAAAGTCCCTGTCAATGAGTCATGGCAATGAAAACACTGAAGGAAGGTTGTTGTGGTTGAAACACACTGAGGAAAATAAAGAGCTGCGGAGGTGGAGCAGGGATAGGGGACGTGTCAGAAGCTGGAGGGTCTCAAAGGTCATGATAATAATATTACATTTTTGTCCTATGCACAATAGGAAACCATTGAATGGTTTGAGCAGTAAATGATCAGATTTCTCCTTTTAAAAAAATTTGTCTTTATTGTTGAAAGTTTTACAGATGTCCCCTCCCCCCCAATTGACCCCCTCCACTATTGAAAGAGATCCCTTAATGATTACAGAAATATATAAAATGATTAAGTACATTCATGTCTTTATTTATTCAATTTTACATTGAATACTTTTCATTCTACAGATATTTATGGAATAATTATTACTTGCTAGCCACTGCTTTGAACAAAAGGGATGATAAACGTACATAAAAGCTCTGCCTTCATAGTGCTGTGTTCTGGAGAGAGAGCAAGGTATTAATCAAATATACACATAATATTAAATATACATTCACTATAATAGCATTAAACATACACACAATATAATACCAGGTCTAATAAGCACTATAAATCTTATGATATAAAATTTAAAAATGCAGAACTGACCGTTTGAGAAGAAATACAGATAGTTTGCAGAAAGGACGATATGTTCTATGATATAAATATGAAGTGGTAGCTTTAAGTGGACAGAAAACTATGTGCCCCTATAATTTGGAGCCATTAAGAATAATGCCTGGTGACAGGTAGTGAACACAATAAATATCAAGTATTAGTAGTTAATGAATGAAGTTAAAATATATTGGCTAAGACATAGACACTGTCATATCATGTGACTGTGTTTGTACAGGACAGGCCTGCACCACAGGCTGGCATGCGGTGAGCAATCAATCAGGGCTTTCTGGAAACACAGTGACCCCTAAACCTGATCAGAAAGGATGAAGAGAGCCTAAGCAGATGAGGGGGCTTGGGCCTCCTAAGCTGGGGGAGTAGCATCACAAGACGATAAAATATGACAGCGAGCGGTAAGTTGAGAAACCTGCAGTTGCTATTTTGACAGAAGTAGAGAGTTTGTGGCCATAAGAAGGAACGTGCCGTGGAAGAAGTAGAACAGGGCTCGAAGGCCTGCGTGCTCTGAGGTCACCATTTCGGAACAATGGTGAGTGAGGGGGATGAGAGCCCCAGCCAGTGTCCCCGAGTCCCCTCGGTGCTCCCTGTTAGGCTGCGCAGTCTAGAGGTTACTACTGTTCCGCTACAGGTACTGTTCTAAGGAATAGAGGGAATACATTAGAGTTTAAGTCCACTCTCAGTAAGTTAATAGCAAGGGCAACTAACATTTTTTGAGTAATTTCTATTATACATGTATTGTTTTAAGTGACCCCTATATAGTAACCCAGTTAATCCTTAAAACAACTCTAGAACCTAAGTAGAATTCTCATCTCCTTTTTACACCTGAGAAACTGAGGTACAAAGTGGTAAATCTTGGTCACCATTTGAATTTCTAATGCCAGTCATACTGCCTAATATCACCGTTTCTTCTCTTTTAATTTTTAAAATTTATTAATTTTAGAGAGGAAGAGAGAGAAACACACACACACACACACACACAGAGAAATACATCAATTAGTTGTTCCACTTATTTATGAATTTATTGGTTGATTCTTGTATGTCCCATGACCGAAGGTCAATGCAGAGTCTTGGTTTATGGGAATGATATTCAACCAACTGAGCTACCTGGGAGGGCCACAGTTTCTTAATTAATATTTTGAATAAATAAATTAATAATGGACTGAAGAATCATGCCAAAATCCAACTTCGCTAGGGCCAAGGCAGTGCATTCGTAATCAGGTCTCTGCCTCACTCATCACTTTGTGAGACCATTATAGGACAACAGTTCTCAAACTGTCTGAGGTATAATAATCTCCAGAGGTTCTTGCTAAAAATTCTAAGTGGTTAGATCTGGAGAGCAGCCCACGAGTTTGCATTTTTAATGGGTACCTCAAGCGTTTTGTTCTAAGGTGATACCTGTACAAATTTTGCAGAAAAGAATATTACTGCTCACTATGAGTTGATAGTCATTACAGCTAGAAATAAAACTAGTGGGTAATGGTTATGGCTCACCTTGTCAAAGGAAGGAGGAGGGCAATGGTGGCTTCAATGACAATATAAGGAAGTCCTCAGCGGCAGTGAAATCTGGCTACCTATCCGTATTGCAAGGCTTCTCAACCTTGGTAATATTGAAAGTTTGAGCACTGTAAGTATTGGCTGTGGGACAGCTTTCTCTTGCATTTTAGAACGTGCAGCAGCAACTCTGGACTCTACCCACTAGACGCCAGTAGATCAGCCCAACCCCTAACCGAAAATATCTTTTGACATTGATAAATGTCAACTTGCCTGAAGTTTGAATCCACTGCCACAATGAAAGAGAGCTTTGTCTAGTCCCTTCCTTATAAGCAACTTTGGGCCTTCTAATCTAGAACCATGTAAGACCCCTGATCTGCTTCCCTAAGCGTGTTCCTCTGTGAGACACTATGGTTTGTTTGTGGAGCGCAGTGTACCTTCTTGGCTTCCTTCAGAACTTACAGTATTTGTCATCCTTCCCCTCCATCCCCACACAGCTGATTTATTAAATCAGGTGAGACAGGCTGTCAGGGTCAAGACATGGCTGATATCCAAAATCATTCCTTCTTCAGGTCTTTGAGGGCTCGGATCCCTTCCACACAGCTTACAGAGAATTGCAATTGACTGTGACAGCAAAATAAGATGTTTCCCAGGAGACATACATTATAAAAAAAAAAAGAAAAGAAAAATCAAAGAAGAGATGTAGAAATAATGAGTCAGATAAAAGTGTTTGAAAGAAAGGAATGAAATAAATTCAAAAATAGTTCAGCACAAAATTGGCAAAAAGCTAGATTTTGAAAAAGACAGGGATTTCCAAATTTCCCAGAAAATTACTCCAATTCTTTATAATTTACAAGCATAAACAGGCAGCATGTAACTACCCAAGGGGGTATATCTTTCACTTTTCCTCTCCATTAATTTCTCTTAACTGTTCTCAGTATCTTTCAGTTACATATGGAAACATTAAGGGTAAAAACCTTAGTATGTGTTTTTGATGGGAGAACCACTACTACTATTGTGTAACACCCTGAAGATTCATATTCCTATTAATATATGCAAAAATCTTACCGAAATGCAAAGAATAACTAGATAAGCATTTGTCAGTCACTACATACTTCCAGCGAATTAACTTCTAGTTCACCGGATCCTAATCAGATCCGTGAATTAGTGTGTGCGTCCAATGAAGCATCTACATAGCTGTCCAAAGCACGTTCTTACTTGAAGCAGAAAAAACTAGAAAGAAACTATCCAGATTTATATTGACATCAACTTTTAACTAAATGTATTCACCTAAAAATCAATGATAATGGAACGTTAGTGTTCTATCAATTAGTCGCTCTTAGCTCCCTTCACTAACGTGCTTTGTGAAGACAATAACGCTGCCTAATGAACGTTAATAGAAGAGTAACAAGAAGGTCAATACCTATTTTCAGGAGAGACTGAAACGATGGAGAATCAATCAAAGGGAGGTAGGAAAAGCCCAGCATCGCACCATCTGTTATTCTGGGCAAGGAAAGCCCTGCAACCTTGTTACCTCCAGGCCAGCTCCTGCCGGTGATTTCGGGAGGCGGGGTGGCAACAGTTACCCTCGCGTCTCGCACAAACACTGTTGCTTCTGCCTCGCGCTGTGTGCAGGGAGACAAATGCTCTCGGGGAAACGAGGTGCTAAATGGCAGTTCACCCCGGAATCTGGCCGGTTCCACGTGACTGCGGGGTGATTAATGAGACCACCAAAGACGCCGACCCCGGGCATCGCCGGTGGGAGGCAGGGCTTCGGGAGGGCGGGGGAGCCGGAGACAGCCGGGCAGCCGGCCTGCTTCCGCCGCGGCGCTGTCTTCGGGGTACAGTCGTTCCAGCTGCCAGAGGCTTTCTGGTTGCCATGGTAACTGTTGAGCTCTGCTGCAAACTCGAAGCAGAGCCTCTGAAGTTAGGCACCCAACACTGGAGCTCAACAAATGCAAAGGCAACCGGGGAGGGAGAAGGGAACAGTTACCCGCGCGCCAGGGCTACAACTCCTACGGCTCACGGGGACTTTTCCAAAAGCGGACTTTTGTGTGTGTCTTTGTAAAATGAGATAGTTCGTGCCTGGCATTATTCATTTGTTTCCTCTTCTGACGCGGAGGGAGCAGACTGCAAATTCGTTCCCCTCGTAAAGACGAGGAAGGGAGTTCGGGAGCGCGGGGCCCAGGGGCGCACGAGCGCGCAGCTGCTCCAGGCGCGGCCACCTCGCCGCCACTGGCCGGGGCCAGGTCCTGGGGCCACAACGGGACGGGGGACACCGCCCGCATCCCAGAGAAGGATGCTTGGCGAGCCCTAGCACAGCCCCGCGAGCCCGGGGAGAGCCGTGTGGGCAACGCCGCCTTCCCGCGTCTCGGAGGCGGGCGGGAGGGCGGGCGGGGAGGCCCGGGGACACCGCCAGGGCCCCGCCTCCCCCGTTTCCCAAGGCTGTGAGGGAGCAGAGGTGTGTTTTGCTTTCAGAAAAGACAGAGCCCTGCTCCCCCCTGGGCTGGGGTCTGGTTGGGGGACCCGCCCCCGGCGCCGGGATTGGCCGGGGCGCGCCCAGCTGCTTTGGGCCGGGATCCCCGCGGGGCGATTGGCTCCGCCGGCGCGTCCTACCTGCGGGGAGGTGTGTCGCCGCCCCGCACTCTCCCGGCGCCCGGTCGCCCGGCTGCAGCCTGGGGGACAGAGAAAGTGCTGGCTGGGAGAACGGAGCGGACAACGGCGGTTCTGATGGGGGCTTGGAAAGCTTCTCCCTTCTCCCCCTTTCTCCTGTGGAGTCACAGTAGAGGGGTGAGGCTGATGTTCTTGCTGCTGACCCTGCATTTGGGGAACTGGTGAGTCAATGCGAGGGCTGAAAACTGTTCTTTGGTATCTACCCCCTTCCCTCTCGTTTCTCTCTCGTTCAAAACATCATTCTAAGTTAAGCGCTTTGCATCCCTCAGGTACATGTGCAATGTGTTACCATCATTTTCTTTTCTGCTTAGGTCTGCCCATGTTAGACCCAGTAAATGATCCTCTGGGTGAAGCATGGAGGTTAGTCCAGCTGTTTTTGACTTGCAACACGGCCCGAACTCGCAAAGGCTCAGGTGCTGGGAGGGGGGAGGAAGAGTAGAAATGATTTTGCCACTAAATCTAGGGAATAAATGTCATTCATGAACTTTCCAATGATTCTGCATTTTAAAGAGATAGTCATTTTAGACACTAACAAGTTTCAAAGCATGGTATGTACGGTGCTTCTCTATATACTAATGTTTCTGTTTTCCTTACCTCTCCCCCCTTTTTGCTATTCAGGAAAAAAACCACTAACACCGAAGTTTTACATCAAGGAAAATCATAAATATGGCTAAAAATCTATCAGGTTCATGTGTTATATTTATGTTAGAAATAACTATGTATATTTTATTAAGTCAGATTCCAATGATTTTTATTTTAATTGGCTTTCTGCACATAAATAAAAATTGTATAGTGATATAAAAGATGTCCTGGCTCTGTGTGTGTGTGAGTGTGTGTGTGTGGGGGGGAGAACCTCCAATTTAATAGGTTTGCTTGGGTTGTAATACCTTTCAATAAAACTTTTAAATCATTCTGGAAAAAATTAAATTGCTCAGGTATTGCATCTTGCTATAGGAGTAGTTAATGAACAAAGTTAAAATACATTGGTTAGGACATAGACCCTATAAAGGTCCCGGACATGCTACTCATATCATGTGACTGTGTTTTATATAAATGTACATTTAACATTATATCAGAGCAAGATGTGATCCTGCCTAGAGCTCAGGAGTAAAAGGCAGTTACTAGGCAGTGAAAACATGCCTTTATAACTACTTGCATCATTGTTAAAATTAATTATGATGATGATTAACTTTAGTGTATATCAAGAGTGAATATTTTTGTCCATACCAGCAGGTAGAACAACTATATTTTCTCTCTGAAAATAGAGAATGGATTGAAGTGTGCTAAGTAATACTAGGCATGTCAGAAAATGTTGACACTCAATGCTTTTTTAAGTATGATAGTTTTAGTTTAGTTTACCCTTTTTCTTTAGAAACTTAAATATTCTGCATGGACACAAACACACTAGTTGATCAGTTATTCCTTATATATAAGTTGTCTCATAGTGGCTTATTTCTTTGAATATATTATGGAAAAATATAGAAGAGATTTTGATAAAATATATATTGGTGCTCTTAGGCATCTTTATAATATTACAAATGAATCTGTGTTCTCATAAATAAAAGCAGATTTAGCCAGTGTTTCCTGAAATAACAACCTGTATGCTCCTTTATCATTCATTATAAGTGAAAATTCCCTTTGCAACCTAAAAGACAAACTGCTTACTAAAGGGCATAAAGAGATATTTTGTTTTAAACAGTATCTTTTGTTCTTCATAATACTTACATCATGATCATCAAAATTGCTCAGGACTTCTCTTCAAGCTGCTCAGAATTTTAAAGTTGTGTGTTGTCAAAAAGTTGTGTATTGGATTGGACAGGTGGGTTCTAGCAGCCTGGGGACATGATTTTATGTGTCAAGAGTCCTTAACCTCTGAAGAGTTTCTTCATCCAGGAAATGAAGGGCAGTAGTAGATCATTTATGACTGTTTCAACTTTTCACATGCAGTAGGTCCAAGATTTGGAACTGAAACATAAAGTAACTCAATGGTTGTTTCACTGGTTTTCTTAGTACTTTCTTTTCAAGAGGGAAGTTTGAATTGGTACTTCCATGTGCTTTTTACACCATATGTATGAGTGAGGGAGACAGAGGTGTTATGCAGTTCAAATAGATACATAATTCAGTTTATCCTAGCACTATGGATAATCTGGATCATTGTAGCCAGAGGGTGAATATTTAAAAAATAAAGCTATATTTTGCTGTTATAATGAACTCTGAGGGCCTGGATTGTGAGAGTTTTTGTCTACTTTTTTACAATAGTTACAGTGTGGTGAACTTTTCCTCTTCGTAATATTGAGTTGGAGATAATTGATGTCAACATATATTGACCATTTTTATTTATATTTTCCCTCCCTTTCTTCTTCTTTAGAGGAACCTTTTCAAAACTAACCATAGACTGTTCTGTTTATAAGAATTTTGGCATCTTATGCAGATTTCTAATATAAATCATCAAAGTCATGTATTTTGAGATTTACCAAATGGAGGCTATCATTTCTTATATCTCAGCAGAGACAAGAGCTTGTTTCCTCATTAGTTTCTATCAAGAGCGCAAAGGAGAGACAGTATATTGATTTTTATGTTGCTGAACTATGAAAACCTGCCTCATTGTTGCAACTGAAGCCACAGTCATGGCTCCAGTGTTTCATTCTCCACAGCGCTCTATGGAATTGTAACAAGTTGCTTCAAATCTCTTAAGTTTGATTTCACTTATTTGTAATGGAAAAGAATCTCATTATAATCAGGTGTTTAAAAAGAGTTGAAGAGTGTTTTGATATTTCAGCTGTTCTAAAAAGTAATTTATGATAAGCTTTGACTAAGAAGTTATAATTTGAGAGAGCTCAAGAAAAATAACTTGTTTTGATTTTGTAAAACAATTTTATGAATCAATAATATACAATTTAGCATTCAGTTGCCCAAATAAAAATATTCAAATACAGTTGCTTTATAAAGCATGTAATTTCAGTATTTTATTTTGTGAATGAATTACTTTTTTTTAGTCACCTAGATTTTTGCTTAATTTTCTGATACCAATGATTACCATGCAAACTTGAGGGCAAAAATAACTAAGTATGATGGTCTATGATAATTACATTTTCTAAAGACCGAGAGAAAAGGATTTTGAAGCTGAAATTCAAGTGCTATAATAGATAAATCCTCTGTGTATAGAGTCTTTTTAGGTATTCCCTTATTTCATTACATATTCTTAGACACACTTTTGACTAACAATGAAAGGAAACATTTGACCTTTCATTCAAACATTAAGTAGACTAATTTAATATTGTATATTTATATATACAGGTGGTTTAAATTTGTCTAAAAATATAATAGTGAAGGTGAAGTCCCAAAGGAGAAGATAAATAACAGGGTGGAAAACTGAAAAAAAATGACCAAAGATATTATCTAAATATGATAAATCACTGCCATGGGCTAAGGCGGAGATGTGGGCATAAATTGAATGTATTGGCTCAGGAGAAACATTCACATATGTGCATGGTACCAGCAGAGAACCCCAGACTTTCCAATCAGATGTAAATTCTGGTTTCAGCTCTGCCATTTCCCACCAGGGTGATTTCAGGCAAATCTTTGAGGCAGAGAGTCCTCATCTGTAAAAAAATAAAAGTGACATCTACCTTTCCAGATTGTTTCAAGATCAAGATAAAACATGTGTGGAAAGAATATAGCACTTAAAATGAAGACATAATAGCAGAAACTCTGTGGAATCACATTGATTCTAGTACTATTTATCCTAGTTACAGTGATTTTAAGTACAATAAAGTGAAGTCCTTGGATTCTTGTGCATTGATATCTTTTGGACTTGAGATAGATCATTCATTTTTTACAACAAATATTTATTAAATGCCTGCAGCATGCTAGGTTTACATTGGTGAATGGACTAGACATGAGCTCTGTATGTATATGGAGCTTATACTCACGGCAAAAACCTAGATTTGTGGTATTAATCAAAAGAAAACATCTTGTAGTCAAAATAAAAATATGTGCCTTTAAAACTTCAAAGATAAACAGAAAAGTCTCAACTTTTAAGGATGGGACAGATCACAATTAAGAAAAGATAATTAGAGAGTCATGAGATTTCTTGCAGCAATAACAGAGGACTATGAGGGAATTGTCTCCAAAATTCTGAAGACAAATGTTCAACCTAGAAGGTTATACTTAGCAAAGTTACACATCAAATATGAAGGAAGAACAAAGCCTAGATACTGTTGTTATTCTTCCCATTTTACAGATGGGAAAACTGGGGCACAGCAATTTTTAGCAATTTCCTAAAGATCATCTTGCTGATAAGTGCTGAATTCAAGACTCAAATCCATGTATTCTATGCCCAGAGTATGTGATCCAAACCACCACACTTCTCAGGTTACAAATGCTGTATAAGTCAAACAAAAAAATCTGGCTGTGGATGAAGGAAACAAAGAGGAAGGGAGAGAAGGCAGAAGGGAATGGGAAGGTAGGATAGTGCAACTGGTAGAAGCACAGTAAGGATACTGGGTGCTTATCACATAATCTGAAATCTTATGTGTACCTATCATATAATCTGGGATCTTATGTACAGCACTAGATTGATTATTGGGGTAAAAACTAACAAACTGGAGTAACTGACCTATACAAAATCATAAGATGAAGGGTTAAACGCAAGAATTTTGGAATTTAGGTAAGTTTCGTTGAAGAATCTGATGGCTGCTTGTGTTTAAGGATGCTCTGTGAAATCACAGTTGAATTTCTTTCATCTCTGTGGAAGAGACGAACCATCACCAAGTAGTGAAAACTATGTGAAGGGATTTTTCTTTTAAATCAAATGCTCTGTAACAAAATCAAGGCTTATTCAAGCAAAAACTTGATAGAGCTCTTGTACTCTGTGGGAGGCAAATGACAATATATGGTACTTTTCTACTTTTGAATATTTCAGAACCTAATTCTATCAGTACTCAAATAGTTTAACCAACTGAAGCCTCATGTTTCAGGTAATACTCTTAAGCTGTTCATTCGCTCAGTAAATATTTATTGAGCATCAGCATTCGTTTAGTGCCTACTATGTGTTAAGTAGAGTCCTGGGACCTTGAACCTAATCCTGGGCCTTATAGTGTTTGTGCAAAGTATATAGAACATATATAGGATCGTATATATGCTAGATGCATGGGACAAAGAGGGCAGGGTCCCTGCTCCGAGTTTATGTTGGGGTTTTTTTTTTTGGCTTTTCATAAATTATCTTTATTAGTTTAGGAAGCTACCGGTTTGCTGAGAATTTTTATCATGAGTAACTTTTTTTTTAATTTTTAAAAATTTATCTTTATTGTTGAAGCTTTACAGATGTTCCTCCCCCCCATTGGCCCCCTCCTCCCCTCCCACCCCATCTCCAGGCCTTCACTGCACTATGTGTCCATAGGAGACTTGTTTATTAATATAAATAAGTAAAGACAATAAAATGCTATAAACTCTACTCAGAATTCTAGATGAGCTATAGGGGAGACATGAAGGAGGCTGGCGATTGCAACACTGGGGAAAGTTTGAATATTCTTAGCTTTTATGGGGACAGGCGCTGTCAGTGTTACTGAAGAACAGCGATAGAAAGATTACATTGTTATCACCTGGCCAAAGGCATGGCCTCAAAACTCAAAACTTGGTAGGCCTTTTGAAAACAATACCTGTATCTTCTAGGAGATCCTTTACTTTGGTCATCTAACATGTGACAATAAAATGGTAAGATCCTATTAAGGCCATAGAATTTGGTTTAGTGGTGACCTTCTGAACTGCAGGAATCCTTTCCTAGCAGATACAATGTATTTAAAGGTTTAACATTTCTCTTTATTTTTAGACCAATATATTAAGTAAAAATATACCAGTAACACAGTAGTAGAGACTGTGCTGAGCAGTAGGGATATAGAAGTGAGGTTTACATGGACCCTGCTTTCCAATCTGTAGCTGGATGAGCAAATCAGAAAGCCTATGATCAGAATATAATGGGTGTTAAAAAAATTCAACAGAGTAATTCTGAAGATCTAATTGGCTATATTAATCAAGTTAGCAATTGGGCAGTATCCCACTAGTAACTACAAAGATACTCTGAGGGATTGTACAAAACTGAAGAATTTTATAGACACAAGGGTGGGGCTAGGGAGCCATTCACCCAAGAAAAGAGAGGATTATTTTTAGACTAGGACATCTGTTTTTGAGGGGAGTGGGGAACACAAGGGTTTTTCTCTTCGTTTTTCTGTAACAGAGTGCAGCAGGCATTTATTGAGCCTTTTGCACAGTTTGCACTATATATAAATAGTATATATACAAATAGTCATTAGGAAAAATAGCAAGAGCAGTAAAGGTGATTGTCCTCCAGATCAATAAGTTAATCATTTATGCCTGTGATTTCCTGCATTTTGGATGAAAGGTTCTCTGTTGAGGTCCTCTGAGTCTGAACTTTTGATATTATTTGAAGGGATTTTATCATTCAGATTGCCTCTTCTTTCTGTGTGCGATGGTAAGGGCTCACTTGACAAAAAAAGTGAGGTTTTTGGTAAAAGCCCCCTGGGTTTTACCAAAAAATCCAGACTGGATGCTTAAGATTATACTTCAGGGAACGGTTGAAACAGCAATAGTCCAGCGATTATATCTAGGTTTAGTAAAATGGGCTTTAGCACAAGTGACACCATTTGGGGCCTATGGTTTTCTCTTTAATGTGGGTTTAGTATAAGTATTTTAACGGCGTGATTTGGTTCTCCAAATAGCTTCAAGTCTGCTAGAATTGAGAGCTCTGGCCAAAGAGTTAAATCTTCGGGCACGTTTCTAAAACCATCACTTACGGTTGCACAATGTGTGAACTGCTTAAATGCAAGGACATCATTCACCTCTCAGTCACCCTAGATGTGTATAATTATCAGAATAATTTTTCAACACAGGTAGTCGAGTGTCTTGAGTAAGAATTACCTGTTCCACAAAATAGCCATATTGACTAGCACAAAGCAGTTCTTTCGCTGGGTTACATTTGTGCTACCCAGACATGTTTTCTGCAAACGAACTTGCTCTGTGCAGGTGGCTTATGAATGTGCATTTGTTTCTGCCATTTCCTCAGTTACAATTCTTTTTGAAAAACCTTCAAGTTGTCATAACTAGAATTAATTAGAAAGAGTGTTTTGTTGTTTTTGTTCTACTCATTTGCATTCTCTCCGTTTTGAAGTGAATAATTGGGCAGGATCCTTATGTCAATGAAAACATTTCATCTCTTATTTTATGATCCCAAGGTTTAGCAAAAAGGGTACAACTTTCCACATTTAGAGGATCTAAGTCACATTTTATTCTATCATTTAATTTTAAGATCTTTTAATGTTTTATAGTGTAACAAGTCTCAATATTATGCCTCCACTTTGTGAAATTTTTAGCAGCCTTGTCGAATTTATCTGATTTAGAAGAACATCAAAAGCTTAGAGAATGTGAATGTCATGAAGAGTTGCATTGTTTCTAAGTCCAATTTATGTTTTGTCAATTTCTATGGGTATAAATTGGAACAGTGGTGAATTTGATGTTCATTTTAATATACTTTCAATCCAGTTGTCATTTTCTTTAAAAGGCTGTAATGAAAATTATGGTTTCTGTAACTTCCTCCAAAAAATACAAGAAAATGGTCCCAAATGAACATTTATAATCTCTGGATATTCACCAGCCCCCTGAAAATTATTCTTTGGACTCGTGGTTTCTAATTTCTAAACTTTTTTTAAAGAACAGCGTGGGCCTGCCTAACAAAGTAAAGAAAACAAAAACAATACTCTTAAAATTGGCAAAACACATTGTTTTATTACTAGTATTTGCTGTGATATTTGAGATCAATCACTAAACTACAGAAATTCCATATCTGTGACCAAAGGTGTTACAAAAAATACCTCTGCTTTATTATATAATTTTTTTGTTTCTATTCTTTTTCTAAAAACATGACACTAAAATAATTTATTTTTTAAAATATCTATTTTATTATCAATCTTCCCCTTTTCTCATTAACTAATAGAATTGTACATTCTTTTATCTAATATAACTAAGATCAAACTAAGTTCCAATGGACTTAGGATTTGTATAGACCCCTTTTTTGAAACTGACAAGGAAGCACTCTGTGCCAAAGGCAATTTTCTAATTTTAATGTCATTTGAAGGGTTCTATGTATTCTACATACCAAGGAGACTACATGAAATTCACAATAGAAGAAGATGCCACCTTTTATTTTTTGTCCTGAATCAATGTTCTGCGTCACAAATTGTGGAATCATTAATGTATAATCTAATTACTGTGTTTTCTATGGACATAAAATATTTTAAATTCTAATTTTTTTACCACAAATATTTTAGACTTTATTTTTCTTTGTTTTATTAAACAGATAATTTAAATATTTTCTAAGTGACCTACAGGGGTGGGCAAACGTAAGTTTACAGTTGTAATACAAATAAATAATATACTAATTAATGAATAATAAAACAAGAATAAACCCTGTGTTACACATACTCACAACGGCAAACCTACTTTTGTCCATCCCTGTATATTAATTTCCATATATATATATATATATATATGATATATATACACACACACACATATATATAATGTTTTTGTTAAAATACATGAAAATACATGAAAAAATACATGAAAAAACCTCAAACTGTTTTCCCTAATGCCATAGTGTTTTTTGATCCTGTAACATAAATAATAAGGTCCTTTATTTTATTCCACTCATCATAATTCCTTAGTAATTTGAACACTATAATTCCAAATGTTTAGACAGGCATGTGTATACACATTTGTGTATGAATTTTTTATGTAAATAAGATCTTACCCTTGTTTTTGTCACATACCTGATATTAGAGGTAGCTTTCTAGATTAGTATACTTAGTTGTACTTCTTTAATAATAATGTGGTATTCTATATTATAGAAGAATCATAATTTATTAGCTTATTTCATAATAGATTCTATTTTATTTTATCACACATTTAAAAAAATATGTGTTTTTATTGATTTTAGAGAGAGAAGGGGGAGGGATAGAGAGAAAGAAACATTGATTAGAGAGAAACATCAGCTGGCTGCCTCCTGCATGCCCCCCACGAGGGATCCCACAACCCGGGCCTGTGCCCTGACTGGAGTTGAGCTGGTGACCTCTTGGTTCATGGGCGGATGCTCAACCACTGAGCCACACTGACCAGGCATATTTTATCACATTGTTTTTGTGTATATACATACATATGTACATCCCTTTAACTTCAATATTTCATTAATATTGCCAAATTACTTACCATAAAGCAATTCAGTTTTCTCTTAATGGTTACAAAAATGATTTTTATCCATATTATCACCAGTCCTGGATGTAATGACTCTTTTAATGTTCTGCCAATGTGATGGCTAAAATTTGTCACATTTTTAACTCATATCCCCTTGATAACAATAAATGTTAGCATAATTTATTGTTCTTTTTTCCCCTCTGAATATTGTATATCAAATATGTTCTAATTTTTTTTGTCTATCCTCTCTCTCTAGTCTTTTTCTAAATAATGTTAAGTCATCCATAAGTTATTTTCTATTATTTTTTTTCCTTTCTTGGTTTGGTTACATGTTACCTAGAAAGACCTCCTTACCCCAAAGGTCAAAACATTTTTTTCAATATTTTCCTCAACAGTTTATACTTTATGTATTATATTTTGATTTTTAATATAATCTATAATTTTTTGTATAAGTAGAACCTAATGTATGTTCTTCTAAATGGCTTACTGAGCATTTCAATACAATTTACTGAATAATTAATTTTTTCCAAACTGGCCAGTCGCTTTTATCACACAGTAGATTTCTATTCACCTGGATCTGAATTTGAGCGCTAGACTTAGTTCTCACTGATTTCCATATGTGTTACTACAATGTGGTATCGATTACAGGAACTTTATTTTGTTTTATTTGTATTCTTGCAGAGCAAATTTTATCTAACAAAACTTTCAATAATTTCTTCTGAACCCTCATTTTGATTCTCCTACTTAACTATAATGATTTTAACCTAATACATGTGAACTATGGGATTCTGATTAAAATTTCATTAAATTTATAAACTAATTTGGGCATGCTATATTAACAATATTGTTTCATAGCAAAATCATGTCCCTTACCTTTATTTTTCTCTGTTCTTATGTTCTTCAATTCACTTGAATTCCTTTATGTAAGACTTTCTCTGTTACATTTTCTTTTAATTGTTTTCATTGTGAAAGAAATCAATTTTTTTGTTTATGATGAATCATTAATAATATCAAAAAGCTACTGTGTTTTAAAAATTAATTTTATATTAGGTAGGCTACAATACTTTAATTCTTTTATTAAGGCTGATAATGATAGTTTTTAGTTGTTTATTTTTTTAATTTTATGTAATTTTACCTGTAAACACTGAGATGAGCTTTAATACTCTTTCCATTTATTTATTTATTCAGTGAATTTTTTTTATTGGACACCTGATATTTGTCAAGGACTGGACTAGGTGCTAATGATATAACATTGAAAGGCTTCAAGGAGTTTAGAGAGGGCCATAAATAAATAGTCAATTAAGATGCAATGTCATCAACTTCCTGGTCGAGTTAAGCACTGAACAGAATGGAAATACGTAGCAGAGAACAGATTCTTAATTTTCTTGCTTGGTTCCCTTTTCCCTCCTAAATTTCAAGGCATTTCTCTCTCTTTGTGTTAAATGATGGGTCCCATATTCCTTTGTGTTAGTAAAATAATCACTGAATTGAGTGGACTATTCTTTTACCACTTTAAAACTCTGAAATTTCAAATTGATAACTGTAATGTATCACTTTTTCAGTTATTTTACTTCCTTACCAACTTTTATGAGTAATAAAAAAGATTCAGAATTAGAACCCTAGAAAGAAGTTTTTGTACAAAAGAATTTAGCAACTAAAATATAAAGGCAAAAAGATAACAAAATTTGTGTTTTTTTCTTAAATTTATTTTACTTTAATTTTCTTTGACTTCTAGATCTAAAATCAGTATTTATGCCTACTCTCTAAAAGCTATGCTTACCAGAGAACTTATATACATAATCCATGGACACAGACAATAGTGTGGTGAAGGCCTGAGGGGTGAGCAGGTGCAGGGTGGAGGGGGGATGAAGGGGGGGAAAAGGGGATACATGTAATACTTTGAACAATAAAGATAAATTTAAAAAAATATAAGCTAGTACTTAAAGGCTTTGACATTAGGGTATCTTCTACTCTGAAACATGAAAACAGGTGTGTTTCTTTACTGCAACTTATCACTTGACTACCATGCTTATAGAAACTGATGTTTATAAATAAACACAATTTAACTTGTCATGAGCAACAGATCACAGATGATGACTGGCTTTGGAGTTTCATCTGCCTTTTATTAACAGATCAATGGAAGAGTCTTCCTTGGTGTGAGAACCAGGACATTCACACTCACCTTTATATGAACTATATTCAGGGTGACTATTTAATTTATCATTCAAATTACATCACTGCCATTAAAAGAGGGTGCTATTAATAATTATTCCAGGAAAATAGCTGTAAACCAGGTCATCCTGTGTAAAACTCGATAAATGTTTACCCTATGTGTGAAAAATAGTTTGTAATCATTGATTGACTTGCTGTGGCTCTGTTGCAAACACAGCGCTCCTCCGGAGAACTGGCGACTGGGCTGTCAATCAACTGTGTCCCCATGGCAGGAGAATCGAGTTGCAGATTTTCAGGGCTGCCACTATTGATTCTTGGCAGATTACAAAGCTCGGCTTCTCTCTATAAAAGGCCCTGTTTAATTATTTTTTATGATTAGAGATTTATTTCAGAGCACTATCTGGTGGTGTATAGGGAAACCTGGGCATTAATGTCCAATTAACTCATTTTTGTGTATTTATATTACAAAACGATACAGAAGATTAGAGTACATTATTAATAGACATACATTTTAAAATGTATTTTACCATACTAATTATTACAGCTTGTCCTGTGTTAATTGATGTTTTAATTTTTCTTTTTGGGGGGGTGGTTTAGATCACCACATATGGTTGTCCACATCATGTGGACACTGCATGAGTGTACCCACCACTCACATTTTCAGTGCAGAGTCTCTATGGCCTTAATGACAGTTGTGGGGATGGCCTAGATTTATTTTGTTATTTTAATATTATATGTAATATTTCTTGTGACAAATTCTTAACCTTTGAGTGTTATTATATTAGTATAGTTCATATGATGAAAACACTAGTCTTACTGAATATAAAACATTTCTAGTGCCTTTTCCCCCTCTTACTATTTTCCCCTAACAAAAGTTTAATAATCTTGAACTATTTTTTGAAATACACAACTTGGTGGAAATTTTGTATCACCCTTTTTATTTTTGGAATTATTTAGTGTTGATAAAGCAGATGATGAAGATGATGAGGACTTAACAGTGAACAAAACTTGGGTCTTGGCACCAAAGATTCATGAAGGAGACATAACACAAATTCTCAACTCATTGCTCCAAGGCTATGACAATAAACTTCGCCCAGATATAGGAGGTAAGTTGCAGTTCTCTTTCTGAGTCTCGGGGGATTATGAAAACCATATTTACTGATGTCATTTTAATTATAGATCACATATTCCTTGAGTGTCTGATGCAGGTCAGACTGCTGGGTTTGACAGTTATTAACCAGAAAGGCAGTAGTTTGGGAGGTTCGGTCTGATGTGAGAATAAAGGCATGTAAACACTTCTGGTCTAATTATTTTACAACTGCTACAGTGAAAAGTACAATAGCAAAGTTTAATGAAACTATCTGAGAAGCTGAAAAATACTGCATTAAAGAGAATATTTGAAAAGTAGGAATTCAAACTTTGTAACAATGTCACAATGTTTTAATTAATGTAGAATTATAAGCCTTGATATTATATTTAGTATAAGTAATCCTGCTTTATTCTTTGTTAAGATTGTTTTCCTCCTCCGTTCTTTGAATTTATGTGTAAGTTTTATAACATAATTAACTTCTGAGTCCTCCCCATGAATCTTTAAAACACACAAAAATAGCTTGGCCTGCAAGGCTTAGCAATTGAATGTCGACCTAGGATCCAGGAGATCGCGGTTTGATTCCCAGTCAGGGCTTACCTTATTGAATTTTTATCATATCAAATTCATGACCATCGTATATTGCTCAATGTTTACATTTGTTTTTTATTAATGTTTCCTGTGAAGAAGTGTTAAATGTATTTTACGAGATTTAATTCTGTATATTTGGAGCTCTAATGTATGTGCAAATATATTTTAAAAAATATTTTCTAATTTTTTATTAGCAGTATATAGAAATAAAATAGGTATCCTATCCTATGTTCTTTCACATGTCCCCATCATATTCTTAGTATATCCTTTCTTTCTAGCACATGAGACATTCCACGCTCATCTTGATTGAACAGTGGAATTTACCATTTCTCCAAGGAGCCCTGGTTCCTTTCTTGTAGAATGCTATTTAGAAACAACCATCTGGGCAGTAGGGGTGTACATTAATGTTGAGTAGCATGGCTTCATGATCTCCTCAGTGGGCAAATAGAAATATATGTTGTACACACACATGCACTGACAGCTATAATTCTATATCTGTCCCTTTGTACGTGTATTATAAACTATGAATTGTTACTGAGTGCTCTGATTCCAATCTAAACACCACAAGCTTCAGTCTTTCTCTGTATTTTTAACTCCTTTTTGCAACAATAAGACACCTGACTCTCATTTACCTGTAGTATGTTTTCTTATTTGTTCAATTCCAGTAAACACATAGTTTTAGAATTTTAACACGTCTATGAAAACAAACTAACTAGAATAAAATAGGTACGAACAATCATATTTTATTTAGCTTTACAGTCTGCAATCAAGGTACTGATCCCCGAAGTTACTTAGACTGTTGTAGTGCTTTTCAGCCCTACTTTCTTCAGTGTGGTTGTTACTCATTTTCAACACAGTTTAGTTCAAATGCTACTGGTTATATTCTACTTAGAGTGGAATTCATCCATGTTTACTTTTAGTACTTGTATGGTTTTCATTTTTTAAAATATATCTTTATTGTTGAAAGCATTACAGATGGCTCCCCTTTTCCCCCTTTCCCCCTTCTGCCCCCCATCCATTTGGTTTTATTGTATGGAACGATGTATGAATCAAACTTGATCTTTTCTAAATGGATTTTCTGTTGACTTCACGTTATTTATTTTAAAAAATCTTTTCTTTTCTTTTTGGCAAACTTTTATTATTTATTTATTTATGTATTAAAACCATCAATCTTTGCCTTTATTATTTGAAATATCAACTTTATCATATATTACATTTTCACATGTAATTTGGTTATATGTGATCTTTCTGTTTCATTCTCTCATCTGTTTTTCTATTTATTTGCCACTACACTAGATTAATAATAGAGATTCAACAGTATATTGAAACTAAAATATTTAGTATTAATGTCATGAAACCAATCCCATCTCATACTTTCATATTTTGTTTTCATTTTCAGCTTTTCTGGCTATTCTTGTATTTAAAAAAAATATATGATCTTTAAGTATCAAAATGTTTAACTCCAATAAATAAAAAAATTTGATATTTTTATTGGGGATTGTGTTAAATTTATAAATTAAGAGAACTAAGATTTTAATAACATTGAGTTATCCAATATAGAAATATGGGCTGACTTTCCAGTTCTCCATGTTTATTTTGTGCCTATGGGGAATATTTTAAAGATTTACTCAAATACTTTTTTCACATTTCTTAAATCAACTCCTACTTTTTTTTTTCTTCCTGCTGTAAATGGTACTTTTTAACCATAATGTCCTCTTAACTGGTTATTGTTTTTGTATATCAATGTTATTGATATTTAAATGCTCATTTTACATCCTGCTACCTTTTTGCTACCTTACTGATTTTTTTTATTGTTAATTTAAGCACTGAATATTGGAGTTTTCAGGACATGCTATTATGTCATATGCAAAAAAAAAAGATTTTATTTTTCTTTGCTAATTCATGTGCAACTCATTGATGTCTTTTATCTAATGGCATTCAGTAATATGTATAAATAATAGTGGTGATAGTGGGTAAGTTTGTCTTGTTCTAGATTTTAGTGGAAATGACTCTAGCGTTTCTTCATTTGTATATTCACATTAAAAGTTATCCCTCAATTTTCTTGATTTTATTTTTAAATCAGGAACTTATATTGAAATTTGTCACAGTCTTTTTCAGAATTTCTGAAAATAATTATGGGTTTTTTCCTCCTTAGAACTATTAATATGGTGTATAATATGAACTGAAACAATTTACACACACACATACACACTTTGAATAATTATTAGTTCCAATGGGTTAAATCTGAAAAGAAAGAAACATCAGTTGAGCTATCAGCTATTAAAGTGTGTATACATTTTGGGGGACAGCATGTATATATGTCTTATAATTGAGGGATAATTTTGATATCAGAAAACCAGGATGGATCACTCATATCTACAACTTTCTACACTGTAAATGTGAAAAGTATGTCCTACATATAAAAATGTCCTCAGGAATCATTGACTTCTTGGCATAGAAGTATTTGGTCCTTAGTATTGTGAAAAAAAGAACAGTCAGTCAGTGTTTGTTGATTTATCAAATGAACTGAAAATATCTAATTAAGTAAGACTGGTATGTTGCACTAAATTGCATATAAGTGGTAATAAATATACTTAGGAGTGAAACTAATAAACCTATTGCCTAGTTATTAATTGGCTTTCATAAAAACCATTCTGTAAATCTAGCTATAATTAGCTTAATCATATTATATTTATTGGCTAGAATTCATGCTAGTCAAAATAAATGGCAAGTGGTTAAAGCAATGCATCTCAGAAGTCATTAGCCTAAGTTAAATTTTAAAACCTTCTATAAATCATGTGACTTACTTTTATTTAAGAAATCTAATTGTTGGATAGAAAATTAAATTACATTGTCATATATAGGTCTAAAAATCTATAGTTTTTGTATTAAAACTATTTATAACAAATCATTCCTTTTTCTAGCTAAGAAATATGAACACCATATAATAAACTCTTTGCTCGAAGAAAAACAAACTATTTAAATGTTATGTATTTCTAAATGTAGTGGGGTATTTTTTTTAATTACAGAGGGTATGACTAAGTACTGTTATAAAACTGAACAGGCCCTGGTTTTCGAAATGCTTCAGGTTTTCCACTGAAGCTTGCTAGCGGGGAGCTCTGCCAGCCTGGAAGGTACGAATGCAGGGACTTAGGCTGAACTGAGCCGCAAACCAGCAGGCCCGCCTCCCCCTGTTACTACTTAAATACCCAGGTGGGTGTTAGGGGGGGAGGTGGGTCCTGCCAGGCGGGACACAACGTCTGAACTGTCAGAGCGACAGACACCAGGCCACGAAGGGAATCAGATAGAGTTTAGAAAGGAGAGCTGACTAAGTATTACTGAAAACATGCTACTTTAGCAACTTTTACACTACAAGTTGTTTTTACTGCTTTATTTCATTTGCATTATCTCTTTCTAAAACTCTGTTAGATATTTCATATATGTGTGTATATATATTAAGTAGATTTTTTTCCCCCTGGAATTATTTTTTCCTTCTTGTCTACTTTGTGAAACTTTACACACATTCCTCAAGAAGCATTTGCTAAACCATCAAATAAACCATTTGTACCATATTTGGTGGGGGAAGGGTAATAAAAGAAACTGTGAAAATGTTTTTCATAGCAATTAAAAATTCTTATGAGTATAAATTATAATGATAATTATTATGGCAAATCTCATTATAGGAACCAAAAATACCTGACAAAGTTTGAAAGCCCAAATCATAATTGAATATGGCATGACTGTGGATATCCTTGAATCATATTATTTGATAAACATTTAAAATGCCAACTTGTGCTACTCATTTTGATAGAATATAAAAATGCTGTGTCTACCATTTAAAGACTTACTGGGAAAACACAAATTGTTTGTACAAAACACGAAGTTCATAGTGATGTCCATAACATACACTCTGTGAGAAGTAAGTAAAAATCCACCTTAAACAGAGGCCAACTAGGAACAACCTATGGGGCTATTGTTAACAAGGGAGGAACAGGGTAAGGAAAAATAATAGGCTCTAAAATCCATTCAAATTCTAAAATTCTATGACCATTGTAGACAAAATCATCTAGCAATTTTTACTGAATTGAATTTCTCAGTTTTAATAAATGATATAGGTATGTTTAAAATAATTTTTATGTTTTGCACTGGAATGTTTTCAGTTAAAAGTGTCCATTTTTTACTTGCATAATCAATTTGTAAACCGAAAAGGTGTTTATGATTTTGTAACATTTTATGTTTCTTCATTTCCTAATGAGGGATGTTTTATTATTTAAATAGTAAATACTATTATTCATTTAGATTATTTTAAAACTAAGTTCTATCTAATGCAACTTCTGGTCATATCTTTGACCATTTTTTGTTTGATGTTTTGCAGTGAGGCCCACAGTAATTGAAACTGATGTTTATGTAAACAGCATTGGACCAGTTGATCCCATAAATATGGTAAGTGATAAACATTAAAAACTAAAACAAGACAAAACAAACAAGCAAAAAACTCTGGCATAGAATTCTCAAGTATATACCTCAATAATAGGATGAATATGTCAGTAATTTCTGATAGTTAATTCTGAATGAGTTGAGGACATGTCCCAATTACTATGTGCCAGGTACAAGAAACTGGAGCTAAAATATTCCCATATCTAAGAATGAGTAGCTTTTATCAATGTGCTGTATTTGGTAGGAACTATGCTAGGGAATAAAAACTTACCATCTAATCCATCAAGAGTGAACCCCTGAAGAAACCTGGAAGAAGATAAGCAGAAGGGCTGAGGGGAAAGTAGTCAGTCAGAGAAGGAAAGGCAGAGGAAGGCTCATGCAGAAAATCACAGAGGAATAAACAGCCTGGTAGGATCAGGAGAACTTCCAGCCATTTGAAAACACTGGAATATAAATTCAAGGTAAGGAATTAAGACTGACACAACATTTAAGTCTCTGGAAGCTTTTCATCAGGAGCATGTAATAGGCAGATTTATATTTTTAATAGATCATTCTTATAACAGTATAGAAGATGGATGTAAGGGGCCACGCCAGGGAGAGAGGGACCAGTGGTGAAGGCCTGGGATGGGGGCAGGTGCCAGGCAGAAGGGGTCAATGGGAAAAAAAGGAAATCTATAATACTTTCAACAGTAAAGATAATTTTTTTAAAGAAGAGGTTGTTGCGTTAGTCTGAACAATAGATCTTGAAGGCCTTACCTAGTGCAGTAGCAATTGAGATGGAGAGGAAAATAGTACATTTAAGAAATATTAGATGAGTGAATTTTTCAGGATTTAGAGGTTCATTGGTTGTGCATAGGCTGACTCCAAGGTATAGAAATGAGAAGACTTTGCAAATAGTAGAGTTATTATTTGAATAGGGAACATAGCCATGGGCCCCAAAGGCTAATAACACATTCGGGAAGAGTTGTCCAGTAATAATTAAGAGTTTAAGCCTGCTGGTCAGGAAAGAAATTATGACTGGATATAGATGTAAATGGGGAAAGAAAGAGGACTAGGCAGCATATAATATAACTTAAAACCTCAATAATACATGAAATGATCCAAGAGAAGATGGAGATGAAGAACACAGATCTAAGGACCAGATGTTAAAATGAGGTCAATGTCTGTAAAACAGGTAGAAGAAAGTCAGGTGCAGAGAAGGGACATAGAAAGTCAGAAGGGGAGGAGAAGAACCTGGAGAAGATGATATATAACGTGAAAAATTCAAGCACATGAATGTGAGGAACTAATAATCAATTGCCAATGTACCTGAGAATCCAATAAAATTCAAGGGAAGGTCATTTAGGATGAAAAGTGATCACATGTGTTATCTATGTTTTATCTTTATACATTGAATGGATAATGTTTTATTACTCCTTGGTGGACATAATTAACTCCCCTAATATAACAAATGGACATTATTAAAATTAGGTTTAATATGTTCTGTTCAAAACCCTAATAATCCCCTTTCTGCAAATCAAATTTCTAGGGCCCATTCAGAGGTCTCAATAATGTGTCCTATTCATCGCCCTTGATTTTGTCGCCTGTGTTAGTCTCGCAGGATGCCAAAATGAAATATTACAGGCTAGGAGGCTCCGACAACAAGCATTTATGTCTCCAGTTCTGAAAGACAGCGCACATCACGGTTTTAGCGAGACTGGTTTCTTTTTAGGCCTTTCTCTCGACTGCAGGTGCCTGCCGTCTCGCTGGTCCTCACATGGAAGTGCCTACCGGGTGTCTCTTTGTGTTTCCAAAGTTTATCTTCTTATAAGGACACCAGTCAGATCTGATTAGGGCCTAGTCTAACAACCTTATTTTAACTTAACCACCTCCGTGAAGAACCTTGTTCCAAATACTTTGCGTTCTGCAGTACTGGGGGCTAGGGCTCCAGGACGTGAATTTCGGGGGAATACAGTTGAGCCTATAACACCCTCTGAATATAATTCTCTAAGACTCTGCTGATTTTCTCCCTCACTTTATTTATTCATTGTCAGCAGTCAAATGGTTTCTTTATTAGAGGGATTTAGCCACTTTATATCTGAATAATCATCATACCTAACAACTGCCTGCAGCGGCACGTTCCGGTAGTATTACAGTTGGACTGTTTTTTCTTCCTCAGTAGGATATTCACATGATTGTCCTTCCTTTCACAGCTGCCTGCATTGACTCGTATTGGCAGCTTTTGGGCCACCCCATAACTGACATCTTTGTCACCTTAATGCAAATGAATAAAATTGGCTGTGGATAAGTTGAATTTGAGAGTCTGAAATTGGAAGCTAACTCTCAGGAAAAGCTAGCACCGGAGCAAGTATCTGTCAAGAATTAGCGAAATCTCTGAGATATAGAGAAAACAGTCTTAAAATAAAGAATAAAGAAATGAATATCATATCTTAAGGAATATGCACATTTAAGGACCTGTAAGATGAGGCTGATTTAGTAAATAAAACAGCAAAGTTGGCAAAAAAAAATTATGATAAAAAAGTGGCAAATAAACCAAGAAAAAAATAAAGTTTCAATGAGATTTTCAGTATTAGCACTGCTCAAATTGAATTCTTGTACAACCAGTTTATTTTTGTAAGACAAATCACTCTAACTACCTGTGTATATTATTTAACATTATGCAAATATAATATTTCATAAAGTAATACATTATTTAAATGTTAATTTTCTTTTTAGGAGAATCTTAAAATGTTCATTTTTTATTAAGCAATCCTTAGAGAAGATAAGCCTGTTTGAGCATATGGAAGTCTACATTTTCCTGAATTGTATATTTTTTGTTTTGGGCTTTTGTTTTAAATTTGAATGAATTCATTGAAGAAAAATATATGGTCATTAAAATGCTGGAAAACAGGATTCAAGGCTGTATTAATATTCCAGAGATACTTTGACAAGAATGGGTACCAAGAGGCTTTTATGATGATCATACTGTATAAAAGTTTCATGGTACTGAAGATCATTTTCACGGGGACACAAATTACACTCTTATAACCTTGAACAGTGATAGTTTTTAAAAAGTGAATAAAATGAAATTATGATTAAAACTGGTGACTCTAAAGTACATGCAGAAAAAATTATAATATTTGATAGTGTTTATTAAAAGTATTGTGATGTTAGGGATTAATAAGCAGCAGTTTACATAGGAGACTGTTTTAACTAAACAACACAGAAAAATTAGAATTCAGTTTTCATAAAATGAACAAAATTGCTTTGAATGTGAGAGCAATCAAGCAGGCAGAGGAGGGTAATTAAGCAACGAGAGGGCAGGTCTTTCACCTGGAATGGCCGAGTATCACACGTGTGTGTCCGGGAGGGGGGTGGTGTGTAGTTTAATAATCTGTTTGAATATGGTGAGAGCTGACTTTTAAGTCTTTTTGCTTTATCTTGTTTCATCAGACTCATTTTCAGTAATAAACTCCCCAGACATATAACATATAAGCATTCAAATATTCTAAATATCCTGGAGAAGCTGGTGCTCACAGAATTTGTTCTCCATGCATTTTCTTCCCTTTCAAGGAGCACATTTCTTCAGCATGACTTGGGCAACTGGCCCTAACGCTCACTATTTCTCTCTCTCTCTGTCTCTTCTTTTTCTCTGCTTGTACCTATCCTTCCTTCCTTTTTTTTTTTTGTTATTGCTACTTCTAGACTTAAGAAAATACATCCTGAAGCATAGCTTCTACATATCAAAGAACTCCTATTTATTCCTTTTACTGTATTAACAGGAAACAGTCACTCCTTTCCAGGTACATTAAGTTGAGAAATTGTGAAACAGCAAAAGCATAAGAACAAAAATTTTCCCCCTTATCTGGATAATCGACCTGCGCATGCTAATAGAGGGGAAGGGGAGTATAGCCTTCCTGGATGTGGTGAATTAAAGTAATTGAAGAAATGAATTTATATTTAACAGTTTTAACTTTGTTTTTTTGGTTTGTACAATAATTTAAAGCTTATTACCATAGTTTTAATTTCTTTACTTTTCTATATTGTGTTAATATTTTATTTTTTGGCATTAAATACTCAAATCCATTTCTTTTCACAGGCTGTATTTTAAAACAATGTAAAATATAGGTACATTTTGATTCAACACTAAGAGAAATAAAGTAAGAAATTATAAATGAATAAGTATTGTTTTCAGTTCTATGCCTCTTTGACTCAGTATGCTCATTTACCCATATATGTGGCATTAGATCTTAGAATTTGAAAATTAAATTAACCTCTGATCTTCAAAAAAATATAAAAAAAATTTTTTTTGATATAAATAAATATATTTCTATTTTATTTCATGGTTTTGTCTGTCTTACATGTATTTACTACCTATATTATAACAGGTGGTTTATGGTCCTTTAAAAATATATTGCTTCCTTCCTTCAGAGAAGCTCAAACCTAATGGAGAGAATAGCTAAAAAATAAAATGCCAGCAATAGAGAAGGGCAAGGCCAAGAAAAACGCTGTGTATGAGCCCGTATGTATTTTAAGTTGCAGATGATGACTCTATGCTGTTTTTTTATGAAAACAAAGTTTATGTCCTTATTATAAAATAAATTCATGTCCAATATGGGAAAGTTAGAATTTTGATTTAAGCAAGAGAAAGAAAATTTAAATATACTAGGTTAACATTATCTATTGTTTACCATTGTTACTATCATTGAAATAGCTCTATGTACATAGTTTTACTGAATACCATATTATTATACATATTGATTTATAATATTGTGTCTTTTCAATCATTATATCACAACCATTATTCTATTTAATTACTTTTTAAAAATATCATTAAATGCTACATAATATTAGGAGATACATTTGTACCATATATATTTAATAATCCATTTAACATTTGCGATGTTTCCAATTTGTTGTGATTAAGAGTAATGTTATCAAAATCCTTTTTTTGTCACTCATAATTATTTCCTTAGGATATGGGCACATCCACCTTTGAGACCTCTGATACATCTTAGTCAGATTTTGGAGGTGTCTATTTTGAATTATTTTCAAGATAGAGAGTCCCAGGTTAGTTACAACTTGAGTCCCTGGTGGATTAGCAGACATAGAATGCTGTAGAACGGGCCTGTACTGCTTGGTAGCTCTGGCCTCGGGCTTGGCTTGAGAAAGAAACTTTGGCAGGATGAGGGCCTGGATAGTTTGTTTCAACTCATAACTTTCGTAAGGACTGGTTTGGGCCCTGCTTTCTACCTAGCTGCTCCAAATCACTGTTTCATTTGTTGTAGTTGATTCAAACATACTTTATTATTCCTCAATTTTTACCTCTTTATTTAAAACTGAATTATTTGGTTTCCTTGGTACCTACCAAGGGCTTTCATTGCTAAACTCAAAGTTACTAGGCAACCACTTTATTTCTTAATATAAAATTTATTTATAAGAGGAGAGTGACATGTGTTAATACTTTGCTAATAATGTAGAAACACAGAAAAACAACTAAAAAAAAGTTTAGCACACTTGGTGGTATTTAGCATTAAGTAAGATAACTTCAGGGGGTTAATATCTTGTCATTTTATAAGGTTACATTCTAGAATTGTGTAGAGGTTCCCATATATTAGTTGCATGTTAAAAGCCAAATGTCTTTTAAATGTGCGCGCACACACACACACACACACACACACACACACACACGGTCTCACAATAGTGTTTAATATACAGAGCTTGTATTTAGAGATGGCGGCCTACATTGGTCAGTTTGGAGAGTAATGGAAAATCATCTCATCTATAGAGATTAACTCCAAAATGTGTTTAATTGCTCTAAATTCTGCATTTAGGTATCTATTATTTTGTATAGTATGGATCTTTATCTCTTTCTTTCTTTAACTTTTTTTTAGTCAAAAGCCTAGTGAATATTGGATAGAAATACCTCAACAAAGGAATAAATCTTGAGTCAAAATTTTAAAACTTTTAGAATTCAAACTGTATGTAGAAAAAAAATGCATGTTTTTTTAATTTTATTTAAAAGAAATTTTATTTAAATAAAATTTTAATTTTATTTAAAAGAAAAGTCCAAATTCTCAAGCATCGTTCTAGAAGATTCTGATTCAATGATTTGTGATGAGGACCTGAAATCAGAATTTTGAAAATGCTCTTCAGGGACTTCAGTCAACCAGGCTTGGCAGCCACAGGCTTAAGCCATTTTCAACGATCAATTTATCAGGAATTAGGTGGAACTAATGACACCTAGGAATCAAGAATGTTTTATAAGAAAATGTCACGTTTCCATCTTAGCCTTTATTCTTGTTTATGTTTAGAACATTTTTTAAGAAGTTAATTCCTATGTTTTATGATCACTGATACTTAGAGTTGGAAAAGATCATAATAAAGACCCTGTCTAGTTCCCTCACTTTCCTAGTGAGACAAAGTGACTTGGTTAACATTATATTGTAGTGAGTCACAGAACTGGAACTGTGACATGATATCCCGACTCCAACCAACCAGTATTCTTTATATTACATCATAACTTCTCACTACAATGTACACTTGTAACGTATCAGTATTGATTTTGTTGATTATCTGAAAATTATTTAAAATTATGTATACAACTAAAAGTCAATGCCCTATTACTCAATATGTTATTTTTCTATGTTTTAGTTCAAAAGTTTCTAATAATGTATTATAGTTTAAGGTCTTAGATTGACAATGAACTTGAACTAACTTCAACTGTTCTGTAGTTTAATTAAAATATGAAAGAAAATTTGCTTAAATGTCTTGACTTTTAACATTTTGCCATCCTAGCAACACACTGACAATGTCAAACAATTATTATTTTCTGCTCTAAGGCAAGAATCTATAAAGTGGTAATAAATAATTTAAAACATAGGACAGCAGATCTTTCTAAATATGTCATCTCCAAATATAGGGTTTTTTCTTGCTTAGAAGGGTTTCTCTTGACTATATGTCAGATTCATCCATTAGCTACTTTTCCTCCAGCCATTTCTGTTGCTGCCCCCTCGCTTGATGCATGTTGCAGTGAGTCTGGAGAGCCATTCTTCTGCTTTCTGGATTGCCTTTGTTTCGCTTCAGCTTCCCCTATGGCAGATGCTGATCATCCCATGTGCACATCTGTTCCTCTTTTATAACATTTTATAATAACAGAGTGAAGGTAAAAATTATTTTGATGTCTCTACATTGGACAAGTTCCTAGAGTTTATTCAAGGAATTGTCCTGCCATGTGATATTTGGTATTAGTTGGGTATGATTTTGATGAAACTTTCCAAGACATACCTAACTGGGGGAGGTTACATTTACAAATTTATATATATTTATAGGACTTTATTGTTTAAAATTTCAGAATCTGAAGTAATGGATTTCTCATGGTAGACTGATTAAAAAAGATGTAGATATGCCCATGACTTTTCCCATCCTAACAATGGATATCTTAGAGGAAAGCAGTCCATATCTCTTACTCTCCTATGAATGGTACAGGGAATAGGCAATATTGTACGTTTAAGCCTATTTAATAATCTAAATGTAGGTAACATTTTAGAGTTACTTTATAAATAATAGTATGTTTTATTTGGAAAATTCTCCAGCTGAAAAATAGAATTCCAAATTTCATTACCTTTATGAAATGTCAAAGTTAAATCTGAGAATATCTTAACATGAAGCTATCTGCATGGAAATAAATGGTAATCTGTATTTTCTAGAGTGTATTTGACAGGACTAGTAATTATTTCCTCCCTTTTTTGTTCCTGTGCCTGGAATCTGAATTCACTGACAAATATGCATAAAAGACAAGCAAAAACAGAGATAAAATAAACAAACAAAAATAAACTTCTTAAAAAATCACTAATTAAAGTAGGGTTGTAGAATAGGGCTAGGGTGTGAGACCCAAATGATCTTGCCAGCACTCCCATGTACCTAACTGAATCCAACTCTCAGTTTAGACTTTGAGATAGTTCATTCAGATCAAGTTTGGAGTTCAGAAAATGAAAACAAACTGACAAAAAACAAGAACTGACCGACAATTTGCAATATATTACATTTACTCAGTTGAGAAATATGGAACAGATTTCACTAACAGGTAGAGTGAGTAATTAATGGGACAAAATGAAAAGAGTATATACTTATGTAGGAAACATGAACTAGGTGAATATGTTACTTCCTACCACAGCAATTAATTTTAACTTGTCTAGCAAAGAAACACATTCATGAGTTTTGTTAAGTCTTTCTGAATCTGTGAATGTTCATTCTTCCTGTTATAGCCTTGGAATGGTTTATTTTATATGTCAACTTGGCTAGACTATAATACACAGATATTCGTCAAACACAAGTCTAGATGTTGCTGTAAAGGCTTTTTTTAGATGTGATTAACATTTAAATCAGTAGATTTTAGGTATCAGATTATCCTTTATAAGGTAAGCATACATCATCCAATCAGATGAAGGCTTTAAGAGAAAAGACTGAGGTCCCATGAGGAAGACAGGATTTTTTTCTCCAGATGCCTTTAACTCAAGACTGAAACATCCCCTCTTCCCTGTTTTTTCAGCATGCCCTGAAAACTACACTTGTCCCTTTTCTGGACATGCCTACAGCCCTTAGATTTGATTTACTGCTAACCATTATTTGGCCCATCATAATATTTGGCCATGTGAATAGATAGTTTAGGGAGAGATGAATATCCAGGTGGGAAGACCAGATCGCAATCAACCAAATTTCACTATGAAATTATGCACCTACAATAATGACTTAGGCAGGTCTGCATTTTATGTGAAATTTCTTCCATTACTAGAAAGACAGTAATATTGAATTAGCTAGTTAAGTGTGAGACACATTGCGTAACTGGAGATCTGACAGTGCAATAGGAAGACTACGCTACATAAACTTTCATCAATTACGGTTTGATTTAACGGTGTTAGAAAGCAAGTTGGCCCACTTCTTCCTCTTCCTTTGCTAATGCTGTTTTCTCAGCTTTCAAGAAGGCAGAAGAAGCCTCATAATGTTCATTGGCTCTCACATGTTAAATGCACTGTTCCCTATCTCCAAATGTTTATCCTGGAAGCTATTGCACTTGTTCTGGGTAAATGGAAGTTTCTTTTCATGTTTCTTTGGCTTCTTTATTATGCATTTTGTTATAACCTCTAAATGGGAACATGAAGTACAAGAACACAGTTGATCAAGTTTTCTGGAAATTACACAAAGACAAATGAGTAAATAAAATTGGATTTTTTGATTACATATAAAATGGCACAAACTTCAATGACCTTCTTATCTCAGTGAGACAGGTATTAAGGATAAGCAATTTGAAAGAGCTTGGAATTATTAACCTCTGTTAAGTATTTGGGAAGGACAGATTATCAAGACAGCTTTCACTTCTTGATCCTACATTGAGAGAATAATTTTAAATAGAAAATTTTTCACATTTTCTCAAGACTGTGCTTGGGAGTTTGACCCTTTGGAAACCACGGCTCTTTCAACAATAGTTAACACTTTTATAAACAGGTTTTCTAAAGAACATCCTGTCAGCTGCTACTAAGGAAGATTCCTAGCTGCTTGCTAAATCCCACACCTAGACTAGTTCTCAAGTGCCATTTTTAATGTCCTGTTAGTTTGGAACACTGCTATTAAGTATACCCACCAGTGTTGGATCTTTGCCTAGCCGTAATCCTGGAACATATGTATGCCTCTTCCTTTATTTTAAGCTGTTTCTGCTGTTTGAGTACATAGAAAAGAACAATGAAATTCTGGCATATCATGTTAACTAAATATTCTTCCTGAGGTCTGCCATATCTACTGATGATTACTCATCAGAATGAGTGTGAGCCTTCTTTCTATTTGCTTTTACTATTAAAACCAGAAAACATGTCATTAACCCAGTTACACTGTTAGACTCTGAATGGTTAATCGTGTCAGTTGAAGAGACTTCTTGGATAAAGCATAATTTATCCCAAAGAAAAGATATCTGGCCTGAGAAGCAGGATAGACATGAAAGATAACTGTTGTGAAGCTGCCCAAGAATTGTGTGTTGTGTGTGTGTGTTCATGTTCATGTATTTTTGCTTTAAAGTTCGTGTTCATGTATCTTTGCTTTAAAACATTTGAAAACAATAATCTAAGTAATTGTAATTAACTTTTGGATAAAGAACAATGTAAGGGCTTTTAGGTAATTTGGTGAATATTTTCATCTTAATTTTTTGTTTAGTATTTTTTTCTGTGACTTATGCACAATGTGAATTTCACAAAATTAACATGATTGTTAACATTAAAATAATTTGCTTTTGTATTTAATGATTATATCCTACATATTATAAAATCTTGAATAACATTTCTAAAATATATATATAAAGCCACACTAAGCAGCAGTAATTAGAAATATTGGATTACTTTTACAGCACTCATATAAAGAATTTTTTTAAAAAAGGTTTAGATTATGGCATTTTTCTCTCCCAAAATTTTGAGGTTAATTGCTATCAACTTACAGAAACTTTTAAATATAGAAATTCAAACTCATGTAAGACTACAAAGTCTTGTGTAAGACTACACAAAAAATTAATACAACAAAGAGCTGGTTCTTTGAAAATATTAATAAAATTTACAAACCCCCAGACTCACTAAGGAAAAAAGAGAAAAGACTCAAATAAACAAAGTCCGAAGTGAAAGAGGAGGAGTTCCCACAGACAACACAGATATACAGAGGCTCTTACTAGACAACTCTGGAAGACTATATAGCACCAAAGAAAACATCTAAAAGAGTGGCTTTCCTATTACATGCCATTACTCTTCCTTTTGTCTTTCAGGAATACACGATTGATATAATTTTTGCCCAGACCTGGTTTGATAGTCGTTTAAAATTCAATAGTACCATGAAAGTGCTTATGCTTAACAGTAATATGGTTGGAAAAATCTGGATTCCTGATACTTTCTTCAGAAACTCAAGAAAATCCGATGCTCACTGGATAACAACGCCTAATCGTCTGCTTCGAATTTGGAACGATGGACGAGTTCTATACACTTTGAGGTAAGACTGTTTTGAAAAGTGTAGTTACTCTAAGTTACTTTTATACCAATGTTTGATTAACTCATAAGTTCCCCTTTTTTAAAGTTGCAAAGCAAGAGATATAGAGCTCCTTTTACACATTAAAACCTAACAAGGTGCAGTGTTTTGGAAATTCTTGTTTAAGCTCAGAATAACACTGTGATTTTTAATGATGAAGTAAATAAAACATCTTTAAAAAAGAATTAAGTGAATGCTGATGTGTAAGATTCAAGTTTATTTAATTCATTGTGTTGAACATGTTATCTGCTTATTAAGAATAATCCATAATGGAAAGATGTTCATGATAAATTAAGAGAAAAAACCATCCTACTTAACCATGTACACTCCGCTAATTCTTTGTGTGTGTGCACATGCACAAGCCCACATGTATGTGTGTTGATCTCCTGAAGTACAAATTTTTAACTGTAAAAAGAGGTTATACTAAATGTATACAGAGGCGGCTTAGTTGACTAGAGAGGAAAGTGTTAGAATTGCCTGACTCATTTATGAATGTTGTTATATTACCACTTAAGACTTTGAGATTTTAGAATTATTATCTTCTAATGTGTCAAAGTCCATTATTGCAGGCCAAAATCATGTTTGAAAATCATGGAAAATATTTTCAATGCTTGAAATTATTTTTCATTTTTAATACCTATTTTTCCTTCTAAATAGATTGACAATTAATGCAGAGTGTTACCTTCAGCTTCATAACTTTCCTATGGATGAACATTCCTGTCCACTAGAATTTTCAAGCTGTAAGTGATAAAATACATGATAATGTAATAGATCAACAGATATGTAGAGACAAATGGAAGTGACAATATGACATATCAAAACTTCTGGGATGTAGCAAAAGCAGCAGTAAGAGGGAAGTTTATATCATTACGGGCCTATCTCAAGAAACAGGATAAATCCCAACTAAAAAACCTAACATTAAATCTTAAAGAACTACAAAAGAAGAACAAAGCAACCTGAAGCCAGCAGAAGAAAGGAAAGAAAAGTTAGAGCAGAACTGAATAAAATAGGGGAAAAAAGGACTACACACAAAATTAATACAACAAATAGCTTGTTCTTTGAAAATATTAATAAAATTGACAAACTTCTGTCTAGGTTCACTAAAGAAAAAAGAGAAAAGACTCATATAAACAAAAATAGATAAAAGAGAAGTTACCACAGACATCACAGATGTACAGAGGATCTTACTAGAATACTATGAAAGACTATGCCGCCAAATTTATTAACTTAGGAGTAATGGATAAGTTACTAGAAATATATAACCTTTCTAGATTGAATCATGAAAAATTGGAAAATCTAAATAGACCAATCAACAGTGAGGAAATTAAAACAACCATCAAAAACGTCCCAAAAAAGAAAAGTCCAGGAGCAGATGGCTTCACTAGTGAATTCTACCAAACACTCAGAGGAGATTTGGTACCTATCCTGCTCAAACTTTTCCAAAGAAGAGGCAATACTTCCTAACCCATTTTATGAGGCCAACATAACCTTGATACCAAAAATTAGCAAGGATAACACACATGAAATGACCTACAGACTAATATCTCTGATGAACACAGATACAAAAGTCCTAAACAAAATACTAGCAAATCGAGTAAAACTATACATCATTCCAAGGGCACAAGTATGTTTCAACTTATGCAAGTCGATCAATGTAACACACCACGTTAACAAAAGGTGAAAATCATATGAACTTATCAATAGATGCAGAAAAAGCATTTGATGAGATACAATATCCATGTATGATTAAAACACTGGATAAAATGGATAGAGAAGAAAAGTACCTCAACACAATAAAGGCCACATATGACAAACCCTCAGCTAATATCATACTCAATGGTGAAAAACTGAAAGCGTTTCCTCTAAAATCAGGAACAGACAAGGATGTGCACTCTCACCACTCTCATTCAACATAGTTCTGAAAGTCCCAGCCGGAGCAATCAGGCCACAGAAAGAAATAAAAGGCATCCAAAATGGGAATGAAGGAGATGTGTCACTTTTTGCAGATGACATGATTCTATAGATAGAAAATCCTAAAGACTCCAAGTAAAAACTATTAAAAACAATAAACAAAGTTGCAGATTCAAAATTATTGTACAAAAAATCCATTGCATAAATATATTAAAATATGTAAAATATAAAATAATGTATTCAGTAGAACAGCAATCAAGTCGAGTTCCAAAAAATTAAATTAAGCTCTATTTTCCAGAAATGCATATTCAAATATAACAACAACAAAAAGTGAAGAATTATCACAGAGAGCAGGTTAGTGTTTACCTCTAGTTGGGAGAGGAAATGCTGTATTGGAAGGGACACATGAGATTTCCTGGATGCTAGCAAGGTTCTATTTTTTAAACTTATGTGGAGTTACATGAATTATTATTTGATGATTATGTGATTATTCTTTAAAATATGGACATACATTTTATGCAAGTTTTAAAAAAATGTTTGATATATACTATAGTAGAAAAGTGAGGCAGAATTTCAAAAAATTTGTCTTTGGATAATGTTGGTATGGCAACAGGAACAAATTTGGATTTTACTAATCTATATATTTTAATTTATTATCTAGATGGATACCCTAAAAATGAAATTGAGTATAAGTGGAAAAAGCCTTCTGTAGAAGTGGCTGATCCTAAATATTGGAGATTATATCAGTTTGCATTTGTAGGGTTGCGGAACTCAACTGAAATTTCTCACACAATCTCTGGTAAGGAGGAAACACAAATTAGTGAAACTGCATTTATATTTCAATCTATGGGTTGGAATCTATACTTTTATATTTATTTTATAGCCAAAATAAAACTATTTTTTTCTTTCAGGGGATTATGTTATCATGACAATTTTTTTTGACCTGAGCAGACGAATGGGATATTTCACTATTCAGACCTACATTCCATGTATTCTGACAGTTGTACTTTCTTGGGTGTCTTTTTGGATCAATAAAGATGCAGTACCTGCAAGAACCTCACTGGGTATGACATATAATATTATGTTATAGTGTCATGGGACTTTTACAAATAATTTAATGTGGTAAAGTTTATTGTTGAATATACTTGAATATTCCTCTACACTATAGTCAAGCAAAAATTAGCAGATGCTCTATTGCAATATAGTGTTGAAATATATATATGAAAAAAAAAAAAAAAAGAATGAAATAGATTTGCAAAGACCTTGCAACTTCAGAAAATATATATATTTTTTCATTAATAGAAGTCAAGGAAAGCATAAACACACAAGAATTAACACATAAAAAGCACACACAATCGCTGAATTTTATTTAGTCAACATTTTCAATCACTTTTCATCAAGATTTTCTTTTCTTTTTAGCCAACATTTGTTGACTGGTGTGTATTTAGAAGGCTTTGAGGAGCCTTGCTCTTACAATGGTGCTAATGAATAGTCAGCTGTTCTAAAGGGCAGGTTGCTGAGAGGAACTTTCTAGGCTTCTGTAATCTATAAAATGTGTATTTAGTCCGTGAATATTTTGAGAGTTTCCTGTGAAATAAGACTGATTTAAAAGGTAATTTGTAATTCATACTTGATAAAATAGACTCTTTCTTTCTTTAGCAATCTATTTCAGTAATCAACATCACATAAGAAAATATGTCTAATTACTATACATTTGCTTAAAAATGATAACTTAAATTCATATATTGATATATAAAGACAACTCATTGATCAATTAATTCATTCCCACAAATAACACAGGAAGTGAATCACATTACTGAAAATTGTGTCTTACGAAACAAAGAAAGTTATGGTCATTGTTTTTTTAAATAGCAAAGAGGTTTTCATTTAGTTTCTATGATAGCTGGTGAATATCTGCACTTCATAAATACAGTAAAATGCAAATCACATAAAAGCGGCAAGATAAAGCCTGAGGCACCCAGCTCTCTGCTTGGAAATGCAGTTCCTTTGGGAGTCTAAACAGAAGGGGAGACATAGTTAATGGATAAAATGCAGGCATACCTGAGATTTGTTTCCTGTTTAAATAATTAGTACTTCAAATTACATTTTGTGTCAAGGTAAAGAAATGATTTTAGATGATTTATATGGTACTTTGAATATAACTTAAATATTATATATTTTTTAAACATGATTCTCATATTTTTTCCAAAGAGAATTTGAATAAATTATTTATACCATTAGGTTTGTATGAAGCCAAAAATCATATGTCATAGTGTCATGAAAGACAATAGCCAAATGAGGAACTGTGTTTTTGCATGAATTCATGTATTTAATACTAGGACTTCAACTGTAAAGATAAGTGCTGGCTCTAGCTTGAAGAACATCTCCTATAATTGTGGATCCTATGTAGTTGGAACATAAAGTTTTTTTTAAGCATACATGCATAAATGTGTGTATACACACACACACATAATTGAAGGAAAATTCCCTGAGCTCATTTATTCAATATTGCATTTTATCAAACATTTATGAAATGCTTTTGATGAAAGAGGCAGTGTTCTAGGCGCTTTAGCATTAACAATAAACAATATTTATAAAAACCTCATGTTCGAGGCATTTATGTCTTAATGATGTATGTAGTTAATGTACAAATATAAAAGATATAGAATGAGTAATAAAGGTTATAGAGAAAAAACGAAGAAAATGGCTACAGAATGGCCCTGGATGTTGACAGCTCTAGTGTTTGCTATTTGACCTTGTGGAGGCAGCCGAGGCCTCTCCGAGGAGCCGGCCCGGTGGGCATCTGGCAGGGGGCCCGCGAGGTTTTGAGGCTGGACCTTGGTCACCGCGCCATGCCTGGCCTTCAGGAAGAGAACTTGACTAGAGCTCACTGACAAGTGGTAGAAAATGAGACCAGAGGTGTGGGCAGTTGTTAGATTATGTAAGTTCTAGTAGGTCTTTCTAAGGACTTTGGGTTTTATTCTAAATGTGGTAGGAGATTATTGCAGGAATTTGAGCAGAGAAAGTCATGGAGGAAGAGGAAATGTCAGTGACTCTGCTTAATAGCTCAATAGAATTCAAAAGACTAAAATTTTCCAGAGTACATTTTCTGACAAAAATAGAGGTGAATTAAAAATTACTAAAAATAGTACAGATAATAATGACCTCATATATTTAGAAATTAAAACATGGCCTTTTCGATAACCCTTGGGTCAAAAGAGAAATTAGAAAATATTGCAAAACTAAATTTTAATAGACATTTAACATATAAATGTTTGCAAGATACAGGTAAAGCATTGCTTAAAGGGAACATTATAGCTTTGGAATGCTAATATTGGAAAGGAGGGATGATTTTAAAGTCCATATTCTAAGTGTCCTCTTCAAGAACAAACAAATAAAATCAATACCTTTGTGCAGGGTGGGGCAGAAGTAGGTTTCCAGGCAGCCTCAAAAGAGTTAAAAATTGGATGGTCTATTACTATAGAGGAAAGGAGAGAGATGGGCACAGGGAGTCAACTATTTGCAGTCCGCAGAATTTAGATGATTAAAACACACAGACACAAAGAACACTTTGAACATAATGTAACTATGGTTACCGGTTTTTTTTCTTTCTGTAAATCACAGTAATCATACCCTTTTGTGTCCATTGTTTATTTCCACTCACAATATTGCCAAATCAGATGAAAGAGTAAGAACGGTCTGTGAGGCTATTTTTCATCTTCTACTGTTGTTTCCCTCCCTCCACAGGTATTACCACAGTTTTGACTATGACCACTCTGAGTACAATAGCCAGGAAGTCATTGCCTAAGGTTTCTTATGTCACTGCGATGGATCTCTTTGTTTCTGTGTGTTTCATTTTCGTTTTTGCAGCCTTGATGGAATATGGCACCTTGCATTATTTTACCAGCAACAAAAAAGCAAAGACTGCTAGAGATAGAAAGCTCAAAAACAAGGCCTCGGTATGTTAAAAATCTTTATTTTATAAATAGCCATTGACTGTTAGAGATGCTGTTTTGAACACTCATACTTACTTAGACTAATATGGGTGCTTGAGGGACCGTGATAAAAAATTAAATTAAATTAAAATGGAACTGGAGTACCTCACGTTGCCCACCAAGGAAAGTGTGTTTATATTTCCCCTTAGAAAGGGCTCCTGGGTCTCCACTGTAAAGACTGGTTTCATGTGCTGTGAATTTTCCCCAAGTGCTAGATACTTGTACCTAAAAAATTATGTAAGATCATTCTTTAAAGAGATTCTATGTTTGTCTGAGGATTTGGAATTTGAACAACAGGCGGCCCAAAAAATTACCTTACCTTTTAGAGAAAAGGTTCCTCTTTAACACTGGTATTCAACTGTGTTTGAGTCACAGCTACACAGTTCCTTTTGGTTTCTGTATGTCTATATTCCCTTACCCCCTCTTTCCAATCATGTATCTATCTTAACTTACATCGCATCGGATTGATATATTAGAATTGATTCTAAGATACTCAAGTGTTGGATGATTGACTGTAATTTCTTGATATAATGGGCGTTATAAAACCTTGAAGTAATAACTAACAGAGATCTTGTCAGGCGCTCCTCTAAGTATTTTACATGTGTGATTTCATTATGCTCATTTGAGTACAAGTTCAGTAATTTGCACAAGGACAGCCTCGGGAAGTGAAGGATCCAAGACGTAAAACCCGGTATTTTTTTAGTGCCAGCATCAAGTTTGTAACCCTTACTTTATATTTCCTTTTATCAGAAAACTCAGAAAGTAAACATCCATTTATGGATCTCCAATATTAATTTAGAAAAGCACTCCATTGCTGACTCCAGAAAATGTTTTCAACGTGGACTTGTTCCAAAATATCCAAGTAAAGGAGAACTGTATAAAATTGCCATGCAAGGGTGGGAAGCAGAGTTTTCCATATTATCTCCTAACCTTGTAACTTCTAGGATTCAGTGCTTCTTTTCTCCCTCCCCCATTTTCCATTAGTTTCTCCATAAAACTTCACCATACTTATAAATTATATTTTACTTTTCATGTTATACGCCAAGGAACAAATCTTTGTGAATTTGTTTTCAGCTTTCCACAATATTCCAAGAAAGCAGAGCACATTACTGGCTGTACACATTTGAGAACTTGCATTGTAGAATCAGCCTGTGCGTTTCTCAAGTTAACATTATTTTAACTTATTCATAGGACATAATATGACCCCTGTATGGACAAACCATCAAAGGGCAATGATGTCAAATTTAATATTGATTTGATAAATTTTAGGTAGAGAACAACGCAGGTTTTCTACCATTTTCCTTTCATCCAGGCCAAGCATCCTCTCTGGATTTACCATTTCATTATTTACTCATCCGCAGCTATGCTCAGTTACTACCTTGAAAATTTTACTTTTGGAAATTGTGAATGAAAGCCAGACAGTGTCCAATCTCACATGGATTCTCTGATTCCATTCTGAGAATATCTAATGTAGGTACTATTTTTATAACATCTAAGGACACTCAACCAATAAGTGGCTGCGGCTAATTACTTTGACACCACATCAGGCACTCTCGATCACATTGCATGTCACAGCTACTCAGGAAGCTACAAATGAGAGTGCAGACTTTACAGTTATGATGTTTACTTCATCGTTCATTCGCCAAATATTAAGGACACCCATGCTCTAAGCACTGCTTTAGAATATTTATTTAAGAAAAAATCTGCACGTTGAGTATTTAAAATTTAGCATCAAGCCCAGGAAACAAAATAGTAAAGATGAAAAAATAAGGAATAAAAATTAAATGAGAACTTTACAGCACTAAATTTCATATATCAAAAGTTTAATTTGACATATTATAATTGACTACCTGGGTACAAAAAGTATTTTCTTAGAGCTATCCAAAATAGTTCTACAGTCTTTTCTTTCTGTTCAGTTATGTGATTCATGAGCTCTTTCAATACTAAATGTCACTTTGAGTGAAAAGCTGGGATCAATAATCAAATATGACTCCCTGCCTGATTCAGTAATACCTTTTTGCTAATCAGGTAAATCAATATGAGTGCACTTTATAAAGACTAGACACCTCCACTTGCCCTTTTCTCAAATGTGGTACTTGAGAGCTCTGTGGAACCTGCTTTTCCCTTTCCTCCATGGTGATCAAATGCACAACCTGGACGGGAAATCTCTCCCCCACCTGCCTTCTTCCCTTCCCCCTCCTTTCTCCCTCCTTCGTTCACCTTCCTTCCATCTCCCCACTTTTTTTATAAGCTCAAAATTCTGAATAGTTTAAAATGCAGTATTTTTCCTTTTTTACCCTTAAGTTACTGCAATAGTCAGGCCAGGACCAAAGACCTTGAGTAGAGTCATCGAAAGGTCAGTAGGTCTGTTATGAAGCAAAGCTAAAAATCTCCCTGATGATGCCTCTGACTGCTTAACTGAGAATCCCAGAATACCCCCATTTATTGTAGTTACAAACAGGTGTTTGAACACAATAGATTTTTAACTTCAATGAACCCTCTTAGAAAAACATAAATCAATTAAGATGCTTTCTACCTTAGTCTCCATATGATATATTAGGCCTTTTCTCCCTCCCTCCCTCCCTCCCTCCCTCCCTCCCTCCCTCCCTCCCTCCCTCCCTCCCTCCCTCCCTCCCTCCCTCCCTTCCTTAATATTTTTTCTTTCTTCTTCAATTTTCGTTGTAAATGTCCATGACGTTTTGATTTGGTTCCTATGTCCATCCAATATATGTAATTGTGCTTTTATTTCTACTCATTAAAATTGTGTCAATATCTATTTTCCAGAAAAATTAAAAAGTTAACTATGTTGGGACATATAATTAAAATTATCTATGAAACTGGTAAAGGTCACAGAAATACAGTAGTAGTAAACCAGTCATTACCAACTGAAGAGCAGTTCACGTAGAATACTCAGTCTATAGATGGTTAGAAATCTCAGGAAACTGTGTTATACTCACACCAGTGGCCTGATTTATCCATCTGAGGATAGAACTTATCAGTAATCTCTCAATTTGATTAAAATGTAAAATGATAGAGATTTATTTCACCAACCATGAACAAGACACTTTGGAGGGAAAAATGATAAAATGTGTTTTCTGCTTTCCGGGATCTTTAAATCTAGCTGTAGAAAAATACATCGGGCATGTAAATGCAAGGTAATAAAGCACAATGCACAGAACAGACCAATGTAAAAGTCAAAAGTAAAAAAAGGTACCACAAGGGAATTAGGAATCAGGTGACGGGTTTGAAATACTTTCTCAGAGGCACAATGTTCTCTGTGATGTATGTGAGTAACAGACATTTGTAAAGGAGATGTTCCTATTGAAGATCTTGCTCGCACGCCCCGGCCGGGGAAGCACCGCTTAGCCAGCGTGCGGCCGAGGGGAGGCCCGCTGTGCCCGAGGGGCCGCGTGAAGCACCCGGTGCCCGGTGGGGTGGTTTCCATCCCACCCTCCCTGCTCGGGGCAGCCCGAGGGCAGCACGGCCCCCACGCCGCTGATCCTCTGCCCGAGCCTCTTCTCAACCGGGGCTCCTTCGGCCCGTGTTACCCACCTGCCTGTTCCTGCCTGTTCTTTGTCTGTTAAAAACTCATCACCAGTTCTGGCGTGTGATGGGCAGCTCAGCATCACCAAGACCCAAATTTATGTGTTTTCTTAACACCGAAGTACCTTTTGTAGTTTTTGAAATTCTGACTGGTTCTGTGAAAGTGCAATGGAGAAAACCTATGGTTGTGTTGGCATTTTCATGTGGAACTTTTAAATGAAAAAATTAATAATAGTAACAGTCAATATTACATAACATCAATAACATGGCCTAATATATTTTCATTCACATTACTAATATTTAATAGCATATAATTAATGATATTAGTATATGATATGATACTTATATCATGTAAATTCGTATCTAAATATAATTTGTTTTATAAAAAATATAAATGTTTTATTTACTACGTAATAATATTTAATTGATACTAGTATGTCTTGGTACTTAAAATGTAATTTGTATATTTAATGATGTTATTAACATATGTAATATAGCATTTAATATACAACCAGATACATATGCACATGTAATAATGAGAATGTAATCAATTCTTCAAAATGGTAAGTTCAGCTATATCCTTAGTGACTTTTTGAAATAACAAAAAAAGGCATGTTCTCAAAACTATCATTGGAAGAGTAAATCCTATTCAAATTTGTAGTTTCTTTTGTATCACTTCAACTAATTAAGTTTTACCTTTTCAGTGCTTGCTATTTGGTGGGGGGCACAGGATCTTTACTTGGAAAGTTACAAGTTGGCTAATATAGTAGCACTTTAGATAAGTAAGGACTGGAATATTTATATTCTTCAGAGTAATCTTTCAGTAGTTTCCAGGGTGACAGGTCTGTCAGTCAAAATATTTATTTTATTGATATTGCATCAGGTCTTTGACTATTTTTCTCAGCACTTATAAAGTCTATTTCCATTCACATTCATTATTCATTAAAGTGTAATTTCTTTCAGTTTCTGAATTTTTGGTGTTTGGGGTCGGACAGCAGGAAACTGGGATATGGTCGATGTAAGGTGTCACTGCCACCGGAGCTCTCCACGGTCTTTGACCACTAGAGATTAGTCCAGTTTTTAAATGATGCATTTGTAGTTTTTCTCTGTTTTTGTGCACTTTGGTGCTTAATCATCCCTTTCATATACAATTGATATCTTCTGACAAGCACACTATATTTCCATTTATTGCAGCTCTGAGTGATATGTAAAATGTGTTTTATACCATATAACCTTGAAATTGCCAAATATCAAACTTGTATTTTAATCACCTTTCACTCTGATTAGCATTTGAACTATGCTATTTAAGTATTAAGTGACAACGAAATGAATACCAATGTCTCAATTTTTTTTTTTTACACAATTTTAGTACTCCACTAAAATTTAGGAGTCTAGTAAAGTATCCCCAAGTGTCAACCTCAAAAGATCTGTCATTAACGTGTAATGATACACTGCCTCTGCTTTTTATGACACATTTTAAGCTCGTGGAATCATGAATTTATTTGTGTTTAGGGCATTTCGCCTTATCTCCAGGCTCCACATTTTGTTTCCAATATGGATATTATGACTTGTCTGATGCGTTTATCTTTTTAAAATATCACAAAATGTGACTATTTGCTTCTTTTTGCATATGCTGAATTTTTAATATTTAGTGGTTTGGATTCTATATTTTTGTTAAAAATAAAATGAATTTAAATACATTTTATACATTTAAATGAATTTAAATGTCCACATTTTAAGAAGTTCTAAGTTTTTGTTTTTAATTTTTCAAATCTTTCCATATACTATTTCATTGTCATGGCTTTGTGATATATTTATTCCACATTTAAGATGAAAACAAATTAGAAAAAATTTAGATCAGGTTAAAAGAGTTTTTAATAATGTCAGCATTATATCTGCTGTTTAGATAATAATATCCCCTGAAAGATGCAGGAGTTCTGCAGAATAAGAGTTACTAAAATTTCAGTCTTCATTCACATTTTAGTTGCTATTTTACTCAAGGGCTTATTAACTTTTTTCTGGTAACATTTTGCATAAGGTCCAGTTTTTGTAGTTATTTTGTTGTTTGTTTGAACACATACTTTATAGCCAATTGTGATATATTCTCTTCAGCAATCAACCAGTAACAATAGCAGCAATAAGTATTACCTATTGGCAGCTGAACGATTACTATGTTTCAAATATTTAGCTTGGTGCTTTATGTACCTCATCTCATTTTATCACCAGACAGATCCATGTGTGGTCATTGTGACTTGTGCCGCAGAAGGCACAGAGGCAGAGCAGAAACATTTCCTGCTCAAGGTCACACAGCTCCTCTGGGCGGAGCGGGAATTTCTAACCAAGCCCGACCGACTCCAAGGCGATTGTTTTACTGTTCCGTAGTATCCTGGGCTAGTTTGATTTTTATATTTTAAAACGTTATTTTTATTATTTAAGTATTATTCAGAACCTGTTATCATAAAAAGTCAAATGATATGTGTCCCAAATAATCCTGATAATAATAGTAGGTATTATTACTGGGCAAGATGAAACACTGATCATTTAACATAAGCTATGGCATATAGTCATCACAGCCGTCACAAAAATTAGGTGCTGGTATAATTTTAGCTTTGAGGATAGCTACATAGGTGGAATGAGACAAATTTTGCACTCCAGTTGTTCTGGAACCTGAGTTTTTAACTTCTGCTCGTTCTTTCCCCCAAATATGGTGCCTTAAGCTCACCCATTACTACAAGCCCATCATACCATTTTTTATTCATTCACAGCTCCTCAAAGCTTGTTTACATGACCGAAATGTCATCTTTGCTATTTTTCTCATTATTACTAAAATAAATAACTTACATAATATAATAGCAAACAGACATTTATGGCATCGTAAATGTTTTAGTGTAAAACACCATGGAAATACACAGTTTATTTTTGTTTTAGCATTAGAATCATTCCTAATATTTTAGTGGATCATCTTTCTGAAGGTACAGCATAGATTTCATTTCTGAGGGGTGTTTCTTCTGCAAGATCTTTAAAATGTAAACTAATATTAAGCTGTGTGTTACAAAGGAAAGTATACTCTAAAAACCCATTAGAACTGAATAGCTGTTTGGTTGTTGGAAGGCAAGGTTATTTTTGCTGCATTGTTGTAGAGTCTGCCTTGAGGGGACACGCTGATCTTTTCTTCATGCTGTTTTCTTTCCCATCTGTTATTTTACGCAGATATCCCCTGCACTCCATGCTGGATCCACTCTGATTCCAATGAACAGCATCTCTGTGCCCCATGGCGAAGATGACTACGGGTACCAGTGCCTGGAGGGCAAAGACTGCGCCAGCTTCTTCTGCTGCTTCGAGGACTGCAGGACGGGCTCGTGGCGCCAGGGCCGCCTGCACATCCGCGTGGCCAAGATCGACTCCTACTCGCGCATCTTCTTCCCCACCGCCTTCGCCCTGTTCAACCTGGTCTACTGGGTTGGCTACCTTTACTTATAATTCTCCCTGCTAAGGAAAACCCTGAGCCCGACTAACCCCAATAGAACCTTCAGGAGCTTGAGGTTTAAATTTAAAATCCAGAGAAACCAATGACTTATTATTGCAACCATTTTAAGACTTTCATAGGTAAGTGAAGTACAAGTTTGCATATTAAGTTACTTAAATGTATGTAAAACAGGTTACTTGAAAATTCAGCCTATTAAAAATACTGTTCTATATTTTTACTTGAATTTTATTTATTTTACTGAAATCGCATTAGGATTTTGAACTAAGTTCCTTGATTCTTATTTTAAAGATAGAATAATTTTAATACATATTTTATTTAAATATAATCTATATATGTGGGAGCCTAAGCTAATATGTAGTAATTTTTTGCCTGGAAAATATCGTTAATTGGATTTTTTCTTACTTTTTACTTGTATGCCCTGTTTGGAATAGAGCATTTTAAAAACATAAAGCCATGATTTCCTGGGATTTATTTTCCAGATATTTTATTCCAAGGAAGAAATTAATTTATTTATAAATTTTTTATTAATTAAAGAAGAACATGCCAATTTTTACATAATTAAAAGGCCAATTTTTATCTCTTTTAGTCAAATCTATTTCCTGACACACTATTAAATAAAACCATGGTTACATTTAGTTTCTTATTTTTATTAAATCTATTGGGGTGATATTGGTTAATAAGATTATATAGGTTTTTTGATGATTTACAAACTAGGATGGAAACCACCAAAGTCATCTTTTTAAAATACAAGGTTAAAAAAAAAAGGAATGTTACATTTAACTATTTTATTCTCTGTTTTGTAGCATTTATGTAGTATAAGGCGTTAACACTGAAATATTTAGCTCTACCAATACTGGAATTAAATGGAGAGCAAATTGTTTTTTTCTGTATGTTCTTCAAAGGTGTTACATTCCCTAAATTAACAAAAACACTGAGGAACTGTGCTTTGTGGTTAAAGAATCATTACCTAGCAAATTGAGCAACAGTTCATATTGAGGGTAGGTCCTAAATATGAACTATTAACATTTTCAGACTAGAAATGCTCTGGAAGCATAGTTTTAAGCATTTGTCACAGACTGCCTTTTCCATCTCCTAAGTTTGGACCCTGCCAGTTTTCTGACTTCTTTACAAATCGTTATAATGTTCTCTGCTAGGAGATGATAACAGGCCCCAGTCACATCAAAGGTGCACTGAGAGGCCCTCTGACGAACGCGAGTGTGGGCTCTAAACTGTTAGAGACAGGAGCAGAGAAGTTTTCACTCTAATTTAAAGCCTGTTGGTTAATAGTTTTCAAAACATGTCTTTTGTTAAGAGGGAGTTAATTTAAGCTTTAATCCTTATATTCTTGTAACTAGTTTGGCATATCAATTGTTTATAAGAAACACATATTCATTATCGCCTAATTTTCTAGAATATTTCCAGAGCTATCTTGGAGGTAAAATTTAAGAATTGTTTTTCCATCGCCAAGAGCAACTATCAGGATGAAGTTTTTTTGATAAAGGCCTATCTTATGTTAAGTGGATGAAGCTTTCACCTGTACATTTGACACTCTAGTTTTTAACACAATAATTCCTTCACATGGTTAGTGAATACCTGAGTGAGTGTCTGTCATGTTTATACTTATGTTTTTAGAATATAGCTGTTTAAAAATCTAAATGTATTTCATTGTGTGCTCCCCAGATAAGTCTGAGTTTTTTACTATGCTTATAAACCTCTAAAAAAAGTAAGCATAAATGAAACAATAATGTCCAGATATCCACCGACACTGCTTTTTTTGAATGGAGAGCCAAAGTAAACTTTGGCCATGTAATATATCCATTTACGGATTAGTCATGCATTCATTTTTATAACATCAAGTATTGGTAGATATTCTTAAGGTGACCATTAATTTAGAGTTAAAATAAAAGTACCCATGAAGAATAAAACATTTCACTACAATGTATTATAGCTATTTCCATAATACATTTTCAAAGGAAATGCAGTTTTAAGCTGTATTCTGCTCATTGTCATGGGGGCAAAGCTAATTCTGGGATTTTTTAAAGTCTATCTGAGCATGACTGTATTTTAAAATACTCAAAAATGTTTAGTATAAATAGCTTTGCTTTTCTCATTGGTGTTCCATTAACCTGACTTTAAATGTTGACAATATTTACAAGGGAAAAATAAAATTGATAAAAATAATAAAAGATGTTTTTCCATATACATTCATTGTATATACCATCAAAACAACAACTTTGTTTTCAGAACCAGTGCTATTTTGAGCGATTTTATTTAAACACATAGACCAGAAACAGAGGTATACAAATATTATTTCCAAAAATAAGAATACAGATGGAAGTGCAGTTTGACTCTGTATAAGAAATCAAGTAGAGCTTACTTTCAAAGGGGTGCAGTTGAATTACTACTCTTCTTTAAAAAACTTTTCCCAACTTGAGAAATATGCTTTCTTCAATCCTTTTTCCGGGGAGTTATATCTTAATTTATTGGATCCTGCAACTTGTGTTTCCTAGCTGCTTTCCATGTTTTTAAAACTAACCTAAGAGATGGATAAAGGATGGTAGGAATAATTGGAGCAGAGGGATAGAGATTCATTTGGAAAATGTGAATTCAGACAAACCATCCTCTAAATAAGTGACCAGGATCTAAAAGGTCTGAGAAGGGATATTACGACTGGTACAACTTTATTTTCTTGGATTTACAATTGCATGGTAATATTTTATTAATCTTCAATTGCACAGATACACTCAGACTCACTTGAAATTAATTCCTAAAATACCAAATTGTTTCTGAAAAAACAAAACAAAAAACAAATGCATAAGATTATCTGGGAATTCAGTAATGGAAGGGGAAAATTGCTCAGTAAATTTATATAAATATAAAGCTTTAATTTGAGTAGGAATTACACAGTTCATTGGGTTTATTTTAAGTTAAAGACATATTTTTCTGAGGAGTTTTTGAAGCTAATGAACCTCTAGGTTAAGGCACAGAAACTTGTGTAAATAAATGGACAATCTCCAGGTTTTCTTTTTTTTAATGGTTTCCTAAATTCTGACATCAGTATATAGTCATAAAATATTCTATATTTTTGCTTAAGAGCAAGGCCAAAACTGAGGGCAGAATGCTCACCAATGATTTAGCATAAAAAAGAATGTTTGCTAGTACTTTCACATCAAGGGGACCATAATTGTAAAAGGTGAAATTGTGTTCCCAGTCAATATGTTGTAACGAGATGCATCTTATACTTTTATTATACAAGAGGAGATTTAATAATCACATAATTAATGAATAAATACATATATAAAATCATCAAAGTTCTATACCAATGACTATTTCCACTCTTGCTACATTTTCTGTAGCAAGATACCACATTTGCAATTATTTCATCGATCATATTGCTGGAGTTGAAGTTATTCAATGATTTATCATTTGTGCCAACCCAAACATTTTGAAAATAATTTCTCACCAAGCTATTTTTCTTTATGTCATCAAATTTATGTCACTCCTCAGTGTCATATCATATGAAGTCCAGACATACTTGGGATTATGTTTTTGTTGGTCATCACTGTTTTTTACTGCTAGGAAGCCCTTGACAGGCCACTAGAAAGTCACAGAAACCCTTACTAACTCTCTATGAAAACAAAACAAAATGAAAAACCTTTCCAAATGGAGTTTCCAAACGCTATTGACCACATAGCCCTAGTAAATATAAAAAAAAGAGGCTCAGTTCTTCCTCTTTTCAGTTTGCATTTTGAAAGTGGCATAAAATATTATGCACTTTTTATGTATAAGGAACATAGATGCAATAAGGAATACATAAAGATGAACTCTCAAGGAACATATATATATATAATCAGATGATTAGTTATACAATTTAAGGGAGAGGGGATACCTCTGGGAAAGTTTCTCAGAGGAAATGTGTTTAGAGGTGGGAGCTTGAGATTCAGTGTGTCAGTAGGTGAAGTTGACAGGGATCACCCTTTCCAGTTGAGTAAACAGCTTGAATAAAGAAACAGAAGCATGGGCTCAAATTAAAAGGTTAAGATTCACATGGAGGCACTCAAAGATGCTGCAAGAAAGATAGTTTGAGCCCTATGGTAGAGAGGCAAGACTGTGACCTTCAGGAGGCCGGGTGGCACTGTCCATTTGCGGGTTCACAAAGGTGCTTGAGCACAGGAGCGCCATCATGAGCTCTGCAGAAGTTTCAACTTGTTAGTGAGTGAGATTTGGAGGAAGCAAAGCCTCACATACTAAAATATTTGAGGTAAGAGAGGAGGAAGGTCAATACTCCAGTGATAGAAGTTCAACGGAGAAGGAGGGAGGATAGCCCCTGAATAAGAGTGTCAGTGACACACATGAGGCCGTGACTAATAGAGAGCATTGAGAGACACGACTGTGAGGGGGAGGAGTCCTGCACTGAATAGTACACATTCGTGTGCAAGTAGACACTAGACCACAACAAGGAAATTCTGTTTATATTGTGATTTTTCTGCCATTACTTTGGACATTTTAAATCAAAGGCTCATTTTTTTCTATTGATCTTTGTTTTTCCCATGTTAGAGATGAAGAAAATAATAATATCTTGAAGTACAAATCATAAGGCAAGTCTGTCTAGGTTATTATTTTTTAAATAATGTTACTTATTAAAAGGGCTTTCTCTTCAAATAACTTTCTTTTCTTTCTTTCTAACTGAGGGGGTGGGGGAATGTATTTGGACAAAGAGGAAAGGAAGGGAACTGTGAAAAGAAATTGGCTGCTGTAGAACCAGATAAACCCAGGAAGTTGATTTCTGACTCTGAAACAATTTCTGAAATATTTGTCTCAAAATAAATGTTTATTGTTGAACAATGAAATTTACCTTGAACCTTTGAGTCTGTAAACAGGTAAGAAGAGCCTGTGTTAACAGCAATGCAGTTAAGCAGAAAGGGCTAATTAACAGACTTGACACATGGTTCACCTAAATGGAAATATTTTGGGTCTTCATAAATCACTGTAATAACAGTTGTTTGTGTTTATTAAGTGTATGTAGGCACTTTGTACAGTAAAATTCTGTGGCTTGTGATTGTAATGGCGACGCTGTGTGCTCCTGCTTCATCATTCTGGGAGTATTTTGTGAGTGTGTGGTGAAGGTATCTCACATTTTTGAAGTGTTCTGTACTTTCATGATTCTAAGTGCAAAATAAACTCTACCTTGTTATGAAATAAAGGATCACACTCTCTTAAATGTGTATTTCAATAGTTTTGTACAGGTAAGTTATTTTATTCTGAGTATGTAATCAAAACTTTAGCATTAAATTTCTGATCAATGTTGTTTCACATTTTCCAATTATGAAAATAAATTTTGAGTGTGTCTTTATTAGAGAGTTCTGAAAATAAGTTGAACTATAAAAGCTTAGGAAAAGATAGTTAATGTTTATGTATGATTTTCACTGCAGAGACTATGAATTTATGGATTATTCTAACAACCTATGATTTTATCCTAACCTGAACTGCCAGATACTCTCCCCTGGTGAGTTGATAAGGGCACTATATATTAGCTGGGATTAATACTCAAGCCATTCCAAATATCCTGCATTATGAAAATATTTTGTTTCATTTGACCAAAATTAATGAACGAAAATTGATAGCCCAAAAATCAGGAAAGTGGGTAACTTCTGCCTCAACCTTTTAGCTCTCCCTTCTCTGCCACCAAAACACAGTACTTAAAAAAAATTGTGATTCTTTAAGTCCAATGTTGTTTTCATAGAAAGCTGAAGAAAATGGGGGAGAAGTTAATGTTTCTTGAGCACCTGCCATATGTCTGGAACTTTAAATGCCTCATATATTAAAATTTTACTTTTCAAATCAAAGGGCTCTATTTAACTGATGGAAAAACCAAGGTTCAGTGTAATAGATACATGTTCCAAGCTCATATACCTGTAACTTGAGATTAAATTTAGGTACCTATGGCTGTAGAGATCATTATCTTTCAATTACAAGAAAGTGCTCTGATGACAAAGTGATTCTTCATATTCCAACTAGAACAGGTTTCCTTCACAAAAGAGAATTTCAGACCTAATTAAATAACCCACTCAATCGTGTTTAAAGCTCAGAAGCACCATAATATTCAGTAAGAGCATAATCTTTATCTCCTCATTTTCAATGTAAACTTAATTTCAGCTGAAACATTTGAAACATGTAAAGTGTTCTAAAAAATTATTCCTGCTATCCAATAAAATATAATACAATATTGACTTTTTAAAATTTATTGGCAGGACATTCGTTAATAAAATTATATGTTTAAAGTGTACAATTCAATGACACATCATCTGTATCTTGCACGGTGTGCCCACCCCCAAAGTCAAATCTTCCGTCACCACATATTTGACCCCCTTTAACCTTTACTTCCCCCTCACCCCCTTCCCTCTGGTAACCATACCCTGTTGTCTGCGTCTATGAGATTTTGTTTGTTTTCTTGTGTATGTGTTTTATACCCCTCGTCTGAGTGAAATCACACTGCCTCACGCCCGAGGAGCGGCTGCGATCAACAGGACAGGTCCTAAGTGCTGGAGAGGCTGTGGGGAAGAGGAGCACCGCGCCCTGCTGCTGGGAGTGTAGCCGGCACAGCCCCTATGCAAACAGCAAACTGCACGGAGGCCCCCCAGAACGAGTAGAGCTACCACATGGCCCAGAAACCCCTCTTCTGGCATCTACCTGAAGAATTTGAAGACATTTATTTGCAAAGAACATGCCCCTGAAGGTTCCCTGCAGCACCATGCATGGTGGCCGAGACATGGAAACGACAGGCGTGTCCTTGTGGATAAAGGGGACGTGGTGCATGTACGCCATGGAACACTCCTCAGGCGTGAGAAAAGAGGCAATACTGCCGTTTTGGATCTTAAAAATATAATGTTAAGTGAAATAAGCCAGACAGAAAAAGTTAAGCATTGAGCTTTTTGAAAGGGAATTGACAAAGGACGCCCACAGCCTTTCCCTGCGCAGGTCCGAGGCTGCGCTGTAAGGGCGAGCTTAGTAGGTGCAACAGAAACCAAGCCTAACCGTCTGCTCTCCGGCACTTTCCAGAAAAAGTTCACCAGCACCTGTATTGAGATCACTTTACTGTGCTATTTAGAAAGACACCACATTTAAAAAACCCATTCTCTCAATTTTTAAAATGTTAATTTTAAAAGAAAAAGATCCTCGTTGAAAAGTTTGATATGAAATAATGCAAGTAATTGCTCGTCACCGTACTTTATAGTCTCAATTCCTCTCAAATAGATATTAATCAACACTATGTTCACTTTTTTAGAATCTGTCAAAAAGTTTTTGTAAATCTATTCTATTAATGAACTCTAAAATTAACACATGCTTTAAGTAAAAAAGTAATAAATGCGAATATTAAAATATGTTTAACATTTCCCCCTTGAGACAGCCTAGAGTCTGTTTTCTTATTAAACTTGTTTGTTTCAATATAAAACATTGCTTTTAACATTTTTCACTGTATTAGAGCCCAAGCAAGGCTTTCTGAATAATTTCATTGGAATAAATATTTAATCTACCCTGCACATTATTCGCGTACATTCCCTCTGCATCTCAGAATGTGCACTTTAATTTTTAAAATTTACATTTCAAATAGTCACAAAAAGTAGTTTGTTAAAAATGTCACACTCTGAATAAAACAGGAAAGCTTCTTTAAGACAATACTACGCAATAGGTAACCTTTGTAGTGACACACTCAGCATTCACAATAAGATCTCTGAGTACTGATTCACGTACACTACTACAATTTTCTTATATTCATCCTAAGATGTAGATTTTTAATTTTTGATTTCTTTTAGCTTTTACCCTTCAAATTACTGTGCTAAGATTTTAATTCTTTGTGTTGACTTGTCCTTTTAGAAGATGAGTGATAAAATATTCTGAAACAATGCAAGCCTCACTTTGCATTAATATTAATAATTAATATTAGCATGTTGCTTAACTATACAGCGTCTTTGTAGTTGTAATCTCAGCTGAGAAGCACAAAGCTTATGGCATGGGAGTGACCAACAGTAAGTGACTCCAACTGACAAATAAGACAGGGAGCCACAGAGCATGGATGGTTTATACCACGTACCACATCCCAAGTTCAAGCCTTGTGCTCCTAACTTTGTGTTTACAACATAACTCTGGGCTTTAAGGCATATTATAAAATTTTTTGAATAATTTTTACTGCGCAACTAATCCCTCCCACCTTCCCTGACCTCATCTCCTCAAGGGTGAGGAACGAAGGTAAGAAAACATATTCTCACCATAAAGTGTTTCTGATGATTGTCAGTCATGGTCCTGGAGGCTAATGAGATCCTCAAATTGTGAAACTGGAGGGGTGTTTAATTGAAGGACAGTTCTCAAAAGCGTGGGAAAGAGTTAGCAAAGCCCCCAAGTATCTTCCAGGATCCTGAAACTAATTCCAGAAGTGGGAGCTAATGGCAGAGGGCCAAATGAGGAGGGAGGGGGTGCAGGAAGCTGTAAGAAAAACAAGATGTGGCTGAAAGGAAACTTGGCTGGCACTGTGACCTTCAGCGGAAGGACAAACATAACTTGTGGCAACTCTGCCGGGGGCAACCTGTGGAATAAATACCTCAGTGGCATGGCTCCCCTTCTTTCCACTGACATTTCTGCTAGTGTTCTCCACTGGCAAACACTACCTGGAAGCCGTGGGGCAAGGGGGCATTTGATCTAATTCAGACAGGCCAGTTTTCTGGGACACAGAGCTGAGAGGAGAAGGGTGGTGAGATTTGGAAGGAAACATAAAAAACCCAGGAAAAATGTTTGAGGACACTACCAGGAGATTCAGAATTGATTAAATTTAATGCACTTTATGGTCCCATATTTATATCTTCCCTAATGGAAAACAAGAGAGGAAGCCCCCGGCAAGCCTGAGCTCTGTGCCTTTCATTGCAAGGGTAATAGCTCTGGCTGGGCCAGGAAGCCTTGGCAAGTGTGATTTATGCAACAAAGAATAGCTCCATTTTTCCTGATACTGGCAGGTAAAATTTTGGCACATTGGTGCAGTAAATGTCTAGGTATATGTTTGTTCTAAGAGCCAAAGGCTAATTTACCAGAATTTTTTTTTTTTTAAATATATCTTTATTGATTTCAGAGAGAGGAAAGGAGAGGAAGAGAGATAGAAACATCAATGATGAGAGAGTCATTGATCGAGCCCACAACCCGGGCATGTGCCCTGACCGGGAATCGAACCCCGATCGCCTGGATCCTAGGTTGATGGTCAACCGCTGAGCCACACCTGGCCGGGCAATTTACCAGAATTTTTTAAAATTGACAATTGTTGCCATAATACCGGTTAGTACAATTGTTAATTTTCTTTGCCTCTATAGTACACCTTTTTTCCTTGACAGTTTAATGGAGGAAGAGACTCTTGACCAAGAAATATAAAATCTGGGCCTCCAGATCTTCCTTTCTTGCTAGGATTATAACAATATGACATAGTTTCTGACTTCAATAATTGTTACAAGCGAGAGTAAAATAGTGTATACTGAGTTTTTACCATATGCTCAGAATTATTTTTAAAAAGTCAATCAAGAATTAGGGTGAAACTTTAAAATGTAGTATTGAGTGGTCTGCGGTTGAATATCTGTGGTGTGACATGAGCACATCATAGTTCAGTTCTAATTTAATCACCTTCAACAGAAAACTGTAATACTGCAGGAAATTTTAGGTGACACATTGAACTAACTATAGTGGAACTAAGAGCCATGTTTTTCTATGAGGACTTGTGAGAAGAAATGGCTTCTGAGAATGAAAAAATGAGTGGGCAATAAAAAATAAGATGAAAATAAGAAAAAGTAATTATAGCAAGTGCATAATATGTAGTTGGCACATTATGCACTTCTAAGAGTTCTGAGAGTTCTAATTATAATAACTAGCTTAATCCTTAGAGCATTCCTAAGTATTAGCTATTTTTATTAGCCTCAATTTAATCAAGAGAAACTGAGGCACAGACTAGTTGAGATACTTGCCCAAGGACACAGGGAAAGTGAGTGCCACAACTGGATTGACCCCAGGCATGCCAGCCCGAGAGCTTGTTCTCTGGATCACTCTGCAAAACTGCCTTTCCAGGAGCCCAGGAGCCCCATACACAGCCCACACCCTAAAGTATAACTATGAACGTATTTTTTAGCATCACTGACGTGAGAGGATAGAGTCAGCAGAACGTGCATGTCCACAATGGGATTAAAACATAAGATTTTGTTATGGGTCTGACAAATTGGAGGGAATGATTTATGTTAATCCGGATAACTGGACAGTCAGTGGCCACAGCTTAGTCACCTTAGCTTGAGACCGCAGGAATGAAAGCGGTGAAAAGAGAAACCTCCAGATGGAGTCTACAGATTTAAGGCTTTAAATTCTTTTGTTAATTAAAATCGCTTCTACCATGATTTGGCATTCCTATATATATCCTGAAGTTTGAAAGCAGGAGGGATATTTGCACACCCACATGCATTGCAGCACTGTTCACGCCGCCAAGCAGCGAAGCATCCCCACGGTCGCTGACGGAGGAATGGCTTAAGAAAACGTGGCCTATACGTGCAATGGAATAGTATTCTGTTTTCAAAAAGAAGGCAATTCTGTCACATGCTACAACATGGATGAAACTTGAGGACAATATGCTAAGTCAAATAACTCAGTCTTAAAAAGACAAATGCTGTAGGTTCCACTTATACGAGGTACTGAGTGTAGTCAAACTGATAGAAACAGAAAGAGAATGTTAGTGCCAAGGGCTGGGGAAAGAGGAAAACAGGGAGCTGTCTAATGGCTTGGTTGCTCTCAGGAACCAAGGACGAAAAAGCTCTAGTGGTCTATTGCACTATAATGTAAATATAGTTACCACAGCTTAACTGTACATGTAAAAGTGAAGAACATGGTACATTTTATGTGATTTGTTTTTTAAATCTATATCATATATCTATATCTCTCTATCTCTATCTCTATCTATATCCATATCTATATATCTATCTATATCTATATATCATCTATATCTATATACAGTTGATCCTTGAACAACATGAGTTTGAACTGCACAGGTTCACTTATATGCAATTTTTAAAAAATAAATATACAGTTAGCTCTCTCTATTCCCAGGTTTCCCATCTGTAGATTCAACCAACCACAGATTGAAACAGTACTTTCAATGTGTGGCTGGAAATTTGATGATTCAGAGGGTGAATAGTAGGCATTGTTTTATGCCATTTTATATGAGGGACCTGAGCATCTGCAGGTTTGGGTGTCTGTGGGGGTCCTGGAAGCAATACCCCATGGATTCTGAAGGAAGACTGAACTTGGGGGAAGTCAAATTTATATACAGATTTTCGACTGTGGTGGTTGGTGCCTCTAGCCCTTGTGTTGCTCAAGGCTCTCTGTAATTACTTCCACAATCTTCTTTGCAGAGTGGGTATAGAAGGGTGGCATGAAGACAGGCATTTTATTTAGGAAGATTACAAGCTTTGTATAGCAAAAATAAGAAAAAGTTTTGAAATTATGCAGAGTTGAAATCAAATCCTAGCTCTCCCTTATTTGGGGGTGGCTGTAGATAAATTGCTTAAATTTATAAACCCAGGTGTTTTTTAATCTAAAACTTGGAGCTAACTTATACTTCAAAATATTTAACACAGGTAACTTTTATGAAAATGTTTAGGATCTTGCAGATCTTCTAAAACTGTTTATATCTGCCTGTGATATTTATGTGAGGGGAGAGGCTTATGAAAGGGAGATTTCTTGAAATAACGACTTTCTGACCCAGGGCTAAAATAAAAGCAGCATGGTAGAGCAGTTGGAAATGTGACTCTGAATTCAGATGCCCAGTTTTTTGCTGAGCTCCATTGGGAAATCTCCTTAACCCTCCCCAAGCTATATTTATCTCAACTGTAAAATATGGATGACAGTAAGTGCACTGACTGTAGGATGTTCAGCAGACACTGAAGTGGTGCTTAAAAATATATATATATTTGCAATCCCTCTCTTCCCCCTGGCCTTTCTCTACTATACAAGCAAAAGAAAATAAGTATTTGTCTTCCAAATCTTTCTTATAACTTAAGGGTGACCGTGTAATACAATTCTCATTAATTAGCTGTAAGAAAGTGCCTGAGTGTTCTCTCTTTCTTCTTAAGAAATATACTAGGCTGGTGTGTGCGGTAGGCCTTTAGGCCTGTCAGCTTTTGGCCTTCCCCCTCTTTCTGGAATTCAGATACCAGACCTGGAGGTGAACAAGTCAATGTATAGAAAGAACAGAGATCATTATACCACTGCCAAGTTCCCAGATAAGCCTTAGACCCAACATTCTGTGTATTTATGGATTAAAGACAACACTCTTCTTTAAGACGCCGCACAGGCTCATTGCAGGCATTAAAAGAAGCAAAGGGAGGAAAGCAATTATGACAGTGACTTCTCTGCAGCAAATTATTACTGACAGACACATATGCCTAGTTGGATGTGAATCTGATGACCCTTCTGTTTCATATTTTATGGTGGTGAGCATACGGTGGGAGAAGAATGCATTGGTATCAATCTACATGGAAGCTGTAATTCAATATTTGTATCACTTTTGTAACCTTTGCCAATAATACATAATTATGAGGTGGCAATGTTACTACGTTTCCTCGGTTTTTACAGAGCTAGTGTTCAATATGGCCTGAAGGATTAGTTGAACAGTGAAGAAAGCAGACATTCAAGAATCCAGAGTTCGCAAAAAATTACTTCTGCTATAGATCTTACTGTTGCGTTTAAAAATATTGGATGTGCATCTGCTTTGAACTATTTTGATGAGCGTAAAATGTCTTGGGGGGAGTAAAATGTGTGTAGTATACGCTCGAGACTTTTCATCGATTAGCTTATTGAGCCGTGTTGACTGCCTAGTGTAAAGCTGATTCGTTTTGTGATCCATCATAGGAAAAGCTAATAAGTTGAAATGTTTTTTCAACAATTCTGGAAAAATGTGTGTTTCCTAATGGTCTTTAAATGGTGTAGTTTTCAACCATGACCTGCTTTCCTTAAACTATCCAGATGAAAATTAAAATAACATTTAAAGTGATACACTTCAATGAAGTAAAGATGTGACTGGCTCTTTGAAAGAAAGTATATGAATCAAATCATAATTCCAGAGTTTTATTATTTATTGAACCAGTTGCACAGTAGATTGTGTTTTCCAGAAAAGTGTGTGTTTTCCCAGCACATGTGTTATTTTTACAATGTGATTTTGACTGTCTTTCAATTCAGAAGTAGCACACACTTTATTCCTTTGGAATCTGGGAAGGCTTGTGACTCCAGTGAAGGTAATGAGAGCAATCCCATGTCAGGGCACATCAAGGATCACAACCTTTGGGTGTTTCTGTGGGGCATTTGGTCCTGCAGCCTAGCCTGTATGCTGTGAAGAAGCCCGTGCAGAGAAGTCACATGGAGAAATAATATGCAGGTGTCCTAGCTTTGAGGTCAGCCAAGGCCCGAGCTGACAAGCGCTACTGAACTACTCACCTGTGTGTGGAGAGGAGCCCAGAAACTGTCGGTCCTCAGGCACTGGATCACTTCTGGCCTGCTAATGTTCCCCGAGGCCCCAGACATCGTGGAATTAAGACAAACCGTTCCCGTTGTGCCATAGTTGTCTCGGTGTTCTGGGAAAACACACATCTCCTACATACCTGTTGTTCTGCCTTGAGGCTCTATTTCTCTTCAGCTCCACTGTGAGCAAGAGAAAGCCATCTTCATTATTTCTCCTGAACTCCTAAGTTTAATCTACACTCTTTTTTCACCTCTACCCTTGTTCACCACAATCCGTTCTCCACACAGCAGTTTGGGGTTTGGTGGCCTGCTTGTTAATTTAAGTGAGTTGAGTTACTAATTTCCTAGAGAGTCCTGCAGTGTCCGGCCTTGCCAACATCGAGAAGTTTGTCTAGTGCCACTTCAGAGACCTTGGGGTGTTCACAACTAAGGACCTTGGCATAGTTTATTGTTTCTGCTTAGACTGCTCTTTCCTCCACTATGTGCTTTGTTGGTCTTTCCTTTCTATGTTTTAGACCTAAGCTTAATTGTAACCTAAGGAGGCATCCTCTGACTGCTCTGTAAATGGGGCGCCTCCACAATTATTCTCTGCTCTCCATATCTGACCGATCTCAGCCCCATTTATTCACTTTGTAGCATTTATTATAAGCAGTAACTTCTACAAATATATGTACACATATTGATTGCTTGAATGATTGATCAGCTGTCATCTTCGCTGTGTACCTCAGAAAGTCAGGGACCAAAATAGCTACCACATAAGAGGAAATTAATATATATCATTTAAAAAAAATTATTGAAACAATGGTTTAAAAGATACAAAAAGTCACAATTATACCATAATTACAATACAACAAATATATAAATATTTATTCTAAAACAAGGGACACAATGTATATTTAATCAGACAAATGAGCAGTATTTAATGTTATCATTATCAACTAGAAAAATGATAATGGGATGAATTAAAATTCAATCAAATAATACAACAGATGCAAAAAGAAAGAGAAATGAAAAACAGTATACAGAAGTATGTAAACCCATAGACATGACCTGAGTTGAATTGATAAGCACAGGCAAACAATTAAAAAGTAAAAGAGAAAAATCGCTGGTTAAACAAGTGAGAGTGGAACAAGGTAACTCAAAAAACTAACGGTGACGACATAAGGAAGATAAAATATGAATCAGAGAAAGACCTGAAACACCTGAGAACGCGTTGTACACACACAGTAGCAGCAGGGCAACGCGGAGCATCCAACATCGACAGGAAGTTTTATCTATTATAACAAGAATCTTAATCTAGGGAAAAGACACTGAACCAGAGAAATCTGAAAAGGAATTCTTTTACATCCCAAGGAAGAAACTAGAAATAAGATTTGAAAACTTCTCCATTTGCCTCTTCCAAAAAATTTATTTCAAAATCTGAAAACCCAAACCAAACAAGGAGCTCTAAGAACGGCAGACCTGTTTTGCGGGCCAGGCCATGCATTTAATGACGCGGGTAACACATCTTACAAAAAATTCTGGCCCACGGGCCTCCGCAATCACGGCCGACAGAATATTGCGGGCTGCTTAGTGCGGAGATCTTTTGAAATGATAATGCGGGAGGGTTGTGATCAGCAATACTTCACAGAGATCACAAAGCTGTAGCTTCGCAGAGCTTTTTCCCCGAGCTCGATTTCCATTTCCACGGGCTGAAAGTGTGACAAATCATGCATATGACGATTTCCAACAGTATTGTTAGCTCAAGAACTTTTAGTAATAGATGTGCTCACATATAAATACACTTTTAATATTTCAAGGAATAAAATAGCTTGAGAAAAGAATTTGTAAATTATTTCTTTTAGGCAATTTTAACATCACTGAAGAAATTTCAAACCAAGTAAAGTAATGAATGTACTAATGTAATGAATGTGTTTATTTCATAAATAGCATTTTTGCAACTTATAAAAATGAATTTCCAGTTGGATATTCTAATCTTATACAATCATTCTTTATAATCTTATTTTTCACAAGAAAATTTCCTGGAGTGCATTGTATTCAGAGTCAGCTTAAAAAGCATATGAAATCATTTTTGGTTGCTTCAGTTCTACTATTTGAAAAATTTCTGGCTAGGGACAGGGTCAAAGTTAGGAAATGGAGCCATGTCAGGGAATAAAATTCATTGTCAACCTGCACTTAAAAATTGACAATGCTTGATACATTATTTTGTTTTAACTCCCCCAGTCTCCTTATGAGGTAGCTATTTTAAAATAAGGTGCTAATGGCTTGGGTAGGAGAGGTATTTCTTCAGGACACGCTGGTGGTAAATGTCAGAGTAAGACTTGAACTCAGATCAGGCTGACTAATTATAGTGCATGTGTGTTTCCTTCTTTTGTGGTTTGATATGAAGAAGGATAGGACAAATGTGGTTACCTCTATAAAAAGAAAATAAGTGGGCAATCAAGTCACAGCAACACTAGGACAGGTGGCTCTCAATGTGAAATATTATAAACATCGTGGATATTTTTTCCAGATGATATTGTTTTAAAACAATATCTTCTTTCTAAATTATTGAAATATCACGAACTAAACATGCTCTCATTTCAAAAGTAAATTAACAAAGTAGTAAATTGAAGCTAAATTGTCCTCAGGATGGAAGAGAGTAGTAACTAATAAAATAAGACTAAAAAAGCAGGTGCTCTCCCTCCCGGGAGCACGCAGGGGCCTTTCCTCTCCCTCTCCCCCACTGCCCCCTCTTCTTCCTGCCAGGCACATTAAAAAATTTAAAAATAAATAAAAAGTAAGATTAAAAAAACAAGTAACAACAAACTTAAAATTTTCTGATAAACTAAAAAAATAGAAATAACAGAGTGCTTGAGGAATCTTGCTTTTGTTTTAACTTCTATTGAAACTGATTGCAATCTAACTATGATTTCTTTGGCAATGGCTTTTAGTGGTCACAAGTCGCCAAAAACATGCAAGCAAGCAACACACACACCCATTGGACTCAGCTTTTCTCCTTTTGCTTCCATCAAGTTTTCCACTGATTATTTTTAATTTTCAGTTTTTCTCGACATAAATTTTTAAACAATTAAAGTAATGTAAAGTACTGTACATTAGATGGCCACTAATAAAATATGTAAACAAAACAACTATAAAAAAGAAAAAATATAACGTGTGTAGATAAAATAGTCTATTTTATACTTTGATGTTAACAGCAGTTTGCTGAAATGATACAGAAAATGATTCAGAAAAGAAAAGTGGAAAAGAACATATGGTGCATTGGATTCATCAAGAAAAGAGTTAATGACTGAAGATTAGAGACAGAAATGGAGAAAAAGTTACCCAGCTTAGATAACTGGTCAAAATGTTGCTAAGAATTCTTTCTGTCACACAGCTAAATTCAAAATAGTTTTGGGAAAAAAGAAAACAATCAGCATTACATTCAGATTTTATTAAATTTTTCTATAAAAGCTTTTTCTTTTATATTTGTGTAGGTTATACATTACAATTATTGTTCATTTACAAAGTATTAAGTTTCATTTGCAAATTATTAAGCCACAGGTAATGCAGAAAAACAACAACACTCTTTAAAAGATTATTATTGCCTAAGTGTATTCTTATTATGTTGTTTGTGGAATGGTGATTTTTCTAACCCCATCATTCTTTTGACAGTTATTAGTTAGCATTCTCCTGTAAGGAAGAGCTTTCCCCATCTTTGAATTTATTCATTTGCTGGGGTTTTTTCCAGTAAATATGTGACTAGTAAATTATTTTATTGCACTTGGCACACACTTCCAAGATGAGTTTTCTTACACATATTTGAGACATACTTCCAAGATGACATTTTCCTTATTTATTTATATGATTGTCGCCCTAATAACTTCAAAACTTATGGATTTAGGAATTACTTCTTAATGTCAGTATATATCACACAATCTAATGCAAGATATGCTCAATAAGTACTTGTTGAATCAATAACAAAACTTACATGATATTTTAACCTGTGGTTTGTCCCTTCAACTCCTACAAATAGGAGAGGAGAGGCACCCGGGCTAGCATAAAGCAAGACACATATATTGAATGTCAGAATACCCCATGGTTCCAGCTTTACTATTTATGAGCAGTTATCAAAAACAAATCAGGTTACTTTTCTTAACTTCAACTTCCTGACCAACAAAATGAGTAGAAAATAAATAAACAAATAAATAAAGTTTAAAATTAAGATATTTACATGGAATCCATGGTGATTGATGAAAATGAATACAAATTGTTTTTAAATCAGTGAAAGATATTTTGTTATTATCTTTAATTTTTAAAAATATACAAGTTAAAAATGAGATCTGAATTTTTCCTGTAGCATTGACTTAATTTTATTTCAAATTTTTTTTAGTAATTTAAATGGTTATGAATTATTCTTTAATTTGAAAATATTGTTGAAGTTTATGAATTATTATTTTGGCTTTTTATTTTATAAATAGCATATTCTCAATATGTAAAACATAAAACATTTAGAAAAATATAAATAATATGCACATTTTTATTTCTTTATCTATAATAACTTTTAATTATATTTTGATGTATTTTTTTTAGCCTTTTATCTATGTGTACTTTATTTGCTTGTTTTACATAACTGTGATCATGTCACATAATCTATATTGAATTCTTTTTTAATTTAAAAATTTAGCATAAGCATAGTTTGTTATATTTCACAAAATATATTTTGATAATTGAAATTAAGTTAACATATTTAACAGTTTCTTTTCTATTTTTGTATTCTTCCCAAAAAATTACAATTTTTGGTCGTATTGTACTATTATTTTGCCTAAAGCTTTTTAACCTAAAGTTTTTTAACCTAACAGCAAAATTACAAAATATCATTTTTAGGTCAAATAATAAAAACATTTTAACACTCACTATAGATATTGCCAAATCCATTTTCAAAATTGTTATACAAATTTACACTACCACTAACATTTTGCAAAAATGTCATTTAAGTACACATTTCTGGCATAATATTCTCATATTTCCACATATCTATGCAAACTTAAAAGAGTAAAATTATTTTTTCAATTTTTTAATATATATTTTGTTGTTTCCCAATGAAGTTTACCTTTTCCTATAAGTAATATACCCTTTTTAAATGATCTGTTTATGTGTTTTTTCTATTGACCTAGTTTAATTCTTTTTAACATATTTTTGGAGAAATCAGTATAACCAAATGTCATACTTATTGCAAATATTTATCTTATTTTGTTTTCTTTATATTGACTTTTAATATTAAGAATATTTTGACTGTTTATTGCATGCTATCGCTCCTCCATGTGCTTTACCTATATTAACACACTTAATCCTCATAAACACCCACCCAGTCGGGTACTGTTACTATCTGTGTTTACGTACTGGAATCTAACGCCCAGGGAAGTTAAATCATGTTCAGCGGCAGTTAAAGTTCTAACCCAGATGATGTGACTTCAGAGCCTATGCAATCTGGCAGTATGTCATGCTGTCCCAAGACCCAAATTAATCATAACATGTAATTATTTTTAAAGATATATGCTTTGTTTTACAAGTTGTTAACATTCTTGGTGTTACTAAAAAACATTAAAATTTTTTTAAAGTAGTGAACTGCATTGTTCCACCAATTTAGATTGTTGTATATTATTAGTATATAAGGTAAAATGTATTTAAGTTCCCAATTCAGAGCCCTCTCTATTAGTCTCAATATGCAATCGCTAAGAATTTGTATGTATGCAATGATTTAAAAGATTATAGAAAAGCAAAAATCTTATGTTAAATACTGGGGATAGGAGCAAAATAATCTCTTCTAAATTCATCCCACACTCCAACTAGATATGCAGATCTTGCTTCAATAAAGTGAAACTAAAACCTTTCAAAATAACCTGTTGAATTCTCATTTGACTTTTATTCTCCTGGGAATAGAAATCAAAATGATCAACTATGTATTTTTGTAATATCATTATTTATAAAACTGGGTGTATTTTTTCATAGAGATTCTCTGACTTCCCATGAGTGGCCTGAGAAATAATTTTCAATATTGAGATAACAAGTACTAGGTAAACAGCAAACAGTATGATTTATTTGATAATATGGTGGCAGAATAATTTACAATGCACATTAAATAAAATCAGGGGGGTGAATAAAACAAACTTTCCAGCTTGAATTTTTGTACAGGAAACAAGGCTATATAACTAATATCAGAATAAAAGATACCACCTACAGCTGTCTAAGTCAAAGAAAAACAAACACTAAAGCAAAATCTATCCTGATTACTAAAAATGCTGACCTTAGATTTGAATTAAAAGGGCAAACTGCATTAACCCATCCAACATGGGAGATGATGTGTCTCGCTATTTTCCTCCATAGCATGATGCGATGGGCACTGTGTTTCACAACCAGCAGTAATCTCCACCACAGGACATGCCAGAAGGAGATCTTGCTATGAAATGTCAACTCTAAAGCCCTAATTAGTGCCTTCCCAGATAAAGTGAACTATTTAGATCAGCCATCTTCAAGAAAATCCCACAGGAAGCTGAAAATATTGTCTATTATTAATAATGTAATTCCCGAATGAATACAGTTACCATTACATTACATTCTTTTGCTCTCATATTTTAATATAAAGCTATGCTGAATATTTTATTTTATGTAATATAGCAACATAATATATATTGATAATCATATATAACATGTGTTGAGCACTTAATATATGTCAAATTTAATTCTTGAAGCAACCCATCATGGTTGGTGGTGCTACTCTCTACTGTGAGAGAAATTACAATATGCTTATAACACTTTCTGTTGATCTTAAGATATAATATTTAAATATTAAAACTTATTACTACTATATTTTCATCATTGCTATCATTCCACAATCAGTAACTGGTAATGTATATTAAAGAAACATGTGGTAAATTTAATTACCAAGTCAGACTTATGCAGTGAGGAAATTTCAAAACCATTTAAAAATTTTTTTAATAAATGTATAGGAAGAGTAAGAGAAGATAAAGATATTGTTAATATTGACATATTGAACACAGTACAAAACAAAATTTTATTACTATATATTATTGAAGTGGCTTAATGGGAATAATCTCTGAGGTTTTTTCTCCTTCAGATACTGGGGACAGGGGTTCCTGTCATTAGAGAAAAAAAGCTGCTTGTTAGAATTACAGATCAAGACATAAATATATTCCTTGGCATATGTTCTCTTTTAATTAACAGCAAAAGTTCTTTTGGGGTTGCTCCTCTTTGATAACTGAAAAGAAAACTTTAGCAAGCACATTTACACAATTTGTCCCGTTAGCATGCAGGGGCCCAATCACAAATCAGGATGGGAACCAGGCCAGCAGGACGCGGAAAGTGGCTTGGGAATGGACATGGCCAAGACCTGAGAAGCTGACGGGACAAGGAACCAAAGCATTGCGCCCACAGGTGCGAAAAAAGGTTTGGTCTGATTTACATCCGCTGAGTATCTAAGGGCACTGGTCTGGGAGGTGGCACCCACCATGGGAGTCTCTAAGTACAAGCGAGGGATGGCAAGATTGAGTCCCACTGAAGTCATAGTGAGTAGGGTCTCCTCAACCATGGGGAAGAAGTTGATGAGGGTTTAACAGGCTGTTGTACCTTCTAAAAAGTTCAGGATGAAATCAGTGCAAAATCAAAATGCTCCTGCAGAACTCTTGCTACACTGACTTCGCACGCATTGGAGGGAGGAGGGCATGGGGAGAGACTCAGTTCAGGCCTGGGGCCTCACTTAATTCATTGTAGACAATGGCCTTAAAACAGAAAACAAAATGCTGACTCTATCCATTGCACCCAACAGGCTTCTAATATGCTACTAGGGTCATTTTCATGGGCCTGGGGACAGAAAGGGAAAGCATCTGCATCTGTCAGGCTTCATTAATTGGGCAACTCAGCGCAGGCATGGAAAGAAAGAGATCATCAATCATTATGATTCTATTTACTATTTGTGAAGTACTCACTATGAGATAATAGGATCTTAAATATGCAAGTAAAATTCACCGGTGAGGGAGGAGTGATATATCTGCTCATAATATCTGTTGATTCACTCAACAGACACTGAGAATCTGCTAAGTGTCAGGCATGTTTATAGGTGTTAGGGTTAAAGCTGTTAAAAAATAGTAGATGTTTACACTCTAGCAGGGCAAACTCAATTTCCCTTTCCCTTTCTACAAACCAGAAAATAATTTATTTTGCAATCAGAAGTTTAGTGTGTATACATTGTTGTGGTGAGATTGAGGAACATGGAATTTTGATGGAGTCTCTTTATACGATTTCCTATCAGGTTTTAAGATATCATTTTCTGTATACATAATCTAATATGAATTTTGCTGTTAAGGATTTGTGCAAAAATTGTATTCCAACTAACTGTGCCAAGCTGTCCTGAAACAGCCTGAATACAGTTGAAATTAAAACAGCATATAAAACTAAACAGATTAGTTTTGTTTAGTTCTCAACAGAGGATAGTTTAGGATATCATGCTCTTCCACTCAGGAGACTCTCATCAATTTTTAAAGTCCTCTCTTATATTTTATATTATATTTTATTTATTCCCTACATTTTATTTTACACCTTCCTTGCTAGTAAAAAGATTCTTACTTTCATATATCATCAGAGAGATACATAGATCTTTAAAAATATATACAGTATTTGGGGTGTGTGCATATGTTTTAAATGCATTTAAAATAAATAATAAACATTTCTAAGAATTATTCAGCTTTTAATATGAGCCAACCACGCTTAAAAGAGTTTTTCATATATTAACTCATTTAATTCTTAAAACAATTTTATGATGTTATTTTCTCCACTTACAAATGAGGATACTGAGGCACAGAGAGGTTATGTGGTTCTTCCAAGGTCACACAGCTAGCAGGAAGTCTAACTCAAATACAGTCTAGCTCTAGAATCTATAAGTTTTAACCTGTGCCTATGTATGCTGCTTTTATCTACATTGCACTGTGCAGCAGATTGATTTCCATATTAACCTTTCACTTGACACTATATTTTAAAGATTTGTCCACATTAGTGTATACATGCTATTTATTCATTGTTTCAAACTTTTACTGCTGCATACCATTCTATGATATATATTAACTACATATTATTTAACTGTTCTCATTAGAAACACCTAGAATATTTCCAACTCTCTGCTTCTACAAACAACACTGCCATGAACATTCCGCAAAATTCTATTTTGAGCCTGTTTGTATGTTTGGATGTGGAGTGGATTTGTTGGGCCATGCTACATACGCATGCTAAGTTTTACTACATCCTATTAAAGTACTCTCCAAAATAGTTGTATCAGTTTTCATTCCCATGAATTTATGCTAGTTACTATTTTGTCACCAAGGCCCAACGCCCGCTATATTTCTATGTTTGCCAGTCTGATTGAGGGTATATCACTCTCAGCTGAATGTATTATTTCTATTTACTAAAGGAGTTAATTGCCTTTTCATATAGTTTTACCCATGGGGTTTCATTTTCTGTAAATAAATAGTTTAAAATTTTAAATCCCTTTGATCTTTTTTCAAATTAATATTGACACTTCTAATGTTTGTATACTGCTTGGAATGATCAAATAAAGAGCAACACACACAATAATGTATGAGATGAAGGAAAAAAATAATTGAAGCATGCTTATGAAAAGGGAACAGAAAATTTAAGGTGATATGCGCCCAGTTGACAATAAAGTATAAAAATCTCCATTACTCAAGCCGAGGGGAGCTATATCCTGCCTGCTCTTGTGGGAGGTGGTACAGTCACGTTGGGGGAGAGTGGAATGCGATTCTATAGCAAGGAGGAGTAGAGAGGAAAATAACACACTAATATACCACATCGGGTTAACTCCTTTCATGCACCTGTTCCCTTTGCTAGTTGTCAAAGAGACAACTAGTTCATGGGATCTAGAACAAACAAACAAACAAAATTAAAAGCTATTTAATATTTTTGTATTTGTGTTGGTTCATGTAGTGGATTGCATAGATAGCTCACTTCCCTTTTTACAATGTAATAGTTTGGTGTGTTTTTGTTTTTTTTTTAATTTAAACCAAATATATATACAGGAAATAATTGAAAGTTTTCTCATTAATATTTAGAGACTGAACATCTGTGTGGAATATGGGAATTGAACTCCTGACCTCAAGAGCTTGTATTCTAGTTATGTAAAAAGCTAAAACATAAAATATTTAGATAACAATAGAAGACCATATACAAGCAGGTACTAAAATAGATGGTGCACATAATAGGTGATTCAGTGTAGAGAGAAACATGTGGGTGAAATTATCAAACACGTTTTCATGAATGGGTTGGAAAAGGTATTACGCTTAAAAAAATTGAGTGCCTATTTGATGCCAGTCCCTTTTAATATTGTCATTAAGAAGCTTTTACTCTGGTGGGGAAGGGTTTAACATAGAGGTATAAGAGAACATTTTAAAAGTATGGAAAAAGACATTATAATGTACAAACGTCAACTGAAGTGGTACAAAGTCACATAAGGTGGTGTAAGAGTGGAAAGGGTAGACCATGAAGGTTTCTCGAATATAAAGCAATGCCTATGAGGTATTTAGGTCTTTCTTACTGAGTCTCTCAGGATTAATAGGAGTTAACCAAGTAAAGGGATCTGAGTAAAGTGACACTTGGGAAAAACGGATATATCTATAGCTACCTATCTTTATCTATATCTATATCTATCTATCATCTATCTATCTATCTATCTATCTATCTATCTATCTATCTATCTATCATCTATCTATCATCATCATCTATCTATCTATCATCTATCTATCTATCTATCTATCTATCTATCTATCTATCTATCATCATCATCATCTATCTATCATCTATCTATCATCTATCTATCTATCTATCTATCTATCTATCTATCTATCTATCTATCTATCTGTCTGTCTGTCTGTCTGTCTGTCTGTCTGTCTGTCTATCTGTCTATCTATCTATCATCTATCTATCTATCATCATCTATCATCTATCTATCTATCTATCTATCTATCTATCTATCTATCTATCTATCATCTATCTATCATCTATCTATCATCTATCTATCTATCATCTATCTATCTATCATCTATCTATCATCTATCTATCATCTATCTATCTATCTATCTATCTATCTATCTATCTATCTATCTATCTATCATCTATCTATCATCTATCTATCTATCTATCTATCTATCTATCTATCTATCTATCTATCTATCTATCTATCTATCATCTATCTATCACCTATCATCTATCCATCTATCTATCTATCTATCTATCTATCTATCTATCTATCTATCTATCTATCTATCTAATCTATCATCTATCTAATCTAATCTATCTATCTATTATTTATCATCTATCATCTGTCTATCTAATCTATCTGTCATCTATCATCACCATCATCATCTCTCTATCATCTATCTATCATGTGTCAATTTATCTGTGTATGTATCTAACCATGTTTGGGCACCTATAAATATTTTTCTTCAGGGTCTATGCAAACACATGCAAGGGTTCTGTGGGAGGTACAACTGTAACAAGGTCTAGATATTCATGCACAGGAATAGGAAATGCGTCTTCCTACTGCTCCTTCTTCAATAAACCCTTGCTAGCTGAGTCCAGTCAGGACTTGGGAAACCATAAAAAGAAGCACGTGCTGGAAAGGATGTGGAGAAAAGAGAGGCCCCATACATTGCTGGTAAGAATGTAAACTGGTGCGGCTGTATGGAAAACTATATGGAGGGTCCTCAGAATATTAAGAATGAAGCTACCATATGACTCCACAATCCCTCTTCTGGGTATCTACACCCCAAAATTTGAAACTGCTTATTTGTAAAGACATATGCACCCCTATGTTTATTTTAGCATTGTTCACAACAGGCAAGACATGGAAACAACCCAAGTGTCCTTTGATGAATGATTGGGTAAAGCAGACGTGGTTCATATATACCATGGACTAATATGAGCCATAAATAATGATGAAATGCTGCCATTTGTGGCAACATGGCTGGATCTTGAGAGTATAATGCTGAGTGAAATAATTCGGATGGGAAAGGACAAGAATCATATGATTCCACTATGTGAGGTGTAAAACGGAAAGCAACGAACGAATGAATGAAACAAGCAAACCTGTGGACACAGACAGCAGTGTAGTGGTTCCCAGGGAAGAAGGGGGGGAAGGGACATGAAGAAGGCGAAAGGCGTCAAATGTACGGTGCTAAAAGGAGACTAGACTGGCTGATAAGCTCACAGTGCAATATCCGGATAAAATGTTATAGAACTTTACACTTGAATCTTCTAAATTATTAACCAATGTTACTCCAATAAATTGAATTAAATAAAAAATAAATTTAAAAAAATCTTTAAATGAAATAACCTTTATTCAAACATACTTCTCAGAAAGTTAGGCTAGGAATGTTAAATATTTACATTCTAATCCATAAGCTACAATTAGAATAACCAATAGGCTAAAATAGTCTGTATTGATGGTTAGTTAAGTAAATCATGAATTAAAGTAGCCAGAGGAGTTAGGGATTTCCCAAGCAATTTTTGTTGTGTGGTGTGTTTTTTTTGTTTTTAGTCTTATTTTTGCTATGTAAATGGTTCAACATCCTGTAAATAATGGAGCTAACATTTAATTAAATTATGTGGATATATATAAAAGTTTCCCTGACAAATGTATAGGTTATAGTCTACATTTGAAGAATCCAAAACCTGTTCATGATAAAAACTCTCATCAAAGTAGAAATAGATGGAAACTTTCACATTTATTACAGAGCATCTACATATAACTTATTGCTAACATCATACTTAATCATAACAACTTGTATGGTGGCTTTATATTATCAGATACAAGAAATAAAACTTGCTTAGTTCATAGATGACATGTCTATGTAGAAAACCCGAAAGAATCAACAAAAATCTCCTGTAACCAATAAGCAGTTATACCAAGTCACGAGATACAAAGTCAATACACTAACGTTAATTTGGTTTCTATCTACCAACAATCAAATTAAAAACATAGAACAATTAAATGATAAATAAAATGCCATTTATTATAGCACTAAAACATGTGGTAATTAAGGATATATGCACGGGATTTATATGTAGAAAAATATAATGAAAAAGACCAAAGATTTAAATAAATGGATGCATATGCCCATATTCCATGCTCATGGTTTGGAAGACTCAATATTGTAAATGTCTCAACTTTACCCTAAACTATCTACAGATTGACAGCAATATCAATCAAAATCTCAGCAAGCCACTTTGAGTATATAAACAGATTCTAAAATTTTATGGAAAGAATAAAATGAAACAAAACATCAACAAAATAACAAACAATCCTGAAGAAGAACAAAGTTGGAGGAATGACAGCACCCACGCTAACCAACTTCAAAACTTATTATAAAGTTACAGTAATCAAGGCACATTCCGACCCTGGCCAGTGCGGCTCAGTTGGTTGGAGCATCCTCCTGTGCACCAAAAAGTTGCATGTTAGATTCCTGGTCAGGGCACATACGTAGGTTGTGGGTTCGATCCCCCATCAGACAACCAATCAATGTTTCTCACATTGATGTTTCTCTTTCTCTCTTTCCCTCTCTTGTTCTCTCTCTAAAATCAATAAAAATATTTCAAAAAGAGACAGCATTCTGTTGATGAAAGAATAGACACACATGACAAGGGAACAGAAGAAGAATCCCAGAAATAGATCCACATAGATCAAATCAACTGATATTTTGACGTGGGCGAACAAAGGCAATCAGTGGACAAAGGGTATTCTTTTCAATGGTGGTGGAACAACTGGAGATCCATACATCAGAGAAAAACTTGACACAGACATCACAACTTTCACAAAAATTAACTAATGATAGATCATAGACCCAAATGTAATATAAATAATAATTTTTTAAAAAAGATAACACTTGTAAAAGGAAAGAGAAGAAATCTAGGTGAACTAAGATTTAGCAATGAGTATTTGACAAAACACCAAAAGGAAGATCAGTGAAAGAAGGAAAGTAGACTTTATTAAAGTGAAAAATTTTTGCTCTGATAAGGGAACAACTCTGATAAGGGAATAAAAAGGTAAGCCACAGAATGGGGAAAAAATGTTTGCAAAATATATACCTGATAGCCTGGCTGGCGTGGCTCAGCGGTTATGCATCGAACTATGATCCTGGAGATCGAGGTTTGATTCCGGTCAGGGCACATTCCCTTCCTCTCTCTGAAATCAATACAATATATTTAAAAACAAAAAACATATATCTGATAAAAAAACCAACAGCTTGTTTCCAAAATATACAAAAACCTCCTAATATTCAACAATGCAAAAACAAAAAAATCAAATTAAAAAGTGGGAAAAAGATCCAAATGTACACCTCACCAATTAAAAAAAACAGATGGCAAATGAACATATGTAAAGGTGCTCAGATGTTCTGAATGCTGGCAAGGATGTGTAACAACAGGAATTCATTCATTCCTGGTGGAAGTGCAAAATAGTACAGCTACTTTGGAAGACAGTTTGGCAGTTTCTTAGAAAGCTAACCGTGGACTTAATTGACATTTACAGAACATTGCACTCCAAAACTGCAAAATATACATTCTCCTCAAATGTACATTGGACATTCTCAAAAATAGACCACATGTTAGGACACAAAACAAGTCTCTACAAGTTCAAGAAGATTGAAATCCTATCAAGCATCTTCTCAGTCATTTATACCATGGAATACTATGTAGGTGTGAAAAAGAAGAGTCCCTTACCCTTCGAGACAGTATGGTGGGACTTGGAGAGTATTATGCTAAGTGAAATAAGCCAGTCAGAGAAAGACAAGTAGCACATGATCTTACTCATATGTGGAATCTAATGAACAAAATAGATCCAGAGACACAGAAGCATGGAACAGACTGACAAATCTCAGAGGGAAGGCAGGGGTGGGTGGGTGGGTGGGGAAAGATGAACATAAGAACTTATATGCATATATGCATAACCCATGGACACAGACAATAGTGTGATGAAGGCCTGGAGGGGGAGGTGCTGGGTGAAGGGGGGAAAGGGAAACATTTTTAATACTTTCAACAATAAAGATAAATTTTTTTAAAAAAGAGAGCTAACCATATTCTTAATATATTATTCAAAGAGTGCTATCTTAGGTATTTACCCAAAGGAGTTGAAAATGTATATCCACAAAGAAGACTATTTGTGAGTATTTATAGCAGTTTTATCCACAATTTCCCCAATAAGGAAGTAACCAAGATATCCCTCAATAAGTGAATGGATAGCCTGGCTGGTGTGGCTAAATGGCTGAGCAGTGAACTAGGAGGTCATGGTTTGAACCCTGGTTAGGGCACATGCCCAGGTTTCAGGCTCAATCCCTAGTGGGGGGTGTGCAGGAGGCCGCTGATGGATGCTTCTCTATCATCATTGATGTTTTTTTCTCTCTCTCCCTCTCCCTTCCTCTCTCTGAAATCAATAAAAAATATATTAAAAAATAAGTGAATGGATAAACTGTGGTGTATCAATTAAATGACTACTACTACTCAGTGATAAAAAGAAAGGAACTATGAGGCCCAAACTATCAAGCCACAAAATGACAGAGGATTTAAAGCATGTAAGTTAGTGACAAAAGCCAATCTGAAAATGTTACAATGCCCTAAGAAATCCAACCTAAGATTACAGTGAAAAAATGTGGCTAATTCGGCAACTAGACCCAGATTTTGGTGAATTCTATAGCTGCAGTTTTTATTCTACCATAATGCTATAAAAGAGAGTTTTAGGTTCACCAGGAACTTATGGGCATTTTTTTTCTAAATAAACCCATATATAGTAGAAATAGAACCTGGAAATAAGTTACAAGGGGGTTGCCTCACATATCTGTAGGGAGCCCTCTGAGACTTGGGATGTTGATGTGGCCCTCAGTCCTTGGCTGGTTTCCACTCTGTATCCTTGAGGACCCAGTGAGACACCAGGGGCCTGTTTCTATTCACTCCTATTCTTATCCCTATATACCCCTCACATCATTTGTTCTTGCTCAAAACAAGCTGAAGAGAAACCAACTTGAGCAGTGCCTGGAAAATTGCCATTGAAACTTGCAGAAAATTTAACAAATACGTATTAAATTGGTTTGGAGTAAATTGAATTATTTTAAATGAAAAACTGAAGATAGGCCCTAGGGAACTATAGATCAGTACACATCTTGTCCTTAAATGACAGGCTGTGGAATGTATAATAAGATTTAAGTCCCTGTCCACTTCAGTAAGCTTGCTGCTTGAAGACTTGCAGAACTGTTTCTATAAAGGAAATCACTCTTGTCTAATTTACAAGTATAATCTGAGGACATAAATAAAAGCAGAAATGCTTAGGTCTTAAAGTTTCTTTGGAAATTTTCTATGCAAAGGGAATTTTTACATACATATATATGGAACTGAGAATAATGTTTTACTACAGGGATCTCCCTGAGACATAAAATAGAACAGGCAATACCTCAATCACTGTCTCTCATAAGGTAGATGATTGTTGATACAGTTGTGCCCACTATTTATAGTTTTTAAGAATCTGTAATATGCACGCTGCGTATTTTACTGCTCCATCGAAAGATGAGTCTGATTGTGCTGATGTCCTAAGGTTGTTCTTTATTACCTGAAATGCTGCTCTAGGGCTTTATAGCTAATAACAGGTTCCCTGATCATATAATTATCACTGTTGGCAGATTAAGAAGTTTTCTGGTCTTATGTGCATAAAACCTATTTTCATATCCTTAAAATATCATTCTCAATTTTGAAGCAATTTTCTGTATGAAACATAATTTGTTGAAAATTTAAGAAAAGGCACAGCAATGAATGTTTCATAGAGCAGATCTGGATTACTAACCTGTAGAACAAGTCCTGTGAGTACATAACGCATTTTATGCGGTGGTTCTTATTTACAAATCCTCAAGTTAATATGTGAAGAATTGATAGAAATCAATCAAACTTTGAGATAGTGCTTGAAAGAGGCAGTCAGAGTAAGAAGCTGAATAGATATTTCCCAGGACTATTAAGGAGATATATGGGAATAATTGTATTAAGCACAGTGACTGCAAATTAAGAAAATCACTAACCATCACTAAGGTAAATTTTATATTTATTCCTTAATAATCTCTTCCTTTAAACACACATTTTTCTGATTTCAGCTTTATATGTTTGATTAAGAAATATTTTTCCCCCACTGATATTAAAATATCCCCCCTGTATTTTCTAATATTTTCTATTCATTTGGCTATTTTTAATTAAGTAGATGTTAAAATGCCAACAATAAAAAGTGCATCAGAAGTGTCAGTCCTCTTATGCTTATCCTCTACCCACTAAAATATATCTTCTAATAAGTAAAAAGGTTGGTAGCTTTTTCTTACTTTTCAAAGGTATTTTTGTAAATATACATCAACACAAAAATATACTACTTTCATGTCTCTTATACACAAATTATAACATAATTTTTGTACTTTTTGTACATTATTTTTCATTTACATATAAATTCTAAGTCAAAGGTAGACCTGTTTGTCAGTTCTGGTGTTCTAATTTTTATATTTGCATCATAAATAACAAAATTCTCCAAAGTCATTTATTAATCATTTTCTAATTGTTCCATATATGTGAAAGTCCATGGCTCAGGTTTATCTAATGATCAATTAGCTTATTTATCAAATGCCACATGTTAAATTATTGTAGCTTTATAATATGTTTTACTATAGAAGCAAATTCTTTTCTTCACAATTATCTTGCCTATTAAGTCATTCTTTATTCTTTCATATAAATTTTAGGATCAACTTAAGTTCGTGTGGGAAGACAAACTAAATAGAATTTTTACTAGACAAGGTAGTTACCATTTTAATAATGTTTGTTATTTCATTCATAAAATATGTATCTTTTTATTTTTTTGGATTTCCATATTAATTTTCTCCATAAGGTTGTGTTTATTATTATCTGTTAAATTTATATTTAATAGTTTTGGGGTGTGTTTGTTTTCCTTTTGGCAATCAATATTTGGCTATAAGTTTGTCAATAGTGAAGATAGAATGTCTTTTTTAAATTTCTAAACTAAGAATAAAGAACTGAGGAAAAACTGAGTTCTAAGTAAAGGTCTCTGAGAGGATTAATGTAATGTTTAGTAGATCCTTTAATTATCACAAGAATGAATTAGCTAAATCCAGATAATTGGGTATTCTGCATTTGTTTCCAAAAATTCAAGCATCACAAAAATAAAGGATTAGGGGATTGCTAGAAAATAAAGGGATTAAGTAGCATACCAAAAAAAAATAATAATAATAATAAATAAAAAAAATAATAATAAAAAATGGCAGTACTTTATGGAGCCTGACTTGAACAAATCAATATTAAAATATATATTTGAAACAACTGGAAAATTTAAGTATGTATATTATATGGCATTAAATAATTTTTAATGGCCTGTTAGTTTATTTAAACTGGTCTTTGTGAGGGATGCCAATGTATTTAGGGTGCAATGATATGGTGCTGGCATTTTCCTTTAATAAGAAAATCAAAAGAGCAGCAACACACACACACACACACACACACACACACACACACACAACTTTGAAAAATGTGAATAGGGGTTACAATTGTGTGGGGTTTTTTTTGGCGATAGAAAAAACAATAAACATGATTGGCAAAGTACTAATAATTGCTGAAACTATATGAGGGGGTACATGGATTTAATTATACTGCTCCTCTTTTTCTGTATGTATTTGAAATGTTTTAGCATAATTTTGCATTCGCATTATTTTACAGGTGTCTTTAAATTTTTGCTCAACTAAAATAATGAAACTTAGCATTGTATTCTGTGCATTACAATTATCATTTTTACAAGAATAGATATCTGGAACCCAAAACCCAATATGAAAAATAAGGAAAGGACATAAAGAAATACATTTTTCCACATGTAGAAAGGTGCGGAACTTTGCCTACATGAGAAATAGTGTTTGAAACCACAGTATATATTTTCTTACATGATTTTCTTTAGTAAATATTAGTTATCACATAGTATTGGCCACAAAGGAGGGAAACATGTATTATCACACATTATTAGGGATGGAATAAATTATTCAATCTATTTGGAGAGTGTTTTGAGACTGAACTGTAGGAATTTATCAGACATAATTGTAGATACATGAAACATCCATATGTGTACAATGACTTATGTGTGGACAATGATTAAAATCAAACAAAATTTAGAGTAAATATATAAGCATTAGTGAAAGACTAATGAATGGTTTACTTCTGTACAATGGAATAAAGTGTGTCATTGCAAAAGAATTAGAGCATTATATATAACAATATGGACTAATTTTCAAGATTTGGTAAGTTAAAAGGACAAGATAAAGCAATGTATACAAACTACATTTGTGGACAACTGTGTGTGTGTGTGTGTGTGTGTGTGTGTGTGTGTGTGAGAGATGGTATTCTGAAGAATCTGTCACAGGCTGTGAAAACTCTATTCTTTGCTATCTCAGATGATTGTGCCAATGACGCTTTAACAACATATTAAGAATTTTTACCATATATATATTTTATTTTATTTCAGGTGAAAAAGAGACTATTATCCAGGAAAAATATTATATTCTTATAGAAAAAGAATAATATGCTGTAGGAAAAATGCTTAAACTTTAGTGTACAATATCATTTAAAAATCAAGGACAATTATTATTTGAAAGGTGATATCAATCAGTTACTCCAACTGTTCTTTTCTCAATATGATGTTTCACAAAAGTCAGAAAGATACCTTATTGCTATTCCCATAATAAACCCAGGTTAGTTATATTTTCACACCTGGATATCAGAATAGGCAATCTAGGAAACAATTTCCCTTGTTCTGGGTTTGTCAGAAAATCTTCTCAGAGGTATGTAATGAAGAGTTCATACTGACCTACAGTTTTGAGCTATTTTAAATATACCACTATAGAATCCCCATTCAAAGAATAATATAAGGTTTCCTTTTGATTGTTTGAAAATTAAATTTACAGATATCTTGGTGCTGTAAGTATGAAGAGATCAAGTGGATTTTCGAAAGCTCTCTAGAAAACAGAAAGTCACTGTATAAGACAGGGATTTCCTCAATATTTCCTTTTTGTGAATTGAATTTATTGAGGTGCCATTGGTTAATAAAATTATATAAGTGACGGGTATACAGTTCTACAAAGCATCACCTGTATATTGTATTGTGTGTTCACCATCGCAAGTCAAGTCTCCTTCTTTCACCATTTACCCTCCTTTACCCTTTCTTACCTGCCTTTGCACCCCCTTCCCTCTGGCAATCATTTTTGATACAACACTGATCATAACTGGTCTTTTCATTAGTACTCATTAGTACTCATCCCTTATACATGACATTTACTGTTTTATACATAGGCAGATATGACTATATATTTATCATTCTAACATTACTTTAAGAAATGCAACAATTAAAATGCTTCCCAAATTTGTATTTTATAAGTAGTTTATAATGCAGGTAATAGGAATAAAAGAGCCTTAGTCATATGCATATACTTAATCATATGTCTGGCTCCAGCAACACTGCGAGTGTTTACACCACTTACATTCCCCATTCTTAGCAATAAGAGGTATTGAAGGAGGCGCAGAGGCGGATTGCTGCCACTCAGTCATCATTAGCATTTGTCATTGTTCCTTAGTGTACAGGTGTGTGGATACCAATACTAACTAGAGTAATCAGAGCACATCTGTATTTATGTACTCTCACAACTCGATACTTCCCTCATCCTGATTTTATAATTTTTAAAAGATTCTAAAAAGGAAACAAGAGGATAATTGCATGTGAAAAATTAGTGCATGCAAAAAATAAATTGAATGGGGATTTTCTTCAATTAAACTGAATCTTTTGACTAAGTTAAAGACTGTTCACAAATTATTACTGGATAAAATTACATACCCCAATATGTATCTTACTGTGGTCATTCAGATCTACTGGGTCACTATTAGGATAATGGATCATGTAACTCAGGTACAGCCTGACACTAACTTTCTTTTTTAGTAGGAATGAAAGAAAGCTGGTCTAGAGAAAATTCAGCAAATGGCAAATAGTTGTTAAATGTTAAGCCAAGAATTAAATAGACAATAAATGTTCCACTAACATTTTTTAAAAAAATGAAAAAAGTATTAATGCAATATCTCACATTGTATACCAAAGATAGTCTTGAACACTTTTTCAATACTATTTATTTGTACCTTAAAAGATGCTGCTCCATGGAAACAACAAACAGACTATTTTGAAGAGAGATATATCTGTTTATAAGAAAAAAAATCCTTGGGTTAATAGTCTGTGTCAGTAAAATCATTAAATTATAAATTACATCAAAGATACTGGCTTTTAAAAGAAACCGACTCAAGTAATTACCAACTTAAAGTCCTGAAATCAGATCATTTTCCTTCAATTTCATCATAGTTTTAGCAAGCCAAATTTAGAGTTTTAATAAAAATGGAAGTCAAGTAAACACGGAGCTGGAACTTTTAATTAGTAATGAAATAGCAATCAAGTGCTTCAAATATGGAACATATCAAGGTGCAACATTCTTAAACCTATATATTGTAAACCTGTTGAATAAAATTGTTGTGTGCCGGTTTCAGCCTATCAATAACGAATGTCGTGGCTGAACCAGCCCCTGTGGTTCTGATTATGATTGCAAGACACCCTTCAGCAGTAACTATCGAGACACTGAAAACTAAAGATTTATTACTTATAGGCCCTGGGAATTAGATGGCACACCTGGGATCATGCAGGGAGGCCTATGGGGGAGAGGGAGAGGGAGAGGGAGAGGGAGAGGGAGAGGGAGAGGGAGAGGGAGAGGGAGAGGGAGAGGGAGAGGGAGAGGGAGAGGGAGAGGGAGAGGGAGAGGGAGAGGGAGAGGGAGAGGGAGAGGGAGAGGGAGAGGGAGAGGAGAGGGAGAGGGAGAGGGAGAGGGAGAGGGAGAGGGAGAGGGAGGGAAACAGCCTAGGGTTTTGAGGGCTCCCTCTTTATTGGTGAATTTAAAACATAAGAGTGGGAATTTTAAGTGCGGAAAGAGAAAAAACAGGAGGCACAAATGGTCAGTTATGCAAATCAACCAAGATCTCTGAAACAAAGGAGGCTCAGTGAGGGGAGGCAGCAGGGCTCTTGAATGGGCTGTGTGGCTGGCAATGTGTGTTTTCTGAGGCAGCCTTCTTTGAAGTGAATGCCCCTTTGAAGTAGATGCCTGGGCAACGGAAGCTAAAGTCAGGCACTTGCATTAAATAAAGGAAAGAAAAATAACACCTGTCACGCTTTACACTACAAAAATGCACTATTTTTTTTTTTTAAATATATCTTTATTGATTTCAGAGAGAGGAAAGAAGAGGGAGAGAGAGAGATAGAAACATCAATGATGAGAGGGTCATTGATCGAGCCCACAGCCTGGGCATGTGCCCTGACTGGGAATCGAACCCCAATCGCCTGGATCCTAGGTCGATGCTCAACCGCTGAGCCACGCCCAGTCGGGCAAAAATGCACTACTTTTTAAGACATAATTTGAAAATTAAACCAAATGAATGTAATATGTTTTCTTTCACAGAAAAATCTTAAGGATTCAAGAATTACAACAGTACTCTTGATCATCAAACAAAAACTTTTTAAAGATCTTTAATAATTACTTGCATTGCCCTGGATTGTGTGCCTGGATTGAGAGTTGTCCTGTGCAGTGAAGCGTGCAGGTTCAATGCCCTGCCAGGGCACATACCCAGGTTGCAGGTTCGATCCCAGGTTGGGGTACATGCAGGAGACAACTGATAGATGTTTCTCATGTCAGTCTCTCTCTCTCTCTCTCTCCCTCTCCCATCCTCTCTCTAAATAATCAATAAAAACATATTTTTTAAAAAATTACATGTATGTAAACTAATATAATAAAACTTTACAGAGAACTGAATGTGATAAAACTCTATTTCCTATTCTACATTTGAGCAAAATTTCAGAATTATTAATATACACTCTCTTCTTGAACATAATTTGTATATAAATATTTGCCCAACTACACCTTCATTTATTCAACAGATATGCATTTTATAACTGATGTTTTTTGGCACATAAAAGGCAGAATGTAGGATGGAATATGTGTATAGACACTGGCTAATGTATTATTTCATTTATTTATCAAATACTTATTTAAAACCTATTATATAAATGTATATGTATATGTGGTGTATATATCTTTTACTGAGCCCCTACTCGAGAGGATGCAATCACCTAAAAATTGCCTAATAATTAAAACATTCTATCAGTGGGGCTAGTTTGTCCTGCAATAGCAAACTTGCCCCAAATCTCAGTGACTTAAAAACACATAGGTTTATTCCTTGTAACCATTGTACATGTTCGTTGTCAGCCGTGGATACTGTTCCATATTGCCATTGGACTGCACCCTAGAACTCGGGCCGACACAGCAGCCACGCTCTCAGGCACCGTTGATCAGTCTGGCAGAGAACAAAAGGAAATCATTTCCTATTGGTTTATGAATTATCTATTGATAATTCATCTATGACAGAGTCGCCGACTAAGCCATGTGTGGGACACAAAGATGAGAAAGCGAAAGGGAGAATCGTTTTTACAAGGTCTTCTGAAAAAGTGAGAGGCCAAAAACTGCTTCCACATTTGTCAAGGTGAAGAATTCAGGGGGAATTTAGCCAAATAAAGTCTTAGTGGTGGCCAACGTGATGTCTAGAAGCACTTTGAAAATGACTCATTTAGAGACAGTGAAAATCACGGAGACAATTACTGAACAATGTGGAAGGACACCCGGTGCCTTAGAGCCAAAATCTAATGTAACTTTAAAGAATCACAGCAATCTGTTCAAACCGCCAGATCGCACCCTGTGCTCTGCCTCGCGAGGCATTTCCACGTGAGTGTTAAGGGTGCCTGTGCCCCGTTTACCTGCGTAACGGGATGAGTCAAACGGAATACACAGGGGTCGAGTGGACACTTTAGTATTAATCCCTAACTCACCCCTACAAAGAATTTTGCCACATATTCATAGCAGTAAGGATTTCCTTGAAGAAGCCTATTGATACTCATTCTTTGGTGAAATAGATTTGCTGAGACATGAGAGGAGAAGTGGCTCAGTCTAGGGAACGCCTCAGGATGGCCTGCAGAAGCCTGGGCTGCCCCAGGACTCGCTGCAATCTGGGCCATCGGGAAAATAAGGAACCTTCGTGGCCCTTCATTTTCTGAGGGCTTTTGATGAGCCTGGCTGGTGGGGCCGTGGGCATGAACAGCTGGTCTTACGAAAGTTTAATGTGTTCATGAACTTGAACATTCGCCCAGGCAAAAATTCCAATTATCATCACACGTGGCCAGGTACTACCACGATATAACTTAAGGAATAGTTAATACTGAATATATAATTTTGTGTGCACTCTAGCTAGAAACTAGTTTTCATAAAGTGGATGACAAGAATATATATGTAGGAAACTCGTATTCTTGCTTTTAAAAGATACATGAGGCATTCATTCTGAAATATCCCCCCCTGCTTGCCAAAACCAAAGGTGCCAAAAAGATCAGGAGCCCATAAATAAATAGAAATATAATTTGAATAATGGTTCATTTTCTCCTCCACAAAATTTTTAATTTCTTCATAAACCCAGTCCCTCAAATTTCTGAACTATCTTTTATTCAGATTAAGATGGTATTTTTCATAAATATTTGATAAAACCTCTGTCTGTTACAGTTGCAAATCATCGACTTAACCATGAAGAAAATCTAACCGTTTGGAAATAGTGTCTTTATTTAAGTCTCAGATAAGCAACTTTCATTCCTTCTCACATCATACAATAGACAGTGTGTCAAAAATGTTAAACACATCGCAGTGCACGCCAATAAACATTTCCCAAAGAAGTATTTACAAGGTTTGCTTTGGAAGCTAGGCTGCCATGGAAACAGTTCTGTTGGTTCATTAACTGGCAGCATATACTGAGGGTTTTTATAGTTCTGCAAAATACATTAACAAGATAGTGGGACCACACTCTAAAATTTGACATGTAATAATATAGAACCAAGTGGACTAGTGGGATGCTACCTGGTGCAGCTGGGTAACAAAATTATACTTCTAATGGGTTCAACAATTATGACACGCAGGTACCTAGAATCTATTTTTAAATTTAATTAAATGAAGTTATTGTCCTCTGATTCCCATGTCTGTTGAAAATCCTGCAATTCATCCGGCCATTATGATGTTATAACGTTAAGAGGTGCAAAAGCATGAGAAAGAGAAAGATTAGTTTATATATAAAGTTCTTTTAAATGTAAAGCAGGAATATAAAAACTCAAACTCCAAAAGGAAAATGGCAAAGTTCACATATTATTTTTGTTACTATTTTGCATGTATTTTGAGAGTGAAGGTGTCAGTAAAAATGAAAAGATAGCAGAAGGTCAGTGAATAACAGCTGTCTAATAATAGTTTAGTTACATTGAAAAAAATGTCGCCTATATACATGGCCTCTCTGGAAGGTATGTATGTTGCTGTAAGCATGAATATTAGTGGAATGATGTGTGCCTGAATTTCAGAAATGAAAAGACATCTGAAATAAAGTAAAATATTATAATAATTCTAAGTAATCGAAAGATTAAAAACATTATGTATTTAAACCTGTACTAACTTAGGAATTAATCTTTACTATGATGTGGATTATTTAAAAAAATATAATTAGAATAGATTTTAAGTTAACTTAGATTAAAAAGTGTAACTTTTCAATTTAGGAATTTTTTTGATGTTCTTGTATAAAAAAAGTATAAGCTTTTTACAAATAAAAACACTGTTATTTATTTTTAACACTATATTCTTTGACATATATATATTTTTTAAATTTAAAATATTACGAATGTCCCTTTATCTCCCCAATGACCCATTCCACCCCATCCCACCCCTCTCCCCAGTCCCCCTCCCCACCATTGTCCGTGTCCTTGGGTTGTGCATAGATGCATATAAGTTCTTTGGTTACTCTCTCCCCCTCCACCCACCCACCCTCCTCCATCCCTCTGACATTCATCAGTCTCATCTATGCTTCCATGTCATTGAATCTATTCTGTTCATCAGTTTATTAAGTTCTTTAGATTCCACATATAAGTGAGATCATGTGATGTTTGTCTTTCTCTGCCTGGCTTATTTCACTTAGCATAATTTTCTCCAGGTCCATCCATATTGTCCCAAAGGGTACAAGAACCTTCTTCTTTATAGCTGTGTAGTATTCCATGGTGTATATGTCCCACAGCTTTTTCTTTTATATATATTTTTAAAAATACTTTTTATATATTGTATTTATTAATCATCTATACATATTATGAATTATATACTATATAACTCCAATTACATTTGGATATACACTTTTTGCTAGGTCAACTATCAAATAATGATCAGACCCTACAGTCATTCAAACTATTTTAATTTCAGAAAGCACAGCATATATCTTAGTTTCTCAATACTTTGACATTTTTATATTTAACTTTCATATTGGTATATATTTATATAAATGACTTTCTATTAAGTAAAAAATCAAATTTGATGGATGAAAGACTGCAATAGAACACAGCATAGAGAAAAACACAAAGGCTGTGGAGTTAAATCATAATCAAAACCCAGATCTTTCACCTCTAAAAATAGTGTGATAGTAATAAAAGCTTACACATATTTTTTTATTTTGTTTTGTTGGGATTTTTTTGCCTACTAATGCCTGGCATTATTGTAACAAATTATTTACACTAACTCATTTAACCCATGCAACCCTTTGGAGTAGGTGTTATATAAATCCCCACTTTAAAAAGAAAGATCTAGGCACAAAGGCTCTCATTGGTCTATGTTCCCTCACGAAGCATTGTGGGACAAAGGGTTGAACACAGGAGTCTGCTTTCACTTATTTTAGACTAGAATTGTGAAGAATACACACACGCAGGCACACCCACACCCCTACAGTGCTTAGCATGTACTAGGTATTAAATTTGGTAAATCTAATAGAAGAATACAGGCGAATGTATTTGAATTCAATATACAGTTATAGAATCTTATATTACAAAAGAAGGAAGGAAGGAAGGAAGGAAGGAAGGAAGGAAGGAAGGAAGGAAGGAAGGAAGGAAGGAAGGAAGGGAAGGAGGGAGGGAGGGAGGGAGGGAGGGAGGGAGGGAGGGAGGGAGGGAGGGAGGGAGGGAGGGAGACAGTTTAGAAAGAAATAAAAGTTTGAAAAAGCTTCATATAACCAATTGCATGTACTCTAAACCTTATGATATAATGTTATTGATGGGCAATTTTATGTAAGAAAATTATTTTCCATGAAATAATTTTTATATTATTTTCCTTCAACCACTCCCTGTATGGAAGATTGTGTGTTACTTTTCACAACTCACTTCTTTATAGCTGTAAGGTAATTTTATGTCCTTGCCCTTTGAATGTGACTTGCAATGCCTCATTTCCTTGCCCTAATGACCTATTGATGGGCCTGGTCATAGGATCTTCTTTGGCTAATGGAATGTATGTGAGCATGACAAATGCCATTCCCAAAGAGAGCTAAGTCCATATGAGTCAGTTGGCTGGATGCCCTACAAAGAGCGCACCTAGAGAGAGGCTTCTCCTTCACCCTGGTCCTGTAGAGAGAGGAAACTTGGAGGTCAGACCATAGACTGGAGTAGAGCTATAGCTGACCCACAATCCACAAGTATTTGGAGAATTGTTTGTTATGCAATACAGCCTATAAAATTTCCTAACGCACCCTGGAAATAGCCAACCATTTATACCCTTGCTTAAAATATATGTCTTTCCTCATGATAGATTGCTATATTTATATATTTTCTATAGTCACTTCTTCAGGCCTTTCTCTCACACCTAACACTTAGGGAATGTTCTTCAAAATTAAAGATTACAGAAATCTTATTTTATACTTCAATTAGTTTAAGGGTGAGTTCACTGAAATTTTAATAAAAATCACAGAAGTTTCTGATATTGGTATTCTTAGGACCTGATTTTGATTTTTAAAAATGGTTGCCATTCTATTTATTCTCATTGTAGCATTTATTTCTGTGAAATTTCCACATTTTGTAAATACAGAATAAAGTGAATCCTGAAAACGATATATATTTTTTAAAATCAGCATTGTTTTTTCATAGGTTTAATACTATTCATAGACACATTAAAGCTTGCTGATTTCACTTTTCATTGTTTTTTCTATTATAAAATTTGCATATATTATATAAAGAAAAAGAAAAACTGCTCTAAAATATATGATGTAAGAAGCTAAAGTCCTTCAACCCTATCCAATTTCTCTTTAATATCATTACTTCTGTGGAAGCCACTAATAATATTTGAGTGAATCTGCTCCCTCATACTTTCAATGCATAAACAAAACCAGCATCTCCCTTACTTCAAATCTTGCTCTACACAATACTAACTCCATCAATCTAATTATCATCTCTCTCTCTCTCTCTCCACCTTCATCATCATCATAATCATCTACCATCTATCTATCCACTTCCTCTTCTGACTCTTTTTATTGAAACGGAAAGATACCCTGAAAACAGTTCTATAACTTACTGTGTTCATTTAACAGTGTATTGCAGACCTCTTTTCACATTAGTACATGTAGAAAATACCTCATCAAAAAATACCAAAATAGAATTTTGGATACTTTATGGTTAATTCAACCAGACATCTACTGATAGACATTTGATTTCTATGTCTCCCTCTTACAAATACCACAGTGAAAGTCCATGCATACACCCATGAAGTACATTTTCTTTGAGGAAGAGATGTTTATTAAACATTACTTTCTGCATCATTAGTTTCCCACTTTTATACATCAACTGACTTAGCATCTTAAAAGTCATTATTTCTTCAAAATCTTCTTGGCAAATAGTAGTTTCTGATGAGATTTGCTATCTGAAAAAGAAATTTAAGCATTGACTAAATCGATGTGTTTGAAATGTCCCCCATTATAGTTAAATAACGAGCTTTGCTCTTTTGATGCTGAGGAGCAGCAGATAGATGGCAATCATGCAAATACGGCTTCTTTTTTCCTTACCATTTTGGTACATTCACATCATAGCACATTTTGCTTTCTTGCTGAGATTACCTTTCATTAAAACGAGACTTAATAGTTCCCCTTCTAACCTACTCTATCAATAAAATCTCCTTAGTAGTTTTTTTGGTCTTCATTTAAGTTCTGAATGTATTTTTGATGAAGGTTTGCTACCTTTTCTAGGAAGCAATGAGAAGTTTACGATTTCGGAGGGCATTTCTGAAGTGAACATATCACAACACATTGACTTCTACTCTGCTTACATTTAGACAATCACTTCAATCTTAATATTTTAGCATTAGCATTTCTTTAAACTTCTCTTCATTTTCCTTATATTCACATATCAATAAAGAAACACATTTTCTTAGTTTAAAATATTAAAATTTATTTTGGTAACCTGGCTTTTAGGGATATTTCACAATAGCCTATTACTACAAATCACATGCTTGAAGGCAATAAATCAGCAGTCAATTAATTGAATGTGTAAAACTGGTCAAATATTTTCTTTTCCTGAAAGAAAATGACTGAGATTTAAATAAATGTTAGTGTACTGCATATGTTTAGAAGAGATTTTCTGTTTTTCTTTTTCCCCTATTTTTCTGTCTTAGTTTATTATAGATTATAAGTGTCACATCTCATCACACGTGAAAAAGTTCTGGGGAATTAGCTCCAGCTTTTCTTTTTCTCCACCCTCTTAAACCCTGCCCACAAAGAGGACATACGTGATGGTCGGATATGAATAAACTTGCCTCACACTTACTAGTGGGTGGGAATTTTACTTTTACTTTTTTCTCTGATCTACATTTGCTCTAAAAGAATGAAACAAATACCTGCCTACTTCTTCGTTTTCTTGTCATTCTGAATGCATGCCTGTGACCTGCCTCTCTCTTCTTTATAAGGTGACCAGCTCTGTTTCATTTTGGGGGTCCTGGTTCTCCCTCTCTCTCCCTCCACCTTTCCTTCATGAGGCATGTAAAGCAGTCAGCACCTGCACATGAGGATCACTGGGCTCTGGCAGGAGGGAGCAGCAGTGCACACCTAATTTTTTTCCTTTGGTCACTTTGGGGTGATTGAATGGCCATTAATAACGCCGGCACTTACTTAGGTTGCTGTTGGAGGAGAGGGTGTCTTGGCATCCACAATTCCTATCATGTTTATTTCTGTAGAGATGGAGGTCTGCATGATCTCCATCAGTAAATTTTGTTTCATACAAAGTCACAAAAGGAGCTGGCCTTATGATCCTGCACAACTGAACACTGTAAGAAAAATGTCTGTGCTGCACACAGTAGACAGCAGATGAATAATTATCGAGTGCAAATTACAAGAACAAATGCTGTGTTGTATTGTCATATTAATAAAGAGAAAAGTGGGTATTTATTAAGGAAACAAATGTAATATTTCCAAAACTGAAAGCATGAGGCAACATAATCCCTCAACAAATCATTTTGCTGCTTGCAAATTGTTTGCTTCCTATACCTCCCAATCTAATTATATCTTATTTTATCTAATTGATACGCAGTGAATCTTCTCTTTGTGTATATATGCATGCACAAATAATTGTCCTCTTCACTTAACACAAATGGAAATGATGTGTGAAAGAGAACCCAGATTTTCTGACTTTGGTTTAAAGACTGTCAATGTAGGGTCTAATGACTGTACTGTAAGTTGTTTGTTTCTACTCATAGGGTTAGCAAGTCAAACTATTTTAGATAATATCAAAGATTAATACAACTCTGAATAATCTTTCATGAAATAAACTTTAAAAAATGTAAGTGGACCAAGTATTTACTGGTTTACATGTATTAGTTATGTCAGTTTGAGAAGAATGCACCTGAAAGCCAATATCTACTACTATCACAATTGACTATATATATATATATATAGGGTGTCCCCCCCAAAAAATGGATACAAACTTTAACAGCTGATAACTCACTCAATTTTCACTCCTTTTCAGGTTTAACTGATTTGAAATAATGGGTGAAGCCAGACTAAGCTTTGAACAAAGAAAATTTATCCTAAAGTGCCACTAGACTTTTTTTATGGGGATACACAACAGATAAAGTTTATGATACAAAACTGGCAAGAGTCGACAACTGGAAGGCACACAAATGCTGAGAAAAATTATTCTTGATGTTTGTGATTCCATTGCTTTGCATTACCAGCAGTGCCTAGACCAGAACAGTCATCAGTTTGAAAACAGGCATTGACAAAAGAATTATTCATTTCTATATATTCTTTAAAATTTTGAAAATGAACTGTATGTTAATAAACACTGACTTTATAATCATTCAAGAATGTATACAGTTTTGGGACAGCCTGTATATATACATAAACATAGTACACCCCAAAGCAATAATTACCATGATATAAGCATAAATTTGTGGTTGTTCCAACACAAGTATTAATTTAGTAGTCTCCTGGGTGGATCTGTGATTTCCCGTTTTGCATTAAGTATCTATACAGACTCAGGAGTAACTGTTTGAATTCCGGCTATACCTGGACTGATGTGTCACTGTGGGCAAATTACTCAAGACCTCTGTGTTTCATTCCATTTATCTGTAAAATGACTGTTATAATAGCACCAGTTTAATGTGGTTGTTGTGAAGAATCAACCTATATATAACTGAAAAGAGCTTAGTACAGTGTCTGAAAAATTCTTATAGGTAAATGACTTCTAGCTATTACAAAAACCTATTTGGTTATTTTGGTTTAAACATTTTTGCTTGTTTTTTTGTGTCATAGTACGTTATGCATGCTTCTTTGTTGAATAGGTACAAGTAACATATTTTAAAATCAATGGCTAGATCATTTAGTCATGTGTGTACATATGTGTTTATTTTAGGGGCCATCAGCAGACCTCATTAAAAAGAAGTTGGATGCTTGTCCTGGATATCAGGGTGTTCAGTTTCAGTAACTGAAAACCAATGTGAAACAAAACAAAACATAATAAAAAGCCCTGCTCTTTTCCAGAAGGATCTTATTTTGTTAGCTCTAATGTAACAAATCTCTCCCCAGTAGTATTTTGGATTACCTTTTGTAGAGATGAAGCTTAAAAAAATCAATTAAATAACAAAACATGCATAGCTAAATGATTCTTCAATTTAACATTTTAAAACATTTTAATTATAGGATTAGAGCTATTCTATTTCCTAAATTACATTTAAAAGTATTTTAATCCTTAAATTCTTCAAGTCTTGCAGAATAAATTAGGGTCATATTCAGTCATTCTTATTAAAACCTCACTAACAGTATGATGGGTCTACCAGACGGAAAAATACAGTGGATAATGCGTGACCCTCACTGAGACAAGTCATGTGGCACATTCACATCTGCTGCCTTTCGCTTTGTTCTGTAGGTTTGTCATGACATTTCCCCCCTTTCTCTTTTCTTGAAGATTATTCTCTCTTCTGGTCCAAACTATTTCTACCCACCAAATGGAAAAATCCTGTTTGGTGATGTACTTGTGGTTTCAGGGGACGTGGTACTGGTGGAAAGACTATGGAGTTTTTTCACTTTCTTAAATACTTTATCACTCACTAGAGAGAGTTGCTTTCCTATACATGGGAAGTGAACAGGTAAGAAGAGACCAGAAGGATCCCTAATGATTATTTATATGTATGTAGGCAAAGCATTTAGGAAATATTTAATGAGAAAGAAATGTTGAGAAGGACCTGCTACTTCTTAATTTGGTCTAAGCAGATTCTAGTGTATAAGTCCTACTTAAGCCCTGATTGTGGAAATTAGAAAAAAGTATTTGTGGCAAGAAACCAGGGCTTCTCGCTGCTAAAAAGTTAACTCTAGAGAGTGCATGGATGGTCTTCAGGGTTTAATACATTTATGTGTCAATTTTCTTCTTTAATTTGAAAATTGCTCATATGAAAAAATAATTTTGTCGAACAGCTTGAAGGCATGTATGCATTTCTTCTAAACAAAAATATGTGATATAAGATGCTATTTTAATTCTTATTATTTTAAACTATGAATTATTATATTATTATTATTATGCAAACAAAACCAAATATTCATGTAATGAAAATTAATTTATTAGCTGGATTCAAACTTCTTTTTGTGTTCTTGAATAATATTGTCTTACATAGTGTTTTTTGCCTTTTTCCCCCCAGGCAGTGGAAACTTTTTTACAAGGAATAATAAGTATGAAAGCCACAATTTACTGTCCTTGTGCTAAAAAAATTTATTTTACGATATAATAAAGTAAATTATATACAAAAATGTTTTTGAGTAAAATTTCACTCCAAACATTTACCAAATAGTTTTTTAAAGATTTACATAGTGACCAAAGGTTAATTCTAGCTGTAAGTGAGCCCTGTTCCTGGCTATCTATTCTGAGGACCAGAACCTGGAATGTACTTGTCCAGCATTCCTCAGTGTAGCAGATCTGTTTACAAATACCCAGAAGTATATACACATTTATAGATATACAGATGAGTAAGAATAAATTATTTCGTGACCTCAGGCCACATCACATATAGGTAAAACCAGGATTATTAAAACCTCAATTTCATCATGTGTTTATAATAACTTTATTGATATATATAATTCACATACCATACAACTCATCCATTTAAACTGTGTAATTCAATGATTTTTAGCATATTCACAGATATATGCCATCATTAGTACAGTCAATTTAGAACATTTTCATAACCTTAAAAGTGTCCATACCCTTAACTATCATTTTCTTATCCCTGAACCTGAGAAACCACCATGCTAATTTTGTCTCCATAGATTTGCTTATCTTGGAGATTACATATAAGTGGAATCATATACTATGTGGTCTTCTGTTTTCATGGTTTATTGATCTTATAACATGTATTGATACTTTATAAATATTCCATCATATGGGCATACAGCATTTTATTTAGTTATTTATCAGTTGATGGACTTTTGGGTTGTTTCCAACTTTGGGCTATTATAAGTAAGACTGCTAGAGACTTTCTTGCACAGGTTATGTATGGATGTATATTTTCATTTATTTTGGTTATAATAGAGTGGAATGCTGCAAAGGCCACAATCAAGAAAACAAAAAGGCGCCCAGCCAACATGGCTCAGCAGTTGAGCTTTGACCTAGGATCCAGGAGATCATGGTTTGATTCTCTGTCAGGGCACATGACCAGGTTGCGGGCTCGATCCCCAATTGGGGGCGTGCAGGAGGCAGCGGATCAATGACTCTCTCATCCTTGATGTTTCAGCTCTCTCCCTCTCCCTTCCTCTCTCGGAAATCAATAAAAATATATTAAAAAAAAAAAAAAAAGAAAACAAAAAGGCAGTCCACAGACTGGAAGACAATATTTTCAAATCAAATATCTGATAAGGGAGTTGTATCTAGAATATGTAAGTAATTTTTACAATTCAATAATAGAAGGACAAATCACCAAATTTAAAAATGGACAGAGATATGAACAGACATTTCTTTGAAAAAAGATATACAAATGTCTATTACAGATGTGAAAAAGTGGTTGACATTAGTCATCAAGAAATGCAAGTTAAAACCACATGAGATGCCACATCACTCCCACTAGATGGCTATAATCAAGAAGCCAGATGATAGAGAATAGTGGCAGGAATGTGTTTACATCGACCAGAAGCCTCATTCACTGCTTTGTGGGAATGTAAAATGGTGCAACCATTTTACAAAACAGCCTGGCAGTTCTTCAAACAATTAAATTTGGAGTTGCCCTATAATTATGTGTTTTAAAATTATTTTCAGCTCTCCGAGTACTAAACTCATGAGTTATTTCGTAGGGCCCTCAAACTTTGTGAGGCTATATCTACAGGATAATTGGTGAAAAATAGCCATGGGAAGTTATAAGAAATGCTTTTCATCTTTTATAACGTGGTTTTCTGGCAGCTAAATAATGTGGACCCTGAAGAATTCACCAGCCAGATTAAGTTCTCATTCTTGCATAATTTCTAATGGAAAAACCAATCAGACACATATTTCAAGATCTGGGTGAAGATAGACCTTCAGGTATCAGAAATGAGGTTGGCTGGAGCTGATTATAATAAAATTGATTCCTAATTATGAACCAAAATCACGTTTAAAATTTCCATTGATTTATAAGATTTTTCTTCCTAGTCTTATGTAGTCCATGGCAACCTACCACTGACTCCTTTACAGTAATTTTCAGATCTTCTAAAACCCAGTATCAGCTTTCACTATTCACTAAAGCACCATTGCAATAGAGTCCTTTTGATGCTCTTTACAGCCCCTATCTTCTTTTATCCATCCTATATAGTGAGTGCAGTGCGAATGTTCCTCAAATGTCAGTGTGCCTGCTGAACATCTGCACAGTGAAATTAAAGCCTCTAATAAGGCTTTCAGCAATTGAAGAACTCTCTCTTTATCTCTTTCTCAGTACTTTCACTGTACAAAAATCATATGGGTTTCATATATCATCCTTCAACTATTTAAAAATAATATATATGCCATGTTCTGCTTTCTTTCATTCAAATTTTTATCTGAATCCTTCAAACAAGGCCCTTAACTGATTTTTTAAATGTACTTGATCTGACAGATTGATAGCAGTGTGCCAAAGACGACCACTCTGCTATTCAGTGCATGAAAGCCCGTGACCATTATATCTTCACTTTGGATTGTAACATTTATTAATATAAAGTGATCCTTGTTTCATAGATAATTTTTTGCCTTAAACCCTTCTTCAGTGGATGTTCCTTTTGTCATGTTTACTTTGTATCTATTTTTCTTAGTTGTCAGTGCCATAGTCATTTTTATTCACATTTTTATCTCAGCGCTTACAAACATGTTAATTGCAATTTCACAGAAGATAAAACTGCTTTTGATTACTTGCCAAAGCCTAAACCCAGAAGACACCCTCATATGCTACATATTTCAGTATTAAGTTTTAAACTCTTGTTATTCTAACTCTCCACAATTTTGTAACTTTTACAGAAAAATGTCAAATCTACACACTTTTCTTTACAGAACATATAGTTCTATCATAACTTACCAAGGGAAACAATTCTTACAATTCTTGTCAGAAAATATAAATTCAAGTTGTCTGCACCCCAGGACCTATCAAAAGCCTAGAGAAGAAAGGCTGTATCTACAGGAGGTTCCATAAAGGTAGTGAAGAGCCTTTGCATGCTTGCTTATTGTAAGGCATAGCCTTCAGTTAAGGTGCATCACTGAACACTAGTATAGATCCTCACAGAAGCACTTTATTGGCATTACATCTAGTGGTGAGATCTTGAATTTCTTTGGTTATTATAAGAAATGGAAGAAGAAAACTGTTTTTGGAGTTTATATAAAATTATTTCAAAATTTATTTCCTATAAGCAACATAAGAAAAATTTCCCTTGCCCTGGCTGGTGTGGCTCAGTTGATTGGGCCTTGTGCCATGCACTGAAAGGCTGCCAGTTCCATTCCTAGTCAGGGCACATGCCTGGGTTGCAGGCTCGATCCCCGGTAGAGGGCGTGCAGGAGGCAGCCGATCAATGTTACGTTCTCACATTGATCTCTCTCTTCCCCCACCCTAAAAAAAAGTCAGTGGAAAAATATTTTTAAAAAATTTTCCCAATGACAATACAAATATTAAATTGCAACCAAATCCTATTAAAACTTTGTTTCCCCAGAGATTTAATTTTTCTAATGAGAAATGTCTAACATTCATTTTCCCTTTTGTTATGGCAATCAGTAAGTTTATAGCTAAATTTTATATCTGGTCATTGTGCTGGAGAAAGAATTTATGGGTAGCAAGTGTTGAAAGTTCCATAAACCAAGCTGAAGGAGAATCTTTGGGCATTTGCTATTTGATTCTCCCCTCTGTGTGCAAAGAGAATTAAAATGTGTCAGTTGAAAAGGTAGAATTCAAATATGTCGGAGCACGTTAGACTAAAATCGTTATCTATTTTCGTTAGAATATTTTAAAAAGAGAAATAAATGTATAATATGATCTTGAGTCTTTATCTTGAAGTGTGTAAAGAAAATATTTTCATGCTTACTACTGTGTAATATTGCTGGTGGAGAATAGAAAAATGTCTTTTCTTATAAATCCAATTTAAAGGAGAAAATTGCAGTTGTGTGTTATCAGTGGCAATCATCTTGCTGCACAAGACAGAGATCAGCCACCTGAAGAGGAAGGCACACTGGGCACATTGTATCCAGAGGTCTTCCTGCGTGCACATTAGAAGGAGTCATATGTTCAATTATCTTAGAGATTTGAAGTATTAAAGGCCACAGATCTTGTGATTAGAAAGCTAAGAAGCAAATTCTGGTAAAATATTATTACTCAAATTTATTCTGTAATAAAATCTCTCTGAGAGGTTTGAAATTTCATCACTGACTGATAGGAAAATACTTTCAATTTGTTAATGTGGATTAATTTTGAAGCTTTTACTTTTGTGAATATATAACTCATTGTTAAAACACAGTTTAATAGTTTTGCCTTTTATTATTATGTTTCTTTGTTGAATTAAGTTTTAGAACATGAGATACTCTTAAAAAGCTACTTGAAAATTCCTTTTTAACATAATTATATATATAATTTTTAATGCCCACACTGTATATTCATCGTTATTTCTGTTTGTTAGTGGCAAACCATAGGACAAGTTTATGGAACTAGGAAGTGGCCAAATGAGAAATATTAGAGTATTAAAAAATTGTATATTTAATTATGTTAAATAAAAAGGACACTGTGTCCAAACAATCACTTTTATTTATTTGACAGCCTTTGGCAGTGTTTTCATGGTTTTTGTCTACAGCTTTAAAATATGGCCATAGAGAACTATGAAGCATTTCTCTATTTCTGAACAAGCTTAATCTGCATTAAAAAAAGTATGATCTCTTATAACAAAAAATAACCAAAATAATGCTTTATGTGTCACCTTTTAAGGAAAAGATGGTCTAGAATAATAGATAAAATCCTGATATCATATAAAGAAGTGCTATTTTGAAGGAAGATTTAAAATTAAAACCAGATTGGGGAAATTCAGGACACGGTCAAACCTAGCAATTTATGTTATGGAATTCCGGCAAGATCAAGGTATCTGTTATGAACAGAAAGAAGGACCAGTAGTCTATCTGAAGTCATGATTTATTTCATTTTCATTCATTCTCAGGTCTTTCTTTCAAGAATTAAGTGATTTACACCTAACCAACAGATCACTCCAGGCTTTCTGTCTGATTAAATATAGGAAAAATCAACAACAGGCTTTCAGGGTAATATGACCAAAGAATAGTTAGCAAATAAATGATTTTTTAAAAAGCCAGAACATCATTTAAACATAAAGTCCAGAAAATCTTGTGCTAGAAGTTGAGAGATAAAAGTAGAAATTCAGTAAAATTGGAATATATTGAATTGGCAGCAATAGGATTTCAGTGATGAAAATGTTGTGACTATGTAAGTCAGGTTTGAAATTACAGAAGTATTATATATTATGAGGGTTGTATTAATATAGGAGCTTATTTGAACAACCCTGGTAATGGAAAACATTAAGCAAAAACAATAAAAAAGAGTTACAAGAAGGATCTCCTTCCATCTGTCATCCAGATCCACTAATGAGAGATATCCCAACTCACTACAGGATAAAATTCTCCCTGAATATTAAAGATATTGACTTCTTACGTGCTCCAAAGGATGATATTGTGCTCTCCAAAGAGCTTAAAATAGAGGTTTGGCTACAAGGAGAGATTGGGAACAACTTAAGGTATTAATGTCTTATTCAGTCTCTGACAGTCAAGAGACAAAATAATAGGTAACTGCTTATTGGTTTTAAAATAAAACAGAGCTTCAAATCTACAATAACACTGTGGGTTAATTAACAAAACTGCAAGTAATTTGACTCTCAGTTCTGGAACAAGAAAATTTGTTATTAAACAATCTACCTTAAAAGAATGGCTGAAGAAAATTCTTGAGATGGCAAATAATTCTAAAAGAAGAAACTTAGAACATCATAAAGGATGGAATCATAATGTAAAAAGTAAAAATCCAGGTAAACATAACAGACTAATGAGTTTTTAAAATTTTGTTTGACAGTGAGAGTAAAAATTATAACATCATCTGATTTGGTTCTCAAGTATGTAGAGGAAATATTTAAGACAATTATTTAAACATAAGACTATCTAAAAGAACCTATACGGACATAAGTTTTCTACACTTTAATGACAATGATGAACATTACTAGATTGTGACAAATTATATATGTATAATGTAATACTAAATTCGACTACTAAAATATATTTACAAAGAAACACACTCAGAAACAGTACAGATAAACTAAAATTAAATGGTAAAAAAAAAGTAGAGATAACCCACAGGTTAACAGAAAAAAAGAAAATGAAGAAATGAAGAACAAAGAAACAGACAAATCTAAAAAATACCAGACTTAAGCTCTAATATCAATGATTGCATTAAATAACTGGTCCACTATTCAATAGGAAAAATTTTCTTCTATTTTCTGTTATAACAATTCATGAATGGAATCCAAAAGAAGTTAAAAATTAGATAAAAACATACATTTTGCAGAAAAATGACTTAGGTCTTAGGCTGTTCTAACTTGCTATAAGGGATTTGTTATGGGGATCCTGACACTCTGGGACTCCTAGTACATTAGGCCACCTCCCTTCCAAAACGGTGACTGGGAAAACCATATCACTTGGAAGTACAGTTGTATTCATTTATTTCAGTAGAATTCTCTGAGAAATAGCTAGTAGTTTCTGCTATTACTGCTAGCTATATATTCTTCAAAATTTTAAGCCCAAAGCAATTTTTATTTCCCTAAAGGAACAGGCTTATAATCATTCATAAGGCTCTTTACCAACAATTTGAAGTTTTGGAAATGGTTTTACAGGTTAGTTGACTTTAACATCCCCCAAGACATATCTGGCATCATAAAATTACAAATCTCCTTTGTCCTTCATGCTGAGTCTAGAGGATCTCAAAATTTCCTATCACAGCTCAAAAGACTTCCATGTCTTTTAGCCGGGTCCTTTCAAAAACTAGGTTAACCTTGAGGCTATCCTTATTTTTAGGGGCAGGTCACGGCCTCATTACTGCCTATTCGTCTTTTGTTCAACTCCATGACTTGATGCTTCCGTGTATGAAATCTGCTCACTTGAGGATCTTGTGATTTCTCTGAGATTGGGGTCAAAGTGCAAATTAGAGGGACGACTCAATATCAAGCTCTAAAGCATCTCTTCTTGATGGTGATTACTGAATTAATTCAAATGACTTCATAGTTCTGTGTTTAATCAAAATTAATGAATTCATCACCAGTGCACTGATTTATTTGTGTGATTAAGACTAAAAAGGTCATTCTCATCATTTTCCACCTCTTTTAATCTTGGTTTCTCTATTAGGGAAAGTAGACTTAATACCTCTTGAAAAAAGATGTTTCTTTCCCTTGTATTGTGTGAATCAATTTAAATCTCTATGAATAGATTTTACTTAGCTTTTCAATGAGCTTAAAAAGGATGCACTAAAAGGAGAGCCAATTTGTATCTATTTTCTCTAAAAGAATGTCCTAGAGAGGAGTTATATGTCCCCATAGAACTTCAGGAACATTTCTGTCATTGTATCTGACAGTGTTTAAAAATTACCTCTTTGAGTATCCGTTTCTTTCTCTCTTTCTTTTCATTGAGTTGAAATTTATAAACAAAAGGGACTGTGTTATATATTTTATATTCTCTATGATTAATGAATGATAATACTTAGCAGTTGCACAATTATATTTATTGACTAAAAGGATATAATGCTTAGTTTATCCAATTAGATTATAAACAAATTCATACTTTATATACACTATAATTGTTTTTCTTATGCCAGGAAACTTCTGCCTTTCTCAGATCTGGTTGCTAGTTATCACATAGAAGTGAGAGGGTGAAAAATAAGGAATATGTATTTTCTGTGAAAGAGAAGGAGAGAAAAGTAAAGCTAACAAAACATATATACAGGCTGTCTTCTTTTATTCATTTTCTACCACTGTTACAACAAATTATCACAGTGTTGGCAGCTTTAAATAACACAAATTTATATTTTACACTCCTTGGGGTCAAAAGTCCAAAGTGGGTCTGACTGGGATAATCAAGCTGTTGACAGGGCTATGTTCCTTCTGGAGTCACGAGGAGAGAAGGCATTTTTATTGCCTTCTCCAGCTTCTCAAAGTCGCCCACTTTCCTTTGCTACTGACCCTCTCCCTACATTTTCAAAGCCAGAAATCCTGGACTGAGTTCTTCTCATGTTGCCATATGCCTGGGCTTTCACTTTTCTGCTCCCCTCTTCTTTTTGAAGGGTCCTTTTGGTTAGATTTGATTTATGTGTATAATCTCTGATGTTCTCCCCACATCAGGGCCCTTAATTTAATCACAGCTGCAAAGTCCCTTTTGCCATGTTGGATACCATATTCCCAGGTTCCAGGGATATGGGCATCTTCAGGCAGCCATTATTCCGCCTAATACACATCCTATTCCAGGTTGCAACATACTGGCTCTCTACCAGGGAAGTAATTTTGGGACATGTATTTCTTTATAACACCAGAGAAGAAGGAAATGTCATTTAGTGAGCAGCAGCAATTAATAAGAACCACTCTATTCTGTCCCATAAGTTACCGCAATAAGCCATTACACAATAAATGAGCATTTTCATTTCATAAATATTGAACATTTTCCATGCAGCTACCTTTTCGCTTACACTGGGCAAAAAGTGGTTACCCAGACGAGACTCTCCACTCACGCACTGAACATTCTCCTGGGTTTGACGTTAATATAAAAACAAGTGAGCAGGCAAACAAATAAACAAGCATGTTGTTACTAGGAAATGTTTTACAAAGAGAATAAACATTGTCGTTTATTATAAAGTTATAGGTAAAAGCTTACTTTAAGTACAATGGGAACAAATTGTTATATTAAGGCTGAAATTCAGTCATGAAAGATGTAATATGTTAATTATTAGTCTCACTTTACAGTCAAATGAAGTAAGGACCTAATTGTATAATCTGTCCTGGGTGATACAACTACTGTAATGACAAAATTGGGTATCAAGCCCAGATCTTTTGACAAAAAATAAAATGCACTTTTCATAAAACCTAATTGGCAGTAGGTTGTGGTTGCTTGGATGAGCATCAGTAGTGTCTAAGGTGCGGTGGGCACTGATTTTCCATACTTGGGGACATTTAGCAATAATTATGGCAACATTACTGGATGTTGCAACATGGGTAAAGATGCTTCTAGCATCTGGTGGGTCAGGCTACGGATGTTGCTAAACATTCTATAATACACACAATAGTTACCTCCCTAACAACAATTATCCACCCTAAAATGTCATTGGTATCAAGACTGAGACAGTCTGATATAATGGACAAGGCAAATTTAAGAAAAATGGCTAATTGTCACTCTGGAATTACAGAAATGAAATTATATTACCCATGAAAAGCACTTGTAGAGTGAGGTGTTCAATGAATGATAACAGTGATAACAAGGGCAATACTGACAAAGATGGTGATGAATGTCAATTTATATACATAAGAATAAAATGTGAGAATGAAGAGGAGAATCAGTGATTTGACAGAAAGCTTTGTCTCTAATCACAGTCTCTGGGTAAGTCTAATTTCAGTTGACAGATATGACTTGGCCATCCAATTTTATTGTTCCTAGAAAGCCCTATAACCAATGTAAGTCTAAATCAAATACTGGTCTCATTTTACACTCAGAGCTCCAAATCCTTGTTTTTCTCAGATGACTGAGAAATAGGTCGTCATGGCTAGTGCTGTTTTCATTGACAGTCTTGAGTGGTGTTGGGTGGAAATTTGGTAACGTTAACTGTTAAAGGCTAATCTTTCCATGTTCAGTTGGCGAGGAAGATGGCAACACCTTACACTTCCATGTGCATTACAATTTTTAAACACTTTTTATATGTATGATCTCTTTTGACCCTACCCAATCCTCTAAATTATTCATATCAGTTCATTTCCACAATCTTTTAACACATGAGAAAATCTAAATCTCGGGTTTACGTGTCTTTTCACTATTTCTTAAAATATTGTAGTTGCAATGAAAATCTGAAATCTTAGATCCTTGACCAGGTAACTAGTATTCTAAGCTTGTGACTATTCTAAATTTCTTTTTAATAGTACAAAGATAAGATTCTACATTTTATTTGAAAACTTTTTAATATTTAAAAAAATTAATTACCATCTGCTTACATTTTATTTTTTAAAACTTTTTAAGAGAATATATTGAGGTGTAATATATACACAGAAAATGGTACAAAAGTAAACAAGACTTTCACAAAGAAATGTATAATGTAACCTGTACCAAGCAAGAAAAAGAATATTATCTGTCCTTCAATATCTACCCTTTGCCTCCTACTAGTCACTATACCCAAGGCTTATCATTTTAAGGGGGGTAAAATTTACATATAATAAAATTAGTTGTCTTAATCATTTATTGTATTAATTATTCTATTCCACAAGATTCAACTATTTTATATATCTTTGCAATGGTGTAATCATTACCCAAACAGATATAGAACATTTCTATTAAATCAAAAAGTTTCCTCACCCTTATTTTCAATAAATAGCCCTCCTTCAGTCAGGCAACCACTTTTTAATTTATATCATCAGAGGGACGGAAGATGGCGGCCTCGTGAGAAGCAGCAGAGGCCCCGCTCCCAGCCACGGACTCGATTTACTCCTAAAATCCTAGGTGACCAACTTGGAAAAACCAGAGACACATACCTGAGTGGACAGAGCGCGAGTGGGGAGCCCTGAAGACGCATCGCGGAGTCCGGTAAGAGGGGGGCGCAGGGAGGGGGAGCCCCCTGAAGCCCGCGCTGGGCTCCGAGCCCGGAGGCTTGGGGGCTGCAAAGCTCCCTCCCCTCGGGGTGCGGGCGGCCTCCAAAAGCGGGGACCCCACACCTGCAGCGACGAGAGGGGAAGGGGCGCCCCGCGCACAGGGCAGAGGGACCCCGGGGAGCCGTGAGTCCCGGAGGGAACAGAGCTTCCTAGGAAATGAAGCCTCTAATGGCGGCCGGCGCCTTCCTAGGAAACTGAGCCTCTAGGGGCGGCTGCCACCAGCGTCTGGTGCTTGGGGTGCCGACCTTAGGGAAGGCTGTCCCAAGGTCTGTGGCACCCGAGTGGTGAGGGGCCAGAGGACTGCGCTGAGCACCCGCACGCGGGACCCTCTGTCCCCTGTGGGGCACGGTGTTGAGCCCAGAAAGCGCTGAATCTGCGGGGCGCGGGGGAGGGGAGGAGCCCTCTCGCCTGAGCTCCCGGTGCCGGGAGGCCGGGATCTGTGACCAGCCCTGAGGGTGTCCTCCCGCCCTGAGCTCCCTGTGCTGAGAGGCTGGGATCTGTGACCAGCCCTGAGGGCCCGTGGTGGCCTGTGAAGCCGCCCCAGCTTTGCTGAGACCAGCTGTGTGGGGAGCTGCGTGGAGCTGACTTTGGGTCCCCTCCCGCTGGGGGCCTTGGAGCGAGGGCGGCGGGACCTTGCAGGGTGGACTCTCTGCCTGTGTGTTGCTTTGTGCTTTTGCGAGTTTGATTGCGGAACTGGCTCCCACCTTCCCGGCTTGCACTGCGCGGACAGACCAGCGGCGGCTGGGATTGGGGTCTGCACTGGAGACGGTCTGAGGGGCGGGCCTGGTGCGACCAGCCAACCAGAGCTGAGCAGGGAGGGGTGGAGCCAGCCGGCCTCTCCTGCAGCTGGGAGCACTGCCCCCAATAGGACAGGGGCGGGTCCCGCTCACTAAGGCCCCAGACACCCCGCAGGGCACAGTCCTGAGGGGGAAGGGAGAGCACAGGAGGACTTTACAAGAATAAGACTCTCGGGGACTGTTGTTTAGGAACCAGAGGAAATGCTTAAAACCCCTGCTGAGGGCTGCGCAAGCAAAGGGCTCACCAGAATGTGTTTTTAATCAAACCCACTGAGCCCAGGCTGCCTAAACGGCCCAGACAGAAAAGGCAACAGGCTGAAATCAATCTGAAGCTGCAGCAGGACAGAGCCTGGGGAACTAGAATCAGAGGACAGGGTAGGGACTGAGGAGCTGGCGGTGGAGCAGAGACTAACTCCCGCAGAGTGAGCACCTGACAATGACACCTCTAAGGGGAATGACACCCTGAGCTACACTAGCCACCCTGCACCCTAAAGACTCTACAGAAGATCCTGGAGCAAGACCAGGCAACTACAAGGTTGCAAAATAGCTGCCAAGAGGAGGTGGCCCACAGAGAGCCTCAGGTCAACCATCTACCTAAGGACACCAGAGCCAAACCTAGACGGCTCCTCACAGTGGGCGATAACAAGCACCTCCCAGGAGAACTGAAATCAGCACACAGAACAGTGACCCTCAGACAACATAGGCTGCCCAGAAGAAACTCACCTGATTGATTACCTTTTTTTATGCTGTTTTTTGTTTTTGTTTTGGTTTTGGTTTTTGGGTTTTTTTTGTTTGTTTTTTGTTTGTGGGTTTGTTTATTTTTTTCTCTTTTTTCTTTAGGCAGAAGAGAAAGGGGAGAAAATTTGTTTTTTCTTCTTTTTAAAATTTTATAATAATTTTTTTTTAAAAAAAACATTAAAAAATTTTTTTTTCTATTTTTTATAACAGAATTTTGTCTTGCTTAGCTTGTTTTTAGTTTTGTTTTGGTTATTTGCTTCGTTTTGTTTTATCCTTGCTTCTAATATCAAGACTTTCGTGATGTCCCTTCTTAACGACTGGGACTTTATCATTATAACCAAGTTTACTGCTTTCCTCTATAGTTTCCCCCAAATTTCTTACCAGACTCCCTGCCTGCCTGGGCTTTATCTCTCTCTCTCCTCTCAATCCATTGGCATAACTTTTTTCTTCTTTTTCTTCTTTCTTTTTCTACTTTTCTTTCATTCTTTCATTATGCTCCCTTCTGTCTTCCTGTCCAATTGTTAGTTTCTCTTATTCTCTTTATTGTATTTTTGTTTTCTCATTTTCAACTCTTATCCTATTCCTATTCTCTCCCTTAATTTTTTTGCTGGCCCTTCTTTCAGAATCTTTTCTCTGCTTCTGTTATCTCCCAGTAGTTCTCTATTTTTTACATTTTAGTTTATTATTATTTTCTAAATTTTCACCAGTATTAACAACAATATACATCTCTCTCTCTCTAAGTGTTACTTTTCTTTTTCTCTTTCTTTTGTTTTAAGCATTCTTTTGTGTGTGTGTGTGTGTGTGTGTGTGCTCCCTTCACTCTCCCAGTTCTGTTTTCACGTGGGTTGTTTTCATTGTGATTGTCAAGATATTTTGTAAGATACCTCTTGTTTCCTGGAATTTTAGTCGTGTATTGTCCTGCCTTGCCAGCACCCATACAACAGCTTATACGTCGAGGTTGGGGCTGAGACATAGTTAGCCAACCTGAGAGGAGGGTCCTCCCAAGGACTGATCAACAACAATCTAGACCCAACCACAACAGGAGAACATAAAGAAACCACAAAAGGGGCACCCACAAGAGGGACATGCCTAGAGCAAAGAGCTCAGAGGTGGAAGGAAAACACACCTCTGGGCTCCACTGGACCCACAAGACAAAATCCCATCCCACAAGACTGGGAGACAGCAAATATATCTAATATATAGATACAAACACTAAGACCTACCAAAATGGAGAGACAAAGAAACAACCCCCAAATTAAAGAAAAGGAAACATCGCCAGAAAAAGACATTGATGAGATGGAGTTAAGCAAGTTATCAGAAATGGAGTTCAGAGTATGGATGATGAAGATGTTCAAGGAACTTAAGAAGACACTAAATGATAAGATCGAGAACCTTAGTGAAAACATGAAAAAAGAGATACATACCATAAATAAAACTCAGAGATAAAGAATGCTGTATCTGATATCAAGAATGCACTGGAAGGAATTAAAAGCAGGCTCAATGAAGCAGAGGATAGAATAAGTGACTTAGAAGACAAGGTAGAGAAAATCACAAAATCAGAGCAGCAAAAAGAAAAAACACTTAAAAAGCATGAGAACAGTTTTAGGGAGATTTGGGACAACATGAAGCGAAACAACATTCGCATTATAGGAGTACAAGAAGGGGAGGAAAGAGAGCAAGGGATAGAGAACTTGGTGGAAGAAATAATTATAGAAAACTTCCCTAGGCTGGCAAAGGAGAAAGCCACACAAGTTCAGGAAGCATAGAGGGTTCCAAACAAGAGGAACTCAAAGAGACCCACTCCAAGGCACATCATAATTAAAATGGCAAATGGCAAGGACAAAGAGAAAATATTAAGGGCTGCAAGAGAGAGACAAGCAGTGACCTACAAGGGAACCCCCATAAGGCTGACAGCGGATTTCTCAACAGAGACTCTTCAGGCCAGAAGGGAGTGGCATGAAGTTCTGCAAGTAATGAAAAGCAAGAACATGCAGCCAAGACTGCTTTATCCAGCAAGGCTATCATTTAAATTTGAAGGTGAAATAAAAAGCTTCCCCGACAAAAAAAGGCTAAAGGAGTTCAGTACCACTAAACCAGCATTGCAAGAAATGCTAAAAGGACTGCTTTAAGAAAAAGAAGGAATAGTGAGGGAAAGGTACATCAGCATAAAGGGGAAAAATGGCATTAAATATGTTGATATCAATAGTAACCTTAAATGTAAATGGAATAAATGGTCCAATCAAAAGACAAAGGGTAGCTGAATGGATAAGAAAACAGGACTCAAATATATGCTGTCTACAAGAGACCCACCTGAGAGCAAAAGACTCACACAGGCTAAAAGTGAAGGGATGGAGTAAAATATTCCATGCAAATGGAAAGGAAAAGAAAGCTGGAGTAGCAATTCTGATTTCTGACAAAACAGACTTAAAAATAAAGACCATAACAAGAGACAAAGATGGTCACTACATATTACTAAAGGGATCAATCCAACAGGAGGAAATAACCCTTATAAACTTTTATGCACCCAATACAGGAGCACCTAAATATATAAAAAATTTCTTGGGGGACTTTAAAGGGGAGATTGACAGTGACACAATCATAGTGGGGGACTTTAACACCCCTCTGTCAGCATTGGACAGATCATCAAGGCAAAAAATCAACAGGGAAACACAGACCTTAAATGAGTCACTAGACCTAATGGATTTAATTGACATTTACAGAACATTTCACCCCAAAGCAGCAGAATACACATTCTTCTCAAGTGCACATGGAACATTCTCAAAAATAGACCACATGTTCGGGCACAAGGCAAGTCTCTACAAATATAAGAAGATTGAAATCATATCAAGCATCTTCTCGGATCACAATGCCATGAAACTAGAAATCAACCACTATAAAAAAACTCAAAAATATTCAAACACATGGAGGCTAAATAGCATGTTATTAAACAATGAATGGGTTACCAAGGAGATCAGGGAAGAAATCAAACTTCATGGAAAGTAATGAAAATGAACAAACAACAACCCAAAACTTATGGGACACGGCAAAAGCAGTCCTGAGAGGAACATTCATAGCATTACAGGCCTATCTCAAGAAACAAGAAAAAGATCTAATGAACCATCTAACACAACAACTAAAAGAACTAGAATGAGAACAGCAAGAAAAGCCCTAAGGAAGTAGAAGGAAGGAAATAATAAAAATCAGAGCAGAGATTAATGACATAGAGACTAAAAAAAAATACAAAAAATCAACGAAACCAAGAGCTGATTCTATGAAACGGTAAATAAGATTGATGCACCTTTAGCCAGACTCACTAAGAAACAAAGAGAGAGTACCCAAATAAATAAATTCAGAAATGAAAGAGGCGATATAACTGACCCAACAGAAATACAAAGGATTGTAAGAAAACATTATGAGCAACTATATGCCAACAAACTGGACAACATGGGTGAAATGGACAAATTCCTAGAAGCATACAACCTTCCAAAGCTGAATCAAGAAGAGGCAGAAAACCTGAATAGGCCAATAACAACTAATGAAATTGAAGCAGTAATCAAAAAACTCCCAGCAAACAAAAGTCCTGGACCAGATGGATTTACAGGCGAGTTCTACCAAACATTCAAAGAAGAATTGACACCTATTCTATTCAAACTATTCCAGAAAATTCAAGAGAAGGGAAAACTCCCAAACTCTTTTTATGAGGCCAGCATCACCCTAATCCCAAAACCAGATAAAGATACTACAAAGAAAGAAAATTACAGGCCAATATCCCTGATGAACATAGATGCTAAAATCCTCAATAAAATACCAGCAAACCGGATCCAGCAATACATTAAAAAGATCATACATCATGACCAAGTGGGATTTATTCCGGGGATGCAAGGCTGGTACAACATCCGCAAATCAATAAATGTGATACATCACATAAACAAAATGAAGGACAAAAATCATATGATCATATCAATAGATGCAGAAAAAGCATTTGACAAAATCCAGCACCCATTTCTGATAAAAACTCTCAGCAAAGTGGGAATAGAGGGATCATACCTCAACATAATAAAGGCTGTATATGACAGACCTACAGCCACCATCATACTCAATGGGCAAAAACTAAAACCATTTCCATTAAAAACCGGAACAAGACAGGGATGTCCACTTTCACCACTCTTATTCAATATAGTACTGGAAGTCCTCGCCACAGCCATCAGACAGGAAGAAAACATAAAAGGTATCTAAATTGGAAAGGAGGAAGTAAAATGTCATTATTTGCAGATGACATGATATTGTACATAGAAAACCCTAAAGACTCCATCAAAGTACTACTAGATTTGATAAACAAATTTGGCAAGGTAGCTGGATACAAAATCAGCATCCGGAAATCAATGGCATTCTTATACACCAACAATGAACTCTCAGAGAGAGACACTAAAAAAGCAATACCATTTGCCATTGCGACTAAAAAAATAAGATACCTAGGAATAAACTTAACCAAGGATGTAAAAGACCTGCACTCAGAAAACTACGTGACACTGAAAAAAGAAATAGAGGAAGATTTAAACAAGTGGAAGAATATACCATCCTCATGGACTGGAAGAATTAATATCATTAAAATGTCCATACTACCCAAAGCAATTTATAAATTTAATGCAATTCCTATGAAAATACCAACAGCATATTTCACAGATCTAGAACAAACATTTCGAAAATTTATATGGAACCAAAAAAGACCCCGAGTAGCTGCAGCCATCTTGAGAAAAAAGAACAGAGTGGGAGGGATCACATTTCCAGACTTCAAACTATATTACAAAGCCACTGTAATCAAAACGGCCTGGTATTGGTACAACAGCAGGCTTATAGATCAATGGAACAGAACAGAGACCCCAGAAATAGACCCAGGCCACTATGGTCAGATAATATTTGACAAAGGAGGCAAGAGTATCCAATGGAGTAAGGACAGTCTCTTCAATAAGTGGTGCTGGGAAAATTGGACAGATACATGCAAAAGAATGAAACTATACCACCAACTTTCACCATACACAAAAATAAACTCAAAATGGATAAAAGACTTAAATGTAAGTCACGAAACCATAAAAATCCTGGAAGAAAACATAGGCAGTAAAGTCACAGACATCTCACGTAGTGGACTTTTCATGATACATCTCCTAGGGCAAGAGAAACAAAAGAAAAATAAACATATGGGACTACATCAAACTAAAAAGCTTCTGCACAGCAAAAGAAAACAGCCTCAAAATACAAAGGAACCCCAAGGTCTGGGAAAACATATTTGCCAAGGATGAATCTGATAAGGGCTAATTTCCAAAGTGTACAAAGAACTCATACTATTCAGCAAGAGGAAGACAAACAACCCAATTAAGAAATGGGCAAAGGACTTAAATAGACACTTCTCCAAAGAGGACATACAGATGGCCAAGAGACACATGAGAAAATGCTCAACGTGGCTAATCATCAGAGAGATGCAAATTAAAACCACAATGAGGTATCACTTCACACCTGTCAGAATGGCTCCATCAACAAATCAACAAACGACATGTGCTGGGGAGGGTGTGGAGAAAGGGGAGCCCTAGTACACTGCTGGTGGGAATGCAGACTGGTGCAGCCACTATGGAAAACAGTGTAGAGGTTTCTCAAAAAATTAGAAATGGAACTGCCTTTTGACCCAGTGATTCCACTCCTAGGAATGTATCCTAAGAAACCTGAAACATTAATTACAAAGAACGTATGCACCCCTATGTTCATAGCAGCGCAATTTACAATAGCTAAGATCTGGAAACAGCCCAAGTGCCCATCAGTAGATGAGTGGATAAAAAAGCTGTGGGACATTCACACCATGGAATACTATGCAGCTGTATAGAAGAAGAATCTCGTACCCTTTGGGACGGTATGGATGGACCTGAAGAATATTATGCTAAGTGAAATACGCCAGGCAGCGAAAGACAAATATCACATGATCTCGCTTATATGTGGAATCTAAAGAACTTAATAAACTGATGAACAGAATAGATTCAATGACATGGAAGCAGAGATGAGACTCACGAATGTCAGAGGGATGGAGGAGGGCGGGTGGGTGGAGGGGGAGAGAGTAACCAAAGAACTTATATGCGTATATGCACAAGCCAAGGACACGGACAATGGTGGGGAGAGAGACTGTGGAGGGGGAAGGGATGGGGTGGAACAGGTAATTGGGGAGAAAAAGAGACATCTGTAATATTTTAAACAAAAATAAAATTAAAAAAAATTTTTTTAAAATAAATAAATCAAATCAAATCACAGTATCTACTGAACTCCTGAAATTAAAAAAAAAATTTATATCATCAAATTATTTTTTTATCATTTTATATAAATGAAATAACAATATATATTTGTGTGTGTGTATAAACGTATGTAAGAGTGTGGCTTTTTTGCTCAATATACTATTTTTTGGTTTCACCCCTTTTGTTGCCAGAGTAATTAGTTTGTTCCATTTTTATTGCTTAGATGCATTGTGTAAATATAATACAATTTGTTTATCCAGTCTTCATTGGATGCATATTTGGTTTATTTCCAGCTTTAAGCTATTATAAGAAAAATGATTGCTATTAACATCCTTGTACATATCTTTTAATGACCATATATATTTGTGTATCTTGGATAAATATATAGAAATGTGGTTGTTATGTATAGTGGAGGTATTCCAAAGCTGCTAGGCAAATTTTAGCAATAACCTAATCTTTCAGATCTAAAGGAAGATCAATACCAAAGTACACATAATTGTTCCATTATGTGTCATAAGCAAAGTTGTAATTTAAAAAAAAAAAAAGGATTTTTTACTAACAATGATCTTTATCCCAGATACTTGGAATTTTCATAAATATGCTGTTAGGAGTCAGAATACACTGTCACTGCTTTTCTTATACTAACATGAAAAATGAACATTACTTATCTCCTAGGTAGCATAAGCTAAGGCAGACACTTTAAAAATACCAAAGACAGTTCTTTCATTCTATAAATGTCTCTACAGAAGAAACAAGAAATAGCTGGTTTATTAGTTTCCTGTTGATGCAGTAACAAATTAGCATAAGCTTATTGACGTAAACGAATGCAAATCTATTATCTTACAGTCTACATAGTTCTATATCACCAGTAGTCTGCTACATCCTTGGTTTCCATGCTTTTCTCAGTCCACGGCAGCAGTAGTTGTGTATTTAATGTTAAAATAGGTCCAGGGAGAGCCAAGGTGATCTTGATGGATCACCGGGTGCCAAATTTAAGCTTATCTGTCTCCATTGCATATTAGAGGCCCTACATGCTAATGAAAATGGTTAACTACCCCTTCTAGGAAAGGGGCTTCTTTCTTGCCTTTGCCTCTTGGTATTAGAAAGCTAAAGTGAAAAGCCAATAGCTATAGTTCAAAATTTAATGTAACTATTTCCCCTAGTAGAAGCACTTCTCTTCCAAGGACCAGGACCTCTAAACTTACAGGGTTTGGGAGACAGACATTAAAAATTCTCCAAGAGGACTACTGGAGTGAAGATAAGCAGATTCACTTGCATTTCTACTCTTGGCTTCTGGACACATGTGTTCTATTTATCACAGAAACAGAACAATATAAAATTGTTAATTTAAGGTGTTTTAACATGGTAAGGGATAGTGTCACAACTTTGCGTCATGTCGTCTCTGAGCTGCATCTTATTTGCACCTTTCAACAACTGTTTTATTGCTTTGTCAACCCTGAGGCTTCTGGTGATGTGATACATGGTAGAAACAATGGATCTCATATAGACCTGTGCCCCGTGCCACACATCCTTTGTTGTAAAGTTGGTTCATTGTTCTAAGGTATTAATTCCATGTCATTGCATTAAACACTCTGTAGAACTCTAAGAGCAGTGCTGTCTGAGGCCTTACAGGAAAGAAAAGAAAAAGCCAGTTTTTGCCAAGAGAAAATTGCTGTTCCTTCCAAGGTAGATGGGAAATAATGCAATCATTGCTACTAAGTAATAGTTTACTTCTTTGATGGATGGTGTATTGGTCTCTCTCACTGTCAGGTTGGACGTTCAGCAAGGAAAGTACATAGATCAATTGTTACAAGTATGAGTCTATACTGTGGGAATTATGCCTTACCCCCAGCTCTGACACTATGGCTTCCTGAACGCATTGTGCTAGCACTGTGGTGGCCAGTGACATAAACTGGATTACGTTAATTGGCAAGGTCATTCTGTCTAATTGTCTGTTTAGTGTTCCTGTTGTGGATGCTCGCTTGTGGGAGTTAGCATGCAAGGCACAGATCTTTGCCTTTCATTCCCACTATAATATGTCCATCCACACTCCTCTCCCCTTGACCTCCTCCCGATTATCCAGTCTTTCTCCAGTTGCCCAACTAGCTGAGCAGGCGCAGAACACCTCATGTGAGACTATGCCACTGTGGCATGTGGATGATTTTGAGCTGATGACAATCAGGGCCCAGCAGACTCAGAAAGAACTTTTCACCTCCACTTTAACTGCCTGAAATAATTTAGATAAGAGATCTGTACCACGAAGAAAGCTATTTCCAGAGATAACTTTTTGTATCAGAAAGACTTTCGTACACGGCAGGGCAAACATTTGAATCCCAAACATCGGCTCTTCTCATCTTTTCAATTGTCTTCCCCTTTGAAGCCCAGACCCCTACTCCCTTCTCCTTACTCAGGATGGTATTTAAGTCTCAATTATCTGACTGGTGAGGAGTCTTATCTTTTTGGGGGCTATTATATGTACAAAATTTGTTTTTCTTCTTTTAACTATTACCATACGTCTCTGTCAGTTAGAACTTCCTAGCTGGTGCTCACCTTCGCTTCTCACTACACCTGTATTTCTTCTGTTAATTAACTGCCACCACTTTGCCCTATGATTTCTGGATTCTGTCATCTCCATAGCTGTAAGGAACTGGGCTCAGTCTGTAATAAAGCCTCCTATCATCAAAACTGGCTTTCTCAATTGCACTGGTGTCGCTCTTGGAAACACACTCCTTAAAGCTTTGCCTTAGCATCGAACATAGGCAGGTGGTGGGTTTTCTAACCATCCATTTATAGCATGCCCATGTATCTAAGTCTTTTTAAAAATAGTTTCAATGAAGCGTAATTTGTGCATAATAATTCACCTATGTTTAAAATGTACAATTTTAAAAGTTTGACATATGTATATACCTGTGTACTGAGCGTTGGTTTAAGATGATTTCAAATCTATTTGTTTATGACTTAAGTGAATTTTTAAATCTACCTGTTTATGACAAAGACAAAAGAAGTTATTTATAGAAGTAAGGTTGTTCTGATATAAGAATGAAGTAAGTTGTATAAGGATGTCATCATCTCATCTGTTGCCATTGATAAGCACTCACAGCTCAGCTGCAGAGAGGCCCACTGGAGGCTTATGAATAGCATGTGAAGACGTAACTATGGCAATGGGGCATTTTGAGTGTAAATACTGAGAACTATTCAAGTTTTTGTCTGGACAAGGAGACACTCTGCTGACCTCAACAGCTCTCTGAAGATCTTGAGACACTTGCTCCTACCGTGGATGACAGTGGTGTTAGACCACACTGCAGTCACAGGAAGAGAAGGGACATCTGATTCTGCTTTGGCCAGGCACCCTTGCAGGCTTTTGCACAAACCATGCAAAGATCCCTGGAGTGTTAATCCTCAGAGCTGTTTAGTCTGTCCACCTACACCGGCCCCTTTGTTCCCTAGCAACGTGCTCTAGCAACAAGGGACTTTGTTTCATGCACTGGCAGCTGAAAGTCAGCTCAGGGTTGGTTAAGCCAACTCTCCTGAGAAATCAAACTCTTAAAAAGTACACCTCAAACTAAATTTTGACTTGATTCCTTTCATCTCCCCCTGCCTGGAAAAATAATGTGATTAATCTGTAATTTATTTGGAATACATTATTTGTTTATTTGGCTTATTAAGAGACATTATACTGTGTAGTGTGGGCTTGTAAAATTATTATTAATTCCCACAGCAAACCTGTGTTCAATAAATGGCTGGCAAACACAAATCAGTCTCAGGGCATAATTTTCACACCCAAAACAAAAACAAACACTGTGAGACCATCACAATTAAGATAACAAACATATCCATCACCCCCAAAGGTTTTTTATTCCCTTAAGCAAAGCCACCTTCCCCCTGCCAATGAACATAGGTACTGAATGAAATTCCAGAAATCATTGCTCTAACGTCCTTAGTTGATGCTTAACAACAACAAAAAAAAAATCAAAGTCCATACAGTTACATGACTTGTTTGATGGTACCAGGTACTTAGTTGAGGAAAAGTCAGAGTTAAACCCAGGGTTCTCTGGCTCAGGCTAATATTCTTCACTCAAATGTAATAACCCTGGTGCTGAAAGTCCATGCTATTAGGGTACTAGAGAAGAGACAGGATGGTATTTGAAGTAAAGCAAAAGGTTAATTGATCTGAAGGATTTTATTTATGTCAAATTCCATGTTTACCTTATAAGAAATATGTCCCAGTTGAATTACGAGAAGTTTGGCAGAAAGAAGTAGAATATTGAAAGAATTATTATAAAGTCAGCCTTGATACAAAATTGGAAACTTTGGCAGAATCATGTTATGGAGTATTGGACAAATCACTTAATCTCATTTCTGCTGTAGACGAAATCTTCATTTACATGATCACTGGACAGGAAAGAGAGATGAGACTTCTTTACTAAACTCATGTAAAAGGGCAAAAGGATTAATTTATTGTCTCCTTCTGAGTGGTGAGGTTGCTTGTTATATATCAGTTTCTTATTTGTCATATTACCTTGGAAGATATTTTCATCAGGTTAGACGCTTATATACACTTTGTGGCAATTTACTGAGTATGCCATCCACATTAAATGTTGTTTAAGAAAAGTAATAATGTCTCCATATTTTTAAAGGATGGTCTTCAAAACATGTTTCAACATTATTCATTGAAGTTATGCCTACGTCCTCTCTAGGTAGTGAGGAGTGTGATCTGTGAAATTTTAGAAGACTCTGCTTTACATTACAGTAAAATAATTAAATAAAAACATTAGATAAGAAGACAATTTATTTAAAGTTCACATACTCACCCCAATTATATTCTTACTGTTGGATATAACCTTACCTTATGTTCTTTCACAAATCACAGATAGCTGTCAGTGTTGTTTTGTGAAGGGACTCACTGTACAGTACAAATATGTGACTTATTTGCAATTTAAATTATTTTTCTGCAACAGCAAAAAAGTAAAATAAAAATAAATAATAGTGCTTATTATGTGTTGAATTGTATCCACCAAAACGATATGTTGAAGTCTTCACCCTCAGCACATGAATGAGCTAGCTCATCATTTCGGAATGAGTAGGTCATAGGTAATATGTGTTCTTTCCCCAGGTTTTGTTCCTTCAACTGAAAGCGAGGGAAAGGGGGAAAACTTGAGCTTTAGTTGTATAAATGTAAACAAACTACAGATCAGTCTCTGCTGCTTTCTGGGCCTGGTGATAGTGCTTATTTAAAAATCCTCAATCTTTCCCAAGATGCTTTAAGTTGAATTTAGGTTGTATTACTTCTTTTGCCTTCAAATAAACAATCAAAGGTCATTTTTTATAAGATCTGTGTCATTTTGTAATGAAAGAAAGACATCTATGGTACTTTGGGCGGATTTAACCTTCAAAGGAATTTTGAAGGATTGGAACTCGCCTTCAGCTATCTGCCCATAAACAGTTACAGGACTTTGCAACTCCATTACAACATGTAGCAGTATTCTCTCCAGTATGGGAGAACCTGCATAATTACATCTTAAACTAATTTTCTTCTGAAAATTTTGGACAAAAATTCAGGGTATTTCAGTAGCATACATAGCATTGTTAAGAGACCTTATACAAATACAAAGACATTCATTATTAATATGGATAAAATTTTTATATATCATACAACCCAATAATTCCACTTCTGGGTATTTATCCAAATAAAACAAGACCAATAATTCAAAAAGATATGTGCACTTCTATGTTCATAGCAGCATTATTTATAATAGCCAAGATATGAAAGCAACCTAGGTGACCACTGATAGATGAATGATTAAAGAAGATGTGATATTGATATATATGTACGTATACACGCACACTGGAATATTATACACCAATAAAGAAGAATAAAATATTGCCATTTGCACCATTTGGAACAACATGAATGAATCTAGAGGGCATTTTGCTAAGTGAAATAACTCTGGTAGAGAAAGACAAATGCCATATGGTATCACTTGTATGTGGAATCTAAAAATAAGACAAGACAAACAAAACAAAAACAGACTCATAGAAATAAAAACTAAAAAGATGCTTATCAGGAAGGAAGGGTGGTGAGACAGGTGAAATGGGAAGAGGAACATAGTAATATTGTGATAAGTTTACAAGGTGACATGATTACTAGAATTACTAGGATAATCACATTGTAAGGTATAAAAATGTCAAATCACTATATTGTACACCTAAAGCTAATATAATCAATATAGATTATATACAAACTATACTTAAATAAAAATATTAATTTAAAAAATTTTTGGCCGTATTGTCTGAAGCCTGCCATAATTTTCCCATCTGTTTTGACAGCTGAGTTTCCTTTTCTCTTTCTGTCCTGGGGTTGGGGTGGGAAGAAAGAAAGAAAGAAAAGGAAAGTGAAATTCAACTTGTTCTTTTTGACTTGTCCCCTAGAAATTCTGTGTGTAAAAAGCAACTTTGTTGCTTATCTCTATTACATGGGGGTAGGGGGAGCAGGGGGGATGTCTCAAAGAAAAATTCTAACTTCACATCTGATTTAATTAACATTATAATGGCAAGAGATCACATAGCTTATAAACCTACTTGGAGAGTCCTTGATCAATATATATTGATGTATAGTGAGTCTTGCTGAATTCTAGATCTCTCTCAAAATTAGATGTGCTGCCAAGCATTACAGATTGTCCATCTGAATGTAAAGTCTATTGATTTTCTTTCCAGGAGGGGTTTAGGTGGCTGTGTTAGTTAACTACTGGTGTTTAACAACTTAGCAACTTTAAATAGCAAGTGTATTATTTTCAAGTTTCTGTGGGTCAGGAATTCAGGAGCATAATAGCTGCATAGTTCCGCCTCAGGATGTCTCAAAAGGTTACAGTTAGGGTGCTGGCCAGAGCTACTGCCATCTGAGGGCTTGACTGGGACTGAAGGATATGCAGCCGGCCTGGGTCACTCATGCGGCTATTGGCATAATGCCTCAGTTCCTCTCCGGCTGTTGGCAGGAGGCCTCACATTCAAGAGGGCAAGATGAAAAAAACCACTGTCATCAATGACCTAGCTTCAGAAGACACACGCCATCATTTACACAGTATCCTAGTAGTTGCATAGGTCGACTTTATTTGATGTGACAAGGGACTACACAAAAGGATAAAAGCCAAGAGGGTGGGATCATTGAGGGCCACGTTAACGCCTGACCAGTACAGTCCGCCTGCAGCCCCCCAAAGATGACTTGTGATCTTCCTTACCTGCAAAATTAATGTATCCACTCTCCCAGGCCATAGAAGTTCTGTCTCGTTACAGAATCAGAGCCAAGTCTAGGCTCCCCTCAGGTTCAGGTGCTGATGTCGATTTTCAGGTTTTGTTTTTAAGATCAGCTCACAAATATATTTCTTTTAATCTGGAAACTTATGACCACTAAATCTGGGAGGTACTTTAATTTTGGTGGTTTCAGTGGTAAAAACGGACATATAGATTGTAAGACAAGATTTATTGGAGAATCATAATCTAGTACCTTAGGATTCCAAGGCAAGTTCATCACATCTGCTGCAGAAAATTCTATGCCTTTGTAAAACAACTCCTGATGTACTAATGGTTCGTCATAGAGAGGGCATGGCTGACCTTGGGACACCAAGTGACCGCACGTCCAAAACTACTCATCATGACAGAAGTCTTACAAATTTTACAAAATCCTAAGAAAAGACACACTTAGAATTTTAAGTTACATCTGGTTTTTAACATAAGCAGGGACAGAGGGTTCAAATACTTGTGCAGTGAGGTGGCCGGCCTCCAAGATAGTGCCACTGATTCCTGCCTCTTGTGTGTCAGACCTTGTGTGATCCTTTCTGCATTGTGTCAGGGTGGATCTGTGTGACCAGTAAAATTCCGTAGAAGTGGCTGTATGTCACCTCAAAGATTAGGTTATAACAGGCACTGAGAAATTTGCTGCTGTTACATGCACTCTCTTTTTTTCTCTTAGATCACTTCCTCTGAGGAGACCCAGTTGCCAAGTAGCTGTCAGCCCTGTGGTTAGGCTCACGTGGTGACTCGCTGATACCTTCTGCCAATACCCAGGTGAGTGAGGTTGGAGTGGATACTTCATCTCAGCCAAATCTTCTGAAACTATAGCCCCAGACAATAGCTATGTTGCAACTACGCGAGTGACCCTGAACCAAACATACTCAGCTAACCTTTTCTCTTCACGTGAGGCTTAAACACAGGTAGAAAATATTTAAACCAATGGTAGAATAAGATACATTTCTAATTTATCTCCACATACCAAACTTTGCCTGTGAACTATGTACGCATATGATGAGTGCTGCTGTTCATATCAAAATTTCTTTTTCCATGCAGGCTACTTACCTTAGAAAATATTTGTGTTCTTAGCATAGAAAATAACATGTCGCTGTTGGTTTATTTATAATAACAAAATTAAATGCGACTTTTTAGTCTAATTTTGAGGGATTCTGATCATTCTTTTGCCAACTATCCCCGGGGTTGTTTATCCCTACAATGTATGCTTATTTTTGTCTTTATTATAAAAATAATCTGATTTTCTAAATGTAACAGCCATTGATTTCTTTTATGTGAGAAGATCATGAGCACTTTTTGTGATTCGAAAGCAATACACTTTAATTTTATACACTTTGAAAAATACTCAGTAATATAATGAAAGAAATAATAGCCATAATCTCACCTCCCTGAGACAAACACCACATCATCCTGCTTTCCTCTTCAAATATTTTATATGCGTGACTCCCTGGGTAGATGGGAAGATGGCAGGTGGAGAGAGAGAATAAGAGTGTGACACATTAATCCAAGACACTGTAACTTAAGTATTTCCAAATTTCCACATTTCCGTTTTTATTTTCCCTTTAATTATAAAATCAAATGACTAGAATCTTTATTTTAGGTTCAAGAAACAATTCAGCATCTTTCCCTTGATTTGGGATGATTAACACGAGATCATTTTTTCTGTGACATCTCTTGCTCTAAACCCCTTGTTTTGCCTAAGGGATTTTAAGTATCAGATTTCCTCAAAGATTTCATAATCCTTCTTCCCCATGTGTTATTTTCCAATTCAGCTTTTGCTTTTCTTCAGTTATTAAGTTTCTCATTCAGTCATGCTTTTGGTTACAACAGTTGTTACTCTGTCATTTTTACTGATTAATTTAAAGAGTAATTATTAAAACTATATTAAGCTAGCCACTTTGCAAAGCATTTGAAATACAGAGGTGAGACAGACAGCAGAGTTTTCTTTAATGATGGAGTTATTAAAGGAAGTTATAATGAGGTAGTGGGTGTAGGGGAAAGTTGGCCAGAGTTGGTCCTTTGGCCTTAAAAATATTTGACTGTGCAACATAGCCTGGCAGTAATGTTGGAATGGAAACCTAATGACTCTGACATCTTCTTATAAGGAAGTAATGATCTCAACTAATTTGAATTCATCATTTTATCATCAACAATTGGATCTAACAATTCAAGGCAACCATTTGAAATGTGTTAAATAATATTTGCCAGAAAAAATAAAAGACTTAATGTTAACTATTGATCCAGAGATCCATACGTGCTTGAGAAACACATTTCCATATAATTAAATTTTCTATCTAAATAAACACTGGATAGAGATTTTGCCAGGTGAAAGACATGCCTGCTTATCTCCTTAGCCCATTAGTCATTTGTTCAACATCTAAGTTAAAGATTTATTCCTGCTTGTTTACATCTAGAATTTATATATTTATAAAGCTGTGAGCACAGGAAATCAGAGAGTAAGAGGGAATAATAAGAGATAATGACAAAAATGATTACTTATATATTGTCTTTTCTTCCCCCTTGAGGCATATATACATATATATATAGAGAGAGATACAACTTGCTTTATCTGCTAACCACCATGAAAGAAATAGATTTAACCAAATTTAAAACTCTAAAAGGAAATTTCTTTCATTTCACCACTTTGAACATAAATTGTGTATCACACACATTTCTAGTCTGATTTATTGGTGAATAAATACTCGTGAGTAACATAGTAAATGAAAGCCAGATTACTACACTCAAATTCTGGTAATAAGTCATTAATTCATTTTGATGCATATTTTTCATTTTGCCTTTTATCGTTTTCCTTTTTTACTCAATAAGAATTACTTAAGGTTTATATGACAAGAATTCTAAACACTTACTTGTCAAAATATAAACACACCCAGACGTGCAGGATAAAGATGGCAATGGACATGAAAAAGCATGTCATGTAGAAGATGGCGCTTTGGACCACCTAGATTTATTCTCTGAGAAACACATAAAATGAAAAGTCTGCTAAACCAAATGAAGGGTTTGAACACGTAAACAATGGCGAATGCTTTCAGAAATTTATATCTAGTGTGTTATGTTTCTCTAAGCTGTTTAATTCTTTCCCTGAACTATACCTAAGTTGGTCATAGCTAATTCAATAAAGATTTTAAAATGTCAATTATTTTACATCTAAAGTGGTTGGATTTTATGCATATTTTAAGTTGTACTTAGTTTATATTGAATTGTGCTTTAAGACTCAGATTAGATGGGATGTCAGCTTAACATTTCATTTGACCCTTTGATTCTTGTGGAATAAGTACAAGAGGGCATTTGTGGTTATTGCAGACCAATTTAGTTTAAAAAAGCTTTCTTTACTGATGGATTAACATGGAAAGATATAGGAGTACCTACTAAATTTAATACCATTAAAATATTCATGGGGACACACATAAAGGAATAAATAATTCCCAATATCTTTTAAAAATGAAGACAAAATCTTCTGATGAAAGTATATGTTTATCTATTTTTTTCTGTAATTTGAAACATGTTTATTCAACCCATGGTATATGCTAGATAATATGCTAAGTTCTGGAGATGAAAGGGTGTAGAAAAGCAAATGAACCCCTACACTAAATAATTTTATAGAGTACTGTGGGGGGAAAAGCATCAATTATGCAATCGCACTTGCGATTATTTAAGTATATGCTGAAGTAAATGCTCTGTATGAAAGAGGTATGATTCACTGAAACCTTATCACAAAGAAATTTATTCAGATTTTGGAGTTTAGGAAAGACTACTTTAAACTATACGATGCTTAAGTTGATATGTTATAAACGTTTAAGAGTTAATTAGCAATACATAAACCCTATGGTGAGGGCCAGGGTGACAGGAACCCTGAGCAGAGAGGGAGAATATTACAGGATTAACTAAAAGAGGTAAAGCAGAGTCCAGAGAATGCAAATGTGCAGATCAAAAGTAATGAGTAACCACCCAAGGATTTTTTAAAAAATGGTTGAATGAGGTAGGGCATAATTTGAATTAACTCTTCTGTTGTTTTTAACTTTCATTATGATGTAACTTTATAGAGTAAAATGCACCCTTTGCAGGTGTACAGTTCTATGAATTTTGATCATTGCATACAGTCATGTAAAAAGTCACCCAACATGTTTGTTGGAAATCCCAACATCTTCTCTAGTACACAGGCTTCTGGTCTGAAAACTGGACTCTCATCTGAAAACTGGGCAAAGGATGTAACTTTCCAACTGGGACAATTGGCTTTTGTCTCCTGGTCATTTATCCTTGATTTCTTCTGATGGCAGAAGCCAAGTAGTACTCTTGTTGGTTGGCCTTTGTGACACCACCCGTCTCTGTGGGTCAGTTTCACTTGGATGCCATCTGACCCTGTGACACATGAATATTGTGTCCACTTGGTTCTGGCAGTTGAGTACCACCACCTGTTTTGTGCTTTTCAGGGTCCTATCATCTCTATTGTTAGCAGTAAGTCTAGTCATGCAGCAGCTTCTCTCACTTTCTGTTTCCACCCAAGACAGCCCATCATTACTAAGTGTTTTAGTAAATGTCCACACTCCCCTCACCAGTACATTCTTTACGGCCTTGGGGAAATTTTGAACCTTACTGTGAAACATAATCTGTTGGGCCTTGTATTCTGTGTGTACTCCAGCATGACTATGTCCCTGAGCCTTTCTTATCTTCCTCGGCTGTCTGCCATAGCAATTCTGGCATTTCATCCATGCTCAACAGGCTCATCTGTCTTCACATGTTCCAGGAGTCATTCTGGTAACTAGTTTGGACCATCTTCTGAGGCCCTTACCATGTGCTAAAATGTATCTCAATTAAGTAGTCCCAAATCAATAAGCTCTCTCCTATCCAAACTTATGTTCTATCCCCTTGTTCAAGAATCTTTGGAACCTATTCATACATATACTCTCCCAGGTCTTTAAATAATATACTCTGGCCAATTCCTCAACTCTTTTGAGGTATACTCTCTTCCTCCCTTGTCAAGTTCAGCATGATCTTGGCTAGGTTGTGCTGTGAATTACCCATGGTTATAGATTAGTGTCTTGGAGGGGAGTGATGTTTATATCCTGAGAAGGACACATGCTGCCATACATGCGAGAGGCCTCTGTACTATCCTCAAGAACACCGGGAGTTCTAACATGAACAAAATTTCTCCCTTAATAAGAACAGAATTATTTTAAAATTTTAGTTAAACAGCAACAATTATAGGGTGTTAAGTAAGAGAAATGGCCTCAGGTAACAAATTATGGCTACTTCAAATTTTTATTTCACTAAAAGAATTCTTGTCATTTTTTGTTGTTGCAATAATTCTATTGTGAGTAATTGCTGGTAGAAAGACATAACAAAAGTTTCATGTCATATATGAACATCGTTGCTGTCACTGATTTCAGGACACAATGGAGTTTGCACCTGTAAAATTTGCCCTAGTCTTTTGATCAGCTCAGATAGTTTGTCTGATATACCAAGAGCAGTCTGTCTGTCTTCATTAGTCTCCCTCACACCTTGAAACAAAATTTAAAAAACAAAATAAAAGCACACTAAATCTTAGTGTCAGTTTTAACATTTTGAGGTTAATAATAGCAGGAATGCCTGGATTTGCATTCAACTCTCACACTTGTCAAGCCTGTGACCTTAGGCAAGTTTTATAATTCATCTATTCCTCATACTCATTATCTGTAAAAAGGAGATAAAAATAGAAGCTATGAAATTGTGTTCTTGTGAGAACTACAGGATTGAATTTATATAAAGCAATTGAAACATCCATAGAATCATAATGGTGTCTTTTTATGTTATTAATATAATTTGTGTTGCTATTTTTCTCCCAACTTGTTTTTTATTGTTTTACATAGTTGAGAATACAACAAATATTTTTTCTGTACCCTTATTTTAAACTTTCAGAAGTTTTCTTAAGTCATTAAAATAGCTTTTATTTATTACAAATTATAATTTTTGGTGGTGCCGTAATTGCCTTAAATTTTTCCTATGGTTAGATACCTATATTGTTATTTCTTTTTACATAATTAAATAATGCAGCAACTTTGACCTATGATCCAGGAGATTGAGGTTCGATTCCCAGTCAGGGCACGTGCCTGGGTTGCAGCCTCAGTCCCCAGTGGGGAGCATGCAGGAGGGAGCCGATCAATGACTCGCTCATCATTTATGTTTCTATCTCTCTCTCAACTCAATGAAGACATAAAAAAAATGATGCTGCAATTATCATGTTTGTGCAGAAATGTTTACCTGTATTTCAGAGCATTTCTTCAAAGTAGGTGCAAATAAATGGATTACTAGCCTAAAGGATAGTCCATTTAAAAATATTTATGTCATACCTGATGTAGAAAACTACTATGTATTTCATGGACAAATAGGCTACACAGCACACAAGCACAAGTGCTACCTAATATAACTTTCTGCAATAATGGCAATGTTCTATATCAGCTTGGTTCAATAGAATGACCACTGGGCACATGTGGCTATTGAACACTTAAATGTGCTTAGTGTGACCAGGACACTGAATTTAAATAGCTAGATGTAGGTAATAGCTGTGGGCAACACAGTATGCATATTTGTGCCACACCCACCCAAATTGCTTATATCATTGAAGAAAACCCCCTGCTCCTCTCCAATAATACTCCTGACACCTGACAACATTGCCTATTGCCCTAATAACCCTAATTTTTATTATTTCTGTGTTTTTAAAATAGCTTACCACATTTTTATGAATACCCAACTAACAAAATGATGATTAATATTTTTTGCTTTTGATCTTTTTAGAAAGAATCACCTTTATGCACCCTTTTTTTGGTATCTACAATATTTCTAAGATGAATCCATGTTGCCATATGTAGTAATAGTAGTTTATTCATTCTCAGAGTTGACAGTATGTCATCTTGTGAGTTTGCCACAATTTATTTGTCTATTATAGAGTTAAAAGTCTTTTAGTCTGTTTAAGTTATTTTACTATTTGTTACGCTATGAGAGCATGTGCATTTTCCCTGGTGTACGTTTTTCAAGAGTTCTAATAGGATATTCAACTGGGAATTACACTGTTGGGTCATAACATATGCATGTGTGAACTTTCCTTTAACAGAAGTGGTCTACAGTGCCACTTCTGTTAAAACAAATTTTTGTATATAAATGAATCTGTTTCTGTCTCTGCATTCTATTCCATGGGTTAATTATTCTATTTCCATGTAACTATTACAATTTTAATCACAGCAACTAGACAAAGTGTTGACAACTGCATAGGAAAGACTTTCTTCTCTGGCAGTTTTTGGCTTTCTAAGTTCTTTGTTCTACCACATTACTTGTATAACTATATATAAAGTTATTTAACAACTATGACTGGGATTTGTTTTGGAGGTATGTTCCAAATCAAGTAAGCTCACACCCTGGGGACATCACAATGTCTCTGCCATATTTATATAACAATAATAATACCATAGAACATTTCTGAACACATACCAAATACCAAGACCATTATCTTGCTTAATTTTTATTTCAACCTATGATTCTATAATCATAACCAATCAATAGATGATAACCTACAAACGCAGATGCATTGATTACATTTCCCTTAGTCACATGACTACTAAGTGAGAGAACAAGCATTTAAACCCAAACCTATTCGACAAGAAGGTTAAAATGTGGCTAAATTGAGAGCTTAAAAATTTTAAAAAATATGCTAAAGAAACTGAGACTTAAAAAATGAAGAGACTAACATTTCTAGCATCACTCTGCTAAAAACCCATCTCTTAACCCAAATTTATACAGTCATTAGCTTGTCAATATCTACAGGGCATGAGGTTTTTGAAGAATTAATATGAATTACAGAATCCTCAGTATTTATTACAATCATGTTTCTCTTTTCTTATATATATATAGATATATGTCATGAATTAGAAATTTAAAAGAAAAATTCTTTAAAAGAACAAAAAAGAATTTTTTTAAAAAATGTTTTTGTTGATTTTAGAGAGAGAGGACGGGAGAGGGACAGAGAGATAGAAACATGAATCAGCTGCCTTCTGCATGCCCGCTACTGGGGATCTATCGTGAAACCCGGGCATGTGCTCTGACCAGGAATTCAACTGGTGGCCTCTTGGTTCATGGGTCAGCGTTCAACAACTGAGCAACACGGGCTGGGCTAAAAGAGCAAAAATAATTTAAAAGGTTAAATCATAGTACCTTGAGAAACTAGACATTCTTCAAATATAAGTGAAAATAGAAAATTTGAAAGAGCTTGACATCTTTAACGTTTTTAAAAGGAACTCTTTAAAATAGATGGATGGATGGAGATACGGATGGACACAGGACTACATAGAGATATTTCTGAGATAACACTGCAGGCAGACACGTGCCTGGGCAGGTTAATGAAAGTGAGTGTGTTTAGATTTCTGTTTTCAAAGAAGGATGAATAGTAGTGAGATGCACAGGATCGTGGAATGCTCTCATTGTAATAAACACAAACAGTTGATATATTGGAGGGAGCACCCATGAGCGTAGAGAAGATAAGGTGGCTTTTCTACTTAGTCTAAAGGAAGCAATTAAATGGGCAAAGAATAAACCATAGTCAACCTATAGGGTAAGATTCTAAATATATGCTGAACCACCTTTTAGTTATCTTCTCATATGCATATTTATTTGTATTTTAGGTGCAAATTCTGACTTGTTAAATTATACTTATACTTATGGGCAAAAATAGAAGATGGAGATAAGATAATGAAGCATTGGTAAATGAATATGAATTAAATGTCACGTAATGAAAAATATAGTATGCTAGTAATTAAAAATAGTAACATTCAGGAGGCTATTTAACCATATTATTTTGTTTTCATTTTATAGTGTGAATTTTGCTGTAATTTCTCTTCGCCTATGTATTTTAAACCACATTGATGTTTATTTGCTATTTTACATAGGTATCCTTACTATGGCATGAAAAATTAAATAATACAAAAGGCTAGAGTTTTAAAAAATATTAAATATTATACACACTATTGAAACAGAGTGAAATAAGAATATACACATTAGCCCTGGCCAGTGAGGCTCAGGCGATAGAGCATCCGAAGGGCCGCAGGTTTGAATCCCAGGGGAGGGCCTGTTCCTGCCTTGTGGGTCCGCCCCCCGCTCTGGTCGGGGCACACAGGGGAGGCAACCAATTGACATGTCTCTCTCACATCGATGTTTCTCTCTCTCTCTCTCTCCTCCTCTCTCTCCCTCTCTTCCTCCCACTCTCTCTGAAAAAGCAATGGAAAAAATATCCTCAAGTGAGGATTAAAAAGAAAGAAAGAAAAAAGGAAATGCACATTAAAGCCAGATACTTAGTCATATAAATAGCTAAACCAAAAGCATATATAACATATAGATAAGCCTTGAGACCCAAGTGTTTATTTTGTTAAATTACTCATTATTGGAGTTTTTATTTTAAAATTCTGCTCCTTTTCCTAATTTTAAAAGCAGTACAAATAAATGCATGGCCAAAAAAAAAAAAAAAAAAAAAAACAAAAAAAAACCCACCCACTCTGAAAATATTAAATTACCTGAAAACTTTTTAAATTTAAAATAAAAATATCTGCAAGTTACCTGTAAATAGCCACTATTTGCACAATATAATTTCATTTTAATTAAATTTTCCCAGGAACAAAACTGATAAAAATGCCTATGAGAAAAGAAAATTACTTCATAGCAAGGAATAAAATTCCATAAAAATATCTCTAAAATTTATATTATATATTAAGAAATTAATGTCATTATGTGTGTTCATGTTTAACCCCCTATTTCTATACAGCTACATAGTGATATTTAATTCGCCATTTCATAAAAATAAGCCATCTTGGTTACTACGCAATTAGGAAGTATGCATTTTTCTTAAAATAAGTTTATACTATAACACCTTAGTTCAATTTCCTGATGGGGTTCTAAGAGGTATTAATAGGAAAAACTATCTTATAGAAATGATAAATCATATTCAGAAAAAAATTCACCTTACAGTGAAATTACTTTCACATGTTAGGTTGTAATGTTAAAAACATTACACAAAAAGAAATAATGCATGAAATAAAATAATCTCTGCTGAATTATCTGATCCATGAAGGTCTAGCTTTCTGTTTTAAAAAGCACAATTTTTATACTGGATCAATTACTTTAAATCGTGCCATGATTTAAATCATAAATTTTCTGCTCAGCTGTTGTACTGGAATGTAGTTTACTTACTTCTGGGTTGGTATGTTTTAACCCACGTTTTCTACTGTCTTGGAAGAACATGGTAAGTAAAACTTCCAAGTCCTAGACAATTGGTAATGTTTTCTTTCTTTTTTAAATGTCCCAACAGTTTATTAGAAATAAAAAATTTTAATTGTCATCCAAAATTTCTAATTTTGACTGCATAAGTGCCTTTCCCCCTTTCTTCTTGACATTTTGTAGGCCCTGTTATCCTGAAGATTCAGGTGTCTTCCCTTAAAGCAAATTTATTAACATTATTTCATTTATCTTTTATGCTTCTATTTATGGACTTTCTTTTTATCAACATTTTATCATCTGTATCTCTATAAGTTCTTTCTACTGTGTAACAAATTAGGCCCTAATTTACTTTAAAACAACAAGCATTTATTATCTCAAAGTTTCTGTGAATCAGGAGTCTGGACTTGGCTTTGCTTGGAGCCTCTGTAGGACATCTAAGGTTTTGCCCAATTCTACTCTTTATAACTGAGTCATTAGATCCAGCTCATACCCTAGGCATGGGGATACGTGAATAGCAGGAGATGTGCTACATGTACAAAACTACAGGTTTATTTTGACTTTATTTTTGTAAAATAATAAACATACTAACAAAACTATTTTATTTTAAAAAGTAATGGCCCTAAGCTTACCCATTATACTAGTCAAAACTTCAGGCACCATCTTTAATTTCATCTTCTGTTACTCCCTCAATGTCAATCACAAACCTTTTTTACTATACCTTCCTTTTCACTCTCAAATACAACTGCTTCTCTTCATCACTGCCCTGTGTCGGGCGCCATCAACTATCACAGAGGTCGAATGTAAGACCTGGTAACTAGTCTTCTGTCCTGAAGCCTTGCTGTCTCAAATCCAATCTCAATTTGAAATCCAAATCATCCTTATGATGTAAATCTAATTATATGCAATAGTCTAATACACAGTTTGGATTTCTTTCCAGTGATCTTGTAATTCAAAATACTTTAAAGGACTTTCAAGATCCTTCTTGTTGTATCCTCTGATTTATTTTTAGCCTCGTTTCTGGCTATTTTTTCCCTTATACTCTACGTTCCTAAAACACTAAACTTCTTCAGTTTTTTTGACTATTACGTGTTCTTGCATCACACAGCCTTTTTATTTACTGTCCTCTCTCTGTTAAAGTGTTCATCTGTCCTTTTGTCATGTAATTTTGCTCATCTTTTAAGTGTCCAGTTAGATGTGAAGCTTTCTCAGATCAAGATTTTGTCTATATTGTGTGTGTTCCTAAAACATCTTGTAATTCCCTATTATAGCACTTGTCATGTCTTATAATTGTTTATTAATTTCCGTGTTTCTCTTGGTAGATCAGAATAAGTCTTATAGTGAGGGTAAGATCTACTTCACCAGTGCTAGCACAAACTTAGAAAATATTTGAAAATTAATATAAAATAACTGTAATAATAATGATTGAATTCAAACTTTCATTAGCAATCACTATATGCTAACCCCTGTGAAAAGCCCATTACATGGATTATTTTTCTAACTGCTCAAAACCAATCTTTAGCATAGACAGTATTATTTTGAAGATGAAGAAACGAGTAGAGAAATGTTAAATTAGTAAAGGTCAAAGCTTCCATCTAAACTCAGGCAATTAATTTCAGAGTGTAAGATTTTTATTACTAAGCTACAGGAAACAAATGTATTCCAGTAATATGTCCACACTCCAAAAAAACCACAAAAACAATTGAACAGTCATGAGATTATCTAAAATTACTTTAAAATATTTTGTGGCTCATTGTATTTATTAAGAAGGCTCTTATTTTATTTGGCAGGCCCAATTGTTTAAAAGTCTAATGTCCTTTTTGTGAGGCAAAAATACATCCACCCAACCCTTCCGCAATCCCATCTCATTCATTATCAGTCGGCACCTTTGAAATTATACAGAATCAGTCTAATATGTTCGATATTAATAGCCATTCACGTTTTTAATATTAGTCACCAATCTCAATATTACTTTTTTCCTGCCAAAATATATTTTACTTGAATACTTTTCAAATGTATTACTTTGTTATTGTTTTTAAATTATTTAGAATAAAACATAGCTCCAGGAAACAGCAGCATCCTTTGAAACATTTTTATGTTAACCATTTTCATAATTACTTCTTCAGAGATTTATATGCCTGTATCTTATGAATGTATTAGTTGGTAAATGAAAAGTAACACATGCAATGTGCAGGCCATCAGGCCCAGCGCCGTAAGGAACACATGGAGCTTCAGCCGCTCCAAGGCCTACAGCCAGGCCGCGGACTTGTATCCACTTGTGTGCTCTTCACCCTCCCCTGTCTTTCCCCCACCAGAGGTCACCGCTGGCCTGAGTTCTGCTGTGTCTTTCTTCTGACTTTCATAAAACATTTTTATTACACATAAATGTATACTCGTAAGGAAAATGTTATATATGCTTATATTTGAGCTTTATAGAAATGGCATCACGCTAATAAATGTAAAAGCCTACTTTTTTCCCATCTCGTCATGATAGTGCAAAATATCATCTCTGTTGCTCTGTGTGGCTGTGGCTTACTCACTTTTGCTTATGTATTAAATTCCATGAAGAGAATACACTAAAATATATATGTCCATCTTCTCTCAAGTGGGCACTTGAATGATTCCTACATTTTTTATATTATCAACAGAGATGCTGTCAACATTGTGTACATATTAACTGGAGCATATGTGTATGAATTTCTCAAAGAGCATAATTAAATGTTAAAATGCCAAGTCATAGAATACATGTATATTTAACATAAAACATTTCAGATGATTTTATTTTCTATTTGGTTCTTACAGAAAATGCTAACTCGTACATTTTTAAAGTTTTTTTCAAAAATGTTTGAAGTGTTATTTTAAAGGTAAATACCTAAAATAACATTTTGAACCGTAGACCAGTAATTTCAATTTTATCTGATATCATCAAATTGGTCTCCAATGTGGTAGAACAATCTATATTTCTTCACACCATTAATGTTATCAGACTTTTTTTTTTTGGCCAGTCTATTGGGTTTCGTACCTCACTGTTATACTCTTCAATTCCCTGATTAGAACTGAGATTAAGCATATTTTAATCTTTTCATATGTTTATTTATTGCTCAGGAGCCTACTTTGTAAATTATTTTTCAGATGTTGATTATCTGTATGGTTTGTGTGGATTTTTGCTTATTTATTTTAGGTTTTAAATATCTAAATACTTTTGTCACTTGTGTGTATCACAAATACGTCTCCCTATCTGATGTTACTCTTTTTAACTTCATCCTTTGGCAGATATTTTTGTTTTAGTTTTTGTGGTTTTGTAGAGAATATTTTAATTTTTAAGAAATTATAAATACATTTTTTGTATATGCATTACTTTATTATCTGTGTTTGGGGGGTTTTGTTTAAGAAATGTCAGTAGATATGTTTATTTTCATTAATTGTTTAAAAGTTTCTAACACATTTTGTTTTAATTAATAAGGAATTGATTGTTGTAAAGAGTATAAGTAAGAATCTGCTTTTACTAGTGTTCTATATAGAAAGTCAATTGTCACAGAATAATGTATTAACTGTTTCCCAGGAGTTCTGAAAGCATTTTTATTCTCTAAGAATTCTTAATATATATAAAATTTGTTCCTACATCACCTGTTATATTCAGTTTATCAGTATTATTAGTTTACAAATTTCCTTTAAATTATTTTTAAAATAGTACTTTTATGAAACTTCTTTTGTCTTTTTAAAAATTAAATTTATTTGGGTTACATTGGTTAATAAAATTATATAGGTTTCAAGTGTACAAGTCTATGATACTTTCATGAACCTTTGTACTGCAATTAGTGAATGTAATATCCCTTCTTATTTTCAGGTTTGTATGTATGTCTTTTAACTAAAGAGTGTGATTTAATAATACTCTCTGTGGAGGCCCAGCACATATATTGTTAGTCTCATCTCTAGATTCATTACTGATTTTAATTCTTTTATAAGTCTTTTTATTTCTGTTGCACTTTCTATTGCCTATTGCTTATGCTTTGGTATATTATGACATATATTTATTGACACACCAAACTTGAACTACTATCACATTATTTTGGGCTAAAAATTAGAATTACTTCATTTAAAAAATCTGTTATCAAGGTTTTGGAGTTTGTTTTCTAAAAACTTTGGATTACTCTCTTTATGACACATTATAGTTTATTGAGAAAATGTGCCACACATTCCTTATGCTGCTTCCTACCAACTTCTATCCTTTGTTCATGCAAGAATTTAAAATCTAGCCTCTAACTATTGTTAGATGATTCATTCACATAACATCCTTCATGTTCAATTTAATGTTGTATAAGGGACTGGATGTTGATTGGATTAATGGGATATAGATAGCTCTCACAGCAAGATCTTTATTAAAATACTCCAGTTATATCCTCATAAAAATATAGAGTGCTAATGTTGAATTTCAATGAACACACATACACACTCAGATACACACAAACACATATATTTTGTGACAGAATAGCGTACTTTGGTAAAATATAAGAAACTGTAAGAACAAGATAAAGCACAATTCAAGACGCTGCTGGTGTTTTCCTGAATTCCACCAAATTAGCTTCTTTGACAAAACAATACTGAACTCTGAACAAACACCGTTATGAGAGACTTCAGGGTTCATAAACATAGTTTTTAGTATCTGCTATTATGTCATTAATAATAGAAATCTCTACAGGTTAAAATTTTATGCAGCTGCACACATTTTATTAAGAAAAATAAATCTTGTACATGAGAGTTCTTAATGTTCTGCAACAAAGACTTTTGCTACGGAGACAAGTGATGGGTAAAATGTATACAATGAGTTGCTAAGGAGTATTGTGTAAAAAGCATTTTTTTTCTTAGACAATATTTTTATGCAATGAAAATACATTCATTTAGAATTGTCTCCTGAAAATTATAAGACATTAAAATATTTCAGTTACACAATATGGTAGGAAAGATATTATATTTGAAATCATGAGAACTATCACAATCTTTGTTGCCTAACTGATCCCTATGGTCCTGTTACTTAACCTTACTGGGTTTCAATCCCTTATGCTCTTTAGCAGGACTAATGATGTTATTTATTTTATTTATTTAAAAGGTTTGAACTGAAGGGCAAATGAGCTAGTGTATATTAATGCACTAAATAGCACTCTATTTGGTATGACAGGAAAAGAAAATTTACTAAAACTGATACAAGATGAAATAGAAAATATGAAGAGCTCTGTATTTATCAGTATTGATTTATTATGGCTACCACAACAAATTACCACAAACATAGTGTTTTAACAACAGAAATGTATTTTCTCACTGCTCTAAATTCCACAGTCCCTTAAGGTGTCGGTACAGCAACACTCCTTCAAAAGGCTCTTGGGGAGAATCCTTTTGTACCTCTTTCACCTTCCAGTTGCTCCAGGTGTTCCTTGGATTATGGCTGCATGACTTCAATCTCTGCCTCCCTGCTCACATGGCTTTCTTTTCTCCATCTGTCTTTCTCCTGTGTTTCTCTTATAAGAACAGTTGTCATTCAATTTAGCCCTCTCACAAAAACCCAGAATGATCTCAGGATCCTTAACTTAATTACATCTGCAAAGGACTTTTTTCTAAGATGGCATTCATGGTTTTCAGGACATGGGCATATCTTTTTGTTCATTCAATGCAATACACTATCAAAGAAATTTGAGCCATAATTATAAGTTTTTACACAAAAAAATAACTCCAGACTTTGGTGGCAACATGACCACATTCTACTATGTATTTAATTAACATAAATATAAATGAAAAAAATGTAAAAACTGACCAAATTCTTTCAGAGAATAGAGAAAGGACAATATCCTTCAATTCATTTTATGACACCAACATATTCTGGTGGAAAACACGCCAAGACATATATGACAAATGGACATGACTGCTAGGTCTTGCATATGAATGTAATTGCAGAATACTTTTACTAAGTTGTGCTAAACTGATCCAGCAGTATACAAAGGGAATAAAGTAGCATGTTTAAAGTGATTCTCCAGGGATGCTAAGTTTGTTTAAAATATTAACAGAATTAAAGAAACAATTTATGTGAACCTGTCATTGTGGAAAACGAAATCCACTTATGCTTTAAAAATAAATGAAACTCTTGCCAAAGAAGAAGAGAAGTTACATTTTTTAGGTAATGATTAATAGCATCATATGTCATGGTAAAGACTGCCCATTTCAGATTGTGAGTGAGCTAACTGTATATGCTGTTACTTTTGTTTGACACCAACCAAAAACAAGAAAAATAAAGAAAGAATGTAAGAACTTGAAAAAATATAACTTTCATTGTTTGTGTATGACATAATTTTGAATGTTAAAATGTTATAATCAATCTACATATAAAAAATACGAACTAACTAATGCAGTGAGCAAGGTGCCTAAATACTATGCCAATTGGTGAAAATAAATTTAATTTCTACATAAGAGCAAATAACAAATAAAATGTGTTTCAAAAATTAAATTACAAAGACAACAAAAAAGTAAACACCTAGGAAAGAATGCAATAAAATATGTAGAAAATATTACTGATAAAACACACAAACTCAACAATATCACTGACAGAAATTAAAGAAGGCATAGGAAAAGATTTATCGAGCAAATATAAAACCAAAACTACATGTATTAGCTGGGAGAATTACCATAAGTGAGGTAGAGACAAAAAATAATTTTCTGAAAGGTACATTTATAATAATTGAATTAAAATATTTTAAAGCATGCACAACTATTCTTCAATATGTTTGTAATGTGACTTTAATATTATCAGGGACCGATACATACAAAGTTTGTTGGATATCTCTTATTTAAAGAGTGATGAGTTGCAGACTGAACAAATTAAACTCTTTTATGACAACTCCAGTAGAAAGTGTTGGATTTATAATATTAAACACTTGAAAAGTTGGAGCTGCATTTATTTATAAAGTTGTATTTCAGAGTTATATATATGCGAGTAAAAACTACACTGAGAGACTGAGCGGGATGTGTGTGTAGACTATTCTAATGGAGTATTAAACGTTCAGTGGAGGAGACTGAGAGATGATGAAGCCAGAGAACTGAACATAATATCAAGTTATATGTAATTACTCAGGGCGCTGAGGAGATAAAATCTGTAAGGATGACTGATTCAGTCTCTAACCTTTCTGGCAAATGCTGACAGCTGTGATGAATACTTGTGATGAGAATTCCTAAAGAGGGACATTACTGCATGAACATACTGCTATGAAAGAAGTGTGACATGAGTTGGCCAAGTATTCATCACTATAAAAAAGGTACCGAATGCTCCATTCACCCATAATGTATGGTTTGTTGTAGTCACATAAAATACATCAAACATTATTATTTAGTTGTAAAATTTATGACAACTAAGAATACCTTAATCTTATTGCATGCCTAGCCCCAAATCCCATTTTACAGATAAGGAAACTGGGATACAGAGTGATTAAATGACTTGCTCAAGGTCACACTATTATCAAGTGGCAAAGTCCTCATTTAAATGCACACATTCTAGTTTGCTGATAGGAATATGGACCATGAAGCTAGAGTTTATGAGGAAATGTTGCACATTCACAAAGAAGTCACAACTTGGAAGCCAGGTATCAAATTCCAGTTTAAACAAGTTCAAAACAAAGCAGAGTTTGCTGAAACATGAAACAATCCTAACTGAAGTCATAAGAATTTATTTTGATATTAAAAACGACGACTTAAGGTTGTGGCGTAGTGCCTTTAAAAATGTATTCAGTTTCCAGATCCATATGTGAGCCACAATCCCAAGTGTATTTTGTTCAATATGGGCTCTATAAAATAATATTGTTAAAAAATAACATTGTCAATCAGTGTGGTAGACTGTACTACTGTTGATCAACTATTTTTATTTCTTCCTGTAAGGCCCTTCTGGGTAGGAAAGTAATATACCTCTACTGTGCTGAATTCAGAAGTTGCCGTGGGATTTGCTCTAAACAATCAAATGTGGTATAACCTTCTGGGCAGAATATTTAAGAGTGAATTCATACTTTGCCATGTCACTTTCTTCTCTGTCACAAGATAGCTGGTAAGTTTTTTAAGGACATTCATTTATTGTTATAATAACATAGATTATCTCACTGATGCAATTAAGATAGTGATAAATATGCATTTTTCACCTTGGTGCTAAGTACACTACAGTGAACAATAGGAAAAATAACCCAGTCTATGTCCTCAAAATGCTTACATCTCATCAATGTTATAGAACATAAACGCTTCTCGCATGATATTGAATACAATGCAGAATAGTATGCTTTTAAAGGTACTTAATATCATGTGTGTAATTAAAAATAAGATTTAACATGTTTTCCTTTCTTTTCCCAGTCCGTCTTATTTACTATGCTTCTCAATCCATCAATGCTCACTTGTAAATCAGAGTATCATCACTGGCACCTTTTAAAAGTGATAAATACAATTTGGCCTATGTGATATGCTTCTTATGCTGACATAATTACACAGCAATTGTTTAATAGGGTTAATTAATCTCCATATTCTTTCCATTTATTAGGGGTTTCCCCTTTAAGAATAAAAAGAGTTTATAACACACTAAATAACAGGAGTCAATCATTTTCCCATATCGCTTTCTGTTTTGATCATATCTGTCAGTCTTGGCTGGAGTTTTAATTATTTTATAGCCTAAAATTGAAGACAACTAGTTATAAAGCATTATTTGTGGCAATTACATGATGTGTCAGTGCTCACAGCAGGGATCTATCTCCAGTCATTTTTATTTGTTTGTTGTTATATAAGCACTTTTAATATAAATGGTACATGATTGGTTATATGGTGCAAAAGGCTAACTTGCTCATCTGAATCCCATCAAATGCTAGCTTGCTGAACGCCAGCTATGTGCTCTATTTTTGAGCTCCTGATGTTTACAGCAAATCATAACACTACTCTGGCTCCAGAATTATCATTCAAGAGTTGTTTGACATTTGAAGTGTGTCTAGAGCACCATGTTCAACAAGGATGCAAAAATGAGATTTGGTTTGCATTAAAATTTTATGAAGATTTATATTTAATATGCCCGGAAAAATCGGTTCAATGCAAAGGTATATAACTGGGATGATTTGCTTTGTGTTCTTACCTATAAGCTAAAAATCAAACTGTGAGATCGATCGATCAGCTGATGATGATTTCCTCCCTTTCCACCATCATTTTTGTGAGAGCGACGTGCAAGTTTGCAGCAGCGGGCTGCACATCTTTTGGGCTGTCTCAGCAAGTGCAGTGCCTTACAAGGACGGGGGTCAGCCCACTTTGTCCCCTGCTGTAACTACAGTGCCAGGGACGAAACTCAGGAGATGATTAATAAATATGTTATTTTACTCGTTTAAGAAATTATTATACGCATTATCTGTAATATTTCAGGGGGAAAGAGATTGAAGATAAATGTGTGCATGGCAGCTAGAACAATGTTCTATAAATACAAACTAACATTTTCCATTTCTTAACCCGGCAGGGGCTGCCAGATCATTGCTCTCAGGGTAAAACACAAACTCTCAAATAGTTGGGGACGCCCTTAATAGTAGTCCTTCTGCTTACTATTTACATCAGTCTCTTAAAAGTCCTTGTCTTTTAAGCTACATACATGTTCAAATAGTTAGTTTTCTCCTTGCTGTGATACCATCTTTTTCGGTACACGTCTCCTATTTCCTTCCTCATCTTTACCATAATATTTTTTTTCAGACTGTAACTTGAAAGTCATTTCCTCCTGAAAATGTCTATTGCTTCCATATATATGGCTAAACTATCAGTTTTTATAATACACATTTTGTGTTGTAATTGCTTCATACTTTGGGACAACTATCACAGAAAACCATATATTCCTTGCAGATATTCAGCATATTTATATTATTATTGTAACCGCACTGCCTGGGAAAGTGCCTGAAAGTGCACAGTTTATTCTTAAATAAGTGTGGGGGGAAAATGGATATATGTTTGCCTTGCATTATACTTAGTGACTGAAGTTTCACTTTCTTGCTCTATTGTGCCATTCATCCTAACTGCTGTATAATAGCAGTCGGTGTTTTAAAAAAGATGACTGTGAAAGGTAGATTTGTTTACCTGGTGATGTAACAAAATAGATACTCTCAGTTCTTATATATGTGTGTTTGTGTTCATGGTTTCAAATATTTGTTATAGACAACCATAAATGCAACAGTTAGAGCTGCAAACACATGCTTCAAACTCTCAATGTTTCTTTTTAACAACCAAGTGTGTCCTTGAGTTGATTTTCTTCCTCTTGCATAGGTATGGTTTGTATTTTATAGTTAAGTATCCATGGGACTTTCCAGAACTCAATTCCCTTTAAAAGGGAACACCTTAGGCCTCCTTTCTTAAGTGTTTATTTTCCATGTTGCATGTCAGCCTCATTGCCTTTTATACAAATTCATAAATACATTAATTTTTAGGTACAGGATATACTTATATCTACATATATCCTTACCTATATCTATACCATAGACCTACATATATATGTATGGATAGGTACAAATTGAATGACAAGAAATTATTTAGCATAAAAAATTAAACATTAGCAATAAGATGATGAAAAAATAAATCTGTTAGCTAAAATAAACCAGAAGAAACCCTGTCCATAATTTCCCATAGTTTATAAAACTGGAGTTACTATATGTATTTAAAAATGTTTTTAAAAACATTTCAGTGGTAAAAAAAATTAGTTTGAGAAGTACTAAATTTAAAAAGGTAAATATATTTTTTTATTGTATGAAATATTTTTAACCCTAACACTAACCCAATAAAAATTATAGTCAAAAGAAAGAAAATGTATAAATCTTAAACTAATAGAAAGCAAGACTATCAGCTGAGTGTCACAATATGAAAGATAGTTTTAAAAATCCAAGATAAATTAGAGAGTGAAAAGGTCGGATTAGTTGACAAAAGGACTGTGTGAAGTTAACCAAGACTAAAGAATGACTCTGTGAGGCTGAAGTCAGGCAGACAAAATACCATCTTTCTAGATGCTGACTTCATAAAAATTGTCCCAATAATCTTTAGATGGTTCAGAAATTAGGCATAGGAGGTGGTGTGTACGCTGTTGATAAAACGTAACCTGTATTTTATAGAGAAGAGAGGAAGAATAACCTAGGAGCCAGGCAGGAGGCAGCAGATGCTGGTCCCAGACACAGGCCTGCAGTATGAAGAAAGTAGACAAGGGAAAATCTATGCCCAGGGACTGTTACATGAACAAGCAGCGTCCTCAGGGGTTGCTAGATTTTAATATAATAGTGATCAACTTTAATCTTTAAAAGGAAGATATTGTGGTTAGTGTTTTCAAATAAGATATTTTAACCCCATTAATTTTTATGTTGCTCATGTAAATAAAATAATGTTACACTCAATAAACTCAAGGCAGCCAGTGTAATGGTAAGGCTTTGGGCTCTGGAGGAAAAGAGGCTACGTGTGATTTTTATTATTTTTTATGACAAATGTGTGACCTTGGACAAATTGCGTAATGTCATTGTGACATTGCACTCTGGAAACTGATGCTTGAGGGCCTGAAGTTCTAAAAGTACTTGTGTATGTCTCCCAGGACCAAGTCTTTGCATAGCTCCTTAGTCACCTCGATGCGTTGGAGACCTAAAAGGAAGATTTCTTCCTTTGGGTATGGATAAGGTAGGGGAGGGCCAAAGTACTCACAAGAATAACTTGAAAATTCAATGGCAATCGCAGAGCCTGACAACGGAGTGGGATCTGCTGCTTACTAAGGGTGTTCTTTTATAGGGACAGAACTGAATATTTTGAGAACAAAAAGACTGCCTTCCCTGGTGAGATTACTTCAGAATACTTAGCAAATTTGATAAGAAAATCCTCACAATTCAAGGTTCTTTGAGGTAAGCCACAAAAATGACTTCAAATCTCTTCTTCCCAGCACCATTGCTAGTCAAAAGCAACTGCCAGATTGTACAAAGGAGCAAAACATCCAATCCTGAAAAAAGAACAAACAATTCATTGGAAAAAGTTTTTGATCGGGATGGAAGAAAGTTAGAACGTGGGGCAGAGAGATACTGAGACATAAGTCCATTTTCTCCATGTTTCTTTGCTTAATTTATTTAATTCATCATCTTTTTATGGCTTATTTTCTGCCACCCTTTGGCAATACTGCTGTGATATGTCTTAGACTGTTTTAAGACAGCATAAGCGAATTAATAAATATCATATAGAGCATTTAAGAAGGAAAAATATAGTGTCATAAGCACAAACACAATACACTTCAAAGAGCAGCTGCATAAAAACATTTCTTGGTTCCTCTGATGTATAATTTTATGTTTCGTTTTATTCAGTGTAGAATATGGCCATTTAAAAACTTACATCTTCTGTGCCCGCAGAAGTGGGAGTGTGACTCCATACTCCACAGGAAAAATGCCGTCTGTGTTCTGCATGCATCTCTAAACTTTCGTAAACAATTACAATTTCCCCTGCGATGAAACAATTGCCTTTCTACTCTTTCACCTACATTTACGTGTCACCGTCTGTCTAATTCCATAAGCCAAGAACTGGGTGCAATTCTTATTCTGAAATACATTTCAGAGGTAAAAATAATCCACAACTGCTGCTAATTTACAGTGGCTTCTCTCTTTCCAACCCAGTTCTACCTGCTTAATTTCAGACTGTCGCCTGGATCATTAAAAGTGCCCCTTAGCTGGTCTTTCTGCCTCCAGTCTTGTTCTGCTTTCACCAGCTGTCCTGCTCCTAGAGTGGAATAAAATGCAAGTCCATCCTGCATCTAACGCAGGCCCTGTTTTTAAAATAAGTTACGCAAAATGCTGTCTGATTTAGCCTTTCTTATACTTTATGCTTAATAATGTTTGTGTTTTTATATATCTGACCGGCCTCAACGTACCTTATTCCTGGAATGCCTTTCCCCTGTCCCCTGCCTTCTAAACCCATCTCTCACCAGTCTCATTCACCCTCCATATCTCCACCTGGCCTCACCTTCTCCAGAAAGCTGTGTTTCTTTAAGTCAATAGAAGAAACATCTCTGATACCCTGCCGGGAACAAAATAGAGGAAAATCATCAATCTATCTCCACAGAAATCTCCTTAAGTTCCAGTCCTGTTCTAAAAAGCTTTCAAGAAGAAAGCTTAAGCTAGATGAGGCAGGAAGCAGGAGGCGTGCACAGGACTTAGACCTGAAGGCTGCAGGCAGGCTGTGGGAATTCGGGCAGAGCACTGACATCACATGCTACGGAGAATTTTTCACCTTTAAATAATGACTTTTTGTATGAAAGTGACATCAAACCCTTACAGTTGCTATAACTTTCAGCAGCTACAAAACGCATCCAGTGAGTGGTGTCAGTTTATATCTTAGTCGTCTTATTTTATTTGTTAATATGCTGTTTAATTATAAAACAACTGAAATGTTAACTCTCTGTGTGAAGGTGAAAGTAGTCCTTCAATGCTGTTTTCAATTACTTTATCAAATTTCAGCCAACTGTAGTTTCTTTTCTGTTTTAACTATTCTTATAAAATGATAGTGATCAGCCTGGCTGGCGTTGCTCAGTGGTTGTGTGTTGGCCTATGAACCAGGAGTTCACGGTTCGATTCCTGGTCAGGGTCAATCTCTCTGTCTCCCTCTCCTTTTTTCTGTCTGAAATCAATAAAAAACATTTTAAAAAATGACAGTGATCAATATGTATAGTTTTCAATCTATTTCTTAGTTTTAGTTAATAATAGAAACAATCTGATGTGAGTACCTAAAATTAGGAAATTCACTTGGTTGCTGACTATTGTTAATTTTAAAGTAACTGATTGGAGATACTATTTAGGAGAAAAGAGCACCTAATCAAAATATTTTTCTAGTGGCTGGTTTCCAGTTTTCTTCATAGCTATGTTAATAGTTTTTGCTATAAAATCAGCTTTTTAATAGTTTTATTTTAAATAATTTCAAAATAAATATTTAACATTTAAATAACTAGGATGTGCTTTGTTCATGGTTTGTATATTGAAGTAAAATATTAAAATATAGAAGGTTTGTTCTTCCTTCCCTTTTTCCTGGTCTTAACCCTCCCCAAGAAAATCAAACAGAAAAATAAAGGTCTTTTTTCTAATAAGAAAACAACAATAATATTACTGTAGCATAGCTTTGGTGGCTTTTCAATATCATGTAGTTTTGTGTTCCTGTGCGCTAAGCCTGAAAAGAATAAGTTGGCTGAAATTTTAAAAAGTATTTTTAAAAGACCATGAAAGCTTTGGCAGATGAAGTTAAATGGATTCAAATCACAGTTTTGTAACCATTCATCCATTCATGAATCCATTTTAAAAGTAGGTATTATGTACTTAATATGTCCAACAAATGAGGTTAGCACTGGGCAACTAGAGTGATTATAGAGACAAAGCCTCTGCCTTTTACTAAATTACATTTTAGTGAGGATGATATTTATTAACCAACTACTAATGTGAAAAAAAATATCTAAAATCTGTATTAAGTGCCATGTAAGAAAGTAGAGTGTCACGAATGCAACTATAAGAGGTACTTGACCTAGTCAAGACAATCAGAGATAGTTTCTCTGAGGAAATCATATTTGTGCTAAGGCCTGAAAGACAAAGAGGCAAAAAATAAAAAGTGGGTAGGAATATATTAAGTAGATGCAAAATACATAGTGTTATGGAGACTACAGGAAAGCTCAATATAGGTAGAGCATGGGAAGTGAGGATGGTGAGTGAACTATAAGCTAAATCATGAACATCCTCATAAGTCATATTTAAAAACATTTACTTTGCCCTGGCCAGTGTGGCTCAATTGGTTAAGCATCATCTCATACATGGAGAGGCCTCCTGTTCAGTTCCTGATCAGGGCACATTCCCAGTTTCAGGCTCTCTCCCAGGTAGGAGGCTTGCAGGAGGCAGCTGATCTCTTTCTCTCTTTCCCTCTCCTTTGCTCTCTCTCTCAAATCAATAAAAACATATTTTTAAAAATATTAAAATAAATTAAAAAATAAAAATAAAAGTAAAAACATTTGCTTTTGTGCAACCAACAGTAAAATATGACCTGATATTCATTTATTTTTGGTTGCCCAGGATACTTTCTCCATAATTCTGGCAATAGTCCCAGTTTTCACTTATAAATCCCCCTATCAGTCCATAAGGCTCAACAAGTTCCATTCTCTTGACTTAGGCAGAAGATATACCCTTGGCAAGTTTATCACACCCATCACTGCTCAGCCTTTTGTGTGAACCGCTGAAAAGAGGAAATTTCTGATTCAAATACTGAGAAGTACAAGCTTGAATTGCCAATGCCATCTTACACATGTAAATATAAGAAGGAAACCCACAGAAAATGATGAAAAGAGCAATGAGTTGGAGAATAGCTGGGGCCTGGTGGGGCTGAAGTATCTCAATTCAAGCTCCATCTTGCATTTTTAAATCATTTAGCCAAAATTTCTTTTTTCATTAGGGCTATTTTGTGTGTGTGTGTTTTTTTCTCTTGGAAGGATATCGATGTAAAAATGCATTGAAGATTTCAATTAGGAGAATAAATTAATCAACTTTTTAATTTTTAATTTTAATTAAATACTAGGTACAATTTGAAGAATATGTTAGAGGGAGAAAAGAACGACTTTAAGGATGATTTTGGTAGTGGTACAGCTATATTGCACAAATAAATAACGGAGATGATGGTAGAGATGATATGTTTAGGAAGCTAAACATACAGAGCACTGAATTATATTGGTCAAGAAGTAAGATGAAGGTGAGTAACTCCTAGGATTCAGGCCTGTGCAACTTCATGGATACTTATTTAATAATTATGGAACAGTAGGCCAAATATATGGGATTTTTAAAATCCTTACCCCGGGATATATTTAGAAAGAGGAAAGGGGAGAGAGATGGGAGAAACAAACATCAATTGGTTGCCTCCTGTATGCACCCTGAGTGGGGATGGAAGCCACAACCTTTTTGGTGTATGGGCGACGCTCCAACCAATTGAGTCGCCTGGTCAGGGCTGGAGTAGATTTTGAATTGAGTTTTAGATGTATTGAATATGCCCTTGACATACTAAGAGAAGTTGCTGGAAGAAACTGGTATTATATATATATATATTTATACATATATATGTATAAATTTATATATATATATATAAATTTTTAAGCCACTGAAATATAAAAATATATACATTATTAAATATGTATATATTTTGAGGTAACTGGATTATAAAAGAACTTAAATGATGGGGCATTAAAAAATCAAGACAATGATCTTAAACTTAAGAAGGCAGTATTCAAGAGAGAAAATCTTTATATAAAAAAAATGATAATACTTAGAAATGTATACTAGAGTCCTACTTTTTGGTTCAGGGAGAATGTACTCTAGAACTCAGAGAAAGTTACTAAACATTATTATGCTCCACTGGGGACTATAAAAACCTTGGTGTGCCTCTCTCTGTACTTAATTGAGTCTTTTTATGATATAATATGGATATTTTAGGAAAATAGAGCAGAGATGGTCTACGAGTTTATCCATTCTTCATTTGCTATTAATGTGGTCACCTGATGGATGTCAGATTGGCCCCCCCCCCAATTTCGTTCTAATGTTGAGACGGCTGATGTCACTCATACACAAAAAGGATACGACAGGTTTACAACTCACTCCATGAGGCTTTCTGGGAAGCAGAGCAGGCTTCCGAAGCAGGTCTAAAAAGGGCTGGAGGGATCCAGGAAGGGGGAGTGATTTGGCTTTTTTATGGTATTTAGTGGATGGGGCAAGCAGAGTGTTGCTGCACAGATCTGGCCTTGCATGGTTTGGGGAGAGAGAGCTTGTACTCTCTTATAAGATTATCCAGAAGTGGGGTACAAGGAGAAGGTAAAATGAGGTGGCTTGAAAGCTGTCAGCAGCCAAACTTCCAAATATGGAACTGAACTCTTCATTACAGCCATCAGGTTGAATGACCGCATTATTTTTTATACCATCTTGAGCTCTCCACTCAAAGGTACCACAATGAAATGAAACTAGAAATCAAGAACACTGAAAACCGGAATATTAATAAATAAGTAGAAACTAAACAATATACTCTTACACAACCAGTGGATGAAAGAGGAAATTGAAATTGAATTTTAAAAATATGGAGGCAAATGGGAATGAAAACATGATATACAAAAACTTACGAGATGCAGCAAAATCAGTACTAAGAAGGAAGTTTATAGCAGCAAGTGCTTATATTGAAAAGAAGGAAGGTCTCAAATGAACAATCTAACAATCTCAAGGAACTATAAAAAGAACAAATGAAGCCCAGATTAGCAGAAGGGAAGGCATAGGAAGCAAAGCAGAAATAAGTAAAATAGACACTATAAAAATATAGAAAAAAAAGTCAACAAAGTTAAAAAGTGATTTTTTTTGAAACGGTAAAACAAAATTATCAAACCCTTAACGAGACTAAGAAAAAAAACCAGGGAAGACTCAAACAAATAAAATCAGAAATGAAAGAGGGGACATTACAGCAGATGTCTCAGAAATAAAAAGACCATGAGGAATTGTTATGAAAAATTATAAAGTTATACACTAACAAAACTGGATGATTGGAAAGAAATTGATAAATCCCTCAAAATGTATATCGTGCTTCTTTTTTAAGATTCACTATTTATGTTAAGAAGACTATAGTCTAGTTACCCCGTTTTCCAAGAAACTGTGTTTTGTATTTTCCTGGGTGGTATTTTTCTCTTTTACTTTCTTAAATATATTCTTCATTTAAATGCTCTATGAATTAGTTGCTGTAGCTGTTACCTGCTTGGTCACTGTTCCTCAAAACATAAAACGCAAGGTGGTTTGGTATCAAGAGCATTTCAGCTTCATTCTGATTTTCCACCAATACTACTCATTCAGATACTGACCCACTTCCAGTAACACTTGTTTTAGATAGTACTTGTTTTAACATTTTCATTTTAATACAAGTAACCATCCCAGACACATATTTTCTCTTTTTCCTTAATATCAGTAGGTTTGATCAGTCCTACCTTGATCCAACCAAAACAATCTCTATTTTGAATTTTAAAGATTAGGGATTAATTATTTCCATGTTGTTCCCTGCTCTTCCAAAAGATCTGATTTTCTTATGCAGATTTATCTACATCAATTTTAGGTTTAAGGGAGGAGCATTCCAAAGAACAAATAACAAATGATTCTTTCACACCCTTTATCCATGATTGCGGGGATTCATCTGAGTGTTGTTCTGATAACAACTAGCATGGCATTTGAGGCCACCACAAAAATATACCAATGACTTGCATGATTTCTCAAATTACACATACAGTGTCACTTTGTTACTCAAATTTAAGAGATTTGGGGAATGGCGATGGAGATATACAATCCTTACTTAAAAGACTAGCCAGACAATTTTCCTGATTATTATACAAACAAATATTCTTGGGCTTCTCTCTAAATCCAAGTACCTAGTTTTTTTATAAAGATGGATTTGACTAATTGGGAATTTGGTAAATTCAAGTAGACTTTGTTGCAAATGTCCTAACTTCTCAGTGAATCTTCCCTTTTTGACTGTCCTTTCACATATATACTTTTACTTATATTTAAAATTCTGTTTGTCCATAAACTTTTCTACTATTACTATTTCCCAAAGCTATAGCTACTCTATTTCCTTAAGGGGTGTGTGTGTGTGTGTGTATTATTGTTGACAGTATTACTTATGTTCCCCAATTCCCCCCTTGCCCCTATATTTTAAATGAGCAAACTAATATTGTTTGTTGTGATTCCTGAAAAATCAAAAGTATTGACCCAATGTAAAAGCCTTTTGTGAGTGTATAAATTGCTTTTTTGGGGAAAAAAAAGAAAAAGAGAATGTACTTAAAGAGGTCTTTTTAAAAACACACACAGAAATCATTAGGTAAACTATTCATTTTATGAATATGCACTCTGTGGATAGCCCCTTTGTTTTAGTTCCATCTGTATTAACTTAGTAACTTATGCTCTTTCCAGTGCTTACTGGTATGCATTGTTTACTTCCCAGAATAGCTGCTTGCTCAATATTTAGTCATGGCTTATTTATAGCACTTTGCAATCCATTGAACATGGATTCTTGGCATTTTGCCAGGACAGGGTCTACTCTCGATTGCTATTTTTCTTGTAAAATTTTCAGATGTTCCAACATGGCCTGTCAAGGGAAATCATTTCAAACATTCTCTCCTCCATTGGCTGCTGGAAAGGTTTTCTGCCTCACAGCATCTGGCATACACTATTACTTTTACTGAAATTAAACACAGAATAATGTATCCACAAACCCGTGAATCAACAGTTTTTCTCTGGATTATTACATTGCCAACAGTGTTTACCATAGGGAATCATTCTAAATCATTTATTGTAAACTTCAGGAAAGGAAGAAAGTGAAACTGTTTTCTATTAACTTTTTTTCCTTTATCTGCCAGCAGAAAACAAGATATTGAAAAATAAAACAGAAAACTGTTGACAACACTTAACCTTGAGGCATGACAAGAAGTAATCATTTCTATCGTGCATTTTCTAGACATTGACCACATTTATGGTAAAATAAACAAGCCAATTGTAACTAATATTTTTTTCTAAAAGAATCTATTTTGTAGGAAGTGGTGATTTCATTTAATTTTTCTTTTTTCGATGGATTTACTTTGGTTATTGTCAATCATGCGTTTTATATTTATTGTCAAATGTTTGTGAGTGAACCTTGTATACATGACACACAACTACTTACACAGGAATAACTGACAAAAATATGGAGCTAGACCTTAGGATACAGACAAAATTTCTCCCACTATTTATGAGAAATCTTTGTATCTATAGTTTATTACATGGTCTTTGAGTTACATGGAATTAAAGTTATTTAATTTTAAATGTGGGGCTTTAATACATATAATAAATCATTTTAAACCTCAGTTCCATTATATATAATGGAGAAATGATGGCATTTCTCTTTTAAGGTTGTTGCAGGGATTAAGTAAAATTACACACACACACAGACATACACACAGAGTGCAAACATTGCATTTGCGACAAGAAGCTACTATAACAGGGTATTAATTTTAATATATCAACAATTCCAACTAATTAATAAATAAATTTTACCTAATTATCCAAATATACCTTGTCACTTATGCAAATTAACATAAAATATTAATATAGGCTGCCCACTGATTATTAATAATCTTAAACAAATTATGTTACTACTACAGCTAATTAGATTTGAAAATAAGCAATATTTGTTTCAATATTTATCCTAAATGTGAGAACTAAGTTGTCAGAAGTCATATATATATAAAGTGCACATTTGTTTACTTTATTGTGCTCCTTGAAGATATTGCTGGTCCATTATCTCAGTGAAAATTCTCCTTTGTGTACCCCTAATAGACAGTCTAGAATAATCATTTTCACAAACTTCATTGAAATTAGAAGTGAATTTTTACCGATTGCACCAATAAGATACTAAGCGTACATATACTGTGGCTACTTGGAGAATACTTTGCTTTCTTCTTTCTGGGAAATCCATACTCCTCTAAGGGTCTGTAATTCTATGGATTGTTGAATGGTGAGGTAAGCCTTGCACAGTTTTCATAATATATCAATAATTAGTAATATTTTCAGGTGCAAGTGTTAAAAAAGTCCGTTGGTCACATCAGTTAGAGGTTCACAGTAACAAATAAAGTAGGGAGCTCTGTTGGCATCGTGTATGGAATTTTTTCAACTTTGTTTTTTTTATAAAATATGATGAACATTTTTTTTCTTTCTTATCATGTTTAAATTTCCTTACATACGCCCCCTGCTGTAAAATTCTGTGGCCCTCGCCAAATGCGGGGCGCAGTGCACCCCCAGCAGTGTCGCTGCCTGGAAGCCACGCGGCTCCCTGTCCGGCCTGCGGGGCACTCTCGCTGCTGCTTGTAGACTGAGCCGGACCCGGGCTCACCCAGCACGCAGCTCACATACACACACCTAACACCGCTACAGTATTTTCACTTCTACACTTTCTGGCTCATTCTTTTTCATATTAGTTTATTTCACTCCTAAAATTTGAAATCTCTCTTACAAATCACAGAAATCCCTGACTCTACCTTCCAAACAGCTTCAAATGAGAACCGTAGGAGTCCAATGCGTGGCTCTTGAAGTCACTTTTCACGTTGAATTTCAAAAAGTATGTAGGATTTCAACACAAAGCACAAGATAAACAGCAGTCATTTCAAGACAGAAAAAAATAACATGCAAAAAAAAAAAAAAAAGAAAAAGAAAAACATGGAATTGGAACAAAAAGGACTGGAGCAAAGTTTCTAGGTGAGTATCGTGTAAAACGTTCCTGAGCATTGCAGAGAGAGAGAGAGCTGGGCTCAAAGGTTGGCTCAATAAATTGCTTACCATGTAACTTAGAGCATTTCCCAAACCTCCCTAATCTTATCTTTCTATATATAAATACGGGACAAAAATATCTATTTTGAAAGTCTTTCTTTGTGATAATTAAAAAGAATTGCACAGCTTAAAGTAGGAAACATAGTGCCTAGGAAATATAGGAAGCATTCAATAAATGTTTTTGTCTTTTACCCTCCCTTCAGATTCTGCAAAGAACAAAAACATGCTTTATTAATACTCCCTAAAAGAATGACTGCATCCTCAATGGTGATAAGTTTTGTAGTGGCAATACTAAGTAAAACCCACTTTGTTTGCTTGATAATTTTAATATAACAAACACAGCGGTTATTCTGACATATCACATAAATATTAAATTATATTTATATGTAATATGAAATTCTTGACATTTGTTAAGGTCATAAAATTAAATTGTATCTCCATAACTGTAAAAACTTTGTGATAGAAAATAAACTGGGGGTTGGGGAGTGTCTCGACAAATGTGATTTAAATATTAGCTCTTTGGTGTATCATGTATTCATCGAAGCACTAGACATTTATTATGTGCCAGCTAAATGTCAGGCACTGTTTTAAGAATGGAAAATGGAGTAATGAACAACACAGCCGAAGTCTTGCTCTCTGGGTGTGACCTAACCTTTTATTAAGGAAGAACTTAGCGTTTTCAGTGGGGTGAATAGATAGTAAAGAAGTTTCCTATAGGCGGGTGTAACAGGACATTCTCAGATGCAAGTCTCCAAAATTAGAACTGAACTGCTTTAAATGTTGAAGAAATCGTTGACTCAGCCCCTCCACAATGCCTTCCTGTGCTATGTCACTACTCTTGGCTTTACCCTTCCTTGGACTGGTAGCAATATGGACGCAGCAGTTCTGAAAATATCAAAGAGACAGGCAAGCGTTCCTTTTAAAGCACATCGCTTGCACTGTCTGTCCTGGTGTGCATATCAGCCCCAAGAAACTGTATCACAGAATCCATAGTCCACATGCAATGATAAAGAAGGGGAGTCAGGGCCAGAATTCAAGTCTCCTCATGCACAGTCCTGAACACATTCCCCAGGGCTCACAACCACCCTATTTTATACTCTGGTTCTTAGATATATGACTTCCATCAAAAGTTGTACCAACCTTTGTAAGGGTTCTCCTCAGTGACATCTCCAGTGTACGTACTCTTCTGACCTAATTTCTGTCTCTTTTGTAATCTATGATGTCTGTTATTTGGTTCTGAAACCCATTTGCTATTCTGAACTTCTGACTAATATTTAATAGCGCCTCCCTCCATGTAGAATTATATTTATATTTGATATTTAGAAATAATTGTGTTTTTAAAATCATCTTGAATCGTGAAATGTTTAAATTCTTATCTTGACTACATCTTCATTCAGCTGCAGATAGCATAAATACCTAGTACAGTCTGGCCGGGCGTGGCTCAGTGGTTAAGCGTCGACCTAGGATCCAGGCGATCAGGGTTCAATTCCCGGTCAGGGCACATGCCCGGGTTGCGGGCTGCAGCCGATCAATGACTCTCTCATCATTGGTGTTTCTATCTCTCTCCCTCTCCTTTCCTCTCTCTGAAATCAATAAAGATATATTAAAAAAATAAAAATAAAAATAAATACCTAGTACAGCACAGGGAATATAGTCAACAATACTCTAATAACTATGTGTGGTGTCAGATGGGTACTAGACTTAACAGGGTGATCCCTTCATAAGTTATGTAGATGTCTAATCAGTATGTTGAACACCTGAAACTAATATAATATTGTATATTGACTGTAATTAAAATTGTTTTAAATATAAAAATGTTTAATGATAATTAGTGTTATTTTCTAGGAATCATGATATTTGATGTATTTGTAAGCTTTTGTAAGTTTGTGATTTGTTTTAATTGCTTTTCTCATCCGCAATATTCACTTACATTCCTGAAAATATCACAGTAGTTGAGGCAACTAGCTCTATTTTTCTCTTGTGAATGAAGCCAGTAGTAACTCTGTCTCATGAGAAAGAAGACTGATGATGGGTAGTTCAGAATTTGGACAGTGGTTCAACTAGGTTAGCAGAAAACAACAATCCTTATTTTTCCTTCTTTGCCATCTTGAAATTTGGTTCTACCTCAAGGAAGCAAGATGACAACTGCACTTCCAGGCATCTCACCATCATTAAGAGGGACAGGAAATGAGTTGGCAAAGGGAAGCTATCATCAGGGATCAATACCTGTATGTCATTGGCAGAAATGTGTCACATATTCACTGTGAGCTTCAACAGAAGCTAGCATATTAATTATGTTCAAAGCTTGATTCTCTGAAATAGAGAAAGACAAGGGAGAATGAGCTTTGAATAAGAATTAGAATAGACACTGGCCACACTGCGGACTGAATTAACAAAATGAAGATGAATGGTTGTGGCACGTACTACATACAACAAATCTCACAATCCTCTGGAATTTTGAAGTCTTGTCCCAGAGATATAAAACCCACGTTTTTGACAAGTTACACTAATGACATTCATTGTGTCTATGATTTATTGAGTAGTTATTATGTCTTAGACATTGTTTTAAGTTTTTTACCTATGTTAACTTATTTAATCTTCTCATAGTTTATGAGACCAGTACTACTGTTAGGTCCATTTGGCAGATGAGGAAACTGACAAGAAGAGAGGTTATTTTTCATCCTAATTATCCACATAGATGGCTATTTTAATATTGGCATAAAGAAATAATCTACCACACATTTTAGGTGCAGGTGGCATTGACACAGTAAGTCTAAAAGGTAACCTATTAGGATACCAGAGACTATCATCTGTAGTGTGTGCACTGAATGGGGCTAGTAAGCCTATCATCATCCATAGAAATGGTACAAAGAGGAAGCAGTTATGTTATTGACTTCTTACTATTATATTATCATTTTATATTACAGATGCTTGAAAAAATGATCTACCATAATATGAGATGAATTCTCTAAACTTATCTTGGGTCAGCACTTTGTCTAAATATAATAAGCAAATGATAGTAGCATAAAATTATATTACTAACAATGTGTACCTAATCATTTCCATGTCTTGGTGTTTGCCATTGTTTCATTTAGTAACAAAGACTGAAGAACTTTACTAATGAAAAATAGAAAACAATGTCATTTCCTTCCTGAATGTTTCATTTAAGTTATATCATTAAACCCATAAAATAAAAACCTAAATTGCAATCTGGCCCTTCAAAGTAAATTCTATTAAGAATGTTCCAAATTTTAAATTGAGTTTATGAACTCCTTATTAATCCCAAAGTACAGTGATGATTGTATAAAACTTAGAATTTTGCATTTTATTAACACTTTCAGAGTAGGTTATACAACCATGGCATATCTATTTTCCTGCAAAGTTCTCTCACAAAGAAAAATTGCCTGTGGTTTTCTTTCTAAGTGGTTACTAACTTTGCTTGTGATTAAATGAACATTCTGAGTCATAGCATCAAGTTATCTTTAAAATGACAATTGCCATTATAAAAATGATAGGGCTCGCTGGCCCTCTTGCAACCAAGATGTTTTCTTCATCTTGCTAACACCGGGAGGGGATGAGCTTCCCACATAGCTAAGCTTGTAGGTCGTGGTTTTGAGGCTTTCTGCTCTCTCCACCTCCTCAATCATTTGATGGGTCCCACGTCCATGGCATCTGGGCCAGAACAATGAGAACAGATAACTCTCTAAGGAGCGCTGTGTCACTATCTCATTGAGAGCTATGTACTATTTCAAAAATCTTTTTATCACATAAATTCTCTTTTGTTTCCTTTTTGAGTTTAGATTTATTATTTTCTTTTGAAGCTGCTGCCTCCCAGATCTGTCCTAAACGTAATAAGAATACATTTTTAAGTTACAATCTTTAATACTTTAGTCATTTAAAAAAAAATTTGCAATGACTCTCGGCTGCCTCTAGCATCAAATTAAACATTATTATGAATTTAAAGGATAGATTTCTACGATTCTTTCCAAACATACTGCATTCTATGTTCATTCATTAAAATCTGTAACCGTTTTTAATACTTTCCAAATCACTTATAATCTACAAAAATTTACTCTTCTCAGCATTCCAATGAACATTATGTCATCCATTTAACCTGATAACATTGATTTTACTAATTCATGTCACTACCCTATGCATCAAAATTATCTCCTCAAAAATAGTCTTTAACTAATTAGAAAATAATTGTTGCTTATAAATCCAAGCATACTTTGTAATACAGTCATATTATCAAGGGGAATATTATTTTCAGATATTAACTTCTATAAGTTTTAATTAATCTTTACTTCTCTTTTTCTCTCTCTGATTTTATCAGGAAGCTAACTCTGTATTTTTGCCTTAGGAAAGTCAGGAATCATTGCAGAAAACAATAATTCTTAACAAAATACTTCTATGTATAGTCTTTATTTCCAAAATCCTAATTTCCTATTGGGAAGGGGAAGTAGAAGAAGAGGTAAAGGAGGGGGGGCGGGGAAACAACATAACTAGTAAATAGAAATATCCTGATATTCATAGAAAACCATAGTTAACTGTGTTTCTTATTTTACTCTCATCATTGAATCCTTCAAGTCAGGGTCTCATCGTCAGCTCCCTGGCACCTCTCCAACATGCTTTAGCATTCTTTGAAATCTCTTCTTCAAGGCGATGGCTGGGGAAGGGATCACAGGGACTCAGTCCTCACTTGTTCTCCGTAACTGTCACCTTGCTGGCTTCCTGTGCTGTCTTAAATGTAGTCCATGAATCCGAGTCAACCTGGCACCAAACTTTTCATGCTCTTTTCAAGGGCAACATGTGCCTGAAGACTGGTGCAGAGCGTTTGAAGCATTAAAGAAAATATCATCTCTATCTACCCTTGGGGACAGTATGGATGGACCTGAAGAATATTATGCTAAGCGAAATAAGCCAGGCAGAGAAAGACAAATATCACACGATCTCACTTATATGTGGAATCTAAAGAACACCATAATCTTATGAACAGAATAGATTCAGTGACATAGAAGCATGGACCAGGCTGATGAATCTCAGAGGGAAAGTGGGGGTGGGTGGGTGTGGAGAGATTAACCAAAGAATTTATATGCATATATGCATAACCCATGGACACAGACAATAGTGTGGTGAAGGCCTGGGGAGGGGAGTGGGTGCAGGGTAGAAGGGGTTACTGGTGAAAAAAGGGAACATCTGTAATATTTTGAATAAAAAAAATTAAAAAAATATATCAAGGAACATAGAGTTTTCTATCCAAAGTTTGCTCAAATGTAAGTCTCTATTAAAAATAATTCTCTGGATTATAAAAATGCATTCAAAGGAATATTGAAATTATAATGAAGTTAGAACTTGGGTGAAGTTCATGAAATTCCTCATATTCAGGTGTTTCCCTAAACAACTCAGCAGTTCTTAGGAGTGTTTTGCTTTGAATTCCTTGAAGAATGTTAGTTCTCACCTTGGTCGCTGGTTTCTACTTGCTCTCGTCAATGCCTGTCTCAAATGCCACTGTGTTCTTAGAGATTTGCCTAATCCACCTTGCTCTCTTTCTTTGTGCTTCTAAAGTATTACCTCTTTTAGGACAACTTTGTACTTGAATTATAGGTTTGTCTATAGGTATAAATATTTGTATGATTTTATGCTATCTAAGTAGGAGTTGTTTTTTAATCCATTGGTACAAAGCTAGTGAAGTATCTTACATTTAGTGATTGAGAAAAATAATAACAACTGGTTGAGTGAGTGTACACAGTTAACTTGTATTATGCATATACTTTTGACCTCACTCTGTGTTCCTGGGTTTTCTCCTCTCTGTCTTCTTCAATTTCTCTGCTATACATGTTGAAAAGAAAACAAACTAATCATAATCAGTAACTATAACAACTATGCCAGTAAATTCTTAAAGTAGATTTTTGTATAATCAATGACAAAAGCAAAATATCTAGAAGTACATTTTAGAAACTTAACCAAAGTCTCTATCTACTGCATCTTAAATAATGTTTCCTAACACCAAGAATTAAGATAATAAATTCTTATTCATTATTTCTTTTCGGTATTTTTTGAAATGGCTACTATTAAAAGTACATTGTTTGCTGGAGTATTTTGTTTTGAATAAGTATTTTATTAATACTGAGACATTATTAATTTCATATTTTGTGAGATGCCCTGTTATTCTCTTTACCATTTAAAGTGTTTGCATTGGATGATGGTATTCTGAGCCCGACCTGCTTATTTCTTAGTGTGCTGGAAAATGTATTAGTATTTGCAAAATATTTTCATCTATTTGCAGTAATAAATTTTATGAATAATTAGGTGGCTAAAGTAAGCGTTTCTATTTAGGTATATTTTTTTAACTATAAGTAAATACTTTTATTTACTTATTTATTTATTTTTATTTATTTATTTATTTATTTATTTATTTATTTATTTATTTATTTATTTATTTATTTATTTATTTCTGATTAATCTCTCCCCCCTCCCCTTCCCTCTGAGATCCCTCAGTTTGTTCCAAGCTTCTATGTCTCTGGATCCACTTTGTTCATCAGTTTATTTTGTTTATTATATTCCACATATGAGTGAGATCATTTGGTGCTTGTCCTTCTCAGACTGGCTCATTTCACTTAGCATAATACTCTCCAGTTCCCTCCATGCTGTGCCAAAGGCCAAAAGGTCCTTCCTCTTCACAGCCGCATAGTACTCCATGGTGTAAATGTGCCACAGCTTTTTATCCACTCATCTACTGATGGGCGCCTGGGCTGTTTCCAGATCTTAGCTATTGTGAATTGCGCTGCTATGAACATAGGGGTGCATAAGTTCTTTGCAAATGGTGTTTGGGGTTCTTTCGGATATATTCCTAGAAGTGGGATCACTGGGTCAAATGGCAGGTTATTTAGGTATTTCTTAAAGCATTTTTAATATAGCGTTAAGGTCTATAACTGCAGAAATGTGGTAGTTCCTTCTCTGGTGCTTAATTCTGTAGTTATTTTCAGGGCTCAACAAATCCCAAAGTTTTTAATGCAAGGATAATGATTAACTCAAGTGGATTATTGGGGTAATCATTATTTTCACAGTAGCTATCTAGATCATTAAGCTATTCCCGTACTATATTAGTTTTCAAAATGCCTTCATGCTTAATTGTCATAATAAACCTGAAATATGGACATTATTGTCAAATGGTTACATATGAAATAATTATCTTAGACAATAAGCCTTTCTTATTTCATCCAGCTTATAGAGCCCACAAATGTAAATTTAAAAAAAAAAATTTTCGGCAAATCTCACGCATGTTCCATAACATCAGAGCCATCTGCGGATGCAGGTTTCAATTGGTTACTACAGCCACCTACGCCTACAGCTTGTGTGGCTCATGTTATTTTTCCTCTATAAAAACTTTATTGGGAGTGTTCTGAACATTTGCTATCACGTGATATACTTCTTTTCCAAGGGGAAATCTTCAGTTGGTAGAAAATAGGGTTTTCCCTTTTAAAGTAATGATGTACTTAGTATTTTTTGTATTCTCCAAGAAGAGAATTTAATGATTTTCTATTTGGTTCTCTAAATTTTGGCTAACTGAATCTGATAGAATGAAGTTCTTGTTAGCTTATAAGGCCTAGAAAATTATAGGTCCTCTCTAAAGGATAAATGACAGGTAAACACTTCTAAAACTCCCTCTAAGAACCTTAGAATCTTGTAATTTTTCTATATAAGTTTATTCAAATGAAATGTTAGTATAATGAAATTAGGTAAGATACTGCATTAAAAGCTAACTCTCCAAAGTAGTTTCCAGATATGCCTAGCTTGAGTTTTATTTTGTTGCTATTGTTATATTTGGTTGTTTGTTTACTTGAGTCATTGATAAAGCGATCCATTGCTCTAAACCCCAGGAATGTGAGTAGCTTGCCGGCATACCCCAGAGAGAAACACACTAGGGGGCTGAAACAAAAAGCTACAATCTGAACATCAGCCTTTATTTGTCCCTGTAACTTTCTCATTATATTGTTATTAAAATATCTGTATTTGCTTTTCAGAGCACTTAAGAGTGTATTAAAAAAATAAAGTTCTGTGGGACTTTTAAAATCTTTTTTCCAAAACTTTTAAAAATTATAACTAAGAGATATTATATAATATACAACAATGAAGACATAAAAGAGAGAAAGAGGGAGAGGGAGAGAGAGAGAGAGAGACTGAATATCTGCATTTGAAGGCTTTCAAAATTCAAAATTTTGGAAACAGGCAAGCAGGCAGAGGGAGAGCAATCCACATCTTAGGATAGTCACATGGGCTACTGGAGCTGAGGTGGCAATTGACCTTCCTGGCAGGACCCCTGAGAAGCTCCAGACTAGGAATGGACATAAAAGTAATAATTAGGATGACAAAAAAGGGAATTAATTAAAATTCTGTACATGGAACAGTGCCAATTATGAGTCTTCTCAACCTCGGTGAACTAAGTGTCTTGCAGGGTATATACTCCAGAGAAAATAAACACAAAATTAATAAAAGGGCAAAGTTTGGGGAAATTTTTAAAATTGTCATTAGCTAGTGTGGATTTAGGGTCCCCAATGTATAATTCCCTGTTCTAAAGTTAGGGAGGTCTTCTTTTAATATCCAGTTTCCCAAGATTTCCCAAGGGAAAGATAAGCGGAAGCTAGTATGGATTTGTAAAACACATTAGCATTTTCTCTGGATTATCAGAAACACTAATCATTAACTTAATAAAATACAGAGTTGTTATATCAGTCAGGGTTCTACCAGACACACAGAACAGAGAACAGAATTATACATATAATATATATGGGATTATTTCCAAGGACTGGCTTGCACAGTCATTAGGTCTGTAGGGAAGGCTGACATCTATGGGGAGTGCAGCAGACTAGAAATTCTAGGGCAGAGACTGAGGCTACAGTCCACAGGGGAACCTCTTCTTCTTTGGGAAACTTCAGTTTTGCTCTTGAGGCCTCTCAGCTGATCAGGTAAGGCCCAATCTGATTACCTTTACTTAGAGTGAATAGATTGCACATATTAACCATATCTATAAAATATCTTCACAAAACCTAGATTTGTGGTTAATTAAATAACTAGGAACTAGAGTTTAACCACATGGACCATAAAACTAACATCACAGATATCCTGCAGTCATACCTGATAGTTAACCAAAAAAAAAGAAAAAAAGAAAAAAAGAAATTGTAGGAGAAGTTAGAAGAATATGAGTATACATACATTATGTGACTCAATCCTGACAAGATGCCTGTCAGGCAAGTGCTATTACCATGTCCACTTTACAGATGAGAATTATGAAACTGATAGATTTTAGGTAAATTTGTCAAAAATCAGAGTAGCTACTTTTGGTCTCCATGATGGAGACCAGAGCTGTCTAATCCAAAAATCCTAAATCTCCCTTTGTTAAAGACATTGCCATAGTTCATCACACAAAAGGGATGTTTCTAGTTTATAAGCTTAGGTCAGAGTTTCTCAACTGGATTTAGCTGATATTTGTTGAGTACTGCTATGTGCTGGAATCGTGGGAATGCACCATACCATAGTAGTTTAAGCGTGGACCCTGGAGCTATATTTCCTGGATTGAATGCCAGCAATCCCTCTCATAGTGTTATGACCTTGGGGAAATAATCTTTTATTTCTTCATCTGTAAAATTAATAGGAACAACATCTACTTCATTGTGCTAACAAGGATTAAATGAGTTAATACATGTAAGAACAGTGTGTTCAAAAAGTGAGCTTAAGATATGAGTTAGCTCTTACTGCTTTTATTATCCATGTGGTAACAACTTAATAAATATTGTGTCAGACACTCTACTAGGTCCTAAAATTCAAAGACAAAATGGTTGACCTCTTGTTCACAACCTATTAAAATTCTTTCCTTTAACATTTTTTACAATCGTAATTTTAAAAGCCTTCAGATTATAATATTTTTGTGTGAAATTTAATTTTTTAAAACTTCTTCCTTTCCTTTAGCTCTGCACCATTATAGGTAAAACTACAAATTTTGAAAACAGAAAGTTTTCTGTAATTCATTAGAGTAGCAAAATCCGACCTGACCTGAACTATCATGAGGTTATTTAGATTCTTTTTTTATCTTACTAGTGTGAATGTTCATATGTTTGGCTAAAGAAGAACTATTGTTTGATTCAGGGTATGCTTCTCCAGGCCCACATTTGGTATATCTTTGCTTTTGCATATCCAAAATTAAAATTACTTTGAATTCTGAACATATATGGTCCTCAGGACTTTGAATAATAAATTGTGGAGCTGTATCTAAGTTGACGGAGCACTTATTTTGTTCCAGACAGAAGCTATAATAAGACATACATGATTCCAGTGTACTAATAGAAAAATAATAAAATTAGATATGATAAGAAAAAATAAAATAAGATGAAATAAAATATTTTCAGGTTGTGAAAAGTGCCAGAATTAGAAAAAAATAGGTGTTGGGTACTTTAAATAGGGATCTCAAAGAACAGCTCATAATAAATGAGAACTATATAGCAATAGGAAATATTTTCTATGTTCAAATTTTTTAAAATTAATAAAATTAATATTGAACTTGGTGAACGTAAAATTTAAAAATGTGTACAATTATAATTAGCTTACTGATCCTATGTCAATTTTGTCTTCCATGGTAAGCATTTCTTCAAAGCCTTACTCAAAACTGTCACACAGAGCTCATATACTGATGTTACAAAGTCATAAATATTCAACTGTATAAAAATGTCTAAGCTGAAATTTTAGGGCAATTTCTAAATTCAGTAAAACTCATTAAAACCAGCAGTTATTTAAATAGAGAAACCAATTGGCTAAAGTGTAGGTAAATAAGTAGGATCTATTACACTGATCGGATGATGCCATTTCAGGGCTAAAGGACAATCCTTTTCTTATTACTATAACATCTAATGTAAGAATTGTTATTCAGATTATTACATCTATTTAAATCAATTCAAATGCTGCTCTGTCTGATTAGCGCAGTGGGCAAGAACAAGATTTTATTAACTGTGGTCACAGGTTTGATCTCAGGTTAATGAGGAAGCCTGTGTTGCCAGTTCCTATAAAAAATTACTGCAAGAGGTTGCTGGTAATGAAGCAAATCTGATAAGTATCTTAATACAAGTCCATTATATTTTCATAAGAAAGCAACTTGAATATTTTTCTGCTAGATGTGTACAATGATGCTGTTTTGTTTTCATAATTTTGAATATTTCAAGGTAATGTCAGGAAATAAAGCTCTATCTCAGATTACCAGATCACCTACTAATTTTTTTTAAACACACGCACAAACATGCATACACAGGAACACACACAAACACACAAGTAGATATACAGTAGTCACCCCTTATCCATGGGGATACTTTCCAAGACTCAGTGGATGCCTTTAACCACAGGTAGTACCAAACCTATATATATCGTTTTTCCTATACTTTCATACCTATGATAAAGCTAAATTTATAAATAAGGCACAGTAAGAGAGTAACAACAATAGCAGATAATAAAATAGAATAATTATAATAACATACTACAATAAAAGTCATGTGAAAGTAGTGTTATTCAGCAAAATAAGGGTTACTTGAACACAAGCACTACAATACAGTGACAGCCAGCCTGGTCACCTAAAAGGCTACCAAGTGACTACCTGGTGGCATACACAGCTTGGATATGCTGGACAAAGTGTGGCTTCACGTCACAAATGGAAGGGCGTGGGGAAGTGCAAAGTTTCATCATGGCACCCAGAACGGCATGAAATTTAAAACTTATGAGTTGTTTATTTCTGGAACTTTCCATTTATTATTTTCAAATTATAGTTAACTGTGTGTCGCTAAAAGGGGGGACTACTAGAATAGCTATCTGAACTGAAATTCTTTGAGCACTAGGACTTAATACTCACTCTATGAGCTTTAGAATTTTTGCATGTTTTCCTTTCAGTAATGCATTTGTAATGATAACTGATTAACGTCCAGGTATAGTAATGTCATATTTACTTAATATATACACGTTTTTACGTGTTTGAAGTATATTAATTATTAAAACCTCCCAGCACCCATGTGAGTAAATCCTCCTAGCCCATTCTAATATCAGTGTTTTTTCACAAATGAGAAAAGAAGAAACAGATAGAGGAAGCGTTTAAGCAACTCGTTTCCGTCACATCAGGTGTAAAAGGTCGTGGAGGGCGATGAACCCGGGAGGTCTAGGCCCAGGCTCGAGTTTTTAAGCGAGGTTGTAGAGCATGCGCGGGAAGATTCAGCCTCTAACTCATTAAAACATATAGACAGCACATATTCTTTTGTGTGTAAAACACAAAGAAAACTGACCAAATATAATTAATATTATATATTAACCTACACATTTACCATTTCTGTTACTTTTCATTTCCTCTGGTGGATTCGAGTTAGCATTTAGAGCCATTCTCTTGGCATGTATCCTATATCTTTATGTGTTATAAATCCAACAATACAACTTAACAGTTAGTGTTTCATGCAATTCTGTATTAAATCAGCTAAGAAAAAAATTACCCCTATAGGTTACTGTCTTGTAGGAATCTGCACAATAGTCTTTACCAGTGGTCTTTATTTCTTTGTTTGGATTTTAATTATTGCCTAATGTTACAAGTGTATGCCTCTATATGTAGAATATTTAGTATTCATTTAGGAATCATTCATTTTTATTAATTTCAAGGTCATTTGAAGTATACTTCTATGTAATTATCTTTAAAAGTTTATGTGGCTCTTAAGCATATGAAAATACAAAATTGCATATGATTTTTTTCCAATTTTTCTGCTATTATTCCATAGGAATTGCTTTCTGTTACTTATGAAAAAATCTAAAGTGAAATTTGTTTTTATGTAACTACCTTTCCTATCTACAAGCTTCTAATGTTTTCATCCTTTTAATTAATTATGTATAACTAATGTGTTTGTTTAACTACTTTCACTGTTTTTCTCTTATCACAGTGCACTCTCTCTGCATACTCAGTTTTTACTTCACTCCAGAATCATTTTTCTTTTTTAACATTAATTACTACTACTTATTTAATTAAACAGGGCTGTCTTCGGGATTGATTCTTAGTTTTATCATGGATCGTTTTTCTCCTCCCTACATATTTATCACCTTTTGTTCTTCCTTCAAAGATTTATGTTTCATTTTATTACCCCTATGTGGCCTGTGAATGTTTTATGTGTTTCCTGATCATGTAGCTTTTAATATTTTTTACATTGTTAAGTTCAATCTTTGTTTCCAGCACCAATTTAAATTAAGCTATCATATGTCAATTAACATTATTTTATGTGTAAAATAAAACCAACTGAAACCAAATTGTTAAGGTAGGTGAAAAAGTAACTTTATTTAGAAGAATATTTGGATAACTTAGAAATTTTAGAAAGTAACACTGGAGGCCTCATTAATAGCTATTCCCATATCTAATGACGAGAACCATAAGACTCCCTGCTTCTCTATTTGAATTTTATACTTTCACAGGAAAAATATGCTTGCACAAATCTGCTTGTACCTTTAAATCAATAAATTATGATCAGAGAATGGGGTCTCTAGCTCACTGAGGGAATTTTGTAAACTTGGCAGTAGTGTGTGACTAAAATATCATATATTAGCTATTCTTAAATTTATTCACTCATTTAATTCCTTCTAACTCTATCTGCATTTATCATAGCTTTCACTTTATTAGGTGAAAAATGTGATGTTTCATGAATATGAGGAGAAATCCTAAAAATCTTATGTTTGTCAGGCACTAGAAAAGTAGATGCCTTCTATTATAGTTTAGTTTCCAGTAGAAAATACACTGTACTCATTGACTTACCTCACGTAATTGGTAAGTGCTTTTCATGAAACAGGTACTCAGCCATAGGATGTAACTGTGCTTAATCCTCTCTGTATAATTTATATCCTATTTTCAGAATTTACTTTTTCTGAAATACATACACATACATATAGACAAATTATCTATTAAAGAGAGGCAGAGTGTGATAGGGTTAATGCATTTTGTAGGAGGAAAAGTTACAAAGTGCAAAAAGGAACATTGAGTCACAAATTCTAACATATTCTTTAACTAAATAATAGATCACCAGTTTAGAAGTTACATTACTAATTCATTTTGGTGTACAAATCAATCATGATGATGTCTCGTCTTATTTCTTCTGTGCAACAAAAGTATGCTAACATTATAATTGCTACGAATCCTGTAGTACAGATAAGAACTGGAAGCTCACAGAGACTTGGTTTACTTGGCCAGTATCATACACTAAAATGAGAAACACAATACTCTCCTTACAAAATAATCATGTGCTTTTTATATAAAAATATTGTGCTTTTTTGGTTAAACTCTTTGTAGTTCCAATTTTCATGGTTGAACGTTCTACACCTAAATATTAAGTCTGTAATTGTAAAGTGAAAATGTGAATTTAAAAAATAATTACTAAAATCAATTATGGCCAGCAATAAAAAGTGAATATTAAGACAAAAACAATATTTAATAATAGAAGCTTTTAACTTCAATTATTGACTTCCATTTTCTACATAGAAATAGCTGCAGCTTAAACTACTTTCCTAAAAATGATAATTCAGATTTATCTAAAAGTAGTGTTGTTTTTTTCAAATGTAATATTATTGCTGGAAACTTAAATTATATATGAGAAATAGAGAAATATCCATTTTGGGGGTTACGAGTGTAGGGGTAGAAAGAAAGTTATGTTTAAAGCTACATCCCTTATCTTTTCCAGAAATCAAATTTGAGTCATAATAAAATTAATTTTAATTTAACTTAATGAAATATGTGTTGTAAATAAATAATAAAATAATAAGCAAATATGTTTTTATATAGTTATATATGTACATATATGATTTTTTTAAATTTAAGTTTCTTTATCCTTATTGTTGAAAATATTACAGATGTCCCCTTTTTATCCCATTGAATTGATCCCCTCCACCCTGCATCCATCTCACCCCTAGGCTTTCCCCACACCAATGTCTCTGTCCATGGGTTATGCTTATAAACATATAAGTTCTTTGAGTAATCTCTCCCCATCCACACCCCCCTCCCCACCTTCCCTCTGAGATCCCTCAATCTGTTCCATGCTTCTATGTCTCTGGATCCATTTTGTTCATCAGTTTATTTTGTTCATTAGATTCCACATATCAGTGAGATCATGTGGTGCTTGTCTTTCTCTGACGGGCTTATTTCACTTGGCATAATACTTTCTAGTTTCCTCCATGCTGTCCCAAAGGATCAAAGATCCTTCTTTTTTACAGCTGCATAGTATTCCATGGTGTGAAGGTCCCACAGCTTTTTTATCCACTCACCTACTGATGGGCACTTAGGCTGTTTCCAGATCTTAGCTATTGTAAATTGTGCTGCTGTGAACATAGGGGTGCATAAGTTCTTTGTGATTGGTGTTTAGGGTTCCTTAGGATATATTCCTAGAAGTGGGATCCCTGGGTCAAATGGCAGGTCAATTTTTAATCTCTTGAAGAACCTCCATACTGCTTTCCATAGTGGCTGCACCAGTCTGCATTCCCACCAGCAGTGTACTGGGTTCCCTTTCTCCACACCCTCGCCAGCACTTGTAGTTCGTTGACTTGTTGATGGAGCCATTCTGACAGGTGTGAAGTGATACCTCATTGTGGTTTTAACTTGCATCTCTCTCATGATTAGCAATGTTGAGCATTTTTTCATGTGTCTCTTAGTCATTTGTATGTTCTCTTTAAAGAAGTGTCTATTTAGGTCCTATTTTGCCCATTTTTTAATTGGATTGTTTGTCTTCTTTTTGTTAAGTTGTATGAGTTCCTTACATGTTTTGTATATTAACAACCCTTTATCAGATGTATCCTTGGCAAATATGTTCTCCCATACAGTGGGCTCCCTTTTTGTTTTGTTGATGGTTTCTTTTGCTGTGCAGAAGCTTTTATTTTGATGCAGGCCCATTTGTTTGTTTTCTCCTTAGTTTCTCTTGCCCTAGGAGATGTGTTGGCAAACATATTGCTATGAGAGATGCCTGAGATTTTGCTGCCTATGTTTTCCTCTAGGATTTTTATGGTTTCATGTCTGACATTTAAGTCTTTTATCCATTTTGAATTTACTTTTGTGTATGGTGCAAACTGGTGGTCTAGTTTCATTTTTTTGCATGTACCTGTCCAATTTTCCCAACACCATTTATCGAAAAGACTGTCTTTACTCCACTGTATGTTCTTGCCTACTTTGTCAAATATTAATTGACCATAATGGCTTGGGTCAATTTCTGGGTTCTCTGTTCTGTTCCACTAATCAATTTCTGGGTTCTCTGTTCTGTTCCACTGATCTACATGTCTGTCCTTGTGCCAGTATCAGGCTATTTTGTTTACAGTGGCTTTGTAGTATAACTTGATATCTGGTATTGTGATCCCTTCAACTTTGTTCTTCTTTCTTAAGATTGCCATGGCTATTCGGGGTGTTTTTTTGGTTCCATATAAATTTTCGAAGTGTTTACTCTAGATCTGTGAAATATGCTGTTGGTATTTGAATAGGGATTGCATTGAATTTATGGGTTGCTTTGGGTAGTATGGACATTTTAATGATGTTAAATCTTCCAATCCATTAACATGGTATAGTTTTCCATTTGTTTATATCTTCCTCTATTTCTTTTTTCAGTATCCTGTGGTTTTCTGAGTAAAGGTCTTTTACATCTTTGGTTAAGTTTATTCCTAGGTATCTTATTATTTTAGTTGCAATGGTAAATGGGATTGTTTTTTAGTTTCTCTTTCTGAGAGATCATTATTGGTGTATAAGAATGCCATTGATTTCTGGGTGTTAACTTTGTATCCTGCTACCTTGCTGAATTCATTTGTTAAATCTAGTAGTTTTCTGGTGGAATCTTTAGGATTCTCTATGTACAATCTTTAGGATTCTCTATGTACAATATCATGTAATCTGCAAATAATGACAGTTTTGTTTCCTCCTTTCCAATTTGGATGCTTTTTATGTTTTCTTCTTGTCTGATCACTGTGGCTAGGACTTCTAGTACTATGTTGAATAAGAGTGGTGAAAGTGGACAGCCCTGTCTTGTTCCTGTTCTTAGGGGGAATGGTTTTAGTGTTTGCCCATTGAGTATGATGTTCTCTGTAGGTTTGTCATATACGGCCTTTATTATGTTGAGGTATGATCTCACTATTCCCACTTTGCTGAGAGTTTTTATCAGAAATGGGTGCTGGATTTTATGGAATGCTTTTTCTGCATCTATTGATATGATCATGTGATTTTTGTCTTTCAGTTTGTTTATGTGATGGATCACGTTTATTGGTTTGTGAATATTTTACCAGCCTTGTATCCCTGGAATAAATCCCACTTGGTTATGGTGTATGATCTTTTTAATATATTGCTGGATCCAATTTGCTAATATTTTGTTGAGGATTTTAGCATCTAGGTTCATCAGGAATATTGGCCTGTAATTCTCTTTGTTTATAGTGTTTTTATCTGGTTTTGGAATAAAGCAAATGATGGCTTTATAAAAAGGGTTTGGAAGTGTTCCTTCCTCTTGGATTTTTTGAAATAGTTTGAGGAGAGTAGGTGTTAATTCTTTGAATGTTTGGTAAAACTCCCCTGTGAAGCCATCTGGGTCAGGGCTTTTGTGTGCTGGGAGCCCTTTGATTACTGCTTCAACTTCATCAGTAGTTATTGTCCTATTTAGGCTTTCTGAGTGTTGAAAGGTTGTATTTCTCTAGGAATTTATCCATTTCATTCAGGTTGTCCAGCTTGGTGGCATATAGTTGTTCATAGTATTTTCTTACAGTGCTTTGTATTTCTGTTGAGTCAGTTGTTATTTCACCTCATTTGTGTCTGATTTTGTTTATTTGGGTCCTCTCTGTTTGTTTCTTGATGAGTCTGGCCAAAGGTTCATCAATCTTGTTCACCTTTTCAAAGAACCAGCTCCTGGTTTCATTGATCTTTTGTACTGTTTTTTAGTCTCTATGTCATTTATTTCTGCTCTGGTCTTTATTATTTCTTTCTTTCTACTTACTCTGGGCTTTTCTTGTTGTTCTCTTTCTGAGTTTTTAAGTTGTAGGGTTGGAGAGTCTATTAGAGGGTTTTTTTATTTTTTGAGGTAGGCTAATACTGCTATGATCTTCCCTCTCAGGACTGCTTTCATTGTGTCCCATAGATTTGGAGTTGTTGTGTGTTCATTTTCATTTGTTTCCAGGAAGTTTTTGATTTCTTTCTTGATCTCTTTGGTAACCCATTCATTGTTTAAAAACATGCTTTTCAGCCTCCACATGTTTAAATGTTTTCTAGTGTTTTTATTGTAGTTGATTTCTGATTTCATGCCACTTTGGTCCGAGAAGATGCTTGATATGATTTCAATCTTCTTGAACTTGTAGAGATTTGTTTTGTGTCCTAACATGTGGTGCATCTTTGAGAACAACCCATGTGCACTTGAGAAGAATGTATATTCTGCAGCTTTGGGGTAGAATGTTCTATAAATGTCAATTAAATCCATCTGATCTAGTGTGACATTTAGGGTCACTATTTCCTTGTTGATTTTTTGTCTGGAAGACCTATCCAGTGAAGTCAGTGGGGTGTTAAAGTCCCCTAGTATGACTGTATTGCTGTTGATCTCTCCCTTAAAGTCCTCTAGCAGTTTTTAAAATAAATTTAGGTGCTCCTATATTGGGTGCATATATGTTTATCAGGGTTATATCCTCTTGTTGGATTTATCCCTTTAGTATTATGTAATGACCTTTCCTGTCTCTTGTCTTCATCTTGAAGTCTATTTTGTCCTATATGAGTATTGCTACCCCAGCTTTTTTTAAATTTCCAATTGCATGGAAAACTTTTTCCCATCCCTTCACTCTCATCCTATGTGAATCCTTTGTTCTGAGGTGGGTCTCTTCTAGACAGCATATATTTGGGTAATGTTTTCTTATGCATTCAGCCACCCTATATCTTTTTATTGAGGCATTTAACCCATTTACATTTAAGGATTTTATTGAAACATACTTATCGACTGCCATTTTGTTTCTTTATGCCTGTTTCTCATTTTCTTTATTCCTACTTTTAATTACAGCAGTCCCTTTAACATTTCCTGTAATGCTGGTTTTGTAGTGATAAAGTCCTTTAGCTTTTTTTTTTGGTCTGGGAAGCTCTTTATTTCACCATCTATCTTGATTGATAATCTTGCTGGATAGGGTAGTCTTGGTTTCAGATCCTTGTTTTGCATTACCTTGAATACTTCATGCCATTCCCTTCTGGCCTGTAGAGTTTCTGATGACAAGTCGGTTGACAGTCTTATGGGGGCTCCTTTGTAGGTAACAGATTGCTTTTCTCTAGCTTCCTTTAAGATCCTCTCTTTGTCTCGAATTCTTGGCATTTTAATTATGATGTTTCTGGGTGTGGGCCTCTTTGGATTCTTCTTGCTTGGGGCTCTCTGTGCCTTCTGAACTTGTGTGACTTTTTCCTTGACCAGGTTAGGGAAGTTTTCTGCCATTATTTCATCAAATAGGTTTTCTAACCCCCTGCTTACTTTCGACCTTCACTGGCACTCCTATAATATGAATATTATCACATTTCATGCTGTCCCACAGCTCCCTTAGACTATCCTCCTGTTTTTAAATTGTTTTCGTTTTTGGGTCTCTGATTGAGTGATTTTTTTTCTACCCTATCTTCTGATTTGCTGATCTGATCCTCAGCTTCCTCTAATCTGCTGTTTATTCCTTCCAATGTACTCTTTATTTCTGCTATGTCATTCTTCACTTCTGACTGGTCATTTTTCATAGTTTCCATATCTTTTTTGATGCTACTCAGCATCCTTACAATCAGTATTCTGAACTCTGTATCTGAGAGATTGCTTATCTCCATTTCATTTAGCTCTTTTTCTGGGGCCTTCTCTTGTTCTTTCATTTGGGGCTTGTTTTTTGTCTCCCCATTTTGGCTACATTTTTGAGCTTGTTTTTAAGTGTTATGTAGATCTGCTAGAACTCTCAGTCTTTTTGGAGGGTCTCTGGTACAGGCCAATGTGAGATGCACTTTGTGACTGGCCCTGAGTACCCTGTTTGGAGCTATCAACAACCCTAGGCTTGAGGTCTCCACTGCTGGGGCTGGGTGAGTTTGGACAAGACCAAGATGCACACCAAAGTCTGCTTTTCTAAGGCTGGGTGGAAGCCGAGCAGGCCGACTCAAAGCACCCTGAGGTCTGCCTCTGCCTGCAGACTGATTAATCTGATTGTCTTAATGAGCCTCAGGCTGTAGAAGCTCCACAGGGTGGGGCAGCTGTTTGTTATCAGTGTTTTAACAAGCCTCAGGCTGTAGAAACTCCTCTGGGCAGGGCGAGAGGCTTTCCAGCAGGGTGGGGCAATTGCTTCCCCCCTCAGGCAAAAGTCGAAAATTGGCTGGTTGAGTAAGGTATCCCCACAGTCTGGGGGAATGACGGCACAGGAATCCAGATGGGTGTCCCCTGATCTCACTCTCCAGAGCCCAGAACCCCAGACTCTCCCCACACAGCTCCATTCCACTCTGCTTCCCCTCCGCTGGAGTGCAAGGTTAGTGACTGCACAGGAAGCATTGTTTGTTGGCTCTTTAAGAGGGTGCCTGCAGTTCTAGCCACTTCTCCCTGGAGACAGAAACCCTGCTGCTTTTTGCAGCCAGTTCTTATGTGGGCACCTTTCTCAGTTCTGGTGCTCTGGGCTGGGAAGCCCAGCCTGGGGTTTAGGCCCAGAGTCCTCAGTGGGAACCCCCCCCCCCCCCACAGCTGAGACCTCCCTCCGGACCTTCAGCTGCTGCCTGCGGGAGCCCAGGCAGCTCTCTCAAGTCTGCACTTCCTCCCAGTCTCTGTGTGGTTTCCACTTTTCCTCCTTGGCTATGAGGGTGCTCTCCAGTTCGTCTTCAGTTGGTTTTTAGGATGGTTCTTCTATGTTTTAGTTGTAAATCCAGATTGGTCCCAGGAGAGTGTCAGGGTAGCTTCCACTCAGTCCACTGCCATCTCGTATCTCTCTGACAAAGGAGATATTTGAACCAGTTTTTAGAGGAAGCTGAAGTTGTGGCAATACCTTTTTAATACATTTTTATGGGAAGATTTCAAAATGCAGGCACTGTATTGTAATAATTTTCCCAAGCATCTGATTCAATAATTTCCCAATAATTTTCTGATTCAAAAATCTCAAGTTGAGAACACAATAAAACTTTCCTATAAGGTACACCAAAATGGATTTTAATATATATAGAAAGTTAGTAAAAAACCAAAAATGGAATTTTCCATGGTAAAATGCACCTATTAATTAAAAGAGAGGTAGTGATGTCTGAACAATGAACAAGGGCTATTAGAACGCCACACTAGACAAGAGAGGACACCCTGGCTGCTTGCTTCAAGTGGAACAATTCTAAGGGTCATCGTAACTCCAAAGCTTCACAACAATTCAGCGAAATCTTCTGCTGCAATTGCAAAGCATTTTAAACTCTCTGTGTCTTTAAAATGTTGAAAAACAAAGAAAACCTGCAATCCAGAATTCTATATCTAATGAGTTTATTTTCTGAAAGTGAAAGGAAAGAAGTGAGGGTCTACATACTCTCTTTACCTGGAAGGATAGCAGATATATATATATATATATATATTTTTTTTTTTAAAAAGGTCTGAACAGAGGCAGAGTTGCTGCCCCAAAACAGAGTTTCCAGTTCAAATCTAGCCATCTAAATCACCTGCTAAAACAAATCAAATAACACTTGATCATATAAATATAATAAGATTCAGAATCTCCACAATTTGACTTATATGTCCAGGATATAATACAAAAGTATTCAACATACAGAAAGAATATATTAGTTGACAGTGGACTGACATTAAATGAACCAATCACTTCAATATCAGCTACTATGCCAAACAGTGTTTTACTAAACTGGATCAACATAGTTTCTGGTACTTGATATGAACAGTTCTTTTTAATCCTAATCGGGAAAGCAGATCAAAGCAGTTCACATTTACTATCTGCCACAGAGATGTTAACATTCACACTATCACAATATAATCCTAAGAATCCCTAAAATTCCTGATATTTCATAGTATATCAGGTGGACCACTACATTGAACATGCCATGCTAATTGGACATGCTCATGTGGGAGCAGCAAGCACTCCAAATGCCCTAGACACATGCATATGAGAGGGTGAGAGGTAAACCCTATACATTTCAAGGTAAACCCTATACATTTCAGTGTAGGTTTTAGGCTTAAACTTTAGGGTATGCCAAGACTTTCTGAGAAGGTGAAAGTAAAGGACAACACTAAAAATATGGCACAGCACTCATTGAGCGTTTGTTGTTTTGTTTTGCTTTGCTTTTGTATTTAGGAAACAATATAAACAACATTTGGGAAACTTCTGACTCTTGTCCAAAGACTCAAAAAGTTACCAGGTTTAAGAGAGGAACAGAATAAAAGAGCGTAAGAGAAGACTCTGACACAGGTCCCGGCTTTGGTTAAGCTACCTGTCACATGGGCTACGTGAACTATTAAATGCAGTGATGTTATATATATTGATTGATCTAACTATATTATAGCCCTGGACAGGTAGCTTAGTTGGTTAGAGCATTGTTCAGATACACCAAGGCTGTGGGTTCAATCCCCGGTCAGGGCACATATAAGAATCAACCAGTGGATGCATAAATAAGTGGAGCAATAAATGGGTGTCTCTCGCCCCCCCCCGTCAATAAATTAAAAAATAAATAAATATATTATATTGTGTTTGGGTTCCTGGGAAGCCCTAAAGGACAGTTCTGGGTTCTGGAAAAATGCTATGCTTTCTGTGGCTAAAAATTACTCACCATTTGAAAAGAAGTTCTTGGCCTGATACACACAGTAGAGACTAAATGCCTGCCCATGGGAGATAAGTGACTATATAATTAGAGTTGTCCATCAGAAGTCTGGTTTTGTCAGAGCAATCGAGTCTTTAGGTCAGAAGAATGCAATAGCAATCTATTGTTCTATGAAAATGACATATGGGACCTGGGCAGGTCCAGAGGGCATACATACTAAATGTTTCACAAAAGGTGGCTCAGAATCCCAGTTTGCTATCTTTCAAGCAACATTGCCTCTCTCACAGCTCACACCTATTGGCTCACACCTAATTTGACGAGCCGATAGAGAGAGAGAGGGAGAGAGAGAGAAAACAAGGGTTCTGGTTCATAGATAGGTCTGCTCAGTATTTTGTACAAGGCATTTTATCATATTATTAACCACTTAGTGGGTCCTAAAAGACTGTGATGCGGAAGATTCCTTCAGTTAGGTAGAGAACTACAATTGGTTTTCTCCTTTGTGTGAAGAGAGAGGGGATCTGGGGTAAAGAACACTAAGAACTTGGATATTATCAGATGGTTTTACTGGTGGTTAGTGCCTGGAGGAAACAAAATTAGACTGACAGAGACAGTGATGGGTATTGTTTCACAAATAGGAAAATAGATGATTCTTTTGGGGCAGCAGATTTAAATGAGTGATGAGTGTTGGGACTGCGTTAATCGTGTTGACACAATGATGCCAAGCAATGAAAACAAGCCCCAATAGATGTCAGGCTCTCACCAAAGTTCTGTTTAGTTAGTCTGTCCTTTCAAGAGAAAGGAAACACATTTGAAAAATAAACCAGGATGGATCTCTGACTCATTTCTTTCTGCTCCGTGGAAATGTTGGAACAGGACAATATCTCTTCCCACTGCCTTTAGCCATGCTCTGAAGATTACATGAGTAATGAAATTCATGGGATGGACTTTCTTCATTCACAACTTAATGTATACTTTTGAAAACTCAAGGCTGTTTCATAAGGTTTAGGATAATTCAAATGACAAGGACTGTCATCTGTCCATATAAATAGTAATCTTGAGTAGTAAATCACACAAAAGCACCAGTTAACCCTTTGCATATGCTATTGGAGATCAGATTCTTATTTACGGTTCTATGAGGAACAGAAGATAGTCTTTGTGACTTTTAACTGTTTCATGCATTATAATGAAAATCTCATGCATCAGTAGCCTTCTCTTTGCACCTGAGATGGAGCTAGAGGCAATGATCTATGAAATAGGCAAAGAAATTACGAGAGGCTGGAAGATAATATGCACTAGCTGCCTAATTTTAAATAGATTAAAGTGGCATGAACAATTTTCTCTTTTTAAAGCTTTGTTGAATCTAATTTACATACCATAAGCATATAACTCAATGTCTTGAATAAATTCATAAATCGATATAACCAAAACCATCATCTACTTTTAGAGCATTTCTGTCACCTCAGATTGTTCCGTGTCTATTTTCAGTCGGTCTCCTCTCCAACCCACAGCTCCAGGAAACTACTGATCTCCTTCTGTCTCTACAGGTTTGCTTTCCAGGAAATTCCACGTAGCTGTGATAAGTCTTTTGTTCATGGCTTCTTTCATCCAGCATAAGGTTTTTGATGCTTATCTGCTTTAGATCAGTTATCCACAGTTTGTCTTTGTCCCACTTTATTGCTGATTTGTATGCCTTTGCATAAATGTGCAATATTTTGTTTAACCACTCACATTTCAGAAGCAATTGAATTATTTCCTGATCTTTTTTTGTTATGAGTTATCACGCTGCGAACATTTACATACAAGCCTTTATACTCATAGCTGCCGAACATAAATCTAGGAATGGAAAAGCAGGCTCATATGGTAAGTTTACATATAATCTTTTAAGAAACTGCCAAACAGCTTTCCAAGTGGCTAAAACTTTACATTCCCACCTTCGAGAGTAGAGGATTCTAATTTCTCCACACACTTACTGTGGTTCATGTCTTTAACTATAGATCCAGCTTTTATGCAGCAGTGTCTCGGTGCACGTGGGGGTGGAATTGGGGGAGGTTAATAACAGCTTTATTGAGATAAAATTTACATACTATAAAATTTATACTTTTAATTATATTTTAATGTATCAACAGAGTTGTGCAACTATCACCACTACCAAATTTTGGAACATATTGATTACCCTCCAAAAAATCCTGTATCCCCAAAAAATCTCTTTCTTCCCTCTTTCCACCTAGACACAACTGGAAACTACTAATCTACTTTCTGTTTTTCTGGTTTGCCTATTGTGAACATTCAGTGTAAGTGGAGTAACATAATATGTGGATTTATGTTACTTACTTCTTCCGCGCAGCAACATGCTTTCAAGCTTTTTCCATGTTATCACATGTACTTCATTCGGTTGCTAAAGAACATTCCATTGTATGGATATTCACATTTTGTTGATCAATCACTGGCCATTTTTACAGTTCATTTTTTGTCTTCTATCATTTTTGTAGCAATATTCTTCCATTATAACAATTTTTTGTGTGCGGTCAATAAATATTTTGGAGTGTATTATCATAATTCTCTTTTTTGTGTAGATAATTATTTTGTTTTTTAAGGTTTTCCTGGGTATTACAATTACTATGTTAACTTAAACATATATAATTTGAGCCCTGGCCTTTGTGACTCAGTTGGTTGGACGTCCTCTCATGCACAAAAAGTTTGCCAGTTTGTTCCAGGGCAGGGCACATACCCTGGCTGCAGGCCTGAACCTCAGGTAGGGGGTGTGCAGAAAGCAGCCAATTGATGTTTCCTTCTCACATCATTGATGTTTCTTTCTTTCTCTCTTTCTCTCTCTCTCCCTCTCTCTCCCTTCCTTGCTCTCAAAAAATCAATTTTTAAAAATATAAAATAAATATTTAAACATATATAATTTGATAATAGCAACTTAATTTCAATGGTATAAAAATAAGTTTCTCCAATATAGTTCCATTATTCCCCATCCCTTTTTGCTACCATTGTTATATAAATTCCATCTTTATAAATTATAATCTTATCAAGACATTTTTATAAGTATTGCTTTATGCAGTTAACTTTTAAATCAGATAGGAGAAAAAGTGAATTACAAACAAACTCACATTTATACTTTATTTTGTATTTGTCTATATAGTTACCTGTATGGATACTTTTAATTTCTGCCTGTGGATTCACATTTCTGACTAGCCTTTCATTTCAGCCTAGACAGTTCCTGTAGTTTCTTGTAGAGTAAGTCCAAGGCAACACTATCATTGTTCTTGGAAGTTGGAGAGATTTTCATGAATAAAATTTGGAGTTTATTGTTTGTCTCTGGTTGATTTCATGAGCTCTGAAATGTCTTCTCTCTCTCTCTCTTTTTTTTTTTTTTTTTTTTTTTGACAATGTGCAGTATTTTAGTTGTTTTTGGGAGATAAGATATGTAAATCTATTTATTCCACAGTAGCCACCATATGCTGATCTTAATCAGATTTATAAATTCTTGTGTAAATGAAATAAATAGAAGTTACGCATTACATATCTGGCTCATAACTTCATTCTTAAACTGCTTCATTGTTAAGTTTTTAGGTAACAAATAATACAAGGAGCTATGGTAAAATCATTTTATCAATTATCACATAGCTTAATTAAAGGTAACATAATGAGTAATTTATATCTGAATGTAGAACATTATCCTGCATTATCATGAGAAATAGACAATTTTGGGGGAGAGAGACAATCTTTTAGAAATATTTATATATACATGAAAGTCACAATTTAACTTATGGGGAAACAGGATATAATATGTTCAAATGTAAACATTTCTCATGTGTAATATTTATTAAGAGATTTATATTCCAAGTAATAATATGTATAATTTAGTTATGTTAATTATGTAGGATCTAAAGATGCTTCAGCTTCATCATATTTTACATTTATCTAAAGCATCACCTATTGCATAAATTCCTTCCTGAACCCAGGCTGTGTTAGGTCCCACCACTCTCCTGTGGTACCATAGTTCCCTGAATTTATTTCTACCTTTATTACAATGCACAGTTTATATTATTTAATTCTAGGCTGTGATTTCTTTAAAATGTAGGACTATGACTTAGAAAACTGATTTCCTAGTGTCTGGCAAAATACTTATCACATATTAAGCCCTCGGTGAAATTTAGGTGAATCAACGAATTGCCTAGCTCAGCTTTTTCTGGATGGTGTTTTATTGAAAGCCAGAGTGACAAAATGCTCCAAAGAGAAAAGAGAAAAGGGCCACATGGTGTGATATGTTTTGGATAGTCACTATACACATAAATATATAAAAAGTGCTTAGAAAACTTGAATTAACAAAGCCTCCTCTAAATCTTAACACAGTGTTTCATAAAGATTCCATTTTATTCTTAAACACCCAATATAGTTTGAATAACTATGGTTCGATGGGAAATGCTAACCTAGAAAATTATTGGGACCAGCCTCTGTGGGTATTTTCTAAGGTTCTATTTATTTGTGTGTTTTTTTAAGTTTGAACAAATCTGTGTTTTTCTGAGATTCTTGTATTCTCACCTGTGGAGTCAAGTTGCTAATAACTCATTATGTTCTTGTGTGAAGTGAATGAAGCAATGTTAAAAATATGTTCATAAACATCCATTTCCCATAATGCAGGTAGGCATTTTGCACTTTTTCTGTATTAACACAATAAAATGAAAATTTGGAGACATTGCTGTATTCCAATAAATATAAAATCCTTGAAATATAAATAGTTCTTTCAGGAATACCTTGAGGGGAGGGGCTGTAGAGAGTAGGAAATTTGAATTATTAAAATAATTTGTTTATAATCTAATGTTTTTAAAAGTTATATATCAAAAGCCTGCCAGTCAATGCTAAGGACATTCACAAGTAGACACAGTTGCTCCTTACTGTTACATTCAAAATAGATTTTTAAAGACTGTCCTCCAATAGGTGACTCACCTAATGGATAGACTCCTGGTTTTTAGTGTTGACAAATGAAGGCATCCCATTTTTATAAATTTTGAATGTAATTATAAACTTTCTCTCTGCTATTAAATTTGAAATAGTCAAACAACCTGTACCCTTATTACAATATGTGGAGAGCTATTTAAAATTATTTAGCAGTTAATTTTACTAAGTTTAACAACCTTCCTGGCACTTTTCCTAGTTCATCCCTTTTCCAGGGTGATCTATTAGCATGCTAGACGTGACATAAATGATTTGAAGTTAAGATTCAGTCAGCATCTTGCAGTGTTTTGTAAGATAAGCTTTTGCATGATCCTTCCTAAGAAGAGCACATCTTCCAGCATCATCCTATGACAGAGGCGAAATTGCCTTTCATTGATGTGTGAGACCTTCCGCTTGCTGGAGGGGCAGACTGCCAACCTCATATCGCGAGGTCTGAAATTACACTGGGGCTCACAATGTCTCTTTTCTTAATGGAAACAGCAGGGAGCAGTGGTCAGTTCAGACAGAGATAGAGACCCCCTACCTATAATGCCTTAGATTGATTTTCAGGAGAAAGTTCTTTTTTTAAAAAAGAGTAATTGTCTACTGCCCTTTCTGTCCAGGATCTTTGCTTTTGCTTTATTTTTCTACTTTACATTTCATCCCTTTTCACTTTAACTGGGAATTAATTTGTTTCAGTCATGTTGGGATATTAATTATGAATGCACTGTTAGTTTGAGTGCAGTCACCCCCCAACGTCATGATGACCATCTGCCGCGAGCATGAGCACAGAAACATCGCTAACAGCTCTGTTCTCCAACAACATAGCCCAAATTAACAGCCCTTTTCCTGTCCTCTAAAGAAAACACATTATATTCTGTGCTGTCTAAAGACAAAATTATCTCATTTCCCATAAAGAGCTGTATCAAGTTCAACTAATTACATCTCTTCTTTAAGAAAAAATATATCAGAGCCTGTATGGGTTTCAAATTAATTAACAGCTAGCTAAAAGAATGGGAAAAAGTGTAAAGTATTTATGAAAAAATAAAACAGGCTTCATCTTCTAGATATGTCACACACAGGTTAGTGATATTGTAATAGGGATTGAAATAAAAAATGTTAATGCCAAGTTTCTCTTAAAAGAATGGAAAGGCATACAATGGCATATAGCAGAGTGGATGGCACCTCGGAAGGTCTTTAAAAGGTTGTGAGTGAGCGCTATTACTCCTGCCTCTTAAACACATAGATCTTCTGAGAACTTTTGGCTAAAACACTCAGAAATGTATTATTTTAAAGCTCTTTGGCTTTCTTGAATTTTAACCCATGTTGACAGATAATGAAAAAGTTAAGAAAAAGTTACAGTCTATTAATACAAAACATACAAGATACAAACCAAATCATAGAAATTTAGAAGTTTTGTATCCAAATTTCCAAATTGGACACAAAGACAAAAAAATATACATTAAGCTGTGACTAGGTTTTTCTTTTTGTTAGCATATTTGTACTTCAGAGAATTATACAATGCAGACACTTTTTTCCTCTTCTGTATTGATATTCTGTATCAATTTCTTATAAAGAACAAAGATCGTATTTTTCAATTATCCTGTTAATGTTGAAATTAGAAAAGATGAATTTTGAGGATGAATTTTCTGAAATAATTACAGGAAAAAACCTGTATCTTATTTCTAATTCCAAGAATTATTTGTTTAGGGGAACAGAGCAGCTTGTACCACATCTCTTTGCATATGCCTAAGTGATTTTCCACTAGCAATTCTAGTGTAAATACAGCTAATATATATAGATGTAGACCATAGCATAAAATTGAATGCTAGAATATTTTTTAAATAAAAGAAGTATATGAATTCTGTAAATTTGGTGCCTGACATTATAAAAATGGAGTTTTTCTACTCTTGAGGAATGTTGATATTATAAATGTAACTCATACACATGAAAGTTTAATGCTCACTAAAGGATTTGTTGGAAGTTTTCTGATGGCATTTATATTTTAAATTTAATTCCAATAAAAACTTGGTAAAATTTTATTTAATTAGTTAGTCTGTTCTTTTAAACTTTGTGGGATTCTTCTTGGCTGATTTTTAGTATGCATTATTTTCAATTCTGTCTTGAATATTATTTTCACTTATGGGTAAAATTCAGAAAAAGTTAACCATAAAAGAAAATAAGGGATTATTTTATCATATCCTTTAGTTGGAATTAAAGCTAAATTAAGTGGCAAAATAGACTTTTTAGACAAGATATAGTTCAAGGCAGTATTTCTCCTATGAATTAATTTTTATAGATATCAGTAACAAATACAAATATGAGTCATAAAGAGACCATGAGGAGGATAATTAACTAGTTTTAGAAATATTAAGAATTAATTATATTTTTGAAGTAAACATTTATATCAAACATTGGATATTTTTATAATTACTATTACATAAATTATTACTATTACTATAGAAGCATTAATGGAAGATAAAGGAAACATTGTATACTAAATATAATTCTAAGGATATTATAATTTAGTACAAACCAAAAAATTCTAGAATGAATGGATACATATTTTTTTTAAAGATTAGGAGACATGTATAACAAAAATGAAAAGAAAGAAAAAACACCTCGCATATATCATATGGAAAAAAGTGACCGAGTTGGAAATTGGAAATGTTTATAGTGATAAAGAATGTTAATTTAACCAAATTTATGAAAGAAGCAAATCTTTAGCTTGCAGAGGATTACAAATACTGAAAACTTTTAAGTGTATTAATCTTTCCTCAGGAAGGGAAACAAATGCCTTCTGGACCTGCAGAATTTTCATGGCATCTGTAATGAAGGAAGTTAGCAAAGGTTACTTATTTTCTGAGTATAATACTTTCTCTGTTTAACAACTTGCTTGACTTCTACCTAGGGCTTGATTCCTTGGAGGTGATGAATGGCTCTGCGGGCTTTTATTTCTCTCAACAACCACAACTAATTCTCTTCTTTTTGTTCTCTATCTTGACGGGGGCAGAGAAAATATTCAGCCTTTCCTCAAGATTAGATTTGTAAGCATTCATTGCTGTAAAAATAGATTTTTATCAGCCCTTTGAAAGACATGGGCATATTGCTGGGTGTATCAAGCCATATGTGCTGGCCTGGTGGCAGTTGAAGGTAATGACACTGAGCTCCTTACATGTGCTGGGATCCCATTTCTAGTTTGGGGCTAGGTGTTTAGTACATGCTAGTAGGTGAACCATGCTAAGCCGAAGTAGTTGAACTATGCTCATATGTTCTCCTCTTTTGGGATGATGAAATAAGCATCTATTCTGTTTTCTTTTTTACACAATCTTATTTAACTTTATTTTTTAAATCTTTAATTAATTTTGGTTTGAGATAAGGTCTATGGAGATTTTTCCATTAATTCTAAATTCTCTAGATTGTCACCAAGTCCAACTGTTGTCAGCAAAAATATTTCATTATTAAAACATAATAGAAAATAAGATGCGTTTCCCAGAAGCAATAAAATAAATACGGTGTCTAATTTTTAATCTAATGAGAAATTCCTAAGTCCTTGGTGAATACAATTTGTAAAACAATTTGAAGACATAAAATGCCTGACTACCTGAAGAAATATACTATTTTTAAGTCTTGAAAGGCTTATAGATATCAATTTCAAGGATGTGGATTCTCTCCAAATCAGCCCATGCATTCAGTGCCATTCTGATTAAAATTGTAGTTGGAAAAATAAATCTCCATATATAGCTAAAGGAATTTTAAAAGAGAACACGGAGAAAATAACTCACCAAACCACTACAAAGATGTAGTAATAATGAAGGCAGTTTAAGGAATATGTTTACAGCATTGCCATATTTTCAGTAAAAGGTAACCGAAAAACTAGAAATAGATCAATAAATATAATGGAAATTCCTGTAGAGTGGAGATGGCAGAGATAGTTGGGAAAATAATATTTCATAGATATGGTTGAGACAAAGCTCTGTCTTTGTGGAAAAAATATATCAAGGATCCAACTTCATACTATTCACTAAATATCAATTAACCCCTAAATGGGGACTAAAACTGTAAAACTCTAAGCCAATAGAAAAAACTGTACCTACGTTGATTTGTGGCCTTATAGTGGGAAAGGATTCCTTAAAATTGACTAAATTTATAACACATAATATCAAGATATATTTTTTTCTATATTAGAATATATAATCTACAAAGGATACCATAGACATGAGCAGGAAATGCTGAGAGAATAGCAATATTAAAACTCTAAAGATTTTAATGTATACAATATGTTAAAAAAATGCCAACAACATCGAAGAAGAAAATACACCCAAAGGCAAAGTATACAAAAAGCAATAAAATCTCATAAATAAACACCTGAATTGTCAACAAATGCTTAACTAAATACTTAATTTTCCTAGGAGTAAGTAAAATACAATTTTAAAATAATGGTATGACACCATTTTATACCTGTCACTTTGGCATAGGATAAAAGTGTCAGAATCAAGAGTTGATGGCAACATAAGACATCAAATTCCTGTATGATCTATGAAAACATTATGAAAATAAACTGGCATTAGTTATTGAAATTAAGTGTATGCATAAATGAACAGCCATGATATTTCACTCTTTTTTGTATGTATCTCATAATATTTCAAACAGAGGTCCACCATGAAACATGAAAAAGTAGGTTTACTACAGCTTTGTTTATAGTAAAAGGAAATTAGAAGAGCGTTAGGTGTCCAGCCCTTAGAGAAAAACAAACAAAACACAAGATAAATGTTGAAGACACAGTCAGATGAAATAACCTAGGACTAACCAGAACAGCAAGCGCTGCTTTTTGAGAGGCCATGCAATTTTTCCAGCACTGTAGGGCAGCAGAGCCATCACAAGCTCTTGTCACATTGTTTCACATACTGTGCTTTTAATCAGAGCTTTTGAGGGAAATACTGTTATGTGAAAAAGGTAAGCAAGGTGGTGAACACTACAGAGAAATGCCATTTATAGAAATTAAAAACAAACACTCAAAACAGCATTCTATATTTCTCAAGGTTATATAAAATTGTAAGAATGTTAAATTCGTAATGAGGGGTGGAAATGGATGAAAGTAAGAATGTGAGACAAAGAAAAACCTCCAGATGAAGTAATACAAATAAAGGTGCTCAAGATGCTAGCTGTTACTATTATTAATAGTAATTAACATTCATTTTTAGAATCTGAAATACTTATTTATCAATAATCTATTGTTAAAATAAATTTTCTGATTTTTGAGAGATCCTCAATTATGTCAAAGTAAATTTCAACATGAACTCAAACTTACAATAAAAATAGCTAACAATTACGTAGGCCACATGTCTCACTATGAGTGAGACACAATTTTATGATAAATGATAGCTAGATAATAGCTAGCTAGCTAGAAAGAATACAATGATATATGTATATATAAATAATACAGAGCTATGTAAGTGCCAAGTCCACACAGTGTGGTAAGCTGAATAATGCACCTAAAGATGTTGTTAACGTTCTAATCCTCAGAATCTGTGAATATTATTTTACAGGACAAAGGGGTGAATATCTTATGACAAAAGAAGTGGTTAAGGATCTTGAGATGGACTGATTGCCCTGGATTATCTCGTGGAGCCAATGTAATCACAGGATCCTTATAAGAGGAAGGCAGGAAGGTCAGAATCAGGAGGAAGGTGCGATGACAGAAGAGGAGAAGTGGAAAAGTGGGAGAGATTTGGTAATGCCACACTACTTGCTTTAAAGTTGAAGGAAGGGACCGCAGCAGAAGAGCGCAGGCATCCTTTAGAAGCTAGAGAAGCCAAAGGAAGGATTCTCTCCTAGGCCTCCAAAAGAGAAGCAGTTCTGCCATTGTCCTGATTTTTAGCCCTGTAAGACCCATTTTTGATTCAGATATCCAGAAATTTAAGGAAATAAATGTGTTATTTAGAAACTAATTTTGTATTAGTATTTTGCAGCAATGGGAAACAATAGAACCAGTAAGTGTCAAAGTGACATTTCAGCCTTATGTAATATTCTCCAACTATACTTTCTAACTCAACTCAATAATTGAAAATTCTTAGGTGACCGTGTTTAGAATTACTGAGACTATGTTTTTTCAAATAAAGTCCTCCAAAATCTCCTCATGACTCAGCTACATTTGAAATTTGTACAAGCCAGTGAAGGTGGTTAACCCATGCAACTCCACCACACTATGGCACAGAAATTAAACTATCCCTCTTCAATATCGACCCATGCAGCATCCACTTGTTTACCAGATTGCAACTTTTCTACTGATATTTGAATATGTGCTAAGGGATGATTATCAACCCATATTTGCCCCCCAAAAATGTCTAAAATAGTACCTAAAATTAGCTCAGTGACAGTGCAGAATCATATAATTATTGAATGAAATGCAAAGAACCAAGTAATGGCTTATTTAAGAAGAATATCTCCTGCTTATTAGTACCATGGCACATATTACGTATTAAAATATTACTTGTTGAGAGAAAAATATATGACTTAAAATTATCTTACAGTGAAATTTAGAAAAACTTCTGTTTCTGTTTCATTTCTATTGTCACAGAAATCTTTTATTTCAGTTCACATAAAAGGGAAGAACATGCTGTTATAATTGCAGCTATTGTTATGAATTTGAATGATGATACTTTTCTAATCTATCATTTGGAACTTAAAAAAAGAACAATGCAGTTTTACTTCAGTTAGTGCTAAAGCATTTACAATAGATGGATATTAAATTAAATGTTATAATAAACCAATTTTTATTAAATAATCCTAGAGCTACTTTTTCAAGAAGTATTGTCATTTGAGCTAGGAATTATAACTTTATATGTTATGCTTTATATTTACTATAAAGGCTAAATTTAGAGTAAGAAGAAATTCAGTATACTACTTTAAACCTTTTTTTGAGTACACAGATTGGTAAAACTTCTTAGAAACACAGATAGTTTATAAGAAAGTAAATTTAATTTGAAAGGAAATGGGATACAACCACATCTCTGTGTTGAGTATCATGAATACATGGGCTATGAGGGACTATCTAAAGAATACTTCTTTCCTATAGTTTATTTAATTATCCTTTGTCATGGGTAAAAATCTAGTTTTCTTTTTTCTGATTGCCAATTATAGCCAACTATAAATTTATAATGTTTACTTGAATATTTTAATGTACCTTTAATCCAAACATTTCTATGACAAGAATCATTACCTTCTATCTTTGCCCTCAACTACCCCCCTCACCCTCAACAGATAACCTTGTTCCTACTGTCTAACTGTCTTACCTGCCATGTATGCAAACCCAGAAATCATTTTTTGGTGTCTCCTTCACCTTGACATCCATATCAGATAGAACACCAATTTTTCTTAAGTTTACATTCTTAATTGTCCTTGTATCTGCTTGCTTTTCTCTATCTCCAGGACACCATACCAGTTTATCATAATAATAATTTTCCAAAAACTTGAACAATTGCCACTTATGTAAATATAATGTGAGTAAATATCAAATATTTTATTCAATTCATTATTTATTGAGAGAAGTAATAAGAGGGTAAGGACATTTTGAGAAATAACTTATTTAGAATTCACCAGAAAAGACATTCTAAAGAGAAATTGCTGAGTTAGAAATAAAACTGATTTATATTCTATAAGGCTATAAAAGTGTAAGCTCTGGAGTTATGCTCTCTACCAAACAGAAATTTAAAAGTTAGCATGTAATTCTATTATCTCCGAGCTCTTAATAGTAAGAATAAAGTCAACCTACATACATTTCTTCCAGTAATTAAACAATTGTGTGAGTCTATCATTTTGCGTAATTATCAATTTTTAATGTTTTCTAAGTATCCATCCCACTTTGATAGAAAATACTTGCCAAGGATTATTATCCAGCACAAAGAGCAGTTTCCATTATGTTTTGACACATTTGTTGTCCACAGTGCAGTCTGGGTAATTTTTTAAATTACAAAAATGACAAATTTACCCAGCTAAACTTTCAATACCTATATTGAAAACCATTCAGTGCTTTTCTTATGTGGCCTACAAGATGCGTCAGTTCTGAGTCTTTTTTGCCTCTCTCATTTTAACTTAAAATACTCTCATCTTCTCCCTTGCTGTGCACTTCAGCCCCTTGGATCTTGCACCTTCCATTTATCTTTTAAGCTATATTTCTTCCAAGGGTATAGAGCCTTTCCTCTTACTTGCTCTATGACCTTGAACAAATTTCTTAACTCCTCTGAGTGCGTTTTCTTACCTGCATGAAGGAATTACTATAATAGCATTTTCCTGTTTGGTTGTGGGTGTTGATTGTTTGAGACAATATGCATTCATTTTCTCACACAGGGTAAGCATTTATTAAATCTGGTTATTATTATATCAGTAATAACAATAACAATAATAATAATGCTATTGTCAAATGGTGTTCAAGAAAGGTGGTACACTCATATACTTTGATAGCGAAAGTACTTTTTTCCCACATCCATTTTGGAAATGAGATTTACCCATACTTCTTCATATTTGCAGTATTACAATTTTTGTTTTGTAAGTTGCTCTTTTATCTGCTTTGTTCATTTTTTTATTTTTTATATTCTGTTTTTTATTAATATGTGCATGGCTTGATATTTTTCAGTTTTATTGAGTTAAGTATTCTTTTTGATATTTTTTATCTGTCTTTCAAAATTTTAAATATTTTTTCTTTTAGCTTATGACTTTAAATTGTTAAATATTTACAGTTATTTTCCTTTTCCTTTAAGATATCAATGTCAATTTATAATAGTCTTCACCAGTTCAGGATTAAAAAGTATCTTCACTACTATTTTGTTTTACTAATTTTATGATTTTAAACTCTACTTTGAAATCATTGTTTAAATTGGAATTTCTTTTATTATAAAACATAATGGATGGTAAAGTTTCTTTTACTTCTTATTTCAGATAACAAGGAAAATTATCAGAATACTAATTATTGAATAGTTCAACTTTCATTCCACTGAATAGAGATTATATTGTAATTATATATTATAGTAAGTTTCTTTATGCTCTGGCTTCACATCTGTACTCTGTTCTGTTGCATTGACTGAAATGTGAGGCACAGAACATTACTTGCCTATTCAACATCCATCACTGTCTTTCGGCATTGTTCACTTTGTCCTGGATATGTCCACAGGGAAGATCGTTGTGAGGAAAGATCAGGAGATGAATCATAATAGCCCTATATCGGTAACTATAATCTCACAGTTTTCCTAGTGTATAGGCAAGAAGTAAGCCTGTCATTCACTTCTGGTAAATAGCGTCTTGAAAAGAGCCTTTGTCTTACCTAGTAAGAGAGACTGTTACAAGAACAAAGTTTTCTTTCCACCCACACCTTCTTTTCTTCATGGTTTGCCATTGTATAGCATTTTATAATGCTAAAGAAAGGCCAGAATAATTATACACATATTTGGGGCTGCTGAAAAAAACACCTCTAAAACTGCTCACTTTGGGGTACCTTAAGTAAATAATAGAGGTCATTAACATTTAAACCACTGTCCATCAGGCATTTCACTTCCTGCTGCCAAAATAATCCAGTTGTTTTATTCCTATGCTGACATCACAGTTTTAATTATTAAGAAATTCCTCAATATGATTCAGTGTAAGATATGAGTAATTTTCTATCTCTTAATATTTTGTTCTCACTTCTTATAAGTACTTTAAGAATATACTTTTAGACTAATGTCATAAGATTTTAAATAGTGTATTAGAAACATGAATAGAATTACAGTGGATGTATTTATTGACTTATAAAGAATGAATATTATTAGAACATTTCTGTTTCCTAACCAGGAATAAAATATGATTCTCAATAATTTCAAACTGGCTCTTATGTGAATTAGCTAACTTTTATAACTTTATATAAGCTATGTAAACATAAAGCATTTCATTTGGTTTTTATATGATAAATCTAACTGGTCACTTTGTTACAGAGGATATATAAAATATTATGCTAACCAATAAAATAACCTTCTTTATTAAATAACATATAATGAATAATGCTTCTCCCCAAATGAGGAAAGAGGATGTATGCCTCAAAGCAAAGGTCCAACTTGTAATGCGGCCATAAATTGCTAACAGCCTTTTGAGCATATTATAGGAACTAGCTTAGGGGAAGGAGACTGACTTCAGCAACCATACCTTCTGGCTTTAGGAGACTTGCTGACTCTCAACCATAAAAACTGGGCCTCTGCTTGACCAATTTTGAGGTAATCATAAGAATGGACTGTGCTGACTTACACGTAGAGAACTTTCAACCCCGCACCCCCGATTTCTTTGTTATGCTTTCCCTCTCCCTACTGAGAAAAACCCTTGCCAGCACTGAAATGTTATGATAGACTTTGAAAACAGAATGGCCCATTTTCTGAGTTTGCTGGCACTTGAATAAGCTGCTTTCCTTCCCACAAGCACCTATCTCAGGAGTTTGGCTTTCATTGCAGCAGGCAACTGAACCTGCATTGTTACAACTTGACTTATTCCTCATACAGCTGTTGTTTTATTTTCTTATGCTTCACAAGCATACAAAACATAACATCCACACATAATAATAATTTTGACATTTTATGGTAGTATTTCATCTTACTGTGTTATTGAGTACTTCCATATTAATGTTAAACAATAGTGGTGATTGATTTCTGGTTTTATTCCTAACTTCAAATGAAATGCTTTGAGTGTTTCAGGATTAGGAATAATATTGACTATTGTGCTGAGATATATTTTTAATCATTTCAAGGTTGTAGCTAGATAATATTATTTTATTATGGGTTCTTTAAAATTTTTTATATTTTTTATTGGGATAACCACCCAGTTTGTCTCACATTGATCAGTAAAATATTAATTTATATTAAGAGATTTTTTAAAATATTGAACCACTCTTGTCTTTCTAAAATTTTAAAATAATACTGTTTTTATCATTTTATTGCTTAACATATTTACTATTTTAATTACTATGTATTTAGTCTATAAAATTTACTATGTTAAATATAGAATTTACTATATCTTATAATATAGAAAATATTATTTATATTATTTACAGTTTAATACTTATTTCATTTATTCAATAAATAAAATATCAATACAAAATTCTTTTTTCTGATTTTTTTCATACCATTTATTGATATTGCATGCTGCTTGAAGTGACTTAAAATTAAATTTCTATAGGACTGAAATAATCAGAATATGTAAGAGCCAAGTTAGTGGTTGCTTTTTGAAATAGAACTTATTTTTTAGAGCAGTTTTAGGTTTACAGAATACTGAGCGTAAAGTATGAAAAGTCCAGTGATGCCTACAAGTAACATAACCCACCAGGTCTCTCAAACCTGGAATTCAATTAAAAACATTTAAAAATCTGGTGGTGGTGGGGGGGGGCATAAAAAATAATCTCCCCCTTCTAAGTTCTTCTAGCTGGGCTAATAACCAAATTAACAAACACAAATTAATGGTAGAAAATGTTCACTTTTTTTATAAAATATACGTTCATGGGTGCCATAATGAGACCCAAAGAGGGACTGAGCAGCTGAGGTTTATGTGGCAGTTTGGATAATGAAGAAAGGTGTGGCAGGTGGCAGAGATTTCAAAGGCGAAATAGGTAACTCACAGAGGGCTGAGCAAGAGCAGAACTGAAGGGAAAGAAAATCCTGGTGGGCAACCCAGAAACAATGGAACAGAGGGAAGAATCCGGCAGGACAGATTTTTGCATGGCTCTTTCCTGTCTACCATACTTACTTCATTCAAATTGAGCTAAGGCGAATACACTAAGATTCCCTTCCTGAAGCAGGCCTTTCTATCTGAATTCTCTTTCTTAGGAAACTGGGAGGGTCAGAGGTTCTTTGTGAGTCTTTTGTTTCTTAATAACCAGCTTCAAATTAATATCCCAAAGATGCATTTTAAGGTAGCAAAGCTTTGGCCCCCTTCAGGTTGTAAAATATTGGTGTAGACCAGAGTGAACACTTGATATATCACTGGCATTCCCTATTGTGTCAGGTGTTAATCCTAGAGGCTTTGCATTATTTGGATGTTGTGCATGAGGAGAATCATCAGTGGGTCAGAGTAGCTTGCAAAATACAGAGATGGATGTGACAAAGCAGTGGTCAATAAAATAATTTACTATTTCAACAATGCACATACCAATACCAGGGTGTTCAGGTAAAATATTAGTCTAGAGATAGATCTTGATCAATATGGATAACAATTATCATAATTAAATTAATATTCAATAATTAAAAAGATAGGGAAATTCTACTCAAGCATTTGGAAAATTTTACTTAAAATAATCACTCCTTTTAGATCCATTTCAAACATTAAACACTTGCTCAGATGGTAGGTAGACATTCTGATCATAGAAAACCAAGTAGAACAAATATGTGCTTTGAGCATTACAGCTTTATGATTTAATAGCTTGCAAACAATCTTCCAGACCTAAAATTCATGTTAGTGATCTGTTACAGTCTGGGGTACTTTTCTTTTTTCCCAAAATAATGCACTAGGACTAATACAAATAACCTTTATGGAAATTAAACATCCGTATATTGCATTGTGTGTGCACCACCCAAAGTCAACTCTGCTACTGTCACCAAATATTGAATTCTCTTTACCCTTTACTCTCTCTCCCCTTCCCTCTGGTAACCACCATCCTGCTGTCTGTATCTATGAGCTTTGTCTCTTTTTTTTCTTCTTTGTTCATTTGTTGCTTTTAGTTCTATATCCCACATGAGTGAAATCATATGGTTTTTAAATTTTTCTGTCTGATTTACTTTACTTAGCATGATATCCTCAAAATTCATCCATGTTGTCTCAAATGGCAGTATTTCATCTTGCCTTATGGCTGAGTATATTCTATAGTATACATGCACCACATCTTCTTTATCCAGTCATCTGTCAAAGGACACTTTAGTTCCATGTCTTGGCCACTGTGAATAATGCTACAATGAACACAGGGGTGCATATGTCTTTGCAAATAAATCTTTTCAAATTTTGGGAGTAGATACCCAGAAGAGGTGTTGCTGGGTCATATAGTAACTCTATTCTTAATTTCTTGAGGAACCTCCATGCTGTTTTCCATAGTGGCTGTGCCAGCTTACGTTCCCACCAGCAGCGAATGAGGCTTCTTTTTCTCCACAGCCTCTCCAGCACTTGCTGCTGCTTGTCTTGTTGATAACAGCCACTCTTACAGGTGCGAGGACGGAATGCATATAATTTGTTCTTAAAGCTTGCAATTGTTGACTAATTTTTAAAGTTAAAGTGTACATTCTAAAAGTAAATGAAAGTGTTATCTGTGGAAGTGGGGCTCTTGGGGGTGTCTGGAGGAAATGAATTTCCTGAGGCTCCCATGGAAGGATGGAGATTCTTGGGAAGCTTTATTGATGATGTAAAATTAAGTGGGTTCCTCTCCAAGGTCCCATCTTTATCAGTCGAACCATGGAAAAAGTCCAACCATGTCTTCAGCAGGGCCAGAATAAACACCACTGCCCATAGTTTTTGTTCCATATTAAAGTACAGTCCATTCCAGCATCCTGTGTGTGAAGTCCACAGAGTCATGGGCCATGTGGTTGCTAAGGCCACAAGGCTATGGAGAGAGAACAGGGGAACACACAGGCCGGTGCAGGTCACAGAGCGCGAGAGAGCAAGGGCCAGAGAACTCTTTGTCTGGGGAGTTTAAACAGAAACTTCTTAAAACTCACCAATTAACTTCAAAAGATTTCACGCATTTCTGATGGAGTCCCAGCCAATCCATCGTTCCTTAGGCTAGACTGACAGGCCAGCACCTCCCCTGGCCACCCCAACTTCCACTGCACCTGTGCCTGTCTCCCGCTGCTCCCCGACAATCCAGTATCAGAGCGGGAGAGGAAGGGGTGTTAACCCCCTTCAAGGGACAATGCTGTGACTCTCCATTCCCTGGGGTACGAAGCTGAAGCTTCCAGTGAAACAAACAGGCTTATGCTGAACACACTCAACAATGTCTGGCTCTACCTTTGCTCTCTTCCTTTTATGAATATTAACAACGAGCTAATTACAACTATAGCCCAAGTATTTTCATTTATTTGAACACACAGCTTAACTTTTCTCCCTTGTCCCTTCTATCTATTTTTTTTCTTCTTTCTGCAAGTAGTTGTGATAATCACTGTAATGGATATTTTCTTCGTAGAAAGCACTGTTTTCTTTGACTTGAAATTCAAATAGAAGCTTTGTAAGAAGCAAATATGGTTAAACGTAAATTACGTGAATTACTTGCTGGTTTTCACCTGTAAGGGAAAAGGCTGGGTGAGACTACGTGCTTGCAGGTAGCACCATAATATGATGCTTTTCTTTAAAATCAAAATCAGGAAAGAAAATCTGAGCTAACAGCAAGTGTGTACATTATAAATTGGCAGAAAGCTGAGAGATTAAATTTTTTATCTATATTTTGTTAACGTTTTAAAGTCACATAAAATAAACCTGAAAAGCATCCATTTTAATACATCACTTTGCAAGTTCAGGTGAACTTGTAGTTAACCTAGCCAGCTCGTACATCTGCAGTAGGATTGTTTAAAATAAAAATATCTAAAATTTGCTCAAAATCTCAATATAAAGGCCAAATAGCGTGTGCAGAACTGAAATGGGTCTCTTTAGTCTTATCACTACTTGTGTTTTGATGCAGTAGCGATAAGTTCATGCTTCAAGAAGGTGCATCTGAATTTTTCCACCTATTTGAATAAACAGATTTATGCTCCACCAGATCCTTTTGTTAAACTTTATATGAACAGACACATCCAGGATCTCATTTTAAAAAATAGACAGTTGCAGAGCTGTAACATTCCAAGTTAATGACACACTTATACCAAGTTTGAATACATGTTCAAAGTTAATTAGAAAGATTTATTCTGAGTTGACCTGGTAGCTGAGGTAGACACATTCATTGTCTATATTAAGGTTTAATATAAACAAACTTAAATTTCTATTTTTCTTATTATAGTTTTAAAAATTTAAATTACATGTTACATTTAAGTTTGAATCAAACAATAAAAAAATCCTGATGCATCCATGAAAAACAGTGGAGGTTTTCCAAAATACATTTCTACAAACTATTAGCACGTGTTAACACCTTCAAAATACTTTTTCTTTCCTTTCAAAAGCCACAAAATTTAATCTATACTATTTATTCTCAACTTTAGTGCCAATAATATATTGGGACCTAAATTCCAATTAATAGTCTATCACAAAATATTTAGGAATAAATCACCTACGTGTTAAGTTGGTCATTGTTTCTGCGACTGTTTTAAGTCACTAGAATAATGAAACTGCGTGTGAGCGTGACGGGTTGACGTGAGAGAAGGGGCGTCTCCGCGGCGCGGGCTGTCCCGAGGGGGCCTGACCCTGCTTAACGCCCACGTGCAACACGAGTGTGTAAAAGCGAGCAGCCTTTGGTTACTGCGCTGCGCCCTGGCCGGGTCCGGGGGCCCCCCGCGCTGCGCCCTGGCCGGGTCCGGGGCCCCCCCGCGCTGCGCCCTGGCCTGGCCGGGACCCCCGCGCTGAGCCCTGGCCGGGCCGGGTCCGGGACCCCCCGCGCTGCGCCCTGGCCTGACCGGGTCCGGGGGCCCCCGCGCTGCGCCCTGGCCTGACCGGGTCCGGGGGCCCCCCGCGCTGCGCCCTGGCCGGGTCCGGGGCCCCCCGCGCTGCGCCCTGGCCGGGTCCGGGGTCCCCCGCGCTGCGCCCTGGCCGGGTCCGGGGGCCCCCCACGCTGCGCCCTGGCCGGGTCCGGGGTCCCCCGCGCTGCGCCCTGGCCTGACCGGGTCCGGGGGGCCCCCCGCGCTGCGCCCTGGCCTGACCGGGTCCGGGGGGCCCCCCCGCCGGCGGGAGCGCGGGACGCGGGTCCGGGGCCTCAGGCCCCTCGCGGGCTGCGGGGCGGGCGGGGCGCTCCGGGGACAGTGAAAGTGCGCGCAGGGCAACGCGCCCACGCTCTGTCCTAGGAACATCCGGCCGACTTATCAAACCAACTTGTAGGCAAATCCTCGCTAACAAAGTTTCGCGTTTCGCGTATTTACTCCCAGGCGCCGCTAACGGGGGCCCCAGGCTCTCGGTGGGTTTCTGGGGCCGCCCGACGCCGCCTTTTGAGCCCGCCCGCAGCGGCACCATTCTAACCCGCAGCGGTTACCGCGTCGTTGTGTTTTTATGTTAAAGACAAAACCGGCAGTTTAAGTTCTCCAAGGGGAAAGCTGGATGGGCGGCGGGCGCGAGGCCCAGGAACGGGCTCCCGGCTCTGCCGAGAACGCGGCCCCTCCGCCGCAGCGCCTCACGGGCCGAGGCTGGCCGCGGCCTCCGGGAGCCGAGCTGATAGAGCTTTGGTTTTGAGGATAATAGTGTCGGAAAGTTACTGGTAAGCCTTGCAGTGTGACGGAGGCGGTACTGGCCGCACAGGTCAAAGACCTTCATTTTCTGGTGTTTTTTTTCTACTTGCACTTACGAGTTCTCATGGGTCAACTATTTTCAATGAAATACTTTGGAAAAACTGTCAAAAACTGTGAAGAAATTAAAAATTAGGCAAAGGAAATGACTACACATATTTTCAGGTTCCAAGTAAATCATTGTTTACCAGGCCCGTCCAAAATGTTTTCAGTTTCTAGGGAAAATGCCTTTGATTCATTTAATATTTATCATTAATTTTGAATAAGACTCTCCAAAGCACCATGATACCTTTCAGACTTTTGCCTGGTACACATGAAATATTTCTGTGCAGTACCTCAGACAACCCCAAAGGTTACTGTTTCATTGCTTTATAATTCTGTTAACCAGTTTTGTATCTAAATTACTAATTTATCCCTAGAATCCTCTTTTTTTCAGTGCTTACACATGCTAAATCTGTCAAAATCTCTTTTGAGTTAAATTTACGATCATGCACTTTCTTTCATTCATTCATTAGTTAAATTGGCACATGTTCATCCTATAATTATATCAGAGGAATATTTATAAGACATTGGGCTATGTACTTTGGTTAAACTCTCGAAAAATCTTCAAACTTCTGAAAAAATAATTTACTTTCTTACATCATTCTTAGGTCTAGTATGTTGTTTTCTTACAACATCCAAATTGTGAGCCAGTTGTTATTGCTTTTGGCCATAATAGATTTTACTTAAAATATACTTTTAAATAGAACTCTATGCATTTATGGATCCTTCTTACTGAAGTGAACACTTGTTTCCTACCCCTGGTTTTCTCTAGGAGGGACTTTTCTCTAGATCATTGCAGCTACCTCTTCTCCACACTCATGCCCGGGAGGAACTAGAGTGACATTTCTGATTGACAAGTTTGGAGAAAAGTAACTCCCTGTGCTCAGTTTACCCGCATTTCCCTTGGGAGCCAGCCGCCCGCAGGTAGCACACCCTTCCAGGGGCCTGCTGTTCCTCCCCACGTGGAAGGCAACTAACTCCTACAGTAGCCTTTCTTCTATAGCTGGGTCTTGAACGGCGATCACGGAGATATTCTGGACTTCATATGCTACTTCTTCATTCATTCTTTATTTGTTCAGATTTCTGGCAGGGCGGTTGTTAATCATATTGGGTGACCCCTTCAGGGTCTCAAGCAGTTTCTAATGACATATGCAGAAGCTATTACTTCACAGGAAAACCTAAGGTAACTATTAGTGTTTCTCATTCAATTATAATGTTGTAAGTGTGGGAATTAATTGCCTTTGAAGTTCTTCAGGAAACCAAATCAAATAAAATTCACTATATATTAAAATTATGTTGTACTTCTAAGAAGTAATTCTTTTAATGGATGTTTCTTTTGAAAAGAAAATGAGATTGAAATTTCTGAAAATATTAAAACTCTTCATGCTCCTTCCTCTACTTGAGTTTTTGACCCAGTATTTCCTATAAAAGTCACTGATGTGAAGCTCATCAAAATTTCATAAGGAAATTAAAAATCAGCACATTTCTATTTAGTCCATAGTGCAGCTATTACCAGAACAAAAAGATATATTTTTAAATTTCTGTAGAGCTTTCAAAACAGGTTTCAAAAAAAGTGGAAAGTGAGGTTATAATTAGGGAAACCAAGGCTAAAAAGTGACTAGCAGGTTAAAGGTTTTCTTACAGTATATTAAGTTTTGCCCTTATATCAGTAGCCCTTAAAAAGGATGGCTTAAAGCCCCAGATATGCTGATATATAATATATTTATTAATCATGTTATATATGCCTTCCATCCATTCTAGAGTAACAGGTGTCTAATATATTATAATAATAGCATATTGCAGTAATACAATATGATGAAAGTAAATATTGAGGGTATAACATGTGGTAGATCCAAAGCTAGCAATGAGTGTCTTTGGTTTGCTTTTACTTTTCAAAATAAGTTTATGCATCAAGCACTGTTATTATCTCTATTTTAAAGATGTGTATCCTGGGAAACAGAGAACTTTAGTAATTGTCCAAAGTTAAACAGATTTAAGGGGCCACACTGGCTCTAAATCCATATATGTCTAAATCCAAAATGTTAACACTAAACAATGACACTAGACTGCTTCTTTAGTGTGGGTTTCTCTAAAGTCTTAGTATACATCTGCAGGAAATCATCACAAGCCACTGTCCTTTCCCAATGGCTGCTGAGGGGTCCAAAAAAATGCAACCTGAAATGCCACAAGGGAGTCACCTTAGTGTGGGGCAAACTTGGACCAATGAAGGACTTGAGATAGAAGTGAATTAGCAGATAAATTTTCCCTTTTCTTCCATATAGTATCTCTGAAAATATCCGTTTAGTCTTGCTGATCCATAAATCTGTGGCTAGTTCAGTAACATATTTCCTTATATTTGCACTGTTTCCTTCCATGCCTCACACTTTCATTTCCTTTTATGTTTTCTAGGATTTCACTCTCCAGTGAAGTATAAGCACTTCATTTTACGCCCCAGGCCCTGTCATTTCTAGGGAACTTGTGATAAAATTGTGCTTTATCCTTATACCTGTCTCCTACGATACTGTAATAGAATTCAACACTCCATTAGTAATAGCATATTACTTCTAAAAATCCATTGTTTTCATGTATACACGCCAATGTACAATGTAGGAATACAATAAATATTGTTGAATGAATGCATATCTATACACAAACACACACTTGTATGTACCACATAAAACCGTGGATGGAAAGTCATAATACCAATAAATAAGCTAATGATAATTTAGTGGTTATGTTTTGTGTGTACCTGAGATCATGCTAAGTGATTCCCATAATGCCACTTAACCTTTCACACAAGTATATTAAGGAAGAATTAAATGATCATTTTCATTATTAAAAAGATTTATTGCTATCGAACAAATCTGACATGACATTATGTCAGTTTAAGGTGTAGTTTGTTACTTTGGTACATTTATATATTGTAATGCTATTGCTGATGTCAAAATACTTATAACATTACATTATTATAATACAATATTATTGTCTATATTCATGATACTGTGCATTAGATCTTTATGGCGTATTTATTACTTGTTACAAGCTTATAGCTGTGAACACCACCCATCTCACCTCTCTGCCCCCGTCCACTGGTAACCACTGTTTTACTGTTTTTCACAGGTTTAACTTTTTTAGATTGCACATGTAAGTGGTATCATTTGGTAACCGTCTCCCTCTGTCTGAGTCGTCATGCTCGTGGGCACAGGGTCCTTCCCTGTTGTTGCAAACGGGAGAGTATCTTCTCTCATGGCTGACTAGTAGTCCATCGTGTATTTGCGCCGCCTCTTTTTAATCCTTTCACCTGTAGATGAGCATCTGGGTTGTTTCCATATGTTGGCCACTGTGAATAAACATGGAAGTATCTATGTCTCCTCAAAACCCTGTTTTCATTTCCTTTGGGTGAAAAACTAGTGCTGCTTGTTCTGTAATTTCATTTAAAAATTTTTTTCACAGTTCAAAAAATTTTTTAAGTTCCCTCTCAAAGAAAATAAATTCAACATATATAGGGCAGCAAGGTGCGCTGCGTCCTGGGTGTTCTGGGCAAAGCTGCCGTCGAGGGGAAGCCGTCTAACCAGCAAGCGGCTGCATCTGCTCGCGCCCTCAGGGCCGTTTCCCTTTTCCGGCCTCAAGCCGAGGCCCTGCTCCCCGTGGGCATCTGCGCCCCGTCACTGAACGGGGGCTCCGGGGCCTGGCCGTGCCAGCCCAGCGCACTGGCCCGGGCCGGCCGCCCCACGCCCGGTCAGGTTCTGCGTGCCTGGCAGCGCTGCCCCATGGGCCAAGGGCACAGCTCAACAACACATGTTTATGAAATAAAACTTATTTTATGAAATTAATTTTTATCCTCGGGTAAATTTATCAAACATACTCCCATGCTCTGGAGAGATCATAAGATTAAAGAAAAAATAAACCAGTCGATAGAAACATTCTTATTCGTTTTTACTTTAATTTGGCAAATAAACTTATAAAGGGACAATTGCCTTAGTCCATTTGGGCTGCTATAACAAACTAAAATCAACTGGTGGCTTATAAACAATAGAAATATATTTCTCACAGTCAAGACTAAGGTGCCAGCAGGTACAGTGTCTGGCGAGGGCCCACATTCTAGTTCATGTGTAGTCACATTTTCACTGTGTCCTCATATGGTGGGCAGAAGGGACAAGGGAACTCTCCGGGGTCTCTTTTATGAAAATATTAATCCCACTTATGACCTAATCACCTCCCAAAGCCCCCTCTTCCAAGTATCATCACACTGGAGATTAGGTGTCAGTGTCTGAATTTTTGGCAGCACAAATTTTCAGTCTATAGCAGAATGGTTGCATAATAATTTAAAAATTTAGATTCTAAAAAATTGTCATATAAAAACAACCAATAAAAGTGACCAGATAGCATAGAAGTTCATTTCCATCAGTTTTGTTGCATGCAGTTGGCGTAACTTTTTAAAAATCTGTTTAACAAGATTTTCTTAAAACAAAAGTGAAGATTGAATCACAATTACATTGGTAGACTAACAAAGTTTTTTGTATCTAATATTAAAATAAAAATATATCTTTAAGAATCAATCTGTTTTTCCATTTACCATGCAATATTGCATATGCTTTAACAATCACTTATTTACTAATGTATATCACCTTCCATATTTAGCAATCAGTTAAATGGTCAAGATTTTGGTTAAATACTGAAGTAATATATCTTATTTTTTATTTAGACAATGAGATATCAGCAAATTATAAAGTTGCTTATAAGTGAATTCAATCTATTTTTGCAACATTATATTACATAACAACATCCTTATATCATTTATCTAAAAATCTATAACCTATTTCAATTGGTTAAAGTATTTTGTGATTTAGTGAACAAGTTACGAGGCTGTTTATCTCATGTGACCTCCTAAAACTATATTGCAAATTCTTGATGTCTGTCATCGCCAATCATTGATTTGTACTTTGAAAGCAATAATTTAAATGTTGGCTCTTTAATTCAAGGGCAAAAGAAATAAAGAATGCTCATTATTCTGATTCCAGAAAATTATAGACTGTAACTAGGGCCTGGAAGTAAAACGTGTTTAAATATTTTCCACTTCTCCTTTTTTCAAAACATTGGCTGCTCAGAATTTTAAAGACCTTTTGTTTTCCCATTTTCCTTCTTTAAAATAGAGCTCATTTTTCCCACATGCAAAAAGTGACCACGGTAAAAAAAATTAATAAAATATAAGAAAAATAAGGTAAAAATCCCCCATAATTTCACTCCTGAGAGATGTTGGATAACCTTATCTTATTATTTCCTACAGAAATTGACCTATCATATTGTATGGAATTCTGAGGCCTGCATCTTGGGCTTTACAAGGTAATAAACTCAGTAACATTCTGACTAACCTTATAATGAAACTCGTAGTGACCCCTAAAAACTAGTTTATTTGGCTTAAAATAAGGTCATTTACCAAGAAAGTGAGACATTTCAGGTTGATGATTTGTTTTCCCTTGACAACAATGGTCTATGCATGAATCCTTCATTCCTTTCTGCCTAGAAAGTTTGTTTTTAAATTGTTGGGTAACATAAGAATATGCTATGCTCATTATAAAAGCATCCATTGTGTAAAGTCATTTTAAAAGATAAACAGCTTGTTACAATGAGAAGCTCACATTTGTACTATCTAAATGTTACTATCAAGCTCAATTTATAATTGCAAATATCTTAAACAATAAAACACAGTACCCAAGCTGAGTTGGGAAAACAAATTACTTGAGCCTGTAGTTTGGTCATGAGCCAGGGGAACTGGCTAACATTCAAAGACTTGTCACCCAGCACTATTTTCAGATCATTCTAATCATAATTTTCTTATCATCATTGAGTATATCTGGATGGCACCACATGCTTTAAATTTGGCTTTTAAATATTTTTATTTAAGTATACTTATGTTTTGGTGATTTTTAAAAAATGTTGATTTTGACTTCAATCTTGAAATAAAATTCATTTTTCAGAGGCTATTACTCCCATGTATTACACAAAAACATGCAGAAATAGCCATTGACTTTCCACAAAAAGGGAAAGGATATTTATATTGTTTTAATATAAGCAGATCCACAATTTAAATTCAATCTATGTTTTAATGACTGTTACATGATACCACCAATACTAATCACAAAACAAATGAATAAATTATTTTTACCTAATATATGACTGTTGAAAGTTTTAGAAGCCCTGAAATGGAGTTTTTCAATACACAAATTAAATGTTTTTCCACTGGCAGTAAATAAAAATAAAAAATTAGAAGGTATAAACTTAAAAATTAGAAGGTATCAAATTAATCAGGACCAGAACCTGAGTCAGCTAGCTCTTGACTTACAGCTTTCTTTGACTGTTGAAGATTTCATTTATTTGCTGAACACATGCAGTTATTTTCAACAATTAGCACTTCTTCTAAGCTTCTTTTGCTCTTTTCTTCAAAAGTAATTTTTTTCTGGAATACAATATAAATTGAAATACCATTTTAGGATTACATAAAATGTTATATAAATGAGGCTTGTCACAACTGAAGATTCTATTCTGAATTCAGACTTGACAGCCATACAGAAATAGCAGGATGACTCACCAGCAGTGGCTCTCCAGAAAGCCTGGGAGCCTGTTTAAAAGTTAATAAAATTTCTTTGCCTTATTCTCATTAGTCTTGGCTGACAGTCTCAATCACGATTCCACAAAGACTAAAATAGAATCACAGAAATTTCAAAGGCTGCACCATCAGAGGTAAAAATCTCCCAGCGCAGACAGCCAAACCTGTGAGTTTCCAACATCTCCCGGGAGCCTACAGTGGGACAGGTGTTGAACCCCAGCACGCTGGTGAATGAAACCAGCTCCTCCTCCCCACCACAAAAAAATGTCGCTCGATTATAGGTGTAATTTTAGTTTTTAGAAATTTAGTTTTTAGTATTCCATTTCAATCCAATTTTATTTTTAGAACATTAATTTTGAACATTAATAGTTATTTTCATTTTATGTCTCATACTTTACTAGCCAGTTTATAAATTCAACAAATATTGTTTATTGAACATAATGTGTACACTGAGTATGTATAGAAATATATACAGGGTAAGGTAAAAGTAGGTTTACAGTTGTGAGTATGCAAAACACAAAGTTTATTCTTACATTATTATTTATTAATTATTGTATTATTTCCCCTATGAGCAACGGTAAACCTACTTTTGCCCCACCTTGTATTTTATTAATGTCTACGTTTCTTAAAATTTAGTGTTTTAATTACTCAGAGATATCAATTCAACTCTCAGTTTAACATAAATTTTCTCATCTTCAAATTCAAGTAACAAAAGATTTAAATAATTCAGGCTCATTAGAGAATAGAAAGTCTAAATTTTTGAATGCTTAAAATTAGTAGAATTCTATGTTAGTAGTGGTAATAACTAGAATTCATATAGCATATATAAATGCTAGTAAGAATCATAAATATTTCACAAATATTTTCTAATTTATTCCTCAAAATAAGTTTATGAGATCGGAACTAATATTATTTTCATTTCATAAGTGCAGAAACTAAAATTCAGAAAGGCTAAATAATTTCCTCAAGGCCACATGTAGCTTTGTAAGGTGTAGAAACACAAAACCTCATTTTGATGGAAATGCCAACACCCTTTGGTTTATTTCCCCAAAGAGGTCTGATTATTTCCCGCAATCTAACGTGTTTACTGACTGAAATGTCTGTTGCTAGTAGCAACAACATGAAATAGGAAGTGCTTTCTCTAAAGATGTTATTTCATGTGGAGAAATAGAAAATCTTAAATAATTTAAATAACTAATTTCATTACATGAAGAACTCATGTAGAAAAGCAAATTCTTCGACAAGTGATTCCAATCAGATGGCTCTTGGATCCAAGCCAGTGGGGGAAAAAGTGTAAGTTAGGCATAGGTCACCCATATTTGCCAATCAAACTTGCACATATTCCAACAAGGTCAATTAAAATGTAGAAACTGATAAGAAATCATATGTCTCTAATGCCTGTCTTTAAAGGAGCCCTCAAACTATGTTAACCAATTTCTCAGTTATGAATATTTCCAAGATATAATACTTTATCTTTCAAGACACAGATTATCAATGAAACTTTTGATTGAGTTATAGATATGCAGCAAAAGCAATGGAAAGAGTTATTCACATTTACTGGATTTTAGCTTTGGAAATGAGAAAAATCTTTGGTCTTCAGAAATTATTTGCTATATTAAATGGAGACATGTTCAGCTTTAGGAACATCTTTGGAATTATACTCATAGAACCACCTGGTGCTTTTATGAAAAATAATTGCAATTAGAAAAAACATTTTAACATCTATTGTCTCTTCCGACACGATCTTCTCAATGGGCAAACAACCATGGACTCTGTGAGCTTTATTCTTGTATTGATGCCTGCAGGTTGGAAGGAACACCGTGCACCGCAGAGAGAATGATCCTATGCAATTGCGGTGCAATGACAGAGAGCAGGTTCGGGGGTAAATTCTTCCTCACTCTCATACGATCATTTATTTTCTACAAGTTTCATAAAGGGCAGCACTTGCCGGCAGAATTGGGGTTTTGCCATGGGTTGAAAATATTTCCCAAAGGGCTACTTCATATAAACTTTTTAAGAGCTCCTTCAACTCTTTAATACCAGTGCTAATAAATCTATAGAAAAAAGTAAGGAGATCCGAAGAGAGGGAGAAAGATGTTGACTAAAAAGTATAATTTCTCCCTGTGATTCTGGAGGGCACATTATTTTTCTTTGCAGGACAGGAAGGGGAAAATGAGACTGATAGGACTTCCTGTGTCTGGGGAAAATACATTATTCTTAAAATCAAATCAGAAGTTGAAGAAAACCTCAATAGTGCTAAATAATTGCAAGTGCTATTGTTAGGTAGTAGGATAAGCTGTGGGAACCTGCCTTTCATGTGACACTTCAGTGAAATGAAAGCTTCATTATCTGCCTCGGCAGTTGGCAATGATTCAGCTCTATTTTAATATTTTCTTTTTAGGAACCGTGAAAATCATGAAAGTAGTATTCACACACACACATGCTGTTAATATATTAATAACAGAGAGTGACTCAAAGTTAAAAATATAATAACGAATATGTTAGAAAAATGAATAATTCTATAACTAACCTAGTATTGAAATGTCTATATCTAAAGAGCGAACATCTGTTTTTCAAATAACTCTTTTTAAAATTCAACTACCTGTCTCATCAGACCTCACTGAGACGTGTGCATGACTAATGTGATAGTAACAGCAGCTCCAGGAGACACCTTTACCCGAGCGAGCACTGGCAGTGCTCTGATTTGTGTGGGGCGATTGACCATGGGTACAGGAGCTGGGAAGCACAACTCATGGAGTCAGATGGTCGTGCAATGTTGTCTCTTGCTCTCCCATCTGATGCCTTCAGGAATGCCAATTTTTCTACTGATATGAAAGGAAACTGTGGCAGTCTCTGTGTATTTACTGGTAAATCTTATAATAACTCATTAGACTTTAAGTCTCAAATCACAGTCTATTGTCAGATATACAATGGTTCAGTCTCAGTTTTATTTCTATTCTACAGCAACAAAAATTTAAAAAAACTCAAATTAAGCGATCATGTGTAATTGAATCAATAAACAACAAATAACTACTAGATTTATCAAATAGTGTGGATGACATATATACCAAACTATTTAACATTACAGAGAGAAATTTAAACAACCCATAAAAATCAGATGTATATACACCATACTGATGAACTAAAGGTTCAATAGTTAATTCTCTATTACCGACTCTTCAGATTTTGTTACTGAAATTGAAAATAAAGTCACTAAATAAATTAATTATAAAGTTCACATGGAAATGGCAACAAAAAGGACGAGCTTGGATGCAATATTTAAGGCCTTATTAAAAAGCATCAATAATTAAGGCAGTAGAAACATAGAGTGGGGACAAATAAAATTCAGAGAGACAAAAAGACAAACGGAACAGACTGTAAAGTCCAGAAAGAGACCTACACATATACATGTCATGGATTTATAAGAAAGGTGCCATTAAATGCAATGAGGCAATGATGTTCTTTTCAACAGAAAGTTCTGGATCTAGTGGAGTTTCAAATTGGGAGAAAGTGCAAACTTTTATCCTTATCTCACGTTATACAAAATATAAATCCCAGGTATACCATAGCGATAAATATGAAAGTAAAATTATTAAAATATTAAAGATGACAAAAGGAAATGTCTTCATGAACTTGAGGTAGATAAATATTTCTTTAACCAGATACAAAAAACAACCATATGATATAAAAACTGATAAACTGGACATTATTAAATTTTTAAAAATTGTTCATTTAAAGATTTACATGTATATATGCATAACCCATGAACACAGACAATAGTGTGATGAAGGCCTGGGCTGGGGGGTGGGTGCAGGGTGGAAGGGGTCAAGGGGGGAAAAAGGGGACACCTGTAATATTTTCAACAGTAAAGATTAAAAAAATACTTTAAACAAACAAACAAAAGATCTCTTTAAATAGTGAAAACATTCACAGAATGTGAGAAGGTATTGGAATACATATGTCTGAAAAACAACTTGTATCTAGAATATATAGTTTTTCAATAAGTCAATAAAAAAAAAAGATAAACTTTCCCCTCACACAAGAAAAAATGTGGAAATTGAGGATACAAGGGAGACTATGCAAATGTCCTATGAGACTATCAAAAGGAGCTCAACCTTTAGTTAAGAGTGGACCCAGTGAGATAATTAAAGATAATCTTCCTATTTTAAGGTCCATAAACCTAAATGACAATTGTAAAATCCCTTTTGCCATATAATGTAACACAATCATATCCTAGGGATTTGGGTGTAGACTTTGTGTGGGTTCATTCTGATGAAATATAGTGAAGTTCCTAAGCATAGTTTTAAAAACAAAATGAAATTATCCAAGTTACTCATGTTAAATTTGGGTACATGTAAAATACTTGCATATGTTTATATACATATATTCATATAAATTTATGTTCACATGCATTTTCCCCAAATATCTAAATCAGTGATGCCAAGATTCATTTTTTCCATCTACTTCCTAATTGCTTCAACTCTACATTTCCTTTAAATGTGTATTATAAAAAATCAAAACATATTTTAAGAATTCAAACATCTTTGAATGAGTTATTTAGATGTAAAAAGTCACCAAAGCAATCTTATTATCGAAATATCAAGGGATTCTCACAATGTCCCCATTTAATTTTGTTCTTATTTCTCAACATAGAAAATAATTGTTCCATTTTCTACAGAAGGATGCATTAGCTGTTCCTGAATTATGGTTACATTTTACTGCTTAAATCCAGAAAAACAATGTTTTTAAAAATAGGCTGTATTAGTTTGCATTTCTCTGAAGGAAATTCTGGGAAGAAAGAAAAATGATTTTAGCTACTGTAGCACTGCCCACATCAAACTAAAATTATAATTATGTTGCAGTTGACAAACTACTCAAGGTACCTGCAGAGTACAGATAAAGTGGTTCATTGGCCATCCATTTCCCAGGCAATTTCACTTAATCTGCAGAGTATGTATGATGCATATTAATCCAAATAGCCCTGAACTTCTGCCATTTAGCGAAAGCACACCTGAACCTTTCTTTAAGAATGGGTTTTGTAACAAAGTACAGTTTTTTTCTGGTTCTAATCATTATTACTGGGTATTTTAAGACCCATCTGGAAACCCACATTGTTATTCTAAATTCCTTATCCGGAATTTTCACCCTTCTGAGATTACCTTACAATAAAAGGAGAAGTGATGCCCTGCATGTGTGTCAAGTTAGAAGATGTTCAGAGAATCAAATCACAGCTGAAAATATGTAACCTCCAGTCTGCATTATTATAGTAGGTAGATAGCTCGAGTTAAGTGGGAAGTTCCCAAAGTATGAGACATTACATCTTTCTTTAAAAAGAGACAATGTCAAAAATAAAAGCATAGCATGCCCATACCTACAAAAGCGTTTACGGTCTATATACTAAACTTTCACATATGTTTTGAGATACTGTGACATTAGGCCAGATGGGCTTGTTTCTTTGCTCTGTTGCTTACACATCACGTATGATGGGATGAAGAACAGCTTTGTGGCTTAGAACACAAAAGACACTCTAATGACAAGCAAGCATGATGCCAGCTACCATCTATAAATCACTGCTAACTCGAATTCATTGACATTTATAGATTGGCCATAGTTTCACAATGCAGCCGATGACCCCTATATATTTAAGGTAAAATAGCTACAAAAGTTTCATAATGCCCAACGTCAGTCTTAATACTTAAACGGAACATTTCTTGAATTAAGTTATATAACAAAATAAAAAATCTCTATTAAATCAAATCCATTTTATCTGGAAGAGATCTAAGTAAAAATAATTTATCACAGACTTATCTGTAAATCTCACATAGTCTGATTTCAGTCAAAGTAAGATGAAATTATTTGAGTTGGATATAGGATAAATAAATTTTCTTACATCAGCCTTGAAAATAATGTTCAAAAATATAGGAATTTTTTTTATATAACTCAAGAAGTATCCATGAATTCCACCAATAATACAAATAACACTTTTGGCTAGGATTAGCCATTCCTATTTCATACTCAAGGGTCTTATATTAGGAGGGAATTATTATTATTTTAACTAGATTTGTAATAGAGTATCTGTGATTAGTCAATAAATTATAAATGCCAAACAGGTAAATACTAAAAGGAAATCAAAAGAAACTATTTCTGCTTTTTAGTTGACTTAAGGCAACACTATTAAACTCATTACTTTTAGTTTCTGCACTTTCTGGTTTATTTCCTTGGCTGGTATAAATCTTCACCAAGATAATCAATCATATAGAAATGTAATGCTTTCTCTAAGCTGGTCATTGTTTCTTCATAAGTTAAAAATACTAGTGCAGTCTCACTTTATTCAGTCCATATTACAAGGATCAATCTCCTATAACTAATCTAAATATATAATACACAAAGAAATTTAAAATTTATTAACTTAATTCTTATTTTTGTTCTAATTTAATTTGAGAACTGGAACAAAACAAAAAATAAGTTTATGTCTAAACCCAGGAAAGCATGTTATATATGAATTAACTAGGCATCTGCTCTAATGTACAATTTTTGCTTTCATACTTGAATAATGTAAAGAAAATCTTTCCAAAGCAGTCACTGAAAATTTTTATAGCTTTCATTCTTTGCTGCGTACTTTGAGGGTTGTTTAGAATGTCTGAGTGACAGTGAATGGGCTCCCTATATCTCTATCTGAAAGGTAACTAATTGAAAATTAAATACTATTACCTGTGTTCATAGTGTATTTACCATTTGAAATTTAATCATTCAAATTTCTAGAATAGATGTCCTCAATGGATTTTGTTTAGAAACAAAATTCTAAATAATAGACTTTTGTGAACACAATGAAGGGCCTCAATACTGAAAACACTAAATTCAGTAAGAATTGTATCGAAATCATTATTTTCCCTTATGTGTCATGATTTCTACAAACAGGGACAACGTGTTTTCTGTTTGCTTGGCCATCCTTCAACCCTGTCACTAAGCTTTTGCTTTAGGCCTAATTCTTTTCTGTTAAATCACAAGGAAGAAGTTTGTGAATTAATTTTTTAATTAAATTTTTAAATTCATTTTAAACTCTTGCTTCTTCTCATTAATAAGGTATATTCAATCTAGAAAATTTTTTGGCAGACATCTCCATCACATCATATATAATTAGTTGAGGCAAAAATATATTTTGAATACTTATTAATATTTGGCATCTGTGAAAGATTTCAGTACATCATCATCCAGGACACTGCCTAAAACTGTTGCTCCAGAACCACCAATGAATGACAAGCAAACATAGAAAACCCATTAGAACAATAATTTCTAATATTATTTTTTCTATTCTTTCTACAGGTATGACCCCTATCACTAAACATTATCAGAAAGTGTATTTAATATTGCATTTGTGTTTCCTATCTGTATATCCATCATTGGTTCCATAAAGACTATGGAGTAAAAGCACTAAATATTTTTCATAGGGTCCCATTGTCCTTGATTCAGTGCATCCATTAGAATTTAGACAGTGTTTATTGCTTGTAATGTATTATGCTAATAAAAGATCATGTTAGGTAGTATTCAGTGTATTGAGGATGATATTGCTTATTTTACTCACTTTGAAAATAGAAAAAAATAGATAATGTTGAGGCTGTAACACACATTTCCCAAAGTGTTCATTGCATGCGTAATTATAAAGTTGCCATATGATATTTAATTCATGAGTTAGAGCAAGATGCGTCACATGGAATACAGTGATACGTACTTTGGCCTTCAAAGCAATCTTCACAAAAGACTCAGAAAATGCTAAGGCTTCCACACTAATCTCATACAGAAGGTTGCTCTGCTTCCAGAGAAAATAAAATAAATTTTATCTAATGCTAAAACAGGACTTCACTACAAAGACTGGAGTGAAGGCACTTAGATAAACACAGAACAGTAAGTTTCAGGGATTTTGCATGTGTTTTAAATATTTGTACATAACATTAAGATGTGACCTTAAACTGTTAAAATGTGTTCGTTCACCACATTTCTGCATTTCAGCGCATGACGCTTACTCAATATATGTCAGGTATGTGATTTTAATTACTTTGCCTCTAATTCATATGCTATGATTGTCACTTTTCTATTGTAAATTATAAGTTATCCTGAGTTATACTATATTTACAAAAATTATAGATATATTTATAATCCTTAAAATGTTATTACATTCTACTAGTAGGTAAGTTTGTCTTTCCATTAATACATATATCGGTTAGGAAATTTGCAGTTGTAACTGACAGCACTAAATTTCAAACTAGCTTAATCAGTCAATAATTTCTCTATATGACAAAAATTGCTACCAAAACTTTTAGACTTATAATGTTATTTTAGATGACAATTAAAGAAGAATAAAAGCCAACTTCCTCCCTCATTGTCTATGTTAATTGCCCCAAATATCCCTGCTCTTGCTTAATTCATATGTCTACCGCTGAGCTAATTTTTACAGATACACTGATAGGCTAGCCTGGGTCACAGGTTCAGCTCTCTACACATGAGAGGTAAAAGTTCCATATCAAGTGAGTGTGGCTCTTTCTGAATGAGAAAAAGGTCTGTTTTATAGCTTAAATGAGATAAAAGTGTAATGTGCAGAGTGCTAGTCTTTGTAAAAATTTTCCACTTGATGAGACATAGCCTTTATTATTTCTGCTTCTTAATATGCTTTATTATGTCAGAGGCTTCCTTGACTTTTTCAACAAACACCTTGAAAAACATATTGTATTATGGTTGAGGGAGACTTAATCAAAACCATTCTTACTCTTAGTCACAAAGCTAAGCTCCTAGGTGACAATAATGGACATGCTTTAGATGAAGCAGAATCAGTGCTTGACTATATAAATAAAAGGTTAAAATAAAATAGCAAAAGAAAAGAGCTGAACACAATTAGCTATTCAGGGTGGTTAATTTGCATAGTACAAGTGGGTTTTGTATTTTTTTTCACAAAGCATTTATAAGTTAAATCATATAACTTTTCTAAATACAGATTTTATGTACTTCATTTTATTGCTGTAGAATTTAGAAGAAAAAATAGATATGGCAGCCTACTCAGAATCTCAACCAAAGTTTAATATAATTTTAATAAAACATAGGACCCCTACTTTCTCTAAAAGTAATTAACTTTCTGCAATTTAAAAAATTATGTATACATTATGTGTTGTTAATATGAATTGCTATGAAAAGCCAAATATTAATATAAAATATTTTTTAAACAATCTACTAATTGCAAAGTAACAGCCACGAATTTCTCAACATGCTATATGATTTTCTTTTTTGCCTGCTTACCAAGCACAGTATTTGACTATAATGATAGAGTACCTAAAAATGATTGCAATAATTAGACATAATAGGGCTAGTTTAGAAACCAGGCATAGTACAGCAATAATCACAGAGTCCAGAGCACTTAATCTAACATGAAAATATTCTAAGCCTTCTCATTTAGTCTAAATTAAATTTATATGTTCCAAGAGTATATCCATGGAGGTTCATTCATTAAATTTATCATTCACCTTAATTTTTAAAAATTTTCCTTTTAGCCCGGCGGGGCGTGGTTCAGTGGTTGAGCGTCCACCTAGGATCCAGGCGATCAGGGTTCGATTCCCGGTCAGGGCACATGCCCGGGTTGCGGGCTCGATCAATGACTCTCTCATCATTGATGTTTCTATCTCCCTCTCCCTCTCCTTTTCTCTTTCTGAAATCAATAAAGATATATATATTTTTAAAAATCAGTTTCTAAAAATAAATAAAAAAAATATAAATAAATAAATAAATAAATAAATATTTCGCTTTTATATGCCAAGCAGTATCTACTTAGAGACTTCTCCTGTAAACCAATATCCACACCACTGTCAGGATTTATAATTGGAATGCTCTAAATTAAACTATTGTAACTGTATTGCACTTGACGGTGTCAATGTGATTAGTGCTGACAAGGGCTAGTGTACATTCTGTGTCTCCTTATAGAAATTCCTATGTGTGGCCAATGTAGCATAACTTTCTGCTTAAGCATAGTTCTTTGGGAAGATAGACAAAAATATGAAAAGCTAAATGAGATAAGGGGAATGGAATAGAAGGTGAAAAGGAAGAGAAATTGGAATAAGAAATCTTCATGTCTTAAGACAGAAAAAAACCTAGCATATGATTTATGGAGTTCAAACTTTGATTGTTGCCATAATACTGCATGGGTTCCATTGGTAACATTCATTACAGGTTCCATTAGTCTAACATGGATTACAAATAAATGGAAGATATTTGTTTGAGCAGACTTAGACAAGGTCAATATTTCTGATATAGAAACATTACCATAAAGAATACAAAAATAGCATTTTTTTTCAAACCTTTAAAATGTGCTTTTAGAAATGGCTTAAGTGATGCTCTCAATTCTAGGTTCTGGATGAACTTTAGAATTAAAATCAGTATCAAGAGACACTTTATCAAGGCAAAATTTTATATTGAAGTGTTTTTATCATAAACATTGAATAATTTGATAAAATTGTATTATCTTACATTTGATATGCCTAACTGATAGAGAGAAGGCAGACACTCAGGAGAGGGACCTCATAGACTTATGATAAAGGCTAGGCTTTCTTCCTAGTTCACAAGTGTCCTAGGAAAATCCTAACAGAATTCTTTTCCTTCAAATCTCCCCAAATTCTCTTGAAAACTACTAGTCCTGTGTTTTCCTAAAATGTTGAAATCCTTGTTTCAATATTCAAAGAAATTTGAAACACACTGCAGTAATAAAATAATTATTTTTTAGGACATGTCACCTAAAAATGAGAATAGGGTTTAAAAATAAAATAGTTGCAGGGTTTAATGTTGGTATTAGACAAAATTCCAGGTATTTGCAGCATAGGTCTTACCAAGATAATAATTAAATAATAAATCCAGTCTAGCGTTACACAAAAAGTTTCTACTCTTCTACTACTATCCCCATTATTTTTTGGCAGCATAATGTAATAAATAATTTATGGGACTTGGCGTGAGTTAGTATCCCACTACTGCCATTTGCTGACTTTGTGAGCTTTGGCTAAGTTGCTTAGACTCTCTAGAAATCTGTCTCCTCAAATACAGATCATGGTTGATAAACACTGGGTTATATGGAGGTGAAACATGTGAAGGAGATGGTGTGTGAGAATGTGTGCTTATCTCCCTTCTCTTTTCCTTTCTTCACTGGGGGAAAGAGCCCTTGTAAATATGAGAAAGGATGTGCCCTTTTAATGTATGTGGCCCTTTCCACAGTCTTTAGAATTACATTTGTGCCATGTCTTCCATCTTATTATCGGGCAGGGAGGTGTGGTATAGGACAATGAAAACCATCTGCCTTGAGTATTAGGAATAATAAGTCAAAATATCTACTTAATGAATAAATGAAAATCTCCCCTCCCCCCCCCCCCCCCCCACTCATCACTGGAAGACTTGAGTCATGGGACTCACCCAGGGACTCTGACTGGTTTATTTCACTTAGCACAATACCCTCTAGATCCATCTGAGTTGTTGCAAATGGCAAGATTCCATTCTTTTTTATTTCCATTTGGGGATTCCTCAAAAAACATACAACCCAGCAATTCCACTTCTGATGACTTATCCAAAGAAAACAAAAACACTAATTCTAAAAGATATATGCACCCCTATATTTGTAGCAGCATTATTTGCAATAGCCAAGATATGGAAGCAATCTAGTTGTGTTTAGATAGATGAATGGATAAAGAAGATGTGAAATATATGTGTGAGTGTGTGTGTGTGTGTGTGTGTGTGTATATACAGCTTTGTGTGTGTGTATATATATATGTATATATATGTGTGTGTGTATATATATATACACAAAAAAGTTTTAAATCTATTCTATATTAGCTTTAGACTGGAATAAAACACATAATTAATAATGTTGACAGATTTAATTTTCATTTTGAAAACAAAGATATTGCTACACTTGATTTGGAGCATAAAACAAATCCTGAAAAATATTGGAAAAGGTTATTGTTCAAATATTTGTGAATTCTATGACTACCTAAGTGGTGATCAAATTTTGGAGTAAGATAATATATTTTTTTAAACCAATATTTAATAATATGGAACTCAAATTAATTAAAAATTATTGGTACCTTTACTGTTTCAGTAAAATGTTTTCCACCTTTAAGTAATTATTGGGTGTATCTTTCGCTATATAAAACAAGTATGTAAAATAGGTAAGTGAGACAAGTACCAACCTGCTTACCTCTCCCTGCTAGTGTGATAAGAATAGTTTGAAATCTATCCAATTTGTACTAAAATATGTGAACACAAATGTACTGCATTCTTGGTATTCAGGGAATTAAAAACAATTGTTTAAGTATTGAGCAGAGACTAAGGGATTCTATGATGTATTCATGTTTATGTACTCATGTGTATTTAAATGTAATATTTATATATTTGTAATCTTTTGTGGAACACCTGAGGCCCTATTACAGAATAGTTTCACTTAACTAATGAGTAAATCTGAACACCACCTATGTTTCAGTACAGCTTTGCTCATTTCAACTATTTATTCTGTATCTAGTACCTTGGGTTCGAAGTAAAAATTAATAATTAGTAATATGTATTTTTGAGAATTGCCTAAAAAAGCAAGGTAGCACTTGGAAGATATGAAAAAATGAAACTATGAAAGCAAAGCTTCTTAACTAGAATATAGAAGGTTTTGATAAATCTGGTTGTGACTCAGATAACTCTACATACTCTCTACAGAAATACATAAAAATTCTTTCACAAAATATTCCAGCCTGTAAGGAGTTATTCATTATATCAGTTACAAAAATGATTAATGTGTACTATGAAGATGGGCACAGGAAATATGTGATGCTGGGTATAAATATACTTTAGGCAGAAGCCAGAAGCCATTAAAAAAATGTCACCATGTCACCACAGGTGCTGAAGGTACCAGCACAGCATTTGAAGCAGCCAGTTTTATGAGCAAAGATTAGTTCCAGAATTTTAAGGAGCATTTTAATTTGCATAATGTGAAGTTAATAGGATAAGATGCATCAGTGGAATGTATAACTGTGCAAGTATCCCCACCAAGGCAGAAAACACAGAGCTGAGCCATAGGCAGAATAAATTTCAATTAGAATTAAACCACTCAATAATGGAGGAAAATCTGTTTCTAAATATACATTTGTGTTGTTTGTCATGAGCACACACAGGATACAGCAGCAATTACAATCATTTACTGTTACTGCTTTACCTTTGTCAATTCAGTTTGAGTTCATAATTAAAATTACTATTATAATGATACATTCAATTATAAAATATAGTTTATTAGAAAAAACAAATTAATTCAACATGAAATTAAATCAATTAACATTAGTATTTTCCACCCTGCTGTTTTGAAACTTAAGTGTTCATTAAAATGATATAATATTTTATGAAGGGGGTTATATATTTTAGTGATTTTTCACAAATTTGGGGATCTGCAAAGGTCTTGGAAGCAGTTGCTCACAAATGTCCAATTTTAATGTCTCCTTTTAGCAAACTTGATTTTTAGATATTGTTCGCTGTTCATTTTTTTTAAGATACTAAATAAAGTAGCAGACTTCTTTAAATAGTATGTCATTTTATGTGACAGTTTATACATAGAAAAATGTGATTTCCAGAAGGATACAAGAAACTTTTGGGTTCATAATTGCATTATGCATGAGGATTTTTCTTTAACTTTTTCACTGAATAACTTCACCAGTTTAATGATTCTTTGAGTTATGTAGTTAAAATTAATTTTTTTCTCTGAAACATGAAAGCCCATACACCTATTCTTGCTCTGAGGAGGTTGTTTCAATCTCCAAATTACATATGACAGTGTAGGCTAACCCTATGCTCTAGTAACAAATACCCTGGAAATTTCAGTGATTAGATAGCAAAAGTATATTTTTTTGCTCATTTTAAGTTCAGTGTCGTTTCAGGTATTTCTCAACAAAAGCTGACTCCTGTGGGGAAACTCAACTATTCAAACCACCCTTACCTGGTAACTTCTTTCTCATGAGGCAAAGCATTCTCTGTCATTGTTCTGGCAGGGGTAGAGAGCATAGAACTCTCTAATGGCATATTTTCTATTTAGCTTAGAAATGATACATTTCTTCCACTCACATTTTAATGACCAGAAATGCTCACATGGCTCTGCCCAATTAAAATAAATGTTGGACATGCAGTCTCTTTAGTACAGACATGGAAAAATAGATATTATGATGGGCACTAGTAATCTCTACTTCAAAAATTTAGCTCAAATCCACAATGTCTTTGTTTAAGGTAGTAAAACCCATCAAATGCTAGGGCAATGACAATAAGAATTAGATAAAAGTATTGTTCGTGATATCATTTAGTTTACCTACCAAAATGAACTTAATAGCTTTGCAAAACAAACGAGGGGAAATATTTTAAAATGTATATTGGGTAGTATGATTGCCTTCTAAATATAAAGTTTTCCCACACAATCTCCAAATAGATAGAGCCAACTGTAACCTACGTAGAGAACATAAGAGATATAGTTTGCTAAAAATTCCAATTTATATGTCTAAGGAATAAAACATCTAAAATCAGCATCGCTTGCTTTGTAGACCTTTCCTAGGTAGATTGAGCAACGGAGCCCTCGCGGGAGCACATAGAGTGTCAGCCTTGAAGGAGAAAGTCTGAAAGAACAGGAACATGCCAAACGCTTGTGGAGCAGAACAACGGCTCTTGGAAACCAAAAGGAAAGGACTGGAACATGTGAGGAGTTAGAAGTAAAGATGTGGAAAAGATAATTTGGGGGGCGGTTTATAGAGGCCACACGAAGGGGGACATTATTGGAAGCTTGGTGGCAAAGAGAGAGGGTAAGAAGCAGTGAAAAATACGGAACCTTCAGAAACAAAAGAATATCTCAGCATCAGAAGAAACTTTACATCTCCCCTGCCCCCAAAACACCCAGGGAAAAGACAGTAAAGACAGTTCCATGTGCAGTCAGAATATAAGCTTGAACTGAGGATCTTAGTAAGCAGCTCAAACCACTCAGCCTCATCTACATATAATTAACTATAATTAATGTTTCAGAAAAATAAAAGGTACTTAAACATACACAGAAAAATTTGCATAGCATCCACTTCAGATTTACTCCAAGAAGAAAGCGGAAAGTAATTTTTAAAACCTTTCAGCAGATGAAAATATACACCAACAATAATTATGAAGCGGAGGAAAGTTATAATAGAACACTCTCATGTAAATTAAATGACACTTCAAAAGCAGTGATAAAAATGAAAGAATATTATGAATCAGAAAGGCGATGACTTGGAATATAAATGGGTTATAAATAAGCTTAAAAAACAAACAAACTGGAAACATGCATTAACCTAAACACGCTAAGTGAAAGAATTCAGTCTCCAAAGACAACATATGGTATTTTCGTTTATGTGAAATGTACAAAATAAGCAAACCTTTAGGAACAGAGAGTAGACTAGTGGTTGTCTAGGGTATGGAAGGTGAGTAAGAACTAACTACGAAAGGGCACGAGTGTCCTTTGTCGGTGATGAAAATGATCTGAATTTAGATTGTGTTGATGGTTGAAGTCTGTGAACATCCCCAAAACCACTGAATTATACGCTTTATATTGATGCATTGTAAGTTATACAAGTTATTTCTTAATAAAGCTGTAAAACACATGAAGATTTGAAATCAAATTACCAGAACTGAGGAAAGAAGTCAAAGGGAAAAGCAAAAAGCAGAAAAATAAAGCACAATTTTGAAGTTCTCACGGGAGAATAATTTGACTGAGAGTATAGTAAAGGAACCTGAGTTGAGGCATAAAAGAAAAGAAGTTAACTACGGTGAAACAATAGAAGACACAAAAACAGGTGAGAGAACGACACGGATTTAGAATACAAGGAACAAAGGTCTGAGTATCACTGGAATGTCTGAAGAAGAAATCACAAAAATAAAACCAAACTAATATTGAAAATATTATAATCGAAGAAAAGTCTCTGGAGTCCAAAGATGACCTGAATTAACCTTTTGAAAGGATCTACTTATGTCTTGTTAAATTGGCTCAGAATGATGTTTCTTGAGATATAACAACTATTAGACTTAAAAATAAAGATAAAGAAATCACTAATATTCCAGATAAAAGAACCAATCACTTCCAAAAGGAAGAAACAAAAATGATGTGTGTAGCGACATGCAAACCAAGTGGTACTAAAACAACATTGTCAAGAAACACAAGAGAGGATAGTGAAGTTCAACAGTTTTATATTAAGTAAAAATACCATTAAAGAATCTAAGCTATAGGGACACTTACTCAACAGGATAGTGGACCAGGAAGTTCCAGCTCCTATTCCTCCACAAAAACACTTAAAGAACAACTGGACTGACTAAAGTAACTTGTAGAGTCTCTGGAAATCAGAGATCAGGAACAAGGCAAGGATGCCAGCTCTCGCCATTGTATTTCACATATAACCTGAAATTCTAGTCAGAGAAACTTGGGAAAAATTAATAATAAAAATAAATAAATAAATATTCAAAATAAGTAAATTTTAAATATATATACTTAATATAATTATATATATGTATATATATATACATATATATATATATAATCCAATTTGGAAAGGAAGAAGCAAAATTATTTCTGTTCACAAACAACAAAATCTAATATGTTGAAAATCCTAAAGATTGCATACACACCCAAAAATTGTCAATCTAATAAATGAATTTTAAGCACAGTTGCAGGATAAAAAATCAGTATTCAAAACTTTACTGCAATTTTATCCATTCTCAATGAACAATTACAATAGGAAATTAAGAAAATAACTTCATTTATAATATCATTTAAAGGATTAAAATATTTAGGGTTAAACAATCAAGGAGGTGAAAGCCTTGTACACTATAATAAACAATGTTACTGAAAGAAATTAAAGAAGAAATAAATGCATTGAAAGATATCACAGGCTCCTAACTTGGAAGATTTAATGTTGTTAAGATGTCAATGCTACACAAAGCTATTCAGATTCAATGCAATCATTAAAATTTCAATGATGTATTTTGCAGAAGTAGAAATAGTCATTCTAAAATTTATATGGAATAGCAAAACAATCTTGAAAAAGAAAAGTTGGAAGTCTCATTCTTTCTGTCACACAATGCAATATACAGATGATGAATCATAGAATTTTACACTTGAAACCTATATAATTTTATTAACCAATGTCACCCCAATAAACTTGATAAAATTTAAATTAAAAATATGCATAGCCCATGGACAAACAATAGTGAGGAAAAGGCTGGGGGAGAAGGTGGGAGTGGGGGAAAAAGGCCATCTGTAATATTTTCAACAATAAAGATTTAAAAAATCTTAATACAAAACTACAATGATCAAAACAGAGTGGTGTGACATAAATATAGACATATAAGCTAATGGAATTGTATTTAAAGAAAACAGAAATAAACCCTGGCATTTGTGGTTAAATTATTTGACAAGGATGCCAGTAGCATTCAATGGAAGAAAGGACAGTCTTTCAAACAAATTGCTGAAAAATTCGATATCCACTTGCAAAGGAATGAAGATGGGCACTTATCTTAAAACATATACAAAAATTAACTCAAAATGGATCAAAAAGCTAAGTGTAATAGCTAATCTATAAAACTCGTTGGAGAAATATAGGAGGAAAGCTTCATAACATTGGATTCAATAATTTCTTTGATATGACATCAACAGCATAAGCAACAATAACAAAAAATAGATAAATTTCACTTCATAAAAATGAAAAACTTTTGTGGATCAAAGAGTACTGTTAACAGTAAATCATATATCTGAAAAAGGATTAATATTCAGAATATATAAGAAACTCTAAGTATTCAAAAAACAAAAAACACACAAGGAAAAAAAGAAACCATTTATAAATTTGGTAGGGGCATTTCCCCAAAAAGATATACAAATGATCAATATGCATATAAGATGCTCAATATCACTAATCACTAGGGAAATGCAAAACACAACCAAAATGATCTATCACCTCACAACCATCAGGAGAGCTCTTACAAAAACTAACAAACAGAAAACAGCAAGTGTTAACAAGGATACGGAGAAATCAGAACCCTTCTGCATTGCTGGTGGGATGTAAAATGGGGCAGCTATGTGGAAATGGATATTGAAGTTCCTCAAAAAATTAAACATGCAATTAACGTGTGATCCAGCAATTCCACTTCTGGGTATATACCCAGAAGAACTGAAAGCAGGGACTCTAACAGCAATTTGTACACCCATGTTCACAACAGCATTATTCACGGTAGCCTAAAGCAGGAAGCAAACCAAATGTACATTGACAAATGAATGGATGAACAACATGAGGCATATACGAACTATAGAATATTATTTAACCTCAAAAAGGAGGAATATTCTGGTGTATCTACACACAGATGACCTTTTTAGACATTATAATAAGTGAAACAATCGAGTCACAAAAGAACAAATGCGGTATGATTTCGCTTACATGAGGTACCTAGGGAACTCAAATTCATAGGACAGAAAGTAGAATAGCGGTTTCCAGGGGTGAGGTGGCGGGGATAGTAGAGACTGACTGTTTAATGGATATGGAGTTTAAGTTTGGGAAGATGAAAAACATATGAAGATAGATTGTTGTGGTATTTTAAAAACAACGTGAATGTATTTAAGTGATGGTGTTTTTTAGTTGCCTCTGATCTATTGACAAGACAATTCCTCAAAGACTTATTGAGATTCTGATCTATTTGTTTTCTGTCCATTCTCTATACCAGGAACCACCTAGCCACATGCAAAATCATTTTCTAATTCTAATCCTAAATTCTGTTTCATTTATTTTCTTCCTAGGTTAGTGTGTTTTCTCCCCCGGCCGCCCCCCCCAATTCTGAACACCTTTGAACACCTTGAGGTTATCTGAAATAATAGGCTTATCTAGGTTAGAAAAACCCCTTAATCTGAGCTTTGCACAAGGCTGGGTTATTGTGCTATTTTGTTTTCCTTAGATATCTGTGGCTCATATCTAACTGTTGGGAGTTCAGAAGCAGCTGGCTTTTTCTAAACTTTTGAGAGTCTAAATGTTAAGACTCTTTGTTTGCTTTCATTTTATTTTATAAAGAGCCTAATTCTTTTCTGAACTTACATCTTTCATGAAATACCTTTCTGGAAGCATAAAATAAAAGCCAATACACACTCTCAGTTTAATTTTCTCATTTCTTAGGACTACAGATTAGTAGGCATGTGATCAACCTACTAAACTATCAAGGGCAACAACTTTGAGGTATCGCCACTGCCCAAGGGCTTGACGTGCTTCCGAGCTCTGTCATCAATTTCTCCAACACTGTCTGACCGCTAAGCCAGTTTCATATGGTGTAGGATCTGAATGGAATCATTTTACTTCGAAGTACAATTTCTATATTTTAAAAGGTGCTACTGTTATATAACAGATAAAAAAATGTGCAGTGGCTCAGTCGTAATAGGAGTTTATTTCAAGGTCATACGAAGTTCAGTTGGTGTCCCTGACCTATCGGTTCTCTTCCCAGAAATGACAAAACACCCAGCTTCTTCTATGGTGATGGAAAATGGCTATGAAATCTGCACCACGTGTCTTTTGGAGTCGCTGTGCACACTAACCTCAAGACAGTGCAAGGAGAAAGTGGCTGAGAATATTCATGGTTAGCTTTTATGGCCCAGTATTAGAAGTGGCCCCATCCATTCTGTCTGAATACTGTTGGCTCCAGTTCTTCCAGCAGCAGGTTACTGTTACCTTGTCCTGAGCGCTAGGCCGGGGTGGCTGGGAGGTTTTCTCTGGGCTCCTGCTCCGTCTTCAGCTGCCAGTTGCCTCTGCAGACCAAAGGCAGCTTCTTTGCATGCTCAAGCCCTGCAGCCCTGCACCGATTCCGTTTGTAACGTTGTGCGGAGGCTGTGACGACGGGAATTCTCCCGGTGCAGGCTCAGTCTTCCTAAGGGCCTGCCTACCTAGCCCCTGGGGACAGAGAGCACCTTCTGCGTGTCTGGCACTCCTCTCTGTGGCAGCAAATTGTTTTCTGTCTCTGGTGGTTTTTAAGAAGAAGGTAATTCCCTGCCCCTCCCTATGTAGTAGCAAATTTTTATTTTACATTCGTGTAGGATCCAGGGCCCAGGTTTTTGTGGACCTTTCCTAGATGCAAAGAAGCTGTATCCGCTTGCCTGCTTTATGGCATCAGTAAAGATAATTATCTCTCCTAAGACAGCTTTTGCTCTCACCACTCACATAGGGCCTTAAGCTCGAAGGAGTTGGCTGCTCTCACCTCTACCTCAGCGGCTAAAGAGGTTCAAGATTTTCTTCCTATGAGACGAGGGTCCAGGGGAGCAGCTTGGTGGAAAAGTCATCTCATGTGACCACTGGGATTGCTCCCGCCTTCAGCCGTCTCAGCCTTTTCCCTGAGCCTCTTGGGGACGCCTGTGCCTCCAGTTATACTGGACTGTTAGGCAGCCCGACTCAGCCCTAAGTAATTCATCAGCGTTTAGCCGACTCCTCACATGCTTCTGCTGAAGCCACTATATTTTCTCTGCTCTGGAAAAAACTGAAACAGTTTATTTGCCCCTTTCCTCCTGGGAGAAGATTGTCAGTATGAAATTCATTTCCTTTGTTGCCTTTTGACAAGTCTTACTTTCCAGAAAAGCTATGTTTTGTAAATTCTTTTGCCTTTTTTTTTGTTTGTTGGGGTGGGAGTCCCATTCTCTTACTTTCTGCATCTTAAGTGAAGCAGAAGTCTCCTGATTATTTACTGCTGTCTTTTTAATTGTGCTGTAAGCTCCATAAAGCTTTTATTCATTATTGTAAGTTGATATATGTAAAACAGTACCTGGAATATAATAAGAATTAGACTCAATTTGGATGAATAAATAAGTAGCGCATTAACTAGTATATATAATATTCTAAAAGGTAAATAATATTTGTTTATGTACACACATACCCTCTCCTACTTTCCCCCAAAGCCGCATACTTCTATTTTATTCTCATATCACTGAATTTTATGTCTTTGTGGCATTTGTCACAATCACATTATATGTGTTTATGTGGAGATATGGGTATAAATATTTGGTTAATGTTTATTTCTCCCATCAGACTGCAAGATTCATATGGATATATTTTTAGTTTACTATTGTTTTTCTAACACCTAGAACACTGTTAGATGAAGGCCCTTAAATAATTGTTGAATGAATAAAAAATGAAAGCGACATAAAATAGATAACATCAGGGTGACAGCAGAAAAGTCATAAAATAATACAAGATTTGTTATTTCAAACATGACAAAAAAGTCTAGGCAATTACATTTGAAAAGAGTGTTTTTAAAATTCAGTTCAAACTCTTTATTGTATAAAAGAAGAAATTAAGGGCAGGAGAAATTAAATGACTCTCCCAGAGTCACAGAACTCATTAGTGGCCGAGCCTGGAACAGAAACTAGGTCTCCTGAATCAAACCCATTGTTCTCTTGATTTGGATTCTCTGAGAAGAACGATTTAAAACATTGGTTTATGGATGTAAAAATGCCCATGTTGAGCAATAGGGGAAAAGAAAGATAGACTTCCAAAATATGTCTCAGCCAGGATACCCAAGCAGATGGCCCTGTTGCAGCAGCTCCCTTGGGGAAGCTGTATTCAGAAAAGGCAACGAAACACCAGGTCTTATAATCCCAGTAGACATCGATGATTTCACAGTGTATCAGGCAGCACAGTGACCAACATTTCAATATTTCCTTCTGAAGGGAAGATACATGCAAAATACCTTTACCTTTATGCTCTAGCTGATGATTTCTTTACTGTGTCCTTTATAATATTGGTAGAAAAAAAAAAAGGAAAGCATGAATAGAGCCTGCCAGCCGTTCCAGGTATTCATAAACTCAGAAAAAAATCTAAAGTTTCTGCCAATATCAATAACAACAATAATAGCTAACAATATCAATTTCTAACATGAACTGAATGCAATACAAATTGATTATTCCTTAAATACTTAAAACCCTCCATCAATAATCATAAATACCAAGGGGGTGTTGTGTGTGTGTATGTTTAAAACTAAGTGATAAAAAACACAAGCTTAGAGAGAGTAAGATCTCAGAGAGCTAGAAAGTGGTAGGGCTAACATAAAAATCTAAGTTGTTCAAAGTTTATATATATACATATATATGTGTGTGTATATATATAAAATTCATGTATAGAATGTAAAAAGTAATCAGTTTATTGAGCTCCAAAATATCATTCAGACACCTTTCTTAGTTTCTTGATTGTTATGGTCAAGGCCTGAACTTACTCTCATGAGAAGAAATAAATTTTCAATTGTTTTAAGAGTATATGAAACTATCCCTTAAGAAACTTAATCATGGTTTTCAAACCCCCACCTCTATCATCTTTGTCCAAAGAAATATAACTAGAAATACCTATTTAATTTTACTTTTTTGTTAGCCACATTTTTAAAAAATAAAAAATTAAATTTTGTAATATATTTTATTTAACCTAATATGTCAGAGATATTTTTTAAAATATGGTTTTATTGATTTTAGAGAAAGGGAGAGGGATAGAGACATAAAACATCGATGAGAGAGAAACATCCATCAGCTGCCTCCTGCACGCCCCCTACTGGGGATCGAGCCCACAACCCAGGCATGTGCCCTGACCAGGAATTGAACTGGTGACCTCCTGGCTCATAGGTCAACACTCAACCACTGAGCCACACAGGCTGGGCTATCAGAGATACTTTAATTCCAACATGTAATAAAAAAGGACTGTAAATGAGGTGTTTTACATTTTTTCATGTCTGAAATCTACTTTGTATTATTTTGCAATTATATCATCATATTTTTCTTTCCAAGTTACATGTTTTCTAATATATTATTCCCATTAAAGTATGTTGCATTTGTATTATAAATATTATTGCAACAATAGTGTCTTTAAGATGCAGACATTTGGGAGAAAATTTTAGATATGTACTTATTAGATTTGCTAAGAAACCCTGTTTGAATTGTCTTTTAATATGAATATTAGATTTTTCACTGCTATGTTTCTAGAATAAATTCCATCTTTTCCTTCTTTGCTTTTTCTCATATATTTTACAATTTTTAAAAAAACCTGATTTTGAATGTGTTTCTTCTCTGTTCAAGCACATAGCAGCTCACACCTGCGATGCTGTCTGCTAGTGAGTATAACTGTCATTTCCATTACTCGGTGTCTGAGTCGTTTTCTGCGTCACTACCCACTATTAGCTGTGAATACTGTCTATTACCGTCTGTTTGATTTACTTAATATTGCTTCTCAGCCCGATTAATTGTTAGACTGTATATCATATTTCTTTCCGTACTGTGAAACTTTTTTCCGTATTACTACTTACTTTGATAATAATTTTTTCCAATGGCAATAATTTTTCATGAAGTTCATTATTAATTTTCTTCTGAAATCTACTTTTCAGTTGTTCCTAATATATTTTGTCTTCAAATGAATCAATATGTTCAATTAATCATGCATTATTACATTATAATATTGCTTGAATAGATTTTTGTCATGTCCCCATAATCATATTAAATTTCACTATGAGAAAAGTTTAATTTCTATAATCAGAGAACCATATCTTTTAACATACTGGAATGCAGTTTTTACCAAACAATAAACAATTAAGAAGAACCATAAATCATAAATACCTCTCATAATATAGTTTATCTTATGCCAAATAAATATTTTTATAACAAATATTTTTACAACTGTCAAAATTATTTCAGAGCAACAAACAAAACATGTGAGGCAGAAACTGTAATATTGCTTAGTAGTGACTGTGTTAAGATGCTGAAACTGTCAGATCAAGTGTGACTCATAAGCAAAGGAAAAGCAGTTCAATAATTTTTAAAAAATCTATTCCTTTGCCATTCCACGTATCTTAGGAGTAAGTAGTCCACCTTGTGCAATAGATGCTGAATATTTCAGAAGTAGAAATTCTGAATCTGTAAGGCTGCAGCTCCATTAAAACTATTCATTCAACTCCATGCCTTTCTTTTTTCATCTGAGCATTTATTTTCTGTTCATTTTTCTCTTTCTTTGTCTATTTTGTCTTTCCCTGAATTTTTGTCTCTAACATCACAAATCCTAAACTTATGTACTTCCACACTCTTCTCCTCAAGATAAAGAAGAGGAAATAGATGAACAGGATAAATAATAGAATATTGGGGAAAAGACACAAGGGGAGGGTGGGGGGAGAAGAGAGATGGGGGCAGAGATCTAGGTTCCAAATGGAGCTGCCCCTTTTCCTGAATATTCCCGTTTGCTCCTTGAGCAGCGAACATGCACTGTATGATAGTGATATTCCAGACCCTATTAAAAGCCTGTTTTACAGGTGTCAGCTGATTTAATTCTCAATAGTCTATGGTATATCAAATTATTTCTAGTTTATAGATACTAAAGCCTAGAAGGACTAAGACATTTTTCCAGAGTCACATGGCTTAGTAAGTGCCAGAGCCAAGATTAAGCTCCAGAGTTGGGTCTCAGAGCCTGAGCACTTAATAAAAATGATCTGCTTCTTAACTGCTCTAGAGTTGGTAAACTGTTTACATAACAAATAAAGTATTATTAGTGACAATCAACTTTTAAAAAATTAAATGTCTCTTCGTTAGTTAAATGAATGAGCACTAACCTTCAATATATATTATGTTGCAACAACAAAATATTATTTCCTTAAAAAATAGCTCAAATAATAAACACTTTTTTGGATCCATAATCCTATTATTTTCACTTGTATTTCTTCCATGGCACATAGTTTGTGATCAATAAATATCACTGATATTCATTAAACCAAAAAACAAAAGAAAACAAAAAACTACCAAAAAACATTTCATTTAGACTTGAGATGAGGAGGGGCCTAATTTTACTTCCTAGTAGGCAACAGTTCCGAAATGTGGTGTTTATGTATGACATCTGAAGGGCTGAGTCAGTTTTTAAGAACTAATATTAACTAATATTAGAGTAGGTTAGCAGAAAGTTTTAAAAGAAACACTCACCTATACTATTAAGAAAAAATGGGCTAGGGATGGATTTGTATTGCTTTTAGGACGGACATAACAAATACCTTTGTAATTAGAAATTTTGTTTTGTTTCCCTAGCACATGTAGTGATTATGTGGTTTATTTTTATTATACATGTATCAAACAAAGATAAAATAAGCCAACTTTTTGTTTATTTTTTATTATGCTGGTTTATTTGCTCTTGTTATATCCCAGCAACTGAAAATCGCTCTACATTTCCTGACTTATGGGCTTAGAATTGGTACTTTTTATGATTATGTCTTTTTGTTCAAATTCACGGCACCTTAAAACAGCAACAATTATAAACAACAATTATGAATTCATTTTACAAACACAATTTAGAAAATTGGGCTAAACTTATCCCCTGTGTAAATCTTTCAATACAATTTGGGACTTTTCCCCTAAGTATTAGGAAACAGTTGGTCCTAATTGAAGCACTAGCAGTGAATGCACATGGGAAACAGAGGATTTAACATTTTCCCTTGATACATACTACTTCCTACTTGTTATTTATGTTTTAAACATTGCATGTTAATGCTCCTTATGGCTAGTGACTATAGGTTAGACTTAATTCTCCTTTAAGTAGGTAAAACTGAGATGCCTTTCTTTTAAGACATTAGTGCTAACTCCACAAGAAAGGACATTTAGGTGACTGAGAAGGGGATGTTTTCTGCGAGACCTGGGTCAGATTCTTCTTAGACTAGACTGTTTCACAAAGAGTGCAGCTGCTGGGGAAAGTCTAGTGTGAACACATGGCATTTAATTTCCACGAAATCTTCAGTAGCCTGAGCAAAACGTGGCTGTGAGTAAGATAATAAAATATAAGTGGCACTGCATGACCACAGCGCCCCGCTGGGATCCAGAGCATCTGCCTGGGCTGTGTTCGAAGGCAGCTGCTGCGGTCCCTTTCGTAAGGCTCGTGAGGTTCCCATCTGATTACAGAAATGATGTCTGCCCTCTGTTGCTGGGCCCGAGCCATTTGCCCTTGCCCTGCTGATGCTGTTACTTGTTCAGTGGCTTTGGGTGGGAAACAATACTTCCTGAGAAAGCCCGATGAATGAAAAGCTGGAGAAAGCCCTTGCAGTCGAAACCCAGCTCTGCCTCCACATACCCTTTCTCCCTGGCTCGTCCTTACTTGTGTTCCTGACGGGGTGGCTCACTACTAGGATCACTCCTAGGTGGAAAAGCTCCTAGGATCACTTTTCTTATCATGCCGTGGCCTCTTGTAAACGCTGTCCTCTTGTGAGGTGACCTATCGTAGCTCCCTGCGCTGTCCAATTACTTTCTTGTAAAGACTGATAAGGTAACCGTGTGCCTGCTACTTTTCTTTCCAACAGCTGTTGTTCTTTTTTCTTTTTACAAATAATTTGAAACTCAGGATATTCCTATCATACCAAAATGGAACGCTTACTAATATGTTCACTTCTACAAGTGAGATTGTAAGAGTCTGTGTACATGTACTTAAACATTTATACAGTGAAGTGCATAAAAACTATGGAGCCACTAAATCTGGCTGGAATTTCTGTTTTGTCATTTTTTAGCTGATGATCTTGGGCAACATACATAGGATTTCTGAGTCTCAATTTATTCATCTGCAAAATATTGGGATAACACATGTTAGAAGGTACAATATACAGACACATATTAAAATTTCTACAAAGAGAAAAGATGTGTATTAATCTGCTGACATTTGCTATATCCCTGAAGACAAGACACTAGAAATGTACCACTAACTACTGGGTGATGGATATCGCATTTAAATGATGTGTCTTTTAGAGCACATTTTCTATCAACATACCTTATTCTGGTTATCTAAAAAAGTGACCCGTAGAAAAATTATCCCTTGAAATATTTGTTTTGTTTTGGATTTAAAATATTTATGTAACAAAAAGGAAAAATACAGATCACATTACCCAAGAGAGAAAACAAAAAGTTATTTAGTTATGGAAATTGAAAGGGCAACACAGTACAGAAGTTAAGTGGAAATTATGCAGCCAAATTGAAAAGAAACATTTAAGATATGTTTGAAAATGAAGAGTTGTTATGGCAACACAGAGTGCCAATGAGAGTATGATCAGTGAACTCATTATATTACGTAAACTAAAGCATAATGAATAAAAGATGCTTCTAAAGATAGATTATTTTCAAACAATGCAAAAGGTGGCATTTGGTGGGTTATACTAAGTGACATCATAAATGCATAAAATATTCAGAGTATCACATCCTTGCAAAAAATTAGCAGTTCTTTTGAGTATTTTTCATTTGTCCTTCTTGATCCTAGAAATCAATAACACCATAATAGTTTTAAAAAGTAAATAATAAATTAGAGGATATTAAGCAGGGGAATGACATAGTTAGATTTTTATTTTAGCAAAATATTGGATGAAGACCATGATCATAGAGTGAAAAGATCACAGCTTTTGAATTTAACACACCAATATGCAAATTGTTGCTACATTATTTATTTCTCATGCAACTTTTATGTCTATTAACCTCAGTTTTATAATCTTTAAGATTAATAATGGCAAATACTCACATTTGCTGTGAAAATAGCTTTTGAATAAGTTTTAAGAATGTAAGGCAGATGGTTGGGAAGGATTATTCTGGTGCACTGTAGGAAACCCCTATCCTTAAAATCCTTAAGACCTATTTTACTTAAAATAATTTTAAAGGAACTTAAACTTTGAGTTTTTTATATTCTCTTTCATTTTCCCTTGCATGTAATGTTTCTATAATCTTGTGTTTGATATTTGTTTGCTTTCTTGTTGCCCTTTAAACCTATGTAAACAGTCAATTTTCCTCCAAGTATAACTTTGGCCATATAGAAGTGCTTTGATATATACAATTCAAATTTTAATTTATTTACTCCAAGATTTTCTTCCAAGAAAAAGTTGTTATTTGTAGACAAAGTTGTTTTTAAGATTAGCTTTTCTCATTTTAAATTATCCCTATAAATTAGTTAAATGTCGTTATGTGATTCTATTCTCTTATAGCAGTTATAACCTTTGAATTTTGAGTTACAATTTATAAACACAAACCGATATATAATAAACTTTCCTATGTCATTTGCCATTCAAAACAGAGCTAAATCATTTCTGAATCTAGGATATCTATACTGGGAAAGCTAGGGAGCTATAACCCTAGCTTTCCAGTAATCTAAACCGCAGGATCCAATTATTATGTTTTGTTTTGATACTCATAAAGGTAAATAACGACTATGCTGTCTGGATTTTTAATGCTTAGCAGTAAAGTGAAAGTCTTAAAAGGATATTCAGCAAAGTAAGAATAGTGCTGGAGGAGAATATGTGATCACTATTTTATTTTTCTGGGTGGTCTGCTCTTCCTGTGCTCCTCCCTCAGCGTTCTTCTGTAGACCTCTTCTCTTCTCTGCCTCTCCCCTCCCTCTGTTCTCCTTTCAGTTTCACTCTTTACATTCAGCTTGATCTCATCAATTTGCAGTGCCCCAATTAGCCATATACAGAATATATAGATAGGTAGATATTCAGATTTATATATAGATATAGACCCATCCAGGACTTTCCTGGTTTGTGGCCCCTTAGATCTGTTTAATCGCATCTCCACTTAATGGCCCTCAGGCGCCTGAAAAGCAGAATCGCTCACCTGAAATCACTCTGCCTGAACTTACTACATTGTGAATAGCATCACTCGAACTCCACTGCCACTCAAAAAATCCAGTCTCCCTAGTCGTGTTCCTCTCCCTTTTCTTTCCCAGAGCCGGTAAAGCACTCCAACCCTTTAATCCTCTAAATCCTGCTATCCAAGTACCTTTCTGAACCTGTCCACTCTCCTATCTCTTCTCTGTCTCACCCAACACTGCCACTTTTATGATTTAAATCACAACCACCTTTTCCTGAGACTAATGCTTTAGCTTTTTAATGAGTCTCCCTACTTTGAATTGTCTCACTGTCCACATATTCTCTACAAAAGGTCTATTTTCAGTGCATTTATTTTTTAATTGTCATTTGTTTTGAAGTTAAAAGGTAGTTATTATTGGAGTTTAATATCTCCAGGTATTATGCTCTGGCCTTTGTATAGAGAAACATTGGTCAAAACTCATACATAAACTGGTTTCCACTGATTCCTATCATGAGGGAAACCACAAAACCTACTGAGAGGCTGTTGCAAAGCGGGGGGTGGGGTGGGGTGGAAAGGGTGGGGTGGGGTGGGGGTGGAAAGGGTGGGGTGGAAAGGGTGGGGTGGGGGTGGGGTGGGGTGGAAAGGGTGGGGTGGGGGTGGGGGTGGAAAGGGTGGGGTGGGGGTGGAAGGGGTGGGGTGGGGGTGGGGGTGGGGGTGGAAAGGGTGGGGTGGAAAGGGTGGGGGTGGAAAGGGTGGGGTGGAAAGGGTGGGGTGGGGGTGGGGGTGGGGGTGGAAAGGGTGGGGTGGGGGTGGGGTGGGGTGGAAAGGGTGGGGTGGGGGTGGGGTGGGGTGGAAAGGGTGGGGTGGGGGTGGGGGTGGGGGTGGAAAGGGTGGGATGGGGGTGGGGTGGGGTGGAAAGGGTGGGGTGGGGGTGGGGTGGGGTGGAAAGGGTGGGGTGGGGGTGGGGTGGGGTGGAAAGGGTGGGGTGGGGGTGGGGTGGGGTGGAAAGGGTGGGGTGGGGGTGGGGTGGGGTGGGGTGGAAAGGGTGGGGTGGGTGTGGCAGCAAAAGGATCCGAGCCCTTGAGGTGCCCGTTCTCCATCCCTGGTTCAGCCAGGACAGTGTCTGCACTTACCTATTTTATATATCATAGCTCACATTATATTTATACATGGAAAGATGTAACAATGTTTGGAAACCATCATTATAACTTTTTTCAAATAAAGATTTTGGTTTTCGGCTAATTCAATACAAATATGTTTACTACAGAATATCCCAATAAATCCATAAATTCCCCCGGAGTCTAAAATTCTTCAGGAAAATGTAATTTTTTTGTAGAATATAGTTTACGTTTTTACTTGTTTTGGGCCTTTCTGTTTTCTGATGAGCAGGCCCAGAAACAAGTCAACTTTCCAATCAAATTAACTCAGTTCTGCCAGGTTTTTTGGGTTGTTTTTCCTGAAAAACCTTTTCGTTCCTGAGTGCTGTCTCTGGTTCATGGTCCAAAAACTTGTCTCTTAATTGCATTTTTTTTTTTTTTTTTTTTTAGAGACAGTGGAAAGGGTAGGGGGAGAGAGAAATAAATAAATATGGACACGAGAGAGACACATCCATTGGTTGCCTCTCACACATGCCCCGGGATCTAACCCAAAATCAAGGTAGGTGCCCTTGACCGGGAATTGAACCCGAGACCCTTCAGCGCACAGGCCAATGCTTCAACCACTGAACCACCCTGGCGAGGGCTTAACTGCATTTTTTTGATGCTGAATCCAGGCTAGCTGACTGCAATTCCGCTTCAGGCATCCATGGCTAAGTCAATTATAGATAGAACTCAAGGTGAAATCTATTTGCCAACTTAGCTTGACTTTTAAATTTTGACTATTTGCCCTGTCTATTGGACTACATAGTTTCTCAGTCACCTTCGGCTAATATTAGCTGGGTTTAAGAAGAATTTTCTCATTTGTAACATCTTCATGGCTGCCCTGACCTACATCTCTCCATCTTTTACTAGGACAGAAAAGTTGGAGAAAAGAAAGATTGCCAAAGATATCCATCTTCTGCGGCCTGTGTTAATTCTGAGATACGTTCCTTTCAATCAACACCAGAGTGAATGTATCTCGTTGCTATGGCAACTGTCTGCTTTCAGTTAAGTTATTTCTACTATCTCTGATTTTCATTAGAGACTCTATTTTAGTAAGTTTTTACTAAATTGAGCCTGCCATATTTAGCTTATTCCCAACCTGGTCCTCTTAGTCCTGAAATCTGCTGCTTTCTGCTTTTAAGCAACGCTAATATAATTTTACCTATGTAACTCAAGAAGATTTTAAACAAACTGTGTAACATTTTGCCAAAAGATGGAACTCACTGTACAATGGCACAAAAATAGTTGCTAATTGGATTTTAAAAGCAATATATAGTTAATGTTTTATTGGAAATGGAAGTGATCAAAATGTGCCTTGCTTGGTTTTATTAAGCAATTCTACCAACTCCTACCTCAATTTTAGTGTAACACTGGCAACTCCTCTAAGCCATATGACTAGATTTATTGGATATTTATTGATTGGCTAGTGACTGAAATTTCCAGGTGGTTCTCAGAGTATAAATTCATGATTCTTCATGGGAAGTACAAGAGTTAGCCAAATAAAAATTAGTGAATAATAATTTATGTCCACTGTAAGTATTTAATAGTGTAAATAAGCTGTATAAATAAACAAATTACGTGCGTGACTGTTTTTTACTTGAATGAATAATGAAGAAAAAGCAAATAATAATAATCAGTACATTTTATTACATTTAATCTTTATAAAATTGACTTCTCTTTGGAGCCATTTTCTCTAATCTCAGGATTGATAGATATGAAATTATCAAAATCTCTCTTTTTTGTTACCAAAAATTATAATAATTTTAATAGCATGGTTTTGTTATTTAATGACTAGAATTCAAAATGTCCATTTCTTTTTGAATGCCTGCTTTAAAAAAATCAACAAATGTGTATTTTATTAGGGTAGAGAATAGAGTACAGCTGAGTCATGCAAGTTCTGGGTCATATCCTGTATTGAAAACTTTGATGCTTAGCTCATCATCGACTTTTTTTGCATTAAATTTGATTTTTAAAAATATTGCATTAAAATATTTATCTTGAGTACTCAGTTGCAAAACCCTACATTCTGTACCTATAGTGAATGC